>NC_057344.1:118064777-120889777 GCF_016509475.1 Prionailurus bengalensis
TCCACAGTTTAAAACCCTCTCCTATTGCATCCTTTTCCAACTACCTTCTAAACTAATTTGGTGCTTTGTGTACCCTGGTGAAATTATATAGGCCAAATATAAATTTGTACGGGGCTCCATGTAAGAATGGAAGTAATTCTTAGGATAGCACAGTCGTATGGCTCACTTTTGTTTTCCTCCCTAATCTCACATAAAATGTTCCAAAGTAAACAACTTGATATTGATAGATAGCACTTTCCCAACTCTCTCCCTTGTTTAGTAAATCAATGATAATCATTATTCATCTGCCAACCATTTATTGATTACTTACCATGTTCCAAGCACAGTGTTAGGGATCATAATAAGAATAAAAGAGAAGTTCAAGTACTTCAGGAGCTCAAACATCATTAGGTCATTTTCAGTTTATTGGGAAGACTATGCAATTCAAATGTTTCACTGACCCTTCTTAAACATTAAAAAAATATTTGGCTAGGTATCCAATTATATTTGATACGTTTGTTGACTCGTGTTCTGCTTTGGTCCAGAAAACATTTGCATTTACTAAATTTTCATTTTGCCTGCTATAGTTCACAACCATTCCATTTCTTCACCATAAACTCTTTATGGTGTTAATATTGTGTCCCCTATTTTGTTGTCAGTAATCCTATACAAAACAACAGAACATGAAGGGTGGTACTTTCTCTTCAATAAATTATCAATAATGGAGAAAAAAAAACACCCAAGCTTCATTACAAAAAGTAGAAATATGGTTCAAAATAAGGGCTTAATATGGCCTTGATTGATTAAAGTTATGATGGTACTAAAAATATTAAGTATCACTCACAAGAGGACAAAAAAAAATTATTGCCTTTAAGGAAAACAGAATTTCAGAGATGAAAAACAATCACTAAGGTATCTGAGAACAATGAGTAATTAGAAAAGTGTTTCCTTTAATAATTTCTTTAATAACAATGTATCAGTTTATAACAAAAGATTAAAAAGAAAAAAACTGAATTACAGACTTTTTAAAATGGAGGTTGTATGCAGCAGTGGGTAGAAAGTTATTACATAAGCATTCAGAGCATCTGAGAGGTGGACTCAATGCAACCAGTAATTCACCTGCTTACCCTGAAGCAGTCAGCCTACCTCCCAGAACACTCAGGCTTCTCAAAGGCGAGGGCTAGGAAAAACAGAATTAATTTGATTTTCATATTACTTTCAACATCATCCATCCATTAAGTAAGATTAATATATGCTATTTATCCACAGTTTTTGCAAATCTTCTGTAATAATAAAGTTTGAAGAGATAAGTGTGTGTGTGTGTGTGTGTGTGTGTGTGTGTGTGTGTGTGTGTATGTACTCATTCATATATTTCTCTGGGAACTAGTTCATTGGACATACATCTATGTTCAAAATACATCAAGGAATGAAGTTGGGGGATAGTGTTATCTCACAAAATATGCAGCAGTTTCCATGGTCACACAGATCTGGAGGGCAGGAGTTGGTAATGTAAAGACTTTGGATGAAGGTGTCCTGTTAATAATACCATAGTAAACTATATTGGCAGGAATTCAACTCTATCCCCAACTTGGAGGTGACCTTCTATTGCTTTATACTTTGCTTCATATAATCCATGATTAGTAGTCCTGAAACCCCCTCAGTAAAATTAAGTTAAAAAAAAAAAAAGCTCATAAATAAGTAATATCTCCACTTACTAAAGTGCCTGGTTTAAATGTTATCAACTGATAATTTTATCAGCAGAAAACTATTGAGCACTGCAATGGGAACAGAAACCAGCATAGCACCAATGCACACATTATTTATCATTTTTAAATCCTTTTTTTTTTTTGCCTCACATCTGTTGTGTTATTTATTATGAATACATGAAAATATACTTACACATCCAACAAAATTTTTAAGACATACCTTGCATTAAACAATAGAGCAAGCAATATATATTAGTATGAATCATTTCAATAGGAAAAGTTTTCTTCTCCATTATGTATTTGGGGAAAAAAATGGAGCCTCTTCTGGAGAAGTGATTTTGTTTTAAAGGGAAATTTATCCAACTTTTAAAAATATATTGAATGTAATGTTTCCAAATCAAACTCTTGATTTGTAAGTACTTAAATGATTCAGCTGAAAAACTGATTTTATTTTATTTTTTTTTTTTAGAATGATTTTTCCTGAGCCAATTTATTGGGTTGAGCCTTCTTACACAAAGGGACTTCTCAAGCCCATGTTTGTTCTTTCACATTGCCCTAATGTATCTGCTTTATTATTATTATTATTATTATTATTATTATTTTAATATGAAATTTATTGTCAAATTGGTTCCCATACAACACCTGGTGCTCACCCCAAGAAAAACTGATTTGAAAGACAATTCTTCTCAATCTTCTAGGTATAGGATTCATCAACAGGTATTTCAATCAAGTTGTCTCAAGACAATTATCTCATGAACATGAAACACAACAACAGCATCCCAGTGAAGTCAACCTTCTTTCTCTTTTTGATTAAAAGTGTGACCTAGGTGTTAAAAAAAGTGTGTGTGTGTGTGTGTGTGTGTGTGTGTGTGTGTGTGTGTGTATTCATATCAGACAAAGAAGAAGCAGTGTTCTCAGAAAGGAAGTAAATGAAGAGTAAAAAGGTAATTAGATTGTGGTTGACTGAACATATAAAGAGTAGGGACTTAGCAGGTATTTTTATATATAAACATCCCTTTTCTGATGTTGACAAAACTCTTGAAGGAATTTTCCCAAATAGAAATAATGATGAACTGATGCTTAGGGAAACAATAGTGGAAGTTTAAAGCTTAAATACATCAGTTCTAATGTCCTCTAAAAACAAATTCACAGTTCTTCATATCCTTGCCAGTTGTGCTTATTATATCATTCTGACCCTCATATTCTAATGTGACTTAGACCAAACATTCTCAGGTTTCTATGATCTATTATCAGGTGTAATAGCTGCTATTCCTGATAAATTGGTTATACGGAAAATTAAGTCTATCAATGGATCAAAGATGAAAAATGCATTATCTGCACAACCAATGGAACAGTATGTTCCCTCTTCCTAAGCAAAGGCAAACAGAACCACAAATTCAGAACTGAGAAAATTGCCTCTACATGTTCAAGCCTATCTTATTTTTATTTTTTAAGTTTATTTATTTTGAAAGAGTATGAGTGAGTGAGAGAAAGAGAGAGAGAGAGAGTGAGTGAGAGAGAGAGAGAGCAGGGAGAGGCGCAGAGGGCAGAGAGGGGCAGAGAGAGAGAGAGAGAGAGGAGAGAGAGAGAAAATCCAATGCGGGTTAGATCTCACCAACCATGAGATAATGACCTGAATTTCAATCAAGGGTCTGGCACTTAACCAAGACTGAGCCACCCAGGTGCCCTCAAGCCTACCTTCTAATACATCCTTAGGTTCATGATTCATAATTGTGTCCAACTCACTAAACAAAGTCCTTAAAATGACTCCAGTAAGGCCAGGCCAATTCAGTATTTGTCCTTTGTTTAGGAAAGGTGGACAAGGTGGGGGAAGGCTAGGGGAAGAGTGCATGAATAAGAAGTATTCTAAATTTTAGGTAAGATTTTAATGAAAAACATATGACTTGTTCTCTCAATGATTATCCACTTAAAATTATATCAAAATTTAAATCAGTAATATCAAAGACAACACAGAAGTCATCCTCATGAAATGTATGGAGGAAATGAGAAAGGGACAGAAGGGAGCATGTGTTTATAAACAATAAATGGAATGGAAACAGATTTTCATAAATTTGCCTAGGCTTAAAGGAGGAACTAAACGTAAGAAAATGGAATTTAATGAATTAAGTGTTAAAATCTTCAACCCTGATTTAGACCATCACAGTCACAAAGTTTCAATGGAAGAGATTTGGCTTATCAGCTGCTTGTGTGATGAAAAGTATGTTGTAGCTTCAGTGTGATGGGGCAGTGTGGTCTGGTGGGCAAGAAAGTAAGCGTGCCTCAGGACTAGACTGATAGAGGTACAGCACCCAGAGAAGTATAGGGGAACCCTAGGATCATCTGATGGTACCTGAAATACCCAACACCAAAGTTTAATCTTTAAGGGATCTCTGTATGAAAAAGGGATCCAACATTCTGTACCAAATGTACATTGTAGCTCAGCATGACACTAAACAAGTGAAATTTTCTAAAAATGTACTAAATCATTGAGTGGACCATTATTAGAAGAACCCAATGAGGTGCTAGATTAGTCCTTTCTAGGAAGGCAATAAAGAAGAGTCCTACACGGGGGCACCTGAGTGGCTCAGGTCATGATCTCATGGTCAGCTCAGGCCATGATGTCACAGTTCTCAAGTTCAAGCCCTGTGTCAGGCTCTGTGCTGGCAGCTCAGAGCCAGGAGCCTGCTTCAGATTCTATGTCTCCCTCTTTCTCTGTCCCTCCCCTGCTTGTGTGCTCTCTCTCTCTCTCTCTCAAAAATAAATAAAATGTTAAAAAAAAAAGAAGATTCCTGCACGGCATGAGAGGAAATAGTCATTTTCTTTGAGCTTTTAAATACATAACTTTTCTCTCAGATGACAGTAATAGCAATTTTGTAATTTTACAAAATTTGCAATTGTAAATTACAAACTTAGTAAATATTTTGAGTCACATAAATTAAGTAAACTGCCCTTTTTATCTTCTGGCCACTTCTCTCCCCCTTTCTGCCTTAACTGGCCTCAATAGAGATTTAAAGTAGGCATTTTATGATATATTCCAGTTATATGACCCATGTTAATGAAGAAAAGTCTCTTCTACATCATTAATAAAAATTAAAGTTTTTAAAAAATATTTTGATATTATCTTCTTTCCTATATGATCATAACCCCTTCACTCAACCAAAAACTATTAAATACTTACTATGTACTAAGCATTCATTCAAATATGTTTTACTACTTTGCTACTCTAGGAAAACTAATAGAATAACCATCATAGTAATCTCAGTTTTTAAAATGTCTAAAAAGTGACTCACCCTGAGAAGGTAGAACTTTTGAAAATGAAAATTTGGACAACTGAAGTACAAATTAAACAAAGACATCTAGTACATTTTACTTTCAGAAAGTATGAAACTGAATAAGAGAAATAAAACCTTTTTGAGACCATCTGTATACTTTTAATAAATATGACACAAGGCTACACATTTTTTTGTTCTAGGTGAAATACATTTAAAATTCTAAGTGTTCAATTCTGCATTTTAATTGAGAAGATTATTTACTCTCTTCTATGAATTCTTACAATCTAGAAAAGCTATGGATTCTAAAAAATCACTTTACTCTTTGGTTGGAGAACCTGGAGCTCAAAAATCTTTCCAAAAATGCTCTCTAGAGATCTAGCATATTGATTTAGCCCTGCGAGCTTGCATACAATCCCAGCTATGTCCTCCTAATACCACAAAGCACCTGGACAGCAATGCCAAACATATGGCCTCCCATAGAGCCTATACTGTAAAGTACACTGACCACTTTTCTCCTCCTCCCTGAGACTGAAAAACAGAACAAAACAAAAAACTGCTAGATAAAAAAATCTATCAGCAACTAAACTTTCTGAAATTTTCAAAACATTTCCTGAATTCACGTTTTTTTACTGAACAAAGGCTTGAGTGTATATATTCATTAAAATTATCACCCAATAGACATTAAATATCATCTACAACAGCTTTCAAATTTCTCTTCCTAGAGTGAAACATTTATGTTCATCAAGACTACTGGAATTAGGGGGCGCCTGGGTGGCTCAGTCGGTTGAGTGACCGACTTCGGCTCAGGTCATGATCTCATGGTTTGTGAGTTCGAGCCGGGCGTCGGGCTCTGTGCTGACAGCTCAGAGCCTAGAGCCTGCTTCTGATTCTGGGTCTCCCTCTCTCTCTGCCCCTCCCACATTCATGCTCTGTCTCTCTCTGTCTCAGAAATAAACATTAAAATAATAATAATAATAATAATAAAAGACTACTGGAATTAGAATACTGAATACATCCCTAAAGTCTCCCAAAATAGCCAACAAAAGCACAAATCCCAATAGTAATACATTTAATTTGGGTAGGATTCTGCAGCAGGGCGGTATATTTCAGGCATCAAATGTTACTTACACAGGTGTTAGTTACAACTGAGTATGTCTGGGGTTCAAGCTCTGAAACAATGTTAATTTTGTATATGATATTGCTATGTCAAGTTCCAGCTACTCACCTTCCCCAGTTCCTTACCTCCCTGCCTCCCATCCCCAAATGGGGCAAGAGTTGTATCTATTTTAGTTAGGGACTGGAGGGGACAAAGAAAAAATAAAAGATATGAAAAGGTTCACAAAGTGAGTTGTTTTGAAGAGTGTGATTGAGTGCCTACTATGTAACCAGACACTGCAAGCTCTTAGGAGTAAGAAGATAAGGCACAGTCTTTGTCCTAGAGATTTCAGTTTGTAGAGAAATAGACACAAATGACGACCGTAAGTATGGTGTTTGAGGAACACGAGTGCTACAAATATGAGGCTTGGCTGATGAGAAACCTGAGCTGGGTCTTTATGGAAAAGGGGGAGGAGAGGGGCAGCCAGTACCAAGGCTTGAATGTGTAAAATATAATGTTATGTTCAAGACATATAAAGAGTTAGGAATAATTACCTCACAGAATCTGAGGGACAATATGGTGACATGGAGGTTGACGAGTAATTAAGAACCAGATAGGGATATCAAGTGCACAGTCCATTTTCTGTAGGCTAACTGTTTTCCAAACTGAGTATTTTAGGTACCAGGGGTTCACAGAGCTGTTCTGGACCACACTAGCTAAAGAGGGGGTAAGTAGGTGACCCCAAGAGCCCCACATTGCATCTGTCTCTGCATGGACCACAAGAATTCCATTATAATTTTAAAAACTTTGTGGGTTGGTGTTGGGGGGAGCTTCCTACTGCTTTAGCAAAGTTTAACAGTGGGTATCCATCAAAGGGCATTAAGGAGGAGTGTACATGGTTAGATATGCACTTAAGAATGAGCATACTGGGACACTTTAAATTGACCATAAGAGAAAAAAAAAGGGGATAGAAGCAGAAGGAACAATCAGGAAATGATTAATTCATGGAAAAAGTGAGCAAATTCTGAAAAGAAGTAAAAGTTACGGATATGCTGGATTTAGGGGTATGGGTGGAAAAGAAAAGCAGAAGTTCTTGCCCAATGAGTTCAATATTCTCAATAAAGTAGGAAGCAAGCTGGCTAGGGGGATTTAAGGAAGGATGTTACGTGAATATGTGTGTGTACACATGCGTGAGTATGGAGGAGATTCAAGATCTTGAGAATGGCCAACGTTTTTTCTTTTCCTTAAAGTCCCTCCAGACTCCCAGCAAAATTCAAGGACTGTGCATGCCTTTGAGAATTACAAAATTGCTACACACATATACAACATTAACTATACGATCACAGATTCTCCAAGAAACCCATTAATTGTTCTACCAATCTTCTCAACATTAAAAAAGCCAAGATAACACATTACAGTAGTCCGGCTCCTCGCTCCCACCCCTCCCCTGCCCATCAGTGGTTTCACTTTCTGCGATTTTGGTTATCGACGGTCATCCACGATCGAGAAGCAGATGATCTGCCTTTTGACTTATGGTCACAAGGTCAGTAGTAGCCTAACGCTATGTCATAGTGCCTACGTCATTCACCTCACTTCACCACATCCTATAGGCATTTTATCTTCTCACATCATCACAAAAAGAAGAGGGGTGAGTATAGTACAATAAGGAGAGAGAGGGTACATTTATGTAACTTTTATTACAGTATATTGTTATAATTATTCTATTTTTAGTTGTTGTTAATCTCTTACAGTGTCTATAAATTAAACTTTATCATAGGTATGTATGTGTAGGAAAAGAGAGCATATATAGGATGCCACAATTTCAGGCATCCACTGGGGATCTTGGAACATTTCCCCCATAGATAAGAGTAGACTACATTATTTCACATTTTGAGAAAAAGCTTTGGTCAGATTAACATCTGTAAATATGGGTAAACATTAATAATGTCTTTATTTGCATTGCAACTTTCTTTCAGAAGACAAAGTGTCTTCACCAAGACTTTCATTTCTGCTTAAATATCCTATGAGATCAATAGAGACAACTGATACTTCACTGTTTGATGGGGAAACTGAAACAAGAATGGTGAAAATAACCTTCATAGTGTGTAGTCTATTTTAGCATGGCTTACCCGTTCTAAACACATAGTACTGGTCACATGTGGATAGCTGTTAATGCAAATAAAAAATGCTACAGTGCTATTTGTGAATTCAGGGATTGCCAAAGTTCTTAGCAGAATCCCATGAGAATGTCAATAGTTTCTATAATTCAGTCTCTTGGGACATAGAGACAATGAGACCAATCTGGGCCTTAAAATATACACCAGATAAGGCTTTCCCATGGTTAAATTATGACTTGTATCATAATGTGCCATGTGTAATGGAGAGAGTAAAGAAACAAAGAATTGTAGCACTACTATAAAATTTCTATAAATAGAAAAATAAACATTTTCCTTCTTTAAATACACTTCTGCACACTTGCTAGATAATTACATTTTATTAAAAAGAAGGAAGCAGTAACAGATGGGTAGGAGAGTAATAGTTTGAAGACAACTGCCTTAGATGATGTCTAGGATCTATTTTTGTTTTAAAGTCCTGTGACTCCATGGATAAATCAATTGGGTTTGTTAGAATAAGGATGATGGGTTTCAGTTCATAAGACTGGTCTGAAAGGAAAGGACACTTGGAGTCTTAATTTTCAAGTCTAGGTGATTTAAGTTTGAAATAAGAAAAGTGATTTTTTTCTTCTGAAAGATAAACAGAAAAAAATGCAATATTAGAGATAAGTGTTCTGTTTCCAATTATTGATGAAATAGAAAGATGACTTATTTTTCAATCAGGATACATCAACCGTGACGATAGGTAGGAGAGGATGACTAAGAATGAAGCTTCTAAATGAGTAGGGTCTGTTTCGTGAGAAAGAGTGAACATGTCCATATTAATTAGAGGAATGGCTACAAGAGAGTTCTAATGGGCAAATCCAAACCTTCTAACTCCTTTCTCCACAAAAAAGATGGCAAAATACAAATCACTAACATTTCTTACAGATGACAGGGAGGTGCAGTAGGTCTCAATATGGCCACCTGGGGCCACGTTTTGCCAATAGCTAACGGTCACTGATATGACCGTTAGGAAGTCATGTGTCATGTCTGGGTAACTTTTAGTCTGCCATAATATTAGCCAATTGGACTAAGGTGGTATCTAATGGCCCACTTTTGAGCAACACTTTTATGATTCTCTGTTAATCCAGCTTGGTGTAAAAAGAAAAAAGGCAGATTCTCATGCAATTTTTTTTTTGTGCCAAGTTAATATTTACATGGATTCCAATGCACAGGGAAAGTTGCTCTTAGCAATTCAATTCAGCCTGTCAAACACTGCATGGACTTTATCCTTAGTAGTTTTAAGGACACCTACAGTGGGTTATCTCACCTCAGTCACCATGAATTCAGATGCACAATATGCCCTAATATCCCTATTCCCTTTAATGCCAACACTTAATGGGTCCTTTAAAACCTGTAGAGAAACCTTTGACTCTTCTTCTGTATCTCCTAATGGCAATTAGTGATCAAATCCTCAGGATTTTCCCTATCAAATCGATCTTCCTTTTTCAGTCCTATCTCTAATATCACAATCCACGTTCTCAACCCACTCCTGAATCACTTCAGCCACTTCCGCCATCTCCATACTCTGCTAAACTTGTATTGTTAGTGACCTGAATGCATCTTTCTACTCGCCTGCTTCCATTGCTCCTTGCTATTTGTATGATGGCACGTAATAATCTTTAGCCTGGACTTAGGGCTTTCCAAAATTTGGCCTCACCTGCTTTTCTAGCTTCTTTCCCACCACTTGCCATCTCTATACCAGATAGCCTCCCATTGCCTTCTTCCCCCTTGTCCTTTGCCTAGCCCTCCTGCCTTCAAAGCCAACATCCTTATTTCACTCCTTATTTCAAACATCTTATGTTTCTCTTCCACTTCTCCACTAGGATGTCATTCTCCATTTGGTTTGTTGTTGTTATTATTGTTTTTATGGCTGATAGTGTGAGGGCTATGGAACTGTGATGTCTAACAATAACTTTTATTAGAACTTCTTCTTTGGAGATTTTCTTTCAGCGTTATTTTTAAAGTGCACAATGTGATGATTTTCTATCTATATACATTGTGAAAGGATTCACCCTCCATCAAATTAATGAACATATTCATCACCTCACATAGTTTACCTTTTTGAGCCTGTGAAAACACTTCTGCTCTCTTAGCAAATTTCAATTATACGATACAGTGTTGTCAACTATAGACAACATATTATACATTAGATTCTCACACCTTCTTCATCTTATAACTGAAAGTCTGTATTCTTGTGCCACCTATCCAATTTCTTCCTATCTTTCAAGATCCAGGCCACCATCTGCCATCATCCTTTGTGAAGTCCTCCTCTAACTGTTTTAGTCTAGATAGACCCTGCTATTCCTTGAACTTCCAAAGTTCTTACCTATATCACTTATATGGGTATATCACTTACAGATGATATATGATTTAGCCATGTAAAATCCTCTGGTTCTGTCTGAATCATTCTGTGAAAACTTCACACTCCTCTAGGTCTTTGTGACCTTCTCCTCTCCCTTTTATTCCCCATATGACTTTATGGTCTGTTTGTAAAATTATTATTTTTTTAGGTTTTCACTCAAAAAATAATCTTCTCATGAGGTCTTTCCTGACTACTCCATCTTTAATTGCTACCTCACCATCTCTCCAATTTTCTTTTCCTGTGCTAATTTTTTCATGCTTAGCACCTCTTGGTATTTAATGTGCTATACATTTTTATTTATTTATCTTGTTTATGTCTACCACTCTAGATTCTAAGCTAAACAAGGACAGGGACTTTTACCTTTTTGTTCAGTAATGTACCCCAGTTCCTAAAGAGTGCCTGGTACCTGACAGGTGCTCAAGAAATACATTTTGATTAAATTCATTATTTAAAACTGAAAGCAACATTAATAACATTAATAATAATGAACAACTGCTAATATAAAATTTAGAATTTACTTCTGCCAGGCCCTGTATATATTATCTACATATGTACATATATCCATATATGTATATAATCCCATTATTATTATGACCTATTTTCCTCCTTGCCAAATAAAACAGGACTTAAAGAGGTTAAATAATTTCTCCAAGAACACAAAGCTAATAAATATTACTAAAAATAAGTCCTAGGTTTATTTACCACTGAAAATATCTCCTAGGCTAAGCTTATCTCACTATAAAAAGCTAAATGCAAAATAATATTCTTCTTTGGATTTGAGGGAAGACCTCTTCTGGGAGTTAATTGTGAAATCTCTCTCTCTAACAAATAGCTAATACTTTAATTTCTTCTTTTCTTGTTAGTAATTTCTCTTACATTTTTCCCTAAACTTTGCACTTCCTTCCTTACCTATCCTTTGTCTCTGAGGAAAGTTCTGTTATGATTTTACTAAAGAAGTAAAACTTCCATCTTCAAAATGCATCTCAGTTCTCATGTAAAGGTCAAGTACAGAATGAGTAGCCACAGTCCTCACAGTGAGGTAAAGCATCCATTTCGGGAGGAGGGGAAAAGCAAAGAATGCTTTATTCATAATTACCTAAGATTTTCCAGCATGAGAGGGGAAAGAGGAAGTCTATTTTCAGTGACAATGAATACGCTAAAAATATTAGCATGCAAGGGGAAAATTTTCATTCTGAGAGTTAGTAGTGCTGAGTTCTCTTTTCCTTACAGAAGTGACTTAAAATTCCCAGAGCAGAGAGGTAATCTAGGCAGATGTACTTGCCTTATGTCTTGAAAATGGCAACATCTAGGAATCATGGGAGTTTAACTGAGGACACACTGGGAAGGATTTCTCAGCCCCAGGTCAGTCTCTAAGAAGTATCAAGTGGCAGAGTGGATACTTATATCCTCAGGCATCTAGAGTGAGGGCAGAGATTACAGCTACACAGGCCTTTTAGAAGATTTGTTATGCTGAATGCATAAACAAGATTCAGTGAAACTGAAAATGAATTACCTGCTAAAAGAGTTACAAAAGGAAAAAAAAAAAAAGACTCATTCTTTTTTTTTTTTTTTTTAACTTAACCTCCATTTTCTTTCCAACAATGCCCCTGAAATTTTAACTGACTTACTTATAGTACAGGCAAAGGTATACATGAAATTCATTCTGATGTCCATCTTAAATATTTTGGAAAAAATATCAGTTCCTCACTTTTGTTCATCTATACAGATGGTCTGATAAATAACCTTTAGGTTGGGACACTCATTAGCCTGTCAGTGGCATTAAGAACAAATTGATCTTTATTAACATCAGTGTAGATGAAAAAAGTAGTTGGTATCTCCCTCTCTGTCAGTACCTCTATTTATAGTTTCAGAAAAATCATGTGAAAAATTACATAGGCCCTCCTGATATCTGCCACTGTGTACTCTGGTTCTCTGATAGTTTGGTGGAGCTAAATTATCATGAAAACTGGCTGCCTAGGTTTAGTAGGTGCTCATTTTTCTGGTCAGCAAATAACCACAAATAATCAGGGTTTTTTTTGGTCCTAACAAATTGAGACAAAGTGGCCATAAGTGAGGTACAAATGGGGAGGAGAAATACTGTGACAAGTGGTTATAAATATCATGTTTCTCCATGCTTATAGCTATTTTTGAATGGCTCTTTTTAAATTCAAAGACACTGAGAATATGATGAAAATCTTCTTTTTCTCCAGAAAATTTTATATATACACATACACGCATATGTACATACAAACATACAAGTCAATACAAAACTTCAGGGAATTCATAGGTCATAAAATCCAACCCATATGTCCAAAGCATAGATAATTAAGGTATTTGAAGGAATACAGAAAAATTTAGAGTTGAAGGTTAGAAGAGAGACTATTAGGAATAAATTTATATTCCTTAGAAACCAAGAACCAACTGTCCCCAGTGTCTTACCAGCAGTTCTGTCCCTTACTGCTCCTCCTGGATCATGGCCTGTTGGCTGCTGCAAAGCCCATCTCCTGCTTCCAAGGGTGGTAACTCAACAGGAGCAAGGGCGAGTAGACAATCTTGAGAGGGTCTGCTGATGATGTTGGCCAGCCTAGAAAAGACACAGAGTTTGAGTATTTTTAAGTTGGCAAAAAGGAACAAGAAGTACATCTAGTCTGAAAGCTATTATGTAAAGTTTAAAAAGTTATAGGTGTCCATAACTAGATATTTTAACAGCCAGTGGCTGTTAAAAAATTCAGGGCTGGAGGATATTTCTCAAAGCCGTGAAAACTCCCAAATGCACCATAATGTAATACTAGTTATTTGTAGAGGACTTTGCAATGCCCCCAGGACCTCTGCCTAATCAGCAATTCTCATATCTTGATCATGATAATCAATTAGTCTTGGGACCCACTGGCTTCATTACTTCATCTACTGAATCCAATGGTTCTCAGCTTTGTTTGCAATAGTATCACCTGCAGGAAAAGCTGAGGCCTCATGCGCAGACATTCTGATGTGTTGGGCTAAAGTGTAGCTTTATTTCCCAGGTAATTCTAAGGGGCTGCCAGGAGTGAGAATCATTAATTTAAGGCCTTATACTTATTGAGATGCAACACTAACTTAACTTATAAATAGCAAATGTTGATATAGAATATACTACATCAAGCCAACGTGCTAAATCCTATGAAAAAGGTAAAAGCATTATAATATGTGGTCCCCATGCTCAGGGATTTTATTAGTCAAAAGATTGAATATAAACTTTAATATGATCACCTAACAAGACACATGCTTTGAAAATATAGCCAAGTGAGGCTTCAGTAGTCTAACATGTAGTGAAAATCTTGGATGCTTCAAAAGTAGAGATGACCATGAATTTAAATAAGGGAGAAAGTTTAATGCATGAAGAAAGTCACCTGAGTTCTAAGGGCAGGGTGAAAGAGAAAAGACAGGAACAGGGAAAGAGCATTGTTTTCAGGCAAGGACACAGCTTCAAGAAAAAGTGCAGCAAATTGAGGGAGACTAAAAAGTCCATTCTGACTGATGGCTTTCCATTAAGGAGCATTAGAAGAATATGAAGAGGCAGATTTGAGCCAGAATGTAAAGACTAGTGATAAATGGCTAAATGAGTTGGGCCATTTTCTGGAATATCTGGGAATAGTATGTGGAATAGTACTGAAAGCTGTTGAAGGCCCATGTCCCAAGGGGTTCTAGTAAATTTACTGGGTTCTTAGTAAATGCCAGACACTGTGCTTGATGTACTACATATGTTACCTCATTTAACACAAACATCTGGTGAGGTAGTTATTATTATCCCTATATTACATAATAAGAAGGGAGGACACTTGATTTTCTCACAATTCCATAGCTAGAAATAGTAAGCCAAGACTATAGACATGCTGTTTCTTTAGAAACAAGGCATCATAAAAGTTGTGTATTGAGTTTTTAAAAATTGAGATATAATTCACATGCCATAAAATTAATTCTTTTAAAGTGTACAATTCTGTGGGTTTCAGTCAAAAAGTTGCCATTGTTGCCACTATCAAATTCAAGAATTATTTAATTATTTATTTTATTTTATTTATTTAAATGTCTATTTATTTTTGAGAGAGAGAGACAGAGACAGAGCATGAGCAGGGGAGGGGCAGAGAGAGGGGAAGATAATCCGAAGCAGGCTCCAGGCTCTGAGCTGTCAGCATACAGCCCGATGCGGGGCTTGAACTCACAAACTGTGAGATCATGACCTCACCTGAAGTTGGACGCTTAACCGACTGAGCCACCCAGGTACCCAAATTCAAGAACAATTTAATCACTCCCCAAATAAATCCATTACCCATTAGGAATCAGTCCTCGTTCATCCATCCTCCAGCTAATCCCCCTTCTGTTTCTGTGTATTTACTTCTTTTGGATATTTCAAATAAATAAAATCATTCAAAATGTGGGTTGTTTTATGTCTGGTTTCTTTCTTTTAGCATAATTTTTTCAAGTTGATCTATGTTTAGTGTGAATCAGTACTTCACTCCTGTTTATGGATGAATAATATTCCACTGTTAGGAATACCACACTTTATTCATGATGGATATTTGGGTTATTTCTACTTTTTAGCTATTATAAATAATGCTGCTATGAACATTCATTTACAAGCCTTTTTATATTGTGGCCAAATATATACAACATAAAATTTAGCATTTTAACCGTATTTTAAGTGTATAGTTCTGTAGCATTAAGCAGTCTTATTGTTGTTATGCAACCATCCATCCTTATCTAGAAATTTTTCATCTTCTCGAACTCAAACTCTCTGCCCATGAATCAAGAACTCCCCAGGGTGCCTGGGGGGGGGCTCATTCAGTTAAGCATCCAATGTTTGGTTTTACCTTAGGTCATGATTTCATAGGTTGTGAGTTCAAGCCCCACATCAGGCTCTGTGCTCTGCACTGAGATTGCAGAGCCTGCTTGGGATTCTCTCCCTCTCCTTCCTTCTCTGCCCTTCCCATGCTCATGCATACTTTCTCTCTCTCTCTCTCTCAAAATAAATATACCAAAAAAAAAAAAAATCAAGAACTCCCCAGTCTCCCCTCTCCCAAGCCTCTGGCAAACACAATTCTACTTTTTGTCTCTATGAATCTGATTATTCTAGGTAACTCATATAAGCAGAAGTATATTCGCCCTTTTGTGACTGGCTATTTCATTTAGCATGTCTTCAAGATTTGTCCATGTTGTAGCATGTGTCAGAATTTCTTCCCTTTTTAAAGCTGAATAGTTTCCATTATATGTATACACCACATTTTATCTACTCATCTGTAGATGGACATTTGTGTTGCTTCCACCTTTAGGCTATTGTGAATAATGTTCTTTGAACATAGGTATTCACTATTTGTAAGTTTTTGTGTGGACATACATTTTTAATTCTCTGAGAAGTGGAATTCCTAGAAATGGAATTGCTGAGCCATATGATAATTACGTATTTAACCTTCTGAGGAATTGCCAAACTTCTGCAGAGTGGCTATGCTGTTTTACGTTCCCGTCAGCAATGTATGAGGGTTCCAATTTTTCCTTATCGTCACCAACACTTGCCATTGTCTTTTTTTTTTAAAAAGTCATCCTAGTAAGTATGAAGTAGTAGAAGATTTAGCTTCTAAGTGATTAATACAAGATACGGACTTACTGCAGTAGTTCAGATACACTGAACAAGAGGTGAGTCTGAACAAGAGGGTGGCAGAGGAAATAAAATAAAATGATCAAGCAGGGAAATATTACTGATTGGGAAAGGAGTGGATATTTACTAACATTCTAGAAATAGGGAGAAAAAGAAAGGCTCAGTTGTGGTAGTAAAGCTTTGAGTTTAGTTGCAAAGAAAAATAATGGTATTAACCAGAGATAATTCTGAAAAGAAATCTGAAATGACAAAATAAATTCTTGACATGATATGTTTGAGAACCTCTATATTCCAAATAAATAATTATCAGACAAGAGGTCAGGGTTGGAGACAATGAAATATCTTGTGTTTTTAGAAAGGATCAAAGAAGCATTGGAAAGATTAGAAGAGGGACATTGTATACGCCTAGATTCCTTAAAGCTGGGTTTACTTATGGCTCGAAAGTTAAGGAATACAGAACAGAACCATACAGTTGCCCTCCTGTTTTCTGCTCAAAATAATATAAAACTTACATAGTAAAATAATATATTCTTTATACTCGGAGCTTTACCAGAACTTTAGCTGTAAGTCCCTTGAAGTGGTATTAGATTTTTATCTATCCTTTCAGGCACTCAGGACACCAGTGCCCTCGGTTCAGAATGGTGTGAGCAGGCTTAGTGGTACCACTAAGGGTTGGCACATATCAAGAGTCCTAGAGAAATGAGTGTCACTACAAGCAGTAATCTGGTGGGCTGCAAACCAGCTGGCAAACTATCATGGAGAACATGAAGTTACACTTTTTTATGCCCCAAACAGCCCCCTTAAAAAAGAAACCACCCCAACAATTAGAATGTACACCCACAAGAGACCACAAATCTCTCGTCACAACATAGTTCTTCAACAGTCCATGATCCTGGCACTGTTCAGTTTGGGAAAATCTCCAATATAGAAACATTCAGAAATCAATAGAGGGATGACTCATGTGCTGGGTACCTTGACTGAAAGAAAAGTGTAATACTATTTAGGATGCTATGGTAAATATTCTCAAACAAAATGCAAAACATTGTAAGTCAGCTTACACATTGAGTTTTCCCTCTGACCTGATGTACTGAGATTATACAAAAAATCACCCAGAAGACAAAACAGAACAAACACGAAGGCAACTGCTGAAGACAAAGGTTAAAGTAAGAGCCATAAGAGAAAAAATAATCTAAGAGGGAAAGCCTATGAGTATGTTTAAATATTCTCATTCCCACACACATATCCACATTTTTATTTTAATGAAATAAACCTCAGGGTCAAAGTTGTAATCTTTCTGAGGATAATGTGGTTCCAAGACAGATTTTTGTTTCCCAAATTAAAGTCTATTCTGGCATTTAATCTTCATAAACCATTCACTGTGTCTTAAAAGGATAGTATCTACTCTCTACAGTATTTTCTATAATGTAGATAAAAAAAAAAAACAAAGACAATAAAAATTGCTAAGATTTATTGAATGCATTCTTAGCCATTTAATCTTCAAAATACTGTCAGCTGTGTCCTTTAGCACACACTTTGTAGGTGGTGGACGTCCAGAGCCTGTGCTTTTAGCTACCATGCTTCATAAACCTCTGACCAGGTAGAAGAGATTCAATGAAGGAAACATTTCATTTTGGTGAAAGAGAAATTATTCTGTATTTCAAACCCTAGAAGCAGACACTTTCTCTCAAAATCAAAGTAAAACTTTTCTCTGCCTATAAACATGTTACTTTACCTATAAACATGTATATATCAATACAAACTATGTGTGTACAGAAATCTCTCTTTGGGGCCTTAAACATTGTCCTTTCAATCACTGATCAAAAGTCATGAATACTTTGATCACAAACTATGTTTATCCTGATGGATCTAGTCCTTCCTTTCCCCTTTGTGCTACCTGTCCATCCTCACTGCATGTCTCTTCAAAGCTCCCAGCAATAGGTGTTTCCTTCTGTTGTGATGCTGCCTCAGCTGCTCCCCTGCTCAAATGTGATCCTCCTCCAGGTCTAAATGGGGTCACACTGGAGTTCACTGAAAGCAGGTTACTGACATCAGCAGGATATGCCCATAAAATGGTTTTCCTCCTCCATCTCCCCCTTACTCCCTCCCATACCCTTTCTCTGCAAGTACATGATCCCAACTGTATGGTGCCCAAAGGGAAGTGCTATTTCAGAATGTCAGCTGCTTGGCAGAAATGACTATTCTATTAATGCTTAAAAAAAAAAATCACTACAGCAGTTAAAACTCTAAGAAGAAAACTAAAGGAAATTTTCATGCATATTTACTCCCTAAACTTCCTAACAGAGACAAAGTGGTGACTCCAAGGAAAAATTCAGTAAGCCTTTAAAGAACAAATTCCACTACGCTAAAAACAAATATGCACCAAACAAGGGTGTTTCTAATCAATAATCTTTAAAAATCTAAAACTGCCAAACAAAGTTGAACTATTAGGCAGAAGCTGTAAATTGTTTGGCACCATATTTCCATTACACAAAGAAATTATTTTAAGAACCAACCACAGTGGGGCATCTGGGTGGCTCAAGTGGTTACATATCCACTTTTGATTTGGGCTCAGGTCATGATCTCATGGTTCGTGAGACTGAGCCCCACAATGAGCTCTGCACTGACAGTGTAGAGCCTGCTTGGGATTCCCTTTCCCTCTCTCTCTGTCCCTCCGCCATGCATGTGTGCTCTCATAAATAAATAAATTAATTAATTAATTAATTTAAAAAACTAATGAATCACAGAAATGTAGATAGACAGACATAAATTCATTTGGTATTTTATGTAATTATCAGATCAATTTATATATCTTTCAGAAACAAACAAAAAGTTATGATGGAACAGATATTTTTAAAAACCAAGACGGAGACACCAAATTAGAAGAAAACACTGAATAAAATTCAAACAGAAAATAACCCACATATAAATTTTTTCATCTGAGATGAAAACATTTCTTTGACATTCTGACACCTGCTAATATTTGACCTCTTTGGTCTGAGACTGGGCTATTATAAAGAAACAGAGATGTGCCCAATATCTTAACTCTGAAAAGCCAACAGAGAACGTGGTTTACAATTCCCTGTAACAGAATTGCCATTCCTAACATCCAAGCATTTGGGGGATCCTGTCTAGAAATTTCATGTGGTGAAAGAGAGGAAAGAGGTAAAGAAAAGCATGTGTACTTATTCAATGGCTTGTCTGTCATTTCCTTTTTTCTTCACACACAGAACTTGGAGAGTTGGCAACTGTATTTATATGGTTGAATGCAGGACAATAATTCTACTGGGAGCTAGGTTTTGAGCTGAATCTCAAAAGAAATTTCTCTCTCATAACCCTTACAAACCCATAAACAAACTAAGGAAGTGGGAAGATGGAAGATATAACCAAAGTATAAATCCATCTCAGGTTCTAATTTTGACATTAATCCTCCATAACTTCATGATCTTGAGCCAGTCACTTGAGGAAAATGAGGACTAGAGAAGTCTATAGAATGCTGAATTGGATTATCTCTGTTCCAAATCGGGTTTAGGCTTTATGATTCTATGACTTAGATACTATCTAATTTGATATGGATGGAACAAATACATGTATTTTAGAAAAGGAGGTATTGCAAAAATGAACAAGGTGTAAAAATAATTAGCAAAATTATATTGGTAGATTTATCCCAATTTAAATATGCTTATATGACATTAGAACCTTATAATAAATAATTCTTACATTATAATATGTAACTGTAAGCAATGGCCATGATGCTCATCATTGATTGCAAAGAAATTTTTACATGTATGTTCTATTCTAGAATATACAATATGTGTTCTATTCCTTCAGATGTGGCAATTTCTTTTTTTTTTTTTTTTTTTAGATATGGCAATTTCATGTTATAAAGTGCTGTAATGAATTTTTCAGAGTAATGAAGCTACTACCATGGTTCATTTACAGTCAGTTGCTAATTACATCCATTTATAACAGCCATAGATTGTGGATCAATAACTTGGTAGACTGTGCTTTTAAAAACTGTTTCAAATCTGCAACATTAACCTAGCTATTTTTAAAGTGAGTTCATTCTCCTTACTCTTTAGTAAAATTATTAAATTTTACTAAATTTATTTAGTATATACTTTAGTATATTTAATAAATTATTAGTATATACTAACCCAGTTTTTTTAGGACAGATGGAAAGTAAAAGAATAAAATTTTAAATCATTAATTATGATATAAATTATTCAACAGCCCAAAGAATATCTTCATGTAAAAATGCTAGAAGTCATAATGGGCTATGTGAGCTAAAGTTTAAAGCCATTACATTAATAACATCAATACAAACATCAAAGGATCAATGGGAAAAAATTCTAATGCTTGACGAGATGACAAACTGTATAAATAAAATTTTATATTATATGTAAAACTGCCAACACTTGATTTATTACTATTTGTAAAAAGCAATATTGCTTCAGTTATAATACTGTCTACATTTTGCGCTCTAAAATTAAACAAGGAAATGTTATCAAGTCCTTTTTCTTTTTTTTTTTTTATAATTTTTTTTTTTCAACGTTTATTTATTTTTGGGACAGAGAGAGACAGAGTATGAACGGGGGAGGGGCAGAGAGAGAGGGAGACACAGAATCGGAAACAGGCTCCAGGCTCCGAGCCATCAACCCAGAGCCCGACGCGGGGCTCGAACTCCCGGACCGCGAGATCGTGACCTGGCTGAAGTCGGACGCTTAACCGACTGCGCCACCCAGGCGCCCCAAGTCCTTTTTCTAATTAAAGGCAAAGAAAGGAGAATGGAAACTCCACAAATTTCTCAAAGATTCGAATTTTATTTTGTTCCTTAAAATGGAATATTACACTGAAAAGATGCAGAACATACAGGAAAACTCTGAAGCTATGCTTACCAGGACCGTTAAAAACAAATTAAGCATTTTGCAAAATTGAAGTGTCATTAAGATGATATAAAATACTTTTATCATAAGATCTTCTTAAAAACAGTTTTTTAACCATGAAATTAAGACAATTAAATGGTGATTCTCTTGCCATGGACATGAGTGGTAGCAAAAATAGTTATAGCTGGCATGATGAAACATGGGTCATAGGGCTGGAGGAGGGTTTTAAAGCCCATCTACAGGCTATATATTATTATTTTAGTTACATGATTTTGGAGAGATCCAGGGAGTCATGCAAAGGGAGTCACAGTATCTTAGGGAAGAATTCTCTGGCTATTTTGGAAATATTTTGGTAACAATCAGAATAGCCACATTCATGTATACCTGCTGCCTATCAGCTCAGGCTGTTTGTATAATTCTTAAATACAGATTTTAAAAAGCATAAGCAGGGCGCCTGGGTGGCTCAGTCGGTTGAGCGTCCGACTTCAGCCCAGGTCATGATCTCGCCGTTCGTGGGTTCGAGCCCCGCGTCGGGCTCTGTGCTGACAGCTCGGTGCCCGGAGCCTGTTTCAGATTCTGTGTCTCCCTCTCTCTCTGACCCTTCCCTGTTCATGCTCTGTCTCTCTCCGTCTCAAAAATAAATAAACATAAAAAAAATTTTTTTTTAAATAAAAAAGCATTAAGCATTTCTTTAAGTGTTTGCACTTAAATCTACTACTTGTTGTTGGATAAAATGTTAACTATGAATTTTGGCAGTTAGCAAGCAACATCATGGGGGAAGAAATGAGAATTTAAAGATGAAAGTGTTTTTTAATTTTCAAAATGAAACAAAAATTGCAAAAATATTGTATGACATTATTAAAATTATCAAAAATGAAAATATGAAGTTAACTTCAAGTAATGACCAGGATGACAGAATTTAAATTTCTCCCTAAAGATCTTTAGAATAAAAAGTTGTAATCACACTTAAGACTGGAGAATCATATAAGTGAATGAGAAACTCAAATAGGTACTTAAATAACAAAATTTTGACATCATAGTTTTTCACCAAATTATCATGTTCATATTAAATGGGATTTTCATATATTAAATTTCCTGGAGATAATGTTCAACTATTGCTACTTAGTATACCTGATCTCTTAGGAATAAGCAAAATCATAAGGAAGAAATAGCAGCATAATTAAAAAAAAAAACCATTTGATACAATGTTACAGAGATGTAGGGGGTGGTCTATATAGAACTGCATATTTAGAAACTGTTTTAAATCATTTTTTATTTGCTACAGGTTCTAGGTGGAATACATACATCTAAATAGCATGAATTTATTGTTTATTGTCCTCTTGTTGAAAGGAATTAAAGTCACCTAGCAACCTCTGTGTTGTAGAAACCAAAATAGAATAGTTGGTTGTCTATCACCAATTCATCTCAAATGGAAGAGTGCAAGCAAGTAGAAAAGTACGGTTTGCGCTATGCTGTGGTGCTCTGATGCATATTTTTCATCACATAACAAGGTAAAAAACATCAATAAATTCTCAGGGGAAAAACCTCCTATAAAAGCATATTAAGTGTTACTAAGTTGAGAGCTTTCAAATCTCGACCACAAAGACAGACATATATACACACAACTCCAAAAAAATAACAAAAGACTTAACCAGAGTATATAGATCACAGTTTAGAGTAGGGGACTAGTAAATAATGGAAACTTTGTTAAGGGCTTTAAAATATTCTAGGTAGAAATAGAAATAGGCATAATAATTTATAGAAGAATAGACTTTATTTTTGAACTTACTTTTATAGAGGCAAACAAGGAATGAAAATTACAGTAGGACAGGAGGTCGTTAGCAAAAGCAACTTTAACATGGAGGAAAAATATGATCATTTGAATTATAAAGAATGATAAGAGGATAATATCAATTAGAATGCGAAATGCTATTTGTGATAATGGAATGATAGTAAATGATAGAGCATATTTAGATTTCAGAAAGTTGTTTTTTTTTTTTTTGAGTGTCATTCCAGAGTGCAGGAAATAAGCTCTACAATAAACATAACTTAGCTCCCTAGTAAAACAAAGAAACTATATATTTTAAAAGGAAAGAGCTCAATAATTATAGAACACATATTTTATATATGTGAATATATAAGAGCAGAAAAGAGGAGTATGTAAGAATTTGTATTTTCCTCTTTGTATTAATGACTGCGGTTTCGGAATGTGGGGCAACAATCCTAGATAGTGAAAGAAAAGTCACCATTTTTAAATCATCATCAAGCAAAGTGGAATTTGGGGAAAAGGAAGCCACTGACTCTGCCTTCAGAGAAGAATGTCTGGGAAAAGTCCTTTGTGCCAAGTTGACACTGGTTCATAGACCACGGAAATCAATACTGAATGCCTTGATTCTTCATTGGTTCTAAGCAGATGAGAAGGTACATGAAAATTGGAACATCTAACTCCTATACTTGGTGATATGAAAATGTCATTCCTAAGAAGGGTCAATTGTCAACTGATCAGAAAGGCAAACCTACTCTAACCTCCAAGAATGAACCAATAAAGACGGGAAGGAAAACAAATAAATAACCACCAGTATATGCCTGTTATTTCAGCTCATTTGGCCATTAAAAGCTAGATACACTGCATGCAAAAAAACGTCTTACCTTTTGAGAAAGATGAGTAATACTGAAGAACTTAATAGTGGGATAAATTTAATCAGGTCTCACTAGGAATGCAGCTGCTTTACAGAACCTTACTGCAGACAGTCGTATAGTGGGATGTCAATCTTCCCTCCAGCAAGTGCCAATGAAATGACTTAACACTCCAGGTTTATGCCAGGTCAGTGTACACAGGTCATGTCCAGAGCCATGAATGAAGTCATGCTTTATCAGAAAGCAGGTCAGAGGTGACATAAATCACGTCGGTGTAACAGCTGACTAAAAATAAGTTTCTATGATAAGCAGTCATTTCCTAAATGAAGAAGATATATCCCCTCCGTTTTTGAGGAGTGACAGGAGGGGGATCCTCACATAAAACCAAATAAGTCTTTTTCATCTTCAACACTCTGAGAAAAGGCATGGGGTCTGTAGGTACATGAATTTGGCTGGTAGTCTTTGATGTACCATGGGCACCAAATGAAGCCACTTGAATTATGCCTATCAGCTGCCTCTGGACATCCCCTGCCTCCTCCTCCACTTGCCTTTTAATGAAGGATTAATGCTACTTGTTTATTGTAAGTATGGTTGTAGGTCAGTTGAGAAGGAGATGAAGTCATTTTTCCTCAACTTCAGGTTGGAAAACTGACTGACTTGAATCGAAACATTACAGCTACCCATAATAAAGAGAAGACATACTTGTATTGCCTAATTTATTTCCCTTTTATCCATTTAGAGGTTTTTTTTTCAGGTTGCTTTGTGTTTTTAACTAATAAACTTGATTTTTTTAGAGAAAATTCAAGTTCACTCTAAAACTTAGCAGAAAGTACATAGCTACACACATGCACACTCTCCCTATCAACATCCCTCATCAGAGTTGCACATTTATTATAACTGATGAACCTACACTGATACATCATTATCACCCAAAGTCCATAGTTTACATCAGGGCTCACTCTTGGCGTTGTATGTTCTGTGAGTTTTGACAGGTGTATCCACCACTGTAGTATATTACAGAGTAGTTTCTCTATACTAAAAATTCTCTATACCATGCTTATTCATCCCTTCTTACCCCCAATCTGTGAAAAACACTGATCTTTTTTGCTATCTACATAATTTTGCCTTTTTCAGAGTGTCCTACAACTGGTCTCAGACAGAATGGCTTATTTAATATGCATTTGAGTTTCTTCCATGTTTCTTTATGGTTTGATAGCATTTTTTTGTTTGTTTTAGTGCTGAATAATATTCCATTGTCTGACTACCAAAGTTTATTTATTCATTCACTCACTGAAAGATAGTTTTGGCAATTATGAAGAAAGCCGCTATCAACACCATGTGCAGGTTTCTGTGTGGACATAACTTTTTAACTCCTTTGGGTAAATATCAAGGAGTACAATTGCTGGATTGTATGGTAAGAACAAGTTCAATTTGGTGAGAAACTACCAAACTTTCTTCCAAAGTGGCTGTACCATTTTGCATGCCCACCAGCAAGGAAGGCTTTTTGTCACTCTACATCCTTCCCAGCATTTGGTGCGTCAGGTATGTAGTAGAATATCATTGTTGTTTTAATTTGCAATTCCTTAATGACACATGATGTTGAATATTTTTCACATGCTTACTTGCATCTGCATATCTCTTTGGGTGAGGTATCTGTTCAGGTCTTTGCCCATTTTAAAAATTATGTTGCTCATTTTTTAAAAGTGCTGAGAATTTGAGGTATACTTTGTATATTTTGGATAACAGTCCTTTATCAGATGAGTCTTTTATACATAGTTTCTCCCAGTCTGTGGCTTGTATTCTCACTCTCTTGACATTGACGTTAGCAGGGCAGAATTTTTTAACTTTAAAGAAGTTCAGCTTAAAAATTATTACTTTCATGAATCATGTCTTTGGTATTGTAGGTAAAAAGTCATCGACATATCTAAGCTCATCTAGGTTTTCTCCTATGTCATATCTAGGAGTTTTATAGTTTTGCATTTTACATTTAGGTCTGTGATCCATTTTGAGTTAATTTTTGTGAAAAGTGTAAGGTTTGTGTCTACATCCATGTTGTTGCATGTGGATGTCCAGTTGTTTCCATACCATTTTCTGAAAAGATTATCTTTATTGTACAGCCTTTATTTAGCCTTTGTAAAAGATGAGTTGCCTGTATTTATGTGGATCTATTTCTGGGCTCCTGTTCTGTTCTACTGATCTATTTTTTGATCCTTTCACTGATACCAGCCTGTATGGATTGTTGCAGCTTTATAGTAAGATTTGAAGTTGAGTTGTGTTGGTCCTCCAACTTTATTCTTCTCCTTCAATATTGTGTCTGAATATTGAATTTTCTGCCTCTCCATATAAACGTTATAATCCATTTGTTGATATTCACAAATATTGGGATTTCGATTGAAATTGCATTGTATCTATAGATCAGGTTGGGAAGAACTGAAAACTTGACAATATCGAGTCCTCCTAACCACAAACATGGACTTTCTCTCCATTCATTTCTTTTTTAGGTATCTTTCATCAGAATGCTGTAGTCTTCCTCCTACAGATGTTGTACCTATTTTGTTAAATTTGTACCTAAGCACCTCATTTGGGGGGATACTAATGTAAACGGTAATGTGATTTCAACTTCAAGCTCCATTTGCTCATTGTCGATATATAGGAAAAGTGATTGACTTCTGTATATTAACCTTGTACTCTGTGACCTTGCTGTAATTGCTTATTAGTTGCAGGACATTTTTTTTTTTTGTTGATTATTTCAGGTTTTCTACATAGAAGATCATGTCATCTGAGAACAGTTTTATTTCTTCTTTTTCAATTTATATACCTTTTATTTCCTTTTCTTGGCTTACTGCATTAACTAGGACTTCCATTATTATGTTGAAAAGCAGTCGTAAGAGGGGACATCCTTGCCTTGTTCCTGATCTTGGGAAAATTTTGTTTCTTACCATTAACTGTGATGTTAGCTGTAGGCTTTTTGTAGATGTTCTTCATCATGCTGAGGAAGTTTCCCTTTAGTCTTAGTCTGCTGAGACGTTTTATCATGAATAGGCTTTGGATTCTGTGAAATGCTTTTTTTTATATCCATGGATACGATGATATAGTTTTTCTTCTTCTAATCTGTTAATGTAATCAATTCATTAATTGACTTTTGCACATTGGACCAACCTTGCACACCTGACATAAATCTAACTTGGTCATAGTGTATGATTCTTTTTATATATTGTGAGATTTAATAATTTTGTTAAGGATTTTTGTATCTGTGTTCATGAGAGATACTGTTCTGTAGTTTTCTTTTCTGTAGTTTTCTTTCTATGTCTTTGTCTAGTTTTGTATTAGGGTAATGTTGGCCTCAGAATGAGTTAGGAAGTATTCCTTCCGCTTCAGTTCTGTGAAAGACATTATAGACAATTGGTATAATTTCTTCCTTAAGTGTTTGACAGAGTTCACCAGTGAACCAATATGGGTCTGATGCTTTCTTTTTGGGAAGGTTATAAATTATAGATTCAATTTCTTTAGTAGATATAGTTCTATTTAGATTTGCTAATTCTTGTGTGAGTTTTGGCAGACTGTGCCTTTAAAAAATTCGTCCTTTTAATCTAAGTTGCCAATTTTGTGCACATATAGTGGTTCTTTTATTAACCTTTTAATGTCCATGGGATCTGTAGTGCTGTCCTCTCTTTTATTTCTAATATTAGTCATTTGTGTCTTTTTATCTTAGTTAACTGGCTAGAGGCTCATCTATTTTATTGAAATTTTCAAAGAACCACCTTTAGTTTTGTTGGGTTTTCTCTATTATTTTCATTTTCATTGATTTCTCTTCTAATTTTTTATTTTTCTGCTTATTTTGGATTTAATTTGCTTTTTTTCTAGTTTCCTAAAATAGAAGCTTAGATTATTGATTTTAGATCTTCTTTTCTAATATATGCATTCAATGCTATAAATTTCCCTATAAGCCCTATTTTCACTGCATCACACAAACTTTGATAACTTTTATTTTCATTTTCATTTAGTTCAAACATTTTTCAGATTTATAATAACTTCTTTGCACCTTTTTTTTTTTTTTTAACAATGTGGTCTGAGGTCCTCAGTGAAATTCTCTGACAGCAAGAAATTACAAAAAATGAAGTAAGCAGACAGTAAAACCATAAGTAGCACTGGAACTGCATGACAAATCAATGTCAACTAGAGTAGTTCACAGTATTTTTATAGATCTTGTGATTCCTTCCTTGATCCATGTGCTATTTATAAGTATGTTGTTAAATCTCCAAGTATTTGGGATTTTCCAACGATCTTCCTATTATTGATTTCTGGCTCAATTCCCTTGTGGTCTGTGAGCAGGCATTGCATAATTTCTATTCTTTTAACCTTGTTAAGGTATGTTTGATGGCCCCACATATGGTCTGTGTTGGTTAAATGTTCCATGAGAACTTGAAAAGAATATGTAATCTGCTGCTGTTGGATGAAGTAGTCTATATGTCAATTATATCCAGTTGATTGATGGTGCTATTGAGCTCAACTATATTCTTACTGATTTTCTGCCTGCTGGATCAGTCCACTTCTGACACAGGAGCATTAAAGTCTCCAATTATAATAGGGGATTCATCTATTTTTCCTTGCAGCTCTATCAGTTTTTGCCTCAGGTATTTTGACACTGTTGTTAGATGCATGCACATTAAGGACTGTTATGTCTTCTTGGAGTGTTGACTTCTTTAACATTAAGCAATGTCTTTTTTATGTCTGATAGTTTTCTTTACTCTTAAGTCTGCTCCGTTTGAAATTAAAGCAGCTACCTCAGCTTTTCTTTTAATTAGTGTTAACATGCTATATATTTCTGCATCTCTTCACTTTTAACCTGCATCTATCTTTATACTTAATGTAAGCATCTTTTAGATAATATGTAGTGGGGTCTTGTTTTCTTGATCCACTCTGATTATCTTTTAATTGGTGAATTTAGGCCATTGATACTTAAGGTGATTATTGATATAGTTGATTAATATCTGCCATATTTACTACTGTTTTCTAATTATTGCCTTTGGTCTGTTCCTATTTTTGTCTTCCACACTCTTTTTCTCTTTTATGTTTTTAATCGAGCTTTTTTTAATGTTCATTTATTAATTTTTGAGAGAGAGAAAGAGAGAGCAGGGGAGGGGCAGAGAGAGAGAGAGAGAGAGAGAGAGAGAGAGAGAGAGAGAATCCTAAGCAGGCTCTACACTAACAGTGGGAGCTTGAACTCACAAACTGTGAGATCATGACCTGAGCCAAAACCAGGAGTCAGATGCTTAACTGACCACCAATGTACCCCTAATTGAGCTTTTTATAGGTTTCCTTTTTTTCTTCTTTCTTAGCATAGTAGTTTTACTTCTTTTTAAACTGTCTTTAGTGATTGCCTTAGAGTTTGCAATATATGTTTACAACTAATTCAAGTTCACTTTCAAATAATACTATACCACTTCCTGGGTAATGCAAGTACCTTATAATAACAAAATATTCTTAATTTCTCCTCTTGTTTCTGTATCATTTCTGTCATTTATTTCAGTTATACACTTAGTAAATTGTTATTATTTTGAATGAACTGTTATATGTTAGAATTAACAAATGAAACAGAAAATGTTTTATTTTACCTTCAGTTATTTATTCTTTACTGTTCTTCCTTTCTTTATGTTGATCCTAGTTTCTGATCTATGTCATTTTCTTTCTCCCTGAAGAATTTTTAAAAACATTTCTTGCAAGGAAATCTACTGTCAATGAATTCCCTCAATTTTTGTTTGTCTGAGAAAACTCTTTATTTCTCCTTCACTTTTGCAAGATAATTTCAGAGGGTACAGAATTCTAGGTTGGTGGGTTTTTTTCTCTCAACACTTTAAATGTCTCCCTCTACTGTCCTCTTGCTTGTATGGTGTCCCAGGAGAGGTTGGATATAATTCTTATCTTTGCTCCTCTATAGGTGGTGGTATAGTTCTCTTCTGGCTTATTCAAGAATTTTTCTTTATCGTTGATTTCAGAAGTTTGAATATGATATGCCTACATGTAGTGTTTTGCTTTTTTGTTTTTGTTTTTTTTTTGTTTTTTGGTATTTATCCAACTTGGGTGTTCTCTGAGCTCCCTGGATCTGTGGTTTGGTGTCTGACATTAACTTGGGAAAATTCTCAATCATTACTGCTTCAAATATTGCTTCTGTTCCTTTCTCTCTTCTTCTTCTTCTTCTCATATTGTCATTATGTCTGTATCACATCTTTTGTAATTGTCTCACAGTTCTTGGATAGTGTTTTTCCCCTGCACTTTTTCTCTTTACTTGTCAGTTTTAGAAGTTTCCAGTCAGAGTCTCAAACTCAGAGATTACTTCCTCAGTCATATCCAGTCTACTAATGAGTATATCAAGGTATTTTTCATTTCTATATTTTTGATTTCTAACATTTTTTTTCTTTCTTAAAATTTCTCTCGCTTACATTATCCATATGTTCTTGCATGATGTCTACTTTTTTCATTAAAGCCCTTCATACATTAACCACAGTTTTTAAAAATTCCTGGTGTGATAGTGCCAACATTCGTGCCATATTTGATTCTGCATCTAATACATGTTCAGTCTATTTGAACTGTTTGAACACAGAAGGTTAGAGGGAGCTAAAGTTGGGAACTGCCCTTCTCCCAGGTATTTTGGGCTCTGGTAAAATAGTTTCTTTTGAAAGCAGGCCTTATTAAGAAGAACAGAATGTTCTGGCATATTTCAAAATGGTTCATCTCTCCCCCTACTGAAGTACAAGGGGACTTTCCTCTGATATTTACTGATGGTACCTGGTAGATCACCTGGAGGTGGAACTCATGAAAGGCAGGGGGAATCCCCATACCTGTGTCCCCCTGGGTTTTTTACTCTATGACATCCACACTGAGCCTCCAGCAATTTGTTTTACAGTTCAGGTTTCTCTACCCTGGCACTGGTTCCTTTGGATGTTTCTACTTCTGTGGGTTTCTGCTCTGATAAGTTATGGTTCTCTATATTTGCCTGTCTCTCCACTTTTGGGGGCAGTGGTTTGCCCTCTGATGTCACTTCTCTGACAGAACTAAGAAGAGCTGTTGATTTTTTTCAATTTGTTCAGTGTTTCACTTGTTGGGATGGTAAGCTCCTTACATGTTAAAGTGGAAATTGGAAATATCAGGGTTTTTTTTAAATATATTTTTTAACTTTTTAACCATATGTAATCCTAGTAATATATCAACTCTTTTTTTTTTCTAAATATGTATTAGGAAATACTAGTGACTATAAATTCTGTATGTATGGTGAGACATTTCTCAAAAAGGGCTCTTACAATGTACAAATCATCTGTAAGAAGAAAGCAGTGGTAAAATGTCTTTTAAGGCCTATCAAATAAGGTGTAGGGTTACCATAGCTATGTACATAAATTTGCTCTTTTCTCTCTTTGATATCCCTAAAATTTGATTCATGTATCTACTGTAGTGATAGAACAAACTGAAGTTCTAGGTAAAAATGGAATTAGCACATTAAACTTATGGTTATTATAATTTTGTCAATGTGTATGTTGACAAAGAGATCTATGGTCCTTTGAAGTCACTGCTACCTACTATTAAGAAACGATACTGAACTGACCCTGAAACAATGTGGGGGTTGGGGTGCTGACTCTCTTCACAGTCAAAAATCTATGTATAACTTTTGACTTCTCAAAACTTAACTATTAATAGCCTACTACTGACCAGAAGCCTTGCCGATAACATAAGCAGTCAACACATACTTTGTATATGTATTCTATGTTGTATTCTTACAATAAAGTAAGCTAGAGAAAATATTAATAAGAAAATCATATGGAGGAGAAAATACATTTCCATTGTATTTATTAAAAAAAATCTGTGTATAAGTCGACCCAAGCAGTTCAAACCTGTGTTGTTCAAGGGTCAACTGGACAATTTTTACAGGCATGAGTAAAATGTTTTATATCTCCATGTACATACATCTACTGTCAGTCAATATTTCATTAAACTGAAGTCCTGAAAAAGTCTCAAGATTTTTCATAATCAGTATTAATCTGTTAAATTATAATCCTATTTATACACCAGCTTGTTTGAGGAATTATCCTAATGATAGTAGCCTGACTTCAAAGATATTTTAATTTATGTAGTATTAGTATCTTAATAAATAAACCTTTGCATTCACTGAGAAATAGAGAAAATAAATCAGGAAATTTCTTTGGATTTCCTAGACTCATCAACTTTGTATTCTCCTAGCAAATCTGTCATTTTCAAAACTAGACTTTACTTCCTTTACTTACTAAAATGACTCATTATTATCTCATTTTTCAATAAACTTGATATTTTCTTAAAAAATTAATCCAGGAAGTTATCACTTTAGTATACTATATATAGTATGTAGCAATTTAATGTAAATTTTCCTTTAAGGATTAAAGATAGGTAAAGTTTTTTATCCTTTGGTTTGGCATGCAGGAGTGAACATCCTCTTAAAAAACAAAATCTATATACTTAAGAGGTCTGAGAAGCAGAATTCTTTTTCCTATCTATTCTCTGAAGGGATATTTAAGGTTTGGTTAAAGGAAATAAGACCAAAGTAATTTTGCTCTCTACTCTGTCAGAAAAGTATTATCATTGCATAACAAGATAGTAGTAGCATAGTCAACTTAGAAAAAACTGTTAATTGCTTCTATCAGTTTCATTCCCAAAAATGTATCATCTGCTAGAACACTTCTGATGAATACCCTTTCCCTCAGGTAAAGATTTTTTTTTTTTTTAATTGGACAAAGAGCTAATCAGTTTTACATCTTAGGTCCACAAATATTCTCACATTATGAGAAACACTGCTGAAAGTAAAAAGACTATCTGTAAGACACCCTGAATTCAACCTTAAGAGTTTTGAAATGTTTCTCCTAAACATACAGGCATTTGAATGTAATATTATTTTTTTCTTTGAAAGGAAATAATAATGTGGTCATTTACAAAATGCAATAAAAGAAATTAACATCAGCTATATGCCTCAAGTAGTCACATATAATATATATCTGCTATGCTGAATTTTAAGTTCAGTGAAATTTCAAAAAATGTTGTCCAAGTCCTTCATTTGTTAAATGAGGAAACTGTAAACTTCCTGCCCAGCATCACATGAAAGGTCAAAGCCTCATTTAAAGTCAACAATGCCTTTTTGCAATACAAAATATGCACTAATTTTTTGGCCTCTGAGAAATGCATACTATGGACATATGAAGGAGATGACAAGCCTTGAAAGAAGGTTAGAAAACAGACTTCCCAAACAGGTAAAGGCAAGAATATGAAAATGAATCATGCAATCTGAAAGAGTCTGGTCTATTTCTATAGGTCTGTCCACAAGTATGAACCCTGCCTTACCTATTCCAACATCTCAGGTATCACATTATACTTTTCACTATTAGAGATAGGTATAATACTGGCAGCATGAACCAACATCCTTTATCAAAAAGCAGCTGTAGCTCAAGAGCTGAACCTTGCTCTCACTCCAGAATTTAAATATTACAGAAGATGACTCAGTAAGTTATACTGTTTAAGACTTTTTGGACCTCTGGGGGGTTTTTTTGTTTGTTTGTTTTGTTTTTTTTTTTCATTTTCTTGCAATTTTTTTTTTCAACGTTTATTTATTTTTGGGACAGAGAGAGACAGAGCATGAACGGGGGAGGGGCAGAGAGAGAGGGAGACACAGAATCGGAAACAGGCTCCAGGCTCTGAGCCATCAGCCCAGAGCCTGACGTGGGGCTCAAACTCACGGACCGCGAGATCGTGACCTGGCTGAAGTCGGACGCTTAACCGACTGCACCACCCAGGCGCCCCTTCTTGCAATTTTTAAAGAATAGAAGATCAATAAGGGATTATTGGTTCCTGCTACCTGGTTATATATTATTACGTCAAAAACTCACTAATCAATTCTCTGATTTCAGAAAGTCCTCTATACTTGGAAGAAAAGTAAAGAAGGAGGTACTCTACCTATTTGTACTTAATTTCACTAGTATTGAGTAGAATATTACTCACTCTAGGTTTCTTATGCTACTAAGTCTTTGGAATGACAATTCTCTGGAAGTATTGGTCTGCATTCAACAAATATAAACTGTAGCTTATAATGTTCCTGGCATTATGCTAGACACTGGAGATAACATTTTGAACAAAATAGAAGTAGAATGCCATCACAGAGCTTACAAATCAAATTCAAATTCCGTAGGATTTTGAAACTTTAATTATAAATACAATAATAGCAGCAAGAAAATGCACTCAAAATATTACGGATTTATTTTAGCCATATTTAAAGTGAATAAAGAAGGTATTTCAAAACCAGTGGAAAACATGCATATGAAGAATCATCTACCTGTAACTATTTTTCACTATGAAATAAATGCCAAGTTCTCTCGAACCCGTAACTAAGGAACTAATTGAATATTATCTCATCATGATAGGAGATACTGAGAAATCTTGGAAACAGTGCTATATGTCTTGTAGCCCAGAAGGGAGTTGGTAGCCACACAACTGAAAGAAAGGAAGCAGAGGGAAGAACACAGGCAGTGCTCATCTTTCAGGCGGCTTGAGCTCCAAAGTCTATTTATAAATCAGTTGTTTAAAACATAAAGTAGTTTTGCAAATCATGCTTATAGTTTGAACTGGTCACAAAAGTCTCTTAAACACACAATGTAACTGAATACTATTCAATTGCAGTAACATCAGAAAGTACAGTTGCCAACATACATGGTATTGTAGCTACAAATATTTCCTTGGTTCCAGAGCTTCTGGGATAATGTCTGAGATATGGCACATGGACCCCAAAGCCTCATTTCACCTATCTGTGCTCAGTGGATATTTTATCTATCTTTATTTTCTGATGGGAAGAATAAGGAAAGAAAATACAACACTGGTAGCCTTATGAGAAAAGCAGTAAAAATAAATTTATATCATTACCATTGTTTTTCACTATTTTTATTCACTCATACATTCACCAAATACTGGCTGAGTACCTCCCACTGCCAGCCATGGCTCTGTATGCTGGAGCTATATGTCAGTGATCCAAAAAATGCCTCTGTTCTCATAAAACTCACATCTACTAGAGGAAGCAAACAAGAAACAATTTTCTTTTAAAGCAGGAAAACACATACTCTGCAAAGTGATGACAATCTTAAGAAAGAAAACAAGGCAAGGTAAGAATGCCAGTTCCATTAGACAAAATGATTAAGGAATGTGTCCCTGAAAAAGTAATGCTTAAGGAGAGATTAGAAAGGAGGGAAAGAAGCAGTACATGTGGATATCTGAAGGAAGGGTGTTCCACGAAGAAGGAACAGCAAGTGCAAAAACCTGCAGGAAAGAGGATGCCCATCTTGTTGCCAGGACAGCAAGAAAGCCATGAAGGTTTGAACAAGAGACAAGAATGACCGTTTACTGAAATGTGAAGTGCCTGGATTACCCGACACCTTGTAGGCCATGGAAAGACTTTGGCTTTTATTTTGAAATAAATAGGGATCCACTAATGGTTTTAAGCAGAGAGGCAAGAGCTGACTCAATTTTTAAATGATCACTTGAATTTCTGGGTTTGGGTAAAATACCATGGTGAGGTGAGAAGGGAGCAAATGCAGAAGTAGAGAAACCCGTTATGAGGATATTAGGGAAAAAATATTCAAAGACATCATGATGGTTTCAGAGTGTGTGGAAATGATGGGACATAGGTTTGGGATGTATTTCAAAGGTAGAGTTAAGAGATTTTGTTTAGGAATTGGGTATTTCTTGTCTGTTTTTTCTAGTGTTCCCTTCTTTCCCTCAAGTTAGGGAAGTGGGGCTCTAAAAAGATTATGTTTTATGGATTTTGCATTTATCTTCAAAGTTTGCTGAGCAGTGCAAAAATGGTGAAATTTAAATTTCATCTCCTCCTCTTAGTTTCTGGTATCTGTTACAAGCAGCAAAATAGGTAGAAGATATGAAGATGAGCAAAGTATCTTTAAATATCTAGGAATTAGATAATCAACATTAGATCTGCACACGATGAACCACCACTGTTAGGACTAATAAGCACATTCATCGACTCTATCTAGGTATTATAATACTGCAGCATGACAGGGGAATATGAGGGCTTAGTAAACAATCATACACACCAAGTTTGGAAAATTGGTCAGTAATGGACTCTAGCTCTATTATTACTTTTTTAAGGAGTATAAAGCACCAATGAAACTATGAACGTATGTATATGTTTTCTATGTACACATTATACATATAGTACACACACACATTTTTTAATGTTTGTTGCATTCTTAGAGTTAAGATAAAATTTAATTCTTTGTTGCTCTAATTTTTTTTTCACAAAATTTCACTAATTCCTTAGGATTTGAGCTGCAAAACAGCCTTCCATTAGAAAGAGTCAATCAGAGGATATAAGAATTTGGGGAAATTAAAATTTCTTTTTCTTTTTCTTTTTTTTTTTTTTTTGAGAGAGAGACAGAGATGTGCAAGTGGGGAGGGGCAGAGGGAGAAGGAGAGAGAGAATCTTAAGCAGGCTCCACACCCAGCACGGAGCCCAACACAAGCTTGATCTCAGGGCAGTGAGATGGTGACCTGAGACCAAATCAAGAGTCAGACCCTTAACTGACTGAGCCACTCAGGTGCCCCTAAAATTTAATTCTTAACATTTAAAAAAGATCAAAAGCATTGTGAAAATATGAGAAGACTTTAATAAGCAAGAAAAATAAATGAGGGGGTGAACAGTTAACTCATGTACAGTTAACATGAGTTCCATAAAGAGAGAAGAAAAAATAGAGGGGAAAAAATAATCAAAGCTAAACAGATGAAAAGTTCCTAAAATGGAATAAAGGCACTTGTTTTTGGATTGTACAGGATCATTTAGTGCTGAGTAGGATGCATTTTAAAAGAACTATGCCTAGACAGATCTGGACTTAGATTTTCCTGTGAGTTTTTAATTTTCTAGGTGGAATTTCAGAGCTGACAAGGTAAAGATCCTAATTACGATTTAAATTAAAAAAAAACTTACCTTAAAAAAATGAAATCAAATTTTTATCAGATACCTATCTCATAAACAACCCTGGATAAAAGTCTCCCAAGTTTTGAGGGGGATCATATACACAATAATTTATCAATTAACTCTGCAGAAAAATTAAGGAATTTTGGATATGCAATCAATCAATTTGCTTCCTATCCACCATCTCTCACAAACAAAACAAGAATAAAATCTTGGGGATGTATGCAAGGAGAAAAGAAAAAAAGAATCAAATATCTAGAAAGACAAAGGAGTGAAGTAATAAAGTAGACCTCACCAGGAAAATAATGAAAAGAAACTCTAATTCAGAAAAGAAGAACCAGGGGGGCGCCTGGGTGGCTCAGTCGGTTGAGTGTCTGACTTGGGCTAAGGTCATGATCCCGTGGTCTGTGAGTTTGAGCCATGCGTTGCGCTCTGTACTGACAGCTCAGAGCCTGGAGCCTGCTTTGGATTCTGTGTCTCCCTCTCTCTCTGCCCCTCCCCCGCTCATGCTCTGTCTGTCTGTCTGTCTCTCTCTCTGTCAAAAATAAACATTAAAAAAAAGTTAAAAAAAAAAAAAAGCAGGGAGCATAGAGAAGAATGACTGTAAGAAGAAGGTATATTTCATTCACCAAGTGATATAATTAAGAAATTGGAAAAATCATTTTGATATGATGAAAGCATAAAATTCTTCTATCAAAAATAGCAAAGGGGGAGATTAGAATTTTCAAGAAAAATTTAAAGCTCACAGAAAAATATAAGTCCAAATGTGAAAGAAACTAAAATATGGCACAGTTTTGATGAAATAAAGGAATTTAAGAAAATGGAATCTATTTTATCTTGATGCTTAAAATATTATCTTTGGAACACACTAAGTTTTAATGCTATGGGATCATTTTTTCCTTCTCTGAATATGCAACTGTACCACTTGGTATTATTATACTGAATTCTATTTTTTATAATCATAACATTGTAAATGCTGTGTTGTTGTTTTTTCAATTAGCATTGAGCAACAAAACAAGCAGAGGAGAAACAGCTATAAATGAAGAACAGAGTGCAAAGATTACAAACTTAGCGATATAGAATGGTATAGAACATAAAAGTTGGCACAAGGCAAGGAAGGAAAAGTAGATGGAAATGTGAAATACTCATGTTCATATCTTGCATAGTGGGGAATCAGAAGCTGTGGCCTAATGTTGATAGTTTTGAAAACTAAGTGTATTATTGTAGGAGAAATTAATAAAGACATATTTATGATTGTATTGTTTTTGTTACCATGTATCTGTATTTTTTGAAAACTCACTGCAGAAACTAACCAAACATCTCCTTTTTTGTGTTTCCTATTTCTCAGAAATGATAGTTCAGACAGGGATGGTACTCAAGAATATTTCCAACCTACACAAGGCAACCTGTCTGTCTATCTATCTACATATACTGAGGGTCTGCTATGCACTTGGTTGCATGTTAATTATTGAAGGGGATTCAATGGACATACAAGATAGGATCCTGGCTCTCAAGGAAACTTCTATCATGATGAAAGGAGGCAGTTGCTGACACATAAATAGCTGATATATTTTAAACTGTTTAGTAATTGGGAGACACTCCAAAACATCTTTCACATGGGCCCCAAATCCCATGACATCACCATGTAAGGAATCTTCATTCTTACGGGAAGCCCCTGGGATTAGCACAACAAGACTATCATCTATCTTTGAGCAAGGTGTGCCAAAGTATCTGTTCTTGTTCCTAAATACAGGATATGAAACAGAATAAGAGCAAGTAACATCTACAGTCCTTAGTAGTTTTTAAATCATGCATGCTATCCTTCTGTATTTCTATGGACAAGCTTGTGTTCTTTCAGTGTACCTAATAAAGATAGTTAAAAGATGATTGTGAACAGATGAAACTATGGACTCATAATTTTTATCCTAATTTAAATAACAAAAGGGATGGAAATAATGTTTCCCTCTAGGGGCATCCTTCAGAGACCATGCTGTCACACTTGTACAATCTCTGTCAGACTCCAATGTTGAAAAAGCTATGCCAACTCTTGTGCCTGGGACCATTCAGGAATGGTCATACCTTTGAACAGAATCATACCTTTGAGCAGAGGGCTGGATGCATCCTGGGAAATTCCCCACCTGACCAGTCTGTGAGTCCTACAATTTCCATCTCATTATGATTTTTAAAAGATCATGGTTTTGATTCTTTCTTATGACTGTATATATTCCACAAGTGCAAGGAGAATGGCTTTCTTCTTTCCTAATACATAGATGCTCAACATAAGCTTGAAGAATGAATACTTATTCAATCACTGCAACTGTGGCAAGTAATATGCTGGATGTTTTATTTATATTAACTCATAATTTGTTCCCTCTTGGCAACATGGGAGATAAAAATTATTACGTATTCCTATTTCACAGATGGAACAGATTCAGAGAGGCTAAAGCTACTATGTTGACTAAAAACATACACAGCTTATAAGAAGGAAAGTCAGGATTCAAAACTAGATCTTCCTAACCCCAAAGGCCAAACTGTTTAATGGCTGCCGGCTGTTTAAGAATTCATTGTGATCGGGGCGCCTGGGTGGCGCAGTCGGTTAAGCGTCCGACTTCAGCCAGGTCACGATCTCGCGGTCCGTGAGTTCGAGCCCCACGTCAGGATCTGGGCTGATGGCTCGGAGCCTGGAGCCTGTTTCCGATTCTGTGTCTCCCTCTCTCTCTGCCCCTCCCCCGTTCATGCTCTGTCTCTCTCTGTCCCCAAAAAATAAATAAACGTTGAAAAAAAAAAAAAAGAATTCATTGTGATCCATTAGAAATAAGGAGGCAATACAGATTCCTTTGGTAGGAAAATACGGTGAAAAGCAAGAATAACCATAGAAGGATGGAAAGAAAGGTCACACAGGTCAGAACACCAAGGAGGAAGAAATTACAGTACTATAGGAATGGGGTGAAAATAAGGCGATATTAAATATAATTCCAAGTGTATATGGAGGTTTAAAACCCTATGTCCTGTTTTTTTTTTTTCCTCAGTAAAATGGGAATATATAGCACAAACAAAAAAAAAGAAGTTATGTGAGAAGAAAATAAGATAATCTCTGTAAAGTGCCTAGCATGATGCTTAACACAATGTAAGAACATAGTCAATAGTAGCTATTATTAGAATGATAGATATCCTATTATGTAATTTGAGGTAACTGTCTTTCCCTTCCCATGGCTCCATTTTCTCAATTGTAAATGCAACAGATAGGTTGGAGAGTCTCTCAAGTCCTTTTTGGCTGATAACAATTTATGGCTCTATTTTTGAAAATGAACTATATTTTTGCAAATCTGATGAATGATTTATTGAAATGTTTGAAGGTGGTGGGAATCCAGGTGGAAATATCTTATAAGGAACTGAAAACAACTCTAGTTTACATAGCTAGATCTAAAATATAAAAACATATTCAAACGCACATATAAATGCAAACAGAGTTAAACCCACAGTTCAGAAAAAAACTGTTAAAAGTTCAAAGGAAGGTAGATGAAAAAGTCTTTGATAATTTGTCAGAAGTAGGAGAGTTTGAAACATATCTTTAAAATGTTCATAATTTGTGAGACAGCATTTATTCTTAAAAACTCTTTATATTCTAATTTTCTTTACATGTTTTCCCCTCACTGTTTTAGGAATTTTTACATGTTAAACATAATTGCTGGCATTTAGTTGAATGAATGCCACCACTTTGTTATTACATATTTTAAATTATCACTTACCTTTTTTCCTTTATCATGATTCTATGAGATAACATGGGGGTTCCCCCTCCCATATTGTTGCAGATATAAACACATTATAATTTAAGTAGTTCTAAGCAAACATATTCAGTGATTTTGGAAAGCATTTCTATATGTACTAGGAAAGGCATATTTTCAAACATAAAAAAATAATGAGGAAAGAACAATTTTAAAACATGAGAAAATGGCAGCTCTAACTCCAATCTTTTCCAGCAGGTATGCGGTAACATTATTAGAGAGGGTTAAGTTGCCACAATAGCTTCTAAGAGTCTGAGTCAGCTTGGTTATGAGACACAGTGGCACTCTTAAGAGCTTCGTCACCTTCGGTCTTTGGATACTAAAGCGCTTAGTCACCTGTCAGGGTTAAAAGCTACTATTTTAAGTTCAAAGTGGAAAGCTCCCTTTGAGTGGTAACAATAGTTTAAAATAACAATGTGGGGGGTTGGGGGAAGCCTCCTTTATTCATCTACCATTCCCTCTACCCCAAATATTACTACAATCAGTGCTTTCTTATTCTGTTATCAATATTCGCGATCCAGGCCGCTAAACAATTTGAGATACAGACCACTCCTTCTACCCCCATTGTTGCATCACTGGTGTTCAGAATTCTGGAACAGTGTGTGTAAACATTAAAGCCACGTGTGCCTGACCACATGGGAAGGCATCAGGATGACCTGGAACTCCCTAGCAAGAGGGAACGCCTGGCGCCAATCTCTACATCACCAAGCCAGCGGTTTATGTGTATGCTATTTGATTCCTCAGCTGTCTTACAAAAGAACCATATAAAAAAAAGTTTACACAAATGACTGAGAATTTTGTGCAACTTCATGGTATCTGTAAAAATGCATGCCATCTTATTTTTCTCGCTTTATATTCATAGACAGAAACTTTTACTATGGTTCATTTAATTCACCATTTCTACCAAGAGGACTTCACTCATATCAAGTCCAAGATACACATAAGCAAGTACATGTGTGCACACACGCACATATACACACACTCAGTAGAAAATGAAAGGGGATAAACTAAAATTTTGATATTGCTTTTTGGTATATATCTTTCACATTCAATCTACCATTTTGATATTTTGAAATAACTGCCACTAAGTCTCATCTTTATGAAGGGAGTCCATCCACTAAATAAATCAAATTTTATATTACACACTTGCCTCTTCAAGTGAAACCAAAGTACAATCAGATGAAAGTAGTATTTAAATCTTTTCTTAACAGAAATGTATTAATGTATAGCCTTTATCAAATTCTGAGCACTTTCAGCTTATAATCATATATAATTTACTGTCCAATAAAGGTATAAGAAGAGAATATTGGGGCACCTGGGTGGCTCAGTCGGTTAAGTTTCTGACTTCAGCTCAGGTCATGATCTCAAGGGCTTTGGGTTCGAGCCCCGTGTCAGGCTCTGTGCTGACAGCTCAGAGCCTGGAGCCTGCTTCAGACTCTGTGTCTCCCTCTCTCTCTGCCAGTCCACCCGCACACTCGCGTGTGCGTGCTCTCTCTTTCAAATAAATAAACATTAAAAAAAATTTTAAAAAGAAGAGAATATTAATGTTCTAATATAACATAAGATAATTCTTCTGAACCCCCAAGAGTATTTAGAATTGGCACTGCTCTTAGGAGAAAAGGATACTCAAGGAATTTCACACTAACTTTCATTATCTGGGGCAAGGGTGATTAAGATAAATACATTATCATCAGACCAAAACAATAATAAGCAAGCAAATGAAAAGAATCTTTTTAAGACTATATCTATTTTCACCTATCTTAAGTCAATGTATTAGAAATGTACAATATATTTTAACTGATAAACACTAAATAAATTATATCTTTTCAAGTCCAGAAGGAACTTTTACTCAGTAACAGGGATAAAAAATGCCCATCCTTAGATTTCATTGTGTTGGTTAAATGAGTCACTCTTTTGGCAATTTCTTCCATATATGAGCAGATTCAGATGTTAAACAGCTAAACCTTAATTTCTAAGCCTCATATGCAAATAATAAATTTGGACAGATAATCTCTAAATTATTTCCGATCTAAACTTCTCTTATACCAAACAGTACTTAAAACAATAGATTTTTGGTGCTTGGTTTATCTCTTGGGGAAGATTCTTTATTTTTAAAAGTTAAACAAATTCCTTTTGTTTATGGTACTGCATTTCAAAGATTCTGATTTTCCTTTTTTTTTTTTTTAGAAAGGTAGTATAATTTCAAAAAATATTCTACTAAAGAAGAGTTCAAACAGGCCTTTTTAATTAACTACGAGTTCACTTGTTTATGATCTAATTTCAATTCTTTGTTATGAATCGTTTCTATTTTTAGATAATCAATGATGATGCCCATCTAAAATGATCCTTAGATGCAATACAAAAAAAAAAAAAAACCTCAAAATTTACTCATATTTTAAAGATTCCAACAAGTCAGCTTACAATTTATGATGAAAAGCACCAGAAAAGATTATACCAGATACAGGATTAGACCTTTAAATTAGTGTGCTTTAATTTTTTGTTTTTTTTAACTCAAGACTTTCTTTTTATTGATAAATATAAATGAAAAACTCTCAAAATCTATCTGAGAAAGGAACAACAATTCTCTAAGTATAGAAACCTATTTTTTGTTTTTTTGTTTAAACCCAAGTCTTAATGTAGAACTTAAAAGCAGAGGAGGACTGAGGGAGGTGTGATATTGAAGAATTGAAAACGGATGGGGGAGGGAGGGAAGAGTGGTGACTGCAGGAAGGGATAAGGAAGATAATTAATCGTCCTTGAGTATTCTGTGGTTTGAGTGTTAGTTTGGAAAGTCAGATTATGAATTCTATTGCATCTGAAGATGCTTACAAATTTGAAAATACACGTAATACACTTCTTTTTAAAAGGCATTTGTGAGACTGGGTGGCAGGCGAGAACACTTCAGTCTCAGTGGCACTGTAAGTTATGACCAGAACCAAAGTACAATCTGCCCGCATTTTCCAAAATCACAAAAAAAGTTTGGCATAATTGGTTCCATTTGCTGAAGGAGGAAAGAAAGATTAATCCTGTATTAAAGCACAGCCTTTGAGACTTCGGTCGGAAAACTGCATATTGGGCGGATCCTGACCTAGACACCTTGATCTTTGGTTCATGACCCTGTCAGAGCCAGACAAGGGCTCCCGGACTATGAATTAAACTGTTTGATTCCTCCGCCCACAGACACACAAAGCCCGCACTCTCTCAGCTGTTACATAAGAGTCTCTGGAATTCTAGGATGGTGTTTGTAAATAGCGCTGCCATGCGCACCGTACCCACGTGTCAGAAGTTGATGTGACCGCGTGTAATTGGAAGGCGAGAAAGCATCAACAGGCTCCAAAGAAAAACCTCCCATTTCTTTGGCCTTAAAAATGAGCATGTGCTTGTCAAGAAATGATCTCTAAGTGATTTATTTTCTTCTTTCCCTTTCCTCCTTCCCTTCCCTTCCTTCCCCAAAAAATTTCTGGGAGGAAGAACAGGAGAAATGACCAATACCCATTGCATTTCTTTCCTTCTTTAAGCAGCGCCTAACTAGAGGGCAGGATCACAAGTAACGCATTCTGAATGCACTTTCTACCTCCTCTTAAAAAAGATTTCTCATTCTTTTTTTTTTTGTTCACTTACTTCAGTGTGAACTGAAATATGAGGTAGGATTATACAACCACTAGAGAGAGATACACTAAGTAGGCAAATAGTTTGCAAGTGACAATCTGCATCTAAATAAAATTACAACATGACCCTTTCAGCAAAAAGTATCCAATGGCTATGTCTGAGTAAAGAGAAACACAATTTAATGTTTTACCTGTCTTATTTTAATTTTCACTCTCATCTATATTCATTGCATCGTTTACAGTGAGTTTGTGAACAGGAAACAAACTCCATTTCTAAAGGAGGCTGAATTCTAACCAAAATGAGAGAAAAATGTCAATATCAAGTTGTTTTTTTAAATATTTTTAATGCTTATTTATTTTTGAGAGGGGGACAGAGTATCCCAAGCAGGCTCTGTGCTGGCAACAAAGAGCCCCATGTGAGGCTCAAACTCACAAACTGCAAGATCATGACCAGAAGTCTGATGCTTAATCAACTGAACCACCCATGTGCCCCTCAATATCGAGGTGGTTTTTTTTTTTACCCTTAAAGATGGTATGTTTCCCATAACCTTTGGTTTATTTAAAGCGTGACAAATTGTAACAATGAAAAAAAAATCAAAGTAAAACTGTCCGCAAATTAAAACTAGTGATTTGAAAAATACTCTGATTTCAACAAAATCTCAAACATATTTTTAAGTCATTTTAAAATGTTATATCTTATCTCTTATACACTTGGTAACAAAAAACATTTTTATGTTTTCATTTTTTTGTTAAGTTTTTAAATTATATATTAATATTAGTTGATATCTATAAAATTTCCTACTTGAAATAAGAATCACATTTAAGAGTAAACAGGTTAAGTTTCAAAATACTGAAAACTCATTTCCCAAAGTTAATAACCAAATGTCCTTACCAAGTTTAATTTTCAATAGAAACACACAATTGTATTAGAACTATTAAAAAGGTGAGCCATTAGCAAAGGGTCTACTAGCTTTGCTTTCTGCCAGTATGTTTTGCTCCAAGTTACAATACGGTAGACGTTCCAAGATTAAGTACAATTAAGTTGTCTTAATTTCAACTGTATACATTCTAACTTCATAGGAAAAAAAATAATCATTTGAGTGGCTCTATTGGAATAAAGATAGATTAAATCTAGAGTACAAAGTTTAAAATATAAGCTTTCCTGCTAAAATGTACCTGCTTCTCTTTTTACTGAAACAAATAATGTGGTATTTTTAAGTTAGAAAATTTGTTCTTCCTTCATGTTTGAAAAGTACCCATATATGGTATTTTTTCCTTTCACCAGTTCTCTTTGGTACCTTAAAATATAAATGTAAGTGAATTAATGTTTTAATAACTGGATTCACTTTTTAAGATGCTTATTCTAATTTTGTGAACTATTACTTTATTTGCAGAAGTGATTTCTTGTTCTGTTACGATGTATGCAGTAAAACAAACAAAAATCTAATAATCATCTAAACTAATTAGAGGGTGTATAAAAGTAATCCTTTTAATGCAAAAATCATGAGAGGTTATAAAAGAGCTGAGAGAATTTTATAGCCAGTGGCAAATATGAAAATTCTATAACTTCAAAGTAAGAGACTTCAAACAAAAAAAAGGAAAAAGTGCTGAAAGAACAAACAGATTAAAAAATAAATTAATAGGAACAAGACCGTATGTTAGGGATGGAATCTGGGTGTGGTGTCATTGTATTATTTTCAGTTTCTGGCACTTTACTTTAGAAGCAGCACAACTAATAATTAAGGTATTTTTTTAAATGGTTGTCCTTGTTTCTTAATGTACAGGGAAGAAAAACAGGAGGAATAACTCAGAGATGGATCGTGTTATATCCTCTGGGTTTCACTATTATCATGAAAGCCTTTTCCACATTGCTAGACAAAAATATACCAATCTGAGGAGAAATACTATAATAAAAACTCATCTTGAGAGCTGGGTGAATAGTTCCCATTAAAGTATAATCTGGACATAGAAACTAGTTCAATACTCTATCAAGAAAACAAGTGACTTGAAAAGGCAGGTTTTAGCAATGGCTAATGAGATATGACAATAGTAATTAAAATTATCATTACTTTGTAGCATGCACAGGACAAACTACAACAAATCTCAAAATTATAAAAGTAACAAGTGAAAAATATCAATACTGTGTATCTCATGCCTTAATGGGAGATCTGCGATGTCTATGCATGACCATAGACAATTTTGTTCCCCGAAGAGAGCAGTCCATCAGCAAAAATTCACAGCCCAACATATCCCGTATCCTATATTTTTCATTTATTTAAAAAAATTTTACAATTTTTGGAAGTACATTTAAAAAGCAAAGATGGAGTAGCACATTAAAGCCCAGTGAACAGCTTTTGAGTATTATGGAGATACTATTGTACAAAAATATTATCAACTGTAAAGTATTAAGAGAAACAAGAGAGAGTAAAACAACAAGCAGCTATTCATTTTTCCTATGAGGAGGACCAGGCCTATATTGTACCTCAATGCTTTGTACAACAATCACTCCATCAGCTTGATAGGATAAAGATTCTAACCTGAGTGTTAACTTGCACCTCTTGCAAATATACAACAAACTTACAGGTAAGTGCTATATATAATCATACTTCCTAAAAGTACAATTCTTGGCCACTTCTACAGCTACTCCTTGAAAAAATCATGACTACAGCAATCATACGAAGCCAAGGCGTTTCTTTATCGAGTACAATAACGTGTATACATTATTAAAGCCGAATGCTTCCGATCATTGAATCTCCCCCACTCCAGTTATATCTTAGTTCCAAACTATGGGATCAGATTGGCAGCAAATCAACATTCTCATCAGAATAAAAAGGAGAGAAGCATTGCTCAACAAGAAGAATGTCTGGTATCTAGAATTACATTAGGTTAGAAATTCAAATAAACCCAACCCTAAGTAATTCACCCTGTGTGTCCAAAACTGAAAGTATTAATTTCATAGGGAGAGTCCTACAAAACTCACTGGTGCCATGTTTCTAGAAAGACATGCATAGCACCATAATTCAATTCAAACAGTACCCTACATTTTTTTGCATGAGACATGAGATACTTTCTCAACATGAAATACCTTGTCAGTGGTATGCATTTTTTATAACTTTAGATTTAATTCACATTAAAATAAAATTCACTCTCTTAAAGTATATAATTGAGTACTTTTTTGGAGTTGTAGAAACATTACTATCTAACTATAGGATGGGTTTATTGGCTCCAAAAGAAACCCCTTATCTATTAGCCATAAGTGCCCCTTCTCCTCCCCCCCCCTGCCCCCTAGCAATAAGTAATCTACTTTCTGCCTTTTTAGATTTTCCTATTCTGGACATTTCATATAAGTGAAATCATATCATATGTGGCCTTTTATTATTTACGTCTTTTAAAGTTCACCTATGATGCAGCATGTATCAGACCTTCATTCCTTTTTATTGCTGAATATTACTCCATTGTTTGGATATGCCACAGTTTATGCATTTATGAGCTGATGGACATGTGGGTTATTCCGGTTTTTGACAACTACTAATAACGCTGCTATGAATATTCAGGTACCAGTTTTTGTGTAAACAAATTGTGAGTATTCTAAGTCTTCTCTTATGACTTTCCCTGCATAGCCTACATTACATCTTCACTTTTTTTTTTTTTTAATGGTAATGAGGCAGAATAGCATAGTTGTTAAGGGACTGGGCTCCAGAGACAGGCTGTCTAATTCAAATCTTAGTCAAGCTACGTACTGGCTGTATGAATTTGGTTATCCAACCTCACTATGATTCAGTTAGCTCATGCAAGATGAGGATAACAAAACCTATCACTAGAGCTGTGTGACAAGAATTAGATGACGTAAATTACAATGTAAGAAAACATTAAACAACTTAAAATATTTTGAACACAAAGGCCATTTTGTGAGAAAAACACTAAGTAAACAAAAGCCTATATTCTGATTAACATTTTGATAAGGAATGGTAGCACCACCACATGATCGATGAAGCAGAACTGTGTTAAACCTTTCTGTTTCCAGGAAAAAAGGGCTAAAGATATCGGATAATGTGACCAAATGGTATGGAACCAAATATACAATACACAAATGAACACATCACCTTGGGGGAAGCTGAGTAAGACTGGTAGACTGCATCAATGACAGTATCTTGGCTGTGATAGTTTAATTTTACCAAAAGTTACCAGTGGGGGAAATTGGACAGAATGTACATGTCCAATTATTATTTCATACAGCTGCATCTGAATCTATAATTATCTTAATAGAAATTTCAATTAAAAATATGTGATTTCCATGTAAATTTACTAAAAATCATTAAGCTGTATGTTTACAATGGATGGCTTTTGTGAGTCATTTGCCATAGCCTGTAGAAGTTACACTTAAGGAAAATCCACCATCATCACCATTACCAGTGAGAACAGATTATACATTTTGTAATTAAATGACATTATTCCTGTTTTAGGCCATTCGGGACTTTTTCCTCGGCTTTTAAGATACAATTGATACATAATATGTAAGTTTAAGGTGTACAATGTAATGATCTGATATATGTATATATTGAAAATGATTACCACAAAAGGTTAATTAACACACCCATCACCTCACATACTTACAATTTTTGATATATCCTTTTAGCAACTTTTAAATATATTTTGAAATATCGTTACATATTTTCAAATACTGAAATACATTGAAATATATTTTGAAATATGGCTAATGATAGTCACTGTGCTATCCATTACATTCCAGAATGTACTCATCTTATAAATGGAAGCTGTCCTCCCTTCATTACATCTTGACTGAGTAGAACACCACTACATTCAATTATGGAATAAACAGACACAGAAATCAGTGCCTCTCTTCCAAGAGACATAAATGTAATTTAAAATAAATATTTACAGCAATGTTAGCGAAGCAACCAGTTCATTTTACGTCCTAACCTGTCCTCCAAGAACACTGCATCTCAATATATTCATATCTTAGTTTAATTCTCAGATTATTTGGAGCTTGATTTCAAGTCAGTTTGAGTAACAACCCTGAGTAAATACAAAATATTGAGTTCCAAATTCTTAAAACTGCAGGTAGGTTGACATTATCACTGAATATGCTTTACACAAAATAATTGAAAATCCACCTAGTATCTATTTCTACTTTTTGAAGCCTGGCACATTTAACTGCATTTCATGGCAAGTGGAAAAAGCATAAATCAAAGCTGATAGAATTTTACTATTTTGGAATGGGCAACCAAAATATTTTTTTTATTGTGGAAAGATTATATATCTATCTTAAGTCAGGGATTTTCTGCAATATACAATCTAGGATCAGAATAATGTTGGAAACAGCAGATACTTAAGACTCTTTTTGGCTTGCAGTCACAATGATTCAAGGGCTCTCATTTACCCTGTCCTCTTGTGGAACTCTTCTTTCCTACTGTATATATGTGTGTGTGTGTATGTATATATATACATACGTGTATGTACTATATATATATACATGTATATATATACATGTATATATATACATATATATGTACTATATATATATACACGTATGTATATATAGTGTACTATATATATATACATATACATACATACACATATATATAGTGTATTATACACCAAGGTGTACAGATGTACTATATACCCTCCTTGAATAATACCACAGTATTCCCTGAGTTTTGGCAGGGAGTCAAAATAGAAATTGGAGATCTAGACCAAGTAAATACTGTATATTTGACAAAATCATTTGTGGTTGTGTTCTTCAGCACAATTTCCAAGATAACCACCAGCTCTACTTGGCAACTCAATTCTCCCACAGTTAAGACTCCAATTGTAAAGTTGGCTTGTATGAGAGTTTCCTGCTACTGGCTTTGGTGCCATTACCTCGCTTAAAGAACTACTGTGCAATGGTGGCATAATAGTTGAGGAAAATGTTACTTTGATGAACCAACACTGACAGCTGCTCCAAATTTTACCCTGTCTATATGGTTGTTTATAAAACAAAGAAGTCTCCCTCTAGCACTTTGAGATGGCTAGGTAAGACTATTAAATTCTAGTGGGCAACAACCGAACTCACAGAAGAAGGAATTAGAACATAAAAAAATCAGGTTTCATATTTCTAAGTATTAGACATTCTAAGGTCCTTTTGAAGACACTTTATTTCAAGATGATTTCAAAGAATTCATAGGAATTTACTAACTTGGATCTGGGACATAATGTAAAATCAGGTTTCTCCTAAAAACCTGAGTCTGAGAATTATAGGAAAGGTGTCTTACTGAGATCAGCAAATAAGGAAACGCATTTTAATAGTGACATTTGGCTTACAACATTGTGTGTGGGTGGAGCCTTGGAGGAATTGATAGAGAAATTATAACTTCAGCAAGTGAAACCAAAACATCAACTTCAGGTTTTGTTACCTAATACAAGTCCAATGCCCAAACAGGACTTTGGAAGTCTGTCATAATAACTCCTTGGCAGGTGCATTTCTGGAAGTAATGTTGACTCGTCCATGTCTATGCTCATGTGCCACTGCATCAAGATCATACCAACCCCTTTGACTTCTGTCATGGACCGGCACGATGCCAGATATAATTAAGGCCATAGTTGGTAAATGTGTGAATTTAAACAAAACAAGGGACTCCCTCTTTCCAAGTTAATGTCTCATTAACCATTAGTTCAGTAAGAAAATAAACAAAACAATATTGCAGTTTAAGAAAAAGATCTATCTTGTAATTGTTCACTATCACTCCCATAAAATGCAATTGCTCAAGACAGTTCTATCTATGAAATTCTGGAAACATCCAGGTGGTACTATCACACATATGGCAAATGAAGAACACACATGATGTCTTTTACAGTAAACTATCCTATACGGATTCAAATAACTGCTCTTTTATAATAAATGTGAAAGTGGTACTTATATTCAGATTGGTGAATATATGTACATCTCTTCCTTACAATCATTTAAGCCCTTCATACAATATTAAATTAACAGCTATTTTCAGCATACAAATAGGACACATAAAATAACAAAAAAGTCTAAATTTGATAATAGGAAAGAACAAATCTTCATGGTCACAATAAAATTATTGTACGTATTCTTATTTGCCAATATGAATGAAAATATTACATCTCTTATCAGTTAAATAACTTGAAGAGAGCATATACCACAACATTTGAAAAGTCCCCCAAAAGCATTTAGATATTAGTCTGTCAGCAAAAAGAACTGTTTATTTTAAATTCCGAATTGCTGGAATAATTAATCATAGTTTTCTCAACAAATAGTAAGCATTTATGCTAAACTCCTCAGTATTTCCTTTATAATTTTAGGACAAATAAGAACTAACCAAAGGAGCTGTTTCTGTTCCAGAGATCAGTAATACTACTCCCTTGTAATCATGTGAAATAATCTCCAGTATCAATGATTAAAAGTGAACTTAACTGCTTTTTCAGAGATCAAAATAGAAAGTGTTACAGAGTGAACTACAGAGGGCAAATGATTTCAGAAGTCTGATTTATGGAGTAATGTCCATTATTGTGCTCTTTATTCTGTCCATTTTTAATCAAATACATGCCTTCCAAACTTAAGTTTGACTTTCCAATCCTTCACTAACACTTCTCTGCTTAATATCAAAAAAAAAAAAACCACCCAATATTTATTGTGTTGAAATTTATATTCTACCTCAAACCTATTATAAAACACACATGCAAACATGTAAAAGGATATAACCCTCCTCCAGTATTTCAAATTTCCATTAAAATGCAAATATAATGATTTCATTAACCAGGCAACAATACCCACAGTCTTAAACCCAAAGCAAAGCAAAGCAAACCAGACCTATATCTTTTCTCCTTACATCCCAATTTCCCCTAAGGAACAATCTTACTCTTATGTTGGATCATTGTTGATGAATACTTTTATTTGGATTTGCCAGTATTATTCCTTATTAGAGAGGAGAAAGCACAATGCAAGACTTGAGATTTCAAATTCATGGATGTATCCTTACACAGGAAAATATTAAAAAAATTTTTTTTTTCAGTAAATCTTAAGCACACAACTGGAAAATAACCCTCCGTTCAATTCCTAAACACTAGATGAAGGGGGTGGGGGGAACTACTCGATGCAATTAAAAGTATGTCATGAAGGCAATAATCAGTAAATAACACTTATATTTCATAGTCGACCTTCTCAGGAGTCTATCCAGGCCACACTTTATTTTGTCATAGGTAGAAAACTCCCCACAGAAACTCTGTTAGCTTCATAACACTGGACAAGCAGCCCCAGTGAAAAGATTCGGCAAGACTGGAGAGTGTGTGTGAGTGTTGTGTGTGTGTGTGTGTGTGTGTGCGTGCGTGTGTGAGTGAAGGAGGAGGAAAAAAAAGAGAGACGGACACAGAGGCAGATTAATAAAAGACCAAGGAAAAGAAAGCAACCAAGACAGAGAGAGAAATTTGGATGGGGCTGTTAGAAATCTGCTCCCTACTTGTGCGTTTCTTTGCTGGGATTGGGTTTCATTTCTTTCGGCGCCCCTGACCTTGCAGTCTTCCAACTCTCAACTCTGCCCCCCTCCTCCCGCCCGCCCGCCCCCTCCCCCGGCCTGCGCCTGCCTTTGTGTCTGCCTGTCACTTACCGGGGAACCAAACGAAGCTGATTCGGGAGAAGCACAAAGCCAGGACCCAGATTTGCCCACAAATTCTCTTACACACGCTCCCCAGGCTGGCAGGCACAGCCCATCGCGGAGCTGATGTACCTGGAGAAAAGTGGGATCTGGTCTGGTTTGGGGGACCCGAGAAAACTATGCTCTCCTCTCTCACTCGGCGCCCCTAGCCAAACGCGCGGACTCCAGGAAAAAAAACAAAACCCCACTTGGTGTGCTGCAGTTCGACTCCCCATGACACTCGCTCAGCTCGCCCCCCGAAAAGCGGACACGGGGGCAGCCAGGGGCTGACGCGGACGCAGAGCCAGACCCAGACCCCACGGCAGATAAAAGGGCCGAAAAACACTCCGTCAGAGTTCTTTTCCGGGGTGGGTGAGGTTAAACGAGAGGCTGGCCTGACTCCCAAGAAGGGGAGAGGGTCGGGGAGGATTCCAGGGAAAAGTAGTGCCCCCCAAAGCTGAACTATTTGAGAAAGGGAAGCCAAGAAAAATCACTTTCCTGAAGATAAAAGGCCGGGGCGCCGGCTGGTCGCAGTCACAAAGGTAAGTTTTCTGGGTAAGGAGGAGAGGAGCGTTAGCAGGGGAGAGAAGAGAGCACAGAACCACAGGTTTAAAGGGGGGGGGGGGGGCGGAATTAAAACTATATTTGTCAGCCATGTTGAAGAGGCTCCAGTAATTTGTGAAGCTTCCCTCTTCCCTCCTGGTATTTGCGGGTGACACTGCAGGGTCTGCTCCCCAGTGCCTGGAAGCCCGAGAGAAAGCGAGGGGGGGAGGAAAGGGGGAGTTCCGCGGCCTAAGAGACGCGCTCTGACCTCGTTCTCGTCCCGCAGCCTTGCAGCCAGCCAGCAGTTGCAGTCGGGTCTCCTTTCTAACAAATCCTAAAGGGCAGCCATCTTGCTTCCTTTTGCTCCTCTCTACGAAAGCAGCCTAGCCTCCGCATCAATATTCATAAGGCAGTTTGACGTGTGTTCTCATCACTCGGCGGGGCCGGCGTCTCGGGGCGGCCGCGCCGAGGGGGCGGACGTGACTCGCATGCGAGCCGGGCCTGGGCGCGCGGCGCTCGCGAGGAGGCGGCGGCGGCCGCCCGAGCTCTGGCCGCAGCCGCTGCTGCCGGCTCCCCTCCGCCTCCTCCTCCGCCTCCTCCTCCTCCTCCTCCTCCGCCTCCGCCCCGCTCTCCTCCTCCTCCGCCGCCGGCCTCCTCCTCCTCCTCTTCCTCCTCCTCCTCCTCCTCCTCCTCCGCCCCGGCCTCCGCCGCCGCCGCCGCCCTGGGGCTCTCCGCCGCGGCTCCCAGGGAATCAGCCCCCTGCCCGGGGCTTCCCGCACAAAGGCCGGCGGCGGCACCTGGGGGCCGTACAATGCGGTGCGCGGTCGAGGCCGGGGCGGCCCTGGCGCGGTGCGGTGGAGCCCGGGGAGCGGTGCGCGGGGATGAGCGCGGGGCGGGAGCGAGCTCGGGGGAAGGTTCCCCCCCGCACCTTCCCGGGCGCCGCAGCCAGACCGGGGCGCCCCGGTGACCCTTCGGAGCGGTAGCCACCAGGGTGAAGTTGCGGGGCAGGCGCGCAGGGGGAGGTGGCGTGGGTGCTTGGCACAAGGATGGAGACCTCGGATTAACCTTTTAAACTTTTTCTGAGTACCGCACTCCACCACCCACTTAGAGGTCTGTGCGCACCCCTCACCCCAGCGCGCACCCAGCTCCGCCCGGCAGCCTCGCACCTTAGCTCTTACTCCCCACCGCCTTGCAGGTCACCGCACGCGCCCACGCGCGCACCCACCTCCGCCCGCAAAGACCCGCACCCCCGCCCCCTGGAAGGTGCACCCGCTCCCGCCTCGCCCCCTCTCCGGCATCCTCTGCACCGTCGCTTTAATCTCGCTCAGCAAAAGCGCTCCCCAGTTTCGCAGAGGGCCTGCCCTTAGTGCTTTAGGGGCCTGTAGTTTTAAAGACTCGACAAATTAGGAAATTGACCGAGTCCTGCTTCACCCCGCCCCGGGCCCACCTTCTGTTTACTTTTGCCACGTGGGCTGGGAAGGAGAGGGATTCTCACAGATCCAAGACGAATTTCTCACCAGTGACTCTACTTCTCGCTAGATTCGATTGTAAGAAAGAAACCTGCGCTTTTCAATGCCTACGTTTTCTCCAGTAAGAGCTTCTAGTTTGAAAATTTTCTACCCGTACGTATAATTAAGTAGTGAAGAAATCGACCCATAAAGAACTAAATTCCAAGCGACGGACGATATTCCTTGACGTTCCTGATTCTATACCTACCTCCTTCCATTGACAGTTTGTCTTTTCTATTGCCGACTAGCCTTAATTCGCTCTTTAATCATAAAATTTTTATTTGGAGATAAGATAAAGAACAAAGCCCATATGAGCCATTACATCAGTGGTTGTTGAGATTCGTCCCGTAGAAGAAGTTTTCGCGTACCGACATTCGAATTTATATAGATATTCTGGGCACACCTTTTATAGGATCACTGCATTGTGATCCCAATACCTTTAGGTCAACACAAGTTATTTTGTGTAGCCCACTTTTTCTTTTCCTCTGTAATTTCTTTAGAAGTGAAGCCTCTCCTAATTTTATAAAAGCAGAATATTTCCCCATTTGAAAGGGGTTAAAAAGGGAACTCTTTCTATGTGTCACATAGTTACTAAGGAGAACGTTTAAAGTGTGTTCTAATGAAACATTGTATATTCCCTTTTGAGGCAGCGTTCACTCAGATTTCGGATTTTGCAAGGTCTAAGCAACATTGTTCATTTCTCCTTAAGCATTTCACGTGGCATTAAATTACTGTCTTTTCTAACTGGACACTAATGTGTCATTGAGGTCTTGACAATCGTTAGTGTACTTTAAGCTGTTTGGGAGGTTCCTTCTAATTTTTTTGGTCAAGTCCAGAAAGTAAAATTTTCCAAAGGCTATGACATATATTTATGTAGTGCACAATACAGCAGAATTGCTGAAAGCACAGGCTTTGGAGTTGGACAGATATGGTTGAATCCTGACTCCATCCCTTATCAAGTGTGTGACTTTGGGCATGCAACTTAACCCTCTCTGTATCCGTTTCCTCATGTATTAAACACCTTCTGAAATAAAAGAGTTGTTGTGAGGATTAAATGAGATATGAGGTACTAGGTGTCCAGCTGGCGATTACTATTACCAATAATAAACCATTTACTTCCAGAAGTTTTTCTTGATTAGAAATACATAAGTAATTATATGCCTTCTTATATTGAATAACATGTGGATAATATTGTATTCACATGTGTTCGATATAAATATCTGCATGTTCCCTTAGCTGTTTATATTATAATTGGGGAAATGATCTTTAAGGTCACCTCCTTCTCATTTCATCTTTGAAACCTCTCCCTCTGTTGTAACAGGTGGTTCTTGTCTATCTGGAATCATACTTGGCTTGCAGTTGGTTTTGCAACAGGCCCTGAACCTTTTCTTGCCAACTTCTTTCTCTGCACCCTCACTCCACCCTTAACCACGGCAACATGTGTTAATTTAGAAGAACATACATTACTCCACTTGGCTATTGTGACTTTTCAATAGCAAAAGGAAGCAAAATTCTGCAGGTCTCCAATTGTAAAATATGTTAATGAGATTTTATATTGTTGATTTAAAAAAAAAACACCTTCTTGCTTAGTTGCTGTTTCTGGGAAAGAAAAATAGTGAGCACAATCAGTTGTTTACTGCACATTAGTGCATATTGGTATGGGTAACTCAGAGCCAGCTTTTATTAATTGTGTGCCTTCTTGAGATTCTTCCTATAGGTGTGGGTAATCTATTTTTAAAAGGTAATTTGTTGTTGTTTTAACATGAATTATTGCCAAATTCCTTACTGTTTTTTCTGAAACTAGAAATAACAGCACTGGATCCACACAGAGAAATTCTTGCTTCCTTAACAGAGAGAGAGAGAGAGAGAGAAAAAAAAAAAGACTAATAGAACAAGTTCCACAACATGCATTCTGTGTTAGAAAATTGACTTGATTGGCCTGGGCACCTGCTGTCTAACTCAGTTGCTCAACTCAGTCTCTAAGCTTCTTAGGGTGGGGGCAGCTTCCTGACTGCTCCGTCCATCAAAGAGCTGACAACAGCAGCTTGCTTTACAATGCAAATTTCTTATATTGTACTAACAAAACAGAACAAAACAAAGCCAAAAAAAGAAAAGAAGGTGCATTCTTAATTTCCTCCCCACCTGCAGAATAGGAAATTTTGTTTCAGGACTTGATATTCTCTTTAACAGAGAGAAATTATTGTGATACATATTGCTTTGGAAGAATTATAGCAGTTTAACAAAAACATTAAATCATGGCCTGTTGTTTCCCATTTCCAAAAACATATTTCTGAAGACGTGATAAAGATTCTCTGCATGCTCAAAAGACAATTGACCTTCAGACAGCACAGCAGTCATTGCTATTAGGGGCTTTCTTGTTTCTCTCATCTGGTAACATTACTGCACACCATACTAAGGTACATATTTAACATAGGTAGAATGTGAATTTTAAAAGTTTCCAATAAATGAAACATTTAGACATAACAGTAACTTGTTGATACAAGTTAGTATTATTACTAAAAACCATTATTGTCTAAGGCCAGGGATCATACTGTCATGAGATCTTGGTAATTCTTCTTATATTAATATGATTTCTATTTTTTTCTGACTTTATTTCTATAATTTATCTTTCTATAATTTGGAAATTTTTAAGAAACAGATACACATGATAGAATACTAACTTACTCAAGTCAGGAGCTAGTCAATGTGTATACTGATATGATGGGGGCAAAGTGAAATGTCAGATAACACTCAAAAGTCTAATCTTGTTAAAACATTGCTAAAGACATAAAAATATTAGGATCATTCGTGGGACAAACATCATGGAAATGCTTTCAGAAGTATTGCAAATACGTTGCTAATATCAATCTCTTTTTTCCTCATGAAATCTGATTTCACAATCTAGTAACTACTTTATTGTCATCCAAATTTGGTAACACATTAAATACCTCCCTTTCTTATGAAAGAATAATTTTTCAACTTTAATGGTGAACCTCAATAATAAATAAATTTTAACTATTGGTGGTTACCTCAACACCACTTTACATTTATATCGTACTTTATAGACTTCAAGGCATCTTTTTATACACTAAACAATAGTTTTATTTGGTAAAGTTATGCTGTTATGTTTAATATTCAAAATCATATGCCATATTCCAATTGGCATTGAATTCAATTCCAACCCTATGAAATATGAGTTTAAGTGATTTTCTCAAGGTCATTCAGCCTGTAAATAGAGGAAGCAGCACCTCTTTAACTCAAGTTGTGTGAATCCAAGTTCAGGCCTAATTCATTACACCAAAATTAGCCATATATCTTTTCCTGCTCAGCTTCCTCTAAATTTTTTTCTTGCTATTAATAGTACCAACTGATCTAGGAATCCTCCCTTCAAAACTCACAATAATTTCCCATTATTCTTTGTTACTTAGAAAAATGGTCTCAGCATTTACATTTACTCATATTTAGCACTCCAAAGGGAATACAATTGGCTAAATACTGGCTATGCACCAAGCATGGGAATAATTGTTTTACATTTATTATCTCTTTTAATTTACTACTTATTAAAAGCTAATAATGTAGGTATCATCTTATTGAGAATTAAGGATTGAGTAATTTGGTTGGGATTAAATATTAAAGAGCTGGAACTAAGGTCTAAATCTAGGTTTGTCTGATTCTAAAGCTCATGTTCTTGCAAACTAACATTGTCCTGTCTCCCCACTTTAGCAGCTATAGATGTCCATGTTTATACCATAAGTTCTTCACACAGCAGTTTTTAGCAGTAACATCCGTATTCCCCCATCTCCTTCATTCATATATATGTATATTTAAATATTTTTGTCTAAATCTCTACTTGGTATTTCTCATTATTTAGTCTCTACTCTGTTTCTTTAGTTTCCATTTCAGGCTAGGAAGTTGGCATGCTCGAACTCTTTGGAACAATGATTACATTTGTGTAATAAACATGATGCCACAGCCTTGTCCAACCCCTCCCCCCACCACTGTAACATAAGTCTCCCCCCCCATCCAACAAATTGTTTGCAAAGATAAGTTCTGTTATCTGTTTTCAGTAATGATGTGGTAAAAGAGAATTGCACCCTTGATTTGCTCCTGACTTCCTTGAATGACTTGTGAGTTCATTCCCGCCAACAGGGAAACTGGCAGGTGGAAAGAGCGCCACCTACTGAAATCGTTACTAAGACATGGGTCTTTGGGGATAAAATGCTCAGAATGGGATAGCACCAAAGCATTCCATTGGGAAAATGAATCAGAATCACCTGTGGAGCACTTAAAAAATATGCATAACTATGTTCCACTTCAATACCCCTACCAGTCTCTTGGAGATTCTGAGTAATGAGGTCTGGGATGGGGCTGGAGTAGCAGTATTTTTTAAAAGATTCATGGACAATCACGTGTACAATTTGCTTAAAAATCACGGGTGTACTTCCTATGTGAATATTAATAGGCACACAATGTTGTCGTTCATAGAGAGTCCCATGACAGAGAGCAAATAGTGTGTATCCCTCTATAGTCTAGTAAAGCCTTCACACCTTTGCAAAGATCCAATGAAGCTGTCCGTGACTCTCCTTCTGTATTTCACGTTGATTGAATTCATCTAAGTTCTCTCGTGACAGGCTAAAAAAAAAAAAAATCTCCTTTGAGGAAAAGATAAATAATTAGCAGCCTAAGAATGACTCAGATTATCAGCAGTGAAAAAGAAAGATTAGGGTAAAATGTAAGTGATAGTACTGATACCCTGATGCAATGGGGAGAAAGATGATTGCAAGTTGCCAGAGTTCAATTTGTGAAGAATATTTTGGGATTTGTATTCCCATGGGATACTGAATTGGTTGATCTTTTTCACACTTTTTTTTCTAAAAATTTTAAACCATTTTTTAAGCTAGGTAATTAAACACACTGAATCCAATTTCACTTTTTCCCAAATAATGGCCATGTAATAGTTTATGAATGTCTTACATAGCTCCATGCTAGCTATTAGTGTAGTGCTTCTAGAAGGAAGAGCTACAGAGATTAAACTAATTTGAGGCCCGTGTTTGAGTCCTCCCTGTCTTATAGATACTCTGCATGAAAAAAGAGAAAAAATTAAAAAGGAAATAGGATAGCTATTATATGACATCCAATTTTCCTCAAATATTCTCAAGTATGTTATGTTTCATTCTTTCTAGAGATGAGTGAGAAAGTCTAATGAGATCTGACTCACGCTAACTCAGAGCTAGGGTGCAGGAGGGGCTGAGTAGTTTCCTGCAAAACTCTTCACTACCAACCTCTGTTTAATTTGTTTTCTTATTTTACATCTTAGAGTACAATATTGTTACTATTTGGCAGGACACCTTCTTGATCTGTCAGTAATTAGGCATGCCTCTAAGGTGAATATGTGTTGATTTTCAAACACATATTCTGACACTTCACAATGACGTTGTTCCCAAGAAACTAAAGTATATCCAAGCAAGGAACACAAAATAAGCGAATCTGAAAGAAAGATTGGAGTCAAAGGGGAAAAGAAACACACACACACACACACACACACACACACACACACACACACACACAAAATCAGAACATCAAAAACAAATCCTAAAGGAACATTTCATTAGTGGATCCCTAACTTTTATTGCTCTGAAATATTATGATCATTGACTCTAGTTAGACTGGGTAGGGAGAGGGAAGGAAGTGAGAACTATTGGAGACAGGTGTGTTTAGTGTGGGGATGGTGGCTGTCAGGTGGGTACAATCTTAGTGATGATAGGAATACATTTTTATGAAGGAAATTTTCTTAAATCTTCTGAAACCATAAAACATCAATAGGGACTTTCTACTAGTGAAAAAGAACTGAAAGAACTTCTGTCTTTACCAGAAAAAGGTAAAGTCATAATTTTGATGAATGAGGACTGCTGTTCAAGGTAAAAGTAGTAGGAACTCACAAAATAGATATTCAAAATATTTAGAAAGTGTAAGTAGTAAAAGCATCATTATTGAAAGTGGTAAACTGAATCTAAGTAAATGACATGGTCTAAAATTGTAGTCTAGATGCTGCTAATGAAAACCTAGCAAGAAAACTTTAATATTACCTATCTCATTTAGTATTTACAATTATTTTGAAAAATAGATGCGACAGTTATGACCTAACTTATTGGAACAAAATATTAACACTGGAGAACATGTGCTTAACACATGAGGGGACATGACAGAGAGATTAAGTAACTTGCCCAGGGTCACACAGCAGGTGATAAATTCTCAGATTTAAGTCTTCTTCAGTATTCTCTTCAGAAGCTAAAGGGAAACAAACCAACTTTAATTCCTTCCTTGAGGCAGAAAAGAAGTGCTGATCAATTTGTGACATTGTATCTTAGGATGATACATTTTCATTCCTTGTCTTTGCTCACCCAGATGCAGGAGAATGCTACATTTAGGAAAAATGTGTCTAGTGTATTTTTTTTAAGGTAGGTTATCCATTGTGGTAGGAATTCTGTTCATTGCAAATGTGAAGTGAGAGCTAATCTAGTCCCTAAAAACATTTCTAAGGGAGAGAATAACACATTACTCAAAGGTAAGGAAGATAAAACATTGGAGCTCTTCCTTGATTTCTTCTCGGGCCACAGAGAAAGCTGTTTGGAGTATGAGTGTATGTAATTAAAGAAGCAGACTAGGGGAGACTGGGTGGCTTGGTTGGGCATCCGACTTCGGCTCAGGTCACCATCCCACGGTCTGTGAGTTCGGGCCCTGTGCTGACAGCCCAGAGCCTGGAGCCTGCCTCGGATTCTATGACTCTCTCTCTCCCTGCCCCTCCCCCACTCATGCTCTGTCTCTCTCTGTCCCAAAAATAAATAAACATTAGAAAAAAAGAAGCAAACTTGTTGGACAAAAAGACACAGCCTCACATTTTCATAAAAAGCAAAAAAAAAAAAATTTTTTTTTTAAATATCTGAAATTCACATGAACAATTCCCTTTTTATTGTATAGGGCTGGAGAGAGTGGGGTTTGGTTGATTTAGTTTAAGTCAGACTTCAAACTCACAGATTTTCTAAGGAAAACAACACTCAGAATGAAACTTCATGCACACAGTCTGGAGTACATGAACTGTTTTCCTCTAAACCATTTCATGAAAAGACAAGTTTCGTGCAATTTTAGCAAGTAACAGTGCCCTCCCAACAGGGCTGCTTGCCAAGCAAAAAACACCTTACTACATATCCTAGATCTTTAGAAAAAAATAATGTAGAATATATTTATGATAGAATTGTTAATTCTTGGTGACAATAGTTATTTTACTTGCTAGCATACATCTTTAGTTTTGAATTTTTAGAGACTTCATGCACGGTAGCCTATGTGGAGGGCACTGGTTGTGGTAGTAATACATAAAAATCAGAGACATAGCTTTGGGTGACAAGAGAAATAAAGTCCCAACTAAAGGACCTTTTGTATTGCTTTGTTGTTCAGGAAAGGGTTGTGCTATGAACTGGATATTGGAGAGAAGCTTACAAAAGGTCTTGAGATGAATGAAAACTGATCTAGTTGGGACATCTTCTCAGAAATGTTAAAAAGAAAAGAAACAACTTTAGAAATGAAGGATTGTTAGTTTCACTTTCCATTGCATAAATGGTTGTTCAGGTCTGAATTTCTTTTCTTTTTGTTTTTTTTTTTAATTTTTTTTTAACGTTTATTTATTTTTGAGACAGAGAGAGACAGAGCATGAACGGGGGAGGGGCAGAGAGAGAGGGAGACACAAAATCTGAAGCAGGCTCCAGGCTCTGAGCTGTCAGCACACAGCCCGAAGCGGGGCTCGAACTCACATACCGCGAGATCGTGACCTGAGCCGAAGTCGGACGCCCAACCTACTGAGCTACCCAGGCGCCCCACAGGTCTGAATTTCTAATTCATCTTAGTTTATGGTGGTGCTTGAGATACTGGTGTGTATTTGTACTTCAATGTTCCCATTCTCGAGAGGCGGTTTAATCAGGGCATGACCAAACTGGGTCAAACTGTATCGTTATGGGGGTCTGTTCAGGAAATCCTCAAACACAGAAGGATCAAAAGTGGATGGAAGTACCATCATAGAATGTCCCTCAAAAGAGCGTTATGAGAACATTATATTTTCATTCTTGTTCTGCATTGGTGGTGACATTTCGCATGCTCTACTTTCTCAGCCTTATTGTTTAAAATTAAACACATGTAGTGATGGACCACAGCAGTATTCTCAATCCAATATACTCCTATTTCTTCTCTCATTCAGCGATATAATAGTGAACAAGACGGGTCTCCTGCCCTCACAGAGTATAGTCAAGGGGGAAAACAGACATGTGAATGGGCCATGAAAACATGGTAAGATGTGTGAACAAAAAATGTGAGGATGCAATAGGCAATATGCAATATTTGAAAGTTCAGAGAAAATATCCCTTAAGAGTAAGGTCTCATATGAGATCTTAAGAATAAATGGGAATTATTAAGTCTAGGCAGAAACTCAGAGAAGAGTATTCGTAGAGATAAAAAGAGTCTATCAAGAACCAGGGCATGACAAAGCATGACATATTTGGAAAAAAACAAAAAAACAAAAAGACAAACGTTCCCGATGCCATGTTTAGAAAGCCAAGAGCAAGAGGGTGAACTCTCAGACTTCAGCAGTGTGCAGGGAGCAGGGTTATGATCATGAGGGTTAGTATAAATCATAGTGAAGAGTTTGGATTGTGGCCTAAGTTGCAATGGGAAATCAATAACGGGGTTTAAAAGAGAAGAAATGATTTGGGCTTTGGAAATACCTTGGTTGTTGCAGTGGGGAGAACAGATTGAGAGAACACGACAGCAGATGCTAGGAACCAGTGAGGAGACAGGAGAAGTCCGTTAGGAAAAATTAGAGTGGTCTGGGTTAGAGATTAGGCAACAGGAAGGAGAGAATTGGAGAGGCTCATGGATATCACAGACTTAGAAGAAATGGAGCAGAGTAACTAGTACTTTGAAGCAGGGGTAAGGCCGAAGCAGGGGTCAAGGATGTCCCCCAGGTTTCCGACCTGGCCAAAGAGATGGTTGTTGGTGACTTTCAGTCGAGATAGAAATAACGGGAAGAGAAGAGGGCATGCAAGTAGGAGTTTGGGGGCCGTGGGAAAAAAGAAATCAATCATAAAAAAAGTTACATTGAGACGCCTGAAGGTTGCCCTCTGAGAATGTGAGAATCCAAGCAGTTGGATAGCTGAGCCTGAAATCTTGAAACCAGATTCAGACTGGAGTTACAAACGTGTGACCCTTCTGCATCAGGATGGCAGCTGAGGAGGAAAACTTTGTGCCCTGAGAAGAAAAGCGGAGCTCTTAGGAAGGAAACAGAGGAACACCACCCTTGAGTTCTGACAGAAAGACGAGTGCCCAGAGGAGGAAGGCAGAGGTGGGTGGTATTGTGGGAGCGAACGAGCTTCACAAAGGAGGTCTGACCTGTTAGCAGTGCCACGTACTACTGAGCTATCACCAGAGACAAGTAATGAGAAGTGTGCCTTGGGTAGGACAGTGGGGTGTTCACTGCAATCTTGGGCAAAGTACGATTCAGCTGAAGACCAGGCCTAACAGAAGCCAGATTGCCTGAGGCTGAAGGATAAACAGGAAGGGAGGATGAGGAGGTAGGGAGTACAAATGACTATTTAAAGGTTAGCTCAAGAGGGGAGGAAGGAGATAGCAAAGTTAAGAACAGAGGGATATAGGCATGAGGAAAGAATTTTTTAAGCTGGAAAAGACTTGAACATGTTTAAATGGGAGAGATCAAATTGAGGTAGGTGGTTAAAGATGCAGAAAAGAAGATAAAACTTCTTATACAAGGTCCCTAAAAGATGAGGTCTTTTAACAAACTATACAAATGATCCCAGAAAGTATAGTCTTAAAGGTGAGGGTCTTTAAAAAAACTTTTTCATGTTTATTTATTTTTGAGAGAGAGAGCACAAGCAGGGGAGGGGCACAGAAAGAGGGGGCGGAAGATCTGAAGCAGGCCTTGTGCCTATAGCAAGGAGTCCGGTGTGAGGCTCAAACTCACCTACCACAAGATCATGACTTGAGCTGAAGTTGGACACTCGACCGACTGAGGCACCCAGGTGCCCCAAAGGAGGTCTTTTAAAAGATTATTCTGCTGAGAAGCTGAGGTGGGGGATTGGCCAATCGGTTCAGTGTGAAGTTTTCTTTACATTTCTTATAGTTCAGGTAGGGTGTAGTCCATGGTTACCGACAGAGGTTAAAAGCGTTCATTTCACTGTGCCCTACCTCCCTCTCCCTCTCTAGTGGGTCCCAGAGACTATCTTCCTGAGTTTTATCATTGCTTTGTAGAGAGGGAGGAATGGGGTCCGTGAAATGCATTATGAATAAATGCTGATGTTTTGGACAAGGCTGGGTGGGTCTGTTAGATAATATAAAGTTCTAGAAGTCAGAGCTTCCTTTAAAACACGAGGGTGTATTGTAAAACACTATAGGTAATATCTGAATAAAGTTATCCTAAGGTGGCATGGGGATCTCCTGTAAGGTGATGTGAAGTCATGGCTATGATTTCTAATTCATACTTCCTACTATAGCGACAGGTCTGTGATCCAAGAATAATCATAAGAATACATATCAAATGTTGATTGTCTACCTAGAGCTGAACACAAACTATATAAGACTTTTATATTCTAACAAGAATCCGGCCAGGTAGATATCATTATTTTTAGCTTATAGATAAGTAAAGGCTCAGAGGGAATAAATAAGTTGCTTACAAAGGGCTAGTAAATGGCTCTACCTGCACTACAACCCAGGCTTGTCTGTTCCAGGGTGTGAACCTTTTGCATTGAGTACCATGATGCATATTGCAGAAATTATTAAATTAAATTTATTAAATAATTAAAATTATTCTTGCTCTGAATTCCTTTCTTATTCATGTGTTATGCAACTAAACTATCTCCTCTGTTAGAAAATAGTGAATAGCTAACATAGGGAAAAATTGGTATTGGTATACAAGGGAGAGAGAGTTGGAGGAAAACAGGATCCCGAAATATGGAGATCGGGGGTGTAGCTCAATGGTAGAGCATTTAACTGCAGAAATACAGAGGTGAATGGGAGGAAAAAAAATCGTTATTCCCAGCATCACATATTCCTTTTGCTTGCTCATTTCTTCATGCACTTTGTTTATTCATTCAATGAATAATATTTTTAAATTTACAGAGATATTTTATCCTCGTACAGCTCAAATAATAACATAATTAAATACTTACTTGCAATTATGACAAGCCCTACAAAGGAGAAGTTCAGAGGCTGTGGGGGAAGATAAAAGGAAGGGAAAACTCAGTGAAGAAGTCAACTTAAGCTTTCCTTGAGGAAGTGATAATTGAGCCGACTTTTGAAAAATAAGCAGAAATGAACCAATCAAAGAAGGCATGAGGAGAGGCGTCTTGTTCCAGGCAGAGGCAATTATACATGGGAAGGTCCAAAAGCAGGAAGAGACATGGCATAAGGCCAGTGTGGCTGGAGCTCAAAAAGTAAGTAGGAGAATGTAATTAAATGAGATTCCATAAGGTAGGAGACAGAGGCCAGAACATGCAAGGCCTTGTGGGTCATATTAAGTATTCTTTTTTATAATTATGTATTGTTTTTTATCTGCTCAGGGATTCACCTCTCCCCTCCTTTTGTCAGGCAATGAATTACATATGATTTACCCTTGGGGAACCAATCTTTAAACCATGAAGCTCAGGGAGAACTAGTCTACCATGAGTTTCAAGGGTGAGCACATGTTAAACCAGCCTTGGCCAATCAGAGAATAACCTTCTTGTCTCCCTACAGGAACTGTTACAAGAGGGAAGCATACAACTCAAGCCAGGCCAGTCAGAACCAATAGGGCTAACTGACACCCTTTTGGAGGTGTTGTTGCAGAAAAAATATTCTCTTTCTGTGGGGATTGCTGGCTTTGTGGGATGTAAAGCTCAAACTATGGCAACCAGAAGGGGGAAGCTCAATTCTCTCAAAGGAAATGTCTCTCCTACAGTATAGCCAACACAGAGGAAAGCTGAGTTGAGAGATGAAGAGATAGGTCCAGTAACAGATCTACTCCATAAATTTTTAATTCCGTGTAACGGTAAATTTCTCTTGGCAGGCAAGCCTGTTTGAGATATATTTTAGTCACGCAGATCTGGAAGAGTCTTGATTTATTTTTTTAAATATGGTACAAGAATTGAAGTGTGGTAGGTAACAGACTCTAAAATGTGGAGTTAGCCGAATGTTGTTAGGGAAGACGCAATGAGGACCTCTCTTTCTTTAGCTGAGAAATTAACACAGCAGTTGATTAACTTGCTACTGGGGCATTTTGAGACTTAGAGCCCAGGCCTTTGAGAGTAGGGATTAGAGGACATGTTTGAGAAAAAATCTGGAATCTATTGACTCCTTCTTGTAAGGTTTAGGGAAGTCCCTAATGAAAGGAGCAAACTGTAGTTAAAGCTGGTTTGTCTGGAAGCAGTGAAAACACTCAAGAGCAGCCCTTTAGCCCTTCTCCTGAAACCCCAAACAGCCAAGAGTCAGAAGTACTTTAACTGTTTGGAATTTACAAAGTCAGGTCCTTTCCTCCAATTTAAATTTAGTGGTAGCAGAGTTGGGGAGGGTAGAATGAAATTGGAAAATGAGATTGAAACCAGAAGCCCTACCCACTCCTGTTGACAGAACTTCAAAGGCAATAGTTAGAAGACAGACACAACCTGATTGGAATCGAGAATCAAGGATTAGGCCTCAATACCAACTGTGGCTTTTGTTGCTAACTCACCGAATTTACTGGAAACAAATAGATTGTAGAGTTTACCAAGCTTTTAAGGAACTTGGGTTACCAGAGAAACTCAAACACCCATAAACGCAGGGGTGTGATTGCTCAACCTGCAAGGCAATACTTAGTGGGGATCTTTAAGCCACACTAACAGAAACAGCACTGTTAGTCAGATATGATAATCAGAAAGTAAATATTTCTCAGTGCCTTTCTCAGCTGTGGCCACACAGGACAAATCACAAGGGAAATCATCCCAGAAAACAGGTCCAAGAGCAGACAGAAGAGATCCCCAAGAAATTCACTTTGAAACCAAAACAAGGGGTCCTTCTCCTCCTGTCCAGCAGGGTAGTATGTATGCATATAGTAGATTGCATACTGCCCCTCCTCCCATTTCCCCTTTTTCAAGTAAGAAGTTTTTATGGTAGCTATTTTGTGTCCTCCTCATAAATGTATATTATGTTTGTTGGAGATAGTTAAACGTCTCATTTTACAATAGGTTTCTTCACCATGAGGAAAGCACATCAGAGAGTCTGGACTCAGGCTGGATGCAGTAAGCCGGATAAAACTTGAGTGGTACTGGCATACATATGTTTTTGATTCCATCTGATATTATTGCCTAATGTAGGTCTGGGGAATTCCAAAAATTTAGGTATAAGAAAAATAAATGTGGATGTTGTGTACCCAGAAAGTGAACTATAATAGCTGTCTGTGTTTTGGCCTATCCAGAATCCAATTTCTCATAGGTGCACTCCCTGATTTTCTCAGGGGAACTATTCTCCCCTCCCCACCCACCGCCCTTCCATCACAGGGACCAGGTGAATCTAACTTCACGTTCAGCCTCAGAAGGCCAACACTGACATGGACCTGGCCAATCAGAACATTGTAAACCTCTGGGACACCTGGGTGATTCACTTAAGGGTTGGACTCTTGGTTTCAGCTCAGGTCATGATCTCACGGTTCGTGGGATCGAGCCCGGAATCATGCTCTGCACTGACAGTTTGGAGCCTGTTTGGGATTCTCTGTCTCCCTCACTCTCTGCCCCTCCCCTGCTTATGCACTGTCTCAAAATAAGCAAACATTTAAAAAATTAAAAACAACAACAACACTGTAAACCTCTGATTTTAGTGATTGGTTCTGGACATCTGAACCACATGTTCATACCTAGGCCAGTTAAATCAAAAGCAATGAAGCAGTTCTGGGGAAGAGGCATTTTATTTCTGTTGAGATTGCTGCAAATACAGAATATAAGCTTGGAGTTTCTAGCACCTATCATAAATGAAGAACCTACCTAGCAACAGGGATACAATAGGCAGAATAAGAGCAGAGAGAGAGTGAGACTCAGTCCTGGTGATAGTGTTGGAGCCATTTCATCTGGGTGAATCTAAAGATAATCTATCCTTGATATTTTTTATTATGTGAGTCCCCTGCCCTTCAACATTTTTTGGAGGAAGGGAAATTTAGCTTATGTTGGGTTCTTTTCCTTCCCAACTGAAAGAGTTTTTAATTCAAGAGCAATGGGATGTCATGAAATGGTTTTTTACCAGGAGAGGAATGTGATGAGACTTGAGATTTTTGAAGATGAGGCTTTGATTGAGTAACTCTTCTTGAAGGAACACCACTAACGCCATTCCCGTGTCATTCCCAAAAAGCAATAAAGAAGACAAATCAGTTGGCTTACTGGTTGTACCTATATTGCCCCCAGTGTTTGCAAAGAGACCAAATATAACTGTGGTTAGGGGTCATTACTGGAGACAAGGTAGATGAATATTGAGTACACATCATTTTGTTTATTCTTCTTTAGGGTCTGCTGTTTAATCTCCTTTTACTTTGCATAGAATTGTATCCATGAACACTTTTATACATTTACCAAGCCGGTTAACATTTCACAGATGACTAATTTCTGGTTCATTTGATGGTTGTGAATTAAAGGTTTGAGAAGACAGTTGGTAGGACTCCTTTCTCTTTAAGATAGAAATATATTAAGTGTTTTTTATGAAAAGATAGAAAGGAACAGGCCCATTAATTGCTATAAGTATCTATAGCAAAATAAAGATGATTGGCATTGATTATGTCACATGTATATGAAATATTGGGAATTTTCTAATGAAGTTAGAAGTGTCTGGCTGTCTTCTGGCACATTGCATAAACTAACCTGTTTTTTAAAATGTCTTTTAATTTTAGCCAATAGGTAAAAGTAAAGTATACAACTTATATATCACATTTTTAAAGGAATTTTGTTGCCCTCAATTTCATCTCCTTGCCCCGCTATGGCCCAGATTGTGCACATGATGGTATGAGCCAATGTTGACCATAATCCTTACAGATGAGGCCAACACTTAAGAGGAGGCAGACCAACAATGGAGAACTAACTTGGATCCTCAAATGACCTCCTGGAGTGGAGCCACCTACTCACCTTGGGCCACAGATGAGAAATAAATAAACTCTGTTTTATCTAAAGCATGGTATTTTGGTAGCTCTTTATTATATCAGTTCAGCATGTACCTTAATTATATATCTATCAAATACAATGGATTACTATTTCCAAATAATCAGTGGTGGTGTGTGTGTGTGTGTGTGTGGGTGGGTGGGTGTGTGTGTAGCAGATCAGGTGACCAAAAGCTAAACAAAACCCAACTGTTCCTTTATCCTAGTTAGGATCGCCCTACATGACGATGGCTGTCAAACTTTAGAATGCATAAGAATTTACTGGGAAGTTTATTTAAAAGATAATTTCTGGGGCACCTGGGTGGCTCAGTCAGTTGAGCGTCCGACTTCAGCTCGGGTCATGATCTCACAGCTCATGAGTTCGAGCCCTGTGTCAGGCTCTGTGCTGACAGCTTGGAGCCTGGAGCCTGTTTTAGGTTCTGTGTCTCCCTCTCTCTCTGCCTGTGCCCCACTTGTGCTGTCTCTCTGTCTCATAAATAATAAATTAATAAACGTAAAAAAGAAATAAAAACAAGATAATTTCTGATTGTACTCCCAGAGATTCTCATCTGCTTGGGCAGGAGTGTGGTCCAAGAGTCTACATTTCATTTTATTAAATTTTTTTTAACGTTTATTTTTGAGACAGAGAGAGACAGAACATGAATGGGGGAGGGTCAGAGAGAGGGAGACACAGAATCCGAAACAGGCTCCAGGCTCTGAGCTGTCAGCACAGAGCCTGACACAGAGCTTGAACCCATCAACTGTGAGATCATGACCTGAGCCGAAGTTGGATCCTTAACCAACTGAGCCACTCAGGTGCCCCTATATTTACTCTTTTAAAATCAGTTTGAATTTGGGGCACCTGGGTGGGTCAGTCAGTTGGGCATCTGACTTCGGCTTGGGTCATGGTCTTGCAGTTTGGAGGTTTGAGCCACGCATCGGGCTCTGTGCTGGCAGCTAGGAGCCTGCTTCTGATTCTGTGTCACCCTATCTCTCTGCTCCTCCCCTGTTCATGCTCTCTCTCTCTCTCTCTCTCTCTCTCTCTCTCTCATAGAAACATTATTTTTTTTTTAAATCAGTTTGAATTTAATTCTACCTAATATATACACAGAACTTGAAACACTTAATTCTGGGGGTGCCTGTGTGGCTCAGTTAACTACCCAACTCTTGATTTGGGCTCAGGTCATGAATTGGGCACAGTTCGTGAATTGGAACCCTGCATCGGACTCTATGCTGACAGCATGGAGCCTGCTTGGGATTCTTTCTCTTCCTCTCTCTGCCCCTCCCCTGCTCATGCTCTCTCTCTCTCAAAATAAATAAATAAAATTAAAAAAAAAATAAAACACTTAATTCTGTATGTTCTAAGGTGTTTGAAATATGCAAAATTATGAATAATTGAATTATAGGAAGTGATTGAGAATCTGAAAAATATATAAGAAAGGTATAAAACAGGAAATAGAATTCTTGCTGCAATATTCAGTTCTTTATGTAACAAATAAAGGTTCTAAACTTTAATTTTTTAATGTTTATTTATTTTGAGAGACAGAGCATGAGTGGGGGAGGGACAGAAAGAGAGGGAGACACAGAATCTGAAGCAGGCTGCAGGCTCTGAGCTGTCAGCACAGAACCTGATGCGGGGCTCAAATTCAGGAGCCGTGAGATCATGACCCAAACCAAAGTCAGATGCTCAACCAACTGAGCCACCCAGGTGCCCCTAAAGGTTCTAAACTTTAAATTAAGCAAACATAAATTCAAGGATAGAATGACAAACATAGTATTTGTTTTTGGGATATTTCCACAACTTGTTGAAACAGCCAGAAATAAGCAAGCAGATAAGAAAAAGGAAAGGAAAGGAAATACTAAACTTAGCCTCCTCTTGCTTCAAATCCTCAAGTTTAAAAAAGATTTAAGAAAAACTTTATGTTATAGTGCCTTGGAAGAAAGCAAAAGCCAACCTGGGATAAAAAAAAATGCCTCCATAAATATGGAGAACAAACAGAGGGTTACTGGAGGATGGGGATGGGCTAAATGGGTAAGGGGCATTAAGGAATCTACTCCTGAAATCATTGTTGCACTATATGCTAACTACTTTGGATGTAAATAAAAATAAAATAAAATAAAATGCCTCCAAACTGCCTTAAACTCTTTCCTTCATTTTTGTAGAATTATGGGTCCTTTACCTCTTGCTATATATTTGCTGTGAAGAAAAAAGGACCTATTTTTCAGCTGAAGACTTATTCCGCTTCCTCAGAATGCAAGAAAAACATAAAAAGAGGAAAATTATGACCTAATGCAAATTTTTCTTCAAGGTAGCTATGTTCATTTTGTGGCATGAAGCAGCTGACACAAGGAGGCCTGAGCAGCAACAGAGAAGCATGTTTCTCTTCCAGACAAGGGGCTTTAAATGCTTCTCTCACTCAACGGAGGAAACTCAATGAAGTGGGACTTCACATCTATGCAACTTGAAAGTAAAGAGGTGGGGGCGCCTGGGTGGCTCAGTCGGTTAAACATCCAACTCTTGATTTCGGCTCAGATCATGATCTCATGGAGATCCAGCCTGAAGCTAACAGCATGGAACCTGCTTGGGATTCTCTCTCTCCCTCTCTCTCTCTCTGCTCCCTCTCCCCACTTACACATGCTCTCTCTCTCTCTCTCTCTCTCTCTCTGAAAAATGAATAAACATTGAAAAAAAAGTGAAGAAGTGAAACTTTTCACCCCTTTTAACTTTTTTACCTTTTCACATTTTCTTTTAGTGGGTTTTTCAAATGGTTAAGCAGTTTACCTTCAATGGACATTTAAAAATGCTCTCTTTTGGTGTTTTCATTCCAGAGGAAAGAATGTACTTTGTGCTCTGATATAACATTATTAGTGAGTATTAATTTTTCCTTCCAAGAGAGTCAAGAATTACTTTGTATAAACAGATTCCTAGAACCTAAATTCTTATTTGGCGTACATATAAATTTAAAAATGAACTACCAATCAGCAATATCAAATGTCTTGACAACCTGTTATATATCTGGACTTGGGTGAAATAGTGTTATCTACTTTTTATTGCAAAGCAAAAATTCAAAGTTGGGTGTTTACACAAACATACTCTCAGTGTCATACCACTATGAGGAATAATTGGGTAACATAATGTTGGTAATATATATTGTGTCTGATTGAAGATTTTTAGGAAAAATAATTTTGAAGAAAGCAAGCCTATGTTTTCTTAGTGGATTTTTGTTTGCTTTTTAAACAAATGCTATTGACATAATTTTTTTTACTTTAAAATTGAGTTGCATGAAACAAGTGAAGGGGTTTAAGATGTATAAACTTCTAGTTATAAAATAAATAAGCATGGGGACGAAAAGTGCAGCCTTGAGAATATATTCAATTAAAAATTTTTAAAAAAAGTAAAAAAATTTAAAAAAATTTAAAAAAAGTAGCACTTTTCCCCCTTTTAATGTTACCACTGCATTATTACCTTCTAGTTGTGAAATTTCATGATTTCATTATCATTAGAAAAATCTAGAAAGCTCTGATGCTATAATACCTGTCTTAGCTTCCCACTGCAGTCTTCCTGTGTTAAGATGCTAACCTCTATAGATATTTTGGTTTGCTACTTACCTTCTGTCCCCAAATGCTTCTGAGCTCCAAGACCCCCTTCTTTATAACAATGTCCTTTTTTTTGTCTATAACTGTCCACATGTTACTGAGGAAGAAGGGCCTAAAAACCTAGATCACTGGATTTTGTGGGTGAAGTTTTGCTTAATGACTGACTGAAAGATATTTGCATCAACAATATTGACAGTATTTTATGTAATTCATTAGACTAATTCTCAGGAAAAAAATAAGAAATACTCTTCTTGAGACTGTTTACTCAACAAGTTCAGAACTTAACATTTTAAACTGTTTCCCTCTGAGCAGAAGCAGAAGATGGAAAGCATGAGGACTAATTTACTGTTTGACAGAGTTTGTTATTCAAAAACAGACTTTTGTGGCCAATTCTAAGTGGCCGAGGTTTGGGGTAACCCTTTTGTGGTTTTACAAGTGATTGTCCTTAAAATCTGAGTTTCTTAAGATGAATCCACATACGCATCAGTAAAGACCACAGCTTCAGAGTAACCTCCCCACTCCCCATTCTATTTTAACCAATATATAAATGTGAATTTAGCCACAAGAAAATTGGCTGCATCCATAATGTCACGGTCCTCAGGACATCTGCCAACTATTTCAAAACATAGAGGGCATTGGCTGGCATCAGAGAGGTAAATGGGATTTAGTTTTGAAAACTGATTTTGCAAGTGTTCTTGTTTCTACTATGCCTCACGGAATCTCATTCAAATATGTTTCACAAAAGTGTGGTTACTACCATATTGATCCCTGAAAAAAGACAGGCACTGTACTTTTTGGAGGAGAAAATATTCTCATTACATTAGGTTAAGGTTAACTTATGAACCCCAAGTACTTTTCATGTCAACATAGATTTTTCCATCTGTCCCATGGACAGCTACCTTGGACAGAAAGAACATCTACAAAAGCAAATATTTTATTAAAATGTCCCGATTTCTTTAGAGAAGAATAATTAAATTTTGTTTTATAAAAATTCAAAATAATGGTCACAGTTTATGATAAAAGAGACACCCACTTCCAAAGGTCCAGAAGTGTGTTGAAACTGTCTACAAATAGCTTACATGAGGGGATTATACTGCATAATTGGATAGCCATTTTTTTCTTCCATAAAGAGCACAGAGTAAGATTTCTTATTAAAAACATGTGCTGGGGCACCTGGGTCGCCCCATTGGTTAAGCGTCCAACTCTTGATTTCAGCTCAAGTCATGATCTCATGGTTGGTCATGAGATGGGGCTCTGTGCTGGGTGTGGAGCCTACTTGGGATTCTCTCTCTCTGCCCCTCCCCAACTTGTGTGTGTGTGTGTGTGTGTGTGTGCGCGCGCGCATGCTCTCTCTCTCTCTCTCTCTCTCAAAAAATTAAAAACAAACATGTGCCAAAGATTTATTTGTCCAAATCTATATGTTATTTACCACTTAGAAAAATATTTATGTATAATTTCTTTCTTAGAACTGGTTAACAGCCCTTCTCAATCAAGGTAAACCTTAGAAATCAATCGTATAGAGCTAAGAAAGTCAAGACCTATGTTACTTAATGGATCTTTTGTTTGTTTCTTACATTCATTTTCCAAAAGGATATTTTGATCCATAGAATGTACTACTTCCAGAATTTTTATTCTTGCTAGAATACTGTGTACACAAGTCATGGAACATGGGAAAATACTGACATTTAAAGTTTTTAGATTGTGACAACTTTTAAAAACTAAGCAACTTTTCCATGATGCTATTTTTTATTTTTTTTAATTTTTTTTATTGAACAATAGTTATTGAATGCAGAAGGTATACCTCTGTTATGGACCTTTATAATTACATTAAACAACTTGTAGTTCATCAAATCCCAATTAATTCTTCTGCTCATTAGTTTACATTTTAGGTATACCATACTACTATTTGATAGATACATACTCAGAATTGATCATTCCTGAAATAATACTTCAGGGAATATAGCCCTTAAATCCTTTAGAAAAATTCCAATAAAAGAACTGTGAGTCAGTGAGGGTCCCAGCTGGAAACAGAGGGCATGCTCAAATAGCTTGAGAAGGATTTAATAAAGAGATATTTTAGATGTTTGGAGAAGACTTATGGAAATCACAAAGGAGAACACTATTCTAACCTGTAAGCTTGAAGGGGCAAGATGAGAACTTTAGGCAAGAACCCTAAAGTAGAGCAGTGTATAAAGTAGGCCACCTTGAGAGGATCTATGACCTTAGGATAAAGGACAAAGCCAATCTGAGATGATCCCACAGGGAAGGAGTCAGGGAAGAAATATCCCAAATAGACTCTTCACCCTCTCTCTGATCCATTGCCAGGCATCCCATTGAGCTAAATTGCACTGTTTATTGTGGTAGCCTAGTTGCAGATGTCTACTGAGAACTTGAAACGTGGGTGTAAATGTAAAACGCACACCAAAGTTTGAAACCTTAGTATAAAAAAGAATGTAAAACATCACATTAATAATTTTACATTAATTAAAAACAGGAAGTGTAGTATTTTAGACCTATATATTCAATGTATGTATTATTAAATTTTAATTTTCATTATTAAATATGTGTTTATTATATATAACATACAATAGGTATTAATACTGATTCTACCTATTTTTAAATTTTTAAAATGTACTACTAGAAAATACTTATAAAATTAAAAAAATATATTTATACAGTATCATACAACATCACATCGTATACAACATATATTTTTCTTGGAGAGCACTGGATAAACTCAGCAAAAGTAAGGGGATATAGGAGTCTGTTGATGGTGTTCATTAGAGGCCAATTTCCTATAGCAGAAAGTAGGATGGAGAGGGATGGAAAATGGACCCTGAAGGAGCCAACAAAGATATCTGGCTTGGGCTGTTAATAAAGAAAATTATCATAAAAAGATTGTCTGAAATAAGAGGGTATTTTTTTTAATGCTTTCTATATAGTTGGCCTGTGGAATAGTTTGCTAATTCCACATCAATGAAGACTAATTTTTTTGTTTTAAAGCAGCATTGGGAGTGAACCAAGTAATCACCTGAGTCCTTTAGAATTGTAAGTTTTGACTTTTATCCATTTTCCATGTTGCTTAATCTTAAATATAAATTGAAATTCATATTATAGAAATATCTTAGGTCTTCAAAAGATGGCTACAACAATCTTGACAAGTAGAAGACATAGCAAAAACAGTCTTTTAGGTTGGTGTTTTGATAAAAATATTTGATACAAATTTAATAAAATATTTGATAAAATTTTAGATAAAAAAGATAATAAAAATCTTGTTGAAAAACGTTTGCTTAATTTTAATGGCATCTATCTGTTTATTCAACAAATACTAAGTTTGAGCACTTTTTATATTCACCTGTTGAACTTAGTCTAATATTAGAAAAGAGATATTTAGCAAGTAATCAAGCACATAAATAATACTAACTTCATAGGGTCTTATATATTATGAAGGAAGAATAATAGATTAACATAAAAATAATGACTGAAGTGTGACTTTTAGATTTTTTTTTAAGTTTATTTATTTTGAGAGAGTGCGCGCACACGCGCGCGCGCGCGCACACACACACACACACACACACACACGAGTGGAGGAGGGGCAGAGAGTGAGTGGAGAGAGAGATTCCCAAGCAGGGAGACAGTGCAGAGCCTGGTGTGGGGCTTGAACTCACAACCTGTGAGACCATGACCTGACCAAAACCAAGAGTTGGACACTGAACCAACTGAGCCACACAGGCACTCCCTAGATTATTTTTAAAAATTAGAATGGCAGATTAGTTTTCTGTTGCTGTGCAACAAATTACCACAAATGTAGCTATTTAAACATCACCCATTAATTATCTTATGGCTCCGTAAATCAGAAGTCTGGCATAGTGTGACCGGGCTCTGCTCAGGGTCTCACAAGGCTGAAATCAAGGTGTTGGCTAGGATTTGTTCCCATCCGAAGGCTCTGGAAAAATATGCCCCCAAACTCAGTGCTGTTATTGGCAGATTTCAGTTCTTTGCAGTTGCAGGATAGGGTCCTTGCTTCCCTGCCGGCTGCCAGCCGTCGCTATGATTGCCTCCCACATTCTTTGACTTACTCTACCTTTACAGCAGCATCAGCATGTGAATTCCTTCTCATGCTTTGAATCTCTGATTTCTGCGAACAGCCAGGGAAAATTATCTATTTTTTAAAAGGCCCATGTGATTAGGTCAGGTCTACCCGGTTAATCTTCCCAATTTAAAGTCAACAGATTTGGGACTTTGATTTCATCTCCAGAACCCCTTCACAGCAGGATCCAGCCTACTGTTTGAATAACTGGGAGAAGGTATGTAGGTACACCAGGGCCAGGAACCTCAAGGGGCTATCTTAGAATTCTGCCTACCCAGATGGTTAGGAGGGAAAAAGCCTCTCTGAGGAGCTTCCATGTGAAATAAGGCTGGATGATGTGGAAAAACAAAACAAAACAAAACCAAAAAACAAAACAAAAACAAAAGAGTCATAAGTATATTTGAGGAGTAGGAGAGGAGGACATTATAGCCAGAGAATAGTAAGAGTCAAAATCCTGAGGCAAGGCAGAGATTTATATATCCAAGAAGCAGAAAGAGACCAGTAGGATAAGACTGTGGTGTGGAAAAGTGTAGAGATGAGGTCAGAAAAGTAAGCAGACTTAAGACCAAGGGAAGTAATTTAGAATTTATCCTTATTGCCATAAGAAGCTATTGAAGGGTTTAATTGAGTTAGGGACATTTTCAAATGACTAAAGGAGATCTCTGGTTACTTTAGTGTCCTTATCAAAATGCATACTTGACCAAATTCTGGCGTATTAATTCTTTCTTTCCTGGTGATCTACCACACAGAAGTCAGATTCCTGGGCTCTTTTGGTAATGAGTGCAAGGCTTATATTTGAAGTCCTTTTCATTGAATTTGTTTTTACAGTTTTGAGTGCTGTAAAAAAGTTTTGAGTATACACTACTGTTATACTTGTTCTAAAGTGGATACAAATAAATATTGTGGAGAGAACATTAAAATTAAAGTCTTTAATCTCTGACTGTATAGCCTTTGATGGAAATTAAGAAGTTTGCGGGGCACATGGGTAGCTCAGTCGGTCAGGCATCCGATTCTTGATTTGGTGGTTAGGTTTGTGAGATCAAGCCCCACGTCAGGATCTGTGCTCACAGCGTGGAGCCTACTTGGGATTCTCTCTCTCTCTCTCTCTCTCTCAAAATAAATAAACTTTAAAAAAAAGAAATTAAGAAGTTTGGTTCAATTAATATTAGAAAGATTATTTAAACAATCTTTTATATAAACTTGAGGGAACAAATGAAATTTTCTCTTACATGAGAAACAAATATGCTTTGTCGAGATTTTTGAAATTTATTGATATAAGAGGCTACCTTATTTGACTTTTGCCACTTGGATAATTTTCACATTCCTTTCTGTACCCAATGTTCTGGATCGTCTGCATAGCATACCAAAAGCCCTGATATTTGAGATGATGTACATTTCAAATCGGCATTTCCTCAAAAAACTATAAAGGGAGTACAATTTCAAAAACTCTGGAAGCCCCTGGATGCATACATACCATCAAATTCTAGAAGTGAATGATGGCTATCTCCATGTGCCTATTATTCAGGTGCTGATTTTAAGTACTAGAGTTTACCAGAGAAGGTTATATAGTGAACAACCTTTTAGGGTCTTAAACTTTTTATACTTCTCAAATCTCTATTCTCTTCCTCTTTTTCCAGGCTCCACCCCTTGTTCACATTCCTCATATCTTCTTGTTCCATATTCTGCTTCCTTTACTGTCACAGAGTCTTAATCACCATATTATGCCTTCATACAATCTTTCAAGTGGTCCAAATGTCTAGAAAAATCTCATCTTTCATCAACACTGTACTGTAAAGCTGAAGGGTTTGCTCTAGGCAAAAATAGGAAAAATTATCCCTCATGGTTCTTTAATCTTTAAGTCTTGGTTGACTTCTTTTTAGCACCATAGGTCTCAGGACTTCTCTTCCAACATTAAACAGATGCAGCTAGAACATATTGGAAACCTCTCACATGTATTAAAGCTTAAACAATTGATGAGTAGTTTCATGTGTTCAGGGAGTGTCTGCATTTTAATATGGAGTAATTGGTTAATTCAAAGGTCTGAGGATTTAACCATGAAACGTTCAGAACCAGATTAGGTGCCAACTATGGCCAATGTTCTTATGAACTGCCCTGCTCAGGAAGGCAGCACTGGAGGCTGTTTGTGCATTCTTAGTACAGTCACACACTAATTTGACCAAAGTGGGTACCTGGCCAACCAAGACCTACCCATAAAAATACCAATGACCTATAAGACTGATTGGTCCAAAAGGTTCTACCCAAGAAAGGTGTGATAATTCATCATGCCAATTAGCCCATCTTCTTCCAAAGTTTTGTCTTAGATTTTGGAGGCAATTTCCCAGTAAGAGTGCAAAAGCAGAATGAGCAGGACAGTCGGGAAAAACAGAGATGCCATAGCAGAAAGACTATAAAGTAATAAAAGAGAAAATAATGGGATCCCCTTTCAATGTACTGAAAGACTGTTGTTAAGTTCATAGAACAGTAAAAATGCAAAGCTAAAAAATGTGAAACAGGTCTTTATGGAAGATTTATTTAAAAATTTGTGCAGAAGAGAAAACAAGGACATCTGGTCTGACAGTATGAAGAATAAGGAGTGAATATGTGTTGAAGAGGGGATATTAACAAAGGTTTGATATTTATTTTATTGTGCCACATTAATTGAGTGTAGGTAGAATACATATGAATAAATTCTTTTCTGATCTATCTGAAATGACAAGGGCTTTTGAGAATACATGCTGTTTTTACATCTCATGGGCTAAAAGTGTATTTAGAATGCATTTGACATATGTCTCAGGAAACCAGGCAGAATGGGGGATGGGGTGGGGCAGGAGGTACAGGCAATAGCCAAACTGGAGTTACCTAGGGTAAAAGAGATGTACCTGTTAATGTGTGGGAAATGAAACCCAAGGCACTTGAAGGCAAGAGAAAACTCACATTAGGGCTAGAAGACTTCTATTTTGGCCCTTTCTTTTCTCTTCCTCCCTTCCTCCCTCTATCCTTTTCTCCTTTCTTTCTTTCTTTCTTTCTTTCTTCTTTCTTTCTTTTTCTTTCTTTTTTTAAGAAATAATTATAAGACAGGTTAGGATGCTCACCCAAATTTTCATAATTACCTGGGTACAGCCATTTGACTTCATGTATCTACCACACCATACACACGAGTGATATTTTGGACCTTCCAAACATCACCCCTCCGGTTCTGTCACCATTTATGAGATCTACTTCCCTTGTGTTTTCTTTTAAGGCAGGCTTTTCTTTTAAGGTTTATTTATTTATTTTGAAAGAGAGAGAGAGAGAGAGATTCTCAGAGAGAGAATCCCAAGCAGGCTCCACACTGTCAGCACAGAGCCCGACATGGGGCTCAAACTCATGAACTGTGAGACATGACCTGAGCCGAAACCAAGAGTGGGTTGCTTAACTTGCTGAGCCACCCAGGTGCCCCAAGGCAGGCTTTAAAATCATAATTTTAAAACAACTTTACCTGTTTTAAATCAGGCTTTCTCAAACTTGAATATGAAGACTCTGATTCATTAGGTATGAGATTTTGTAGTTCTCATAGCTGCTGTGATGATGATGTTGATGATGTTAGTCTGTGGGCCACGCTTTGAATAGCAAGGAATTAGGTTACTGGGATCTCAAAACTTATCCTAAAATACCAGTGGAAATCACCAAGAAATTAATAGTAGGTATAAATGCCAAATAAATTATATTTCTCCAGGCTATTTGTTGAAGAAATATTTGTCAAAAGCTTACAGTATGATAGGCATTGTTCTAGAAAGAGAAAAGATGAAATTTTTACTGTCACTTCTATTACTATGATAAAACAAAGTACCAAAGTTGTACTAACTTAGAAGTCACTTTTGATATGCTCAAGCAGAGTTGCTTTCAAATGCACTTTGGACATAAATTACATATATTAAAAGACCTTTTCCAGGAAAAGATTCTTTCACTCGATCAGTATAGTGTTCCAGTTTCTAGAATTTAGAAATACTTTTGGAGAATACGCTTGGTAAAATGTTCCTTCAAAATAAAATATTTCGCCAATTAAACAAATGGAAAAAACATGTTTACTTTTAGTCCTCAGGGGAAAACCAGCTTATATCATATGGTATTTGAACTTGTTAAGCATGCACAGAATGCTTTGTGTGACCCTCATGCTAGGATTGCTGATTTGCTTCCACAGCTGCCCCATGTTGTCTTTTGCAACATAACCCAGGTCAGGTTGACATGCTAAATAACTAACATTGCCAAGTGCCAACCAGAGAGGGCTAGCTCAAGTATTCCGTAGTGTCTTCCCTCATTGCAAGGGCAACACCTGCAGTGTTTATTAATCCAATGAGATACTTTGTAATTAACATGGGGGCTGCATCAAGTGTCTAACTGTACACCTGACTGCAAGAAGGTGAACTTTTATGAGCCTTGAAACTCTCTCAACACATTCTTGAAAGTCTCTCAACACACGTTCAGTTTTGCAGCTATCAGTTGGTGGCTTCGAGAGTAAAAAAAAAATAGCAGTCATGCTGTTGCAACAGTGATTTCCCCAGCCTCTTCTTTCAGTTAATGAAGTGTTGAAAGTTTGAGACCTGTTATTGGTGGAACTAACAAGAACCAAAAGGATACTACTTGCTGGAAAAGTCTTTAGGATTTAAAACTTACTCAAGTCATGTTATCAGAACTGTATTTTGTATGAATTTACTAATTCATAATGCATTTATTCATGAATGAATATCTTTGTATCACAAAGGTGTAAGCTACTTGTGAGCAAAGATAGTGCCACCTGTCTCTCCACTGTGCTGGTATACAGCCTTGTTCATTGTTAAGTTCTCAGAGTTGCTTAGTGAATAATAACAACAAGATGCAGTTCAAATCCTTGTCTTCTTTACTAGCATCAAATTTCCTCTGCTTACACCAAAGAGGTTTTTTTAGCCCACTTCTTGCCTTCCTGACAATGGCTGGATTAAAAATTAGACTAGTCCCTCAATGCAGTTTGGATGAATTCCCATTATTCCACAACTGACTTTTCTACAAAACAAAAAAGTACAGATAACCTAAAGTGTCTGAATATCTTCTTGTATAGTTCAAACCCTGAGGGTTGGCTTGGAGAATACAGTAGGTGGCATTCGAGAGGTGAATTCCTTCCCACATTGGTTTCAGGAGGACCCGATTTTGCTCTTCAGTTTCCCCTCAAGCACATATATTCTGTGGGGCTCAAGAAATAACATATCTGGATATAATTTTGCAATTTTTTTTCTGAAAAATCTCTCATATCCCTATTAGTCTATTACTTAATATAATATCTTATATGGTGATGGAACTAGGGCACTGAAGATGTCTTCAAGGAATATTACCCATGAATATTCTGGCTATAATGGAAGTGATTCTAATTATAGAACAAAGCCCTATAGTATTAAAGATGTGCCTTATGCTGATGACCCCTAGACCCAATTACTTGCTAAGTAAAAGTGGCAGATTAAAGAGAACCAATGGCACCTGATGTTCACCTAGCATCACTGCCTGCCAAGCATTGTACTAAGAACTTATATGCATCAACTTATTTGATATTCATGATAACCCTATAAAGTATACATAACTTTTGTGCCACTTTAGAGATGAGGAAATGGAGGCAGAGAGAGATATTAAGAAATTTACTCTTTTTGAGAGAGAGAGAGAGAGAGTGAGAGAGTGAGAGCACATGAATGGGGAAGAAGGGGCAGAGAGAGAGGTGAGAGAGAAAGAATCCCAAGCAGGCTCCACACTATCAGCGCAGATCCCAACATGGGGCTCCATCTCATGAACTGTGAGATCATGACCTGAGCCGAAATCAAGAGTTGGTCATAGAGCCCTCATTCTGATCTCTAGTATACTGTCTCTCTTCTAAACCAAGCTTCTTGTGAATGGCAAATAGAATTGTTGCCAGTTCTAAAATCACACTGTAAAAGGTGAAAATCTAAATGCTCTCACCAAATTGGTATAAACAGTTTTTCTAATCTTGAAAACATGATTTTTATGTCTTGAAAAGATGGTTTTATAGCAGAATAGGCTGAGGAGTAATGGAGATTTAACATAAATTTCACATAGATAGTATGTAGCAGAGGTGAAGAGAGAATTTTTATTTGCTGACACCCCAAAAGATATATTTAATATGGTAGACGTCGCTACATGCATGCATATCTTTTAAAGAGTGATTAGCATGAATCTACTCTCATAACAGTAGCAAGTTCTAAGGAATTAACTCCCATTCCCAACCTAATTTTAGTCTCTAACAGATCAACTTTTCCTTGTGCTCATGACTTTACATGGTTGCATCAAAATGCAGATGTAATTTTTAATTCTATACACTTTGCTTGACACTACATATTAGCATTTTCTCTTTTTCTTGTATAGTCTTATGTTTTATGTACAAAATGTTTTATGTACTTGATGTATGTTTATGCAAACATTCATTATTCTTGAGCATTTTCTTTCCCCCTCCTTTTCTTTTAAGTATCTGAAATGACTATCTTGTTATGTATAGTTCACTTTTCTTCCTTCTTTCCTTCCTTCCTCCCTCCCTTCCTCCTTCCTTCCTTCCTTCCCTCCTTCCTTCCTTCCTTCCTTCCTCCCTTCCACCCTCCCTTGCACCCTCCCTCTGTCCCTGCCTAACTGTCTCTGTTTCCCTTATTCCCTTTCTCTCTCTCTTTCTCCATCTTTTTTTTTTTTCAACGTTTATTTATTTTTGGGACAGAGAGAGACAGAGCATGAACGGGGGAGGGGCAGAGAGAGAGGGAGACACAGAATCAGAAACAGGCTCCAGGCTCTGAGCCATCAGCCCAGAGCCTGACGCGGGGCTCGAACTCACGGACCGCGAGATCGTGACCTGGCTGAAGTCGGACGCTTAACCGACTGCGCCACCCAGGCGCCCCTCTTTCTCCATCTTTTTAAGATAAATTGTGAGAAGTTATCAAAGAAAAAGATTTTTGCAACTCTTGAAAATTTGCCAATTTAGCAAAAATGTATCAACTTATGCTGAAATTAGTAATGTATGTATCATTTCTTTTCATTTTTACCAGACTTGTTCATTATAATTTTAAATGGTAGAATGCTTCTTCATTAGCAAAAATTCTGACTTTTTGAGAGAGTTCTTTTTTTGTTTTTAAGGGATGGACACTAAAAAAAATTCTTTTTTAGAGGAAGAGGGAGAGCACAGGGGAGAGGGGCAGAGAGAGAGAGAAGCTTAAGCCACCAAGTGTGGAACCTGACATGGGGCTCGATCCCATGATCATGACCTGAGCTGAAATCAAGAGTCAGATGCTCAACTGACTGAGCCACTCAGGGACTCCTTGAAAGAGTTCCTTTAAAAGCTTTTCATCTTTTACATTGTTAGAAAGGTTAAACTTGGGGCGCCTGGGTGGCGCAGTCGGTTAAGCGTCCGACTTCAACCAGGTCACGATCTTGCGGTCCGTGAGTTCGAGCCCCGCGTCAGGCTCTGGGCTGATGGCTCAGGGCCTGGAGCCTGTTTCCGATTCTGTGTCTCCCTCTCTCTCTGCCCCTGCCCCGTTCATGCTCTGTCTCTCTCTGTCCCCCAAAAAATAAATAAACGTTGAGAAAGGTTAAACTTGTGATTATCAAAAAAATGTTCAATATACTTCTCTCTTTAAAGATAGACTACCAAAATCAGTCTATATCTTCCCAAAACGTATGAGACATATGGCTGTATTTGTCAACTTATCCCTCCTCAAGACTCTACACTGCTACCCCAGTCTAGGAAAAGAAATTCCCTTGGGCTATCCATTTTGTTTTTTCATCACAGGCTGATTTTGCATTTAGAGGTTCCCATTTTCTTTCTTTTGATCTTACCCAATAGATACCACAATGTAACTGGCAGTGGAGAACTCTTGTGGCTCTATTTGCAAGAAGAACACCAACCTCCAAAGATCCTGGTGTTTTTATGTGAAGAGCTAATGAGCAAGTAGTACTGATCTGGTTTCACACATTCTCCCTTTGATGAAGTGCTAGGGGAGGAGGGCGGGGGACAAGGGTGGATGGCTGAAAACTCATTTTTTGGAACCAGTATCACAGCTTATTTACTCAAAGGTTACTTGTGAATAACATTGTCTTTAATTTTGAGAAACTTTTATTTGCAACAATATCAAACCTACAGTCAAATTGCAAGAATAAAACAATGAACACTTAGAGATTCTTAATCTACATTCACTAATCGCCAACATTGTGCCACTTTTACTGTGTCTCCTTTTCCTTATTTTCTTTAGGGATAGAGAGAGAGCATGCAAGAGAGTGAGCATGAGCAGGGAGGGGCAGAGGGAGAGGGAAGGAGAAAATCTTAAGCAGGCTCCACGATCAGCAGAAAGCCCGAAAAGGCTGGATCTCATGAACCTTGAGATCATGACCTGAGCCGAAATCAAGAGTCAGAAGCTTTAACAGACTGAGTCGCCCAGGTGCCCATCCTTCTTTATATCACAATTTTTCCTCTGAGTCAGTTGACAGTAAGATATATGTTATCGCATTACTTACCCCTAAATACTTTAGCATATATACCCTAATAATAAGACATTCTACTCAACCACAATATTATTATCACTCTCAGAAAATTTACTGTTGACACAATACTATGGTCTATATACAATGGTCTATATACAGTGCATATCCAATTTCTCCTGTTGTCCCAATGCCTTTCTAACTTTTTTTTTTAATTTAGGATTCTATCAAAGATCATGTGTATTCTTTAGTCTACTTTAATCTAGAACAGTTTCTCAGTCTTCTTCTTTTTTTTTTTTCTAGTGTTTCATGACATTGAAATTTTGAAGGTCCTAAGCCTTGTCCTCACCCTATTTTTTGGAATACGGAAGATGCCTTTTTGATTGTCATGTCAATCTACTTTTGATGTCATCTCTCTCTATGTTCTCTATGTGTCCCTTCTATGTCCACCCCACCACCCACCCCCATGTCTTTGTACTATCCCTTTATTTATGTAGAAAGCCCCATTCTTCTTTTTCACCAGTTTTGGGGAGGTTTGGTTACTTTTTCTTTTTTTTGGTTTAAATTTATTATTTTTTTTTCCTTAACCAACTTTTCCCCTTCTCTGTAGGCACTCATCTGTTTCCTTGAGATAATACTATTTTTGGAATTACTTTGGTATTATTCATCTTCTTTCTGACTCTTTACCACCTTCCTTTGAGACTCTGTATGTGCTCCCTGCAACGACAAACCCTTTGTTTTGCAAATATTTTCTAAAGTGTGATTTAAATTCTCCTTTAAGACTTACACTTGCTTTCTGGCACTTTCCCAGCTCTCTCTCCTTTATGTAGATCTTAACTGAAGTCCTCATTTTCTGAGTTGTCCTAATCTAGAAGTTTACTTTCTTTAAAATTAAGTTCATTTAAAGTGTAATATCCTGTCCTTGACTCTTTGGTAGAAAAATGCTTTTTGACATATTTCTGGTTCAACATTCATGAGATTTCTGTCTGTTTCGGTTAACATAGACCTCAGGTTTAAAGTTTAAAAGAAGCCAAATGAGCTTATACCTCAGCAAACATACCTGTTGAAAAATGGCTATTATAAAATGGCATTCCAGTTCTTTCAAGATGATCTGATCAAATACAGTCCTACTAGAGAGAACGAAAGAGCTGGAGGGACCTTGGAGATCATGAATTTACTGCCCTCAGTTTTCAGATGAGGAAAACCAGAGCCCAAATCACTTAAGGTTACAACTGGTAGCAGAGACAGCACCGTATCCTGATTCTCCATTCACAATTTTTTCTTTTGTGCTTCAGCTTAATATTTTCCTAAAAATAACATTCAGATATATAACAGAAATCATTGCAAAACACTTGTGGGAAAGTGTGATAATGAAATGTCAAGAGGGCCAGTCACAGCCTCATTAGCTGTATTTTCTGATTGTTTAAAATAGAGTCTTGCTTTAAAAAAGAGAGACAAACCAAGAAACTGACTCCCAACTATAGAGAACAAACTGATGGTTACCAGCGAGGGGATGGGTGGGGGATGGGTGAAATAGGTGATGGGATTAAGGAGTGCACCTGTGATGAGCACTGGGTGTTGTATGGAAGTGTTAGTCACTATATTGTACACCCGAAACTGATATTTAAATTCCAGTTAGTTAACATACAGATGCTTAATTTAAATTAAACCCTAAAGACTATATAGTCTTGCTTTGTTGGCTACGGCTACAGACCTAACATTTATTGAATTATTTATTTGTTTGTATTGGATACCATTCTATATGTTTTATATCTGTTCATTCATTTAATCCTTACAATATCCCCCAAAGTTGGCATATTATTATCATCCTTGTTTACAAATGCAAAGATGGAGACACAGAAAGCAGGAGTAACTTGTGTAAGGTTATTTATTGACTGTGTCAGAATGGGCTGCAAACTCATTCAGTATGTTTCCAGGGTTATGCACATAATCATTATGATATACTGCCTCTTGTGGTCTTCAGGGCTTCAAACACAAATAGGATTCATTCTTTCCCAGAAGTAGAAACTGAGGCATAAATATGTTTGAATGATTTATTTATTTTTACCCAGTCTATGAGATGCCAATAGCTATTCAAAACTACTTTGCTTTAAGTTGAAATTTCCCCAGTATCGCAAAAGTGCTGTATTCTCCATTCTAAGAGGATTGCTGGTGAGACTCCCAACAGGGATTTTATTTACAGTTACATTGATTTGCCATGTTGTGTCTTCTCGCCAATGTGAATTGGCAAGATGGCTATCTGTAGTTTATGTTCTATCATCTCTGATGATAGAGTGGTTTCTTTTCCTATTCAGAACTAAGTCGCTTGTACCTGCTGGAGACTATGTACTTAACTAATTAATGCCCTCCTTTTAAATATTAAAAATATCACTAAGCTAACTACATTTATGATTGATCACTTTCATTCAAGCATTATTTATAAAATAACTTTTTAAAGGTTATTAGGATTAGAAATAACTTAAATATGGTCAATAGCTAAGTGCATAATAGATAATTGACTTTTGTCAAAGAGTATGATATATGAACTAAATTGTGAATTGGAGTTGACCTAACAGAGGAATAAATTTGAGCTGATGGCCTAAGTCTGAATGTTTCAGACACCTCTGGAAAGATGAACTGGAGGATATTTTACTTTGTACATAATGTATGACACCACAGTTACCCTCTATTAAATTTAAGACTAGTAGGAAGTGATACTTAAAATGTTGGAAAAATTGGGCTGGATCTCATGAGGTAGTGTTTCTGTCTGCCCCCTTCTCAGTGTTGGCTAACAGCTAAAGAAATAATTTGAGAAGAGACATAGGGCCTCTTGAGGCTGGCTAGGGACTGAGGACTTAAGGCTTTACCTTGAGCTAGGTTGGGCACCAATACATAATTTCTCTAGACAATCTGGAGAATGAGAATGGCCACTAACACCTTGGAATGACTACTTGTCCAAAAACCCACTGGTGTCTCCAGTAAAAGTCCTCCTATATTTTTGGTGGGCAGTGCACAGAGCAGGTAATCACAGTTAGGCAAGAATGTAAGTCAGCCAAGGCATTATCTTATTTGGCTCATCTTGCATAAAAAATGAAGTGTAAGAGTTCAATTTAGGAAGAGTATATAGCTGAGTAAGTTTCTAGGGAAAGGACTTGGAGAGACAAAGGAGGAGAGAATAATAGGGAAGGCGAACGCCGAATATAACTGTTTTTGGTCTTCTAGATGCTGCATAAAATTCGAGAATCTTCTAAGTCGTGTCCACCATACAATAAATTCTATAGGGAAACTTTTTAAACATGTAAGGTAATGCCCCAGTTTTGTTGAGAGGTTTTATTGTCAAAGAACACCCAAATGCGAATTTGTTATTCGTGGCAAAGGACCGGATGTACCTTAACACAAGCATTAACTTTAAAAAAATTATAAATGAAATTTAAAAACTTAGGTTGATATGTGTCAGCTAGGAATTTGGAAGAGTACGTATACTCTGCTGTACATCTTGATGATTCTTGACTTACGAATGACACACATATACATATGTTTGTTGTCATGGGAACCATTTTCCCGGGATACTATGAGAGCTGCTTTTCCTCTGGTCCCTAACTTTGGAGTTCACAGTGGCTTGGGACTCAAATAACTTGAAATGTAGTACTTAACATTTGGATGGTCCAGATTTTCAACTGCATGATTTTTAAGTAGAATTTCTCAGATTTACCAGGAACCTGAACTATGGATTTAGTGGAGAAAAAATGTTCTAACTCCAATCAGCTGATTTACAAACACGTTTTGGAAAATATTCTTTTTTTTTTTTTTTTTTATTCTGAGTGTTTGTAAAACTCTGCTCTGTGCATTTATGAAAGACATGTAATATGTTGTTCTCAATCAGGTATAGACATTTTGGGGACTGCAGATGCTGTGTCCATTTGGGCCTGTGGAAGGGTGTTTACTTAAAAGCTCAAGGCTTGCTCTCCTCCCTTTTGGCTAATGCCAAAGGAATTATATATCTCATTTCTGGCATTTGGCTTGATACCTCCCTTTGGGATCAAGTGAGACAATTTTCATACTTATGGATTTTCTAAATGCAAATTTTCCAACTGCTTACAATTTAATGAGGATATTTATTACTTTAATTTTTAAAAATTTCCCAGAAAGGTTCCAAACACTCTCTTAGCCATTCTGATCTCCCCATACACTTCTTCACCTGCAACTACTAGATCCATTAGATCCAGCACTGACTTCCCCCCTTGTGCTCCCAGGAATTGGAATCAATGCCCTGCTGGCACCCTGATGGGAAGGTGGCATAGGATCTGTTCCCTGGCATTGGTGAATTCAATTAATTTCCTGGTGCAGTAGAACTTTTTGAAAGATTTTTCAAGTTTATGTCTTTGTCCCTTCCTTCCTTTTATTCATTAGCTAATTAGAACCAGGTACAGTATCATTTTCCTAAGGGCCAACAGATGAAGAGAAGGAAGTAGAGTCAGCCTCTGGCTAGATTTCAGGCATTATCAAGGAGTCCATGTTCATCATCAACCATATTACCTTGTTTGGCGTATCAAGTGGGAACAAAGGTTAATAAACAGATTACAGGGGCACCTGGGTGGCTCAGTTGGTTAAACATCTGATTCTTGATTTCGACTCAGGTTATGATCTCTTGGTTCGTGAGACTGAGCTCTGTCAAGCCCCATTGGGCTCTGCGCTGATAGTGCGGAGACTGCTTGGGATTCTCTTTCTCCCTCTCTCTCTCTGCCCCTCCTCTGCTCATGCTCTTTCTCTCTCTCTCAAAATAAATACACATAAAAAAAAAACACAGAAGACACATATCACCCTGTAGAACAGGGGCCTAAGACAAAATATAAGTCCTCGTTCCTTATATTCTATAAAAAGCTTTTAAAAATTCCTGAAGAAGTGAACTAGTATCATTTCCCTACTAGGGCAAATGAAAGAAAGATGTGCCATTTTGGGTATTCAGAAAATAAATTCCAGCTTGCTCTTGAAACATGCTTCCCGAACAATTACACATGGTATACAGATGGCTATTGTCATGAGAACCAACTTCCTAAAATGCTATAAAAGCTGCTCTTTCTGTAATTTCCCATCTTCAGAGTTCTCAGTAACTTAAGATTCAAATATACCTGGGGCTTAAAACTTAACTGTTTCCCATCTTGCATGCTCTTTTGCATATAATCTTGCTATTCATCCATTAAGAGGTAGAGTCTGTTCCTCTTCCCCTTGAATTTTGGCTGGCCTGTGGCAATTTTATCCAACAATTAGTAGTTTTTTAGCTACATCATGGGCTGATGAGAATTCCTTTGATTCATAGAACCTAACCACAGATATTGTAAAGCTATATATGCCAAGCTCCAAACAGTTGTATCCACAGATTTGGCCACAGGAATTGAGCCTGGTTTGGTAGATCCAGGGTGAATGATGGTTCACAGAGTTGCTAATGTTTTTGATTCAAGAACATTGGGAACAGAGAATTTATTATTGTACTTAGGGCTGGATTTCTGAGGCAAAAACTAGGAGAAACAAAAGGAATAGAAAGATCAAGGTAGAAGAAGCTGGAGTAAGAGGAGACTATGGCAAGAATACAAACATGGCAGTTTATGAAGATATACAGCAAAAAAAAATGTGTAGAGTTCTTGGAACACTCCAGTCAAAAGAGAAGTTATATCAACCTCCAATAAATAAGAAAAGGAAGAGGAATAAGAGGAACTATAGTGAAAAGGACAAACCATAGAGATGTGTCCTCAGGAAATGACTAATTGAACTAAAAGTCCTCTGACCAGGGCCATCTGCTCTTAAAAGACATTCATTGGATGGAAGGAATGTGGGGACTTTAACAATAGTCACGTCTTCTCAAAAATTGAGTGTTTTCACTATGCATCTGTTTTACTATACATGAAAAACTACAATGCCAAGCTGTTGAGCAGTCATTTCTACACTCTTCATGAAGTTTTGTAGCATGGACTTGCAAGCAGGGTAACAAACTTCTTTTGGCCATTAAAGACTCAGCAATCTGACTATAAGCCAATTAATGATCTTTCTCACATTTATTAAATATTATTTATGGGTATTATATAAAGTGATGAAATTAGGCATGAGCCTTGAGACTCAGAAATTTAAAGTCTGAGTCAGAATATTACAGCACTGTTGAAGTACAGGACTGGTGAAGATACAGAATAAACAAATACACCTGTTTGCACACACCCCACACGTGTGCACACACACGCACACACTCAATCCTAAAATACAGGATTAAAAGGGGGATTGCTTTTTCTGCCAAGAGAATATTAGAGAAAAGTTATATGAACTAACCTAAATCTTGATCCCCAAAGCTTAAAATTTTAGTAGCGCTTATTTAAAAAAAAAAAAGTGAGTGATCCAACAAGAGGATGGTGACAGCATGAAACCTAGACCAAAGAGCAGTAGAACAGGAAGGGTGACAACACTTCATTCATTAATTCTCTTATTTATTCATTCATTCATGGTTGAGTGCTGCAGTAGGTTTGTTTCATTTTCAAAGATGGCTGCAACATTTCCCGGTCTCACATGCTCTTTTGCAATAATCTTGCTACTCATTTACTGGGAGCTGGAGTCTGTTTCTTGCTCTTGAATCTTGGCTGGCCTGTGGCAATTTCATCCAGCAGTATTGGCAGAAATGTTGCTGTATAACTTCTGAGGTGGGGCTTTGAAAGATCTTGAGCTACTGCCTTTGCTCTTTGGAATCCAGCCCTGATGCTGTGAAGAAGCCCACGGAGCCTCATGAAGAGGACACCAAGTGCCCTGGCAAACAACCCCAGCTGAGCTCCTGCATGTCCACTGATAGTCATGTGACTAAAGCCATTTTGTATCTTCCAATTGTCCTAGTATCCTAGATGACAGGACATGAAGCAGAACTGTACAGTAAAACTACAGAATCAAGAGAAATTGTGATTTTTTTTTTTGCTTTAAGTCACTGAGTTTAAGGAAGTTTCATTATGCAGCAATATATAACTGCAAGTGCTTACTATCTATCTGTCATTGGGCTAGTTGAAGAAAAAAGACACACTTTCTTTCAGAAACAGATAGAATTAATAGTCCAGTGGGAGAGACCTACATATTAACTATGCATATGATATGTGGTGATAAATTCAACAGTTGCATATTCACGTACAGAGACAACACAATGAAGGAGATGATGAATACCTTCTGGGTAATTATGGAAGACTTCTAAGAGAAGATAACATTTAGCCAAGGTATTTAAATAATGCATTTTAGATTGTGGGAATTGCATGCACAAGTATATGGGGGCATGAAGCACTGTATATATGTATCAGGACACATCTGATGGTCAATAAAAGACAATGTGAATCAAATTAGGTTAAGCTAAAAGTGAAAGTATTTGATCATACACATGGACAGCCTGGGGTAGACCTGGCTTCCAGTTTGGCTGCATGTAGGGTCTCCAGTGAGGTAATTGGTATCCAGTTCCTTTCTCTCCATCATTCACTTTGCTTTTTCTGTGTTGGCTTTCTTCTTTTTAAAAAAATTTTTTTAACATTTATTCATTTTTAAGAGTGAGAGAGATGGAGCATGAGTGCGGGAGAGACAGAGAGAGAGGGAGACACAGAATCCGAAGCAGGCTCCAGGCTCTGAGATGTCAGCACAGAGCCCTACGCGGGGATTGAATCCACGGATGGTGAGATGATGATCTGAGCTGAAGTCGGATGTCCAACCGACTGAGCTACCCAGACGCCCTAATGTTGGCTTTGTTCTTAGGCTATCCCCTGTAGTCTCCAGATGGCTGCCAGTAGATCCAGAGGTTACACAATTCTGGGTTTATGTTTAATAGAAAAGCTTGAGAATTTCTTTCTCAAGATTCCTGAAAAAATAAATTTCAACATGAATCACTGGCTCGGACTGGGTAGTGCCCATTCCTGGTATAATCACTGTGGCTTAATTGCAAGCAGCTACTCTGGAAAAGGGAGGAGAGGATGGTCCCCCTGAGAGAACTTAGAATACAGTTTCTGGAAAGGAGAATGAATATTAAAATGCCTACTACAGAGTATTTGGAAGCTTAAGGTACTTGATATTTCTAGAGCATGAAGTGGCTTAAAGGTGAAAATAAGAAATGAGGCTGGAGACATAGGCAGAGAAAGACTATCCAGGATCTTATAGGCCATGCTAAGGAACTCAGTCCTTAACCTGTAGGCAATATAGAACCATTGAAAGGGCAGAGACATAACTTGCTTTTTAAAGGCCTGTCACAGCATTAGAGAAGAAGGTTTGGAAGGTGTAAGGTTGCAGTCAAGGCGAACAGAAAAGGAAACACTATTCAAATGATAGATTAAATATTCTCGGGAGGTAGAGTCAACTGGATGTAGGAATTGACTGGATGAGTATTGCTGAAGTAAGCCTGCAGAGGTGTGAGCTACATTACCATTCTGTCGGCCAGAGAAACTTCTGTTGTGTTAGAGAAGGGCCTGGGGCAGAAGGCAGGAAGATGCTCAGGTTAACTGGTAGTGTAAGCTGTAGTCTTTGTTGTCTCATTGGTCCTCATACTATGATCGATTTTTATCATCCTCATGTTCCACTACCAATGCTGGATTTTTATAACCTTCAGCCAATACTTAAGCTGGTCCAAGTTGCTTGCTTTGTCAAGTTGAGGGGGTCTGACTGAGTCTTTGGTTACTTAGTTAGCCCTTGTGAGGCTATAATTGCTCCAACTGCCAGTTAGCAGTTATCATCAGGCGTGGAAATATGGCAATACACTATGGTTAATGTTCCAAGTTGCAGATATAGTCCACTTTATCTCTGTTCTGTGGCAAATCTAGCTTTGCAAGAGAATCCCATTTAAATGTTTCTATCAATAGAGTATCTCTTATTTTCCAATTGGTCCATTGACAGGAGGAACTATAGCTTTAGGTTCAGTGGAATACTTACAATGTTTCCTAAAGGAAGAATTCCCTGATATCATCACCCTTTCAGAGACAGAACCTCTAATTCAACACAGCCTTAGACTGCAGAGAAAGAGCACAAATTTTCGAAGTGCATAATTGGCAGTGGTCAGAGTGCTCCTCTTTCCCCAGTGTGCAATTCACTGTGGTAAATGGTCACAGGTCCTTTTGGTAATGAAATAGGGAATGCTGTATATGTGTTTGCAGTAATATATGTAATATACATATGTTCCTTAAAGAAATCTTCAAAGATTTTTCTTCAGGACGAATCATTCCCTTCAATGACTGTCTCTTTGAGAGCAAGATCTAATCTCAACTGGTTTGATGACTGTGATTTTCCATGATGGAGACTTATATCAAACTTCTGCTTGCCAGCCCTTAATTTATGTCTGTAGTCAACTGCCCACCTCTCTCACTCCTTGGGACACCATGGTCAAAAGTCTTAGATTGCCTTTCTAGATTTGATGCCCATTGTGGTAATCATTTCTACCTTGCCTCTAAATGCTACAACCTGTCTCTGATTTTTTTGAATTCTGTCATCCTCATTGACACAAGGGATATGCATTCCACCACGGCATAATTTCCTACTATCTGCTCTAGCCTACTAAGAAGTTACCACTGAAATTCTCAAATATATAATGGAATCTCATAAAAATGTATGCCTCATTGTCTTAGTAGGGGGAGTATCCTGCAAAACGTGGTTAGGATGTGTTTTGTTTCACATTTCCTTGATACTTCAAATCTTTCTCCAATACTCTGTCAAGGTGGTTCCAGTATTTCTACCTTTATTACTACAGGCCAAATTGTGACTAAGCTTCAGGGAGCCCTCCCAGCGTTGGGTTAGGACTGGATCCAGGTGTTCTTGCTGAGACATTAAGTTCTGAGTCATGGAAGACCATACTTCAATGTCAATAAATCTTATTCAGGTTTATGTACTGCCTCCCCCATCTTAATCCTTAAAATCCACTCCCACACATGTTCTGCCAATTCCTGACAGTACATATAAATAGCACTACATTTTCTGCAAAAATAAATAGATAAATAAATAAAAAGCTATTTCCTTCTGGGGCAAGGACTGTATTTCCCTGCTAAATTAATGCTGATCTTCATTAATTGGTTTGTAAGCTATAATGGGAGGCGATTGTGGATCTTGAGGAGGCAATATCATCTTGCTAGGCATTTGCCTCAGATGAGGTCTTTCAAATCTTCGGGTAAGAGAGACTTCTCTCCTCTAGGACGGGGAGGGAGCTGCTTCTGCCAATTTGGGGGATCCAGGAGAACGTGGGAGTTCAGTCTTCTTAAATGAATCCACTCAGTGTATCCATATCAAGTTTTGGGATTCTATTACTTTTCCATTATGGTTGTGTCTTCAGCTTAGGGGCCCTCTCAATACTGTACATTCTGTCTTTCCATAAAGTTTAGATATTTTAGATATTTACCCTGACTGTCACCATAGACAGCCCTCTGATTGTAGGAGTTGAAGGTCTTTTTGAACCTTTCTGTGGCAACTTCCTGATCTTCACAGTGTGCACTGAATTGATAGCTGACCTGAGATTGGTACCTTATCTCTATTCCATATTCTATTTTTTCAAAGCTTTTAAGGCATTTAGGATAAGCCATTCAACTCCATAACCATAATTAGCATTGCCTCATATCATTCAGTGCAATGCTTTTCCTTTCCCCTATACTTCATCACATCCATTATGGATGAGAGTCCTAGTAACTGAAAGCTATAGCATGCTAAGTCTTGTCACCATCCTGCTTACCACCAGTAATTGGGTTATTGGTATCGTCCAAATAGAGATAATACAGATGTAGACTCTCATTTTGAAAGTCTGCTTTTTGGGACCATACCTGGTACCCAATGCCTTTGGGTTTCCCCCGAAGCAGTACCTGCAATAGGAACTTGGGTACAGGTGGCTTACTTGGGAAGTGATCCCACAAAGCAGGAGTGACCAAGTAAGGAGAATGAGATAGTGAAGGAGAAAAGATCCAGTGTAAGAGTACTTCATTGAAGTCAGTGCTCTGGTCAATAAGGGGACTTTTGAGAAGAATAAAGAATGCCTCCAAGAATTAGCCTATCTGAAAGACAGGACTCTAGAGCATTTACCTATTGAATCCCTCATTGCAGTTTGCCCTGGTTTAAGTGGGCAAGCCAGCTCCTATTATAGAAGGTCTTTGGGGTAAAATATGGAGAGACACATAACAGCAGGCATGTGAGGTAGGAATTTGGCAGCAGGAGCTGACTTGGAATTGTCCTTAATAACCACAGCTGGTGACAACTAAGATAGGCATGTAAAGACATGAGGACTTAAGAAGAAAGTCTAGGCTAGAGATACAGATGTGAAAATTATGTAGAGGTGATATTGAAAATATAAGAAGGAATGAGATCATCAAAGAAGAGGTGGAGAACACAAAGAATACCTAGTTTTAAGAAAAAGGGGGGAAGAGAATTCAGAGAAGGCAGAAATGGGCTGAGACAGAAGAGAAATCCAGTAAAATAAGTACTAAGAAACATTCGTTGTACTTATCAATAATTTTGGCCACTGTCTTTTTAAGTTTCAGTAAGGTAGAAAGGACAAAAGCCAGATTTTAGTGGGTTAATAAATCCGATGGGGGTTGCATAGAGACACTGAATATGGCAACACTTTTATTTGATCCCCTGAGAAGCAAAATAGATGTACAATATTCCAGATTAACAGGAAAGGAAGAGACTCTCGAGTGGGTGTTCATGTTCCAAGGCTATAAATCAGTCAGCTCCAAGATTTTTTTTTTCTTTCTTAAACCGGTTCATTTGACTAATTCTTTATTGAGGAGCTGGTTCTTTAGCCAGTTAATAAGAGTCTCAGCTGCTTTAGGAAATGTCATCCTTTTATTTATCCTCCTACCACTTCCTCTTACAAAAGGAGAGACTTGGGTTACAACTTGGTTGTGTTCTACTTGAACCAGCATAATTCGAGTGAGGGCCTGGGTTGTCTAGAGCCTGGAAACAGGAGGAAAAAGTGATTAAAATAAACACAAAGCTTGTTTACATATTCACAGGAAACTTCCCACGACACATTAAAATGGAAACAAAGAGATCAAATTGAAGAAAGGGATGCAAATGTTGAATTTCTCTTAATCCACAGAGGCCAATTTTCTTAACAGTAAAAAGCCCTGAAATAGAAAATTAGCCAAATGCACTACTGTTTTCCCTGGCTGCCAGCTTTCCAGCATCCGGTCACATTGTTGCACTGATTTTCCCCCTTATTATAGGCAGGCAGGAGCTTGAAATCCCTGCTAAAGCAGAAGGAATCCGTGCAGATGCATATCATAGGCAATTGCAGTGTGACTCACATGGTGAGGCTGGGAATCTTGGGAGTTGAACTGAGGACAGAATGGGAGGGATTTTCCTTCCCTAGGCTGGTCTCCAAGAGCACACTCTTTACATGCCCCATTTTTAATGTAAGCTTACTGCCTGGTTAGATAGCCTTATGGAGAAAGATTATGAAGCCTCTTTGGAAAGTTAGTGCTTGTTGCTTTCTTTTCTTTCTTAGCTTTCTTGACTTTGTGCTTTACTTGCTCTTACTGTTGCTTTTTTTCTGAAGTTCCCCAACTTTATATATGAGTTTATGAAAATTTTGATCACTAAGGTTGGTGATGATGATACTACTACTTAGAATTTGTAGAGCAATTATTATTGGAGAGTCTAAAGAACTGTGCAGATCTAAACTCTTGCAACACTTGTTAGGAGGTATTAGGAACAGTTGTTAGGATTAAGACTAATATCTGATTGTAGGAAGAGCTGAGTAGGCAGCTTTCCCTTGTTCCCACATACCCCCCTCTCCTTTCGCCCTCTTTCCCCTTCCTTCCTTTCTTTCCCATTCTTCCTCTTTCTTCTTAATGACACTATGTTTGCCCTGATAGTCTGCTCTTCACACAGGATTATTATGAGATTAAATAACACATAGAAAACTACTTTTACTTTCACAAAGCACTATGGGACTGTCTTATGATTAGAATGATCACCCTAGTGCCATTTTGGAAGTCAGATCAAAGATGATGTCACTGATGGAAACACAGCAATTGATGCATGAATATTTCTCTCCTTTACCCTGAACGTGAAACTGAAGTAGATGTAGTAGAGAACTTGTCCTGTTGTTTCTTAACTAATTGATTGGTAACAGTTATAACACTTTTGTCTCCATTCTACCTATATATGGCCTTGAGTGTATCAAGAGAAATTCAACATTTGCATTCCTTTCTTCAATTTGATCTCTTTGTTTCCACTTTAATAACTCTGTCCATCCCAACCTCTGTCTCTGTAACATCTATATCATCTCTATATCGTATCTATCTCTGTCTCTATATCTGTATCTATCACAGATGTTTAGGATTATTAATCATATATTATTACATATGGGTTGTTCAAACTGTTTTCTGATTTGTTGATGCCACAACCTTTGTAGGGTCTGACTGTAACGTTCCTTCTTGGTCTCATCTTCCTTCCCTGACGGTTCTTAGCATACAAAAAGATCTGCTTGTCACCTGTTTCTGGCAGAATGGGCCGGTTTATTTTCTGAAGTCCAGAATTATCAGAGCATCCCCAAAGCTTGCCTTGGTCTCCGAGGTCACAGTAGCTACGTTTCATATGTTTCTGAACATTCAGTGAGCAAGACATCAGTATATGATATGATATACTTCTGGGAAATCAGATACCCTCAGATATTAGATACAAAGCCAGTCTAGTGGACACCTAGTAGGGCTTCTGGAAGGTGCTGGAATTGCTCATATGAACATCTGAGCCATCTGTGATAGGTTCACATTTCAGGACTGTGTAGAAGGTTGACACATGCTTGTCAGGTGAATACTGTCTCTGTCCTTTTTTGGGTAGCTCAAAGTCTACCCTGAGCCGATATGCTCGCTTCTTGTTTCAGGAATATTATTTGAGTTGGCTAAATCTTTAAATGGGAGGGAAATGTAAAAATGAAGTCGAATCTTTTTCTGTTAAGTTCTCTTTGCTCCCTCTAGGTAGTTTATCTTCCCTAGGTTGACAGGCTGGGATTTTTTTGTTTTAAAGATCCCATTCTTTTCTCTCTGACCCCACGAAATCATAATAACATATCAAAAGTATCACCTTTTAGGTGCTCAGTCTTTGTTGAAGAGTCTGCAGGATGTATAGCCTTCTTTGGGGACCAAGCACTATAAGAACTCATTGGCTCAGCAATGGGGGCAATATCTATAGACTGAAATAGAAAACACCATGCACACCATTTCTGGGGCATGGCAGTTTTCTGATTGTGTAATAATAACAAGATTATCTCCTCCAAACTACACCCTTCCACCACATAACAAACTATACTTACAGATGCTTCTAGATGTCATAAGCATAAGAACTGATTTGTTAACTGTGGGCATCAATTTGGATTGCTCCCCAGTATGTGTGTTTCTGGTTCTGTGATTTTACTGGCTACTGAATTTTCTCAGAGGAATCAGTGTTTCCTTTGAGATGGAAGCTTTATGAACCTTGTTGGGACACAGGAGTTGCTTTTTGTTTGAAATTAGAGGGTAGAGAGAGAAAAAAAGACTTTCTCCCTCTCCCCCAATTTGGGCAGGACCCTGACACTACCCATGGAATTCTATCACCCTCCACCCCCCAATCAGCTCAACATTGTATTGTTTAATCACTTCATGCTTAGCCTTGTATATATTACAATATCACCTTGAAAAAACCTCCCAAAGGCATTTAAAGTTACAAATGTTAGACAATTTTACTAAGCTGGAACCTGACCATGACACTCTTGGGCATATAGCAGAATTTTGTTTGAGGGTTTTAGTTTCATTGCTGAAGTGATGTTGCATGAAGATGATCAACCTTTAAATAATACTCCATTCATGATTTAATTTTAGTTCAAAACCAGTGGGTGTTCAAAATGAAGCATAGAGCTCAAGTCTTTATTTCTAGGAGAGTGGCTGCAGATGCTAATTTAAATTTATGGAGAAAAACAATGGCCCATGGCAAACTAAGTAGAGCATCTGGGAGGCCATTGCTATTCTGGGAGGACACTTCCTAATTAAGCTGTACACCTCCTTCTCTGACCCCCAAGACCCAGCGGTTGTTGTTTATGACAGATAACTTACCATTTGTTATTGCTTTCATTTACTTCCTTCAAGGTTTTGGATTTGTATTTCTGCTAGCAAATTTTGAAAATTACCTAATTCACTGGACAGCTCTCCCCTAAAGGGAAGCATAAGCTTGAATTAAAAATTAACTTTTACTTCAGAGCCCTGGAAGTATCCTTTCGTGGGGATATGACAGAAGAAGTTTGTCACAATTTCCCCCTTGTGCACTGGCCCAGATTACTCTCAGGGATACACTGAGAATTATTAGGGAAGGAAGGCGGAGTGGCAAACAGAGGTGCTGTGTTATCATTTCAAATCACCAAGGGAACCCTATTAATGAAGTGGAAACTCAGCTCTTACAGAACTCACTCCACACGAGGTACCATTCTTAATTTCTTTTCTTATTCTGGCTCTCTCCCCCTTCACCCAGCCTTTTCTCTACTGCATCAGCACTGGTGTATTCCTTAACTTGCCCAAGGTTATATTTCAGTAGCAGATTGTCTGGGTTTAGGAAGTACCTACTTATTGATAAGCAAAGGTGTTGAATGATCAGAAATAGTGACTCTCAAAAAGTCAAGGTGAAGTGATTGAACTGTTCACAATTGTGTGTTGTGCAGAGGTCAGGAATGATGGAGACTGCATGGCAGGTGAAAGAACATGCTACCAACTTTTCCCAGAAGTCCCTGTGGTGGAGAGAAGGTAATGTCAGCAATGACCTCCTGAGCTTTAGTTGTACTGTAGTCAAGTCTTTTCTTACTTTTGCAGTCTCAGATTTTTCCTGCCCTTCCTTTGCTCAAGCATAGGTTTCCTATTGATGAAATGATGCAGGCTAATACCTTAAGAAAGCAATAGTGAGTATTCTGTCTTGGAAAATCTGGCATAAGACCATTGATGTGTTAAGGTTGAATGACTGGCTATCTGGGTAAAAAGTTTGGATTTGTAGTATCTGCTGATTTCCATGGTGTAAATACTCCCACTGTCTGATTTCAAGGTACCAATGTGAGGTCATTGAATTCAGAGTTGAGAAGAGATGGGCATAATTAGCTTTTGCAAGCTGGTATTAGCTGGCTTTGGCACACTACTGAAGAATGAAAGTGCTTAGAACACATGGCTTGGAACAGAGTAAATAGTAAATTGATGCGTCTTTTTATCAGCCATTATTAATTACTATTGTGATTATTATTGTCTTCTGTTTCTCTCTTCCTCTTCTTTTATGAATGTATGTATGTATCCAGTGATGTGCTGGAAAACTCTAAAAACATGCTTTGATTTGTATCATTTGCCAACTTCTTTTATTTGCTCTTGTTGTTGAAACATAGTTGACATAAAATGTTACATTAGTTTCAGGTGTACAACATAGTGATTTGACAACTCTATACAATATGCTATACTCCCCATGAGTAGTTACCATCTGTCACCATACAATGCCACTGAATAGATTTCCTTTGGTATACCTTTTATCCCTATGACTTATTCATTCCATAGCTGGAAGTCTGTATCTTCTACCCCCTTTCACCCATTTTGCCCATTCCCTCACCTTCTCACCCCCCCATCTCTGGCAATCACCAGTTTGTTTGCTATATTTGTGGGTCTCTTTCTGCTTTATCTTATTTTTTGTTTTATATTTCAGATATCACATATAAGTGAAATCATATGGTATTTTTCTTTCTCTGTCTGACTTAATTGAATTTAGATAACACTCTCTAATTCAATCCATGATGTTGCAAATGGCAAGATGTCCCCCTTTTTTTTATGGCTGAGTAATATCCCATTGTGTGTGTGTGTGTGTGTGTGTGTGAGTGTGTGTGTGTGTGTATACATATATATTTATATATACACACCACATCTTTATCCATTCATTCACTGATGGATGCATATATTACTTCTATTTCTTGGCTATTGCAAATAATGCTGCAATAAATATAAGGATGCATTTATCTTTCTGAATTAGTGTTTTAGTTTTCTTCAACAAAATACCCAGAAGTAGAATTACTGTATTGTATGGTATTTTCATTTTTAGTTTTATGAGGAACTTCCATAATGTTTTCCATAGTGGTTTCTATAGTTTGCATTCCCACCAACAGTGCACAAGGGTTCCCTTTTCTCTACATCCTCACCAACACTTGACATTTCTTATCTTTTTGATACTAGCCATTCTGACTGTTTGAGCTGATATCTTACTGTGGTTTTGATTCTCACTTCTCTGATGCTTAGTAATGTTGAGCATCTTTTTATGTGTCTGTTTGCCATCTGTATTTTTCTTTGGAAAAATGTCTATTCAAATCCTCTGCCCATTTTTAATCAGATTTTTTTTTAATTGGTGTTGCGTTGTATGAGTTCTTTATACATTTTAAATATTAACCCCTTATCAGATATATTATTTGCAAATATCATCTCCCTTTCAGTAGGTTGCATTTCATTTTATTGATGGGCCTCTTCACTGTGGAAAAAGGTTTTTAGTTTGATATAAACCCAATTGTTTACTTTTCCTTTTGTTTCCCCTGACTGAGGAGACAGATCCAGAAAAATATTGCTAAGACTGATGTTTAAGAGATTACTACCTGTGTTTTCTTCTAGGTGTTTAATGTCAATCCCTACTAAATAATATTTTTTCACAGAACTAGACCAAATAATTGTACAATTTATATGAAACCACAAAAGTTCCTGAATAACCAAACCAATCTCGAGAAAGAACAAAGCTAAAGACATTACAACCGCAGATTTCAAATTATACTTCAAAGCTGTAGTAATCAAAACAAGATAGTGCTGGCAGACACACACACACACACACACACACACACACGACACAAAAATTAATGGAACAGGATAGAGAGCCCAGAAATAAACACAAACTCATACAATTAATTTATGACAAAGGAGGCAAGGATATACAACGGGGAAAAGACAGTCTCTTCAATAAATGTAGCTAAGAAAACTGGGCAGCTAAATGTGCAAAAGAATGCAACTGGACAGTGGGGCACTTTCCCATGCCATATACAAAACAAAACAACACACACACACACACACACACACACACACACACTACAAAGTGGATTCAAGACCTAAGTGTAAGACCTGAAACCACACAGTGTGAGAGTTGTCTCTCAGGGATGTCTGTATTGTCCTTAGGATTTTTGTTCACAAACACTGAAAGGACAGGTTATAATTTTTAGATTGTTTTAGTGAACTTTTCTCTTCTGAGTAATAACCTATGAACATGTGTTTTCTATTTCTTTCCCACAACTCCTTCTTCTTTTTCTATTTGAATAATTTTAATCTCAAATTGCAAAAAAAAAAATATTTTAGAACCAAGTCTTATAATACACAACTCTTCTGACATTTCCTGGAAAGCACTATAAATTTTAGAGTCTTGGACTTTGAACTTCTATAGTTAGAAATTGAATCATCATTTTGACTCTTAACAGTTACTAGCCCTGTATTTGGACAAATCCCAAATCAAGGCTAATAGGAAATATCTCAGAGGATAACTGTGAAGTATGTGAAGGGATGTTACAAAATGTGCATAAACATATGGTATGTACTTATTGTCTTAAGAATCAATGTTGTAGCTAATTCCATATTCACTTGTGCAAGGAGGCAGTGGGTGGATGGATGATATGAATTTTTACTGTCAGAATTTGAATGAAGAGATCATTAAGATTAGGACAGTCTAGAGACACTCTGGGAGTAGAGAAAATACTTTGGATAGATAGAAAAGAATGGACAGGATGTCCCAGGTAGAAGAGGTATATAAATAAAGTAACAAAAGTAGAAATAAAATCAGTAATTGTGCTTGGTTCCAGAGCACAGGAATAAGCATAAGACATAATTCCTGTATTTCTAGCAAATAAGACAGAATTCCTATATTCCTTCCTAGACTCTGAGATCTGGTAAGAGAAATTGGAGAAGATGCTTTGGGAAAAGGGCAAATTAAAGGGAAAATTAAATTTTGTTGGGTAAATTGAGGTAATTTGGTGAAAGGATGTAGAGTTTTTAATTATCAGATACATAATTAGAAGTCACTATAGAATTATTAGGAGATGAGTGACAGAATTAAAATGATGTTTTGCAATGATTAATTTACGTGAAAATTTACATCAGTTGGACATGGAAAAGTAAAAGAAGGAATCAGAGGTTTAGTAAAGAGGTTGGTGAATTTTCTGAATTTTCTATATTTTCTCGAAAGCTGAATAGTAAATATTTTCAACTTTGCAGGAGTGGTCTCTGTTGCAACTCTTCCGTTCTGTCATTGTAGCATGAAAGTAGCAGCCACAGACAGTGCAAAGGTAAAGGAGCATGGCTGTGTCCCAGTAGAACTGGTGGCAATGGGGTTGGCTCACCGGCTGTAGTTATCTGACCTCTAGTTTATAGTGTTGAGACGAGGACAAGAGTCATTGTCCAGAGGAAAGGATTATAACTTAAGTTTGGGATATGTTAGGTTTAGGTGACAAAAGGGAAATCTAGGTGGAAATATGGAAATTTAGGATTGGATTTAGGATGAGAGATTAAGTTTGGATTCAGATTTTAGTTATTCACCATAGATGTGAAAGAAAGAAAGGTGAGGTGCATTTATGGTCAAACCAGGCACAGGGAAACCAGAAGCAATCTATTGCAAAGAACTGATTAAACAGGTGATGACAGAGCTAAGGAGAAAAATAGGGAACAATGCAGAGATTGGGAACAGCATGTGGCTAGGGTCCTACACTGCGGCTATGAGGTGGTGTTTCTGGAGCTCAGCACTGAGTTGAGGTGCATAGCTACGATAACAGCTTGTAGTGAACATTTCCTTGTGTCCAGGCTGTTTGCAAAGGTATATCACTGCTCTCTTCACTAAGAAGCACAGTCTCCTTTTCTATCCCTTTGGATTAAGGCTGGGCCTTGTGACTATGACTAATAGAATGTGATAGATGTGCCTTTGTGAGAATTCTGGAACCTCTAGGCCTTAAGAGGTCTTGTAGTTCCAGTCTCGGCGTCTTGAAAACTTCAGACCACAATGCTGTGAAGAAGCCCAGTCTAGTCTACTGATAGATGAGAAGTTACATGGAGGAGAACCCAGCTAGTAGCCAAAACAAATTGGCAGATGTGTGAGTGAAGCCATTTTGACCGAATTGCAGCCAAGACATCAGAGATGGTGTCCAAGGGAGAAAGAGGGAGGCAGAGAAATACCCTGGCTGCTCTTGTCCTTTATGCTATCATTCTCAGTGCCTCCTTTCTCCCTTAAGTGCCCCTATTTGGTCTAACAAAATGAAACAAGCTGACAGGGGACCCAGGGACCCTACAACATGAAATAGAACTGGGGAAATAAAAGCAGGATCAGCACAGTTGGTTAAGCAAAGAAAAGCAAGTATGAAGTGGGGGAGGGAGAAAAGCAGAGGGTTTAGTCCTGTTGTGTCCATGGAGAAGGGAGAGGAACTCATAAAGCAGCAGAGATGGGCCAGCCGGACAGGTTGGAGACGCAATGATACAATGTTGGCCTGAAGTAGGAAATGAGAAAATTATAAGGAAGAAAGAGAAGTCTGATAAATGCTGTGAAATAACGCAGGGACTTCAAAGAGGGTGACTAGCCAAAGAGACAAATTTATTTGCTGACGTGCAATAATTAGTGACCCATGAGTGGCCTGTAAACATTAATTTTTTTCCTTCCCACACTGTGATTTGAAAATCCTCAAAGGTTTGTGAAAGTGTCATAGGGAAGTCATCATTAAAAATGGTAATGACAGGGATGCCTGGGTGGCTCTGTTGGTTAAGCGTTTGCCTCTTGATTTCTGTTCAGGTCATGATCTTGCAGTCGTGTGATCGAGCCCCTCATGGTGCTCCATGCTGGGTGTGGAGCCTGCTTAAGATTCTTTCTCTTTCCGTCCTTCTGTCCCTTCCCCACTCACACACTCTCTCTCTCTCTCAAAAAATATAAATATAAATATAAATATAAAAATGGCAATGACATCTGTTTTGCTTTCTAGCATGTTTTAAAAATTCTTCATTTACTTGGTAGGTGTATAAAAGATTGTCAAATGTAATACAGCTCTATTAAAAAATACAGAAATGCGTAAATAATTAAGATGATCCCTAATTCTGTTTTTAAAAAAAAATCTCTAAGTTAAATGATGATGTGATTATTTTTTCTTTCAGAACTGAACATTTTCAGGGGCTCGTAGGGCAAATTGAGTGGCCATGCATACCAATCACTGGATATAAAAGGATTATATTTGTGATTTGCTCACCTAGTTAGATACCTGTAGCCATTGCTTTGCTTTTGATTACTATAGAGCTAAATATTCTTTTTATCCTTAAATACCTCTTAAAAATTGTTTTTCTTATTACATTTCTTTATTTTTGAGAGGCAGAGAGAGACAGGGCACGAGTGGGGGGAGGGGCAGAGAGAGAGGGAGACACAGAATCCGAAACGGGCTCCGGGCTCTGAGCTGTCAGCACAGAGCCCAACATGGGGCTCGAACTCACCAACCATGAGATCATCACCTGAGTCAAAGTTGGACGCTTAACTGACTGAGCCACCCAGGTGCCTCCGTACCTCTTTAATTTATATCCACGATGGGACTTTTGATAAAGACAAAAAACAAAATGAACACTGAAGTGAAATCTAAGTTAATTAAGGGTGTAAAATAATAGTAGTTCTCTAATTTGCTCCAAGATGTCCTGCACCAGATTCTTAAGTTTGATTAAATTAAACACAATTTTTATAGTAGCACACCAAAATCTCCCGTACTTTCAAAACCACTATAAAAAGAAAAATAAAAGTGCAGAGACAAATATATCCAATTAAACCTTTGTTACTTATGCAGATCAAGATAACGCATATCTGTAATGCAATGTTGTAAAGAAGTGCTGCCTTAAATATTTTTTCTTGTTGAAAAACAAAATGCAAATACTGTATACTTCCATTTATATAAAATTGTGAAAAGTCAAATCTAAACTATAATAACGGGAAGCAGATCAGTGGTTTCCTAGGACCAGGAGTGGGTATGGATAATAGCAAAAGAGTAGGTAGGAACTTTCGGGGCTGATGGAAATATTCTGTATCTTGGTTATGGAGGTAGTTATGCTTAAATTCAATGAACTGTACATTTACAGTGGGTGAATGATATTGAACATAAATTAGATCACTAGAAAAACAATATATAGGGGCGCCTGGGTGTCTCAGTTGGTTAAAGCATCCGACTGTGGGTTTTAGCTCAGGCCATGATCTCAACGATGATTCATGAGATGAAGCCCTGTGGTTGGGCTCTGCACTGACAGTGTGGACCCTGCTTGGGGTTCGCTCTCCTTCTCTCTGTGCCCTTCCTCCATTCACACATGCTCACATTTATGGGCTCACACATAAATGCTCCGTGCTGGGTGCATCTCTCTCAAAATAAACAAATAAACATTAAAAAAACCAATATATAAATTTCATTAAAATAACTCAATTTATTTTTTTAAATATTCAATTAGATAGCTTCAAATGGAAGGTCACAGAAGCAGACTTTTGTCTGCAAGGACGAGGACTGGGGTGAGGGAAGTGAGACTTCCAGGGCATAAAGTTTAAAGAGATACTCACTGCCAGATTTCTTCAAGGGTCAACCCTGCACCTGCACATCCCTAAATTTTCTCTCAAATTTTGTGTTCTGGGTGCCTCACTTGCCTCACTGTTTTTGATGACTTACTAGAAGTTGAAATTTCATTCCATCTTTTAATATACACTTGGTGCCTGAACCAAATGTTATAAAATATGCTTTAATATGCCATTAAACTTTATTTGTTGCCACATAAAAATTAAATGAACAAACAAACACACAAACCCTGGTGTTATTTGTTAGGCTTCTTGAGTGTGAGGATTGCAGCCTTTCACTCTGGAAAAGTCTCAGCCATTATTTCTTGGAATAATGCACCTCTCTCTGCTTCATTTTCTCCTTCTGAAACAGTGATTGGATGTGTGTCAGAGCTTCTCTGTTCTTCACGTTCTGTAACCTCTTGTTCATATTCTCCGTCGCTTTGTCCCACTGTACTGCATTCTGGATAAAACTCAAGCTCTCTCTTTAGTTGTTATCCTGTGGCTTGTCCTGTCCAGTGAGTTTCTAATTTTAGTCATTATTATTATTTTTTTATTTCTTCAAGTTCTATTTGTTTAACAAATCTGCCTGGTAATTTGGACACCCTCTGTATTTCTTTAAAAAACTTTCAGACATTCTTTCCATTTTAAATGCAGATATTAAATATCACCAAAATAGCAGAAATTCAGTTTTGCTCATTGATGTGCCTGATCCCAAGCACCAAAAATAGCTGCGTACAAAATGGGAAATCTTTAAACATTTGTTTTAAAATTCATCATTTGCTGTCTTTGCAGGTCAGATGCTATTCATTATCTCTGCTGACTCTTGCTAACAGCAGCTTAATTCCTTAGATGCATTGTGATTGTTTTTGTGTGTGTGTGTGAACTCATGTTACTTGGAATTTTATTTGGGAAAACTTTGTGTCCTGGGTTTAAGGTGCTTTCCTTTGGAAACTTTCTGTATTTGTTGTTTCAAGATGCCTTGAAGTCATTTACAACCACAGACTGCCTAAACTAAATGCTCAGCTTGAGATTTTTATGGCTTACACAGGTAGAGTACATGAGTCCCCAGTCTACATGAAGACTAGCTTATAATTAAGAATTCTCACTGGAGACCTTTTGTTTTCCTCATGCAGGATCAAGGCAGATTTTTTTTTTTGTTTGTTTTTTGTTTTTGTTTTTTAATCATTTCTCCCAAAGGTAGAGATGGAAGCGTAAGAAGAGTAAGGTCACACAACTAGAAAAGGACTTAGGATGACTACATATATTTGTAGGACTTTGGACCCCATGCTTTCTCTTTATACCAAGTATCTTCAAACGATTTGTGTCAATGTATGAACCTGACTTGAACCAGCTCTTGAGTGGGTAAACAGGTTAGAATTTAAGGGAAGCAAGTCATATCCAGCTGCTAGAGTGGAATCAGAAATGGAATTGGAATAGAAGTCTGTGGAAGGTTGTTGGTTCTTTGTGGCCAATGCCTCTATCAGTTCACCATAAAGGGTCAAATGGTAGCCCCGTTTTGCTATTTGTCAGTAGAGCAGGCAGTCAAGTAAGGAGCTGGACATAGATCAGGGAAAGCAGGACAAACTGGAATCCTTTTTGTCCTTCCCTCTCTATTGAGCAACCATAATCTACTGAGCATAATGGCTGTTGCTTTATTTCACTTCCCAAATCTCATTACACAGGAGTCTCTTGTGCCTAGCACTAACCCAGGACTATGAAGGGAAGGGGATTCTGGGAAATGTAGTTGCAGCTTATATAAGCAGACACAGCATACAACCACCAAAGAAGGGAGAAAGATAGGCAACCTACATATGCTGGTCGCTTCTTTCTCCTCTGACTAGAGGAAACATAGTGCTCACAGACTCTTCATAAGTGATCACCAGCTGCCTTACCTTCTCACCATACAACTTATCACCCTGAGAACAAGTGTGGGAAGCTGCATATCTCTTGCATCTAGTGTTAAAAATGTATTTATTTTCCTGGGTTTTTTTGTTTCAGAAGCAAAAATATGCAGTAGTTTTCTATCCATAATTCCTGCAACTTTTTTATTATTTAAAAATCTTGAGTTCCTGTAACAACGGAAAGCTGGGAATTTTGAAGCAAAGATATGGTAATGAATGCTTGCCATGGTGACGACTTCATGTAAGGCTACACAAACATGTGAGCAACTGATCTAGTGAGGGGGAAACATGACCTTGGCATGTTAACGTGACCCCCATGTTCTATGGGCAAAGGTCATTTGAAACCCTGCAAGCTCTTTGAAAAACAGGATCTTCTATCAGCCTACCCTTTGCCTTTGAGAAAAGCTCTCAGAAAGACGTGACTTGAATTTAAAGCCTGCAGAGTTTCTTTCAAAGAATGTGTATTAATGTGTCTAAAGTCTACTTCAGTCAGAATAGATTTCATTTTTTTTTAATGGGATTATAGGGCTGGTGTGTCTCCTTTTCCTCCAGTCCAGTCCAGAGAATAAGAACATAGCCTGAGCTACACCATCTACCAATTTTTAGTACTTCTGGGCAACTTTCACTGTTTTCAATAATAATAATAATGGTCATTATTATATGTAATATTATGATTGTTATATATTATAATTATTATTATTGCCATTATCATTCCTCTTGCTCCTTTTTTGCTTCCTGATGCTTTTAAAATGTTTTACCATTTGCAAAGCTTTCACAAACATTTTCCCATTTCCTGCTTATAAGATCCCTGGAAGGGAACATTTCACCATTTCCATTTTATAGATGAGGAAACGGAAGCTCAGAGACTGAAATGATTTGCCTGGACTCTAACCATCAAGGTCAGAGCTGGGCTCAACTCAGGCTATTGTTCTATTCCCTCCCATTTTTTTAAATCATTCTTTCTATTTTTAACAAGTCTGATTATTCCCATTTCTAACATTTGGTCACTTATATAATGTGAGCCTTTTGGAGTAAGAATTATGGAAAGATCACCAATTTACTCAATATTACCTGTTTGAACAGTGAACATATGTGACAATCACTTCCTGGACAAACTGATGAATTTGTACCATTTGTTCATCCTCCCTTAAAAAATGATATTTCAGGATCAATCTTCCAGGTAAATTACATATTCGCAAGAAACTGATTAAATATGGGAACATTTTGACTCCTTCAAATGGCCAGCCCACAGAGATGGGTAGGGGATATTTCCTTCTGCCCACACAGAACAGAATAAAAAATGATTCGTCATGCACTGATAATTACAGCACAAAAGAAATGTGACTATTTTTAAAGCACCATTTTTCTTTCTAAGACCCAAAGCTTCCCAACCTCTTATAAAAATCCATTCACCTGATTTTAAAAGCTCCGTTCCCTGCACCAAACCTCAATCTCTGACCCGAAACATAATGGCAAGTTCCAAGAAAATGATGCAGCCGCTGCCACAGTGGAAGCCTTTGTTGTTTGCACTTATCCTCACACGCAGACATCTCTGAATAGAGAGGCAGGTGCTTTTTGATTAAAAAAAAAAAAAAAAAACCTCGTCCCCACAGTAAATGTGAACTGCAGTCAGAGCACATTTACATTTTTTTATTCTCTGAGGCAAATGTTAGATGAGTTTGGAATCCCGCAATAGCCTCCTGCAGTTGAATACCCACCTCCCTTCAGCACTGACCAATTCCAATATTTTAAAACGGTGTTGAGTTGTTAATGCATACAAGTTGTTCAGATGCAGGCATCCCCGCAGATGACAAAACAATGACAAAGAGAAAAATCATTGTATATTTCAACTGAAAACCCTGGTTTTTAGAATTTAAAGGCTAGGCTAGCATAGTCCCATTTCTTATTACTTAGGAAGGTTCTTTGGAGTTGTTCTTTGCAGACACAGCAAATTCATTTACAGGATTAAAAAAAAATTGGAGCTGGATTTTAGATGAAAGTGTTACCGTCTGCATATCAATGCCAGCTACAAATCAGCACAAACAATTGTTCCGTCATTAGCAAAAGCCTGTGAACAGGAGCAGTCCTAATATTAAGCCTTCTGGCGCTCTCGTTGGATTTGTTTGACTTGATTGCATCCCGTTACATTTACAATCTGTTTTGTGTTATCGGCACATAGACTGACAGACTTTTAAATTCACATTTAGAAAATTTGAGAGCAGTTTTCAAAAAACAAACACTCCCCGAAAGAGTAATATATCAGCAGCATTGACTTGCACTGCCAATAAATAATATTTAGCCACTGGAAACAAATAACCTGATCCAATTAAAGAGGGATCCTAGAAGTTGAGAGACCCAGATACTGCTAAGGGTTTTCTTGGTTTTACTTTGTGCATGTGGAGTTAGCTTTCTATACTACAGTTCTTTTTTTTAATAACGAGGCCATTGTATGTGTTCCTGCCTTTACTAGCATAACTAAAGTAGACAAGAATTAATATTTGCCAGGGTGTTGGTCCTCTGAGATGAAAGGTGGCTGTGGAAATGCAAAGACCTATTAAGATTGTGAGTTCCAAATGTTGTTATCATTCGGCTCAGACACAAGAAGCAGCTAGTCGCATGCATAGTGAAAGTAATGATGAGTATGAATTCCTATTTAATGAATGTTTATCATGCACTGGCCATGTGCTAAGTGCTTTACATTTGCTCTTCCTTTTCATTCTCACAGCAACACTATTATTATCTCTGTTTTACACACAAGGAAACTGTGGTTAGAGAGGCTTAGCAACTTGTCCAAGGTCACACAGCTCAGTGTCACAGACAGGATTCAAACGAAAGCTGGTCTGTCTCCAAAGCATGTGCTCTTTACCATGAGGTGAACTCAGAAAACCACTGCTGAGCCCCTATTTTCTGGAGTTGCCTTTCATATCTGTTCCCCACATCACATGGGCTCTTTACTTTCGTGCTTCTGACTGGTCATCTCTCCAGAGTAGGGAAATTCAGGGGATGAGTTCCTGGATTGGGGGCCCTGTTGATTCCCATGACCAATATACATTCCCATGACCAATATACATTCCCATGACCAATATACATTCAGCTGAGAAAAAGCCAAACAACTTTGGGTTTCCAAGAAATAGAAGGATTTTAAGGCTTTTGAGAAGGCCCTTCCATTATGATATGTGTCCCAAAAAATAAAGAAGAGGATGTGTTTTCCTAACATTCTGATGTGTTATATCAGAGTAACTGATGAATTAGCAGAGAAATGAACTGAGTTGTTTGAGATTTCCTTTTTGGCTCAACATATATAAATTAAGTACATACAATATTCAGGCCTTATTCTAGTTGGTTAGGGATGAGATGAATTAGACATGATAAGTGTCCTCAAGGAGTTTACAATTTAAGTGAGAGAAAATAGATCTATGAACAACTAACTACTTAAAACAATGTGGTATTTACAGGAGTAGGGACAAAAATCAGTGTAAATTTTATATATTTAAAAATATATAACACAGGAAAATATTCTTTTTTATCTTGGAAATAAAATTAATTAAACTAACAAATTTCTGTAATTCTTACGGAAGGTCTACTTTAAATGTTTTTAATGAAATATACAAGGCTCTGGAGTCTATTATTGATTATTTCTGATAATTAACTGAGTTACCATGGACAAATTACTTAACTTCTATAAGCCTCAAGTTTCACTTAAGAGGTAGCTAATAATTCCTTTTCCAGTTTTGTTGTAAGAATGAAGTAAAAAAATATCTGTAAAGGGACTGAAGTAGTACCTGGTATAAATCAGAACTTAATATATGTTACAAGCCAGTAGGATATTTTTCTTCTTTCCAAATAAACAATAGGAGAGATGCATTTTAGTTAGAAATAATGGTTATAAAACAGAACACATTTTAAGGTCATGTCTGTAAGAGATAAGTGCATCCTGTTTTCTTCCTTGTGCTGTTCAAAATATAAAGTGCTTAACAATGCTTTTAATGAGGAATGGGGGTTGCAAATGCAGAGAAGCAGCCTCCAAGTCTACCTGTCTACACAGGGAATCAGGGCCACCACATTTCTCTGAAGAACACTCAGGGGCTCTTCTTATTCCCTTTTTTATTTGCTGTTTTTGTTTTTTTGTAGTGAACATATAAATGAACAGTTGTTAAGGACCCTCACCATACAGATTCTGAGCTAGGCCTTTCTGTGTACATCTACCATCAGTTCTTCTAACAATTTTGTGAGTAAAACCAGATATGGGAGAATTACAGACTCAGAGATTATCTGATTCAGGATTACAAACTTGAGAGAGAGAGAGAGAGCGAGAGAGAGAGCGCGCAAGCACGGGAGGGGCAGATAGAAAGGGAGAGAGAGAATCCCAAGCAGGCTCCACACTGTCACCGCAGACCCAACAAGGAGCTTAATCCACAAACCATGAGATCATGACCTGAGCCAAGGTCAAGTGTTGGATGCTCAACTGACTGAGCCACCCAGGTGCCCCATCTATTTTTCTTTTTACAGGTGTCTGTTCCCCACGGTAGCCCGAAGGCTCTCCTTGTCTCCTCCCTCTTCATCATTCACAGGAGTTTCTCCCAGTCATCATCTTGCATGTGTAATCCTGTCTTGGTGTCAGCTTCTAGACTGACCTGAATGGATATAGTTGATACCAAAAGCGTTCTGATAGATCAGGTGGTAAGATGGTTTGGGGGCTTGGCTCACTCACTGCTCAGCAAGCAAGGAGGATCCCATCCTTACAGGAATGTAGGGCACAGAGAGGTCCCTGGCACAAGATGGCAATCCAGCTGCTGGACATTTCACCTGTAGTATCTTGCAGAAACATCTCAATGGAGAATAATACACTTGTAGGTGTGATGATTCCCCATTTGAAAGATATGGGGATGGGTGTGCAAGGACAGCAGAATTGCCAGTAATTACTAAGCTATATACTGATGCTCTGCAGGAGGATAATGAGAAACTGAGGCTCATTAACAAACAAACAAATGCTAGGACTGAGAGCCAGAGAGCCTCCTTGTTCTTTTATAAAGAGGCCCTTATCTCTTGCTATGTGTAGTGAACAGCTGAAGAGCAGAATCAGAACCTGAGTTCTAAAAGCTCCAGGGATATTTGGATGCTCAGCCAAGGCCCGTCTTTTCTGGACCCTGATTTCAAGGCTGGGATCTTGAAATATGGGATGGAGACATTTAGATAGATACTGACAGAGGATTTTGTCTCTATAGACCTCCTTGAATGTTTAAAATTTACAGAGATAGTCCACTTCTCTATAGTAAGAGTTGGCAATCCCTGAGTATGGGAGGTGAAGTTTCAGGGACCCGCACTTCTGTGAAGTTTGAAGATGTACAAGGGCTAGGAACTTGGTAGAGTGTGTCCTCCTATACAAAAGTCAAGTTGCTGTGTCTTACATGGCCACCATGAGAAAGGAATCATTGCTCCTGGTAGGTATCCTCAAGTTCTAGAGGCAACACCTTCTATAGCTAGGAATCCTGCTTTTGTCCATATACCTGGTTACATAGAAGGCTGTCAGCTTTGAGTGGGCACCTGTGCTGGAAAGGGCTCTCCAAGGCTTAGACTGAAGTTTAGGGGTCTAGGTCATTGAGTTATTTGATCCTTCTGACTCTATGGTGTTGGAAGTGCCAGTGTTAGGAAAAAGTGTGGTTTGAAGTTTATGGCAACCCCTAGTAGGAGAAACCCAAGGCAGGAATTTGGGCAAGGAAGGCCATGCCATCTTCAGCAAGTTCATGCCATCTGCAGTAGAAAATGACATGCTTTTTTGAAAAACAGCTCCCATAGTGGTATTCGGTCCTCCTGGAGGTGGAACTCTTGACCATGGGACGCCAGTTGAGCTGCTCATTATGAGCTAATTTCTGTTGGACTGGCCAAACCATAAATATGGATGGGCCTGCAGCAGTCTATCATTAGAAATGTTACAAGTAATAACAGAGCACAAGGAAGCTGCATGGGCAGGTAGCCCAGACCCCCATGTCACTGAACACAGTCACACCAGTGATTTTTCCCTTAGCTTGCACCTTTGCCTATGGTGGGGTAGGAGGAGGTACAATCAACTGATGGAGAGTGAACATACATGAGCTTGATTTATAGAAAACTTGGCTCACTGTGAGAAAATGGGAATGGACTGTATTACCAGGATATGCTATATACTGGCATAGCTACAACTTATGTACAAATATTTGACTGTAACAGTAGTCACTTTTTTTTAGTTAACTATATGTCAAATTTTATAATGTATAAATTTTTTCTTTTCTGAAGATTTTTTTATCCTGAAAGATTTTTTTTTTAATTCAGGAAACCTATAAATTATTTGGGTTACTGTTATATTCTCTGATCACCTAATTATGATAATAAAATTTTTAGTTTTTACCTTAAACATTCCCATCTGCCCAACAAATGGAGTCCATCTGGAATTACGTTTTTGTTTTTGTTTTTTTTTATTATATGGGTAACTCAAACCAGGATCACTCATCTGAAGAGACAATGGTTGTTATTTCCTAGATTTCACACATGAGCAAATTGATCTATAGCTATGAAATGAATAATAGTGTTATTCGACTATGCAGTTAAATGTAAGTCTTGGAAATTATATTGTTGAATATTTTGCATTATTATTGCTATTTTCTCTAGATTTCTCTTTGGGAGCACTGTTATACTTAGAATTTTTCCTCACTTTTCATTTATCTATTAAACAATGAAAAGGACTGTTTTGTTAGTCCAGGGCTGATAAGCAGTTCCGGAATACTTCATAGATGTGACAAAATTATGACAAGTTAACACTTCTTAACGCAGATTCATGAGTTTAAAGTCAGTGCACTGCCTTTCCAATTAGTGATTGACTCTGTCCCCAAATGGAATCATTTCACAATATGGAATAGAAGATAACTGGATAATTCTAGAATGCAGTTTTATTTTCTCTCCATCTCTCCATCAGCAGAGTGACATGAAACAAACTCTTGTATCTAGGTTACTTGTATTTGGCTTGACTTCTTCCCTGTATAATTGCTGTGACCTGCAGATATCACTTAATTTCTTTGTGCCTCAGTTTCCTTATCTGTAAGATGGGTTAGAGTTGATATATTTTCTTCCAGCATTGATTTTAAATTTCTATAAACTAAATTTTTAATACAACTAAGGCTGACCAACATGAATATCCAACTGCCCCCAATGTATTCTTCCTTAAATAGTCTCTTCAAATGATGTTTGAAGGTTAAACAGATTAACATTGTGACTTAATCTTCTCACTAACAAACAATTGTGTTAAGTCGTTATGATTAATTCTTTATTCTCCCTCCAACAAGATGACATTAAAATGTCTCATTGTAATATTTTAAATTATTTTCTGGCAGAGTTAGACCTTGAGAGATATTGATCATACTTTTAAAAAGTCAGTTATCTGAACATATGTCACATGACATCGTTTATATGGCATATTTTATACAGAAATCCTCAAAGATGGATAGACAGGATTTACCATATATATTGTTCATTCTCTGCCCTTTCCCTGTTCTACTACCAACAGTGTTCATGCCTCAAATTTCATCCAAACATTTTTTACACCCATTTCACCTTTCTAAAAACTTTAAAGTAGTAAATTTCATAATTTCATTACACTTTTGTGAAATAGTAATTTAGGGTATTTGTCTACAGATAGCCTCATTCATTTTATTCTAATATTCACCTGGGTTCCTCCTATCAACTGATTTTGAGGATTATTTTTTATTCTGTACATTGCTGATAAAGAACCTTTATTTTGAGAATTCACCATGGAAGAATGCTATCACAGGAGGGCTGATGCTTGGCTACCTTGAGAAATTACAAATAAAGTCTTGGTGTAATGTTCAAAGGCTTACAGGCAAGAAGGAAATATGCTATGACCTTCACAACCCTAATGTTCACAACAGAACCTGTCCCAGAGTGAGCGCTTAATAGCCATTGGCTGAATAAATGAAGGGATTAAATTAGCACAATAAGTTTTGTTTTTCTTTTAAGCTCAATGCAGATGGTGATTGTCAGACAAAAAAAAAAAAAAAAAATACTACCTCAAATATTTCTTAACCAACAAATGTCATCAGATCCCTCTCCTAATTTTGGAGATTTTATCATGTCTAGCAACAATACTGTAGATCAAGATTAAAATCCATTTTGTTGGTTTTAAGGTCCTAAAAATATGATAATTAGAGCATTCTGGATGCTTAATCTTCCTGTTGGAATTATATTGATATTATCATTTCACTTTTTTTTTTTTTTTTGGTTTGTTTCTCATAACAGCATTCCCATCTTGGCACTTAGGCAGAAAGCTTCACTTGTTCTGGTTGTTTCACAGTTGATTCCATCCTTGTCTTCCTGTTTTCACAATTTACCAGCCAATCAAAGATATCTGTGGTTTCAAAGCATGTGTCAACTGAACAGATATCAAGAATAAAGTGCACATATACATCCCAAAAGACTTGTGTCAAAATCAGTAAGATTGCACAAGGCAGGAACCTCGGATGGCATTTTAACAGAAGAAAATTGTCAGAAATTAGTTCATTCTGTCCAGTATCTGAGCTTCAATAAACCACGTCTTATCTCCTTTGGCCAGTGGACAGCTTCTAATTGGTAAGGGTCCAAGGTAAGGCAAACAAATGCAAGGAAACCTGTCTGCCCGGCTTTCTATATCAGCAAGATAGCCCTATCGTACATCAACGGACAGGCTTCAAGTTGACAACAGGAAAAATGTGACTCAGCTTATACAAAAGGGGAAGTCCCACATTGGGCTCAAACAATGCGCCTATCATTTTACTGCTTTGCCTGTCTGTTTTACCATCTTACCCTTTTTGAAGATATGCAGGGGCAGAGGACTCAGTATTCTTCTCTGAGTCTTGAACGGGGACACTGAATTTAGTATCAAAGGAGAGGGTATTATTCAAGGGTGAGGGCAGAGCAGAGGAAACAAGGTGGAATTTGTGGCCAGGCTGGAAAGTGACACCTTAAATTCCAGGAATTCTTCATTTGGGTAAGGATACAGGATGGGCCCAGCAACAAAACAAAAGCAGCAGAAAACCCTCCCAAGAATGATGAGTCTCCTGAATGAATAAAGCAAAGAAACCAGTCTGTGATGGATAAGCCTCTCTCTCCTCCCCTATATGCAACTTGCACTGCATAAGAGAAATCCCCTTTCAAGGATCATCAATGCAAAAACATTCCACATGAGGCCAAACACCATGCACATGTGATTGACATCATGTGCTATTTGGATTTTGGGGTATTCTTTACTTAGACCCATAAGGCTGGAAAAAACTTTTATTTCTCTGACAACTGAGCTCCATCTTACATAAACCACACCACCAACACCAAATGGGCAGACCTCACTGTAGAGTCAGGGGCAGAGAGAGAGCGTGTTCTCCAAATAAGCTGCTCCAAGAGGTCTGTGGTCTCTGACAACCTGACCATCATCACCCTCTGTGCTTATGGGTTGTCCTGAGTCCCTGACTCAGGGCTTCACCTCACTTCACGGTTTCCAATTCTTCTTTATTGACTTTTGTGAAGCTTCCATCATCTTCCTTTCTTGTGGTGAAGTGAAAATATAGTAAATGTGGGTGATTAAAGCCTGTCAGTGAAACACAGACTGGCTAACAGGAACCAAGAGGAGTGGCTAGATGTTGCTATGGTTACGGAGTTTTATGGGAAAGACAGTGACAGTAGTTAATCATTGGTAAGACCATGAATTATATCTTAAGTTTTAATCCTTTAGAATCCATTGAGCAATGTTTAATATGTTTGACTGGATTGTTTCTAGAGTATAACAGACATATTTTGTTGTTTCCCTGTGACTTGAGGTCATTATTTTATCATTATCACTACGGATAGAGTTTCATCTTCCTCATCTTTGTATCCTTCGTATATAGACAGGACCTTAACTGTCAATCACTTAAAAACATATTTCATTGCATGAATAAACTTTTAACTGTTTTTTTAATGTTTATTTACTTAGTTTGAGAGAGAGAGAGTATAACAGGGGAGGGACAGAGAGTGAAGGAGAGATAGAGTCCCAAGCAGGGTCTGTGCTTCATCCCACAACCATGAGATTATGACCTGAGCTGATATCAAGAGTCAGACGCTCAATCAACTGAGTCACCAGGGACCCCTGATTAGCCATGCTTAAAAAGGTCCAAGGAACAGAGAGATACAATGAGATAAGAGTAGTATAGACCAAGGATTAAAACAACAAAACTAGAATTCCCTTTTCTGGGCCAGAAATTATACTCCTTTTGTTGCCACAGAAATATAGAATAAAGGGGGAAAAACAGCTAAAAGATGTCTTTAGTGGCAGCATAGAAGCTCTGTGAGTTTAAAATGTCAGATTTAGATAATTTAAGCTCATTATAGGGAAGAACATTGAGGAAATAGCAAAGGTTTTGACTTCATACTGCCCACAAGATTTCCAGAACCTTCCTTGATCTCAGAGTAGAGTGAAGCTCCCTCTCCTTCCCAACCCCACCCCATTCTTGAGTTCTATGCTTCTCCTTTCTCTGTTCCTGTTCTCAGTCTCCCATGCCGCACAACAGTAACAAAATGACTAAAACCTTACTCACTGAATTTACTGTGTGAGCCAAAAGCAAGTGTTTTGGCCATTTGGCGAACTTACCACATCTTCTGAGTCCCAAGGCAGCACTGGCTGAAAGTCGTCTATGCAGCTGGGAAAAGAAAGTGTGATGCATTTTTTTTTTTTCCTCAAATATCCACTTGGCTACCTCTACCATCTCCTTCAAGTCTGATCAAATCTCACCTTCTCACTGAGGCACACTCGATTCTGTTGAGTGTTTTAACCGGCACAGCCCCAACCCTATATCCTGGCACTGCTGGTATTTCTTACTCTACTTTTCCTCTTTTTATGGAATTTATCATCTTGTAACATACTTAGCATGTCTACTTCATTGCATTTCTTTTCTTTCTTCCTCCCACTTGAATATAAGCTTCGTACCAAGAATCTTAGTTTACTTATGTATCCCAAGCCCAAGAACTATACGTAGCACATAGTGGTTATTCAATAAAAATTTGTAGAACAAATGAATAACAGTTCGCTGCCCTCCTTTAGCTAAGTTTTTCAATGGAGCAGCCAAAATCTCAATGGAATTTCATAGGATTGTGTACAGGAATTGTAACCAAAGTCTTGTCAGATACTCATGTAGGATGACAGGTCACAAGTGAAATATGAGGGGGAAGTTAGTTAACTTCAGTTTATTAAAATGTTTTCAATGCCTATTCTGGTCCAGGAACTTTGCTGGGCACTGGAGAGACAGAAATATATAAGGCATTGCTCCTATTCCCAAAGAGTTTACCATCTGTTAGAAAGACAGATACAAAGTCACATAATACGGTAAGATCCATTCTAAAATAGCAATATAAACCAAAAGTGATGGAATGTGAAGTTCCATCAAATGTAGAACATTTCCATAGAAAAGTTCTCTGTTCTGGAAAGGTAGCCACAGTGGATCATCAGAGAGAGCTGAATTGGTGGAGGTATAAAAAGAGACCCACTGTGTGCTGTTAGCTTCTCTTCCCTCATCGGAATGGGATCCCCTTTGGGCCTTTTCCTGCATCTGGTATTACAGGTTGAGCCAGCAAGTGGATTTGAAAGAATGAATTGGTGAACTGGAGCTGGTCTATTGAAGCTCTTGGTTTCCAATTCTCTGGTTGGCTAAAATATAGACCTCCTTTTTTTTTGTTTTGTTTTAATCAGTTACTGTAGGTTTTAGGTTTCATAAAACTTGTTTCTGCCCAGTCTGCTCAGTGAGGTTCTAAATAAATTGGTCACCTTGTGATCTCTTCTTACAGATTTCATATTTCCTTCTCTCATTCCAGAAAAACGGTCCGTTTTGCCTTTTCTTGGTATTGCTGTACTCTTGGTTATCTGCACCTTGACTTATCTTTTCTGAATGAGAAGCAGATGGCAGATGACTCATCAGTACAATCATTATGACTTTCTTTGCTGCTCATAATTTCAGATTCCTGGCCTGGCTGTTTCTTCCCACTTCTGCTTCAGATGAGTCATAGGACTTCAGGTGGAGCATTAGAACTCTGCCTTCTCTGCCCTAACCAGTTCCGAGTATCCACTTTTAGGTTGGTGAGAGTTTAGAAGTTTTGCCACTGAGTTGACCCTCCCCAATAAAAAAGAATGGGGAGAAGTTCTGTGGTTGTGGTATCGTATTTTCATTGATTGGCAAAGGATTGTTGTATTGATCATTACCCTAAAAATTTTGAAGACTTCATGAGTGAAGACAAAGTATATTTTTAGGCAGCTACCCCTATTTGTTGTGTTCTCTGTGGCTTTGGAAAGTGAGAAACAAATGAGTTACATACCTTCTTTGTGAAGCTTTTACTTATTTCCTAAGACAGAGGCTGGGAAACACAAGGGAAAGTACCTAACTATTTGCCTAACCACCTACTAGCAGCAATGTGCTAGTAAGTTTTCTGCTTCAAATTCATTTTTGCATACCTAGCTCCCAACACTGGGTTGCACATACAGTAAGGTATCTCACGGATGTTGTGAATTAGTGAATGAAAGAAGGCAATGGATTAGCCTGCTTAATCATATTGAGGAATAACATGGAAGCTGCCCCCTCACCTTCTCGTCTCTAAGAAAGAAAATATATGCCAATCAATTATCTACTATTGAGAAACGTTATAGGGTAAATCGAACAGCTGAGATTTTTAAGTTCAACAAAATGTGTAAATATTACATTTCTCCAATTTGACAAGAAGGGAAAATTAAGTTCTATCTACAAAGTACAAGATGAGGGATTCTGAATCAGAGTCTCTTGGATGCCTCCTATGATACTGCCTTCCCTCCTACCTGGCTGGTGATATCCATCAATAGCACTGGCCTTCAAATTCAAGGACTAGGTATCTTTGTAGAGAGCACACATCAGTGAGAGTGAAGAGAAACTGTTGAGGATTTTCTTAAGCCTTCTTCTTTTATAGGTCTTTTCAACCTTGGCTAGCACATGGGTATAAATGAGGCAGAATTTCCCAAACTCTGTGGATTCCTATACCACATATATTCCAGGCTCAATGGTTATTATTTATCTCCATATCCTGCCTAATTTTCCTTCATGGTGCTTATCACTACCTGAAATCACATGTTAGTCTTCACTATCTGCCTTTATCACAAAAAAGTATAAACTCCTGGAGGGCAAGGATTAGTTCATGACATTTTCAAGGTATGAAAACAGTGTTTGGTGTATGTAGATATTCCATAAATATTTGAATAAATGAAGGAATATCATGATGTAAAAAAAAATCTGTGGAAAAATTTATTTTGAAAATGCTGGCTAGACGAAGACATGAGATTCTTCGCTGAGAGGCAAGTCTGCTCTAGCTACTCTATTAGAAGTAGAAGTGCGACCAAATTATGTTTTTCTTACCACTTATTTATTGAATAGTTAATACCAGGAAATATGAAAAATGCTTTAGATATCCATTCATTTATTAAATATTTACTGAGCACCCACTAAATGCTTAGTACTTTTTAAGCGCATGGGCTAGATCAGTGAAAAACACCATCAGAATGTCCGTCCTCGTAATCTAAATTCTTGTGAGAGTAAAGATAAAGAAAATAAATATTATTCGTCTTTGTTGGCAGATGATAAAGCCAAGACACAGAGAGATTCTTTAACTTGCTCAGGGCCAAATAGTTTATGAGTGATAAAGCCAGAGTTGGTGCCATGGGGCTCTCTCTGAAGCCCTACAGTATTCTGCACGGAGTATATACACCTATTGGACCTGTCTCAAGAGTGAAAACATGGCCATTTATGTATTTTGAAAGTCTTAGGAGGATTGCCTATACAGACTCAAGTTATTATTCATAAAATAGGAACTTTCTTTTTTTTTTTTTTTCAACATTTTTATTTATTTTTGGGACAGAGAGAGACAGAGCATGAACGGGGGAGGGGCAGACAGAGAGGGAGACACAGAATCCGAAACAGGCTCCAGGCTCTGAGCCATCTGCCCAGAGCCTGACGCGGGGCTCGAACTCACGGACCGCGAGATCGTGACCTGGCTGAAGTCGGACGCTTAACCAACTGCGCCACCCAGGCGCCCCAGAACTTTCTTTTATGAAGAATTTTTGTAGAAAAGTTTTTGTTCCGTTCTGATCAATTTTTTAAAAGTTGTTTTTAATGTTTATTTTTGAGAGAGAGAGAACATGCACATGAGCAGGGGAGGGGCAGAGAGAGAAGAGGACAGGAGGATCTGAAGCAGGCCCTGTGGTGACAGCAGAGAGCCTCACCTGGGGCTTGAACCCACAAACCACAAGATCATGACCTAAGATAAAGTCAGACACTTAACCAACTGAGCCACCCAAGTGCCCCTGTTCTGGTCATTTTAAATGGGCCTACTATGCTTTCAAAACCAAGAAGTGAGATGGGAAACATTTCTGGGGAGGAGCTGACCTCAGCTTAGTTTACAGCACTCATCCCCACTGTCTTTTTGGATGCTTTGATCATGTCACCTCTTCTGGTTCCTGTTTCCCATGATTCTCAAACCATACCACAGCCATGCCATCACTGATGAGTGGCATGGGTGTACTTCCTTGCTTGACTCTTAATATGCCCCTCAGGACATAATCTTGGTTTTTGCCTTTTAGCTCTGCATACCATGGGTGAAGGTAAAAAGCCCAATGCTATGCAGCCTTCCTACCATTATGACTGAACAGCATTAGGTTGATATTTAAATATTTCAGCTGCTCACTTAGTCCATAAGTCAAATTCTTTGCACTTGAGTTACCTTTGGCTCTCTAGACACACAGAGTAAATTGTTTTTTAATCTGGCATTTATTTTCACTTGACTCATTTTTAAAGTCTTCTTCATTTTTTTCTGTTCATTTATAACTCTATTAGCTTGGAGATACCATTCATTTTGTAAGCAGTGCTTTAAACACATTTCATCTATCAGGATTAATTTTGCTGAATGCACCACCAAATAAATACATTAAAAACAACTGTAACACTTCATTAATCAAAATGTCAACTTTCGAAGATGTAAAATGTCCCCCACTTTTAAAATTCTCTTCTTTTGCTTGTGAGTGCTTGTCTGTTTGACTAAAATATAAAAAGTAGTACAAAATGCTGTCATTCTATTAGAATATACATGCAGGTTTTGAAGGTGCAATCCATTATAATTAAGGCTAATTAATTATTACATGGTCAAATGAGCAACAAATGCACATGCAATATCTAAAAAGTTAATTATTTGAAAATTGGTTAATCAATTGTGCATTCAAATGCACATTTGTTTTAGCATGCAGTTTGCACTTTTACAAGGAATTAGTCTAGATAAAAAAAAACATTAAAATAAAACATTTTTGAAGTATCTCTGCTCTATGGGGAAAGAAAATACATTAAAATCAAATGGATCAGATTCTTAAAAACCAAAACTGTGTTTTCCAATAAACAGTCTTCAAGAGAAAGAAAAAATATTAGTAGGAAATTAATTTACAATGAAAAAAAGGAAGCCGTCTAGATTCCCTACTTTGTGGGAGCCACTCAACCTGAACATAATTAAAAGAAAGTCTCCACCATGCTCCATGGCCTGCCACCTGCATAAAGTCCCTCCGAAGGCTGGTCTCCAGATGAAATTGCTCTATTTTAAAAACAAAAGTAGAATCACATAAGGATGTACAAGTCCCTAGTCAGCTAAGTGATTTCAAGGAAGTTCTTTTCATCCTTGAATTTCACAAGCTGCATAACTTAAAAAAAAGCGAGGGCAGCTCAAGAGACCATGACAGTGGCAGCGATAGCAAAAATCCTAACAAACTACAAGAAAGAGATGAGAAGAATGGTTGCCGAAAGAACCTATAGTACATGTTATCCATTCCTTTGTGTATTCATCAGGGAGTCAGCTCTAGTGAAAGCAGAGAAAATGTTTTATGGGCTCCTGCATATCAGAAAAAGAACATTCTGTTGTTCGTTCAAGGTGATTTCCTGAAACCCCCCGTGGGGGAAGCAGGAGCAAAGTTGCTAAATGGGGAGGGGGTAAGTGGTGGCATGGCAGGGTAAAAGCACAGAGGTGAAAATGAACTGATCTCACTATAAAAAATTATTCATGTGGGGAAAATAGACAATTAATTTGGATGCATCAAAGGCATAATAGTTGGCTCTGAAAGGCATTCTCATGAATCTGGTCTTTATGCAATGGGTAGGGTGTAATCACTGAAGGTTTCTGGCTAAGAATTATGACTTCATTTACTCTAAATTTTAAAAAGATTAATCTGTTTAGGAGAGATGGGAGAAAAGAGCTATTTGTGACAGGGAGAATTGTTTGAGGTTATTTAGTTAATTGAGGTAAATATATCCGAATTTTGGTGAAGGAGGAAGAGTGAAGCAATAGATAGAGACATGTCAACGATTGTATCAACATGACAAGAACAGTTAGAAATACCTCAAAAATTTCATGCTCTAAGACTAGAAAAGTGATGGCCCTGCTGGAAGAAATAGGAAAATTGGAATAAATAACAGATTTGAACTTAAGATGATAAGTTTAGTGTTGGAAACTTTGAGCTTGAAATGACCACAGCACAACAAATACTGATACAGACATTAGTAGGATCACTTTCATTGAGTTTGGGAATCATCTAAATCAGAATGGATCTGCTCCAAGAAAAAGGTTAAGGAGGAAAGGAGGTCTAAATACAAAGTCTCAGGAGAGGAGTATAAAAGGAAAAGAAGAGTAAGGTGAAAAGAGGAAGCCGCAAAAGAGGCAGGACAAAGACAGAAACCTAGGTGGATAACTAGAATGACATAGAATCACATAAGCCAGTGGTGCAGATGATAGTCCATAACAAATCAGCAGGGTATTAAGGAGTGGAGCAGAACAGGTTTCCTCTGTGCAAATAGTTAATTAGCATTTAAAAACAGATCAATAAAATTAAGTTATAAAATAGGGTCAATGGATTAGGGTTTAGGATAAATATCAAAGATGTGTCACTAAGCAGAAGGAGTTATGGAGCACATAAATAATGAGATAATCAATTAGTTCGTTAGTAAACAGTGAACATTGAGTGATTGAGCATTTGGTGCCGGTCAGCGTAGTAGGCAGGTGACCGGAGATATGAGTCATATTCTCAAAAAGCTCACACTCTGGTTTGGAATATGGAAAGGATAAAAATGCAGCAAGTGATCATACTCAGAAGAAAGATGCACTCTATAATAGTGACTAACAACTGATACATGGAAAGAGGGCAAGCCCCATGGGCAGAGGATGATGCCCAAGGCTTAACAAATGGTAGCCCTAAGCTTGGATTTAAGGACATGAAGACTTATGTAAACAGATAAAGAGAGAAGAGAAGGCATTCTATGCAGGAAAGACTAGATGCTGAGGAAGTGTTAGGTGTTACGACAAACATACTTTAAAGCCTACCCAGTGTTAATTCTCCAACACCCTATTTTCTGCTCACAGAATCTCTGTTTATTCAAGTAGCAATGGGGAACTCCTGAACTCAAACAGAGCAATGCCTTCTCCTAGCTTCAGGGAATGTGACTGGTCTACATTAGAAATGGTATTTTCAGGGCAGCTGGGTGGCTCAGCCAGTTGTGTTCGACTTCAGCTCAGGTCATGACCTCATGGTTTGCGAGTTTGAGCCCCGTGTTGGGCTCTGTGCTGACAGTTCAGAGCCTGGAACCTGTTTCAGATTCTGTGTCTCCTGTCTCTCTCTGCCCCTCCTCCACTTGCACTCTGTCTGTCCGTCTCTCTCTCTCTCAAAACTTAATAAACATTAAAAAAAAAAAAAAGAAATGGTATTCTCATGTGCTTTTGCCATTGATTGCTTTGAGGTAATCATGTATTTCAGTTCTGCCAATGAAATTATTATTATTAAAAATTTCTTTTTAATTTTTAAAAAATTTAAAAAGTTTAAAAAAGTTTATTTATTTTGAGAGAGAGAGGCAGAGAGACAGGGAGAGAGAGAGAATCCCAAGTAGGCTCCACACCATCAGCGCAGATCCTGACACAGGGCTTGAGCTCACAAATGGTGAGATCGCGACCTACCTGAAATCAAGAGTTGGATGTGTAACTTACTGAACCACCCAGGTGCCCCGAAATTATTATTTCTTAATAAAAATTTCTTAATTAAAAAAAAACTTAGTTGGCCCAGCCTTTTGTCCTTTTGGCTTTTCCTCTTTGTTTTGCTTGTAAAATGGACTAATTTGTCAAGGAACTATAGCTAACTTGTAACCATGTTGACAAGCAATGAAGATAAAAGTCAAAACACTAAATTTTGACAAGCAGACAGGTAGAAAAGAGCCTGAATCTTTGTCATTGTCATTGATATTGAGCAGCTGCTGACCTGGAATACCTACTTCTAGACTTCCTCCTTCATGAGAAAAAAGCAACTATTTGTAGCATCTATTTAGTCATTTATGTTGGTATTGTTACTTGAAGTAAAATAATTCCTAACAGACTTAGATTATGAGCAATTATTAACAATGGGACATTAATTAACAAGGTGAGTGGAAGAAGGCCAGAAGAGATTTCTGGAGCAATGGCAAACTGAATCTCTAGACTGACTGTTCTGAGAACAAAGCACTGGGTAAAATATAGAATAATACTCTTTAATTGTTTTCATTAATGGCAAGAAATAAAGAATATGCAGGTCAGGGGCACTAGGGTGGCTCAGTCAGTTAAGTGTCTGACTTTGGCTCAGGTCATGATCTCGCGGTTTGTGAGTTTGACCCCCACAGTGGGCTCTGCGCTGACAGCTCAGAGGCTGGAGCCTGCTTTGGATTCTGTGTCTCCCTCTCTGCCCCTTCCCCACTCATACTCTCTCTCTTTCTCTCTCTCTCTTTCTATCTCAAAAATAAATAAAATATTTAAAAAATATTTTAACTTAAAGAATATACAGGCCAGAATCTGTGGTTCACCTAGGTACCAAGAGAAGGGCATAGATAACACTCAAAACAGATTTTGTTTGTTTCTTGAGGGCATGAACCACATCATGAGAACTTGAACACTGGTTTTTGTGAGACAGTGAAATTTAAGGAAGGGAAAAAACATTCTGGAAGGCACCTAAAGTGTAAGTCTAATAAGAAAACCCTCACATAAAGCTGGGGTCATGAAGAACTTTACACCCATAGTATGCATTGACTAGAATTAAATATACTTCTTCTTTCTCCTTGGGAAACTATAAAGAAAATTGCCAGCCTCAAAACTTGGTGCTTCGTAGAAAAAATTGAAAAAACTATCCTTTGATATTTGCAACCACAATTCAATTTTGTGACCCAAATACATGCTACCTGGATAGCAAAAAATCCTCCAGACAGCTGAATGGAACAAAGGCAAGTTCTTTCTAGAATAACCTTCCTTCGAATCAGGCAATGGCATATTTATACAGATAAAGTTCTAAAGCATAAGAGCAGTATATAATTTAAAAAAAATCATTAAATACAAGGAAATAAGCTATCCTATACAAAAAAGGAAATAGAAACAGATATTCAAGCTTCATATTTTAGAATTATAGGACACAGAATATAAAATTATGTGAATACATTGGGGCGCCTGGGTGGCGCAGTCGGTTAAGCGTCTGACTTCAGCCAGGTCACGATCTCGCGGTCCGGGAGTTCGAGCCCCGCGTCAGGCTCTGGGCTGATGGCTCGGAGCCTGGGGCCTGTTTCCGATTCTGTGTCTCCCTCTCTCTCTGCCCCTCCCCCGTTCATGCTCTGTCTCTCTCTGTCCCAAAAATAAATAAACGTTGAAAAAAAATTAAAAAAAAATAAAATTATGTGAATATATTAAAAAAATTTTTAACGTTTGTTCATTTTTGAGAGAGAAAGAGACAGAGTGCAAGCGGGGGAGGTACAGAAAGAGAGGGAGACACAGAATCTGAAGCCGGCTCCAGACTCTGAGCTGTCAGCACAGAGCCTGATGTGGGCTCGAACTCACAAACCATGAGATTATGACCTGAGCCAAAATCGGATGCTCAACCGACTGAGCCACCCAGGTGCTCCTATGTGAATATATTTTAATAAGTAAAATAAAATATGAGTAAATTTTAAAAAGCATAAAACAGAACCAGAAATGAAAACAATATTATTTTATTTTTTTAAACTCAATGTTTTAAGTTTATTAATTTATTCTGAGAGAGCGAGAGAAAGTAAAAGAGAGCGAGGGAGGGAGGGAGGAGCAGAGAGAGGGAGAGAGAGAGAATCCCAAGCAGGCTCCACACTGGCAGTGCAGAACCTGTCGCAGGGCCTGGACTCATGAACCATGAGATCATGACCTGAGCCGAAACTGAGTCAGATGCTTAACAAACTGAGCCGCTCAAGCACCCTGAAAACTATAATTACTAAAATGAAAAACTCAATGGATTGATTGTAGAACAGATTATACATATTTAATAAAAGAATTATTACATTAGAAAAAAGCACAGCTGAAGAGATCTTCTTAGTAGCCCATAGAGACAAAGATGAAAAATATCAAAGATAGGTCAACATATAGGGGAATGAAGAGAAAATGTCAAACACATATATGTGTTTATATATATTTAGTTGAGATTTTTGTTTGAGTAAAGAGAAGGAAAGAAGCAGAAGACATCTTTGAAGATATTATGGCTTAGAACTTTCCAGAAGTGATGAAAGATAGCAATATCATTCAACAAATCCAACAGATTGCAAGAAAATTTTAGACCTAGTTGTACCACAGTACAACTGAACATCCAAAATCATCCAACGGATTATATGCCTTTTGAAAAAACTCTTTGCACACCACTAGACAATGGCAGAAAAGCAGTGCATGACTATGTATCTGGAACTTCCCATCACAAGCTGGGGTCTTGTCACAAGATGGGACTCCTCGAGGTGTACAATTGGGTGGACCCAGCAACAATACATTGTAAAATAAAAGTAGGACATCTGGAATAAAGGATAAGCAAAAGGCAAAGGCAAGCTGACTCCCATCTCATCTGGCATTATTACACCAGCAACCACTTAGCTTACAATTTTAGTTATAATTTTTTTTACATTAAGATGATTGAGGAAAACAAAGCCCAAGCTTTGTGTTATGAATGTCAGCTTGGTCTGTTGAAGCTTGCCTAAAATGGACTGCAAATTCACTACAGCCAAACTGAGTGGCTTTTAAAGACAATGGTGAGAGAAACTAACCCCATCCCCTGCCCCCGACCACCCATAGGTGGAGTTTTGGGTGATGCATCTGGTCATATACTTTGGATAAAGGGGTATATGGACTTGTGGTCAGTGACTTGTAAGGAGAAATATTGGGTAGTCAGGTACTAAAAGGTATGGGGGGGGGCGCCTGGGTGGCGCAGTTGGTTAAGCGTCCGACTTCAGCCAGGTCACGATCTCGCGGTCCGTGAGTTCGAGCCCCGCGTCGGGCTCTGGGCTGATGGCTCAGAGCCTGGAGCCTGTTTCCGATTCTGTGTCTCCCTCTCTCTCTGCCCCTCCCCCGTTCATGCTCTGTCTCTCTCTGTCCCAAAAATAAATAAACGTTGAAAAAAAAATTAAAAAAAAAAAAAGGTATGGGGGAGAGACATATGGATGGAAATATAGGAATGGGCACAAAGTTTAAAACCTTTGTATTACTTACTAGTCACTCCACAGGGTAGCTATCCCAGAAAAGACACTCAAAAACAAAGTACATCAAATAACTTAGCTGATTAATGCCAACAAACCGTCATCAGCTATCCCAGTGCTAGAACAATAGGCACATGAGCAAAGAGGCTGTTGTGATTAGGGATGTGATTCTCTGCAGGGAGAATTCCCACTTCTTAAGACTGTTCTTTCTAATACCACCATCAAATGCCAAACCTGTGGTAACATATACCAACATTGACCTCTAATATGGACAGTCCTTGTGGAGACCAACTGACCACATGGTGGCTTGATGTGTGCACCCTGTAGCATTTCAGGGCAGGGCAAAACATTGGCCTTCCTAGCCCTGGGCTGGCTTGCCACAGTATTTTCAGTGGCATCTCCACTGGGGCTTCTCACCCACTCCTCATCAACTTACTGATGTTTCTTTTGGGGTTGTTCATCTGCCATGGGTGTGGGTGTAGGCCTGTGGGAAAGGGAGATTGACTCTCCTGCCCCTAATGGATCTGCAGCTTTCACTTTGAACTAAGCCCTGCAAATTATGGAGCTGGCCCTGCTCATAGGACTGACAGGAGCAGGCTCCCTCACACCACTGATAAGTGGTAAAGTCAGATTCCTGGGGATTCATAAGTAAAGCTCTGATCTCCACATTTGACAAAGAATAAGGGACTCAAAATGTCATTTGTTATTGCTGTTATCATTAAGAGGAGAAACAGAAAAGGAAAAACAATGCTAACTGCTTTGCAGAAATAGGCTTTGAAGATGGAGGAAAGGGGAGGGGGCACAAGACAAGGGATACACATGGTCTCTAGAAGCTGGGAGTGACCCTCAGCTGATGGCAAAGAAATGGAACCTAAGTCCCACAACCACAAGAAATTGGATTCTGGTAATATACTGTATAAATAAGGAAATGGATTCTCCCCTGGAGGCTCTAGAAAGGAATGCAGCCCTCCTGACCCTTTGATTTCCAACCTTGTGGGATCTGGAACACGGAAACCAGCCAAGCCCACGTGGGCTTTTGACCTACAGAACTCTGAGATAATAACTGTGTGTTGTTTTATGTTGCTAAGTTTGCAGTGATTTGTTATAGTAGTTATAAAAACTAAAAAAGTTATAAAAAAGTAGTTTTTATAACTAACACAATTGTTATCTGTAATTTCCAAATAAAAAATTGACCTATAGGAGAAGTGTGTGTGTGTTGCACACACATATGCACACAGTCTTCACTTATTAGATTGATTAGATTTGTATTTGCTTTTTCACTGCTTAGAAAGTCTTTTGATAGTTCAAGTTATTTAAAAACCTTCCTAAAGAAATTTGTCTAATGAAATTTTATTTTTCTCTTACCTGGTTGTGTGATAAGCAAAGGTAACAAAAATCATTTCATTATCCTTACAGCTGGGCTCAAAGTCATGAAATGCACCTTAAGTGACTTCTGTTCATTGTTGTTGTGCATGGTGACAACATGATAATACTTGGTAACTCTCGTGGGCATTTGTGATTTTTTTGTGGCTGCTTGGTGTATAATTTTCCTTCTCGTTGGGGGAATTCTCCATTGTACAGACTGGTGAGATGTGACGTCTAGTTCCCTTTACTCTCCCTATCACCACTGCGTATAAGTCAAGGCATAGATTCATGAACTAGGCTCTGAATGCTTGTACTTAGAATTTTAAATGTGGAGGCTGTGCATCAATGAACTAGAAGTAATTTGAAAGTATTGAGAGGCCAGTGGTGGCTGCACCACACAGTGACATCTGGCAGATGGAAGCATAGTACCAGTGACAGCAAGGTCGCTAGACTTTCTTGTGGTATGGCTTTAGTTTTGGTTCTGCTGTCTTGAATCCATTGGTTCCTGCTTAACTTCTGAGCCTATTTCTCTATTCATTCCCCCTCCCCCCACCTTAATTCTTTAATCCACTCAATATTTTCTAATCAACTTAGCCATAGTTGGTTTTAGTGACTTAAACACACCAGAACTCTCACTGAAACTGGTACCTTGTAAATGCTTTTAGATGTGGAAGTCATAGACCTAAAAGATGTGTTTTTTTTATTAATTTTTATTTTTTATTTTGAGACAGAGAGAGAGAGAGAGAGAGAGAGAGAGAGAGAGAGAGAGAGAGAGAATCTTAAGCAGGTTCCATGCTCAGTGCAGAGCCTGGCACAGGGGCTCGATTCCACGACCTCAGGATCATGACCTGAGCCGAAATCAAGATTTGGATTCTCAACTGACTGAGCCAGCCAGGTGCCCAAATATGTGGTTTCTGAATGCTGAAAAGTACAATATAATGAGAAGCTGGACATACTAAGCAAAAATTTTACAAGAGCATGTATAAATGTATAATAATATGCCCAAGTGCTATAATGGAGGCCCATGTGAGGAGTGGAGAACAAGAAGAGTAGAGGAAAGAGTGTTTACTAGGGAGTCAGGCTTTTTCACAGGGTGGGGACTCTAGAGCTGAGGAGACACCTGGCAGCAGAAAGCAGACAAGTGGAGGAGTAGGGAAGGGATTCTAGGCAGAGGGTATAGCATGAGATACAAGAGGATTCTATCATGGAATACTGAGAAGTCAATAATGTAATGGGATAGATGCATGATGGGAAAATAGGAGGAAGGAAGACTGAATATGGAAGTGGATGCCTCAATAAGGGCTTGAGTATTCAAAGGAGAAATTAGATTATTTGAAAGATCTTTCTGGCAAGGAGAAAGTGAATGGGAATGCTCCACAAGGCAAAGAAACCAGTTAAGATTGTGGTGTTTCTCTTCATAAACACCACAGTTTCATATTTTCAATAAATCTCCTATTTTAAGGGGCTGAAATTACCTCTCTTCAGAACATCTCCAGTGCTCCTTTTGCAAAGTCAGAAGCATAGTGTCTTAAAAGCAGACCTGACTTTTTTGACTTCCAAATATTAAGAACCAACAAGCAAATCTTTGTAGTCTTTTACGGGCTTGGGTTCATTTGTCATGTATTTACATTCTATTTCACCTCTTCACATTATTGGAAAGCCATAAAAAATTACCTAGTTAGTAGGAAGGTTAAAACAAAACCTTAGGGGCGCCTGGGTGGCGCAGTCGGTTAGGCGTCCGACTTCAGCCAGGTCACGATCTCGCGGTCCGTGAGTTCGAGCCCCGCGTCAGGCTCTGGGCTGATGGCTCGGAGCCTGGAGCCTGTTTCTGATTCTGTGTCTCCCTCTCTCTCTGCCCCTCCCCCGTTCATGCTCTGTCTCTCTCTGTCCCAAAAACAAAAAAAAACCAAACCAAAACAAAAACTTTAAAGTTCTCTTTAAATCTCTCAATCAATTGAAGAGTATCTTCACTATGCATGTTGCTATTACATTGCCAAAGAAATGGGTGAAAGCAGAAGTGAGGTGAGGGCAGCAAGACAGATGCAGATGGCTGAAGAGGTGGAAATGTTCATGGGGACAAGGAGTTATAGATAATGAGATAAGGTTGGTAGAACTGAACGCAACAGGATGTCTCAAAACATTTAATAGAAGACAATGATCAAAGCGAAGAGGTCCCTGTGTGCAGAGGGCAACATATACAGGCCTAAGTTCTGCAAATACATGATTTGTGTTCCCTTCAGTTACTGTGTCCTGTGCCTGTCCCAGGGTAGGCTATAGCCAGGAGGATGATGAGGACCAAGTGTGCTCATGATCTTTTCTTGCTAAAGCCCATAGGAGAAGCCATGGTAAACATAGTGACTTAGTTCCCAGAGCAATCCTCAAGTTTTATTTTAACAAATACTGTGGCTGAAACATTATGGAAAGAGGAAGTAGGGCTGGTGGTGATGGTAGGAGGGGCAGGAATGGTAGGGAGGGAAAGACAAGGGAGGGGGAAGCAATAAACAAAGAGGAGGAAGAGGGAAGTAAGGAAAGTCTACAAGGCAGTGAAAGAAGACAGATCTGCTCCAAAGAAAATAATAAATTGAAGTAATTCCAGCTGCTGACTGGTTTAAATTGGTCTTGTGGGCCAGCCAGGAGTCTAAATACTCTTTAGAGTAATTGTTCCAATTCCAATCGTTGTGGAATGTTTGTTGAATTAAAAAGATTTAAATAAATGTTTGGATTTTAAAGAGAGAGACAGTGGGAGGAAGGATAGGGCTGCCAAGAATAAAAAGGAGCCACTCTCACTGCAAGGAGTGATGATGGAAATGATAAAACATTATTACTCTAAAATAAGGGAGCAAATCACTTGTTGGGGCGCCTGGATGGCTCAGTTGGTTGAGCATCTGACTCTTGATTTCAGCTCAGGTCATGATCTCACAGTTTGTGAATTTGAGCCCTGTGTCAAACTCAGCGTGCAGCCTGCTTAAGATTCTCTAAAATAAAATAAAATAAAATAAAATAAAATAAAATAAGGAAACAAATCACTTGTTATACATGAGGTGAAACCAGGAATTTTGGCAGAAAATGCTAAGGCTTAGAGAAGATGCGCTGCCTGTGTTGTCTAAAACATTTAATATGCCATGGAAGAGTGTAGAAATTAAACTCTTCTCTTTAGAAAGCAGATGTATACAAGACCTCTGCTGGGATTTCAGTTCGTTGGATACTGTAGATCTGACACACGTAATTATTTTGGCACTGTTTACTTTTGTGTCTTATGAGACTTAAAAACTAATATTTAACTGTAACTCGGTTTATAAAGAGCAGAGCTACTGGCCATGGCTTCAAAATATACACAAGTTTCTGAAAGGATCCATACCAAGCTGCTGACAGTGGCAACCTGCGGGAGGTGGGCTGGAAATGAGCGATGCTTTCACCTGTAACTTTACACATTTTTGTAACTTATACTAAGGTTAACTTTTTAAATGTTTATTTATTTTTAAGAGAGAGGAGAGAGAGAGAGAGAGAGAGAGAGAGAGAGAGAGAGAGAGAGAGAGAGAAGGAGGGGAGGGGTGGGGGAGGGGCCGCCCTCTGCCCCTGGGGGAGGGGCAGAGGATTTGAACTAGGCTCTGAATGTCAGCAGAGAGCCCATGCAGGGCTTGAACTCACAAACTGTGAGATCATTACCTGAGCCGAAGTCAGGCACTTAACTGATTGAGCCACCCAGGCGTCCCTATACTAAAGTTAATTTTTAAAGTTAACACGTTAAGCAAGTTTACTCTGTTTTCCCTCTCCCCCTTCCATACCTGAAGGTTTTCTTAAAATTACAAAATGGATACATGCTTGTTATAGTATTTTAGGGTAACTTATTTAATCAATTCCTACTGACACATTTTTAGGTTGTGTCTAATTTTTTGCAATAACAAATACTGTTAAGGTGATCAGGCTCATATGTTTCATATTTCTGTGTTACTGTAGGATAGATTCATAGAAGTGAATTGCTGTGTCAAAGTGATCGTGCACCTTAATTTTGAGAAATGTCGCTAAAAGATTAGCTTGCTGAAATATGGTAATATATGCTTCCCCAAAAGTGCATGATTGTGCTAATTTCCCCTTACATTCCCTAATACTGGATATTATTATTATTATTATTATTAATCTTGCCTGTCTTATAAGTAAAATTAATTCTTCTTGTTTAAAGTGGAATTATTAGTGGGGTTGGGAATAGTTTCATATGCTTCGTGGTTATATTTTTTAAAAAATTGGTTTGTCACAGCTTTGTCTCTAGAGAGAGATTTACCCTCTACCACACATGTTGAAAATATTTTCTTCAAGTTTGTAGTGTCTTTTGCCTTTGTTTATATAAAAACATTGTCTTCATATAAAAATGCTGTGGTTTCATGAAGTCAAATGTGTCAATCTTTTTTTTTTAGGGCTTCTGGGTTTTATATCATGATTAAAAAATTATTAAAATATTCTCATCTACATAACTGCCATTTATTGGTGAAGAGTGGGAACTCAAAAACTGGTTGTAAAATTCATAGGATTTTACAGACCTAGGCAACCAAGTTGACAGGAAATATTAGCCACCTTAAAATTATTAAAAACACCTCCTAGAGAAATCATTACTGACTTTCTTTGACATGAGTTTTTGGTCTAATATAATAACTACAGAGCAACAACAAAAAGATGTTGGATATTAAAACAGAATGTAATCTTGAATAAGAGCTAAAATTATGTTTTAAGTTGTCTTTTTATTTGAACTCAGGGGTTGGATTTGTGATTCTTTGAAATCTACATTGTAGCCACACACCTCGTGGATAATGTGTATGGGTGTGTTTGAATCAAAACAATGTGACTTTCTTCAAAGGAAAAATAGCTAATTAAGTTGCTATCATTCCTCAATCATCAACAGAGAAGAGCCAGTAATTGATTTGGGAAGGAGGAGAGAATATTACACAAGCTGGCACTGATTTTTTAAAAATAATTTTTATTTTATTGAATCTGTCTCCTGATGAGTAACACAGAAATTCCTCTGGCAATTATGGACTCTCTTATAAATGATTGTCTCATAATTTACAGCTCACCAGGCGTACCTTCAACTCAAATGTGTGCAGTTCACCTTTCTGGCGCATTTCCATCATATCAATACCCCCGATCCAGACTCTCTCACATATATGATATGCTCTGTGCTGAGAATATGTGCCCCCTTTCCAGAAAAATTGACCTACCATAGAGACAATACTGGGCAGGAAATTCCATAGCTTAGGTTTCACACTTCATTCTAATCACTGATTTCAGACTCCTCCTCTTCTATCAGTTTTTTTCTTCCTCATCTTTATTTTTTAAGTTATTAGAGATCTGGGCAAACAACTCAGTGTACAAATTTAAATTTTAGTTCCTTTCCATTTATATTTCCCCTTCTCTAGTAGGGGTGCTAATGATCTGTGAAATGGCCAAAATGTGAGTATTAATAGATAAAATAAAGAAGAAAATAATAACTTGGAAACAGTATGAACCAAAAATACCTCCTTGAACAATAAGCACTTGAACATGGAACTGTATTAAACTTTCCCAGTCCTGTAAAAGATGTGTAATTTGGCATTAATGTAGCTCTTATCTTTATTAGTAGTAACATTTACATTATTATTAAATGGGCCTATTTCATTTCTATTGTTCATGGTAATAGTGGGCTGAGGAAAAGCAGAGAGACATATTAATAGCATTGGGACTATAAGGTGGTGGGTTACATTTCCAGGAAGATAATTTGCTAAAAATGTATTGCATGCCTACCTTTTTCAATGCACTGTACCTTGCCAGGCTTCCCAACATGGATTTAGGGAAAGGGTATCGGTGAAGGTGAGAAAAGAGTATAATCAACACACAAAGCTGCAGAAAATATTATATCACAAAGGGTCTGCCAGGGAGCCATAAACGTGGTGCTAAAGGGACCAATCTGGGATCAATGCTCAGTTGCCATTTATTCAGTCCACATTTGTCATTCACCTATGGTGAATGTGAAGCAAAGTTCTGGGGGACGGAGAAATAAATATGAGAGGGTCACTGTACTTCCCACCCGGTTTACAGTCTAGTGTAGAGCTGGGATGCTGGTAGGAGGTAGCAGCAGCAGCAGCAGCAAAGATGATTAGACATGAGGACAGAATGAAGCATGGTGAGAATTGGAAAAATATGCTTAAGATTCAAGGCCCTCCTAAGTGTGAATGTTTCTTTTATATTGCCCTAATGTGGACTTATCAAGCTGAGGACACACAGTCAATCGCTGAAAAACAGAGATAGCTAAGACATAGTCTTTGAGTACAGGTACTTAAATTTAGAAGGTGCCACATGTAATACACATGTATTACCATATTACAAGACAGTATGTGCCCCATCCCATTAGAGAGGGAGGGAATAAAAAAATTTACTGAGGGCCGGTACACTGGCTATATCACATTGTCTTCAATGCCCAGTGTTCCTTCTTTGATAAAGTTGCCTTGCCCTCAACTGCAAACTCAGAGGAACAATAATGGGCTATTTTTTGGTGTGGCCAGTGTTCGTACTGTCTATGTATACCTGAGCAAATCAGCTCATCTATAGCCTGGTAGATAGTACATGATGCAGCCTGGTCTAAAGATATGAATTCATCAACTGGTTCATTTTGCACTGGACTTAAGCTTAGAGCCACTAAGAGAACAAAATGATTAGCGTGGGGAGGTAAAGTGAAGTCTTGATTCAGAACAATGAGAGACACTGAGCAGAAAGAAACAGGAGCAGTGGAATCAGGACCAGAGACACTGAGGGCTTCTGCACATGCTGAGGCACAAGGAATGCCCTGGGCTCCCCTCCTCCATCTAACTAGGAGATGATTTACCAATGCAGGATGGTAAGAACAGATTTGGAAGAATAGCAAACTCCTGAATTGGTTCAGGAAAGAATAGAAGGGAAATTTAAAGCAGTAAATATAGTCAACTATTCTGAAGACTTTAGATGTGAAGGGGAGAGAAATGGAGCAGTGACCAGAGGAAAAAGGGGTCAGGAGAAGAGGGTTTTTTTTTTTTTAATTTTTTTAAACATTTTTTTAAAATTAATTAATTAATTGATTCATTATTTATTTATTTATGAGACAGGGAGAGAGAGCATGAACAGGGGAGGGTCAGAGAGAGGGAGACACAGAGTCTGAAACAGGCTCCAGGCTCTGAGCTGTCAGCCCAGAGCCCGACGCGGGGCTCGAACTCACGGATCGCGAGATCATGACCTGAGCCAAGTTGGCCACTTAACCGACTGAGCCACCCAGGCGCCCCGAGAAGAGGTTTTTTTGAGATAGGGAAAGAAGCATATTTTTACGTTGGTGCGAAAAATTCAGTAGAGAGGGAAACAACCATGTGGGAGGAAAAAGAGACGGAGTTGTTGGAGTTGATTTTCTGGAGCAAGTGAGAGGGGTTGTTAGAGCTGGTTGATCAATGAAATTTATTCTTTGTCACAAGAAGGTGAAAATGTGCGTCACTTGCAATGAAATCAGTGACTGTGGCAATAAGCTTGTGGAGGTTCTCTGACTGCTTTTATTTTCTCAGTGACACTATAAACAGAGCAAGCAGCTTGAGAGTAAAGAAGAGTGAGAGCAGAGTATGAAATGGGTGAGAGAATGAAGTCACTGCAGAAATGTGATGATAGTACAGCATTCAGGGCCACTTGATGGTAAGCGACCATGACTTTAAAGTGACATCAAAGTCAGCAGCATTGTGGGTCTGGGATAGGCTTACACTCAGCTTTAGTAGTATTAAGATTGGTCAAGAGGGGTCTACAAAGGGAGCTAGACAAGGGGAAGTAGGGGGTATAAAAGGGAATGGTTACTGTAATTGACTATGGAATTTAATTTCATCAGAGGCCATGAGGGAGTGGTAGGTGGGGGGCCCTGGTGTGAGATTGAGTGGCTAAGGTAAGAGAGCATGCAAGATCCCTCGAAGACAGGAGGTCAATGACATTTTCACATTCTATTAAAATGATCCGTTAATGTGTCTGTTTCTCCCACTAGATTGGCATTTTGGACTGGATAATTTGGGGGGGGGGTGTCAGGGGAAACTCTTCTATTTATATTGTAGAATGTTTAGCAACATGCCTGCCTTCTACCCATTGGATGCCAGTAGCACCATCCCAGTAGTGATAATAAAAAATGTCTCCTGGGAGAAAAAAAAAAAATCAATCTTGAGTGAGAATCATACCACTGGACCATTGGATTCTTTTTCTTTTCTTTTTTAGGTTTATTTATTTTTGAGAGAGGGAAAGCGCAAGCAGGGGAGGGGTAGAGAGAGAGGGAGACGGAGAGAATTCCAAGCAGGCTCTGCCTGATACAGTGGGGCTTGAATCTACGAACTGTGAGATCCTGACCTGAGCCGAAGTGGGACGCTTAACAGACTGAGCCATCCAAGCACCCCTGGACCATAGGATTCTCAATAGAGATTGTACCTTATTCATTATTATATTCTCAATGTTTAAAAGATACTTAGGCACATAGTGAAAACTCACTCAACTCAGTGATACACTGAAGATTTTGAGGAATAGTGAATAAAGTGTTGGGTTGAAGTTCTTTCTCCAAGGTCACCCCTAGGTTTGGTAATTTGCTAGGAGAACTCATAAGACCCACCATATAGTCATACTCACAGCTATGATTTATTACAGCAACAGCACAAAGCACAATTGGCACAGGGAAAAAGCATGCAGGGCGAAGTCTGGGAGACCAGGTGTAAGTTTCAAAGAATCCTTTCCCAGTGGATTCACACAGGATACACTTAATTCCCCCAGCAACAAGTTGTGACAACTCATGACTGGCTGTTGCCAACCAGGGAAGCTTGTTCAAAACTCAGTGTTCAGGGTTTTGAAGGCTGGTCGTGTAGGCATCCTCTCTCTGCCTGGCACTCAAATTCCAGACTCTCAGAAGGAAAGCAGGTGTTTAGGGTAAACCATATTATTTGCAAAGTTTAGGCACACCAAGCCACTTTTATCAGTCCTGGAAGTGGTGGGAACCGACACCCCAAAATCCAAGTTCCCAGACATGATCAAGGTCACCCTTGTTGTAGCAGATCTTTTACTTTCAAAGGATAGAAGTCAGATCTACTGTTTTAACTCTGCTGCACAGATTTATGTTACACATCACATGATAAACAATACACTTTCCACTTAGTCCCCTGTTTTCAAAATTCCCAATGCCCTGCCCAAGTTCCTTATTTTCCATGTCCTTTTTTCTATACCAAATTGAAAAAAAAAAGTCTCTAATACAACATCACATAACCCTGCATACCCCATTTCATTAGGAAGCAGTTTAGGGATTATTTATTGTTTATAAGGATGTCAGGTGATCCAACACTCTCTAAAACTTACACCAAACTGCCAAGAAAACAAAATATCCTCCATATTATTTCATATAGGATAAAAGGAGGAGCTTTCTTTTGTCTAATATTAAAGAAAACTTTTGTATCCTCTGTCATAGCTGCATTAGCCTTAGAGCAAAATATACTTAAACTTTTGTTTCTTAAAAATAGGGTTTACCACAGCGAAAATATTAACACTACCTGTTTGATCTGTTGGCCAGATTTTTAAAAAGTTGTTCAATTAATTAAAGCCTGTCTCAAAAAAATAATCCATATGCTAATTTATAATCTTCATAACTATGAAGAGTTTATTAGTGAAGGTTACTCCCTATAGGCCACAACAGAGAACAGAGAGGTTGCAGGAATGAGAAATGCTGAGCTGCTCTCTCTGACTCCACCCCTTGCTCAGTTAAATCCCCTCTTAAAGAAGGTGTAATGAAAATTAATATGTGGGACTATGTCAAAATAAAAAGCTTCTACACAGCAAAGGAAACCATCAACAAAATGAAAAGGCAACCTACTGAATGGGAGAATATATTTTTATATATCTGATAAGGGGTTAATATCCAAAGTATCTAAAAAACTTTATACAACTCAGTAGCAAAAAAATCCCAATCTGATTAAAAAATAGGCAGAGGCTCTGAATAGGCATTTTTTCAAAGAAGACATCCAGATGGCCAGCAGGTACCTAAACAGATGCTCAGCATCACTGATCATCAGGGAAATGCAAATCAAAACCACAGTGAGATACCACTTTATACCTGTCAAAATGGCTATTATAAAAAAGATAAGAATTAACAAGTATTGGTGAAGATGTGGAGAAAAGGGAAGACTTGTGCACTGTTGGTGGGGATATAAATTCATACGGCCACTATGGAAAATGCTATGGGGAAGTTACCCAAAAAATTAAAAATAGAACTACCATATGATTCAGCAATTCCACTTCTGGGTATTTATCTGAAGAAAATGAAAACACTAACACAAAACTGTACATGTACCCCATGTTCACTGTAGCATTATTTACAATAAGCAAGGCATGGAAGCAACCTATGATGGATGGATAAAAAATTTGTTTTACATATATGTATATATATGCAATGTACTACATGGTGCGTATAGTTAACAATGTTGGATTGCATATTTAAAAGAAAAGTTCTCACCACAAGAAAAAAAAATGTAACTGTATGATGATGGATATTAACTAGACTTGTGATCATTTCTTAGTACATACAAATACCAAATCAGTATGTTGTATACCTAAAAGTAATACATTATATATCAATTATACCTCAATAAAAAATCTGAAAACTATAAAAAAGAAACTAATCAGATGTGAGTAACAATGTGTATTTTGAGAAAATTTTGAAATAGTTTTATATTTTCTATTTATACCTTTTATATGCTTATATTTTTTTAAAAAATAATTAATTTGTTAGCTGCATAGTCATTAACAGCATGGAATAGAATCATGGTTAAAGGATCATGCCTAGTAGCCATGACCTCTGGTCAAGTAACAACTTCTCTAAGCCTAATTCTCTCCTCTACAAAATAAAATACTAACTAGTCCCTACACCCTAGATTTTGAGTAGTAAAAGAGATAAGGCATGTGAGCACACAGTTTGTCCTCACAGTATTAGCCCATAGTATATTCTCAATAAATTTCAGCTCTTGTTTTAGTGGCAAATTATTTGCTGTTACTATTTGACTATCCATGCATTCATTCAAAAAGTTTCATTTGGCACTAGACTCTGCTCTAGGTGGTAGGAATATATCAGTGACCATGACAGCTGTGGCTTCTATCCTCAGAGTGCTAAGAATCTAGCAGGCAACTAAGTATGTGATTAAACAAAATAACTACTAGAATAAGCACGAATGACAAAATAATCAAAGCATAACCCACAAATTACTGAGATACATCAGTGTTAGATACTGGCTTTCAGAACCTCTAAATTAGAAGACAGGCATAGGGATCTATCCCATTTTGTAAAAACAGCAGTAAAAATAACCTAAAAATGACTAATTATGTTGTGGACCATGTGAAAGATACAAAAGATGGATACCAGTTTATTCCCAGTGTTGGCAGGAGGAAGAGAGGATACTTTTGTATAGTTTTCCCTACATTTACAGATTGGGGTTAATGTGTTACTTTTGAGATTTTTGAGAAATTTTTAATTTAAAAAAGTGTTAAGAAAAATCATATTTCTATATAGGGATATTGTTTTAAAGACTACTATAGAAGTCTTCATAAGAAATGATATGTGTCTGACCAAGGTATTGGAGGAAGAGAAGGAACAACAAAAAGATGATTCTAAGTTGCCATTATTAAACCTTGTAACGGTAAGATGTACACATGGAGAAAGAAGAGGAATCAGGACAACTTCTAGATCTCTAGCGAGATAAGAGGATACACTTAGCTAACCAGAGAATATAACGAAGGGATGGTATGCTCAAAACTGAGGGATTGTGATTTGACCTTTGAGCAAGTTGACATATAGGCTCCTACAGGACATCAGAGAGGAGAAAGCTGTTTGACAAGAGGCTCTCTGTTTCAGGAGAGACATCAAAATCGCAGATAAATATTGACTGGAAAATCAGCTTATTGTTCATTTATCCACTATCTGCTCTGTGGCAGGGACTTGCTGAGACTATAAATGCTTGTTTCCTGCCCTCCATTCACTCCTCCACTTAGCCTCTGACTTCCATGTCCCTATCTTACAGCTTGTCATAACCAATAACTTCAACTAACTTCACAATCTCAATTCTGAGCTTTTTACTTTCTGCTCACTACCTCCTACCACTCTAGTTTCCCCTGTCTGGTGCCCTGACTCCAAATGTTCCTTTGCCTCACTGGAACCTATAATTCTTACAACCCTTCCACTGTCAATTCTTAACCCCCTCGTGTTTTCACTTTGCCTCTTCTCGAGCTTAAATTCTAACCCCCTTTCCCTTGATTACTTCTGCAGAGCCTGACTTTCTCAGTCATCTCCCCAGCAGTTAGGGGTTTTCATGTGACTCATTTCTGGCCCATAAACTGTCAGTAGAAATCTGATGGGTTTTGTATGGGTACAGGGGTGGTTTTGGGAACACTCCTTCCTCCCCACTTTATCCTGCCATAAAGGAGGGCAAGATGGCTAAAGTCTTGGCAGCCATGTTGCAACCATGAATGAAAAGCCCTGAGAAAGAACTGCCAAGATGCTGGCTGGCCCAGACACACTGGAACAGCTGAGCCAAAGGCAGCAACTGCATCCCTCTGGATATCTTTTCATGTAAAATTCATTCCCTAATTGAGGCAGAGAACATTCCTAAGTATTATGCCCAAATAAAAATGATGGGTGTTTTGCCGAATCCATGTCCTTTTGAGTCTTTAGTGTTATTATGAATGTTTTCCGCTACAGGCAATGGTGAAAGTGGATGTTTAAACAAGGAAAAAACAGCTTTAGAGCTGTATTTTAGAGCCCTCAGTTGGATATATGGAAGTTTGTTTGTTTGTTTGTTTGTTTGTTTATTTATTTATTTTTAATGTCTTTTTGAGAGAGAAAGAGAAAGAGAGAGCGGGGGAGGAGCAGAGAGAGAGGGAGACACAGAATCCAAAGTAGACTCCAGACTCTGAGCTGTCAGCACAGAGCCCAAAGTGGGGCTTGAACTTGGGAATGGGAGATCGTGACCTGAGCCGAAGTTGGAAGCCCAACCAACTGAGCCACCCAGGTGACCCAAGATATATGGAAGTTTATAGAGGGCAATATTTTCCTTCCTTTAGATAACTTTTCCTTTCTCATTTTATGTGGTCTTGGTGAGGGTAAAACATAGCTCCTGACTGCCTGGCCCTAGTAATTAGTCCAGCAAATGAAATGTGAACCAAAGAGGGTCAATCAGAATCCATCCTTAGGATTGTTCCAATCAGAGCTAGAGGGAAGGCTTAGCTCCACTTCTAGGACAATAGAGCTGGGATGCTGTGAAGTTCCAGTCACTCAGGCCATGTAATTCACTGTTACAGTGAGTTTCCTGGAGGCAGACAGAGATGGAGTTTGGAGTGCAGGTATTCATTAGGGATCAATCAACCCCTGCAAAAGGAATGGAGAAAACACATGGTTGGCCAGAGGGAGAAGTGGAATTGAGAAGCAGGTTTGGCAAAGCTTCAGCTAACCTGGCAGGAAGCTCTGGAGTGAGGAAAGCCCATCAATGTCCTGCATAGGTCTCAAATGGCTGATCAGCTTCACTTAGTCATCAGATGCATGCTACCATCAAAAGGTGTGACCCGGAGTGAGGTGGCTGTCTGCAGCTGAGGCAGACCCTAAAGGAACTGACAACTGGAGGTTGTTGGCTCATTGCATTTCCCACAGTTGGCAGCAAGTCTTTTCTAGAAGAGGGATTTGGCCAGTACATCTCCATGTCTATAACACCACCATATGGAGAAAGTCTGCCTGCAGTAGGTGAGAATGGGGCCAACACATTGACAAAAAGAGAGCTGAGGGATGGAAAAAGAAACCTAGTAATAGACTTGAACGTATAGACCCAGTTGTACTTGAGTCCAGAACTACTCTCACCTTTCTTAGTTATTTAATGCAATTGATTTTTTTTTTTTTTTTTTTTTTTTTTTTTTTTTTTTTTGCTTAGCCATTTTAGGTATGTCAGTCAGGGTTGAAACCATTCTGTTTTCTGTTTTTAAGACAATAATTGATTTGAAGGGAGAATAACTAGTAGAGAGACCTTTATTGGCATTTGGGGAGAATTGATGAAGGACTAAGATAGTAGCAATGGAGATGTAAAAATGTTATGTGGAAGAACTGACAGGCCAACATGACCAGTTTAATGCATGGACCAAGAAGAACAAGGATTTTCAGATTCACTCCCCAACATTTGGTTTAGGTGATACGGGAAAATAGTGAAGCTATTTATGCAGATAGGGAGTAAAGGCGGAGCTGGAAAGTGGGAAGAATTTATGAGTTTAAACATGCTATATTCCAAGTACATGTACTGGACTTAAAATCTAGAATGCTAATAAAACTTCAATGAAAAATATTTCTACTAATAGGCAGGAAAACTTAAAGCAGTTGGGCATCTCAAGAGTTTTTCTGCTCAGAAGTGCTGTTCATAAAAGTAAATTTAAATTGGAAATTTGCTTGAGTCAGGATAAATTAGTTAAATGATGGTTTTTAATTATCATGAAGCTGTGACACCCATCTTCAGAAGGATAGATCCACCAAGAAAACTTGAATGTTGTGTCAGTTGGCCAGAATACCTGTGCCATGGGCAGTCATAGCTAAAATTTGGAAAATACTCATTACCTCTGTTTTTATCCCCAAGACTCAGTGCAGACTCCCTTTTTTGTTTACCATTATGTCATCATTTCATGACATAAGTTTCAACTTATACGCTATTTGTTTAAGAAAGTTACTTTCTGACAGTATCTAGGGGTTTGCATTTTGCTTCATAAGATAAATTCTATGAAATCACCTTATAAGATGGGTTATGTGGAAATAAATATTATTCACATAAATCTTTACTTATGGAAAATGGTACCGATTGACCTTTGCCCCACATCTGGATGTACATCTTCCTTTAGTGTCATTACCCTTGTTTTACCATCCAATACCAATACACGAGTAGTGGAGATGAGAAGAAGGCAAAAATCAGGAAGGGATCCATGATGGTATAGTATTTGCTTTATTAGATTCCTAAACCTGGAGATAAAGCTATTATATGTTATATATACTATTTAATTTCCTCATTTCAGCTCAACTATAGATTTGGAATCTCTACTTATGGGAAGAATTAGTGATATAACAACACCTGTTATATTCATGATATGCAGCCATTCTATAATTGACATTATTGTGAGTCAGGTGCTGCCCCAACATTTTACCGGTCTAAAAAAGTGTATAATCCAAAGGTACAGACAAAAAAGGTGTTGGATAATTGTGGTTACTAATATTCATATTCTGCATTAGTTCCTCATTTTGGTAACTCTGCCTCATTATTGTTCAACTTAGTTCTTTTTCAGTTAACTCATGATCTCTTATTTGTCATTGCCTCACACTGTCTGAAGATTCATTCTATCCTCACTAGGACTTCTAGTCACTTAACCCTCCCCAATTCTCCTGAAACATGAATTCTTGATGGGAGCAATATCACTCCCAAAGGGGCCAGCTGTTAAATATAAACTGGGCAAGAACATCTTAGATATTAGAATGGTTTGTCATCCTCCAAAGGGCCATAGTACATAAGCAGATATATAGTATATTTTTGGTTTCAATTTCATGGGGGAATGACTATAGAAAAATGTCTAAAAAGGCACCTTAGGGAATGATAAAAGAAAAAAAAAGGCCAAGAAACACCGACCTAGAACAACCACCTACCTGAATGTTCAATTTAATTCAATACCTACTTACTCTCACCCTCCCCTTCCCTGTCCTTGTGATCTTTCTGTAGTGTCCAATGTTGTCTAATAGAAATAAAATGTGAGTCTCACATGCAGTTTTAAATTTTCTAATAATTGTATTAAAAAAGGTAAAAAGAAACAAGTGAAATTTATTTGAATAATGTATTTGACTTAATCTATCCAAAATATTCAACATATAATCAGTATATTAATTATTAACTAAGTATCTCATTCTTTTTTGCATAAGATAAATCCTCAAAGTCTAGTATATATTTTATATCTACAGCACATTTGAATTTTCACTGACATTACTTGATCTGTTTCCAGATCTTAAACAATGGTTTAAAAGTAGAATCACATATCCAAGTTATTCTAAACATATTTAAACATTCTTAAGAACCAAATATAGTATCCAGTATTTTAATTTAAATTGAAATGAATTCAAGTTAGGTAAAATAAAAATTTTAGTTTCTCAGTCACTCTAGGCAGATTTTAAGTGCTTAAAAGTCATGTATAGCTGGTGGCTATCATAGAAAAAGTAGGTTTGTTCTACAATTCCTTCCCAAATTTCTTTCTTTCTTTTTAAATTTAAATTATAGTTAGTGAACATGCAGTGCAATATTGGTTTCAGGAGTAGAATTCAGTTTTCTTTCACTTCTTTTTTTCCCCTGCATTACTGGCTACAAATGTGGTGAAGATGTAGAATTGTGAGATGCTGGTCAGGACAGATATAGGATATCAAAATTCACTTGAGTCCTCACTGTTACTAGGCAATCATAGGGCTGATGTCTTGTGGACTGCCTTGCACAGGATAGTTACTAACTTGGTACAATATCACAACTTCTGTATTCTGACTTCAGGGCAGACATCACAAATTAAAGATGGCGCTCTTTCCCACAGAGCTCAAGTGCAGTCTCAGAATACATTTATAGGTTATTTCAATTCACATAACTCCTCTTAAGACAGAGTTTCAGTCAACCACAATAAATATATTGGAGTTACCATAAAAGTTGAAAGCATTCTTCCATTCTTTTCTTTGTTTATCCCATCACATTCCTTTCCAGAATATATTTTAAGTGAACATGATGGGTTTTAAAATGGGATATATAATGATTCATGGGCATTAGAAAGCAAGTACCTGTAGCATAGGAGTAAAAAGCAAATCCCCTGTCATAAAACAGGCTTGGCCTTGAATCTACTTTTACCACTTACCACCTGTATAATCTCGGGCAAGTCACCTAACTTCCCTGAGTTTTGTTTCCTAACTTAAACTAAATTTTTTTTTTTAATTTTTTTTTCAACGTTTATTTATTTTTGGGACAGAGAGAGACAGAGCATGAATGGGGGAGGGGCAGAGAGAGAGGGAGACACAGAATCGGAAACAGGCTCCAGGCTCTGAGCCATCAGCCCAGAGCCTGACGCGGGGCTCGAACTCACGGACCGCGAGATCGTGACCTGGCTGAAGTCGGCGCTTAACCGACTGCGCCACCCAGGCGCCCTAATAACTTAAAAAATTGGAATAACACCTGCTTTGCAGGATTATAACAATTTACAAATATAGGACATATCATGCAATTATCGGGCATAGAGCCTGGCACATAGTAAGCATTTAGATTAAGTTGATATCTATCATCTTGAGATCCTTAAATATATTATTATATAAATGATCAGTGTTCACATTTTTTGGGTTCTCTACTGGATTTTAACTTCTTGGAAAGAAGAATTATGTGTCATTCCATGTTTTTTATCCTTTCCAGACGTTAGCAAAATTCTAACCATTGGGCTCTACTTCAGTGAAGTACAAATGAACTTCAGTGAAGTACTGAATGAACAAATCAATGTATCTGTAAAGTTATAATTTCTCTCATAATATTTAAAAGATAAATATGCCTTATTTGATAAATGGTTAGTACCCAAAATATATAAAGAACTTATAAAACTCAACACCCCCAAAACAATCTAATTAAAAAAGAACAGACATTTTTGCAAAGAAGACATACAGATGGACAATAGATACATGAAAAGATACTCAACGTCACTTATCAGGGAAATGCATATCAAAACTACAACAGCACCTCACACCTATCAGAATAGCAAAAATAACATAAGAAACAATAGGAGTTTGCAGGATTTGGAGAAAGGGGAACCCTCTTGCACTATTGATGGGAATGCAAACTGGTGCAGCCATTCTGGAACAGTATGGAGTTGCCTCAAAAAATTAAAAATAGAACCACCCTATGATATAGCAATCTTACTACTAGGCATTTACCCAAAGAATACAAAAATACTAATTCAAAGGGATACATGTACCCCCATGTTTATAGCAGCATTATCTACAATTGCCAAATTATGGAAATAGCCCGTGTCCATTGATTGATGGATGGGTTAAGATGTGGTAATGTACACACACACACACACACTGGAATATCACTCAGCCATATAAAAATTAAATTTTGACTTTTGCAATGACAGGGATGGAGCTAGAAAGCATTATGTGAAGTGAAATAAGTCAGTCAGAAATTGACAAACACCATAGGATCTCATTCATATGTATAATTTAAGAAAGAAAATAAATGAGCAAAGGGGAAAAAAAGGGAGAGAGAGAAGCAAACCAAGAAACATGCTCTTAACTATAGAGAACAAACTGATGGTTACCAAAAGGGAGGTGGGTGGGGGATGGGTTAAATAGATGATGAAGATTAAAAAGTGCCCTTGTGATGAGCATGGGGTGATGGATGGAAGTGTTGAATCACTGTATTATATACCTGAAAGTAATGTTACTCTGTATGTTAACTAACTGAAATTTAAATTAAAACTTTAAAAAAGATAAATATGCCTATTCAGTTCAAATAGCTATTAAATATAGGCTGAGGAAATTTCTGTGACACTAGAGTGAAGTCTAAAGACTGTAGATGGGGCAGGTCAAAAATTCCAAGATCTATGTCAACATATCTTGATCATAGGAAGAATAGGACAACATGGTAAAGACATAGTAAAGAGCAGTTTCACAGAGGAATGACAGCAAATTGAAAGGTCTCAGCATCAAAAAAATTGGAAGTAATTAAGTAGGAGTTATTTAGGGTAAGATTGGCAGTAGGCAAGAAATACATGTCCCAGTAGGGGAGTATAGCATATCATACATAGTTCGGGAACACATGGTTAAGGCAATCAAAGGGACAGCCTGGCAATCAATTACTTTCAAGTATATTTGGTGTCATGTAGAAGTTCAGCTATTGAGACTAACTTGGAGTAGAATTTTAACATCTAGAAGGGACTGTGAGGGGTAAGTTAGGAAACCAAGTCTAAATGAAACACAACAGTAGTGGGCAAATCCAGAAAAACACTCAATGCCATGGATTAAACTACCATACTTTTGTACTTGAATTATGGCAGTGGGGCACCTGCGTGGCTTAGTCAGTTGAGTGTCTCACTTAGGCTCAGGTCATGATCTCACAGCTTGTGAGTTAGAGCCCTGCATTGGGCTCTGTGCTGATGGCTCAGAGCCTGGAGTCTGCTTCAGATTCTGTGTCTCTGTCTCTCTCTGCACCTCCCACACTCACTCTCTGTCTCTCTCTCAAAAATAAACATAAAAAAAGAATTATGGCAGTAATTTTTTATATGGCTTCTCTTCCTCCTCCTTTCTCCCCTTCCTTTCCTTTCTCCATATGGCAGCCAGAATGGAATTTCCAAAATGCACAATTGATCCTCTTGTTCCCCTGGTTCATACCTTTCAAAAGCTCCAAAGTGCTGTTAAAGTTCAAACTCTCTAACATGGTCTCCCAGTTCCTATAAAATCTAGTCCTTCTTAATTCTCTGACCTCATTGCTCAACATTGGATTTAAAATCCAGCGACACTGAACTCTTTCCAGTTCTCCCAATAGAACACCTGCCATGGTCTTTTACTTCCAGGTTTCTCAAAGCTGTTCCTTCTGCCAGATTATTTTACATCTCTTCTTGCAAGGATAACTTTTAAACCATCATTTAGGTCTTGGTTAAAAGGCATTTCTTCTAGGAAATGGTCTCAAAACTATCAAGTTTGATTTAGTTGCCCTTGTACTTCCTTCCATGTACATTCTATCTCCTTTTTGTAATGTCATCACTTACTCCCCAATTCAATCAGGATAAGGATCATATATGTCCTCTTCAGTTATCTCTCCAGGGCTCAACCTGTATACTGTATTCAACAAATATTTGTTGAGTGAATAAATGTATGGTGGAAGCTTGTTTATAGGGAACAAGGCTGGTCTCTGATTCTGAGCACTAATACCATAGAGCAAGTAACTAGACTAGCTAGATGCTGAGTCTTGAAGTACTGAACAGAGGTTATAAGAAATCTCCTTGATTGTATTCAGAAGATGGGAACAGGTAATGTTTTAGTTGTGGTTAGGATGGAGATGGTTTCCTACCCATGATTTTTTTTCTGTTTTCAAGCTAATAATAAAATATAATTATTGTTAGCTATGTTCACATTAGTACTGACACCAAAAGAAAAAAGGGGCCCATGATAGTTACATCTTGTAATTTTCATATAATTATTACACATTCTAATAGTGAATATTGATGGTCTTTCTCTAACCTAGATTAGTATATAGAATACATAATAAGCATTTTAATAATTGACTGACAATTTAATATGTAGGAAGAGCAAAAACACCATATTTTCTTGATCAGAATTACCCAGAACAACGATCTATTCTGCTTCACTTGAAGCATTCTTCTCTAATGAATTTTACTCTAAAATTCCAATATTTACATATTTTTTTTAAAAACTACACTTTTAGCCAATTGTTTTTCATTTTGCTGATGATCCAAATCCTTAAGCAATATAACCAATATACAATATTTTGTCCTTATACATAAAACCAAAGTAGAGTTTCTTGCCTCTGGAAGATGCTTATTGTGACCTTGACAATTGTGACCTCTATTGTGAAATGCCATCATATTATAATAATTCAGAGGCATTAAAGACATTTATTTAAAAAAAAATTTTTTTTGAACGTTTATTTATTTTTGAGACAGAGAGAGACAGAGCATGAACGGGGAGGGTCAGAGAGAGGGAGACACAGAATCTGAAACAGGCTCCAGGCTCTGAGCTGTCCGCACAGAGCCCGACGCAGGGCTCGAACTCACGGACCGCGAGATCATGACCTGAGCTGAAGTCGGCCGCTCAACCGACTGAGCCACCTAGGAGCCCCAAAGACATTTAATTGGTCACATTCTTTCAAGGATCCTGCCAAATTTCATTTGGTGAGTAAAGCAGCATTGAATTACTCTCTTGATTTTTTTTTTCCTTTCTAATTTGATGGTGATGGTGGGAGTTTACCCATCCCAATTCTTATTGCACCCTACTTGAAAAAAGTCCTCTTGTCCTCTCATAGCACCCTATAGTATCTCTTTAAAGCACTTGTTGGAATATATATACTTACTGGTTTATTATGTTTTATGTGTTTCTGAGTTTATTACAAATAAGCACAAGGAAGGCAGGGGTTAATCTACTTAGCTTGTATTCCCTAGTATCTAGCATAGGACTTACCATATAACAGGCATTGAAAAATAGTTCTTTGAATTACTTGAGTAAGTGTACTGAACATTTTAACTGAGTGTGTTCAGATTTTGTCAGAAAACAAGAGTCACTCAAGTATTTTGGGTAGGAATAAAATTAATTCAGAGCATTGGAATTGCTGTGGGAGAAACCTGGGTGATTGTTTTTCCAGCAAATTTGAAAGGATTGCAGGAGAGCCCCTATCAATGATGCTGGTTGCAGAGTACTGAAGTGGGTTATTCTCTGGAGGATAGCTGGAGCCACTGGAAGCTTCTGCTGATGATCTCAGCTGCTTGCTTATAGCAAGTGATTCCTGGGAGAAGCACTGAAAGTGGAGGAGCGCTGCCAACAATGATCTCATCGGTCTGCAAACAGCTGCTGCTGAGAAAAATGGCTTCTTTTTAAAATCTTTGCAAATGCCTCATTGGCAGAATCTAAACCTGAATAATACTAGAAAGGGATTCTGGGAACTGTAGTTCTACAATGTAGACAGGGATAAGGGTAAAATTCATAAAAGGCAATTCAGTGCACTGAACCTTTAGGAGGGAGCCTCTTATCAGAGTAAGAATGAACTAGACTAAGTTCCATGATGAAAGGGATTCTTGTCTTTTTAAATTTTTCTATCCCCAGCACCTGAGTTATCTATGGCAGTGATAGCTAGCTGAGCAATACAGAATCACTCTCCCCCTTCACAGCTGGAGTTGTTTCTGGGAAGTAGCTACCTAGTTACTTTCCCAAGCCTCCCTTGCACATAAGTGGGACCATGTAACTAGTTCTTGCCAACGCACTTTAGACAGAAGTAATGTGTTTCTATTCTGAGCTGAGATTGTTAAGTATCAGGCACTCCATTGTCCAAAGTCTCTTTCTTTTTGCTTGTTGTCTGGCTGAGGGAAGAATATCCAGCAGAGGATTCTGGAAAGATCCTAGGATAAGGCAGTCACTAATGGAAATACACAGGATTTTGACATCACTTGGATGAGAGCTGCTGACCGGGAATATCTGATCAGACTTTGTGTATGAGAACTGAATTATATAGTGTAAAACCAGTGAAATTTTGGGGTTGCATGTTATAACAATTGGTCCTAATGCTTAAGAAATATTTGCTGTATATTTCCATAATTTGGCTATTGTTAATAGAGCTGCTATAAACATTGGGGTGCATGTGCCCCTTCACGAACTAGAGTGTATTATGCTAAGTGAAATAAATAAGTCAGAGAGGACAAATACATGATTTCACTCATATGTGGAATTTAAGAAACACAACAGATGAACATAGAGGAAGGAAAGGAAAAATAAAATAAAAACAGAAAGGGAGGCAAAGAGACTTTTAAGTACAGAGAACAAACTGAGGGTTGCTAGAGGTGAGATGGGTGGGGGATGGGCTAACTGGTGATAAGCATTAAGGAGGACACTTGTTAGGATGAGCACTGGGTGTTATATGTAAGTGATGAACCATTGGGTTCTACTCCTGAAACCAATACTACACTGTATGTTAACTAATTTGAATTTAAATAAATAAATTTTAAAAATATCAATAATAAAAAATTTCTCTATTAAAAAAACAAGAAAGATTGATGAATAAGTAAGTAAGAGAGGCTTGCCATATTCTGTGCAAAGACTGCTGTGTTATTGCCTAAGGATAAGTGCCCAACACAGACTCCATTCCAGCATATTCTTAGTGTGCTTCTTCCCCTTTACTTCCTGCGCATTCCCCAAATGTTGTTCAGAGACATGACAAGGCTAGTTTGATAATGAATCAGAAAGGATCTCCTACTGTTAGGAATTAAAAAAAAATTTTTTTAAGTTTATTTATTTTGAGAGAAAGAAAGAGAGAGTGTATGTTGGCAGAGAGAGAATCCCAAGCAGGGTCCACACCATCAGCACAGACCCCGATGTGGGGCTCAAATGCACAAACTGCGAGATCATGACCTGAGCTGAAATCGAGTCGGATGCTTAACCAACTGAGCCATCCAGGTGCCCCAGAAATTAAACATTCTTTGTTAACACAGCTTTCTAATCAAAATTTTGTAGGAAAAAAAAAGCAGGAAGAGGTGTCATGCCTTAACGTAACTAGTTTGCTTGATTAAAACTCAGAACTCCTGTTGAGTACTTTCCTACATGTACTAATTTCTACTTGACAAACCAAATGAGGACCCCATGTGTGACAGACCTGAAATTTCTCTCTAATCTTGTGGGAGGATCAGGTATTGGCAATTAGCCAAATCATTATTTTCTGATAGGTTTTCAAATCCTTCTACTAAATCACTTTAATCCTAGCAGCAGAGATAAAACAATGATAGACAACAACACAGCAACAGACACTATATGAAGTACCACCAGCTCATTAATTCCACACACAAAACAACTTATTATCACGATTTTACTGATGAGGAAACTGATGCTCAGTGAGATTAAGAATCATTCCTAAGGCCACACAAGTATTTAATAGTTTCCTTTGATCTAGAAAATAATTTGAGCATTTGTTGGTAATTTGCCCAATATGCTCACAACTAGTAGGTTTTCTTGCCAAGATTGTGTTTGGTCATTATTTTCTTTACTAAATACTCCGTTAAGGAATTATTTCTGTTAAGGAGTTATTTCTTTATATATTTGGCAAGAAGTCTCTCTTGATTTCAAAATCTTTCATTTTATACTAATTTCTCCATGTCTGCAGACTGTATTCTTTATAGAATTTATCTCTTGCTCTCTCATTGCTTTTAAAACCAGAGACCATTTGGTTAACCTGGTCTCATTGATTTAAAGACTGAAAAACATTGGCATTCCAGTTTCTTAGAACTAGAAAGTAAAAGGGCTTTATTAAAGGAATTTTGTTTAAAATAACTGTAAGCTTCAGTTACATACCTATGAATATTTCACATGTCAAGCTTTCACAAAATAAATACCTAAAAATAGAATAACGTGAGAGCTTTTGATTTGAGATAAAAGCTTAGAATTTCTCTCTTGGTATGTGCCAATAACAACTAAAAATAATAACAACTGCAAATACGATTGCTATGATTATTCCTCTTATTGCCACAATTATTTATTGGATGTCCATTATTCCCATTCACCATACTAGGCATTCACATACAAGAACACTAATCTTTAAAACAACACTGTGAGGTAGACGCTATTTTATAGGTGCGTAGGTTGAGGCTAAGGGAGATTGAAAAGCTTCTCTCACAGACATAGATAGGGCTAATTAGGGCCACAGATTAGATTTGAATCTGACGTCGAGTCCTGCTATCTCCATTACATCATGCTGCCTCTAACTCATTTATAAAGACACATCTGAGACACAGTCTCATTTGCTTACCTGGAATCAAAGCAAAATGATCAGCAATATATTTGAGTGATTCCAGAACATACATTCATGTGTCCTATTTCTGTGTTTCTCCTTCCTGTGAGCCACCTTCCTAATTCTCTTCTGCTATCCAGGTGCTGGCCAGCCAAAGGTGTACATTTTTTGAGGTGGTAACAGGTAAATGCTAGCCAGGTAAATGCTTCTCATATAAAGCCTCCCCTGCTTTTTGCCATGCAGATGATTCCTTAAGCAGGACTTGATAGGAGGAAGGGCTGGTCTGGGGGAGTAGAAAAGAAGAATCAATGAGTCAGGCAATCAGCTTAGCAGACAGATGGAGGGAGCAAACATAATTTACTTTAGCTCCACAGGTTCACTGAAAACTATTAAGAAAAGGCATGACATCCCCCCCCCTAATGATGAACAGCATTGCTACCATTAGCTATTGCTTTAGCTGTATAATTTTATGAAACAGAAAAGGAGGAAAAAAAATTGAGAACAGAAGCAAAGTTTGACCCAACAAAGCTAGAGGTTTTATTTAAAAATTTAAGTGTGACTTTATTCTCTACTGGGTGGCTGCTTAACTATTTACATTGCTGCCAAGGAGCTGCGATGTCTGATACACAGCTGTCTCTCACCCAGAAAGCTAATACCCCAGCTGAGCAGCCTTAGAATCTGGATGAGAAACTAACATATGGCTTGTTAGAGCAGTGATTCTACACATTAGAATCACCTGGGAAACCTTAACAATCCTGCCGTCTGGGTTTCCTGCTCAGAGATTCTGATTTAATTGTTCTGGGTACGGGGGAATCTCAAAATGTCCTCAAGCATTTCTAATATGGAGTCAAAGTTGAGAACTAGTGAGCAAGTAGGCCAGCCCGAGAAGACTCCACGCGCAGAATCCTCAGGATTCATAAGGTAGAATGACACTAACCAGCTATTCCTGATACTTTCCTCTTATATAACTTCTTCAGTTTCTTTCTTTTCTTCTTCTTTTCTTTGAAGAACCCAAGACTGTCCAATGAGAAAGAAAATGGGACCCACAGTTGTTCTCGGACATTAGGCCTCTTTGAGACTGGCTGCTCTGGGTAAGAATTCATTCTTTGGCTGGCTGTCTGGGAAATGAATAGATTAGGGATGGTGGAAGATGAATTAGAGACTAAGGAAATATGGTACAGTGGGAAAAATTAACTTGGAATTAAACACTGGAATTCATTTCCGGCTTTGCCACTTATTGTATGTGAATGATTCTTTTTCCTCATTAGTTGAAGAAAAGATTGGACTATTTGATCCTTGAAGTATTTTCTGGCTTAAAAAAACTCATTAGGAGAGAAGAGTTGGGAAACTCTACTTGAAGTTCAGAAAACACTGCTTGGGTAGGCTCCAGCCCCTTTTCCGACTTATGTTGGTTTGCAGAAAACTGGAGGAAACTCAACTTCATTCAACACTTGTCTGGTTTCAAAAACCATCATGGAACTCTGTGAGGAAGAGTCTCTAATCCCAAGTAGTAGCTGAGGCTTTCCCATTCCTTAGTTTCCATCTCCCTGACACTTCTTCCTGGCTCACAGGGATTTTCTGCTCTGTGGGTATGATTCCTTTACCTCAGTGGTAACCCACACTTTAAAGGAGCCCTTCCACTGTGTCTACCTGACATTTCTTTTCTTTGCCACTTCCAGACACCTGCACTCCCCTGTTCAACCATTGCTGGTGCTCTAGGTCCAGCTTATCCAATCAGATGCTTTCCCCTGAATCTAGGGAATGGAGAGTTCTGCTCCTTGGAGATGAAGGGGCTACTTTGGAGTTGAGAGGGAAGTGGTGCTCTTTGTAACAAGTGACCTTGGCCCCTTCTCTATTTCCATCTCTCATGGGCAGAAGGTGGTCACAACTCAGCAAAGGGATAAAAACTTCCCTTCTCCCTGGGCTTTCTGCACTTGATTGAGAGGGATTGCTCTGGGGTGACTGGACCCCACTTTGAAACCCCAGCATCTCAGAGCCGAATGGGAGCACAGCCTTTCAGAGATTTGGACAGGGTGTGCTCCACATAAGAGAGGACAGAAGAAGCTTAGAGGACGTATAATACGCTTCCTGTCCCTGATGGTTCATGTTGTGGCCAGTGTTCAATGGGAAGCTAATGGCAGGGATTCTCTTCACCTGGTAGAGGTGGGAAATGGTTACAGTCTACCTTGTGGTTTTGAAAACTTATGCATCAGAATCACCTGGGGGTCTTCAAAAACCATACAGTTGCCTACTCCAATGGGACTGTTAGAGTTAATGAAGGTGCATTATGAAGAGAAGACTGAGGGAAGCAGATCTTATCTGAAAATATTTTTCCGACAATAGTGTTAATAACAATGACGAGGCACACACTGTATACAGGGCGCTAGGTAAAAGCCCTTGGCGTGGAAAGACTCAGAGGTAACTGGCTGAGGTTACAGTTTGTCAACAGCAGAAGCCAGACTTTAATGTAGTATCTTCAGACCTCGTTCATTCTTAACTGTTTTATAAAACAGCCTTCAAGGGTGGTGAGTAGCTGTCTTATCACTCAGTTAAGGTTTCGAATAAGCTAGAATGGATACAGGGAGGAGGTAAAATGCCCAGAATCACTTCCTGACAATGAAAGGTGCTCAGAATCTGGAAGGAGGAAGATAGGAAGGCAAAAGAAGCTAGGGTAGCTGAAAGCAGTGGTTCTCAAAGTGTGTCCTCTGCATCAGCACAACAGCATCACCTGGAAGCTCGTTAAAAATGCAAATTCTGGGGGCACCTTGGTGGCTCAGCGGTTAAGTGTGTGACTTCAGCTCAGGTTATGACCTCATGGTTTGTGAGTTTGAGCCCTGCGTCGGGCTCTGTGCTGACAGCTCAGAGCCTGGAGCCTGCTTCGGATTCTGTGTCTTCATTTCTCTCTTCCCCTACCCAGCTTGGGCTCTGTCTCTCTCTCACTCAAAAATAAACATTTAAAAATGCAAATTCTGGGCCCCCACCCAGACCTATTTTACCAGAAAGTCTGTGGGGAAGGGCTCTGCCCTCAGGCTTAACAAGTTCTCCAGGTGATGCTGATGTGCACTAGGGTCTGAGAACCACTATCTCCTAAGAATGACCCCGCTCCAGGCCGAGGTGTAGACATCTAAGCTGAGGTTTACTGCTGTGCAGGCCTCATAACAGGAGCTTAAGGAATGGAACAACGGGGCTGTTGTGACCTAGGTCAGGCTTGGCAGGAGGGAGAATACCAGGCCTTGGCTTCAGGGGGTAGGGAAGGATGGCACGCCTCCCATGCCTGTGTCCTCCACACTCCTATGGGGAAGGTCTTATATTTTCTTTCTCCACTTGTGTAGGGTCTGGTTTATTTCCCCTGACTGGTGGCTCTGGGAATTGTGTGTGTGACTTTCCTGCTTTATGGTTCCCTCTGCCCCACCGGCAACTGTAAAGGTCGCTGTTGGTTCACAAACTGGTCCCCTTAAGCGAAGAGCAAAAAGAGCCAGAAGAAAGAGGCCAAGCAGGAGGTTGGTAATAAGCAAGGAAATGTACATAGGAGGATTGTCAGTGCGTGGCCGCAAGAGGAATAGATTTCCACCGGCTCCCTCCAAATCTTAGAAGTTTATACAGATGTTCTAACGGGGTTCAGTGGCATATACCCTTTAGATAGTTTCAACGAGACATTGCTCTTTCAAGACCACATCCTTGAAACAGTTCCCATTATTAGAACGGTGGGCTAAGTGTGCATTTCAGGGACAGGGGAGGGGGTTAGGAGCCGCCTACTGACCGGGGTCAGTTGCAGGTCAACTGGCAGTCACACACCTCTTCTAACAGCTGCTAATCAGTGGAAGGTGTGGTATGTGAGCTGCCCAGGAAAGGGAAAGAGCTGGGGAAGCTCCTGGAACAGGTGTGACAGATGCTGGGAAATTGCAGAATCAGCAGGGAAGCAAGTTTCTGAAGGTGGAGGGAGGCTTCCCCAGGAGTAAAGCTCCTTACCATCCATACCACCCATGTACCCTCCCTGTCTTTTCTTTCCACCCAGACACTGACATTCTCAACAGCCTGAAGTGGTCAGATGGGGAGCAGACCACACAGGAATGGACCAAGCCTAATAAATAGCAGGTAAGGAGGGAGGGGAAAGCATGTGGGGAGGTCAGGGTGTGCAGGCTGGGCAGAAATGAGCTGGAATGCTTTGGTGAGTTTTGGGCTTTTGTTTCTCTTTCTCACACCTCTCTTGTTCCGTCTTGTAGAAAAGAAAGAGAATTGGTCCACACATGACGAGAAGCCTCAAGAAGCAGGAGGCAGTAGTTTTCAGGGAAAATGAGCAACTCCAGCAGTTGCTGGTCATGCTAGACAGGGATGTGGCTGAACTCCTGGGCTGCCCTTGGGACATTCTCATTGAGTTCTCATGTGATGGCAAGAGAGAGAGGAATACACGTTGGGTCAGGCTCGTGATGGATAAACAAGTGGTTATTAAGGGCTCAAGGCAGGGGAGGGGGGTAAGAGGGGTGAAAATGGTGTTTTCTCCAGAAAATTACCCTGTTTAACAGGAGTCAGCTGGGAAACAAGTCCACTTTCTAGAATGCTTCTGCTTGTGAGCTCCAAAACTGCTTGCTTGATGGTTCCTCTGTATTAAAGGCAGTCCATTCTCCCACTTTTCCCCGTATACCACTTTCCCCTCCCTAGAAAGCTCACTTGCATGTATTATTTGTGAAAAACTGACTGACAGTGCAAGCTCAGTGTCTGAAGTTCTTAAAAAAAAGTGCCGGTTTAGTTGTGCTGTTTGCAGGAGGAGTGAGGGTTGGGGAAATGCTGAACTAACAGGAGCGTCCTCGGTATGTGGTCTAGTTGATGGTCCTGTCCCTTAACTATTCCCAAGGGTGAGGACTACACATTTTGGTTTATCTCAGTCTCCCTGTCAACAAAGGAAAGGGAGTCCCTGCTCATCAATTTTAGCACTTACAGTGACCTCTATACTCTGCCATCCAACCCAGTCCGCTCCCTTTTTATTGTTAGTGTATCCTGAGTTTTGTCTGGATGTAATTTAAAAAAATCTTTCAAGAAACTAACCTACAAATGTTTTCCAGAACTTTACAACGACTGTCGTTAATTATGTTTACCTGATGTTGGATGCTGTTGTCTTGGTTCACAGCCCTCTTTTCAACTCCCATTATCTATGATAAAGCCTGAAAGTGACAAGTACTTCTTAGCTTCCTGTTCCATTAGAGAGGACACGTGGCTTAGTTCTGACCGATAAAGTATAAGGAGATAATATTGGGGATCTCCTGGGAAAGAATTTTTGATTAAAAAACATGTGTGTATGAGAAAGCTCTCTTCTTCACCTCCTTGTCACTCCTAGATGTGTAAGGAGTGAGGTCCGTCCTGGTAACAGCTATGTATTCATGAAGTGGCAATTATGAAGATGAAAGCCAACCTCCTCAGGATGAGGAGTAAATGGGTTGAAAATATCTTAGTCTTCAAGAAAATAATTTCTTCAATTCACTGAAAAGAAAATTAATAATCATGGACACCCATGCTGCTGTGTGGCTACAAAAATTCCATCTTTGGAGTTTTTGGATAAGTGTTCTGTGACTTGCCTCTTTAATATCACAATTTATTTCTGGAATCTATATCTTACTGTGGTGGTATGTTGACTGAGATCTTCCCTTTTTGGATTAAAAATTTTCTCAATGTTTATTCATTTTTGAGAGACAGAAACAGAGCATGAGTGGGGGAGGGGCAGAGAGAGAGGAAGACATAAAATCCAAAGCAGGCTCCAGACTCTGAGCTGGCAGCACAGAGCCCGATGCAGGGCTCGAACCCATGAACCACAAGATCATGACCTCAGCCAAAGCTGGCCACTTAACCGACTGAACCACCCAGGCTTTTAGGTGGTATCTTTAGGTATCCTTTTTCAGGAAGATTGCAAGAGTGGTATGCAAAACTTTGAGGAACTATATCTGGGAATATTTTTCCCTTTACATGTAAATAACTTCAGCACTATAGAATTCTTATTTTAGTTGGCCTACAATATTAGTTGCAAGTGCACAACATAGTGATTTCACAATTCTACACATGACACAAAGCTTCCCGTGATAAGTGTAGTTGCCATCTGTCACCATAGGACATATTATAATGTTATTGACTATATTCCCTATGCTACTCTTCATCCCTGTAACTTATTTTATAAGTGGAAGTTGTACCCTTAATTCCCTTCACCTATTTTGCTCTTACTCCCTCCCCTCTGACAAACACCAGTTCTATTTGAGTCTGTTTCTGGTTTTTTGTTCTTTGTTTTGTTTTTTAGATTGCCCATTCTTGGCTCATAGTTTTTTCCCTGAAATTTCCATACAAATTGCCCCATTGTTTCCTGTATCTATTGTGCTCATTAAAAAGCTCGGGAACAGCCTCATTTCTTTTCTTACCACCCGCCCCCCAATATTGCACCATGATGTAACCAAGTGTTTGTTATTTTTTGTTACTTTTCTTAGTATATTGTAAACCCTTTTTATCTGCTTGATCTTTCTTCAGTTTAGGAAAATAGTCTACTGTCTGTATGTAGTATATTTTCTTTTAAGCCAGGTATAAAGATGTCTAAAAACACTTATTAAGCTAATACTCATTCACATATTAAATATCTACGCTGTTTTCATATATTTTATCTACTTCACCTGCTGTTACCTTTTAAATCTAATTCTGAAAGATTCCCTGCAGTTTATTTTCTGTAGTTGAGTCTGATCTTTGCTGTCTCTAGTGCCATTTAAAATGTCACTATACTATTACATTATTTTTCTTATTTATTTTTTGCTTAATGTTAGTGTTCTTTTTTTTTAAATTTTTTTTAACGTATTTATTTTTGAGACAGAGAGAGACAGAGCATGAACAGGGGAGGGGCAGAGAGAGGGAGACACAGAATCGGAAGCAGGCTCCAGGCTCTGAGCCATCAGCCCAGAGCCCGACACGGGGCTCGAACTCACAGACCGCGAGATCGTGACCTGAGCTGAAGTCGGACGCTTAACGGACTGAACCACCCAGGCGCCTCAATGTTAGTGTTCTTTTTATCTCCTGTCTTGTGTATTCTCTTTGTATCTTTGGGCTCATTAATTTTCTCTAATTTCTCCACTTGATCTTAGCCAAAAGGCCGAGAAGCGATATTTTCTCTAATTTCTCTATGGGTGATGTGAATGGTTGACTTCCCCGCCCTCCCCGCCCCCAACTGTCTGGTGCTTCTCCCTGTACTGGGCTGGAACACATCTGTCCGCTGACTCCTATTTCCTCCAAATAGTATTTACATGGCTATTGGTAGCTTTTTCCTCCTAGAAGTTAAGGTGCTTAACTGAATTCTGTTAAATTTCCATTGATTGGTCAGTTTGAGGGGTGTGGGGAGGCAGAGAAATGCATCCACTGGGAAACATTTCCACAGTTTGGTTATTTGGAACTGCTGTCCTAAGGCTGCATTTCTTATACTCCGGTAACATAATGTTACGAGGGCCAACCCACCTTGTTGGTAGAAATAGAGAATGCTCTTCTACTTTGGAAGAGTGTATTACCATTGCTCTTGGTGAGAGCAAGATCAGAAATCTACATTGGTGAGAAGCAAGATCAGAAAACATTCCATTGCGGTTTTTATTTGGTATGGCCAGGACTCCTCTGAATGAGACATCGTGACCCTGGTATGTGCTGGTGATAGGACACTGCCAACCTCCCAGCTAGCCCTACCACTTCTAATTTATAAGTATTTATTTTTGTTTTTGTTTCCCCTAGGATTTCCTTCTTCTTTCCCGCTCCCATTACTATTGGGGAAGCGGAATTGCGCATATGTTCCTGTTGAGCCCTTCAAGCTAATACCTTCATTATATGCAGTAAAAATCCTTGAGGCTTTTGCCATGCTGGGTTGAGGAGACACCCACATGCCTGTGGATGATCTGGGGAACTGACTTTCAGTATCTGTTTCCCCCTCTTTCTAGGTGCCTTTCTGTATTCAAGAGCTGAAAAAACAAATCAATTTCCTAGATACTCTTTCAGCTAGAATTCTAAATGTGGCTTAGGTTTACCGTTCAGATACAGTTGCATGTGATTTGGAAGAGAGAAGTGAGGTGTTGGCCGTTCTGACTTCTGCTAGCAAATGCCATCCTCTGGTATCCAATTTTGTGGTGGCTTCCTGATTATGGGGTGTCATATTCCAAGTTATGCATGTAGGTGCCTGATTACAAAGCTGCCATTTTCTTCTTAGCTCAGTTCTGTAGTGTCATTCTCAGTCATTTCTGAAAACTTACCTGATGATTCAATTTTCTAGTAATTCTGATAGCCATCTAATATCCTATAAAAACTCTTCTGCATAAATCAATTAGACTCACTATCTGCCTCTGGAATTTGACCAATGTGAACTCCAGTGTAAGATTTTTTCCTTATTTTTCCTTTATGATTTGGCTCAGTTTCTAACGATTTTGGGTATCTGCTACCATACCACCATCTTTTCTAAAAGTCTTTTTTACATTACATTGTATTTCTTCATGTGTACTCTTTATTTCAGATCAGTTATAAAATTTCAGGTAGTTAATCAAAGGGGTGTCTGTGTTTGCATCTTTGAAGGTTTGCTTAGGTAGTAAGATACTTTTTTGGCGATTTCGTACACACCCCACATCTTCAAAAGCCTTTTTGGTAGTATAAATCCCATTTTACTATAAACCAGAAAACCTCTGTGTGAATCATTTTCTTTTTTTTTTTTTTTTTAATTTTTCTTTTCCAACGTTTATTTATTTTTGGGACAGAGAGAGACAGAGCATGAACGGGGGAGGGGCAGAGAGAGAGGGAGACACAGAATCTGAAACAGGCTCCAGGCTCCCAGCTGTCAGCCCAGAGCCTGACGCGGGGCTCGAACTCCCGGACAGTGAGATCGTGACCTGGCTGAAGTCGGACGCTTAACCGACTGCGCCACCCAGGTGCCCCACTTTTTTTTTTTTAAATGTTTATTTCTGAGACTGAGACAGAGCATGAGTGGGGGAGGGGCAGAGAGAGAGAGGCAGACTCAGAATCTGAAGCAGGCTCCAGGCTCTGAGCTGTCAGCACAGATGCCGATGCGGGACTCGAACTCACAAACCATGAGATCATGACCTGAGCTGAAGTCAGTTGCTCAACCGACTAAGCCACCTATGTGCCCCTGTGCGAATCATTTTCTACTGGTTTATTTTGTGTGAAAACTTTTAATTTTATAACCGTTCTGAGTTCTTGATGCCATGTTTTTTTTTAATATGAAATTTATTGACAAATTGGTTTCCATACAACACCCAGTGCTCATCCCAAAAGGTGCCCTCCTCAATACCCATCACCCACCCTCTCCTCCCTCCCACCCCCCATCAACCCTCAGTTTGTTCTCAGTTTTTAACAGTCTCTTATGCTTTGGCTCTCTCGCAACTTGATGCCATGTTTTATTTCTGCTTTCACTTTCAACATTGTTCATTTTATTGCTGTCACTATCCCACCCTCACAGTGTAGTGTAGTGGGGAAATTGAAGTAAATGTGCTTTCTTTCTTACCTGTGTATGCATCTATCAGATCTGAGCATATGGAAGGGGTAGAAAGCAAGGCTTCCCATAAGATGAATATTTAAACTGATTTTAAAGAAGCTGTAGGCTTTAGTATAAAAGAGGGAGTGACAGTGCTCTAGGTAGAGCAATGTTTGAGAAGTACGAAGACTCAGATGTGAGAAAAACATAATGGGTTCTATAAACTGCAGGCTACTCTTAGAGCCAGAGCGGGGCAGGAGGGGGGAGCACTAAGGGGAAGTCCTAGTGGCCAAATTAATAGAAAGTCTGTGCATTTCACTTGTGTAATGTGAATAGAACCCAGGGTCCCACACAGCCCAGTTTCTCTGTGGAGCGGCACATAAGAAAGCTCAGTCTAATCGCAAAAGTCATTAACTAATTCTGATTTCTACCTCGTTTCTCAGAAGAACACTAAAATCCTCTTCTCACCCCCAACCCCAATTCCTATTTTCTAGGACCTTAAGACTACCCTTGCATCTCTTATTATCCAATATTTTCTTGGCACTAGGTTTCATGTCTCTTCTCTGCTCCCACCCCCTTTCTCATCTCCTCAAGTTTTCTTAAATTCTTCAGGTCTTTTCCTGGCCCTTTCTTTGTCCAATTAACCACCTGATCTATATCCCAAAAGATGCAAAACAGGGCTGCTGGAGGCAGAACTTTCTTTAGATGGCAGGGACTAGAGATAACATTTTATTATGAAGCCTGTGGCAGAAATAGAAGGACATTGAATCAGAGGATGACCTAAGTTTGCATTTTAGAATGTTTACTTTCATAAAATTATCAAGAATAAACCATTACTTCAGTTACATAAACTTGGTAAGTGCTTAGCCTTTATTAAATTTACATGTGTACAGACTCTTCTAATATAGGATATAGGGGTTTTTTTTTTACTTCCGGAAGACTTTAAACCACTTGACAAAACATAAATAGAAAATTGGGACCGAGGAAAAATCTCTCTGCAAAAAGACAGTGTTACAGTTTCTTTTGATTCAGCTTTAAGCTTACCTCCAGGTTGCTCAGTTTCCCAGCTCGAAAGAGGAATATAAGGGAAGAGGAAACTAATTCCTCAGGAGAAGCCATGTCTTCCAGTCTTGAATCACATACATAGGAACTCTTCATGACTGGTGCACGGAGTAATAGAGCTACAAAGCTTAACATGCTGTAGCAATTACGGTGATGGCTTTCAAAGATGATTTCTTAGGGGTGTTTTTGAGAAGTTAAGGACCACACAGTAAAATGCAAATTTAATGTAAGAGGCTGTAAGGCCTGAATATATAGCATTCTAGTGTGTAAGATTCAGGGACCTGCACTCCATGCCTAGAGCATGAATGGTTTGCATACCCATTAGCTTTCCTGTATCTGTTAATTCTCTCAGATTTGTTCAAGGGGCAACTATAGAATAGGACAGATACTACTTTCATCTGGAAGGATTTATTTATTTTTTTTAATGTTTATTTTTGAGAGAGAGAGAGAGCCATAGCATAAGCAGAAGGGCAGAGAGAGAGAGGGAGGGAGGGATGGAGGGAGGGAGAGAGAGAGGGAGAGAGGGAAGGCGACACAGAATCTGAAGCAGGCTCCAGGCTCCAAGCTGTCAGCACAGAGTCCGATGCAGGCCTTGAACTCACAAACCACCTGAGCCAAAGTCAGACTTTTAACTCAGTCATCCAGGTGACCCTGGAAGGATTTATTTTAAAATGTTTATTTGAGACAGTGTGCATGTATGCGAACAAGAAAGGGGCAGAGAGGGAGAGAAAATACCAAGCAGGATCCACGCTGTCAGCACAGAGCCTGACGTGGGGCTCCATCCCACAAACGGTAGGATCATGACCTGAGCCAAAATCAAGAGTCAGATACTAAACCAGATGAGTCACCCAGGTGCCCCTCATCTGGAAGAATTTTAAAGCAGATGTTTTAAGTACACTTTTGACATAGACCTATCAGACTGGGAAAGCCTGATTCTAAGGACTGTGCTGCAGAGACCTGCTTATGCCATAATATGCATTTCTAGTAACTGTTTGCTAAGTGGTATGAATTTATAGTGGCCAAGTGAGTTTTGAGGCATTGCCAGTAATCATCATTAGGATATATCTACCCTTTCTTTCCTGCAGCAGATCAAGGTATCCTCCGGGTTTACAAAGGAGTGCCCAGTAAGGTCTGGCATGGCATTTAGTGGACAGGTGTGTGGATTAAATAAGACATGTAGGAAGTATCTGCACATAGTCAACCCATAGTAAATATTAAATCCCTTTTCCTTCTCAAGTTTCTAAGTCCCAGACAACAGTTGTGTTGTCATTAAATCTGATTGCCATGATGAACATAAGAGGATTACTATCTCTAACACACCAGTGGAGCCTCATTTTCCATTTTTCTTTTTCATTGACTGTGGTTTTGTGATTCTATTAAGATTGAGAGAGGAGAAAGGTGAATTTGATGGTTGGAAAGCTATAGTTGGGTTTAGAGAAGTAAGGTAATAGCCCGACCAAAGGTAGAAACATGAACAAAAATGGAGAGATGTGTGGTGATCAAATTCCTGTGAGAAGAGGACATTCATCCTTTGGGGAATAGAAAAAGATACTCAGCTGAATGAAATTAATCAAACCTGTGTTTTAGAAGTCACTGGGGATATACAAGCTACCAATTTATGTGAAGTGAAGGTGGGACAGTTTGGCAAAACTTAGTGATACAGAAAACAATTACGTATTTCACATTCATTAGGCTGAAGTTTTTTTTTTTCTATTTTTACACTTCAATTCTATACTAGTTCCCCTTTTTGCTATAGTGCAATGTTGAAATGTGTTTATTTTTAACTTCTAGGTAAACATTCACTATCAACTAATCAGAAATTCTAGATTTACACATGAAGCATTTCACAGGTATCAAAAGGAGAAACTTTAAAATAAAAATGTACTTTAGATATAAGAAAATAGAATTTCTGGTTTCTAGTCTCTTTTGAAAGCAGGAGTATTCTAAAGACAACTTTATCTTAGAATTGCAGCGAAAATGTTGATATTTAAATTTGGTTAAGGGGAAAAAAGTGAATTTTAGGTCATCAGTCATATGACAACAAAGGTGTAATTTTCCTAAAAATGTTTTAACAGGAATATTTTCATGCAGAGCATCTTATTTTATTCTGAAAGTCCTGCTTTTCCCAGCAACCAGTAATTTCATTTTAGTATTTCGATCGGTATTTTTCTCTTTTCCACAATCTGTTCATAGTGGTGGGAAACTCGGACTTAACACTGTTTAGCCATGCAGATCTTGAAATTAGAATGTCTTTCTCAATGCGGACATCATTTGAATAGGGAATCAAACTATTGATAGAAATACTGAAGAAGCAGTTCACTGTGATATCATAAAACATTCATAATGAAAATTACAAGGAAGTTGCAAGGGAAGGAAAGATGTCTTAAGGTTCAAACCCTCCAGAAAGATTCAATAAACCTAGAGAGGTAGTTTTCCATCAGCCTGGTAATGACCCCCTGTTAAGCTTTAAACTGAAAAGAAAGCATTACTGTTTTTGTTTTTAAAGCTTAAAAACTATAAAAGAAATGAAATGAAACACGATTTCGACCACTCTTTTAAAGTTCTGAAGATGATTCTAATATCCTGCCAATGTTGAGAAATCTTGCTTTCTTCTTGACAGATGACCTTCTCTTTGACTCCCTTAGCCAAGATTCCTGAAAGTAAAGCCTTTCTTAATTTCATATTAAGCCAATATTAGAAAATATCTATATTAAAAATTCTTCTCCTGGGAAACAGGGGTTTTTAGCTATTGTGCCCTTGATTATTCTGTTCTACCCTAGTAATTTACTGTGAAATCTTCTACCTGTTCTGTAAATCATTCTCTACCACTTCCCCTTTCTTCCTTACTCTTGACTCTGTAACGTCACCATTTAGACAACCATTACTTTCCTCACCTCCATATGCAACTTCTCCTGCTTTTACTTTTGCCCCCTATTTAAACTTTGGTCATCCTCACTCTGTTTGTTAAGCAGCCCTGACCTGCTACCATCCCACAGGCTTGTGTTCTGCCCACGCTGTATTCAGTTTGTGCTGCTGTTGGAGATCCTGAAGGCTTGGCTTCTGCTTGGAGAAACTTCCATTCTTCTCATCCTGCCAAATCCCTGTCTACATGTAAAATGTAGTGTGAATTTTGCTTCCTGATGAAATGATAAAAATACCAGATACCGCCCCTCCCCAGTCAAATGAAGACTGGTCTTTATAATAAAGCACATATTTCTAGAGACTACAGTTTGGCTTTGTAAATCTTGTAAGGGTGAATTAGAAATGATGACTTTAGAAATCCTCTAGGGAGAAAAAAATCACTTGAAAGTATCCTTTTGGCATAAAAATAATCACAAAAACTTTCTGATATCTTCATAGAGGATAAGCACTGTAAGGCTTAAGTATTTGACAACTGGCATAATATTCTCTTCAGTGAGTTTTATGTAGAGTTTGGTTCCATGTGTCTTTTTCTCACCATATCTAGGCTACACTTAAAGTGGGTTAAAAGGACTTTAATTTTCTCTATTGCCTGTGTTAAAAAAAAAACAAAAAAACAATTTACACACATAGGGGTGGGCTATGTGATGTGACTTCTGTATCTGTGAGGAAAAACTTGAGGTTTTTCACAAAGCACGTTACCAATGAATCCAGAATGGGAGTTAGATATTGAAAACCCCAATAGGAAATGTGCATTAAGAGCATCAAAAATGAAGCAGGCAATATTTTTCTCCCTGTTAGTTTTGATTGGATTTCATTTGAAATCACATGTTTGCTTCTGCAGAACACAAAGTTCAGAAAAAGACGTAAATCTCCTTGGGAGGTCAGGGGAGAGTAATCAGGAGGGAGGGGTCTCCAGAGGAATAATTCAATGAATGGGGCTGTTTGGCTGGCAAAACAGTGCTACCAAGGGGCCTAATCACTGTTTTCAAATATTTGAAGGGCTCTTGTGTGGAAGCTGCACCCAACTTGTTCTGTAGGTACTAATGGGGAGAGATTAGCAATAGAGTGTATTGAAAAAGATGTGAAGAAGAATTCATGATATAAATATTATGGTCTCCAAGGAAACATTTCTATATTCTGGGATATATACTATTTTTCTACACATTAATGTCTTTGTTTTAAATATAATTTATTGTCAAGTTGGCTAACATACAGTGTATACAGGGTGCTCTTGGTTTTGGGGGTAGATTCCCATGATTCATCGCTTATATACAACACCCAGTGCTCATCCTAACAAGTGCCCTCCTCAGTGCCCATCACCCATTTTCCCCTCTCCCTGCCCCCGCCATCAACCCTCAGTTCGTTCTCTGTATTTAAGAGTATCTTATGGTTTGCCTCCCTCTCTGTTTGAAACTATTTTTTCCCTTTCCCTTTCCCCATAGTCTTCTATTAAGTTCCTCAAGTTCCACATATGGATGAAAACATATGGTATCTGTCTTTCTCTGACTAACTTATTTCACTTAGCATAATACCCTCCAGTTCCATCCATGTTGTTGCAAATGGCCAGATTTCATTCTTTGTCATTGCCGCGTAGTATTCCATTGTATATATAAACCACATCTTCTTTATCCATTCATCAGTCGATGGACATTTGGGCTCTTTCCATAATTTGGCTATTGTTGAGAGTGCTGCTATAAACATTGGGGTACAAGTGCCCCTATGCATCAGTACTCCTGTATCCCTTGGGTAAATTCCTAGCAGTGCTATTTCTGGGTTGTAGGGTAGTTCTATTTTTAATTTTTTGAGGAATCTCCACACTGTCTTTCCAGAGTGGCTGCACCAGTTTGCATTCCCACCAGCAGTGCAAAAGTGTTTCCGTTTCTCCACATTCTCACCATCTGTTGTTTCCTGAGTTGTTAATTTTAGCCACCCTGACCTGTGTGAGGTGGTATCTCAATGTGGTTTTGATTTGTATTTCCCTGATGGTGAGTGATGTTGAGCATCTTTTCATGTGTCTGTTGACCATCTGGATGTCTTCTTTGGAGATGTGTATATTCATGTCTTCTGCCCATTTCTTCACTAGATTATTTGCTTTTGGGTGTTGAGTTTGGTGAGTTCTTTATAGAGTTTAGATACTAACCTTTTATCTGATATGTCATATGTAAATATCTTCTCCTTTCTGTCAGTTGCCTTTTAGTTTTGTTGATTGTTTCCTTTGCAGTGCAGAAGCTTTTTATCTTGATGAGGTCCCAATAGTTCATTTTTGCTTTTGTTTCCCTTGCCTTTGGAGACATGTCGAACAAGAAATTGCTGTGGCTGAAGTCAAAGAAGTTGTTGCCTGTTTTCTCCTCTAGGGTTTTGATGGTTTTCTTTCTCACGTTTAGGTCATTCATCCCTTTTGAATTTATTTTTGTGTATGGTGTAAGAAAATGGTCCAGCTCATTCTTCTGCATGTTGCTGTCCAGTTCTCCCAGCACCATTTGCTAAAGAGACTGTCTTTTTTCCACTGGATACTCTTTCCTGATTTGTCAAAGATTAGTTGGCCATACATTTGTGGGTCCAATTCTGGGTTCTCTATTCCATTGGTGTATGTGTCTGTTTTTGTGCCAATACCATACTGTCTTGACGATTGTAGCTTTATAGTGGAGGCTAAAGTCTGGGATTGTGCTGCCTCCCACTTTGGTTTTCTTTTTCAACATTACTTTGGCTATTCTGGGTGTTTTGTGGTTCCATACAAATTTTAGGATTTTTGTTCTAGCTCTGAGAAGAATGCTGGTGCAATTTCAATTGGGGTTGCATTGAATGTCTACACATTGATTTCTTAGTGAATTGTCTCCCAGTTAATTTAGAATTTAGAATGGGCTATTTCTTCTTTACAACAAATGATATGAACTTAGGTTATTTAGGTTTTCTTGGACTCTATTCTTACCCTTACCACGTAGTAAGCCCTTTGTAAATATAAGACATTATTATTGTTGCCTAGCAAAGGTGTTTTAAAAAGTACTAAATCCTTAACACGGCAGTGTGTTTAGAAAAGAAGAATGAACTTGATGATCTGGGACAAGTTGTTCTGATAAGTGGGTGAATGATGAGGTTAACTTTCCAATATCCTAGTCTTATGTATACATTTTATAATTTGAATGAAGTACCTCTACCCATTCAAATGCACATCTGCAAAAATATTGCAGATGAGTATCAAGAATCCTTGCTCAGGGCAAATGCAGGAACAGAGGCACAGTTATTCCCCTTGATGGGCAAAGCTGAATTCAGGATGGGCATCTACTCTTGCAGAATTGTTCTTTTCCTATTCAGTGTGAGATACTAAGGGGAAAAAAAGGGAAAAAAAAAAACGAAAAAAAAAGTGAAATTGTTTGAACTTTTCATTGGTTTACTTTTTATTTTAAAAACTGTGCACGGAGGCACCTGGGTGGCTCAGTTGTTTAAGCATCTGACTTTGGCTCAGGTCATGATCTCACAGTTTCACAAGTTCGAGCCCCAAATTGGGCTCTGTGCTGACAGAGCCTGGCACCTGCTTCAGATTCTGTGTCTCCCTCCCTCTCTGCCCCTCCTCTGTTTGTAGTCTCTCTCTCTCTCTCTCTCTCAAAACTAAAATAAACAATAAAAAATGTTAAACAAACAAACAAACAAAACTTTGCATGAGGCGCCTGGATGACTCAGCCAGTTGAGCGTCCCAGTTTGCTTTGGTCATTTCACGGTTCGTGAGTTTGAGTCCTGAGTTGGGCTCTGTGCTGACAGCTCAGAACCTGGATTCTGCTTTGGATTCTATGTTTCCCTCTCTATCTGCCCCTTCTCCACTGTCTTTCTGTCTCTCTCTCAAAAAACAAATTTAATAAACATTAAAAAAATTTTTTGCAAACAATGAGTAGATACTAAGATTTCATTTGTTAATATCTCTGAAAAAGGTAGGTATGGGCAACATTCAAATAGGTGTGCAGAAAACATTAAAATATAGAGAAAAAATATGAGGCCCTGAAACTTCAGAAGTAGTGACAATTGAGATGAAACCTGGCCATGTACGCATAAATACCATTTTTTTGTTATTAAAAGACAGCCTACGTTAGATATTCTGAATGCTCCTCCTAACTGAAACAATTAAAATGCTGAATAAAATGGGAAAAAAAGTCATAAAAGTAAATTTCAGAATCAAGGATAACTGAAATCGTATGCAGATAAAATCACCATAAATGTATTCAGGTACTTCCTTTCATTTTTATGTAGAAAATGCTCTAGGAAACTGGGTTGCTTCTCACAGAGCAGGATTAAGAAGTCTGGCTTAAAGTTTTTTATAGGTCTAGAGTTTTCCATACTTCTCAGAATCTTGGTAAAAGTATTAATGGTGTGGTCCCAGAGATCTGTACTTAATTCGTCTGGGCTGGGACCCAGATCCTGGTAGTTCTCAAAGTTCCCCAATCTTTCTAATGTCCTGCCAAAGTTGAGAAACCTGCACTAGTGTAGATTTTTATTGTTGACTAATGACCACCTCCTCAGCCTGTGCAGCCCGGATTCCTAAACAGAGCCGTGCTTTTCCTTACTTTGGGTCTTGGAGTACGTAGCTGTTTCATGAATTTGACTGTAAAATCACTGCTGATGACCCCAAATCACTATGATCCTATCATTCCTCCCAGGTTTTAAACCATATAACCAAATGCTTATTGGACATTTCCATTTAAACGATTTTTTACCCCAAATATTTACTGCTTTTTGAGAGTAAGCATGAGCATGGGGGGAGGGAGGGAGGGAGGGAGGGAGGGAGAGAGAGAGAGAGAGAGAGAGAGAGAGAGAGAGAGAGAGAGAAAATGAGAATTTAAAGCAGGCTCCACACAGTCAGTGAGGAGCCAGACCTGGGGCTTGAACTCACAGACTCTGAGATCATGACCTGGCCCAAGAGTCAGATGCTTAATTGACTGAGCCACTCACGTGCCCCTTCCCTTAAATGTCTTCTCTCAAACTCCCCATGCCCTCCCATAGCATTAGCAGCACCTCCTGTGAAAGCCTGCAGTCACGTTTGATATTGCTGCCTCCTGCCAATTTCCTTTCCTCTGTCTGAAGTTTCTTTCTATTGCTTCCATTAAGTAGAACCCTTCGGCCTTTCCATGCCTGGAGTCTGTTTACTCCAGGTTCTCACTAGCTGGCATGGCTATTATTCGTAGCAGTTTTCTGGCCTTCCCAAATGTAGGTCTTCGAATCTCCAAGGTATCCTATTTATGCCTAGTGGGGGGAATTTAAGCATTGCTTTAATTTCATTCCCTCCTTTCATTGATTCCTGTTTTTATTTTTGGCATGTTAAAGGTCTGCATAATTTGACCTAAGCCTTTCCACCTAACATTGTTTAATGCCATTTGTTCATCTTTTTTTTTTTTTTTCTGGAAAGTCTGTCATGTATGCTCCACAGTGTGCTTTGATTAATTCAGTGTTTCCCAAAGTTGATGCTTCTCACTGATGACACTTGAGATGATTTTGGGTGGTATATGAATACACTTCAAGAATGTTTAGTTATATATTTAAGTTTAATGTAAACTAGCGAAACGCACATGTACTTCAAATCCATGATTTGACAGATTTTTATGGCTTAGACTGAGACTAAAGTAAATACTCAAGTTTTTTAAAGTATCAATTTAAATAAAATGTTAAATATGTAATATGGAAGAACTGCGAAGGTGATACATGAATAGCTGACATCCATAAAAAGAGTGCTTTAGGTTATTTTCACTTTCTCGAATATGGTGGGACAGATTCTACCCCTTCTTTCAGGCCTGATTTAACTTCAGAAATCTTCATAAAATCAACTATGCCAAACCTGCTGGAGAGATGTAGAAGGATGAAGAAAAACAAAAACCATTGGTTTTGACCCAGAACCCTAGTAATGTGTGAATGCAGGGTTTTGTTGAATGGGGAGCTGATGCGGAGCTCCAGATGGGCTACTCATTTGAACAGCAAAGGGAAAAATGACTCTAGGGGCGGTACCAAAGGTGAGACCCAGCTGAGCATGCAGGTAGCTCTGAACTGCCATCCACACAGCCAGCTCCTTCCTAAAAGTTGGACAAGTGCAGATTGAGAGAGACCCAACAGAGCTATAGTCTCGCCGTAACTTTCGTCTTCTCGTGTACCATCCCTTCTTCCTCTTCTCCCCAAATCCTGCCTTGTATGCATTCCCAAAGGAGACCAGGGACTAGTAGCTAGTCTGGGGTTGGAAGGGTGTGAGGCACAGATATTTGAGGTGAGAATACGTGCTGCGGGCTGTCCTAGCTTGTCTGGGCCCTTTATGCTTGAAAAACCAGTCCTAGAGTACTTGGGGGAAGAAGCCCAAAGTGACAATTAATGTTATTCATCCTCCCCCACTCCGTAAATGGAGGCTTTTCCCATGGTTGAATCATGGTTAAATCATAGGATGTTTGTTTTTCTTTTCCTGTACTTTCTCCCTCGGGGAACTCCTACACTCCCACGCCCCCCACAAATGTGCCTGACTGGATAGGAGTCCGGTAATCACGGTGACTTTGAGGTATCCTTTCGTCTCCCCCTGGAATTAAGTCTGTCAACTGTGAAACCAGTTTCTGACAATTATTTTTAGTGGTTTCACTCTTTATCAAACAAGAGGAAGAAGTTCAAGTGAAATCGAGGGTGTGTGTGTGCAAGCATGTGTGTGCATGCATGTGTGTTAGTAAAACCTGAGCTAGGGTTTGGGTGTCAGGTGTTACTTTTAGCTCTGCCTGTAACAAGCTGGGTGTGTTTCCCCATCAATAACAAGAAGGGTGGGACTGGAACACCTCTAGATTGCTCCTGGCTCCATCAGAGTGAAGAATGCTTTTCCCTTGAGTTTTATGATGGTGTTTCCCTCTATTTCCTTAAATCTTCCAGGGATTTCCTGCCAGATACACTGGCATCAAGTGTATCAACTGATTTAAAAGGCTCATTTAAGGGGCAGGTGGTTAGGTTTAATTCAACTACTGACCGCATTCTGGATACTTAGGGGAGATAAGTGATTAGTTTTATCAGCTCCTGCTTTGAATAAGAAGTGGTTAGTTTTGGAGGAGGTGGGATTAGAAGAAGGTAAAAAGATGTTTTGAAACATGAAGGTAGGCCACTTGATTACGAAAGCAAAGACATCAAACTTGGTTAAGGAATAAATCTTCCTCTGAAGAGGGGCCGTGAAAAATCTGAACCCAAGCAACTGGAAATTTCTGGAGATCTGAAGAAATCTGGCAATTGACTCTTCTGCCTCAGGAAAACTTTATATTTTAACATGTGAAGCTCCACCTCCTGCTAAATTCTTCTGGTGTTTGAGAGCTCATAACATTATACATCCGGATGTTCCATTTACAGAGAGGGCTGACATACTTTATTATTTTTTTAATTTTTAATTAAATTAATTATTTTTTAAGTTTACATCCAAGTTAGTTAGCATATACTGCAACAATGATTTCAGGAGTAGATTCCTTAATGCCCCTTACCCATTTAGCCCGTCCCCTCTCCCACATCCCCTCCCGTAACCCTCAGTTCTCCATATTTAAGAGTCTTTTATGTTTTGTCCCCCTCCCTGTTTTTATATTATTTTTGCTTTCCTTCCCTTGTGTTCATCTGTTCTGTGTCTTAAAGTCCTCATGTAGGGGCGCCTGGGTGGCGCAGTCAGTTAAGCGTCCGACTTCAGCCAGGTCACGATCTCGCGGTCCGTGAGTTCGAGCCCCGCGTCGGGCTCTGGGCTGATGGCTCAGAGCCTGGAGCCTGTTTCCGATTCTGTGTCTCCCTCTCTCTCTGCCCCTCCCCCATTCATGCTCTGTCTCTCTCTGTCCCAAAAATAAATAAACGTTGAAAAAAAAAATTTAAAGTCCTCATGTAAGTGAAAACATGATGTTTGTCTTTCTCTGACTAATTTGCTTAGCATAATGTCCTCTGGTTCCATCCACGTAGTTGCAAACGGCAAGATTTCATTCTTTTTGACTGCTGAGTAGTACTCCACTGTATATATATACCATGTCTTCTTTGTCCATTTGTCCATCGATGAACATTTGCACTCTTTCCATACTTTGGCTATTGTCGATAGTGCTGCTATAAACATGGGGGTGTATGTGCCCCTTTTATCCTGTGGATAAATGTCTAGTAGTGAATTGCTGGGTCGTAGGGTGGTTCTATTTTTAACTTTTTTGAAGAACCTCCATACTGTTTTCCAGTGTCTGCACCAGTCTGCATTCCCACCAGCAGTGAAAAAGAGATCCTCTCTCTCCCCACATCCTCGCCAACATCTGTTGTTGCCTGAGTTGTTAATGTTAGCATTCTGACAGGTGTAAGGTGGTTTCTCCTGGTGGTTTTGATTTGTATTTCCCTGATGATGAGTGACATTGAGCATTTTTTCATGTGTCGGTTGGCCATCTGGATGTCTTCTTTGGAGAAGTGTCTATTCATATCTTTTGTCCATTTCTTCACTGGATTATTTGTTTTTTAGGTGTTGAGTTTGAAAAGTTCTTTATATATTTTGGGTACTAACCCTTTACCTGATATGACATTTGCAAATATCTTTTCCCATTCTGTAGGTTGCCTCTGAGTTTTGCTGATTGTTTCTTTTGCTGTGCAGAAGCTTTTTATTTTGATGAGGTCCCAGCAGTTCATTTTTGCTTTTGTTTCCCTTGCCTCCAGAGATGTATTGAGTTGATGTAAGAAGTTGCTGTGGCCAAGATCAAAGAGGTTTTTGCCTGCTTTCTCCTCGAGGATTTTGATGGCTTCCTGTCTTACATTGAGGTCTTTCATCCATTTTGAGTTTATTTTTGTGTATGGTGTAAGAAAGTGGTCCAGGTTCATTTTTCTGCATGTTGCTGTCCAGTTTTCCCAACACACTTGGTGCAGAGCCTGTCTTTATTCCAGCGGATACTCTTTCCTGCTTGGTCAAAGATTAGTTGGCCATATGTTTGAGTCCATTTCTGGGTTCTCTATTCTGTTCCATGGATCTGAGTGTCTGTTTTTGTGCCAGTACCATACTGTCTTGATGATTACAGCTTTGTAGTATAGCTCAAAGTCCGGGATTGTGACGCCTCCTGCGTCTTTGGTTTTCTTTTTCAAGATTGCTTTGGCTATTTGCGGTCTTATTCCATACAAAGATTAGGGTTATTTGTTCTAGCTCTGTGAAGAATGCTGCTGTTATCTTGACAGGGATTGCATTGAATATGTAGATTGCTTTGGGTAGTATTGACATTAACAATATTTTTTTCTATCCAGGAGCATGGACTATTTTTCCATTTTTTGTGTGTGTCTTCTTCAATTTCTTTCATAAGCTTTCTCTGGTTTTCAGTGTATAGATTTTTCACCTCCCTAGTTAGATTTATTCTTAGGTATTTTATGCTTTTTGGTGCAATTGTAAATGGGATCTATTCCTTCATTTCTCTTTCTGTTGCTTCATTGTTGGTGTATAGGAATGCAACCAATTTCTGTGCATTGATTTTATATTCTGCCACTTTGCTGATTTCATGGATCAGTTCTAGCAGTTTTTTGGTGGAATATTTTGGGTTTTCTATATAGTATCATGTCATCTGTGAAGAGTGAGAGTTTGACCTCCTCCTGGCTGATTTGGATTCCTTTTATTTCTTTGTGTTGTCTGATTGCAGAGGCTAAGACTTCCAATACTATGTTGAATAACAGTGGTGAGAGTGGACATCCCTGTCTTGTTCCTGACCTTAAGGGGAAAGCTCTCAGTTTTTCCCCACTGAGGATGATATTAGAGGTAGGTCTTTCATATACAGCTTTAATGATCTCGAGGTATCTATCCCTACTGTCTTGAGGGTTTTTATCAAAAAAGGATGCTGTATTTTGTCAAATGTTGTCTCTGCATCTCTTGAGAGGATCGTGGTTCTTGCCTTTCTTTTTTTGATGTGATGGATCACATTGATTGTTTTGTACATATTGAACCAGTCCTGCCTCCCAGGTATAAATCCCACTTAGTCATGGTGAATAATTTTTTTTACTGTATTGTTGGATCTGGTTGGCTAATATCTTGTTGAGGATTTTTGTGTCCATGTTCATCAGGGAAATTTTCTATAGTTCTCCTTTGTCTTGTTTTGGAATCAAGGTAATGCTGGCTTCATAGAAAGAGTTTGGAAGTTTTCCTTCCATTTCTATTTTTTGGAACAACTTCAAGAGAATAGGTGTTAACTCTTCTTAAATGTTTGGTAGAATTCCCCCTGGAAAGTCATCTGGCCCTGGACTGTGGTTTTTTGGGAGATTTTTGATCACTAATTTGATTTCTTTAAGGGTTATGGGTCTGTTCAAATTTTCTATTTCTTCCTGTTTCAGTTTTGGTAGTTTGTATGTTTCTAGGAATTTGTCCATTTCTTCCATATTGCCCATGTTATTGGTGTATAATTGCTCATAATATTGTCTCATTGTATTTCTGCTGTGTTGGTTGTGATCTCTTCTCTTTCATTCTTGATTTTATTTATTTGGGTCCTTTCCTTTTTCTTTTTGATGGAAACTGGCTAGTGGTTATCAATTTTGTTAATTCTTCTGGTTTCATGGATCTGTTCTACTGGTTTTTTGGTTTCAATAGCATTGATTTCTGCTCTTTATTATTTCCTGTCTTCTGCTGGTTTGCTATTCTTTTTCCAGCTCTTTCAGGTATAAGGTTTGGTTGTGTATCTGAGACCTTTCTTCCTTCTTTAGGAAGGCCTGGACTACTATATACTTCCCTCCTATGACCACCTTTGCTGTGTCCCAGAGGTTTTGGGCTGTGGTGTTATCATTTTCATTGTCTTTCATGTACTTTTAAATTTCCTCTTTAACTTCTTGGTTAGCCCATTCATTCCTTAGTAGGATGTTCTTTAATCTCCAAGTATTTGTTATCTTTCTAAATTTTCCTGTGGTTGATTTTGAGTTTCATAGCATTGCAGTCTGAAAATATGCACAGTATAATCTCGATCTTTTGTACTTGTTGAGGGCTGATTTGTGTCCAGTATGTTATCTATTCTGGAGAATGTTCTATGTGCCCTGGAGAAGAATGTATAATCTGCTTTAGGATGAAATGTTCTGAATATATCTGTTAAGTCCATCTGGTCCAGTGTATCATTCAAAGCCATTGTTTCCTTGTTGATTTTCTGAGTAGATGATCTGTCCATTGTTATAAGTGGGGTGTTGAAATCCCATACTACTATGGTATTACTATCAATGAGTTTCTTTGTGATTAATTGATTCATATATTTGGGTGCTATCACATTTGGAGCATAAATGTTTACAATTGTTAGGTCTTCTTGGTGGATAGACCCCTTAATTATGATATAGTGTCCTTCATCTCCTGTTACAATCTTTAAAGTCTAGATTGTCTAATAAAATCTTTAAAGTCTAGATTGTCTACTCTGGCTTTCTTTAGTTGACCGTTAGCATGATAGATGGTTCTCCATCCCCTTACTTTCAATCTGATGGTGTCTTTAGGCATAAAGTGGGTCTCTTATAAACAACATATAGATGGACCTTGCTTTCTTATCCATTATGTTACCCTATGTCTTTTGATTGGAGCATTTAATCCACTGACGTTTAATTTTTTTTTAAAGTTTGTTTATTTTTGAGAGAGACAGCCTCAGTGGGGGAGGGGTAGAGAGAGAGGGAGACACAGAATCCGAAGCAGGCTCCAGGCTCTGAGCCGCCAGCACAGAGCCCAACGCAGAGTTCAAACCCACGAACTGTGAGATCATGACCTGAGCTGAAGTCGGACGCTCAACCAACTGAGCCACCCAGGTGCCCCTTAGTCCACTGATGTTTAGAGTGAATACTGAAAGATACGAATTTATTGCCATTATGTTTCTTGTAAAGTTGGAGTGTCTGGTGGTGTTCTCTGGTCCTTTCTAGTCTTTGTTGGTTTGGGTCTTTATTTTTTCCATCTTTTCTCCCTTCAGAGAGTCCCCCTTAAAATTTCTTGCAGGGCTGGTTTAGTGGTCATGAACTCCTTTAATTTTATTTGGGAAACTTTTTACCTCTCCTATTTTGAATGACAGCTTTGCTGGATAAAGAATTCTTGGCTGCATATTTTTCCAGTTCAGCATTTGAATATATCCTGCCACTCCTTTTCTGGCCTGCCAAGTTTCTGTGGATAGGTCTGCTACAAACCTGATCTGTCTTCCCTTGTAGGTTAAGGACTTTTTTTCATTACTGCTTTCATGATTCTTTCCTTGCCTGAGTATTTTCTGAATTTGACTATAATATGCCTTGTTGATGGTCAGTTTTTGTTGAATCTAATGGGAGTCCTCTGTGCTTCCTGGATTTTGATGTCTGTGTCTTTCCCCAGGTTGGGAAAGTTTTCCTCTATGATTTGCTCACATAACCCTTCTACCCCTTTTTCTCTCTTCCTTTTCTGGGACCCCTATGATTCTGATGTTGTTCCTTTTTAACAAGTCACTGATTTCCCTAATTCTTAAATTGTGCTCTTTTGCCTCAGTGTCTCTCTTTTTTTCTGCTTCATTATTGTCCATAAGTCTGTCCTCTAGATCACTGATTCCCTGCTCTGCCTATCCATCCTTGCTGCCGTGGCATCCATCTGAGATTGCAGCTCAGCTATAGCATTTTTTATTTCATCCTGACTAGCTTTTACTTCTTTTATCTCCGCAGAGGGATTCTAATCTATTTTCAACTCCAGCTAGTATTCTTATTATTGTGATTCTAAATTCTGGTTGAGACATCTTGCTTGTATCTGTGTTGATTAAGTCCCTGGCTGTCCTGCTCTTTCTTTTGGGGTGAATTCCTTTGTTTCATCATTTTGAAGGGAGAAAAAGGAATTAATGAGGTAAAAAAAATTAAAATTAAAACATTAAAAATAGCACACACACACAAATCAAATAAATGATGCTAGATCCTAGGTGGGTTGTGGTCTGGGTGTTGAAAGGGGCTTGATAGATTAGAGGGAAAAAAGAGGAAAAAGAAGAAAAAAAAGGAAAACATTTGAAAATTTTTAAAAATGAATACAATGAAATAGAATAAAATGAAATGATGGAATAAAATAGAATTTGAAAAATTTACAAAAAAGTAATATAGTAGAAAAAATTTAAGAAAAATGTTTAATAATAATTGAAAATAAAAGTTTTCTTTTTCTGTATTCAAGAAAAAGAAAAGAAATGAAGAAAAGAGAACATTGAATAGATGGACCAGCTAACAGACTGAAATATGATTGAAGTTACATCGCTTTCACCTAGAAGTCAAATTATGAAGAACTTTGTAGTCTGTAAACAAAGCAGGTGGAGAGACTTGTGGTGTTTCTGAAGAGCGAGGTTGGCCCACTTGGGTGGGGCTTAGTGTAACGGCTTCGTTCTCCACTAGATGGCGCTGCTTAGCTTACTGGGGTGGATTGTCGCGCTTGTAGGTGTGTATGCGCATGTGCAGGAGGGGTGAAAATGACGTCACCCAGCTACCTAGTCTCTGGTATTGGAACTCTGTTCTCCCCAATCATCAAGTGCACACCTGTCCTTTGTCTACGGCTTCCCTCCACTCCCTTTTACACTGTCCGTGACCAAGCCGTCAGGTTGCCAGGTGGCACCTCCTTCCTGAGTTTTATCTCACATGTGGCTGTTTTTATTGACCCCTTCTGAGGGACTGTGGCTTTGACCTGTTCTGCCCCTCTGCGGGAGGGTCTTACTGAGAAATGGCCAGGTGCCAGCCACACCCAGGAACGTTCATGGGACCGTGCTGCTGCCGATGTCCAGAGACTGTGTCTGGGTGCCATCCCGCCCCAGAAAAAGTTCATGCAATCATGTAGCAGCTACATTTCAGGGATTATGGCAAATCACAACACGCATCTGGCACTAGGCTTCACCCCCAGCGACCTTGTTCCAGCACCAGTGAATGTGGTTGTTCTCCAGGGTCCACTGGGGCCTTTTTGGGGAGGCCACACAGCCTCCACCAAATATCTTCCCAGTAGGGGGACTACCTCACCCCATGTGGCCTGAGGACCACCCGGACTTCACTCTGCTCCTGGGGATTTGCCCTTCTCACCAGAGCACCACCAGGTATTGAGCTGCAGAGTTTCAGACTCTGCGTTCTCTGTTTATAGAGTCTTAATGGAACTTAAACCGTCTCCTTTCTCCTTTTCCCTTTTTAGTTCAGTCTGTGTGGCTGTTTCCATTTTTCTGCTTTCTCTCCAGCTGCTTTTGGGGTGGGGTGCTTTTCCCATACTCTACCAGCACCCCCCCTCTCGCCCCCCATCTCCATCCTCTCTCCACAAACAAAAACAGCTCCCTGCCCTCCGTGGCTTCTCTCTCGACCAGTTCACCTCTCTGTGCCATGTACCTGCAGATTTCTGTGGTTCAGGTTGTGCAGATTGTTGTGTTAATCCTCAAATCAGTTTTCTTGGTGTGCAGGATGGTTTAGTGTTGATCTGGGTATATTTCATGGATGTCAGACACACAAAAAAATTCCATGCTATTCCACCATCTTGGCTCCTCTAAATTCAAAATATTGGGCTGACATCTTTGTATGGCGTTTTCTAGGGAGCTGAAAAACACTCTGATTATATATACTATTGGTGTGTGTGTGTGTGTGTGTGTGTGTGTGTGTGTGTGTGTGTGTTGCAACACTATTTTCTTTCTCAGGGAAAGCTCAGCATTTAACAAAAGGATACTCTGCATGGTCATTCTGCTTGTGCACCTGACAGGTCAGAATTAGGCTGGGAGATTTTAATGTGTCACTATTAACTTTTTCCTATATTTTCTGTTTTTACATGAGAGATCCTCTCTGATAAATCCTTGTTCTCAGGAACCTAAAAGTTGTGAGAGCTCTAAGAATGATCATTCCTAACAAACATTTTACCATAGGCTATCCCTGCACTCATTGATCACACCATACGTCATTTTCCCAGGAACATGACTCAAAAGGGTTAATTTGACCAATATATAATAGTATCTAACATTCTGGCTGAAAAGAAGGATTCTATCTTCCCCTATTATGTCCTCCTTTCCAAGGAAGATTTTAATGAAAAATGCTTTGGAAGAGAAATTTACGTCCTGAATGATGATGATTCTTTTCAAGATGTTCACTATTTCCTCAATATACAAACAAATGAGCATCACAATAATCTTTTACTCTATTTAAAGAATAGCAATAATAGTGGATACCATTTTTTAGGCAGCCACTGAACTCTAGGAGTTTGGTGTATTAACTCATGCGGTCCTCCTCACAAACCCACAGGATAGTGATCCTTGTTTACCAGATGATGAAATGAGACTCCAAGAGGTTAACTAACTTGTCCAAGGTCATACAGCTAATAACAGCTCTGGTCTCTCTCTTACAAAGCTTATACACTTTATTATACACTAGATGGATTTTTTAAAATAACTGTTTTACATTTACAAGGGATTTTACAATTCTTTTAAGAACAAATATCAACTTTCAAGTTCTAATTAAAAATGATTTTTTTTTTTTGGAATTCACTCAGAACACAATTAGAACAAGCCATACACATGCATCCAAGATTTACAAAAAAACAGTGGATAGGTTTGAAGTAATAAGTTAGGTTCCCATATGATCATCTCTTTGGTGTTGGAAGGAGCTTTTGCAATCTCATCAAAACATCTGGTGGAGGGATTCCCTCTGCCACTGCCCTTAGGGGAACTACGTGAGCTGCTTTAGTGATGGGACATGCAGAACTTTTCAGGCAGAATTTTCCATTTTTGGACAGCTTGCATGATGAAGTAATAATACTTCACCTTTATATACTCTTTGCAGTTGACCTGGTACTCAGCCCTTTCCCACATCTTGTTTCATTTATGAAAGCTTGTTCTTACTGGGAGTCCAACTCTGTTCTCCCATTTCCTGCAGCTTGTAGGAACAATGGAAACTTTTTCTACATAGAATGTGAATGAGGAGGGGGACAGTGTTGGGGCAAATAGTTTCTAACTTAGTATTCCTGATGTATCTTTTTGCTAAGGTTGTTTTGGTGGACATATTACTTGTAGATGTGACTGTAATAGGTATTTTCTTTCCTCTTATGTGAACCCCTTTGAAGCTACAAGACCAAGAGTTTTGCTGATACAACTCTGTGTATCCTCCTTCTCGTCTGCATTCCCAGGCATGAAAAAACAGCAACATAGAAGATCAGAATGTTTCTGACCAGCAGCAATAATTTGACACTTTAGTGACAATAAGTCTGACATAGGCAATTACAAAGTAAATCTTTGGGTAGCTAAGATGGTTGGGTTAGTTTTAGAAATTGAAATTTTGACTTTTGACTGATTTGTTAATGTCAATGTGGTAAAACATACAAAAGAACCTTATATTACATACCCTTAATTGCACTTTTTGTGCTCTTTAAAAATGCATCCTGGGGCCTGATATTTGCAAAAGAACAAACCTCATTTTTTCCTTCTGATTTAGAAAGGGGCCATATATTTTTTTTTCTTTTTACTTTCTTTCTTTTTTTTTTTAGGGACCATATATTTCTAACTTGAGACCATTGTGTATATATAAGATGTATCCTTGGTTTTTTTGTTTGTTTGTTTTGTTTTTACTTTTCTCATTCTTGTGTGTAAGGTGTAAGCGTGCAAAAGGGAGAGGTATTGTGCAATCAGATATAGTTCAGAAAATGCATATGCAAGATTCACATGGATAAAATCATGTGATTTCACTAGACTCAGTTCTAATTCCTGCGTGACTCGAGTCTGTGGAACATGATTATTATGTGCCTCAGTTAAAGAATCAACCACACCATTGGTGCAGCTCTCCCATCAGGTTTATATCCCCATAATTTTTATTTGATAGGTGGATTTTACCTTTTGATTTGTGGGGAAATATGCTCCAAGATAAGAATTTAAAATTTGAAATCTATCTGATCTTCCACTTGATCAGAGAAGATTAGTCTGATAGTACTTTATTCAACCATGCTGGTTCCTTCTGAGAATCTCCTCAAAGTGTTGCCTGTTGATAAATTTTCCTACTCGTTTTTCTTCTTCAGAAATGTCAGTTATCTTATACCAATGGATATTCCTTTTTCTTTAAAGAAGATGAGCAGTCCCCACCCTTTCTCTGTTTCCTCATCCTTCTTCTCCTAGTTCTGTTCTCTACAAAATGGTAGCTGATGGCCTGTCTTTGAGAGGCCCCTGTAAAAATTATACTGGAATCAAAACACTGTGTGTGCATATTTTTATGACTGAATTTATGTGATAGTCACAACTTACTGAGTGTTGTATACTGGGTTTTAATCCTCAAGTCTAAGTGGCATTATCCTTATTTTACAGCTAAAAAGACTGATGATCGGAGTGTTTAAGTAACCTGTCCAGTATTGTTAGTAAGTGGATTCAGGTAGCAGAGGTATAAAATCAGAAGGGTGGTGAGGTGGTTGGGTAGAAGTTAATGTGAGAGACTGTGCAAAGAATTGGCTATATTAAATCATAACCATTGGGGAGTTAGGGGCATGTTATTTATTGTCAATTAACTAAATATCAAGGACAAGGCTCATAGTTATTCTTGTATAGTTCTAAAGAGAAGAAAAATGGTGAGGCATTCTTTTGCTCAAACATAATAATAGTTGTGAAAATATGCTTCTAGGAAGCAGAATTCCACCCTCATCCTTACCCCACCAAAGATCCCCATGCATCTGAGCTTCATCAAGAAGGATTTGTCATTTAGAATTGTCTTAAGATATGGGACTATTTCCACTGCTTCCTAAAAGTGTTCAGGTAGTCACAGACCAATTGTCAATGATGTTCTAGACTTTCTTAGTGTTGGACAGTATGGATATAACAAGACAGGCACAGTCCTTTCCTTGCAGTGCTTATATTGAGCATTTTGCTCAATTTCCAACATTTGGAAGAGCTAGAAAGTAGAAAAGGTAGGGAAGGAGTGAGTCAACAGGGAAGCTGTTCAAAAAAAGGACAAGGCCTGAGGGGAGGAGCTGGGATGCTTCAGAACTGTGGCCAGGAAGTGGCATCTTGGTCCAGGTTGTGCTGAGTGCACCTTGGTGAATGACAGGTCATCCCAGCTCGCAAGCAGCTGCTAATCTAGGTGGGTGAGCCACATCTTCAGGAGTGTCGATTGGTCCTGCCTGGGATTCAACCCTTGGGAACTGACCTGTTTCTCTGTGGTGGTCTCCTTGTGGACTGTGAGCTCTTTTGGTCTATTTTTCTAAAGACGGGGTCCTCAAGCCTGGGATGCACAGTATGTCAGTTCTTAGGTCAGCATTTCATTCATCCTAGCATTTTCTGGGAAAATAATAAGCCAGTGTCTTTCAGCAAGTCCTTCCAAAAGTGTAACAACTGTGTAGGAGTGTCAGTGTTCACATTATTGTTCAGTAGAGACAGCGAATGCATGTGTAATAAATGTGGCACTTATTTAATTCATATATTTGCATTAGAGATGAATCTACTTTTTAAAAGTATGATGAACAAAGTATAATTTGGCCTCTTTTAAACATTTTCTACCTTTTTACTTCTACATTGAAGTATTTCCGATTTTAACTTCTAATGCTCGGGGATGTGTGACAAATGTCCAATAGAGCACAAAAGCAGTACATTTCCTTTTATTATTGTTGTTATTTATTGTTGATATATGCTTCATTAAACAGTTCCTGTCTCATTACTGAAACAACTTAATATGGTTTTGCACGATTAATGTTTTTCATCAGCATTCATCATTGAATTGTTTTCCACCTAAGAAATGGGGTGGGTTTTTTTCTAAATAGTGTCTATGCTAGGAATGGGAATCTCATTACTAAACAGGTACATAGTAAGTTTTGGGAGGAAACTAATTTAAATCAATCAATAAAACTGTCTCTGTAGAGAATTACATGACAATTATGATAATGTACTACCTATCTTTTTATTTAGGTGGTTAAACATCTACTCATTTCTTTCTGCTTGGCCAGTAGCAGAGAAAAAACACCTTGGGGAGCCTGAGGGGCTCAGCTGGTTGAGTGTCCAATTTTGGTTCAGGTCATGATCTCGTGGTTCGTGAGTTCAAGCCCTGTGTTGGGATCTGTGCTGACAGCTCAGAGCCTGGAGCCTGCTTCAGATTCTAGGTCTCCCTCTCTCTCTGCCTCTATCCTGTTTGCATTCTGTCTCTCTCTCTCTCTCTCCAGGATACATAAAGATGAAAAAAACTTATAAAATTAAGAAGGAAATAGCACTCACATTTTGGCTTGAAATAATTCAAATGGGCATTTCTGTGTACGAAAGAGAAGTGAGCTGAGATGCAGGAGGCATGTGGTGTAGCTGAGCTGTGCCATCTGTCTAGTCCTCAGCTGCCTCATCTGTAAAATCAAAGGAGAGCTGATATTTTTCTCTAACTTTGCTTCCAGTTCTGATGTTTTATGGTCCTCACATTATCTACTTGCCACCACAAAATGTCTTTTACGTGTTAACGAAGGAATGAAGGCAAACAGAGAAACGGCTCACCAGGGGCACCCGGGTGGCTCAGTTGGTTAAGCACCGAACTCTTGATTTTTGGCTCAGGTCATGGTCTCATGGTTTGACAGTGTGGTGTCTGCTTGAGATTCTCTCTCTTGGCCCCTCCCACACTTGTGCAGGCGTGGTTCTTCCTCTTTCAATAAATAAGCTTAAAAAAAAAATTCACTTACCAAAACAAACAGCCAAACAAAAAACAAAAACAACTGTGATAAAGAAGTCTCGTATGATGGAAAGAGAACCCAGCCAGGAACTACAAGAGTTGGGTCCCACTTTTAGCTCTGTCCACAACTAGCTTTGTGATCTGGAATGAGGTCTTTCCTCAAGTAGTTCATACAGTTGTTTTCAGCTCTAAGATTTGGGAAGTTTAAAAAATGAAGTCAAAGCCAGAATGAAGGCCTACCGCTAGCTATACCTGATATTATTAGGAAGTGACCTTAGGACTGTGGGAGACCTCAGCGAACTTGGATTTGATGAGTTCCTCTTTCTTTAATACAGGGTAGGTGTTAAAAGAAACATAGCTTTTTAGATTACCTTTGACAAGACGTTGTTGAAGTTTGAAGAGGTGGATGACCAATACTTCTACCCCATAAATCCCCTGAGTTTGGAGCTGAATGAGAAATAGGCAGAGCCGGATAGATTAGGATCAAATGATAAACTCCTAAGGCCAGATCTGAGTGTATATCTTAGATGTTCCTGTAATCATGGAAAACTTGATTGTTCTGACTGTTGTCCTAGAAGTGTATGCTTTGGGATGATCTTCCAGAATTCTGTAAAGAAGGTGTTCTCCAATTTCCTGCTTCACATCTGCTGAACTCCAGCAGGTGACACAGAGGCAGATGGTTCTTTTAAGAAAGAATTTTGGGCCCTGGCCCATGAATATTCACCACACGAAGTTTAATATCCAGAGAAGGCCATTGCTAGTGAGAGGGGAGAAGCAAGTATAAATAACTGGGGCTGGTTTTCTGAAACGGGTGGGAATCTGCATACAAAGCTCCATGATGAGTTTTGTTAGTCTACTCTTCTTTGGAACCTCCAAAATATTTTTTTTACCAGAACCTGGAATGTTTTCTTTTAATTTTTTTTTTCAACGTTTATTTATTTTTGGGACAGAGAGAGACAGAGCATGAACGGAGGAGGGGCAGAGAGAGAGGGAGACACAGAATCGGAAACAGGCTCCAGGCTCTGAGCCATCAGCCCAGAGCCCGACGTGGGGCTCGAACTCACGGACCGAGAGATCGTGACCTGGCTGAAGTCGGACGCTTAACCGACTGCGCCACCCAGGCGCCCCTGTTTTCTATTACCTTATAGAAAGCCCTGTATTTTCTGTAGCCCTCAAAGAGTGAGGGTGGAAGGGTTGAACCATGCTTACGTAGTTCCTTGTTCTAATCTTTCCCATCATCTATGTCTTTCCTCCTTGTCTAGGGAGCACAGATGGACATGTGGGGAAGCTGGAGGAAGGAAGGGTTACTCTAAAAGCTCTTTCTTTCTTTTTTTTCTGCTTTTCTTTCTTAGTTTATCCATTTATTTTGAGAGACAAACACAGAGAGCCAGCAGGGGAGGGGCAGAGAGAAGCAGAGAGAATCCCAAGCAGGCTCCCTGCTGTGAGCACAGAACCCAATATGGGGCTCAAACCTGTGAACCATGAGATCATGATCTGAGCTGAAAGCAAGAGTTGTATGTTTAACCACTGAGCCACCCAGGTGCCCTGAAGCTCTCTTAGAAACAGGGGACTAGGGCATTGGTAATTTTCCCTAACAGGTTTTCTTATCTTTCTACATGTACTGGCAAATATTTGTTAAAAATACTTTTTAACACTAAAGTTGAATATGCAAGGCAAAACTGGTGTTTATAAAGAATTATACATTGGGGCGCCTGGGTGACTCAGTCGGTTAAGCGGCCGACATCAGCTCAGGTCATGATCTTGCGGTCTGTGAATCCGAGCCCTGTGTCAGGCTCTGTGTTGACAGCTCAGAGCCTGGAGCCTGTTTCGGATTCTGTGTCTCCCTCTCTCTCTGCCCCTCCCCCGTTCATGCTCTGTCTCTCTCTGTCTCAAAAATAAATAAATGTTAAAGAAAAAAAGAATTATACATTGATCTAGCTCGAAACCTTTCTTCCCTGCTCTTGGCCTCAATCTAGTGTGAACACCTAAATTCTTGTCTAAGAATTCCATATAAGTGTTCTGGTCTTTTTCCAAAGGATCTTTGGGAGAATGAGTTAATATAAGATCTAATGGAGGTCAAGGAGTTACTTAGATGTCTTGAGATACTATTGAAATCTGTTTCTTGAGAGGAACTAATCTATTGCATTGTTAAGTTACATTGGCCTTGGTTTTTTTCCTTAAAGTTTGGGGCTATAATATCTGGTTTTATATTCAGTCATGATCGATTAGCCTGCTTGAGTGTGGCAGAAATCCTGGGAGCTTTGATGATGGTAGATGGTAGAAATATTGATGCCTTGATGTAGAGGTGACTTAGATATGGTTTAACTTAGAGAAAAGAGAAGCTCTCATCTTCCTAAATGCTATTTTACCTGTCTTTGTGAATATACCTCGTGGATAATCTCCTAGACGCTGTCTTCCTACTCCTACATATTTCAGAAACAATGGGACTGGACTTTTGTCATAGCTGCTCAAGAATACTGAGAGATTTATGTCCAGGAGACCATGAAGACTATGGAATAGAAGTGTATCTAGAAATCTAAAGACTACAAATAAAACTGAGTAGAATTAAACACACACACACACACACACACACACACACACACACACTAGGATTTGTGATAACAGACTGTCAATTCAAGTACTAAATCTATGGCTATTGCTTTTGAGAACACTGAAAATACACAAGCGGCTTTACATCACATCCACTGAATTCAGAGAAAAACCATTAGGCCAGGCACTGTTCCAGGTAGAGTAGAGGGGGAGAGGGTAACAGAGAAGACAAAACCTTGATTTATTGCTATCTGGAACTTGTCTGCCTGGTTTAGAATATTGGCTCATCATGTTATCTTAGGCAAATTATTAAAACACTCTGTGCCTCCGTTTCATCCTCTCTAAAATGAGGTTAAAGATGGTAACTGCTATTCCAAGGATGTCCATGTTGGATGTGATATGGTAAAAGTGGTACAGCCAAAGGAGAGGGGCTTGGAAGGAAGAAGTTTATTATACGCACAGGTCCCAGAGAAGGGTCACTGAATACCACACTGGGCTGTGGGGGAAGTGCCATGTCTTGGTCAGGAGGTATAAGACAAGAGGGAAGGGAAAATCTGGGTCAGAGTTTTTCCTGGGGTTTCCACAGGAAGGGTAAGGCAGGGAAGGGTAAATAGTTTAGAACTGGTCAGTTTGAATAATTCTCACAGGCTTCAAGTTATAGGGGTGGTTTCTTGTTGTCTGGTATCTGGCTCTGGGGGTGGGGTGGGGTTAGATTTCATGCAGAAATACAGGCTTGGTGTGTGAGAGATAAAGAGGTGGTTGGGAGGTATAGACTTAGGATTGGCTGGTTTGTATATAGGAGATATGCTCCCAGCCAAGCTTTTTACTCTAAGAAGGGGCCAGCCCTTGGAGGGGCAGCTCTCCCCAGGTCTGTGAGGCATCTAACTATCGGAGCATCAAACACACAGAAGATATAGTTAATATAACTAGCCATATGATAAATGGATGCCAAGTAGACATATACTGAATCTAAGAAAACACAGAATGCCTAACTTATTGTGAGGTTTAATGATTTAATGTATAAGTAGTTCATCAGCTCAACCTGGCCCTACATTCCCAGCCTAACTGTCTGAGAGGCTGAGGTGTGGAGGGGGGCACAGCTTTCTCTGCCATAAGTAGAACTGTAAGACCTTGTGGAGGATGTAGGAGAATTTGGAAAGCAACTTGAAGGCTTTAAAAATGGTCCTTGGTGAGTGGCATGTGGAATTGTACAGAATAGTTAAGCTGAAATAATTTATGTACATGATTTTCAAATAGTTAATTTTATAATATGTAGGTCAAACTGTGTAGCATCAATTGGACTAAAAGTTATTTACAGAATTTGAACTCGTTTGGTTGGCACTTTGTTGATATCCAGGAAGGAAAAAAATAGGCTATAAAAGGAAATACATTACTAAGAGATGTTTTCTCTTTTGTAAAGTTAAAGATCAGTGGTTACTTCGGTTGATGCAGGCTTGAAACAGTGTCTGCACCGAGGCTGAGCTGAAATTTACAATGCTATGAGTGTGACACTATGAGGGGCAGTTTTTGCTACATCTTCCACCATATCTGTGAACTGGAGTTAAATGGTGGGAGTGTTGGTCTTGGATCTACAATAACCAGATTAGATTTGTATCTGCTACTTCCTAGCTATGTGACTTTGAAGCATTCCCATCTGTAAATGGAAATAACAGTGATTTAATAGGATGGTCAGGGAGTTTCAGTGAGATAATTTTTGGAAGTGTTTCCAATGAGAGCTCATTTGCACTATCCTAGCTTCTGTTTCCGGTCATAATAACTGCACATGCACATTCCCTGATTTCTTAAAGTTCACTAGGAAGTTAGATTACTCCTGCCACTCATGGGGATTCAATTTTTAGGGGCTTTTTTATTGTGCATATACACGGATGAGTTCAGACTTTACATTCCATCTGAAGTTGTTCCCCTCAGCCTTTGTTTTCTCCTCATTAAAATGAGGATAATATCAACTTCATGGGTTGTCATAATAATTAAATCAAATTACCTGTAGATTCCTCAGCTCGGTACCTGATACATAATAGTCACTCAATAAGTGGTTGTTATTAGTCTCATTTCATGTACACATGAGGGAGTTCAATCTATGCTTTCGGGATTTAGATACAAACTAACCAGTGTCATTAGAATCAGAAAAAAGTAGGAGTTGACTAAAGTTATGATGTAATTATTGGTCAAAAGAACGGTTACGAAAGGACAAATGAATCTTCTATATCTTTCCACAAGGCTTTGCTATAGCTCAGGGCATTTCTTTGAGAAAATGTAATGCTCTGATAGAAACCTATTGACTCTTCATAATTAAAGTCCTAAATTCGTTACATTTCTTGATTAGCAATGAACTTTGATTGTTAATACTGGCAGCTAAAGTAGTACTAATGGCAATAAGGAAATTGTTGTTTCAATTAGATGGAAATTATTTAAGAAAGAAACACTGATGAGTGTTTAATCATATAAGTAACATACAACTGTTATTTACTGGGCATTAGAGTAAGTGTCTTAGGAGATAGAATGGTCAATAAGATCCAATATTCACCATAAAAATATATATATTTAAAACAATTAGATTTAGCCTGGCACTTAGGAATTCAAAACCTATTACTTTCAGGGGCGCCTGGGTGGCGCAGTCGGTTAAGCGTCCGACTTCAGCCAGGTCACGATCTCGCGGTCCGGGAGTTCGAGCCCCGAGTCAGGCTCTGGGCTGATGGCTCGGAGCCTGGAGTCTGTTTCCGATTCTGTGTCTCCCTCTCTCTCTGCCCCTCCCCCGTTCATGCTCTGTCTCTCTCTGTCCCAAAAATAAATAAACGTTGAAGAAAAAAACAAACAAACAAACAAAAAAAACCTATTACTTCCATCTTCTCTCAAAGACCTTTTAAGGGGTGTAGAGAAAGAAGACCTATAGAAACTAAGATTTGCTACAAAGGATTAAAACAAAATTATCACTTGAGTAGTACCTACAGCAAATGCTGTAGAAATTCCATTGGTTCATCAAAGAAAGCTTCTAGAGGGAGGTAATTTTAATGTGCCATGGAAGTTGTGAGATAAAGCCTGTTAATTAGCATAAGCTTGAAGCCAAATAGCTGGAAAAACATGTTCCAGGACACTGCAGATCAAATCATATTTCTATAAAAAGAAACTGCTGGATGTTCAACTGACAGATCATCAACCATAAAAGGATCGTTTAATGGATTTCAATCATTATCTAAATACAAAATCACAGAGCCAAGTTTATGTGCATTGTTAATCACACGTTGTAAACCTGTGTTTTTTTTTTTTTTTAAAGTAACAGAAGCTTCAGGTAAGATGTTTTTCCTTTTCTGATTTTAAAATCGCAATATTTGATTTTTGAGAATCACTGGAAAAGTGGGTTTCTTGGGGGCAATCATTCTTATTAGAGAAACAAAATGGTATAAAAGGAAGAGCTCTGAAAGTAGTGTGAGTGCTTTATCAAGCTCCTGAATTCCGTGTTCTGCTAGTATTTAAATTCTAGAAGAAAACATGTTCAAATCCAAAGGATTCATATGTATATATGTGTAGGGCATGGTATATGTATATATTTTTATTTATTTATTTATTTATTTATTTATTTATTTATTTATTGTATTTGTTTATTGCTGAGACAGAGCATGAGTGGGGGAGGGGCAGAGAGAGAGGGAGACACAGAATCCAAAGCAGGCTCCAGGCTCTGAGCTGTCAGCAACAGAGCTTGACGCGGGGTTCGAACTCACAACCGTGAAATCATGGCCTGAGCCAAAGTCAGTCGCTCAACTGACTGAGCCACCCAGACACCCCAGTATGTGTATATTTTAAACCAGCATCACCTTTTCATTTCATTTAATTAATTAATTTATTTATTTTTTAAATTTTTTTTTTCAACGTTTACTTATTTTTGGGACAGAGAGAGACAGAGCATGAACGGGGGAGGGGCAGAGAGAGAAGGAGACACAGAATCGGAAACAGGCTCCAGGCTCTGAGCCATCAGCCCAGAGCCTGACGCGGGGCTCGAACTCCTGGACCGCGAGATCGTGACCTGGCTGAAGTCGGACGCTCAACCGACTGCGCCACCCAGGCGCCCCAATTTTTAAAATTTTTTTTAATGTTTATTTTTGAGAGGGAGAGAGAGTGCGAGCGGGGGCGAGGCAGAAAGAAGGAGACACAGAATCCAAAGCAGTCTCCAGGTTCTAGGCTAGTCAGCCCCAAGCCCGATGCAGGACTTGAACCCACAGACAGTGGACTGTGAGATCATGACCTGAGCCAAATTCAGACACATAACCGACTGAGTTACCCAGGTGTGCTGCCTTTTCATTTTAAATTATACTGTTCACCCAATTGTTTCTTGAACTATTTTAAAAACAACTTATTTTTGAAAATGTTGAAAAAATATATCTTTCAGGCTTATTAATGTTATAAGAAAATATGGATATTCATTAAGGTACATGGGTACAAAATAAAGCCAGTTGCTTTTTGATCTATCATGTTCTTATAAAGAAAATATAAAGGGAAAACCTTGCATTTGCTTCTATAGCTAAATAGCATCTAATATCTGGAATAGTCCTAAGACATGTGCAAGAATTAGATGAATAAAACTACAACATACAGAATAGTATGACAAAAAGATTTGAGAACATGACAAAAGATTTGAATAAATGGAGAGACATACCTCCATTTTGTCCTAGACAAAGTAGGCTTAACTTATTTTAAGAGAGGTCAATTTGGTTTAAATTTATGCTATACACAGTGTATCATCAAAATCTTGATTTGTTATGGGGAGGGTAGTGAGGAATATGCCAAAATGATTCTAAATTTCAGTTTGAAGAATAAACATGCAAGTATAGTTGAAAGAATTCTGAAAAACACAAAATACTAAGAAGAAACATTGCCTAACCAGACATTAAAGTGTATCATAAAGTTTCCGAAATTAAAATAATATGGTACTGAGACACAGATGGTTAAACAAATTAACATCCCTTCTCAGACTCAAATACGTATAGGGATTTAGCATTTGAGAAAGTTAGAATCTTGAATCGGTGAGGAAAATCTGCATTAGTGAATAAGTGTTTCATACACAACCATTTGGGAAACTATAAAACTAATAGAAGAAAATATGGGTAGATTTTCAAGACTATATTGTGGTATATATCTTCACTGAAGATATTTTTATGTTACACTTTTTTTTTTTTAAGTTTATTTCCTGGCTCACATAACTGGAAAGTCTAGAGGGTATACTAGCTTTAGGCATGGTTGGATTCAGGGGCACAAACTGTCATTAAGGTTCTGCTTTCTTCCACTCTGGCTCAATGTGGGGGGCCCTGTTGGTTCTAGCTTTTCGTCTTACAAAATTAAGCAACTTCGGTAAAGAGAGTTTCTCTTTCTCTACAGTACAGTTGACTATCACTGCACTACTTGAATCACATTCCTGAACCAATCGGTGGTGATAACCAGTTGGACCATGCTGGTTGATTAAGTCTGAATTATATGTCCATCCATGAAACTTAAGGCTGGATTAGACCGTGTGAACCAGATGGACTGAAAATAGGACACGTGGTTCCAAGAAACATCAGAGATGGAATGGAAGCTAGGAAAAAAGTAAACTATATTTTGAGCTAAAGATTCACATGCAGTTGTAATAAATATAGAGTTCTTTTAATCCAGTTTCCCCTAATGGTCACATCTTGCAAAATTAACAGTATAATATCCCCAATCAGGATATTGACATTACTATAGTCAAAACACAATGTTTCCATCACCTTAAGTATCCGTCATGTTGCCGTCTTATAGCTATACCCACTTCCCTTCTGCTCTTCTGCCCTGTTAAACCCCGGCGGCCACTAATCTGTTCTCCATTTCTTAAGTTTTGTCATTTCAAGAATGTTATGTAAATGAAATCATACACTTTGTAACCTTTTGGGATGGCCTTTTTTTCACTTAGCACAATTCTCATGTAGGTTCACGTAGGTTGTTACATGCATCAATATCCTTTTTATAGCTGTGATGTGTTCAATGCTGTGGATGTACTGCAGTTGGTGTAACCAGTCACCTGTTGAAGGACATCTGGGTTGTTGCCAGTTTTTGGCTATTGGACATAAGTCTGCTGTGAACATTAGCATACAGGTTTTTGTATGACCACGGGTTTTCATTTCTCTGGGATAAATGCCCAGGAGTAAAATAAACATGGTTTTAGATGAAGGTTATTCCATCTTAAAGAACTCCATACTTTTTAATAAGTTTTTCAAGGGTGTTCCTCTCTTCAGCTGAAGGGCTGATTATGAAAACAGAGTTAAGTAAGCAAAAAGAAAGTTTGGTAGAGCTTCAGAAATAGAATGGATTGGGACGCCTGGGTGGCGCAGTCGGTTAAGCGTCCGACTTCAGCCAGGTCACGATCTCGCGGTCCGTGAGTTCGAGCCCTGCGTCAGGCTCTGGGCTGATGGCTCAGAGCCTGGAGCTCGTTTCCGATTCTGTGTCTCCCTCTCTCTCTGCCCCTCCCCCGTTCATGCTCTGTCTCTCTCTGCGCCCCCCCCAAAAAAAATAGAATGGATGAACAAACAGCTAAAAAGACAATGGCCCATCATTGTGCTTTAATAATCCCTTAGGTTGATAAGTAAAGACAATTTCAAGCAAAATTCCATGAAGCATTAAGATTGCTTTGGAAGTTTTGAGATATGACTTGTGCCATCTGGGCTGTCTTGGAAACTTTGTATTCTTTAAGGTGATAGTTATATGAATGAGTTTAAAACTTCTTTTTCTCTAATAATTATATTTCCCTTCTACATGCAATAGTTTTAAAATTATTTAAACATTTTTGTAATATTTATTTTTATTTTTGAGAGAGACCGTGAGCAGGGGAGGGGCAGAGAGAGAGGGAGACACAGAATTTGAAGTAGGCTCCAGGCTCTGAGCTGTCAGCACAGAGCCCTATGCAGGGCTCGAACTCATGAGCCATGAGGTCATGACCTGAGCCGAAATCAGATGCTTAACTGACTGAGCCACCCAGGCACCCCAATAGTTTTAAAATTATTAAAATCAAATCTATTTAAAACAAAATAGAGGTATGACTTAAGCTTTTATATTTGAAAACTCTTTTTTGCCCTACCTCAGTTTTCCTATAGAAAAGAGTGGTTTTTTTTTTGTTTTGTTTTTTGTTTTTTTTGGCCCTAGAATTGAGAATAATTGCATTCTGATAATGTTTTTGGAAAGTAATTTATGATAGTAAATTAGGAAACTTACACTTCTGCAGTTGAATCACACATTTTGAACATAGAATTTTAAAGCACATTTTTATTTGAGCCCAACACGTTCTTAATACAACCTGGCTAAGGTGACTGACAAAATCTATGTAATGTGCATTCGCTTCTATAAAACATTTTTTATTATAGGATCTCACACACTTCAGAAACAGAGTAGAAAGTTATAACAATGTCAGAATCTGAATGATACCCATAGCAGTATTATTATAATTTAATATTCATTGAGTGCCAGCAGCAAGCTAGACTTTCTATAAAACACAGCAGGAAAGCTAGTTCCTGTCCTCTAAACAACCACCCTGTATATCAAATTAGTGTTGAGGCCTTTTGTTTCTTTATAAAAGCAAAGCACAAGAAGTTGCCATTTGAAATGGATAGAATGATTCTGATTAAATGGAAGCTCAAAAGGTAAAATAACTATAGTGCCATGCCTTACATACCACAGTGAAGAATTATTTATTGACCTAATCATGGACTGCTTATTTAGGCTTAAAATTTCATCAACCAGTTCACATCATTCATCTTATACTATTCATTAAGCCCTTGCCATACGCAAAGCCAAGCAGAGAAAAGATATGAAGGTGGGAAAGTGTGTGATGTTGGGGGCAATGATAAATTGTCTGATGGGACCACACTGAAGGCATGAAACAGAAGTTCTTATGCAGGATGATTTTGGCTGCAAGTAACAGAAAATATGACTAACTGTGGCCTAAATAAATAGGGGTTTATTTTTTTCTCACATAGCAAGAGGCAAGATGATAGGTGGTTGCTGGGCTGGTTTCTCTTGTTCACAACGCTGTCAAGCATATAGACTCTGTATAGCTTTCCATTCTGTGTTCCTTCAAATTGCTGGCTCTTCCCTCCTCTGCTTGAGGCTGGGTGGTTTTTCACATGGTTGCCACAGCACCAGGCATCATTTCCACACAGGAAGAAGAGGGAAGAGGACGTTCCAGCCACATCTGTTCCCTTTATCAGGAAATATGGTCTCTCCTAGCTGCAAAAATGGGTGCAAAAATGACTGTCTTGCAAGGGGAAATGTTGTGATTATTGTCTTAGAATGATCATGATGAGTACCTACAGACTAGAGTTCTAACAGCAGAAACCAGGCGAATTAGCCCTCAGTGGTCAGCTTAGATATTCCACAGAGGAGGAGGAAAATGAAGCTGGTGACAAAATCTTGGAGGCCTTTTAGGCAAGTTTAAGAGTTGAGGCTTTATTGACAAAGACCTAGTATTTGATGGGAGTCTCCTGTTAATGGACTGGGTGCTTGACTGTCCTCAACCATGGAATACTTCTCGGATTTTTTTTTTTTTTTTTTTTTTTTTTTTGTGATTGAGAACTTTCTGGGTATCCCAGTTTTATTTCCTAGAAAAAATACTTGTCAAATAGGCATTAGAGAAGGAGTTTTATGCAACCTATTGAGCAAAATAACCAGAAAAATGTAAGAAAAGATGGATCTATTATTTACCCACCGGAAGCCAGATTTATCACGGAGCAGCCTATATGGCTTCAGAATTCCATAAATATTTGAGGGAGGGAGATTCAAGTGTCCCCTACATCCTGACAATCACAAGTGACTGGGAGGCTGTTTTGTCTTCCAACCCATGGACTGCCTGCCCTTAAGACGGTTTGTAAATACTCTGTCAACACATACTTCCTCAGTATCTCATGACTAAATAGGATGTGCAAATAACAATGGGATGCTTTTGGAATGTTATCTGTACACACAGAATTTGCCTGCCTATGTATTTAACTTACCATTAAAATCCCAATAATCTTTGACTTTATATGGCAGATGTGAGGAGGTCTAAAATACCATGACTTACAATATTTTGGAAAAACACTTTTAAGTGTTTCAGAGAAAATCTGAGCATTTAACTAGGCATTTTCCTACTTAGTGAATATGTATCTGTTTGGTATGGGAATGACAATTTGATGGTGAGTGGATTCTATCTTTTTCAGTATCACTTGGTGCTAATTTTTAGTCATTATGCAAATTAGCTAAAGCTTTGACTTTTTGGAGAATTGTTTCCTTTTTAGTTGCTCATTTTGATGTGTAATAAATTCTAGATCTTTGTAAGAAATGTGACCACTGGGGCGCCTGGGTGGTGCAGTCGGTTAAGCATCCGACTTCAGCCAGGTCACGATCTTGCGGTCCGTGAGTTCGAGCCCTGCGTCAGGCTCTGGGCTGATGGCTCAGATCCTGGAGCCTGTTTCCGATTCTGTGTCTCCCTCTCTCTCTGCCCCTCCCCCGTTCATGCTCTGTCTCTCCCTATCCCCCCCAAAAATAAATAAACGTTGAAAAAAATAAAAAATTAAAAAAAAAAAAGAAATGTGACCACTGATGGCATCATTGTTTAAAAGCTAAACTTCATACGGGTTTCCTTATTTACAAATGAAAGGATACAGGGATATATACGAGAATATTCAGAGACCTGTGTAGGAAAAAGGTGGGGAGAGATCATTATGCCTTAACTTGATTCTATTTTACCATGTTCCGTTCCTGTGGCGATTCATTAAGACAGGTTAACCAGAAAGTAGAGTCCCTATGACCATTTCATATCTAGAAGCAAAATTATGTAACTGTTGCTAAGACAGATTTAATCAACAGGAACCGAGGCTTGAGGCAATGGCAGATAAACAGAGATAGAAGTACTGGTGACAATGTAATTAAGAACATCTGGTTATTTCTAACTGACCTTTTAAAAGGCCTTCCAAAAGCATTTTGTTAGGATTCCTGTACTGTCAATCTAACATAGGTTATGCTATTGTTTCATGAAGTATTGTTCTGCTATGTCCATTGGAAAGTAGCAACTTTAATCACTGGGGGCAAGCTAATGCATCATAGGTCCAGAATGTACAGTTTTGGAGCAATCGTAGAAGGATCTAGGTATAAAGATTGTAGCTCTAGATGGCCACCTCAAAACCCCTGCATATCTAAGTTGTGTATAAACTTAATTTCTTATATTAAGATCTTTAGTATTATACGTGCATACATACTACCTTTTGTAGTAAAGGCATTTCTAGTTTGATCATTTCAATTTTCTCTGGACTGCTTAAAATTGTAAACACCGGTATGTTTCTGTGAATAATGAAGACTGCAGTTGGGTGGTTAGAGATGTGCACAGAAGATATAATCCCAGGTGTCCCTTTAGGGCTGTGGAGTAGGACCCAAGTAAATGGTTGCTTCCTCCCTCTTCCGACCCTTTCCTCCTAGATAGCATGTATTTCCTCTTTGGGTTGATATTTTTAAGAACTACTTAAGCCCTAGAATTAAACAATATTTGGCAAAAGAGAACACTGGACATAAGTGTTGGAAATAGCGAGCATGTCTTCCCACTTTTGACTCCAAATACTTTCCAATACCACAATCTTTTAGGCACCAGTTGATGCAATAAAACAACATAGCATTGTTGAATTGACATGTAGTTTCAGAAAGTGTTCAACTGGATTGCAAAGTGTAACCTAGGCAATTAAGAATAATGTTTTGTCTATGAAAGAACATTTATATGTTTATTTTGTGACTGGTTTTAATGGGACTACCCAGAGCAGAGCTCCATTTGATGATACTTCCCACATGTTTTTGACTAGGCTAAATGAGCTATTTCTGTTTTGAAGAGCACTGGATTGTTTATGAAGGGTGTTGGCCCATTAGAATTATATAACAAACATAGCAAGAATTTTCAAACCACCTTTGTATTCAAGTAGATAAATGTCAGAACCCTGCAAAAGGATCAGTGCTTACTCTGTGGGAAGGGTGGTGAGAGGAGCTTTCTTAGAAATAATGTGTTACTGAGGACTTTTATTCTCTGAAGTTCATGTATTATGTACAGTTAAGAAAGAGAAACACTTTGCTGATAGATGGAAGTGTCTTCTATTAGGATTTCATAATGTGTTAGGGGGATGCTAATGAACTTTCCACCTGGAATACTGCATGTGAACTGTTTGTGGAGGGGAAAAAATAACATAAGTTATGGGATTTTCTAAATTGCTTGACATAACATGTTCTAACTTTAGGCTTGTCTGTCTTCAAATATCTCTTAAGGAGCAAAGCTATATATAAATGAGACCATGTATTTTGGAAGACTGGTTACAGGAATAATGCATGTCATTTTCATTATCTTCAATGTCTAATTTACCGGGACTAAAGAAAGTGATGGGTTTTTTGTTGTTGTTTGTTTTTTGATTTTGTTTTGTTTTGTGATAGGATTAACATTTGCAGGCTTTGCCAGTTACCCAGGGACAGGAATTCTATAGCTTCCAGAGCACATAGGACTCTCTCCTAATTGAGGGGAGTCAGGCTTGATTTACAGTGGTAGCCAGGTCCAAAAAGGAAAACAAACATCAGATCTGGATTCACTCTAGATTACAAAGATTACAATCTGCCAGTTAATGTTGTGCTGGTGGATCTAGCTTAAAAAGGTGGTGTGTGTGTGTGTGTGTGTGTGTGTGTGTGTGTGTAGGTGTAGAGATAGTTTTGGCTATCACGGGTGACTTCTTGTTTTGTTGGACTTGCTGAATGAATAGCCTTATAGAAAAGAGCCCTGTCCTGTTTATCAGGTTTCTTTAAACTCCTTTTTCTCAGTGCTATCCAGAATGCATTTGCTATTATTCTCTTGTGTGTCAACATGCCTTCTTTCTTGAGCATAGCAAACAAGGCAGCCTCCCTTCAAATGTAATCCAACCCCTTAAGGGCAAATTTTTTGTCATCATTTATGTGGATAATTACAGGTATTCCTGCTGTAATTTACAAAATTATAGGAAGTTTAATTTTTCTTAGTTGTGGGTTTTCATCACAGAAAGTCATCTGACCAGTTCCAATGCTTCACTCTCAAATCCACTGTAATATATTAATTTTTGACTTTGAATCGCAGCGCTACTATTCTCTACAATCACGATGGGTAGGAGCACATGGTAGATAAGATAGAAGAGTTTACACTCAAAAAAGCAATGACGGTCCTCCAGGAAATTCTGATTTGAGTCTAGCTGAAGTGTTTTGTTTTTGATTGATTTTTGCCACCGAGATTCAGCATCTCATGAGCAGTTTACCACAAACCTTAAAAGTTATGTATTGTGAGAATAAAGGATTGGCTATTTCTCCCTAGATCCTCCCAGTGCGTTAGTTTGTAGACAGAAAGTTTCAGTCAAATGCAAATAAAATATAAGTAAATAAATAGTAAATTTTAATCCTATTTTATTCCAGAAATAAGATTTCCTTTAATCATAGTAACATTCCATTTTCCTTTTCTGAAATCATACATTTTGTTACCAGAATGTGTTTTGTATAAAAGAGGTTAAAATAAATCATTAGATGGTTTTAAGGAAGTCACAGTACAATTGAATGTACAATTTAAAACATAGTCTAAGTGTAAATGCTGTGTGTGTGTATGTGTTTAAATTTCCCATTGGTTATTTCACATAACAGTAATCAGAGTCATTGGCAATACATTTTTTGAAGGGCTTTTCTACAGGGAGCAAAAGTAAAGAGAAATTTTAAAAGCCATCTTGATTTCACCTGTATTCTGATGTGGCCAACCTAGATAAGAGGATACAGGGCAAAGTTGACAAGAACGTTTTTTTAATTTAAAAAAAAAAAAACAAACCTTCTTTGGCACAAGGATAAATGAGATGTATCTCCTAAGTGACCCAAGGAAAGAGAGGGAGGGTTTTTTTTGTTGTTGTTGTTATTACTGTTCTCAGGAAGAAATCTTCAGAAATACTTACAACAGGACCAGGCATTTATTAAACAAAATATTTACATTCTCGCTGCCTACACCTTTCCTGTAGGAGATGAGGGAATGTGTAACATTATCAGGGCCAGTATATCCTCAAGAAACATTTGTTTTAAGAGATTTTTGCCTATCTCCTTTGCTATATATTCTAACCACATTTCATCTTTTCTAGCACATCGAGGTAAAATTTTCTGTATGTTTGTGGCTTGAAAGTATTAAAGAGTTTTCTTTAAACTGATAGTATATTCTCTAATGACTAAGCTAACATGTAAGATAATACATATCTAATTAATGTAATTTGTCAGATTAATGACTTTAAGCAAGTCATGTTAAATTTAAAAATAGTAATGCATGCCCGTTGCAGCTAACTTAGAAGATAAAGGCATGGAGAAGTAATGGCTATGCATAGTTACATACCTTTTATTTCACCAAATTAAATTAAAAGGGGACCAAGCGTCCGTCCATATGTTGATCTAGTATCTCATTTGAGGTTCTCCCTCTGTGAGCAGGAAGAGCCCTGGTGTTAAATCTATCTGTGGGATTTCCTGCTGCCATTTTTCCTGCTGTACTCCTGTGGCTCTGTAAAAGGATCATCTTCCTTTAGATGACCACCTCTCATTGACACTGCAGGAGAATGTTATTCATGCTGTCCTTGTTCATCGGATGTTCATGAGATAGCTTTCAATACAGGTTGCTTCTCCTTGAGGTCCAGGGTTTATACAGTTCCTGGCACCCAGCAACTTGACTCCCTGGGTCAATTTTATTTGAAGGGACTCTAGCTTCTACAAGTCCTGGCACAAGAGTGGTATGCGGTCTGCCTAGTATGACCTACAAACACATCCATTTTTTCCACTCTGGGAAGTCATCTGAGCTCTTTTCTTCTGAGCCTTCAAAGTACACATGAATTCCTAAGATCACTCGTCCCTTATGGCTGACTTGCTGGTATTTGTTTCACAAGAGAAAGGGAAAAAAAAAATTAAACCACAGATGGAAGCATTAGTGTGGCATCATTTTTAAGCAAATAAAAATCCCTCAATACTATATTATCCATCCTACAGAAGGATAACCACCATCAGAGTCACTAGGCAAGGCAATAACAGAGGGTACTCTTGGTGGAGTCCTTTTAACTGGCTTCCCTTGGCGTTGTGCTCTGTACAGCTTTCATGGCTCTGCGAATTAATGTAATTATTTCCTTTTCATTTATTTTTCTATGCAAATTAGTAAATATGCATAACCTTGTAACAGCACCTTTTTTTTTTTTTTTTTTTACAAGTGCTATGGGGTTGGCCATCTGAGACTAAGGCAGTCAAATGACCCTCCTCGGCATATCTCTGAGTACACAGACTTAGACTCTGCCAGAGGAAATTTGGGCAGCATTTTTATACAGAAGTTTCATAGAAACAGGATTTCCTATGAGGAAACCTCAGCCTTGGGATAATTTTTAGTTTAAAAGTTATTAAAGCATCCAGTAGGATGGACTGGGATGATACTGACCAAGTTCAGATGTCCATAAAATGCAAAGGAATGCCCTGCTATCTGATAAACAGCACATCTAGAGGTTAAGTTAAAATACTAATAGGAAAATGTAGCGAGGGAAGGTTGGTTCTGATTCTCCAAGGAGCTTAATTCAGAACCTTTTGGAACCCTATCATTTTGAATAAAAGTGTATGTGTGCATTAACCCAAAGAGTTGCAGCTTCGGGAGCTCAAGCCAGATTTGACATAGGAGTATCCTTTGATGTAATTAAGAACTCCTTTTTCTGGACTGAAGTCTGAGCTGGAAATTCTGGCAAAGCCCAGAGGAGGTGTTTCTGTTCAAGCCCATCTTTATAGGCTACTTTGGTTCTGCTGCAGCTATAGTGGTAAGCAAGGACCCCAGGAATACCCAGTATGTAATCTATACAGGAGGCTGCATCAGGCATGGCTATCGAGTCTCCAGCACTGAAAACAAAACATCAATACAGAAGGAAGTTCTGGAAGAACAAGCATCAACAGGGCAGTTATCATGCAGTCATCCAACCTACAAGGGATCAAGGGGCAAGATGAGAGCAAACAATGTTGGTCCTCTGAATAGAATAAGCATCATGGGAATAATTGGACATACTAGGGAAAAGAATTCAAAAAGATACTGGGAGACTTGGAGTTGTGCTTTGAAATATACTGCAGTCTGTTTGTATCCCAAGCTGGGGAAGAAGAGGATACCAATTACATATTCAAACTCCATGGTATATACGTAAAACTTTAAATTGTGGGTATTTTCCAAATCATCAAAGGTTTTTCAAAATCGAGTTTGAATGGCTTCATAATAGTCCATCCTATGGTGTGAAGAGATCTTTCTAAGCTCAATATGTAATGAATGAGAAAGATAGCCACATCATACAATGTGATCCCAAAGGAGTCTAATACATAGTGAACAATGTACGTAGTGACCAGAACATAAGATTGGAGTCAGAGACTTGACTTCAAATCCACGTTCTCCTCTTTTTGGCTGTATGATTTTGCTAAAGTTATTTAAACTTTCAAATTATTTAAAACTTGCTGTGCCTTAATTTCTTCATCTGCAAAATGGGGATAACCCTATCTCCTTCACAGCGGGGATGAGAGGAGGAAATAAAATAGTGCTTATTTAAAAAACTAAATAACCATGAACAACAAATACAAGGTGGTTATTGTAATATTTTCTACGTGGGCAAACTAATTCTTCAACTTCTCATTTTAGTAGGGTTTAAATTTATACTATTAATGTAGCTGTTAAATAAGGCACATACTTTTTGGTTTTTAAAAGTCCTTTATGTTAAAAAGTGCCCAAAGGAAAACTAACTAAACACACATTTCTGCTGTGATACCATCTCTCTCCAAATATCATTGCACAATTGTTGGTTTGCAACATTGCATTGGCTTAAAAAAAAAAAAAGCAACATGTTAAAGCAAATATTCCAAGTAAACAAATTGCTTTTATAACTCAGAAGTCAATGTGGCTAATACCACAATGGAAAATCTTACAAGATAAATAACTCTTATTTTAATAATTTTTGCTTTTTAAAAATTTATGTTTACACATACAGTATTCCTTTCACTCTAGATTTCCAAATTGCAGAGCAGAGAATTAAAACTATTTGAAAAACCTCTTAGGATAAGGGTATTCGTGGTTCTCAGAATAGAGATGGCCCTTGGCTTGGTGTCTGAGCTAGTTCATGGCATGGTGAGGGCTTACCTTTTAACTTTTTTTTTTTTTTTTTTTAAGGGCAAGTGAGATAAGCATTTGACATACTAAACAGTATATTTAAAGAAATTCTTTTTGAGTTGACACCATGTTACATTAGTTTCAGGTGTACAACATACTGATTCAACTTCTCTGTTAAGCTCTGCTTACAAGTGCAGCTACCATCTGAATAGTATATAAATAGATGATAAAACTACCCATAATCCCATCAGAGATAATTACTAGACACATGTGAGTCTTTAAAAAAAAATGCATTTATACCCATTTTACTCAGTTTTTTAAAAAGGATTATTTATTTTGAGAGAGAGGGAGAGACAGAATCCCAAGCAGGCTCACGATCTGTGAGATCATGACCTGAGCCGAGATCAAGAGTCGGACACTCAACCGACTGAGCCACCCAGGCGCCCCTAATTTACTCAGTTTTATCTGCTATAAAAAGTACTGTTGACCACGTGGCTTATAAAGAATGGAGGTTTATTTCTCACTGTTCTGGCGGCTGGAATTCCAAGATCAAGGTCCCAGCATGGGTGGATTCTGATGAGGGCTCTCTTCCGGGTTGCAGACTGCTGACTTTTCATTGTATCCTCACTTGGGGGAAAGAAAGCCATGTAGCTCTCCCAACTCTTCTAAAGGCGCATTAATCCCATTCAAGAAGACTCCAGCCTCATAACCTGATTACCTCCTAAATACGATCACATTTAGAATTAGATTCAACAGATGAGTTTAGGGGCACAAAAATAGTTCATAACAACACTTATATATACACATCTATTTAAAGCAGAAGCTCACTCATTTGTAATTTTCATTTATCAACCTAGCAATGTGTTTTAAACATTTGTCCATATCATCGTTTTTTCTTTACATTTTTAATATCCAAAGACTTCCACTGCATGAATAAACCACAATTTATTTACCCAATCTTCTATTATTATTCTTTTAACTTTTTACTTATTTTCACCAATTATGAATAGTATTTTCACAAACATTTTTTGTGGCTAACTCTTTACACACATGTGTGGTTTTTGTTCAGAGGGAAATTCTGGGTCGAAGGTGATATGCAAAAATAATAGAAGTGTTGGATGCATGTTACAAATTGTCTTCCAAAAGCAAGTTACAAAATGACATTTTTTCCTCTAGTCCTTCAGTGTGTATTTCCCCAAAGCCTCAACTGCTGATTACTATTTCTCTTAAAAAAACAAACAAAATTTTATTAAATCAGTGAGACTAAAAAGCATATATTTTACATTTGTCCTTATTCAATTGTGTGATTATATTTTCTTGTGTTTGTCTATTACTGGTTTGCAAAGGTATCCCACGTGAATATGCAAATGTTAAAGTGCTTAAGTTCAGATCTGTTTTCCTGCTTTTATTATTAAGGCTTTACTGTTCTCAGCCCCTTTCTATAGGCTCTCACACAGTTCCTTAAGTGAAGTAGTCCTATTTTAACTTACAAGGAAGTGAAAATTGAGTCACCATGGGAGTTCAAATGGTAGATCAAATTCATGATTTATGCCCTTTTGAAAAGGGCTTGCTCAAATTCAAAAATGCATCAGCATACATCACCTTACATTATTCCTGTACCTTTCACCTATGGATCAGGTGGGACTAAAAAAGTAAATGTAAATATTATGATTCATCCTTCAGAGATCTAGAATGGTGCATGGAAAGGGTCTTTAAAGTTCTAGTTCAACTATTTGGTCGGTTTACAGAGGGAGAAGGTAAAACTTGGTGAGGTGACTTGGTGTCATGGAGAACCTCTAGACTTTAGAGTCAAAACCTGTGTTCAAATCCTGGTTCTGTCACTTGCCAAAAGTAAATAGGAAAATGTACTCAACCTCCTGGAGCTTCAGTTTTGCCATTTCTGACACATGTTTAACATTAACTGGCTCACTTGACTATTGTGAGGTCAGTTCCTTTCCTGTCCCCTAATGACTTACCTGGAGTCACTTACCTAGTTAACTGGACAAGACTGACTAGAGCCCTTATCTCTTGATTATTCACCCTATGCTCGGTTCACTATATCCCAGATCTTGAAGCACAGCATATCAAGGCGCAGCATTTTAATTAAAAATATGCTGGAAAGAAACACAGGTGTTGTGAATACTCTTGTTTGAGCCAATCTTCTGTCAGTGTTGTCCAGTGACAGACTACCAGGCACACACCTATGATTGGACAAGATGGATTTATTACTGGGTGCCAGGAAGGAGACCTTCCTTAGGAAAACATGGGGCATTTCAGTAGAAATTTTTGAAAGGATTATCATAGGATTGGGACTAACAAGTGATTTGGGGGGATGGCTTAAGGAAGTGGCTTTGTCCTGGTTTGGATGTTATCAGGAGTTGGGGATAATTCTGGGCATTTTCAAAAATCTTGTGTATGAGGTGATAGAAGTAAAGTGAGGCTAAAATCAGAATTGGGAAAGGAGCATCAGTTTAGGATATGGAGATGTTTGGTATTTCTGTGGTTTGCACAATGACCTTGTTTCTGTGCTTAGAGAAGTTATGAAATAGTCTTGTTTTTATTCATCAGGGTCACTGATGGTGATTTGGAAGGTTGTCTGTGGTCCACAGTAGAATACCAAGGCCTATATGTGAGTGCTGCACTAGCCCTTAACAATTTAAGGCCTAGCTTTAAGTGTCAGGCCAGTTTTTGAATTTCTGAAGTTGCTTTTCTTTTTCTCTTTGCATCTTCTCTCTTGTCACTTTTAGGCCAACGGTGACTCTGGGACAAAATTCTGGCCAAAGAGATACAAACATGTTCTGGGAGCTTTCTGTTAAAGCAGGATATTACCTGTTAAAACAGATATTGGCACCATCCCTTCTTGCTGTCCTATCCTCTTCCCCCTCCTTGGTGGAGAGGGGATATATTTATAGAAGCTGCAGCTGCCTTTTTGTAATAATGAGGGAAGGTCAAGGAAAGCTGAGTCTTTGGCATGATTGATCTGCTGAACCAATCTAGCATTGGTAACTGGATTTCTCTGTATGGGGAAAAAAAGAAAAACACTCCCTAATTTAACAAAACACAACACTTTACTTAGGTTGTTTGTTACCTGTAGTTGAAAGCTTTCCTAAAATATTAGGTATCCATGTTTATATTTACTAAACTAGATACTCTTCTGGCAGCCAAATTTTTATAATGGCTCAGAGAATATTCTATTTGGAAATATATAGGCTGGAAATACCCCCTAGCCCCCCCTTTTTAAAATAAGGCTTATGTTAGGTGGAAAAACTTTTTTTCTGCTTCATAGGGTTTGTCATTACTTCATTCAGATGCAATTGCTTCCTTGGTTTCAGAAACCTGCATGAAAATGAAGGCTTTAGAAGCCTTCCAGATTGAGTTCAGCAGAAAGAAGCGTGGGTACATTTTTGTAGACTTGATTATCGAAAAGGTGGATACAGCTGTAAACCCAGTTGTTGGATAATTGTGACTTCACCATTGCAATTTTCTGTGCTTACAGAAATGAGTCCCTACAGCCATTTCAATTTGTTAAGCTTAACAATGTATTGGTTGGTTTTAATGATCATTGACTAAGGGGTAGGAAGAATTCCTGTCCTCCTAGAGGGATAATTCCCTAGCGACTCTGTACCGCTGTGGTTAGCGGGTTAGACCCCACAGTACAGAATCAATGCCCACTGGAAAACTGATAATGTGTTGAGAGGTGAGGATGAGGACAATACCTAATTACTGTTAATATTTAGTGTGTAAGAAAACTAAACACAGGGGCCAGTAGGAATTCAATGTCTGCTAGATTCTGAATGTGAGAGGTCTTAACGAAGGATAAAGGTTCAGAGAAACTTCATGTATTGACGTTCAGGACTCCTATATTGAAAATTATGTGTCTATGGTCAATAAACTTAATCCACCAACTGGGAATTATTCTACAGGTGTTTCTTATCTCTCTCTTTACCTTACACATAGTGGGTGCAAAATAGTTCAAGAAATGGTTGAAAATGCATTAAAATTCGGCTCTGCCAAATGGCTTTGCAATAGTGAGAGTAATAATTTATCAAAATATTTTTTATAAACAGTAAATTACTCATCAGGTAACAATTCAACTACTACATTACTGAGTAAAATATATTAACGCTAACAGTGGTGAATATAAACGATCCAGATGCAAGGAAATTGAATAATTGATGAGGAAGATCCTTGTCCACTTAATTAAAAAGAATGTGCATCTTGAACTATTTGCCTGTGCCAGGAAAATGTGTCAGTGTGTGAAGCAGACCAGTGTCTCATTTTCAAGAAAAACTTAAACAATGAGAAAATAACTTCACGACATAAGTTTTATAGTCTACACTCAAAATGTTTGTAAAAGACTGATTTCTTTCTTCCAGTTCTTGTGTACACACATGCAGTGAATTCATCCAGATGAAATGACTCCTACAAACAGGCCACCGAAGGGTTATCTGTTGCAGGTATGTGTTGAAATTATAGGTATTATACACTTTCATGAATTTAAGAGAAATTCACTAAAAGAGGAACATGCAGAATCTGTTTTGTGGTAGTTCTATTCGGAATGATTGTCGTTTGGTACGTTTCTCAGAGTTCCTCTCTATTTTGTGTTCTCCAGGAAAGATGCTCTTTGAAATGGATAGGAATTGCATCCTGGGAAAGATACTGCAAAAGAGGTTTAGAAAGTTGTCTGGTCTTCTATTTTGGTGTTTTTATGGTACTATCAATCTTCCCACAAAATAAAGTTCTGGTGAAGTATGTTTAATGATGAACTTCTTTTCAGAGCATGAATGAATGAAAGAACAAACTCTCAGCCTTTATTTAGAAGTAGATTTGCCAGCCACTTCTCTCTCAATCTGTTAAAAGCTGTATAAGGGCAGGGAAAGAGGCAGTTAAAATCAGTGAAATAAGTACTCAATTACATGTATCAAATCTGCAGTGAACAAAGGAGTGGACTTATTTTCTGGAGTGACATTTGAGATCACTCTTAAGGAAGAAGTAGAAGTTTTCCAGGTGGACACAGGAGTAGGGGGACAGAACAAACCATTTCACACTGTGGACAGCGACATTCCTAAAAAGGGCCATGGAGCACATCAGGCTGTGTGCTGACAGCCTGGAGCCTGTGTAGGATTCTCTGTCTCCCTCTCTCTCTGCTCCTTCCCTGCTTATGCACACGTGTTCTCTCTCACTCTCTTAATCTCCCTCTCTCAAAATAAAGAAACATTAAAAAAATAAAAAGGTCCATGGAAGACAATGGAATGAATGTTAATGAGTACATTATGTTAAGACTCTTAAGTCTCTGCTTTTTTCCCCTTTTTTTTTCTGGCAGAAAGACGGGTAATGAGAGGATTTTATGCAGGTTGTTCAGAAGTAGATCATGCAGGCATTGAATGACATGCTAAGGTCTTTTGATTGTGTCCTGGGTCATCGTATGTAAGCTGCACGGAGGCAGCAATCATGCCTACCTCGCCCAGTGCAACAATCTTGGTGACGGGAAAGTGGCTGGAATTGTGTATTTATTAAGGGAATGACCAATAAGCCATTAAAGAATTTTCAGAAGAGGAGCAACTAATTAAGATTTAAATTTTGGGAGCATCACTGATAGCAGTGGGAACATGGAAGAGAAGGGTGTATTTTCTATTGCTGCTGTAACAAATTACCACAAATTTAGTGGCTTAAAACTACATGATTTTATTGTGCTACAATTCTTTGGGTCCGAAGTTTGACCTGAGTCTCACTGGACTAAAATCAGGGTGTTGGCATGGTTTTCCTCCTCTTGGGAGGCTCTAGAGGAGAATCCATTCTTTGCCCATCCCAGCTTCTACAGGCTGCCTATGTTCTCAGCTCATGGCCTCTTTCCTCTGTCTTTCTGCCTCCACATTGCATCTCTTGAACCCTTTTCTGTCTTCCCATCTATCTCTTAGTGCATTCCAGAAAGGGCTCATGTGATTATATTGAGCCCACCTGGATAATCCAAGATAATCTCCCTTTGTCCGAGTCCTTGATCTTAATCACATCTGCAAAAGTCTCTTTTGCTATGTAAGATATATTCACAGGTTCTGGGGAATAGGAAGCCATTCTGCCTATCACAAGGGGCATGAAGGTACTTCATAGCACTAGAAGTAGAAGACTGGTAAGGAAAATGATTGTGCCCGGATAAGCTAATGGACCAAAACTGTTTTTGCTTGTCTTCTTTGGCAGAAAGGTAGGCTACATTTTAATACTTTCTTTGCACTTAGTTGTAGCCAGTAAGAATGAGTTCTGGCCAAGAGGAGTTATGTATGTTTTCTGTGGTCCTGGCCCATAAAACACCTGTCACTCAACCCTCCATGCTCTTTTCTTCCTCACCGGCTGGCTGGCTGGCTGGCTGGCTGGCTGTGGAAGGATCCAGCAATTTCTTTGAGGCCTCCAGGAATAGTAGAATCTCTAGCTAGAGACAACTGGGTTCTTTTGTGGAGCAGAGACCCCTACCAAAGCACGTTGCACTATGATTTGCATGATAAACCTTTATTATGTTAGTCTCTGAAATTTAAGAAGTGTTTGCTACAGTAGATAGCCTAACTTGACTGATCTTGAAATTTGCACCTAGCGGTGGGGTGCTGCTGTAACAGACACTGATTTAGTGTTCGGCCAGTGGGGCTTGAATATTAGGGGCTTGAAATATGGTAACCCATGTTTTAAATGGGAAAAACCTTGGATGTTGTCTGGAAGCCCATAAGCCACAATTTGTGCTTAAAAATCTTATAGATTGAAGATAGTGATTCTTAATTCTGGCTCCATATTAGAATCACTTGGAGAATTGTAAAAAACTATCCATGCTTAGACCCCACTCCCAGAGGTTCATTTAAAAAAAAAAAAAGTTTATTTTTGAGAGAGAGTGCACAAGCACGAGTGCAAGTGGGGGAGGGGCAGAGAGGGAGACAGAGAATCCAAGGCAGGCTCTGCGATGTCAGCACGAAGTCCAGTGTGGGGGGCTCCGGAACTGAGATCATGACCTGAGCCAAAGTCGGATGCTCAACCCACTGAGTCACTCAGGCACCCCAGAGATTCTGACTTAATTCCTCTGTGTGTATGTGTTGGAGAAGGAGAAGGGACGTTAGTATTATTTTAACAGTTTTCCAGGTAATTCTGATATGCAGGCAAGCTTGAGAACCAAAATTCTGGGGGAGATATTGGAATTGTTTTTCTCTAAAGTTCCAAATAGTAAATATTTGGGGCTTTGAGAGCAATATCATGTTTGTGACAAGGACTCAGCTCCTGCTGTTATAGCACGAAAGCCACCATGACGATATGTAAGAATATGGATATGGCCATGTTCCACTAAAACTTTATTTACAAAATAGGCATGCAGCTGGATTTTACCTGTGGGCCACTGTTTGCTGATTCTCTCTCTAGGACCATGATTTTCAAAAACTTTCGTCTCAGGACTCATTTACCTTTTTAAAAACTGAGGATCACAAGAAGTTTTTGTTTATGGGTTGTATCTAGCAAGAATTACCATATTAATATCAAAACTGAAAAGTTAATATGCTAATGAATTGAAAATAATCGTGAATCTATTATGTCAACAGAAGCAATATATTGGTAAAAAAAAAGTGGCGTTGTTTCACATTTTTTCAAAACTCTATGTTGTCCAGCTTAATAGAAGCCAGAGAGATTTTCATTTGCTTTTTCATTTACTCTGTTGTGATATGTTGTTCTTGTTGAAGTACATGAGGAAAATCTGGCCTCACACAGATATGTAGGTATTTCTTGTTGGAAGACCAATCTCCTTCTGAAGGAGTATTTTAATAGCCTTTTCAGATAATTGAGGATATGTTTTAATACCATATAATGATTCAGCAAGTGATAATTTAAGTTGATTGCCATGTGGAATCTGAAACTATATCAAGGAACTTCTCCCACACTATTGCATTAAAATCTATTGGTTTACTTGTTCTTGTAAGGGATCTCTTACCTATGCCTGATTTTGTAATATCTTACATTGGTTACTTAGGAAATATTGTTTCATGGATTTGTACCTTTGGCGCACTTCATTATACACTGTTTCTAAAAATTGCATTTGTTAATATCAGTACTGATCTCTTCAGAAAAGTCTTTAAGGATTCAGAAGCTGGCGAGCACATGGTGGAGGATACAATTTTTCCAAAATTCTAATTTTTACTTGAAAGCTGAAGTTTTATCATTGGCAACAAATACTGTCAGGTTGTTCGCCTTCAAGTGACAGGCTCACTTCATTTATTTTCAAGAAACCGACTGCCAAATACCCAAGTCTGAATAACCATATTTTGTTTATCACTTGTTCCCTCAAGTAAAAATGGTGTTCCATGAAAAAGAGAGGAGTTCAGTTCGCAACTCAAACAATCACATATTGCTTTCCCTCCAGACAGCCATTGTATTTTGGTATGCAGCAAAAGTGCTCTATGTGTTCTTTCCTTCTGATCCCACAGAATGTGTGAAAGACTTGTACTCGAGGGTTGAGATTTAATAAAGTGAATAATTTTGCCTGTTTCAGTAAGGTCATTCTTAAGCAAAAGTGGCTTTAAAAAAAATGAGTATATGGTGACAAACAGGATGCAAAGTCCGATGACACAGTACACAATGCAGATCATGTGCCTTCATTTGCACTAAGGGACCAGCAGATTTACCCACCGCCACTCATTGTAGTGTAGCATTGGTACAAATGTTGTCAACACAGTGAAAAAGGGCAAATAAACTGAGGGTTTTTACAAAAGTATTTTTAAATTTTTATTTAATGTTTATTTATTTTTGACATAGAGAGACAGAGCATGAGTGGGAGAGGGGCAGAGAGAGAGAGAGACCCTGAATCCGAAAAAGGCTCTAGGCTCCAAGCTGTTAGCACAGACCCCGGCCTGGGGCCTGAACTCACAGACCACGAGATCATGACCTGAGCTGAAGTCGGATACTCAACCTACTCAGCCATCCAGGTGCCCCTACAAAAGTATTTTTGACCTTGTGGATTCACTAAAAGGGTCTTTGGGATTCCTAGCTATGTTTGGGCCACGCTTTGAGAAACCACTGTTTTAGGGGATGGTTTAAAAAGAATCAGCGTGTTTCAACAAAGAGCTGTGTTCAGAGAGAATTTGCCAGTTTTCAAGTTGACTAGAAAACAACGGGAAGTCCAAAAACTTGGGGTGAAAAGTGGTTGGGGAGCCAACTGTTCCATTTGGGGCCACAAAAGTCCAGTAAAACTTTTTAGTTGGACAACATGATTTAGTTCTGTCAAAGATCAGATTAAGAGTGGAGCCTTCTGATGAGAAACCATGATAAAAGTAGCTGTTAAGGAGAGGAAGGGGAGGGAAGGGAGAGAAGGATCTGAGAATTGTAGATGGAAGTGAGTACATTAGAAGTCCAGCATGTTTTTGATAGAACTTGTGTTGTCAAGAAGTTCAAAATGTCAGACTAAAAAAGCTCATTGGCTGAGCTGTAAAATCACATTTTGGCTCTCAGACTTTTGGTAACACTCATTTCAGCTGTGACCAAAGAGAATAAATAGATGATCAGAACTAAAATTTTGAGGTGCAAGGAGGAAAGAGGAAAATGAAATTATTCCCGAGCAGTAGAATTAAAGTTTAATCAAATAACCCCCCTTCTCCGCAGGGTAGGGGCTTTAATAAGACCCGCCAAGCAGGATTTCAGAACTGCAATAGACCAGTAAACACTATGTATCTCCTATTATTCCCCTTTTTGAACAGAAGTTTTAATTGCCTTTATCCTGTACCTCATCCACCATTGTACATAGACCAGGCCCATAACAAACTCCACTCTCTCTCTTGCCTGCCTGCCTGCCAGGTTTGGACACAGATTCCATGCCATGACAAGGTGGTATCGCCACCAGATGGAGGAAGCCTGGTTACCTGAATGGAGCAGAGGCTTGCCCAACACCACACTGGATTGTGACACAGGAAGGAAGAAATTGTATTGTTCTGAGCCAGAGATTTTTGTTAAACTCTTGTTACAAATGTTTTCTGTTACAATGTTTAGACTACTCTGAATAATGTAGAAGCTATTTCATTGATCTAAACATGAGAAAAGGAACTGAGGCAGCGGCAGAGCAAGAATACATAGTCTAGAGGTAGAATCAATATCCTTCTGTAGATTAAGGGGGTGGGGGTGGGATGTGAGCAGGAGGGACAGCAAGGAGTGTGGGATGAGTTCTAGTTTTCTGGGTCTACATGGGTGGAAGTTTTGAATAGTACTTGATAGAACAATCCAGTGAAGTTGTCTAATAGGCAGTAGTAATATGAGAGCTAAGAGTTGGGGACAGAGGTCCAGAAAGGAGGCATATACAAGGCAGTCATCAGGGTATAGGTGATGGGTGAAGCCAGGGGAAGGAGCAATGGTGGATAGAATTTCCTGGGAAGACCACTGAGAAGAAGAATACACAGGTCATCTAACTAATAGAGTAGAATCCACAAGAGAATAATAATAAACTCCCAGAAAAGAAGAAAAAATGGCAGAAAAAGGGTAGGTCAGTTTGAGGAAAAACAGTTCAAAGAATTATGAAATGTTAGAGTCAAATATTGCAAAGAGATCTAATATAAGAGTTAAATATTAGATTTTAAACTTAAGGGAGTATTGGTGACCTTCATCAAAATAATTTTAATGGAGCACAGATGTAAAATTCAGATCATTGTAGGATAAATGCCTTATGATTTATGAATAAAAAAAAAGACTGAAGGTGTTAAATCTTGACCAAGGTCCACAGTAAATGTTGGAGCTTGGCTTTGAACTCTTGCCTATCCAAGACCACAACCTGTGCTCCTCCACTCTTTTAAACAGGTTCTGAAAAGTGTACTTAATTAAAATGCTGACTCATATAATTTTGATTATAATGTTGTCAAAGCAGTATAAACCAGAAGGCTCACAGAAATTGTAAAGGTCAATATTTTCAGAGAGAAAGGTGTAGGTTAATTTTCTATAATATTTTCTGAGAGGATTTCCCTCCCATTCCCCCCCCCCCTTTCTTTCTCATAAGCTGATTGTATTGATTTTATTGGTAAATAGGAGTTAAATTTTATAATATGAATGGGTGTGTCATTGTTGTACACTTATAATATTATTTTGGTTTTAGAATACAGGTTGTACCATTCTGCTGAAATAATTTTTTCTCAAACTATGTCTAAATAAGATGACTGATGGAACTTTTTCTCTCTAAAGTCTTATGAAACTTAATTAGCAAGATCAAAGGCTACAAGAGCTTAATAGCCACAATCACATTTACCAGATGCCTTGTTAGTAATTCAGCATTTAAAGTGTAATCTCCAAACAAGTCAAAAACAGAGACAAATGTTTTTTTAGGAGATTTAATTTAAGATTTTTTTTTCGTTAATAAACCTAATGGAAAATCTTAAGTGCTGCTATAGAGCACTATTTCAAAATAAGCTCCTTAGCAAAATAAATGAAAGACATGTAGAAACCTGAAGAAGCATTTATTTTTGAGAGCCAAGGTGTCTGCAAAACTCATGTAGGAAACCTCTCTTTCTTTCATTTCATATAAAGACCATTTTGTGTGAAATAAAGGAAAGTAATTGGCATCACTTGAATTCATTATTCATTAAATTTAACTATTTTTGGCTTGGCATGTATTGATTTCCTAATCTGGAATGCCTGCTAAAATATTTTCATTAAGATGTGTTATTTTGGGTAGTAAAAGGACCTTCCAATTTAGGACTCAGAACATTCAATTTGGAGTATATATAAAGTCAAGAATAAATACAGTCAGCATTATTAAACATAAACCTTGCTACTGCCCTCCTTCAGCTGCAAGTTTTGATTGCATAATTCATTCTTGTTTATCCCCTGTGCATTTCTATAGCAACTATATCTGTGGATTTTATGTGTTTGGTTGAAATGCCCCAGTAGAACAAAAGAGAAGCATTTGTAAAAAATTTTTGAAGGCTGTGTGTAGTGATGAGGAATTGAGAAATGACCAGCCTTGTTTGCAAAGCAATTAAAAAATATATCTTTTTATCTGTGTTCAAATGTGTGTGCAAGCATGTTTGATGCATTTCCCATTTTAAAGACATTAAGCCCCATCTGATTACCCATATTCACTTAAAATGGGGTGGCAGGTGATAATCTCTTCTTAAAAATTAGTTGATATGAAGCAATGTAGAGAGCAGAAACATGCAGCCTCATCCTAAAAAAAAATCATGTTATTATTAAGTCACCTATGTGGATTTTTGTAAAATAGAAGTAGAAAAATGTAGCTATCACATGCCAATTACACATATTCTAAAAGAGCTAGGGTAATGGCTCTTACCCTATAAGTATATTTTAAAATATAAGAATATTTTAAGGGATACTATTTTGCAGTATACACTGCCACATAGGAAATTCAAAGAAAACCAAAAATAGTTTATAAAAAAAAAAACAAAATTAAACTAAGTTAGTTTTGTTTCCAAACCAGGCTTATTAGCAATGATAGAATTCTATCATATGCTGGAAGGATAGCATAGAAACTTCTGAATCTTTTATCAAATGTTAAGACTGTTTAACACATTTTATAAAGACCATGAAAATAGAAGAGTTACCAATTAACTTCAAGTTTTGCATTTCTAACATTTTAAACATGTTTTGTATGCAGGTGAAACAAAGCTGAAATGTTTTTTTTAGAATTGGAATAGTTGTCTTTTAGGGTACTAGTTATCTATAACACAGACAAATGAAACAAATACTTAGTCATTTTATACTGATTTTATTTATTCATTCGTTGAACAAGTATGAATTATTTACTCTGTAACAAGATATTATACCTATATCTCTGGATGCATAACAAAGGTTTAGCTACTCAATACTTTCTGGAACCTAAGGACTCATTCTCCTTGTCAATATGAAGCAAGATTGTTTGGTGCATATCCCAAGTGAAAGGGAAGAAAAAGGGCAAACAAAACAAACATGTATGCCAATGAATTACAAAAACTACTATTTAACTGGGTTGGGACCAAAGGTTGTTAGTGCTATTGGCCACAACTATCTGAAAAGAGCCCAAAATGTCAAGCTGACCTCTTAATGGTGACTGGGTGAAAACCAAGGTTCAGTGGTTGGTTCTTGCTGCACATCCAAACATTTGGATGTCTGTCCAACATTTTTAGTTACAGCTTTTTCTTCTATTAACAAAGTTTAGGAAAGTGTAAAGTAGAAGTTGAACGCTTATGGTTTTATTTTTATAGTAAACAAATGAAAGCAGTCCATATTTTGAATGTGCTTCCTTAAGTTCATGTGGGGCTAAAGTGGCTTGGCATTAGTTATTTATGAATCACTGTTGATAACAAGAATGCAAATGTGAATTCAGAGGGACAGGAAACCTGAGGGACAGAAAATAGGTAAGATCATTATAGGCTATGATGTGCTCTGTGAAAGACAGAAAGGGGTGGGGGGTGTGAATGGTGGTCATGGAATGAGGCCAAAAAGAAGCTCTCTGAGGAGGTAACCTATCACCTGAGGTCCAAAGGATGAGAAGTCCTGGGAAGAACCAGGGGAAGAGTCTTGCAGGTAGACAGAACTAAGAGTGCAAGAATATGAAGTGAAAGGAGCTTGTTGGTTAGGAACAGGAAGGAGAGTAGCTTAGACTTCCCTCATTAGGATCTTTCCGACTTAGGTAATTTCATATCCAGTGGCGAGCACCCTGCTGTCACGCAGGATAGCCTGGGTTGTGCTACCGGAACCGACCATCCCCAATTGCAGCCACTCCAAACAACTAGATTCATTTCTTACTCACTCTGTATGTCCATTGCAGCTGGCTAGGTGCTCTGCTCTGTGTGCTCCACCCTCCACAACCCTTGCCGACAGAGCGTCATTACCTGGAACACAGAAGTTACTGAGGCAGTGTAAGAAGAAAGCATGGCACCTCCGGGCTCTTAAAGCTTAGCACACATCACTTCCTCTCGTATTTCATTGGCCAAAGCAGTGACTAATCTCAAGTCAGCAAGGAAGTGTGGTTCTCCAGCATGCCTGGAACATGAGTAGAACTAGAAGTATTGATGAGTGGTAGTAATATCCTCTGTGGGGGTCAGTGAATGACCTGGAATTGCATGTACAAGTCGTGAGTGTGTGTTGGGCTCAGGGGTGGGGGGCATGTCTTCAGGGAAAAGGTCCATTGCTTTAATCAGATTCCCAAGGGGATCTGTGACACAACAATGATTAAAAACCGCTGGACCAGTTGAAAACTGTCATGTAAACAGATAATTGCTATACAAGGCAATTTGCAGCATGAATGAAAGGCTGCAGTGATTAAAACATTGTGAGTAGTGCGGGGGGAGGGGGGGATGTGCACGTGTGTATGTGCACGCAAGAGTGTGTGTGTGGCAATAAAGAAAAAGTTGAGCAAATTTGTAGACCAAAGGGTGGAAGGCAGAGAATAGAAAGCAGTGGATTAAAGACACCAAAGGGTTAGGGGAAATTACTGAAGTCCTGGAAGATGCCCGAGGAGATGGTGTCCAGTATTCTCTAGAAATGTTAAATTCGGGGATCAGATAATTCTCTGATATAAGAAGAAGGGAGGGAAAAGGTAGCTGTCCCCATGGGTCAGGCTGCAGGCAGAGGGGAAAGAGAGGACCTCTGTTTTGTCTGATAGATGGACAAGGGCATCTACTTTGAATGAGGGGATTGTAGAGCATGTTGACAATTCGGAACAGCTGTAGGGGAAATCTGAAACGGAGCTGACGAGGGACAAATGAAAGGACTGCCAGTAGCACTGAGGGCTCAGCTGATGTTGGAGAACACAGATTTGGTACAGTGCCAGGAAACAGGGTTATAGGATTTTTCCTTATCCATGCTCAGCTGCCTGGAAGCAGGAGCTGAGAAAGTTAACGGTTGGACTGATTCTGGGCTGGGGATTGGCAGAACAGGTGCGGCACTATGCTTTGCTGATAATATGAAGTTCAAGAATCTCTGTATGGGCAAAAAGGACTAATTTTGCTTTTGCTTTTTAAAATTAATCTGGTCAGTAATAGCAAGAAGCAGCTTTACACCTGTAGTTATTCTTTGTGAGCTGCGGTTCTCACTCCCTGTACAACTTCGTTCTGTTTGGAGTTCATAGCTGATAAAACCAATATAACCAGGATGGTTAAGGATACATAGTATAGCTTATTTTTTGTTGCTTAAGTAAGGTTAATCATGCTACAGCCACAGAAGATTGTATGTGTTCCTAATATTCCCTTACTCCCCCAGTAAAATCTGATGGAAGAAAGGTAAAAGAAAAAAAAATTAAAGCTCTAAAAATATAATTACATATTCACAGACAGAATTGCTTAGCTAAGCATCTTGCTATTAATTACTATGTTGTATATTTTGCTGCCTTGGCTGATACTAAGACATTGTATTTAGGGAAACCATTAAATGAAGACAAAAGGAAAACATCTGGAATAGCTTAGCTCCAAAGCAGTGTGTGGTGTGAAATAGCATTGTATTGCACTTCTCTTTCCCCCCGTTGCCTGCCAAATCCCTGAATTTCTCTGATTTCACTGAGGTTACATCATAAGCCTTGGATAAAAAAACAGTGTTGCTGTTCGTAAAGGGTGCATATGCATACTTAAGGCAAACACAGCCATAATAATAATTCTTCTGTCTTCCTTGAAACCTGTCATTTTATTTTCCATTTCCTCAGGGTGGAGGCTTTGTCTCTTAAGTGTCTATTGATGACTGACAGGTGAGGTGAGCAAGTCTGATCATTTAGAATTGTGTTTGAGGCTGAAACTAAATGAGACTTTTCACATCCTTCTTCCACAGAAAGAAGTTAGCTAGCAGGAGGCAAGCAAGTAAAATTCTAAAAAGAGATTGTTGCTACAAATGGCTCTTCCCCAGAAGACCCTCTCTCAAGAGTTTCAGTTGTTGATAACTAGCAGGTTTTATCTCCAGGAATGAAGTTTCTCTTCGCTTCTGGCCTGCCAACTTATAGACGGTCTTCAGCTGAGGAAGTGCTGCCAGAATGAATAGCTGGAGAATCTCCTCGACTTTTCTATTTATTTTAGAGTATGATAATTTGAGGGAAAATTAAAATTGCCAGTTTTCCATTACATGTGAAAGCTCTCGGTGCCGGCTATCTCATCAGCCCTCACAAATATACTTCAGCGGAAAATTGTGTAAACAGATGAAAAAGCCAAGAAAACGGGGGATCGATGTCTTGTCAAAGGCCACACAGTGTGTTCAGGGGCAGGACCGGGCACCTGCACTTCGTGACTGATTTGACCGAGGACTTCCTGCTCTAGCCTGGGACAGGGCAGCACGTGGATGCTGAGATCACAGAGTAAACGCCAAGCAGAGGGCTAGTTATGCAAGGGGCAAGGATGACAGATTTTAAATGTGTACATGTTGACTGCGACGAGCTGTTCCTGAGGCCCAGAGACTACGAGCACCCTGAGAGCAAGGGCTATCCGTTCTTCTTTGCAAATGGCACCACTGCGCTCACTGCCTGGCAGAGTACTAGACATCCAATCAATGGTGAATACTGTCGACTGCAGTCAGAGCCTTTAAAAATGACTCAGATAGTCTCATTTCTCTGCTCAAAATGCTGCCATGGCTCCTCATTCCCCTCAGAGTCAAAGTCAAAGCCAAAGCCCTGACTTAGGTGATTTGCTCTTTGCTGCCTGTGGGGCTGTGTTTCCTATTTCTCATTCCCCGCTTTCTCCTCGAGCACCCTCCTCTTGCTCCTTTTCCATGACCATTGGCTGTTCTTTAGTCCTGAGCCCTTACTCTACATCCCTGAAAGGCCACCTCCCTTACTTCCTTAAAGACTTTGCCCAAATGTCGCTTTTCATTATCATATACCCACTACCCTTTTAAAACTCAGAGGCCCCTGCCCTGCTGTACTCCTGAACTCCCTCAGCCTACTGTTTCTTTCATAGCACTTACCACCTTCTGACTCTAACTTAATATGCCATTTACTTATTATATTGATGTTTTGTTGTCTGTGTCTTTTGCTAAAATATTAGCCTACAAGAGTGAGGATTTTTTTTTCTCTCACTAGTATCCCTAGTGTTCCATCCAGTGTCTGACACATAGAGAATGCTCTGTAGACAATTGTTGAATAAATAAATTAATAAAAGTGGATTAATGAATCAAGTGAGTAGATGAGTTGGAGAGTGAAAAGGATATATACCATTAAAGCCAGCTGTAAAGGTGAACCATCCCTTGTGGTAAATTTATAGAGGCAAACATTCATTTTCATATTCACAAGCTCTTGCAATTCATGATGAGCTTGGCCAACTTTCAGAGTCAAGGCTGCATACATCCAGCCTATTAACTGTCAAGCTCTCTTGTCAATGTGTAGTTTAATCCCTGATGAATTCAGACAAACAGCACGTGTGTGGTTTGGTATTTCCCAAAGTGGGATATGAGGCTGTCTCTGCATTAAAATTGCTTAGCTAATATTAAGATTCCCATAACTTATCCAGTTTACTGAATAATCTCTATGAGAGGTTATTATTAGATCCCCAAGTGATCCAAATGCATGCTAAAATTTGAGAATTACTAGTACATAGAAAACCTATAGAAAATGATGGGTCTGTAGTAGAACAGAATCTCCCACTGTGGTATGATTGTTCCATAGGATGCAATTAAAAAAGTGTGCATTGAATTAATAATGGTAACTGTGGATTAGTTTTTTTTTTTTTTTTGTAATAGGAATTCTCAGAACCTTTATTAAGCTGGCATCATTGTGAATTTCCAATAGTAAGATATAGTATATAGCATCCCAGTTTTATTTCAGTGTGGGTATCTCTTTTTTAGGTATGTCTTACTTTCGGGGGTGAGTTTTTTTTTAAGAAAAAGTTTGAGCATTGCTATTATAAATAATAGCTAAGATTCATTCCTAATTCTAAAAATCTCAAATTTTCTATAATTCTGTTGTCTTTTTTATTAACTCTCCTTAGTTTATAATCTAATTGGGGTGTCTTACTCTCCTGAGAAAAATTATGAAATAGTATATCTGCATTGCACGGTTCCCAGACTCACTCTTACAAATGAAAGATGTATTTGTGTGTGTGTGTGTGTGTGTGTGTGTGTGTGTGTGTGTGTGTGAGAGAGACAGAGAGAGAGAGAGAGAGAGAGAGAGAGAGAGAGAGAGACAGATGGGGTGGGAAGTAATGTCAGTTCAGAGGACACACAGAATAGCTTATGTGCATACCCTGAAGGAGTTGGATCTGGTTGTTAAAGTAAAACTTGTGGATGAGTAAGTGGGGGTGTGCTGTATTATATGTTAGTGGGATGCACATGTATAAATATCTCACTGGGTATAAGCATATCTGGGGCCTGTTCTTCTGTATTGATCACCACTAATCTATTCCTTCTGTCACTTTCCATTCCTTTGGCATGGCCCCTGGAAACAAGATAGGTATGTGCCTAGAATAAACTGCCTTCTCCCCTTTTGAAAGCCATTCGAGGTCTACAGCACATTACATCCTTCCGTGTAATGGAAGTATCCACACATGGGCAATCGCTGTCTACAGATGTAATGAACCAAGTGGGAGGTAATGAGAAGTGACTGTCACACCATCTCTAGGGCCCTGTTCCTCCCGCCACACAATTACACTGTGACCCTAGAGAAACTAAGACTGTAGCATTCTTCCCCCTTCCTAATGGTCTTAAAATCAGGCCTAGCTTACCAGGGGGAGCTGAAATGCAGCATTATTCATTTGAAAGTCAGAGGACGTCCAAGGAAATATATGATTATAATACAGGAGGCTGTTCTATACACAATCACACACTGTTTCCACAGTTCTGACTTGGCTTTCTGCCTGAAAGATGCCAGTAGACTAAGACAGTCCTTTCCTGCTTTTCCCTGGCATGTGCTTTTGGGGTGAGAACTGTTCCTTCTTTCAGACCAGGAGAGTCTAGGGATCAGGCGGGTGGGCAAAGCTTCATTTCTGTTAGAGGAGTACATGCTGAAGCTTTACCAAAAGAAACCCCTCTCTTTTAAATAATGGTGATAAATGCAGTGAGAACAGCTCCTGGATGCTATGTCTCTCTAGTCTTCTTTCTGAGTTGCGCTTCACAGCCAGCATTGATTGCGGTGACCATTTCCACTGGCTTATTCTTGCAGTGGGAGAGAGGTGGCAGAGTTGCAGAAACGGTAGAGGGTCGCCTGCTGAGTCAACTTTTAGAGAGCCTACAGAAAGCGCAGAAAGGTGGAAGCCTTTTAAAATTCCTTCCATTGTCTTCATTTTGCTCATATAGCTGAGGCTTGCCCGAGCTCTGAGGGCAGTCTGCCAACTGCTTGCTGAATAGTGAATGGGAACAAGCTGGGCTGCTGTGTTGCTTGGCAGAGAGAGAATAGCAGACAGGCTGGCTGCTGGCTGGACGACACCATTTCCACTCCTCTGTGCCTCTGCCTGCAGGAAGCCCCCAGGTGGCATTAGGGAGAATTAGTGTGTAAATCACAGGGCCTGCTAATTTCTCACCACTTCATTAGCTGACGGTTCAATGAAAGCGCTCTCCTGCCATTCACCTCACGTCTGTGGTGCTGACGCTTCTCATCAGCAGAAGCAGAGTTCAGTCGTGCTGTGTTGACACGCTTGTGACTTTTTGGTCACCCCCCTCAGCGTGTGCTAGTTTATTCTCTGACCCCGCCACTGGCAAATACTTCCTTGGGCGTCCCTGTGACACCTACCTCAAATTTCCTTTTGATTCAGACTTGGTTTCACATTGCCAGGAAAAGCTGGACATTTTCTTGCTCCTGTCTGTGTCTTTTTACAGGATGGGTTTGAAGATCTACCACAAAGTGTTAAAAAAAAAAATACTCTGTATGTTAAAGGACTCTCCCTTGCAGCATCACTAATAGCAAATTTTTTTGAGAGCTTAATACGTGCCAGGTATTGTTCTAAGCACTTTGCAGGCGATTGAATCCTGTTACTTCTATTTTATGCAGAGGAAACAGAGACAAGTTAATTTTGTTACCTAGGACACACAGCATTGAAATAGAGAAGTCTGGATCCAGAGCCCACACTCTAAATAGTAAGGCATTTTGCCTTAGTCAATTACTTAGTTAATTACTGGAATAATTCAACAAACATTAATGAAGCACTAAATATGTATCGCTTATTATGCCAGAGTTTAACATATTACAGTTTACCTATCCTTTGATTTTTATTTTCATCACACAGAAAGTATTTGTCGAGCACCCCTTATGTCTCTAGAGTTGTGCTCATGTAGATGCAAGAGAAATACAGGGTGTGACCTTGCCATTGAGAGATTTATAGACATGTAGACCAGAGGGTGACAAATTTTTCTTTATAAAGGGGCAGATAGCAAGTAGTTTTGCAATGAAGTTCAGGTGATCTCTGTCGCAATAAGTATGAAAGCAGTCATAGACAATATATAAATAAACAAGCATGTCTATAATTAATAAAACTTTACAAAAATAAGTAGCAGGCCATATTTGGCTCATGGGCTGCCTGCCATAGAGGATAAAACCAGCCCTAAGAGAACCATATAGAAATAGTAAATAATGATAATGTAACTGAGAGCTGAACTGTGTGTTTCTGCCAGTGAGGTGCACAAGTGAAATTGTGTCAGAGAACAAAGAGAACTGTGTAATTTCAGTGATTAGGCAAATGGTTTCTAGAGGTGGAACATGAAACTTTCCTAAAGTGGGAAACATCTGATAAGTACCTGGAAGGTTGTGAGGTGGCTTTCATGAACAAGCGCATTGTTGTTAGTACCATGTATAGCAGGCAAGTTGGTTGCCTCATATCCTTTGTCTCTTCCTTCCTTGCTATCAGAACCCCAAATCTGTTTGGTATCACCATGTGCTCAGCTCCAAAGATGCGTTGATTAAAGGCAATCGTTAACAGTTGTATTCTCTAATTTCCCAGCCAACTGATCCAATTCTGATCAATTCCAAGTAGAGGATGCCTACTACGCTGAGAGGGATGGAGATCTTTGGCATTTCTGACCAAAGGGACAGACAAAGCTAGTGCTGCACATCCCTCCTGTTTTCCTGCCACGGTGTGAACGTGAAGAGGAGCTGAGGCAGCCATCTTAGGGCCTTGAAGGACTAAGCCAGCATGTAGATAGGGAATGGGGGGCAGAGAGGAGGAGACTGAGGCTCTGACGATGCCACTGAGCTACTGCGCAGGTGCTAGGTTGCCTACCTCCAGCCACTTAACAATTAACTAAATGTTTTCAATGTTTTCAGTTACTATTAGTTAAATAACAAATGTGTCTCTTAAAATATTTCAGGAGAACTGTCTAGAAATTCTAGGAGTTTACCATTTTCTTAGATATCTCAGAAAATTGTGCTAAATCAGATGAGAATTATTTCTTTTTTTTTTTTTTTCAACGTTTATTTATTTTTTTGGGACAGAGAGAGACAGAGCATGAATGGGGGAGGGGCAGAGAGAGAGGGAGACACAGAATCGGAAACAGGCTCCAGGCTCTGAGCCATCAGCCCAGAGCCTGACGCGGGGCTCGAACTCACGGACCGCGAGATCGTGACCTGGTTGAAGTCGGACGCTTAACCTACTGCGCCACCCAGGCGCCCCGAGAATTATTTCTGATACTTTTCACTTTCTTGGTATTTCCTTCTCCATGATACACTAATTAGGAAAAAACAGAAGAATATCAGCCCATTTTCATTTAAATATTAGTGTAAATGTTTTAAAATATGTCTGAACAGGGTTAACAGTGATTATGGCTGGGTAATTGAGTCCCTCTAGATGTTAGAATCAGGAGTGTGGGTTTTTTTTTTTGTTTGTTTTGCTTTATTTTTATAACTTTCCCATAGGAAATATATAAACAGAAATTTAAAAATGGCTCTGACAACACCAAACTAATCTTATTACGGCAAGCTTCTTTTCTGGCTGACACTGTTTTCCTCTTCTTCTTTTCTCTCTGGCTTTCTAAACTCACCTCTTAATTTTCTTTCCCATATTGCTGTTTTTTATTCATTTGTTTTATAAAAGGTCATTCTAACACATTTTCCATTTTAATGTAGTCTGTAACAGTCTGATGTTGCAGGTATGAATATGGAGTCCTTGAAGTCTGAGTCTTATTTTGAAAAGTCTCACCCAGTAGTCTTCTAGAGTCATTCCTCCATTTAATAAATGTTAACTCTCTCTTATGTGCCAGCCATGGTTCCACGTGCCATGGAATTAGGAGGAACAAACATTTGAAACTCCGTGTTATTCTCTTTTACCCTTTTCCTCTGGGCTATCACACATCAGCTCATTCTATAAGACCCAACATAAGTGCTATTTCCTCCATGAAACTAGAAGTGACCAACTCTTTGGTTATTTTCATAGTGATAGTATATTACGTTTCTTGGTTTACATCCTTGTCTAGATGGTGGATTCCTCTAGGGGAGCAGTATACTGTGTCATTTTAATCTTCCCTTAGTGTCCAGCCCTGTGTTGCTCCCTTTAAACAGCCACACCTGTATCTATAGTAAGGGCTACATGCTCAGATACATGCTTTCTGTGGAGAATGTCCTGGACTTGACCTGTATCTTGTCACACTTTAGTCAATTCTCACAGACACCAATGACACTTATTGTTTTCTTTTTTATCTTCTCACCGTTCTTCAGGTATGCTTCGCTCCTTTCCTTTTCCAGACCTTCTCAACTGTGTCCCCTCCGAGATTTTCTCACTTTGACAGGGAGGCTCATGTAGAGGGACCTAGAACTGATTATATTTTGCACCCAGCAAGCCCTCAGTAATGTGTTTAATAAGTAAGTGGATGGGCAAGTGAATGTTCACAGAAAATATGCATTGAAAAATGCTTTTTCTAGTAATTTTGGAGTGAAAGAAAACCAGTACGATGCTATTGGCTGCTGGTGGTATTTCTTGAAATGTGGGAAGGCACATGAATAGAGGCCTGAAAACTCCATTGTGGCACATGAAGCCAGTATTCTGGTCACCCAGTCCCTCTGCATCACATTCTTGTTGGTATAGGAACCCTCTTTAAGGAGAAAAATAAGGAAAATAAGAAAACACAACTCTTTCTGAACTCAAGTTAGATCAGGAAATTGTGGCAATTTCTGGAATGTCAAGAATAAAAATAAGGAAGGAAGAATTAATCCTGCTAGCCCCAAATGAGAAGCTGTCACCACGAAAGCTGTAACTCTCTAAATGAATGTAACACCTCTGAAAACTCTCACAACTGTGCCAAGTATTTACATGTTCTCTGTGAATGTGGCATCTCACAGCAAGTGGTTTTGGTTGTGAAGCACACCATCTGTGTGATTACCCACCCCTTGCTAGAGTACTCTGAACTCAGCAGTTGTACAACAGATGCATTTAAATATACAGTATTCCTCCTCGCATAGTTCAGAATGGGTGTTAGGAACTGAGGGAAAACAACCAGCTTCCTTGAAACTCAGGCTCCATCTGACATCTTTCCAGACACCTTTCATAACCGTGCAATTCTGGAAGATAACAGTATCAGAATTGATTTACTGATAAACGGGTCAGCTTGACCCAGCACACCAGTACTGCCTTCACAATCATTGAGTCACTCAATTTGGAAGGTGAAACCAGATAGATCACTGTTTGGTTTTCATTTAAGTGGACGTCTGTGTAGTCCTGGGAAAAACAAGTCCATAAAAGTCCAATTGTATGCGCTCCAGATAGATGAATAAAAATGGTGTCATTGTAATTCATCACTATCATTTCAGTAGGTGTGGATGTTTGGAAAAATAACAATAGATAGTTTTTGATGACAATATGAAATCAAGAATACCAGATTGAATTCTATCCTTCATATTTGGTTTGTTTAAATATTCCACAGGCATTCACCAAGGTATTTTATTTGGAGATTAGTTCATCCTAATTGCAGGAATGAGATCTAAAGTTGTATTTACCAGAGTGTGCATATTAGAAAAGGCCGTTTGGCCCTTCTGACTCACGTTCTTATTGCCATCAAGAGATGAGGTGGCCTCATGCTCTTTCAGCCTGGTCCCATGCCATGCCGGGTGTGGGATGGACATGTCTTACCTAAAAGGGGGAGCTCTTCCACTTTGCCGACAGGCCCTTCTTCTGTTTTTCCCAGGGGTGGTGTGTATGGGAAGCAGAGGTGCAGTCAACACTGAACGTGCACACTCAAGGAATGAAGTGATGTAGCCTGCAGAATTTGAGGGAAAAAAATGGATGAGGGCTTTGTTATCCTCCATCTATGTGATAAAATTCCAAACAGGAAATTTAACACGACCAGAAGATGAATTGTCGTTAATATTTTCTGAAAACTTTGGATAAGACTTGCATTTTGTTCATCATCATAAAGCATAGTCCATGGAAACCTGTATTCATGGGCTGCTCCGTGGCTGAGGAAGTCTTTTTAGTGACATAACCAGCAAGCATTCGATAAATAATATTAAGATATTGCAGAGGCAAAAAGATCTGTATCGTACTACTACAAAAATATTCAAAAAGCCTTGGCATTGTGGGTGATAACAGCATTGCTACTTTTTTTTTTTTTGTCTCAGTGAGGAAAAATAAAAACATAATTATTTTGAATTCAAATTAGGTCAGGAACTGGCAATAGTTTCTGGAATGTCAAGAAGAAAAATAAGAAATGAAGAAGAAATGCTTTTAGCACAAAACGAGGAGTTGTCACCATCAAAAGATGACGACAAGATGGTTACCAGACCTGAAAAGGAAGAGAAGGAGCTTGGACCTTAGGAAAAATCTTAACTGCTCTGATGAGTCTATCTTTTCTACCTATGACTTTAGGTCTTTGTTAGTAAATCAGTATACCTCATGTGGATCTATGGATTCTTTTTTTTTTTTTTTTTAATATAATTTATTGTCAAGTTAGCTAACATATAGTGTATACAGTGTGTTCTTGGCTTCGGGAGTAGATTCCCATGATTCATCACTTACATACAACACTCAGTGCTCATCCCAACAAGTGCCCTCCTCAATGCCCATCACCCATTTTCCCCTCTCCCTCACCTGCCCTCCCATCAACCCTCAGTTTGTTCTCTGTATTTAAGAGTCTCTTATGGTTTGCTTCCCTCTCTGTTTGAAAGTAATTTTTTCCCCTTCCCTTCCCCTATTGTCTTCTTAATACATTTTTAATCAAACTGTTTATGTAGATGGGAGCTTTGCCAAAAAAAAAAAAAAAAAAAAGCCTACAACCCCACACACCCAAGTTGTGGCCCTGACCAGGAGAGTGAGATTAAAGACTTTAAACTGTATTTCATAGTCCATAGGTAAACACTGAAAGGATATTTAGCATCATGTAGCAACCCAATTGTATTTTGAATTATAATAATGCAAAGGGACTCTGTGAGGTGATTTATCGTCCATGAAAGAAGCAATCACAGGTCCAGGAAGTTTGGGAGACCAATACCGTGTCCATGTGAGGGCAGCTTCACTGAGCCAGGTGGAGGGATGGAGGTTTCTGAACAGAATTGGTGACATCTGAGGAAGAAAGATTTTTTCCCCCCCTTTTGAGGGGAAAGAGAATGTATTTGGAGTTTTATACTTTGGAACATTGCTTATTGAATTTGAATTTTAAGAATGATGACTCTGGTGCAGTGTGTAACTACATTTTGCTTGCACTGAAATCCAAAGGTCTTTTGGCTGCAAATTTCTCAGAAACATTAATTAAATTGTTGAACAATCAGAAAGTTTATTTAGACATTTAGCAGAATTTCCTCAACCTGCCTTTAAGCATTTCCAAATCTTTAATTCAGTTTCCCACAACAAGGAGAGAAATGGTCTGGTTTTTCTGTATTTAGACCTACCATCCTCATCTATATACAGCACCACTTTGAGATCTAACAGAAGACTATAGATATAAAAAAAAAAAATCCCGGAAGTTCTGATGTTTCCGGCTTGTTTCTGCTGAGGAATATGAAATTCAGACCACATCACCAAATGATTATTCAGATCGCACCCCTTTAATCTTGCACTCTCCTAGAATAGAAACAGGCCCAGTCAATGTTCCCATGTGGGTAAAGGAACATTGCTCAGAGTGGGAGAAAGTTATCCCAGGGTATGTGTGTGGATGTGTTTATGTGTGTGTGTGTGAGAACAAGCAAGCCCAGTGCTCCAGGATCTTACCAAGTGGAAAGTGCTGACTGTGACCAACAATTCAATATAATGTAAGAGCATGGGAGATAAAAATAATTATCAGTGGTTATCAAAATTTAACAGTTATGCTGTTGTAAGAAAGGTCTCAGATAGACTTGGCAACTAGGATTCTCTTAGAATGCTTGTTTTCTTACCATGCTGTGAATTTTTGTATTTGATGACTAATTTGGCAAAAATTCTGGGAAGTACTGCGTGCTGCTTAATGTCAATTAGGTGGCAGTGAAGGGGTTCTACTCACAAAAGATCCTAGTATTTTGGGTTATTTTGGATTCTTTTTATTTAATAATAGACTGATGTGTTAAAATTCTAAATAAATGTTTGGGGAAGAATTCACAATAGTCACGGACCATCTAGCTTTCTTTTTTGAAGTCTAAAACCTTTTTTCTTTAACATTTTCATGACATGGTTATTAAAAGTAATAATGCTTTTATGAGGAGCAAATTGGACAGAGTTTAAGGGATTTTCATACAATCAATTGTGTATTTAATGTCAAAGCCAGAAATATGAGAAGCGGGAACCCCAGGACATTTCTACTGGATCATACTTTTCCTCTATTTGCTCTGATTTTCAATTCAACTTAAAAAAATATACATAGTAGGTGATATTTCACAGACCTAAAATCAAAATTAATTTGACCTAAGTTTAGAGACCCTTGAAAGGATTTAATCATCCCATTATTTAAATTCGGTAATTCCTAAGAGCAAAACTTTTGCTTGTGATCATTCTCACTGTTTCCCTTTTACTCAAAAGGAAAGATTGTTTGAGTAGTTTTAAAATAAGAGTAAGTGATTTAAAACTCAGCCTCTCTTATACTAATGGCTGAAAGTTAACTAAGCTGTATTATGGGAACATGCCCTGACTAGATAACTGATTCTAGACCCATTCTTGCAGTATCTAGTTAATTGTTTTAGGAAAGTCTTCCTTTCTTACCTTCCCCTCACCTCTCCTTTCTTTCCCTCTTCCCCCATCTCCCTTCCTCCTTTTATTTATGAATCCCATTGTTCTCATCTGACAAAAGATTGGGAATAATAAGATCTAGCACATAGCTGACACAGAGAGCTATTGGGATGATGTTATGAGACATGTAAATAGTTGGATCCCCTTCCTCCTGTCTTAGTAAATAGTATTCCCATCCAGCCTATTCCTCAGTAAAATCTTTCTGAGTCTCTCCGATGCTTTTCTTCTTCCCCAAACCTATCCAACTGCATGTCCTTCACAATATCCTTTACATTTATTTATTTCTTTCCTTTTCCACTGCTACCATTCCATTACAGTTTATCCAGACAACTGTAACACCCTCTAATTTGTCTCCCTGCTTCTCTCCCTTTTCCTCATTGAATATATTCTGTTTAGCAGCCCAAATAATCATTTAAAAACACGAATAAAATCAGGTCATTTCCATATTTCAAAGCCTCCAGTGGCTTCCCATTAGTCTCAGGAAAAAACGCAGAATGCTTACCATGGCCTCTGTAGCTAACTCAAGATGGCCACACAATCTTTGACCTTCCTCCCTTAGAGTAGAGATGTCTGATTCTCTTCCTTTTGAATCTGGGATGGCCTTATTGCTTTGTTTGATTAGTAAAAAGTGGGAGAAGGGATTTTCTGAGACTTCAAAGACAGGTCATGTAGAAGGCTTGAAATGTGGGTCAAGGATTGCTCTGGGGGAAGACAGTCTTTGTGTAAGAAGACTAACAACCATGAGGCAGCCGTGCTGCCATCTTGTGAGAAGAACAATCCATTTGGAGAGGCCCTAGAATGTGAGGTGCCATATAAAGAAAGGGGTCTAGGAGCATTAAGGCACAAGACACTGGATGAAGAAATCACCAGGAGGTAGGTCTTCCAGCTGTAGCTGCCCCAGCTAATACCACATGGATCAGAGAGAAATTGCCTGGAAGAACTTTCCCATATTCCTAATCTTCAAACTGTGAACAAAATATAGTCTTTGCTTTAAGCTACTATATTTTCGGGGTGATTTTATAGAAATCGGTAGTCCAGTCACTTCCAATAACCTAAAAATGTGGTTCTTGATTCTGTCTTGTAGTTCATCTCCTGTTTACCCTCTGGCTTACTGCCCAGGAGCCACACTAGCTTCTTTGTAGGTCAATTTTTTCCTGTGCCAACACCTTGGTACTTGTTGTGCCCTCTGCATGAACTCTGACCCCAAATCATTTCATCAGTATCCTTTCCTATAATGGAACTTAAGTGTCCTTTTTTGTTAGGCTTTCCAGATCACTCAGTTTAAATTAGCCTCATCTCACCCATATCATTATAGTTTATCATTGTTCTTTATTTTTAGTAGAGCTTTTAACTATCCAAAATGATTTTGTTTATTAGATTTTGCTAATTAGAATGTAGACTTTTGAGACCAGGAGTCTTATCTGTGTGTTTCACAAATGCATCCCTAGTTCCTTTTGTATTCAATATAAATATTTATTTATTTTTGAGAGAGAGGGAGAGAGAGAGAGAATGAGCAGTGGAGGGGCAGAGAGAGGGAAAGAGAGAATCCCAAGCAGACTCTGTGCTGTCATCATGGAGCCCAATGTGGGGCTCAAACTCACCAACCGTGAGATCATGACCTGAGCTGAAAACAACAGTTGGGTGCTTAACTGACTGAGCCACCCAGGCACCTCTCAAAATAAAATTTTTAAATAAATGCATGTAAAAGTGTTTCAAACCTATAGGGTTTCATTATTATCACATATCAGGAAACTGTTGCATGAAACCACTGAATGCTGGATGAAATACAGACTGGGCTGTACTCAGACATAAACCACTAAGATATACCAGTAAGATACAGAAAGTTAGAGTTCTCTAGAATTTTATAGATTTATAATTATCCCATAATATCAGTGCCTTTAATTCCACTTGAGTTGATCATAGCAGTACATTTCCATGATAATATCTCCTTTAGAAAATTGACAGTTGGGTTGTATGATTTTTCTATTCCCCCTCCACACCTGGCTCAGCCTTTAGTCTTCCAGCATCTGTTTTTTAGTGATAAAATGAAAAGTAAGGTATTCTTTTTTACTTTTCCCATCCCTTAAGTCATTAAAGAGAATTAATCATTTAATGAGAAGGGATTCGTCCCTTTCAAAGAAGTGAAAATGGGCTCACAATCCAAGTCATGAGAGCTTCTGGTTCTCTTTGACACCCAGCGATCGCTTGGGAGAAGACTGTTGTTAATCAATAGTATTTAAACTAACCAAGGGGAGAGAGAACATACAGAGCTTAACAAATTTGTAGAAAGAGCATCACTCCAGAGACTTAAGAGATGAGTTTGATTTGATTTGATTTCAACAAACTTATTGGCATGATAAACTCTATAATTGTCAGCATGTATCAGGAGAGTAAGTTTAATACATATTACTATAGTGCGCATTTTAATATCGTGAGCTAGAGAAACTCACTGACTAGCAAGGAATTGAAATGTTGAAATGGAAATCCAGGCTTTGAGATTCCTAGAATCTCTGAACCATCTTGCATCTTTCTCTCCATCTGCCTGTCAACATGACTTTCTGAAATAACTAATCTCAAAGGAATACTTTAGAAAAAAAAATCATGTGGATATGTTTTTTCCCCCCTAATAAATGCCAATCTTAGGCAGTGTTTTTGTCAGGAGTCTCTGTTCCAGCTTTAAAAGCCAAAAGAAAGATGAAAATGAGTACACCAAAATGTAATTTAAAATGCAAATGCAGATTGTGCAGAAAAGCAGCAAAAGCTAATTGTAGTTTTTCTTCATGCTTGGCTCCATAGACACAGTGTGTTGTTGTTACCTTCCGCCTGCTGGGGATGTCAGACTGCAGCCGCACTGCCACACCATGACCTCGCAGATAAAATACATTTGACCTAAAAATCAACCCCCCCCCCCAAACCCCATAACAGAAATCAATAGGAACTTTACCCTATACAGTACTAGGTGGAAAGGCAACCATATGTGACAGTGGGGCTGTAAATTTATGAGAAATCCCCAGACTAGAAATAGCAGTTACATATTATAAAGAAAGGGCATCAAATCTATATTCCCCAAGAGCTCACAAAACACAGATTTTAAAAAATTCAGCCCCCGAATTAAAGACCCCATTTGTTTTTCAGGGATCAGCATTGTACAAATATTTCCTATTTAGATGAATTTGGAGTCAATTCAGTCAATTTTAGCTAATTTTTGTTTTTATTCCTGTCATACGTGGATAGTTGTAGACTACATATTATGCTGAGCTTGGGTAAATATATTATTTGCACTAAAACCTTGTTGACCCTTTTAAATCTTAGGACTTGCTTCCAAAAACTATAAAATTATTTGTGGATTCCAATTTTTTACTCTGTCTGCATTTTCCTGGAGTGGATGAGTATTAATCAGCCTTTTGTCACAAAATGTGAGTGGTCTTGTACAGAGCTGCTCGAAGGTATCTAGAGTCCAGGAGAGAGAATGAATTGACCAAATCGAATAACTTAGGAAAAGCTTGTCAGTCACATAATTAGAATTTTGAATTTGTAAAAATGACTCTGGGACTCAAGTGGGATCTACTCCATTATGTATGCTAATTAGGGCCACAGACCCTGTGGATAGAAGTGATTCTTTCTTAATCCTATCCTTCACGCAAAACTTTAGGAACTCAGTTAATAGAGTTCTATTGGTTCTTCATGCCCTTTCCTGCCCTCTAGTGGGGGTGCTATGGTGCTAGAAAACACGAAGAAGGCTGTGAGGTGGAGTTTGGATAACTGCATTAACCACACCAGGGTATAAATGTAGTCCCTGATGGCTACACACATGCCAAGGTCCAGAAGCTGTCAGGACTGCTCAGTGAGGAAGAGGTATGGAGATTCCCTTGTGTAGGCTTAGACAGCACAAGAGCTTGGGACCCATAATGATTGTATTCTATTGCTTTGTATGTACCTCAGTTTCTGCTTCCAGGCTTTACCATCTGGTGGTGTTCTGCCTGATAACTCATGATTCATTTTAGCAATACATACATTTTTACGATGAAGGGCAGAATCCTTTGTTCAACGCTATCAATTACTTGCACAAGGAATCAAATCAACCTCTTTATGCATCTGTGCTGGATCTGAGGCTGAAAGCACATAAAGAGGAAGAAAAGGAGTTAGAGATCCCTTCCGAATTTTGTGAGAACTATCAGTTTACAGGAAGAGCAAGTATTAAAGCAAGTTTTGTGTGTATCAGTCACATATATACCAGTCTTAAAGTTTTTCCAAATGAGTCAAACTATACCAGTGTTCCTCATGCATAACTACTTTCATTTTCTCTGCAATTTCTTGCATTTAGTTCTAAAGATTTTTTTTAATTCAGTCTTTTCTTTGAGAGGGGGAGAGGATATGAACTCTTGAGTTTCTGTCCCCAGAAGCCTTATGCCTGCATTCATCTGTACAGAATAGAGGAAAAAACCACTTCTATAATACTATTCAGGAACATGTTTTTTCTTTTGGTTATTATTTTTGCATGAGTATTGTACTTTGTTTCATAAAATGAAGACTGGAGCTGTTTTTTTACTGCCTGTCATACAGTATTCAACTTAATACTTCTTTCTGGAACATTATCAACATGGTACATGTGATGTCAAATTGAAAAAAGAAATTTCAAATGAATCAGGAGGTAAGGGAAATCCAAATGCAGGAGGATAACAGAAGGTCAATCAGAAGTAGGAAAATGTTCAGAAAAATCCTGTTTGGGGCTGACTATGGTCAGGCCTCTGTCTCTGACATGTAGTTCAGTCTCTCTGCATTAAACAGTTTCTACCTTTCCCTAATGTGTGGGTGCTCTTTCCCTCTCCCACCCAAGCCCAAAGGTTTATTCCCTCCTTCCCTCTTGCAGCCAATTGTCATTATTTATAATGTTATCTTGGCAGTTTGAGTTAACAAAATCAATTTTGCTAAGCTTTACAGTTGTTGAATAAAAAAAGACCATTTCCTTTTCTCTATTGCTAGCTAGCAGTAAATCTCTAGTCAGGATAAGGATGGATCTGAGATCTTATTTGATTTAAGGTCTGTGTGATTCTTAAGTGCATTTCCATTTTATATGATTTTCTGAATTCCTCCTTCTTTATGACTCTCACATCAGAGTATTCCCATTTATGCAAAATTGCTCCCTTCAGCCTCTGTACAGTGACTATAACAATACTAATAACACAAATACTTCAGGTAATGATAGAAAACACTATGGTGTTTCTATGTGTTAGGCACTATATTAAGTGCTACATATTGACTCATTTATCCTCCAACAACCCTGTAGGTACTCTTATTTATATTTCACAGATGAAGAAACTGGGGCATAGGTTGATTAACTTGGTGAAGATCATACAGCCAATAATTTTGTATCTATGATTCCAAACCAAGTGATGTGGATCCAGAATTAGTTCTCAACCACAACGATATGTCCTCTTTCAATAATAATAGCTGAAACTTGTATATTCACCATCAACAACATAAAACAGTAAACCACCATCATCATTACTGGTAGAGTAGCCCTTGATCTACATGGTACCCATGTGATGCCTTGAAATTGAGGTGCCATGAAAAACATTCTTATTAGCCACTAGGAAACTGACATAGGATTGCATGGCCATGCAGAATGTTAAATAGATCCCTAGAAGTGACTCTGTGCCAAAGAAACTTGGCATACATTGTCATAAGGAGGCCTGAGGGGTCACAGGACCTGCAGAGGGGTCTAGTGCTGGATTTAGGTGCATGAGTTCAGGCAGGTTGTCTAATCTCTCTACACCTCAGACTCTTCTTCTATAAAAAAGATAATTTTGATCCTTCAGATTGCTGGAGGCTGTATTAGAGACTGAAAACTGTCATTGTATGCTGTATGAACAATAATTTTGCTAGAGTTTTAGAAGAGAAAAATAATGGTTGGAGTAAGTCACCATTTTGTACATGAGAGTTTAAGCAAATAGAACAGAAAGCATGTGAACTGTAGTGGTATTACCATTTTCTCTTAGTTAAGTAGACACACAATGTGTAGCAAGAACACTCCTGTGTGTCTCCTTTACTCACACACACAACATTTCTGACACCAGATGTGATTTTTTTTAGTCCACCCACAGCAGGCAATTCTGTGATACCACCTGGGTGTTGCACAATTAAGCTGCCCTCTCTACCTGGACTTGGCATCACACACCATAAGTTTAGAGCTCAGACCCACAGGACTGCCCCCACTTCGGATGCCAATCACAAGTTTGAGATCTTCTGTGGTACTTTTGACTGAATGGCTGGAACCCTTCCTGGGGTTCCATAATTTACCAGAATGGCTCACAGAGCTCAGAAACATTTACTTACATTTAACAGTTTATTATAAAAAGGACACAGCCATCAGATGAAGAGATATAAAGAGTGAAATTTGGAAGGGTTCTAAGCACAGGAGCTTCTGTCCCCATGGAACTGGGGTACACCATCTTGGCACATGGATGTGCCAGAAGCTCTCCAAACCTCACACTTTTAGGATGTTTTATGAAGGCTTTGTCATATAGGCATGATGGACTATTAACCTCCAGCCTTTCTCCCTTATCCACATGATGAATAAGATTCTCAAAGTTCTAAGTATTTAATCAAGGATTAGTTTTTTTTGGTGACCAGTCCATATCCTGAGGCTCTCTGGATATCCACAAGTCTAGACCATGAGAACAAGAGACATTTCTATCACTCAATAAATTCCAAGGGATTTAGAAGTACTGTTTCAGGAACTGGGGTCAAAACCCAAATACAGTAAAACCTTGGTTTGCAAGCATAATTCATTACAGAAACATACTTATAATCCAAAGCACTTGTATATCAAATGTAAAGCAATTGTATATCAATCCACTTGTATATCAAGTGAATTTCCCAATAAGAAGTAATAGAAACTCAGATGATTTGTTCCACAACCCAAAAATATTTATATAAAATTATTACAATACTGCAATAATATAAAATAATAAAGAAAATACAAAATATAAAGAAAAATAAATTAACCTGCACTTACCTTTGAAAACTTTTGGGGCTGGTGTGAGGGAGACAAGATAGAGGAGGGTTGTTGTGTAGGACAACTTTCATTATCACTAACGGAATCAGTGCAGTCTATTGGCTCAATGAAATCTTTTTCTTTTCATGCAACTTTAGTAAGGAGCCTATCCAATGACACTTGCTTTTGCCTCCTTTTGAGGATTTTGCAGAAATGTGACCTTACGTTGTCGTTAAACAGGTTCATTGCTCACACGGCCACAGCTTTATTCAGGTGTTGCTTTTCTACAAAATGTTGCACTGTTTCCCACATTTCGCACATGTTCCTAATCTCATTTGAAGTGAAGGATTCCTCTGCCTTTTTCTCCTCCTCCTCTGCAGATGAGATGCAGACATGGACTTATAAATCTTGCAGTTTCAGCCACTCACATACCTCGATTGTACTTCTCTATTCCTTCTTAACTTCCATTGTACTCATTTTCTTCTTACTGCCTTTCTTTTCAACCTTCGTCTGCATGGGGGCCATTGTATGTGCTCTCATGGATGTTGACTACATACAATATTAATCAACTCTTATACTGTATTTAATGTAACTGGCGATAAAGCAGCAGAGGAAAGGGTGTATATCTGCAGGCAGCCTGACCTAGAATGCAGCAAAGCATTCCTAAGCTTACTCTTGTATGAAAAAGCAAAGGACTGTCCATAGGACGGTCCACTGCTTTGAAGTGACAAGAAATACACTAGTGTCAGTTGTGGGCACCTTTCACCATTCCGAAAAGTTACTGATTTCTGCCAAACACTGCAGCCTGAGGCTGAGCATCTGAGCATGGGAGCCGATAACCCACAATCCCACAGCCAGAGAGGGAGAGAGAGAGAGAGAAGAACCATTGTGAAGAGAGCGAGAAGAACTCAGTTGTGATAATGTGACTTCTGGCGTCATGTACTACTTGTATTGCAAGATATCATTCATTTATAAAGTTAAAATTTATTAGAATTGTTTGCTCATCTTGCAGAACATTAACAGGAGCTAGATAATAGGAACTGGCAGACAAAGACCAATATATACATTTCTTACTTCACACTTTCCTATAGTTTGTCCTCTTTGTATAAACCAAATGGCAATGGTTTATTGGTTATTGGTGGTAAATGTAAATGTTTCTTATTAAGAACTGCATTAGATTTTTAAAAAGTACAGAGTTTAAAAGTATAACATGTGACAAAGATTAATAGTTGCTTGCTCTGATAAACCTTTTACTCTCTCACCTTAGTAACAAACCCAGACACACTGCTGCCTGGAAAACCAAAAACAGAGAGACATATTTCTCTTCTTCCTTTGCAACTAGGTATGGCCATATGTTTAAGTTTAGGCAAATAGGATAGAAATAGAAATATTGTGTGGAAATTATGGCAAAGCTGTTTAAAGGGACCCAACTCTGTGGAAAGGAATCCTTTTTGTCCTATTGCATTTGCTCTGTTGCTTTCAATGTGAATATGGTACTTGGAATTCCAGCATGAGCTCCATGCATGATGGGATGACCTTAAAAATGGAAGATATGGTTCGGGAGCAGAAATACAGGAGCCTGCATTCTTGATGACATCATGGCTTGCCTGTATCAGCCATGGATTGCTTATTTCTAGACTTCTTTTAGGATATTAAAAGAAAAAAGTCTAAAGAAATTTAAACCACTGGTATTTATCTCTATTACCAAACTAATCTTAACTGTGTACAATAATACTAATTTTCAATTAAAATGGTCATTTTTATGATTATTTACACTGGCATGTGAAAATAGATTGTTGTAGTTTTGATTAAATATAATGTCTGATTATCCTGAAATAGCAATAATAATCTTGAAGTTATTAATTCCATTATATGCCACATGTTTAAGTTAAAAGGATATTTTTAAGCACTAATATTATTGAATTCAGCACATAGAAATGGTTAAAATAAAGAACAAGACATGAGAGTATATATTTCTACTATCTATAACACCTACACTTTGGTTTCAGGAAAATAGTATCATTTATCACATGAACTTAATTTGGATGTATCCATGGTTTCGACTGTACCTAATACATATATTTATTTTTTTCCAAACATAAATTTATATTTAATACTTAAAAAAAACCCAAAACAAAACAAAACCTACCAGAGGTTCCACAGTTACCATTTTCTTTCAGAAGGGAAGAATAAATTACTCATTTGAAAAATAACACTTTTCAGAATAGCAAAAGTTATACATGACTTATAAATTAGTCTGAACACAAAAGGTAGAAAGAATAGATCCAGAATCCAGCTTTAAGAATTTTTACTGGTTTCTGTAGGTATCTAAACCTCTGTACATCTCTTCCTGCCACAAATTTATAGTTTTTATCTGATTTGCTAAGGAATCTATATTATCACTTTAGTTTAAGAAAAAACTAAATCTTGGATTACCCAAGAAATGTTTCCTTTAGAGTACTAAAACTTCTGAAATTATCCCCTTTATGTCTATCGTCTGTTTCCAGCTAAGGCTGGGCTCTTCTAGTCTATGTTATCTTCAACTCCAGAGCCATTTTTCTGGTAAGAAACAAAAAAATACACCTTAATGAGTCATGCATAAGTATGGTATTATTGTTATTGTTAGCATACATAACCATATTAAAATAGCTAGGGGAATGGCTGCTCTTTTCATTAAAGCAGAAGGTGGCAGGAATGGAGGAAATGTGCTGACTCCCAGGGAAAGCTTGACAATCCTTACCACTTCTCTAGAAGAAATACTCTAAAGCATAGTAGGATGAACATTGGCTTTGTAGACAGCTCATGTTTGAAGCTTTTCTCTACTAATACCTTATGTCTGTTGGTAAAGGATTTGCCTTCTTTGAGCCTTCAATTACTTGTGTGTTAAACAGGGATTACACTTACCTGGGAGGATTGTTAGTATTTGGTGTGCAGTAGGTATTCAACTCATGGTAGTTATTATTGTTACCAGCCTAGATTGTGAATTCTTTATATTGTGATGAAGACATGCAATGAAGACCTACAGGTCTCAAAAGGTGACAGAAACAAAAAGCTAAGAAATGCAGGCAAAGTTATTACCACAGGTACTCTGGTTATTATCACAGGTGCGTGTTTATGTGCTTTCAAAATTCAAAATTTCAATATGCTGAAATCCTAATGCCTAACGGGATGGTATTCCCTTGGGAGGTGGGTTCCTTGGGAGGTGACTAAGTCATGAAGGTGGAGACTTTATGAATGGGATTAATGTTCTTTTTTACTGTTGAAATGTTTTATTAGTTTCAGATGCACAACATAGTGATTTGCCATTACTCAATGCTGTCATGATAAGTATAGTTACCATGTGTCACCACATAATGTTATTATAATATAGACTATATTCCCTATGTTGTACATTTCATCTCTATGACTAATTTACTTTTAAGTGCAAGTTTGTTCATCTATTAGTCCCTTTCACCTATGTGCATGTCTTCGGAAAAATGCCTTTTCAGTCCTTAGCCCATTGTTAAAATGGTTTGTTTATTTTGCTATTGAGTTGTAGGAGATCATTACATATTTTGATACTATTTCCTTATCTAATATATGGTACGCAGTATTTTCTTGCATTCTGTAAGTTTTCTTTAAATTTTGTTGTTAGTTTTCTTTGCTGTGCACAAGCTTTTTATATTGACATATTACCACTTGTTTATTTTTCCTTTGTTGCCTCTCCTTGTGGGGTCATATCCAATATATCACTGTCAAATCAATGTCAGAATGCTTTCAGTGTCATATAAAAAATCTTTGCCAAAACTAACATATTTCTTCTTTGAGAGAGAGCGCATGAGCAGGGGAGAGGGGTAGAGGGAGAGAGAGAATCTTAAGCATGCTCCACGTTCATTGTGAGACTTGATCCCACAACACTGGGAGCATGACCTAAGCTGAAATGAAGAGTCAGATGTGGGGTTTCATCCCACAACCCTGGGATCATGACCTCAGTTGAAATCAGAAATCAGACACTCAACTGACTGAGCCACCTAGGCACTCCTGCCAAGACTAACATCTTATAAAAGAGACTAAACAGAGTTCCCTAGCCCCATCTACCATGTGGGGACACTGTAAAAAGATGGTCGTCTATGAACCAACAAACAGTCTAGGCATGAGATCTTGGAGTTCCCAGGTTCTGGAACTGTGAGAAATACATTTCTATTGTTTATAAGCCATGCAGTCTATGGTATATTTGTTATAGCAGCCCACACAGGTTAAGACAACAAGGAAGCAACTTGATGTACTCATCAAGTCCCTGTTACCTGTTTTTGAGGGAGGATTCCTGCTCTTCTCTTCCCTTTATAATATAGCCCATGCTAATGCATTCACTAAAGGGGCAGTTTATAACTCAGCACTATGGTAAAAAAAAATATGCTACTAACTTTCAATTACATTTTGTAATCGACGGTGATGTTAAAAATATTTAGTAATAGGGGCGCCTGGGTGGCGCAGTCGGTTAAGCGTCGACTTCAGCCAGGTCACGATCTCGCGGTCTGTGAGTTCGAGCCCCATGTCGGGCTCTGGGCTGATGGCTCAGAGCCTGGAGCCTGCTTCCGATTCTGTGTCTCCCTCTCTCTCTGTCCCTCCCCCGTTCATGCTCTGTCTCTCTCTGTCCCAAATAAATAAACAAACGTTGAAAAAAAAAATATTTAGTAATAAACAGGGGCATGTGCCCACATTCCAACTGATAGCCCACAGCATCCCACACTTCTAGCCCTGAATAGTCACAGACAATGGCAATGTGTACTTTCAAACTAACTAAATGGATATTTTATACATTAGGAAGTACATGAATAAGGAGGAAAGGGAAGGGCTTCACTAAATGTGAGCTGCTTGGAGAAATGTACTATATGAAATGCATACACTCTTGCTTAGTTTTTATCTTCAAATACTACTTACCACTGTAAATAAGGAAAGATTCCCAGTTCCTTAAAAATTGGAACAGTAAGTGAAGTTTTAATTCTGTACCTTTAATAATTACAGCATAGTAATTGGAGCTTTCTCTGCATACACATCAAATGTTTTTACTTTTTAAAAATTTTTAATGTTTATTTATTTTTGAGAGCATGTGCAGGGGAGGGGTAGAGAGAGGTCAAGAGAGAATCCCAGCAGGCTCTGTGCTGGCAGCTTGGAGCCTGACATGGGTCTCAGTCTCACCAACTGTGAGATCATGACCTGAGCTGAAATCAAGAGTCGGATGCTTAACCAGCTGAGCCACTTAGGTGCCCCAGGATGAAATATTTTTAAAGATACTTTGCAACTTTTACTTTGGTGAATATTTAATTTAAAAAATCACATGTGACAAAGAGTAACCAAATCGTCACTATTTCAATTTAATTTCAACATCGGTAATAATTTAAATGTGAACCGATCAGCTTTTTAAAATATTAAGATGTGGACTTGTGTCTAAAGATACCACTGTGCCTAACTATTCCATGGGTACATGTTTAGTACTTTGTATATATCTTTGATTTAAACCCCTAGCCCTTGTGGCTCTGATTTTGTGGGTGAGGTGAGAATACGTTCATGGAAGAGACATCAGTTGGTTTGATGAGAATCTGTGAGATCATGAGTTTCTTGATCTATGTTGGGTATGAATGTGTAAGAGCCACCTATTTCAGGACTTCTCTAGAGGAAGACAATTGTCATTCTGTCCTGCCAGTATGAGGAATTTGGGAAGGTCTGAGCCTTAGGACCCACTTTCCTTCCTACCTGATATTTTCAGGAGATGTATTAAGTTGTTCTGGGAAGTTTCTAAGAGTCATTTCATCCTCATGTTGAAGAGAGATTTAAAAAAAATTTTTTTAAATATTTTTAAAAATTTATTTTATATAGAGTGTGAGTAGGTGAGAGGGGCACTAGGAGAGAGAGAGAGTGAATCCCAAGCAGGCTCGGGTTCTCAGCATGGAGCTTGATGTGGTGCTTGATCCCATGATCCCAGGATCACGACCTGCACCGAAGTCAAGAATCAGATGCACAACTGACTGAGCCACCGAGGCCCCCAAAGAGAGATTTTTAACAAAATCATACTGTCAGCACTGGAAAGGCAAGAAGTACAGACAGGCAAAGACCATTTACTGAGTAGCAGTATTCTCATGGCATTTCTGGAGACAAATCAGTTGTATCCAAATCCCTTGGCTGGTAGGAATCTCAGGGAATTTGCTCACTGTTGGCATTATGTTCCTTGGCATATGTTTCTTCATTGAAAATCCAAAAGATGTTGGAAGCCAGGGTTGATTATGTATTTTAAACCTTCCAAGGGACTTCAGACCACAAAAGAACAACCCAACCTCAACAGGGATTGGAATTTTAGGAAGAGTCAGTGCTTGTATTGATGCTATCTTTCTATTTTATGTATATTGGAAATGGTTTTAAAGTATTCAAAACCTTTGGGTTCACTGTACATTGAGTAGATCATTGTAGAACTCTTGGAAGGCTGATTCTCAACCTGAATCTAAAGGTTCAGCCAGAGATTTTTTTTTTCTGTGCCAGCGCAGTGGATTAATCATGGTATAACTGGCAGAATGCAGTTCTAGGTCAATTGTCAGTACAAACTCTACTGCCATGTCTATCAAGGTTCATATTAGCTGCCTATTTGTGTATGTAGTTAAGTATTCTACAGGGACAGAACTAACTGGTATAAACTGAACTGAACTTGTGCCAAGAAAATAGCTATACACACTGCACATATCTTGGCCATCTTCTCTGTTGCTTCTTAGGTGGTGTGAGTTCTGGCAGGAGCACGCTCCAGGATGGAGACTGGGTTCTTTGGCCCACCAGCTATGTTGAGCAGCTTCACAGGGCATGTGAGGCAGTTCCAACTGGCAAATGGCCCCTTCCTTTTAATAAAGCCATTGGCACCCTCCTAAGGGGAGAAACAGAAATGGTAAAGACCTGGTCTCCGTCATGTACTGAGGCTGTCAAAAACTGATACCTTCGTAAGTTCAGCTTAAGACATTTTTATATGAAAATATCAACAGTGTAATTGCAGAAAAAGCCTACAGCTTTATCTTCCTCCCCTTCCTTCAGTTCCTCCTCCTCAGGAAGCTACAGAGGGCAGAATTAATGGTACCCTGAGGACCCCTAACTTCCCAGAGCAGAACCACTATGACTTGGCACCTATGTCGCTAGAACATCTTGTAAGCAAGTACGATGCCAAATGAACACATGTGAACAAGAATACTCAGCAAGGAGGAAATGTTGATCTTATCAGTGAGCAGCAAATCTAACTAGAAGTAGGAAAGAACTGTTCCATATGCTCCACTGACAGAACCATCCAGGATGCAAGACAGTAGATCACTACTGGTGTAGAAGTCGGGGAAAAAATGTGCACCTGGCCCTTTGGTGACGTGTGGTATGTAAGCATTTCCCAATGTACAAGCATGTTTTTCCGGCCCCCCCTCATAGAGGAGGGAGACGTTGTAAATCAAATTTGTATGCTTTGCTACTCATCAGACATTGATTATTATTCTCCTGGGCAAGTAAGGAGAATGGCTAATTGTTTGGCTCTCTTTTGCATGTGTAAGTATATTATCCACGAAGACTGCGAACTTTATTTGATAGTTCATAAATTTGCAGATATTATCAGGGGAGAAAGGGAAGTTCAGTGTGTGCCAAGAGCAGACAACTTGGTTTGTTTTCCTCTATATGACGTTCTAGCATTGTTTCTGGAGAGTGTTTTTCTTTCTTTTCTTTTTTTAAAAATACAGCTTTTTGCAGTATAAGTTACATACATTAAACTGCACATACATCAAATGTACAGTAGATAAATTTGTATATATATACATATCCATGAAACTAGCACTAAAATTAACATAATGAACATATTCATCACCCTTGAGTGCTCTCTTGTGTTCCTTTGCAATTCTTTCCCTCTTGCTGCTCCCTAACCTGCCCACTCCTGTCCTCTTTCCAAGGCACCCCTGATATGTTGTTACTATAGATTATGTTGTACTTTCTAGTACATAGAATCTACAATACAGAGAATCTACAATATGTACTTTTAAAAATTTCTTTCACTCATTATACTTATTTTGAGATTGTCATATATCAATATGCCATTCTTGTATTACAGAGTGGAATTATATGGATAAGGATTGCTTGTGTATCCACTCACATGTTGATGGTATTTGGATTATTTACAGTTTTTTGGCTATTGCAAATAAAGCTGTATTAATATTGATACACAGGTATTCATATGTTCAGATGTTTTTATTTCTCTTGGGTAAATATATAGGAAGGGAATGGCTGAATCATTCAGTAAGTGTATATTAAGAAATTCCCACATTTTTTTCCAAAGTGGTTACACCATTTTACATTTCCATCAGCACTGTGTAAGGGTTCTTGTTGTTCCACATTATTACAGACATTTGATATGTTTTAAATCTTGTTCCAGTTAGATGTGCTGTGGTATTTCATTGTGTTTTAATTTGTATTTTCTTATTGACTAATGATGTGGAAAATTTTTTCATCTATTTATTTACAATCTGCATGACTTCTTTGGGGAAAGGTCTGTTCAAATTTTGTGCCTATTAAAGTTTTTAATTTAAAAATTTTTTTAATGTCCATTTATTTTTGAGAGAGAGAGAGAGACAGACAGACGGCAGGAGTGGGGGAGGGACAGAAAGAGGAAGACACAGAATCTGAAGCAGACTACAGGCTCTAGGCTGTCAGCACAGAGCCAGATGCAGGGCTCGAACTCACGAACCCTTGAGATCATGACCTAAGCCAAGTCAGATGCTTAACTGACTGGGCAACTCAGGGGTCCCAAATTTTCTTATCTCTTATTGAGTTTTAAGAATTATTTATATATTCTTTCAACAAATCTTTCATCAAATATATAATTTGCAACTGTTTTTTTCCTTGTCTGTGGCTTGCCTTTTCACTTTTAAGAGAAGAGATTTTTAATTTCAGTGATGTACGATTAACCAATTTGTTCTTTTATGGATCTTGCTTTTGGTACAGTGTTTAAGAAGTCCTTTTGTAGTGGGGCAGGTGCTGGGTATTTTATTGATGGTACATGACAAGAAGTGTTGGCCCAATCTAAGGTCACAAAGCATTTTTTCTTTGTTTCATCTTTCTCTTTCTCTTTTCATTCTTTGGTACCAGGGGCAGAAGTTATAGAGTGGGTTACTCGATGTCAGGAGACTTGTTTTCTTCATGGAACAGCTTTGTGCCATCTGACTTGCCATTTGGATTTGATGCATTAGAAAGAAGGTGGGTTCAGGAGCATTGAAAATTTGGTATGAAACCTCACATTCAAACAAAGAAAAAGCCAGTGATGTCTTTTAAAGAACTTGTCAGGAAGGCTTCTGAGGTATTCAGTAGGTTTTTCCAAGAAAAAGAAAAAGCCATTTTTTACAATATTTTGAAATGTTAATCAGTTACATTTATTATTTGGTGAGAAATGGGAAGAACTTTCTTGGCACTTAAATCTTTTTTTAATTGAAGTAAAATTGATGTTTAACATGTTCATTTCAGGTGTGCAGCATGATTCAATATTTAAATTGTGAAATGATCACCACAATACATCTAATCTCCATCATCATACATAGTTACAAAAATTTTTTCTGATGATGAAGACTTCTGGATTTACTTGTAGTAACTTTCAAATATGGGATACAGTATTAACTATAGTCACCCTGTTGTACATTACATGCCCATGATTTGACTATTTTATAACTAGAAGTTTGCACCTTTTGACCTACTTCACTCATTTCTTCCCATGTCCCAACACTTCTGGCAACTACCAGTTTATTCTCTGTACCAATGAGCTTGGTTTTTGTTATTGTTTTTAAATTCCATATATGTGAGATCATATGGTATTTGCCTAACTTCTTTTACTTAGGATAATGCTCTCAAGATCCATTGATGTTGTTGTAAATGGCAAGGTTTTATTCTTTTTTTATGGCTGAATAGTATTCCAGTGTGTGTGTGTGTGTGTGTGTGTGTGTGTGTGTGTGTGTACACCACAGCATCTTTATCCATTTATCTATTGATGGACTCTTATTTTTATATCTTGGCTATTGAAAATAATGTTGCACTAAACATGAGGGTACATATGTATATTTTTTTCAAATTAGTGTTATTTGGGTAAATAACTAGAAGTGAAATTGTTCGATCATATGGTAGTTCTATATTTAATTTTTTAAGGAGCCTCCATACTGTTTTTCATATCAACTCCACCAATATATATTTCTATGAACAGTGCACAAGTGTTTCTTTTCCTTCTCTCCACATTCTCACAAATACTTATTTCTTGTCGTTTTGATAATAGCCATTCTCACAGATGTGAGGTGATAGTACATTGTGGTTTTGACTTGCATTTCCCTGATGATTAGTGATGCTGAGCTTTTTTTCATGTGTCTATTGGTCACCTATGTCTTTGGAAAAGTATTTATTCAAAATCTCTGTCTGTTTTAATCAGATTGGGTTTTTTTGTTTTGCCTTATTTTGGTTTTTTATTTTTTGTTTTTGTTTCTGGTTTGTTTGTTTGTTTGTTTGTTTTGCTATTGAGTTGTATGAGATCTTTATATATATTGGATGTTAACTCCTAATCAGATGTATGATTTGCATATATTTTGTCCTTGTCAATACGTTGCCTTCCATTTTGATGGTTTCCCTGGCTATGCAGAAACTTTTTAACTTGGTGTAGACCTGCTTTCTTTTTTATTTTTTGCTTTTGTTGCCTTTGTTTCTGGATTCAGACCCAAGAACTCATTGTCAATACTGATGTTTAAGGAGCTTGCACCTATGGTTTCTTCCAAGAGTTTTACGGTTTCAGTTCTTCAAGTTTTTATTTGTTTTGTGCTGATTTTTTTGTGTGTGTGGTATATGATAGTGGCCTCATTTCATTCTTCTCCATGTGCCTGTCCAGTTTCCAAACACAATTCATTGAAGAAGAGACTGTCTTTCTCCATTGTGTATTCTTGGCTTCTTGGTCATAAATTAATGTCCATACATGTGTGGGCTTATTTCTGGGATCTCTATTCTGTTCTATCAATCTATGTGTCTGGCTTTATGAAAACACCATACTGTTTTGGTTACAATAGCTTTGTAATACAGTTTGAAATCATGGAACATAAGGTTTCCAGTTTTGTTCTTCTTTCTCAAGATTGCTTTGGATATTTGGGGTCTTTTGTGGTTCCATACAAATTTTAGGATTGTTTGTTCTAGTTCTATAAAAATATCATTGGAATTTTGATAGGGATTGAATTGAATTTGTAGATTGCTTTGGGTACTATGGGCATTTTATTTTATTTTATTTTTAATTTTATTTTTAGTTTTTTAAAATTTACATCCAAATTAGGTAGCATGTAGTGCAACAATGATTTCAGGAGTAGATTCCTTAGTGCCCCTTACCCATTTAGCCCATCCCCCCTCCCACAACCCCTCCCATAGCCCTCAGTTTGTTCTCCATATTTATGAGTCTCTTCTGTTTTGTCCCCCTCCTGTTTTTATATTATTTTTGTTTCCCTTCCCTTATGTTCATCTGTTTTGTCTCTTAAAGTCCTCATATGAGTGAAGTCATATGATTTTTGTCTTTCTCTAATTTCACTTAGCATAGTACCCTCCAGTTCCAGCCACATAGTTGCAAATGGCAAGATTTCATTCTTTTTGATTGCCAAGTAATACTCCATTGTGTGTGTGTGTGCATATATATATATACATATATATATATATATATATAATGTGTATATATATATATACACATTATATATATATATATATATATATATATATATATATATGAACATACATACATACATACATACACACCACATCTTCTTTATCCATTCATCCATCGATGGATGTTTGGGCTCTTTCCATACTTTGGCTATTGTTGATAGTGCTGCTATAAACATGGGGGTGCATGTGTCCCTTCGAAACAGCACACCCGTATCCCGTGGATAAATGCCTAGTAGTGCAATTGCTGGGTCATAGGGTAGTTCTATTTTTAGTTTTTTGAAGAGCCTCCATACTGTTTTCCAGAGTAGCTGCACCAGCTTGCATTGCCACCAACAATGCAAAAGAGATCCTCTTTCTCTGCATCCTCACCAGCATCTGTTGTTGCCTGAGTTGGTAATGTTAGCCATTCGTAGTATGGGCATTTTAATCATATGTATTCTTTCAACACATGAGCATGAAATATCTTTCCATTTATTTGTGTACTGGGGGCTTTAATCTTGAAGTGTAATTAAAATATTCTTTCTTTTTGTGTGCCTGGGTGGCTCAGTCAGTTAAGTATCCAACTTTGGCTCAGGTCATGACCTCATGGTTTGTGGGATCCAGCCCTGTATTGGGCTCTGTGCTGACAGCTCAGAGAGTCTGGAGGCTGCTTTGGATTCTGTGTCTTCCTCTCTCTCTCTCAACCCCTCCCCTGCTCATGCTCTGTCTCTCTGTCTCTCTCAAAAATGAATAAACATTTAAAAAATAAAATATTCCTTCTTTCAATTGGTATTCTTTTCCTTAATTTGAAAGGAATATTTCTGGAATGTGAGCTTAGCTAATGGCTCAAAATAGTCAACATAGGTGCTAAATGAGCAGTTCTAAGGATGTAAAGTGATAATGATGCAGGCTTCAATGTTCCATTAAAAAATATTTCCCATGAGTTGTAATTCTGATATGAGCTTTATTTGCTGAGATTGCTTTAATTCCAGGCAGACTCTATATGATGTTTTCCTAAATATCCTATTATTTTGAGTCACCAAATATAGAAATGAAACCCCTTATGAAACCACCTACTTTAAAGCAAACTTCATACCCTTAAGAACAAAATTATTTGAAAAGTTTCCATTTAGTTAATTTTTTAATGTTTTTATTTATTGATTTTGAGAGGGAGAGTGTGTGTGTGCATGAGTGTGGGTAGGGGTTGAGAGAGAGGGGAGAGAATCCTAAGCAGACTTCATGCTGTCAGTGTGGAGCTTGATGCCAGGCTCAATCTCACGACCATGAGATAATGACCTAAGCTGAAGTCAAGAGTTGGGTGGTTAACTGACTGAGCCACCCAGGTGCCCCTCCATTTAGTGAATTCTTAAAGAATGGATAATCCAAAAGAGTTGCTTACTTAATGACATCTGGTTATTTTACTGGATATCTATTCTGACGTTATTACTGATATTGCTCATTACTCTTGGAGATTTTGTGATAATTTTGTACAAAACACACAAGTTTAGCATTATGAAGTTGTGGGTTAAAATGCATATTCTGCAATGAGGAAGAAAGTCTATCACTAAAGCAGGTTAAAATAGTTTAAATGAAGTCAGAAAAGTCCTTTTGCATTGGCAGTATAAAAGCTGGCTGAAGGGTTTGGAAATGCTCATCTAAGAGAGAGGGAGAGGGGCTTGAATTTCTTGCCATGGGCCACCACTAGAGCAACTGTTAGCAATTTAAACAAGGATTATTTTTAAAAGCAAAACTGTGCAAGTAGAGTTTCTTTTCTCCAGGCAGGCAAAGGACATGGCTGGGCTCATACATTTTTAGCAGCTGACGTGTTAATGAGACCATTTCCATTGAAATGAGCTAAATACTATTACCATTTGTGGACTTCCAACTGATTTCTGAAGCATTTATTGAACTTCAAAAAGTGCTTCCAGAATCAACTAAACATGATTTTTAGATTCAACATATATGTACCCATGAATAGTCAACATTTATATTTATTTGACTTGGCTCATATTGTATCCAATTTTCTTTAAAGAGTTGGTATTTTGATAGTTAAGCAATAAGAGAGGTGAAATTAGTAAAAGTTGTAATTCAGTGAACTTTTCAAAATTTTAATTTTCCTATTTTTTGGGGGGGGATAGTCAAAATATCCACTGACCAAAATCTACTCATTAGTTATCTTGGGAGGATAACTTGTTTGTCATGGCTGAAAAGTAGCTGCATTATACAGCAGTGGGAAGAAATGGAGCTGTTCTCTAGTTTCTGAACCTAAAGTAGGATTATTATTGGATGGGAATTATTACTTTGGAGTACATTAGTGAATTTGTCAAAGCACTGATCTTGTCTTGCTTTGGTTATGGTAGCTTATTTTATTTTCTGAATTACTTTTATGTAAGTTATCACATTGAGCTCTCCCAAGTGATATTACTATGCACAGCAGAGAATTAGAAACAGCAAAGTTAAGTAGTTTATGCAAGGTCACACCGCCAGTTAGCCGAGAAGCCAGGATAAGAACACAGTCTTTCTCCACAAGTTTTTTCTCTGAAAGTTACTGCTACTTTTTCAAAAAAAGCACCTCTTTCTATTAGTGGGGTATCAGACTGTAGCCAGACTGTGGGAACCAGACTGTAGTCTGCTTCTGTTAATATTCATCAGTAGATAAATGTAAAAAGTAAATGCCAGTGAACTTGGTGGAAGTCCATGTGCTGTCCAGATACCTTGTATTTGATTTACAGAAAACAAGGCTGTTAGGCGTTCCAAGATTTAGGTTTGAACTTTGATACTGCAATGAGAGTGTAACTTACTAAAGCTTCTTTCATGTGATCTTTCCAAATAGTTCTACTGAGAGGGGGCTTATCTGTGACCACTCTACTATAGATTTGTCATATTACACAGTCTGCTTCTGAACCAAGATGTGTCTTTGAGGGCTCTATCCCTTTTGCAAATGGGAAACTTGTGTCCTGATTAAAAAAATAAAAGTATATGCCTGTGACATAGGGAGGCTGGCAAGGTCAGGAGCTGAGGGGGAAATACAGTGGATGTGTGCTGAAATTCAGAGTATATCTATGCTACAGTGGGCTGTACCATGTGACTTCCATGAAGCTCCTAAGAAAAACAAGAGGTAACAGAAAGATGATCATTGCTCCTCAGAAAAGGGTAGAGCCCTTCACTTATTCTCATGAGCCCTGGGACTACAAATAAGATGTTCATCTAACCTAGAAATTTCCTCACACATGGTGAAACTTTTAAAAGAAATATCCCTTCCCTTAGCACAAAATGCCTTTTATGAGCTTTCAATTATATTTCAGATGACTAGAGAAATGGCCCTGAATTTAGCCTGCAGCACATTTTAATGAATGCTGACTTATTAGGTCATTGTTATAATGACATACCAACTTCCCTTGAAAACAAGACAGCTCACAGGACACTCTGATTTTCTCCAGTGTGTTCTCACATTTTAGAGGGAAAAAAGTATATTTCTGACACCTGTCTGGTGACTCGGACACTTGGCTCAAGTGGATATTTGTTGTTTTGAACTTTCTTTGTTTTTTTTTCTTTTCTTTTCTTTCCTTCCTTCTTTCTTTCTTTCGTTCTTTCTTTCGTTCTTTCTTTCCTTCTTTCTTTCCTTCTTTCTTTCCTTCTTTCTTTCTTTCTTTCTTTCTTTCTTTCTTTCTTTCTTTCTTTCTTTCTTTCTTTCTTTCTTTCTTTCTTTCTTTCTTTCTTTCTTTCTTGTAGCAGCACCTTGGTTTCACTGTGGTATATTACCTTCTCACTGTGTGTATGGTAAGAATGTATGTCAACTGGGGGACCTGGATGGCTCAATCATTTAAGCGTCTGACTCTTGACTCTGCTCAGGTCCTGATCCCACTATCTGTGAGATCGAGCCCGGCATCTGTAAGGGCGGAACCTGTTTGGGATTCTCTCACTCCCTCTCTGCCTCTCCCCTGCGCTCACTAGCTCACTTTCTCTCTCTCTCTCTCTCTCTCTCTCAAAATAAATAAAATTAAAAAAAAATGTATGCCAATATGCCTTTCTCTAGCTAAGTGGTCGTCATGTGACTCAAACCAACCTGAGTCTCTCCTGGGACTTTGAATCAGGAAAGAATGACATCAGGATGAAAAATAAGCTCTGTGTAAATTTGTTTCAGTGGTGGCATTCTGACAACAATGTCGGGTTTTTGCTACCAGACTCCAGAGCTCCCCTATTTACTGTCTTTTTCCAACCCTGGTTTCTCAGTCTTTAATCAATTCTGTGACTTATCCCAAATGCTTTTAATAAATCTCTTTTCTGCCTAAAGGTTTACACTGGAGGAGCTCTTAAGTAAACTTTGGAGATGCCAGGGAAAGATTTCTGAGAGAAGCAGTGTATAAGTTGAGTCTTGAAGAACGAGGATAACTTTTCCAGGTGGAGAAAGGTGGGATTCGTTAAAGGTAGAGGGAGCAGTATGTGAAAAGGATGGAACACATGAAAGTGCTAATGGCATATTTAGGAAAAGGCATTTTTTGTGTGTGTGTAACTTAGGAGAGATGTTGAGAATGAGGACGTAGTCAAGAGTGACATAATTGAAGGAATTTTTGTCATGTTCAGGGATTTCTATTTTATCCTGAAAACACAGGAAACCATTGGAGGGTTGCCAGTAGAGCAATACCATGAACACTATTGCATTTAAAATGGCATGTTGGAAACAGTGTGGGGCATGCAGTGGGCAGGGGCGAGACTACAGGTAGCAAGCTAACATTGTAGTTTTGTTGGAAGATGGTAGTGACCTTGAAAATGGGAGGGTATGATGGGGAATCCAGAGAAGCAGAGGAACTTGAGAGGCATAAGAAAGTAGAACTGACAAAATTTAATAAAGGATTTTATGAAGACAATAGTCAGAGGAAAGAGGAGCCATTGTTAATCCCTGGGTTTCTACCTCGGGCAACAAAGTTCCTAGAAGTATCATTAGCTGAAAGTAAAGAGGAAGCAGGAAGATCAGGTTTGTGGGAAAAGATTCACTTCATTTTGGACACAACAAATTTGGGCTTATGTGATATTGGACTGGAGATGTCCAATAAGTTGTTGTAAATGTGGGTCTGAACAAAGGAGTGAGATATGAAGTATAATCAGATATATCTAGTTAGAAATAGTCTCCTTGTGGGCCACTGTCTTCCCAACTTCCCTCTGAGTAAGTGAGATCTCTGCTTTAAGGATTCCTTACTTCCCATACTACTACAAATACTCCCTGGACAATCTCTTCCTTTCTTATGGCTCCCACTACACATGCAAATTGATTAAAAACAAGACAGAACTCTGAAATTTACTTTCATATTTTTTTCTGACATTTTTATCCAACTATATTATAAACATTTCCATCTGGTTGTCCATATTGGTGCCTTCACTCTTAAGAGTTTCAGAATTGAACTCATTATCTTTTCCTGAATACCTATCCTGAATAGCAAGCAAGAAATCCCTGCTTCCCTATATTTCCCCCACCTCTGGTAGTGGCACCTCCACTCATCATTGGAGCAATCAGCCAGCGATGGAACTTTTCCTCCCTGTGTTAGTTTCCTATTGCCACTGTACCATATTACCACAAACTTAGTAGCTTAAAAAAATAAAAAATTATCAACTTACAGTTCTGGAGATCAGAAGTCAGCCATGGTCTTCTTCAACTAAATCAAGGTGTTAGGACTGCTTTCTATTCTGGAGGCTGTAGGGGAGAATCTATTTCCCTGCCGCCTGAAATTTTAGATGCCACTCACATTACTTGGTTCATGGCATTTTCTTTTTTTCTTTTAAACTTTCCCCAGATTAAAAAAAAATAATAATCCCAGTATAGTTAGGTGTATAGTACAGTGTTATGTTAAGTTCAGGTGTACAATATAGTGATTCAACAACTGTATACAATCATAAGTGCACTCTTGATCCCCTCCACATATTTCACCCATTCCCCCCCTCCACCTCCCCTCTGGTAACCATCAGTGTGTTCTCTATAGTTAAGAGTCTCTTTCTTGGATTGTCTCATTTTTTCTTTTCTTGTTTTCTTCTTAAATTCCACATATGAATAAAATCGTATGGTATTTGTCTTTCTCTGACTGACTTCACATTATACTCTCTAGCTCCATCCATGTCATTGCACATGGCTAGATTCCATTCTTTTTTATGGCTGAATAATATTCCATTGTGTGTGTGTGTGTGTGTGTGTGTGTGTGTGTGTGTGTATAGATACATACATACCTCCTCTTTATCCATTCATCAGTCAATGGACATTTGGACTATTTCCATAATTTGGCTATTGTTGATAGTGCTGCTATAAACACCAGGGTACATGTATCCCTTTGAATTAGTGTTCTTGTATTCTGGGGGTAAATACTCAGTAGTGGAATTATTGGGTCATATGTTACTTCTATTTTTAATTTTTTAAGAAATCACCATACTGTTTTCCACAATGGCTGCACCAGTTTGCATTCCTATCAAGAATACACAAAGATTCCTTTTTCTCCACATTCTCACCAACATGTGTTGTTTCTTGTTTTTGATTTTAGCCATCCTGACAGATGTGAGATGACATCTCATTGTGGTTTGACTTGCATTTCTCTGATGATGAATGATGTTGAGCGTCTTTTCATGTGTCTGTTGGTCATTTGGATGTCTTTGAAAACATGTCTGTTCGTGTCTTCTGCCCATTTTTAAATTGGATTATGTGTATTTTGGATGTTGAGTTCTATGTATAAGTTTTTATATATATTTGGATACTAACCCTTTATTGGATAAGTCATTTCAAGTATCTTCTCCTATTCCATAGGTTGCGTTTTAGTTGTGTTGATTGTTTCAGAAGTTTGTTTCAGAAGATTGTTTCAGTTGTGTTGTGCAGAAGTTTTCATTTTCATGTAGTCCCAATGCTTTTATTTCCCTTGCCTCAGGAGACCTACCTAGAAAAATGTTGCTACAGCTGATGTCAGAGAACTTTCTGCCTGTGCTGTCTTCTAAAATTTTTATGGTTTCAGGTCTTATATTTAGTTCTTTAATCCATTTTGAGTTTATTTTGGTGTATGATATAAGAAAGTGGTCCAATTGTATTCTTTTGCATGAAGGTGACCAATTTTCCCAGCACCATTTGTTGAAGGTATTGTCTTTTTACCTTTGGATATTCTCTCTTCTTTGTTGAAGATTAATTGGACATATAATAATGGGTTTATTTCTGGGTTTTCTATTCTGCTATATTGATATATGTGTCTATTTTTGTGCCAGTACCATACTGTTTTGATTACTGCAGGTTTATAGTATATCTTGAAACTGGGACTGTGATATTTCCAGTTTTGTTCTTTTTCAAGTTTGATGTGGCTATTTAGGTTTTTTTTTTTTAATGGTTCCATAAAAATTTTAGGATTTTTTTGTTCTAGTTCCATGAAAATGCTGTTGGTATTTTGATAGGGATTGCATTAAGTCTTTAGATTGCTTTGGATAGTAATGGACACTTTAACAATATTTGTTCTTCCAATCCAAGAGCATGGGATATCTTTCCTTTGTGTCATCTTCAATTATTTCATCAGTGTTTTCTAGTTTTCAGAGTACAGGCCTTTCACTTTCTTGGTTAACTTTAGTCCTGGTGTTTTATTCTTTTTGGAGCAATTGTTGATGGGACTCTTTTCATAATTGTTCTACTACTTCATTATTGGTGTGTAGATATGTAATGAATTTCTGTATGTTGATTTTGTATCCTGTGACCTTACTGAATTAATCAATTCTGGTATTTTTTTTTTTTGGTGGAATCTTTAAAGATTTTTATATATTGTATCATATCATCCACAAATAATAATTACTCCTTCCTTAGCCATTTGGATGCCTGTTATTTCTTTTTGTTGTCTTATTGCTGTGGCTAGGACTTCCAATATTCTGTTGAATAAAAGTGGTGAAAGTGGACATCCTTGTCTTGTTATTGGATCTTCAGGGAAATCCTCTTATGTCTTCCCCCCATTGAGGGTGATGTCAGCTGTGGGTTTTCACATATGGCTTTTATTATGTTGAGGTATGTTCCCTCTAAACCTACTTCATTGAGGTTTTTATTATGAATGGATGTTAAACTTTGTCAAATGCTTTTTCTGGACCTATTGAAATGATTGTATGGTTTTTATCCTTTCTTTTATTGATGTGATATACCATGTTGATTGATTTGCAAATATTGAACCAATCTTGCATTCCAGAAATAAATTCCACTTGATCATGGTTAATGATTTTTTTAATGTATTGTTATATTTGGTTGCTAACATTTTGTTGAGGATTTTTGCATCTATGTTCATCAGAGATATTGGCCTGTAGTTCCCTTTTCTGTAGTGTCTTTACTTGGTTTCACTATCAGGGTAATGCTGGTCTCATAGACTCAATTTGGAAGCTTTCCTTTCCTTCCTATTTTATTTATTTATGTTTTGGAATAGTTTGAGAATAATAGGTATTAACTCATCTTCAAATGTTTGGTAGAATTCACTTGTGAAGCTGTCTGGTCCTGGACTTTTGTTTGTTGGGAGGTTTTTGATTACTGATTCAATTTTATTGCTGGTAATCAATCTGTTAAAAATTTCTAGTTCTTCCTGATTCAGTTTTTGGAAGTTATGTGTTTCTAGGAATTTATCCATTTCTTCTAGGTTGTCTAACTTGTTGGAATGTCATTTTTCATAAATATGAAAAAAGAATATAAATATTCTTTTATAATCCTTTGTGTTCTGTGGTGTCAGTGGGTACTTCTCCTCTTTCATTTCTGGTTTTGTTTGTGTCTCTGTCTCTCTTTTTTTTTTTTTTTGTGCTTTTGTTTTGATGAGTCTGGCCAAAGGTTAGTCAATTTTGTTGATCCTTTCAAAGAACGAGCTCCTGGTTTCATTGATCTGTTCTATTGTTTGTTTGTTTGTTTCTATTTTGTTTATTTCTGTGCTAATCTTTATTATTTCCTTCCTTTTACTGTTTTGTTGTTTTTTGTTTGTTTTTTGGTTTTGTTCTTTGTCTATCTCCCTTTAGGTGTAAGGTTGGTTGTGTATTTGATATTTTTCTTCTTGAGGTTATCCTGTATTACTATAAAATTCCCTATCAGAACTACTTTTGCTGCATCCCAAAGATTTTGGACAATTGTGTTTTCATTTTCATTTGTCTCAATGTAATTTTTTATTTTCTTTTCAATATCTTGGTTGACCTAGTCATTGTTTAGTAGCATATTATTTAACCTCCATGTATTTGTGTTCTTTTCAGATTTTTTCTTATATTGATTTCTAGTTTCCTAGCATTGTGGACTGAAAAGATACATTGCATAACTTTGATTTTTAATTTTTTGAGACTAGTTTTGTGGCCTAATATGTGATTTATTTTGGAGAATGTTCCATGTGCACTTGAAAAGAATGTCTGCTCTGCTGTTTTAGGATGGAATGTTCTGACTATATCTGTTAAATCCATCTGTTCCAGTGTGTCATTCAAAGTCACTTTCTCCTTGTTGATTTTGTTTGAATGATCTACCCATTGATGTAAGTGGGGTATTAAAGTCCCCTACAACTATTGCATTGCAATGGATTATTTCCTTTTTGTTTGTTATGAGCTGCTTTATATATTTTAGTGCTCCCATTTTGTGTACATAAATATGTATAATTGTTCTATCCTCTTGTAGGATTGTTCCTTTTATTATCACACAGTGTCCTCTTTGTCTCTTATCACAGTCTTTCTTTTAATGTCTATTTTGTCCAATATAAGTATGGGTATCCCAGCTTTCTTTATACTTCTATTTGCATGGTAAATGCCTTTCCATCCCTTCATTTTCAATATACATGTGTCTTTAGGTATGAAATGAGTTTCTTGTAGGTAGCATATAGATTGGTCTTGGTTTTTTATCCACTATGTCTTCCTGTGTCTTTTGATTGGAGCATTTCATCCATTTACATTTAAAGTAATTATTGATAGGTATGTGCTTATTGCCATTTTGTTACTTGTTTTATGGTTGTTTTCATAGTTCTGTTACTTTCTTGCTCTCTTTTCTCATGGTTTGCTGGCTCTCTTTAGTGATATATTTGGATTGCTTTCTCTTTATTTTTTTCATATATATTACTGGTTTTCGATTTGTGGTTAGCCTTGGCTTTGTATACAGCATTTTATGCATATTAAGTTGATGGTCACTTAACTTAGAGCCTATTCTTTACTCCTCTTACCCTTCCCACATTTTAGGTATATGGTGTCATACTTTACATCCTTTTATTTTATGACTCCCTTGACTGATTTTTATAGATATACTTATTTTTACTGCTTTTGTGTTTTGATCTTTGCTTTCCACTTCAAGAGTCTCCTCTAACATTTCTTGTAGGGCTAATTTAGTGGTCTTGAGTACATTTAACTTTTGTTTGAGAAACTCTTCATCTCTCCTTCTTTTCTAATGATAACATTGCTGGACAGAATATTCTTGGCTGCAGATATTTCCCTTTCAGCACTTTGAATATATCATGCCACTCCCTTCTAGCCTGCAAAGTTTCTGCTGAAAAAAATCACCTGATAGTCTTATGGGGTTTCCTTTGTATGTCAGTGTTTTCTTTTTTCTTGATGTTTTTAAAATTGTCTTTTTACTACTCCTTTTTGCCATTTTAATTACCATGCAGCTTGGTGTGTATCTCCTTGGGTTGATTTTGTTGGGGGCTCTCTATGCTTCCTGGATCTGGATTTCTATTTCTAATCCCAGTTTCAGGAAGTTTTCAGCTATTATTTCTTCGAACAAATTTTCTTCCCCCTTTCTCTCTTTTCTCCTTCTTTGATCCCTATAATGTGAATGTTATTACAGTTGATAATGTCATTGAGTTACCTAAGTTTATTTTCATTATTATTTTTCTCTCTCCTGTTCAACTTCATTGCTTTCCATTACTCTGTCTTCCAGGTCACAGATCCATTCCTCTGCTTCCTGTAGTCTACTAGTTATTCCATCACAGGCACTTTTCATTTCAGTTATTGAGTTCTTCATCTCTGGTTCTTTTTTATGTTTTCTGTCTCTTTGTTAAGAGTTCTTCCATTTATGACATACTTCCTCTGACTGAGTTTTTCAGATTGCTGCTTCAATGCTGTATCCCCATGTGGCTGTGTCTTTACGGGTGAGGACTCAATTTCCTCTAGTCCTCTCTGCTTTCTCAGAGCTGAGCCATTTGATTTTTAAAGTTCCAGGTTTTAAGACCTACTGATTGTAAGAACTTGTGCAATTCATCTTCTCTGTTTTTCAAAACCAAATGCTATAAGGATTCCTCTTCCTCTTTCCCGTGGTGCCTGTAGTCAAGGTCTGTTTTCTTTCCCCTTTTTCTGTGCTGGTGGCATCCCATGGATAGTCCCATGGTCAGTTTAGCCCCCGACCATGTCTCTGCCCTTCCTATTCTCTTTTACGTGGACTCTTCTCTACATTTGGCTGTGGGGAGTCTGTTATGCCAGTGTTCATGTTGTTTTCTGGGTTGTTTATACTGATGTGGGTGTTCTCTAATTCTGTCTATGGGGCAGACTGAGACCAGGATCTTCCTACTCCACCATCTTTCCTGGGAGTCTGCATTTTCTCCATTTTGAAAATCACGATGAAGCCAAGTCCTTCTTGGATTGTGTTATCTCTCTCTCTCTCTCTCTCTCTCTCTCTCTCTCTCTCTCTTTCTCCCTCTTTCTCTTCTGATTTCTTCTTTCACTTTTAAATTTCCTTGTGATGATATTGGAATCACCCAGGTCATCTAGGATAATCTCCCTATTTTATAGCACAATGGTTAGCCCCTTTAATTCCATGTTCAAACTTAACTTCCCTTTTTAATGTGACAACACATCATCACAGGTTTTGGTGTTTAAGATGTGGACATCAATGAGGTATTATTATTCTACTTAGCACACTCTCCTTCTTCCACATTGTCCTGAGTATCCACACATCAGCACAACTTGTTCTCTTGTATTTTTCTTCATTGCACTTATTACCTAATACATTATTATAGACTTAACTTGTTTACTTTTTGCTTCTTCTACTGGAATGCACCATAAAGCATCATCAAGACTTTGTCTTGCCTATTACTGCATCTAGAGCCATGCCAAAAACACATTAGGTGTTCATAAATATTATTTGTATAAATGAATGGGTAAAAGTTAATTGATCAGTGAAGATTGCACACTTGAGCTTCATAGCATGTTTCCCATATCCATTCCCTTTAATTTATACCATCATTTGTGTTATTTCACTCCACATTCATTTTTTTCTTGTCAAATATCCCTATTTTCATAAATTCCTAGCTAGTGTGTATACCACCAGATTCTGCACCTGTTTCTAAAGCACAAGTAATCATGTTGATTCCTAAAAATTTTCAATGGCTCCTTAGAAAAATTTATGAGATTATGTAGAACCTGCCCATGCCCATGAGAAATTTAGTGCATTTCTCTCTACTCTCCATAGTTTATGTTCTAGAGATGGGGATACTTGTCTTTGGTGTTCCCTAAGCCTTGAATACCTTCCCTTCTTTGACTACCTAGAGAAATCCTCTTTTTTCTCAATGATCTATATTGAGCCCATCTTTCGCCATAAAGCTTTCAGTGGAAAGATCTCCAAAAGTTCATTACTTCCTCTTTTGAAGCTATGTTATCAGAAATAACAGAGTAGGAAGGCTATTAAGAGGGGCCAATAAAACTCAGACTGTGAACACAGAGATATCTTGGATACTTTTTTAAAATTATTTTTTAATGTTTATTTATTTTTGAGAGAGACAGAGACAGAATGTGAGTGGGTTAGGGGCAGAGAGAGAGGGAGACACAGAATATGAAGCAGGCTTTAGACTCCAAGCTGTCAGCACAGAGCCTGACGTGGGGCTCGAACTCACAAGCTGTGAGATCATGACCTGAGCGGAAGTTGGACGCTCAACTGACTGAGCCACCCAGGAGCCCTGGAAATTTTTGATCCTGAAAAATTTAGAGGCTAGGTTCCCATGAGTCTGCTAGTATAATCTGACCTTCTATTTTTATTATCATTCTCATTTTTTAAAACCACTACTATTCCCCCCACCCCCACGACCCTGACCCCCACACACATACATAATCTGCTTCACTCTTTCAGATTGGGGAAGATTGTAAAATTTTAGATTACACTATTTATATTCAATGTTTATAATTATAATCTTCCTGTGCTATGCATTATATTATATATATATATATATATATATATATATATATATATATACACACACACACACACACATACATACATACACACACATATATATATATTTAATAAATTACACATGTCTTTACATGATGGTTTTCATACTTTCTGGTGCTCTGGAGTCTGTTTTTCTGGCTTCAGATTTACCTTTGCACTTACCAGCTATATAACCTTGAGCAAGTTACTTAAGCTCTTTCAGTCTTAGTTTTATCTGAAAAATGGAAATAATAGCAGTCCTATTTTATAAGTGTTTTGGGAGGATAAAATTAATATGTGTAACATGCAAAACTCTGCTGAGCACGTGTCTGAGAAATGTTAACTGTTGGTGTTATTTTTGTTATTCTAGGTACTGAGTTTTCTGAAGGAAGGTAGTATTTGCCATTCAACTCTGTATCCCCAGAACCAAATGCAGTATGACACATAGCAAGTGATCAATAAATATTTTTTGAGCAATAAATATATATTAGCTATTCTCAGAATGTTAGTACATAATTAGCAGAACACTAATCTCAAATAAGCCTTGTTGTTAATAGATTTTGAGAATTTGGTTTATCTCTTTTCTTCTTTATCCCTCCACTCTGTGAATTAGAATTTTGATTTTTCTTGTCAGAATGCACTCAGTATATAATTAGTTGGTATTAATTAACTTGGAGCTTAAAAAACAAAAACAAATTTGAGAATTATTTTATTCAGTAAACAAATATTTATGGAGGAGTAGTATGTGTGGGGCCTTCTAGGTGCTAGAGTTACAGCATTGCATTCTCCATAGTTGGAAGCAGGCACAGCTTTCTGCTCTCTCTAAAGGACGGAAGCTGTCAGGGGCCTCATAAGGCTCTGCTTCCTCCTCACTACACCTCCAGGAACAGTCTTTCACCAGAGTGAATAAGGGACCAACCCAAGTCTACTGTTCTCTGCCACATCCCATGCTGTTTGCTCTGGGACAAATGTTCTTGACCTTATGGGTGGTTTCATCTAAATTTCCGTGCTGTGCTTTCTCACTGTTCATCATTGTGGGTCTGGGTGTCTTCTTTCTCCCCCACTCCATCTGGTTCTTATCTATATTAGACTCCTTTTTCTTCCCCAATAGAAAAACGCTTGAACAGACATGATCCAGTGTGACTCTGGTAATTCTCCTAACTGTAGGTCTTTACATAAATAAAGTTTTAGAGAAATTTTGGTTCTTGAAGCACTATTCCAGAATCTTGGCTGGCTAGTCCTGTTATTGCATTCATTTGCATATCGTTGGCATATAATCGACATTCATAAGTAAAAGCTGTTGATATGAATCCTGGTTCAGCTGTAAGTACTGACTCTTCAGATCCCTAGGACAGAATAGATCACCATATGCCCATTCCAGAACTGTTTAGTATTCTGTTGTGCAGTTGTAATCTACCAAAAGCTTAGAGTGAGAAATCTGATTATATTATTTTACACCTTAGAAATAACTCATCCTTTTATAATCTTCTGATCAACACCTTTTATGGGAAATAATTCCTTTGAGTATCAATGTCTACTCTGAGAAATGTTATATAGTGCAACTTTTATTGTTTGTGCAGCCCTCTCCCTGGCTAGCAATGTTTAGTCCCTGATATACCTTCCTTTGCATCAGTTTCCTTATATGTGAAAGTGGGGTGATATTAGTACCTATCTCATAGGTTTGCTGCATGCATGAAATGTGTTAATAACATGTGTGGTCCTTAGCGTGGTGCTGGCACTTTGCAAGTGCTCAGTAAATGACACCTATTGTTATTTTTTTTTAATGTTTTTTAAGGTTTATTCATTTTTGAGAGACAGTGTGAATGGGGGAGGGGCAGAGAGAGAGGGAGACACAGAATCTGAAGCAGGCTTCAGGCTCTGAGCTGTCAGCACAGAGTTCAACACGGGGCTTGAACCCATGAACTGTGAGACCATGACCTGAGCCAAAGTCGGGCGCTTAACCGACTGAGCCACCTAGACACCCTGACAACTATTGTTATTTTTATCATTAATATTATAACTTTTAGTTCCCAGTGGATATAAATATTTTAGTTGTAAGTATTCCTAATTTATTTCTGTATATAGTTGGGATAGTAGAGGTAAATAATTTTTATTTTAAAACAGTTTTAGGTTTATAGATTACAGCTACAAAGACACTGTAGAGTTCCACATTCCCCCATTGTATCATTTCACTAGTTTTCCTTTAATATCTTTTTTCTGTTTCAAGATCCCATCCAAGATAGTAAATTACACTTAATCACCATGTCTTCTTAGTGTCCTTTTGGCTGTGACAACTTCTTAGACTTTCCTTGTTTTTGATGACCTTGACAGTTTTGAGGAATACTGGTTGGGTATTTTGTAGAATGTCCCCTATCTGGGATGTGTCTGATGCTTTTCGTATGATTGACTGGAGATAAGTGTTTCTGAGAGAAAGGCCAGAGAGGTGAAGGGCCCTTCTCACCACAGCATATTAGGAGTACTTTCTATCAACCTGAGGTATCATTGTTGATGTTGATCATCTGGCTTAGATAGTGTTTGTCAGTTTCTGCTATTTATAGTCACTTTTTTTCTTATTAACCTTTTCATACTCTTCAGAATCAAGTCACTAAGTGTGGCCACCACTCAAGGAATGGGGAGCTTGGGTATGCCTACTTGTGGGAGAGTATCTACATAAATTATTTGGCCTTTTCTATATGAGAGTTTTATCTTTTCTCCCTAATTTATTATTCATTCATTTATTTATATTAGTATGAACTCATGAATATTTATTTTATAGTAGAGCTTATAATCCAATACTGCACTGTTTAGTTTATTGCTTAGACTTGTCCAGTTTGGGCCACTGAGATCTCTTTCAGATCCCTTGATGCCTTTGTCATTTATTGCAACTGTACCTTGTTTGCCTGTATATTTCCTGCTTCATCCCTGGCATCAGCTCTTTATCCATGGAGCCCTGGCTCCGTTACTAGAGAATGTATTAGAAGCCAAGATCTGGACAGTGGGTGATTAGCTTTTACTGGTTTATTTCACTAATGGCAGCAGGCTTCATTTTATGTATCTCTTTATAGAAGTCATGGGTCAATTTTATGTCTTTTACAAACTACCAGAACAATGTTTTATTCTTAATACTATTTGCCTCAATACAATTTAATAAACACTTGGTTTATTCTGCTTGGAGCAGTTCAGTTCTATTTCCTTATGTTTGAGCATCCTGATAATTGTTATGTAATACCACAAAATAAATCTTCCCTTTCTTCTCCCTCAATCCCACTCTCCCAAGGAGTAGCAATTATAGTCAATTATTTCACAGCCCATCTGTGGTGTCCTACCATGCAATTAAAACGCAAAAATCTTGATAAAAGACACCTACATTTTGATGCCAGTACTAGGAGTTTAATGTAAAAAGTGGAGCCACAATAAATGCAATAGACACTTGTCATAGATAAGAGATATCACTCGGCACTTTAAAAATCCCCCAGTTTGAAATACCCCAGTGACGAGATCTACTCTAAATAATTAGCAGTGGAAAGAAATAACGCCTAGTGAGAGATCATGGTTGACTAACTGACTTGCTGAAGACTCAGATTCAAAACTCAGGAAGACTAGAAATGAGCACATACCCTAAATTTCTAGGGTACATGCAAAATTATAACATCTCACATATCAAATCTAAGAATTCCATTAACTCAATTTAATAGAGAAATGCAACTCTACATCTAATTTAGAATATATTCCTTGAATCCTATACATCTCATTTAGAATATATTCCTTGAATCCTATCAGAACTAGCTATTGTGATGAAACCGCATAAGTTTGCTGTTGTCTCCACCTTGATTTTGTCCCCATTTTCCTCATTTGTCCCCCCCCCCCACCTCATTTGTCCCCATTTGTCCTCATTTTACAGCTGGCTGGAAAGCCAGACGGAATGTGAGGTTGGTAGGGAGGGATATTAAACAAATGGAAGATAGTCTTTGAAAGATGTAAATATAAGTGGGTTGGGATATAAATTGTGCAGTGAGCACAAATAAAAGATCAGTGAAGCAGGAATGAATCAGGCATGCGGTTTCTGGAAAATAAGGAGACCTGAAGGATAGGGTTATGGGTTGAGACGAGTGAAATGAAAGAATAAACTGTATATAGAATTGGGAAGATAAAATTCCACATGCAGGGAACAAAAAGTTCAAAGGCCTAGAACCTTTGCTGATGTGTTCTAGGAATAACAAAGATACATTGTAATTGCCAGTGATTTCTAGGTGCTTCTTGGGAGCTTCTAATTATGGACTCTCTCCAAGAAATTTAGCCTAGTTCTGAGTCTGTGGAGTCATGGAGATGTTCTTGAACCAAGATGTTGTCATAATTTCTTGATTTTGAACAGATGAAGTCTTTTTTTCTTTTTTTGAAAAATTTCCCAAATAAGTCTTTGGAAGTATTGAGACTGGATTAATATAGCAAGGACTTGATTTCATTTCCTACTCCTGGAAATTCTTTAACTCCCCAGGAAAATCTGGGGATTTTCGTCTAAAATATATAGCTCTCTAAAACATTTTTCATTAATTCTCAGCAGGGGCTAAATCTTGCCATCAACATGTCCAGGGAAGCTTTTGTTAAGCTTGTTTATTTGTAACAGGTGTTAGAATTTGACATTTGATTTGACTTGTCCCTATTTTTGGAGACTGTAAATTAAGAAAGCATCTGATATATGCATAAACTTGTTACAGAGAAAGATACTTCCAGATATATGGGTAGAGTTTTAAAAAAAGCTTTCAATAAAACTCTCCTTTTTTACTTTAGGTTTGAAAAGACTTGATAGTTTTCTAATGGTTCTCAGCCAGCTGATTTCTGTCCAGGAGGCTAAAAGGAATATAATAAGAAACCTGTTCTTGTAAAATGTTCAGTCTGTCTGAAACAAGTTTGAGCAGGAAGTGTTTGTGAGAAGCCTGTTCTGTCAGAGGCTCCCTCTCCGTTCTTCATTCCAGGAAGTTTCCTCCACACCCAGATGAATGTTTGAGATTTCAGTGATTTTTTCCATTTCATACCTTGCTATTAAATGGAAATTGAGAAATTGGGCCCAATTTCTCCATATAGCCTAGTGACACAGCATTTGCTTCTGATGGTACTTCTGGATCAATTCAACAAGGTTTTGTTATTCTTTAAAGCCAAACTTTGATCCTCAAAACTTAGGGATACTGCTTCATCAAGTTCTCTCTAGTTTGTTGGTTTGTTTCTCCTGGATACATAGAGTTATCCCAGATCAGCGTTGAAAGCAGATTTATTTTTCTTTTAAAGTTTATTTATTTATTTTTGAGAGAGAGAGAGTGTATAGTGGGGTAAGGGTAGAGAGGGAGAAGGAGAATCGCAAGCATACTTAACACTGTAAGTGTAAAGCCTCATGCAGGCCTTAAACTCATGGACCGTGAGATCATGACCTGAGTCAAAATCAAGAGTAAGTAGCTTAGCCAACTGAGCCACCCAGGTGCCCCACCATATTTACTTTTTTTTTTCATTAAAAATGTTTTTTTAATGTTTGTTTATTTTTTAGAGAGAGAGGGGGTGTGGAGGGAAGAAGGAAAGAGGCAGAGAGAGAGAGGGAGACACAGAATCTGAAGCAGGCTCCAGGCTCTGATCTGTCAGCTCAGAGCCCAAGCCAGGGCTTGAACCCACAAGCTGTGAGATCATGACGTGAGCCAAAGTTGACGCTTAACCAACTGAGCCACCCAGGTGCCCCAAGATTTAGTTTTTTACCACTGACCACACTGTGAACTTTTGAAACTACTAAAGAAGCTTGGAATATTTTTGACCTAACTAATGTGTGCAATCAACTAAAACACCTGCTAAACAATGTGGGGGGAAAGAAAAACTTAGAGATACTCCAAGTATTCTTTGCTCTTTTCACCCTTGTGGACCCTGTGCACTGGCACTGCACTCTGAGCTTTGAGGGCAAGGCCACATCTCTCTTGGTCTCTACTGTATTCCCAGGGCCCAGAATGCCTGTCACACAGAATGTGTTCAATGAAAATGCATTAAACCTCTGAATGACCAGCACACAACAATTGTCTATTTGTGGTATCCAATTAGGAGGACTCAAAACCCAAACCAGTTTCTAGGAATTTTTTACCCAAAACTGTCTCATGCCTCCAGCATTTTTTTTCAGTTTTTATCCTAGGAATAATTCAAAGTAATACTCTTAATAACTTTCAAAATATAGGAAGCAGATACTTTTACAAAAAATCTTTTTTCTAGGGACACCTGGGTGGCTCAGTCAGTTGAATATCCAACGCTTGGTCGGGTCATGATTTCGTGGTTCATGAATGCAAGCCCCACATCAGGCTCTGTGCTGACAGTGCAGAGCCTGCTTGGGATTCTCTCTCTCCTTCTCTCTCTGCTCCTCCTCCTGCTCACACTGTCTCTGTCTCTCTCAAAAATAAATAAACTTAATTTTTTTTTGTTCCAGATAAGGATAATAAAACAAGAAATTCACATCTTCTGATAGGTAGCTTTCAGTACTTTTTAGTCCTAATTCTATGTTCACAAGAATTAGACTGCCAGTAATGTTGGTAATAATAGCATAATCTTTAGTCCTTATTCAAAATTATCTACATTTAGTGACCTGCTAAGTATTAAATACCATAATAGATGAGTATGTATGTGTGGAAATAAGTGTCCAGTTTTGAGGCATTTACAAATAATAATGCTTATTGAATTAGTGTATGGCAGCTGTTGAGCTAAATCTATATCTTAATTAATAATATGATTCTAATAACAGGCCTGGGGGTTTGGTACTACTGGTTTTTGCATTTTACAAATAGAAAGTTAAGGCTTAGGAAGATTAAATAAATTGTCGCTGGTCAAGCTAACAGGAAATTATGGAAGTAAAATTTGAACTTGATTTTTTTGACATTATAGCTTATGCTTTTTCTTTGAACATTTAACTTATTTGTTTCTCCTTCAAGTTTATATTCTAATTGAGGATTCAGGGCATATGTATGAAATATTACTTGCCAAATAATATATAAGTAACCATAAGTAACTGTAAACCAGATTACTAAAACCAACAGGAGAGTGTTCCTAAATGAAGAGATAATTCACACTGGAAGCATTTCCTACACAAGGTGAATTTTAACCTTTCCAGACAACTATGAGTATATTTTTGTGAAGTTACAAGCGAGAATACACCTAATTATGTTAAACAATAAGCCTTTAGTTTCCATAATCTTTTTTGAGATACAATTGACATATATGATTTGTTTTAGGTGTGCAACATAATAATTTAGTATTTGTGTATATCATGAAATGATCACCACAATAAGTCTAGCTAACACCCATCACAATACAAAATTACAATTTTTTTTCTGATAGGTACTTTTAAGATCTACTCTCTTAGCAACTTTCAAATATATTATACAGTATTATTAACTGTAATCACCATGCTATAAATTACATTCCCATGACTTATTTTATAACAAAGTTTGTACCTTTTGACCTTCAAACCTTTACTTTTTAATGTATCATTTTAGGCTCTCGGTTAGATAATAGTAATAATAAAAACAACACTGTCTTATGTCTGTATAATATGCAAGAGTTTAAGAAAACATAATCTCATTTCACTTATAGATTAATGGTCTTTAATGTGATAAGATAAACCTTAACTATAAATATAAAAGACATATAAAAATCTCCATCATAAAATCTTGGAAAAATGCAGCAGATGAAAACCTCAACATTTAGTATATGCTAAAGTAATAGACACTGCACAGTTTTGTCATGAATTCTTTTTAAATTGTTTATGAAATTGTGAGAGCCCCCAAACTCTTTCCCAACCTATCCTACCTCACTGCACCCAATTCCCACCACATTCACAACGCTCCTTCTGCTAAAAAGAAAGGAAAAAAAAATCCCCATGTTGTAGCTGTGGCTTCCATAATCATGGGTAGAACTGTTCAGAGCATTCACCACCCAATTCCCTTCTTTGGGAATATAGCTTCATTGACTTGTTTCAAGTTAGACCTTTGTCACTAGAGACTCCTAATGTGATTTCCTATTACTATCATTGTCAAAGAGGATACTTCCACTTCTCTATTTTATATTTAATTTTTAACCTTTATGAATTCATATTTTATATTTATTTTAGAGGAAATGAATATGTTTTTAATAAGGAGGGAAAGTCTCCAGGTCATGGGGATTCTTCTTGTCTACTTTGCCTCCTTTTAAGAAAAGCATGTCGTGATGAGTTAACTAAGGAGAAAATTGGAGAAAAAACAAGTTAGAATATCTTAGGTAAGGTGTAAAATGAAAAATATTTTAAAGAAAAAATGTAGGACAATAGGATACAGACAGGAATGGGGAAGGCAACAGAAATGACATTGTATGTTGATGTAAAATGCTGCCACAGCTTCGGTAATAATATTCAGGGATTAATGGATTTGAGTGACTGTATAAACTCTGAGTCATAGATTTCTGTATTTATATGTAGGAAGTCAGCATTTTTGTATATTTTTCAATATATAAGGGAAAATAAATTTAATCTTTTCAATGGGCATCTCCTAAATCCATAGAATAATAAAAATAAAATTAAAAGGCAATTGTCTAGCTATTTCCTCTGTAAAAGATAATGAATAAGAAGAGCCTTGTGATGGCACAAAGAAAGCCATCATTAGAGGTGACAAGAAAAGAGTGCTCTAAGCCAGAAGGAGAAAAAAGGGAATGAGAAGACCAAGTTTTATCTAAGGAAGAGACCGGATTTATATTACGAACATTGTTTCAATGAAAATATCCTATCTTGGAGTCAACACCTCTCCTGGTAATTTGGATTAATTTAACACACTTTTTGACATACTTTAGTGTTCTTCACAGCTGCTAAGGAAAAGGAAAGTATATTGTACACTTACTAGTGTGTGGTCCCACATTGGAATGGGATGGAAATAAACTTAAGGCTACACACCACTTATGGGTCCTGTGTTCCCCAATAACATTTTATTCTTGATCTTACATGTGTACTGTGGCTTACAGAAGCAAAAGTAAAGGCACAGAATCCCTTTTTAATGTTAGAATCATTTTTACCTCAGATATATGGCCTTTTCAACACATTTAAATCTCAGAGCTATTTCACCGCTTGTATTTCTTTGCATGTGAGCACGTGTGGCAAGGTGGCTTCATTATGTTAGTGATTAGCTGTTTAAAAGGAAACACTGAAGTTGAGTAACAGAAGTACACACAGAAAACAGATATGGAATACTTGTTTCCCCCTAAATTAAATTTAAAAACAGAGTAAACCATATTTTGGTCATATTTGTGTTAATTGTTTATCATTTTTCATTAAAAATGGAACACACAAAGTAAGATGACAAACCTCCTTAACCAAACCCTTAAATTATCTTTCTATTTGGAGAGATTTAGAACCAGAGAGCAAGATTTCTGTATATTTTAGAGTGGGATCTAACTATTCTCAAGTGTCAAAAAACCTGTATAGTAAGATTTCACAGATTTAGGACAGGTTTGGTGGTGATTGGGCAGAGGTTAGGGCATGAAATTAGGTAATCTGAATTCATTTATTCACCTCAAAAAATATTCAGTACTCAATATCCCATTTCTCTGAATCCCAGAACTTCTTGTTAAGTGTTAGGGATGGAATGATGAGCAAAGCCAAACTTTGCCTCCGCTCTCTTGAAGCTTACAGTCTACAAGGAAAGACAACATTAGTTCAGCAACAAACACGTAAAATTGCAACTCTGAAAACTGCCCTAAGGAGGAGGTTCTAGGAGACCCCATAACAAGGGTACTTTTATAGGCGGGGTGTGAGGGAAATCTTCCTCAAGGAAGATGCCTAACAAGTCTGCAAGTTGATTATGCAGCTAGGGCAGGAGTCGAAGCAGGAGAGAGAGAGTTTAGTGAATTGGAGGCCAACATCACTGGAGGGAACAGAGGCTGAGGAAGTAGTAGGGAGTCCACCATGGGAGTCCTCATAGGCCAATTGAAAAATGTATCTTTATCCTAAGAAAGATGGGAAGTCATTGCAAAGTGTGAAACAGGTAGGTGCCTTATTTAGACTTTTACTTTGCATTTTAAAAGAAAGATTCCTCTGGCTTCTCTGTGGAGAACTGGCTGCAGGTTAGAGCAGGGTAGTCTCAGCAGGCAATTATCCAGGGGAGTCCAGGCAAAAGATAGAAGTCACCGGTACCTGCTTGAAGGGGGTTGGGGCGGGGACGGGGGGGGGGGGGGAGGTGCGCATGGAATGCCGGGAAAGGATTCAAAAGATCTATAGGAGATAAAATTGACACGCCCTGATAGTTGAGAAGATATGGGCTGCGTGTGTATGTGTGTGTTTCAAAGTAGTGCTTTATAAAATATGCTCGAATAAAGCAATTTTTATGGCTAAGTTTTCTTTTTAAAGCAAATCTTCATTGTTTCCCTTATTTTCCATACTAGGTGTGATGTCAGGATTTTCATGTAAACAGAATATAGGATGACTATAAAAATGGAAGGAGTTTTCTCTTTACTGAAGTGATTTTAAGCAGTAGTTTAAGATAATTATAGCACACACATTATACTTTCTTAAACTGAATTATGCCAAGCTTTCCAAAACCACTAATCAAAGACATCACTTTAATAATGACTAAGTCATAATAGTATTTTGCAGTTAAAGTGACAATAGAGAAGAACTAAAAGTGAAGAATTCTGAATAGTCCTATACTGTCATTATCCAGGTGAGACACAGAAGATTTAGGGTCAGCCTGAAGAATGATATTGGAAAAGTGACTGGGTTCAGAAATTGAGGCTTAAACCTACTGGATTTCTTTGGTTTATTGATTTTTTTTCTGTTGTGATCATCCACTCTCTTTGATGAATTTGCAATTTTATGATTCTGACTCGTGGAGAACTTAAAACAAAGTGTAACTTGTAATTAATATTCCAAATGCTTTTCATACACTCTCATAAGTTTTATTCATCTAGCAGTTAAGTAATTACCCTATAAATATAACTTCAATATTCTAGCTACCTGAATGGTATCTGCCACAAGACATTTTATCTCAGAAAAAAAAATCGTGGGGATTTCTATTTCTGTAGTACGGGGCTTATTGTTTATTGAATAATTGGTGATAGGTTGTATCTATAGGAAACAGCCAAAGTGCATGGACTGTGAACACGGAGATTTTTTAGATAACATTTAGATATAAATCAAATTTCCTTCTGGAAATAATGAGCAATGGGAAATGGCTTCTGTTTTAAAGGATGAAGTAAGTTGCCACAAAGCACTGAGGTAGGTTAAGATCTTATGGAATGATAGGGCTTTGGTTGGCCGAGATGGCCAGACCTTGTCACCATCCCTCCTAAATGTTTTGGCAGTTTGGCAGTGGTATGTTTTCTGAAGGATGTCACTGAGTTTCCAAGATGAGGTGAAGCCAGTGTACTACGCGTTACTGCATTACCTCAACCTGCTCGTGGCACGAGGAACATTTTAAAACACATTACAAAAGCTCTCCCACTCAAGTCTTTCATCTTCCAGATTTTTTTTTTTTTGTCCCCTTCTGTAATGATATGTCTGTCATTGAAAATGAGCTACAGGAAATCACATGGCAACCTGAAGGGTTCCGAGAAATATTTAGCTTTGACTTTCAGCCTGTACAGTTTTCCTTATGACATAAATAGGCATTTTAGTTGATGTTTTTCTATCCTAAATGATAAATTTGGCTTTTCTATCCAAATGATAAATTTGGAATATCTTTGTACATTACTGTTAAAATAGTTTGTTTCTTGAACAAATATGAAATGTAAATGTCATGGATGGGGACTTTTTTAAATGGCTGTCACTGTGACTCATGGCTACTTTAGCTTAGGCTTCCTATTTGTGTTACCTTTCTGACAGCAATATTTCTTTCTGCCTTTCTGATAGCATTATTTCTGGGAAATCAAGCTAATTTCTATTTTTATTTCCCTGTTGAAAGGATTACGCATGCTCCTTCCCCACTCTGGTGTCTCCTTGTCTCTGATTAAGATAACCTGTAATAATAATCCATCGGCCTCCTTAGAAATAATTTTTCTTTAACAACTGCTATCAGTTTTTTTCCCTTCATTTAACTCCATATGTTTACGTCTGGTTCAGTTTCTCTTCTCTTTATGAACACTTTTTTTCTAATTCTTCCTTTAACTTGAAATTTTTCTTGATTCTAAGGAGAGAAACACTTATTCAAGACTTCCAATGTGCCCAGTGTTACTTATAGTGCAGTTTGTGTTGTTTTGAAATTTATAAAGTATCTCTCTAAACTGAATCTCATTTATTTTTAAGATGGTAGTTGTTGTTACCTTTGTAGTCGAAGAAATCATGGTTTAGGGAAATTAAGTAATTTGTTCATGGTTATATTTTTGGAAAATGAAAAGGTCAGGACACAAGCTAGGTAATATTATTTTAGAATATACAGTTCACAAGTTAAAAATATTTAATAAATGTTCATTATATGTAAAGCTAAGTCCTTAAACTTGGGGATAGGACAGTAAATAAAAAGATAAAGCCCCTGATTTTGACCCATTTTTTTCAGTATAAATATAAAGCCAGGGTGACACCCTTACATAATTTATTACAAGTTATTACAAGTACAATTTATTGTAATACAATTTATTACAAGTTACTTAATTTACCCTAATCATGGATCTCCTTTTTTGTTTTCCTAAGAAAAGGGCTGTCATATTAAGATGACCACTGAACTGTTATAAATACAACATGTCCTTCAAATTTTCTTTATATGGAACTGGAATGGGGCTTGTGGGTTCACCCCCCCCCAATTTGACTGATAGAGTGCATTTTCAGAACAGTTTGTTGAGCTGAGGGGTGCTGTGGCAACCATTAATTGGAGCCAGGCTAAATGATCTGTGCACAGAATGGCCTCCCAGTCTTGGCTAAGCATTGAACCTCATGAGCCGGCCAGCTAATAGAACAGGCCAAGAGACCATTGCCTAGGTGTTGCTGGAGAGCTTATTATCAACTTTGCTGACATTGATATAATTGTTCTGTTAACTTATCCAGTAAGTCCTTTTTCTCTAATCCCCAACACAGAGCAAGAACTCTAAAATCTATTTTAATATATCCTACAAAATAGCAAGTCATGTATTCTATAAATTAATTGTTCCATGTCCTGTAATCACTTAGCTGGAAAACAACTTGGTGAGCCCAACTATGCTGGAAGTGGCCTTGAATTTTCTCTAAGAATTCTTAAGAGGCAAAATTTCTTCATAATATTCTACCCTAACACAAGTTTATGACTCTTATTCATATAGGAAATAGATTAGAGGGAATTTGTCACCAAGAGTAAAATCTCTGGGACAATATTCCCGGTGGAAACAAAATACTCAAAATTGTATTTTACATACTTTAATTTTCTTAGAAAAGACTGTATTTTGGCAACAGTAAATTTACAGAGTCTAAGAAATAAAGGGAAGGACCCAAATTTGATGCTAGTTGCCTGTTGCTCACAATTTGAATTAAGATAGTGGTAGGAATGAGAAAATGTAAGGCTATATTGTCAGACGTTTTCATTGTCTTGGATTCACGGAGTATTCTGAAGTAATCTTTTCAATTAATTATTTTGATATTGTCATTGTGATATAGCGTCGTCTTTAAAATAAACACATCCCCTCGGGCTTGGCACCTGTGAAAAGGATGCCTGTCTTTTAGGGCAATTTGGTGAGGGGAACAGGTTGCAGTTCTACACAGTTCCAGCAGGGGTCAATATGTTTTCATCATTACATACTGAATGCTCGGTGAGCAAGCAGCTAAAGTGTTGATCCTAATTGGAGCAGACACAAGGATCTTCTATAATCCTCTGACATCCTTTTCAAATAATAATTCTTAGGTGGGTGGTGGGCTGGTGGCTGCAATGCCAGTGCAGGCTTCTCCACAATGAAGCCTAACCATTGTCAATTATTTTTGATGTATGCTAGCTTAACTTAAGTCTCCTTCTTACTGGCTTTTCCAACCCACACAAGGGTATTGCTCTTCCTAATTATTGAGACACAGTACCCAGGATGGTCAGGACAAGTGTGTTATTTTGGCTTAATGCATTCTCTAAAACCCATTTCCTTCTTTTTCAGCCTCACTTGCTCTTCCTACTCAGCACAAAGAGATAGCCTACACCTTCAGTCAAATACCTTAACAGTATTTTACTTATAACCTTAATTGCCATAGTCATTTGACTTTAACACATTAAATGCCAGCACTTGGAGGCACCTGGAGATACAATAATAAGTATATTTGCTTCCAGTTGCATGTTTATAACTTCCCACAGGTTAATAATTGAGACTAAATCCTTCCCCACCCCACAGACTTTCTGATAATTTGTTTAGGGGCTCTGCCAGCCAGTGGTATTCAGGGAACAAATTGTCATCCTTCATGTGCACGTAAAAGGTGGTTGTCTGAGTCTCAAACTGTCACACACAAGCTTGAGTTCTTGGAGTCAAAGAAAAAAAACCACGCATGTCCTGCCCCACATTTGTAAGCTCATTTTTTACTGTCCTTGGCCCTGACAGCAGCCCTTTCTGTTGAGCAGGGGAGTGAATGTCTCCGTGTAGAGACATTTTCAGAAATCGGATTCAGGAGAGCCGAGGAGTGATGTGGTGGGAATGCATTACCGGGATACTTAGAAGGTGGTTAACTGGCTGAGTGCTGCTGCCTGAGCTGAGAGAAGGGAAGCATGGCACACCTGATAGAGCTCTGGCCCCACAAAGCTTAACCGAAGTGGGATTTTCAAGCAATGCCCTCACATGTTTCCATAGGGAGGGGCATGTCTTTTGGAAGTTGAGATACTTTGAGCTGTGAAGGTGAAGTCAGACTTAGCCAGGCAAAATCAGCAGGGACTGCTGATCTGAGTTCATAGGGGCTGGGATCACTTTCCACTTACTTGTTAGAGCTTGAGGGGTGCCTGAAACACTTTCTTGCAGCCCAAAGCTTCAGTGTCAGCAAGGAACATATTTATTCCTAAATGCAGGTACGTCTTAAATATCCTCTCTAAAAATGTGCAGAATTCTTTTACTTTCAAAGATTACCAGTACCCTTTAATGCATCGGTAATGAAAACAAATGAAGTCACCTCTATTATTCTTGGAAAAATCTGTCTTCAAAGCTCACATTGGCACATTTAAGCAGAGCTGGTGATAAAATTCTTTGATGGGATTGTTCTTTAGCTCTTGCACTCTAATTCCATATTTACTGAAAAACCAAAATTTCCCTTCCTCAAATTCAGAGGGAGGTATGAGGCATACATGTTGTCAGCTGATGAAGAGGACAGCAGTGACTCCAGCTTGGGCCTGACAGTCCCCTGACAGGTGATACCCATATCTTTGATGAGTAGTTAGAAGCTGGGAGGAATTTTGAGCTTCTTTTGGCTGTTGCAGCAGACATATTAATTTCTCTATTTTTAAAAAGGTCATGGTTAACATGAAAGAGAAAATGGTTTAGATGCATAATAATGCATCTTTTAACAGAAGTATATATTTATTCAAGGAATGTTCACTGGGTGCCTACTATATATCAGGCACTGATAGAAGTATTGGGGCTATATTGATGAATAGGATAGGCAAGGGCTGTATTCTCCTGGAGCTTGCTTACTTCTTGTTAAGATATGCATGCTTTGAAAGTATGCTCCAAAAAAACCCTCAGTGTATTTTTATTTCCTCCCTTCACACATTTGCTTCTTCATATTTAAAATGTAGGCTGAAACACTCCTTGTATTCTTTGAAGGTGAAAAAAAATATGTAACTACAGGGTGAACTACAGAATTTCAGTGACTGCTGAATTGCCTCAAAACCTAAATTGAGAAAAGAGTGGCTGTAAGATGGTTTACAAATAATTAGCAGATTAGGATGCTTTTTAGTTAGTGCATCCATTCATAAAACTGGGCAAAATGCATCTGAAGCAGCTGACACCAGAGTTCAAGGTTGCCTATCTCCCCTGCAGGAGGTCATGACAACTAAACACGGCCATTTCTTGTTCTCACAGCACGGCTTCCGGAAAACCAAATGGTCTCTGCCCTCAGAATCCTGATCTCATGAATTGGGATAAGTGAGAGGAGATGGTTTCCAAATTATTTGTTAAGACCTGTAAGGATTTTTTACTCTCGTCACAGAATTTATCATTAAGCACTGAAGCAACCTTGAAAAAGAAGAAATAGGTATCTGTTTCATTTATTTATTCAGATATAGCTCTCTGTACCAGAATGACCCCCTATACCTGGTGATTTAAAAAAAAAAAACCCACAATTCTGAAAACTTAATAGAAAACCATAATTTGAAGCTCTGCTATATCTTTGCTTATTATTAGAATGGTACCTTTTTTCAAGGTATCTGGGGAGCAGAGCCATAGGCATCTGCTCTAGACTGTGTAAAGGGCATGCAGCTATTTTACAAGCTCAACTTGGGGCCTTTACTACTCACTGATCTTGAGAAGAAAACTCTAGGACCAAAGATAAAACTTCCTCCCTTTTCCATTGCTTTGGCTTTGATGATTCTTCTCTCTTCTCTCTCCCTCCACTAAAATATGTGATGGCTGATGTTTTCTTGTGCAAATTTACCTTGGATTAATGAGTAATCACAAACTAGGTCTTTCTGCCTTGCACGCCTGGAGTACAAGAAATGCTCCAAAATTTCTAAAAGAAACGTAGAAATTTTCTTTTGGAAGGTGTCAGAAAATTCAGATACTCCCTTGCTTTTGAGAGGTCTGAATTCTTTCAAGAAAAGAGGCTACTATTTTCCTAAAGCAGACTTTGTTTCCAGATGTACATACAGCTCCTTGATCTTGTACCTTCACAATCAGTCAATCAATCAATCAATCCAATAGGGAAAATGTTATTGCTTCTCTTGAGAATTCCCCCATCCCCCTCCTCAAGATTGCTTCAATGTTTGTATATTTATTAAAAAGTGAGTATTTGTTTCTTACATGACTGGAATTTTCTTGGTTAGTGAAAAGGTATTAAAAGTTATAGATACACTTAAAAATTAAAGTAGTTGAGCTTGGTAGAGTCTTTCAGAAACTTCCCAGGCTGATTTTTTTTTCAGGATGCCAATATAAATATTTAAGGAAATAATGATTTTTTTTTTTTTGGTTATCAACTTGGAGCAGGTGCCTTTTTTCCTTGTGAGAAAACTCATTTTTTTCACAGTGAATTCTTTCCTTTTCTACTAGGTGTGGGATGATAAAGTTAAGTGAAATCTGGGAACTTTATTAAAACCCATTAATCCAAATCAGTGGGAAATAATTCAAAAGCTCAGGTTATATCTTGGAAATTTAATCTCCAAGTTCTAATTCCTCTCTTAACAATGTGTTATTACTTGATCTTGAAGAAAAAAACTTTATTTTGGTTCTTAATACGGAGGGACTTTTTTCCTCTTTTCCCTTCCTCTGCTAGGAAACTCAAATCAAATTCGGGAACTAGGTATAGCAATTATATGTATCTTTAAGAATGTGTATTGTGTTTTAACTTTAGTTACTCTATTTTGCTTCTTTTTTTTTTCCTAACTCTATTTTTTTCCTGTTGGATTATATATGTTTGCATAAACTATCTCAAATAACTTTGGAAGGAAGTTAGATCATAAATAAGTAAATAAAAAATTAGAGCTTACTGATTGCTCATTATGTTGTTAACACTCTTACTTAGGCATTTTACATATGCTATCATAATGATTTTCAAAACAACCACACGAAGTAGTAGTGGATCAGGTAGGAATACATTCACCTGCAAGTAGTTGAATATCTAACGCATAGTAACGTATATAGGGGAATATTTAACAAGTGTAGAGAAAATGCTGTTAGCATTGATTTGAGATCACATGGGTTTTAGGACTAGTATCCCTGAAATTCTCTTGCTCTTTCTCTCATGGATTTAAAATAGCTACAGTAGCTCTGAATGTTATGCCTGTATTTAACACAGGATTAAGATGGAAGGGCGAAGACCTGTCATGTTTGTTGCTTTCATCAGGAAGCAAAGTTTCCCCAGAAACCCACAGTCAACTTCTGCTTACTTCTCTTAGATGTAAGAAATGGATGCTGGCAGAAGAGAAGGGATTTGGCAGTGGATGTGGAAAGTGTAAATTTAAAAATATTTAACAACTGTTACTGCACAGACACTGACAAATTAGAATGGGCACTGGTTGTAAATAATTAGTAGCACCTTACCAGTATCTATGGAATATCAGCTCTGAGAGCAGAATACCCTCTACAGATAGGTCGTTATAAGCATTTTATAAATAAAAAAAATTAGAAAATTTTAACAGCTCAAAGTCATAGAGTAAGTACATTCACTGTGTTGGTAGGGCCTAGATTTTAATCTAGGGTAATTATCTTGACAGTTTTTATTTTTAGCCAATGCACTACACTATGTATCCTAAATTAAATACGTTTAAAAATAGTACACATGCATGTATACTAATATTATTGTAGTATTACCAAAACTGGGCTTTTGGAGTATGCTCTGGCTTACTTGGTACCTACTGAATTCGGCATACATAATACGTTTCAAAATGTACTAGGGAAAATCAGCTCTTGGTAGTAGCAGAGTAGCTTGTATTGGACAAGCCCTCTTTACAGATAATAATTATAAACTCTGGGGCCAATTCACAACAACAAACATTTGAAGGCTGAAACTGGAGGAGAGTCAACTCTTGAAAATAGGATGCTGCATTGGGTGACAAGTGAATTTATATAGTTTTTGGCTTGAGAGGACTCTCTGGTCTGTGAGGCTTGGAAAAACTAGAACCTAAGTAATAAACCACAGTGTTAATGGTTTGAGCAGTCAGAAGATGAAGTCAGCTGCCAGGGTAGGTTAAAAAAAAAAAAAAAGGAAATCTCAGAAAAAAGCAAAATAAGGGAAAGCCGCAAATCTGCAAATAGCCTCGATTCTTGCCTAACCTTGAACTGCACAAGAATAGGTGGGGTAAGGGGGTTGTAAGGAGACTGATGAGAAAGAATAGATTGAAGCCTGAAGTGATTAAGTAGAGATTTCAGCCTGCTCATCACACTGTAGGCATGTTTTGAATTTGAATCCATTCAAGTGAAATACTTGCTAGAATAGAAGTAAATACTCTTCAGAGAAAGGTAACAGAATCCAGAGACTCTACAATGTAATATCCACTATGTCTAGAACACTAAAAAAATTATTAGACATGGTAAGACACAGCAAAAATGTAACTTGTAGCAATGAGGTAGAGCAGTTCATATTGAAATTAACCCCAAGATGACATAAATGATAAAATTAGCAAAGGTTTTAATGAAGCTATTAAAATTTGTTTAAGACTTTGAAAGATATTGAAATTAATGAAAAAATGGGAAATCTCAGCCCATAAGTGAAAATTATAAATAAGAACCAAATGGAAATTCTTAAACTGAAAAGTTTAATAACTGAAATCAACTTCAGTGGAAGCCTTTTTTTTTTTAATTTTTTTTCAATGTTTTTATTTATTTTTGGGACAGAGAGAGACAGAGCATGAACGGGGGAGGGGCAGAGAGAGAGGGAGACACAGAATCGGAAACAGGCTCCAGGCTCTGAGCCATCAGCCCAGAGCCTGACACGGGGCTCGAACTCACAGACCGCGAGATCGTGACCTGGCTGAAGTCGGATGCTTAACCGACTGCGCCACCCAGGCGCCCCAGAAGCCTTATGAGCATATTGGAAATAGTAGAAATGTTCACTGAACTTAGATAAAAAGAAATTATCTAATATGAGGAACTCAGAATAAAAACTATTAAAAATAATGAATAGAATCTCAATTGTTCCTATGGGACAATAGGAAATATTCTAATATATGTGCAGTGGAGTCCTAGACAATGAGGAGAAAGAAGTAGGGAGAGAGAAAATGGAGGCAGAAATAATATTTGAAGAAATAATGACTGAAAACTTAGCAAATTTGGAGAAAAATATAATCTATAATTCAGAAATTGCAGCAAGCTCTAAATTATCTAAAAATCAAAATCTCATATAGACAAATTGCTCAGATCTAACGATAAAAAAATCTTGAAAGCAACCAGAGAAAAATGACACCTTTCATATAGGGACTAGTGATATAAATGATGGGTGACTTCTCATCAATATCAATGAAACTTAAAGACAATGGAGAACCATGTTTAAAACACTAAGGGAAAAAAAAAAGAGTCACTGTAAAATCTGTACCCAGAAAAATGCTTAACACAGGAAGGTGAAATAAAAACATTTTCAGAATAAATGACAACTGGGGGAATTCATCACTAGCAGACCTGTCCTATGAGAAATATTAAAGAAGGTATTGTTATTGTTGTTGTTGTTGATCTCTTTAATTTCATTTATTCTTACCTATTAGAGAAATCACACTAGATGGAAACTCAGATTTATAAGACAAAACAAAGAACACAGGAAATGGAAATATGTAGGTAAATGTAAAATATTCTCTTAATCCCAGGATAACACAAATGTGTATTTGCCTAATAACAGAGATGCAGAATACACAAAGCACAGAAGACAAAACAAAGGTGGGAAGAAAAATTTGCCATTATTGTTAGACATTTTGATTTGTCTCTCCATTAGTTTGCATTTGGAGAAGGCTTCAAGATGGAATGTCATATAAGAAATTTTTTGGGAGAGAAAGCAAAATAAGGAGGGTGTTTAAGAAAAGGGGATGATGGGGCGCCTGGGTGGCGCAGTCGGTTAAGCGTCCGACTTCAGCCAGGTCATGATCTCGCGGTCCGTGAGTTCGAGCCCCGCGTCAGGCTCTGGGCTGATGGCTCAGAGCCTGGAGCCTGTTTCCGATTCTGTGTCTCCCTCTCTCTCTGCCCCTCCCCCGTTCATGCTCTGTCTCTCTCTGTCCCAAAAATAAATAAACGTTGAAAAAAAAAAAAAAAAAAAAAAGAAAAGGGGATGGAAGTCCATTGCTCCTAAAAAGAGAAGGGGAAGGAAAGAGGATTGGGTGGAAGAGTATTAGAATGCAAAACAAGAAAGTTTTAGCCGAGTGAATGGAGAGCTCCTGAGCCAAGTTGTTTTTTTTTTTCTCAATATATGAAATTTATTGTCAAATTGGTTTCCATACAACACCCAGTGCTCATCCCAAAAGGTGCCCTCCTCAATACCCATCACCCACCCTCCCCTCCCTCCCACCCCCCATCAACCCTCAGTTTGTTCTCAGTTTTTAAGAGTCTCTTATGCTTTGGCTCTCTCCCACTCTAACTTCTTTTTTTTTCCCCTTCCCCTCCCCCATGCGTTTCTGTTAAGTTTCTCAGGATCCACATAAGAGTGAAAACATATGGTATCTGTCTTTCTCTGTATGGCTTAGTTCACTTAGCATCACACTCTCCAGTTCCATCCACGTTGCTACAAAGGGCCATATTTCGTTCTTTCTCATTGCCCTGTAGTATTCCATTGTGTATGTAAACCACAATTTCTTTATCCATTCATCAGTTGATGGACATTTAGGCTCTTTCCATAATTTGGCTAATGTTGAGAGTGCTGCTATAAACATTGGGGTACAAGTGCCCCTATGCATCAGTGCTCCTGTATCCCTTGGGTAAATTCCTAGCAGTGCTATTGCTGGGTCATAGGGTAGGTCTATTTTTAATATTCTGAGGAACCTCCACACTGTTTTCCAGAGTGGCTGCATCAATTTGCATTCCCACCAACAGTGCAAGAGGGTTCCCGTTTCTCCACATCCTCTCCAGCATCTATAGTCTCCTGATTTGTTCATTTTGGCCACTCTGACTGGCGTGAGGTGATATCTGAGTGTGGTTTTGATTTGTATTTCTCTGATAAGGAGCGACGTTGAGCATCTTTTCATGTGCCTGTTGGCCATCTGGATGTCTTCTTTAGAGAAGTGTCTATTCATGTTTTCTGCCCATTTCTTCATTGGGTTATTTGTTTTTTGGGTGTGGAGTTTGGTGAGCTCTTTATAGATTTTGGATACTAGCCCTTTGTCCGATATGTCATTTGCGAATATCTTTTCCCATTCTGTTGGTTGCCTTTTAGTTTTGTTGGTTGTTTCCTTTGCTGTGCAGAAGCTTTTTATCTTCATAAGGTCCCAGTAATTCATTTTTGCTTTTAATTCCCTTGCCTTTGGGGATGTGTCGAGTAAGAGATTGCTACAGCTGAGGTCAGAGAGGTCTTTTCCTGCTTTCTCCTCTAGGGTTTTGATGGTTTCCTGTCTCACATTCAGGTCCTTTATCCATTTTGAGTTTATTTTGTGAATGGTGTGAGAAAGTGGTCTAGTTTCAGCCTTCTGCATGTTGCTGTCCAGTTCTCCCAGCACCATTTGTTAAAGAGACTGTCTTTTTTCCATTGGATGTTCTTTCCTGCTTTGTCAAAGATTAGTTGGCCATACGTTTGTGGGTCTAGTTCTGGGGTTTCTACTCTATTCCATTGGTCTATGTGTCTGTTTTTGTGCCAGCCAAGTTGTTTTTTGAACTCCCGTGTGCCAGAACTCCCGTGTCCTCCCTTACTACTCTCAACTCATGGGGCTGAGAACAGCCTGTGGGAAACAGCCAACATCATGGTCTTGTGTGAATGTTGTGGTGGCCCAGACATGCAGTCCTAGGGCCAACAGCCAATTATGTTTCCTGCAGCAGAAAATCTAAATGATGCAGTTTCATGGTTTTTCAAACTTTTAGTGAGTGCTAGACTAAGTAGAAAAAAAAATCTTAAGGATAGAGAGTATTGGAACAATGCTATTCAACAGCTTGACTATTTGATATTTATGTATCACCATACCCAACAACCACAAAATACACATGCTTTTGTACATGGAATAGTCACCAAAACAGAGTACATGCTGGACCATAACATGTATCTCAATAAATTTAAAAAGATTGAAATCTTACAGAATTTCTAACAGAATGTGTTTCTGACTCTAAAAATGTTAGAAATCAATAATAAAATACTAGAAAGCCCCAATTATTTTGAAATTAAGCAACAAACTTCTAAAGAATGTATGAATTAAAGAAGAAATCACAAAAGGAAGTTAGCCAACATTTGAATTGAGTTAAATATGAAAATATGTCAAAATTTATGGGATACAACTAAATCAGTGCTTAGAGGAAAGTTGATAATTCTAAATGTTTTATCTTGAAAGAAGAAATGGTTATAATCTATCAGTGATTGCATTGAGACAGGTAAGTAAACAATCAACAAAACTAAAAGGCAACCTTCGGAATGGGAGAAGATATTTGCAAAGGACACATCTGATAAAGGGTTAGTACCCAAATTCTATAAAGAACTTATCAAACTCAACACCCAAAATATGAATAATCCAATTAAAAATGGGCAGAAGACATGAACAGATATTTCTCCAAAGAAGACATCCAGATGGCCAACAGACACATGAAAAGATGCTCAATATCACTCACCATTCAGGGAAATACAAATAAAACCACAATGAGATATCACCTCACACCTGTCAGAATGGCTAAAATCAATGATAATGACACAAGAACAACAGGTGTTGGTGAGGATGTGGAGAAAGGGGAACCATCATGCACTGTTGGTGGGAATGCAAACTGGTGCATCCAGTGGAAAACAGTATGGATGTTCCTCAGAAAGCAATATCCAACAATATTACTACTAGGTATTTTCTCAAAGAATACAAAAACACTAATTCAAAGGGATACATGCATCCCAATGTTTATAGCAGCATTATCTACAATAATCAAATTATGGAAACAGCCCAAGTGCCCATCAACTGATGAGTGAATAAAGAAGATGTGGAGTGTGTGTGTGTGTGTGTGTGTGTGTGTGTGTGTGTGTAGGTATATATATACACATGTGCATACAAATATACAAAAATATACACACATACATATATACAGTGGAATATTAACCATAAAAAAGAATGAAATCTTGCTATTTGCAATGACATGGATGGAGCTAGAGAGTATTATGATAAGCAAAATAAGTCAGAGAAAGACAAATACCATATGATTTCACTCATATGTGGAATTTAAGAAACAAAGCAAATGAGCAAAGGGAACAAAAAGAGAGAGGGAGGCAGACCAAGACACAGACTCTTAACTATAGAGAACAAACTGATGGTTACCAGGGGGTAGGTAGGTGGGAGAATGGGTAAAATAGGTGATGGAGATTAAGAGGAGTGCACTTGTGATGAGCACCAAGTAGGTTATAGAAGTGTTGAATCACTATATTGTAAACCTGAAATTAATATTATACTGTTAACTGGAATTTAAATAAAAAAAATTAAAAAATAATGTAATTAGAAATTAGGAAGGAAAAATAAAATTAAGAGTGGAAATCAGTGTAAAAAGGGAGAAGGGAGGGACAATTTCCAGGATTAGGAAAAGAGAGGATACAACTGTAGATCCTGCAGACATTTAAAAGATAAGGGAATATTTTGAATAACTTCATGGGAATACATTAAATAATTCAGGTGCAAAGAAAAAATTCACTGAAATAACGCAACCTACCAACATTAAAAAAGAAGTAGAAAATCTGAATAGCCTCATATCTATAAAGTAATTAAATTCATTACCAAAATTCTTGTTATAAAGAAAACTTCAATCTCATGTGTATTATTGGTGGCACTTATCAAATATTTAAGGAAGGAATAATGCCAAACTTACAAACTCAGAAAATAAGGAAAAGGGGAACATTTCCCAATTTATTTTGTAAGGTCAAGATAGTCCTCATTCCCAAACTGACAAAGATGTTACAAGGAAAAATAGTATCAACCAATATTCCTCATGAACATAGATAGAAAATAATCTTTAGGAAAGTGGAAGCAAATAGAATTCAGTAATACATAAATGAATGATATATCATGACTAAGTGGCATTTATCCCAGGATGGCATTTTCTACATCATTTGCCATATTAACAAAATAAAAGAGACAAAAATATTATTTCTGATTATGCAGATAAAGCACCTAACAAAACTTAATGTCCATTTTTTTAAAAAAAAGTTTATTTTGAGGAAAAGAGAGAGTATGTGTGAGTGGGGAGGGGCAGAAAGGGAGAGAGCATAGAGCTGGGTGTGGAGCTGAGTCCCAGGAACTATGAGATCAGGACCTGAGTGGAAATCAAGAGTCAGATGCTTAACCAACTGAGCCACCCAGGCACCCCTACCCATTTTTTGATATTAAAACAAACAAACAAACAAAAAAAACTAGATGTAGAAGGGAATGTCTTCAGTCTAATAAAGGACATCTATGTAAAAACTTCAGCCAATAGCATGTTTAATGGTAAAGTATTGAATGTTTTTCTCCTAAGATTAGGAATTATATAAGGATATTCACTCTGCTTTATACAACTATGTACTGGCATTCCTAGCTAGTGGAAAAATGCAAGAAAAAGGAAAGTTCTAAAGATTGTTCTAAGGAGACTGCAAAGCAACCACTCAAACTTATTAAGTGAGTTTAACAATCTTTCAGGGTACAATTTCATTACCACTCAATTTTCTATATCCTTGCTGTTAACTATGGGAAATTGAAATGCAATTTATATTAGCATTCTGATTCTGAACTACTTAAGGATAAATAATATGTGCAAGATTTCTACATTGAAGACTAGAAAACATTGTTAGTAGAAATTAAAGAAGACCTAAGTAAGTGGGATCATATATCATGTTGATATATTGGAAGAATCAGAACGTTTAAGTTGTCAATTTTATTCTAGTTGAGCTATCCATTTAATCACATCCCAACAATAATCTTATGAGGCTTAAAAAATATTTTACAAATAGATTCTAAAACATATGGCAAGGCAAAGGAACTGGAGCAATGGAAATACTTTTGAAAAGCAAGAGCTGGAGGCTTTAAATTACCTGACTCAATGTGTACTATAAAGCTATAGTAATGAAGACATAATTAAGACATTTTTATTGGCATAAGAATAAATAAATCATTCAAAATAACAGAATAGAGCCCATAAATAGACCCACGCTTTAATGGTTAGTTAATTTCTTTACCAAGGTACCAAAAGAATTGAATGGTAAATTAAAACCTGGTTCAACAAATGGTTCTTGAACAACTGAATAGATGTATACAAAAATTATTGATCATTTCCTCACATTATGCATAAATATTTAGATTGAACATGGAGCTACAGAAAGTTCAAACTTCTAGAAGAAAGTGTAGGAGAATGTCATAACTTGAGGTGGTCAAAGTTTTCTTCAAAAGAATACAGAAAGTACTAATCATAAAAGGAAAGCATTAAAATTTAGACTTTGTTAAAACTGTTTATCAGAGGATGTTATTAGAGAAATTAACAAGTAAGCCACATAGTGAAGGAAAATATTTGTAAACATATTTGACAAAGTACTTGTAGAAAGACTACATAATTCCTACCAAGTACAGAAATGAGAAGATGAATAGCCCATTTTAAAAATGAGTAAAAATCTTGAACAGACACATGGCCAATAAACACATGAAAAGATGTTCGACATAATTATCAGGAAAAGTGCAAATTAAAAGTGCAATGGGATGTTAGAATGGCTAACATAAAAATGACTGATAACACCAAATATTGGCTAGAATATGGTGCGACTGGAATACTCATACATCACTGGTGGGAATGTAAAATGGTACAACACTTTGAAAAAAGATTGTCACTTTTATAAAACTGAGCTTTCACTTTATCCTAGCAACCCCATTTAACAACTTAAATGAATCTTACAGATGATCTGTGGAATAAAAGAAGCAAAGACTAAAAACTGAATGATTTCCTTTATATACAGTTCTGGAAGAGACAACACTAATTTGACTTGTAAAAGTATCAGGTTATGGTCTCTTCTGGGGCAGATGCAGAATTGATTGGGTAGGGTTTTAGGGAAATTTCTGGGGTAATGGGAATTAGAGGGGTGTGGATTATGTGGGTGCAAATATTTGTTAAAACATTAAATCATACACTTAAGGTTTGTACATTTTACTGTACATAAGTGATATATGCTACTATAGATATTTTGCTTTTCACAGTGGTATGGTAATCAGTTCTGAAACTACTTTCTGTTTATTCTAAGCCTTGGCAAATACATATTTTGGGAATAATGGGAACCAGTTTTCTCACTATTAAAGAGTTAAAAACATGCCTGGGGAAAAAATAAAAAAGCAGCCTTACAGAGTGTGTGTGTGTATACTGTATATATGTAAATATATATGTAAATATAGAAATAGAAATGTAGATAAATATACAGGTGCATATTTATAACACACACACACACACACACACACACACACACACACACACATTTCTGAGTTCTATCAGCTATGAAGTCCTAGAATTAAAGACACACTTAAAGTAATGAACAAACAGCATTCAGATCTTGATTTCATGATACTCTTCTCCATTACAAGGAACCAGTGCTTCTGGAAGAATGGTTACTTCCAAATGGTGACTTTGTCAGTGTCAGAGTAAATGCAAGATGAGCCTAGTGCCAGAAAGTAAGGAAATACTAAAAACAAATTATGTGGACCTGTGAGGAAGATATAGGAGCAGTTTCAGCTCTGGCATGTAAAGATCTTGAAGGTTATCACTCTCATCTTTACAGTAAGAAAAAGGCAGACAAAGTGAAAATCAGTGAGCTTCCTTGAACCCATCAGAGAATTGAGGTCACAGATCAAACCACTACCCTGAAACCTAGAGAGACTGGTACATCAGAAAGTTATCGTAATTGAAATCTGTTTATTTGGAACAGAAGCCACTAGAACCATAAATAAGTACACTTAACCAAAAATAGGAACACTTAAATGGCAGTTTTGACAAAGTGATAGAGGCTGAGTATGCACTAAAATGAGAGTAAGAAACTCCTGAGGATCACATATATTTCTGGTGTTCCCTTGACAGAACCTGCAAAATTCTCATAGCATCAGAGAAAGAACCTCTCTGGCTCTGACAAGGAAAGGGGAAGAGTAAACATTAGAAATATGTCAGAGCCTTCTTCATAACCATGTCCATGGAGCAGGACTTTGCCAGAGTGCAATTCTAAAACCTTTGCCCCAGCTGGAGTGAAAGAATTTCCCCTACTCCTGTGCCCTCCAGCCTTCTTGTCTCACCATGGTAAAGAGAAAAAGCAAGACATAATCAACAGAGGACAGGGGGAAAGGATCATACTGACACTAGGGAACTAGTGTAGTGCTGTTCAGGCAGAAAAATAATACCACTGCAGAAATAGTTGCAAACTTTACATCCCAAGACACAGGCCCACTAGGACACTAAACTTTAATTGGAATATTATGGAATGCCTTCCCTCTTTAATACTTTACCAAAACACCAAAAAGTCTCCAGCATAACAGGAGATTATAGTTGTTAGAGCTGCAACACACGTTCTTTTGTTGAAAAGAATAGGGAAGGCCAAAGTCAAGAGGGGAGACAAAAACAAGGACACTGCAAGAATTGAAGTACAACTAATAGATACAGCAAACATTAAACACAAGTCAACTCCTAGGAAGATTATTATATACCTTCAAAACTAAAGGACTATTTACCTCTGTAATTATTACCCAATACAACATGCTTGAATTAAAAAATTACAGAGCATGCCAAAAGACAAAAGCAAAAAAACCCACCACACTTTGAGATGACAAAGCAGTCATCATCAAAACCAGATTCAGGTATGACACAGAGGTTGGAATGATCAGACTGGGAACTTCACTATGGTTAATAAGTTAAAGGCTTTAATGGATAAAGTAGACAATGTGCAAAATAGATGGGCAATGTAGGCAAAAAGATGAAAACTGTAAGAATCTAAAAAAAATGCTAGAAAAATAAAACGCGTCAAGTGAAGAATGCCTTTGATTGACAGATCAGTAGGATTGCCATGGCTGAAGAAAGAATAAGCAATCAAGAAGATAGGTCAATAGAAACCTGCAAAACTGAAAGGCAATAAGGGAAGAAGAAAAAAAGGGAAAGTTCACAAACTGGAGAACAATATTGATGTTTAACATATAGAATATTGAAGGGAGCAGAAAGAACGGAGCAGAAGAAAAAGTTGATATGATAATCACTGAAAACTTAACAACAACAACAAAATGACAGATCCAAGAAGCTCTGAAACACCAACTGGGATAATTACCAAAGCCAAAATCAAAAAATTACAAGCACACTTAGGCATGTCATAATCAAACTACAGAAATCCAAAGACAAACAGAAAATATTGAAGGAAGCCAGAGGAGAAAAATAACCTTATCTATAGAACAGTGTAAAAATTACGGTGGGGGCACCTTGATGGCTCAGTCAAGTGTCTGACTTCGGCTCAGGTCATGATCTCACGGTTTGTGAGTTCAAGCCCCTCGTTGGGCTATGTGCTGACATCTTGGAGCCTGGAGCATGCTTCAAGTTCTATTTCTCCCTCTCTCTGCCCCTCCCTCTCTCATGCTCTGCCTCTTTCTCTATCAAAAATAAATAAACATTAAAAAAAATTTAAAAATTACAGTGAACTTTTTGTCAGAAACTATGTAAGTACAAAAAGAATGGAGTAAAAATGTGTTGAAACAAATTTAAAATGTTGAAAGAAAAACCTTATCAACCTAAAACAATATATCATCCTTTAAAGGTGAAAGCAAAAATTCCCATCAAAGGTGAAAGAGATAAAAAGACTTTCTCAGAAAACAAAACCAAAACCCAAAAAACCTTGAGGGAATTCATCTCCAGTAGTTGTACTCAATAAGAAATGTTTAAAGTTCTTCAGGCAGAAGAAAAAAATATAGACAGGAACTTGGATCTACACAAAGAAAGACTATTTGAGGAAGAATACATGAAGGTAAAATAAAACCTTTTATTAAAAACTTTCTTAATCCGAAAATTTACCATTTAAAATAGTAACAATAACAATGTATTAGGTGATAATAGCATATAAATAGTTTAAATGAAAACAGTATTGCAAGGGGTAGGAGAGAGGAATTAGAAACACTCAATTTAAAGGTACCTATAGTTCATGTGAAATGCTATAGCATTATTTGAATGTGAATTGAGATTAGTTTAAAATATAAATTATGGGGTGACCATTAAATTTTTAAAAAAACTGTGTGATATATGCTAACAGAAAAAGTAAAATGTTTACATCCAGGAAAGGCAGGAATAGGGTAGGTGGGGAACTAAATTCAATGAATGGAAAGCAGTTACAAATGTGGTAGATATTAACCCAACTACATCTATAAACACTTTAACTATGGATAGTATAAATATACTCATTAAAAGTTTGTGAGAGTGGATTAAAAAAACAAGACCTAACTATATGTTGTCTACAAGAAATCTTTTCTAAATACAAAGAAACCCAAAGAGGTTAAACACAAGAGGGTAAAGATATACTATGTTAACACCACTCAAAAGAAAGCTGGAATATAAAAGCTGGAGTAACTATACCAATTTTAGACAAATCAGGATTCAGAGCAAAGAGGAATAAAGAGGGAGACGATAAAATAATTAAGGGGTCAATTCTCTAAAAAGACAAGACAATCCTAAATGTGTGTGCACCTAACATAGAGCATCAAAATACAGGAAGCAAGAACTGAAAAGAGAAACAAATCCTATCCATCAAAATAGCTGGGAAATTAGTGTTTGATAGATGAAAAAGGAAGAAAATCAGTAAGGATATATGGGACCTAAACAACACTAACAATCAACAAGCTCTGTTTGATATTTATACTCTAACAAGAACAGAGTACACGTTCTTCTCAAGCTCACACGAAGCATTCATCAAGTTCACATTCTGAACGAGAAAACACACCTTCACAAATTTAAAATAATAGAAATCATATAAAGTATATTTTCTAATCACAATGGAATTAAACTAGAAACTAACAGAAAGATACCTGAAACATTCCAAAATATTTGGAGATTAAACCACACACTTGTGAATAACACATAGGTCCAAGAGGTATCAAAAGAAACTTCATGGTCACCTGGGTGACTCAGTTGGTTAAGCCTCCAACTTCGGCTCAGGTCGTGATGTCATGGTTTGTGAGTTTGAGCCCCATATTGGGCTCTGCTAACAGCTCAGAGCCTGGATCCCACTTTGGATTCTGTGTCTCCTTCTCTCTCTCTGCCCCTCCCCAGCTCACACTCTCTCAATCAAAAATAAACATTAAAAAGTAAAAAAGAGAGAAACTTAAAAAATATTTTCAAGCATGAAAATATTACTTATCAAAATCTGATGCAGCGAAAGCAGTGTTTAGAGGGAAAGTTATAGCATGAAATGAATATATTAGAATATAAGAAAGATTGACCATAACACCATAAACTTTCACCTTAGCAAACTAGAAAAAGAAGAGCAAATCCAAAACAAGATGAAGGAAGGCGATAAGAAAGATTTAGGAAACATTAAAAAATTAAAATATAAATTAAATTATTTAGAATGTTGAAGAATCCCAGGATCTAATGGATCTGGGTTGGGGGGAGGATCTAACTGCATTACAAATGTACGAACCAACTTCTCTGAGGAGATGGGGAAGAAAAGCATTCACTTAAGTGAGAAATGAATAGATATTGTAAATCTGCAAGAAAAGGGGATGTAATAAGCACTGTCATCAAGTTGCTAAAGCTGTTCCCCATGGGGGGGGGGGTACAAGTTAACAAATTTTAACCACTATATGTGCATACTAAAATTGAACAACTAAATAAATGGGTTGTGTATGGTGAGAGGTTTCTCAGGATTGCAGGGGGAGGGTTATAAACCAGCAAGGGGAGCCCTCCACATTAATCCATATCACTGTGACAGTTTCTTAGACTTTCTCTTTTGTTTTTGACAATCTTGAAAATGGTGAAGAGTACTAGTCAGATTTTGTAGAATGTCTATAGTTGGGATTTGTCTGATGTGTACATACGTGTGTATGCCCAGGTTGTTTACATGTAAATATTTTGTTGCTTTGTCAGCTGAGCAGGCTTGGAAGCAATGGAACACTTGTAGCAATGAACATATCTAACAGCAATTCCTTGGTTTCTAATACCATTAAAAAAAAAAAAGGAAGCAAGGCTTCTTTGAGAAATAACAGGTCTTAAAATTGGGGCATGGACTATAGAAGATGAGTCTGGAGAATATTGTAATGCCAGACAGCAGGGAAACACTCAAAAGAAATCCAAACAATGATGAAGGTGTGTTAAAGGAACTTAAGAGCTAACTGAAAGGGCTCCCAGTGGCCAAAGCTGGAATACTTTGAACAAACTATAGCAATAATGGGTTATAACTCAAAATATAAAATATCCATAGGTACATACTGGTATAAAAATTATGGAATAAATGGAGAAAATAGACAAATCTGTGCTGAATGGTTTCAAATACTTTATTCTCAAGGGAATAGAGCATAACTCCATGCTCCTTAAGTGTGCGTTAACCATAGAAACTTTCTCCCAAAGAGTAAAGTATGGAAAAGGGAAAACAAACAATAACTTTATAGCAGAGAAACCTAACAAACACTACCTCTACTAGGTGATCAAAATTACCATCAACAGTGATGTCATACTGATAGCATGCATACTTGATGTGATAGGAATGTCATTTTGACTTCCATGGTCATCCTCCTAAAAACCCATAACCCCAGACTAATCATGAGAAAAAACTCAGATAAATGTGACATGGTATCCTGGATAAATGTGACACCATCCTGGATGGTGTGCTGGAATAGAAAAAAACAACATTGGGTGAAAACTAACAAAGTATGTAATTTAATTATAAAATTGTTAAATTTTGATAAATGTATCAATAATAGGGCAAAGTGAATGTGGGTTATGGAAACTCTTACTCCCTTCACAACTTTTCTGTAGGTTTAAAGGTAATTAAAATAATTGTTAGGAAAAAAAGACCTATGAATTAATTTGGAAGACTTCTCATTGGCCAAGGTTGGAGCAACTTATTAAGATAAAAATGATAGCCAATTTGACATTAAATTATATTAAAAAAATAAATAAACATTAGAAAAACTAAAAAAAAGAAGTATGTTAAAACAGACATGCCCTTATGGAATGTAATGTACTTAATAATGTTAGAAAAATGTCTTGGACAAATTGAGTGTCATATTGTCTTTATGAAGAAACAAGTAGTATTATAAAGATGTCAATTACCAACAAATTAATAAGTAAATTTAATGTAATTCCAAACAGTAGAGCAAGAAGTATATATACCATCAGATATTAAAACATGTGTTAATACTATCTCACAATGATTTATTATCTTCTCTCATAATATTAAAATGTTATATTGTGTTTAAAAAAATAAAAATGATATAATGGATTGTAATCTATTGAAAAAATAAAAATCCCTGAGCCCTACTGAAAAATGAATAAATAATTGGAAGAGAAGGGGATCTTCTTTATAATACCAACCAATAAATGTAGAAGGGATTATGTAATTAGAATATTATCAATAGATTCTTAAACTAGTAAGTAAAAGTTTGATGAGGAAGAAAAAATTTATATAGTCTCAAATTTTCCCCACAAGTTACCAATTTACCATATTGAGGAAATTATGAACTCTATAGTTGAAAAACTTGGCAGAAACCATTTCAACCAAAGGACCAAAGTTAACATTACCAATATTGGGACAAACAATATCATCTGTCTACTGATACGATGTAGTGAGAATCACCCAGAATCATATCTGTGATATTCTTGTCAAAACTCTACCCATGAGGAAACATCAGACCTAATTTGAGAGAAATTCTACAAAAAATATAGTTTTTTAAATATCAAGGTAAACACACACACACACACACACACACAAAGGGAAGGCCAGAGAATGGTTACAGATTGAAGGACACTAATGAGATATGACATTTGCAAGGTGTGATCCCAGATTGGATCCTGCGGTGGAAAAACATAGCTTTGAATATATTATGATAATTGATCAAATTTGAATATGGACTATGAATTGAATTGTAGCATTGTTAAGTGTTCGGATTTTGATAATTGTTCCATGGCTATATAAGAGAGTGCCCTTGTTTTACAAAGCACATACTGTAGTATTTTGATATAAATAGGTGCAATACCTTCAATCTACTCCCAGATGGCTCCCAAATAACCATATTTCTGTTTCTTTTTATCCATGAACTTATCTGGATAATGATAAAGTGAAAGATGCTACAATAATAATAAATTCGAGTGAAGGATATATGGCAGTTCCTTGTTCATTCTTGAAATTCTTCTGTAACCTCGAAATTATATCAGAATAAAAGTCACAAAATTAAAGCCTGTGGGGAATCTGACCTCTGTGTACTTGCTCTTCAAAACGTGATCCACAATCAGCAGTATAGTCATCACCCGTGAGCTTCTCAGACCTGCTGAATCTCCTAGCTCACCTCATGCTCTTTTAGAACCTACAGTATAACAAGATGTTGAGGTGATTGTAATGCACATTAAAGACTAAGCAGCCAACTCCTTGTTTTTTCCCAGCAGCCCACTCTTTAGAACTTTGTGTAAAAGTATTTAGCACCATCTGTAGGTGCTGTAAAGAATCAGAGTGGGTGGTCTTTTATCCTTTTGTCTCTCTAGGCAGGCCCCATGGATGTGCTACCCCATTCCCATTTCTTAACTTAATCCATGTTACTCTAATGTGCATGGTACAATGATACATTCAGAAACTTTTCATTCAGTAACATCTGTTTAATGTATATCTTCCCTTACTCTCCTCTTTCAAGCCTCAATTCAACTCTCACCTCATGCATGAACACTTTTCTAAACTCCTTGAATTTAAATCTCCAATTATTGTCATTCTTAAGAAACAATTTTATGTTTTACTTTTTATCAGCTGCTATTTTCTTGTTCTGTTCATGAGTTCCAAATAAATTGTATGTTTCCTACCGTTACAGGCCAGATTTTTATGGATGCATCTGTTTTCCACGTTCTCAATTACAACCCTCCCCACAGTGTGATGCTGATTCTCTAGAGTATAGGGAAGAGGATTCATTAGGAATGACAAAGGAAACACTAGAACTTCTGACTATTTATCAAAAACTGAAAAAATATATCTTTTATAAATATTTGATAACTAGATTGGCAGAGTATATATAATTTATGATTTTATAAAGCATAGTGGAGATGCAAGCTCAAAACGTTTTGCTGATGTGGGCATAAAATCAAAAAAGTTTGGAGACCATTGCTTTAGAGCACCATAGAAATTAATCAATATATGTTTCTTACTCCTTTTAGTAACAAAGGGAAAACTGAAGAAAGAGTCAAAGACAACCAATGTTTGAACTAAGAATCCTAATGGTAGAGATGTTGGGTTTAGAGACTAACCCATTCCTTACAGGCTTGGAAGATACGGTTACGGGGATCATTCTTAGGTGGCATTGTACCACAATTACTGTAATAAATTAGGATTCAAGTTTCTGCAGCTTATCAATGATTCCTCATTTGACTGATGTATTAGGCATCCTAGCATAACCTGACGCTGAGTCAAATAAACTCAGGTTTTATGATTATAAGAAGGAGTATTTTCTGCAAAATCTCTAATCATTTTACATCCAATTTTTAAAAATGCTAGGTCTTTAAAATAATATGCTAGATCTAAAATACTGTGAAACTTTATTTGATGAAGTCCTGGTTTGTATAGCTCTTTGATAAATATAAAGCAAAACTTTCTTGTAAATAACATGCCTAAAGTCTAAAGATCCTATTTTAGAGAAATGGAAACAGTTCATCTTTAAAGTATTTGCTGTTTTAGTACTTTTAAGACACAAAGTAACTTACACTAGTTCTAACTGTGAGAGTAGAAGTAGTTGGAAAGCTAATTCACTACAATGTATGTGTTATTTAATAATATGTCCTATTTAAATAGTTTTCTATGTGGTAAAAATAAAATTATTTGCAAGTCGTATTACAGATAAAGGATTGTTATTTCTAATATATAAACTGTTTGCAGAAATTTGAAAAAAAAAGGAAAAAGAAAAACCACTCCAATGACAAAATAGACACTATGAAAAACACCTACTCAGATAATGCATGATGTTGAGCCAGTTGTACTTCTTTAAGAGATATCTGAATTAAAACTATACTGAAACATCATGTAGCACCCATAAAATTTGTAAAATTTTAAATATTCAGTAACATCCTGTTGTTGAAACTATAGCATATACATTGTGTTGAAGGTAAGTTGGCAAAACCTTTATGGAGGGCAATTTGGTTAAAATGTTAACATAACAGACTACATATACATTTTGATCAAATGATTTTACTTCTGGAAATTGATTCTAGACATACTTACAGGTGTTAGAAATCATGCACATATTGGGCCTTTGAGTACAGAGACTCACATTGTATAGTTTTACATTTAAAAAAATGAATATTTAAAAAATTTTAAATCTCATAAATGTTATCTATTTAAAAAGTTACCTATTAAAAATTATGATTTTGTGTCCTTATCCGTGCATCCACCAAATTGCTCACATATCTTACTACAAATGATGGATACCTTGATCATATGATTAAGTTAGGATATATCAAATTTCTTTACCACAAAGTTACTTTTTTCTTTTATACTTAATAGTCTTTAATGGAAGATACTCTGAGACTAGACTAATCTTGTTTCTCCTTAAAATTTTGCCTACTAATTTGAGTATCTATTGGTGGGTCTTGGCTGCAATAATTATTGTGGTGCTTGATTAAAGTTGATTCTCCATTTCTCTATTCTAATTCACTAAGTAGGATTTTATTTTTAAAGCTATTCCTTCCTCTATTTACTCAATTATGTATATCACTACAAACCCATGAATATTTAATTTATTCTATAAAACCCAATACCATTATTATTTTGTTGCTCAATTTGATCCAGCTTTGGTCATTAGGACCATTTGGTCAGAGGTCATAAGTCTTGTTGGCTCTTCTGTTCTTTCACAAGTCCCCATTTTTTGAGCATTTTCTTATTTTCTTGCATCACAAGATATTCCAGGTTAACCTTGTATTTTCATTGTCCCAGCCCTGGAATCAAGCACTTCTCTAAGCATCCTTAAAAAGTCATTTTTGTGGCATTCATGTCAAAAATGCATAATCTCATACAAATTATGAAAAAATTAGACAAAGCCATATTGAGGGAAATTCTATAAAATAACTGATTAGTATTTCTCGAATATCAGGGTCATAAAAGGCAAGGGAAGACTGAGGAACGTGTACAGGCTAGAAGACCAGGGAGTTATAACAAAATGCAATGTGGGACTCTAGAGAGGATTGTGGAACAGAAAAATTACAATAGTGGAAAATTTGCTGAAATTAGAATAAGGTGTGTGGTTTAAGTGATAATGTTGTAACAATGTTTATTTCCTGTTTTTGATAATTATGCTATGGTATATAAGATGTTAACATTATGGAAAGCATAATAAGAGATACAGGGAAATTTGAATATTTTGCAACTTTTCCGCAAGTCTAAAATTAGTTAAAAATAAAAAATTAGAAATATTAAATTAACGTCCTGAATAGTCTGGACAACTCTCCAACATATATTCTTGAGTCCCAGAAAGAAAAGTTCAATTGTATATTGTGTCGAAATCTGTGTTTATAGATATGTTTGGAAGGACACAAAGAAAATTATATGTTTGTAGCCTCTGTAGGGATCTGGGAGATACAGAGTGAAATAATTTCTATTGCATATTGTTTTTTTATGTGCATATATTACCTATGCAAAAAAAAATTAAAAAAATCTAAAGGGCATTACATTGCCAAAGTAAGTGTAATGATTTACAGGGTTAATATAAAATGTATAGGTTATTATTTAAACATATAATTAAATAAATAATATTTTAATCTTGAGATTAATTCATACATATTAATATCAGAAGATCACTTAAATTTATTTATGTCTCTTTAATTTTTTAAATAGTTGTCTTCAGAGGGCTGTAGGTCTTGGACTCCACTCAAGTAAGCTATAATTTAAAAAATCCTTGATCACCACTGCTATAAAGCTCTTCTCTATCTGAATAATTGATTCTTTTCCACATCTGTTCTCTTGCCTAGAATGCCTTTCTGACTTTTCCCTTAACTAGCTATCTCCTTCCCTTTAAAACTCAAATTAGATTTAATCTTCTCCAGAAAGCTCTTCCTGATCCCTAATCCCCAAATTTGGGCTTGACACGAATCCTATATGCTTCCATTACACTGTGTCATAACCTCCATTTTATTGTAATTATTTATATTTTTAGTTTCCTTATTAGAATACATGCAGTGTAAAGGAAGAGACTCAGTATTTTGTCACTGTCCTATTTATACTTCAGAGAATGACAAACCTTTGTCTAAAATAAGATATTTTTTTAAAGGATGCAATTAATATAAGTTTAAGTATGAATAAAAACATCTTACGTTTCCTGCAATGAAGATCCACACAGGATTGTATCATCTGTATGAAAACAGAGTGAGATTACAAGACCTAAATTCTGAAAAAAAATACACTAAATTTAAAGGAAATAATAGATAACAGTACTTGAAGGAATCTTAGAGATGAACTATTAGAGCCTATTTTTTCCTTCTGTGCTTTTTTTTAAAAGATTGAGATATCGACATATAACATTAGTTTCAGGTATACGACACAATGATTCAATATATGTATATATTGTGAAATAGTCACCACAGTAAGTCTATTTAACACCCATTACCATACATAGTTAAAAATGTTCTTTTTCTCTTGATGAGAACATTTAAGATCTGTTCACTTAGCAACTTTCAGACATACAATACGGTGTTATTAACCATAGCCACCATGCTGTACATTAGATCCCCATAACTTATATATTTTATGACTGAAAGTTTGTAACTTTGAGCTCCTTCTCTATTTCACCCACTTCCAATCCCACCCCCCACCCCCCTGGCAACCATCAATCTATTCTCTGAGTTTCATTTTTTATATATTTTTTAAATGTTTGTTTAGTTAGTTAGTTAGTTAAGTTAGTTAAATTAGTTGGTTGGTTGGTTAGTTAGAGAGAGGGAGACAGAAAATTCGAAGCAGACTCTGTGTTGCCATTGCAAAGCCAAACACGGGACTTGATCTCACAAACCATGGGATCATGACCTCAGCTGAAACCAATAGTCTGACGCTTAACTGACAGAACCACCCAGACACACTGCATTTTTTATGTTTTTACCTGTAAGTGAGATCATATGATATTTTCTTTCTCTGCCTTATTTCACTTAGATTAATACCCGCGGGGTCAATCCATGTTACTACAAATGGCAGGACTTCCTTCTTTTTGTTAACTGTGTGATGTTTCATTGTGTGTGTGTGTGTGTGTGTGTGTGTGTGTGTGTGTGTGTGTGTGCACGCACGCACATGCACATGAGTGTATCACATTTGCTTTACCCATTTATCTATTGATAAACACGTTGTTTCCATGTCTTGAATATTGTAAATAATGCTGCAGTGAACATAGAAGGTGTGTGTATCTTTTTGGATTAGATTTTTTCCCCCCAATAAGTACCCAAAAGTGGATTTGATGTATCATAGGGTAGTTCTATTTTTTTAAATAAATTTTTTAAATGTGTATTTATTTTAGAGCGAGAGACAGACATAGAGTGGGGGAGGGGCAGCGAGTGAGGGAAACACAGAATCTGAAGCAAGCTCCATGCTCTGAGCTGTCAGCACACAGTCCAATGTGGGGCTTGAACTCATGGACTGTGAGATCATGACCTGAGTCGAAGTCAGATGCTTAAGTGACTGAGCCACCCAGGTGCCCATCTATTTTTAATTTTTTGAGGAAATTCTTCCTGTTTTCTATAGTAGTTGTGCCAATTTACATTCCCACCAACAGTGTATGAGGGTTCTCTTTTCTCTACATTCTTACTAACACTTGCTATTTGTCTCTTGATAATAGCTACTCTAATAAGTATGGGGTGATACTGTAAGAGCACGTTTTTCATACACATGAGGGAAAAATAGAGTAGCTTGCTGTTTATGTTGGGTACTTTTCATTTAAAAAAACAGATTTAAGTAGCAAAGCGGGACTTTATTCTCACATTTCACTTGGGTTGATATGGGTGGGGCCACAGTATGCAGATTAGAAGACACTGGAGTGGTTGTATGACTCCTACAAAGGTGTTCCTTTGTCCAGGTCACCACGGCTCTGAATGTAGGTGAGGTATCACTATGGTCCTTTGCCTTGGAGTAGACACTTTTATAAAGTACAACCTTTACAAATATTCACCATGGTCCTAGACAAGAGAAATAAAGCCTCACAGAAATCCCAGAAACATTACATATTTATAAAGTTAGTTCTGAATCCACTGTCACACTGGGATCCTAGTAGAAGGAATTCATGGCTATCCTTTCTACAGCTTTACTATTAACATGACTCCGTGGCTCTCCCCATGACATTTTGCTTATTATGTCTGTTTTACTCCCTATTACCAATAAGCTACTTCTCTGTGTCTATTCAAGACAAAACAAAACAGAAACAACAAAAACTATAAATTGTAACTTCTAACCAGGCATTATGATTTTTTTTTTTAAAAGTTCATTTATTTATTTGGAGAGGGAAGAGAAAATCCCAAGCAGGTTCCATGCTGTCAGTGCAAAGCCCTAATGGGGGCTTGAGCCCATGAACTGTCAGGTCATGATCTGAGCCAAAATCAAGAGTTGGATGCTTAACTGACTGAGCCAGTCAGGTGCCCCAAACTTTGATTTATCATAACTCTAGTTTTTAGAATCCTTTATGGCCCTTCTCATGGCTTTTCTTTATACATATAAATGTATATATTTTAGCTATGCTTCTCAGTATCTCATTTTTTAATTTCCCAGTTTAGTTTCTGGAGACTCTTTGTGCCTAGTAATTGAGTGTGTGTGTGTGTGTGTGTGTGTGTGTGTGTGTGTGTGTTTCTTTAGCTGGGTTATAGATTTGTATCTATTGTATGAAATAGCCTTTGAATGGGTTAGAAGTCCACACTTGATGGGCTTAATTATGACTGGAGGAGAGTTGGAAGATGGGATGGGTTTTTTCCTCAAAATATGACCTCCTGAAAGTAAACATCAACACTCTAAAAAAAATCAGAAATATAATGGGCAAAATTAAGATTATAGTTCCTTAGACATTATTGGTCTGTCAAACAAAATCCAAATATGGCTTGGAAATAAGGCCAAAATATATTAGATTCAAAAAAGTCAATTTGCATACATTTTGGACTTGTTTATTCATATGCATAGTAAACTGACAATTCTGGGGGTCCAGAACTGCTTTGTATGTGTTAAATTTAACACCTTAGACACCATGGACATGCCATCAATATTAAACAAGTGTGATAACAGCTAGAGATATTTCACAGGATGCATTTTTTCCCGTCTTTTCCTATTGGTGTTCTCAAACTTTGCTTAGAATAATGTTTGAATGAATGTCCCACATTACTTTCTTGAATTCTAAATTTAGTGCCTATGGAAACATCCTGATATTTAAACATCTGAGCCTCATTTCAAATATTTTGGGTAGTTCATTAATTTTTTCTTTGCAATGAAGTGATTTTTATTTTTAAGTTACTATTATTTGAAAAATCACAACTCTAGGACAGAAGAAAACCAAGATATTGGTACTATTTTTCTCTTAGTAATCTTAAGCTATTTTTTTTTTTCTACAAAATTAAAGAATGTGCTAAATCACCTCTTTTCTAAGATCTGAGATGGATTTCCTCACTGTTTCTTTAGTGATCTCTCTGTTTCCCTGTCTCATCTGTCACAAGAAGCATAAATATTGTTTAGGTTCGGTTCACATCTATAACACAGTATACTTAAGGTATTATGGGAAAAAAATCCATTTATGTAGAACCATTATATGTGACTTAAAGGAATGTAATTCCTTACATAAAGGTGATTAAAAGCCACAGGACCTAGATGTTGGATATTGGGGGAATAGAAGGGAAATCTCATAGAGTGCATTTAAAGGGAGTGGTGGTTAAATAATGTTGTTTGCTGATTGTATCTACTGTGTTCAGTTCACTTGATAGAATGGTTGTAACTTCAGGCATCATTTATATGTCATTGATCCCCACTTTGTATTTCCAATCCGACTTGTTTTCCTAATCTCTGGACCTGTATATCCAACTGTTTACTGGGTATTTCTATTTGGATATTCTATAGAAAGATGAACCTAAAGTGTACCAAAATGTACTTGTCATTTAGCTTTAACATTTCTAAACTACCTTTACCTGGGTTCCTATTTTATTGAAGGACACCAGCATCCACTTAGCTAGTTAAGGCAGAAATACATTCATCTCCCTTTCTTTCATCCTCATATTGGATACTTACCCAAGATCACCAAATCTTGGTTATTCTGTGTACAAAATATTTCTATTTCCTTTTGTGTTTGGTCTCCTTGTTCACACCACCAATTTCTTTCACTTAAAAAAATATATTTCATTGTATCTCTAACTTTATTTTTTAACTCTTTCTCCCCTTGGGAGCTAAAATGATTTTATTAAAATGTGAAACTGGGCATTTCTCTCTTCTGCCTGCTTCTTTAGCAGAATCTGTCTCTTTTCTGATCTTCACACTACATTCTAGCCTTCTTGGATTTCTTTTGGTTTGCTCACTACATATTCTCTTTGCCTGTTTGCCTGAGAAACACTTTCTTTGCCTGGCTAATTCTTACCAGTGCTTTGGCTCTCTGCTTCAAGTTTCAAACTGAGACCTTCAGGTAGAATTCCTCAGCTTCACAAGGTTAAATATCTCACTGATGAGCTTCTAGACTACCCTTTCCTTCCTCTATCCTAATACCATGCTAAATTAAAATTGCTTGTTCAATAGACATCTACCTTGTAGGTTATAAAACTCGTAAGAATGTAAACCATGTCTAACCTCTTATTCCTCATAACCCCGATGTCTTTAAGAATTTCTGGACCTAGTAGCTATCAGCAAACACTTGTTAAATAAATGAGTGACTGAAAGTACCCTGATTTAACCTATTTAAGGGTATATTGATCCTATCCCGTGCTTAATTGATTATCAAAGGCTTCCCATAATCGATATGCAGAGAACACATTTTTTCAGTCTAGATGCTTCTTTTCATATAAAGGGTAATCCATTCACACAACAATTATGGCCTATCTCCCATCCTCACATGCTTCTTTCTTGGGGGAAGTGGATAGGTTATGTGACCTACAAATTTTGGAAGAATAAATTGAATATGCTTGCTTAGTTATTTCTTTTTATCTTTCTCTCTGGGTCCAAAATTGTCCAGAGAAAGTATGCTTCTCTATGTGTTAAGGTTTAGGGATGTAGGCTCCCATGTGAGAAGGCCTGTGGTGTCCTTAATGCTTCATGTGCCCGAACTGGTGTCTGTTAAAATCTGAGTTCACAATTAGGAAATCTGCTTGCCGTAGCTATAACCCCATTATCTTTTATCAGATTATTCAGCATTAAAGGAAATGTTTGTAATAAGTCTTCTCTCTTAGTCTGTTCCATCTGCTACAACACTATACTCATAGCGTGGATGACTTGAACAACAGACATTTATTTCTCATGGCTCTTGAGGTTGGGAAGTCCAAGATCCAGGTACCAGCAGAGTTGGTGGTGACTGGTGAGAGCTTTTTCCTCATTTTCAGATGTTCACCTTCTTGCTAAATCTTCATATGGCAGAAAGAGAGAGAGAGGAAAAGGACTCTGATATTTTCCTTTTCTTAAGGACACTTATCCCATCATGGAGGCCCCACCCTCATGATCTCAGCTAGGTCTAATGATCTCCCAAAAGCCCCACCTCCAAATACCATCTCACTGGGGACTAGGGCTTTAATATGTGAATTTTGGGAGGACAAAAGCATCCAGTCCATAAAATCCTCCATTTGCTTTTCTTTATTTTTAACTGGCTCAGGAAAAAAAAAAAAAAAAAGGGAAATAAAGTACTATATACTGAGCCTCACTGAATCCCAGCAGTGACACTGTACCATTTCTGCATTCTAGGCTATTTTCTCCATTCATTTTTAGTCAACAAACACTTATTAAGTGTCTACTATATGCCAGGTAATCTCTAGGAACGTTAATTCTTCCACCTGGGCTTTGAAAACTAAAATAGTCATCAGAGTTCATGGCTTTATTCCCACTAGATTGTAAACATCATGTTGAAGTTGTGTTAGTGTTTAGAGTTCATATTATTCTAAGTGGATTTTAAAGTGTGCACAGTTTTCTTTGAAGAGTATTTTGTATGTATAATTCATTTTGGGAGGCAAGTTTATTCCTTTTCTAGCACTTTTTAATTCTTCTAGGTAAGTAGAATAAACTGTTCTTTAAGCCTCTAAATGTTTCCAACATTGTATCCCTGCCTTCAATTAATTTAATTTGTACTTAAAGGATATCTATAACTACATTTCAGCAAAAACAGTTTCCATGGTAACATCATAGATTTTCTAAATTCAGGCTATGATGTAATCAACTAAAATGACTATCATACCAAAATTCTTATTTATTTCATCTGCAGCATTCCTTATATAAATCTATTGTGATACACATGTATTTTCCACATCTGAATTTAACTTGGAGGTATAGTACATTTTCCAATTGCTTCTATTTTAGAAATTCTTGTTTGATTTCGCAGTATTATGGAATTCACATTTCTGCTAGAGTTAAGATATCGACAGAATAGGCTGGATTATGTAGAGTATATCTATATGATGTTGACCTAGTTTTTATAAAATTATGGAAATTTTCTATCCATGCTGACAGCTTGTGGAATATCATTGTAGTCAAAATATTACAGAAGAGTGAATTTCACACACTAAATTGATTGTTACTGTTAGATCTATTAACATATTACATTATGAAGTAGTTGACGATCTCGCCCTTGATTTCCTAAAGAACCCAATCTAATAAGATTGTTTTTTTTGCATGTATATACATTTTTTGCTTAATTGCTTTTTCATTAAATAGTTGTGGATAGTAGCTGTGAATGCCTATTCTGTATATTTGTATACAATTGGTATTACTCTCCAAAGGGGCTCTAATGGTAGAAAACCTCAAGATCTTTGCTTTTGGGTTAATATCAGGTATTTATTTGAATAAATCTAATCTTTGAAGCCTGTAAACTCTGAGAAGAGAATTTTGTAAATAGATTTTCTTTACTCACATGAAATCTTTCAATTTTGCTATGGTTTCCTTTGTTCCTTAGTTTTGGCCATAGTTAGAAACAAAAATGTACAGGACAGAAAATCAAGAGCATATATTTGTGGACATAGTGAAGTTATATTGTGGAGGATAAGAGAAAAAAGGGACAAAGGAAGAAAGTCCTTAGGAATGTTAATACTACCCAAGATGGCCCATGTACTCTGTGGAGGCCCCAGGAAAGTTCATTATAGTTGGGAAACTTCAGAGGGAATCCTTCATAATACTTTACCAAGATAAATCCAGTTGCTTTTTTCCTCTTTATATGTATGGAAGGTTTTTCCTTTTATAGCACATTTTATTACATACATATTATTATATATGTAAATATCTCCTCTACTAATCTCTAGGTTCTATAAGGAGAGTAAGTTCCAAGAAAGCATTTGTCACATTGGCAACAGTTTCAGAAACACCAAATAAAGATGAAAATATTCTGGGTTTGGGAACTTTGGAGATTATTGGTGATATTTGCTAAAATAAATTCAGGGGGTGTTTGGGTGAATTCTTCAGCATTCACTCAGGTAACATATGCCATTCCATGTATTCTGTGCAGAAAGGGTTTCATATAGAATTAAAGGTTTACAGAGCTTGTTGGATGAACGGAAGGAATGAAGCTCAGGGAAGCTGTCACAGAGGACAAAGGGAGCTGTTGCCCAAAGGTCAGAGAAATGTACACACAATATTTCAGCATGGACCACTAATGTAAATCTTTCTCAAAAGTTTGCCAGAAACTCCAATGGATACATGAGAAGATGTTCAAAATCACTGATCCATCAGGGATCAAAACTACAATGACATATCACCTCATAGCTGTCAGAATGGCTAAAATCAACAACACAGGAAACAACAGGTGTTGCCAAGGACGTGGAGAAAGGGAACACTCATGCACTGTTGGTGGGAATGAAAACTGCTGCAGCCACTCTGGAAAAAAGAATGGATGTTCCTCACAAAGTTAAAAATAGAACTAATCTATGATCCAGCAATTGCACTACTGGGTATTTACCCAAAGAATATAAAAATACTAACTCAAAGGGATACATGCACCCCAATGTTTATAGCAGCATTATCTACAATAGCCAAACTATGTAAACAGCCCAAGTGCTCATCAACTGATGAATGGATAAAGAAGTGGTATGTATGTGTGTGTGTGTGTGTGTGTGTGTGTGTGTGTGTGTGTAATGGAATATTACCCAGCCATCAAAAAGAATGAAATCTTACCATTTGCAATGATGTGGATGAGCTAGAGAGTGCAATGCTAAGTGAAGTAAGTCAGAGAAAGGCAAATACCATATGATTTCACTCCTGTGTGAAATTTAAGAAACAAAACAAATGAGGGAAGAGAAAAAGGAGAGAGGCAAACCAAGAAACAGACTCTCAACTATAGAGAACAAACTGATGGTTACCAGAGGTGAGGTGGGTGGGCATATGGGTGAAATAGGTGATGGGGATTAAGGACTTGTTATATGATGAGCACCAGGTGATGTATAGAAGTGTTGAATCATTATATTTTATCTGGAAACTAATGTAACAACTATATGTTAACTAACTGGAATTAAAATAAAAACTTTAAAAAAGTTTTCCAGAAGCTGTAACATGTCTGAACAATCTGTGGAAAGTACCTAGTAACTGTCTTAGTTTTGTGGGAAAGCATATGGGTCTAAAGAGCTTCCCCCAAAGCCATGGAGGCTCTCCTCTTTACCTTGCTCTTATGTCACCTGCTTTCAGAGAATAGTAACTTCTGCTTTGCCTCAGCCTAATTCTAGCCTGACTTTCTCATGATGATAACCTCTAACCTAGAACCATGTAGAGTGAGGTGTTCTGGGGAGTGACTTTCCCAAGCCTGTATAGGAGGGGTAGTGCTGCTGAGCTGATGGCAAGCAGCCCAGGGCAGCAGTACAAACTCCATACAAATGAGACCAGTTACCATGGCTTAAGAAAAAAGTGGGCCACAAAGCAGAGGCATTTTTTTAAGCAAACTGAGAAAGGATGAAGGATATAGGGTGTATGAAAGGCAGTCAAAGGATTTCAGATTTTTCTGACTTAGAACTAGATGGTGGGGTATATCTGTGGCCATGCTCATGAGGAGATTGACAAAGAAGTCCAGGCTGAGTAAGAAAGAAAGTGAGGCCAGGAAGGGGGCTGAGTAAAAGGGGTAACAATGCTGGGAACAGGGGAAAGAAAAGTCTGGAAAGGTTGAAGAACAGATTTAGTGTGAATAAAGGAATGAGAAAACTAGAAAAACAACAGGAATTGTAGCAAAGAGTGGATTATTGGGATTATTTTTAGAGGTGTAGCACTTGCACATGACAGAGAAAAAGGTTTCAGTTACAGCCATGGTGAAGGGCATTGGAACTAACAACATAAAAAAAAAAAACCTAAAGAATACGGGTAGTGAGAAGGGCTACTTCTACAACTGTGTACTACACTATTCTAGTCTACATCATCATCCATACGGACGGTGCCCACTGCAGGCATGCACTACACAGGAGTGTGGTCACCCATGGTGGTCCTGGACTGAGTGTTATTTCTGTGAACCTTGTTCACATGCAACCTTGTAGTAGGGATTGCCATATGGTTCTTAGTTACATGAGTAGGAAACTCAGGTCACCATGTGTTTGGAGACTCTCTGGACAGAGCAAAAAAAGAAATAAAATCCATCAGAGATGCGTTTTACAGAGTTTAGGAATGATCCCTTGAGATACGAGGAACATTTTGATTCACAGAAAGATACTTCACAAATGGAGAGAGCATCAGGAACAAAGGCCTAAAAGCCAGAAAGTGCTCTGTTTGTGTAGACAATACATTCTGTACTTTGCAGAGCTGTTCAGAAGACAGAACTTACTATGATACACCTCATGATATTATGAGGAAAATTATGAATCATGGCATTGTGACGAAAATAGATATCCTGAATGTGGGAGTTTTTTGACCCGTGGAGAATATATTCCAGTGAAGGGAAGCAATTTTGGAGACCTACATGAGAGGGTCAGGGCAAGAAGTTATCTACTTTTAATGGATGGGCAGAAGGTACAAATCAGAACCAGAAATTCTCTGCTATTTTTATAAATAAAGCTGGTTGGATTAAAAAAGAAATGGATTAGTTTTTCTTTGTTACTGGAAATAATTATTAGTCCTTTCTAAGCATTTTAGCTTTGTAACTATGAAAATGGAAGACAACAGAATGGATAGATAGTACATGTGCTTTCTTAATTTGTTCCATGAAATTATTCTGATATATTCAGAGTGTTTACTTCAGAGAAACAATTGTTTCTGTAAATAGTTGTTTTATATTTATATTATGCAGTATTATTCATTAAAATTATAGTGTATAATAAAATGAGCATCATTACATTGCTTTATATGGAGTCTTTGCTCCAAGGACCCCTGAAAGATTTATGAAAATATTACAATAATCCCTATAACATCCTTGTGTAAGAGGTACATTTCATTAAAAAATTCTGTTGGTAGTAACTCTCAGAAACAGTGAACCAGTCACCTACATAAAAGCAATATTAGTAGAGAGAAGATGGTGAGAGGCAGTCAACATATAGGATCTTCTAAATTTATGCCATTGTATCAGCTTTGATTGGCTGCTGTAATAAGTAAACCCTATTAATTCAGTGACTGAATACAATAGAAATTTAGCTTCTCTAAAGTTCAGTTGATGGTGAGGAATAATGTAGGGGCAAAGAGGGAAATTATGTAGGCACAGAAATTATAGGAACCTGTACCATTTTCAATGTATGCTTCCAAAATTGGCCTAGACCTTGTCGTATAGCCTATGGATGGTAGAATTGAGAGACAGAATTATACAGGAGATTTTTATTGGTTATGTACTTTCCATAGGCCAGAGCATAATCACATGACCACATCTAACTGCAAGAGACCAGGGAATGTCAGTGTGTATATCAGGCAGAAAGAGAAATGGGTTTGATGAACAACCTGTGAGTTTCTGCCATAATAACTAAATAACAGTTCACAAAACGTGCACATTTTCTTATGTGTGACTATAAAGTATGGCCTGAGTTTTTTTTAAGCAACTATTTGGCATCTTGACATAGGCAACAGTACAGCAAAATTTTCCAGGAAATAGACTTCCACAATAGTACTTCCAGAGTGGCTTAGTAACACAGCTCTCAAGCAAAAATTTCTGGTATGATATAATTATTTGAGCCATGCATACATGAGGGGGTGTTGCAACTAAATGTATCCACAATAAAGAAAAAAGAGAAGCAAGAAGGCAGTCCCTCTCACTCATCACACGCATATCCACCCTAGCCACACATACAAATCCTGGATACAGTAGTAATGCTGGCTCACATGAGGGGGAAGGGGGCAAGCAGCTCAGATGTATTTGCCAACCCAACATGAAAGTGGGCTTGGATTTATTTCAGGAAAAGAATAAAAGAGGCAAAGACTATCTTGATTATAAGGATCAAGACCCTTCTCAGAAATAATCCCTATGTCATGGGAATGATACTTGCTAAGGATAGAAACAGTGCCTAGAAGAATCCTTCTATTGAAATAATATAACAATTTCCAGTGTGGGTCACTGGTGGACTGAGTGGTTGTGGACTCTCCTTCTCCCATCATCACAAAGAAAGCGTGAGAGAAGAGATATAGAATACAACCCTGATTTTTTTAAATGCTTACTTATTTTATTTTTGAGAGAGAGAGAGAGAGAGAGAGAGAGAGAGAGAGAGAGAGAGAGAGAATGGAGCAGAGAGAGGGAGACAGAGAATGCCAAGCAGACTCTGCAGTGTCAGCAAGGAGAACTCATTCAGATCATGACCTGAACTGAAACCAAGTCAGACACTTAATCAACTGAGCCATCCAGGTACCCCCAACCCTAGTTATTAAAACATCTGTCTATAAGTGTGTTTTCAAAGAAAACATCCAACTTAAAACAATTAAAAATATAGCAAATGCAAAGTACTCTTGCATATGTTTTTCAGGTAGCTTAAATGCTTAACCTTTACCTAAGTTCCATATTCTTTCTTAAAAAGCCTCCAAGACTAGTCCCAATTAGTTTCAGTCATGCATCTTCACTTTATAGATTTTCCCTTTTCCTGAAAAAATAGCAATTAATAACTGGTGCATGTATATGTCTACACAAATATATAATAGCAAATGATTGAACAGACTCAGAAAATCTCTGGGCCTTGTTGACAACTACTTTTGCTTGTTTTCTTAGGAAAATTTGATGAGTTGGACTTTGCTACTGAACAATAATAGTAAAAGAATTCAAGCACACTAACTCATTCAGAAATGTTAGTGATGTCAGTAAATCCACAAAACTAATAAGTTGGTATAGAAGTATTAAATAACCCAAATAAAAATATTTTATAATTGTTTCCCCAATTTATTAGCTTAGAGGTTAGATGGTAATGCTTTATAATCTCTTTTGAGAGTGAGAGTATCCATCTTGGGGATGACTGGGAATAATCCTGCTTCCGTATGGAAGTTGGCTACCATAATAAAAATGGTGTTAATTGGCAGTTAATTCATTCTCTCACCTAATCCATGATATATACTTCTACTGACTTTATCTTGCTCAAATTTTTTTTTCCAATCTAATATTGAATAATGTCTTGAAATTGAATAATATTCAAAGTGAAAATGGCATAAATATTGGCTTTCATTTTAGATATGTTAATATTTTCTAATTTGGCATTTTGCAAATTTTCCATCTTGTAGGAATATTCTTTTCCATTTATATTTTTCCAGATTTCCCAGTAAAGTTCACATTACTTCTTCAATTTTCTTTTGAAATTCAGGAAGCAAAATATCTCCTTTAAGAAATTCTATGGCAGTTACTTCTCTCTGTTGGGAGGAAAAGGAAACCAGTCATTGTGACAAACTAATGCTGTCTATTATTTTTTCATTTATTTCTCTCCTGTACTTGGGAATTTATAGTCTAACACTGATTTCCAAGAACTCCTCAAGTACTCCACCTAAACAGGAAGCTTCCTTTAATTTCAAAAACAAATTCTCAAGTTAAGTCATTGCAATTTAATTCAATCAATATTTATTCGTTTTCCAACTAGTGTGGGACATTTAAAAGATACACAAATGAATAAGACATTTGCTGATCTTAAAGAATTTACAGCTCACCGGAACTATTACTAGTTTTTACTTCCTTCAATACATATCCTTATATGTATTAATGGTTGTTAATGGTTTTATTATCTTCAAATTCTGGAAATATGCCTGCTGCAAAAATTTGCAAATGACTTCTCTGTGTTATTGTAGTGGGACAGTTTTAAAAAGCCCACTGCTTTTGGGAAACAACATACCTCGAACACAGATGCTGTCATGAATCTTTCCCTGCATTTTTAAAGGATCTTCACATGATGTTTACTCCCTGTGTAATATTATCAGTTTTTGTAGCACCTTTGGTGGCTAAGCTTAAATACTATTCATTTTCTGTTTCACTGTGGTTTGGCTGTTTAACTCTTTCATGCTTTCTCATGTGTATATTACAAGGAATTTAAAATACTAAAACACCTTGAAAATGTTTGAGGACCTGATGTTTCAATAAACATATTTTAATTCCAGTTATTTCCTCTGTAATTTCCCGAGCTTCACTTTTGGGGCTCCCCTCCGTCAGGCATACATTCATACAGATGTCTGCCCTAAAACCCCAACTGTGTGACAGACAAAACACACACACATACACACACACACACACACACACACACACACACACACAGAAAGTAAGATGAGGAGAAATAAGGAACATGGGGAGAATGGTCCCTATGGGAGGGAGGAAATAAAATCAACCAGATAAAATAATCTGAATGATAAAACTGAGTACATGTTTGCATAAAATTAAAAATACAATACCGCTTTTAAAATTTTGAGAAACTCAGACATCTGATTTGGCCATGAGAGGGTAAAATGGCATAAAATTAATCTCCTGCTACAAGTCATTGTAAAAGCTGGACAAAAATAGGAGAAACAAGTATTTCAGGAGCAGGATGAAAGGAAACACAGGACTGAGAAAAGGGAAACAAAGTGGACTCAACAACTACCCAGATATTAGAAGTTTTAGTAATTTCCCGACTGGAGCAAGAAGGAAGAACCCAAATGTGGTCTGGTAATTTCATAAATTGAGAAGACAGAGTTCAATGTTCAGGGGGACTGAGTTGGCTAGAATTCATGGGACACAGAGCTTAAGATTATGGAGTTACACAGAAAAGGAACCTAATGGAACTACTTGCCAAAAAAAAAAAAAATTAACACTCCTTAAAGGAATAAAACAAAAATGGGTCTTCAAAGATGCAAAATTCGGAGTGTCCAATAACCAATAAAAAATGTCTCGGTATGTGAGTATATACCTGCAGTGGAGAGCATGGTTGAATGGTCTCTCCAGTTACTGTCATTCTGGATTCACTCATAGTTTGGTGCTGAGGGCATACTGCCTTCAGGTTGTTCACAGCCAAAGCCTTAGCATGGTGAGGGCCCTAATGTGGACCTATTGCAGAAAGATCTGGGACTCCTTTAATGGGTGACCTTGGCTGAAACTCTCCCTGTTGACCATGTCAATCATTGTTTTAGAAACATACCACAGCTCAAGAGTTTTACCTTTCCTTTATTTCTCCTTCTATAGATGTAAGATCTGTGTCATGGTCTAAAGATACTCTATCCCTTCTATTGCTCCCTTCACCATTTAAGCTGTTGCCTACCTAAATCCCATCATGCTGTTTGCTTCTCAGTAAACTCAAACTTGGACAAATGGTACCAGGAATTGTACCAAGTAAACAGGCATTAAGATTGGACATAGGACTGGCTCATTCACTCAAGGGCAGGCAAAGGTGAAACTATCCTGAATGGTAGGTAGGACATGGAGAGTTCCTGGCACATGGTAGTGGCATGATTGATTGAGATTTCACTATTGTTGAATTAAGTAAATGTGGCAGTTGAACAAAATGCCCTTGAAGTTTCAGTGAGACATCTGAAAGAAATGGCAAAAAAAATTACTGCAAAGATAGTGGAATTGACCGTTTACTGATATATTGTATTTATGCTACATAGAGGGATAATGAGAAACTGAGGATTGTTAACAGGTAAATACTAAGTGTGAAAGCAGGAGGCCTCATCTGTAGCTTTAATAAAGATCCTTTTCTCCTGCAGTACAAGGGCAGATATAACTGAGTAGTGAACTAATGATCTGATAGTTATAATTGCAGAGTTCCAGAGTCCTTTGAATACTCATCCATGGCTTATCTGTTATGCTGAGGTTAGGGCCCTGACTGGGGAAGCTTAGGACCCTCAAACATGGAATGGGGGCAAATGGTTGGATACCTTTGAAGAAATACTATGTACTCTCCCTCTTCTCTCAAACCTTCAGAACTTTGAGAACCTGCTGTGTTTCTATAGGAGTTAGTACTTCTCAGATAGACAATACTGCAGAGGTGTCTCTCCCAAAAGACAGAAGATGCCCCTAAAAGAGGTTGCCCCAACTTGTCTGTTGCTTGCCGTATTGGTTCATATTTGATCAAGAAGGCTGGAAGGAAAGATTGAATAAGTAAAAAATAATTAATTCAAAGCACTTCCTCAACATGAGATTTATTATCCTGGTAAGGACCCTAGAGAAAGGGACAAAGTTGTTGTTATAGTTGCCCTTGAGAAAAGTGGTGGTGGGGGTGCCTGGGTGGCTCAGTCAGTTAAGTCCAACTTCAGCTCAGGTCAAGATCTCACAGTTCGTGAGTCTGAGCCCTGCATTGGGCTCTGTGCTGACAGCTCAGAGCCTGGAGAATGCTTCGCATTCTGTGTCTCCCTCTCTCTCTTCCCTTCCCCTGCTCACACTCTGTCTCTCTCTCTCTCTCTTAAAAATAAATAAACATTAAACAAAATTTAAAAAAAAGTGATGGTGGATGCACCTAGGTGGCTTAGTGAGTTAAGGGTCCAGCTCTTGATTTTGGCTCAGGTCATGATCTCACAGTTTGTGAGTTCAAGTGCCACGTGGGGCTCTGTGCTGGCAGCTCAGAACCTCCTTGGAATTTTCTCTCTCTGGCCCTCTGCCCCTCTGCCACTCAGCCTCTGTCTGTTTCTCCCAAATAAACATTAAAAAAAGGAGATGGTGATGGTCAATGCTGAGCGAAGTTAGAAATGTCTGAATTGTCCTGACATACTTAAAGGAATGAATAAAGATGCTGAACAGGACACTAGGTGACTTGGTTAAACGTCCAACTCTTGATTTCAGCTCAGATCATGATCTCATCATGATTTATGAGTGCAAGCCCCACATTGGGCTCTGTGCTGACAGCATGGAATCTGCTTGGAATTCTCTATCTCCCTCTCTTTCTGCCCATTCCCCATTCTCTCTCAAGAATAACTAAATAAATATTAAAAAGATGCTGAGGGAGTTGGAATGGACATGTGAAATAGGAGGACACATTAAGCACTGGTTCCATAGGAAGTCTCAGAGGACATACTGTTTATTAAGACCATTAAGAACACACTGATAACAGAGGCACCATCATCACTAAGTTCATTGGTGTCCCTTGCAGGACAGGGCTGAAGACAGGAGAGGTAGTCACAGACCTGGTCACAGACCTCAACTTGTTAACATACACGAGAACGTTGGGGCCCTGAAGTAATGGAGGCCAGGAGGTGGCACTTAACCATCATAAATGAGGAGGCTGAAATTGCTTTAATTACCAGCAAGATCAAAGGGGCAGCCAAGAGGACTTGTCCCTGAGGAAATTATAGCGATGGTTAACAGAGCATGGTATCTCTTGGGGCAAAACGGTGTGGCAACCAACAAGCATACCAGTAACATCTATGACCAAAGAATTGTAAGAATGGAAGTGTGGAGGGTGGTCAGCCCAATAAGAAGTTATTACCTATGACTCATTTTCTGAACCTCAGCCAGTTTTCAGATCCAGAACCTACTGACCAAAACAGGAGCTGGGTCCATAGGAGGAAATGCTCTGTAACACCATAGCACATGGATGCTGTAGCCTTCTCATTTGCCTTCCCCAAAGAGACCTATGACCGTTTATTTCAATGACCACACGCTAGGGAAAAGGGATGCATTTCTTCCTGTTTGCAGCCAGAACACACCACAATAATTTTAGTAGCTTAAAATAATACCCATTTATTATTTCACAGTTCTGTAGATCAGAAGTCAGAAGAGCGTAGCTCAGTTGACTCTGTTTAGGGTTTCATAAGGCCAAAATCATGGGGTTGGTAATGTCACATTCCTTTCCGGAGGCTTCTTTCTTAGGAAAAAAAAAATGCTTCCATATCACTGAGGCTGTGAGTAAAATTCTGTTTTTTAGTGTTATAATGCTGAGGTGTCCCTTTTCTTGATGGCTGTTAGATAGGAGCCTCTCTTGGCTCTTTAAGGCCACATTTATTCCCTGTCACATCGCCCTCTCTATTCTCAAACTGGCAACAGTGCATTTAATTCTTCTCACAGTTACAATATTTTACTTCTAACGGGTCTCTGACTTTAGTTGAAGAAAGTTCTCTGCTTTTAAGAGTTCATGTGATTAGACTGGGCCTGCTTAGATAAACTAGACTAATTTATGTACTTAGCCTATAGCCTTAATTATGTCTGCAAAGTCCCCTTTGCCATGTCATGAAATATATTCACAGCTTTTAGGGCTGAGGGCATGGCTATCTTTTGAGTCCATTCTGCTTACCGCAGAAGAACGCCCAGACCTTTGAGGACCTTTGGGACTAGGTCTGAATTGATATTGATGCCTAGATGGCCTAAGAATCATCACCTTATCAATGTATAATTGGAATTGATATGCTTGGTAGTTGGAGCAATTGTCACATTGCCTGTAGACTAAGAGTTATCATAATGGGGAACACCAAGTGGGAACTTCTGAAATGTCTTTGCTGTTCCTCTCCCACTCCTCCCAGGTAAAATAGTAAACAAAAAATGATATGACACCTTCAAGGAAAGGCAGGTATTAGTGAGGCCATTAAAAACCTATAGCAGAAAGAGTAGGGGTTCCTATCTTACCTGTTTAAATTTCCAGTCTTGCTCCTGTATAAACTAGATAATCCTGGCAAATGACTATAGATTAGACCAATCTCAGTCAAGTGGTGGCCCCCATAACATCTATTCTTCCTTATGTGATTTTTTTTTTGCTAGAGGAGATTAATAAGGTCTTGAGTACATGGTATGTAGCCATTGATTTGGCAAACTCATTATTTTTCAAGTTAAAAAGTGGATCTGAACAGTTTACATTTATGTAGGATTCATAACAACATTCAGTTACAATTTTGCTTCTGGACAATTTTAACACTCTAGTATAGGCTGAGGAAATCTGAAGTTTTGGATATCCCACCAGTCTTCCTACTGGCCTGTTAAATTTATTGCATGATGCTGATGAGATAAGATGAGTACGATGTGGCTAGTGAATTGGAGATTTTGGAAAGACCCATGTGTACCAGAGATTGGGAAAGAAATCCTCTGTAGTTTCAGGGACCTGCTTCAGAGAAAAATTTAGGGGTCCAGGGGTCAGGGTGCAATGATATACCCTCCAAAATAAAAGACAAATTGTTGTATCTTGTACCCTCTACAACAAAAAGTGAAGCAAGTATTTGGTATACCTGTTTGTGTTCTATAAGCATCCCAAATATTCTACAGACATTAAAAGTATAATAAATGGATATTACAAATAATCTGATGACAATAATTTGAAAACCTAGGTGAAATGGATAGATGTCACATAAAGCACCAATGACCAAACCTGATGAAGAAATTGAAATCTTAAACAGTCCTGTATCAAGAGAAATTTATAATCATAGTCCCACGCAAAAGTCCTCCATACTTAGATGACTTTACTAGCAGCTGTAACATTTAGAAGATGTTATGAGGAATTCTGTTTCTATACAGAAGGATAGACTTTTATAATGACTTTACAAGGCAAGCATTACTTTGGCCCCCAAATTGCACAAAACATTGTATTAGTTTTCTGGGGCTGCTGTAACAAAGTACTACAAACTTGTTGGGTTGAAACAACTGAGACTTACTCTCTCACAATTATTGAAGCTATTTGTATGTAATGTACTATAACTATACTATTTAATTATAAGAAAGAAATGAACTGGTGTACCCAACACCATGGATGAAACTCAAAAACATTATGCTGAGTCACAGAGCCAGTCCAAAATAGTACATACTTTATGATTTCATTTCATGAAACAGATAAACAGAGACAATTGTGACAGCATATCAGTGATTGTCTGTGGCCCAGGTTAGGATGGGGAATAATTCCCAGGAGTACTAGGAAAATTTCTGAGGCAATAAAACTGTTTTAGATCATTATTATTTTGGTGATAGTTTCAGTGCATACATTTGTCAAAATTCACATGTACACTTAGGTGGGTTCAGTTTATTGTATTTAAACCACACCTAAATGTAGTTGTTTTTTATAGAACTTTTACCAATCTGAGAAATTGAAGTAATAGTATTAAAGTGGTCAGAGCTATCTTTTCTGTTTTATCCCAATAATGCATAAGGACATTTTCTCATTAGGATTGGTTACAGACCCTGACAACAATAAATATGACTTATTCCTATGGGCTATTAAAATATGCCTTTATTAAAACATATACATAGATTTTTCTTCCAAGTTTTTATTTATTTATTTTTAAAGTTTTGGTTTATTTTTGAGAGAGAGAGCCCAAGTGTGGGAGGGGCAGAGAGAGAGAAGGAGACACAGAATCCAAAGCAGGCTCCAGGCTGTCCGTGCAGAGCCCCACGCGAGGCTTGAATCCATGAACTGTGAGATCAGTTCTGTGAGATCAGACCTGAGCTGAAGTCGATGGTTAACCAACTGAGTCACTCAGGTGCCCCTCCAAGCTTTTATATAAATTTTAGTTAACACAGTGTAATATTAGTTTCAGGTGTAGAATTCAATGATTCACCACTTACATACAACACCTGGTACTCACCACAATAAGTGCCTTCCTTAATCCCCATCCCCTATTTAATCCATTGATTAACCCACCTCCTTTCTAATAACTGTCAGTTTGCTTTCTATAGCTAAGATTCTGTTCCTTGGTTTTTTACTTTTTTTTTATTTCCCATATGTCCGTTTGTTTTATCCACATATGAATAAAATCATATGGTATTTGTACTTCTTTGACTGACTTATTCACTTAGCATAATACTCTCTACCTCCATCTATGTCATTGCAAATGGCAACATTTCATTCTTTTTTATGGCTGAGTAATATTCGTGTGTGTGTGTGTGTGTGTGTGTGTACCACTTCTTTATCCATTCAACAGTTGCTGAACATTTGGGCTCTTTCCATAATTTGGCTATTGTTAATAATGCTGCTACAAATATTGAGGTGCATGTATCCCTTTGAATTAGGATTTTTGTATTTTTGGCGTAAATACCTCATAGTGCAGGATCATAGGGTAGTTCTATTTTTAACTTTTCAAGGAATCTCCATACTGTTTTCCAGAGTGGCTGCACCTGTTTGCATCCCACCAACAGTGCAAGAGCGTTCCCCTTTCTTCACATCCTTGTCAAGCCAACACCTGTTGTTTCCTGTGTTGTTAATTTTAGCCATTTTGACAGGTGTGAGATGATATCTCATTGTAGTTTTTATTTGTATTTCCCTGATAATGAGTGATACTATCTTTTCATGTGTCTGTTAGCCATTTGGATGTTTTCTTTGGGAAAATATCTATTCATGTTTTCTGCCCATTTTTTAACTGGATTATTATTTTTTGGGGGTGTTGAGTTGTATAAGTTTTTTAATGTATTTTGGATAATAATCCTATATCAGATATGTAATTTGCAAATATATTTTCCCATTATTTAAGTTGCCTTTTAGTTTTGTTGATTGTTTCCTTTGCTGTGCATAAGCTTTTTATTTTGGTGAAGTCCCAAAAGCTTATTTTTGCTTTTGTTTCCCTTGCCTCAGATGACATATTAGTAAGAAGTTGCTATAGCTGGGGCGCCTGGGTGGCTCAGTCGGTTAAGTGTCCGACTTCAGCTCAGGTCATGATCTCACGGTCCATGAGTTCGAGCCCCACGTCAGGCTCTGTGCTGACAGCTCAGAGCCTGGAGCCTGTTTCAGATTCTGTGTCTCCCTCTTTCTCTGACCCTCCCCTGTTCATGCTTTCTCTCTGTCTCAAAAATAAATAATTGTTAAAAAAAATTAAAAGAAAAAAAAAGTTGCTATAGCCAACTCAAAGAGATTACTGCCTGTGTTCTCCTCTGGGATTTTGATGGTTTTCTGTCTCACATTTAGGTCTTTCATCTATTTTGAATTTATTTTTTTGTATGGTGTAAGAAAGTGGTCTAGTTTCATTCTTCTCCATATTGCGATCCAGTTTTTCCAACATTGTTTGTTGAAGATACTATCATTTTTCCAATGGATATTCCTGTTTTGTCAAAGATTAATTGACCACATATAGTTTTAAAAGGTACATACACACATTCTTTGAAAAAGCATTAGCAGGCTAAGCTTGTCAATGTTCTTCAGATTAGAAATTCAGTTTCAATAACTTGAATGAATATGTGTAGAGACAGTTGTCTCCCACAAGATGAGTAGTGATGAAGAGGACAGTAGGGGGTTTTGCATGGGAAGCTGTGGATGAAGTTGGTGGTATGAACTGGGAATTACTGTAGGACCAGCAAGCAAGTCTCTACTTATATCTGCTGGCAATGCAGAGCCTTTGGGCGTAGGTTTTAGAGCCTGTGTTTTTGTCCTAATGCTCCAAGACCCATTAGTGAATTGATCTAAATGATCCTACTTCTTTGATGGTGTCTCCTGGGACTTAAGCTTCCCAGGAATCACCATTTCTCTCTTGTTGTTCCCCCCTGTACTTCCATACTCAAGACAAATGGTCACTTTACACTCCCTTGTCCTATCAGTCAAGGGAGCAGCACTTCTTTTCCACTTTTACTAACAACTCTTTCTCACTTTTCAGTAACTTCTTAATGTCTGAAAGGTAATTCATATGGAACAGAATCTCCCATGATCACACACAGTATTTCCAAAGACCCCATCTGGGTCTTTTCTACAAGCCCGATATTGTTCTAGCATCAACTCTCATTTGCCTAGTATGCTTGGCTTGTATCCCTACATTATAGTAAGCAAATACTATGCAGAATGACAAAAAGTTAAAGAACCACTACATACCTCTGTCCTCTCTCCCCTCTGCTGCTCCTTTCCATGTGCCCCCACCTTTCCACCACCTATTTATACCTTCTGTTCCTTCTGGGTTCCAGAGTAGATGTTGTTAATCTTTTTGTTTCTTCAGTATTCATTGCCCTCAACCTCACCTTGCTGCTCTTGAAATCCTCTGACAACCACTCATGTAATCTGGTTTACTGGGAGGCAAATTTGCTTCTTCCTTGAAAACTTCAGTTCCCCATATTTACACAGTGATTACCGTGATCACATTTTCTAGACTTTACATATACATCCACTCCAAAACAGAAAATAATAAGTTGAAACAATTTCTCCTTACTATACTTGACACATTCATAATTGTAGTTAAAAGCATTTAGGAACAGCTTTAACCTTGTCCTAATACCTTTCTCTTTCTACTAATAATATAAGGAGATGAGAAAAATAATGTTAGTCATCACTTCTACATTTTCGTTTCTTTGCAAAGACAGCCAATTTTCCCTCTTTGTGTCACTACTCTCTGAGGAACTTGTAGTTTGCTTGTGTTCCTTTTTTTTTCCTTATGGATTTGTTTTCATTAGAATTTCTCTTCTCATTAATTCTGGTTTTAGCGTCACATGGGGCCTGAAGATGTTCTGAGGAAACTACATCCTTAACAAGATTATTGGGGTTCAGAGTTGATGTTCAGTTACATTTTATTCTTCTTGGTTCTGTTATTTCTGATCAGTAAAGCTCATTCTGCCTGCTGTTTATAAAGACCATAGCTACTGAAGTTGGGAGAAGTTCTTAAGATTAGTTACATAACATTTTGTGTTATGTGAAGATTTCTCCATCCCCAGCTTGTGGACTGAAAGCCAAATTACAGCATGGTATCTGAGACATAGGATCTCATTAATATTTGTGAATTGTCATTAGATATTTTCACCATGTTCAATATGTTACCTTTATTGGTAAGGATAGAGGATGCCCTGTCTCTAATTTGAATAGTTTTTTAAATGTTTAATTTAAAAAATTTTTTTTAATTTGTGTGTGTGAGAGAGAGACAGAGAGCAAGCAGGGGAGAGGCAGAGACTCTGAAGCAGGCTTCAGGCTCCAAGCTGTCAGCACAGAGCCCGACGTAGGGTTTGAACTCACAAACTGTGAGATCATGACCTGAGCCTAAGTAGGATGCTTAACTGACTGAGCCATCCAGGTGCCCCCCTTTTTTAAAATAATTTTTTAATGGTTTTTTTTGCCCTATCTCTAATTTGAATGAGAGGTTTGTGTTGCATATGGGGAAAATTATGGCAAGCACTTGGCCATTTGTATCATGCATTAATGGTCAAAAGAGCTAACAGAGTCTCTTAGCGTGATTTCCCCAGAAATCAGAACCAAAGCAAAAGGCTAATGTGCCATTATGTTATAGGGGGGAAAATTCCAAAAAGGGAAGAGTGAGGAACAAAAGGAGTAATTCAGGGAAAGAAGCAGGGCCAAAAAGGGGCAGTACTATTGAGCTGACTGCAATACCATACCGTGGGGATGCCTACAAATCACATCTCTGGATGACCATTCCTGGGGAAAGAAGGAATAAAGCAGAAATAATGTATCCACTGGCTCTTAAAAGCTATTGGCAAAGTCTACCTCATGGCATATTAGCTTTCCCATACTTCCAGGTTGTATGTGCAGAGTATGGGAACCGATCAGAGTCCTATGGTATCATCAGCAAGGCAGCCCTGGGGTGGGAAATCAGAGATACACGATAGGGGCCGAAGACGGGGCATTATCCAGTTGCATCTGTGTGAGCTTTGGTCAGAAAATGTGGAAATCTGCAACAAAGATGCCAAGAAGATCTGAAGAGAAGGATAATTGGTATCTGATCCAAAAAGTCTTTATTTCTTTCTGCAGACATATATGGTATAGCCATATCTTTGTGGACCTGAAACCTTGTAAGCCCAGTCTCTGCACTGCGTACTTCTTTCTTATTGGAAGTATCTCTTTATTGGATGTGGCTGATGGGATTTCTGCTACCAAAGGCTGATGCATGGGGGACATTCTAAAGTAGATGGAGAGTCTTGTGGTCCCTACCTGTAGAGAGAAAAATGTAAGAGCATGGTTGGAAGTACAATTTTTCTCTTTTGGCTGCTCTTTTGGGAGTAATCTTTATGGAGAATTTCTGCTTTGTTACAAGGGGAACTCACAAATGGAAGGCTGTACATTGCACACTTCAGAGTGGCAAAGAACAGCTGGTCATCTTGCTGCCAACACTGTAACTGACAGAAAGATGATGCTCTGAATGAGGATCATTCCGCCCAAGTGAGGATGTGCGGAAACCTCTAAAGGGGTTAAAGACATGCTGAAAATAATTCTTAGAAACAAGTGCTGGTTCATGAGTCAATATTGATTTCAAATTTCTTTAAGAACTTTCAGACATAGATATTATTTCCTTAAAGTATATTGCTGTGTGATTATACTATTTTCAGAAAGGAAAACTGAGTAACAGTTAAACAGGTTTGTTTTCTGTTCACTTTAGTTTTATCCCAGGACTAGAACCCAGTCAAATTCTACCTTTTCAGGGGAGACAGAAGTCCATCATGAAAAGTATGGCTGCTTTTTCCAGAAAAAAGTGCACTTTTCACTTGTCATCTTATGCATATTGGTGCAAATATACAAGTGCATAAAATTTCAGACCCTTGAAATCTCTTTCTCTAATGAAAGCAGAAACAAAAGGATAATTCTACATGGTAGTTATGAAACTGTGAATAAGAATTAATTTTAAGCAAACCTATTTCCCAAATAGAATTTCATGCTTACTTTCCAAAAAATTACATAAATTATATATAGCACTCTTTATTTTTTCTCATTTTCAGGAAATTACTGAATTTTGAATGCATTTTTTCTCTCTGTGGACAAATTAATGTAATTCAGAGGAAAGCCGCAAAATATAAGAAATTCAGGAAGGATTGGATATATGATAAAAGGTTAGTAGAGCTGGGAATTTCCAAATCTGGAGAGAAGAAAGCTAAGGGTGACATGATAGTTTCTGAAAATACGTTAAAGGATATTATCAGGAGGACAGGGACCCATTCTCATTAGTCAGTGAGAGCAGAACAGGAAGTAATGAGCTTCAACTGCAGCTGGGAAGTGTAAGTTAAACATAAGAAAACTTTTTAACCATGAGAACAATTAAGCGACGGTGCAAATTGTCAAGGGAAATAATGAATTCACCTCTACTAATAATATTCACAGTAGCGCTTGACACTCATCCATCAGGGATAAGTTAGGAATAATAAAAATCAATTCTACCAACATTCTGGGAATAGATTAGATGATCCAAGTGGGAATACTTCTCAAAATCCCCACAATGTACAAAAATAGACTCATTGGAAAAGTGTAGTTTTTAAAATGCGTGAGAACAAAATATTCTACAAATAGTTGTTCATTTTCTACCACATACAAAATTCAAAGCTAGTCTCTATGGAGGAAACATAGATGAATTTCAAATGGCTCAAGTCCTCAAGTTGCTTATTTCCTGACAAATTGGTACTCTCAGATTTTTTATTATATATCCTTATTAGGAACCTTTAGTTTCAGTGCTCAACCATAATAAAAATATATTAATGTATGGATGTAAAATATACACATTACAGAACAAATGTAAATAAAAGGATGAGATAAAGATGAAAATTTATTTCAAGAATATTTTGCTACTTATGATACTTTCATCTATCATTAGCTTATTATTTAAACCTACAATAACCAGTTAGGCAAGTTTCATCTTTAACCAGGCTAAGTGTTATTGTCTATGTCAAACCATCTTCTAGCTAATTTTAAAGTTCTTGACTGACTTCTTGTTACATTTGGTTAGACTGTCATTATTTTTACCTTGTACCATGGTATTTTATTGCTATTTATTTATTTTAACTAAAGCACTCCTACTAGGCATAGGAGAGTCACCAGCTCTGCTACTTAAAATTAGTTTCTATGCTTCTGTTGTCAGTGTTACTATCCATCTGTGAACCCTCCACAGGATAATTTTTTAGGCTCCTCCCTTGTGTGAGTTATGTTTTCCTGAAACTACATAATACAATCCGTAAAGCTACTCAATTGACATGTTGTCAAGGCCTCACATTCTGTTGAACTTAGAATCTAGACAGAGCGATGGTACATCCATCAATCTATATGTTGAATATTGGTAAAGTTTAATTATGTTTATAGGAAATATAATGGAAACAGACTGCTGCTTCCAGAATTATAGTAGACTAGATGATTCTAGAAGACTTTTAGCAAGTCAATTTAGATATAATTTTTTTTAATGCTTTATTTACTTTTGAGAGACAGACAGAGACAGAGAGAGAGGCAGAGAGGTGGGGCAGATAGAGGGAGACAGATGTTCTGAAGCAGGCTCTGCACTCCCAGAACCCAAAGCAGGGCTCAAACCCATGAACAGTGAGATGACCTGAGCCGAAGTCCAACACTTAACTGACAGCCCCCTAGGTGCCTGAATCAATTTAGATTTTAAATAAACGTACTTTGGAATATGTTCAAGAACTCGGGAGAATTTTAAAGATTCCCAAAGGGTTCTCCCCATCAATAAGTATAAATCTAGAAAAAAAAATATTTCAAGAATACAGACAATAGGAAGATATTTTCCAGAAATAACAGTGTTACAAACTTATCATCCTTAAAAAGAACTCCTAAAAGATGTTCAAAAAAAGAAAAATGATTTTAGAAGATCCAAAATGCGAGAAATAATGACAAAGATATTGGTAAGCATGTCAACAAATATAGGCTTACGCTGTATAAAAAAATAATGATCGTGTCTAAAGTGTGAGGTTCAGAATCAAATAGAAACCAAAGGAACTAAAATATTAGACAATAATATAAAGTAATTGTGGATGGGGACCATCAAATTTAAAGTACTGAAGTAGAAATATTGTAAGATTTTTATACTGTTTTGTAGAAGGGATAAAAAAGGGATTTTTTTTAATGTTAAGAATGGAAGATGGAACTTCGAAGATAACCACCAAGAATATATTACTTTGATACAGAGCCAAATGTTGTCATGAAATAGTAATTTTAAAAAATCAATGCAATCAATGCAAAAGAAAGAAGAAATGAGAAAAAGGTTGCATAAAAAGTGGGACAGATAGAAAACAGAAAATAAGAAAGAAAAGTACAAATATATCAGCAATCACAAAAATGTAAGTGAATAAACTATTAAACCAATTAAAATACTGATATTTCTTGATTGCATAAAATACCAACATCCAGTAAAAGCTATTTGCCAAGGACTCACCTAAAACAAAGGTAAGCACATATTTTAGGGTAATAGATGGGAAAAATATACCAGGCAAATAAGCCTAAAAATGATAGATATGAATAATCATTTCTGACATTTAAATCAAAAGTAATATGAAGGATGAAGAGAATCACTAGACACTGATAAAATTCAAACTCACTGAGAACATATAACAATCCTAAACCTGTATATACTTGATGAAATATTGAATATAAAAGGCAACACTTGACAAAACTATAAGGAGAAATGAATAAATCTATTAGAATGGGAGATTTAAACACCTCTCACGCTTTGTGATATTATTTAATCGGAACAACTCAATGAACAACTGTTTCAGTGAACTTCTAAGGAACTCTGCACTCAACAATTATAGAAAACCCACTCTTCTTCAAGTGCCATGAAGAAATAGAGATTTCAAAGGACACATTCTATGGACACAAGACAATGAAATTAAGTGAAGAGATAGAAGACTTTTCAAACATTTAGGGGAAATAAACTTATAAATAGCATATGAGTCAAGAAGAAATCTTGGGGTGCCTGAGTGGCTCAGTTGGTTAAGTGCCCAACTCTTGATCTCAGCTCAGGTCGTAATCTCAGGGTTGTGAGTTCAAGCCCTGCATTGGACTTCATGCTGGGCATGAAGCCCACTTAAAAAAATAATCTTTTTTTTTTTTAAATTTTTTTTTTCAACGTTTTTTTATTTATTTTTGGGACAGAGAGAGACAGAGCATGAACGGGGGAGGGGCAGAGAGAGAGGGAGACACAGAATCGGAAACAGGCTCCAGGCTCCAAGCCATCAGCCCAGAGCCCGACGCGGGGCTCGAACTCACGAACCGCGAGATCGTGACCTGGCTGAAGTCGGACGCTTAACCGACTGCGCCACCCAGGCGCCCCAAAAAAATAATCTTAATACAAACTTGGAAACACTCAGAATTGGGTAACAAAAACTGTGTCAGTTTGTCCATTCAAGTCCTCTGAGAAGGAATACAGAATTAGATGTACAAGAGATGCACTGGGGAAATGCCTTTGAAGGATGAAGTGGGAGGAAGCAGGAAGAGGTTGTAGGAACCTTTAAACTGTATTGCAGGACTGATAATCTGTGAAAAGAACAAAATAGGAGGAAAAACTTCAGACAGTGGCATAGTTCCTAGAAATCCTCCACCAAGCTGATGGGAGTCCCCATGTCAGATCTGTCCATTGGAGGAGTCCCACATCCAGCAAACACAGCCCTGCTCTGGTACCCTCACTATACTCAGTCTCTGGCCAGAAGCAGCCTGGAAAAGTGTGGTCTTGGTGAACGCCATAGTAGATCACAAGTTGCAGCAGCTGGAGCTGTCATTCACTGGTGTCCCCAGAGCACATCCTTTTGAAGGAGATAACAGCACACCTTCATGGCCACCAGAATACAAAACATACAAACCTATACTTCTGGAGTAGAATTAGAGGGAAATATAAGTAAGTATTCCCGTTAGAATAAAATTTAATAAGCTTTATGTTCACCCTAAAAAGACAAAAAGTCAGTAGAATAAGTCCAAAGAAAATAGGAACAAGGAAATAATAAAGATAGCAGTATATTGTTAATGTGACATAAATTAAAATATATATCTATGGGAGAGGCACCTGGGTGGCTCAGTCTGTTTGGCATCTGACTTCGGCTCAGGTCATGCTCTTGCAGTTCATGAGTACAAGCCCTGCATTAGGCTTGTTTGTCATTTATAAAATGATAAAAGAATAACATGAACAATGTGAATGATAATATATATGAAAACTTAGATGAAATGGATAACATTACTAGAAAAATGACACACTAGAAGTGATTCAAGAAGAATAAGAATACCAAATAACTCTAACTGGTCCAGAAATTAGATCAATATTTTTAAATCTTTCCACCAAGGAAACACAAAGGCCAACTAATTTTTAGATAAGTTCTGCCAAACATTTAAGGATATGATCATTCCAAATACAAAAAAAAAATTCTTCTAGAAAATATAAAATGGCAAAACTGTCTCATTTTATATAATCATATATAAAATTATTGATATTTTATATGTAGCATCTACATATTGTATAATATATAATATGTGAATATTATATAGTATAACGTTATATATTTTATAACAACGTAATATTATATATTATATAATCATGTAATATATATTATATATATATATATAATACTCATGAATTTGGATGTTAAAATCCCATCATTATTATACATACAAATCTAGAAATCCCTGGGATATAGCCAGACAAAAAGTGCAGACATTAACTATAGATGAGAGGAGGTCTGTCTACAATTTTGGATGCAAAAAGCAATGATAAGAGAGTTTTGTTAAGATGATGATCAGATTCTATTTTCTCTGTGAAGGTGGAGGGAAGGTCATCAGCTGCTGTGAGTTGAGAAGGAAAAGTTGAAGGCCTGAGGAACAGTGGTTTTAACCAGTGGCTCTTACCCTTGTCTGCTCATTGGAATCACTTGCAGAGTTGTCAAAACTCCCATGCTGGTACCTCAGGCAAATTAAATTAGAATATGAGAGGGCAGAACCTAGAATCAGTACTTTGAGTAACTTCTCAGGTGATTTTTATCTGCTATCAAGGCTGAGAACGCTGTCCTAACTATGGGCCCTGAATTAGAATCATTTCGGAGAGCTTTGAAAATTACCCATGTCTAGATCCCACCACCAGAAAATCTGATTTTATTGGTCGCGGATTAGGCCCACATATCAGGATTTTTAAAAAGTGCTGCAGGATTCTAATGTGTAGCCAGGGTTGAGAAGCCCTGAGGTACACTGTGGTCGGGCAGCACTGAGGACTTGGCGGAAGTTGGAAATGTCAGGTTTGTACAGCAAGAGCTTGCAGAATGGATGTATGTGGCACTCAGCAGTCCTGTTACAGAACTGAAAAGGATGGATAGTTGGATTCGTCCGAGCTCAGGGTTTTGTTGTTACTCTCTCAGAAGGAAAACAGAGAAAGAGACTTTAACAATAGAAGGATTTGAGTGATGGATTAAGAGGTGTAGGCTTAATAAGAAAGGAGGTTAAGATATGAGGGTTTCCGTAAGGAAGAAATAAAGGGATCCTGAGTCAGGAGCTTCCTGTGAGGTTGAAGAATAAATGTAGAGCAAGTAACTGCATGAACGAACCGGTAATGTTTATGGAGGATAATCTAAGATGGATTTTATTTTTTAACTTTTTCTTGTTTATTGACATTACTGACATAGGTTAATACTAATAGTAGTTATGCCAAAACGAATGGACAGGTAAGTATTAGACATGATCCTTAAATAAAATGCTGTGCAATTTTAGGATAATATGGAGTAGCTGCAGGGTCTTAACATTTCTGGGTGTATTTTGGAAGTGTTGACTCCTCTTTGCCCTTGGCAGTTACAACAGATGCCCAATTCTGATGCTGTTTTTAAAGGTTGGTGTCCTTTAAGACCCTGCTGTTTGCAACAGTGAATGAACCTGGAGGACAGTGAAGTAAATAAAATAAGCCAGACACAGAAAAAAATAAAGCTGCATAATCTCACTTATATGTAGAATCTAAAAATACTTGAGTACAGAGAAGCAGAGAGTAAAACAGTGGTTACCAGGGATGAGGGGGTTGGGGAAATGGGGAGATGTTGGTCAAGGGGGTACAGAATTATGTAGGATGAATAAGTCCAGAGATCTAATGGACAGTATGATGATTATAGCCAATAATACTGCATTAAATACTGTAGATTTGCTAGGAGAGTAGATTTCAGGTGCTTTTACCATGCACAAAAATTGGTAACAATGTTAGGAGAAGATATATTAATTGGCTTGCAGTGATCATCTCACTATGTATATGTCAAATCACCATGCGGCCTTACATATAATAAGACAAATACTATTTTAAAAATAAAATTAAAAACAAGATAACAAAAAAGAGGTTGGGCTCCTTTATAAAAACCCTCACAGAAATCTCCAAGGCTTAATTTAAGATCTCTCTGGAGAGCTTTCTGTGTGGCCTTACACAAGACATTTAGCTGGACCACACCTCCTAACTGTGTACCCTGAAACTGATCTTCCTTTTGGGGGTCCCTCACCCTGATGAGCTGCCTCCACCAATCTTGGCCTTTGGGGATACACTGCTGTCTTGTTTACATGTCTGCTCAAATGGTGACACTATTTTTTTTGAAAGGGTGTTAAGGCAGACAAAATGTTTAAGTGATAAAGGAGAAGGAAAAAGAAAACTTCAGAAAATATGAAAGTAAGAAAAAAAATTGACGTTTCCAAAGCTGAAGTTTCTGTTTCTAACAATTTAATTCTAAAACTGAAGGCATTTGTTGGTCTTGAGTCTCTCCTTGCCTCTTTCAGGGCTTACATGGTGTGTTTAACTTTATTTCCTCTCACACAGAAAAGTTTATACAGAACTTGTACCCTTTTGAAGCATGTCTTAGGCATTTGATGTAATTCTTCTTCCATTCTGGGGCTCCCCTGTTCTGCATGGGTTTCCACTGTTAGTGCCAATGGCAGGGCTACAGTGAGAGGTACTCAATTATGGAGTAGATCCCTATAATGCCCAGTCACCAGAAAATACCTTTTATCCATTATACAACAACTAAATATGTAAATATTTATATATATTACATGTATTTATATATAATATATTACATATATTTACATATAATATACATAATATACTTATATATAACATATTACACATATTGTATAACTTAGTTCATATAAGTAATAGCAGCTAATATTTATGGAGTATGACTATGTATCAGACACAACTCCAGATACACCACGTAATCTTTACATCAGCCCTCTCTTTTACAGATGAACACGTTAAGATAGGTTTCTCAAGATCATATAGGTAATACATGGTTGAAATCTATTTTTGATTTGAAAATTATATTCCTGATAAGATGGCTAACTATCCCCAGCTTTTGATTATCTCTTCAAATTCAATATAGGAAATACCAAGGTGGTATCAAAAGATGGGGATTCCTGAATTAACACAGAAGCTGTCAAGATATCCCTGAGGAATTTCCCCTTCCCACCATCACTACAAAGCTAACAAAGCAAAAGCTCTTGGCTAAAGTGCAAGATATCAGCAAGAGGGGATGATCTTTGAGATTAATATAGTTTCTGTGTGATAGCTATACATTCTGGAATTACCAAATATCAGAGCCAGATCTCCAGGTAAGGAAGTATACTTCCTATCCTTTTTTTTAATTAAATATAATTTATTGTCAAATTGGTTTCCATACATCACCAAGTGCTCATCCCAACAGGTGCCCTCCTCAATGCCCATCACCCACTTTCCCCTCTTCCCCACCCCCCATCAACCCTCAGTTTGTTCTCAGTATTTAAGAGTCTCTTATGGTTTGCCTCCTTCCCTCTCTGTAACTTTTTTTCCCCCCTACCCTTCCCTGATGGACTTATCATATGAGGGAAAATATGTGATATCTTCTCTGCCTGACTTATTTCACTTAACATAATACTGTCCAGTTCCATCCACATTGCTACAAATGGCCAGATCTCATTCTTTCTCATTGTCAAGTAGTATTCCATTGTATATATAAACCATGTCTTCTTTATCCATTCATCAGTTGATGGACATTTAGGCTCTTTCCATAATTTGGCTATTGTTGAAAGTGCTGCTATAAACATTGGGGTACAAGTGCCCCTGTGCTTCAGCACTCCTGTATCCCTTGGGTAAATTCCTAGCAGTGTTATTGCTGAGTGATAGGGTAGATCTCTTTTTAATTTTTTGAGGAACCTCCAAACTGTCTTCTAGAGTGGCTGCACCAGTTTGCATTCCCACCAGCAATGCAGGAGGGTTCCCATTTCTCCACATCCTCTCCAGCATCTATAGTCTCCTGATTTGTTCATTTTAGCCACTCTGACCGGCGAGCTTGTATCTCAGTGTGGTTTTGATTTGTATTTCCCTGATGAGGAGTGACGTTGAGCATCTTTTCATGCGCCTGTTGGCCATCTGGATGTCTTCTTTAGAGAAGTGTCTATTCATGTCTTCTGCCCATTTCTTCACTGGATTATTTGTTTTTCTGGTGTGGAGTTTGGTGAGTTCTTTATAGATTTTGGATACTAGCTAGCACTTTGTCTGATATGTCATTTGCATACAAGTATCTTTTTCCATTCCATCCGTTGTCTTTTAGTTTTGTTGACTGTTTCCTTTGCAGTGAAGAAGATTTTTATCTTCATGAGGTCCCAATAGTTCAATTTTGCTTTAATTCCCTTGCGTTTGGAGATGTGTCGAGTAAGAAATTGCTGCAGCTGAGGTCAAAGAGGTTTTTTCCTGCTTTCTCCTCTAGAGTTTTGATGGTTTCCTGTTTCACATTCAGGTCCTTCATTCATTTTGAGTTTATTTTTGTGAATGGTGTAAGAAACTGATCTACTTTCATTCTTCTGCATGTTGCTGTCCAGTTCTCCTATCACCATTTGTTAAAGAGACTGTCTTTTTTTCCATTGGATATTCTTTCCTGCTTTGTCAAAGACTAGTTGGCCATACATTTGTGTCCGACTCTGGAGCCTCTATTCCATTGGTCTACGTGTCTGTTTTGTGCCAATACCATACTGTCTTTGTGATTACAGCTTTGTAGTAGAGGCCTATTCTTACCCCTCTTCTAACCTAGCTTTCCCAGCAGGAAAAGAATCTGCAACACAGCTTGGTTGGAGATGGTTTGTTTTGGAAAGTGATTTCTTGGGGGTGGTAACATTCTCCTACTTCCAAGAGTGCTCACATTCATACCTGGTGGGTAAACACTACCTTGGAAGCCTTCTGACCTGCACAGCAGGACTTGAGTTGATAATTGGCTAATCTGAGGTTGTCTTTTCTTTTTTCAAAGTTCTTAAGAAGTTAACCAAGGGCTTGTTAATGGGACATTATCTCCCTTTCACTTGCAGGCTGTTCACATCTGAGTGGCTGACAGTTCCTAATGTCCCAAACTGTTGTGGAGTCATTGAAACCCCACAGAATAAAATCAGTGATATTTGGAGTAGCTTAGCCAAAGTGCTGTCAACATTGATCCTGTATTTCTGGTTACTGCAGCAGAGGCTAACATACAAGGTAAGCCAAGGGAGGAGCACAGAAGAAGTCCAGTATACCTTCTTCCCAAATGCTTCTTAAGTAGATCCCTCTATCTAGATGATGCTACAAGTGCTCTACCATAACTGTTCTGTCATGGAATATCAGAGCAGTAAAGAACTTCAGGGATTTTCCTTCACCACTGTCTCAGATTGGTGCTGTAGTACATTGGTAGTCCATAGTGACTAGTTGTAACAACATACCAACATAATCTATTGGTAAACTGAGTCTACATTTTTTCTCTTCTGCCATTTGAGTTATACCATTGGCAACATCTATGACACATTAGGTGTTATTTAAAAGAAAGCATTGGTAATAAAAAGGTAGAAGAAATGAGATTCTTGGCCACCTATTCCTAGAATTTTCGTGTATTCTCTGAATGTGCTTTCATACAATCTGTCATACAATGGATCACTGTCTCATTTACCCAAATTTATAGCTCAATGGTTGGGGTAATATTCAGCTTTGGTGGCATATTCTTTAAACCCCACAGTCAAGGTATTCTTTCTCTACTAAGGCTTAGTAAGCCAGGAACTGCTTTTCAAATGGAGAATGGTTTTCTATGCTAATACTCTCCTATTGGAATTTGCTATACATTATACTCAGCATCAGAACCCACCATAGACACTTCTAGAGCCATTGAATCTGTTGTGTCCTATGGCCCATTGGTCAGGGGAGCTTGCACTGGATTTAGGAACTGCTAAGATGCCATCTCTTGCTCTGAAACACACTCAAAATTGGCAACTTTCTGTGTCATCAGATAAATGGGTTTGAGAAATATTCCTAAGCATAGCATACACTGTCACCAAAATTCAAATAGGTTTACTACATGCTATACTTCTATCTTAGTAGTGAGAGTACAAGGTCTGACATCTTGTCTTTTGTCTTACAGGGTTAGGTTAGGGTTTTGGGATATCTTGGCTTGCTCTGGACCTTTGACCCCTAGAATTTTACTGATGTGGCAGCTTATAAGCATAGCTGCTCTAGCTTCACATTAAAGCATTCTCCTACTATTTCTTTTTTCTGAGGCTATGACTCCTTTCTCAATCCTTTGCTAAGGCAGTTCTCACATCTCTATATTATTTATTGTAGACCAAGCTTCAATGTGCCATCCTAACAGCATATTGAGACTGGTTCTAGGTTTCTTCACTAAAATGTTAAATTCTTAAACATTAATGCTTTGTGTCAATAGATTTTCTCTCGTGCAGTTTTACAGACTAACCACCTGCTACAAAATGTCCCCATATCAAGACTTGGAATGCCATTTGTTTTCCCATCCAGCCTTTGAAGTTGAAATATAAAAGTTATCTAACCCATGCATTCGAACTCTTTTGTAATCCTGTCCTTATAATTAAATCTGAGGCTTAAATTTCAATAAAGTCTGTCCTGTAGATACAGGAGACAAGACCCTCTCTGAATGTTTTCTTGGGATCCTTATGACTTATATAGTTGGGAACTAAACTCTGGTTCTCAGTGTTTGGTACAGCATGTCAGGAGTTATCAGGACCTCACCTGCTACTACAGTGATGGGGTCTTTATCTCAGTGCACTTGTTGCATCATCCAGTTCCCAAATCCCACATCGAGGGCCTGCTTTCCAAGGCCACTTGTTTCCTAGTCTGTGATCCACCAACAAAACGTAGTTTGAGATAAGGACTAGTATTCAAGCAGTATATTTTGGGAAGTGATTCCAAGGCACAGGAATGGTGAATTAGGAAACATGAAACAGGGAGTGGGAAAGCCAATAAAGATGTAATTTTGAGTTGATCATCACTGAGGGGAAATGGGATTTCATCCTACCAGGATCCTTGGAGAAGCCATGTAGAATCACCTTAGAAATGTCTACTTGAGGGATAAAAAAGAGGAGTTTTGTCCACTGACTCTTGTCCTGTAGTGATGAAAGTTCTCCTCATTGGGCTTTAACTTCCTTGCAGTCTCAGGCTGCACATATGTGAGTGCCTGATGGGTTTCCTGAAGCGTCCATATTGTGTGATGAGATTACAACTGAGGGAAACCAGTTGTTTCCCTTGCAGTGAGGACTGGAGTGAGAGCTGGGCCAAGAGGCTATAAATTGGGCATAAGAAGTGACCAACAATACTCTTTTCTTTTTTATAGCACTTTCCTCCTGTCTGATCTTACATTTTGGATCTGTTCCAGGTGCCCCATTAATCTGTTTCTGTCATGGAACCATAAACCATTAGAGCAGAAAGGAACTTCAGGGAACTTTATGAAGGACCCATTACACAGATGATAATACTGAGGTACAAAAAGGCTCAGGGCCACAGTTAGACCTAGAACCAAGGACTCTGGGTTACCTGCATTTGGTGCCTTGAAACTTTCAACCTCTGGAGTCCAGGAGGTCATATCACTGCTAATATGGGAATAATCTTTACTTCCACCCGTGTTCTTTGTTCTCTGAGAATATCTTTAGTAATGCTACTTATATTTATCCAGTACTTCACATTCTGCCAAGCAATTTCATGCACATCAGCCCATTTAATCCTCATAGGAACCCTGTGAGAGCTTTGTTATTGTCACTCCATAGATTAAGAAATAGAAGTTTAGGGATTCAGTCACTTGTCTGCCTATGGTCTCAGAAAATAGAATTCTGTCTTCTGAAATAGTTAGAGTTCTGTCTTCTGAATTCATTTATTAAAAGCCATGGGGAAATGCTTTATAAACGCTGAAGGAGTACACACATACAAAAATCATGTCATTATTGTGGAATCTTCAGTCTTTCGTGGACATGTGCGAAGTCAAAGCATCTCTCTCTCTCTCACACAAACACACAGAGAAGATTTACTAACTTCAAACATATAAGCTCTTGGTGTCATGTGCAAAATAATTGTTGTTTATGGTATTTATTCATTCATTTAAAAAATATTAGTCACTTATTACAGGCCAGGCGTCGTTACAGCCCTGCAGATTATAGTCAGAACATATAAAGCCTTGCATTCATTCACCACATTATTCATATCAAAGTCCACATAATTTATTGTGCTCATGGCTGGAACTCAAACTGACCTCTTGTGGTATTTTTACTGAAGCAAACCATGAACGAAGAAAGCACTTAGTGCCTCAGAAAGGTGAGCTGGAATGCACATTCTTTACATTGTAGGTTATTTTCAAAATTGTTCCTCTGTGAGGACAGAGACCAACAGGAGAAAAGAAGGTGAAACAAGGAACTGCTTCCAGCTGAGAGTGTTGTTACTCACTGATAACATTTGCACTTAAGTCAAATTATCATCCCCTCTTCTCTGTTCCTCTTACAGGGACCAACTTCCCTGTTCTTCTCAGCCACCAATAAAAGCACTGTCCTCATTTCTAACTTTCAACACTTGCCTGCTGCTTTTGCCAGCATGTAGTTACCTATGGGAAGGCATTTTATGGACTGAAAATGCCTGGCTTAAGAAACTTCTTTCCCCCCAAATATGCATAGCAAAACTGATGGTAACATATGGCCCTATATTTTTTCCCTTCTTGCCAGTTCACTAAAATAAATTTACTTTCAATTTACATATTCTTGTCTACATTTCAGAGCTTTAAAATATATTTGTAAGGTCTGTCCTGTCTATCTTTTTCTAAGATTATGCAACAGCTCTGCATGCTGTTTAGGAAATAACAGGAACTTTTATGATTTTTAGAATCTTTCATTTCCTAAGAAATTTAGAAAAGTTTATGAGATCAGAAAAAGAAAGGCCAGAATATCCTTAGAGATGTAAAATTATGTAAAATGTATAATAATTGTTTCCATAACTAGCTGGTAATATACCTTTCAAATTTGAAAGCTAGTCTACTGTCTACAAAATTCTAATCAAATTCTATTAGGTAGGTTTTGCTGTCTCTATACAATTCTGTTTGGACTCCTTAAGCAAAGGTCATATTGTTATAATTTGTAGAAATATTGAAGGGGCTCATGGTGGGGATTTCAAAATAAGCAGAAACTTACAGACTACAGAATTTGTTAAAATGGAAATAATATTATTTTCGCTCAAAGATAAGACAACTTTGTTTTTCTGTGAGGGAAATTGGTAGGCTTTGAGAGAATATCTCCAAAGACTGTCTTCCCTCTTCTGGGTTCCAACCTCAACATTCTTGAGATTTTTGTCAATGGGGTGTTAAATGTAGAGACATGTTCTGTAGGCAGAATATCATGCACCTGTGACAAGAGTGTTCCAAAAGTAGGATATGGAGACACCTGGTCTGCTTTACTTGCTTGTTTCTAGATTTAATTGTGGAGAACAGAGCTGTGACTAGGGTTTTATAAATCTATGATGGGATGGGTCACCAAAATCCTTTTCTGATTGTGTGGCTAACTGAACACTACTTAGCCATTACTCATGGATCATGGGTCAAGAGTGTGGAGTGCTTAAACTCCAAGGACCATTGCCTTTGCACTGAAAATCATATCACAGGTAATGTTAGGGATGCTTATGAAATCAAGAGTAAAGAGAGACATCTTAAGATTGTTTTAAATGGTGGCTCTCAAATGGGGGAAGCTTTGCCTTCCAGACAGGGGACACTAAACTGTGCCTGGGGACATTTTTTGGTTGTCAAAAGTGGTTAAAAGCCTACCAATATCTGATGGGCAGAGGCTACGGGTTTTGCTAAACATCTTTGTTTTGGTTTCTTTTGTCTTTGACATAGTCATTTGAATGTCTCAAACAGCAATGTCAAAATGTAAATACGGCTTATTGTTTCCAATATGTGCCAAACTTTGTACCATTCCAGAGTTTATCCTCTTCCTCCCTTCTTTGCTAAGCCTCACACCATTTCTCATAATATCCTCAAATCTCTCCCCATTCCAGACACCCTTCATATCCTATTCCTGACCCCATCCCCAAGCATCGTCTCATACCTCAGTTTCAACTGAGGGATTGGATTCAAAGATGTTGTAGTTTAAGGGAAAAAAAGACAAATGTTATATTTCTTTAGGCTGCAGAATGGCTTCATAGAATATGATGTGCCCACACAGGAGGACTCTTCAACACATTTTGCCTACAATACTCAGGTGAATTCTGACTCCTTTTCATTAGTGGTATTTTGCATTATGGAGAAAGCATCCTCTAACAGAAGAAATGCCTATTGCTGCCCACAAATTTGCTACAAACAGTCCATATTGGCCATGGAAAGGAGATACAAAAATCATCAATAATAAAAGCTATAGGTGACCATTTTATTTAAAAAGGAAAAGAATATGACAAAGCATCACATACCACTTCTTTTCTGCATAACAAAGTAGGTAACTTATATTGTTATCAAAAAAGAGGAGTAGGATTCAGTCTCTGAATTTTCAGAAAGGTAGATATTTCTTAAATCGGTGAGAACTATTAGTCATGGTCAAGAAAGATAGAATGAGTACATAGTAGAAGAAAGATTACAAAGCTGGACGATGATTTAAGTTTTTTAAAAACAATTTTACATTTAAATTGTATTTAGAGACATGAAAGACAAGATTAGAGACAGTCAGGGAGTGGTATTACTGCATGTGTGCTCAATCATGAAGGTTTAAAAACAGTATAATTAAGCTTGCGATCTCAAAGACAGTAGCGTGTCTGATTGTGGGGAAGAGTCTCATTGTGAAAGATGGAGCAGATGTTCATGCTTGTGAGACACGGTGACAGAGATGTCTGATTTGGAGAGATCAATACTTTATGATTGTGGAGTTTGACATTACTAATCTGATAAAGAGAAAACTCTCACATGGTACAGCCTGTTCTGCCCCTCTTGAAAAATACAGTGCATTTAGAATGTTATTTCTCTTTTAGTTAGGCAGACAATAAATGACAGTCATATGAAACTATTCCTTTCTAGGCATTTTCACTAGACTGGAAAGTCATAAAATTGCAGAGGAAAAGAAAAGAATAATGAGAGCTAAGGGTCCATTTTGCTCTGCAAATTCTTTTGGAAGGATGGTCTCACCTTCGGATCGCAATGGTAAATCACACACTTCCCCCACCCCCCCCATTCTAAATTAAGAATGTGTCATCTATGTTAGCCTCTTTTGATCACTTATATCTCCACCCAAAACACTTTCCCTCAAAAGGAAAAGACAATACATGCATAGTAGCCAGTGGAGTCTTTTATTTTTAATTTTACTTTATAATTTCTCTAAGCCACTTTTTGTAATCGCTTACTTCAAACAAATGAGCACAGCCAATTTGCCTGGGGAGACAAGAAATGCTTCGTGTCCTGAGGACTTTCTGTCTTCCATAGAGAGCTGAAATTTGGCATCATGTAGCCCCATCATAGCCAAGAAATTAAAGGATTTTCTATTCCAATAGCTAGCTGAATTCAGTGATGTTAGCCTATTAGGAATGTGTGTGTACAGTCAATAGCACCTAAGACTGATAGGAAATGAGATGTGTCAGAGAATTCTATCAAAAATTGCTGCAGCTGCTGGGTTTCTGCTAGAAAGTAAATAACAAATATATTGACATGCATTTTCCTTAGAAGAGCAGCAGCTCTGATCAATGCTGTTAGAGGGCTGCCTGGCCAAGTCGGGAGTTGCCTATGACAGTCTGAGCTGACGCCACATACACTGATGTCCTTGTTAGTCTGATTTGCCAGAGGAGAGCCCAATTCTTCCAAGTCAAATTCTCTAGATACTCTTCTAAATTGACACTAAAATTATATGCCATTTGGGGAGTGATAACGTGTATCTCTCAGTATTTTCTCGTCACTGAAATTTCCTGAGTTGAACCATGAGAGAGGCACATGACTCCCCTGCCCTCACTCTCCCTTTCTGTTTCTCCAAACAGGCAGTGAAAACATTTTGCATAAACAAACTCCCAATCATAACTAATCATATGGTAGCTGACAAAAGTATGTTATCTTACACTATGAAAATACTAATCAAAGCAGCTTGTCAATTGTTAAAGTTAATGATTTAGATATGCAACACTCTGCCTAAATTTTAGTAGGTAATTACATAATTATACACAGGTTAACACAATCAAAAATAGTAATTGCCTCCTCAGTCTTTAGACTATGTCAGGGGACTGCAATCCCATTCTGGAAATAACTGCTTATCTCATGGTGTTTGAAAGCATGGGTATGACATAACTATTTTGCTTAGGAAGGAATTTCACACATCTGGGTTCAACTCGATAGATAGGGTCAAGATAAAAGATTTGTCTGTTGGGGCTCAATAAAATATGCTCTTAAAGCACTGTATTTACAAGTTTTTATCTCTTTTGAAGGATGAGCAGGCTTGCTGTTAGTTACACAGTGGTCCATTCTAATTCATAGTGTCCCTTTTCCCCATCTCGAGCTTCAGAATTTAAGTACAAGTATTTGTTAATTTATAGATCTAAAGCACTTCAGGACAATTTTCCTCAAAACAAATTTCTGGAAAGCAAAACTTTTCTTTATTGATTTTTATTGTGCTATTGAAATCATGTTTCATTCAGAAAAAAATAAATCTCCAGAAATTCACTTACAATATTTTGTGGTATAGAGCATTGAAGTACTGGGATGTTTTCTAGAACTTTCAAAGCTGTTTAGATTATTTTAACTTTGGACTCTCTTCCTCAAACCCAAAATCTGGGAAGGAAGGAAAAAATGGAAGGAGACTATTGTACATTCACTGTACAATGAATCATATACATTCTTATGTTCTTTCCCTCTTTCTCCTTTTGGCCTTCTTCACCCCTTTCCCTTTGTTCCTTTTTACTGAATCTTTATCATGTGTCAAGAGTCATGAGACATACTGGGGCTATAAAAAATGAAAGTAACACAATCTGAAAATTTAGGAAATCCTCAATAGAGTTAAAAAAAACAAGTAGAGAGCTGCTGTCTGTGAGCTAAGGTATCAGAATAGCAATATAAATTGGAAATTATGAACATGGAGGCAGGGGCTTTTAATTTTGTAATAAGAAGGGAAAATTGGGAAAGCTTAGAAAAACCAAGGCCTTTATCTGAATCATCAGTTATTCAAAGCAGAAAGTGTATGTGTTTTGGGAGTGAGGGGGCATTCAGGTGGAATGAATAGCCTGTGCAGAGACATGGAATTCTGAGAGCTTGATAGAATTGTTTGAAGAGCTTTGATATATCCAGAATTTATGTGTAGAAGTATTAAAGGGGACCTGTAGGAAAATCTCTTATGGTGCCTAACGCTTCTAGGACCACAACGTAATGACTTCTCTCCCCCAACTTACATAAACATGTAGAATTAATAAGCAGTGGCTATTTCCCTAAATTAGGATATGTCAAAGTCTTCTTGTCCTTTCCTTCAGAAAGTCAGTATAGCATCTGTGCCATCTGTAAATCCCCCACGGAAAACCTTTTGCTCGTGCTTCTTTCTCTTTGTATGTTTCTACAAAAGAATAGTGATACACTTGTTCTGTGGTATTCTAAATGGGTTAAAGACTTTTGATTGGACATTATTATGGGCCAATAATTTCTGCTCATGACGGCATTCAATCAAAATAATGAAATTTATCAGGCATTCTCTCTTTGCCTTAGAAAACAGAATGAATCTGAGGCAAAATTTATATGCTAATGCTTTATTGTAGAATATAATTCAGGGGCAGCAAGAATAAAGGGAAACAAGAAATGAGGAAGGGACAAAGAGAAATGTAATGTAATGTGATGTGTTGAAGTGGCCACAGCTTCAAAAGAAAATACAGACATTTACTTAGCTTTTGGGATGTCTCTGGAGAACTTTAAAGACCATGTTGTTGTTTTTTTTGTTTGTTTTTGTTTTGTTTTTGTTTTTTTTTTGTACAATTTGCAAAGGGGAGGGATGGAGAGGAAATTATCTTCTGGATCTTTCTGTTTTCTGTTCAAAGCGTATCCCATGCCATTACCTCCCTCACCCTCCCAGGTAGTGTGGCCAGCATATGCAGTATGTGGCCATGCTTTAGTCCGTGCTTCCAGAAGGAGAGGACTCTAGAACATAGTAAAGCCCAATACATATGGGACAGTTTACTGAGAGGAAAGGACCAGTCTGTGGAGTCTTAGACATGATTCTTTTGGCCAGAAGTAGCATGCTGAATGCTATCATGGACAGAAAGGTCCGCTCACCTTAACGATATACTTAACTTACTAACCATATGTTTTGCAAAAGTTTCTAGGTCAAATTCAGTCCTTGGGGAGTAGTTGTAGATTAAGTCAGGCTGGAGGGAATGCAATCCCTCTGAACAGACCTATTTACCATAGGACACTGGGAAGATCTGACCTATGGCTTGCTGTGACTGAATGTTGTATGGCTGGAGGTCACTTCCAGTTTGATAGTTAACATTAAGAACATTTATCAGAATGACTTTTCCTCTTGTTAATAGAGGCTCTTCCCACCACCTCATCAGAATATGGCCTTTCTTTAAAAATACAGCATACAAGTGTTAAAAGTTTTAAAACCTAATTCTAAGTTTCAAAAACAACATTTTGTAAATGTCATTACAAAAATAGGATGTTTTCCATGCAGGCTGATCAGTTCCTTCTAGGCATAATTCCTGCAATGTAGGTAGCCAATCCTAAGTATACAGGATTGGCCATAGGTTGTGGAACTCAGACTGAATAAGTCATTCTTTTCCTAGTACGATTACTTGAGATAAATGAAAAAATTCACACTTCCCTACTAGAATGAAATCTTTTAAAATAGATATATATGTACATATATACATATGTACATATATATGTATAGATATATATACACACGTAATATATATACATGTGAAATACATATTTTGATGTCACCTTTCACTTTTAATTTTGATTTAGATGACAAGAATTTAATTTCTACTTTGCAATTACATTTAAGAGTTCATGTCTTAGATTTGAGAGTCATGGCTGAAATAAATACCAATACCTATACATAAGTTTGTTTTTAATCTATTTTTAATTTCTGTTTCAGTGGAACCTGAAATGTTGATCTATTGTCCTTCTTTGCATTGCATTGAACCTATCCGTTGCTCTGCTCTCAAATGCTAATATTTCTGTGACATGCAGAGCCTTGCTTCTATAGCTTTTGCTTCAAGCATCACCTCATTATTCTTTTTAGCTCCTTATTAGAGAAAAGCCACTGACCTCTTACCTGGGTCTCCCTATCCAGTTAGTACTTGTGAAAGGGCAACTCATCTCAAGGCTTCTATGTACCTGCTGTGTTTCTAAATCACCTTATATTCTTATCTTTCCCATTTCCATCGCAGAATAGAAATATATAGACAAAGTAGTATCTTTCTGCTATTTCTTCCCTTATCGAAAAGCCCATGATAACTTACCTTCATTTAAAAGATGGCTGCTTTATAATGTTATTGCTGATGAAAAGAAAATTTCCTAATATTTATCTTTCTAAAACTCACTTCTATCACTTCTTTCTTTCCTTATTAATGACTACTAATTAGCGTTGCTTAGAAAATACAACTCTGATGCTATATTTTCTTTGTGCTTTTAAGAAAGTCCAGTTTTCCTCATCCCACTCCTAGTTTTAAATCTGAGTTCTTTTACTTCTTACATTTAGACATATTTTGAACATAACATGTCAGAACTGTTTTTAAATGAAGTGTTTGGTCACAGCAACAAATACTGAAGTCTTTCTGTTAATGGAAATCTTTCCCAGGGCCCACACCTTCAGGTGCTTTAAAGCTGATGGAAACAAAATATCATTCTAGTACCTGAATTTAAGATATTTCCATACAAATTCAAACCAAACAGACAATTTTCACAGATGACACCAAATTTCACAGTTTTCTTTTTTCAGTGAGACTGATTTATGTAAGACTTTTACTTTGATCAGTGACCCTGAATGAGAATCCTACCACTTCTGACCAGGTTTGAGGATGAAGTCAAAGGGCTGTATACTATGTAAAGTGAAAATATTAGTGTATACAGATGATGGGTTTACAGTGTGTGCCCTATCAAAAGCCAAACTGAATACCACAAATGTATAACACTGATAGATGAGATAGGAGCAGTTTCAGGAAAAGGAAAACAAAACAAAACAAAACAAACCTGACTAGTAAGAAGGTAACAGATTTATTATAAGTAACTCTAGGTGAATTACTTTTGGGTGCTATAATGTTTCTGAAATCAACATAATCTCCACTTTTGTCATTGAGTAGTAAGGTAAAGGCAAGCATTAAAACTGGATCAGGTATAGGACTCCTGGGTGGCTCAGTCGGTTAAACTTCCGACTTGGGTTCAGGTCATGATCTCATGGTTCGGTTAGTGAGTTTGAGTCCTGCGTCGGGCTCTGTGCTGATAGCTAAGAGCCTGGAGCCTGCTTCGGATTCTGTGTCTCCCTCTCCCTTGGCCCCTCCCTCTTCCTCTATTTCTCTCTCTCTCCCCAAAATAAGTAAAAATTAAAAAAAAATGTTAAAAAAACTGGATCAGGTAAAGCCTAATGTTTACAAGGAGGAATGCTGTTGCATGCATCAGCAACTTCTCATGTGCCAATTTTTTGGAGTACACAACCTTTGGCCAAGGTTTCTTCCTCATTCTTCAGAATGCCGAATTGGTGGTGAGGAAGCATAGTGTGTAAGGTCTCTGCACAAATGAAGTTTTAAAAAATATGTTTAAAATTTTAAAGCCTTAAATTTTAAATTAAAATATTTATCTTTTATATGGAGAGGCCCAGAGTATTGAAAAAACCATCGATAAAGCACAAGGGAGAGAACTATTTTCATTGATGGCACTGTATAATACTTGTGTTTTTGCTTATAGCAGTGTTGGTTACCAAGTGATTTCTCCAGATGTAGAAGAAGACTGAAGATGGTTATGTCTTTGTTAACCATGAATGAAATCAGAACTGGGGAGGAAAAAAACCAAAATTATGCATAGAGGCAATAGACTTGAATTGCTGATCTAGACTTGGAAAGCTAGCATACTAATGTTTAATGAGAAGCTTCTGGGCATCACATAATAAAAATCTGAGGGACACTTACTTTTCAAGTTGTAAGACATAGCAGAATTATTTCTTGACCACTAGGTCATGATCAATTCTGGAAAAAAAAGGGGGGGGTGGGGAGAAAGTGAGAAATTATCCTGATCCCCTTTATCACCTAAAAAATTTAAACCAGTCATCCCCCATGTCTTATACTGCCATAAAGTTTGTCCATTTCGTGTTACTTGCCTACTTAAAACCCTTTATCAGATAAAGTATAATTTCTTGAATAGTATAGAAGTTCTTTCGTCTTTCAACTCTTGAAATAAATATTCAGTTTTGTCAAGCCACTTCCCCAGTTAAACCATGCACTGCAACTGTCTGTATTATATATAATTCCCTGAACATGATGACTTTTGCATACATTGTTCCCTTAGCTTGGATGCCTTAGCATCCTACTGTTTCTATGTCTATCAGACTCCTACTTATTTTTGAAAATCAACTATCACCTACAGACAAAACTATATGGATATAATCCTATTTACATTGTTTCTATTCTCTGTATATGTTTTCCTTATTTTTCTCCTGTTAGTTTGTCATTTTACTTGTTTATCTCTCACACTGTAAGCAGTTTGAGGGCAAACTCTAGACCTTTTTCAACCTGCACACCAGTATATAGCTTGATATTTAATGCACAAGAGTTACAGGTCAGAAATTCTTGTGGGAATAGTGAATGGATGAATCTAGGAAATACAGGTAAGTCATAAGTATTTTCTGGATACTAGTTAAATCCATCTCACTTAGTTTGGAAAATGGATCCCAGCCCAAAGGGCAGCTTTGGATTTAGGGATCTCTCCAAAGAAAGTTTAGAATTCTGTTCTTCAGAATGGAAAGCCAGCTTTCACAAATCCAGAACTGCCTTAGCTGTCCCTCATTGGGACAATAAAGTTGATATTACTGGGATAAGTAAAAGTCCTTTCTTCCAAACCAGTTGTGTTGTCTGGTATATTTGTCTTTGGAAGAAACCACAGAATAAATATTGTGGTGGATTACTTAATTTTGAGTTGGTTAAGTCTTTTAAAGATACATTCATGAAAGTATAAAAGATTGACACTTCAAGGTAGCACTTCTGCAAAACACTGAACCAACTTGCAAACTGCTGACCTAAATAGGATCATAAGAATAAATAGGGAAGATGGGGTAAGAGTGGCTCTAAAATGAGGACAGAGTTTATCATGAGAAGAAAAGAGGAGCATTAGGAGATGACTTATTCATCTTGCATTTTCAGCACCTAGAGCAGAGTTTGATACTTGGTAGATGCTCAATATAGTTTTGTTGAATAATTGAATGAGTGAGTGAATGAACAAGCCAGGCAGACAGAAGGAGGAAGATATGAAGAGCTGCTATATTTGGTGAGTTTTCAGTAGAAGATCACAGAATGAAAAATGTTCTACTCTGATCATGAATAAAAAGCAGAGAAATATATGAAGTATTAGCAGGAGGAGAATAGAACAAGCCTAGATTTTTAGAAGCTCTATGTACGTGTCATTTACCATTAAATCTACTGATATTATATGTACACTTTGATGGAGTTTTATTAAATTTACAATTGTTCAGTCGGCAACACAGTCTAGTTGTACAACATTTCATTACTCATCAAAAGTTCCCTAATGCCCATTTCAGCAAGTTCCCACTGTTATCACGGCCTGAGGCTAACACTGGTCTGCTCTTTGCTTCTGTAGTTTTGTGGTTTCTAGAAGCTCCACATAAATGCACTCCCACTGTACATAGTCCTTTGGGTGTGGCCCATGTCACTCCATGTGCTGTTTCTGGGGTTTCAGACTACACTACCCAGGATTCCTTCCCTTTTCCTTATTGAGTAGTATTCTATTGAACGGACATACCACAGTTAGCTTTGCCAGTTACTCTGGATGGACATTTGAAGTGTCTCCATTATTTTTTAATTATGAACAGTGCTCCTATGAACAACATTCACTTTAAATTTTTTCATGACAATATACTTTTATTTTGGGGAATGCGGGCATATTCTGTGGAGTAGATTTGCTTGGTCATATAGTAAACACTCATTCAACCTTTTAGGAAACACGAAACTACTTTCCAAAGTGCAAAATTGCATCTAAACTTAGGTTTATTTTGTTGTTGTTGATAGTTTTTACTGAAGTTGTTTTCTTTCATAGGTATTGGTGTTAAGTAATTAAACTTATCTAGGGTCAACCAAGCCACTTTCCCCAAATTTGTAAATGGAGATGGGAGAGTCACTATGTTTTATTTTATTATCTTATTTTGTTTAGTTTTATTTTATCTTATCTTATTTTATCTTATTTTTTAATTTTATTTATTTTTTGTTTTGTTTTATTTTATTGCCAAGCGAATCAAAGCAAGACAAAACCCAAGAGAAAGAACATAAAAGCTAGAAGTGTGCAAACTTGAAAACCAGAGTCTGTTTTCATTTAATAAATCTGAGAATTGTGATACAAAATATACCTTGTTTATATATCTCATATATCCTTCCATAAATATATATATACATATATATATGTATATATATATACATATATATATGTATATATATATACATATATATATGTATATATATATAAAATTTCAAATATTTATGTTATTCACACTGTACGTTTAAATTATACACTTGAATTGTCATAATTTTTGATTAAGGGGATATATGACTATATAATCTAATTAATAATAAATTCTAAATGTCTGTGATGGAGAAAAATCATTACTTCTAGTCCATACAACCAAGTGCTAAATGCTATCACTTTCCTATATTGCAAGTAATAATGTATAGGAAATGCTGAAAAACAGAACAGCATTTTATTGGTAGAATAAGTTTCAGTTTGTGAAACTAGACAGTTTTATTATTCCCACTTAAAAAGTCTCTCTTTCCAGTTTTAAACATTGTAGCATAAAGTCACTTTTGAACATTCATTATACAACTTGGGCCAGGCTCAGCCACAAGTGAAGATGACCATGATTAACTCCAAACTGCAAAAGAATACTTTTTGGTTAGTTACACAAAATAGCACATGATTCCTTATCAGCCCTGTGTATATCTGGGCATACATATGAGCATACATATGAGCAAGAACCATTCATGTTTTCCAGGTTTTGAAATCTCTTAATTACATGAAAGGAAAAGCATTGTCAGAGAAAGGCACGTTAAAAGCTTCCTGAATAAAATTGCTGCTTTGGCTTGAGAATCTATTCTCTTAAATCACTCTAGTTGCACAGGGTTTGCATTTCATTTCTTATAGTCATAGTACACATGGTATGAGACAAAAAGGGTTGAAGATAAACATCAGGCACAAGAAACGAAAAAGAAGAAAAGGAAATGGCTTCTTTGTTTTAGTTCCTGGACTTGGCTCTTTAAAGCACTCTCTACAATGGGAAGGGGAGAGGCAGGTGGTAGGTAGGGTGGAGTCACCCCAGTGGTTCCTAAGGATGAGGCCACCTGGTTTAACATCACCCTCCTGGGTCCCAGCTTCCACCTTGATGTGTATGAGACCGCACAGCATCTCTGCACTGACTTGGCCAAAGTCCTGGCACTGGTGTTCCTGAGAATGTCTTTTATTTATGCTTGTGTTCTCCTTGTCTTATTCTCTTCCTGAGAAATATAAGTAACACAAATGATAGGGTTTTTGAAATCTGTGCTTCCATGAGACACTCATGTTTCTCTTTACAACCAGAGAACAAAGTTCTCCATCCTTAAAATTCTGTAAAGTGAGTCAGCCAGTTAAAGCAATGAAATCACCACTGTTCAAAGTGGAACTCACTTATTTAAAAAAAAAATAATGGACTAGTCTATACATTATGTAAAGCTAGTCCTTGGCTATTTTTAAAGCCAGTGATCTAGAATTAAGGTGAAAATAAACATGGCTCAGCGAGTGGCAAGTAATTTTACAAAAGAAAAGAGGAAGTTTAAGAGGTTAACAGAAGTGATCGTCTGCTCATAACTATAACTATTGCTGAGACTTCTTTGGCATCCTAATATTTTGTCTCTTGTCTCTTCTGTGTGTTCTCACCATACGTTTGCTTACACCTATATCTTATTTATAACATCCGTAACTATAATTTTGAATAGTCTCAACTCCACCACACTTACAAAGAAGATACAGTTTTTTTATTTCTCAAATGACCAATGGTTTTCCCATCTAATAACAGGTGAATTCATGGCTGCCTGATCACTTTCAGGTATTATAAAGAAGATAAATCCAGTGAAACTTAAAATTACAATCTTATATCCAGTGTAATGCCCCCTTCTCTCCAGCCCAGGTTTGACCAATAATTGAAGTTTGGGGCGGAGCTTATCTGCTACTTAACTCCTCCTCTCACAATTGGGTTTTGTGTTGAAATAAGCAGGAGGGATCTGTCATGGGGTTTTGGTTGTGTGTCTTTTGTGGATGCTGCTGCAGACTCCTGTCAGTCATTGCTCTTCCCTGGCGATCTTCAACTGGTCATAGATACTATCTGGGTGGCAAAGTACCTAAATGAGAGCACTTATTTGAGGTTCACATGTGGACTCTTCAGGAGCCTCATTACACAGTGTTCTGACGTGAGAATCTATTCTTGCTTGAATTCTTCTGAACGCTCCTCAGCTCCTCCTTGATGAACCTCCCACCCTCACTCCACAGCCTCCAGATGCCTGGATCTCTCTGCCCAGTTGCTAGCCTTCTTAGGTGTGATATCAACATACTGATTTAAGCCTAGCTGCTGCTTCGACCATAGGAAAGGCATCAATTCTTGCTAATCCACTTCTGAGGCAACTAGTATAGCACCATGCAACATTCTAATTACAAACTCTATTTCAGTTGCTGACGGCTGACTTCTACTTCATTGCCCTGAAACGACCTTGAGGACAAGAGATGGAGAGGATCATGGTCATTTGTGAATTTGTGCCTGGCACAAAGTATGAGTTCGTTAAGTAACTGAAATTAGTGAACAGAGGAATTAACAAATGCATTTTTTATAATAAAAAATCACAGGATATTGATATTATAAAGAAAACATAAAATATAATCGTTTATTGAAGTATTTTAACCGACTCTTTTCCTACTCTTTATTTTTAAAATTCCACACATCCTATGATACTTCAGATGAATTAATCATCATTTGTGACATATTTGCACTCATTTTTTCTAATACTCAGCACATCTTGGGAAAAGTTGCATTGTGGAGTCTGTGTGATAGACAGACTTTGGGACAACTCAGCCAAGTAATCACTTCATTTAAATGTCTCAAGTCAGAAGTAGCCCCACAGCTTGGGAGAAGCAAACTGTCCTTGGATGAGTAGCATTTCTGTGGGTCAGTTCCTCCACACTCCACTTCACCTCCTTAGTTCTGTGAACATGGTTTCATAGTGAGCATCTGGGCCTTCAGGTCAGACTGTGGGGGTTTTCCTGTGTGTGTTTGTTTTGTCTAGGCAAGGCCATACGGAAAACATATAGTAGTAGCAGTTTCATTTTTGATCCGTGACAACAATTTTTTATTACATAATTTTAACCATATTTGTTTATTCTGATTTTTAATGAACATGAAAAATGTAAAACTGCATTTCCTAACTCAGCATTTTTGTTTACCTTTCTATAACTTTTCCTTAACAATCCCTACATTTCACTCTCCATCCCCACATTCTCTCACAAAAAAAAAAATTCCAGACAATCCTATTTGTTAACAAAGCTTTCTAGAAGCCACTCTCAAATATCAGTGGAAACAAAGACAAAGGCCTCATTGGACCTGTGACCCGGTAATTAAGATGATGTGGAATCAAGTCCCGGTTTCATAACTGGGGACCCTAGGACAGTAGCTAAAACTCTTTGTATCTTGGCTTCCTCATCAACAAAGTGAAGAAAATAATACAACCTACCATTAAACAGAGCCAAGAACGAAACTCATTTATCAATAGATAAAACGTTGACATTTTACCAAAGATGTGTGTTTGCTTTAAGCACTGATTGCTCAAAACATGCTCTTATAACATGAGAAAGATCAGTTTTAATTTCATGACCCAGGTTGTCTCTAGATTAGAAACCCGCGGCATAAAGAGTGATTTGCTGACAAATATTTGTGCCTCCTCTGCTCAGTCCAAACATCGTGAATGCAGGAAGTGCTTGAGAGTCGTGCTCTGGGGGTGGCTTCGAAGGGTACTCCTGGAGGTCCTCTGCTTGCTGAGTTTCCTTCTGAGAAGGGCTTTTACAGTGGTACAGCACTTTTCCCTTGAAGATGTGCTACGAACTTTACTAAAATGCTGAAAAATTGTCAGAACAGGGATTACTGTCCCCATTTTACAGATAAGGAAAATGAAGCTCCCAGAGGTTAACTGAAGCGTGTAAGGTCCACATACCTATTTAATAGCAAAGTTAGGATTAGAACCCTGTTCCTGATTGTCAACCCTGTGTTCTATCTGCTGTGAGTTGGCAGGGAGCTGGAAAGGTTATCTCATGACAACAGAACGAAAGTTAATTCAGCAGATTGATTAGCCTGAAGGGGAATCCTTTCAGTGTTGGTGAAGAGCCAGAAGAAGCACTTTTCTTTCTACCTGATGTTTTTACCAGGACAGTATAATCTCTCCCATCTGGATCAAAATCAGAATTCCAAGTATCAGGACAAGTTAAATCACTCTTTCCTCTCTGTCTGTTTTGGGGTGGTACTTCTAATTTATATTGTTAACATTTTTAGCGGGCAGCTTGGAGTTAACTCTGTCATACTAGTCTTTGTGGTCCTCCCCGGCATCTTTCTGGATTTGTGGTTGTGGATGATTAATCTAAGAAAAGAATAAATATTCACGTGATTCAGAATAAAAGTGTGAAGGCAGCTTAGAATTTCTGTTAGGTCAATTACCACTCGAGAGGATATTTCTGAAGCAAAACTTCCTCCTTTGAGTGGACTACTGGCTCACATTCAAGAAACAGCGTTTTGAGTGTGGTCTTCTACTTGCATGGAGAGCTTGTTTTGTTTTAACAACCCCGAGGGAATCAAGATCCAGTTAAAACCAAGAGGGTCAGATTTTATGACCTCTGTACAAATATGAAATATGTGTGTTATTTTCATTTTCATAACAAATAAAGAGTCATATTTTAAACGCATATATCTGTTGCGATTTTGTGTTGCTGTAATGCTATTTTAATTTTTTTTTTCATGTTCCATTTTTCTCCGTAAAGAGAAAAGGCTGAGTATTCATTTTGTGTTAATTTGAATGCATGTGCTACTTTTAGCATAAATACCTATATTTTTCATTATAATCAATATTTTCTCATTAAATCTGAAACCATCCCACCTTACTATTCTGTTTCTAAAGCACCAGTCAGCTCTTGCACATCCATGACCTCATTTGATTTTTGCAACATCTTATGAAGTAGAACTTTATAAAAGACACTGTTTGCCATTGCAAACCCATATATGAAAATCTGGCTTTTTTGCTTTGGGGGAAATTTTATTTTTGGCTTGAGTATTACATCATTTGTGAACGTGAGATAAACTGGAATAGTTCTTTCATTTGTAACTTCCTAACTTCAGGTGGTTTTCCAGAAATGTTTATACTGTCAAAGTTTAGATGGATTCTAGGGAAATTTTAGGTATTTTTTTTAAATTTTTTTTTCAACGTTTTTTATTTATTTTTGGGACAGAGAGAGACAGAGCATGAACGGGGGAGGGTCAGAGAGAGAGGGAGACACAGAACCGGAAACAGGCTCCAGGCTCTGAGCCATCAGCCCAGAGCCCGACGCGGGGCTCGAACTCCCCGACCGCAAGATCGTGACCTGGCTGAAGTCGGACGCTTAACCGACTGTGCCACCCAGGCGCCCCTTAGGTATTTTTAAAGGGTGTTTTAAAAATGAGTTACAATGATAATTTTATTTAGGGGAAAATTGGGGCAACTTCATATTTTTATCAGTTTCTTGGGATATTACTTATTTTTATCTGAAGAGATTTTCTCTTTTATGTTTTCTGGTTATCCAAAGTATGTTCGAGTTCTATTTTCATTTGGACATGATCTATTTAACAACTGATACCTTGTTCTTTATCATGATTTTAGGTAAATATCAACAGAAAAATGGAATAATTCTGCAATCTAACCTGTCTCTTTAAGATGTGCAGCAAGGGCCAGGAGCAAAGAATCTGCAATATTCTTTATAATTTCATGGGGTCTTCTGAGGAAATGTGCCAATTTTATGCGGACTCATAGGGAAAAATTTTGATTTCATGTGGATTCGAGTGAAAAGGTAAATTTCATGGGATTTCTAAAAATGGCTGGATTTCTCAGGATCCATGAAATCTATGACAGCCATGGAGAAAATGCACTGCTCTTGTCATGGAGTAAATTTTAGTGCAGTTTGGCAAAACTTTATTTCTTATACACCTGCTATGTGTACATTACACATTTTGAGGTTTTTTTTTTGTTTTGACCATTTACCTTCTTATAGACGTGTGAATACTAAAGATGTACTTTGTGTACGTAACAATAGTGTGGTTACTTTGTTGGTTGCTGAGAGCATACGTTGTGTGGTCACTAACACATGTGATTCATGTGGTCAGTTATGCTGGTGTCAAGGTCAGGATAGTGGTGCTTAGAGTTTTGGTGGTCCTAGTCAGGGAATGGAGAGAAGACTTTCACCCCCATTGTCATAGCTTTCAGAAAGTCATAGAATATTAGAGGAGGTTTTAGATGGTATCCTGTACAGTGGTCTTTCAAGGGTGTTCCAAAGTCTGAACATCTACAAGAGAGTCCCCTGGGGAACTTGTTAAAAATTTATACTCCTTGGGGCTCCTGGGTAGTTTGGTTGGTTAAGCATCCAACTCTTGCTCTTGGCTTAGGTCATGATGTCACCATTTGTGTGAGTTTGAGCCCAGCATTTGGGCTCTGTGCTGGCAGTGCTGAGCCTGCTTGAGATTCTCTCTCTCTCCTTCTCTCTCTATCCTTCCCCCACTCATGCTCACTTATGCTTGCTCTCTCTCTCTCTCTCTCCAAATAAATAAATTAATTAAAAAACATAGATTTTCACTCCTTAGCCTTACTCCAGACAAGTCAACCCAGATTGTCAGAGGGTAGAACTTGAGAATCAACATTTTGAATTCAACTTTCTGGGTAGTTCTGATCCTGCAGTACTGTCTAGTTTGGAAGCCACCGTTCAAATCTAATTTCCTTTCCAATTCAGAACTGTCTACTACATTGTCTCTCGTGACTTCTAGCTCTTCTCTAAGACATCTTCTTGAAGCAGGGTCGTGACCTGGTGAGGTGTCATTAGTTGGACTTATGGCTGGAATTAGGGCCATAGGGAAGGCTGTTGGGGAAGAAAAGATGCTGAAATCCAAGCCTGGAAGCTTGTGCCCATGGAAGCCCAGGGAATACAGCAGCTGTAATAACTGACTGATTCCGGTGTGTCACATTGGTGACAGGCAGTTGTTATTGTCGCTGTTGTTGTTTCTGAAATGGTGAACAAATATTGACAAAGTTCCAAAGAAAACAGAATAAAATTTTACCTCTATTTGGATGGCTTCCACTGCCATGTAAAATTCAGTGTATATTAAAACAGTAAAAATCAACTTATTTTAATATGTGAAATGATGTTAGATTCTAATTCAGATAATCAGTAAAAGGTTTTTCACACACTTGAATGTTTAATAGGTCATTAGAAAGTAGTGTCAGGTACAGGAACCATCTCCCTTATTCAGGACAATAGGCACTGCCAAGTCTCTAGCATCCCTGTACTTTCATCTTCTAAATGCCATAATGCCTCTGAACTGCCATGATAACAAAAACTTCTCAAATTTCCAAAACGTCTTCTAGGGTGGTAGGCATTTTGAGAACCGTTTTCACTGGTTTTCTTACTTCTCAGCCATATCATATGCAGATCTTTCTGAAATGGAAACTTTCTCATGTAATTCCCTTGTTTGAAATCTTTCGATGTTTCCCCATTCCCTGCAGGGTAAAGGGCAATGTGTTAGTTTAGCCTACAGAAACCACCATTGTCTGCTTATTCTCATTTCTCTGATTTCATCACTAATGACTGCAGGTATATTGCACTGTTTAAATACTGTGCTACTTTATGCCTCCACATCTTAAGATGTGCATTTTGCTCTTCCTACAATATGATCTCTCTTCACTTTGCTCATCCAAAACTCAAGGATCGCATTTTTGATAAGTTCTCTTGGACAGCCAGCTTTGATTACATTGACTCTCCACTGTGCTCTTATAGCAGTAATCTAGGCACACATTGTACTGTGTTATTGCTGCATTCAACCTCTTAAAATGAGAAGTTTGATATTTTTCTAGAAGGTATCTGTATTTCTTATCATGGTCTACCAAAAAGTCTTTCAAGGTATGATCCCACGTATCCATCTAGCCTCATCACTCTTCCCACCAACACTCAGCATTTCACCCACATCTAAAACTTGCTTTACTGTTCGAGGAGTTTACCTTACCCTGCAGCCTCTACTCTTGGACATGCTGGAAAAGAAATTGCTGTTGTCATCACCTGTATAACTCCTGCTCATTCTGTGAGACTCAGCTGAGATTGTCACCAAAGTCTTTGAGAAGCTTTTAGAGGTCGTATAGAAAGCTTGGTACTGAAGTTGTTGAAGTATGGAGGCATGGTCTATGTGTACAGAGAGCTAGTAATCTAGTTATAAATCTTCCCTCTCTCCTGAGGCTGGATTAAGAGCCCTTCTTCCATCCAGTGTCTGGCGCAGTACTTTTTTCAGAGTACTGCGTTACATGTGGACTGTGAGCTTCTCAAGGAAGGCCAATGAGCCAACTTCACTTCTGTGTGGTTAGCACCTGGCTAACCATAGTAGACACTGAAAGAGTAGATAAAAACCTGGGAGGTTTACTAATGATCAAGACAACTTTTATTAAAAAGTTCTCAAGTGGCAGTTTTGAGGATACCTCTTCCATATTTTGAGTCCTGATCAGTAGCAAGTACAGTATTTTGAAATAGATCTTCACAGAGTTTTCTAATGACTTTTTCTTCTTCCTCACTTCTACTGGAGTTTTCCTTCTTCATAGCAGCGCTGGAGCTCTGGCTTGTCACCCCTGATCTCTCTAACCTCCTATAAAGGGCAGGTTGGGGAAAGCAGGTTAACATTTGCACAAATCACCTTGTGTGGATTCTGTGTGCAAGTGATGGGGGTCAGCTACATGGTTACCCCCCAAAATTAAATAACGGAAAGGAAATGTTTCTTTTTGAAACCCCCTTGGTTCCTAGTTACCAAAAATTGAAAAATAAAAGAAGTCTGGATCCTACTTTTACCTGATCCTGCATGGAATGCTTGATTTTCTAGGTAGACAACCTCTGATTTTGTTTTCTTTCTATGAGTAGGCTCCTGCTTAATATGAAATAAACTCATCTTTTGAAAAAAATGTTCTGTGAGTTTATAATTTTAATTTCCAGAGCACAAGTCTGTAAGACAACCAGATGCCCCCTTCCCCACATAACATAAATTGAAAAGTTGAGTTTCTTACATTTTGTTATTCTGATTATTTGTAATGAAATTAAAAAAATTAACTTTCTAGCAATACAAATGGCACTGAGAAAAATTATAGAAATTGTCATATGGATTCAGAGGTAATTTTCAAAAAACAAAACTTACCGTCTTCTGTGAAGAAATACACTCAATGTATATTTTAAAAGTATCGCCTAAAATAGTTTCTTTTTCAAACATAAAATCCAATGAAACTAAAAATATTAGAAGCTATAAGATGTTTACATAATGATTTTAAAACAATCTTATCGAATTCCCTTCCAGTAAACATTTCTACTTTTGTCTTTGAATCATAAAATCATAAATTTGGGAAGTATGTTATTTTTATAGTAGAAAGCAAGAAAGACAATTGTTCATATAAGAGATCCATAGACGTGGGACACAGTGGTTTCAGAAAAACCCCAAATAATTTGGGTTGGGTACTGGGCCCATCCTTACAGGTGGTGGTGTTCTCCTTCCTTGTAGAATTACATCCATTTTATTTTTTCCTCTTAGAATCACAGTCTCAATTTTTGCTAGCTCCTGGTATAGATTTCACAACTGAATTCTGGGAGTATTATCCTGGGCAATCAAAGGAGCTCATTCAGGGGCTCCCACCCTCTTGAGACATGAGCAGAACACAGGGCTAAATTCAGGGTTAGGGGTTAATGAAAACTCCTGCACTTACCTTCTATACATCGAGTAAAGCATTTAAGATCCAATGGACGATGGGTGTCCTTGCAGCATCCATCCCTTAAATTTGGTAAGAAAAGAAGAACTGCTCATATCTTTAGCTTGTAGGAGGAGATATAAGATAAAATGCAAGAAGAACTTTGGTATAAAGAGGAGCCGAAAACACGATTTGTCCCTAGGGAATGTCAGCTCTCCTCTGTCTGACTCTCTTTTCACTCACACACACACAAAAAAAAAATACTGAGAAATTTCAAAGTCACTGGGTTAAAAGAAAACTTTAAAACAGCCAGGGTACCTACAAAGCAATCCCTATTCTGCCCTGAGTTATGTAGAGAGCAGCTTGGATCTTCACATATCTAATACGGTGTCAGAGCCCAGCCAGTCCCCAGATTGTCATGAATCTTGCATGAAGGCTAAGTGTGGCTTCGGTACACTGCCATTTGGGGGTAGGAATTGGAACCCCTTTTTATTAGAGTCCCGAGATCCCCAAATCCCTAGACATTTCAGAAGAAGCATTTGAAATTGTCATTTAAAAAGCAAACGATCAAGTGAGATTTTCCTTGTTGCATTCTTTATCAAGAATTAGCTGGAAGTATTTTGTGTTGTATTTTGTTGTTTTTCCTATTAAGACAGAGAGAAAGGTAATAGCTTGTTGTGTCCCAAAACCATTTGGATATGTTGCTACATAATTTAACCGAATTTCTCCCAAAGTCCTAGTGATTAGGTATTATAAATGCAATTTTAGATGGGCAGGAACTTGCCCAGGGAGGTTAGGTGACATGTTGAAATCACACAGCGTTTAATATGTAGTAGATCCCAAATTTAAAATCAATTTTGTCTGATTCCAAAACCCGTGCTTTTTCTACTGACTCCTAAAGCCTCATAGAAAGTAAAGAAATTGAGGTACCTGACCTAGCCAGCGAACTGCAAGGCGGTATGTTTCAGTTCCCTGGTTTCTGAGCAATTTCTCCATGAAATGGTGATAGTACCACCATATCACGTTTCAGCATTGTCAAAAATAGTGAATACTGGTAAATTTTTATTTAGGACCAGTACAAAACTTAATATCTCTCCCTCTTGTCTACTCACAAACCTGAAACTTCTGTATACACTCTCTCTGAAGAGATTTCTCCGACCTTCCACACCTGCGTTGCTCTGTGTTAGCATTTCCTTATCAAAACACCTATTTTCCTACCTTATTTGCCTCATGGGAGTTTGAAATAGCGAAGTAGATAAAGGTTTCAGAGAAAAAGGAAAGAATAATAGGTCAGTTGGTCAATCATACATTCTCCTGGATTAAAAATGATGAGTGAGGAAGTATGATAATAGGAGTGCATTGTAACTTCTAATTAAACAAATAGATCAGGAATGAAAAGAATCATTTTGCCCTTGCTTCAACTCTACTTCGTGGTCCACAGTTGACTTGAGTCAAATGAATTTTAATCCTTTTTTGCCACTGGCAACAAAGTAAACCATTATCTGGCTGAAAGCAAAAGGTAGGCACTTCTGTAGGAGAGAGCTAATTTATATATTTATTTGGTAATATTTACTCAGCCTTAGAACTGTGTTTGGGGCTTCAAAAAATTTCTAAGGAAATGCAGTAAAAAATATACCATCCAAGATTTTCCTGTCACTGTCAGCTATTTCTTTAATAATCTTCCTTTGCCTCTTTACCAGATTTTAAACTCTGTGAGGGCAAAGAGTAATTTATTCTCACAACTTGTCTGTTTTAAGGCTTTTGCTATATTTCAGGCATTGTTCTAGGTACTAGGGGGATAATGGCAGGAAACAAAACCAAGGACTTTTGATAAGTAGCTAGTATTCTAATGTGTGTGTGTGTGTGTGTGTGTGTGTGTGTGTATGGGGGTGTTGAGAGGGTGTTTGTGTGTGTGTGTGTGTGTGTGTGTGTGTGTGTGGAAGGAAACTGATAATAAAAAAGATAAATGTTTCAGGTGCCATAAATGGAGGCCTGTGATGCTAGGTCCCACAAAGAAAAATAAAACCAGGGTAAGAAGTTAGAAAGTGGCTGGGGAGAATGGTACTTCCTATCTTATACTGAATAGTCAAAGAAGATTCTGAGAGTTTATGTTTTGAGCAAACACCAGAATGAAGTGAAGGGATGAGCCCTGTAGTCATCTGAGTAAGAACATTCCCAGCATAGGGGAAAAACAGAGACAGTGGCTGTGGAGTAGGAGCATGTGTGGCACTTTTCAGCAACAGCAGAGAGGCCACTGTGGCTGGAAGAGAGGAAGGAGGACATGGTAAAACAAGCAGTCAAGGACCCTATATATAGGGCCTTGTAGGCCATGGCCAAGATTTGAGATTCTACTTTGAATGAAATGGGAAGCATTAGTGGGTTTTGAGTGAATAGAGCTTGCTCTGACTGCTGTGCTCAGAATAGAGTGGAAGACCAAGCATGGAGCTCTGTTGTGCTTATTTCCTGCCTGGATAAACTTAGAAGGATGTAGAGGGATTGAGTGAGATGATACACAGAAAAAGCAATGAAGTGAGTTCATACACCTGAGGATCCCAGAACTTGGGAGTCTTCAGTGTGTTAGCTTGGGAGCCAGAGATGAGCTTGGCCACGTTACTGTCTGTGTCCAATTCCAGCTCCATTTCTTGTGTCATTTGGGAGAAGTCACTTCAGTCCTGCATGCCTTGAATTTCTCATCATAAAGTGTGAAAAATAATAGTATCTACTTTGTAGAATCATTGTGAAGATTAAAATGAGTCCATATCAGTAAAATACACTTAGAGCACCACCTTGCACACCGTGAACACTCACTAAGGTTTCAGCATCATCGTATGATGTTTATACTTGGCAAAATGGTTCCACGTGCTCCGTTGTCTCGCAAGACTTACATAGTAAATTGTGTAATTGTTGTTATTCCCATTTTTGTAAACAAGGGGGTTGAGGTTCAGAGAAGTAAAGTGACCAAGCTGGAAATCAGTGGTGCTGGGACTCAGCCCAGATCTTCCAGGCCCCAGTACTCGTGTTATTATGTGTTCCTGCATGTGACTATTTGCACGTGTCTGAGAAGAACTCATGGTCGGGCTCCCTCACTCTAAAGTGGTTAATTTTCTCTTATCATGACCCTTAAAACCTTTGTAAGATATGTGGATGTATGCATTAATAAAAGAAATGACATGAAAGAGGAGGACCCTTTAGACAGGAGACAACAAATTTAGGTTGCTAGAACATGAAACATGGATTTAGGAGACTGGATACCAATCAGTTGGTGACACATTGTGTAATTCTGAGAAAATTGCCTAACATCTTGAGTCCTTGGTTTCTTCATATGCTAAATGAAATCTCAGTATATTCTCATATCTGCTGGCTAGATCTGTGAAAATATATGCCAAGATAAAGATGGAAACATTTAGGAAAAAATGCTACATATACCACATGTGTTGCTACTATTAAACTTCTCTAAGAAAATTCAGATCTAGACACCTCTAAAATACCTTCTGGGGTTGGTTAGTAAGCATTTGCTCAAAAACTTGAATTCTTTGCACTTTTCTGGGGGAAGGGTGAGTGTAGATTTAAAAACTTTTTCCTAGTGGCTTAAATTCATGGGGAGTTTTCTGGCTAGCTTAGAAAAAGGTGTCCAGTCCCACCTTCTTGACTTTCTGTGGTAGAAGAAACCACCTGGAATGCTTTCCCAACCATTGTTACCGTGGGAACTCGAACATCCCACAACCAAAGTTAACAAAGCCGTTTATTGATTTCACTAAGTAATTCCTGGGTATCTGTCTGAACCAGTTACTCCACTGGGGTAGGCCAAAAAAGATAAGACAACATCCCTGACCTCATGGAACTCAGAATCCAATGGGGAATAGGGTGTTGCAAACCATGCAGAGACCACATGTCATAAGCTTACAGACTTCCACAAAGTGCTTTGGGAGGATCAAAGGATGCCTAACTCTGACTGGGGTTGGGTGAGGAATATCAAAGAGAATGCCACAAATGATGTTTAAACTAAGCCTTCAAGCCTAAGCAAAAGTTTTCCCAGGTAAATAATTGGAGTGAGAGGAAGGTATTCCAGTAGAAGAGGACTTTTGCAGTGTCATCAAGGCACAAGAGAGTGTTTTGTTCTCAAGGACATTTAAAGACTCAGAGAAGGTTGGATGGAGCACACGAGGGATGAGACTGAATATGTAAGCTGAGTTTAGAGAACTTTTTTTCCAGTGTTGATGCAGTAAGCAGCCTGGTCTAAACAGGACAGTATGTGATCAGATTTGATTTATGCAAAACTTTTCTAATGAACAGACTGGAGAGGAGCAGGACTGGAGTCTAAGATACCAGTGAGGAAGCTGTTTCAACGGGTCAAGTGAAATCCAACTGAAATAGGAACTAAGGCTGGGATGCCAAAATAGAAACTGAATCTAAAAAAATGTTTAAAATAAAATGCATAGAGCTTTTGGCCACTTGGGTAAGGACGTTGAATAAAAAAGAATAACCTAGAATTCTCTCTCCATTTATGAGTTTTCATTAACAGAGGCAAGTAGAAGGACGAGGGGAAGGTTAGCAAAGGGAATGATGGTCAATGAGTTACAGGGTTACAAGTAATAGGCTTGGGGTATGTGAAGGACAGTCAGAAAATGTCTTGTGGACAGTTTCACTTGAGGTTTAGAACCCAAGGAAGGTTTGGAATGGAAATAAGAGACTTGGGATGTTTGGAATGTGGATGATATTTAGATATCAGATAAGGAAGATTAGAGGAAATAGAGTGAAGACAAAGAATAGTGAGATAATCTTAAAAACACCAACTTGAAGGAGTACATAGAGTAAGAGGAATCATGGGAAAAAACAAGAAGGAACAAACAGAAAGGCAGAAAGACAGTGAGAGGCATTGATGGTTATTTTTGATGTTGTTTTGTTTTTTTTAAAAGTAGGCTCCACATCCAATATGGGGCTTGAACTCAGGCCCCTGAGATCAAGAGTTGAATGCCCTACCTATAGCCGCCCAGGCACCCTGCATTGATGTTTTCGACGCCAAAGAAAGCAAGAGTGTGAAGGAGAATGTAAACTCTCCAAGAACACCCCAGACTACAAAATAAATGTTCATTGATTTTGTTATTAGGTGGGCATGAGTGACCTTTACCAAAACAAGTTTAGTGTTGAGGCCAGCAGCCAAATTGTAGAGGCTGGAGAATTAGTGGGTGCTGGGGACCATGCAGAAGCAGGGCCCATGAGTTTGTGTCTTTTTTTTTTTTCCAGAGAGAATTTTCTTTATAAAGAGCTGGACCACAGTTGTAGCTAGAGGGGGCACTTTGGGGGGAGGTATTCAGACATATTTATGCGTTGAAGGGAAAGAATGAGACTATTTTCTTTTATTTTCTTTTTTAAGAAAGTTTTCTTTTCTTTTTTCTTTTACTTTCTTTTTTAAAGTTTATTTACTTTGAGAGAGAGCAAGCGAGTGCAAGTGGGGGAGGGGCAGAGGGAGAGGGAGAGAGAGAATCCCAAACAGGCTCTGCACTATCAGTGGGGCTCAAACTCCTAAGACCCCTGAGATCATGATCTGAGCTGAAATCAAGTCGGGTGCTTAACCAGCTGAGCCAACCAGGTGCCCCACGACTGACATTTTAGAAGAGAAATTTAACACAGTAAGATCTCCTGGATGCAGGAATGTTGTATTAGTTTGAAAGGAGAATGATGTTCAGTGAGGCTGACCTTCCACCCTACAAAGGGATGGAGGTGACTCGAGCAGTCACCATGGTGGGCATGCTCTCTGGGATTGGACACCTTTCAATGTTCAGGGAAAGTGGAATCTAGGGCATACATCCTCCTAGAGAAGAACAAGTACGGGTTTGCCCTGAACTCAGACATTTTATCAAAATATTTCGTAACAATAATAAATCAAATTATGGAAAAATTCGTTTGTATGGATTGCGTTTTGAATTTTTACCCTGCTTCTAGAGGATAAGAGCTAGTCAGGTGATTGGAAAAAAGTCAGTGGCTCTATGGGACTGACCAGCTGAGATAAATTCTCAGTACTATATGGTGTTTATCAGGACTGAACCTGAATTTCAGACCTGGAGGTTTGTCCAGCTGACATCCTATCTGGTTTATGCTTTTTCTGATAGGCAAGTGACTCGGGATCTGACATATAGACACCAGGCCATCCACATATTGATGATATTATAAACTTGCCATGAAGTGGACTAAGCCAAATTAAGCATATTAAGAATGAAAAGTGTAGATGGAAGCTGATGTCTTTGGGATTCCAGTATGTGACTCAGCCAGATCAGTGTGTTAACTTAATGAGGGAAAGCAACTCCCTTTTTCAGGAAGGAAAACAGCCACATTGTCCTGACAAATACACCAATCCCTTCATGCAGGTCCTGTGTCTGTAGAGCGTCCCCCACCCCCAACTTATCCCCCAAAAGCACTCATCTGACTCATTGTAAAAATACACTCAGGGTTTAGATGTTGCCCTTCTGATATCCGTAGCCTTTTCTGCAGACCAATTACTCTGTAAATACGTTGCTTCTGAATTCCCTTTAATGCACAGTTCTTTGTTCCTTTCTGTTGATGTCCTCTTTAGTTTGTGAGCCATTTCCTGCTTCTCCCTTCTCAATACTCATCAGAGTTTTAGACACCTCAATAATTATCCCTCCTAATCTCTTCCTTTCTAATGAACATAAAGCTAATTTTTCTCCCCTTTCTTTGCAGTTATGAACCCGGGTACCACTTATCATTTTGTTACTGTTTCTGTATTTCTTAAAGTCTTTGATACTTTTTCTGGCAATAATATACTTGAAGCCTTGCACAGTATTTCAGTGGCCCATTGTACTGTGATTAGTGTCCTTTGCTAATTTTTGTCAGATTTGTACTAGTTTTATGTCACTCTTTGTTTAGAATGTTTTAGATGACATTGAAGCATTGGTTTTGAATTCCTCTTTCCTTTTGGCTCTAGACCTCTCCCTTAGTCCATATAAACTGTCTTAGTCTATTGGGGCTTCTATAACAAAAATAGCATAGACTAAGTAGCTTAAACAGTAAATATTTATTTCTCATAGTTCTGGAGGCTAAGAAGTCCAAGAACACAGTGCTGGCAGTCTATATCCGCTCAGAGCTGGCTTCCTGTTCATAGTCTTTTGGCTGTGTCTTCATATGGCAGAAGGGGCAAGGCAGCTCTGTGGGGTCTCTTTTATTAGGCCACTAATCCCAATCATGAGAGCTCCACACTAATGATCTAATCATGCTCCATAGGCCCCACCTAATACCATCACATTGAGGGGTAAGATTTCAACGTATGAATTTTGGGGCCACACGTTAATCCAGAATATGCTTCACAGCTTGTGAGCATTTGGGGTTTTACTCTCTGTAGCTTTTATACACATTTACTTCTCAATCTGTATTAACACAGTCTTAGGCTGAACCCATACCTAAATCATTCATATCCTTACTTGTAGAATGCTTGAGCAATCAACTGTCCCAGACTCAGGAAAAAGCCAATATGCCATATGTATTCCATTTGTTTTTGTTTTTTTTTCTTACATAGTTATCTCCCTATCTTAGGTCCCAGCCTGTAAATAAAAAAGGACTTCCCTTATCAAAGTATAGAATGTAAGGGAAAATGTCAAAGCTCTTCTAAAGAGAATTTGTGGCTAGAGTCCATTATATCAATGTTTTTCAAAGTGAAATGCTGTCTCTTTTAATCTATTCTTTTTTGCCTACCAAGCTTAGAGATACTGTCTACTCTTATTTCTTATACCCATAACTTATTATCACCCAAGCCAACACCTAGCTGCAGAGCTAGATTGGGGGGAGGGGCAGAGCTCTAACTGTACCAGATGGCAACCTGGCATAGTTAGGATTCTCTGGAGTTCTTCTGTCCCTCCATCCCACTGAGCTTACCATACACTGAGAGACTTAGACTTGACTAAAGTCTAAGGAATTGACCTGGCTGGAGCAGAACCTCCATATTTTCATTGCCTGTACACAGCAGTTGACTCTCCAGACTTACTTCCTGTTACAAGTAACATGTATCACACTCACCTTTCTGTCTAGGAAAGGAAGTTTTATGTGGGGCTTTTCCATTTGCACATTTGATAAAACCGAACTCCCTGGGAGACAGTACCATTTTGCCTTTGTCTCATTTGGGTGAGACAGGGAAGGAAAGAGGTCCAACAAAGGAATATTCTGGGAAGAAAGTCTATTCCCTAATAGTTCCAGTTTATATATAGAACCTCAAGAACATCATGAATTTTAAAAAGGATTTAATTTAGAAGTATGTACATATTTTATCTTCTAGAGATGTGGTGGCGTCTTTATGCAAAAACTCAAATAAGAGGATACTTGTAGGGCAGTAGCTGTAGTGATTTACTGAAATTGTATCTTCCATGCTGCAGCAGCCTCCACAACAAAAAGGGTTGAAGCGGCCACAGGAGGACTCTGGCAGAGTTAGAAATCTGTCCATTTAACAAAGGGGACAGTGAAGGGTTGGTAGTGTTAACTCACAAGGTAGAGAGAGGTTGGAATAGTTGAGGGAAGTTTTCCACTACCGCCCAAAGAAATTCTAAGAAGCCCATTGTGGGACGAGAAGAGGAGACCTTCCTATGTAAGACCAGCCTATAGGAAGAGTAGAAAGGGACCGAAGAGGAGGTGATACATACAGCGGTCTGTCTGGGATCCCAAGATATAGCATCTGGACAAGGATTCCCTTGCGATAGAGTACAGACTATGGTGGCAGTCCCTGCATGGGATGGTGGCTGATATTGCTGCAGCTGCCACATCTATGAAAGAGGATGATAAAGAAGCAGAATTATGGTCTTTACCCATTCATTTTCCCCTTACTGGTTCCTGGGGAAATATTATTATTTGCACAGTTATGAAGAGAAACATATTCAGGTCAATTTAACAAGCACTTATTTGGCCCTCTCTACATATCAAACACTTTGCTAGATTCTGGAAATACAGAGGCATAGTACACGATTCTGCCTTCAAGATATATTTTAGGATGTTTTGCTCATGTGAGGAGATCATTGTTTTTCATGAGGTGATGTATAAGCCCTCACACAAATGGTCCCTAACTAGTTAAAATGACAAGTTTATACAGGTTGCTGATGAGGGGCCATGCATTCTGTTTCCTGTCCAAACATCACAGAAGGTGATTTCATGTAATAGAATATATTCAACCGGTTAAACCCTTAGAGAAACTTGAGACCACAAGGCACACATATTCTGGTTCCCGAACTCCTTGTCTCTTTAAAGAATATATACACTGCATGCTGGTGTAGTACAAGAATGAAGAGTAAGGCTGTTTGATTCAGGGCTTTCAAATGACTTACTTATGCCCAGGGAAGCATTCAAGTTCAAAAGGTATGGAGACAAACAATTTGAATTACAGAAGCATAAATGGAGACAGTATCAAGTTTGTGACAAAAACATGGGAAAAAAAAAACAGTCATAGCTGAAGTAGAAATCTTGCTTTAGATAATACTGAAATATCTGCCTTATTTCTGACAACCCTCCCCTGTTTCTACTACAATTAGGCTTTTGGTTTTTTTTCTGTTTTTCTGCCTCCCCACCCCAAGAGACAGGAACATACTCAAGGACATAGAACCCTGTATTGGAGCCGGGGTTGAAGCTCAGATATTTTTGGCTTCTAACTCTCTGCCGAGTCCATTAGACTGTGTCTCCTCTTAGTTCTATTATTTGATTTTCTGTTCCCTGTGTGTTTACATACTCAAAGTGATAAAATACATTTTTGTTCTTATGTTACTAATGCAGTAGATGTATTTTTCAATTTTGCCGAACTACAACACTCTTAACATGGCAAATAACTGCTTTCAACAAAATGTTTTCAAGGCATGCCTTGAAATGGGAGTTAAAAATAGGAATGCAAATGCTAATAACAGTATTGATAAAAGAAACTCTGGCTTCAGAAGTGAGAAATTCAATTAGAAAAAAAAGCAAAAGTATTTGAGGACAATACAATGTATGAGAGTACTAATGGAAAATTCAGTTCCATGGCATTATTACAAATTAGATGAAGTTTTCTGCAACATAGTTACCTGCAGGTCAGCTAAAATAATAAGAGGAGTGTTTTCTGGAACTCTCAATTCTCATCTACTTTCTGTAGGTTACATCTTGGAACTTAGATCACTTTGACATTTGTAAACAATGAAAAAACAGGATGACTAAGTCAAGGATTTACCCACTGGACCCAGCCTGATAGCTTAATGTTCAGCTGTTCAGACCTATCAGAAACTTTATCTGCCTACATCTCAGAGGTAAATGCCTCACTGACTATCTATTTTAAGATCATCTAATATACAAGTGCTTAGGTACTAAGACAAATGATTTTATATATATAAAGTATTTCTATATCTCTATCTCTATCTATCTATCTATCTATCTATCTATCTATCTATCTATCTAAAATATTTTTTATATGGTCGTCCCCAAAGGAACTCAGAAGCATTTATCAAACTGCCTGTCATTAATTTTCACAACATCTTTGTGATGGAGCAAAAATCATTCTGTTCATTGTTATCATCAACATTTTTAGATATTATATACTTAAGATACTCTGTAAGACTTAAGAAAGCTGTTGTGTCCATCTGCATGGAAGTTACAAGCTAGGAAGACCTGATAAGATCAACATCACAGATATCAAAACCATTTATAGCAATGAAGAATTAAATGCCCTCCAGAGCCAAAAAGAGTCTGTGTTCTCCCTCAGTAGATTTCAGTTAATAATTGAAATCTTAATACTTTATGTTTTGATATAAAGCTGCTTACTCCAGATCTTTTCTTAACAGACATGGAGTTCAGCTCATCATAAAACTTTGTGAAAAGGACTTAAAGTTTTTGTTTTTGTTTTTGTTTTTTTCTGAAGGCCTTAGGTGAGTGGTAAATTGGCATATCAGAAAGGAGTTTTAATATAGCCTGATCATTTGCCCATAGTTGCAGTGGGGATCGTCATGACAAAGACTAGCCTTTTAAATACATATGGATATGTGGGATTACTTTATATGCTTCATATAAATAATACATATTTATATTAAAAGAGAGTTGGGTGAATACTAGCTCTTAAGCCAGGCTTTTAAGAAGTATATATTCTGGAACACTAGTTGCATAAGATACTCTTGAAATAAAAGGCCAATAAATTTGATAAACTTTTCGTTATTATTCCCTTTTAGATATTAACCATATGTAGTCCTATTCTAAAGACTCTGAGACATCTTAAAGAAACATGTTTTAATCTTGTAAAAATTGCCTGAACTTATTTTAATGCCAAAACATTTTTCATGTAGCATTGGGAAAATAAAAAACACTGAGAAAATAACCTTAATTCATTTCATCTGAATATTTAACAAGTTCAGCACATTCCTTCTATATGAGGGACGAGGGGAGATGTGTAAGCCAAGAGGTGTAATACAGGGAGAAGGATTTTATGAAATGTTGGTGCCATCGACTGAATGTTTGTGTTCCCCTAAATGTGTATGTTGAAAGCTGATCCCCAATACAATGGTACTTGGAGGTGGGGACTTTGGGTGGTGACTAGATCATATGGGTAGACACTCATGAATGTAACTATTACCCTTATAAAAGACCCCAGAGAGCACCCTGGACTCTTCCACCATGTGAGGACACAGAGAAAAGACAGCTATCTATGAACCAGGAAACAGACTTGTCAGACACTGAATCTACCAGCATCTTGATCTTAGAATGTCTGGTCTCGAGAATCATGAGAGAGAGAGAGAGTATTTCATTATTTGTAAGCCACCCAGTCTTGGTGGTTTGTTTATAAGCTACCCATTATAGCAGCCCAGATGGACTAAGACAATTGGGTAGTCTCAAGCGATGCGGAAAGGGGCAAAACAGTCAAATTGTATGGGGCATGGTCAAATTGTGTGGATTGGAGAATGGGAGAAGGGAAGGAAGCTCAGCATGATATTCCATCTTCCAAGGATAAGCCAAGAATGTCTAATTGACTGTATTCATGCTTAGTAATTACAGTTTAAGGAAAACAGGCTTTATTCCTCAATCACTAGGCTTAGATGTATCAATAGATCAGTAGACTTCACCTCATAGACTCCAGTGCGGCTGCTGCCACCAAAATTGCTTACCATAGAAAGATAGCCTCAGGCTCTGTTCATTTCCTATCAGACTCCTCACTTCTCTGTCCAGGGTCATCTGCCAGATTTGCAACATTGGGACAGGAATACAACTGGAGACCTACATACCATATATCTAAATACTTAAAGTAGCAAAGTTGGAAAACTATTGAATGTGTTCTATCCTTCTACATTGACAAGTATGCCTTCATAGGCCAAAGCTGCAAAGCCAGGTTCACGTTTAGAATTCTTATGGTAGGCAGACTTCTAAAAGTAGCCCTTATTATGCACTGAATTATGTTTCTCCCAAATTCATATGTTGAAATCCTAATTCCCAGTACCTCAGAATGTGACTCTATTTAGAGATTGAGTCTTTAAAGAGATAATTAAGTTTAAAATTATGTCCTTAGAGCAGGGCCTAATGCAATATGATTGGCATCCTTATAAGGAAAAAAAATAGGGCACAGGCATATACAAAGGGAAGAAGATGTGAAGACATAGGGAGAGGCTGATCATCTAGAAGTCATGAAGAGGCCTCCGAAAAAAACAATCCTTCCGGCACCTTGACCTCAAACTTTCATCCTCCAGAACTGTGAGCAAATAAATTTTCTGTTGCTGAAGCCACTCAATCTGTGGTCCTTTGCTCTGGCAGCCCTAGCAAACTAATTAATACAGCTCCCAAACACATCCGGCCCTAATCCCCAGAACCTGTAAATGTGAGGAGATGCTGCTCATTAGGTAATTTTGCATGGCACAGCTTTCATCCTAGATTTTCTTGGTAGACCAAAGTAATCATATGAGCCAATAAAAGCACAGAGCTTTCTCTGCTAGCTGAAGAGAAAGTCAGAATGATGAAGAGTCCATGAACTGTTGCCATTCTGAAGCGGGAGGGGCCTTGTGAGAAGAAATGCAAGTGGCCTTCAGAAAATGAGAGAAAGATCCAGTGGATGATGGCGAGAAGGGAAAGGGAACTCAGTCTGACTAAATTCTGCCAAAACATAACTGAGCTTGGAAGCAGATTCTTCCCCAGATCCTCCATAAGACCATAGCCCAGCTGACACCATAACTTTAGCCATATGAGACCCCAAGCAGAGAACCTGTCTGAGCCCATTTGGATTTCTGACCTACAGAACTGAGATGTTAAATTGGTGCTGTTTTAAGTTAGTAAGTTTGTGGTAATTTGTTTATGCAGTCATAGAAATCTACTACAATACCCTTAGAGTTTATCTCAGGAAAAGATAGTAAGGGACTTACAAATCATACCCCTTTTCGTCCTACACTTAACCCCATTCTTCATATAGTCTGAGAGACTTAACCATACACATTCCAACTTTATCTACACCTTCTGAAAACAGCTATTTCTTGGCCACTCTTTGGACCTAGATATGCACAGATTTGCCTCATGACTCATTATTAGAAGGATGGAGTCAGGAAAGAGGCTCACACAGGCAGACCCCAGGCAGGTATCTAGAGCATAGTTCCACTTAGGGAACAAAAACCTCTCGGTGGGTAACTACCCTGGCCTATAGATTGCTTGTCAGAGGTAGAAGGTGGGGGGTTGGAGGGAGTCATGGCCAGATGAGGACTCAGTGGGTCCTCCAAGTGCAGAATCCATGATCGGGCTTCTGTTAACAGGGTCTAGTTATCACACAGTCTCTGATTAGTGCTTTTGAAAACTCAAAAAAGCGAGAGTTCCTATACAAAATAGGTTAAGAAACCACTGTAATGGAAGGCTAATTAGGTTTTTTTTCTTTTAAGTCAGCAGAATAATATAATAAAAATGGAACTTGAGTTCTCTTTGATTCAAAGTTAGGTATAAATTGGATTTGAAGTGGAAGAGATTGAAAGAGGAATTAGCAGATGAGGATGCTTTGCAATAATCTGAACACACGATGAGGATAACTCAGATGCAGGTAACAACACTGGAAATAGGTAAAATAACAACAACAACAACAACAACAACAACAACAACAAACAGTGCAAATATATTTTGTAATATTATTGTATTTGAAATTCAATAGTATTTCTAACTGGAGATGTTTTATATGCAGTTAATGCTATGAAACAGATTGAAGAAACAATCAGCATGGATAGAAAGAGGCACTTTGCTATATAGTTATATAGGCATTATGGGAATACCTGCAACTGTTAGGATATAAGGTTTTTCAGTGGAGTGCAGTACAGGGGATGAAGATAAACCTTAGAGAACTATGAAAGATCAGGAACAGAATAAGAAAACCTGGAGGCAGAGAGAAAGGGTGTGCACAGAAACACCTTTCTAGACGATCCCTCTGCGATGGACCTGAGGAAAAGAAAGGGTGAGGCTCTGAGTCAGGTGAACATGAACCTGGAACATCCTCTCTCTCCTTCCATGATCTTCTCCCTTACATTTCTGAACCAAACTTCTGATTCTCTCTATAGTATTCTGACTTTGGATTTATAACCATGTTTGGATTTTCTATGTCTCTGAACTTGTTCTTGTTTACTACCTCTGTTCCTCAAAGGTCCTAGACTCAGTGCTCCTGGTATCATCTCCGCCCTCATTTCTATCTCATTAGAACTGACGGAGTTCAGTTGGCTCAAGACTTTTTATCCAGCAATACTGGGTGGTCCTTGAGGTTAAATGCAGCAAGAGGGAGAATAAAGATTAAGGAAAGGAGTTAGAGATTAGGTAGTCATCACTGGCCTTGAAAAAGACCACTTCTTGCCAGAAGAATTAAAATAAGTTGATAAATCAATCATCTAACCTTAGTCTTCTCACTCTGTAGTATTGATTTTCCAGGGAATTTTAAGAGTTGCCAATATGAAAATTAATTTTGTGCTCATTGTTTAGAGGAAGAAGGTAGAGCCAGAGTTCAGAGAGTTTGTCATCATATTTCTCATTTCTGTCTTCTCAGAATGTTAGAAATGACTTCAATTTTATTGATCTGACAGGCTCAGAAGTAAAATATTGCATGAACACTTGACTGAAGATGTGACGTAAACTATGAGGATTCCTATAATCATGATCTCAATGATGTGTATGATCATGATCATGATGTGTATGATCTCAATCATACACAATGCACAGTCATCCAGTGCATACATACTTATTGAGTCTTACACTGTTTTGTGGGCTATTCCACATGCTGAATTTAGAATGGTAACAAGAGTATAAAATCCTTGTCCTCAAGGAGTTTACATTTTAGTGATGTGGGGTAGACTAAGTTAAACATGCGAACAAATAACATGTTTGCAAACACACAAATCATCTATCTTGTAATTTCACTTATTTATTTATTTATTTATTTATTTATTTATTTATTTATGTATATTTTATCTTGTTTTTTGAGAGAGTGCTTGCACACATGCATGGGAACAGGGGAGGGGCAGAGAAAGAGGGAAAGAGAGAAAATCTTAAGCAGGCTCCCTGACACAGGGCTCCATCTCACAACCCTGAGATCATGACCTGAGTTGAAATCAAGAGTCAGACATTTGACTGACTGAACTACCCAGGCACCCCTCTTCTAATTTTAAATGCAAGTTGCCTTTTCATGTGTTCTCCAAATTCTAATGGGGCCATTTTCTAAACATCACTATACCAAAATTTTCCAACGAATTTGGAACCTAGCCTGATAGTTGGATCTTTGTTAGATGTTGCTTATTTGTGTCCTAGTAACTGTAGTGTTAACCTCTAGTATGCTCTTGATTTATGCAGTAAGCAAATCAGAGAACTGGGAATCATTGTACACTACCTAGCAAGGAAATCTATTGGTCTACATGATGCCATTTCTCATTTTTACCTCTTTAACATATCTAGAATCTTCCTCATCTACTCCAACTCCATGGTTACTTAACTAAATGGCATTATTTATTGCTTTGAATTATTTAAACTGTCTACTAACTTGTCTCTCTGCCTTCCAATTTGAGTGAGTCTTACCTCAAAACCTTAAAACTTAAACCTTAAGGTTTTAAGGTTATACCTTAAAACTTCAGTATGATCATGTCATTTCCTCATTTAATATCATTCAGAGGCATCTTGTTAACCAAGAGTAAGGTGTAAACAGCCTCCCTTGGCTTACACAGCTTTTTGTGACCTGGCTTCTGTTCAACTCACCAGGCTCAGTTCCACCACTTTCCTTCTCGTCCACTCTGATCCAGATGCACTAGTGATCCTATGACTTGGGAAAGAAGATAGACTTTATGGACCATTTGGACTTGGCTCCAAGCCAGGCTGACATACAGTGGATTACTCAAAACTTTCTTATGTTTAGTTTTGTCTTAAATAAATATGATATTGCCTACTTTAATAGATTGCTATGGGGACCACATAAGATACTGATTGTTAATTTGATAGTTATGAACCCTAACACGTAGTAAATGCTTTAAATGATAGCTATTATTAAAATTCCTCTCTGTCTAAAATATTCATTCTCTAATGTTTACCTGTTCATAAACAGGCTTTAATTCTTTTTTCATGATTCAACAAAGACATAACCTTCTCTAAGACACTTTCCGTAAACTTACAAGAATAAAGTTCTTGAGTTTGTTGGAACTGGGTTCAATCTTAGTTCCATTATATTCAATATGTATAACTTTCAGCAAGTAGAAGTTTCTCAGATCTTCAGTTTTCTCATTGGTGCAATGAGGATGAAATCCCTATCTTGTGAGTTTCTATGAGTATTATTTTTGAAAAGACAAATAAATCTGCTCCTCTTTCCCAGTGCACAAATGTTCTCTCATGCTCACGTTTTTTGTTTTGTTTTTTTCTCCATCTCTTTGGTGTTTTTATCATTTTCAATATTAATGGAAAACTCGTCCTATTTTTCAAAATTATAGGTTTATTATTTGTCTCTTTAAACTTTCTTTCAAAGCCACTACCAATGAGCCTGAATTATTTTAATTATTTCTTTCTGTATTCCTTTCAGAAACAGGAAGACTTTTATTTATTGGTAGAATCAGAGCATGAATCATGTGCATTTATTTGTTTACATTTTTCAAGTATAAATGCATGATGCTACATAAAACCTGCACCTTAAGGAGTCCACCATCCATGGAAATAACCATGTATAGCAGACAAAATCATGTGGTCTGATTTTGTGTTCGGTAATGGTAAATGAGGTGTAGGTCCTGTTTGGGGTGAGAAACACTTCATTTTCTCAAAAAAGAGAGAAGTTATTTCTTGTGGTAGAAGAGATCCTTTACAGGAAAATAAGCCAGCACTAAAAAAGACCCATGGTCTTGAGCAGAAGAAATTTTAAATAGGCACCTTTAAAAAATTACTACATGGTTATTTCTCTAAAGTGCATAAAATATATATTGATCATTACCTTCTGAATAATAATGATCATAATGGAATACTGTGAAATTTGCAATCTCTGATGTTTATACATTTTTTTCTTTCTGTTATCCTTCTTTAACATTATAAATGCATTCCTTTGTAAACCTCTCCTGATAAAACTTTAAAATCTATGCACAACCATGTGATTTGAATAATACTATTTGAATGGTCATATGAGATGATGAACTGAATTGATAGCAATGGCTTCTGTCATTTTAATAATCAGAGAGTGCTTATGCTACCTGGTCCTTATAATGCTTAACGATTGGTCACTCTATGAAATCTACAGTAGGCAGCCTATAGTCTTATTTCCATCTCTCTTTCTTTCTAAACATAATTGTCTTCAATCAGTTCTTGTTTTATGGGATTTTAAATTTGTGTAGAATAGCTTCCTTTATTGATATAATATGGAGTATCTCAGCTTTAGCCCTCATACCCTGGTTGAAATGTCTCTGTAATAACCTTGCAAATTATAGGTATTATACTAGCAACCAATTGCTGATGGTTTGTTTCGTCTTGAGTAACCTTATAAAAGATTCAGCTTTCTTTCAAAATCTTTGCAAACTGTTTGGATCAGGCTGAATGATTTCTTGAATGAGTTGAGTCATCTCTGGCTGTTTCACACACACACACACACACACACACACACACACACTCCTGAAAGAGATGAGTCACCAAGAAGAGTGAACCTTGAGCACAGACTGAAGCTCTGCCAAGTTAAATATCAAACCAAATAAATCAGTGTTTCCTTTAGCTGGGTTGCCTGTAGACTAAGGAAGAATGGGCTACACATTAACAGAAGCCTTCAAATCTCACTGAACAGAGTAGAGAGAAGCTCCAGGGATGGGGAGATCCTGACACAGTCAATCAAATCATTCTGGATTGGAAAGGCTCAGAGAAGCTAAGAGAGAGAGAATGCCGTAAAAATGCGTCAAGTTAATTTCACGCTTTTCCACCTTCAACTTTTGTGCAAATTAAATTTAATGCTCCTCAGCCTGAGTGGTCTGCATGCAAAATGGTACCACAGTGGCTGGGGCTGATGGAGATAAAAAGGGTTTAGTGTTATTTACAAAATAGTAAGAAAATATTTGTGATCATGAGTGGCTTCACAGTAATTAAAATGTCCTTTCCGCTTCTCTTTAAATATACTAAAACTCTTGTAATTCACACTGCATTAACATTAAACCATTTACTGTTCCTTAATATGAGATACCAAGTTAAAGTAACTAACTACTTCAATGTCTCAATTTCAATCTCAACATCAAAGTGAGAAGTTTTGTTCGTTAGATGATTACCTTTGGCACTTTCCTGGTCTAATGTTTTAAAATCTAAATGGAGTCCATCCTTGGTGACTGTCTCAATATGAAGGTTAACATAAAACTCTGCAGGACAGGGAGATGTGTGTGTGACCTAACCATATGTTAACTAAACTTATTATGGTGATTATTTTGTAGTATACACAAATATTGATTCATTATATTGTTTACTTGAAACTAGTATAATGTTATATGCCAATTATACCTCTTTAAAACAAAGAATAAAACTCCACAGGACTGGGAAATGTGGTGTGTGCATGGCCTGAGCTGTATCTGCGAAAAGATACAGACACATTTTTCTTTCTTTCTTTCTTTTTGACACATTACTAATATTCACTAGAATTGATGACACCAATCTTCACCTATGATGAAACAAATCCAAATTAACCATGTTCAAACAGGACAACCCTTAGTAGTAGCTAAGAATTAGAGTGTTTGACTCTAATTCTGTAAATATTTGTGCAAAAAATCATATACAAATGTATATGTGTATGTAGAATATAACATCAATTTACCTCGGCACTTTGAGGAGTTTTTGAGCTTAAGGAAGAGCTCACCTTCTTCCAGATCTGTTCCTTCAGGAATGAGGAAATGATGGAAGCCCACAGGAAATGTGTAGGGTGTAAGAGCTCGGGGGAGAATCTAGGGGAAAGGAAGGGACTTGATAGAGTTGTCAAAAAATAATTTCTCCATTTTTCACCTCAGTTAATATACTCCTCTTGCTCTTCAACACCCTCAGAACATTTTTTTTCTCTGTTATCCTCAAATATGGTTGTGTCCCTAATAATTATTGAGGGAAGCTTTTCCCAGCAGCAACTCCTAGGTAATCCACTGGTCTTGCAATGGTGAGTTAAAGGAAGAAGTCAGGAGATTGCCCTCACTTGGTTAGGCTTAGTTTGCCATGATGTTACTTTTTGTTGAGGCAAATGAGGTGGTGAGAGATTTTTTAAAATGTTTTCCCAGATATTGTATGATTTCAATCATATATGGAATTTGAGAAATTACGTAACAGATGAACATAGAGGAAGGGAAGGAAAAATAAGATAAAAACAGAGAGGGAGGCAAACCATAAGAGACTCTTAAATACAGAGAACAAACTGAGGGTTGATGGGAGTAGGGGGTGGGTTAAATGGGTGAGAGGCATTAAGAAGGGCACTTTTTGGGATGAGCACTGGATGTCGTGTAAGAGATGAATCACTGGGTTCTACTCCTGAAGCCAAGAATACACTGGATGGTAACGAACTTGAGAACTAAAGTGTTTTCCCTAGTCTTGAAATGTATATAAGGACATTATAGATGCAAATAGAGACACTGGATTGCCATAGTTCTTGTCCTTTCTTTACAATACAAGGACACTCTTGCAAGGAGAGGAGAGTGCTGTCACCTACTGAACTGCTTCACAAGGAGAAGGCAGAAAAAAAAAAGGTAAGAGAAAATGTGTTTACTTCAAACTAAACTGAACCTTCTTTCTTGGATGATGCTTAGATGTGCCTTGATAATTTTTGTTTACCACAGCATCTCTATAAAATATGACATGAATCTCAAAGATTTCATCTTTTCAGTAGGAATTACAGTGAACACATATGCTCTTGCCTTGAGCAATCTCAGGCATTTGTGGAAAAGAAACTGTTTTTGCTTTAATCCCATAAAGTATTTGAGAAATATTATTTTATTTTTCCCTGAATTGCATTCCATTTTTTCCCCCTAAGCCTCCCTTAAAATCTTATAGCTAAGCCAATGTCCATGCTTTTCTCTGTTGGAATCCCTCCTCCATCTACCCAACCCCTTAAACTGTAGTAACTCTCTCTTTCTTCCCCATCAACATTGCCACTTCATGGACTGGTGGCCCTGTAATTGTCCTTTTAAAAGTTGCTCAGATAGTTCTGTGAAACCTTCTCTGCCTGTCCCAGAAGAGTTAGCTGCCTGATCATTTGTGCTTTCAAAGTACCTTGGAAACCCTTCCATTACCACCTATCTGATTGCACTGTGGTTATCTGCTCACATCTATTTCTCCCACTGGACTGTGATATCCCTCAGGGCATGACTGTGCCTTTGTCAACTCTGTATCCCTATTGTCCAACCTAGTACCTTGCCACTCAACAAATGTTTGATCAATGTATGAATCAAGAGTAGGAAAGAAGAGAGGAAAGCAGAGAGCAACATGAAAGAATTAAAGCAAGCATATAAAGGATGGCATTAAAGGCTGTCTGCTGTCCTACTCCCTGTCCCCACATCCCCTGGGGAAGACATTGGGCAGTATCAATGTGGATAACAGGAGTCAACTTTGAAGAGGTAGCTAAAACTGGTCAACAGGATGCAGTAAAGCAAGTAAAGTCATGATCTGGTGGATTCAGCTAGGAGGAAGTTGTTGTCACGTACCTGTGTGATAAAGGACTAGTGATTTTAAAACCACTTAAGTGTGCTTGTAGTTTATAGACACAGTAGTAATTTGCAATAAGCAATAATAACAATGATGAGTTCCAATATATAAAGTACCTACAATGTGGTATATGTCTATTGTGCTAGGCCTTTTTCTATATTATTGATAAGGATCTCATGAACCTTGTATCATTTTCACAATTTTAATATGAAAAGAAGCTATGAACTTTTTAGTACTTCTATCTAGACCACACAACTTTTAAGTGTTAGAACAGCCCAACCTGGCTCCATCAGTTGAGGCCAGAATCAACTTTTGCCAGAGATCCCCCCGGGAAAAGTTTGTAGAAACCAATTAAATCATTACCTATGCAACAGGGGTGGATTCCTCTGATGTAGGATCAAGTAAGGCTCCAGTTGATTCTGAGTTGCTGGACTCCTATGATTTGCTACCTTTTTGCCAGAAGAATTTCAGAAAGTCCTTAATCATTTTTTGACAGTGCTTCGTTAGACCTTGGCCAAATGCTACATTTTGCCAGAATAACCAAGCTTGCAGCAGTTTTGGAGCTTTAGCCTATAGGAGCATTAATACAAGTTTCCTGAGTTTTATTTAGAAGCTTACAGAGGAAAAATGCCTCATGCCTTACATTCTCCTTTCTTTGGCCAAGGTCCATATGAAAGTCTTTGCTGATTGTTCCCTTAAGGTACACTCAGTCTAGGACTATCATCCAATTCTTTGCAGATTCATTATCCCACTTCTTAACTCCTCCCAACCATTTTCTTTCCTTCCTCTGATACCTCTGAATCATGGTAAACACAACTTCCCACCTGTCCAACTTCTTCATAGAAGGTTCCTCCTATCTTCTATTTTATCTGAAAGTGGAATCTCCCTTAAAGACACACATTTTTTCCCCCTGCACTCATCCATGGGGGCAAGCAGTTGGTTGTTTTCTGTCTGGATGGCTGCAGGTAAGGGCTGCCTTGTCTTATAAGTTTCAAACACTACAACTCAGCTAGGACCCTTCAGGCTTTATTTACAATTCTCTGCTCCTACTGACTAATCGTCACTGTTTTATTTTGATTTGTGTAGTCTCCTTTAAAGGCAGGGACACTTTCATACCTGCAACTTCTCTTCAGCAATCAGCCGTTCTATAGAAAGTCAGCATTTTCCACAAATAATAAAAATAATGACAAAATCCTTCTCTACTGAGACTCTTTCCTTTTCTCCCACTGCTTCCTCCCCACTGACTTCTGCTCATAACTGATTTAGTTGTATCACACTGTACTTACTATTTCAAATCGTTTTTTTGCTAGTTATTTTAGCCTCATGCATTCAGAACATTTAAGACTAAAATTTCCCTTAAGTTTCTACTTTGCACTGCATCTCAAAGTTTTATATAAAGTATTTTCATTGTTCAGTTCAAAATTATTATTTGTTATAATTTCTTCTTTGATCAATGAATTTTTAGAAGTGTTATTTTTATTTTAAAATATATCTTTGCTCTGGTTTGTAACAATTCGACTGTAGGCAGAGTCCACATTCTACATGATCTATATTCTTTGAAATTAGTGGAGGATTATCTAGTATTTGCCTCTCCTGTACCTTTAAAATATGGTTCATGTGTGCCTGAAAAGAATGGGAATGTTCCAGTTACAGACCCAGGATTCTATATATGTCCTCAAATCAAGTTTGTTGTATTCTTTATCGACAAGTTTTTGTGTTGCTTTACCTAAGAATAATATGGAGAGGTGTGTTGAAACCTCTCCCAATGGTGGTGAGGCATCTGCTTCTTTCTGTGGTTCTGGTTGTGTGTGTGTGTGTGTGTGTGTGTGTGTGTGTGTGTGTGCACGTGCGCAATTTTTAAGCTATTTTATAAGCCCCAAGTTTTGAATACATTGGTCTTCTTAATGTTCGATCTTTTATCAAGTTGTAACACTCGCCTTTTTAATCTCTACTAATTCTTTCTTTGGCATAAAATTGGAATAGATCCCATAGTGTTATTTGGGCTGATATTTTCTTAGTATCTCTTTTGCATCCTTTTACTTTCAACCTTTTAACAGCTTACATTTTAGGTGTGTCTCTTTGGAAACAGCATAAGACTAGATTTATTCCCCAAACTGAAATTCCTTCTCTCCTTTGAAAGGAAGTCAGTTCAATCAGTTTTATGTTTGCTTATATTTGGATATGTTTCTACTATCTTATTCTGTGTTTTCTTGTTGTCTTGCTTTTCAATGTTTTTTTTTTCCCCCTTGATTTATTAAGGTTTGTTTTCTCATTCCATTTTTCTCCTCTACCTCTTTAGAATAATAATATATATTTTAAAAAAATGTTTATTTATTTTTGAGAGAGAGGAGGAGAGAGTGAGTGCAAGCATGTGAGTGGGAGGGGGGCAGAGGAGGGAGGAGAGGATCTGAAGAGGCCTCTGCACTGACAGGAGTGAGCCTGATGCAGGGTTTGAACTCACAGACTGTGAGATCATGACCTGAGCCGAAGTGAGACACTCAACCAACTGAGTCACCCAGGTGCCCGAATAAAATATATTTTTATTTCCTTATTAATTATTCTTGATATTTTAACATTTATGCTTAACAAGGATTCATCTATCTTAACCCACGCCTGAAGAACATTAGGACTTCAGAACACACTGAGATCACCTTTCCTTGTTTATATGCTATTGTGGTCCAGTATCTTATCTTTCCCTTAAAAAGACTTGTAAATTAAATATTTTTATTTTTTGTAAGGTGTAATTCTCTCCTAACTGATCACCCTACTCCCACTCTGCCATCCCTAAGGTTCTATTCACAACAGAGCAGCCAAAGAATCCTTTGTCTTAAAACAAAAACAAACACAAACAAAAAACTTCACTTTTATTAAAATGTATAATATGCATGCATATAGACCAGACCTTATGTGTACAGGTTGATGAATTTGCAAAATAAATACATGCGTACCACTATCCACCTCAAGAAGTGAAAAATAACCAGTATCCCAGAAGCATCTGTTGTGTCCTCTTCCAATCATGAGATCTTTCCTTCTCCTTTATGAGAGCCACTAGACTGATGTGTAACACCATAGTTTGCTTCATTTTGAATTTCATGTAAATGAAAACATGCAATGCATATTATTTTGTGTCTAGCTGTTTCCACTCAACATTATCCTTATGAGACTCAGCCATGTTGTCTCATGTAACAGCCACACATTCATTTCCATTGCTGTGTAGTAGTATTTCACTATATGAACATACCAAAATGTATCCATTCTACTCATTTTTTGAAAAAATAAATGTTTATTATTTTTTTTTGAGAGAGAGAGACAGAGAGAGAGAGAGAGAGAGACAGACAGAGAGAGAGAGAGAGAGAGAGAGACAGCGAGACGGGAGGGGACAGAAGATCTGAAGCAGGCTCTGCACTGACAGCAGTGAGCCTGACACAGGGCTCAAATTCACAAACCATGAGATCATGACCTGAGCTGAAGTCAGACACTCAACCAACTGAGCCACCCAGGCACCCCATAACCATTCTACTATTGATGGACACTGGGCTTGTTTCCAGCTTTTTGCTATATTTAATAATGTTACCAAGCACATTATTGTATAAATCTTTTGGAGCACATATGTGTACAAATCTGTATGACATGATATATCCCTAGAAGTGGAATTATTGCAAAATACAGCATCTATAGGGTTATTTTAAGAAGAAGCTGTTAAATCATTTTTCAAAGTATTTGTAACAATTTAATTTTATGCTGCTGATGAATATCAGTGCATGGATTCCCATCGTTTCATGTCCTCAATGGTACTTCCTCCTAATTTTTAATTTTGCGATAATTTTAGACTTACACAGGAGTTGCAAACGTGTGACAGAGGATGCCTATATCTAATAACTAAAGGAGAGTCTGGGTAACATCATGCCGCATCATCATATGTTTGTCAAAGCTAAGAAATGAACATTGGAATAATACTAGTAATTAGACTACACATCTTACTCAGATTTCACTAGTCCTTTAAACGTTCTCCTTTGTTTGAGGATCCAATCCAGGATCCCACAATGTGATTAGTTATCATGTCTCCTTAGTCTCTTCTACCTGATGACTTAGTCTTTCATGACTTTAACATATTTAAAAGGTACTGGTGGATATATATGTAGAATATCCTTTTATTTATGTTTGTCAGATGTGCTCTCATGATTAGATCAAGATTATGCATTTTTGGAAAGAATGCTACAGGGGTGATGTATCCTTCTCAGTGCATCAAGTCAGGAAGTAAATGATGTTGATACCCATGACTTGTGATGCTGATCTCGACCATTTGGTTAAAGTGGTGTATGCCAGTATTTCTACTGTAAGCTTGTTATTTTCTCCCTGTGTGATTAATAAATATTTGGAGGAAAATACTTTGAGAATCTGTAAATATCCTGTTTCTGATTAAATTTTTATTACTACTTTTAGGATCCACAGGTGAATCCTGCCTGCATCAATTATTACCATGCAGTTCCAATGGTGACTTTCTATTCTCCTCAGTTATTAATTATAGTTCTTCTGTAAGGAAACATTATACCTTTTAACTCATTTATTCACATTTTTATTTATATCAGCATGGACTCATGGATATTCATTTTATTTCTGAGATATAATCCAATACTATTATTATTTATTTTGTCCCTAATGTTGTTCTGATTATAGCAATAGGAGCCAATGGGAGGATACACCCTCATTCTTAAACATTTTTTTGCATTAATTTGCTAATTAATTTTTACCTTGTAATACCACAGATGCTTCAGGTTCATCTTGCATATTTCCTGCCCTATCCTTGGAAACAACCACTTCTCCAAGGACCTCTGGTTGCTTTTGTTGAAGAATAGTATTTAGAAACCAAGAAATCAGATACCAGTTTTGCTCAATGCCATGGGGCTGCCACTGCTTCTAATACATTTCAGTGGATAGAGCTATTTCTAGTACATGTATGTATACTAACTCAGGTGTAGACATACATCTTTGTTAACTGTCTAGCATCTATCTCTGTATTCTGTGCCTCTCTATGAATCTGTCTTAAATCCATGATTCCATACGGATAGATGTGACTTCCGCACTCCAGTGTTCATGCTATCCTTCTCTTTTTCTTTATTTGTAATTTATTTCTTTGGCAATTAGCAACCTGGCTCTCATCTTCAAAATATGTACTTATTTGTTCAAGCCTAATATACAAGTACTCTAATTACATAAATGCTAAACATACTCTTGTGAATGGTATATTTAACAACTACACCATAGTTTTTGCACAGATCTTTTATTTTAGCCTTTATGGTATTGCTCAAAATACTTTTTGTCCAAGTTTCTTAGGACAACTTTCTTTCCCACATCTTTCAGTGCGGCTATGTAATTTATGTTTAATAAAGTTCATGTCATTGTTACAGTTGGCATTCCTTCTTGAGTTTCCCCAACATCCTAGTTGATCTTCAAAATTCGCATATAATAAAACTCACTCTTTTTGGTATACAGTTCCATGAGTTTTGGACAAAGACATAGAGTCAGACATCCATCAACAGATTTTCTTACAGAAGAGTTCCATCACCCCCAAGATTCTCTCTTGTTGCTTCTTCATAATTAATGTGCAGTACCTTCCTATTCCCAACTTACCTATTTTCTATGTGAATATTTTTGCTTTTCCAGAGTATTATATAAGCGACATCATGCTGTTTATAGTCTTTGGGATCTGGTTTCTTTCATTTAGTAAAATGTGTGTAAGATCCACGTATGCTACATGCTTGTTCCTTTTTTATTGCTGATCGGTATTCCATTGTATGGATGTACCACGTTCTGTTTTTTTATTTACCATTTGAAGGACATATGGATAATTATGAAAAAAGGAATTGCTCTAAATATCTATGTACAGGTTTTGGCATGAAACTCAGTTTCCATTTCTTTTGAGCTAATAACTAGAAGTGAGATTGCTGGGTCATATGGTACATATATGTTTAAGTGTATGAGAAACTGCCGAGCTATCTTCTGGAGTGCTGTACTGTTTTTAATTCCCATCAGCAATGTATGAGAGCTCCAGATGTTTTGCATCTTTGTCAGAACTTGGTAGTGTTATTCCGCGCCCCCCCCCCCCACGTTTTAAGAAGAATGGGTGGTATCACATAGTTTTAATTTGCATTTACCTAATTAACTATCTCTTAATGTGCTTATTTGCCATTCATATACTCTTTTTGGTGAAGTGCCTGTTCGGATCTTTTGCCAATTTGTTTTATTGGGTTGTTTGTTTTATTACTGTTGTGTTTGGAGAATTTGTTTTATAGTCTGAATACAAGTTCTTCGTCAGAAATGTGATTTGCAAGTGTTTTCTCCTTGTCGGTGGTTCTTCTTTTCATTCTTTTAACTGTGTATTTACCAGAGCAAAAAATTTCAATATAGACAAAGTGTAATTTATCAATATTTCTTTTACACATTGCGCTTTTGGTGTTGAATCTAAAAACTCATCAACAAACCCAAAATCATTCAGATCTTTTCTTATATTTTCTTCTAGACGTTTTATTATTTTGTATTTGCATCTGGGTCAATGATCTGTTTTGCATTAATTTTCATGTAAGGTATGAGATACAAGATTGCCTGTTGATTTTCAATTATTCTAGCACCAATTTGTTGAGAAGACTAACCTTAATTACTTCACTGAATTGCCTTTACATATTTGTCACAAACCAATTGTCTGTATTTGTAAGAGCCTATTTCCAAGCTATTTTGTTCCATTGATCTATATGTCTATCCTTCACCAACAGCACACTTCTTTGATTAATGTAACTTTATGCTAAATCCTGAAATTAAGTAGTGTGATTCCTAGAGTTTAGTTCTTTTTCAGAATAGTTCAGCTGTTCTAGTTCCTTTAGAATCAACGTGGCATCTAAAAAAAAAGTCTGCTAGAATTTTAATTTATACTGTGTTTAATCCATGGATTAAATTGGAGAGAATGAATAATATTCAGTCTTCTAACACATGAATATAGCATATCTATATATTTATTTGTATTTATTTATTTCATCAGTATTATATAATTTTTAACATAGACATTCAGATTATGTTTTTAGATTTATATCTAAATATTTCATTTTTCAGTGCTATTGTAAATGGAATTAAAAATTTCAAACTCATTGAAAGCTTACAAAAATAAAATTGATTTTTGTACATTGACCTTGTATCCTGCAACTTCACTAAGCTCATTTGCTAGTATGTTTTGTATAGATTTTTGAGAAAGACAGATTTTATTTCATCTTTTCAAGCTGTATGTTGTTCATTTTTTTCCTTGCCTTACTGCATTAGGTAAGACTTCTAGTCTGATATTGAATAGAAGTGATAAGTGAAGACATTCCTTGCCATGTTCTAGATCTTAAGGAGAATACATTAAGTTTTTCATCCTTATCTATCGTGGTAACTTCTGGTTTTTTCAAGACACCCTTTTACAGGTTGAGGAATTTTCTGATTCCTAGTTTGCTGAGACTTTTATCACAAATGAATGTTGGAATTTATCAACAAGTTTTTCTCTATTAAGATGATCATATGGTTTTTCTTATTTAGTCTGTTAATATGGTGAATTATGTTGTTTGATTTTTGAATATTGTACCAGGCTTGCATTTCTGGAAAAGCATACCCACTTGGTCTTGATTTATTAATTTTTTTATATTTACTGGATTTAATTTGCTAATATTTTGCTGATGATGTTTGAGTCTTCATTCAGAAGGTATATTGATCTATAGTTTTCTTTTCCTGTAATGCCTGCCCAATTTTAGAATTAGGGTATGCTTGCCTCATAAAATGAGTTGTGACTTGTTATCTCCTGTTTTATTTTCTGGAAGAGATTGTACAGAATTGTTTCAATTTGTTCCCCAAATATGTAATAGAATTCAACAGTGAAAACACATTCTGAGCCTTGCTTGTTTTGGAAGATTTTTAACTACCAATTCAATTTAATAGATTCAGGTTATTTATTCTTCTTAAGTGAGATTTGGTAGTTTGTGTCTTTAAAGAAATTGGCCCATTTCATCTATGTTTTTGAATGTATACATACAGATTGTTTCTAGTATTCTCTTGTTATACTGTTCAGTCTCTAGAGTCTGTAACGATATCACCTCTTTTATTCCTGATATTTATAATTTGTATTTTCTCTCTCCTTCCCTCCCTCCCTCTCTTTCTTTGTCTCTCTCTTTATTTATTAGTCTAGTTAGAGGTTTATCAATTTTAGTGATTTTTCAAAGTACCAATTTCTATTTTTATCTTTTTTTCTATTTTTGGTTTTTAATTTCATTGATTTCCACTATTTTTATTATTTACTTGCTTCTGCTTAATTTGTGTTCATCTTGCTCTTCTTTTTCTAATTTCTTAAAGTGGAAACCTAAGTTATTGATGGAGAACATTCTACTTAACTAATATAGCATTTGACACTATAAATTTCTCTGTAAATATTGCTTTAGCTGTATCCTACAAATTTTGCTATGTTGTATTTTCATTTTCAGTCAGTTTGAAATATTTTATTTTTAAAAACTGTATTTATTTTGAGAGAGAGAGAGAGAGAGAGAGAGTGCGTGTGCGTGCACATGAGTGGGGGAGGGGAAGAGAGAGAATCCTAAGCAGGCTCTGTGTGGCATCAGTGCGGGCACTGACATGGGGCTTGATCTCATAAACTGTGGGATTATGACCTGAGCTGAAACCCAAGAGTTGACCGTTCAACTGACTGAACCACCCAGGTGCCCTAATTCAAAATATTTTCCAATTTCCCTAGAGATTTCCTCTTTGACATAACATGAGTTATGTAGAAGTGTATTGTTTAATTTTCAAAGACTTGAGAATTTTCTATAGGTCTTTCTGTTTTTGATCACTTTAATTCTATTACCTGAGAAGTACTTTGTATGAAATTTCAATGTGAAATTGAAAAAAATATGTTCATATTCACATTTGTATCTGTAATATAGTGTTATTGTTGGTAGAGTGCTGAGGACACTCAAAATTCCATCACTAGACAATCTTCTAGTCTCATTCTTATTTAAAAAAACATTAATGTTTATTCATTTTTGAGAGACAGAGACAGAGAGTGAGTTGGGGAGGGGCAGATAGAGAGAGGGAGATGCAGAATCCAAAGCAGTCTTCAGGCTCTGAGCTGTCAGCACAAAGCCAGATGCAGGGCTCAGACCCACAAAGTGCGAGATCATGACTTGAGTCAAAGTTGGACGCTCAATGGACTGAGCCACCTAGGCGCCCAAGTCTTATTCTTATTCAAACTCCTGACTACAACTGTGATATACATTTTAAGAATTCTGCCTGCAGCATAGATACCTATTTTTATGTCTAGGCTTTTGTATGCACTCAAATATTGATTATACTTTTGGAGGCTACAAAGACTCTGAAATTAATAGGCCCTCAAATAATTTAAAATAAACCCATTCTTCCTAATTGGGTGAGTATTATTTTCATAATCTACCCAGTTGCCCAACTGAGACATGTGGCTCATTCTTGACTTCTTCTTTATCTCCCATTCCAATAATCAAATCAAATAATAATAATCAAATAATAATCAAATAATAATAATAATCAAATCTTGTCAATTTTCTTCTCATTTTCATAAAACATCCTTATTTTTTACCCTAATCTTTCCAGTAGTATCCTAATTTGTCCTTTTTTCTCCTGATTTGAATATCATCTACTTGAATCCCCATAACTGTATTGATCTGTTTGAAACATGAATTTAACAATTGCCACTTGCCAATTTTTCCTTAAATTTTTCTGACTTTTAATTGCCTTAAAGATATTATAACAAACATGCACATACCTTAGCCTGGTCCAGCTGGTTGCTTGTAATCTAACTCCTCTCTGCTGTATCTCATTTTACTGCCACTCCTCCATTCTTCTGCACCTTACATTTGACCACACTGAACTGCTAGCAAAATATCTCCTGCCCTTCTCTGAAATCTTTTCATCTCTTATGCATTACATTTGCTCCAGAAATTTATGTTTAATCAGTTAATGTATCATATTATCATCATTTGCTATTTGTATATTTCCCCTATTAGATTATGAGATCTTTTAGGGTAGGAAATATAATTCCATCATCTACACAATCCCTTCCTGTACCCAGTGGAGTGTCTGACTTATAATAAATACTTAATAAATCTTGTTTTGAATGAATGGCTAAATGAATGATTTATTGAATGAAAGAAGAAGCAATTGAGGCCAGACTGGAAACTGTGTATTCTACTTCTAACTAACACACTGCTATTTTATGTATGTATGTATGTATGTATGTATGTATGTATGTATGTATGTTAGCAGAACAATAGTTACCTACTGCCCTATGTGCCATTTCAGTAAAGGGCAGGTCTTATTTAAATGAGTAAAACAATGTTTGCTCTTTGATTTTACTTTTTTTTTTTTTTAACATTTTTGGTTATGGAAGCAACTGTTACAATGTCTTAGATAAATATTCCACAAAGATATTCAGTTCTAGTATTCTTAAAGGATGTAACTGATAGCAAAATGCATGCTTTTCACTTGCTCCTGCAGGAACTTGATTGCCACTTTTATGCCATCTCATGGTATCATGTTATCTTGCTACACCACACTCTCATCAGTTTCTCTTTTCTCTAACTGGCAGAGCTTAGTGTTATCCATAACTCATGAACTCCCTCCAGTTAATTCATAAAAGGTTAAATAAAAATGGTCCCAGTCTAGGTTAAATAACAAAATTCTTTAACTGAGTATTACAAAATACTCTTTATTTTGTAAATCTTAACTAAATGTCTTTTTTTAAATTTTTTTAAATCTTTATTCATTTTTGAGAGAGGAGTAGGGGAGGGCCAGAGAAAGAGGGAGATACAGAAATGGAAGCAGGCTCCAGGCTCTGAGCTATCAACACAGAGCCTGATGCGGGGCTTGAACTCATGAACTGTGAGATCATGACCTGAGCTGAAGTAGGACACTTAACTGACTGAGCCACCCAGGCGCCCCAATCTCAACTAATTTCTAATCTGTACAATAATACTCCAAATCTTCAGTGCTAAGCTTTGCCAAAAATATTTTGAATATTTAGCTACATTAAATTCAATGTTTTTTCCTTGCATAAGCATATTTTCAGCCTCACACATCTTTAAGGCATTAGCCAAAATGCAAATTGCCATATAGACATTGAATTGATGTGGCATGATGAAGCTGTTGGTATTAACACATAGATGCCATAGATTGCTTAAAAAGTACAATGAAGTGGGGTACTTGGGTATCCTGTTAAGAAATTTAGATGATGAGGGACACCTGGGTAGCTCAGTTGCTTAAGCATCCGACTTCAGCTCAGGTCATGATCTCACAACTTGTGAGTTCAAGCCCCGCGTCAGGCTCTGTACTGACAGTTCAGAGCCTGAAGCCTGCTTCCTATTCTGTGTCTCCCTCTTTCGCTGCCCCTCCCCTGCTCCTGCTCTGTCTGTCCTGTCTCAAAAATGAATAAACGTTAAAAACTTTAAAAAAAAATTTTTAGATGATGATTTTGTGCTATAAAAGTTTTGAAATACTGCCTCTTTAGGTCTGTTGGCAAGGATGAATTAGGGTAGTTTGTAAAGCATCAAGGCAACCCATTAAGTAAGCATGGGCATTAGCACATAGTAAAGTCTTAATAGATGCAAAGATGCAAGCCTTTATAATTATTTTTTGTTCAAATTTATTCTTCAGGAAGCTGTAAAAATGAATGCATTAATTGCTATAAAATTCTTACTAATCCTAGAAAATAGAAAAATGAGATTTTGCAGTTATTGTTCTTGTTAATGATATATTTGTTTTGGTTCCTGGATTATGTTCTCTAATATCAAAGAATTATTTGATCTCAAAAAGACTGTTGTGGAGGTCCTGCTCAGGGCTTTCCTATTTATTTCTAACAGCAACTCAACATTTGCAGCAAAAATTATCAGAAAGATGAGAGTTAAATACCAACTATTATGATTTTATTGTTTTCTTATTGAAAAGAGAATAGTGTGCATAATGACCCCTTTCTTGAATGAGGAGGATAAATGGAATGCCATTCATAATGGCACATTTCCTCTCAGGGATTAAGTTAATTTCTTCTTCAAAATGTCCCTCTGCACCATCTCATGGTCTTTTCCGAATTTCAGATGCTCATTCACAGAATAGGGCGATATTCTGCATGGAGTAATAAAAACGAAATGTAACAAAGATGGAAAATCAGATCTGGCATTTAGGAGACAGTTTTAATATGCCACAAATTCTCACATCCTAAGACCGTTGCAGAGTTAATAGACTTATTGTATGTCCTGTGGAACCATGGTACAGAAATAACTGATAAGGAAACAAATTAGCTAAATCATAGTTAAGACACTGCTTTTGTAGTGATTGATTAAAATTTGGTTCACGGAGTATTATTTGTGACTGACGCAAAACAAGGAGTCAAACCAATTAAGGTCATTAAAGAGCCCAGAGAACTTTACTCCAAAAATCATGTTTACGTTTGCTTTCAACTGAAAGTAATTGTTTTCTGTTCACCTGAATTTTCCACTTCACTCACCCTATTCCTTGAACAGAAAACCTCAGAGTGCTTTCTCATTATTAATCTTGATTTGCTTTCTCTCCCTCCTGTCCTGCTTCGCTATCTGCTCTCCTCACTGCACCCCCACACCCAGCACATCTTTTTAGAAGCAGCTTTATTTAATTATCAGTTTAGCACCTTCTCTTAAGATGGTCATCTGCTGAGAAAGCCATCATCTCCCCAGCTCTGCTTCCCTTTACCGGAGGGAATCACTTTCACAGATATTCTGCAACAATAGGATGACAAGTGATAATCCTGGTTCTGACCCTTCAAACTATATCCCCCACCTCTTTTCTCCACTAAACGTGTAATTCACGTGCATTAGCCTCCGTTAAAAGAAATGCAGTACACCAGGACCCAGTAGCCCCACTGTCCTTTGCAGGGGTCAGGGAACAATGAAGTGCTTCAGTCAGTGCTGGCACCACTTTTTAAAGGGGACATTGTCAAACAAAAAAGGTAACCAGTACAAATGCCCAGGATATTCAGGAGTGTTAAAAAGATAGCAGAGGACAGTTGGAGGGAAGTAGGGCTCTTCAGTATGGAAATGAGATTTCAGAGAAGTCACATGTGCTGCTTTTCAATGCCTGAAGGGATTAAATTGAATCTGCATTTCCTTAGAGGGCCAGACCAAGTCAGTAGGTAAAGATTACGTGGAGATTACTGTAACTCAATGTAAAGAAGCAAATCTTACTGACTCTACTTCTACATCACATTCTGATCTTTCCACTTCTCCTTTCTGGTCCAAGGCACCATCATCCCTCACACCAAGTGCTTCACTAATCCACCATCTGGTCTCCCTGCTTCCACTTTTTTTTTTTTTTTTTTTTATGCCTCTCCAATCCATCCTCTACGGAGCAGCCAGAGAGATCATTTTTAAAACCTAAATCAGGTTGTGCATACCCTGCCTCTCTCTAGTGTTCTCTTACTTAGCATAAAATCCAAGTTCCTTTTCATTGCCTACAAGGCCCTAAATGATCCAGTCCCTGCCTATCTATCCTCTTTCCTGCTGCTCCGTGTGTCCCAGTCATACTGGCCATCAATCTTCTCTAGGAACCTGCCACCACTCCTTCCCAGCTTCAGAACTTTGCATTGGCCATTGCCCCTGAAGGAACACTCAGCCCCCTCAGACTCCCCATCACTGACTCCTTCTTGCTATTCAGCATCAACCCAAATGCCGCATTCTAAGAGAGACTGTACCTTGCTACTCACACTAAGGGAAATTTCTCTTGTCTTTGTAATATATCTTTATTTTTCCCTATAACCCTTATCACTCTTTGAAATCATCCATGCTATTTATTTTTGTGTTTTCTAACTGTAGCATTAGATTCATGATAGCAGAACTTTGTTTAAATCACTACTACAGTTGATGCTGGAACAACATAGAGGTTAGGGACACTGACACCCCCCCCCCACCATGAAGTCAAAAATTCATGTATAACTTTTGACTCCCCCAAAACTTAACTACTAATAGCTTATTGTTGACCAGAAGCCTTACCAATAACATACATAGTGAACATTTTTTTTCTATATTATATGTATTATACACTATACTCTTATACTAAAGTAAGCTAAAGAAAATGTTATTAAGAAAATCAAAAGTAAGAGAAAAAATGTATGGTCCTATACTGTAGCTGTTGAAAAAAACCCCACATATAAATGGACCTATTCATTTCAACCTTGTGTTGTTCAAAGGGTATATCCACCATGTGTAGGGCAATGTCTGACCCATGACAGAATCACTAAAACTTTGTTAGATTTGGTTACCTCTCTAGCCCCTTATATTCTAAAATTCTATGATTCTAGATCTCAGTATTCTTAATTTCATTATGTCCAGAAACAAGTTCAGTGTGGCTTATTTCTTAGGTGAATACTTATTTACATTTAAATATTGTATCTACAGCACATTATACCTACCATATGATGGAACAGTAGTTAATATGATCCTCAGACTGTGAATTTCTAACTAGATTCTGTCAAGCAGCATTGTGCTAGTTATTTTGACTTTTTATTTTAAATATCTGTATTTACAAACTGGGGATAATAACAGTAACCCCTCGTCATGTGTTTAGTTGAAAAAGTGGGGACATGTGTGCATGGTATTTAACACAGTGCCTGACAAATGCGAGGCTCTAAATTAGCCATTAGGAATAGTAGTGGTTTTAATGTTTTTACACAATTGTGCAACTGTCAATCATGTCTTTTATACGAGGATAAGTCAATACCAAGGTGAATTGAATAATGGCCAAGAATTTAAGTATGCCTTTAAAGTTGTTTAGTCCAGAAAACGAAATGTATACCATTTTTCATTGTTGCCCTTTCCAACCTTACATGTTTATTTTGACAAGTGATAAGCTTTCTGATTACTTCAGAGGGAGAGGGAAAAAAGAGATTTGATAAAAGAGTATTTCCATCTTTTAACCATTACATAACTCAGGAATGTTCTCAACTGTACTCATATTGTGTATATATTATATGCATTGTAGGCTGTTTCACTTTTATGTGTTTTATGATAAAAAAGGTAAAAAGGAATTACATTGATGTTCAATATGAAAGTAAAATGATTTTAAAATATCAGTATGTAATCAACATTATTTAGCAAAAGAAACAAACTCTACATATTCTTATCTGCATTTGTAAGAGCATATAGAAGTCAATATGATAGACACATAATTATGCATATCTACTAGCTGTTACAATTCACCTTAAGTATTAATTCTTCTCCATTCATATGAATAATTCATATGAATAATTAGAATTAGTTTTTTTTTTAGAATAGCTTTACTTTAAGTTTTTTTAAAGTATTTTTGAGAACTAGCACATTTCTAAGGACTAAATACCCTTGATCTATGCTTTTTGATCATGATTCAATGAGATTGTTTTTCTTTCAATTTATCTTTTTACAGCATATAAAATAGCCAGCCCACAGTTTGTATTTCATGACCGCCCCAACTCTTGTCAAGGAATGACAAAATTGCAGTCCTGTCAAAACATATTAGCAACTGTGGACAATCTTTGGGTACCTATAGTTTTCATGCATATTCATATCCTTAATATTATAAATATAATGCTTGGTTAAAAGGTGTATTGATCTGATCCTATTTAGAAATGCCCTCTCCTTTTAGGAATAAATGATTATTCAATTACTCTGTTCACTGTATTTCTTTATCATCTTAAGTATGATTTTCTTAGCAAGGTAAATTTTCTCTGACTTGTGAGAAAAGCAAATTGGAAAGCTAAATTATTTTCAATACAAACTCAAGGAAACATGCTTGTAGGAATTCCAACTGTTAGTTAGAAGAAAACGATGTATGGATTGATTGTCTAACTAGGGTACTAATTTCTCTACACATATTTATCATTAATCTATGAACCTAGCTACTCATTTTCACATCTGGGTATACATAGTGGTTATTGTTACAGAATCAGGTATGCCACCAAACATACTCATTTAGCACAAAGTAAATATACCGTGTCCACCGCTTTCGTTCAGTTCTCAGCAACAAAAGCTTAAGTCAAGTAAGCATTTTCCTAAATCTAATGAAACCACCATCAAAACAGAATGACAAAGTGCCAGCCGTCTCCTGTTCAGCTTTTGGGGGCTTTATTTATTGACTGAGTGGCTTGTGTCTCTTCAAGGCCCCCATTCACTTTTCTAAAGCCTTGACCACAGACCACTCAATTGCTTGGATGTTAAATTTTCAGCAGGCAGTAGCTATTTAAATATAATCTACCAAAAGTCCAATTTTCTGACACAAGCTACAGTGTATCAGTAAATAGATACCCCTCCCAGAACTCACCCTAGGGGAAGCAATTCTTATGCTCAGGGAGTTATAACAACATCTGAAAAATGTGACAGGGAGAACAGAATATGCCTACATATTAGTTGTTTAAGCTTTGACTTAGTAAAAGTTTTATGTTGAGGATACTCACGAACCATGCTTTACATACAAAATAATACCCACCCTAAGGATATATTGCCAGGGAATGATTCTCCTAGTAGAGGATATTGTATGTATCATGATCCAGCCACATCTGAAAGTTTTCCGTGTATGTGAGGGAATTTGACAGTGACACCTACCACTCTTAATAGACTGGAAGCTCTTGATGATATGACTGCTAGGAGAGTGCTCCTTTCTTCTTCTTGGCTTCAGAGGCATTGCTCCTTTGTCTGTAGACTCCCTTTGGAGTATCTTTATTTGGAAAACTGGCAAGAATTTAGGATACAGTTAACTTGGGGTTACAGGCTTAGGGATAAGAAACTGAAGTATTCTGTGAGTTGATGAAGTGGGTCCATAGGGGATATATACCCTGGTGTCTTATACTAAGAAAGAAGTATGCAATTGGGCACTGGCATTTCTTCTAACCCTAGGATCTCAGTAATGTCACTTCAACTTCTCAAGCCAGGTAATAAGAGCTGTGGGATTGGAAGAGAATAGAGGAACCCACGGAGAGAAACAAAAGGATAAGCACTACAGTAGATGCTAAGCCCTCAGGAGAAACTTTGAGACTTTTATCATGATTTTAAAACAATAACATTTACTGTTTGCCAAAAAGACAACTTACTGTGCCTAAAGTATTGTAAGAAAGACAAATTTGTATGCTGATCAATGCAAAGGTATACAAGTAACAGCATCAACAGTCAAATTCATGGGGGACAGGCAGATAAAATGGAAAGTAGATAGAAGTGGCATTATGACAATGTCATCCGTGATAAAAAAATATAGAAAAAAGTACTTTTTGTTTTCATTCAGTTAAACATTTGTCATTTGCTACTGAATTTCAGTAAAGAGGTGCAGCTTAGAATGATGAAGCAAGGTAAGGCAACTGGCCGTAGTTACATGCTCCAAATTGGGTGAATAGACACAGATGGCATCAAATACCACCGACATGTTGAATAATATTTGAGACATCTGTGTGATTAATCATGACTCCCTTCTCCACCAGTGTGTTATTAGAAATAAGGCTTATTTTATTTCTAAAAGACAGCTATCCAAATGGAGATTATAATTATCTATGGACAGTCACATAGAATGTCTGATGCACAACAGAAGAAAAGTAATGGTACATTCAACTAACTGTAAATCTGTGAGTAGATGTGTAAGCATGGAATATGACACCTTGGAAACACAAAAACATATCATGCAGAAATAATGCAGTCAAATGTAGGGGAGGAGTAATTGGAATGACATGTCATACCGACATTACTAAAAAGCTGGGTAGCAAGCAGTAGTAACCACTGTGGGCAGCAGCTGAATTACAAAAGGATGCGCACATAATGATAAGGGACACACTAGTGCCCACAGAGGTACTACATTGAAGGATGATGTCCAGGATCCAAATCTGAGCTCCATGATGCTAACCAATGCTCTTCTAGGATTTCTGGTGCCTGGTTCTGGAAGGATACTTGTATATCACTTTGTGATGAAAGTTTCTGGAGTATTTCTGTCTGTTGTTTTGAGCATATTAATACACATACCAAAAAAAGGGGGGGCCCTTTTAGTGATTATCATTATCAATTAGAATCATCAAATATTCATAGAGAGTGCAATTCTGAACATTCTGTCAAATTGTTTGAATAGATCTGTCACTGCCTTCTATATATCTTGCTACAGGACTCAGTGTCTGAGGGTGGAAGGGTGGGAGACATTGGGAGGGGGTCAATGAAACCAGTGAGAGTTCTGGGTTAGACTGGAACTGAATTGATTAGCAAGAGCAAAATAAGAAAAGATAATTGATATATATTGAATGCATGTTATGTACTAGACACTTGTTTATGTGCTTTATATATTATATCTCATTAAATAAGAAAGCCATCATGGGATGCCTGGGTGGCTCAGTTGGTTGAGCATCTGGCTCTTGATTTCAGCTTGGGTCATGTTCCCAGGGTTGTGGGATTGAGCCCCACATGGGGCTCCGTGGTGAGTGTGAGTCCTGTTTGGGATTCTTTCTCTCTCTTCCTCTGCCTCTCTCACTCACTCATGTTCTCTTTCTCTAAATAGTGATGATGATGATGATGATGATGATGATGATGATGATACCACCATTCTTACCCTTTATCATTCAACCCTTTAACACTACTCAAAAAGCTGTTTTCAAGTATCACCTGATAATGTCATTTTTTCCTCTATGCTGAAAGTCCCTGGAATTTTTTTGTCTGTCATTTGAGCATGTAAAAAAAAAAAAGGATTTTAATGACCATCATCATCAATTATCCCTTATCAGATATTCAGAATCCAATTCTGATCATTCTGTTAAATTGGTTGAATAGACTTGGCACAGCCCTACAGGCAGTCTTCTTATAAATTTTAATGCTGTGCCTTTACTGAATTATTATATGAACTCTAGCAATTTTTTGGTTAGAGTCTTTTGGGTTTTCTATGTAGATTATCATGTCATCTGCAAATAGTGAAAGTTTGACTTCTTCCTTGGTGATCTCGCTGCCTTTTATTTCTTTTTTTGTCTGATTTCTGAGGTTAGGATTATGTGAGAGTGGACATCCCTATCTTGTTCCTGACTAGAGGAGAAGCTCTCAGTTTTTCCCCATTGAGGATGATATTAGCTGTGTTTTTATTGTTGTTGTTGTTGATTTGTTTTGTTTTGTTTTTGTAAAGGGCCTTTATGATGTTGAGGTATGTTCCCTCTATCACTACTTTGTTGAGGGTTTTTATCAAGAATGGATGCTATACTTCATCAATTGCTTTTTCTACATCTATTGAAAGGATCATGTGGTTCTTATTCTTTCTTTTATTAAATAAATGTGGTGTATCAATATTAATTGATTTTTGAATACTGAACCATCCTGCAACCCAGGAATAAATCCCACTTGATCATGCTGAATGATTCTTTTAATGTGCTGTTGGATTCTATTCACAATATACCTACAGAAATCTGTGTACTTCTATTCACCGATGGTGAGAAAGAGAAATCAAGGACTTGATCCCATTCACAACTGCATGAAAAACCATAAGATACTTTGGAATAAACCTAACCAAAAAGGTAAAAGACTTGTACCGTGAAAACTGTAAAATACTTATGAAAGAAATTGAAGATGACAGAAAGAAATGGAAAAACATTCTATGCTCATAGATTAGAAGAACAAATGCTGTTAAACTGTTGATACTATCCAAAGCAATCTATACATTTAATGCAATGCTTATCAAAATACCACCAGCATTTTTCACAGAGCCAGAACAAACCAATCTTAAAATATGTATGGAACTATAAAAGACCCTAAATAGCCAAAGAAATACTGAAAAAGAAAAGCAAAGCTGGAGGGATTACAATTCTGGACTTCAAGTTATATTACAAAGCTGTAGTGATCAAGACAGTATGGTACTGGTACATAAATAGACACATAGATCAGTGTAACAGAATAGAAAACTTAGAAATAGATCCATAACTATATGGTCAACTAGTCTTTGACACAGCAGGAAAGAATATCCAATGGAAAAAAAGGCTGGTGTTGGGAAAACTGGACAGAAACATGAAGAAGAATGAAACTGGACCACATCCTTACACTATATACATAAATAATTCAAAACTGATGAAAGACTTAAATGTGAAACAGGAAACCATCAAAATCATAGAGAAGAACACAGGCAGTAACCTCTTTGACAACGGTTGTGGCAACTTCTTACTAGATACGTCTCCTGAGATGAGGGAAACAAAAGCAAAAATGAACTATTGGGACTTCATCAGAATTAAAAGCTTCTGTACAATGAAGGAAACAATCAACAAAACTAAAAGGCAACCTTTGGAATGGGAGAAGATATTTGTAAATAACATATTGGATAAAGGATTAGTATCCAAAATATATAAAGAACGTAGCAAACTCAACACCCAAAATACAAATAACCCAGTTAAAAAATAGGTAGAAGAAATGAATAGACATTTTTCCAAAGAAGACATTCAGATGGCTAACAGACCCATGAAGAGATGCTCAACATTGCTTGTTATCAGGGAAATAAAATCAAAATTACAGTGACAAACTACCTCATACCAGTAAGAATGGCTAAAATTAACACAGGAAACAAAAGATATTGGTGATCATGTGAGGAAGTGGAACCCTCTTGCACTGATGGTGGGAATGCAAACTGGTGCAGCCTCTCTGGAAAATGGTATGGAGATTCCTCAAAAGTTAAAAATAGAACTACCCTACGATTCAGCAATTGCACTACTAGATATTTATCCAAAGGATACAAAAATACTGATACAAAAGGATACATACACCTGATTTTATCAGCAATAGCCAAAAGTTCATTGACTAATGAATGGATAAAAAAGTTGTGCATATGCATACACACACACACACACACACACACACACACACACACACACATTGGAATATTACCCAGCCATAAAAAAGAATGAAATCTTGCTATCTGCAATGATGTGGATGGAGCTAGAGATTATTATGCTAAACGAAATAACTCAGAGACAGACAAATACCATATGATTTCACTCCTATGTGGAATTTACGAAACAAAACAAATGAACATGAAGGGGAGGGAGAGAGAGCAAACAATAAAAGAGACTATTAACTATAGAGAACAAACTGAGTGTTGCTAGAGGGGAGATGGGTGTGTGGATGCGTTAAATAGGTGTTGGGTATTAAGGAGTATACTTGTTGTGATGAGCTCTGGGTGTTGTATGTAAGTGATGAATCACTAAATTTGACACCTGAAACTAATATTACACTGTATATTAACTAACTGGAATTTAAATAAAAAAACTTGAAACTACAAAAATAAATAAATGAATGAATAAATGAATACATTTAATTTATACATTTTAATGCTATGTTCTAATTAAGAAAGTAATACATAATAGCATTAAAAAGTGGAAAATATTGACAAGCATAAAGAAAGCAAAAGTCAGAAACCTCTCAAATTTGACCACATATAATATCTGACCAAATTTGACCAATATGTATGTATTAGTGCATTTCTTTTCATCTTCATGTATACATGCATATTTTAGCATAGTTGAGAACACATGATATATACAGTGCTATGTTCTATTTTTTACTACACTTTACTTTTAAACAATTTCTTACATTATTAAGAACCTTATAATTTTGGGGTGCCTGGTTGGCTCCATTGGTTAAGTATCTGACTCTTGGTTTTGGATCAGGTCATGATCTCACAGTTCATGAGATCAAGCCCTGTGTAGGTCTCTGTGCTGCCAGTGTGGAGCCTGCTTGGTATTCTCTTTCTCTCCCTCTTTCTCTGCTCCTCCCCCACTTGTACACATGTGCTGTCTCTCAAAATAAGTAAATAAATATTTTTTAAAAAATAGAACCTCACAATGTTAGTGTTTATACAGTAAATCCAATTATTTTTATATACTATAATTTATTTGACTATTCATTAGATCCTTTTTTTCTAATCCTTTGTTGTTTCAAATAGTACTATAGTGAATATCATTTTTCCTTTATTAATTTGTTCATCCACATTTTATCAAAATGCCTTTATGCATTTTATCAAATGCCTTTGCTGGGCTTGGGAGGTACCAAAACAAATAAATGAGGAAGATAGTTTATAAAAATAATTACAATAAAGTATGATAATTGCTAATATAATTTTAACATAAATATATGCTTATATTTCTGACCATTTATTTACATATATTATATAATAAGGATTTTTGGGTCAGTGTGAATAAATATTTTGAAGTCTTTAGATGTGTACTGCCTAACTGCCCTCCAGAATGATTCTATCAATTTACAAATACATTGGTAGTGTGTTATATTACATTACTCACTAAAGCACTATCAGCATATTATTAACATTTGATAAATATTTGCTAATTTAATATTTTAAAATGTTTCATAATTGACATTTCTTATTTCCTTATTAGTGAAGTTAAATATATTGTCATATGCTAGTCAGTTATTTCTACATCTTCTCTTTTGAAATTTTAGTCCATTATCTTTCCATATTATCCCATTGGAGCATTAGTGTTTTTCTCATCAAAATGTATATTCTTTTTATAAAGTTTTTTTTATCATTTTATGATATAATTTTAGTAAATATTTAGTCTCGATTTGTATGCCCTTCAATTCTGCTTGTATTTATTATACACATTAAATATAAAATTTTAGGGGTGCCTGACTTTGGCTCAGGTCATGATCTCATGGTCTGTGAGTTTGAGCCCCATGTTCAGGCTCTGTGCTAACAGCTCAGAGCCTGGAGTTTGCTTTGGATTCTGTGTCTCCCCCTCTCTCTGCCCCTCCCTGACTCATACTCTATCTTTCTCTTTCTCAAAAATAAACATCAAAAAATTAATAAAAATATATATACAATTTTAAACGCTTATGTTGATATTTTGTGATTTTTTTTCCACATAGAATAATATATTTTCTCACAAACATAAAGTTGAAGAATACATTTAAGTGTTTCTCTTTCATATACAATTTTTTTTTTTTCAGTTGTAGAAACAGTTTCTCATCTGGATCACTGTAAGATACAGAGGATTTACTGGCTGGTACTGGAATGGTTCAAGGTAGGTCAGATCAAAGGGAGCTCTGGCAAGTCCCTGGTTCTAGCATCTCCCTCTGGTGGAATTCCCATTATCTCTGTATACACTGCCCCTTATAACTTGGCCTTGTGGTGATCGTATATGGCTCTGACTTACATTAGTCTCTCTAAATACGTATTTTTAGTATCAGAACCTTTTGCTGACTGGTTGAGGCTCTCTGTGTTTTCCTTTTCAGTTTCCAAAGGGCATGACCCAGTTTATCTTTCTATACCAAATCTCAACCTGGATTATAGGTCAGTATATGGATTGGCCGTTCTTGTGTTGGGGACTACTCTTAGACCACTCACCTGAGACACATAGGAAGGAGTGGTAGTTCCAGTGAGTCAGGTTGAACAAGGTTTGTCTGTGGGCTGGCCAGTCTCCCTTAGAATGGATTGTGGGTATTGGAAGTCCCATGAATGACATTGCTGTTAAGAAACAGTTGCAGGTAGGAATGTGATTGATGTGATTCAGGAGATTATAGTAGAGATTCTCAGCTCTGCTGCCAACCAGCTCTGGGTCCTTATACAAATCCCTTAACCTTTCATAAAGCACAGTCCACTCTTCTGAAAAGTGTGATGGTTGTAGAGTCTTTAAAGTTCATTTCAATTCAAAAACATCTATACTTCTTTTTTGCAGTATTTGACCATCCGAAAAAAAAAAAAAAGAAAGAAGTGAAGTAGTTTTCTCTATTTTGTAAACCTATCAGCTTGGATGAAAAATCAGGGAGAATCTTCATCACTTAGTTGTGAACTGAACGAAGCAACATATTTGAGAACACTTAAGTCTGATATAGTTCAGAGCAGTGATATCCAGGAGGAACAAGTATGCAAAGTTGACAGTCCTCGGTTGATTAGAAGGTAGTTCAGTTAATAATGTATTGTGAGCAACCCATCTATTTTTTTTTTTTTTTGGTTATTTCTTTTGGTCTCAATAATAAAACTTACCAAACTCCAGAAAGGAACAATAGCACAAAATGTTCCTCAAATTACCAAACCTACCACTTAAATATACAATCAATAATGTCAACAGAAAAACTTTGCAGAGCAAGTTTGGTATCTGGGAGAGTGATTAATGCTCACTGTCTTTTTTTTTAAATTTTTTTTAAATATTTACTCATTTTTGAGACAGAGAGAGACAGAGCATGAACGGGGGAAGGTCAGAGAGAGAAGGAGACACAGAATCTGAAACAGGCTCCAGGCTCTGAGCTGTCAGCACAGAGCCCGATGGGGGGCTCGAACTCACAGAACGCGAGATCATGACCTGAGCCGAAGTCGGACGTCCAACCGACTGAGCCACCCAGGCACCCCTGCTCACTGTCTTAAAAACAACCCCAACCTCTCAGTAACTTAGCAAAATTAAGTTTTTCTTTCTAGATCATAATACAGTTTGGATATTTGATATGTGGGCTTTTGTATGGTTATTAAAGGATCATGGCTCTTGTCATCTAAGGCACCGCAGTTTTCTAGGCTTTCTTAAAATTTATCTAAAGGTTTCTTTACCTGGGGTGCCTGGGTGGCTCAGTTGGTTAACCATCCGACTTCATCTCAGGTCACGATCCTGCAGTTCATGGGTTCCAGCCCCGTGTTGGGCTCTGTGCTGACAGAGCCTGGAGCCTGTTTCAGATTCAGTGTCTCCCTCTCTCTCTGCCCCTATCCTGCTCAAGCTCTGTCTCTCTCTGTCTCAAAAATAAATACACATTAAAAAAATTTTTTTATTAAAAAAAAGGTTATTTTACCTTAGTTTGCAGGGAGCAAAGAGTGAGAGGGACTCTTGATTGGTCCTAGAAGAGGTATAGATTTCTTCTACCCATGTTGTTGCAACAGAACCTAGAACAGAGCCCTCCCATGATTGCCAGGGAGTCTGGGAAATGAAGTCTTTCTGTGTGCCAGGAGCAGGAAGCGGGATTAATAACATCCAGTCAGTCTTTGCTACAATGGGCTAAAATGTGAAATATAAGTTTCTATCTCATGGCTACACCAATAATAATAAAATTGTCAAAAAGTGTCCTTCATAGAAACTGAATATAAATTTTCATGTAGAGTAAAAAATCTTTTACTCAGATAGTTTTAAGCAATTCTTATGAATCATGAAAAGATGTTAATGAAGTTTGCATCAAGTGATTACATTTACAGCACATTTTGACACTAGTTTTCCAAAAATAAATTTTTTCATAGATTCTTCACAATTGAATTTTAGATCTCTGGCAAATTGATGAAAGGTGACTGCTGATGACATTGCCACTGTCTGGGAAAAAGGGTGTTTTAACAAGGGTAGAGATACATGTCATAATAAAGGACTCAGTAGGACAGTCAGATTTTTACATGATATTATTTTGTACTGTCACCTTTCACATTATAGGTGATGTCTGTCACCTTTTTACAGATTTGTTAATTTTACATAAGAAAACTAAAAATAGGGGTGCCTGGGGGATCTCAGTTGGTTATGTGGTTAAGCGTCTGACTCTTAGGCTCAGGCCATGATCTCACAGTTCATGAGATGGAGACCCAGGTCGAGCTCTGTGCTGACAGCCCTAAGCCTGCTTGGGATTCTCTCTCCCTCTCTCCGTCTCTGTCCCTCGCCTGCTCGTGTTCTCTCTCTCTCTCTCACACACACACACAAAATAAGTAAATAAACATTTTAAAAAAGGAAAGAAAATTAACAATAAACAGTATTTCTTTAATTTCCTGGCTTCATTGATTTTAATATCATGACTTATTTATTCTTCAAGGTAGATTTTTCCCTCTCTTCTCTTCTCTACTCATATTTCATTCATGCTCCTAGACAGGGTAAAGTTTTTTCTTGTTTCTGCTTTTTATTCTGCCTTTATGATTTTTTTCTTAAGGTTCCTATTAGACTGCTTAGCGTCTTTTCCTTAAGCTGTATCTCTGTTCCCGGTGCTGTTGTGACTTGACTATCAGTTATATTTACTCAATACTCAGAATATATTAAAAAATAGAACTTTAATTAATGTTAACTAGATGACCCACACATGTTCTCTCAAGCAAGGAAAAGTAATATTCTTGTTTTGAATACAGAAGTAATTTCGGCCACGTTCAGTTGTGTCACATTATGCCATATTAAAAAACAAAGTAAGTATACTAAAATTTTGCTAATTTGAAATGATTTTGATTTTTTATAATGTTTTGTTTTCTGGCTAATTTACCAATATATGTATTAAATTCCTTTAGTGTCCTAGATTCAATTATTTGGGGCCTGAAAGTAAGCTTATTTTTACTTTATATGTTTGACATGATCCTTTTTTTCAAATGGATAGCATAGAAACAGCATCTTGCATCTTTTTTCTTTCAGATATAACCTTTGCCTTGTCAAAAAACAGAATGTAAAGCTAATTCTGCGTCGTGTTAGTTAGAACGCATTTATCAATAGTCTTCCTTAAGGTGTCTTCATTTTGTCACAATAAGCCATCAACAATTCCAAAGAACGTTGCAATTAAAATATCTTTAAAGAATCATGGTTGTTATGGACACTGCTAAGTATTCTACATTACGGAATGGTGCATTATCGTAAGATCTAAAATTTATTAACCCTTAACCTTATTAAGACCCTATGAGGAAAAAACGTTATGAAATTTGCATTTCAATCTAAGTTCCACAATTCTGAACAATCTATCAGATATAGTTCTAATGGAGTCATTTTGAATTGAACTTTTAGTGAAAGAGCTTATCAGTATAAAATTTACAAAGTTTGTGATAACAATAAAGTTTACTAGCTTCTCCACTCTTACGTTGAAAATAATTAATGTAACCATTTTTACAATTGATCTACACTAAATGAATACCAAGTACAAGGCATTGTTTATTTTGCCTGTAAGAAGATAATAGGCAGTAACACACACATGCCCACTATATTTATATAATGTGTATAAATAAGTATGGACAGCCATATGATGGAATGCTAATTAACCATTAAATGATTTTGCAGATTGATATTTGCTAATGTGGGAAATATACACCATATGTTTTTAAGTGAAAAACAAGCTAGCTGAAATTAATATGCAAAACATATAATTTTTTTTAAAAAATATGATTTAAAGATATACTGGAAGTATATACATCAAACATTTATAATAATTATCTCTGGGTGATGGTATTATGGGCAATTATTTCTTTGTGGTTTTCTGTCTTTTCATAACTTCTGTTTTAAGCATGTCACATGTCTGTAATAAGAGGAAATGATAAATGTAATTAGAACACATAATCTAGTCTCAGAAATGGCATGAATATAAATAAGTATAATACTTTAAAGAGCTGCAGATTCATTCATTTGTTTATTCAGCAATTTCATTTAATATTTACTCTGTCAGACTTAGAGCTAAATATTGAGGATGCAGCCTCTACACTCAAGATGCCTGTTGTAGCAAAGCGGAAGGGCAATTCAGAGAAAGGACAGATTATTTTGGTTTCTATTCCAGACACCAGGTCGTTATGATACCGAAGAGCCTGGAGGGTCATTATTCGCATGAAAAACTTCATCTCCTTGTAAATGATATCAAAGAAGCATCTGAAAAACATCACAGCTGCAGAAACAGACCCAAATTGGGAATTTATTTATTTGAGTATAGTTACATTATTTGAGTAATGTTACATTATTTTCGAGTGTACAACACAGTGATTCTGCTTCTGTATACATTACGTTGTAATCACCACCAGTGTAGCTATGTCCCATCACCATACATCGCTATTACAATATCATTGACTACATTTCCTAGTGTAGCTGGGTCTTTTATTCCCATGACTTATTCATTCCACAACTGGAAGCCTGTATCCCATTCCCCTTCATCGATTTCGCCCATCTGCCCACCCTACTTCCTTCTGGCAACCATCAGTTTCTTCCATGTATTTATAGATATGATGCTGCTTTTTATTTGTTTATTCGATTCCACATCTGAGTGAAATAACATGGTATTTGTCTTTCTCGGTCTGACTTATTTCAGTTAGCATAATATCCTTGGTCCATCTGTGTTGTTGCAAATGACAAAAGCCTCATTCTTGTTTATGGCTGTGTAATATTTTACTATGTGAGTGTGTATGTGTGTTTGTATATATATAACATCTTTATCCATTCATCTATCAATGGACATTTGAGTTGCTTCCATATCTTGGCTATAATAAATAATGTTGAACTAAACATGGGGTTTTAGCTTTCTTTTGGTAAATACCCAGAGGTGGAATTATCTGATAACATGGTATTTTTAGTTTTAATTTTTTGAGGAAACTCCACACTGTTTTTCACAGTGGCTGCACCTGTTTACATTCTCACTGATGGCACTCAAGGGTTCCTTTTTCCCCTACATCCTTGCCAACACTTGTCATTTTCTGGTCTTTCTGATTTTCACCATTCCAATAGGTATAAGGTAATGTCTCATTGTGGTTTTGATTTGCATTTCCCTGATTATTTGTGATGTTGAGAATATTTTCATGTGTCTGTTGGCTTTCTGAATGTCTTCTTGGGAAAATTGACTATTCAGGTCCTCTGGCCATTTTTAAGTGATTTCTTTTTTCTTTTGGTGTTGAGTTGGATAAGTCTTTTACATACTTTGGATATTAACCCTTTATCAGATATATCATTTGCAAACATCTTCTCCCATTCAGTAGTTTGCCTTTTAGTTTTGTTGATGGTTTCCTTTGCTGTGCAAATGCTTTTTATTTTGATGTAATCTCAGTATTTATTTCTGCTTTTGTTTCCCTTGCCTTAGGAGACATATCTAGAAAAATGTTGCTATGGCCAATGTCAGAGACATTGCTGTCTACACTCTTTTCTAGAATTTTTATGATTTCATGTTTCACATTTAGGTCTTTAATCTATTTCAAGCTTATTTTTGTATATGGTATGAGAGAATGGTCCACTTTCATTCTTTTGCATGTAATTGCTCAGGTTTCCCAGCACAATTTATTGAAGAAATGGTCTTTTTACCATTGTATATTCTTGCCTCCTCTGTCATATATTAATTGACCAGATAAGCATGTGTTTATTTCTGGGCTCTTTATTCTGTTCTATTGACCTATGTGTCTATTTTTGTGTAGTACGGTTTGGATTACTACACAGTTATAGTATGTCTTGGAATCGGGAATTGATATATCCAGCTTAGTTCTTCTTTCTCAAGATTTCTTTGGCTATTTGTGTTCTCTTGTAGTACCAAATTTCAGATTATTTGTATTAGTTCTGTGAAAAATGCTATTGGTATTTTATAGAGATTGTACTGAATCTCTAGATTGCTTTGGGTAGTATGGACAGTTTAATAATCTTAATTCTTCCAATCCATGAACATTTACTATCTTTCTATTTGTGTCATCTTCAGTTTCTTTTGTCAATGTTCATAGTTTTCAGAGCACAGGTCTTTTAACCTTCTTGGTTACACATATTTCTAGGTATTTTATTATTTTTGGTCCATTTGTAAATATATTAATTTCTCTTTCTACTACTTTGTTATTAGTGTATAGAAGCACTAGTAATTTCTGGGTATTAATTTTGTGTCCTGCAACTTTACTGAATTCATCTTTTAGTTTTTGGTGATATCTTTAGGGTTTTATATGTATAATATCATGTCATCATAGTGACAGTATAACTTCTTTCTTACTATAATTCCTCTTATTTATTTTTCTTGTCTGAATGCTGTGACTAGAACTTCCAGTATGAGGTTGAATAAAAGTGGTAAGAGTGGATATTCTTGTCTTATCCCTGATCATAAAGGAAAAATTCTCAGTGTTTTGCCATTTAGTATGATATTAGGGGTGGGTTTGTCATATATGGCCTTATGTTGAGATATGTTCCCTCTATACCCACTTCACTGAGAGTTTTTATCATGAATGGATGTTGAATTTTACGAGGTGCTTTTTCTGTCTCTATAGAGATGATCCTATGAATACCATCTTTCATTTTGTCATGGTGTATTATATTGATTGATTTGCAAATATTGAACCATCCTTGCATCCCAGGATTAAATCTCACTTGATCATGGTGAATGATCCTTTTAATTATTGTTGGATTTGATTTGCTAATCTATTGGGAATTTTTGCATCTTTGTTCATCAGAGATCTTGGCCTATAGTTTTCTTGTTTTGTAGTGTCTTTGGTTTTGGTATCAGGCTAATGCTTGCCTCATAAAATGTATCTGGAAACTTCTCTTCCTCTTTTATTTTTTTGGAATTGTTTGAAGAGAATACATATTAACTCTTCCTTAACTGTTTGGTAGAATTTACCTGTGAATTCAGGTCCTGCACTTTTATTTTCTTAGTAGTTTTTTGATTACCAATTCAATTTTATTGGTAGTAATTGGTCTGTTCAGAGTTTCTATTTCTTCCTGAGTCAGTTTTAGAAGATTTCATGTTTCCATTTCTTCTAGGTTGTCCAATTTATTGTCATAAAATTTTCATACTAATCTCTTATAATCCTTTGTATTTCTGTGGTGTCAGTTGGTACTTCTCTTTAATTTCTAATTTTCTTTATTTGTGTCCTTTTCTATTTTTTTTTCTTGATAAGTATGGCTAAGGGTTAACCACTTTGTTTATCTTTTCAAAGAACCAGCTCCTGATTTCATTGATTTTTTATCATTTATTTATGCTCTGATCTTTATTATTTCCTTCCTTTTACTCACTTTGGACTTTGTTCTTTTTCTAGTTCCTTTAGCTCTAAAGTTAGATGGTTTATTTGAGCTTTTTCTTATTTCTTGAAGTAAACCTGTATCTCTATGTATTTTTCTTTCTCAGAACAGCTTTCACTACATTCCAAAGATTTAGGACTGTTGAATTTTCATTTATCCCCATATATTGGTTTATTTCTTCTTTGTGTGTGTGTGTGTGTGTGTGTGTGTTTTGTAGATTTATTAGTTGTTTAGTGTCATGTTGTTTACCCTCCAGTTATGTTTTTTCCACTTTTTTTTTCTTGTGATTCATTTCTACTTTTAAACATTGTGGTCAAAAAAGACGGATGGCATGATTTCAGGTTTTTTTTTTTCCTTTTTAATTTATTGAGACTTGTTTTGTGGCCTACCATGTGATCTATTCTGGAGACTGTCTCATGTACATTTGGAAAAAAATGTGTATTCTTTTGCTTTTGGATGAAATGTCTGGTATATACCTGTTATATATATCTACTTTAATGTATCATTCAAAGATGCTATTTCTTTATTGATTTTCTGCCTGGATGATCTATTTATTGACATAGGCAGGATGTTAAAATCTCCTACTATTATTGTATTACTATCAATTATTCTCTTTATGTTTGTTAGTATTGGCTTTTATATATTTAGGTGCTCCAGTGTTGGTTGCATCCTCTTGTTGGATTGATCCTTTTATCATAATGTAATGTATTTCTTTGTCTCTTGCTACAGTCTTTGTTTTAAAGTCTATTTTGTCTGATATAAGTATTACTACCCCAGCATTTTTTCTTCCATTTGCATGGTAAATCTTTTTCCATCCCTTCACTTTCACTCTATGTGTCTTTAGGTCTGAGATAAATCTCAGTATATATATATATATATATATATATATACATATATATATATATATATATATTTCCTACAAGAGATTTATCTCATAAATATTTATTTATATATATATAAATAACTAATAAATATTTATCTTATAAATATATATATATATATATATATATATATATATATATATATGGGTCTTGTTATTTTTTTCATCCATTCTACTACCCTACATCTTTTGATCAGAGCATTTAGGCCATTTATATTTAAATTGACAATAAGTATATACTTATTGTCATTTTGTTAATTTGTTTCTGATGTAGTTCTTCTCTGTTCCTTTCTTTTCTTTTGCTCTCTTTCTTCATGATTGGTGAGTTTCTGTAGTGTTATATTTGACTTTATTTCTATTTATTTATTTATTTATTTGTTTGTTTATTTATTTATTTATTTTTACCTATTACAGATGTTGGGTTTGTAGTTACCATGAGGTTCATATATATTATCCTAAGCATATAGCAGTCCATATTAAGCTGATGGTCATTTAAGTTCAAACACATTCTAAAAAGACTTTTATTTTTACTCCCTCCTCCACATTTTGTTATATGCTATCATATTTTACATTTTTTTTTCATAATTTTACATCTAATTATGGCTTCCCCCACCCCCACTTAAAGTAGTGGTTTAACATTACTTGTAAGGCTGGTTTAGGAGTGATAAGCTCTTTTTTTTTTTAATATTTTATTTGAGAGAGAGCATATGCGCAGAGAAGAGGGGCAGAGGGAGAGAGGGAGAGGGAGAGATAGATAGATAGATAGAGAAAGAGAGAATCCTAAGCACTCCTTAAGCCTCAAAGAATGCCATATTCTATAGTACTATGGTCCATTTTAGGTGATGCTTACTATGCATGTGTGATTGTGTGTGTGTGAATATGATGTGAAACAGAAAAATAGATCAACAGGGAGGGAGGGAGGGAGAAAGGAAATCAAACTGTAAAGCCTAATAAGGACTAGGACTAGTAAATGTTTAAGAGTTAGCAGAATGATTCATTTTCTGGGTTTCTTGGAAGGTTTCTCTGTAAAATCAAATAATATTACTAATTTCTCAAGTTATAGAAATTCACATTTTAGGGATTTATTCCTCCAACCTAGAATATTATCTTTTATTCCAGCAATTTCACTTCAATGTGTAGCAATTTGTTGTCACTTTTTCTGCATTTGCACACTCAGTTAATTCTCATGGAACACTTACCCCTAACATTATCCCTCATACCTGGTGGTTTAAGACCCAATTCAAGTGTCTTCTAAATCAAAACCTTCCCTGAGCTTTCTAAGTGAAGTTGATAACTTTCTTCTGTGAGTCAAGTTTATAGATAGTATCTAATTCTAATTATTGTATTCATCACATCGGATTGCATTTATTTTGCATCTTTCTCCCCATTAAACTATGAATTATTAAGTGTATACTTTATGCCTTGTGTGTCTTAATAATTCTAGCATCTGGCACTTAAGTCTTATGAATTGTTCATTGAATGAATACATGATTAAATGAATTTGAGTTGTCAGTGAAGGGGAAAGCTTCAAGCCTGTGGGAGCATTCAGAGGAAGAGGTGAAAGAGAAAGATCCTGTGTGTGCACTGATGAATTTCACTTACTTTGCAATTTCATTTAGGGCCAACACTTTGTTCCAGTTACCACCTGGACTGAACTTTGTGTACCTAAAGTCAGGCCCTTGATTTGCAACCATGGCTGTTATTTGCAAAACCTGTAGGAGATTCTAACTCTTAGAGTCTGCTGAAAGCTTTTTCTTAAGACCTTTTCTGTTTGTTGCAACCACTTATTATGATCTGTCTTTGGTGGCAATTCCCCAGTTTTTACCAAACTGTTTATTCAATTAATCCTTGAAGAATTTCTTCTTCAGTGGACAAATAGATGGCTTCAAAGTATTGAAGAGCTAAAAAAAAATAATGTTGCATGTGTAAAGAAAAAAAATCTCTTTTTAGACATGTAGACTTCTGAATGGGAGAGGTAATTTACAACCGTTCTTCATGTTAATGACAGTTAATGTCAACAGACAACTCTGCCATGACATTGGAACTATCAAGATAATAAGTTTCAGGGTTGATTTTAAAATAAGTATTTGTAAGCATATGAATATATCTCTGATTTGAGAGTTTTCTTATATAGGAATACTTTATCTACAATTAAAACTCTGAGAGAGAGAGAGAGAAACACTATTGTCCACTTTTATACATCATTTTATAATGTACTCTAGAAAGCTAGAAAGCAGTTCAAGGTCAGTGTTAGGGTTGTCCTTCACTCTGAGAGAAAATACTGCCAAACTGGAGTACTTAACAGCACTTGCGTCAAGAAGCTGGAAAACTCATGATGTTCTTTCTTCCTTATCTGCTCCTATTTATTCACAGGATGCTTTGGTTGAGCCCTTATTATTGCTTCAAATGTGTAATATGGAGGGGGTTTAACATATGAAATTCAAGACTTTTCAATTTACAACTTTGACAACTGTGTTACTCCTCAGAGATTTATGTAAGTAAATGACTTCCCCAGCAAAAGAGAACATTCTCTTAGAAGTTTAGGATAATGGCCTACACTTTTGTCTAATGCATCATGCTAGTTACACAGAATCCTGTGGAACTGAATTAGTTTGTAGCAGATGGCCAAAAATGGAGTGTTGAAGAGGGAGACTCAGCAGTCAAGTTGGTCTTTGTTATAGGATAAAATAAAATAATTGGAAAACCTCCCCCAGTTTTTGACAAATTAATAGGCATTGCTGGCTTCTTCCTCTGGGTATAGTTCTGTGGATGTGACAGAGATGATGGATGCTATGGTTGATTCTGAGAAACTACAATGAAAAGGCAGAATTCTTAGGACGATGTAAGTTGATTGGTCTTCATTCATGGAGAGAAAGAAGAACAACCTACACATGAAAAGAGCTGTGTACAGGGCAGCAGAAGTTAGGACAGCAACATTTCAGATGTAATTCCTGATTTTCCTCATATTGTCCTGCATGGATTATTGCCTATAGTAAGGAGAAACAATCATTAGCACCAGTCTAGCGCCAGCTACATATTGTGGGAAAATAGCAGAATGGCACTCTTGCCAAGCTGGGGTGGAAGGTGGGTAACCACAGATTCTGACATTGGAGCTGGCTTCTGAGAATTCCCTCCTGTCCACCATCCCTTTCAGGACTAGAGAGGAGGAAAGGAGTGTCCACAAAGGGTAGAGTTGCTTATTGTGAGTAGGGGTACATAGAAAGTGGTTCAACCCAGAGTGTAAGTTAAAAAATCTCATAGGGCACCTGGGTGGCTCAGTCAGTTGAGCATCCAACTTTTGCTCAGGTCATGATCTCACAGCTTGTGAGTTTGAGCCCCGCGTTGGGCTCACTGCTGTTGTTAGTGCAGAGCCCACTTCGGATCTTCTGTACCTTCCTCCCACCTCTGCCCCTTCCCTGCTTGCACTCTCTTTCTCAGAAATAAATAAATGTTTTAAAAACTCACAAACTTGAGGTGAATCTCTCTAACCTATGCCAGATAAAGGAGAATTTAGTGGATCAGAAACTTAAAGTAAACATAAATAAGGGCACATGGCTGGCTCAGTAAGTACAGCATGAGACCCTTAATCTTGGGGTTGTGAGTTCGAGTCCCATGTTGGGGGGTAGATTGTACTTAAATAAATAAATAAATAAAAACAAAAACTTGAAATAAATATAAGGCAAGCATAATCAATATTCTCAAAGAGATAAAGAGGAATATTGGAAAGATCAGCAGAATAGTAAGTTTTAAAGAAATGAAATAAAGAACTCATAGATGGATTAAAATATGAAAATTAGTACAACAGGGTAACAAAGTAGTGACTTTAAGAATTCAGTTGAGGAATTCAGAAAAGTTATCCAGAAGGGATAAAGAGAGTTCAGTGAAACAAAAGTTTAGAGACATGGATGATGAATGTGAAAGTGTTAACCTCCAAATTAAGGGTTTTCCAGAAAACTGATAGGAAAACAAAATGGAAATGAGGAAAAACCTGAAGAAATAATGACCTAGAATTTCTAAAAATTAAAGAGAGAGAAACACTGATATTTTTCATACTTCAAGCCATATAGATATAGCCATATAGGTAATTAAAAAAATATAAACGTACTAGAGTTAAAACATCAAAGACCTTTCTTAAAGCTTTCTAATAGAAGGTTATTTTTAAAAAGAACAGGATATGGGTCAGGAACATACTTCACAAAGTCAATCTTCTATGCAAAATACATATGACCTTATATTTTACATATAAGTGGAATAGCATTGTTGCAAAGAGTCAGAATGAAAGAACTTTAAATCTATTCAACTATTAGTTGAACTAATTCAACTAATAGTTAGTTGAACTAATTCAACTAATAGTTGTTAGTTGAACTAATTCAACTAATAGTTGTTAGTTGAACTATTCAACTAATAGTTGTTAGTTGAACTAATTCAACTAATAGTTGAACTATTCAACTAACAGTAATTTAAATGCAAGGAAAATATACTTATGTATTTTTAGGCAAACAAGAACTCAGAACTTCATCAAGTTAACAGGCTGTTTTGAAAATACTCTTTCAGAAATCCTCTAGAAAGTTGTCAGATAAACCTAGGAAAATCTAAGAAGTAGATGGAATGTGGAGTTGTGGAAATAACTTTTGTGCTAACGTAAACTTAAAATCTATAAAAGATCCATAAATCTCAGCATTGAAAATGTAGAAAATACAAACATGGTGGTGGTAGGAGAGAGGAGAGTGAGAGATGGAAGGGTTTACATACTATGGATATTGATACATAAAAGAAAGGAGTAGAAAAGAGGAAACTAATGCAGATATATATCATTTTACTGGTGCCCAACAGAAAAAATAAAATACAATGTTAACTTTCATATGAGAAGAAACTTGGTATGTTCAATGGAAGGTTCGAAAGGAGAATTAAAGTATAGAAAATATATAAGAAAAAATCACATGTGAAGATACTAGTGAGTGCTAGCAGCAATTGAAATAAATACAAATATGTTAAACTCACTATTTAACCTTTAGAATGGATCAGAAAGACATCATCCAACAATATATAAAAATACAAAAGAAACACCTCAAAAAACTAGTGAAATTTGAGAAAAAAGATGAGGCTTACAATTACAATGTCAGATTCGGTTATTAGAAGCAAGCCTCTAATCACAAGCAACTAAAATACAGACAAAGTATTAAAAACATTTTTATATTCATAAAAGAGTTGATAAGACCAGGCTAAAATTGAAGGGAAAATGAGAACCAAGAGGACTTAGCAGTACAAAATCTGTTTTGACTAAAATCTGGAAAATTTGAACTCTGCCTAAATGTGGGACTGTACTTTGTGTACTGAGGTCCTTTTCCACATAAGTAGGAATGTAGAGGTCTCTGGAAATTTGGTTCTCTTTGTATAGCCCTTGACCAAGGGCTGACAGATGAAGTATGACAGCTTAGCTTTCTTGCCTTGGACAACTGTGAAGTATAATTTGCTCCAGAGTTCCCTTGTAGGATCAGGCTGAAGCTATTATGTTCTGCAGGTGTTTGCCTGAGACCACACTTTTGCTTGGCTTTGTTTCTTTCCTCTCCTCATTCTCTTGCTGGTCTCTCCAGAGAATATTGCCTTATTAAGTTACCTGTTCATAAATCCTTATTTCAGAGGCTGCTTCTGGGAAAACTGACCTAAGATACCATCTCATTAATAATGTCCCTTCCCCATTGTCTCTAATTAAAAAAAAATTATGGTACTCTAATTAAATGCCTACTAAAAACTCATGGTATTCTCTATGTATTTCGTATTTTCCAACTCTGTTTCCATGTTGTGTTATAGATCATTTCTTCAGCTCTGTCTTCCAATTATTAAATTTGCCATTAACTTCCAGTTATTAAATTTCCCATTAAATTCCCATGATATTTACTATTTACCAAATTTACAATGTAACCTGTCCATTGAAATTTTTTATTTGTTTCACATTTCTTATTTCCAGAAGTTCTATTAGGCTCTTTGCAATCTGCTTTACACTTTTTTAGTTTTACTATGTTATTTATTCAAACATGTTAAACATATGCTTTTATATTCTGGGTACAAAGTCTTTCCATCGTCTGTTGTTTTTGTTAAACTCTAGTGATTATTTGTGGGATTGTTTCATAAAATTTTGACTGTGAATCCAAATTCCTGTTGGAACTTTATCTGTAGGAATCCTTTGAAGTCTGGATGGAAGGTGATTCACTCAAACAGAATTTGCCCAAGCTCATTCCAGGTGCCTGGAGGCACTACTAAGTACTTTAAACAGATTGTTAGATTTAAGTTTCTTGGGTCACCAAGGCAGTGTGGATTCAGCTACAAATCAGCATGAGGAGCATTGTTTGGCTGTGAATACTCGAGGGAGATATTTTTTCTGAACTGAGCAACAAAATTATGGCAGAGAATTTTTTTCCATCTCACGCCATGGTGCGGGTTTATTTTTGGTACACTCCACACTCAAAGTATGGTAGAAATGTCGTATTAGATTTCTTACGTGTGGTAAGTCCTTGTCTTTGTCTTACACGCCTTCTGTCCCACGAAGCAGGAAAAGAAATGGAAACTAAGATTAAACAATAGTAATTCTCTACCCCATGGTAACAATGGTTTCAGGTTTTTTAAAAAACTATGTAGGTAGCAGTTTTAATTTAGTTTTTGATTTTGAGAAGTTTTTTTGTCAAGGATATAGTTATAATTTTTTAAAGATGTTTATTTGGAGAGAGAGACAGAGAGAGAGAGAGGAAAAAAGAGAATCCCAAGCCGGTTCTGTACTGTCAACACAGAGCTGGATGCAGCGCTCATGGTTCGTGAGATCATGACCTGAGCCAAAACCAGAAGTCAGACACTTAACCTACTGACCCACCCAGGTGCCCCTATACCAACATTTTAGTTGTTTCTATTTCCAGTGCCTCTGAGCTACTACTTTTCTCAGAAACAGAAGTCAGTCTCTCTCTCTCTCTTTTTTCTTTTTGTTACAATTCCTACCACATATGTGTTTCTCCAAATTTCATGTTGGCATGTCTCATTTACTTAATTATTGGCAACTTTGTGGGGGTTGGCCCATGCAATTCAAACATGCCTCTGACTAATACTTCTAATAGTCAAGAAGCAGTACAATTCAATCAGTCCATTTACATTTTATAAAATTTATATTAAGTAATGCGCTGATCATCAACAATGTAGCAATGTCTATGTTAAACTTCTAGAGATGCTCTGACGAATGAGATTTAGTGTTCACCTTCAAAGAGTGAAAACTTTAGTAAAGAAAACAGTAAAATAAATATATGGTGGCAAATTTTATAGTGATTAAATCTGCTTTGAGAAGAGCAAACTTGATTAAAGAGACTTACAGTGAGGACATTACATCTGGCCTGACTGGAAGGATAAGAGTTTCCTAAGTCCATGAGAGTGAGTTGTGGGAAGATGAGAGAATGGAAGTTTTTTCCTGAAAATACATATGTATCAGCAATGCGAGGTTTACAGTGAATAAGTCTTTTATGGCTAAATCAGCAGGGTGTATATTTGGCGGCATATTTGGGAAGCCAGGCAACAGATTATAGAGATTGTTGAAAAGAGCAATTGTATCATTGGATTTAAGACTGAAAAAATAATCTGGGACTGAGTTTCACAGCACCATTAATACCAAACTAAGCAAACTAAATTACTCTACAGGTAATGGGGAGTCGCTGAAGGATTTTTTAAAAAGTATTTATTAAAAAATATTTATTTATTTTTGAAGGGGGGGGCAGGAAGCAAGGGAGACACAGAATCTGCAGCAGGCTCCAGGCTCTGAGCTGTCAGCACAGAGCCTGAAGCACAGCTCAAACCCACAAACCATGGGATCATAACCTGAACCAGTTGGACACTTAACTGACTGAGCCACCCAGGCCCCCCATGGATTTTTAAGGATAGGAGTGATGTTGTGGATCACATCAAGCACCCCACTTCAGCTCAGGTCATGATCTCCCGGTTTGTGGCTTCAAACCCCACGTCAGGCTCTGTGCTGATAACTCAGAGCCTGGAACCTGTTTCAGATTCTGTGTGTGTGTGTGCGCATCTTTGTGTGTGTGTGTGTGTGTGTGTGCGTGTGTGTGTGTGTGTGTGTCTGCCCCTCCCCCACTCTCACGTACCCTCTCTCTCAAGAATAAACATTAAAAAAAAATTAAAAAGAATAGGAGAGATGTGATAAATTCTATATTTCACAGAAAATTTTGGAATTATGAAAGATAGAGGGAGCGATATTACTGGAATCCAAAGAAAAAATAAGGAGGAATTGAATTGAGCCCAAAAATGAAGAGAAGAGGATGAATGGAAGACACATTTTAGAGATAAAAGTGACAAGCTGACCATTCACCTGTGAGAAAAGAGAAAGGGAAAGTTGAAAATGACTTCAAACCCTTTTGCTTTTTAAAATTAGGTAGTTTTTTTATTGATATATGGAAGAAAGAATGAGAAACAATTTTGAGGAGAATGATATGGAGTTTCACTCTGTGTTTTTTTTGAGATACATACTGAATGTTCATCTGAAAACAAATAAAACCTACAAGAGGAAGGCTGTCATTAGAGTTTAGTTTAGAGATTGGTGAGGGTCTGCAAAATGAGAAATGGAAAAAGCTGAGACAAGAAACCTGGGTAAAGCCAACATGTGAGGAATAGAAGCAAGAGATGAGTGCAAAAGACAAGAGGAGACTGTAGTGGAATTCTAAAACAAATGAGGAAAGGGTCAAACCATAAGGAAAGGGGCACCTGTTGGCTCAGTTGGTTAAGTGTCCGACTCGGCTCAGGTCATGATCTCGCAGTTCGTGAGTTCAAGCCCCACGTTAGACTCTGTGCTGACAGATCAGAGCCTGGAGCCTGCTTCGGATTCTGTGTCTGCCTCTCTCTCTGCCCCTCCCCTGCTCACACTCCCTCTGTCAAAAATAAATAAACATTAAAAAAAAGAAAAGAAAAACATAAGGATAGTTGTTGGTGTGAAATGCCTCAGTAAGGATTGAAGGTGTGCTGCTTTGTTTGCCAATAGAATGTCATTGGTAACTTTTTTCTGTGTAGCTTTAAGAGAGAGCTGAGCGTAAAAACAGAGACTGCTTTTTTACGAATTTGGACCATGAAGGGTGAGGCAATGTCAAGAAATGATTTTTTCAGAATGGAGATAACCATGCATAGTTAAATATAGAAGTTAGGAAAATGAGAAGAGGCCAATGGAAACACGGAGGTTGAAATAAATGGAACATCTATTAGAAAATATTTTGAAAAAGGCATGACATTGAACTTGAATTTATCTGAGTTAGCATATATATGTTGTGTTGAAAGGAGCACATCAGCTGATTCTAAAATCCCTGTGTAAGTACAAGAGAACAAGAATAGCCAGAACAATCTTGAAACCAAAGAAAAAAGTTGTAGTTTTCACATTTCCTAATTCCAAAACTTACTACAAAGTTACAGCAATCAGAAAGTGTGGTACTGAGGTAGAGATAGACATATAGATCAAGCAAATAGAATTGTGGCTTTAGAAACTAACCCTTACATTTCTGATCAATCCTGACAAAGATGCCAAGGCAATTCAATGGGGGGAAAACAGTAGCTTTTAAACAAATAGTGGTGGGATAACTGGATACTGCCATGCACAAAAATGAGTCTGTACCCTTAATTTGCATGATACATGAAGATTAACTCAAAGTGGGTCAAAAATCTAAAGTGCTAAAACTTTAAAATTCTTAGGAAAAAACATAGAGCAACTCTTTGTGACTTTGGATTATAAAATAATTTTTTTTTATTTTTATTTATTTATTTTTTTTTTATTAATTTTTTTTTCAACGTTTATTTATTTTTGGGACAGAGAGAGACAGAGCATGAACGGGGGAGGGGCAGAGAGAGAGGGAGACACAGAATCGGAAACAGGCTCCAGGCTCCGAGCCGTCAGCCCAGAGCCCGACGCGGGGCTCGAACTCACGGACCGTGAGATCGTGACCTGGCTGAAGTCGGCCGCTTAACCGACTGCGCCACCCAGGCGCCCTTATAAAATAATTTTTTAGCCATGACATCAAAATCACGATCAAAAACAGGGAAAAGCGATGCTAGCATCAATCAAAATTTCAAACTTTTATGCTTCAATTACATCAAATAATTTGAAAGAGAAAATATTTGCAAATCCTATTGTGCTAAGAGACATATATCCACAATAGATGAAGAACCCTTAAAGCTCAATAATAAAAAGGCAAGTAGCCTAATTAAAAATGGGCAAAGGATATGGATATTTCTTTAAGAAGATATAGGAACAACCAACAAGCAAATTAAAGATGCTCAACATTATTAATCATTTCAGAAATTCAAATCAAAACCACAATGAGATACCTCTTTTAAACTCACTGTAACTATAATTTTTTAAAAAAGAACTTACACAACTTCACACTGAGAAAAATGAAAATCCAATTAAAAAATGGGCAAAGAACCTGAAAGACATTTTTTCAAAGAAGACATGCAGATAGCCAACAGACACAAGAAAAGATGCTCCACATCATTAATCATCAGGGAAATATCAATCAAAACCACAATAAGATATCATCTCATATCACTCAGAATGACTAGTAGCAAAAAGACAAGAACTAACAAGTTTTGGTGAGGATGTGGAGAAAAAAGAACCGTAGTGCATTGTTAGTGGGAATGTAAATCCCAGTGGTACAATCACCGTGAAAAACAGTATCGAGTTTCCTCAAAAAATTAGAACTATTATATGATCCAATAATTGCACTACTGGTTATTTACATAAAGAAAACAAAAATGCCAATTTAAAGGATATATACACCCCATGTTTATTGCAGCATTATTTATGATAGCCAAAATATAGAAGCAAGTTAAGTGTCCATCAACAGGTGAATGGATAAACAAGATATGGTGTGTGTGTGTGTGTGTGTGTGTGTGTGTGTGTGTGTGTGTATACATCTGGGGGTGATGAGGTTGGGTGAGGACAAATTGGAAGTGAATGCTAATGGGTACAGATTTCTTTCTGAGGTAAGGAAAATGTCCTAAAACTAGATGATAGTGGTTACAGTGTACAACTCAGTAAATACATTAAAAATCATTGAACGTTAGATGAGTGAATATTATGGTGTATATGTATATGTATATATGTGTATATACATATATGGAATGAATATATATATACATATATAATGGAATATTGGTTAACATAAAAAACGAGATGTTGCCATTGGCAACAACATGGATGGAATAAGTCAGATAGAGAAAGACAAATACCATATAATTTCATATATGTGGCATCTAATAAGCAAACAAAAAACAGAAACAGACACTTAAATACAGAAAACCAAGTGGTGGTTGCCAGAAGGGAGATGGGTAGGGAGATGGGGGAAATAGATAAAGGAGATTAAGAGGTACAACTCCAGTTATGAAATAAATAAATCATGGAGATGAAAATACAGCATAGGGAATATGGTCAATAATACTGTAATAACATTGTATGATGACAAATGGTGATACACTTATTGTTTTTTGGGTTTTTTTTTAATATGAGATTTATTGTCAAATTGTTTTCCTTATAACACCCAGTGCTCATCCCAACAGGTGCCCTCCCCAGTACCCATCACCCACCCTCCCCTCCCTCCCACACCCCATCAACCCTCAGTTTGTTCTCAGTTTTTAAGAGTCTCTTATGTTTTGGCTCCCTCCCTCTCTAACCTTTTTTTTCTTCCCCTCCCCCATGGTCTTCTGTTAAGTTTCTCAGGATTCACATAAGAGTGAAAACATATGGTATCTGTCTTTCTCTGTATGACTTATTTCACTTAGCATAACACTCTCCAGTTCCATCCACGTTGCTACAAAAGGCCATATTTCATTCTTTCTCATTGCCACGTAGTATTCCATTGTGTATATAAACCACAATTTCTTTATCCATTCATCAGTTGATGGACATTTAGACTCTTTCCATAATTTGGCTATTGTTGAAAGTGCTGCTATAAGCATTGGGGTACAAGTGCCCCTATGCATCATGTTGTACTGAAACTAATATAACATTGTATGCCACTTATACTTCAGTTAAAAAAAAAACTAACAAAAAGTTGGTGAGGATGTGAAGCTATTGAAACCCTCATACCCTCCTAATGGGAATGTTCATGGTTGAGGCTACACTGGAGAACAGTTTGGCTGTTCCTAAAAAATGTTAAATATAGAGTTTCTATATGCCCTACAAATTCCACTCTTAGGTATTTACTCAAAAGGAACAAAACATATGTTAATATCAAAACATGTACACAGATTATTTATAGTAGCATTATTCACCATAGCCAAAAGTTGAAACAATCCAAATTCGCAACAACTGGTGAATGAATAAACAAATGGCATATCTATACTACGAAATCTTATTAAGCAATACAAAGGAATTAAGTACTGATAGAGGCTACAACATGGATGGACCTTGAAAAGAGTTTGTAAGTAAAGGAAGCCAGTCACAAAAGACCACATAGTGTATGATCCCATTTATATAAAATGTCTAGACTACGCAATTCTGTGAAGACAGAAAATAGATTAGTGGTTGCCTACATCTGGGGGTGGTGAGGTTGGGTGAGGACAAATTGGAAGTGAATGCTAATTGGGTACAGATTTCTTTCTGAGGTAAGGAAAATGTCCTAAAATTAGATAGTGATTACAGTGTACAACTCAGTAAATACATTAAAAATCATTGAACTTTAAATGAGTGAATATTATGACATGTAAATTATATCTCATTAAGCTGTTTAAAAGGAGTATACCTTCTTGGGGCACCTGGGTAGCTCAGTCGGTAAAGCATCCGACTTCAGCTCAGGCTATGATCTCATGATTCACGAGTTTGAGTCCCTTGTTGGGTTCTGTACTGACAGCTCAGAGCCTGGAGCCTGCTTCAGTTTCTGTGTCTCCCTCTCTGGGCCCCTTGCCCACTCACACTCTGCCTCTATCTCTTTCTCAAAAGTAAATAAACATTCAAAAAAAATTTTAAATAAAAAAAGGAGTGTACCCTCTTAATGCTTATTATAGAAAATGTGCTGCTTAGGTTTAAACAGAAAGTCTTTTTTTGTTCTGAAATTTTTTTCCAAAGACTGCTCTTAGGTTGGGCTGTATTGTGAGGGACTTATACTATTGTCTAGGAAAATTGACCAAACTGTGGACCTAGGTTGTTGCTGAACTATTCCATGATTCTGTCTTGATTCTCAGAAGAGTGAAACAGAGGGAATGAAACCAAACAGGTTTCTAAGATAAAAGCTCCATATTATCTATCATTGTATATTTACAGTTTGGTGACTTGATGGTCATTATTGATTTGACTTTCTTTTGTACTTTAATTTTATCTCTACTTTTAGTCTGAGATTATCAATGAAAATTAATGATATTTTTCAACTTGACTCTTAAAAATAAACTTACCTGCAAAGATTTAAGTTTATGTCTGAGGTCAGTGACCTGGTCAGTCTAACTTGGAATGTTTATTGCCAGACAATAGAAAACATAGATGATAAAGTTTGTCAATTTCATTCATGCTGTGTTTTATTTTTTTTAATTTTTTAAACATTTTTATTTATTTTTGAGAGACAGAGACAGAGCATGAGTAGGGGAGAGGCAGAGAGAGTGAGACACAGAATCTGAAGCAGGCTCCAGGCTCTGAGCTGCCAGCACAGAGCCTGATGTGGGGCTAGAACTCACAAATTGTGAGATCATGACCTGAGATGAAGTCAGATGCTCAACCAACTGAACCACCCTGGTGCCCCTATTGTTTTTTTTTTTTTCAGGTAGTATAAACATTCTACTTTTGTTGTTTTTCAGAATCATGTTTGGCTGTCCTAGGTCCTATGGATTTCCATGTACGTTTTAGATTTAGTTTCAATTCCTACAAAAAAAAAAAAAAAACTCTTGCTGTAATTTTCATTGGACTTTCATTGAGCCTATAAATTATTTAGGAAAAATTTACTTATTAGTAATATTTAATCTTTTTATCAATGTCTATAGAATATGTCTACATTTTCTTATATCTCTTTTCATTTCTCCTAGCAGTATTTTGTAGTTTTGTGCATATTTTGTTTTATGCATATTTTGTTAAATTTATCCCTAAGTATTTTATGTTTTTTTCTTGCAATTGTACATGGTATTTTAAAATTTTATTTACCAAGATACTATGCTTTGCTTAAATGGCTAAGTTAATATTCTTGACAGGACATCAAATTTCCACTTACAGTTATAACATAAGAAGGTAGGATTATATTGGATAGACTTTTTATTTATCTATTATAATGTATACATCTCTAAACACAAAGAATTTTTAAAAGTATTTTAAACAACTATCATTTATAACTGATCAGAGCTTAAATTCCATGTTACTCAAATTCTTAAAACAGGACCATTATCCTAGTTTTATGGACTGAATGTATACCCCAAAAATTTATATGTTGAAATACTAACCCCCAATATGATGGTATTAGGACATGGGGTGTTGAGGAAGAATTAGGTCATGAGAGGGAGACCCTCATGAATGGGATTTACTGCTCTTATGAAAGAGACCCCAGAGGGCTTTCTAGACCTTTTAGCTATGTGAGGATACAAGAAGTCAGTAGTATGCAACCAAAAAGAAGGTTATCACCAGAATCTAACCAGACTGACAACCTGATCTTAGACCTCTGGTCTCCAGAACAATGAGATATAAATTTCAATTTTTTATAAGCTACTCAGTCTATATAGTACATAGACAGCTGGATAGCAGCTGAACTGACCAGGACTCTAGCCAATTCTTTCGTACAAAAAAAAAAAAAAAAATTAAGCAAGGGAGGGGCAGAGAAAGAAGGAGACAGAATTCCAAGCAAGCTCCGTACTTATGGCATATGGAGCTCAAACTTACACCATGAAATCATGACCTGAGCCAAAACCAAGAGTCAGAGGCTTAACTGACTTTACCATCCTGGTGCCCCTGAATTCTAAATATATTAATAATACTTCAAAAATTAAAACTGACTTATTTTTAAGTCTTCTCTCTTAGGATTTATCATTACACCTGACTAAAGTGTTGCTGCAGATGTGGTGAGGCCCTCCTAGAGGATCAGCATGGGTCCACACCTTGCCAGGTCCCTAAAATGTGGAGTTTTGAAACTCAGCTGGTGTGCCTGAGATAAAACGTAGGTGCATTGTACTGCCAGTTAGACAGACAGCCCAGACACAGAAAGGGTGAAAGCAGGGATCTAAGGGATGCCTGGGACATATGAGGGGGGGGATTGTTCACCATTCTATGAGGGCTTCTTGGACAGTGGTGAGTGGGAACTCCCTTCTCTGGGGGGTGAGAGAGCAGGCTGGCGCCATTTATCCCCCTTGCCCATCAGCATGGAAGGACTTCACTGAGCAGCACAGCACCTACAATGAAGGCTTGAGCCCCTAACACCAAGCTCTATTCCCCTGCACTCTGCAAGTACTTCTGTATTAAGGCAAGTATGCCTAATAGAGTAGTAGTGGGCCCTCCTCCAGAAGACCAGAACAACCCCCCCCCCCACCACACACACACACACACACATCAAGTCTACTGATCATAGAGTGCTGCAAAGCTTCAGCTCTAGTGGGAATAAGATCAGGCCTTTTTTCACGAGCAGACTAGAGCATACCTACTTAAAACTCATCACACACTGCATAAAGGTCCAAACAGTCCCCACTGTAGGCAAGGAGAAACTCTGCAGAGAACTGACCTGAGGGAAAGAGCAGCCAAAACACAATAGCAGAGTGCACACAGCATATACCAGAAACACTTCCTAATGTGCCAGGCCCTGGACAGTATATGACCTCTTCTTAATAAATTCATTACTTTCAGGAGCAGGAAACATAACAGACATTCCTAACACACAGAAGACTAAGACCTAGACAAAATGCCAACATGGAGGAACTCACCTCAAAAGGAAGAATTTAAAGCAATAATCATAAGGATACTAGCTCTGCTTGAGAAAAGCATAGTAGACACCAGAGAGTCCCTTACCATGGAGATAAAAGACCTAAAAACTAGTCAAGCCAAAATAAATGCTATATCCATAATGCAAAACTTACAGTAGAGAAATGAATAAATGATATAGAAGATAAAATAATGGAAAATAATGAAAAGAAGAGGGAAATAAAAATATTAGATCACAAATGTAGATTTAGGGGACTTAGTAACTCCATAAAGTATAATAACATTTGTATCATAGGAGTCCCAGAAAAAGAAGAGATGGAAAAAAGGGACAGAAGGTTTATTTGAACAAATTACAGCTAAAAGCATCCCTAGTCTGGCAAAGGAAACAGACATCCAAATCCAAGAGACACAGAGAGCTCCCATCAAAATCAACATAATCAGGCCAACACCAAGACATATAGTAAAATTTGCAAAATACAGAGATAAGAAAAAGTCCTAAAGGCAGCAAGGAAAAAGAAACCCCTAACTTACAAGGGATGACAAGTAAGGTTAACAGCAGACCTGTCCACAGAAACTTAGCAGGCCAGATGGGAGTAGCATAATATATTCAACATCCTAAATGAGAAAAATTAGCAGCCAAGAAGATTTTATCCAGTAAGGCTTTCATAGAAGGAGAGATAAAGAGTGACCCAGACAAACAAAAACTAAAGGAGTTCCTGACCACAAAACCAGACCTACAAGAAATATTAAAGGTGACTCTTTGGGAAAGAGAGACCAAAACGTGATGAAGACTAGAAAGGAACAGAGAAAATCTCCAGAAACAAGGATCTAACAGGTAAAACAATGGCACTAAATTCATATCTATCCATAATCACTTTGAATGTAAATGTATTAAATTATGCTAAGCAAAATAAGTCAGTCAGAGAAAGACAAATGCCATATGATTTCACGCATATGTGGAATTTAAGAAACAAAACAGATGAACATAAGGGAAGGGAAGAAAAAATAAGATAAAAACAGAGGGAGACAAACCATAGGAAATTCTTAAGTACAGAGAACAAACTGAGGGTTGCTGGTGGGGTGTTGGGTGGGGGATAGGCTAAGTGGGTGGTAGGCATTAAGGAGGGCACTTGTTGGGATGAGCACTGGGTGTTATATGTAAATGATGCATCACTAAATTCTACTCCTGAAACTAGTATTACACTATGTTACTTACTAGATTTTAAATAAAAACTTGAAATGCTAAAGAAAATGAAGATTTCAGGAAGTGGAAATAAATTGACACAAAGAAAAACATTAAAAACAAACAAAAAAAAGAATTGTGGCAGAATAATTTGTACCGTAACTTTCAATAGTACCAATCAGTAACAATTTTCCTCTTTGAATACTAATCAAAGAAATATACTTCTGGGTCTCAGTGGATTGTAGTTGCTTATAAACAGCCCTTGACTGATTAGTACAATTGAAACAAATAGTCAGGTAAGTTTGTCATCAAGCATGTAGGCATAGCCCAAGAGAGTTTGAAAAAATGCTGGAGCAGCTAATCTGTGGCAATCGATCAAGACAGTTGCTACATAGCCAGTTCTGAGCAGAAAAAAAAAAGTGACAAAACATGGTATATTTGTCACCTGTTCAAGAACCAACCTGGATCACACCTACTTAAATTTTAAAATCAGATAAAAATCAACAATTCTACCTCCCTATAGGTAGGTAACTTCTTAAACGTTCAATCCTGTACTTTTAATAGAAGCTGACTGTGTATTCATTATTTATTCATTCCAGGATGCACTTATAAATATGAAATATCATTATTTGAGTTTGTTATACCATTAACTTTAAAATTTTATAAACTACTGGACATGTGACATATTGGATAGGTTGAAGAAGTTTATTGTAAAAAAAAAGTGTATCAGTGGGAAATACCCTTGGTAAAACAGAAAAACTAAAGACTATGTAAAATTCACTAAGTGCATTTGATAAAAAATGTATTTACCAAGCTTTCAAAGTATTAAAGTTGTCTTAATGATTGAAATGTGTTTTAAAAAAATCTTAAACCTGGAAATTTATTTCTGTTTGACTTTGCAAAAGACACATGATTTGATTTTCACATGCTCCCATTTGTAGGAATGTACTCCATAGGACTCAAAAAGGACTTTTTTTAAGGTTATTTATTTATTGGGAGGGGGGAGAGAGAGAGAGAGAGAGAGATCTTACATGCACAAGTTGGGGAGGGCCACAGAGAGAGGGAGTGAGAGAATCCCAAGCAGGCTCCACGCTGCCAGCACAGAACCCCGTGCAGGACTTGATCTCACAAACTGTGAGATCATGACCTGAGCTTAAATCAGGAGTCAGTTGCCCAACCTACTGAGCCACCCAGGTGCCCCTCAAAAAGGAATTTATAATGAGCCATGGTTTTCTGATTATGTATGGATGCTAGAAGATTTTTTTTCCTTTCTGCATAAGAAACATTTTAACGAACACCTCAGAGGTCCAACAAGTAAACTTTTTGTTGAGAAAATCTCAGAAGAAACTGTTACTCTTGATTTATTTTTGACCACCAAGGAAACTTGTTACTGGTGTGACAGTAAAAGAAATCTCAGGAAATTATATGAGTTGGAAAAATGCTAAAGTAATAAAAAGTATCTTTACAGTTTTAATTTCTTTAATAGTTAATAATATGAAGCACCCGTTCAATGCCAAGCATTATGAAGATCTCTGCAAAAAAAAATTAGATAAGGACCTTGCCTTCTTACTTACAGTTAAATGGGGGGAATGCAGATATGAAAGCAGGCAACAGCAATATAATGTGCTACATTCCATGGAAGGCTGTGAGAAGGTGTTGTAGGACATAGGAAAGGTGCCTAGTTTAGGTGTGGAGGATCTATGAAGGCTTTTCAAGGAGATTATCTCTGAGACCTGATGAATGAATAAAAATTAGATAACAAAAAGGTTCAGAACAAGAGGAGTGTTCCCAATGTAGAAGACTTATGTAAAGGCTAGGAATCATAATTATGAATATATAATAGATCTCCTCATTGCTTAGAAAAGATGGTGAGATGCTAGCAAATACAGACAGGAGACAGAATCATTTCACTCCTATTTTATCTGTCCTTGCCACTATGCAAAAGTTATTATCAAAATAGAACGGATAGAAAAACACAGTTGAGAGTGAATTGAAGTCCCAGAAAAAATGAAGAGATTATAAAAAGCCACCCAGACATTTAAATGAATTCTAGTTTGCAGCCATAGACAAATTACATTCCAGGGTGTTGAAAGCACTTAAAGATGTAATCACAGAATGATTGGCAGTAATCTACAGAAATCATAGGGGAAGGAAGTGATGTGATCGGAGCAAATATCACTCCAATTCTCTCAAAGGATGAAAAGGTAGATTCTAGCAACTGTTGGGTCAGCAATATTGATCACTAATAGCATTCCAGAATGGATCACTCTAACAAGGAGTTGAGGGTACCTGGAAAATAATGAAGCTGCTTGTAGGAACTGGTCCGGGAGCAATCAAAACCTTCCTGCCAAATTAGCCTAATTTTGTTTCTACAGGCTGAGTAGCCTGGGATATTTCAGGAGTTTAAGGATTGATACCTAGGTGGGGATTTGATGAGGTCGCTCACGATGTCCTTGCAGATTAGTGTAGAAATATTCCTGGATGATAGTAGGGGAAGATGGGACGTGTAGTTGGTTGAAAAACAGCATGTAATCTGGTGTTAGCTTGCAGGGGCGTTGCTCATGGTGTGTTCTTCATGGCTTTGTCCTTAGCCTTGTCTTGGTTACACTTTAAAATCTAATCTGGGTGAGGAGACATCAGTCTTGAAGGAGCAAGCTAATATACTGACTGACAGAAACAAAATGTTTAAACGTTTTAGAAAATAAAACAATGCAGAAAAATCAGGACTTTGAGAGTTAGCAACAGATACACATATGTAAAGTTTTGGCTTTTAAACATTTTAAAAAAATTTTTTTTTGGTGGGGGAGGGAAGAGCAGAGAGAGAGAGAGAGAGAGAGAGAGAGAGAGAGAGAGAGAGGGAGGCACAGAATCTGAAGTAGGTTCCAGGCTCCGAGCTGTCAGCACAGAGCCCCACACAAGGTTTGAACTGATGGACTGTGAGATCATGACCTGAGCTGAAGTCAGACACTTAACCAACTGAGCCACCCAGGGGCTTCATGAAGTTTTGGCTTTTAAAATCAGTTATATTAGAGGTTTTAAAAATTCATCTCAAAGCAATACAAAGCAAAAGTTAAAAAAAAACACAGTTTAGGTCCTTTTGTTAACCACAAACTCCAAAAGTTGCACCTGCTTTAAAAAAAAAAGTGAATTCAAGCTAAGATTGAATTAATAGAGGAACACTTTCCAAAATGAGGGAAGTGGTAACAAAACTGATTCCCTAATATTTCACTGAACTTGGACTCTAGTCAGATCCACCCTGAGTATCAAATAGTTACAGGCATGGTGGACAGAAGATATGGTTATTACCTCAATGTCTATTCTACCTGCCCTGTTGATTCCAGCAATAATGTTTGATTGGACTGACTTCATCTCGACTTCAAGGGTAAACTATGCCCAGCTAAGGCTGCTCAGGAAAATTCCATCTTCCTTTGCACTATAATTGGTTTAATTAATCTAGGCCTAAGCTTATCAGTGTGTGGCATTTAGGGATTGGTTCAGGGGTGGCCAATTGATGTAAATCTCAGTGTTTTCTTTTTCCCAGCAGTTAATGGGAAGCAACTTGCCTCTCCTGCTGAATGAGGCATCATGCAGCACTAATTACTGCTGGCAGACATCCAACAACGATGAAGGAAGTCAGTTTGGGGAGAAAGTTAACACAGTGATAAAGGCGGAGAACAGCAAACCAAATGAAAATGGACTCAGAGCTCTGACTAAAGTATGCCTAAATTGCCCTGAGGATGCAGGCTTTAGTCATTCTTAAGCCAAAGTGAGGGGGGTTTTTGTGTGTTTTTTGTTTGTTTGTTTAATCCCCTTTAACTAAGAGCATTCTAACAGATCCAAGGCAAAATTCTAAGATTATTGCCAAAACAAAGGGAGGCCATACCATAAGAAGGAAGTTTGGAAAGATCAGGGAGAGGAAACTTTCAGGTCATATGTGTTGTTTGGAAACATCTGCCCCATGGAAGAAACAGTGGATGGCTCTTGTTCTTTGAGAATCCAAGGCTAGGCTAGAATCCAGAGTTGTGGGAAGGCAGAATTTGACTCAATATAAGTCTGAGAATTACTCTTTCAAAGAACATTTCTAATTTTCAGAGGCCTTCCATTGTGGAAAGAGCTGTTTGCCAATTACTGGAAGTGCTAAAGCAAAAAATAATGAACCATCTGTAAGTTCTATTCAGCCTCAGGATTTGATGGTATTTTGCCATCCTATATTATTTAAGTGGAGATAAGGTAGCTATAGGATTAAAAGAGCTTGATTCCTGCCTTCGCTTCCCTATATGACCTAATCTATGTTTTCTCTGGGTCTCTATCCTCATCAAAGAGTGAGTGAATTAGAATAAATGGTTTCTGAAACTGTTTCTAGCTCCAAAAATTTTTTACCATCTAACAAAATTACTAGAAGAATGGCAACAAAGACCTTGGCCTGCTACCCCAAGATAATAGTAAAATCTGAAAATGGGTAAGAGAATATTAGCTACCCATTAATTACACTTCTCAAAGTTAGAATGAGAGATTGCCCTGGGAAATACCATCTACATCTAAATCCTGAAAACATTATGAGCTTATTTCAGAAATGGAATCTTCCCTTCAGTTAATTATCAAAAATTCAATCAGTTAACAAGTAGTTATTGAGCACTTATATCCCCAGACTTGTACTAGGCACCATGATAGAGAGAACCTTACCTGTCTGGCATTGTCTAAGACGCAAAGTAAATCATTAAGTTTTAAGGGCAGTACATTCTCTGTCATCCAGAGGCCACATAACACCTTAGCTTTTGCTCTTGGTACTGAATCCAGGATATTGCTCAGATTTGCAATATGGAAAGAGAGAAGTATCATTTTAAGAGCTTATTAGATTCTTTATTTTTTAATGTTTATTCATATTGAAAGATAGCATGAGCAGGGGAGGGGCAGAGAGAGAGGGAGACACAGAATCCAAAGCAGGCTCCAAGTTCTGAGCTGTCAGCACAGAGCCCAACACGGGGCTCGAACTCATAAACTGTGAGATCATGACCTGAGCCGAAGTAGGATGCCCAACCGACTGAGCCACCCAGGTGCCCCAGAGCTTATTAGATTCTTTTGAAAGTCCCAGAAATATCCTTTAAATAAAAGCTATAAATCTGTACAACATACCCACACATATATGTAATACTATATTGAACTTATGTTAAAAATAGATACATATTTTACTAACTTATTTAGGTGTATATTTCTTTTTAGAAAATATAAAACAGTAAAGAGGGGGGTCATAAAAACCCTAAGTATCTAGCTAAAAAACTCCTACTATGTATTCATGTCAGGGCAGGTGCTGTAGAATCTGTATAAAATGCCATTCCTGACTCCTAGGAATTAATAATTGGAAAGAATAAGCTTTTGAATAAGTTCAATAGGCATGTGCTATTCTATGTGGTACATGCCATGGGTATCACAGGGGCATAGAGGAGAGGAGGAAAAAAGAGATACAGTATGAGAAGGTATCGTGAAGGTGGAGGGTCTTAGTTTGGCCTTGAAGGATAGGCTAAAATTTAAGAGGCAGAAGACATGAGGAAAGCTGCCTATGTGAGGAAAGAGTTGTGAGGGCTCAGAAAGAATGGATTTCCATGGTTTCATTGTGGGGATACTGACCTTATTAGGCTAAGGAGTGGGGGCCTCCCAGGAAATAAGGATGTGACCAGATTTGGACATGTCTTAAAAGTTGAGCAAAGTAGTTAAGACTACATAAGGTTTGAAGTAAAGAGATCTAGAATGTTTTTGAGCAGGGAGTAACAAAAGCAATGCTTAGGGAGACAAATATTGACAGTGAAGTATATATAGCATGAATTGGAGGATGAAGAGGCTTGCTAGGAAGCTGTTGTAGTAATCCCCGTGTGGGTGATGACATCAAAACATGGGTAAACAGTAACAAGATTAAAACTTGTGTAGAAGGTTTTTTGAAGAATAAAGGAAAAGAAGTTTGATAACTGATTGCACACAGGTAATTCATGCCAGATCTCTCAGTTTGGAATACACTCATTTCCCACTTAGTATAAGTATATACTAAATTATATACTCAGGCCATCATCTGAGCTTTTATGTAAGTGTCCTTTCTCTCCAAGTAGACTATAAGTCTCATGTAAGCTGCATGAGAAGGAGAGGGGCAGAGAGAGAGAGAGGGAGACACAGAATCCAAAGCAGGCTCCTGCATCACCAGGGCTCGTGTTTTGAGGGGATGAGAGGTAGAAAAGGAAAATAAGAAATATTAATCCCAAGTTTTGCAACCTAAGTAACCAAGGTATTTCATCTACCTCTCTCATACTTTCACAAGGACGGGATGATTGAATGTTTGAAGCAAGGGTCATATTTGAATACTAAACTGCAAAGCTGATGTTAATATTAGCTTCAATAGCTATGACCCATCATTTTAGAAAAACTCAACCATGCTTCTTTTAGTAAGAATGGGATGGGAAATTAACAAAATATATTTGTTATTGATCATACCAAACTATGCAGAAGTTCTGTGCCTGAAAGTTTGCTTAAGGTCCCTTTACTTTTTAAATGTTGTTTTCATCTTTTCCTCTTGGGTGACATGTGCAAACAGCTTAAGCTTTCCTCTTCTGGTTTATGTTGTCACCAGAAACATTGGACACCAGGGTATAATTTGCTCTCTCTATATTATATGTTGTATGCTATGGATGTGGTTTTGGACTATGTACATGATTAATAATTTAAAAGCTCAATATGCTGAGAAATGCAGACTGCATTATGGGAATCCAATAAGAAAGTGAAGATCCTACATCTATTACTTATTTCTGTAATCAATCGTGTTGATAGGTCCACAATTACTTTGGGGAGAATAAAACTACTGGGATAGTTCCCAAGAGGAAAACAGTAGCTAAGCTGAAAATGTTAAAAAAAAAAAAAAACCCACACATCGGATACAGTATCCAATGGTTTTATTTTGTTTAAGTTTTCAGTATCTATAGTTGATTTCTAAATGTGACTAAGAGTTAATTATATTGTGAAATAGAAAAAAAATGTGGTTGGAAATGGGCTTCGGTTGCCATCCCTTTTGAAAGGAGGAGAGGCAGAGTATACAAGCATGGATGCAACTAGTTGGAGGTTTGAAGGTGGGAGGATCAGGATGGTCTCTTTTTATGGATTCGTATTGCCCAGGATATAAGAGGCAACATTATCTCCTCTTCAGGGTTAAGTAGGTAATGCTTTAGGTCTGTGGAGGGAGGAGGGTGTGTGAAATAGTTACCTTGAACTAGGAAAAAGAACTGATTAGTAAAATACAGAATTACTAGGAGGTTCTGAGGTTTGCTTTCATAAGTTTAAAGCAAACTCCTAAAATCTGAGAACAAACTCAGGGTTTATGGGGGGGGGGTGGGAGGGAGGGATGGGTGGGTGATGGGTATTGAAGAGGGCACCTGTTGGGATGAGCACTGGGTGTTGTATGGAAACCAACAAATTTCATAATAAAAATAAAAAAATAAAGTAAACCTGACTGCATTTTTCTTCAAGTTCAGCTGCACAGGCCTGCGAGTGCAGATGAAGAACTAGATTCAGTGTGGAATAGAATTGTATCAGTCAAGAAAGCCCGAGGAAGAAAGGAGAGAAGAAATAGAGGGTATGTGCAAGGGATTGATTGTAAGAATAATGCATGGGATCCAAGTGAGCAAAGAGAAAGTAAGGACACGATAAAGTGGGAAAACTTGTAGGAGTAGAGGTACTGGAGGTTTGAAGTGGAAAGATGAGAGGTGGTGATCACACTGTGGAAGATTTGGAGGAAGCAGCCATTATTGCCGTTATTGGTGATGACAAGAGCTAGTGGGCACTCAAAGGGTGGATGGCAGAGGAGATGACATCAAGGAACTGTGAGGCCTTCATGTCGAAGGGATCTTCCCCATGTCTATTAAAGTCACCAAGATTGATGACAGGACTAATAATGGAGGAAAAAAAATCAGTGATTTTAGTGCTGAAATCTTCCCTAAGGAAGAGGCAGTGGCTCAGAAGACTGAAGACAATGGCACCAAATGGTGGGAAGCAATATGACATAATTATTAAGAGGCTGGACTCTAAAAGCCAGACTGCCACTGTTCAAATCCTGGCACTAATATTTTCTAGCTGACTGTGGATGGCTAACTTAACATCTCAGTGTCTCCAAATACATCTGTAAAATATGGATAGGGATATCTATAGATATAGATATAGATATAGATATAGATATAGATATAGATATAGATATAGATATAACTCATAGTGTTATCATGAAGATTAAGTTACATCAGTGCCTGGCACTAACATTATATAAATGCTATTAGTTTGTAGTATCAACTCATAGGAGTGTTTTTCAGGGTGTGTGTGTGTGTGTGTGTGTGTGTGTGTGTGTGTGTGTGTAAGTGTGCTTTTGTCAGGAAGCATACAGGAATCAGCAATGAAAAGCAATATCCAGCAAGACATAAGGTGTTGGAGAGAAAAGAGCCATTACTTGAGAAGTCTTCAGGTAAAGCTATGACCTTGGGGAAAGTCAAGCTTCAGTGAGAGGACAGAGGTAATAAGGATGCCGAGCAGAGGCTGAAGATACAGGATTAGATGAAAATAGATGGTGAGTTACAGAAAACACAAGGATTTAGAGTGACATGGAGGACAGTAGGGAATGTACACACAGGTGTCTTCATCATGCTGGATAACTTGGGAGGTGTGGCTGGTTTCACTGAACCAGGTAAACTAATAATTTGAGGTACATGGAGTGTGGTGCTGATTATATTTCCACCAATGACTGGTTTCACAGAGTTTTCTAGATGGTAGAGTGTGAAAGTCCTTTAGAAAACTAGCAGAACTTTTCTATGGCCAGTGAGGAGGCTAGAGGAGTCCTTGACTAGCAGGAAGTCCAGAACACTTCCAAGTAAGTGATGACAAGTTAATTGACTAGGGCTGAAACGGAATCCTGACAGCTAATCCACGTCCCCGAGACTAGATCAAAACGTTGTTATACATTTTCAAAGCACTTATATTTTTTTCTTCAAGCAGGTATCATAGTAGTCATTATATAATTAATTGTGTGTTTATTTAATGACCATCTCCCCTCACAGAATGGGCAGGAAGTATGCCTCTTCACTGACTGAGCTTCACAGCTTTGCATGTAGCAAGGCACCATTTGTATATCAATATCTACCTCTGTTTACATCTATATCCTTTCTCTTTGTGAGGGGATCATACTAGAATTTCATTTGCCAAAATAGATTTATTGGCAATGATCGTATCTCATTTCAAAGTTTTACTACCGAGGCCAGCTGCCCCTGTGTCCATTTATCCACGGTAAATCAAGGTTGTTTTTGGAAGAACCGCACAGTGAGTAATGGAGTTCCTGTCTACAGTTGCCTGAGGGCTTTACTAGAAGCACCTTTCTAGACTTTCCTCAAGAGAAAAACATGGAGACTTGACCTAAGGAATGACACAGTTTTTGAAACGTTTAAGCTTCACTAGCAGCATATGGTGAGGCTGGCAAGAACAAGCGTTCACGTGAGACATCCTTCTTATAGCCTAAATCAGTGGACAAAGAGATCTTACTTTTATGTTGTCCGGAATTATTCAGTGATTATTTCATGTAAGCACATTTTATGTTCCCCAGCGAGATCATAACTCCCTAGTGACAAGGAGTGTCATTTAGGCTGGTGGCAGCTGAGTCTCTTTTGGCCAAAGCCAGTTGTTTCTTATTATACTATGTGAGCTATGCTTAGGAAAGTCAGAGTGGTGTCATGTAATCCTACATGAAAAAGGCCATCTTGTGGTCAGGGCGCTGTGGTTAATGGGTGAGAAAACAAGGTTGCAGAGCACTGCCACCTTTTTAATGGGGCCTTCTGGAATTAATGAGGCCGTGTTCTCAGGGCATACAAGATGAGAGCAGACACCGTATCGTTTACTGTGGCATCCCCCATACTACATAATGCTGCCTACAGTGGCTATGGTATACACTTTAATAATTATTTTTCTCAGTGACTAGAGAAAAATAGTATATTTTTTCACTGTCATGCTCTCAAATAGAAGCTGTAGCATTACTTTTTTGTACATGCCGTAGCATACTCGGTCGAAGCTGACAACTTTCTAGAGCTGAGAAAGCTATCAGGAGGCTTTGCTAAAATGAGGCCGCTTGTGGTCTGTTCCCCGTGCTTCATTCGCAATCTCTAATTGAATTAACACCGAATTTAACAGAAGTATCTGCATTCAAATTGAAGAAAACATAAAAGACAGTGCCCAGGCGGGGGTTTCATGGAAGAGCAATAGTGCTTTGCGAATAGCTGGAGTCCAGTGAAGTTGAAGCAGTGAACCCGGCTAGACCAAGCTAGACCAGAAGACCAGGTAGCAGGACAGATTCAGAGCCAATGGCTGGAAGTTGGGTAAAAAGATATGGTGGGAGGAGGGGGATATGGATAGCAAAAAAGTAAGTGTCATCAGGGTCAGCTAGACCCAAAATAACGTGCACATTTAAGTTAGTGTCCTATTCTTTGCATCCTAGCCTCATCTGTTTATTTGGCTGAGATCTGTATCCCCAAGTAGCCAATTTAGGTGGAATTTAAAGTGCAATCCTAAGAACTCTTTACATGGACCCTTGATTTAGATCCACTCAACTCACTTATTCCTACCCATTTCATACTGTTACTTCTACAAGTAATAAGCCATACTGCCAAGATTTAAAGAGAAGGCTGACTTGTTCTTGTTCTTTCCTCTCACATCTATCTTTTACCTGCACCAACAGTGCATGAGCATAATCCCAACTGTTTATGGGATTTTTTTTTTTGAGAAAGAGAGAATGAGCACCCATGCTTGCAAGTGTGGAGAGGGGAAAGAGGCATAGGGAGAGGGAGAAGAGAGAGAAAATCTTGTGCTCCATGCCCAGCACAGAGCCTGATGGGAGACTTGATCTCAGGACCAAGAGATCATGACCTGAGCTGAAATCAGGAGTCTGGTGCTTAGCCAACTGAGATACCCAGGCACCCCATCATGGGGATTTTTTGAATCTGGTATTCAAATGGTAACATAAAAAAAACCCATGTTATTTTGAATAAATTGTTGCACTCTAGTTTCTGTAATGACATTCTGAACTCTCATTCCTCACAGATTCTATGTTAGTCTCCTTGCTACTACCTTTGCCTCTCTCTACATAGCAGCCAGTGATTTTTCAAAAATGTAAATCACGTCTTGAAAATTTTCTACCAAAAATTCTTTGATGACTTTTTATTCCTCATGGAATAAAATCCCAATTGTTACTATGGTCTAGAAGGTGTTGAATACTTTGGCCTCCAACATCATCTCTTACTGTTACATGAAAAGCCATTTGTCCCTGCCTGGAATACGTATCTTTCATTGATTGTTTTATTCATCAAATTTACCAGTATTTCTAATGACTTTAATTATACACATGATTATTTTTTAAATACTTTTTAAATGTTTATCTTTCCCACTAGAACATAAACTGCATGAGGTGAGAAGCTTTGTCCTATTCATTCACTGATATACTCCTAGCACCTAGTACAGTATTTGAGACAACAGATTCTGTAAAATATTTATAGAATGAGTCAATACTAGCCTAGAATTCTCAAAGCATTTTCATTGGCATGAAAGAACCACTTCCTTCTTTGACTCCCTTATTAATTTTTTTCTTTATGATTCTTACGAAACATGTATATGCCTTTCCGACTCTACATTTATAATTATTTTTTTTAATGTTTGTTTATTTTTGAGAGAGACAAAGACAGAGTGTGAATGGGGGTGGGGCAGAGAGAAAGGGGGAACCCTAAGCAGACTCAGGCTCTGAGCCATCTGTCAGCACAGAGCCTGATGTGGGGCCTGAACTCACAATACCGCAAGATCATGACCTAAGCCAAAGTCGGATGCATAACCAACTGAGCCACCCAGGCGCCCCATCTACATTTATAATCAAATAAGGGCCTGGTATTGCCCTCTTCATAGCTGGGAACAATCCTATTTATAATATCAATGGTTCTCTCACATGTACCCAACAGGCTTCCCTGCAATAATACCTTTTGACCTGGAAAACTTGGGCCTAGTTCTGAGCCCTGGACTCAGAGGGTTTCACCCTGTCTGTCTGCTGACCTCATGTGGAGTCTGAAGTTCATGAGGCCCAGGGAATGTGCTTACCCAGAGCCTGAGCACTGCTTCCTTGAAAACATTTTACTACACAGGCCCCTGGAGTTTCATGCTTGAATTGCTCAGGCCAGCATCCAGTTTCCATAAGAACTCTTTCTTCAAAACTTGATCCAATATGAACCATACCCCTTGGCCTGAGGAATGGCTGTTAGCACAGGTGTGGACAAAACTTGAACAAAGCAGGCTGAGGGTGTCCACATGCCTGTATGCAGGGCCAGAAAGACCAAGTGCTGAGATAGGGAAAAACAACAAAACTGGACATCAGTAATTCCAGAATTGGTCAGATAGACTTGGCCCCTAGAGTAAAAGAGATCCTTGCTTCAAACATTTCCTGTAAGACTTTGCTATTTGTTATATAAACTTGTTGGATCTGGAATAATAAAGAAGACTAGGCACAGAAAATTAACACTAAAAAAATGAATAAAGTATGTTATTAAGAAGATCTCAAGAGTTAAAGAAGCCCTAAAGTGAAAATTACATTGCCAGGAAGGTGATTTATTCCTTGTTTTTTGGCCAGAGTATCTTCATTTTCAGATGAGTTTTTACAATTAGTTTTCAGAACACTCCAAGTCCTGTATTTTACCTTTCCTTATGAGCCAGTTCTTGAAAAGGAAGGCAAGTTAAGTTACCTCTTCTTGATTCATAAATATTCTCGTAGAATTTAATATAGTCTAGAAAGTGATTTTTTAAAAACCTTGTACCATCCTTTCCAAAGTTCTGCTCAGTTGTACTGATGACCACTGTAGCTATAAAATGACAAAGCTCGTGAATTGAAAGCAAAATATAGACTTGTTCTGATAATTCCCTGAAACCACCTTAGTATTGCACATTCCAGGTGGGAGGGTGGCTGTGGATTAGCTCTTGCTCCCTGCCTGAAGAGATATGAAAGCAGCCTTTCACTCTGGACTAAAAGACCAGCTATCTAGTTTTATATCGACTCCCTCATTTTATTCTGGTTTCTGTCCAAGTGTATGGGACTTAAGCAGTATGAAGTATGTCCTCCCCCAAAACCAAATTTGAAAATTTATAGGAAAATAGAAGACATATAGGTAAACTATTAACATGTTTGTATTTTTCAGAGGGTCTTCAAGTGATGAATTACATGATTTGTGTAGATAAGAGCTATCATTGTACATAACTTTAAATTGTTTGAAGGGAGACACAAATGTTCATTGTATTTCCTAGGAACAGTAGGATTTGACACTATACACTTGTCAGTTAGACATCCTTAGAAGTCTTTTAAGCATAGAGAAATAAAGTAGTCTTTAAAAGCCTTTTGAAACAAGTAAAGGCAGGATCAGGTAGGTGAAAGTGAATAAGGAAAATAAAGATCTAAACAGAAATACAATTGGATCTATTGATGAGGGTAATAAAAAATAGTGTAAATTATTTTTCATAGGTTGAAGGGAATTAAAGCATTAAAAGGCTTCCTTATGGGGCACCTGGGTGGCTCAGTTGGTTAAGTGGCCAACTTCAAGCTCAGGTCACGATCTTGTGGTTTGTGAGTTCAAGCCCCACATTGGGCTCTGTGCTGACAGCTTAGAACCTGGAGCCTGTTTTGGATTCTGTGTCTCCCTCTCTCTCTTCCCCTTGCCTACTCACCCTCTGTCTCTGTCTCTGAAAAATAAATATACATTAAAAAAATTTTTAAAGGCTTCCCTTCCATATTAAAGCAAAATAAAGCAAGCATCTTCTTCTATCTACGAGTTCATAAAATTGCTATTGTCTCTATATGACCTCAGTAGGTTGTGTGATCAGGTAGGAAAGATATTTTAACAGTCCAAAGGTAGTTTGGGGGAAGCGTGATATGGATCACAAATTCTGCTAATGAAATTTCAAAAAATCAAAATCGTTAAAACAACACATTCATATCAAAGTTGCTGAAGTAAATGACACAAAATGGCATATTTGATTTATAACTTTCCTATTTTATTCTAATTTGAGTAACTTTATAGAATACAAACTATTGCTTATGTAATTTAACTACTTTGTATTCAATTAGTAAATACAGAGTTCGTATAGGTGTAGTGAATTCTGCTTATAGTGGATACAAAAGTTTAAACATTAAAACCTTGAACATGGGAAGGTTTGGAATGAGAGGATACGGTGGTGTAAGAGTATCTTTGATAGAATCCAAAATTTTCACAGCAAGAACCTATTTTCAGGTGCTATATTGTCAATCTGGAACAACCATCTCTCTGCCAAAAATTCAGGTGCTTATGTGTACACATACCCAACACCGTAGCACAGATTAGAAAATGCACGAGAGCTGTTATCCCCAGGAAATAGGCAGCTGTAATTGGCATTTTTCAGAGCACATTAAAATAAGGTACACCCTCAATTTCAGCATTATGGGATCAGGTAAGAACTAAAGAACTATAGAAATATGTTGGTGAAATCTGGAGTTTGAGTACTTTCTGCCAGAGACTGAAATTAGGCCCCATTCAGTATGGTATGGCACACACATTTAGACTGAGAATGTAAACATTCAGACAAGACTAGTTTTGAGATACCAGTTCATGATGGGGGTGGCATTGAGGTTAAGACCAGAATCACTTTGCATGCTATTTGTAATTTTTGAAAATCTAGCCAGATACTTTTTTGAAAATATACCACTCTTAATACATTTTACATAGTTTTTATAGCTTGTATTTCATGTTGTGAAATTATTCATTCTCATGTAATTTTGAGGGTTCTTTTAATAAATCCTGAAAAAAAAGAGTCTCAAAAGTAAATACATATAAAGAGTTCTTTAAATGGGTAGACTCACACTAAGAATTGTAGGTAAGATTCAGACGCTCGGATTTGAAAAACAGGTAAAAATTACTCCAGCTGAATGGTGTTTAAATAGAATAAGATTTAATTTTTTTTTCCTGGGTGGGTTTCACGTAATCTTTGAATGCATATTATAAAATAGACTGTAGACTATGGTTTTTGTACCTGACATCATTCAAACTTTCCCAGAGTTAAATTGCTTTTACATTCGTAATGAAAATGCATCAAATACAGAGTCACAGAACAAGATAATTACAGAAATAACTTGTCCCTAGGTCTGCTCCTTGACCCTCTCTCTCAACCTTACCTATTTTCTGGAAGACAGAATTAAAAGTTTTATATGATCCCACTCTGGTAGACTGGGACTATAGCTAATTGCTGCATTTCCTAAAGTGCAATATAAATATTACTTGCCTGGCCTCCTAGGATATCTCAGCTGATTAGGATTGTGGTTACCAGGCAAAATGCAAAGTAAGGCTTAAAAACATTCCACTTCCTGTTCACAATGGAATTTAGTGGATCTTATAAATCATGTATGTACTCTCAATTCTCTTTTTTATTGATATTGGGTCAATAAGAGCATATGCAGTTTTAACTCTACAAATGGACAATAATAATTTGTATGTAAAATATTAAATTAAAAAAATCTAAGCATCAGTCATTCAAAATGCAAGTAGGTGGCCTTGTAGAAACACTTGCATTTCCCTAAATGCAACATGTTCTCTCCTACCACTTTGCCTCCACATAGGCTCCCTAGAATGATCTCATCCCTTCTAACTTGGCTAATTCCTGTTCTGTTAAAATTTGGCTTGGCCTTCACATTCTCCAGATATTCTTCCTTAACATGCTTCTGCCCAAGTCAGCTAGTCTGGTTTGGATTTTCTTCCTGTACACTTCCCCAACTTCCTAGGCTTTTATCTGTCTTACCTAGTTTATGTTTTACCAGAGAACACCAAATTTATCTTTTAACTTTGAATAATTAGTGCTCAATACAGTGCCTGGTAGTCAGTAGGTGCTTAGTACAATTTACAGTTGCCTAAAAAATTTAAGTTGGTAGAAGAAACACTACAGCATATACAGTGATGTCAAAATGAGAGGGATCAGGCTTTTCATAGAGCCTCTGATGTGTTAAGGGATAAAATATTAGGTACCATTAATGAAAATGTCTTATTACTAGTTACCTGGGACAGGTCATATTTTATGAACCTAATGAATATATAGGCTGAAGAGACCTCTCTTGGGTGAAATTGAGGGTCCTCTATAACCAACAAGATATTGTTGGTCTTAGAGTTAACTTATACGGTTTTTGGGGTTTTTTTTTTGTTTTTGTTTGTTTGTTTGTTTTAGTTTTTATTTAAGTTCCCGTTAGTTAACATGCAGTATAATATTAGTTTCAGGAGTACAATTTAGTGATTCATCAGTTCTCTATAGTTAAGAGTCTGTTTCTTGGTTTTCCTCTTTTTTCACCCTATGATCCTTTGTTTTGTTTATTAAATTCCACATAATAAGTGCACTCATATGGGATTTGCCTTTCTCTGACTTTGCTTAGCATGATACTAACTCCATCCACATCATTGCAAACGTCAAGAGTTCATTGTTCTTTATGTCTGAGTAATATTCCATTACATATATACACCACATCTTCTTTATCCATTCATGATTCAATGGACATTTGGGCTCTTTCCATAATTTGGCTATTGTTGATGCAGCAGCTACAAACGTGTCTTAAAATGAAAGGCTATTGATGCAGGTTTCTGAAACACTCCAACACCATCATCATCATCCCAGCTAACATGTGCTGCATATCCATCCTTCAGCAGGCACCATTAAGTATTTTATGTGAATAATGTTTATATAATCATCACAATAATCTTATGAAATAGGCATAGATATTTTATACAAACTACAGATGAGATATTTTGTACATACTACAGGGAGAATAAGTAACTTGCCCAAAGTCACATGGTAAATTGATGAGCTAGAATTCAAACAGTAGTCCGTCTCCAAAGCCGGTGATCTCTATGTTGGGCTATCCTGCTTCCATCATATACAGCCCTGATATGTTCACAGGTGTTTCATATTTTTACCCATTGCCGCTGCCAGGAAAGCCGTAACTCTTCCCCTTCACAACAGTGGATCCACAACTGACTGTAATTTCCCAAACCAAAATCCTGCTTTTTACCTTTCCCAGCATTCATCAAGCAGCAAGAATGCTTGGTCAAGTTTGGGTGGAATAAAAGGAAAATTTGGTTCTGCCACTTTAAGTTCCTATTTGCAATCCTCCAGCCCTTTCTGTTCTGGTATTATGCAGAAGGGAACATAAAATGAGACGCAATGTCTGAAGAGGGGAAGTAAATTTCATTCTGCTCCTTCTGTCCCCGATCCTACATGATCCTAATGCCATCATTCACACTTCTGAAACACTTCCACTATAAATTGTATGTTAAAGAGAAAAGAGAGAAAGAATAAAAAAAGTATACAATATGGAAAATATAAGGTTAAGTACCAATCTGCTTTTTTTCCCACCTTTACCAGCCAAATTCTCCTAATCACCACACTCATTTATCCCTTATATAAATAAACATTTCTATTGAAATAGATATACACAAAGGTGCATAAACCACAGATGAACACTTTGATGGATTTTCACAAAATGAACACACATTTATAATAGCTACCCACATCAACAAACAGAACATTACCAACATTTGTGCTTTTAACTTGGCATTTTTCTGCTGACTAATAAGGTAGAAGAATACCTTTTCTTGTATTCACTAGTGTTGTTTTTTTTCCTTGTTAATTTGTAAGGTGATTTAAATATTCTGAATAAAATCTTTTATCAGTTGTATGTATGGTGAATATTTTCCCTTTATTTGGTTGCTTTGAATAAATACTGCTTTTGATGAACTGGATTTTTTATTTTAATATTTTATTTTTATGTAATTTAAAAAATAATTTTATGTAATCCATAAAATTTTAATGTAATATAATTTGTCAATAATTTTCCTAATGGGTAGTGTATTTTGTGTTCTGCTGAAGAAATCTTTGGCTGCTAATAAGTTATGAAGGTATTCTCTTATGTTAGCATCCAAAAGTTATATTTTCTCTTATATAAATTTGTATCCACAATCCACCTGGAAGTGATTTTTGTGTGGTGGTGTAAATTTTATGTTAAGGATCTTTCTTTTTTCTTCCAAATACACAGTTAACCCAGAATTATTATTATTATTTTAATGTTTATGATTTATTTTTGAGAGCGAGAGAGAGAGCACAAGCGGGGGAGGGGCAGAGAGAGAGGGGGACACAGAATCCGAAGCAGGCTCCAGGCTCTGAGCTGTCAGCACAAAGCCTGACACAGGGCTTGAACCCATGAACCATGAGATCATGACCTGAGCCAAGGTTGGATGCTTAACCAACTGAGCCACCTAGGCGCCCCTAACCCAGAATTATTTATTGAAAAGTTCATCCTTTCTTCATAGCACTGGATCATAATTGTCCTAAGTCAAGGGTTGGTATAAGTAAGAATCTATTCCTGGATTTTCTATTTTTGTTCCCTTGGGTTGTCTATCCAAGTGCCAATGCCATGCACCTTTTATTAATGTAGCAATGTAAGTCTTCAAACTTTGTTATTCTTCACATTTGTTTTGGCTATTTTTGGCTCTTTACATTCCAATTAATGTTAAATCCTGATTTTTCACCTGGGGAACTTGTACGGGAGTTCATTATACAGATTAATCAGTTTGCAGAAAATTGAAATCTATAAATACTGAATCTTGCAATCCAAAAATTTGGCATAACCTTTCAGGTTTTTTAAAGATTTTTTTTAATATTTATTTTTGAGAGAGAGACAGAGATAGAGCATGAGCAGGGAAGGGGTAGAGAGATAGGGAGACATAGAATCTGATGCAGGCTTCAGGCTCTGAGCTGTCAGCACAGAGCCCGATGCAGGGCTTGAACTCATGAACCGTGAGATCATGACCTGAGTTGAAGTTGGACGCTTAGCCAACTGAGCTACCCAAGTGCCCCATAACCTTTTAGTTTGTTTAATTGTTTTATTTCTCATAACATTTTATTGACACATATTGATAACGTCACATATTTTGTCATATTTCCTAGGGAATTGATTTTTTGATGCTATTTTAAATGTTTTTTCATTTTATTTTCTAATTAGTGGTACATGTAAATACCTTTAACTTTTTTACATTGTCCTTCTGTACAAAGACCTTGCTAAAGTCTCTTACTGATCTTAATAAGTTGTATATGCTTTTGGATTTTTTATATATTATATAAACTGTGAATTAGTTTTATTTCTTAATTTTCCACTCTTAAAAATTGTCTTTCCCTCCTCCCTCCCTTTGTTCCTTTTTTTCTTTTGTTTTTGCCTTTGCTGTGTTAGTAGGGACCTTCAATATGATGATGAATGTAAGATGTTATAGAGTATACCTTATCTCATTCCCAGTCTCAGGGGGAAAGCTTTAAACACTACAGTATTAGTATAAGGCTTGCTGAAGATATTATTTTATAAATACCCTGTATCATATAAATAAGTTTTCCTCTAACTATAGTTTGCTGAGATATTTTAAGCATGGTGCTTGATTATTTCAAATGTTTGGGGTTTTTTTTCCCTCTCCTATTGAGTTCATTATATGATATTTCCTCTTTAGTCTGTTAACATGGTGAATTATATTAATTTTAGAATATTAAAGCAAATGTGCTTTTTGGAATAAATGCAACTTTGTAATAATATAATATCCTTTTTATAGACATTTGAACTGCTCATATTTTTTTTCAGGTTGTATATTATGCTGATGAAAGATATTGGCTTGTGAATTTCCATTCTTATAATAAACTAACCATTTGGTATCAAGATTTAATTGGCCTTAAAAAGTGATTTGAGAACTATTACTTATGCCTTACTTTTGTTTTTGCCTCTTTGGACTAGTTTGTATATAGATGGTTGTTATTTTTCTTAAAATATTTGGGAGAAATCACTATAAGGTTGTCTGGTCCTTACATTTCTTTGATATTGTTGGAAGATTTTAGTCCCATTTCAATTTGTTAAATAGACGTAGAATTTTTCAGATATTCTAATTCCTTTTTTGTCTGTTTTGAAAAATAGCTTATTTTCTTGAAAATTTTTTTTGAATTAAAACTTATTTACACAAAGTTGTTTATGTTATCCTCTTATCTTTTATAATAAAATCTGTAAGAGAAACTCATTTTTCTGTTTCTGATGTTAGTAATTAGTTCCTTATAGATATACAATACATATACCTTTTATATGCTTTATACTATATGTATAATTTCAAATGTTCATTGCTGTTTTGACCTTGTGTCCTGTGACTTTTCTATACTCATTAATTCTAATAATTTTTTGTCATTTCTTTGACATTTTCTATATAGACAGTCATGCTATCTATGAACAAAGATAATTTTATTTCTTCCTTTTCAGTCTGTATATCTTTATTTCATTTTCTTATCTTATTACAGAGCTAGGATTTACACTATGATGTTCAATAGGAGTGATGAGGAAAGGCACCCATCTTTGTCTTATTCCTGATCCAAGGGTGAAGGGATCTAGGTCTCACCAATAAGTATGATGCTAGTTTTTCTATAAATGTTCTTCATCAAATTGAAGAGGTTCCCTCTATTTCCAGTTTGGTGAGGGTATTTATCATGAATCAGAGTTAGATTTTGTCAAATGCTTTTTCTGCAACAATTGATGTAATCATATGATCTTAAGCCTTTTGGTGTAATGGATTATACTGATTCATTTTTGAATGTTTAATTATCCTTGCATAACTAAAATAAATGTCATTTATCATGGTATATAATTCATTTTATATATTTTTGCATTTAGTTTTCTAGTATTTTTCTGGGTATTTTGACATCCATGTTCATGACAGATATTGATATGTAGCTTTCCTTGTAATGTCTTTATCTAGTTTTAGCATTGGGTAAATGTTGGCCTCATGGAATGATTTAAGAAATATTCACTCTCCTATATTCTTGAAAAGATTGTGGAGAACTGACATTATTTTTTCCTTAAATGTTTATTATAATTCACTAGTGAAATAATCTAGGACATGTGCTCTTTTTTGAAAGGTAATTATCTATTCAATTTATTTAATAGACCTAAAAATACTCATTTGTTTCTCCTTGTGTGGGTTTTGGTAGTGTGTATCTTTCAAGAAATTCATTTATTTCATTAAGTTATTAAATTTGTATGCATAGAATTGTTCATAGTATTCATTTATTATCCTTTTATCATCTATGAGACCAGTGGCAATGACTTCATTTTCATTTCTAATATTAATACTGTGTATCTTCTTCCCCCACCTCACTGTCCTCACTTGGTTAGCCTGGCTAGAGTTTTATCAGTTTTATTAATCTTTTCAAAGAATCAGATTTGGGGCTTATTGGCTTTATCTAATTTTTTTTTTTTTATATATACAAGTTTCTGTTTTTATTTTTATTGCTTCTTTTCTTCTACTTTCCTTAGGCTAAATTTCTCTGTTTCTCTAGTTTTCTAAGGTGGAAGCTTATGTTATTGATTTCAGACCATTCTGATTTTCTGATACATGCATTTCATGCTACAGATTCCCCTGTAAACATATTTTCACTATATCCCACAAATTTGGTAAGTTCTATTTTTGTTTCAAAATATTTTTAATGCCTCTAGAGACTTCTTCTATGACCCATTTATTACTTAGAAGTATGTTTATTTAATCTCAGAATATTCAATGTTTTGTATTATTGATTTATCATTTAATTTTGTCACCTGAGAACATACTTTGTATGATTTTTATTCTTTTAAATTTATTAAGATATATTTCATGGCTTAGAATGTGGTCTATCTTAATGATGTTCCATGTGTGCTTGACAAAAATGTGTATTATGCTCTTGTTGAATGGAGTATTCTATAATGTCAGCTAGATCAAGTTGACTGATAGTGCTGTTCAGATCAACATTATCCTCACTGATTTTCTGCCTGTGGGATCTATCAATTACTGAAAGAGGGGTGTTGAAGTATTCAACTATAATAGTGAATTTATCTATTTCTCCTTTTAGTTCTATTTGTTTTCCCTCATGTATTTTGATGCTTTGTTCTTTGATGCATTCACAAGATTGTTACATCTTGCCAGAGATTGATCCTTTTATCATTATGTAGTGCTCCTCATTATCCATTATAATTATTCCTGTGCTGAGATCTGCTTTGTTTGAAATTAATAGAAACTTCAACTTTCTTTTGATTAGTGTTAGCATGATATATATGATACTTTATCCCTTCACTTTTAACTTATATGAGTTCTTATATATAAAGTGTGTTTCTAGTAATAACATATAGATGAATTTCCATGTTTTTAAAATACATTTTGACAATCTCTGTCTTTTAATTGGTGTTCTTAGACCATTCACATTTAAAGTAATATTGATATACTGGATAAATATTTGTCATGATTGTAACCATTTATTATTAGTTCATTCTTTTTTTATTTTTTCCTCTTCTTTTCTGCTTTTTCTTATCTTACTTGAGCATTTTATATGATTCCATTTTCTCTCTGCTATTATAATATCTACTATGCTTCTTTTAGAATTTTTGAGTGGTTGTCATAGAGTTCACAACCAATTGCAATTGGTTTTTAGCCAACTTCAAATAGCATTGCACGGCTTCCAGTATAGTGCGATAACTTGCAAAAGAGTACTGCCAATTGTTCCCTATCATTCCTTGTGACATTGCTAGCCATTCATTTCATTTATTCATAGGCTTGAATTGCCTAATATATTGTTATATTATCATTCTTTCCTTAACAAATACTTTTTGTAAATCAATTGAAACTAAAACATTATTTTACCTTTATTTATTCCTTCTCTGACATTCATCCTTTCTTTATGTAGAGTTGAGATTCTTGTCTATATCATTTTCCTTCTCCTGAAGAACATTTTTAAACACATCTTCCAGTACATGTCAATTCCTTGTTTCCCATATAATATGAGGTACGTACTACTCTTCTGTCAGAAATGAATTCCTCCAGTTTTTATTTCTCTGGAAACATTATTTTACCTTTAATTTTGGATAATAATTTTACTGGATATAGAATTTTAGTTTTTTTCTTTCAATACTTAAATTTTTTCACTCTGATCTCTTCTTGCTTGCATGGTTTCTGAAGAGATTTGCTATATTTCTTATCCTTGTTCCTTTATAGAAAATGTCCCCCAATCCCCCAATTTCTTTCAAGATTTTTTCTTTTTTAAAAATAATATTTTATGTAGAAGCATTCATGTTTCTACAAATGTTATTTTTAAATCCCAAATATTTTGGCACTTTTTGCTGATACACCTTACATTATTTATAATATGAAGTAAGCACTATTTTTACTGCCATATTACAGACATTCAAAGAGGCATTGAGTTAGTAAGTGATTTGGTAGTCTTTAGATCCAATGTTCTTAATTACTAGGCCATACTGGCTCTTACCAGTAGCATAATCTCTCTACTACAATAGTCGAGTAACAGTAAATGCTGAATGACCAGTCTTATTAAATAAAGCTCTTTCCTTTCACTGTACTGCCTTCTTCTCTCCTGGGTTTCAGCTTTGAGCTCCTTCTCCATTCTTCTCCTTGAAGCAAGTAAGAAATCAATGCTGACTAGCATGTAATTACCACCAACAATGTCTTACTTATTACATAGGTTACATGTCTAAAAACAAAAATAATATACATTTTCTTATTTTCTTGTAACAAAATTGTAATTATAATTACTACTCTGGTAACATTAATAATGTTAAGTTCAATACATGTAATATTGCTCCAGTATGTTAACATGGAAGATTTCCCATTTAAAGAATATTCAAGACTCATTTATCCATGAGAGAACTTACACAATAAAAATACTACTTGTTATGTATGCCTATAATTAATAACCCAATATCCTACTGTCCGATGAATAAATGAAAAAATGGCATGAAAATCCAACAAGTTTTCCAAAGAGATCCATCAGTAATACATAATTTACATTTGTTAATGTTTTCCATGATTAATGTGAATTTGTAGTTGTAACATTTGTTTTTATATATGAGGTCATCATCCTCCATGCTGGAATCTTTAGTTCTGATCTGGAATATTGCATGTTCTCCCCTCCTAGAAGTTCTCAGGCTTCAGAAACCTTCTTTAAGATGTTTCTCTATATAAATAATATCTTTCTTCCTATAAAATACAAAGTATGTTCTTTCCATTTAAATAATTTTAGCTGATTATCATGGTAGCTTTTTATGAATCTTGATTTCAAGTTTATTCCAATGAAGTTCATGTTTGAGTAAGGGGCATCCAGAACATATTCCTTCTTCCCAATCCATGTGTATTAATATTGCATCTAACTGTTTTATTTAGCTAAATGCTTAGCTAAATTTGTTAGTTTGGGTATTTGTTTTTACAATTAACACTATGTGGCACAAGAACAGACACTTAGATAAATGGAATAGAATAGAGAACCCAGAAATGGACCCACAAATGTATGGGCAACTAATCTGTGACAAAGCAGGAAAGAATATCCAATGGAATAAAGACAGTCTCTTCAGCAAGTGGTGCTGGGAAATAGCAACATGCAGAAGAAAGAACCTGGACCAATTTCTTACACCATACACAAAAATAAACTCAAAGTGGATGAAAGACCTCAATGTAAGACAGGAAGCCATCAAAATCCTTGAGGAGAAAGCAGGCAAAAACCTCTTTGATCTTGCCCACAGCAATTTCTTGCTCAACACGTCTCCAGAGGCAAGAGAAACAAAAGCAAAAATGAACTACTGGGACCTCATCAAAATAAAAAGCTTCTGCACAGCAAAGGAAACAATCAGCAAAACTAAAAGGCAACCAACAGAATGGGAGAAGATATTTGCAAATGACATATCAGATAAAGGGTTAGTATCCAAAATCTACAAAGAACTTATCAAACTCAACACCCAAAAAACATAAACCAGTGAAGAAATGGGCAAAAGACATGAATAGACACCTCATCCAGATGGCCAACCGACACATGAAAAATTGCTTAACGTCACTTATCATCAGGGAAATACAAATCAAAACCACACTGAGATACCACCCTACACCTTTCAGAATGGCTAACATAAACAACTCAGGCAACAACAGATGCTGGCAAGGATGAGGAGAAAGAGGATCTCTTTTGCACTGTTGGTGGGAATGCAAGCTGGTGCAGCCACTCTGGAAAACAGTAGGGAGGTTTCTCAAAAAACTAAAAATAGAACTACCTGTGACCCAGCAATTGCACTACTAGGCATTTATCCATGGGATACAGGTGTGCTGTTTCGAAGGGACACATGCATCCCCATGTTTATAGAAGCACTATCAACAATAGCCAAAGTATGGAAAGAGCCCAAATGTCCATCGATGGATGAATGGGTAAAGAAGACATGGTATGTATATATATATATATATATATATATATATATATATATATATACACACACACACACACACACACACACACACACAATGGAGTATTACTCGGCAATCAAAAAGAATGAAATCTTGTCATTTGCAACTACGTGGATGGAACTGGAGGGTATTATGCTAAGTGAAGTTAGAGAAAGACAAAAATCATATGACTTCACTCATATGAGGACTTTAAGAGACAAAACAGATGAACATAAGGGAAGGGAAACATAATATAAAAACAGAGAGGGGGACAAAACAAAAGTGACTCATAAATATGGAGAACAAACTGAGGGTTGCTGGAGGGGTTGTGGGAAGGGGGGATGGGCTAAATGGGTAAGGGGCATTAAGGAATCTACCCCTGAAATCATTGCTTCCCTATATACTAACTCATTTGGATGTAAATTTTAAAAAATAAAAAATAAAGTTAAATTATAAAAAAATAAATAAAAATTAAAAAAATTTAAAAATGGAAATTAAAAAATTAAATTAAATTAAGACTATGATAGAAATGTAATAAATAATTTTCTATTTATTTTTGAGAATTCAAAATATATGAACTGAAAGAGGAAATTAATATTTGCAATAAAATTTCATTATCCACCTCCTAACTGCCCCCTTTGGTATATTTCAGGTCTGAGAGCTTCTCTTTAATTCTAAAAAAGATAAAGAAAAAGTAGAGATTAGAATTCTAAATTTGAAATATTTACCTAAATGTCTAAAAGACATCAGGTCTCCAGTATCATATATATATTCACTGGAGACAAAAACAACCATCAACTTATGTGTTTAGGTTAGTACAGAGAAAGAGGTCACTGCTTTTAAATTCGTACACATAGGAGGAAAATGTATGTAAGTAAAATATAAAGGGGAATAATTTGTGAAGAAAACACTAGAAGTTAACTAGTATTTATATTTAATACCCAATATGGAAAAATGACCACCAATTTCTTCTTTCTATGAACCACACTTCATACCAAAAGGAGTACTTAGTCCCCCTCTCCTTGAATCTGGGTTGGTCTTTGATCAACAGAGTGCAACCGAGAAGAGACATTAAGAGACCATCAGCTTCTGCTTCTTTATTCTTGAAATACTCACTTTCTGAGAGTGGTACACCCTCTCAGAAACCAGCCACATAGAAAGATCATATGGAGGACAATTTAGAAGACGTGCTTGTCAGTAGTTCTCTTGGCCAACAGCTAGCAAGAGCTGCCAGCCCTGTGAGGGAGCCACTTTGGGTGTTGTAGCCCGGTCAAGTCCTAGTTGACATCATGTGGAACAGATAAGCCATCCAGCTGAGTGCAATCAAGTCACAGAATGATAAGGGAATGATAGGTCACTACATTTGGGGTAGGTTGCTATGCAACAGTAGATAATTAAAACATATGTAATAGAAACAGTTGACCAGTTGTGAAACTGGTATGGATGTAACATATTAAGCTGAGGAGGATGAAATTTAAGATAAATACCTGGCTGGGGCCCCTAAGTGGCTCAGTCAGTTAAGCGTCAGGCTCTTGGTTTCAGTTCAGGTCATGATCTCATGATTCGTGGGTTCAAGCCCCGCATTGGTCTCTGTGCTGACAGTGCAGAGCCTCCTTGGGATTCTCTGTCTCCCTCTTTGCCTCTCCCTCACTCATGCTCACTGTCTCTTTCTCTCTCAAATAAATAAACTTTAAAAAAGATAGGGAGCTGGATGGCTCAGTCAGTTGAGCATCCAACTTCAGCTCAAGTCATGATCTCACCATCCATGGGTTTGAGTCTGGAGCCTGCTTTGGGTTCTGTGTCTCCCTCTCTCTGCCCCTACCCCGCTCATGCTCTGTCTGTCTCTCTCAAAAATGAATAAACATTAGAAAAAAAAAACAGAAATACCTGGCTAACATATTTATGCTAGTTAAAACAAAATAGCCTCTTAGGGACACAGATGTTTTTCATTTTATGTATTTGAAAGTAAAAGAGAAAACATTTTGGAAGACAGCCTCTTCATAGTGCAGTTTTACACTTAATATGGAAAGAAAAATAGAAGCATTTAGTAATACTTCATAAAAGTCAAAGTTTCCTTGAAATTCTTATGTTTAAAAAGGGAAAGCAAAAAAAAAGCACAAAAAAACTTAAATATAAGTAATTTTAAATAGAAAATTTTCAAACTTTACTGAAAAATGTTGAGGAGAAGGTAAAGAAAATGCAATGTGACTGTGGAGAAAAATTCACTTGCAGTGACAGAAGTGAAACAAAGTTTTAAAATGTCTTCTTTGCTCTTGTAATTCTTTTTCATATACGTTGTGGAAGTTATCACTTTCAGTTTTAATTTATTTGTTAATATGTTTGTCTTACATCATTAAACTATAAAAATACCCAAAGCAGATATTTGTCCTAATTACATTTGTATAACTGGGATAATACAGACATTAATGGATATTTGTTTAGTGAATGAATGATTTAATATAAACTAATAAACATGTAAAATTATTTGTGAAATGCAAAATCAACCAATTACCAGAAGCATGCCCTTTGTCCAAGTAGCCTGGGAAATTTTATGGGGTGTTCTAATCCTCTTGGTCTGAGATTCAAAGAAAGCCAAAAAAGCCCTCTTTTAGAGGATGCAAGAGGCTGACTATAACATGTAAAAAATAATGCATATTTTAAAAAATCAGTAAATATATATTCCAAAACCTAAAGTTTACAACACCTCTTAGAGTTGTAAACAAAGTAATTATAAATGTTTTCCAATCATTTTAGGTCATGGAATAGCAAACCTGTGTTAAGCATTTTGTCTGGAGATGTGAATGTGATTTTCCATGGTCTGTGTTCTGAAGAGGCCATGGTACATTGAGCAGGTTGATATGTACGGAGAAGGGAGGCAAAAAAGCAAAATTTTCTAAGTGCCTATATGTGCAAAGAATTATTCTCAAGGTCTCTGATTTTATTATCGTTTTAAAAACTCACACATTGGGAATAGTTTATTCTCATTTGTAGGTAAAAAAATTAGGGTCAGATGCAAATCAAAATCATAATGAGATGTCACCTCACACTGACAAGAATGGTGAGTATCAAAAAGGCAAGAAATATCGAATGTTGGAGAGAATGTGGAGAGCTGTTGGTGGGAATGTAAACTGGTACAACCACTGTGGAAAACAGCATGAAGTTTCCTCAAAAAATTAAAAAGTAGAAATATCAGATGATTCGGTAATTCCACTATGGGTATATATCCAAAGAAAATGAAAACGTTAATATGAAAAGATACATTCACCCCATGTTTATTGCAGCACTATTGACAATAGCCAAGATATGAAAGCAGCCCAAATGAGTATCAGTAGATGAACAGATAAAGAAGATGTGGGGTGTGTGTATAATGGAATGTTAATCATAGAAAAGAATAAGGTCTTGCCATTTACAACAATATGGATGGACCTAAAAGGTATTACACCAAGTGAAATAAGTCAGACAGAACAAGACAAATACCATATGATTCTACTTATATTTGGAATCTAAAAAACAAAACAAAACAAATAAACAAACAGAAAAACAGAGTCTCAAATACAGAAAATAAATTGATGGTTGCCAGAGGGGAGGTAGGTGGGGGAATGTATAAAATAGGTGATGGGGATTAAGAAGCAAAAAAAAAAAAAAAAAAAAAAAAAAAAAAAGGATGAGAGATACTTAGTAACTTGTTCAGGGCAAGATAGTAAAATGGAGAGCCAATATTTAGATATCCATTATGTTTTACTTTCTTTCTTTCTGGCTCTGAGACTTCAAATCCCAAAACAATGAATTGACAGTATTGACATGAGTCTATTCAAGGTACTATGAGGGCAGGGTCAAAACTCCCCTGGAAGAAAGAACCTCTGCATGTATGGGATACTATAAGAAGGTTCTCATTGTGTATGTATCACTATTCTTTACTGCTCCCTACTAGTGTGGCTATTCTGCAGGAGAACAGAATGGCAAAGAGCTTTCAGAGTCAGGCAGATTTGCACTACAATTCTGGTAAATGTGGTAGATATGCAACTTTGGAGAAGTTACTGAGCTTATCAGAACTTTCCTATCCATAAAATAGGAATGACAAATGTATCTCATAGAGTTGTTATAAGGATCACATAAATGAGGTGTATGTTAAGTATGTAATGTAATATCTGGTGTAAATACCCTCTTAGCAAATGGGGATTAGTCTAGAGAATCTTTATTTTTTTTTACTGTTTATTCTTTTTTTTTTTTTTTTTTTTTTTTTTTTTGAGAGACAGAGAGAGAGTGAGCAAGGGAGGGGCAGAGAGAGACACACAGAATTTGAAGCAGGCTCCAGGCTCTGAACTGTCAGCACAGAGCCCGATGCAGGGTTTGAACTCACAAGCTGTGAGATCATGACCTGAGATGAAATGAGACGCTTAACCGACCTAGCCACCCAGGCGCCCCTAGAGAATCTTTCATTCTAACTACTTAATTTTGTGATTGATTGATCTGGTTCAGCATATGTAGATAGGACATTTTTCTAGGCATACAAGATTTTGGCAGTTGTCCCTACATACTCTTGCTAAAATAGGGGGTATCATGCAGTACCTTTTATGACCTGACCAGTAATTACAACCCTTAAATTTTAGACCGTGTCTCCAAGAATGAGGTATTAAATGTCCTTTAGAGAGAGACTCAGTCCCATACTTTGTGATGTTTTCCTTTGACATTTGGAGAGAGGAAATCACTCAGGAAAAAAGGCTTTGCTTCACTTCATGGGGCAATTTTTCCCCAGCCCTTCTCTGGTAGTTCGCCTTTTGACTATGGCTTTAGTGAAGCAAGAAGCATTGGCTCAATTTGCAGATATGAAAACTAATCCCTAAACAAAGAGTCTCATAAAACTAAAAGACAGAGTATTTGATCAGGGATCTTTAGGCAGATCCACTGGTTCTTAGAACTTTTACTAAGCCCCTGGATCTGAACAGAAATAGTTAATTTTCAGAAAGCTGTAAATATTTTTTTTTTAAATGCAGTGCTTATTTCTACCCCAATCTTGGCCTCATCCCAGCCAAAGCTGGATCTAGGATATTTGAAGTCTGAGTGCCTGCCTTCCATTCTCCTCAGGCAGTGGAACAAGGAGGGAGGTCAGAGCTCAGAATCCTGACTCCAGATAACACGGGAGGCCTGGGAAAAATAGGAGAAAAGACATGAATTCATTAAAGAATAACAGCCGGAGAAGGCACTTACCAAGTGAATTGGGAAGGAAATTTCTTAGAAAGCCTTAAGAATGTGGAGGAAAAGGAGCAGTTAATCTGAAATACAAAATTGAAAGACACGGCAGATGCATGATTCTCGTCTTCCAGATAAGATTCCTTGTGGAGTTCAAAAGCATCTAAAGGAAGCAAGACAATTGGCTGCTGGGCTCAATATGTAAACACAGTGCTGGTTGACACAGTGGAGATGTTTATTAGAAAAGTTAATGCAATGTCAGGGCGGAAGATCAATGTTTAACCTGATTTCATTGCAAGCTATTGGCCTGCCTTGGAATACAGAATGGAAAATTAGCAAAGCAGAAAAAGGAAAATGTAAGGGACTTCTTCACAAGTAAACTGTCAAATCATGGACACTGATATTTGTGATAATAAAAAGAAGTCAAGACTCTTCTGTATTTTTAGTTAGTACGTGTTGCTTACGTTGCATATTCACATGTATTTTATTAATTTGAAGAATACATTAAAATGTTTACTTGCCTCCATATCCAGGTAGAGTCAGAATTTTAGAGATTCGCTGTGTTTGGTCCTCTGATTTTATAGATTAAGCCCTAAGGAGCAGGGCTGTTGCATGATTTTCCCGAGGTTACTCAATCAGGTAGAAGTATGATCAGTGAAGCACATTGACTCCCATTTTACAAGTGAAGAAAGACGCGTGAGACCAGCAGAAAGATTGTTGCCTATGCCATGAATCTAGTCTCATGCTACTACCTAGGGAACCTGTACTTGATACATGAGGCATTCTCACTGTAAAAATATCTTTAGGATTCTTTGATATAAAATATCCTGCAACTGTTATTTAATTAATCCTCATCATACCGTGAACAAAATAAAGATCATTCTTCATGGTACAGAAATAAAAATATATACTTGATGAGTTAAAACAGTGTTTTGATGCTCTCACATGACCTCTCGCTTCCCTTTTAATTTGCCAATTTGGGTAGTATCTAACGGAGTTCTTGCAATCTTTTTCTACAGTGATTATTAAAGGTGATATTTCAGTCTATATTAAGAAATTCTCACTGGAAAAGGAAACTGAGAAATGATTTTTTTTTTCCATTGGATTATACTTCAGAAAGAGAAGCGCTCAGAAATAAATGCTGTGTGTGTTTCCTGGGCATGAGGAAGCCTGTTGATGGCCCCGGGAAGAGAGAGTGAAGAGTGTTTTCCGTGCAGCAGCAAGGGATGACCTCACAGAGGGTCTGCTGCAGTGCTGGCCTATGGAGCTCACTCCTGTCAGAGACACTGATTAGTACAAGCTCCCAGTGCAGCTGTCCACTGAGGATGACCAATTTAAAAACAAGGAGTTAGCCGGTTAATTACGTTGTCAGCAATAAATGTAACAATGGGCCGTAGTGGGAATCCAATCCCGTGATGGGTCCAGACAGCCATCTGTACGTTGATCCTTCCCCATCCACTTGGCACTGGTTGCTGCAGCATTGGTTTAGATGAGTGGCTTCACAGTCAGGTGGTCCATAGGAACGATCTCTCCTCCTCTGCAAGGCTGTCTTCATTCAGTTTCACTACTTCTAGAGGAATCAACTTTGAGGGCACACTGGGGAGTCAACAATAACCCTGGCCTTAATGATTAATCAGAAGATCATTCATTAAATCTTGTTTTTTTCATTTGCTAACACTTATTGAGAGACTTCTGTTTGCCAGGCACACAACAGAAAAGTAAGCGTATGAGGAAACCTGAGTACATCTATATAGTAGAAGTTAATGTACATTAACATGCCAACCCTAGTGATTCTTTGTGTATTTTGTGACCAAGGCACTGGATGATTCTCCTTCAGACAAATAAATTTTTATGACACATATGGACAGTTAGAGCTGCTGAGATCTTTTTTCCCAATTGTTTTTGCTACTCTTTCTTTGAACTCTTTGAATCAGTTTTGAAGGTTGTTATTAGAAAATATTAGAACAGAAAGGCAGCACAGAAAAATCTTATGTAATATTTGTCTGCTTAAATTAAGAAAAATGAAATCTGTTACTTGATGTTATTGATTAACATTTGATCTATTATTCCTTTGGCCAAAGATGATGAATTGCTGGTTTGATGACTGTATGTTAATTTCAACTAGATTTCATCAAATTCCAGAGGCATATCACTCCAGTTCTGCTCCTTGGTATCAGAGAATACTTTAGAATCAGTTAGATCTTTTTTATGTTCATGCTCAGAGGGAATGTTTAGACTTTAGGATGGAAACAGCTGAAGAGCCCTGAGCAAACATTACCTCATCTTCCATTTCTTCTTCCTTTTGTATTGTCTTTTTCCACTGCTCTATTTTTATCTTTTTTGCCTATTGCTAACCAGATCCAGTCTCATCCCTAATTCCTATCTATAAATATGAAGCACAGGTATTTTAAATGAATAATGCTTAAAGTTTCTTGCTCTTAATTGTAAAAAAGTGGGTGCAATAAATGTTCTATATTTGTCTCTTGCTAGAGGGTTTTTTGTTTAACAAATCAGAGCCTTAAAGCAGAAGAAGAAGGAGAAGGAGAAGGAGAAGGAGAAGAAGAAGAAGAAGAAGAAGAGGAAGAAAGAAGAAAAGGGGGAGAGGGAGGGGGGCAAATAGGAATTTCAGTATATCTACCTTACTCCATTTGTTCCATTTTGCTTCAAATAGGTTTTATGATGAGTTGGCATTTTAAAATAAATATCCTATTAGTCTGATGAGAGGAAGAGAACACACTGACATGTGATTTGAAGAAAAATTTAGGTTTGGATGGAAAATAAGTTTCGATGATATTATAGTAACTGCCTTATTCTTCGAACATTATTTTCTGAGAACAAAGAAAATAAATATAACCTTTCTTTCCTCCTTCCTTTCTTGCATCCTTCCTTCTCTTACTGTATCCATCTCTCCCTCTCTGTCCTTTCTTCCTTTCCTTACTTCCTTTTTCTTTTTGTCTTTTTCATCTTTAAGCACTTAATATGTGTCCAGACTGAGCTGGGGGCTGGTGAAGAGTAAGGAACATAGCCTATACCCTCAGAGACCTTATAGTACAGTTGGGAAGATTGACCAGTCAAAAGGCAATTTCAATTCCTTGTTTAAGTGCCCTCAACTAGGATTTCATGAAAGCTCTTTTATAAAGGAGGTGTCTAACCTACACTTGGCAGTGTCCTTTAAGTAGAAATCTGAAGATTGATGAAGCGTTAGTTAGGTAAATAGAGATGTGCATTATTTTAAGGCATTGGAAACATCAGGAATAAGGCCACAGAACAAAGAGAGAACACAGGACCTTCAAGATGACTTTCTCTTGTCACTTTCCCCCAAACTAATTATGGAAAATCTTACGAGTAAGAGGGGTGCATGCACGCGTATGTGTATCTGTTTAGAAGATCATAAAGAGAATTATACTTTTCTGGAGAATATAGAATTGTCTTAGAATTCAGCTTAGAAATTTCTGGAGAGGAGAAAGGAACACTTATTATATGGATAATATAATAAAAGCTATATATTGGATGCTTTGAGTTGTGACAGTCACTGCACTAAATGATTTATTTTAATGAATTTTAAATTAACTTAGGAACGTAATATTATTATCATTATTATTATTTGGTTTATAAGGAAAGAAGTTAAAGCACTGAGGGTTTAAGCAACTTACGCAAAGTGCTATAAATAATGAGTGAGGCAATTTCCAAATACCTCTTTTTCTTTTTTAATGTTTATTTATTCTGAGAGAGCACAAGCACAAGTTGGGGAGGGAAAGAGAGAGGAAGAGAGAGAGAATCCCAAGCAGACTCCTTGCTCTCAGTGCAGAACCCCACATGGGGCTTGATCTCACAAACCTTGAGATCATGACCTGTGCCAAAACCAAGAGTCAGACGCTTAACCAACTGAGCCACCCAGGTGCCCCTAAATCCATCTGTTTGATTTGATAATCCACCTTTTTAATAAAATCTTATACTGCCTCATGCAAATATCATAAAGATCAAAAAGAACAAAAATAGAGACACTATGTTTGCAAGGAGGAGCATCATGGTAGCAGTAGAGTACTCCCCCAGTACCCACTTCAGGTAAGGTGCCTTGCAGCACACTTTGGCAAATATGTGAAATAATTATATTTTTTATATAATTCTTACATGGTTATTATTCCTATGTAACATCTTATGTAATTGTTTCTTATATAGTTACATAATTATGTTATATAATTCTAACATTTTACAGTTTAGATACGGAGACACAGATATGTATATAAAATTCATAATACTGAGTAGCCATGATCATAAATAACATTTAATTGTGATTTGCAATTTCTAAAATCATTTTCACGTAAATAAATTATTTGAGTTTCAAAAAAGTAGGTAAGATGGTTATATAAGTTTGGGCTGAAACAGAACTATGTAACAAACCCTAAATCTTAGTGGCTTATAGCTACATTTTTCTCTTGACCTTTGATCTGTAGGTGGCTTTTCGTTTCCTGATCTTGTGGGGGCTTGTCTGGCCTTGAGGGGGGTAATACTTGACTCCAGCTTCTAGTTAGGTTTAGTTCTACTTAAATATGTCATTCTGAGGCCCAGGCTAAAGAAGCAGTGCTTCCCAGGGCATACTATCCTTAAAGTGGATCACCCGAGCACAAAAGGAAGGAAAACACAGTCATGAAAGCACATTTAAAGTGTTTGCTCATGACATATCTCTTAACCTTTCATCAGCTAAATCAAGTCAGATGGCCAAAGCCAACATCAGTGGGAGAAGGAAGTATGTTCCACCCACAGTGGAAGGCCCTACAAAGTTCCAAGGCCAAGGATGTGGATCCTACTACAGGGAAGAAAAGAAATGGGAACAATAATCCCCTTTCCAAATGAGGACAGAATCCCTGAGAATTTAAGGGACCTGCTCATGATCACACAGTTCATAAGCAGGAAGGCTGGGATTCATTTCTTTGTCTTAGAATTCTGACTTTAGTTTGCTTTGCCACGACACAAAATTGCTCTAAAAAAAGAAAGCAGTTACTTAAGGACCAGGAGTCTGGAAATTTTTTGGAGAGATGAGACTTGACACAGATGTGAAAAGATATGTAGGCATTAAGTAGGTTAATTTTACATGCTGGTTTACCTGAAATAGTCCCTGAGTAATCAACCCCTCCTCCCACCTTCCATGCCCCCCTCCATAGGAGTCCCAGTTTGGAAGAAAAATTAATTATATGGTCTCTTTAGGCTTTGACAAGTAGGTAGGAATAAGAAGTATGTTTCACTGAAGCAGGACTTTGTGTATAATTCCAGCGGGTGGAGGGGGGGGGCGGGAATACACATGGTATGTTCAAATGCCATGAAGAGACTAGTTTGCTTGGTGTGGAGGTGAGAAGTTGGGGATGTTTGGAGCAATTTGTTGGAGTCATAGTTAAGCCAAATTTGTTGGTTGCCAGACAGAGAAGACAGGGCTTATTTTCATAAGTAGAAAGACATTGAAAATACTGGAACAAGATCGTGACAGTATTACAGGTGGTGATTTAGAAAGATAAACGTGGGACAAATTGAATTTAAAAAAGAATGGGGGAAGGGTGTCAGTTATTGAACAAATTAAGTTGCCTGGATATCAAGTCATGATAGTCTAGACCAAATTGAAGAGAATGGACTATAATGGATAGGTAGTAGAGTTGTAACAAAAGAGTATGAAACACCTACATGGAAATGTACAGAAGCCAATTGGACATATGAAATTGGAACTAAGAGAAAGATCTATGTTAGAAGTATAAATTTGAGAATGTGGTCTTGCCATTTACTGTGTGACTTTAGGCAAATTACAGCACCACTTTGAACTTATTTTTTTTATTAAAAAAATGGAGAACAAAGCCACACTTCCATGCAACAGTGAGCACCCACTCTTCAAAAAAAAAAGTTATCCATGATTATTCATTTGTTTTTTTTTTTTTTAATTTGTTAATGTTTATTTATTTTTGAAAGAGAGAGAGAGAGAGAGAGAGAGAGAGAGCAAGTGGGGTAGGGGCAGAGAGAAAGGGAGATACAGAATCCGAAGCAGGCTCCAGGTTCTGAGCTGTCAGCACAGAGCCAGATGAGAGGCTCAAACTCATGAACTGAGATCATGACCTGAGCTACCCAGGTGCCCCTGTGATTATTCGTTTGCACTTTAAGCAAACTCTTATTGAATTCTTGCTACATTATTGGCATGGGAGTATATTCTCTGAGAAATACAGTGTTCATTAGAAATAGGTCTACTCTTAGGAGCTTACGATTTAGTAGGAGAGATACATGTAATAATCCAAAATAAATGACACAGAGGCCCAGAGAAATGTTGAATTTTAGGGTGGAAGTTATTTCTAGTTGTGGAAAGTGCTTATAAAGCCAATGGTCTAGGCCCTGCAGAATTACTAGTATTTGGATATATAAAGGTGATTGGGAAGAACAAATTCAACAGAAGGACCAACATAGTAACAACAATCTCTAACTTCCAACTTTATACCCTAATGAGTAGCAACCCAGTGGTTAAGTTCAGCTTATCTTGTGGTTATATGGAGAGTAAGTGGGAAATAAGCTTGAGAGTGAGGTCAGTGAGAGCCTTAATGCTTTAAATATTAGGCTGTGGAACATAAAGGAGTCACACTGAGAGATCTGAGGGAAGAGGAAGAAATGACATTATCAGAGAATTGCATTATTTAGAAATATTTTGGCCATATTTTAAATGAGTTCATGTAAAAGGGGACTTCAGTTAGGAAACCCTTGAAATAAATCGAGAGAGAAATGATAAGGGCCTGTACTAGGATATAGGTAATGAGATTGGAAAGAATAAAGTGGGTGAGGGAAATATTAAAAATGTAGATTCAAAATTACTAAGCAAGTGGTTGGATTAGAATGGGAAGTGATTGGAGCAAGGGAAAGAAAGCAATTATTGAGATTGCTGAAGCTTCATGCCCAAGAAAAATGGTCACAGTGTTGACAGAAACAGTGATGATGGGATTTGTGCAGAAAAACAGTAAGTTCTGTCTTGGCTTACTGGGTTTCAGGTATATGTGGAGTAACCAAGTAGTGATATTTAGCAGACAATTGGAAATATGTGGTAAAATCTTAGGAGAGAGGTCAAATCTGAAGATATTAACTATTGACTACATAGAATTGAAGATGAATTAGGGTTTCAGAATGTCAAGGAAGAAAGCATAGAGAAGAGGAAAAATGAATTTAATGATGGAGAAAAAAATGATCTTGAGAAGGCAAGAAGAGGTTAAGAAGACTGAAATGCAATAGTGAAATAGAACTGTGAAGAGGTTTTGCTACATAAATGAAGGAAGGACATGGATGCTTTCTAGGGAAATCATGCTGGGACCCACTCTGAAGAAAGAGGGATACACCACTTTGGTATTTTTATGATAAATTGAATTTGACTTGACAGTGAAATGATCACAGAGTGATGCCAAGAAGCATTAGAAGAAAGGTGTCATGAAGAAGCAGACATCTGAGTCCTGTTTATAGAAGGATCTGAAAAAGCTGGGGAGACAGGGTGATGAAGGGAGTTTAATTAGAGCAGAACATGGAGGCCAGAGTTCAGGGACAAAAGGAGGATGTGAGTGAATCTTTCTGTTGTTGTTTCAGGGATAAATAGGTTTAAAATATAGCAGCTTATCTATTGGGTTCACTATGCTTATCAGGAACCCATAGCAGATATTTAGTCTTAGAGATATTTCTGAATTTGTGGATGGTGCTTGGGATCAATACCTATTTTTTAAACACTCCTACTTGCCTCCACTTTTTGTCACAGTAACTATTTTCACTTGACCTTTATATTCTTTAAAGGGAACATTTTTTGAAGTCAACATTCTGGTGGTGTATTGATAACAGTTCTTCAGAATTTTCTATTTTTATTTAATTCACCCAAAGCTAAGGTCATTTCCCTTGGAATGAACTAGACCTTTTTTTTTTTTTTTCTTTCTGAGGATAGTTGACACACAGTGTTACATTAGTTTCAGTTGAAGTCTACACTCGATCAAAGTTTCAGCTTTCATTTAGAGATGAGGGCTCAGAACCCAAACCAGCTCCCCTGGACAGATATGGAAAAGATAAGGAATCTACCCTATGACAACGTGAAGTGAAACAGCCACAGCAACAGGAAGGCAATGTCCCATCTTGGAGGCACTTTTCCCCAGTTAATACTAATTGTTGTTTATTCAGTATGGCTCACTATACTATGTACAACTGGAAATGTTATAGTTTAGGAAAAATCTGTTCTCTGCTCCTGAGTTTTTTTTTTTAATCTAAACTATCTGTAATAATGGGTAACATTTTATTCTGCTATGGAAAAGGGCTCCAGTTCTTTTACTAAAATATTTAACTTTATGGAAGATACTGGATGTTCTCAAAAGGAGAAGAACACAGAGTAATGCTTTTATAGCTTCCAGGTTCTCCCAAAAGTTAATATTGACACGTTGTGTCCTTTACAATAAAAGAATATTCCCATTTTCTTTGTAAATTGTATCCAACTAGAAGGCATCTAACTACCTACTGCTCTGTTAGAACTTGGCTAAGATGGTAGCCCAGTTGTAGTTTCTTCCTGGCTGGGTATGTTCCTCAGGAGCTGTACCTATCAATGTCTACCACATCCCTTTCTACCCCTAAGATAAGCCTCTTTCCCAAAACCTTGGGCAGTGGCATTCTGAAGGTCTTCATCTAAAGCTCCATTTAAACACCCAACATTCCTACAAAGGATGGCATGATACTGTAGATGTCTCCATGCAAGGACTATTCTCTTAAGTCTCCTACATCTTTCTTAAGAGATACATATTCTTAATTTCAACTGTAATCCTTCTCTCAGTGCAGACATTCCCATTCCTTGAATGCTGTGGCAAATTTAAGGCAGGAAGTATAGTATGGTGAAAAGAGATCAAGAGTGATAAATCAGACTGGGTTTCTGGCTTCAGGATTTTCACTTTGGGCAAATTTTGATCTTCTGAGTCTTAGTTGTCCCATCTGTGGATGAAAAGTTTGAGTTAGATAATCCCGAAGGATCAAGGCCAGACCAAGACTTGGCATCTCTCTTTGCCAAATGATTTGGCAGTCCTTCAAACTGATAATCTTCAAACAGTTGTTCAACATGCATTCAGAACAGCCAAGCTCAATAAGGTCAGTACTGCAAGGATTTATTTTCCCCACTTGAGGTCCCTGTCTACATTGGAAGCAGTGATATCAGTTTCCATTTTCCCAGTTATACTTGTATAAGAAGAATTAAGACCACAAATTCAACCTCTCCTTCTTAACTGTTCCTCCATTTATTATGAACTCTTGCCTAATTTCAGCACCATTTATAGATCAATGGTTAAGAGTAACTTTTAATAGAGTCTGAAAAGGTCTCTTTGGTCATCTGCATGAGCCTAATTTAGCCAGTGGTGTCCTGTCTTATATTCTCCAGCCTGAAATATCCTCACTGTTCCTCTCCCCTGTTTATCCAAATGTTTCAATGTTTTTGCTTCCATGCACAACTTTCCCCCAACCTGTTAACACAGAATGTTCTCAACTCTGTACTCCTACATGCCTCTACATTCCTCTCTGTAAAATTATGTTATCATTATAAGTTATTTGTTTATACATATATCTGTGTTAATAAACTATGAACCTGAAGAGGCTAAAAACCCTTTATCCTATTTTGTGGCTCCTGTCCCTAGCTTAGAGCCTATATTAATTAGTCAGCGAGTAAGAAAATTATGTTCTGCATAATAAACCAGCTCAAAACCCAATGGTTGTAATAATACATGTATATATATACATATATATATGTGTGTATATATATGTGTGTGTATATATATATATATATATATATATATTTCCATTCATGCATCTGGGATCAGGTGGGAGAATGCTACTCTAGTCTGCAGGTCTGTGGGTTGACTGAGGCACCTCTGTACCACATAACATATTCTGTGAGACCCACTAGATGGAGGGAATATGGTTATTCTTTTCACATCAATGGCAGAAATACAGCACAATTGAAAGCCCTACTTAAATCAGGAGCACTATATTCCATTGTCCAAAGCAAGACACATGTCCAAGTCTAAAGTCAAGGGGCATAAGTATACACTTCTCTCACCATGAGGCCATGAAAACAATGAGGATGCATAATAAACTACAGTGGTATGAAGAATTAAGACCACAAATCCACCCTACCATAGTACTTGACAATATGTTGTTGAAAGAATGAATATGCATGAATAAATTTCAAAATTATGGATTATTCCACAAGGATATAATTTACTAAGTGGGCAAAGATGAAGGCAAAGTGCTAATCTGAGCTGCAGGTTATACTATTGTCTGCGACTGTTCATTGATTAATAAAATAGAAGCCAAATGACATGACCCAGCCATGTACAGTGGTACCAGGAGGCCCTAGAAAACTGTAGTGTCTGTGGTGATTCATTCCTTGACCTAGACCTAAGCTCAGGCATAAAAGCAGTTTCTTTTCATATCCTGAGAGCAATTGTCTACAAGGGAGAAAAAGAAAGAAGCAGTAATTCCTGTACCCTGTGTAAGTCCCTGGCACAGTATAGGAAGTGATTGCTCTCTACTCTCACTGTGCTCCTTAGTTTCCTGAGAGCCTCCCCTGCCAAACACAAATACTCTCTTCTTACTTAGCAAGAAATTATTCTTTTCTTTATTAAAGAAAACCTGATACTTAAACCCATAATTCTTTTTACTCTAAAATGGGAGAGGAGACATCAGGTCAGCACATAAACTGTAAGTTTGGATGGTAGAATAATCTCAGATAAAGGAGAGACTGTTAATGAGGTAGAATGGCCAATTAGGCCTTTAGTATTTTACATAGTTATAGAAAGACCACGAGAACCTCTCAAATAAGGTGTCGTGTCATGGATGCATGAGGATTAGGGTGAAGTCCTGTGTTGTAAGCTTTTTTCTGAAATCAGAGTAGGAGGAGCAAAGGGATTCGAGAATGCAGGCAAAGTTAGGAGGGAGCAGGCCAGGAAATCAGCTGAGGGGGAATCTGATTCAAAGGCAGAAGAGGGGTGCTAGGAAGGAATACTCAGCATTTTGCTGAGTTGTGTGGGGGACGGGTGACAGAGCAGCAGCTGCTTCCCCCGGAAGTGAAAGGAGAGTCACACCGTAAAGAACCCTCTTGTTCCAGAGAATAACGGAGGTGAGAGGCCCTGACTTAAAGTGTGCAGAGGTGAGATGTGAGACTATGCAGCCCAGAGTCCAGGCCTTTAAGCTCCATGGCTTAGAAGGCTAAGATAGGATGTTTTACTTTGAACCTGTGCCACTCAGCAGTGGGAGGCATGCTTGTGATTTTTCCTTCTCTGTGCATACTTTTTATATCAATATGCACTGATATTCTCAAAAGTCATGAACCAAGGGGGTAAGTAAAGCCAGGAAAGAAAAAATGAGGGAAGGTGGTAGGAGCCCTAAACGTGTTTCCTTCTTTTTCTTCCTGCCTTCTTTCTTCCTTTCTTATTTGGTAATTTAGAAAAATAGCCATATTACTTCTTCCCTTTCCCTCAGGATTTTGTAAAAAGTGATTTATAAATTATTGCGAAGCACTCAGAAAGGGTAAAGCACTTAATAACATTGCAAACCAGGCCAGGCACGGCAAATTTGCTGAGTGTTGTGGGGGATTTCTTTACGTTTTGAAGTCCCAATGAGAATGTGAAAAGACCAGTACATTTTTTTCTTTATGTGAACTTTAGGATAATATGTGCATAAATAAGTAAAGTTAGGCTATTTGGCTTTTTACAGACAGAGGAATAGGAGCTCAGAATTTTACCTCTATACATTTTCATACCTCTACCTGCACATCTTTGTCAGCCACTATTTTTAAGGTGTATACTCTTGGGAGATGGGGTGTTGGGGAGAAATAAGAAAACAATAAGCAAATGGCAAAACTGCCCAAATGAATCTGTATATTAAATTTACTTATCTCTGCTTATAATCATTTGTTAAACAAACAAAAAAGGCAAGAAGAATGGGTAAGGATCAGAAAACTCAGTTAGCAAACACATTCTGAAAGCTGTAAGTCTGTTTGGTACCGTTCTAGGCACCCTGGAACTGACCTAAATATAAAGCAAGACTCTTGTCTTCAAAGAGCTTACAACTCAGTGGTATGAATACAAGTATGATGAAATGAAAACTACAAGAAAGTATGGTGTGATACTGATGTGTGTATGCATGTGTGTGTGTAGGCTAATTTCTGACACAAGACAGACATATGGCTATTAGTCTCTTCTAACAGTTATAGTATAAAATGAAAGGCAGGAGATTCTCATATCAGCAAATTCTTTCCAAAGCCATTTTAGCCATGGAATTTGAAGTAAGGATAACCTAGATTGTGGAAATGGGGATATGTGCATTAGGTAACATTGGAATTCAAAACACCATATCCGAACAAAAATTGGTTAAGATTTTATAAATGAGTCATTTTTCACTAGTGACCAGGCTTCAAGAATATGATGCTTTCCCACATTAACACTAAAGAAAGTCTGAGGGAAATTATGCATCTGCCTTGCCAGACTTCTTAAAATGCTAATTGAGGTACTAGGGGCCGAATGAAGTAATTTCAAACTTGACTAAATAATTTTAAACTTGACTTAAATTCTTTATGTAGACATTGTCAACTGCTCCAATATATGGAGACATGCAGTGAGAAAGCAATGTTAGAAATGAAGCTTAAAGAAATTTTGGACATGATCACCTGCCTTTCCAGCCTTGTGTTGCCTCATTCTTCTGCCCTGCCTGCCTGCCTGCCTGCCAAATGTCCTGTTTCATCAACATCTCTTGAATATGGGCATCTTTATGTCTGTGTCCTTGCCTTTTTGTTTATGCAAGTTCTTATACCCAGAATGCTGTCCCCTCCCAACCACATTTTTCAAGGACCAGCCCAGACAGCAACCTCTTTATGAATCCTTTTCTGATGTGTCCTTGCCACCCATTCTTCTGGGCAGAAGCAAACATGCTCTCCTCTGGGGTGACCCAGCACTTTGGACATATTTCTATGGTATTATTTACCAGATTTTGCTAGGTCTATACAATTAGTTGTTTACATAGTTTTGCCTACTCCCTAGGCATGATTCTTTGAGGGCAAGCACACTGATTTTTTCCAGATATGTATCCCCAGAGCACATATAGTATCTGGCAGTTAGCTGTGATACAGTAAACAATAAAGGGATGAAAAATAAAGAATACATTTAAAAATGAGGCATTCTGGTCTATAGAGGAAAAAATAAAGACAGGTCATCTCAGATTAGTATTCATACCAGTTTGAAAATTCACTTTCTATTTTAATATCTCTCTCTTCTTTGGAACTTCAAGCTAAAAAAATAGAATCTTTCTAGGTCATAGGACTGGCAGACTGGCTGTGACTGCCTTGATGTTTTCTAGGAGAGAGTTGATAGGCATGTACCTGTAAAAACATTGAAGAAAAGGCACCAGAAGGTGATTTTTCCATTAAGTGGATGATAAAGTATAAATCTGTATAATATGTATCAATCAATATCTGCATGTGGAAAAATAAAAGCACAAAACAATTGCTACGTAAAAGAATTCTTTTGGGTAGCAACATTCAATCTACCAATTAATTTTTGTTTATCCAGGGGCCATCTAAATTGCTCATTCTCCAGGTCTTTGGCTTCTGTATCTTCTCTCTGTGGCTGCTCAGATTTCAATAGTTTCAGTATTTCGTGTACATCAGAAAGTAAGTGATGATGGGGGAAAAAATAGGAAATTTATAAGTTAGTCAATAACATTTTTTTCCCAAGGATTTGTCTGGACAAATGTTTGGAGTTTTAAATTTATTGACTAAATAGGATGCCCATGGTTTCATTATGTCTTTGGTAGTAGTTAGCTATACTCTAAACAATATTTAAGTGCCAATATTACCTCTGAAATTTTTTAAGTTAAGCACTTTTATATTTTACACTGAGTATAGACCCAGGTATACTGGAAATAGTACATCCCTTGTTTGTTAGCATTTAAAAAATATTTCCAATTTAACTCCTGCTGGTCTGGTATGATACTTGGTCCCGAGTAGCAATAAGTTTGGGGCTTTCCTGTGGTTGTATCAAACTTATGCACAATGACAATATATTAGGGGTTTTGTGGGGCAACCTTCTAATCTTATATGTGTTTTTATAGTTTATCACACAGATAAACTGTAAAATGGCCGTTGCTCACACGGGCCATTCAGTTCCAACTTCTGCTTCTCTGCCATGCTTGGGGAGCAAGACGCATAAAGGCTAGAGACCCCTGGTTACTTACAGCCATTGCCCTCTGGGCCTTGTTGCCTACCAGGGTACAGCCAGGAAGCTTACCCTGGTGTCCTGGCCAGTTCATGACAATAGACCTCACTTGTCCCCTGCCTCCTCCCAACATGGAAAATCCCTTATAGCTTTGAATGAGCTTTTTCTTTGGGTGCCTGGGTGGCTCGGTCTGTTCAGCATCTGACTTCGGCTCAGGTCATGATCTCATGGCTTGTGAGTTTGAGCCCTGTGTCAAGCTCTGTCCTGACAGCTCAGAGCCTGGAGCCTGCTTCGGATTCTGTGTCTCCTTTTCTCTCTGCCCCTCCCCTGCTCACACTGTCTCTGTCTCTCTTGAAGACGAATAAACATTAAAAAAGAATTAGAAAAGAAAGAGGTTTTTTTTCTTAAGTTTCTAAAAGATGTTTGCCTCTACCCATAACTCCCCTTTTTCCTCCTGGGCTTTAGCTTTCAGAAATAAATGAAGAGTTAGTTTTGTAGAAAGCCACACCTGCTGCTTTCCACACTGCCACACACAGTCTCACCTGTTTGAATTAGGAGAAAGAAAAGGTGAAAATAGAGAAAAATTGTTTTTTGTCAAAATAGTGTTCAGCTACAATAAATATAAGAGTTGCTAAGTGGAAGAATGAATCTGTCCCATTCTCAGAATCACTAATGACTGATTACAGACACTCTCCACCACAACCTGTATTTCCCTGAAAAGTGCAACAATTTGGCTCCCATGAAGAAATTAAGGCAACAAGGAACTGAAATTGTATAAATTTCATTACCTACATTTCTTTAAAAGACAACCAATGATGTGTGAAATTATATAATTATTATATGAATATAATTTGCTAATTAATATTTCCACTGATAGTTAATTAGAAAGGTTTTGCTTGGCAAATTTTTCTATTGCTTTTCACTCCCTTAGGCGACATATATCTCTCATTATTGAGCATGCTTTTGGTCAAAATTACGATGCTTGTCTTGGCAAATAGAGAGTTATAAACCCAATGATCAATTTTTCATTGTGATTGCTTCTTTCTATCAGGAACAGTGGGTTTGGAAGGAAGTTATTTTTTTTTTTAAAAGATACAAAACACATCAGGATTTTGATGCATAAGGGAAAGATTATAGTGAAAATATCTGTCGTAAGATGAACTCCAAGAAGTGGAGTGGAAATGATCTCATCATTTACAGCTAAGGAAACTAAGTATGAAGAAGGATAAATAAATTTTTGAGTCTTGTAAAGTTTGATGGGAAAAAAGAAACAAAACCCTTCTTATTTACGAACATCATTAGCATTTGAAGGCTTATAAAGTACTTTTCTATGTCGTACATTTTCCATTCAAAATTCATAATTCTCTAAATTGTTCCTTATTTTATCCTCATTCCATACATAAAGAGACTGAAAATCCGTGACCAACTAGAAAGCTAAAACCCACATAGCTAGAAAGAGCAACATAGGTCTCTGATTTCAAATACTGTGTTATTTTCAGTAAACTATCAGGATTTTTCTAGATTATAGATTTTTAGCAGACTATGTGACTGTCCATTTCAAAAACTAGTGTATAAAAGAATTACTGGTTTAGACAATACCTACTTTGGTGACTTCATTCTCTACCACATCCTCCCACACACATCCTTCTTCAGCAGGACACACAGGATGGATGGCATGCTCATGCATGACCCAGGGTTATGTATAATTACCAGGTGGCACACTTTGACTTTACTGTTCCAATCAAGAAAGCATCCAGTGAGCCAAACTGTAGCATTAAAAGTACAGTTCTCTGGATTGCAGGTCTGCCCAAGCCTTTTGACAGTGACTGGAAGGAGTTAGGGTCTAACTACAAACTCAGAGGGAAGATTCCACATACGACAGCCCTCACACTTCAGACATTCACCCTAGGTTCAGGGGCCCCCCAAAACTACCCCTGGTTTTGATAATTCACTTGAAAGACTTCTAGAACTCACTGAAATCTTTTCTATTCACAGTCATAGCTTATTCTAGGGAAAGGATGTAAATTAGAACCAGCCCAAGCAAGAAACACATAGGGTGGATCCCAAATGCAAAGCTTCCATCGTCTTCAGGATGCATACAGTGCCTTACCTTCCTGGCAACAGAGTGTGATAATACACTAAAAGTATTCCTCACCTGGAAAGCTCTCCCAAACTTTGGTGCCTGCAGATTTGATTGAGGCTTCATAATGTAGGCATGATTGTTGGATTGATTGCCCACATTAACTGAAGTCTTCAACCACCCCCATTTCCCCAGAGGGCAGCCTATTATCACATGACCTGAGGGGGCTAACATGAGTCACCTTGTTAACATAATCTGTCAGGGCTGGTTGGAGGGGTCCCCCATGAATAACAAAGGCACTGCTATCTTTTGGGAAGTTCCAGAAATTTAGAAATTACTTCCCAGGAGGCAGGGACAAAGGCCTGACCTGTCTTTGGACCAGGCCAAAGTCTTATCTTCACAGAAGATATCAGAATAGAATGAGGTACTGGCATTATTTAAAGGAGAGCTTTGAATTTTCTCTAATTTATTTCAGTAAGTCGGTCAGTCAACACCTCAGCACTTTAATATTATCAGTAACAAGTTATATCACTTCACCCAACATATCAGTGTGACTGCAATAAAGTGAGAGCTACTGCTCCGGTCCCTCAGAAATTCAACACACTTGCCTCTGCACCCATGTTCATATTGTAATCTCTTCATTGAAAGCACTTCTCTTATGCTACCTAAGAAAAATTCTTACTCTTCCATTTTTTTAAGGCCAGGTTCAACTGTCGTTTCCCTTATGAGGCCTTTCCCGAGCTCATCAGGCAGAGTTGTTCTCCATGAGTTGGGGATACAAATATTGGCAGAGCGTGGTCCTCCTCTAAAAAGCAATCAGTCCATTTTTCCTCTTGCAGATGGTGACAATTTGAGGATGAGTACCATTTCTTATTCATTTTTGTACCTTCTGTCTATGGCGCAGCAACTATACTCAATTAATATTTGTTAAACAGACCTGTAATAAGAAGAGTATTAATGTGGTAGGCATTAAGTGACCATTATAGATTTCTGAAGGGCAGAGTGACATGATGAAAATGGAGTTTAGGGGGATCCACTTGACATAGTGTACAAGATGACTTTGAGGAGAATGGTTCTAAAGAAATGTCAGCCAACTAGGATGCTATCACAGGTTTGGGGACCATAGTCCTGACCAGTACAATTTTAAAATCTGCCTGACTTGTACAAATTGACATACTAAGTCAGTAAATCAGTAATGTCGGTCAATTACTGGCCAAAGTCTGCCCTCCCATGTGCAGGCCATAGTTGCAGGATGTGGCAGCTTCTACTTGACCAGATACCATCCAGTCCCTGAATAAAGGGATAGCTGTGAGTTGTTCTTAGCTACCACTTGAAGAAGCTATCAGAATATATCATGTCTAGGATGGGAGCTGTGGCTGGTAAAAAAAAGAGTTGGTCACCAATAGCACTGAATATAGTCTACCTATAGAAATATTTAAATTCACTTGCTTCTCAATTAGGTTTACTCAATCCAATCACAGCCTCTCAAAATCTTCTGGTAGTCACAATTTCTGGGAGAACTTATAAGAAGAGTTAGTAGAAAAACCTATGGTTCCCACTGCACCATTGGTTCTGAGTCTAGGACTGAGACTCATCATCTTCCTCAATCTGGCAGCCTGCCTGGTAAGTTGACCCAGACGCTTGGCCATGAGGAGTCTGAGCTCTAATTACCTCCTCAGATTATTACTGAGCATGGGCTCTCTGATGGATGACTTGAGTGTCAAATTTATTCCTTCCTATCCTTATTATATAACATCAGTCCTACTTCCTCATGATGATCAGGATCAGTTATGCCTGCCCAGAGATTTTTTTTTTTTCTTTTCTTACTGCTTTACTGGTACAAGTAGCCCAAAGTGTTAAGGTGGTAGCTACAGCATAAAGTTCAGTGGGACTCTTGTGGAAGCAAGGTACCTCGAACTCTAGGCCTGCAGAGCCTAAAGGTGAAGAGAGAGAAAGCACAAATTCCCTGAGTAGATAAGGAGAATGCATGGTAAACAGGACCACTTCTACTTCTCCTTGTTTCCAAGACACATATATTCTATACATTGGGTATACGATACCATATAATGATCTTTGGCTTAACGTATGTATCACATTTTGAAGAATACTATTTCATCCTGTCACTTCCAAGCTGTGCCTCTGATAACACTTCCAGAGATCATTCCAACACTTTATCAGAATAGTACCTGCTAAATGTTGTAGTATGTGATTAGGGACAGTGGATCTCATGGTTATATGTCCATTGCCGTGTTCCTTTGTCATAAAATGAGTCCCTTAGTTTAAGATAATATTTTGAGAGGTCCCATGTCAATTGCTCACAGATACTCTGTGAGTCCTTGAAAGGTGCTGGCTGTGGCACTCTAGGCAGGAAGAAAAACTCACACCCAAATACATGTTAATCAAGGTCATGATGCAACATTGCCCTTTCTACAATATAATCAGTGTGCCACCAGATTTCTGTTTGGTATCATACGGGGAATTCAGCATTGTCTGTTCCTGGCAGGTCGGATGCTTATGAGCAGCACTAGCTAGATCAGCATTTGTGAGAAGCAGCCTGTGCTCTTGGGTCCATCTCTCCCACATGCTTACTCTATTCAGAAGCCTATTCTATAAGCACTGAGATGGCCAAGGAGAGAGGCTGGCTGACATCTACTGGGCAAATCATCTTGTGCCTTGGTTATTTCAGGTCTCTTCTTCAGTGGATGATTTTTATGAACATTAATGTGTGGGGCAAAGATCCTAACATGTTTTGCTTTTCACCATAGATCCAGTCATTTGAACTTGCTTGCTTCCTTGAAATGACTTTTCCCAATTGTGGAATCTCCCCTTTGATGGTTCTGACCAGCAAACCAAAATCAATCACCTCTGTTCATGAGACTGTAACCTCAGGCAACTTTTCTTTTCACTCAAAGTGGATGAGCAAACTTAAAGCCCAAAGATCTGTTCTTTGGAAGGATATTCCTCATTGCTGTCATTTGAGGTTATTCTTAAGTAGGGGCTATAGAGCAATAACAGTCCATGTTTTGCTTATACCCACAAAACATGCCAGTCATGAGCCAAGTTCAGACTCATGTATGAACTTCGTGTATGGTTACTTGAAATAGCCATAGACCCTTTTAAGAAGGAAAAGAGAAAAATACTTCTGAATACATGCTGTATGGTTTCAGGATCAATCTGCACAAAGATCTTACTTCTCCTTTGGTTATGGGTTTTTGGTCTCAGAACTGTAAATTAGAACCAGCCAAAGTAAGAAACACATAGGGTATGAATCTGGAAACTATGAGGGATGGTTAATTTCAATTAGGATAGCTGATAACAGGCTTCTGCTCATTCATTCTTGATCTCTTTCTAAGTAGCTCTCTTATTAGTGGATTATCTTTCTGCCTCTAAAAACATATCCTATGGACCACCTTTGTAAATTCCTGAAAATCAGTGGCTCCCCACCCCTACACCCCACTTACATTTCAGGTACTGCCCTTTTGATCTTGCCATCATTTAAAGTAATTCTGTCCACTTTGCTTCAGAAGCTAAGTGCTGCCCTCCAATCTCTGGTATTCCGGATCCTATCTATCCCCTTTGCTACTAGGGGGCCCAGTTGTGTCACAGTATCTCCAGCTTGCAGTCCCAGCCTGCAAAAGATAGCCATTATTGAGTTTTGGATGTGCCATCACTCTGGTATGAGGCATGAGGTTTGTTTGGCATGAGGTTATGGATTTGGTGGCTGATAAAAACTGGTTATCTGAGAAATTAGACTGAATTTATTTGGCATTTTCTCAGAAAGGGCAAGAGAGAGACCTTGTACATCCCAGTTATTAGAAATGTTCTCTCTGTGGTTGGACAGGAATAATTTATGAAGCTTTGTTCATGACTTAAGGGGGAAATTTCATAATAATATGTAATTTTATTTCCTATTATCCTAAGTTTAGAAAGCATCCTTCTGATTATTCATTTAGTTTCCAGATACCTTGCTAATGAAAGAACAGTGCCTAGAATAGCAGTCATATGGTTCTATTTTCTGGATCTCCCTGGTGACCTGATAAAATAAATCCAGATTTCTAGGCCTAAAAAACTTAATGCCAGCAGTAACAGGAAGCTATTCATTCAGTATAAAATAGAACAGAGTTCTCCATTCCCAAAAGTGCTTAGGCAGAGGTAAAGAATCATCTGTCACGGATATTGTAGAGCAGAATTTTGCATTGGGTGGAAGGAGACAACACCTTCAGTAGTATTTGCCTTAATAGTGGGGCCTCTGGTGTTTGACAGGATTAATTTTAAAACCACTGTGAGTGTAACTAGTTTTTGTAAAATTGTGTGCTATTACAAAACATCAGATTCCTCTGAAACCTCCCCCCATGGATTACTCAAGTTCAACTTTGACACCCCTGCAACTTCCTTTTATGTGCATTGTCTGTGGGTTATGCTGAACATAGGAGACATCCAAACCAGGGGATCTGGAGCCTGGCTGCTCTCCCAGTGTTAAAGGGAGGCTTGTTGCACTGTTTTCTGTTGGTAGAGATCTGCATAAAGAGATGAACGATAGCTATAAAACTGAATACTTAGTTGCTATGTGGATGAAAGCAGGTGGACAACATAAATGCCTTGAGCATATACTGAAATTATACATCAAGAAATAGAGCAGCTATTGGTAGCTGAGAAGCAATTCCGGAAAGGCTAGGACTTAGTCATCAGAAAAGATGTAAAGGTATCAGTAAGCTGAGGGGCATCGCTAAGAGCAGGGATGCTGGAGTCAGAGAGGCCTTGGTTCCATCATAGAGTCTATTGCAGCCAGCTCTGCAAAGCTGGACAGCATAGGTAACAGCTTCAAGGCTATGTCTTCATCTGGTAATGAGGATAAAAAACTTACTGTGTCACTGTGATGGTTAAATTAGATGATATACGTAAGCACTTAAAACGGTGCTAAAGTGGGGCACCTGGGTGGCACAGTCGGTTAAGCGGCCGACTTCAGCTCAGGTCATGATCTCGCGGTCCGTGAGTTCGAGCCCCGCGTCGGGCTCTGTGCTGACGGCTCAGAGCCTGGAGCCTGCTTCGGATTCTGTGTCTCCCTCTCTCTGACCCTCCTCCGTTCATGCTCTGTCTCTCTCTGTCTCAAAAACAAATAAACATTAAAAAAAAAAACAGTGCTAAAGCAATTAACAGTGCAATACCTATATTACTACGAACAGTGCCATTATTATTAACAAACAAATTCAGAAACATCAGTAACTGCAAAGCCCTGCAAATACCAGTCACAACTAAAAGTCAGGGGTCTGATTGTACTTTTTACATAAAACTAAGTGATGTGTTGGCTTTATTGTTATTATTTACAATCTATGCTGTCTGCTAGATTTATACCACTAGCACTTTTACTTTTAAATAGGAAATATAACACATATATATATTATATATCACATATGTATCATGTCACATGTCATATGTAGGTATATTTCATATAGGTAGATAGAGTGTAGAAATATATTTTGTTAAGTTTGTAAAGATAGTGACTTTTATCTCCTTGGGATCAACTTCTCAGCCATATTCATGGTATAGTAGATAAAAGATGCTATTTGTTCAGCTCCCTGGGATCAGCTGGGAGTGTACTAAGTTGGTTGAGGATGCACAGGAGGGTGGGGGCTCTGGCTGTCCCAGGCTCCTGGAGATATTTGCAACCAGATCATAACCTAAAAAATGGTAGAAACAGACCAAAAACACAACCTGAGGCAGAATCCTAATCTCATCAGAAGGACAGAATCCTAGGAATTTTGACTGACACTGGATTTTTGTCTACAGCACTCCTTTCTGAAGTAGTTCTGACTTCAGCTCCAGCAGTAGCAGGGAGTCCCAGCTTTCTAGCGCTGTTCTTTCATTCTTTGATAGTTTTATTTTGTGGTATTTCTTACCATGTTTAAATCGGCAAACCCCAACTCCTCCTCCCCCACCCCCATTTAACTTCCGACTCCTACTTTGTGTTGTAGAAACTCAGAAAAACTCTCCTGCCCCTTCCATTTATCTAGTGGATTATTTTGTCTGTTTCCTTGGCTGTCCAAACTTTGAACCCTTCCTGTGTTTAGAGAATTCACTGATTTGTGAATTTTGTTTGGGGAGGTAGGGAGAGGCAAAGGCAGATATTTATTTATTTATGCATTTATTCCCATTCTCCCTTAGCTCAACTTAATTTTTTAAAATCTTTATTTATTTATTTTTGAGAGAGACAGAGAGAGCGCACATGAGCAAGTGCACAGCGGGGGGGGGGGGGGCAGAGAGAGGGGGAGATACAGAAGCTGAAGCAGGCTCCAGGCTCTGAGAGGTCAGCACAGAGCCCCACACTTGGCTTGAACCGACCAACTGGGTGATCATGACCTGAGCTGAAGTCGGACACTTAACTGGCTGAGCCACCCAGGTGCCCCTTTAAGTTCAACTTTAAATCTGGTGCTAGTGACGAAGAAAGGACAGATCACAGAACATGCACCAGAGCAGCAAGGGGTGGCGTGGCTGCAGTTGCAGGGTTGTGTTTCTAAGGGCGACGGTGCAGGAGAGCAGCCAAGGCAGTCAGGGTTCAGAGGCGGGGTGATGGCGTACAGGCTGTGAGACCCCATGTCCAGTGAGGCAGCAGCAGTGTGCTCATTAGACTGGTTATGTGGGGTGATCTGGGATGGGATCTTGGCTGCCACTAAACCTCCCTTGTTCAGGTCCATCTTCCTGGCTCTTTAGCCTTAACGGTGATTTTGTCAGCTACCCAATGCTGTCTCCATAATTTGCTTTCTACTTAAGCCATTCAAAGTCCATTCCTGTTGCTTGAAACTAGCAACCTTGGCCGATCCAACGTGACAGCCATGTAAATAATTGGGGATAGCTGCTGCGTCTTCCTTAGTTTGCTGTTCACACTTCTTCAAGATAAAGACAGTTAACACCTACATCTTCAGCAACATTTATTGTTTGCATTCATGTAGAGTTCGATGACTAAGAATAAACTTTTAAGAAACCTTATACATTTGATAGGTTTTGGAGTCATTCACAATCTGACTATCTGTGCACATGAAAGAAGATGATTGAACTTCTTAAATGTAAAATATATGGTGTATCTTTTTTGGAAGCTTCCTATTCTCCTCCGAGGAGAGCAGGTCTTCTCTGGAATCTACTTTTCATGGTCTGCCCAGCTGTGGAATAAAACGAGACTGTAAACTGCCATCATAACAGGGAACAATCAGATGAGTAAGAATGGAAGGAAATTATAGATTCTTTGGAGTTCAAAGAGAATATTGCTCATGCATTCTTTATATAAACTTTAAATTAGAAATAAGGTGCAATGAATGTATTGAATGTTTTCTAATATCCTTCAATAATCTAGGTGCTATACATAGGATTTCTTATTCAAAAACATACTTGTACGTAGATCTAAATTCCATTTTCAGATAAGAAAACAGGCTCAGAAAAGTTGAACTATTTACCTTAAGGTCTGAATACTGATGGGTGGATTGGAGTTCCATGTGTTTAAGACTCCAAAGCTCTTCCCTTATACCACATTGCTTCCTAAATGGGATCAATGTTTTAAATTATTCCTCATATAAAATACTTAAAATAGATTATTGTACTCAATATCACTTATTGTAAAATGAGCTAAATGGTTGTAACTATATGTATATGTGTGTACGTTTGTGTGTGTGTGTGTGTGTGTGTGTGCGCGTGACTATGTGTTACACTAAGTTATTTTTGAACCATTCATACGTAAGACTGTCAGACACATGCGTTCACACCACTTGACCTTTAAATTGAAATACTTAAAACTGCTCTTCAAAATTCAACAAATCGGCAAAAATGGAATCAGAGAACATAAGATCAAAACTTTTTGTAAAGCCATCGCCTTATATTTAATATACATTTTTAGGACCATGAGTGCTTTAAATGTGGTTTCCCTTGAAGCAATTTATTAAGATTAAAAGACACATTTTAAAGGGATAAAATAAGTACTTTAAATATAAATAAGGATAACCTCAAAATTTCAAAGAGAGTAAAGCAAACAATTTTAGAGGAAAAAAGTAAATCCTATCCGGCTCTGTTGTACACACTATGACCTTAAATGGACTCAATATCAGAAAGCTTGCCTGCAGTGAACTAAAGTGGTGACCTTGGGTCATTTCTTAGTCTCTTTGAGCTTCAGCATCCTTATCTGTAAATTAATGGGTTAAGCTGAATGATCTCTTTCAGCCCTAAATAATTTTATGATTCTAGGAATATCTGCATGTAATTGTAGAAACAAACCAACAACTATTAGTTTCACATGACCCTATTAGTTTAATAAGTCAAAAATGCATGTCTATTGTTAGCATGCAATAAAATTAACTGAAGGGTCTCAGCAAAATTGGTTACTATTGAATAATTAGGTTAAAAGATCTGGCTAATTTTAGGGGCACCTGGGTGGCTCAGTTGTTTGGGTGTCCAACTTCAGCTCAGGTCATGATCTCACGGTTTGTGGGTTCGAGCCCTGCATCTGGCTCTGTGCTGACAGCTCAGAGCCTGGAGCCTGCTTCAGATTCTTGGTCCCTCTCTTGCTCTGCCCATCCCCCACTCATGCTCTGTCTCTCTCTCTCTCTCTCTCTTTCTCTCTCTCTCTCAAGAATAAATAAACATTAAAAATTTTTTTAAAAAGATCTGGCTAATTTTATATGCATGCAAATCTGTCATTAGTTACTAGATACATGTGTTTATATAATCTATACAGTATATACAAATATACATGTAACATGAAGGAAAATTTATGTCTAAATATCAAATCTGCATGTTAAAAGAGTATCTCAGAAGAGAAAACAAAAATTTTATTGTTAAAGTTATAAAGACCATTTCTTTTTTTTTTTTTTTTTTTTTTTTTTTTTTTTTTCAACGTTTATTTATTTTTGGGACAGAGAGAGACAGAGCATGAACGGGGGAGGGGCAGAGAGAGAAGGAGACACAGAATCGGAAACAGGCTCCAGGCTCTGAGCCATCAGCCCAGAGCCTGACGCGGGGCTCGAACTCCCGGACCACGAGATCGTGACCTGGCTGAAGTCGGACGCTTAACCGACTGCGCCACCCAGGCGCCCCTAGACCATTTCTTTTATGACAGAATAATGTTTGTTGAAGTAATATTAGAAATTACATACAAAGCAAAAAATCTTTAATAACTCCATCACTTAGAGATAATCTCTACTAATCCATGCTTATATGTACTTACATATATTTTTATTTCTTGCTCACAAAATGATGATTTGCTGTGCATGCTATCTTATAATTTGCCTCTTCATTTTAGCAATGCATTTAAATATCTCCCCCATATTAATAAATATTATTGAATGGCATAATCCACCTTGTTTTCAAGATCAGTTGCTAATTCTGCTGCCCTTCTTCCAGGGTCAATCAATCTAAGAGAGCTCTGATCCATCAATCAGAGACCTACATCAAGGACAAGGAAAGGTACCATCATTCTTACAACTTACCTTAGCCTCTTCCTTGAGCTTTCCTCACACTGGGTCTTTCCAAAACTGGACAAATGTGAAAACTTAACTTCCCATGTGGTGGTATATTTTTAAGGCTTTTAGGCATTATATAATATTATAGAATTATATAGTTTGGGAAATTTGATGTAACTTTTGAAATTTGGGGTTTACAAGTCAGGCCCATGGAGACTTGCAAAGTCATCATAGGTATTATATCTACACACTGCTGATTCAGCATATATGCTATACATATTTAACTATTCTACATTAGCAACATATGCCTGGTTAATTCCAAAGGTGCTTATATAAAAATACCACATATAAATTAAAATGATGTTTAAAATAGTGTAATATCCAGCCCAAGTGATCTTCATGTGTGTGTATTGGGGGGGGGGGGAGTATGTTAAAAATCTATTTTCGTCGGGGGCGGGGGAACCTGGGTGGCTCAGAAGGTTGAATATCTGACACTTGATTTTGGCTCAACTCGTGATCCCAGGGTCATGGGATCAACCCCGCGTCAGGTTCTGCACTGAGGTGGAGCCTGCTTGAGACTTTTTCTCTCTCACCCTCTGCCTCTCTCCCTCTAAACAAACAAACAAATGAACAAACAGCTTTAAAATAATTTAAAAAAACAAAAAAAGTTTATAATTTACATATATCATTCAATATCTAAAAATAAATTATTGTTGCTTGAGGAAATCAGAGTAAAATACGTCTGGGATCTAGAGAAAGAAAATGTGCATTAAATTTGGAAGAGACATTGGAATGACCAAAGCGTGTGCTGCTTGATGGAAAACCATTATTTTGAAGAAACTAACATACACCTTCTAAAGCATCATGCTGGTTTTCACCTTAGCATCAGCAGCAATACAGCGGGGCTGCAAACAAGGGAGAGACATGAAAGAGATGTTGACAATAGGGAAGTGTTTCCTCTCATAATGGGAACTTCTCTTTCAAACACCATGCCTAGCTATGTGCCAATATCTCAAACATTTTCACTCTAGTGGTTTGGCTTTAGGCTTCCATTCCTTCCAGAAGAGACTCTCTTTTAATTTCTCCAAGTACTGTTTCTGGAAAATTTCCTTTGTTTCATGAATACTTATGGGGCTCTGCCGTGTATGCATTGCTTTAAAGCAGTGCTCATTGTGTGGTACTTATTGCAAAGTTTTTTTGTTTATTTTTTTAAAGTTCATCTCTTAAATTCCCGCAATTGCTTGGGTGGATGGGGAGGTTTAAAAATAAAAATCGTCAGGGGCGCCTGGGTGGCTCAGTCCGGCATCCGACTTAGGCTCAGGTCATGATCTCACAGTCTGTGAGTTCCAGCCCCTCTGTGCTGACAGCTCAGAACCTGAAGCCTGCGTCCGGTTCCTTGTCTCCTTCTCTCTGTCCCTCCCCTGCCCACGCTCTGTCTCTGTCTCTCTCTCAAAAATAAACATTAAAAAAATAAATAAAAATCTCCATTTTTTGAAGATGTGGAATATGAGTAGAGATGAATTTTAATTGATTTGCCAAAGGTCAGAAAGCAAGTCAAAGGTAGTCCTTGGCCCAGAGCTCCAATGTGCTGAAATCAGCTCAGTGTTCTTAATCACATATGTGTATTGATCAATTGATGCTTTTTTCCTCATTACCTGTCTGAGAATAAAGTGACACATAGACCCTATTTTTATTTGCAAATGGTCAATTAATTAATGATTTAATACATATGATCCCTAAAATTTTAGTATTATTTGTTATAAGCCACTTCTGGCTTTGAAATCAAACAAGCAGAGAAGTAGCATGGGTGGCATGCAAACATTTTTTTTTCTTTTCAGTAGGGAGCCTACTTTCTGAGTGAGGTAGATGAAATAAGTTGTTTTCATGTATTTTGATTTATAAACATGGATACTCTATGATCTAGCAACTAAAATATAAACTGTGGCCAATTTGTGCAAGACTCAGCATTATGGCAGTGGGGTTCTGGATGTTCAGTATTTTTAATGTCATATTCACAGGACCTCTGACAAGTCCTGTAGCAGTCCCTTCCCAGTCCTCACTTCCTTCTAGGCAAATTTCTGTCATTTTGCTCAGTTTGCTTTTAAAATTCCTCTCATTTAGGGGCGCGCCTGGGTGGCTCAGTCATTAAGCATCCTACTTCAGGTTTGGTCATGATCTCACAGTTGGTGGGTTTGAGCCCCGCATCGGGCTCCACGCTGACAGTGCAGTCTGGTTGGGATTCTCTCTCTCTGCCCCTACCCCATTCATGCTTTCTCTCTCTCTCTCTCTCAAAATAAATGAATAAATGTATTTAAAAATTCCTCTTATCAAGGTTGAAGATTTGTCTTCTACAGTTAGTGATGACTTACTTAATAGGAAATAACCCAGGTAAACTTAGCACATCATGTGCTATAGATAAATGATTAGAAGAGTTTCTCCAAAATGCAGGTCTTGATACATTCTAAGTGGGAACCCAGAGAAATATTAAATGAAGATGTGGAAGCAGGAAGAAAAAGGAGACTTGGGGGCACTGAAAAAAGTCCCGTTTTCTGAGAACCCTGCTTGCTGCTGCTCACTAAGATGGGGGAATGTAAGCACAGTGACTCCATCCATTCAGGTTAAGATGGTAAAAGTTAAAGCTGAGCAGTGCAAAGCCAACTTCCTGGCAGGGCTCTGCTGTAAGCACTGGATGAAGAACAATGGGTGTGTATACAGGTCTTGAATTTCACAGCTAATTTAGATATAGAAGGGTGCGATGTTCAGTACTTCTGCAAGAATGATTTCACTAGCTTTTAATGGAAAGGTTTGGCATATGAGTTCACTCATATGTGGAATTTAAGAAACAAAACAAATGAACACAGTGGAGGAAAAAAAAAAGAGGCAAACCAAAAAACAGATGCTTAACTATAGAGAACAAACTGATGGTTGCTGGAGGGCAGGTGGGCAGGGAGATGGTTTACATAGGTAATGGGGATTAAGGAGAGCACTTGTGATGAGCACTGGCTGTTGGATGTAAGTGACGAATCACTAAATTCTACACCTGAATCTAATGGGATAGTTTGGGGAGAAAAATTAGGAAGGATTATTTTCATGTTGACCTTCGTATGATGGCCCCCATGGCGTTACTCTGGTCCATATTTTCCACCGTGTACATTTTTATTCAATGTTATAATAGCTAAACCCATCAATCTGATTGTCCTCTTCTTGCATACCTATTCCTGCTCCTTTAGATCCAGAGAACCTGATGTTTTCAATTATGTCAGTGTTGCTACCTCTCTTCACCATCTTTTTAATTTATTTTTTTGGTACGTCACAGAAATTTCACTTTTATATTATGCCCTTTCAGGTCATTAATTAAAAGCTTAAACAAAAGTGCATATATTTCTGAAATTTATGAGCACTTTTATTATACACATATCCTTTTTGTTGTTCTGTCCTCTGAGAGAAAGAGAGTGCAAGCAGGGAAGAGGCAGAGAGAGAGGGAAAGAGAGAGAATTCCTGTGCTGACAGCACAGAGCCAGATGCAGGGCTCGATCCTGTGAACCACTAGATCATGACCCGAGCTGAAGTCAAGGGTCAGACACTTAACCGACTGAGCCACCCAGGTGCCCCTGTTCTTTTCTTTTTAAGAAAATATGAGAACTTAAGTTCAGTAACAAATGTAGTAAGTGTGGTAGGGTTTGGTAGAAAAGAAATATAAAAATACAAATGAGGTGATAATCTAGTCATGTCATTTTGTAGTTCACTGTGTTATTTCTCTTCTTTTTTTTTTAAATTTTTTTTTCAACGTTTATTTATTTTTGGGACACAGAGAGACAGAGCATGAACGGGGGAGGGGCAGAGAGAGAGGGAGACACAGAATCGGAAACAGGCTCCAGGCTCTGAGCCATCAGCCCAGAGCCCGACGCGGGGCTCGAACTCACGGACCGCGAGATCGTGACCTGGCTGAAGTCGGACGCTTAACCGACTGCGCCACCCAGGCGCCCCTGTGTTATTTCTCTTCTAAGCTTTTGTAAATATATTCTTTATGTTTACCATATTCTTTCTCGCTTCTTCTTCATTTGGTTAACACCTACAGTTTCCTTCTATACCCCACCCTCTCCTTGACTAGCCTGGGGCTGTCTTATGTACTTCCTTAAATGGTTCTGGGTACTCTGGGCTTTGTGCTATTTTATCTGCCATCACACTGTTGATATCGCCACAACACTGGGAATTATCTGAGGGCAATAATACATGTTTGCATGTTTTATTGTTAAATTTTATAGTCTGGTCTAGGAAATATAATAAATATTTGCAGGTAAGAAGGAACATAGGAAGGAAGGAAAAGAAGGAGGAAGGAAGGGTGGAAAGAAAAGAAAATACAGTTTTCGAGTGATTAGTGAACATTAAGTAATGCCATTTTTCCTACGGGTTTTAACTCCACAGTTCTGTGACTATTTTTATTGGTTCATCAAAACACAGCCGGAGGCTGGTGGATGGAGCAGTTGTCTACGCTAAGAACATCCTCAGAAATGGAGCATTTTTATTTTTGTTTTTAAAAGTAATATGGTGACATGACAGTTGGTAACATAATGACCAAAAGGGATGAGATGAATCGGTGTGAAATCCAGACCCTGCAGCAGGGAGAGAAAGACACCCTGCTGAAGTGTTGTAGACAAACGTGCACTTAATAATCAGCTCGATGACGACGGTGATGAGGAGAGTAGAAATGGCAGTAATTTTCACAATCTTTCCTTTCCGTATAACGTACCCAAATTCCCTTGGGCCTAAGGGTAGTTCAGATTTACTCCCCTTTATTTCTTATACTATCTCATTTAATGCAACTAGATAACAGATGAGACTCACTGCGATAAAAAACTTAAATTTAGGGGCGCCTGGGTGGCGCAGTCGGTTAAGCGTCCGACTTCAGCCAGGTCACGATCTCGAGGTCCGCGAGTTCGAGCCCCGCGTCGGGCTCTGGGCTGATGGCTCAGAGCCTGGAGCCTGTTTCCGATTCTGTGTCTCCCTCTCTCTCTGCCCCTCCCCCATTCATGCTCTGTCTCTCTCTGTCCCAAAAATAAATAAACGTTGAAAAAAAATTAAAAAAAAAAACAACTTAAATTTAGAAGCATGGCTTACATCCCTTTTTGCCACGTACAATAGTGCACAAATGTCCTCTTTCTGTGCAAATGCCTCTTTTTTGTGGTTTATCAAGGTATTGTTAACTTTTCACTAGATTGTGTGTTTGCGTAGATTGCAAAATGAGGGTTGGCACTCTCTGCTTTGCAACCATGACTCAGTTGTTGGTGGCTGGATTTCTAAAGAACCTAAGGATTTCTTTTAAACACTTAGTCCTAAAAGAGTCCCAGCTCGATTGATTCTTCACTGTCCTGAGCAAGCTCTCAAGAAATGCTGCTGAAGGCATTTCCTGTTTCCTTTGCACTTGTTTCAGATTTCTGTGACATACTTAATCTGGGTCTTGTGCCCTGTCAACTTTTAATAGTTATAATTGCCCAACTATCTGCTCTTGTGTGATCATAAAATCCTTTTAACATTTCACTTTTCCCCTCAAGAAAATGTATCCCGGTTTCCGGGACGTGACCTTCAGCTTCTTTCGTAAATACGCAGGCAGAGAATTCATTCAGGCTCTCAGCAACGGCAGCCTCATCTGTCACTGACTTCCCACTCATCCCCTTAATGGCCCTACGGATGCCTTGCTGGGTTGTGTGCTTTTAATGTCATAAAAGAGGTTTGTCCTCTGATTTGGTAATTTCTTTGCCTCTTTTTCTCCCCTGGGTCCTTTTAGAGTTCCCTTCCAAAGTATAGAGGATTTGATTTTCTATTCCTTTAAAAATTTTGGGTCTTGAAAAAGGGAGGGGGAGGCTTCTCTTTGCTGCATCATTCTAGAGACATTACTTTTCCACTTTGATGTTGTAAAATGCGAAACAAATTTACCACTTATTAGTGGCACAAGCTTTCTGGGTGATGCCGTGTTTTTAAAAACCACTTCCTTGCAATTTACCCTGACCTTAATTCAGTGGCTTGGCTCTTTTTGAATTAATGATTATATGCTGTATTTTATTTTCTGTCTTCCTAAATTTCCGTGTTGTCTCTAAACACCTCTAGCTTCTATTTGGGATTAAATCGTACGCTTAATGAGATTTAATCACTGCTTTCCATATTCTCTCTTTTCTTTGAGCCCTAAATATTATTTAATCCTAAACCTGGCATTCTTTCCTCCCTTTTCAGGTTGACGTACACATGAAATTAGAAAGCGGCTTTGCACTAGATCCATCCCTACTTCCTCCACTTGATGTAATCCTGTCCTATGCATAGGTAATTAAAACCTCCCACTATTACTACCCTGCCCTTTTCTTGCTGTATGTGTGTGCGGTATTTCATAGCTCATTCTGCAGAGACAGACTATAATATTACTGTTAGCACATTCTAAACCAATTTCTAATACATAACTCTCATCCTCTGTCATAGCTGGATTCAGAAAACTATCATTCGGGAATTGTCAAATTTCCCAATAAATAAAGCCACGTAGCTTTTCATTTCTGTTGGTTCTTACAAATATGAGTGCCCAAATATAGAGTAGTCATTAAAAGGCTTATAAAAGCCCCGGGATTAACGTACTAACGTTAACAAGGTTTTGTTAAACAATAATTGAGCGCTTTAGGTAAGCAATTACGCATGGTGACTAGGAAATTATTAGGATATACGCACACGTCGCATGTGTGCTGATGACCTTATAAAATGGCCGCATATTTTAAAAAGAAACAGAGCCCTGCGTATAAAGGAAATTTTGAAAACCTAGGAGCAGTCTTTGGATTGTTTGCTGCCACTGCTTCTAGGCAACAGGCAAGAGATGTTTACAATCTGGGCTCTCCCCTGCCCCCACCTCTAGAAGCTTTTCATCTGCTGCTGCTGCTGCCGCTGTTGATAGAACTACAAGACCGGGAGCCTGATAATGCCCCTCCTCCACCTCGCCTCCATCTCCTGGAGCCCAGCTGTTAAGGCCTATCTAGCTAATCACCCCTTTACCACCAGGCTCGTTTGTGGAAGTTAATGTCATGTTCAGAGAGGGCAGTGCTGCCGGGAGAGGAGAGGATTTGATTTCTCATTTTACCTGTGAGAAAAACAGCATCCGGCATAAGGTGCCTCTTTTGTCCTTGATGCTTGACTCCATTGTCACTCACCTGCTGCTGCCGCGGTGTAGCCCAGTGAAGTGGGGTCGCAGTCCTCCAGCTGAAAGTGGAACTTGAAATGGGGACCCTTGACCTGAGTGTCACAGAACGGTTTTTCTCAAAGGGTATGCCCAGCTTTCCCAAAATGATAATCAAACGGAAAGGAGTAGAATTTTAATTTCCTTTTTAAAAACACGCAAACCTACACCTATTTAAGAAATCGAAGGGGGACATTCTAACAAACAATGGAATATCAGATTCTAAAGGTAACTCACGTCTGGCCTCAGAAAACAAGTTTTAATTCTTTTTATTTATCTCGTGGAAAGCAAGAGGAAGCTATTTGGAAAAGGAAGGAGAGACATGTATGAGGGAATTGAGGGAAAGAAACATCGAGGATTGGGGTTGTTAGGCCAAGGTTGCTGTTCTAGTTGCCAGGAAACCTCCATCACCTTGTTTTGATACCACCCAGGGCGGGCTCAGGCCGACCGAGTAGAATAGCAACCGCATTCTGAACATGTCAGCTTGACAGAGGCCGGGGGACCATCTCTGGGCAATGTGGTAAGAGACGGCCTCCATTTCGCCACCTGAGGGGAGGGTAGACGAGATCCTATCTTAGCATCTCTTCATTCCACCTTTGCCCAGTCGAACGGGGAGGTCTGACAGTCTTCTTTTTATGAATCCAGACTGTGGGGGCTGATGTCTGTGTTCTAACCCCTGACACTGTTACTCCTCTGTCCGGTAGGTAATTGCTTTTCTGTATTTCGGTTTCTTCATCAGTAAAGTGGAAATAGTACCTCTTGGGCTATTAGAATGGTTTAATGAGATGATACACATAAGTCATTTAGAACACTGCCTAGAATATAGTAAGCACTCAAGAAATGTTGGCAAGTATAATTAATATTCTTTTTGATGAATTAAAGGAAAGAATTGGAGGGGCGCCTGGGTGGCTCAGTCAGTTAAGCATCGGACTTCAGCTCAGGTCCTGATCTCACGCTCCGTGAGATCCAGGCCTGTGATGGGCTGTGTGCTGACAGCTTCGGAGTCTGTGTCTCCCTTTCTCTCTGCCCCTCTCCCACTCGTGCTCTGTCTCTCTCAAATGAATAATGTTAAGAGAATTTTAAGGAAAGAATTGGGAATTAAAATGCATCTTCATATTATTTGCTATCATAACGTTACCAAGTTTGGTTAGTATTAAATATCACCGGGCCTGACATTTTTCCAACTCTATCAAAATTAGAAGAGAATCCAACCTAAAATTTATATTTAAAAAAATGACCTTCAATGTAGACATCTCTGTTCTTCAGGCCAGGTTGGTACCTTTGCTATTCATATGCCTATAAATCCCTGTTTCCTTCAAACTCTGAAGAATATTAATAACTAACACTTTTTAGTACAAGATGCTTTAGTGAATGTCATGGTTGATCCTCAGCCCGTACCATTAAAAATGGTACGGTGATTATTCCCATTTTACAGAGCGGAAATTAGGCTCACAGGGGTTTGGTGATTCTTCTGATTTTCACAGCTGTCAAGTGATAGAGGCTGAGGACTCATAAGTCTTCTAATTTTAAATCTGCCCTTTTCTCACTGGGTATTGAGTTTCTTCCATGGGAGATGGGGCATTGTGTGGGGGGATAGATTTAAAAGATGGAAAGAACGAATGAGGAGGCAAGAGGGAAAGAAGGAACTATGTGTGCAGAATAATAAGTTATTTGTATCTATACCCTGTGTAGTCAGAAACATGTTGCTGAGAGGAGACCACCAGACATCCTAACATCTGAAATATTTAGCATCAAGGCCTTAATTCTGTTTAAAGACACGTCAGGGAAAGGCATGACCCTGACTCCTGGCCTTCACCTGCCAGCCCAGGTACAAACAGAAATCTCTTTCTCAAAGACTCCTGGTCTTTTCTGTCTGTATCAATTTCTCTTGTATTTCAGACATTTACTCATACATTTTGAGGCAAAGCTTTATCAGGAGAACAGATTGAGAGTTTGGCTGAGAGTTTTGAAGCATGATGCTCTAAATACAACTTGTTTGCCTAAAGCTGTTGGTTTTAGAGGGTACAGGACACCGGTTCTTCAGACCCAGTCCAGGATACCATTTCACTTTAATGGAAAAGTGTTGACTTTAATCTATAGGCTTTATTTGACTTGGACCCTTGTTACCTTAGAGATAGGCTGTCTTCCTTTACACCCTCATAGCAACTGGAACTGGGAGCTACTAAGAAGCATTTGGTCATGATTTTTAACTGCCAAAGGCAGGTGTGTGTGTGGGGGGGGGTGGGTGTTGGAAAGGGAGAGAGAGAGAGACTTCCTGTTTTCTTTCCCAATCCATCCTCTTTAATACATTCATAAGTTGTTTTTCTCTACACAGAATTTGAATTCAGGGTCTTTCTTAAGTGGGCAGTTAACTTTTTAAAAAATATAATTTATTGTCAAACTGGTTTACGTACAACACCCAGTGCTCATCCCAAAAAGTGCCCTCCTCAATGTTAAGTGGGCACTTCAAATGGCATGAAAGAACACCAGTAGCCATGGTGTAGATTGACAGCTACCTAGATTTCATATTCTGGACTGTTAACTGGATCGGCAACCTAACTCTAGGGTAGAGATTTTGAGAGGAAAAATAGATTAAAGTTTAACCCACCTCTCTGCTTAAAGACTTCCAAGGAAAGGGAATTTTAGATTATCGTAAAGCATACCTAACCTCACCAGGAAGGGAAACCGCAGTGAATCTGGGTTAAATATTGTCCTGTCTTAAAATTGAGAAAAATTTCCACCCTCTGTTTCTAGGAATACTGTTAGCTTTTTCTTTTTTAAACATATTAATAATATGATTCTGACAGAGAATGAAGAAACATGTCCTCATTAAGACGGAAGTTATGGGAGAAAGACCTGGTATTGCCTGAGGATAAAGAAAAAGCAATATCTGGGAGGGACACCAAAGGACTTAGCAGGAAAGAACCAAGTATGAAGCTATAAAACCAGTGGGATTATGGGAACTGAGTAGGATTGCAGGATGATGTAGGACCACAGACATCATAGAAGTAGAACTGGGAGGCATTATAAGGGATTTGGGTTAATTTGCTATTTTTGTGACTTTATGTCCATTGCATTATATAATTCTAAAATTTACTGTTATTATTTTATATTAATTTAGCAACTTTCTTGTATGTTGTTCTGTAAGAATTTGCGATTGCTCATGCTGAGCTGTTCAAGGACATTACTTCCCCAGTTGGTAGATTTAGTCAGTTGTAATTCCTCTTAAAAATACTTTGCACTTATGTGGACAGGGTGTTCCTGCTTTAAGGGTTATAGTATACTTTGCATTTCCGTCCCTAGAAGCCAGGCCACATGACATCCTCTAGAGTGGTTGAAAACCACAAATTTAATCCCTAATGACTCTGTGCCAAAGAAGGTGGAGAGTCTCCTGCTGAAAATAGTGAGATTAAGTGAAAATCTATATTCTGAATGGTGAGACTCCTTCCCTTCTTGAATGAATCTAAGAACAGTGGTAGCCAGGCCACAACTCCCATACAAGAAATTAAGAATTCCTTTTGGTAAAAGATATTCTAGAGATGTTGGGAATAATGGTCCAGCCTGATCACCTTAGATTTCAGAGAACCAACAAATAAGCCCAGGCTGTGGAGAAAGAGCATCCAAGCAGCTTCTTAGCACTCCCACTGAAATATCAATGGAAAACCAATTTCAGAAATATGAAGGCAAAAAAAGGTCTCATAACTTGGAAGATAGAGCACAAATAAGCCAATGACAACAGAGGTTTGAAGAATCATGAGAGTAGAAATTTTTTTTTTAATTTTGTAATTAGTGTCTTTAAATAAATAGTTGAAGATGCTACAGCATTGCAGTAAGAAAAGGGAGGTTATTTAAAAAGAGAGAAGAACATAAGAGTACTCTTGGAAATAACTGCAGGGACAAAGCAGTCATCTAAAGGATTAAATTATGAAGTTCAGCAAATCTCTCCAAAAATGGGAAAAGATATAGAATAAAATGAGGAGTTCATTGTAGGAGATGAACATTCAAAATACAGGTGTTTAAAAAGGAGACAATAGGAAAAGCATTAAGGATAGAAAATTATCAAAAAAAATTATTTTAAAACATTTTCCAGAATTCAAGGAGATAGTTTTCAGATTGAAAGGAACTGTTAAGAAGATCCTGGCACATAACTGTCCCAAAAAGATTATCCCAAAACGTTATGAGAAAAGAACAAAAGACAGGATTCATAAAAGGATTGAGAATCAAAATAGCATCAGACTTCTCAAAACTAACTCTGGAAACTAGGAGGAAAAAGGTAGAAATGGCTTCAAATCCCTGAGGGGAATCATTTTAAAAGAAAGAATATATGGAATTCTCATATTCAGTTGCAGTCTCAATAAATATAAGTGTAATAATAAAGGCAACATCAGATATGCAAAATCTCATGAAATTTGCTTCCTGTTTGCTCTTAGGAAGAATCTGAGTTTACCAAAAGAAGGGTGCAAACATAGTAGGAGGCAGACCTGGGGTGTGTGAAACTGGATCCTTAACAAGAGAGCAGGATGTAGAGAAAGAAAAGTGAAAAAGAAGACAAAGGGGAAAAGTAGATGTAAAAGAAAGCAAATATAAAAGAAAGCATTATAATATTATACAGCTGAACCATGGTGCTATTTAAATAAATAGCTTTAATGTGAAAACTGAATATTACTGCAACCAAAATTATTATATGGCTATTGGGAAGTTGACGTAAGGAGAGGTGTGTGTATGTGTGTGTGTGTGTGTGTGTGTGTGTGTGTACAACTGCATGCATAGAGAAAAATTGAAGGTGATATAAAGGAGACAGATTTTCATCTTTCCAAGAAGTCAATAGATAAGATATTGATAGATAAGGAGTCAATAGATAATATCTAAAACTGCATAATCAATATTTTTTTTTCTTTTTTTAAAATGCTTAATGTTTATTTATTTTTAAGAGACAGAGACAGAGAATGAGCAAAGGAGGGACAGAGAGAGAGGGAGACACAGAATCTGAAGCAGGCTCCAGGCTCTGAGCTGTCAGCACAGAGCCCAATGCGGGGCTCGAACCCACCATCCGTGAGATCATGACCTAGCCCAAGTCAGACGCTTAACTAACTGAGCCACCCAGACACCCTTAATCAAGAAATTTTTCAATGTGTTTTTAGGCATATGGAATAAAATACTAAGATTTAAAGCATTGGTCTTTAAGAAGTTGAGAGACTACTTTTTTGTTGTTGTTGATGTTTTTGCTATAAACCTTGTGCAACTATTTGTCTTTTCATACTTATGAATTTCATGGGGAAAAATTCAAAGCAGGAAATTTCCATACTACTAGAGTGAATAGTCAGAAAAGGAACCATAGGAAAGAAGGATTCCTATAGGTCTAGTTAGTCCTTACTATAGACCTAGAAAAGTTCCCAGAAAGCTATTAAAACAAGGAGGGCAATGTTAATTAGTATCTATAAAATATGTGGAATATGGTAGGCACTTAGTTTAATATTTGTACATACCCTGGAAGGAGACAAAAAGATTAAAAGGGTGAAAAGTAATTTAAAATGGTCACAAACACCTCTATGTCTGTACAAACTGTTAATAATTATTTCACAAAACCTAACTGCTACATTTTGCTTGAACAGAAAATTTAAAAGTTATTAGTAGCTGATTACTAATCAAAGTGGTTGAGATATTTACTGAGGAAAATGCATTCCTAAATTGTCTCCATAATGTTGAAAATACTTTTTCTATGAATAATTTGCTGATAAATTGAATATTATGGTAGCCAAGTCTTAATCCACATGGAATCCACATTTGTAGGCAACAGAGAAATTACACATAAATTTATGAAAATTTCTCTTAGAAAAAAGTATATTACTTACAAAGGAAGTGAAAGAATCAAATTACAGATATGTTCTGGGGTGCCTCGGTGGCTCAGTAGAGCATGCAACTCTTGATTTCAGCTCAGGTTATGATCCCAGGGTCATGGGATCGAGCCCCACATCGTGCTTGGTGCTGAGCATGGAGCCTAATTAAGATTCTCTCCCTCTGCCCCTCTCCCCCGCTTAACAATCGCACCTTCTCTCTCTCTCTCAAGAAAATTTAAAAATATATTTTAAAAATAAAAATTAAATTAAAAATATTACAGATGTGTTCTGATGGAACAAATATCATGTGTGGAAGTCTGATAACTTTATTTGGTGTATGCTTGGAGGGGGGTTTTATATTCTCTTCCTGAAACCTAGTTAGTCAAGTCTACTTTTTGACATCCACACAGTACCTGAAATATGGTAAGTATACAATAAATTTATTTTAAATGAATGATTAAATAAGTAAATGAATAAAATTTTGGAAGGGATTTAGAGAAATCTAGAATCACAGTTAAAACAAACCAGAGGAAAAGGGCCTGGTCTATTTAAAAAGATTTATTTCAGATTCTATAATTCTCATTCCTCTCTTTTAAAAGTCTCACTATCATAAGATGTCTTTTTATATCTAAATTAGACCTCTAGTTTCAGAGTTTAATATCATTTCCTCTTTTCTACCCACTCATTTTTGGATATGGAAACTTTTCTAGCAGAATGGATCATGGGCAAGCCTAAAACCTGGGCAAACTAGGAATGTGCTATGTGTGGAAAAATTTAACTTAGACATGTGCTGAGATTTTTACAAACTTCTTGAACCTGGTGAGTAGTCAAGCACGTAGCCAGAGTTTGAATAACAGCTAGAAATAGCCAGAGGTTATAAAACCTTTGAGAATGACAAATCAAGTCTGTTTGAAGGATGTGACAGAATCCTCACTCCCAATTGGTACTATCCAGGTAGAAAGGCTGCCTCCTAAGGACTTGAGTCAGGAGGCGTGGCTTGTCTCTCTGACTGGGTGTGCCAGTGTTTTGCCTGGCTTATATAGCTATCTGCATGTAGTAAATTACATATCGTCTACCTGCATTAAGAGAACTTATATCCTTTGTGTGTATGTATAAGTTGGTATGTTCTGCTAATCACAGAATCATCACCTTTTTGACAACCATGCAATCCTACAAGTGAAGACCACTCTATCTTTCAACTTTCTCTTCTCTGGGTGGAATGCCTTTTTTTTAAATGAGTTATTTTAAAGCCATCTAATTATCATTGCCTCCATCTACCTGCCACTCACTTGTTCAAGCTTGTAGAAAATTCTTCATATTTTTTTCTGAACATTTTTAACACAGTGTCCTCTTCTTTCTAACTGTAGTCCAGTAGAAAATGCATGATCTTGATATCAAAGACCCACATTCAGATTCAAGTTTAAGCCTGTATTCTGGGTTCTTTGGAACTTATATCACCTCTGAGCTTAATTTGTAAGTAAAAATAATAGTAAATTGAGAAAAATCTACAATGCAGTTGTGAGCATTATGATAATGTAAAGTGTGTTGAGAAATATACTTGATACATAATAAAATTAAAGTTAACTTCTCTTTTATACATTTGTCAATATGCAATAGTTCTTAATATCTCAAACTCATGCAAAGCATTTCTTCTCAAATATTTGTCACAAGATTTGATGTTCAGTAATAAAAACAAGACATGATCATTTACCACAGGGGTTGAAAAGTGGTCTTATTGAAAAATATTGAAAAGAACTCTATAGTTCTCTTTCCGTTTGTGATGCTTTTGTATGTGACAATTTAGCTAAGTTGAAATATATTTCCCAGAATTCTCTTTTCTGTATGGTTGCAAGGTAGGATGGGCTACAAGAAAGTTTATGTGAGATTTGAAAGACGCAAATGAAGCATCAGCTAGTATGCTTGGAAGGTCAGCACAGGACCCCAGATGGCAGTTTACATACATTATCTTTGATCTACAGATTTACTTTGTTGATTTCCAGCAGCACGGTCTGCAGCTCCTTTGGCTCTTGCTAAATGTTCTCCTATAGCTTCTCTGAGACCCAGACCAGGAACATATACAACCTTTTTTTAAGTTTATTTGTTTATTTTGAGAGAAAGAGTGAGAGGGAGAGAGAGAGAGAGAGAGAGAGGCAGACAGAGAGGGGGAGAGAGAATCCCAAGCAGGCTCCACACTGTCAGCACAGAGCCCGATGTGGGGCTCAAACTCACAAACCATGAGACCATGACCTGAGCCAAGATCATGAGTGGGATGCTAAACCAACTGAGCCACCCAGGCACCCCAGGAAGAACTTTGAAGTCAAGTGTGACACCTTCATATGCAGGTTACCACCTGGCAAAATTTTCATGTTAAGTAGCCCCTTTGCAAGCTGTTATGCTAATATAGATATATTTACCAAAATACAGATAAGCATACATCATTGTTGGTTTAGATGCAATGAGAGATAGCTGTGGGTAGTTTCCAGTTTGTCTTGTTGGTTCCTCTTTATTCTTTCAGATTCCAAATTGCCTTTGCTTTCACCCACTTCATACCTAGCTTATTACCTTGTATATATGCCCTGCTTACATCCCATGTTTCAGGCCAGTCACCAGAAAGAGAGACAACACTTTTCATAGTTGTTATTACTAGCTCTCATAATTCCATAAATTCTAAACTATATTCCTCATTCCTTGTCAGTCATAGTGGTTCTTCTTGCCGGATTGAATCCTAATTTTATGCCATAGGTAAATGGCTCAGTTTTCCCCAAAAGTCTTTTCTTTCCCCCTTTGTATTTGTATAGATACATTTTCTATGTCTGAGGCCCAAGCAGTGATCTTGTTTAATGATTTCACAAACAATTTTGTGTGAGCCAAAAAAGAGCAAAACAATATATTCAAAGTGCTGAAAGGAAAAAACCAAACAAACTGCTAACCAAAAGCACTCTATTCAGCAAAGTTGTCCTTCAGAAATAAAGGAAATGGACACCTGGATGGCTCAGTTGGCAGAGCATGTGACTCTTCACCTTGGGGTTGTAAGTTCGAGCCCTAGGTTGGGTGTAGAGATTACTTAAAAATGAAATATTAAAAAAAAAGAGTTGGTTAAAAAAAAAATGAAAAGGAGATGAAGACTTTCCAAAACAAAAGCTAGGGGAGTTCATTACCACTAGAAATGCCTTACAAGAAATGCTGAAAAGATTCTTCAAGTTGAAATAAAAGGATGCTAATTAGTAACATGAAAACATATGAAAATATACAACAAACAGCAAAGGTAAGTATATGGTCAAAATCAGAATAACTATACTTTAATATGTAATACTGTAATATAGCTATAATAATTTGTTAATGAATATACAATATAAAAGATAAATTATGGGATCAAAACTATAAAAAGAGTGATAAGAGTAAAGCTTTTTATGTAATTAAATTTATTATTAGCATAAAACAAAATTTATATATGTGAGATGTTTTACATAAGCCTGGTAACTACAAAGCAGAAACTTATAGTAGATACACAAAATATGAGGAAAAGGGAATCAAAGCATGCCATTATAGAAAATCATCAATTCACACAGGAAAGCAGCAAGTGAGGGAGAAATAAGGGAACTATAAAGTACCTGGAAAAACAAGATGGCGTTAATAATAATTAACATCAATTGATCATTATTAATATCAATAATTTATGTAAATGTAAATGGACTAAATACTCCAATCAAAAGGCATAGAGTGGCTGGATGGATCTTTTTAAATGTTTATTTTTGAGACAGAGAAACAGTGAGTGGGGGAGGGGAATAGAGAAAAGGAGACAGAGAACCCAGGCAGGCTCCACGCTGTCAGTGCAGAGTCCAGTGTGGACCTCAAACTCAGAAGTTGTGAGATCATGACCTGTGCCGAAACCAAGAGAGTCAGATGCTTAACTGACTGAACCATTCAGGCACCCCTGGATGGATTTTTTTTAATGATATAACTATATACTGTCTAAAAGAAACTTACTTCAACTTTAAGGAAATACAGATTCAAAGTGAAAGGATATAAGTGGAAACAAAAAGAAAGCAGGGGTAGGAATAGAATGAAGAATAAAAATCATACAATCATCTCAATAGATGCAGGAAAGCATTTGACAAAAGGCAACATCCTTTCATGACAAAAATTCTCAACAAATTGGGTATAGAAGGAATGTACCACAATGTAATTAAAGGCCATGTATGAAAAACCTACAGATAACATGAACAGCGAAAGGTTGAAAGCTTGTTCTCTACAATTAGGAGTAAGACACAGGTGGCTACTCCCACCACTGTAATTCAATATAGTAATGGAAATTCTAACCAGAGAAATCAGGTAAGAAAAAGAAATGGAAGTCATTGAAATCATACAGGAAGAAGTAAAATTGTCTTTATTTGTAGAGGATATGATCTTATATAAAGAAAATCCTAAAGACTCCACCAAAAAAACTATTATACCAAACACCAAATTCAGTAAACTTACAGGATAGAAAATCAACATTCAGAAATCACTTGTGTTTTTATACACTAATAATGCACTATCTGAAAAAATAAAATAAAACAATCCCATTCATAGTAGCACCAAAAACAATAAAATACTTAGGAATAAATTTAGAAAGACTAATACACTGAAAACTATAAACTTTGATTATGAAAATTAAAGAAAACACAAATAAATATAAAGATATATCTTATTCATGAACTGGAAGAATTAACGTTGTTAAAATATCCATTCTACCCAAAGTCATCTATAGATTCAATGAATCCCTATCAAAATTCCTATTTATTTTTTAGAGATAGAAAAAACAATCCCCAAGTTTGTATGGAACCACAAAAAACCTCAAAAACCCAAAGCAATCGTGAGAAAGAACAGTGCTTGAAAGAACTTGATTTCAAACTACTAGTATGGTTCTGGCATAAAGATAGATAGACAGTGGAACAGAATTCAGAGCCCAGAAATAAATCCTCACATATATATGGTCAACTGATATTTGACAAGAGAGTTAAGAATACTCAATGGGGAAAAGATAGTCTCTGGGCACTAGGGTGGTTCACTCAGAAAAGGTGTGACTCTTGATCTCAGTTTGAGACCCATGTTGGGTGTAGAGATTACTAAACAAACAAACAAACAAACAAACAAATAAACTGAAAAAAAGGTTAGTCTCTTCAATTAATGGTTTTTGGAAAACTGGATAATCACATGCAGAAAAAAATGAAATTGGACCTCTATCTTACACCAATCATCAAAATTAACTAAAAGTAGGTTAAAGGCGTAAACATGAGACCTAAAACCATAAAACTCCTAGAAAAAAAAATAGGTCAAAAAAACTCATTGACACTGATCTTGGCAATGATATTTTGAATTTAACATCAAAAACACAAACAACAATAGCAAAAATAAATAAATGTGACTACATCAAACTAAAAAGCTTCTGCCCAGCAAAAAGAAGCAGTCACCAAAATTAAAAGGCAACCTATGGAATGGGAGAAAATATTTGTAAATCAGATAAACGATAAAGGGGTTAATATTCAAAATATAAGAACCTACGTACCTCAATAGCAAGAACAAAAACAAAAAAAACTAATAATGATTAAAAAGTGGACAGAGAACTGAACAGACATTTTCCAAAGAAGATGTACAAGTGGCCCAGGAGGTACATGAAAAAATGTCCAACATCATTAATCATCAGGGAAATGAAAATCAAAACTTTGAGATGTCACCCCACACCTGCTTGAATTGCTGTTATGAAAAAGACAAAAGATAACAAGAGTTGGCAAGGATGTGGAGACAAGGGAATTTTGTGTATGGTTGGTGAGAATGTAAATTGATACATCCGTTATGGAAAACAGCATGGAGCCTGCTCAAAAAAATTAAAAATAGAACTACCATATGATCCAGCAATCCCATTACTTGGTATATACCCAAAGGAAATGAAATTAGTTCTTGAAGAGATATCTGCATTCTTATATTCATCACAGCATTATTTATAATAGCCTAAATGCCTGTCAACAGATGAATGGCTAAAGAAGATTTGGTGTGTGTGTGTGTGTGTGTGTGCGCACGCGCGTGTGTGTGTGTGCATGCTCATGTGTCTACACCTACACAATGGAATATTATTCAGCCATGAGAAAAAAGGAAATCCTACCATTTACCACAACATGAGCGGACCTCGAGGGCATTATGTCAAGAGAAATAAGTTAGAGAAAGGTAAATACTGTATGTTATCACTTATATGTGAAATGTAAAACAGGGCCGAATTTAGAAACAGAGGCTAGAATAATGGTTGCCAAGGTCAGGGGATGGAGAAAATGGGGAAACGTTGATCAAAGGGTACAAACTTCTAATTGCAAAATGAATGACCTTTGGAAATCCCATGTACAGGGTGAGGACTATAGTTAACAATACTGTATTATGTACTTGGAAGTTGCTAATTGGTCTCACCACAAAAAAGGAATGGTAATTATGTGAGTTGATGGAGGTGTTAACAAACCCTACTGCATTAATCATTGCACAAAACTAATCATTAATCATTACACAAAAGTGTATCAAATCATCACATGCACAACTTGAACTTATACAATGTCATATGTCAATTATATCTTAATAAAGCTGAAAGAATAAAATAAAGATTAAATAGGTAGAATTTATTTAACTTTCTAAAAATTATTTATTTATTTGTTAATTACTTACTTGTTTACTTATTTATTTACTTATTTATTTTAGAGGTACTCACCTACTTCTCCACCCCATTCTCTATCCTGGTTTGTCACCTATGTGGACTAATTAGTAGGATCCCAAGCCCTCTGGCTTCTGGTGGTGTTCTATCAGTAAGGAACTCTGGCAGGAGATGACAGGTGGGTAGGAGACTCAGAACAAGATATTTATTTTCCTGGATTTTTCCCTGGATCCTATAAATTGGCAATTTCCCTGAGTGAAGTCACTCCCAGTTCCCAAAAGTGCTCCCTACATAACATTTCCTGCTGAGTTCTGATAAGAGCTTCCTCTCTTAAAGTCCCCAGGGAGGTAACATCATCCTTAGTCTTATGGAACAAAGCCCTCACTTGTAATTTTCCCAAACCTTGTCCTTTATATTTGTCATTCCAGTGTAGGGTGCTGGAACTTTGATGGAGACCCAGTCATCATATCCACACAATATAAATTGTGGCTAGCCATTCTCATCTGTAATAATCAGAAAACAATAGTGTATAAAGAAAACATACTGTTTTTTTTATTTTTTTAACATTCATTTTTGAGAGAGAGAGAGACAGAGTGTGAGTGGAGAGGGGCAAAGAGAGAGACGGAGACACAGAATCTGAAGTAGCTCCAGTCTCTGAGCTATCAGCAGAACAGCCCGACATGGAGCTCAAACTGACGAACTGTGAGATCATGACCTGAACTGAAGTCGGACGCTCAACCTACGGAGCCACCCAGGCTCCCCTAAAGAAAACATATTGTTAAAAAATTGTCACTACTCAGCATTTACACACAAACTGCTATAACATAGCTATTAATTAGCTACACTTTCTGTCTCAAGTTTTAATTTTTGATATATAAAACTATAATATTGATAAATTTTACAAAAATCAGGACATTTAATTTTGACACATTTTAAATTATATAGAATCACTCAAGTTATATTTTTAGAAATTAATATTATTATTTATGATAGCAAGCTTTGATTTTTGAACTTTGGGTAATTTTTCCTCCTATCATGCAATTAAAATATTTCTTATAGAAATACAAAGTAATATTTCTTAATAGAAAATTAGTCATATTACCTGGAAATATGTATATGTTTAGAAAGCATCAATTACATGAAGAGATTAGCAGAATCCATCCATCTGTTTGGGGGTTAGACATTTAAGTTATTCACTGCTAATAACTCAAGTCAAATTCTTTAGTAAATGTCATTCTCAGCCAATACTGGATAAGTGTTGATGTGTATTATCACCGAAAACCTGTGCTTTAAATTGAAGCTATGGCAATCTGGTCGTATTAGAGCATGAAGCTGGACGTGCACATCTGAAATGGATCCATTTAAGTTTTTAAGGGATGAAGTTGAAATTCCCTCAGGGTGTTCTTACAAAATGTAAATTCGCACTGATGTAAAGACCTCAGCATAAAACCCCTTAGTTTACTTGATGGTATTTTAACAGTATCATTTCCGAAAGAAAGTATTAAAGCAGGATGAAAGTAAACTGATAACTTGAGGAAAGAGGAAATGTTTATAGAAAATATAGTGTCATTTTAAGATCAACTGATGACTGCTGCCCTTTAGAATTACAGAAATTCTTTATGCTTCCATTGAGAAAAAAGAAGTCCAGATATTTATGTTGAATAAAATATGTTGTGCTTGTGCGTATGTATGCTCTCTCTCTCTCTCACACACACACACACGCGCACACACACACACACACACACTCACTTGTGTGTGTTTGCAAGCACAGTTGTTATAAGACAAATAATTCTGTTCTTCCCATTGAATCTTTGGTTAAATTTATTTCAGAGGCCTGGACTAGAGTTGCAGCTCTGTAGATGACCATGAAATGATATGTTTGGGGCTAATTTCAACAGGCTAAGATGAATGGGAATAGAAGTGAAGAACCAAAAAGCATAGGCTGATAGCTGAGCTGAGCTAGTTTGATGCCCTTTCCCAGAGCCTTCGCAGACAATCTGACTTAGAGGGGTCACTATTTCAACCAGACCTCAAGGACGGTATAAGATCCCATGTCTCAGAACCACATCAAGACTTCATCCTAGAAAAGTGATTTGGATCCAGATTTTTGAAAACAAGGCCTGTGTTGTGATGAAAGTTCCCCAAGATCCAAAAGTATGCATAGAAAATGGCAGAAGAGTGTTTTAAAGATCATGTAGAAGGCTGCCTATTCACAAAGCCAACCAACAGCCACATAAGGGTAAAACCAGATTGATTCCGTTTTCCCAGAGATACAAGATCCAAACCACTTAGTCTCCTCTCACTCTTATTCTTCATTGCCATCAAGAACTAATGGTTTTAGCAGCCTAAATCCTCCATCAAACTATTCCTTCCTTCCCGTTTCCATGACTACTACTCAGCTTTTTTGGCCAAATACATGGGTACAGGCTAATAAGCTCCTAAATTAACCTTCCATTCCTGATACTGCTTCTCTCTAGTCCTGACATCATGATTAGTTTAATTATCTCTAAAACTCAACTTTTAGCCTGAGTTGCTCTAAATCTTTAAGGATACTAGAATATAAAGTCTAAACTCTTTTACTAGGTATTGAAATCCAGTACAACTTAAAATTTTAAAACCTAGTCGAGTCATGGATAAGAATAATAAAATGACCATTAAAATCTAGTCCTACTTAACAATTTATAAATTGTGTTTATGTACATAATCTCATTTTATCCTCAAAACGACCCTATAGAAAGGTGGTCTTTATTATAAATATCATTATTACCATGTTCAGTTACCTCAGTATAAATGGTTTCTCTCTTTTTGTGCCTTGTGCTGGGGTGAGGAGACAAAGTGCCATAGGAATGTGGCAAAGAAAAGAGAGAGCAGAGATAGATTTGCAAAGCTGCCTGGAGTCTAGGGCAGGGCTGCTCTGTGCCATCAAAGGAGTCAACTTCTTGACATCTCTGAGGAGCAACAGAACAAGTGCTTGAATTTCTCAGGACAAGTTGGCCTCTTCACAGGAGGGGATGCTTTTGCTATTAGGGATAAGTAATTTGCTTGAAAGAAGTTGGCACTAAACGATTTTAATGTTCATGACTTAGCACTGTTGCTACGTGGTAAGAGATGAGGATTACAAGAAAATTGGAATTCAGGGAAAGGAAGTACAGAAACAGAGGAACCTGTTTCTCAATCTTCTGAACCTCTTTTTAAATTTTTTAATATGAAATTTATTGTCAAATTGGTTTCCATATAACACCCAGTGCTCAGCCCAACAGGTGCCCTCCTCAATACTCATCACCCACCCTCCCCTCCCTCCCACCCCCCCATCAATCCTCAGTTTATTTTCAGTTTTTAAGAGACTCTTATGGTTTGCCTCCCTCCCTCTCTAATCTTTTTTTTCCCTTCCCTTCCCCCATGGTCTTCTGTTAAGTTTCTCAGGATCCACATAAGAGTGAAAATATATAGTATCTGTCTTTCTCTGTATGGCTTATTTCACTTAGCATAACACTCTCCAGTTCCATCCATGTTGCTACAAAGGGCCATATTTCATTCTTTCTCATTGCCATGTAGTATTCCATTGTGTATATAAACCACAATTTCTTTATCTATTCATCAGTTGGTGGACATTTAGGCTCTTTCCATAATTTGGCTATTGTTGAAAGTGCTGCTATAAACATTGGGGTACAAGTGCCCCTATGCATCAGCACTCCTGTATCCCTTGGGTAAATTCCTAGCAGTATTATTACTGGGTCATAGGGTAGGTCTATTTTTAATTTTTTGAGGAAACTCCACACTGTTTTCCAGAGAGGCTGTACCAGTTTGCATTCCCACCAACAGTGCAAGAGGGTTCCTCTTTCTCACGTGCTCTGTCTCCTATTACTTCCTGACAGAAAGACCCCTGACTGTTCTGATTGGGTACCATAGCCATCCCCTCCAAATGTCTTGCTCCTTCAAGTCTCCTTGCTTTTTTCTTATGTTACATAAAGGATTATGGTTAGCTTTAGATTATACTTTCTCAGTGTACCTTGAGAAAGAGCTTAAGAATATTCAGACAGAAATAAGAACCGGCAAAAATGAAAAAGTTGGGTGAAAGATCTAGGGAAAAGCTGTTTTTCTGTTTTTCTTATATTGTAGTTGTCTTTCCCTGTATGTCTGTAACATTTTTCTTGCACATGTCACTGCCAATGGATGCCCTGAGGCAGGGGTGCAATTATAACTGATGACTCCCCCTCCATAGTCCATAGTCCCAATCTAAATAATTGGCTTTGTTAATTACCATTATTAATCACTTGCAGAGCACTTCATGCACAGCTTCTCCATGAATCGATGACGAGATTGCAGATAGCCCGCCTTTGGATCAAGTACCCACCCTTAGTCCACTAAGTGAGCTTGAATAGTAGTTTGGGGTAAAACAAATGTATCCAGAAGAAGGTAAATATGGCGTCATGAGTGATACATGAGGGAAACAGTGCCTCCTGTCTTGCCTCTCCTATCTCTTCTACTGACACATATTTCACAAATCCTTCAGAGAGCAGGTGTTTTCTTTCTTTCCTTCATGAGTTCCTCTCGCCTAGCCCAGATCACAGCACGGTGTAGTGGCAAGAGTATGAGGTCCAACATCATCCAGATCTCACAATCATCCCACAATCCGTTTCTTAGCCGCTTCACAAACTTAAGTGTGCATAAGAAGCACCCAGAAAGCTGACTGAAACACAAACTTCTGGGCCCCAGTTTCAGAAGTCGGCTTTAATAGGCCTGGGTTGGGTTTGGAAATTTGCATTTCTGATGAACTTCCAGGTGATGCTCATGCTGTTTGTCCATGGGACATGCTTGGAATACAACTGCCTTACACCACCCATCTCCTAGCTACCTGGGTTTGGACTTAGTTCTCGAATTGTAAAATGGGGATGCTAACAGTACTTCCGTGGGCAGTTATGCAATTTACACAAGTCAAAATATGTTCCATGCTTGTATATACTGGCAACAAAAATTCATTGGTCCACTTTCCCTTCCTCTGATTTTTCTTACTTATCCCACCAACAATATTAATTCAGCGTCTGTTACATGGTACTTCCTTAAAATTCACCAAACACTGATATAAATTTAGATGGTGGTATGTTGTGACTCTCCAATTAGATAAGAAGTCACTCAGGAGAGGTGGCATAGCCCCCACAAATGCTTTGTAGATGGCATGTATTTCTAGCCCTCTGTGGAGAGGCAGTTGAGGGACAGTGTTAAGAGCAGAAAATCATGGCACCCAAGTGTTTCCGTGTGAACCGCAGCTCTGCAACCTAGACTCTCTGTAAGCTTAACAAGTTATGTAGCCTCTCCCTTAGTTTTTAACTCTGTAAATTGGGGGTGGGGGTATTATTAGTTTCCCTGGAGGTTTGCTATACTAAATGAGGCAGGCAATGTGTGTAAAGCATTGGAAAAGTGCTTTACCCATAGTATGAATACAGTACATAGGTGTGGATTGTTATTATTAAACTCATTTTGCAATGTCTCCCAGTAGAAAGACCAAACATTTAAAAAATGAACAAAAGCCAATAGCTGAGGTAGTACTGAAAAGTTATTTTTTACTTTCCGGGCCATTTGGGTGGCTCAGTCGGTTGAGCGTCTAACTCTTGGTTTGGGCTCAGGTAATGATCTCGCTGTTTCGTGAGTTCGATCCCCACGTTGGGCTCTGCTCTGGCAGCATGAGGCCTGCTTGGGATTCTCTCTCTCTCTCTGCCCCTCCCTTGCTTGTGCTGTCTCTGCTTCTCTCAAAATAAATAAATACACTTAAAAAATAAAATTAAAGTTATTTTTTATTTTCAAGTCTTACAAAGTATAAGTTCAGTTCCAGGTGGTTGTGGGTTCTTTGTTCACAGTTATAAGTTCACACACATAAATCCACAACTTATATGCTAACTATTGCCACATATTTAAGGATAATACTAAATATTTAAATCTTCAAATTTATGTCAGCTACAAGAATCGAAGGTGATCTCATCATCCTCACTCACGTCACACAGTGACTTTGTTAAACACCTTTCCTGAACATCCGCTTCTTAGAAATTATAAAAAGTAGCCTTGGGATATGACTGAGAAAGAAAACTTGTGTGCAAAGCTATGCACCATTGATCAGCTATTGTATAAACATGAGTGGAACATTAAAATATTCCCTCTGTCATAGCATTTCCCTACTGCTTTATATAACTGTTTACCTGTCCCCCTCCCTGCTAAAATGTAACTTATTTAATCATATGCATTGTACATTTCCCATAGGCCAATGAGAGTGTGGATATCACAATAGAAATCAAGCAAGTTTTAGAATCAAACTAGCTCTGTGCAAGTGGGAAAGTACAAAAAGGAAATAAAACTTGTGGATAGTTTCACTTACCATTTGAAGTATCATAGTAAAGATGACATTTGATAATGTACATAAAAGCACTTGGCTCAGAGTAGGTATTCAATTAATAGTAGTTACTATTCTTTCTTGTAGTCTTGGCATCTACCATGGTGAGTAATTTGGCATAGGCACTTGAAAATGTTTCTTGAAATAATCAATGTACAAATTCAGCAGCTTGGTAGTGCTTCATTTTCAATGTTGATTAATTCCAGATCACAAATCAGCATGTTCCATAGCACCAAGTTACTAAGTCACGGCTCTCCCCACATTTTCCCTAGAAAATTATAAAAGTTGCAGTTCACTTTAGTTCATTAAGTAAATAGCCTAATTATTTTGTGGGTTAGTTCAACCCAAGGACCCAATCATATGACATAAGAAACTCAGACTATACTCTTTTGCCTCTCCCCAAGTTATTTTTCCTATTCTGTTTTGTCTCCGTGGAAAGCAGTAAAAGTTTCTTCGCTGCAATAAGATAAACACCATTTAAAAGCAACTTTATTGTGATAGGATAAACCCCATCTAAAAGCAACTTCTGAGGGAGCTCCAAAATAGCATGTGCTGCAAAGACCATAATTATTGGTTGTGAGTCTCTGGACAAGTTACTTAAAATATTTGCAGGCCTCAGATTTCACCCTGGTCTAGTAATAATGATAATATTCACTAAACTGTGCTGTAATGAACTTTATAAGTCTATCTAGTTCTTTTCCTGGCTCTTTCATTTTATTTACTACAGCTAACTTTTAAAGAAATCTTGATTATCCTTATTCCTTCTGTTTAGATAGTCAAAATATGTATCAGTATGAATTGCCTCTCATGTGAAGCTCCCATTCACAGCTTTACATACTGCCTTATGGACAGGCAGTGTGGATGTGGCAAGTCAGCTGACTGTACGTTATAAGTCACACACTCTTCCTATAGTATTGTACTGGGAATGGAAAACAGCTGCCCAGCCAAGGCAATCTTCACTTAGGTGTAGCCACATGACTAGTTCTCTCCAAAGAAATGTATGCCAAAATGTTTAGACGGTGGGTGTGCCTTCTCCGCTCTCTCTTCCCCATCTGCCAGTTGGATGCGGAGGACTTGAAGGCTCCAGGAAATGGTAGAGCTCTAATCCTAGATCACTGTGTAGAGAAAAGCCTCTGCCGAAAGCAAACAACTGCAGCAAACCATTACTTGAATGACAAAAGAAATTGTTGTTGTGTTAAGCCACTAAAATTTTGGGGTCTGTTGGTGCACCTAGCATTACCTTAACACAGTTTTTCTTAGAACGACTATGGTATTTCTTAGAATGTACATAAGGCTGGAAGAAGACTTTTTACTGAGAAAGGAGTAACACACTGTTACATAAGTAGTAATAAGTAGAAGTTATACATTTCCAACCTTCACAAGTTATATGGGTCCTGCAGAGGTGTTTAATTTAGACTACAGTCTCTCCAAATAATGAATTAGCTACCAGACGGGTTCTAAATAGCAGATTTTGCATGAAAACCTGAATGTTTGGCCTCTTGTGAAAATTTGTAGGATTTGACTACCCTGTGCCCATGTTCCTGCAATGCACCGATTGGCCACAGGTGAAGAGCAGGTGACCAGAAGGTTCCAACCAGTTTCTGGAGTCTTGTCAGTTATTCTTGTATCTAAGCTTACAGATTCCGTGAGATAAAGTCTAAACGGGAATAGAGAAACCAAAACTGTACAGAGGGAACAGGTGACACAGGTAATGGAGGAGAAGAGAGAATCACAAGAGACTGTGAAATAAACCAGAGACTGACATAGCAAGAAGCTATCACTACGACTTGGCCAGAGAGAAAAAGGTGATAGCTTTGCTTAATTTAAGCTTACAAAGCAGGGGCGCCTGGGTGGCTCAGTCAGTTAGGTGTCTGACTTTGGCTCAGGTCATGATCTCATGGTTCCTGAGTTTGACCCCCGCGTTGGGCTCTGTGCTGAGCTCAGAGCCTGGAGCCTTCTTTGGATTCTGGGTCTCTTTCTCTCTCTGCCCCTCCCCACTTGTGCTCTGTCTCTCTCTCTCGCAAATATAAATAAATACTAAATTTTTTTTTTAAAAAAAAGCTTACAAAGCATATGCGTAATGTCAAATCGGGATGATTTGGTCTCTGTGTAACATAAATCCTTTTTGGATAACACATAGAGAAAGGGCATTTGTGTGTTTGTAAATGAGCAGGTCCAGAGCTTGCTATGTTGTGATTCAGGGTAGGTTCCTGGGTTTTTCACCGGTTCAGTGAGGGTCACAAGGACCTGGTTTTCTCTATTTGGCTGCCCACACTCAGACTCCATTCTCAGGTGGTTTCCCTTTCGTGGCAAATTTGAAGCCAGTGGCAAACTTGGCTTTTTGCCTATTCATGTGGCTTGGGGTGGGGAGCATTGGGGGTTGGTGAGGAGAGGCCAGAGAGTAAAGAAAGAAGATCCTAAATTCCTGAGAAGGCACTCCGTTTCCAGAACCCACAGCAAGTCTCTCCTGCTCTCTCATTAGTCCACACTGCCTTAGTCCTCTCCATCTCTAAAAAGGGGATAAATTAACATGATTGATTGGACTAATCAGCTTGAGGAGGGGGAATGGGGCACAGGAAAATTACTACTAACGTGCCAAATTTCTTCATGTATAATGGTAAAACCTTCTGAGGAAGCGAGAGGAGTTAGTTAAGTAAAATATATTTTGTTATTATGGGAATTTCTTCATAATCATGTGACTCAACTTATTTATTTGGAGCTTCTTGGCAGCTACATATAAGACATTTCATTTAAATTATCATTTTTATGTGTCCTATGATTGAATAATTTTAATTTCTGGACTGCAAGGGATATGAAAAATAAAGATCAATTATCATTCCATGTGCAAACAATAAAAATGGAGACCAATTGAAAATACAAACAAAACAAAGGCTATACTAGAATTTACTATCTGAATATCAGTTCTGTTATGGGAAAAAAATGTACTGTGACTAACTAAATACTACACTTCCCTCTTTTCATTTGCCTCAACTAGAAAAAATATTTCCCACAATCATTCAAATTAGAAGGCATGTAAAATTAGAATGGAGTGGAAAACCAACGGAATTTTATTGAGGTATCTTCGTATTCATATCATACACACACAAAAAAACACAAGTCTGACTTAGTTGCCTAGAAATTAATATTAGAAAGTGAAATATAAATGACCCCTCTCAGAATGACTTTTAGAAGACCAGTAATATCATAAAGCCTCAAAAATACTCTGTAGGCCTAGGGGTGCCTGGGTGGCTCAGCTGGTTGAGCATCAGACTTTGGCTCAGGTCATGGTCTCCTGGTTCATGAGTTCGACCCCTGCGTCGGGCTTTGTGCTGACAGCTCAGAGCCTGGAACCTGCTTTGGATTCTGTGTCTCCCTCTCTCTCTGCACCTCCCCCACTCATGCTCTTTCTCTCTCTCTCTCTCTCTCTCTCTGTCAAAAATAAATAAACATTTAAAAAAACACTCTGGCATTGAAGAGGGCATCTTTTGGGATGAGCACTGGGTGTTGTATGGAAACTAATTTGACAATAAATTTCATATAATAAAAAAATAAAATAAAATATAAAATAAATAAAAAAGTAATAAAAAAAATAAAAAAATAAAAAATAAAAAAACACTCTGTAGGCCTTTAAACCCCTCCAAAATGATGGTATCATGTTTCAAGAATAATATGGGTTTTTAAATTAGTTTTGTAGGCCAATGAGGGTGTCTATAGTTTTCACAGCATTATTAATGAATGTGAGAAATGTAGCAGGCAGAACATACTTGATTTTAGTAATCTGAGATAGAATCTTACAAGTTAAAATTAAGTTGTGTTGAGTATTCTGGTGCCACCAGAAAAGAAAATTGATAAAAGAACTATAGATGAGGAGTAATGATGAGTAGTGCCATTTTATTTTGAAGAAATACCCAACCAAGTCATGAAGGGATTGATGTTAGGTATAGCCATGTTTAACATCTACATTAATCACTTGGAAATGGGAGTAAACGATATATTAATGAAATTTGCACATGACACTTCAATTGAAGGGTGCTATTAGCAAGCATAATGACAGCATGGGTAAATGATTTTCAAAGAGTTTATATGAGCAAATATGACTTTTTCCTTAAAAAATCAGGTAAATACTTAAGGACTATGTTAAATGTTTACTTTCTAATGGGAGGAAAACACCGTTTCTGTCTATATTTCTGATGAGACCAATATTTAACTATTGAAAACAATTTGGTGTTGATCAATGCACCCAAATATAAGAAAACAGAATTAAATACAACTGAAATGAGATGGGCAATAAAAATAATTAAGGGGTTAGCCTAATGAACCTCTAAGAAAAGATTAAAATAATCTTGTAGTCTGCAAACCCCAGACAAGTAAGTACAAGGGGGAGTGTGTAATAACTTTCTTCACTAAGGGCTAGGACAGTAAAACTCTATTCATTCAAAGTGCTGGGCATAAAGCAAAAACAAAACAAAACAAACAAACAAAAAAAACAAAAACAAAGGTCGAGGTACTCCTTTGAATAATCCAGATTATCTAGTATTGCATTAAAACAACAACTATGATCTCTGACAGAATGGTAAATAAGTAGTTGTCCCATATTATGTAACTATTTAGTACGTAATCATTTGGTGTTTTCCAGGAGCCATGTGAGAAAAGGAAGGTAATGAAATAAGAACCAGGTACAACAGCAGTAACTGCAGAACAGTTGGAAATAGGTGTCCAAAAGCAGTTTTGCCAATGCCACCTTGGCATTCAGAACGGATGAAGTTTTTCTCATCAGTTTTTAGGTGTGCCTACAAAATCAGTGCAGCTGAGATAATCCCTCCGACTAAAGCTCCAAGAAAACAATAGCATTTTATTCTCCCACTCCTTCATTCTTTGACAAACCCATATGCTTATTTTACTCAACAGTTGTTTCAAAAAGTAGTGTCTCACTCATGTATGTCTCTTTTTGGTATGCCTTTACTTTGTTTTGTTTTCGTCCTGGGAAATACAGACATCAAATGATGTCAAGTGTGTGCAATAGTTATAGAAGCACGAGTCTTGTCCCGTACATATAGGCAGCTTACCCTACTCAGGAATAATTAATTTTCACAACAACCAAAAAAAATGGGGAAAATGACGTTTTGACATTTTTTGTCTGACAAAAGTAGGGTGATCAGTAAAGACTACAGTTCCAATGAATAATTAAAGGGAACATTCCTGCAACATTTGTTCTTTATTATCCCCCTCTGTACCCTGGCTGATTTGTTCAATGAGCTGTGGTAGATGGATAGTGGGGAACACATCTTAACTCTAGGATAAAATGGAACAAGTCGGCCCAGTCACAGAACACGGTACCTGTGTTGTGGAGCTGTGTTAATGTGTTTTAAAATATTTAGGAGGAAGAAAAGACAACACACTATTAAAAAAATAGTTTGGGAGGATCTAAGAAACTGCCGGCTAGGTTATCATATAACCTTTAGTGTTTTGTGCCTTCGGAGCTTCGTTCAACACCTTACAAGGTCTTTTGTGATTTGCGTCTTCCAAATTTTTAGTGTTATCTTCTGTCACTCTCTCCCAACACACACACACACACACACACACACACACACACACACGTGTGCACATACACACATGCACACAGACCATAAATTACCCACACAACAAAACTTGATATTTCGCAAACATATAATACACATTTTGTTCCCTCTGATTAGAATACTTTTCTTCTCTTTTTCTGCCTAGAACATTTCTTCTGATCCTTCAAGACGCAGTTCAAATGCCACCTCCCTTGGCAAGCTCCATAGTGCCTTCCATAAACCACCTTCCTTGCTCACTTAGAATCAGCCATTATTTCTTTTGTATCCCCACAGTACTTTCATACGTCCTCACACTGATAACAAAACAATAACAACCACAACAACTGCGAGCATCACTTATTAGAATCTAATATGCGCCAGGCACTGTGGTAGATATTTTCAATTGTCTTATTATCTTTACAATAAGACCTGAAGGTGAGTATCATTTTCTCAGCGAATAACTTGAGACCCATAAAAATTGAGGAGTGTGTCCAAAGTCATACAACAGCCCCACTTATGCCACTCGCTCCAAATCTGCACTTTAAATGCAGTCATCTTGCCTCTTCTGCAGGTCTTAATTCTTGCCCTTATAATTGAATTTGGCAATTCTTTGTTGGTAAGAAAGCAATAAGTCGTTACCTTTCAAAGCCAGGCTTTGGAGCCATATTTTTTGGTTTTAAACACTACTTCTGTCTCTTATGAGTTGAGTGATTTATTTAGGACGCCCTTGCCTCAGTTTCTTTATCGTTAAAGTGAGGATAAGACAGTTCCTGACTCACAGGGTGGCTTTGAGGATTAAATGAGTTAGTATTTATAATAAATATAATAGCACCTGCCCTGTTATAAGTACTCCATACCTCATTATAGTACTCCATACCTGTTAGCTATTATTATTGGGTTATGTATCTCTCTTTCACAGAGATTATGAGCTCCTCAGAGGTAGAAAAGGTATCTCATTTATCTTTTCATATCCTCCACCTACCACAGTGTCTTGCAAATACCAGCAACTTGCAATGTAGAGTTACAAAAGTAGATTTATGCCAATGGTGAGTAAGTATGTGGGGGGAGGGGTCAAAAGAACAGAGAGGAGAGAGTCATGTTATGACACCAATATATGGTTGCTATGAGTCACTTTTTCCTGACAGGGGAAAAAAAGAAAGAACCTGTCAGCCGTGGTAGACTTCAGCATTCCATAATTGCACTCTTCCAGCTGGGAAGCTACGATATAAGCCGCAGAACCAATTCCCCCTTGCAAAAGGTACTGAACAGATAGTGAAAACTCTCAAGAGCTAAGAAGGCATGCCAAGGTGTCAGGAGCTGCACACCAGCAGCTGCTACTGATCCCCTGCCCCTTTCACCCAGAGCTACTAATTCTGCTTCTTCATGCTGTGCCTCGACCAGTAATCCAGAATCTGTGCCTGCTCCGTGCAATGGTAAAAAATCCCAGAGGAGGGGTACGCTTCAGTGATTAAGGTCGATGGACTCTATACTGTGCTATGCTCTCCTGCTTGCTATTGTTCTGACCCTTTCTACTTTGATATATTCCTTGATTTCTGCCCACTTGTCTAGGATTTCAAATTGCCCTCCTCCTCAATCCCTCCAAAATGCCGTGTATTCTTAGTTTCTTGTGCCCTATTATCTGTCCTCTTGCCTTGTGGCTGACTCCTGAACATATTGACGCAGGATATTTATCCTTGCCATGTTTCATGCTTGATGACACTTCCTAGTCCTAACCCTGTGCCCAGCCCAGCAACACTGATGCTTCACACACACACACACACACACACACACACAAAAGTTCTTACAAAAGAAGCTGTATAGAATAATAAGTAGACAGCAATTAAGGACATGGGAATCAGAGTCAGACAGATGTGATCCAGAGACCCAGGTCTGTTATGCCATTATTTATGGTCTAAACCTTAGTTTCCTCATCTGTATAATGAGACACATAATGACCCTATCTTGTGGGTTTGCTAAATTCAAATACTCAATTAAGGTATACAGTAAGTTAAAATTAATATTGTTATTATTAAAAATAGATTCCTGGGGTGCCTGGGTGGATCAGTCAGTTGAGTATCCAACTCTTTTTTTAAAAATGTTCATTTATTTATTTTGAGAGAGACAGCCAGACAGAACACGAGGGTAGGGTGGGGCAGAGAGATAGAGAGACACAGAATCCAGAGCAGGCTTCGCGCTGTCAGCACAGAGCCTGACGCGGGGCTTGAACTCACAGAGGCGAGATCATGACCTGAACCGAAATCAGACTCTCAACCAACTGAGCCACCCAGGCACCCCATGTGTCCAACTCTTGATATCAGCTCAAGTCATGATCTCATGGTTTGTGAGATCAAGCCCCATGTCGGGCTCTGTGCTGACAGCATGAAGCCTGGTTGAGATTTTCTCTCTCACTCTCTCTCTGCCCCTTGCCAGCTCGCTCTCTCTCTCTCTCTCTCTTTCAAAATAAATAAATAAACATTTAATAAAAAACTAAAGGTAAAATGCTATAAAAATAATAAAAATAAAAATAGATTCCCAAGTTACTGGCTCAGGGATGAACTGTGGCTGAATGTTTCAAAAACTTAAAAATCATCATTATTATAAAAGCACTTTATTTTAGACCTAGAAATGATTTTAAAAAATTCAATCACTTTCGGGGCACCTGGGTGGCTCAGTCGGTTGGGCGTCTGACTTCAGCTCGGGTCACGATCTCACAGTCCGTGAGTTCGAGCCCCACGTCGGGCTCTGTGCTGACACCTCGGAGCCTGAAGCCTGTTTCGGATTCTGTGTCTCCCTCTGTCTCTGCTCCTCCCCTGCTCATGCTCTGTCTCTCTCTGTCTCAAAAATAAATAAAAACATTAAAAAAAATCCAATCACTTTCTTTAAGAGATGAGGGCATTATGAACCAGAGAGTGAGATTCATAGCTCTGTCAGTAATTAAAGGAAAAGACCCCATCCTATATCCCAAATGAAAAATTTGGGCCTAGATTTCATCATTGCAATTTTGAATGACTTCATTCAGCTTATTCACATCTTCATCTACCCATTCACTTTTCCATCCATCCATTCATCCATCCATCAATCCATCCATTCGTCCATCCATCCTTTAAGAAATATTTACTATAGAGATCTGCTATAATGTCAATGATATGTGTCAATCTCCATTCTGAATCCTGGGAATTTGCAATCATAATCCCTATCTTCATGGTGTTCTTACTCTTCCTCCTTCTACTGCTTCTCATATCACCTTACGCTTCTGTTTCTGCCATTAGAAAATGCATTAATGGCATTTCTGCATATTGAAAGTAACCCTTTTTTGAAAGACATAAACAGCAAATTTTAAAGAAAGTTCTCACTGGTAGAGTTGGATCTCATAGATAAACCATTTTCATCAAAATATCACTTAGAAGGCTTTAAATAAATATTTCTCCATGCAAACATAGTGAACTGTCTATGTTTATCCTCTTTTTGTCCTCTCTTGCCTTTGGTTTCCCTTCTCTTCCCTTAATACAGTTCGATACACACTAGAACCTTGAACAAATTTAGAAACCTGAAAATTTTGTTTGTGGTTTAATGGATTGTAATCCAAGCAACAGCAGTGACTGATTTTATACCATTTTTGGACCCTTAGCCCTTGGTAGATGCTCAGTAAATGCATTGGTAATAACAATAAAGATTCAATGAATAGTTATAAGATATTCTGAAAAATGGTTAATTAATGACTATTAGCAGCTGAAACTGTCTGGCTTTTGAATTTAATTTTTGCTTTTGTCTAGGATAAGTGTGCTTTGGGATTAGTTAGCAGGTATGGTAAGTAATATCTGACTGGCAACTGATAGTAATCAATGCAATTAAAGAGAAGTTGTCCCTTTCAGCATTTATGCCTTATAGTGTCCCATTTATGATAATGCTATGTTCACCGAGAAAGCTTTTTGACATCTTAAGAAGCCTAGCTATTTGGAAGCTGAAAATATTCAAAGTAAAAGGGATGGGAACCTAGGTAGAAATTTTAGATATGTGGAGGCCATTCACAAACGAATTGTTGAAGTGTTGGAAAGACACAATCTGCCTGAATCCCTCCTGAGCAGTCTTGTTTGATATAGCAATGGGTGATGAAAATCACAGGATAGAATTTTGTCACAGGATAGAATTCATTTATGTATGCCTTTGTTTGTTAAACAAACAACCCACAGGTATTCTTGGTCTGGCAAAGAAGAACCAATTTGTGAATCAGATGCTACTCAAACCCCAGCAGAATATTCAGGCACCTAGCTTTCTTCCACTCTCATACTTTATCATCTTCCTCTCTCCAATAAATCCACCCTGTTGTTCAAGCCAAAAATTTTGGCATTATCCTCAGTTTCTTACTTATCCACATCCACTATCTCATGAAGTCCTATTGTCCTTATATTCAAACTACATGCAGAATCAGACAACAACTCATCACCACCACTACCACTTTAGCCCATTAATCTGTGTTAATTCCACAGGTTCCTAACCAATGTCCCTGTTCAGATCTTGCCTTCTTCAATCTATTCTCAGCAAAAGAGCCAGAGTGATTCTGTTAAAAGGGAGTTAGTTCATTTCATTCATGAGCTACAAACACGTTATTGTTTCTCATCTCCCTCAGAGTAAATGTCTAATAACTTACAATAGCCAATAGGCCCTACATGACCTGGCCCACATTACTGCTGTGACCTCGTTTTCTACCTCTTGCTCACTCTATTGTTATTTCTTCAACACTTAGTAGGCACACTACTGCTTTAGAAACCTTTCACTAGAAACCTTTCACTAGAAACCTACCTGGAATCCTCTTTCCTCAATACCCATATGGCTCACTGTCTGACCTCCTTTACTTTGAGTCTTTACTCAAAAATTATCTTCTCAGTGTGACCTTCCCTGGTAATTCTACCTAAACTTGTAGTCCACCACATGTATTTTCCATCTTGCTTCCTGTGGTTTTTTTCTTCTTCCTCTTTGCATGTACCACTATATACCATATGATGTATTATGCTCATTATTTATTGTCTGACTCCAATGAAAATGTAAAGAGCTATGAGGGTAGAATGTTTGTTTTGTTCACTGCTAATGCCCAGAGCTATACCCAAAACATAGAAGATACTCTAAATATTTGTCCCAAAACTGGATGAATTGGGGCACCTGGGTGGCTCAGTCAGTTAAGTGTTCGTCTTTGGCTCAGGTCATGATCTCATGGTTCATGAGTTCAAGGCCCGTGTCAGGCTCTGTGCTGACAGCTCAGGGCCTGGAGCCTGTTTTGGATTCTGTTTCTCCCTTTCTCTCTGCCCCTCCCCTGCTCTCTCTCTCTCTTTCTCTCAAAAATAAATAAAAACATCAAAAACTGGATGAATTAACTTGATAGGCAGGGTCTGGTAGATTAATTACATTGATATCTCATTCAATTAATGGCCTTCTGGTATCACTTTTGTGGCAGGTTATGGTTTTCAAAGATGGTTACAACAATATCTCCTCTATCATATGTTCTTCTATAATGTAATATTACCCTGTACTCAAGAGGTAGACTGGGCTTATAACTGTTTCAACTAATAGGGTCAGGATAAAGCCAAGGGTATGATGATATAACCCTTTATTAAGACCTCAGAAAGATTAACAAACATACTTCATAGGCCCTTCAAACAGAAAGAAGTCCTTCCAAAGACTTAAGGGCATGCCTACCAGAAAGTTTCTATTGAAAATTAGGGCTCCTAAGAATGTTAAGAGTATTGTTCCACAGTAGTCTGACAGGTAGCCTCTTTAATTGAAAGATCTTCAGAATTACAGAGAACTGTAGTTTAGAAGCTATACTCAAGGGATTACACTTAAGGTGCCTCATCCACAACTGGACCTGATTTAGATAATGAGCTACTGGATTTCAAGCTGATGCCATATTGAAGGTTTTGGGGGAGGGGTGAATACATTTTCCTTGTAGGGACAATGTGAATTGATGTAGCTAAAAGGCAGATTATAGCAGAGTGCATTTTTCTAAGGTGACTGAAACACTATCTCTTGTCCTACACAATCATCTACAATGTGATCTTGCTGCACTCTCTTATCCAGAGATGGATGCTGATTCCTCTCCCCTTAAGTCAGGGGAGGCTTGTGATCGCCATGATAAAGTATGGTGGGATTTTTTTCTGTATGACTTCCAGGGCTGTATCCTAAAAGGCAACACAGCTTCTGCCTTGGATCTCTGGGTTTGAAGATACTAACAACCATGTAAAGAGAGTGACGACCTCTTGGCTGCCATACTGTGAGGAAGCCACACACAGCCTCCCATTTAGCATTTTTAGTCTTCAAGTCACCTCAGCTCAGGTCCCAGACATGCGAGTGAATGAGCCTTCAGATGACTCCAGCCCCCAGCTGCCACGTCTGTCTTAGGTTTCAAGTCTTTCCAGACATAGTGGAATAGAGAGGAGCCACTGCATTCTGTCTAAGTTCCTGATGGACAGAATCCGTGAGAAACATGAAATGGTTGTTTTAAGTCATTATGTTTTGGGGGGGATGTTGTTATGCCACAATAATACCTTCAAATCTCTTTGCAATGTGGCTTTGCTGCTCCTCCATCAATAAGTGCAGCCTGTTTTCCATCCCTTGAATCTGAGCCAAAAATGAGGCCAAAGTGACGGTGTGTCTGTTCTAAGCCTAGGCTTTAAGAGACCTCACATATTTCTGCTCTTGGAGCCCTGCCTGCACCTTAAGCTTGGGCTAGCTAGATGGACAATCAGTGGCCTAGACCAGCTTACAAATGATCAATCATATGAGAGAGAGCCCAGCCTTGATCACCAGAGCTGCGTCCTTGACCTGCAGCTGACCCCAGGTGCACAAGGGAGCCCATCTAAGACCAGAAAGACCAGCCAGCTGACTTGTAGCCTCGTGAGAAATAATAAATGTTTATCATTTCAAGCCACTGAGTTTCTTTTTTTCAGGTGGGGAGGAGAAGTCAGATAGGGAGTGTTGCTAAACAGAAACAGCTAAATGATACAAGAGGACAAAGATTCTACTCCTTGCATCAATCCCCAAGAACCTTGGGGGACTTTATAACAACCCACTTCCTCCGTAGGATCAGCCCTAACACGTATAATGACATAAAGTGCTATACAAACAAACAGTGTTACCATGCTCCTGAGCCTAGAACTAGAAAAAAAATGAGTAAGTTTTAAAGTGCAGCTGAAGAATTCATTTTTTTCAAAGCCAAATTGGAATATGGAAAAAGATTTTTAAAAATTCTAAATTTAGGTGCAATGGTTTTCGTGTGTTTGGAATCTGCACACCAGCTTCTTCTCTGCCCTACTTTAAAAGGTAGCATACAAGAGGAAAAAGGAAGTTTTGTTTATTTGTAGGTGAACCCTTTATGGTCCCCACCAAAATAATAATACATGTTTGTTTATATCACCCACATGTCAGCAGGAAGAATTAAATCTATCATTTTTAAAAGCATCTATTTTTATTTTTATTTTTTTAAGCTTATTTATTTTGAGATAGAAGGAGAGAGAAAGCATGAGCAGAGGAGGGGCAGAGAGAGAGGGAGTTGTGAATTTTATGACATAATGAAAGTAAGAATAATGCAAATAATAGACAAAGAATTTGAAGTGGGCATTTTATTTTTCTTCAAAATGATGATATTTTAATGATAACTTTATAAGAATAAAAGTAACCTGCAATTAAATTGCCTTCTTTATTGCTACACACACTACAGTTAGTTAAGCCCATAGTCAACTAAATCCCAACCCATCACTGGACTTACATTAAGAAGGAGTTTATAGTCTAGTAGATGGGTGACTATGTGTTTTCTCATTCTCTTTTCTGAGTCAATGCCTTCTGGAAGAGTTAGGAGTAGAAAGAAATGCTTAGTTTTGTCGAATTAGCTTTGTTAAATTCTAGTTTCTTCCGAACATTCAGAAGGACATATTTGGCCTGGGACTCAGAGTAGATAATTGCTATAGATACTTGTTTCAATCATGAAAGTATATAAGATTGTCTGTCCTAAAACTAGCAGAATATGAAAAGACAAAAGGGGACTGCAAAGAACTCCAGTTTGAAAGGGATCAGAGAAGGACCCAAAGAAGGTGACTGAGAATATAACAAGGATGAATTTGTCCAAGGAGCGAACTACCAGGGAGGCTGATAAGGGGAGATCTGAGACAAGTCCATTATATTTGACAACTAGGACACCATTAAGGATATTAAGAAGGATCATTGTGGTAGGATCATAGGGGTGTTAATCAGAGCCCAGAGATGTGAATATTGTTGAGGAAACATGGTCATGGTTATTAGAAAAACTGCTATGAAGTTTGTATCGAAAGGAAAAAAAAAATGAGTAAGTATAGGGAAATCAAGATCAGTAGTGAGAGAAAAATGAGGGACCAGTTGAGGAAGTGAAAAATTGATAAACCAGTTATTAGGTCCCTTGTCCACTTTGTTCTTACTGCAGATATATCCACGTGTCATTTATGGCCTCTTCCAAATCACTGATAAAAATGTCCATCAGAACAGAGACAATAAAAGAGTTCTACTGAAGTGTGCTACTGAAATCCTTTGTCCAAAGCTTCTCCATTAGTTAAAACTTCAGCATGTTTTGTTTTTGTTTCTTGGGTGTTGTTTTGCTCTGTGAAATTTTCTAGGCTCGACTGGGTGACCTATAGTATACTTATATTCATGTCTCCTTTGTCTTTCATTTAAATTCCCCCACCACACCCCCTGGGCTTCTCTACAGTTAGAAAGCCCCTTGGATTTCTGTGCTACATTGCTACCCCTATTCCCAGCCCCATCTCTATCTTTTAAACCAAAATCATTCTACTTCCACTTTCTACATATGGCCTTGTCTCACAAAAGTTCAGTTCTTTTTTTTACTTCCTTAGTTTAAAATCTCAAGTTAACTAAGTTTATATGTGAGACATACATGAGGCTGCAAGTTTTGTCTCTCAAGCCATCCCCAGTACATGTTCTGGTGAATTACAAGTCACTTTCAACACCGATAGTCTTTACCCTGTGTTTTATCCAACAAAGGTCATTGTACACACGGAGACTATATTTGGAAATGTTCCTCTCTCTTCCTCAGTTCTTAGATTAGAATTCCCTCTTCTCCCTCTCTCAGTTTTTAAAAACATTACCTGCATTCCCAGAGCTGTATCTCTAATACATTAATTCTGATCTTTTTTTTTTTTTTTTTGCTTAATTATGAAACTCACCTTATTTCTGGCAAGAAATGTGACATGGATGGGAGAGACAGCAGGCAGGAATTTGGGAGCAAAGCATACAGAGCATGAGGAGGGGAAGAACCAGAGTTTAACATTTCTCTACAGTCACATGACTGAGTCAGTGCTCCCTTGACCCCTGTACATTGTGAAAAAACCTCTCTGGAATTGGTTTATTGAGAATAAGTCACCAAAAACTAAGCCTTGCCTAATTGGTTCTGAGCCCCTCTATAATAAGACCCCTATCCTCATGATTTCTATATAATTTAAAATTACTCTGCCCACCTCATTCCCAAAGCTGGCTTCCCCATAGTTTTCTATGGAAATATTCTGATTTGACTAACGGATTGCCATTAAGATTCTGTGACATTCTGGCTTATTTGCTTCTTTGGGTTATAATCAGTAAAGTTCTAAGATTTTTGTATCATTTTTCTTTTATCCATTACAATTAGAATGGAAAATATTTTTCCAGATTTTTAAATTCCCCTACCCATTTTTAAAAATGTTTTTATTCCTTACACGTTTGAAGAAGGTCATCAATGTTTACATATCTCAGAGTCAGCCCTGAACCAGATGAACCCCTGGGTCCTGCTTGCTCTCAGTTGTTCAAGCTTTGAAATTTTAAATCACATTTGTTGTATTGAGCCCTGAAGTGAATGATATCATTTTAACAGAAGCCTCTGAGAAGTATAATTGTGTCTGAGTTAAACTGGGAAAGTTGTCTGTATTGACTGAAAGGAGAAACTTGGAAAAGGCTAAAGTTTGGAAAGACTTCTGAATAATTAAGAAGAATGACTGCTAAGCCAAGTACCATATTCTTAGTTGTATAGTCTATAGAAATTGAGAGTGGGAAACAGATGGAAGTTGAGGTGTAGACTCAATATCACTGGGAATGTCAGATCAGAAATTATTTTTGGAAGCGTAAAAGGAGCTTTGTGTGTGGGAGGAGCTCAAGAGGTGGGATATGAATCCCGCGAGGTACTAGGCAAAGAATGAAAAACCAAGGCTTGGGTGGTAAGTTGGGTTTATCTGCTTTGTGGAGGAACTATTTGATATTTCTCTAAGTACTGATAACACATTTTTTTTTTCAAATCCCATAGCTTTTGAATTTTTAAATTTTAGTGCAAACCCAGATGATTTATAACTATTTCATAGCAAGAGCAGGGAGTTTTTATGTGATTTCCTCACTTATGCTTTTCCTCCCTACCACTCTGGTGTTCTGGAGGTATCACATTTATCTAGATTTAATTCTCGTGTGGATTTTTGGCTCCTGAAGATCACAAAGTAGATGGAACAGCTATACGGGAAAGGCAAAATAATAAAAGGATTTACCAGACTTAAGGACCAGAGGAAGAGATTGAACGCAAGGAAAGCCGCTGTGTGTGCATGCCTGACAGGGCTTGCAGGGCTCATTCAATCTTGGGGAGGAACAAAGGGCTGGCAGGTGAAAGAGAGCAGCAAACACTGTCAGGCCAGGTGTTCGGCATTAAAATGCGGCTGTGCCCGGGATCCCAGATGGCTTGAAGGAGAGGTGCGAATGAAATGACCCAGAGAAGTCAGGAGATGGGAGACGGAGGCAACAAGCTACATTTAGGGTCCTGGCAATTAGAGGGATTTCAATTGCTTGGCAGGTATTTAAGCGATAATGAATGTTTGAATCATTCTTGAATAGTGGATAGATCTATTTTTTGAGGAAGGATTGTCTAGCTTCTTGCGTCTGCAGCTTTCCCCAAACCCCTCTCAAATGTTTTCATTTTAACAGAGCATGAATGTATTTAACGACTCTTGAAAGCAGAATGAAAAGCAAGATTTTTCAATTAAACATATGCTACATAACATGTATCATCACATGTATTATCAAAATATGAGAATCTAAAATACTAAAAGCAAGTTTGTCCCTACTGAAATATTATATAGATAATCTATTATATATGTGATAGGTATAATATACTATGTGTTTTATATAGATAACTAGATAGGCCACATTTGTCTTATAATGGCATACTGGTTGGGTTTTTCTATTTTTCTCTTCTAGAGATGTAAACATCCTAAATAGTAATACCTATTATGTGTGGATGTGCATCAGTAGCAACTGATTTATTTGTCGCATATGAATTTCAATTTTACCTAACAAACAATACTCATTCATATAAATATTATGCATAAAATAATATCTGTGTACATTTTCATATAATGAGATTATGTGAATTAAAAAAATCATATAAATTTCATGAATATAATTCTAAGTGTTATTTTCTTATCTTGACTTTTTTTTTTTTTTTTTTGCATTTTGACTGAGATATATGCTTGACCTATTTATTTGGAGGTTTGTTCTTTAAAAACATTAAACTCTTTTTATAAGAGTCCATGGCACAGAAAAGAACACAGGCACAAAGTTAGTTCTAAAAATGCCAAAAACTGAACTGGCTACATATACATATACGCATACATATTTGAGAAGCTAAAGAACGGGTTCAAAATCTTAAAACATACAAAGTATTGTCACTAGATATAAAATATTGAAGCTGTAAAAGAAAAAAGGTCGCGAGGTTATATATACCAATAAGGTTAATGTAAATATGTAGTTCGGTATTTATTTTATATGGTCAGAAATTATCACAAAGTGCTAAACATATTGCAAATGATTATTGGGTGTCTTGAGTGTCTTGCATTTCTGCACATCTTGGGAGTGAAGTTATTAACTGCCCTTTGTCCTGGACTATCTTTTAAGGATTTTTTTTTTGTATAGCAAACATCCTTGGGAATTAGATATAATGCCCTCCTGCAGAGTAGAGGGCAGACATGGTGTCTTCCCATTATAAAGCACTCAGAACCTCTAAGTTTAGAGTTTTTCTGTAATGTAACCTATCGGGTGTGAAGTTGTCACCTGGTCCTATTAGCATTATTCTGTGGAAAATGGAGCTTGAGGAGCTGCACAAGAAAATGCTGATACACAGGCTGTTGCTATTACTGTGAGTAAGAAAGTCCTTTTTCCCTAACCCAGGTTCTGCATGAGCATGGGACAGCATTCACGGAACTATGGCAAACTAGCTTGTTACCCAGAAAGCAGGGCTAAGCCTCAGATTTTTCGAAGTCCTTGACAATGATCATTAAGAAAAAAGTACAAAAAGACAAAAAGAAAACAAAAAACCCTAAAAGTGAAGACACGCTTCACTACGAGACAACTTAATAGTAATATGTACTCTGACAGTAATAAAGTAGCAGGTGTATCAACTTTCTTATGGCACAAAATTTTCATAGTTGTTACAATATAATGTGCCCTAAGTTTTAAATAATTTTAAAGCCCTAAAAAACGTGTATGCTATAGACTGATTTTTAGCAATGCTACAGAAGACTTAATACAAAAAATCTGCTGAAATGTATATTTTAGGGGTTTATAATGCCTATGAAATTTGAGATATATTTAAATGTGAAGGACATACTTCATATGAGTTGATAATGCAAATCATTTGAGTTATACTTAGAATATTATAGTACTTTCAAACAGAAGTATTACTAGGCTATGTGGTGAACTAAATAAAGTATGTTAGCCTGTTCTTTTCTAATGAGTACCTCTTTCCCTTTAGCTTGATCATCATACATTTCTCACACTAGTTATTCTTTTCTTCCATACTTACTAGTATATGCAGAAGGATTTTCCTTAGGGAAAGGATGGCTTGATTTTTCTTGGAAGTGTTCTTTTTTAAATAGGCTTTCTGAAGAAATGAAAAAGAAAATTCTTCACAGGCCTGTTTAATCTAGCCAAGATGGTAGAATCTCAGGTGGATAGAATGAAACTTTTCCACATACACTGAGACTGACCCGAGTTCTTACTCCAGTCCATGGAGGCTGTTCATTTGTCTCTTAGGCTAGTAATGACATAAATTATGTAAAAAAAAAAATTCAACATGATAGGTATGACAAACAGTATTTAGAATCAGGAGACCTGGCCCACAAATCTTACTCCAAGACTTAATAGTTGGATAAACTGGGGAGAGTCACTGAACTGGTCTGAGCATCTTTTCTCTGATCCACAAGATAGGAAAATCATAACCAAACCTCCTTCTCATAGCTGTGATGAGGATTAAATTCAATGGTGTGCCTGAATGTTCTTCTAAATCATTCAGTTACATGCAAATATATTATAAGTAGGAAACATAAAAATGTGCAAATAACTCCTAGGGCAGAATTGAATGGTACCTATCTCAAAACTTGCCAAAATCTCTCTAAGCTTATATTGCTATGTAAGCCTGAAGGTTTATCGGCATCACACATTTAATACTACTGTTGTTTGATAGTTGACCAGTTCTGCAGTAAGGAAGTGTTGAAAATTATTTTTATGACTTAAGAGAAAGAAGCCAACATGTAATTACTTTTCAGTGCTGGCCCTTGATGAAGTTATTCTACTAAAGTTAATTCCGAACAATCAATCCTAGACGTAGTTTAGTAAAAATTGCTAAGTTTGTGGATGAAGAAAAATCCTTATAAACAACAGATGGGAAAAAAAAGACACCTGTGAAAAATAAAAATATGGTGGCCAGATATTTCTGCTTTACAATACTAAATTCCAGAACATTATCTGAAATATCAAGTTTCATTGATCAAAAATATGACTTAAGAATTCTATAGCTAGCCAAGTAGTTAACTATTTGTAAGGAATACAAGAATTACATGTTCTCTAATATGTAAGTGCTTGGAAAAACCACACTCTTACCTTTACGGAAACAAAAAAGGTTATTAGTTATGACAATAACTGTGAATAAATTAAACGCTATAGTTAAAGAGCTAAAATTCTTATTTTGAGTTAAAATATATTTATATATACAAGCAAGCTAAATGTCAAATAATGGGGGAGGCAAAATGCTTAAATAAACCAGTACAAATCCATATATTTTTAATGTTATCCAACTATAAAAAATTACATCTAAAAATACTTAATAAAATGGTTAGAAATTTCATAAAATAATGTTTAATAAAATAGTAAGATAAAAACTACATGTGAATATTTTTCACTCCTATTAAATATATTAGGCATAGAGAAGGCAGAGAGAATATCAGTATGATGGCAGTAGTAATTGCCAGGTGGCATGATTACGCATGATTGTAAATTTGTATGTTACTTTCAAGTTAGTGTTTAATATCTAATATACTATCATAGCCATATTTTACTTCAAAATCAGAACATAAGAGGGCCATTGACAAATCCTACAAAAAGTAAGCATATGAAAAACAGACCTGCAAAAGAGATTGAGAAAAAAACAGAGATGGAGGAGGATTGCCAAGAAAGCAGACGACACGAAGATGAAGAGAACAGTTAATGGTCTCAAATAGCACGGTGGGATCAAATAAGATGGGGATGAAGAGAATCCCTTGGGAAAGTCTAACTGAAAGAGAGTTGGATGGACTTTTCAACAGCAGCCCCAGGACTTTGTCAGAGTTGTTTGCCAGATTCTTGACTACTGTAGCTTGAAGAGTGCATGGAGTGGAGGAAGAAATCATAGTCCATTCTGTTGAGGAACTTGGCTTTGAAAAGGAGAAATACTAGATTTTGACTAGAAGGTAATTATAAAATGAAAGGTTTTTGTTGTTGTTCTCCTTTGTGCACTTGTTGAAGGTATGGAAAGGTAGGCAAGAGTTGAATAATGTTACCACAGTGCTTAAAAACAAAGGATTTGGAATCAGGTGAAGCAGATTTGAATTTGGGGTTTCAGGAAGATTGTAATATGGAGGGGATCATAAAGTAGAAACCATCCTATCCAATGTTATTAGAAACTTTAGTTAATCTAATTTCAAATATAGACTTAAGCGGGCAATCATGAAATATGACACATTTTTTAAAGTTTATTTTAAGGTAAAGCATATAAGGGCACACTGTTTCATCATATTCTACATACAGGTCAAAAACTTCAGTTCTTCAATGGCTTTTTTTGAAATAAATCACACTCATGGTACATCATTTGTAGTTTTTCAGGTGTGAATCCTTTAAAGTGGAATTAACATTTAAAGCCCTTAGAAAACAAAAGCTTTCTCAAACTTTTACAAACTGTTTCTGTCCACACCTAATTCAAATATAATTTATAATTCAATTTTATCAAGACTTTCAAAGCATTCAGTTTAATTTTCATAGAAGTAAGTTTGGGTTTTTTTGACACATACTTAAATGGTTTACAAAATATTTATTTAAATTTGAAGTGATGAGTGAAACTGAATAAAATAACTTTGGGGGCAAACTCAACAGACTCATGATAAACCTGTAACCCAGCTGGAGGACGCAGGAGTACTCAAGGCTGCAAGACAGTGGCTGATCAGCCGAGAGCATTGGGTATGTTTTATAGAGGACTGGAAGGTTGGTTAGCAGTGTTTTGGGTAAGTGGAGATGAGATAAAAGAGTCTGCTGTATAGATACTGAAGTGAGCAAATATTGGAGCAAAGTCCTAATCCTGGAAAAAAAAAACTATACATTGAATTGTATGTGACAGAGAAGATATGTTTTTTAATCAAGAGACCAAAAGAAAAAGAACAACATTATAATTAACTGTAAACCATATACCTTAATGATATACAGGACTTTCCAAAGTATAACATGACAAAAACAAACTGTGGGGCACCTGGATGGCTTAGTTAAGCGCTGGACTCTTGATTTCGGCTCAGGTCATGATATCATTGTTCATGGGCTTGAGTCCCATATTGGGTTCCCCACTGACAATATGGAGCCTGCTTGGGATTCTCTGTCTCCCTCTCTCTCTGCTCCTCCTTCCCCACCTCTCTCTCTCTGTCTTTCAAAATGAATAAAAACTTAAAAAATAAATTTATATAAAAAAACAAAAAACCTGGAACCACATTTACTGGATATTGAAATAGTATTGGCAATAAAAATCTATTGCATAAGAAATGAAATTTTGAATGCTTCCTTTGGCTTGAGGTTGAAGGGACATAATTTTAGCAGGAATCTTTAAAGAGATAGATTGAGAGTCAGAGTCTGGTAATTTTTATTTTTGAGAAACTAAAGTAGAATTTTAGTTTCTTGCTGTTTTCAATTCTCATTGTAAATTTTCATGAGGCAAAATGGACAGTAGATGAAGTTATATAATTTTCAAAATGATTGAAATCAAGATCATTTTGTTAAAATTGCCCCACGAGTGTGGTTTCTTGCTGTATGTGTTTAAGCAAAGGACAGAGGTGTATGTCCCATGATTCCTGTCCACATCCTACAGAACTACTGAGGCATGTACACAAAGCAAGTCTCTGAGCCAAGGCAAAGGAGCATTTTCCAAAACAAGTGGTAGGCCAGAGGGGAAATTAAGCCATCAGCTGGGAAATGAAGAGAAACAGTAGAGAGCCAGAGAAACTGAACGATTGGTTTGCCAAACTGGAAAATCTAGAGCAGACAGCAGATTGCAGAGACAAAAAGAGATCAGGCTGAGACAGATGGTAGCTATGGGAGCTCAAGGGCCAGTTTCCAGTGTTATGAACATTGAATACTACTGCTACATTTCTGTTTTTAGTGGTCTGTACTTCCTTTTTCTGGGATCACCCCACTGGGTCTTCTTGCTGAATTGTCATATGTCATCACAGCACATCACTGTCTATCCCTCATTTTTACTGTCATTTGGCATTCTTCAGGACATTCTTTCTCACGTTTAAAAAAATTATCTTAGTTTATTATTCTATCTAATGTCTTCTTAGTTTAGACAATATTAATATTTCAGCAAGGATGAGATTAGGATGAAGCAAGTACAAAATTTAAGGAGGCATTCATTCTCAGGGTCATGCCAGTTTCTCCTCACTACCAATAACTTCAGCCCCTTGATAAACTCCATGTCCTATATTTCTGACTCAACTATACTAGAACCCCAGTCCAATAAATCTCCAAACCCACCAGTTGATTGTTCATGCTACCTTAATTGCCCTTTAACCTCTTGAGTCCTCCACTTTCTTTGTTAGTATCTTTAATTCCATCATCATCATCATCGTCGTCGTCATCTTCATCATCCCCTTATATATACGCCTTCTATTCCCTTGCCCTTTTCTGGCTTCCTTGTACTCACTTAAAAACAAAACAAACAAACAAAAAAAAAAGAAAACAGACCTGAATAAATTCAACTCTGCCTACATTACACTTCCAGCCATGTGGTTGAATGTGGTTGGAGAAAAGCATATAATCGTGCCGAATGCTTTTTTTTTTTTCACGTTAATGATTCCTAAGCTCAAGTAGGATCTCCATACTGCTAAGAAATTGTACTATACTTACTTAGTTTCTTTACTTTGCTATCCCCCCCACCACGCGGCAATTTCCTACCTTCTCCCCTCCTCTAGAACACCCAGCCCATCCTTCCCCATCTAACACTAGTTGTTGATTTTGCTTCCTACTTCCTACTTTATAGAAGACATTAAACGTTGAGGAATAAAAATGAGATAGATAGACAGACAGATAATGTGTGTATATATATATATATAGTTATATAGAGAATTTTATATGTACATATAAATATCTATATCTATATCTATATCTATATCTATATCTATACCATTTATATCTATATCTTTATCTATATCTATATCTCCAATCTATATCATCTATCTCCACCTCCTGGCTAGAATGTAAGCTCCCTTAGGGGAAAGATCTTTGTCTGATTTGTACACTGACATCCCAAGAGTTTACTATAGAGCCTGACACACCATCAGTTTATATAAATATTTATAAGTGAATGAACGGAAAATCTAAAAAGTAGTTTAAAATTATGCTTTACACCATAATACATCTTAGCTTTACATAGTGAAATCTTTTTTAAAAATCAAAGTATTGAAATGCTTAAGAAAATATAAGTGCATATGTTTTGACTGTGGGTCTGAGTGATGATTTTCTAAATTCAAAATTTCTAAATTTAGAAGCAAAGGGGGGAAAGCATAAGGAAAACAGATTAGATCACATAAAAATTTAAATTTCTCGATGGCATAAAACATTATAAATATAATATAAAAAGAGACACACATGGTAAATATTATTTATCATGAATGGAGCTTCAAGGAATTAATGTCCTTACCGTGTAATAATAAAATAACTAAACAGGACACACAAAAAAAAAGACATAAAAAAAGCTTATAAACCTAGAGGAAATATTAAATTATTTTATGCAATACAAATTTACACACTGAAATCTTAACATCTTTCGAATTGCCAAAGTAAAATAGTAATAAATGTAAATTTAATAATTGTATTAAATTTAATAATTAAATATTTATACAAACTATTATAGATTTGATGCAATTGAATTTAGAGTAATAATAATTTAAAACTAGGGCTATAGTTAACTAGAAACTGATTTTTCTGGGGCACCTGGGTAGCTCAGCCAGTTAAGCATCCAACTCTTGATTTGGGCTCAGGTCATGATCTAACAGTTTCATGATTTCGAGCCCTGTGTGGGCTTTGCACTGGCAGTGCGGAGACTGCTTGGGACTCTCTCCCCCATCGCCCCATCCCTCCTCACTTTCACACTCTCACTCACTCTCTCTCTCTTTCAAAAGTAAGTAAATAAACTTTAAAAACGTTATTTGTCTCCCAAAGCAATTTGAAAATGTATTTTAAATTTAAAAACAAATTCCTATCTTTTTGATGCTATAATTTAACATCTGAGAATCATTTGCATTTCAAAAGAAAGTTTCAGTTTGAAACATATATATATGAAATGATTTTTATAATAGTAATTTTCCTGAAAGCAAAAATTTAGGAAAAATTTCCCTTAAAAAAAGATTTAGGAAAAATTTAGGTGGGGTTGAGCCTAATTTTACAAAAATAGAAAGAAAAAGAAAATTTTGTGTACCCACAGCATGAAGAATTATGCATTCTTTAGAAAAATTTTTAAAAGAGGCTATTTTTAAAGAGAGGCTTTAGGAACATGACAAATTAGTTATACAATATTTTTTAAAGACTATAAACTCATAATATGCTTTCAATTCAGGAAAAAAATGTGTAGAAAAATGATAGGAAGGAAATATAGTAAAATGTATACAGTTATTATACCTGAGTAGTATCACAGGGTTAGGAGTGATTTTATTTTTTAAAGGTGTTTATGTACTTTTCAAAGTTTCTCCAATGAACGTATTTTAATTTTATAATCAAAGAGACCTTATTTTGGAATAAAGAGAAGACACAGATGTAGTTGACCGAACATCGTAAGCAAATCATGGTACCTTGGTCATGTCCTATAAAGAGTTAAGTAAAATTGTATCTTTATAATTATATCTATGTCTATATTCTCAGAGTAATCAATTCTGTTGACCTATATTTATTAAATATATTCCAGACTCTCCTGCCCTGTATTATTCCTCTTTCCTCCTAATTTACTTTACTTCTATTTCTAGGCCCACTCTGACAACTCCATCTCCTTCCCTCACTACCTTTGTAACAAATGATATGGGAAATTGCTTGAAAGGCCTCCTGGCAGCCTCTTCTTTCTGCCTATACTCGAGTCTCCTTTCTTCACGAAGTAAGTAAATCTGGTTCTTAGGTTGCATGTCCCAGATTTCTGCCTCTGTCTGGTTCCCACATCATGAAAATTATAAGAGCCCCTTTTTGGAGAGATTGTGGCAAGTCAGGCTAGACTTTCCCCACTTCTATTCTGTCTGAGTACTAAATGCTCCCCTTCGTGACCACTTCAGGTCTATAATGATCTGGGTCTAACCACTTAACATCTGAGCCATTGCAATTTCCAGGGCTCTGCCAACTGAATACCTGATTAGCTGCACTTACACTACTGAGCATCTCCCTCTGTCCCCTAACTAGAATGCCCCAACATGGTCAACATCTAGATACTTCCATTTTCCCTTCCTTCACTCCTCCTCCTTTCAGTCCCTTTTTCTCTTTAGGGGATCCTTCTGTCATTTGTTATTACCTGCATGATCTGGAACCTCCGACCTCCGCAAGCGTCTCTTTCCTTAGGTACATCTTCACCTTTGGGAATTGCTCCTTCACAATAACATTTGCACAGATCACAAAAACATTAGAATTTAATTGCAACTCAATTCTGCTTTCCTTCAAATCAGAGGGTGGCTTTGGAGGCTTTGAGGCAGGGAAGATCTAGCTCAGGAGAATTTCCACATTCACATTGCATTTTTATGTTAGCAGGAAATTATGTTATCATTGAGTATTTAAAGATCACTAGAAAAAAAGTGATGATGGGATCTTTGTTACTATTACTGATATTGCTGTTGTTATAGTTGAGTCTCAGAGAAGCATTCGTCTTCACACATTTAACAAGTTACATTAATTAATTGCATGAATATGATCTATCACTGAGATTATTGCCCCAGTCATGTGCACAGGAATACGAATTTCTGAATTGATGTCATGGCCAATGAAACCCCAGTTCCTTATGTTCATAGAACTTAATCATCAGAAGCACAAATGGCTTTACTCTGCTTCCCTCAGAACTTCATTTGTGTTCCTCTTCTTCCAATCCCAAATGCTTACTCGTATTCTGTACACATATCCTTGAGATATTTCTGCTTAATGAAACAGCAATATCAATAAGCCCTACCACTTTATTGAGCTTAGCAAACAGCAGAATATCTGGTATTTTAACAACAATATTCTGGTTGTTATCAAAATTCTGCCAATGTATCTTCTAGCTACTATTTTGACAATTCTAAGTTTGCACTTACATTGTACTTCTACATATTTGTCTATCAGCTCTCTGTTAGGATGCAACCATACAACCTCAGTAAAATCATAAAAATTCACCAGTGCTGTGGCGCCTGGGTAGCTCAGCTGTTTAAGCTTCTGACTTTTGATTTTGGCTCATGTCATGATCTCACGGTCGTGGGATGGAGCCCCGTGTCAGGTTCCACACTGATAGTACAGAGCTTCCTTGGGATTTTTCTCTCTCTCCCCATCTCTCTCTCTGCCCTTTCCCCACTCATGCTCTCTTTCTTTCAAAATAAATAAAAAAAAATTCACCAGTGCTTTTTTTGTATAATATAACCAACTTTAGTTTTTATTATCCAGTTGTATATTTTAATATGTAATCTGTATTTTGCCTACTTTAGCTGTGTTTACTATTATTTATATTTCCAAACAACTTATCCTAAATTGCCACAGTCTTTGTCAAAAAAGTATTGTTATATCCTCCGTAGTAGGGGAACTGGGCAGAGCCGGAAATCCGTGTAGTATGAAACATAAGAAGCAGACGAGCCATAGACAAAAGAGCTCAAAGGAGACTCAAGTGTAGGCATAAAGAAGAGGCTGCCAAGAGCCATTTTATAGCAATTATCCCATATCATTTGAAAAAGAGGAAACTAAGATGAATGCCTACAGAAGGAAATAATTATCAGCATATAGGGTTCTAGTTATCATCCTTCCCACCCTAGCATGTTTTTGATGTTCCACAACATTTTTTTAATGTGTATTTTTGAGATAACACTCTGCTTCTGATACGGTTTCTCTCACCTGGTCATCAAGAGGCAGTGCTGGAAGTCAGAAATAGTACCCAGAACTGCAGCCAGGTCCCAGGTCCACTTGTTGATAAGTTCATCCCTTAGTTCACTAGATGCTAGAAGAATATATCCAGCATTAGCTGCCATAAATCATAATACTTGGGTGTATGAAACTACGTTAAATTCTTTTTGGAACAAGATGGAAAAAAAGTTTCAATTAGGATACTCTACCAAGGTAACATTTGATGTTCATAGTTATTAGATGAGTGGCTTCCCATGGACTACACAATCCTGCTTGGTTCTACTTAGAGCACTGGGAAAAAAAATGTTTCCAGGTGGCAGGAATTATAGATGAAAGCCACAGAATTAATAACTTTCTGTCATTAGCGTTTTTAATACGGCTAAGTTAGAGGAGAAACAGGAAAATTTCTTACTAAGAAGAGCTCTTCAGGAGTTCAACTCCTATTAATGGTGGCTTTTAAAAAGTCTTTAGTGTGATCTGACAGTTGATCTGAACTATGTTCTTATAGATAATTATTTATTGTAAAATTGCGGCTGTGGGTAGGGTGAAATACAAGGCCTGAAAACTATAGAAACAATAGAATGGGACATTTTGAGTTGAGGCATAGACTGTGTTGATAAAATAAAACCATGGTAGTTGGCAAAGTAGTCTAGCAATCCTGTCATTATGAAATATAGCACCATAGAAACTGCTTTTGCATGCTATTTATACAGTGAAGCTAGCCTTTAGGTGAGGACTGTTATTCAAACAGCAAGAAGTACCTTGATATGAGGGGTGTTAAAAAATAGAGATCACTAGAGGTCCAAGGTTCAGGTCTTGTCAGCTAATGTAGGAAAGAAATGTTTGTTTTTTAAGTGATATCCTTCTGTGGTAGACTGTGTTCCTGTAAATAGCTCCCCCCACCACCCCCAACCACCTCACCACACTCAGGCTACACGACATCCCCCTGCCCTCTCTTGCCCTGTCTGTCTTTTGAAAGGTTCAGCCAAAGCCTCAACTCCACCTCTTCTCTCTTCCTCTTTATCTTAGTTCTCTGACCATCAACTCTTTCCTGTAAAACCTCTGTCTTGTCTTTCAAATCCACTGATTTCTATTTTACAAGCTTGGTTCTATAGAATACATCTTTTTGCCTAAAATGAAGGACTTAAAGTAACTTCCTAGTGATAGGAAAAGGCACTGGTGAGAAAAAGGGTAGAGCTGCACCGTTGCATTGCTGTGCTAAGAGGTAAGAGATATTACTAGCTCTGATAGCAATAGAGGTATGGAAAAGAACTATAACAGATGAAAATATGAGAGGCTAGACTGACTGAATTTTTTTCTTTCTTTCTTTCTTTCTTTCTTTCTTTCTTTCTTTCTTCTATCTCTTTCTTTCTATGTATGTATATATGTATGTATGTATGTATATTTATCTATGTTTCTATCTATATAAATTTTGAATGAGTTCAGTTTCTTACATTCTTACTCATTACATTTATTTTATGCACAGATAGATACAGATATAGATAGATACAGAGACATTACTCTCTACAGTAGTGTGTTGAAAATTTGAGCACCAAAATTTGTTCAGTAAACAAAAATTCACCAGTTGGCTTTAGGATGTGAACATGACCAAAATTTTCCAAAATATATTGTTGCACTTGGATTCATCCATACAAACAAATTTTTATATTTCAAAAACCACCTCGATATATTTGTATTTATACCGTTCATTTGAATCTTTCACCAATGTGCTGAATTCGGATACCTAATTGATGTCAATTAGGAAAAATTTAAGCACTTTGGTTAAATTAGTACAAGAGGTCTTCTGAATGAATGAATTTTTTCAGTGTTCACTTACCAGAAAAGATGGGGATATTTCCCCCCCTCATTTCAGACTCAGATTATCCCAAGAAACATCATTTTGGCAAAGCAATTTAATTTTGACTCAGAAATTATTCTTTCTTGCCTGTTACACTTTTTGCTTATTTACAGTCATTACCTAAAAGCTATAGTGTATTTGGTTCCAGACCACTGCAATAAAGCAAATATTGCAATAAAGTGAGTCAAATGAATTTTTTGGTTTCTTAGTACATATAAAAGTTATGTTTCTATTATACTGTAGTCTATTAAGTGTGCAATATTATTGTGTATAAAAAAAACATACATACCTTAATTTTAAAATACTTTATAAAAAAGGCTAACCATCATCTAAGATTTCAATGACTTGTAGTCTTTTTTCTGGTGGAGGATCTTGCTGCTATGTTGATGGGTACTCGCTGATCAGGGTGGTGGTGGCTATGGCAATTTCTTAAAATAAGATAACAATGGGGTGCCTGGGTGGCTCAGTAAGTTAAATGTCTAACTCTTGATTTTGGCTCAGGTCATGACCTCATGAGTTTGTGAGACCTAGCCCCACATTGGGCTTGTGCTGACAGTGCAGAGCTAGCTTCAGATTCTCTCTCTGTCTTGTTTTCCCCTTCCCCCCTCAGAATAAATAAATTTTAAAAAAAGATGATAATGATGTTTGTTGCATCAATTGACATTTCCTTTCATGGAAACTTTCTCAGTGGTATGCAACAGTGTTTGATAGCACTTTACCCAAGGTAGAATTTCTCTCAAAATTGAAGTCAGTCCTTTTAAACCCTGCTGCTGCTTTATAATCAGCTGAGTTCATGTAGTATTCTAAATTCTTTGTTGTCACTCCAACAATCTTTACAGCATCTTCATCAGGAGAGAAGATTCCTTCTCAAGAAACCACTTTCTTTGCTCATCCATAAGAAAAAACTGCCCATTTAAGTTTTATCATGAGAATGCCGTAATGTAATCGCATCTTCAAGCTCCACTTCTTTTTTTTATAATTTCTCTTTTTTTAAGTTTTTATTTAAATTCCAGTTAGTGAAAATACAGTGCAATATTGGTTTCAGGAATAGAATTCGGTGATTCATTCATCACTTGGCATACAGCACCTAGTGCTTATCACAATTGCCTTCCTTAATACCCATTATCCATTTAGCCCATCCCTCAACCACTTCCCCTCCAGCAACCCTCAGTTTGTTTCTCTATCGTTAAGCATCTGTTTTATGGTTTGCCTCCCCCTCTCTTTATTCCCTATGTCCATCTGTCCTGTTTCTTACATTCCACATATGAGTGAAATACGGTAATTGTCTTTCTCTGACTGGCTTATTTCACTTAGCATACTCTAAGCTCTATACTCTAGCTCCATCCACATCTTTGCAAATGGCAAGATTTCATTCTTTTTCATGGCTGAGTAGTATTCCATTGTGTAGACCTCTTCTTTTTTTATCCATTCATCAGTTGATGGAAATTTGGACCCTTTCCATAATTTGGCTATTTTTGATAATGCTACTGTAAACATCAGGGTGCATGTGCATAGTTGTATCTTTTGGTTAAATACCTACTAGTGCAATTGCTGGGTCATAGGGTAACCTTTTTAGGAACCTTCATAGTGTTTTCCAGAGTGGTTTGCATTCCCACCAACAGCGTAAGAGGGTTTTGCTTTATCCATATCCTCACCAACATCTGTTGTTTCCTGTGTTGTTAGTTTTAGCCATTCTGATAGGTGTGAGGGATATCTCACTGTAGTTTTGATTTGCATTTCCCTGATGATGACTCACGTTGAGCATCTTTTCGTGTCTGTTGGCCATCTGTATGTCTTCTTTGGGAAAATGTCTATTCATGACTTCTGCCAATTTCTTAACTGGATTCATTCTTTTTTTTGGATGTTGAGTTTGATGAGCTCTTTATAGATTTTGGATACTAGCCATTTATCAGATATATTATTTCCAAATATCTTCTCCCATTCCATACATTGCCTTTGAGTTTTTTTGATTATTTCCTTTGCTGGGCAGAAGCTTTTTATCTTGATGAAGTCTGAATAGTTCATTTTTACTTTTGTTTCCCTTATGTCAGGAGACAATCTTGTAAAAAGTAGCTACAGCCCATGTCAAAGAGGTTACTGCCTCTGTTCTTTAGGATTTTGATTGTCTCACATTTATATATTTCATCCATTTTGAATTTATTTTTATGTATGGTGTAAGAAAGTGGTCCAGTTTCATTCTTCTACATGTTGCCATGCAGTTTTCCCAACACTATTTGTTGAAGAGACTGTCTTTTTTTCCATTGAATATTCTTTCCTGCTTTGTCAAAGATTAGTTGACCATGTAGTTGTGGGTTTCATTTCTCAGTTTTCTATTCTGTTCCATTGATCTATGTGTCTGTTTTTGTGCCAGTCCTACACTGTCTTGATCACTACAGCTTTATAATATAACTTGAAATCTGGAATTATGATGCTTCCAGTTTGGATTTTCTTTTTATAGATTGCATTAACTATTTGGGGTCTTTTGTGGCTCCATACAAATTCAGGATTGTTCATTTTAGCTATGTGAAAAATGCTGATGGTATTTTAATAGGGATTGTATTAAATGTGTACATTGCTTTGGGGGGAGTATAGACATTTTAACAAGATTTTTTTCTTCCAGTTCATGAGCATGGACTATTTTTCCATTTCATTGTATCATCTTCAATTTCTTCCATCAATGTTTTATGGTTTTCAGAAAGTAATGTTTTACCTATTGGTTAGGTTTATTCTTAGGTATCTTACTGTTTTTGGTTCAATTACAAATGGGAGGATTCCTTAATTTTTCTTTCTGTAGCTTCATTATTGGTGTATAGAAATGCAGTGGATTTCTGTATATTGATTTTGGATCCTGCAACTTTACTGAATTTGTGTACCAGTTCTAGCAGTTTTTTTGGTGGGATCTTTCAGGTTTTCTATATAGAGTATCATGTCATGTGCAAATAGTGGAAGTTTTACTTCTTCCTTGCTGATTTGTATGCCTTTCATTTCTGTTTGTTGTCTGATCACTGAGGCTAGGACTTCCAGTACTATGTTAAATAACAATGGTGAGAGTGTTCCTGACTATAGAGGAAAATTTCCTCTTGTCTTGTTCCTGACTATAGAGGAAAATTTCTTAGTTTTTCCCCATTGAGGATGATATTAGCTGTGGGTTTTTCGTATATGGCCTTTATGATGTTGAGATATGTTGCCTCTATCCCTATTTTGTTGAGGATTTTTATAGAGAATAGATGCTATACTTGTCAAATGCTGGGGTTTTTTTTTAATCAATTGAGAGGATCATATGGTTCTTATTCTTTCTTTTTTATAATATGGTATATTGATAGATTTGCGAATATTGAACCACACCTGAAGCCCAGGAATAAATCCCACTTGATCGTGGTGAATAATTATCCTGTTGTTTTTGTTGTTTCCTTTTTATTTTATTTTGGTGGGTAATTTTATTAATGTACTGTCAAATTCAATTTGCTAGTATCTTGTTGAGAATTTTTGGATCCATGTTCATCAGGGATATTGGCTTGTAATTCTTTATTTTTAGTGGGATCTTTGTCTGGTTTTGGAATCAAGGTAATGCTGACCTTGTAGAATGAGTTTGGAAATTTTCTTTCCATTTCCATTTTTTTGGAACAATTTGAGAAGAATAGGTATTAATTCTTCTTTAAATGTGTGGTTGAATTCACCTGGGAAGTCATATGGCCCTGGACTTTTGTTTCTTGGGAGGTTTTTGAATATCAATTCAATTTCCTTGCTGGTTATTGATCTGTTCAAGTTTTCTATTTCTTCCTGATCCAATTTTGGTAGCCTATATGCCTCTAGGAATTTATCCATTTCTTTCATATTGCCCAATTTGTTGGCATATAATTTTTCAAAATTGTTTTATTTCTGTGGTATTGGTTGTGTTCTCTTCTCTCTCATTAGTGATTTTATTTATTTGAGTTCTTTCTCTTTTTTTTTAATGAGCCTGGCTAAGGGCTTATTATTTTTATTAATTCTTTCAAAGAATGAGTTCTTAGTTTCATTGATCAATTCTACTGTTTTTGTTTGTTTGTGTGTTGGTTTTCTATATCATTTCTTTCTACTCTAATCTTTGTTATTTCCCTTCTTCTGCTGGCTTTACGCTTCATTTCTTGTTCTTTTTCTAGCTCCTTTAGGTGTAAGGTTAGGTTGTATATTTGCAATTTTTCTTGCTTCTTGAGGTAAGCCTGTATTGCTATATGTGTCCCTCTTACAACTGCTCTTGTTGCATACAAAGTGTTGGGACCATTGTGTTTTCATTATCATTTGTTAACATGTATTTTTTTTCTTCTTTAATTTCCTGGTTGATCCATTCATTCTTTAGTAGTATGACCTTTAACATTTATGTATTTGTGGTCTTTCTAATTTTTCTTGTGGCTGACCTCTAGTGTCATAGCATTGTTGTCTAAACATATACATGATATGATCTTAGTATTTTTGTATTTGTTGAGGCCTGATTTGTGACCCAATATGTGATCTATTCTGGAAATTGTCCCAGGTGCACTTGAAAAAATGTGTATTTTTTTGCTTTAGAATAAATGTTCTGAATATATCTGTTAAGTCCATCTGGTCCAGTGTGTCATTCAAACCCACTAGTTCCTCATTGATTTTCTGCTTACATGATATGTCCATTGATGTAAATGGGGTGTTAAAATCCCCTACTATTTTTGGATTATTATCAATGAGTTTCTTTACATTTATTACCAATTGTTTTATATATTTGGGTGCTATCAAATTGGAGGCATAAATATTTACAATTGTTAGTTCTTCTTGTTGGATAGACCCCTGTATTATGATATAGTGCCCTTCTTCATCTCTTGTTACAGTCTTTGGTTTAAAATCTAGTTTGTCTGATAGAAGTATGGTTGCTCTACTTTTATTTTGACATCTATTAGCATGATAAATCGTTCTCCATCCCCTCCCTTTTAATAAGCAGGTATCTTTAGATCTAAAGTGAGTCTCTTGGGCCACATGGGTAGCTCAGTTAGTTAAGTATCTGACTCCTGGTTTCGGCTCAGGTCATGATCTCATGGTTTGTGAGCCACATTGGCTCCATGCTGACAGTGCAGAACCTGCTTGGGATTCTCTCTCTCCCTCTCTCTCTGTGCCTCTCTCTCTTTCTCTCAAAAATAAATAAGTAAAACTTTAAAAGAATTTTAAAAAGTATAAAATGAGTCTCTTATAGGCAGTATATAGACGGATCTTGGTGTTTTATTCATTCTGACACCCTATGTCTTTTGATTGGAGCATTTAGTTAGTTTGCATTCAAATTATTGATAGATATGAATTTATTGTCATTTGTTACCTGTTAATTCATTGATTCTAGAAATTTTCTCTGTTCCTTTCTAGTCTTTGTCACTTTTGGTCTTTTTGTCTCACTCATAGAGTTCCCTTTAATATTTCTTGAAAGGCTGGTTTGATTGTCACATTTCCTTTGGTTTTTATTTGTTGGGGAAACTCTTTATCTCTCCTTCTATTCTGAATGACAGCCTTGCTGGATAGAGTATTCTTGGCTGCATATTTTTCCCATGCATCATGTTGACTATATCATGCCACTGTCTTCTGGTTTTTCAAGTTTCTGTGGAAAGATCTGCTGCTGACCTCATTTGTCTTCCTTTGTAAGTTAGGGACTTTTGTCTTGCTGCTTTTAGGATTTTTAATCTCTATATTTTACAAATTTAAATACAATGTGTCTTGATTTTGGCCTGGATTTGGATGTCTGTTTCCTCGTCCAGATTAGGGAAGTTGTCAGCTATAATTTCCTCAAAGAAATCCTCTCCCCTTTTTTCCCTCTCTTCTTCTGGGACTCCTATGATACAAATATTATTATGCTTTTTGGACTTGCTAAGTTCTCTAAGTCTACATTCATGATACAATATTTTTCTTTTGCTCTTCTTGTCAGCCTCACTCTTTTCCATAGTTTTATCTTCTATATCACTCATTTATTCCTCTGTTTCTTCCATACTGTGGTCATTACATCCTGTACGTTGCCCATCTCAGGTGTACCATTTTTTAAATTTCAGCTTGGCTAGTTTTTAGGTCTTTTATCTCTGTAGAGTGTGGGGGTGGGGGGGCAGGGCTTGATGAAAGCAACTTAGGTTGCCACTGTTGGCACTGTGCTGTTTACTTAAGTTTGTTTATGCTGGAGATAAATGACACCCTCAGGATACATTGTCCTTGGAGAAGCATTGCCACCTCTCCCAGATGCATTCCAAGAAGGGGGGAACCATCTCTTCCAGTGTGTCCCAGGGAATCCTCAGATTGCACTGTCTGTTCCCGGGCTATTCATAGGATCACTGCAGTGTCCTCAAGGATCCACAAGAGCCATGCTGCAGGCCTCTAAAGCTCCAGTCTTTGAGACTCGCTAGTTGTAAAACCTTACAAAAATCAGCCCCTCTCATTTTCCTAGTCAATGGCTTTGGGGAAGTGTTTTTCTTGTGCAATCCCCTGTGTGCTGCATTCTGTCTGTCTGTCTGCGACCAGGGCTTCCACTCCTCCACGGCATCCATGATCTGCTTCTCCCCCAAATCAATTCTCCATACCTTCTATCTTCCCCGATGTGGCCTCTTCTCTTCCTTTAGTTGTATGGTTTGTTCTGTCAGTCCTCAGATCGATTTTTCGGGTGTTCAGTCCTCAGATTGATTTTATCGATTTTTCAGCTGATAGTTATCTAGCTGAGTCTGAGGGAGGAGGCAAGCCTAGGATCCTCCTGCTATTCTACCATCTTAGCTCCTCTTCAAGCCCCTTCTAATTCTAGTTCTCTTGCTGTTTCCACCACATCTGCATTTACTTCCTCCACTGAAGTCTTGACCCCCACCCCCAAAACCACACATGAAGGCTGGAATTAACTTTTTCCAAATTCCTGTTTATTATGGTTTTTTGTCTACTTCCCACGAATTACAAAGTCTTAATGACCTCTTAATGGCATAGAATAGTGGATCCTTTCCAAAGGTTTTTAATTTGTTTTGCACAGATCCATCAGAGGAATCACCATCAATGGCACCTATGCCATTATGAACTGTATTTTTTCAATAAGAAGACTTGAAATTTGAAATTACTGTTTAATTCCTGGGCTATAGGATGGATATGTTAGCAGACAAAAACAACATGAATCTTGTACATCTCCATCAGAGCTCTTGGGTGAGCAGGTGCATTGTCAATGAACAGTAATATTTTGAAATGAATCTTTTTGTCTAAACAGTAGTTCTCTCAAACGTGGGCTTAAAATAGTAAACCATATCGTAAACAGATGTGTTGTCATCCAGACATTGTTGTTCCATTTACAGAGCACAGAAAGAGTAGATTTAGCATAATTCTTATGGGTCCAAGAATTTTTATAATGGCAAATGAGCATAAATGAGCATAAATGTACATAAATTATCAATGAGCATAAAGTCACCAGCTGCATTAGCCACTAGCAAGATAGTCAAGCTGTCCTTTGAAGCTTTAAAGCCAGGGATTGACTTCTCCTCTCTAACTATGAAAGTCTTAGATGACATCTTCTTCTACTAGGAGTCGGTTTTGTCTGCATTGAAAATCTGTTATTTAATGTATCCGCCTCCGTCAATTATCTTGCTAGATCTTCTGGAGAACTTGCTGCAGCTTCTACATCAGCACTTGCTGCTTCACCTTGCACTTTTATGTTACGGAGACAGCTTCTTTCTGTAAACCTCATGAACCAGCCTCTGCTAGCTTCTGACTTCTCGTCTGCAACCTCCTCACTTCTTTCAGCCTTCATAGAAGTGAAGAGAGTTAGTGTCTTGCTCAGGATTAGGCTTTGGTTTAAGGGAATGTCGTGGCTGATTTGATCTTCTATTCAGACCACTGAAACTTTCTCCATATCCACAGTAACTCTTTCACTTTCTTATCCTTCTTGTGTTCATTGGCATAGCACTTTTAATTTCCTCCAAGAACTCTTCTTTGCCTTCTCTAACTTATTTGGTCGTTTGGTACAAGAGGCCTAGCTTTCAACTTGTCTTAGCTTTGACATACCTTCCTCACTAAGCTTAATCATTTTTAGTTTTTGACTTAAGGTGAGAGACCTGTAACTCTTTCTTTCACTTGAGCACTTAGAGGCCCTTGTATGGCCTAATTTTATTGGTTGGCCTAATTTTATTTATTTATTTATTTATTTATTTATTTATTTATTTATGTGTGTGTGTGTGTATGTGTGTGAGAGAGAGAGAGGGAGAGAGAGAGAGAGAGAGGGAGAGATTGTAAGCGGGGAAAGGGCAGAGAGAGGGGGACACAGAATCTGAAGCAGGCTCCAGGCTCCAAGCTGTCAGCACAGAGCCTAATGCAGGGCTCAAACCCATGAACCGTGAGATCATGACCTGAGCCAAAGTTGGATGCTTAACCCACTGAACCACTCAGTCGCCCCTGGCCTAATTTTAATGTTGTTGTGCCTCAGGAAATAGAGAGGCCCAAGGAGAGGAAAAGAGATGGGGGAATAGCTAGTCTGTGTAGCTGTCAGAATACACTCAACATTTTATTAAGTTTGCTGTCTATCTGGGTGCAATTTGTGGCACCCAAAAAGATGATAGCAACATCAAAGATCACTGAATACTGGTCACCAAAACAAATATAAATAATGGAAGAGTTTGAAATATTCTGAGAAGTGCAAAAATGTGACACGGAGACACGAAGTGAGCAAATGCTGTGGGAAAAATTGCACCAATAGACTTGCTTGATGCAAGGTTGCCACAAACTTTCAATGTGTAAAATATGCAATATCTGTGAAGCACATTAAAGCAGAGCAAAGTAGGGGTGTATGGGTGGCTCAGTCAGTTAAGCGTCTGACAGCTCAGAGCCTGGAGCGTGTTTCAGACTGTGTCTCCCTCTCTGTTCCTCCCCCACTTGCACTCTGTCTCTGTCTCTGTCTCTGTCTCTCTTTCAAAAATAAATAAACATTAAAAATTTTTTAAAAGATAAAGCAGAGCTCAATAAAACAAGGTATGTCTGTATAATTTGAGTAATAAATGTCTATGATGTGATACATTTAGAATAACAATTAACTATCATTTAAGAACAATAAGAGGAGAGTATCCAGGACGCTGAAACAGTAAGATCTGGTGCTTAAAGTTAGATCATTTCTGTGTTTACTAGAGCGTGAATGGAATGTGCATATGCATGGCCTTTAACAAAGTAACAGGATGAAAGATCACTTCCAAAACAGGTTTGTTACAAATGATGCAATTTCAGTCAAAGTCCAAAATGTCTAAAAACTCCCTGCTGACACCTCGTGACTCCACACTCAAGTGCCATAGTACAGCCTGTAAGGCCATAAGCATCAGGCCATGCTGAGCAATGTTATAAGATTTGCTGGGAACACAGCTTTCTGAGAGAGGTCTGAAGATGTAAGCACAAAATCTCTGCTCCACTAGAGAGCACTAATGACCAAACTTATTGCTGAAACTTTGGCAGAGATAATTTCACTTTTTATAAGTCTCCACAGTGCAACTTAACCATTTCAACGAACTCTCCTGAAGGAACAGAAATTCTAACATATATGTGATTAAAATAACATCTTTAATAGAGAAGAGCTTCAGCGTTCTGCATCACATGATAGTATCTGACAAGAATATGGAAGTAGATCGCAAAAGCATTAATGTCATCCCTCCCTCTTTTTTTTTTATTTTTAAGCTCCAACAGAGGACCATAGGACTTCAAAATTGCAGTGTCAACACCGAGAGAGGGCAAGTGATAAATATACCTGTGTGGAATGTGGAGTCATTTCACTCTTGAAAACGCTGATGTGATATTGGCCAATTATGTTATGCTCTCCCCTTTACCAAATAGCAAATGTGTGTTTTCTGTGGTTCATAGTCAATCTTAAAGCACTCCCTTAGTTTTGAAATACAAAAAAAAGAAAAGAAAGAAGAAAAAAGAAAAAAAATCCAGAAAGCAATACCCAGATTATTATGTCATTATAGAACTACAGACCACTGGGTACAAGTGGTGCTGGTGGGCATTAAACACATTACATTTCAGCAACACAGAGCTCAAATAGCAATTTAAAAATTTCTTTTTAACTAAAATGATGTTTTACCCTTATTTGCATTTATTTTATGCTAAATTTATTCACAGGATGTAAGTTTCTTTAGTTTTTTTCAGGGATATCTTCTGTGCAACCTGCTCCTGTGATTTGGAAACAATTTGTTCTTTTTCATAAGATCACCTCAATGTTTCAGGGCAAGATCATTTACGGGTTCATCTGCCAACGATGTCTGTAAGGAGCCAGTGCATCTTGGTAGTTTTGTTCACCTGCAAATGCTCAATGATCAGAGAATCTGTATCTAACCCATCAAGTTCAGTATTACTCTAAATTTTTAAGCATGTGCAACAAAATCAGTCTTTTGGAGCCACTGACTCTGTGTCCACTCCCTGTTTTGTGTGGGCACACATACCAACTCCACCATTATAATGATGGACTAGCTTCTTTAAAGTGATATTTTTCAGACACTACGTGGCTTTTCAGATATGCATACCCTCAGTGGCCTAGGCAGTTTCACAGATGTTCTTAAAGCGAACACAAGGATTTGAACCATGTGATTTGCATGCTTTTGGGGGGGTTTCGGAGTCAAGTGAATAGCAAAGTATTATCAGAGATCACCTTAGGCCACTTGTAGGAAGAACAAAATGAAGTATTTTTGAAGAATATACTTTTATTGCATCATGGGAAACCTTGAGAAAGAGTGTTCTGTTGAGAAGTCTTCTATAGAAATGTATTTGGTTGCTGCACAGAGTCAAAATCAACAGATAATAATTGGAGTTAAAACCTTCTATAGATTGAATGAGTTTTGGATATAGAATTTCTCAGACTTGGTTGTATTTCTACTCAGGATCTCGGTTGTGTTCTTCTTCCCTCTCCTCCATGTCTCACACATATTTCATAGTTGGCTCCACACTTCCTCCTCAAATCTGTTCTCTCTTCTATATTTCCATTTTCATTGAGATGATGCATCAATCCATTCAATCTATTCAATCCATTCAGCTAAAAACTTGTGTCATCACTCTCTCCCCATCCAACTGGCCAAGTCCTAGTGATTCTGCTTCATAAACCCTCAAACCTTTCCTCTCATTTCTAGCCTTCCTATATTACCATTAGTTAGGTCCTCACTTCTCTCACCTGAATTTAGAAATTATTAGTCAATTTATCTCTCTGCTTCCAGTCTCTTTCTTTCCAAATTTACACTCCCTATTAGTATAAGTGTTTCTTCTCACAGCAGGGTGTAAGTCATTCTCTACTTAAATCGTCAAAATCTTGTGTGGCTCCTTGCTGCCTGTGAGAGTGCTCTTTATATTTTTTAACGTTATAATATGTTGTAATAAGCGCTAGAGCTGACGTATGGAAGCTATGTCAGTGTTGCAAAGGTGGGTGAGATCAACTTCAATCTGTTATGATGCAAAATCTCCCGTGTCTGCTCTACTGCTTACAGGAGAAATCACGCCCTCAGAACAAGGGAGATTTTACAAAGGAGTGGGTGCCTAATTAAGCTGAAAGTAGAACACAAGCTTTGGAGTCAAACAGTCATAAATTCAAATTTCTGACGTATCATGTGCAAGATGTATATTTGGGCCAGTCATTATACCTGTCTAAGTCCAGCTTTTCACCTATAAAATGGAAATAATTATGCTAATATTACAGAGTTTCTGTGATGATTCATTAAGACAATTGATGTAATGCCCTGAATACAGTGCCTAATGCATAGTAGGTGTTCATAAATGTTTTGCTTGTCCCTCTAAGGCATGAAGGAATGCAAGAGAATGCCTTATGATGAAAAGTGATTTCAAGCAGGAAAAAGCACACAAAATGAATTGTCCAAGTGAAAAAATATGGCCCATTTGAGAAATTTCAAGCAACTAAGGAGCTCAAAAGGGGAAAAAAAGCAGAAGATGGGAGTCAAGAAGAAAGCAATGGTTTGTTTATGGAGGGCCTTACGTTCTATTTTATCTTTTGTCCTTTTCCCTCTATTGATATCTTCCAGCCTTTTCAGCTTTCTTGTCATTTTCATTCCCTTCATAATTAAGCCTAGAAACTTAGGAGGCCATATTCTCTGTTTCTACTTCCCCAAGCCACTTCAATCTAGTGTCTAGCTCCAGGACCCACTGACATCATCATTGTCAACACCACTGGCAATTTAATAGCCACATCAAGTGGACCCTTGTCAGCCCACAGTTCCCTGAACTGTGAAGGATTTTACTTTCTTACTCACCTTCTAGAAGGTCACTTCTTTCTTAGTTTCAGTTACTTTCTTTGTTTTTATCTCTCTGGACCTTCTTTTCTTTTTTTTTTCTTTTTGAATTTTTAAAAAATATTTGTTTGTTTGTTTATTTTGAGAGAGGGAGAGAAAGAGCTCAAGCAGGGAAGGGGCGGGGGGGGGGGAGAGAATTCTAAGCAGGTTCCAGATACCAGTGCAGAGTCCAATATGGGGCTCAAATTCTTGAACTGTGTGATCATGGCCTGAGCTGAAGTCAAGAGTTGGATGCTTAACTGACTGAGCCACACAGGTGCCCCTGGACCTTCCTTTTCTATCTCTTTCAAAAGATCTTAATTCTCTGTTATCTGCTAAACATGAGATTCTGTCCTTGGGTCTTTCCTTTTTTCTTTCTGGCTCTCTTTTATAAAACTCATCCTCAAAGTAATTTCAGGTATCCACTAAGTACTTAAGATTCTCAAATCTCACATGTACCTGCATCTCTCTACTTATAATTTCCATGTCCCCAGTAGGCAACTTTCTGTAAGAGCCCAGACTATGTCAATCTTGTTCATTTCTCTGAATTCTTTTCTAATTGTGGTAGATTGCGTTTCTATTCTAAATTCTTTGCTTCTTGATGTACTCACACCCTTCACCATGTGACTTTATAGTCCCTCCTTTAAAAACAGCATACTTTCCCCAACACATTTATATTAGACTTAGCAAAGTGACTTGTGTTGTTAGCCAATATGGGCAGAAGTAACAGTTTATCAGTTCAAATCTAGTCATAAGAGGTGTCATGTGTTCCTACGCTCCTCTTTCAGGAAGCTTTCAGACTCTGACAAGAATGTTTCCACTGAAAATCCAACGCCCCCCACCCAGTCTCAGACCCAGAATGAATCTGGTGAAGCAGAGCTATCCCAGCAACCATACAGGCAAAGTGAGGCAGAACAGCTTCAGCCAACCAACAGTCTTGTGAATGAGATAACAAACGAGAACGAGCATTTTTTAAGCTGTTGAATTTCAGAGCGATTTGTTATGCAGTATCTTTGTAACTATAGCTAAGAGAGATACTAACTAAAGTTCAACCCTTGTGATTGGAAGCTAGACAAAGAATATAGGAAGAAATGCAGTTACATTTATAGATTTGATGCTGTGATGTTGAGGGAGTTTTTGCCTGAAGAGACATAATTACTTGAGAAGTGGACCAGGTATAGGAGAAAGGGTAGGAAGAAATTGAAATTATAAAAGTCCTGGGGCACCTAGGTGGCTCAGTCAGATAAGCATCTGACTCTTGATTTCAGCTCAGGTCACAATCCCAGGATTGTGGGATCAAGCCCCGCATTGGGCTCTGCACTGAGCATGGAGTCTGCTTAAGATTCTCTCTCTCTCTCTCTCTCTCTCTCTCTCTCTCTCCCCCTGACTATCTCCTCCACTCATCTTCTATTTCCCCCCCACCTCTAAAATAAAAAAATAAATAAAAATAAAAGTCTTGAAACATGGGGAAGTGAGGTATGGAAAAATAGTTGGCTTTTCAAGCAGTCTAGAATATTTATTCATAAGTTTATTACCCATATGAATTTTTACTTTTTTGACCCATGTTTATGTTGTCTACTTACTTTTCTAAATGTGAATCTTATAATTTTCTTTTGTATTTGTATTTGTGTAAGTTTTTCATATGTAAACATACTATGCTTTGGCATGTTCCTTATAAGTATTTTTCCACTTGTGAGGTCACCTTATACTTTTGTTCATAACCTTTGGCATAGAAAACACTTTATTTATATAGCATAGAGAATGTTTTATTTAAGCAGTTAATTCCATCCCTCTCTTCCTGTGTTTTACTTTCCATGCTTCCATGGGAGCTTCTATAGAAAGTTTGGGAAAGTAAAGATTTTTTTTTAGCACTAGAGAATTTTAGAACTGGAAGCCACCATTTTCACATGATGAATTTCACTGAGAAAGATGAGGTTTAGAAAGGTGAGAAGACTAAGTCAACAAGTGGTATAGCCTAGGGGAGAGAGCAGTACTCCCTGACTCTGGGGCAGTTTATGATATTAACTGATGGTCCCAATCCCATCTCTTTTGATAATATTTAATATTCAAAATCTAGGGAGCCTCAAATTTCACTCATGATTTGTATAGCAAAGACATCGTGAGAACAGAAAGATACCTTTTCTTAATGGATGGTAGGAAGGATGAGATTTGGGGGGGCAATGCCTTTGACCTGATGCTACTGCACTACAGTTCCTATCTATGACACCTGCCCCTTATTATTACTTTCTGTGTCTCTGCAACAGGGTCTCATGGATTCTTTTTAATGGAACCTCTAATTGTACCAAAGATATTAGGCATTTATTTAAACATGAGATAGCGTTCAAATATTGTTAAATGTTTAAAGCGTAACAATAAGAGTGGGATTATCTACTGAGAATCTGATTGTGATATTGTTGGCTGGATTAATGAAATTCTATGCCATTTGTACTTTTGGAAATAGGCTCCCGTATATAATAGTACTTCCCTTCAGTTGTTAGTACAGAGAGGGGAAAAAAAAGGGAAAATAATTTTTGATAGTTTAAGCATGAAGAAACTACCACAAAGAGATTAGAACATGGTCCTAGAAGAAAGGAGACACTTTTGTCTGTTTATGTGGATTTCAAAATAAGAGTTGCTCCTCAAAATCTTTCCTTGATGAAAATTACTCAGATATTAAGTAAACTTTCAAATATACTGGTCACTTTGCAATCAGATCTTTAACAGAACTGCTGAATCAGATGTTATAAAGAAAACTTTTGCACTCTTACTCAAATATGCACGTCAAAAACAGGGGATCATCCTAACTGTCCTCCATTGTTACATTTCAAAAATTCACCCAATGCTAGTCAGAAAATTTACAGCTGTTAATCCAGGCAGATATAACTTTCTACACACGATGATATAAATGTCGAAACCTCTTTCCCACTAACAAGAGCACAATAGCACTTTTACAAATAGCTAAAAACATTTTCAGCTGGCGGAGGTTCTTACCAAGTTAGGAAATCTTCACTAGTCCTAATATTTACCCTGTGATAGTGATTATGCATCTCTCAGCCATCCGTATCTGTATCTTAAGAATGCCCAATATCATTCCTGGGGATTCTCACTTACATTCTTATTAAAACTTTCCTTGTCAGAGAATTTTCCTTTCAGGAAATATAGCCTGTCTTGATCTTTGCTAATTAACACAATGACTTGTGTATGGATACCTGTATGTTTGTATGCACATGTGGGTCCATGTGTACTTAAACACCTTTGGCCGAGGTGAGCTTTCATCTCTAAATCTGAGTAGCTTTTTTTCTTAGTTGTGTATCGTTTTGTGAAAACAAGAGTCTTCAGCTAATGAGAAACATATCTTAGAAAGGAGCAAGGAGACCCTACCTGAGAAGTCTTTTTTTTCTTTTTTTTTCTGATTTTTCCTCACAAGCATCTATTTTTACTTTCTATCCCTGATACTGAATAGAGCAGCTTGAATGCTATACAGTGTAATTATGTAGCCAGAGTCAGAGGTGATGGGTACAGGAGTATAACTATATGCTATAGATTGAGTTCTACTAGGTAACATGTCAAACAGTGAGGTTATGATTAGCTTAACAGCATATCTGTATCTATGTGATATTTCTCAGTTGAAATATCAATGACATTTTGCACAAACCAATTTGTTATTGGGCTGGATTTACGGGAAAATCCACAGGACGTTTACATCCTTGATCACTGCCAACACTATGCAAGTAATACCCCTCAGTCAGTGTGATAATCCAAAATGCCCCCACATATTTTTGGATGCTCAAAAGGGGTTCAAGTAACACCCAGGTTGTTAAAGATTTCATAAAGATGTTATAGATACATTTAATAAATTTTTCCTAAGTGAGTTCTTGTTTCATCATTAGATCTTCTAGTGACTCATCTCATAGTAAAATGTTATTTTAATACCTGAAGTGTAGGACAGCTTTTGTTGTAACATTTCAAAAAGCACTATATTAAAGTGGGGTTTGGGGTCTTTTCTTAGTGTTGGCTCCACGTTGAATTTGCTCTCTGCTGCCACAAACTTTGGGTAAATATTTAGAGTGCTTTCTTTGAAAGAGAATTCTTTGCCCCTCTTGTGTTTTTGCTTAGAGGTTCTCTGCTTCTTACATTCTGTCCACTGCTCTTCAACTCATGGTTTAAGTACCTAATCTCCAACAGGTGAGAGACTCTGGCTTCAGTTGAATCACCTTTTACCTCAAGAAGTGATGAAAGATTGTGAGCAATGTTCCTAAACACCTGGATTAGTAGACTTGCGAGACAGACTGGAAAATACAATCCAAGAATAAAGCTAGAAGGTCAAAGGAAATAAAAATAAAGAGAAAAATTTTGCCAATTAGAGAATATGTTATACAATAGAGGGTAGAGGAGAATTTGAAATACTGGCACTATATAACAGAAAGATCATCTGGGAAAAAAGTTTTTTGTACAGCACCAACGAGGGCCCACAGGCATCCCCAGCTGAGGAAATCAGCTCCTGATGCAGGAACAGAGAGGTGAAATGATACTGATTGACCCCATGCTGAGGCTTGTGCATTAGTTCCGGTTTAGACCTGACCTGGTTCCTTGAATCTATCGTGGTTTCTGTTTTGTTTTGCTGCTGTCTTGACGCTGAAAGTGTGGCTCAGTATATAGAGTACATAAACTTGCTCTATCCACTTCTGCTTTTTCATATGGACAATGGGCTACACTTTGATGACTTAAGAAATACAGTGAGCCTGGGGCGCCTGGGTGGCTCAGTCGGTTAAGCGGCCGACTTCGGCTCAGGTCAAGATCTCGCACTCCGTGAGTTGGAGCCCCGCGACGGGCTCTGTGCTGACAGCTCAGAGCCTGGAGCCTGTTTCAGATTCTGTGTCTCCCTCTCTCTGCCCCTCCCCTGTTCATGCTCTGTCTCTCCCTGTCTCAAAAATAAATAAAATGTTAAAAAAAAAAGAAAAAAAAAAGAAAGACAGTGAGCCTGGAATTTTACAAGGAGGTAAATTCATCTAATGAGATATCACATAGTCCACACGAGATAGTGTTCTTTAGTTACTTCAGCAGAACAAAGGTGGATTTCTTTCAAAAGAAATAACTTTTAGGAAAAATGTGAATATAGCATTTATATACGCATATGGGCACACAAATCCAAGAATATGAAGAAAATGATTAGAATGATTTATAGCCTATCTTCTCCATACCAAGCACTTTGCCAGAGATAGAATCTTCAGTTCTGTAAAGATTACAGAGCCCTAGAACACAGTAACACAAGCACATTTTGCAAATGAGGAAAGTTGAGAGAGTTTGAGTACTTGGATATCACATGGAATACTTTGTATAGCCAGGATTCCAACTTAGTCTATGATTTTGAAGTTTATAGGTTTTAATATTTTCTTCAGTGCATGTGGATTAGATTAAGACAGGAGCAAAGTTGGCATTATTATTTTTATGGGAGTGATTTATCCCAGCTAAAGACAAATATTGATAGTATTGTTTTTATGTATTTCACAAAATTAGGAAAAGAAGACTGGCTGAGAAATTGTGAAGACTACTTCTATAGATACCAGCCATGAACTCCTTAAATTAATGACCTGTGTTGATAATATTAGAACTCTCAGAAAGTAGATGAAGGCATAAGTGGACTACTGTGGACTTCATTAAAGAAATAAAGAAGTGATTAGTGAAGAAAAGTAATAGGAATTTCACAAGTAATCATGTAATTTTGAGTTTGAATTGGTCTGTGACAGGGACATTTATTTCAGTAACTTTACGTATGGTTAAAAATAAAATTTGGAAACCACTAGAATGTTCCCTTGTATGGAAAGTTGAACAAATTGTGATACATGAAAACCCTGGGAAATTACATAGTCATTCAAAAGAGAGCGTTTGATGTATGTCAATTGTCTGGGACAGAATCCATGATTATAGTGAGGGAGAAAAGCAAGATGCAGAGATGAATACATAATAGGATCTGTTACTCAGGTTGGATTCTCCAGGAAGCAGAATCTCAGATGGAATTTACACTTTAGGCTATTTATTAGGGAGTGGTTTAGAATCAACGCCTGTGGAAGGGAAGGGAAAAGGAAGATTGGGCAGAAGGTGAAACTGGACAGTGAAACAGGCCTCATGAAAATCTAAGCTGACCTGGCAGGATGGTCTGAAATTAAAACGGGCCATCAGAATGTCCCTGCACTGGGACAGAATGGCCAGTAAGTTATACTCTGTCACTTGGGCTCAGGAAATGGTGTGACCTTGAGTGAGGCAGCTCTCTGCCCCTGAGGTAATCCCTTAAAGAACTGAGGGATGAGGCCATGGCTGACAGTACTCCCAGCTTCTAGCCCTTGGTTGAAGGGGGATCTGGGGAATGCCTCTATCTATCACAATACCTGAAACAAATCATGCCCAAACTCAAAAGGTGTAAGCATGTTTGTAAATGATTATACACGCAAAGAGAAAAGTAGAATAGAAACCTTGGTAACAGGGAAAAGGATTGAACTGGGGGTAGTGCAAGTAATCAAACTAAACAAAAGGTAAAAACATTGATAACAAAAAGAAGATACAATATCTTATTTAGGTAAATTAAAAATATATGTAGTGATTGGCACCTGGGTGGCTCAGTCAGTTAATTGTCTTACTTTTGATTTCAGCTCAGGTCATGATCTCACAGTTCATGAGATTGTGCCCCCACGCCAGGTTCTGTGCTAAGAGCTCTCTCTCTCTCTCTCAAAAATAAATAAACATGTGTGTGTGTGTGTGTGTGTGTGTGTGTGTAGTGCTTAGAGAGAAGTATTAAAGCATAGATATCTAATAGTATTTATCTCTGGGTTGTAACATTACCTTCCTATTGTGCTTTTCTATGCTATTTAAGTAAAAATAAACAGTTGTGCAGATAATTTGAAAAATTATCAAGCTATTTGAAAACTAATAGCTAATTATGATCATTAGATATACTTAAAATAAGGCCTTTAGTTTTCAGAAAATATATTTCAAAAAAGGTCATATAGCAAGATGCTCTAAAAGATAAAATGGTTTTGGAAGAACTGGAGTTACAAAACCAGTCACAGTTAAACTTAATAAATTAAGTCTTTATGTACAACATGCATTTTTCAAATATTCCTTGAGTGCTTTCAACAAGTCAAGATGTGTTCTAGGATGTTGATTTACGTCTAAAAAGGAAGCCAACAAAAATTCCTGCCTTCATGGATCTCATGTTCTATAAAGAAAAGAGAAAAATATCAATAAAAACAATAAATGAGTAAATTCTATGGTAGGTTAGAAGTTGTGGAAGACCAGTTCCCAGGGAAACAGAGAGTATCAGTTTCTGCAATTTGCATTCAGGGGTGTTTTGGAGAAGGCTCTTGGGAAGAACAGCTAGGAGAGAAATTGACACAAGTAGCCAAAAGTAACCTACTGGCAACCATAGCTTGAAGATGAAGGAACACTCACTGAACCTTTTTTTTTTTTTTTTTTGGAAGCATTCTCCCTCTGGGAACATGTCCACTAAGCTGGTAAAATCTATAGTTAAGGTACCTTCAGACTGTATCTTGATTTAGGGCAGGAGAATTAACACAGTGCTAATTTAAGACTGTGAAAGTATACTATTGTCCATTTGAAGTGAATACAAATGGTTTCTTGGCCTCTTTTCTGAAGATTCGGAAAAGAACATTCTTGCCAGATCACATACTATATACCATGTGCTTGACATGTTAACCAACTTGGGCAAAGATGCCACATCTAGCAAAGCAACTGCATTTGAGATTTCTTCTAGACAGGCTTTTCAATAAGAAGTCCACCATGAACCTAGGATCCATCTGGGTCTTGTAGAGACCCAATTTGTGAGATAAGTGGAGATATAATGTGGGTCACTAATCCTGAATCCATTATGTCTTTAGTAATGTCAATAATCTCTGTTTATTCCCCCCCGGTTTCAATATAAATACATCCAAGACCATTGTGAGAGCAAGTTTCAGACTTTGCCTTTCCCACTATGATGATTTTTTAAAAAAAAATTTTTTTTCAACGTTTTTTATTTATTTTTGGGACAGAGAGAGACAGAGCATGAACGGGGGAGGGGCAGAGAGAGAGGGAGACACAGAATCGGAAGCAGGCTCCAGGCTCTGAGCCATCAGCCCAGAGCCCGACGCGGGGCTCGAACTCACGAACCGTGAGATCGTGACCTGAGCCGAAATCGGACGCTCAACCGACTGAGCCACCCAGGGGCCCCTTACTACATGATGATTTTTAACCTTCAAACCAACCAGCCAGTGTGGGTTTTTTTTTTCAAAAGCTAAGTATATCTATTTCAGTTAAGTATTCAGAGGCAAAATGAGTCTAAAAACCCAGTAGTCCTTGTGAACTCACTGTGAGCCACATGTTGACCTGACTCCATTGATTAAGTCCCCTCAATTTTGCCCCAAACAGGAGGACCACAATGGTGCTTTGGTCCTCTGGGTAGCTGAAGCAACTTGGACCCTGTATGAAGAGATCTTGGAAGGTTTAGGCTCTTACCCCTTGCTCTAGTGTAAAATTACCCAAATAAGTGGCACTGGCAATTGGGGATGGACTGGGGGGGTTGATACTGTGTACCCTTGCTGTGGTGTTGCAAGTTCTGTCCTTTGAGGTACAAGTCTCTCCTGTAACCAACAATTCTAGATCTGAAAACTGGTTCATGTATGGAATCTGGGTAAAAGATTGACTTTTTTTTTTTAATTAGGGTAACTGCCTTCAGCCTCCTGATCATCCATCCTTTATTTTGGCTGTACATATTGAGCAGTACCTTTGTTGGCTGCCAGCATATCGTACTCGGAGAACCATGTCTGTAGATTTCTGCAGGTCCTCTCCTGGCCCCCAGTCTGATGTGGCCGTTCATTATAATAGTCGTCCCATTGAGTTTCTGACAGCTCAGCACTGCCACCTTGCCTCTATTAACTAGAGATCCCATGAGTTCCATCGCTGTCAGTGAGCCCAGTTATCAACAGCATCTCCTACTGTCATCCCTGGCCTCTAGAGGACAGCCGCCACTGAACATCTATCTCAGCAGTGCCCACACTTCTCTCACTAGCACATTCCTTGTTCTTTTGGTTAAGTGGAATTTTCTCCCATGAATCATAGTGATCTAGTAGGTTTTCTGACCTATTTAGTATAACCACTCAGGCATGCCTACTTCTGTAAACCCTTTGATCCCTGTACAACTGTAAGCTACAGCAGTTCTAACACTCCTACCTGCACAGTGTAATCCATCACTTACTTTCTCCAAGCTTCTGGGAGCCCTCCCACCACCTTGTTTGCCCCTCTCCCAGGGACTTTGCATGTATTTTAAATCCTGTAACCTAGGAGAGTGCTGTCACATCAATAAACTCTTTTTTATCCAGCATCCTCTGAATGTAATCCCACATGGACCCTCCGGGATCCAGCCAGTAGATATTGGCTAGCTTTTCCTTCAGTACACCATCCTGTTGCTGTGTTAGCAGACTCAGCACTTCCTCGAATGGGTTAGGTTGTGATTTCCCCATAGTTATTGGGTTAGTGATGGGAGAGAGTCAGGGGAGAAGTAGGGGCATATCCTGAGAAGAGCACATTTGGTCTGGCAGGGAAGACAGCTCAAACAAATTAGGCTAGACTGTTAATTAATAGGAGCAGTGTATCGTTTGAATAGTCTCAAAAGGTTTAGGGATTTCTGGAGATTGGAAAATTCTACATGCCAGATATTCACATCCCAGGTTCCAGAGTTCTACTTCTTCTGAATCTGGGACCTGATCTTGGCATCATAGACCTCCTGGAGCTGAAGAATGTGCTTTCTAAGAAGCTTTACTCTTCTTTAATTAGATACTGAATCTTCAGCTTTCACTCTCCTATGGCCACAGGAGACCCTCTGAGTTTTATACTGTTACTCATATAAGTGATAATCACCCTCAGATTTTCCTGGCCTCCAATGTATCAATGACCTCCAGAAATAACCATCAAATTCCAAAGTCCTTAAAATTATTATTTTCGAAATTCTGAAACTAATGAGAAATTATACCTGCCAGTGAATTCCATTTAATATCTATCTTTTCCCAGTTATGTACCACTGAACATTTTAATAATTTCACCATAACCAGATGCCTGGGCCTACAATGTTTAATCTACTCCTACCGAGGAAGTTTTTACTACAGCTCGCTTGCTGGTGATCTAGTTCTAAACAGCTCACTTTAGACTTTGCCCCCTTGAATCAATTCTAGTACAATTGTCATAGGTCAAATTTTATGAGACTCTGATATTTGTGTGCAGAGAAATATTGGGTAGAAGTCGCAGAAACAACCACTGTGAGGGATGAGGGAAGGACTGAGCAGAAGGGGAAGCAGAACTGTGATTCAGTTGCTGTAAAGGACTCAGCTGATCGTACAGGGAGTTGTAGAATTTGGCTGATCCTTCACAGTTGTGCTATGTGATGCATGGGATACAGACCATTAGGTCTCTTGAACTAACCAGTCAAGTTCAGTGGGCTGACTCCCAGGAGGGACATAACCTTAACTGAAGCCATTCTCTTAGTGAAGAGCAATAGTTGGAGAGGAATTCAGCTTAGGATCACAGTCATCACTGCACTCACTAGGGGAATGAAGGTAAAAGGTAGGCAATGTAGCACATTTCAATAGAAAAGTTGATACATTTTATAGGGGAAAAATAGAACAATTATGAGAAAAAAATCAGTAACAGATAACTGGGAAATAACATGGAGATTAAATAGCATCTTTCTAAAAATTTTTTTAACGTTTTATTTGTTATTGAGAGACAGAGAGTGAGAAGGAAAGGGGCAGAAAGAGGCGGAGACACAAAATCCGAAGCAGTCTCCAGGCTCTGAGCTGTCTGTACAGAGCTAGACATGGGGCCCGAACTCACAAACCACAAGATCATGACCTGAGCCACAGTCGGACGCTTAACTGACTGAGCCATCCAGACACCTCTAAATAGCATCCTTCTAAATAACACATCCGTCAAATAAATCTCAAGGGGACATTAAAAAATATTTTGAACTAAATGAAAATGAAAACAAATTATCAAAATTTGTGGGATGTAGCAAAAGCAGTGCTTAGAGGGAAATTTGTAGCATTAAATGCATATATAAGAAAAGAAGAAATATTGAAAACCCATAACCTAAGTTTCCACCTCAGAAAACTGAGAAAATAAGAGGAAATTCATCCCATAGTAAAAGAAATACAGGTATGCCTCATTTTATTGTGCCTCACTTAATGGTGCTTCACAGATACTGCAGGTTTTTTTTTTTACAAATTGAAGGTTTGTGGCAACTCTGAGTCAAGCAAGTTTATTGGTGCCATTTTTCCAACAGCACTAACTCACTTCATGTTTGTGTCACATTTTGGTATTTCTCACAATATTTCAAACTTCTATATTTGTTATGGTGATTTGTTTTAAATGTTTTATTTATTTTATTTTATGTTTTTGAGAAAGAACATGAGCAGGGGAGGAGCAGAGAGAGAGGGGGACAGAGGATTCCAAGCAGGCCCTGCACTGACAGCAGCAAGCCCGATGCAGGGCTCGAACTCAAGAACCATGAGATCATGACCTGAGCTGAAGTCAGATGCTCAACAGACTAAGCTACCCAGGTATGCCAAGGTGATTTTTGATCAGTGATATTTGGTGTTAACTATTGTCATTGTTTTGAGGCACCACAGACATCACCAATTTATGACAGCAAACTTAATAAATTTTAAGTATATTCTGACTGTTTTACAGACCAACCTTTCCCTTGTCTCTTTCCCTCTTATCAGGTCTCCCTGTTACTTGAGGTATAGTAATATTGAAATTAGGCCAATTAAGGACCTACAATGGCCCCTACGTGTCCAACTTAAAGAGTCAATCAACACAGCAAACTTTGCTGTTGTCTTATTTTAAGAAACTGCCACAGCTACCCCAACCTTTAGCCACCATCACCCTGATCTGTCAGCAGCCAACAACATAGAAGCAAGACCCTCCACCAGCAAAAATATTATGACTTGCTGAAAGCTCAGATAATGGTTAGCATTTTTTAGCAATGAAATATTTTATAATTAAGGAATTACGTTGTTTTTTAGACAATGCTATTACACTCTTAATAGCCTATAATATAGTGTAAACATAATCTTCATATTCAGTGGGAAACAAAAAATTCATTTGACTTGCTATATTTTAATATAATTCTATGTTAAAATGTAACTAGGGAGCTATATTTAATAAAGCAATATTGACTTTATTGTGGTGGTCTGGAACGACCCTCTATATTTCCAATGTATGCCGGTAATAAGAATTAATGCAAAAGTCAACAAAATTGAAAACAGGAGATCAATAGAGAAAATCAATAAAACCAAAATCTGTTTTTTTTTTTAAAGATAAGTAAAATTGATATGCCTCCAGTTAGGCTGGGAGAAAAAGAAAGGACACAAAACTAATATCAGAAATGAAAGAGGGAGCATTACCACAGATCCTATGGACATTAAAAGGATAATAAAGAAACACTGTGAACAATTATATGCTTATTTCTAAATATTTGTTAAAATGCAAAGGAGTTTCAAGTACATTTTTTTGCAGGATTCTTAATTCCATCATCTTCACCAAGTTTGGCCATGCTCACTATGCTAATCATCCTTTCTGTATCAATCTAAACACACATTCCCTCTATTCTGCTCCTGAGCAGCTAAAAATCCACTGCAAATCACTCATTTTAGGCTCAAGTATCAATATTGCTATTAACAATTTACTCTTCTCTAGCTTACTTAATTGAAGTCAACGCATACTCACTGAGTTAATGTTTCAAATATTTACCACTGATTGTATGCACTGCATCTGTCTTCACTCCCTCATTTTTAATAGATGGTTACTGCCTTAATGGAAAAATAGGGGTAGTCAGAATTGAAATCTCTTTAATCCGCACTATCCTACCTTAGAATTTGCTTTTATAGTCCCTCATTCCTTTTATTCTTCTTCTCTCTTTGCTCTTATTTTTAAGAAGAAGATTGTTTCTACTTATTCCCAAGGCTGGTTCCAGCATTTGGGCTCTTGATCCAATTCTTAAATTTCCATTGCTAACTTTATAATTATTCTCTCTTTTGTATATGTTATATTACTCTCATCTATTCATATTTTTAAAAATTCAGTTACTGTTGCATGCCCTGCATTATTCACAGCTTTGAACAAAACAATTTCCCTGTTCCCATGTAGCTTACCTTCTGTGAAGAGAGACAATTTTTGAATATATGTTGTTTCTAAACTGTTAAGGGGTGATAAATACTATCAGGGGAGATTAAATATTATATTAGTCAGAATTCTCCAGAGAAATGGACAGGTAGACATACATAATATAGATATAATAAGAAACTGGCTCACACTATTATGGAGGTTGAGAAGTCCCACCATCTGCCATCTGCAAGCCAGGACAGCAGGTGGTATAGTTTCAGCCCAGGTCTGAAGATCTGTGAACCAGAAAAACTGATGATGTAAGTTCCAGTCTGAGCCGGAGGCTGATGTCCCTGCTTGAAAACAATCCAGCAGAGGGCCAATTTTCTATTCTCTGATTTCTTGTACTATACAGAACCTCAGTGGATTGAATGGGCCCCACTCATACTGGTTAGGGCAATATGCTTTCCTCAGCATAGTCAAATGCTAATCTCATCCGGAAACACTCTCATAGACACACCCAAAAATGACATTTAGCCATGTATCTGGGCATATACCATAAAACTGTGGCCCTGTCAGGTTGACACATAAAATTAACCATCACAAGTAGGAAAGGGAAATAGGAGGTGCTAGGATGCAGGATGACATTTTTAAAAGCATGGATAGGTAAAGTCTTCACTGAGAAGGACTCATCTGAATAAAAGCAGGAGGAAAGGCCATGAACAATCAATATGGATGGTGAAGAAGAGCAAATGAAGCAAAAGGAACAACACTGCCTAGTCGCTAGGCAGGGCAAATCTCAGCTGATCCAGGAATAGCAAGGAGACTGCAGTAGTTGAACATGGAGGAAATGAGTTAAAAAGGTAAAAGGAAGCCGGATTATAGCCGTTTTTAGCCAGTATAGGGACTTTGGCTTTACTCTGAGGGAAGTAGGAAGCCTGTGAGATTTTCACACAGTGGTATGAAAAATCTGATTTTTGTTTTAATATAACCACTGTAGCTGCAGTGTTGACAATAGACTGTAGAAGAGAATGGGGAAAGAAGATACCAGTCATGAGGGTCTCTGACTAAGAGATGCTAGTGGTATGAACGAGAGTGTTTGCAGTTGAGGTGGTAAGAAGTGGTATGGTGTTTGTTTGTTTGTTTGTTTGTTTGAGAGATAGAGGGCGCAAGTAAGCGAGGGGCAGAGAGAGAAGGAGAAAGAGAATCCCATGAGCGACAGAGGGGGAGAGAGGGGGGAAGAGAGAGAGAGAGAGAGAGAGAGAGAGAGAGAGAGAATTGGGGCTCATTTGAAGCGGGGCTTGAGCTCACCCCATGTGGAGCTCAAACTCACAAACCATGACATCATGACCTGCACCAAAGTTAGGTGCTTAAATGGCTAAGCCACCCGGGTGCCCCTGTTTTTTTTTTTTTTAATATATTTTGATAGTAGAGAAACATGACACATAAAGAAGAGTCAAGAATGACACCAAAATTTCTGATCTGAACAACTGGAGTAATGTAGTCGCCATTAACTGAGGGTCAGTTTTGGTGGCATTAGAAAGAGAGCTACTCAATTTTAGAAAATTTAGGTGGACTTTTCAAATAGTTAGATATAAAAGTCCATATTGGAGATTTACATATTTGAGTCTTTGGGATATAGATAAAATTTAAAGCCAAGAAATTGGATAGGATCAACAAGAGAATGAGTGTAGACAGATAAGAAAAAGCATTCTAAAGAGTAAATCTTGGGTCACTTAAGTGTTAAGAGGTTAGCAAGACAGAAGGTAAAACAGGAGAGTGGTTTCCTAAAAGCCATGTGAAGACAATACCAAATGATGTTGATGAGTCAAACAAGAGGAACAATGAAAATGATTTTGGATTTAACAAAGTGGAAGTCATTGGAAATTTTGACAAAAGCTTGACTGGAGTCAGTTCAACAGGTAAAAGAAAGAGGGAAGTTGCGACATTGTGTGTGTGTGTGTGTATATATATATATATATATATATATATATGGTTCTTTCAAGACATTTTGCTGTCAAAGGATGGATGAGCTAGGTAAAGCAAGGAATGGGGTTAAAATGGATATGTGTGTATATATATATAATTATATATATTTGTTTACTAATGTTAATAGTACAATTGAAAGAAATAATTTGATGAAGGAGAGACAAAAAATTCAAGAGTGAAGCTTTTAGGTAGGGCCAGAGCAAATGGAATCTAGAGAAAATGTGGAAGGTTTGACTTTGAATAAGAACACTTGGAGTTTATTCCACTAAAAGGAAAGGAAAAAAAAATGTCTGTGTACTGTTTCTAGAAGATGAGTAGATGTGTTGGTGGGAGCTCACAGAATTTTTATTCTCATAGTTTCTATAAACTCAGTGAAAGCAGAGAACTAGAATAAACAATAGGGACGAAGTGTTAGGGATTTGAGAAGAATATGAAACAGAGAGGAAGAGTGAAAGTAACATAATTGCTCTACAACATAAAATGCCCACGTTAAGTAATTCCTATGAAGTTAAAATGAGACAGAGATTTGTGCATTTTTTTTTTCTGGTCTCTACTGACACCAACTTTTCCCAATTTCAGTTCCAATGTTGAGGTCTTCTCCGCACCAGCCCCCCCCCACCTCCCCCCCAACACGAACACACAGCAATTCCCAGACATCACCACGGTGTTTGAGAATTGAATTCCACTCAATACTGACACTATCTGCTTGAAGATAACATCAGATTCCATAGGTTAAGGGTCCAGTCATAAAAATCTGTGTCCCTTCCTCTTGCCACCGCTTCACATGCCAGTTGCAAGCCCCAGGCTCTTACCAGTGCTTCTGAACACCTGGCCACAGACTGGAGGTTCCAGTGACCTCCTCCTTAGGTTCTTTTAATTTGCTAGAGTGGCTCACAGAATTCAGGGAAACATTTGTGTTTACCAGTTTATTAAAGAATATGATAAAGAATACAAACAGCAACCAGATGATGAGATACATAGAGTGAGGTATGGAGGAGAAAGGGTTCAGAGCCTTCATGCCCCCTGCAGGCACACCACTCTCCCAATCTCCATGTGTTTACCAACCCAGAAGCTTTCTGAACCCACTTTTAGGTTTTTATGGAAACTTCATTGCATAGTCATGATTGCCTAAGTCACTGGCTATTGGCTGATTATTCAACCTCCAGCCCCTCTCGCCTGCCCAGAGGTCCATGTTGTGGGGGGAACAGTGTGGAACTAAAAGTTCCAAACTTCTAAGCATGTGGTTGGTCCTCCTGGCAACCAGCCCCCACCCTTGGATGGGGTCCAAATGTCACCTTCATTTATATAACAAAAGACACATTTATCACTCTCAGTACTTAGGACATTCCAAGGATTTTGGAAACTGTGAGCCAGGAACTGTAGCCAAAGACCAAATACCCATGAGAATATATTTTGGTCATTCAGATGAGAAATACAAATTTCTTGTAAATCACAATACCAAACAGCCACATTCAGCTATTCGGATACACAAATGAAGGAGTTACAGAGCTGTGTTTAACGAGGGTAAGGGTTTGCTTAGCAAGTTTAGTGAAGAGAAAGCCAGCAGATTAAGGTATATGAAAGAATATTCAAAATGATTGATCACAGAAAATTGAGAAAGTTTGCAAGGGAGGGCCTATAATGTTGACTAAGCTGAGGATGTAGGGAAGCGAAGGCCATGATGGATGAGTGAAAAGGTGGTAGTAGATTGGTGGTCTGGTGGGTGAGGGTTGAAGGATATTTGAGAATCAAGGATCTGAGGATCTAGAAAGTTAGGACGTGACAAGTAGACAGTGGGTCTAGAGTGAGTGTGTGACCACAGAGGTCAGTAATTGAGGTAAGGTGGAAGAAATCATCATGGAAGGGGGATGTCAAGGAGGAAAGGGTCCTGGGAGAGTTACATACCCAAATAATACTGCAATCTCTCAAAATCAAGGAAAGACTTGTGGCAGAGTGAGCCAGGAGCTAAAGAGAAATTCGTGGAAGATTCAGACAAACCTCCAAGTCCTTTAGATGATTTTTCAAAAGAACCAGAAGTAGATGGTACAGTGTGATGACATTAATTTTAAAGCAGGGAAGGGGAGGTGGTTGGAGAGCATGGGGAAGTCTGTAAGTGGCATCGAAGAGCAGGGATGAACCCTTCCCAGTTTGCCAATTGTGAGAGCTAAAGGGCAGGCAGTGCTGCTAAAGGAACCACATTTGAGCAAGAGCCAGATGAAAGGAGCCTCCAGAGAGGTTGCTGAGGACATGAAGGATTTTACTAATAGACCATCAGTCTCAGGAGACAGGGAGATGGGTACTGAAAGGTGGATGTGCAGAGCTATATGGAAATGAGAATGTGGAAAATGAACTCTGTCTTGGGAATCAGGGTTTCTCATGGTGACTGAACAAAATAGTGACAAAGTGCATCAGGAGATGAGTGAGTCCTGGGCGCCTGGGTGGCTCAGTCAATTAAGGGACTGACTTCGGCAGGTCATGATCTTGTGGTTCATGGATTCAAACCCTGTGTTGGGGTCTGTGCTGATATCTTAGAGCCTGCTTTAGATCCTCTCTCTCCTTCTCTCTTTCCCCCTACGCCCCCCCCCTTTCTCTCTCTCTCTCTCTCAAAAATAAATAAACATTAGAAAAAAAAACCCAAAGAGTTAGAGAGAGAGATGAGTCTTGACATTCCTGATGAGTTCTGATGAGGTGAGTATTGGGAAATACACAAAAGTTGGAATCTGTGAACCTCTCTTCATCGTCTTGATAGAGGTATAGAGACTGGAAAAAGATGGTCTTTACTACATAGTTATCACGTAACCACAAAACCTTTGAAACCCTCTCTCAATTGCAAAAAGTTCTTATGGCCAAATGTGTTGGCTTCTTTATGGGGAAGCTCAAATGTACAGCAGGAACGTCTAGTTTCTGTTTTACCATATAAAATAAATAATAGTTTCCCATAAAATTAATTATAAAATAACCATGATTTTGGCACATGAGTGAGCAGATACCAATTGTGGGGTTGCACTAAGACCAGTAATAGTAATGGGAATCTGCCATCTCTTCCCAAACCAATTAGTGGTAAAAATAAAACTGCTCTGAATACGACCCTAGGATTGCCCCTGGCAGCTTCTTTCAAGCCTTTTTTGGATTTCTCAGCATCATTATTTCTGTGGACCACTTAGCAATTTAGGAATACCCTTCCTTTTGGGATTTTCTGTCACTATCTCCTTTCCTGATGACTCTTTCTGAGTCACCTTCCTTGTCTTCTGAAACTTATTGGTCCCTTAATTAAAATGTAGGCATTCCAAAAATTTCCAGCTTGGTCTCCTGCCTGTTCTATTCTGTAGCAGGAATCTGAATCTAAAATGCCCTCCAGGAACATGATGTCTCTCCTCCCTCCAAATCATCTTCTCCAATGGAAGTCAGAGGGACCTTAAAAACAAACAAAAGTGCTGATAGTAAATGCCCTGTACTCAAAACATTCAATGGCTCCTTTTTACTACCAAACAAGGCTTTTTTCCTCAGGATAACATTAAAGGTTTTATGCAATTTGACTCTGTTCTTCTTCCAGGGTTTCATTACCCATCACTTTTTCTCTTCTTGGGAGACCCGTTACAATAGTCACGTTCAACAACACACCATTTGTGGGCTCTAATGTACTCTGTGTTCCCTCAGCTTTTGCTTACACTATTTCCTTTACACCAAATATTCTTTCTCCTCTTCTCCATTTGTTAGTCATTCCAATTCAAAGAAGATTTCTTTTGTGAGGTCTTTCTGAAGAGCATCCTAACCCTCAAATTATCCAATCATTCCTGTTTGCTATCTTTACCCTCTATTTACCCTTCTGATATATATAAGTTTTCAGAGTCCACTTCATGTTACCCTTTACTTGTTCACTTAAATTCTTCTTGTTAAAAAATAACTGGGATAGTGGTGCCTGGGGGTGCTCAGTCGGTTAAGCGCCAACTTCGGCTCAGGTCACAGTCTCGCAGTTTGTGAGTTCAAGCCCCACGTAGGGCTCTGTGGTGACAGCTCAGAACCTGGAGCCTGCTTCAGATTCTGTGTCTCCCTGTCTTTATCGCCCCTCCCCTGCTTGCTCTCTGTCTCTGTCTCTCGGAAATAAACATTAAAAATTTTTTTTATGGGATAATTTTTTTAATGGGATAATTGTCATTAGATCTCTGCGTGTGTACATGTGTATGTATTTTCTCCTCATCTGAGTACTTTCTGTCAGATTATTAGTTTCTCCAGGGCAGTTTTTCCTTCCCTCAGTACTTCACACACTATGCTGTGCACATATCTGGTGTTTAAGGAATGTTTATTCAATTAAAATATGATAGGGAATAATTCAGGCTGGAAAGGAAGAGTGAATAGCCATCAGCTGAATAAAGAAATGGCAGTAGAGGTGAGTCCCACAGGGATAAGGATTTCAAACTGTTTTGTCTTTTAGGAGCATCATAAAAATTCCTTGAATGAAAAAGACTAATATAGGAGACTTCATACTTATGTTTCAGTACTTAACCTTGAGCAACATTCAGGTGTTGTATGAAGGGTGGAGTTTGTCACATCCCAATTTATATGCCCTTTTGAGAAATGGTGACTATCTTTCTCACAATCATCCTTTAAAAAAAATCTGAACAGACATAAAGGAGAAAAATGTTTTCCCAAGTATAATATTACAAAAACTAGTCAATCTCCCTTTTCCAAACTTTCAGGTTTAAAGAATGCTTATAGTCCTTAATTCTATTCAATTTTTTAAATCAATCACTCTTGTGCTGAATATTTTTAAATGAATATGACACTTTGCATGGATCCCATAAATAAACAAAACGTGCACAGCTTTGTTTATGTTAGGAACCTTCTGCTAAGTGTTGCTTCTATTTATTTACTTTTAAATTATGCCAGATTTTTGCAAATTTGAGTCAGTTTGGGGATCAACTTGAAATTTTAAAGACTGGCTATTTATTTTGCTTCTCATACCTTGCAAATATGTTAAAGTAATGGTTGTAAGGGCCAGCAGAAGGTATAAGAGGAAATTATTTATGATAGACTTAATTATGGAAATAGATGTGCTATACCATGAAAATTTCACCACTTCTCTTAATTTAATTTCCTCATTCTCTCTGCTTTCTCCTAACATCCAGAGTTTTTAACCCTATCCCTTATTCTGGAGCTCAGATACTCTTTGACTTGTGTAGAAGAGCATACAAGTTCTGAGACAAATATAAGAGGATTCAGTAGTAATAAGTTGGTAAAGCTTTGCTCAGAAAGCCATGTGGCTAAAAATGAGCTCTTACTTACAGAGAGTCAAAACTGGAATTTTAATTTTTACTCACGATACAATGTTAGTATCCATAAACTGACTTCTCCTTATATATAATCTGGCATGATTCATGAGATTTAGGACTGCTTACCTTTTCAAGAGGGAAAAAACAAAGTAATGGAATTATGCAAGGCAACAACAGACACTGATACTTGTCTCACTAACAGCCATCCAGTCCCCCACCTCCTTCTTCCTCTTTCTCAATTGAATGATGATTAATGTTCAGATATTTCTTTCTTTCTTTTTTTTTTTAAATGTTTATTTTTGAGAGAGAGAGAGAGACATGCATGAGTGGGGAAGGGTCAGAGAGAGACACACACACACGCACACAGAATCTGAAGCAGGCTCCAGGCTCTGAGCTGTCAGCATAGAGCCTGTCATGGGGCTCCAACTCAGGGAACAGTGAGATCACAACCTAGGCCAAAGTAGGACACTTAACCAACTGAGCCACTGAGGCACCCCAGATATTTCTTTTTTTTTTTTAAGTTTATTTATTTATTTTGAAAAAGAGAGAGAGAGATAATGCAAGTGGGGGAGGGGCAGAGAGAGAAGAGAGAGGATCCCAGGCAGGCTTCACACTGCCATCCCGGAGCCTGACACAGGGCTTGAACCCATGAAACTGGGAGATCATGACCCGAGCCAAAAACAAGAGTCAGACACTTAACTGACTGAAGCAGCCAGGTGCTCTATGTTTAGATATTTCTTATCCTCCAGACCGTCATATGCTTCAGGATGATCTCATTGCTAGCTCCTGGGATAGTAGATACTCATAAGACTAAGTCAATCTCAGGGGCGCCTGGGTGGCTCAGTCGGTGAAGCATCTGACTTTGGCTCAGGTCATGATCTCGCGGTTTGTGAGTTCGAGCCCTGTGTCGGGCTCTGTGCTGACAGCTCAGAGCCTGGAGCCTGCCTCGGATTCTGTGTCTCCTTCTCTCTCTGCCCCTCCCCAACTTGTGCTCTGTCTCTCTATGTCTCTCAAAAAATACATAAATGTAAAAAAAATAAATAAAAAAAAGAAGACTAAGTCAACCTCATTCTCTTTGAGAGTGGTTGGTGTGGGTGTGGACATGTGACCTCATTTTGGCTAATGAGATCTTAGCGGAAATCAGCCTTAGTGCTTCTAGATTTTATTGCTCTAAAGACATAGACACGAAACAAGGCAGCCCTTTTCTTTCCTTGAGATGCCTGGAAATGATGATTGGAATCGCTGCAGCAGTAACTGTGAGGGAAATCTGCCTGAGGGAAGACCAAGGTGATGGGGATGATTGAGGAAAGAGATGGGGAGAACGTGTACCATACATGACACACTGAAACTACACATTGTTCTATGCCTGAAGCCTGCCTATCTGGGACCTCATCATTTAAGCCAGTTTGAGTAATTTTCTCTTACATGTAGTGAGTAGAAATCTGACAACTTTCCTTCCCACTATAGTGGAAGAGTAAAAGTTACATTATGTTTTGTATAAGGGAAAGATATAGTATCTGGGTTCTCTTGCAAATAGATTAGTGATCAGTAAAATATCTAGAGGTTAGCTTTCATTGGACCTTGTTCAAATTTTGGACTCGTGAAATTTGGGAAAGAAGTGTAAATCAATGAATGTTGCCGTTGGGTAACTTTCTTTTTCACTTTTCACTTTCTTTTTTTGCTTATATAGCATAGCCAAAATGACAGGAAAAGAATAGTTCTAAAAATAGAGACATTCAAAAGGAAAAGCCATCAAATCATCATCATTTTAAAAGCACCAAGTTCCTGGGGAGCCTGGGTGGGTCAGTCGGTTAAGCATCTGACTCTTGGTTTAGGCTCAGGTCATGAGCTCGTGGTTTGTGAGTTTGAGCCCCACGTAGTCGTCAGGCTGTACGTTGGGCACGGAGACTGCTTGATATAGTCTCTCTGCCCCTCCCCTATTCAGGCTGTCTCTCTCAAAATAAATAAATAAACTTAAAAAAAAAAAAGCCAAGTTCCTAATAGGTAAGAACAACTGGTCTTTCAAGCAGTGCTACCCTTGTAAAATGTTAGCAGTTAACAGAGAATAGGGTATAAATAGTGTCCCCTATTTCAAAAGGTAGTTGTCCCCAAAGAAAGAAATATAACATTATTACAACGATCCAATACACATTATGCTTTTGGTCATTTTATTAATTTTTAATTAAATATAATTCTGTTTCAGCCGCAGTGAGTTAACACAACTAAAATTTTCATGCTATTTACATCGTATTTGAAAAGTAGCTCATGTTGGAATGCGTTTTAGGTACAAATGGGTCCATAAGATGAGAGGGTAAATACAAAATGGAATACGATTTTAAGTTTGATATAGTCTTGTGGTGTATAATTTCAAAGACGGGATGCTAATTTTTTTAATACTAATTAAGGTCACTGTGGCAGTCACTGTTCTATTTAATTGACTTATAGCTGGGATACTGACAAGGCCACTTCTGGTCCCTAGAATGCCTTTGTGCAAATTAGACCCACCAGAACATGGCTTGGCAAGCAGAGCAATGGGCTGGATTCCAGCCCTTACTTGTCCATTTGGCCAGGCATTGTTGTGCAGTGAACAGCTAGCACTAATGTTCTCAGAGGCCCTGAGTTGCAAATTCCAATGTTTAGGTGGACAAGTGTTAGATAATAGGGAGTGCTAAGGACGCCGGCAAACTAGAGACCCCATCTCTAATCACAGCTCCAGCTACTGTTTCCAGAAGGGAATGTAGACACAGGGCTTTCAGATCTCTCAATCTTTGAAAAAGACTGGAAATCTAACTCCAATAACACCCAAGCAGAAGGTGTTTGAGACCCAAATTCAGACTGTAGACTCTGACTTAAGAGAAGGGCACCGCCACTCAGATACTACATTTCTCCTGTTCCTATTGGGTTCCAGAATGTTTCAACTCCCGGGGGAAATGGTACACCTGAGAGAAGTGGGGCAGAGGCCATGTGCTTCATCCACGGCAAGTCTCAAGTAGGAAGGACCACGGATAGTGATCTGAAGGGGAGGGAAAAAGCAATAAATGTGATATTAAGGCTGAAAAGTAGTGTAGAAAATTAAGTACTATGCGGGGAGGAAGCAGTTGTGATTTTCAGGTAGTTTGCCTTTTATAGTACTGTTCTACTAAATAGCTCCAGCACTTTGCTAACATTAATTAAACCTCACAAACCCTGTGAGATAGGTAATTACTATAATTAAACTGATATTCCAGATCAGTAAAATGAGGCTTAGAATGCCCAAGGTCATAGGAAGATTGTGTGGCCCAGTTTGGCAGACAACCTATATGTTCTCACAACACATCACTCCCCCAAGGAGGGCTTCCCTAGCTCTCTCTTTCAATCTCTCTTTCTCTCTCTCTCTTCGTGTTTAGATTAAGGATATAATGATAGGATAAATAAATTAGATCTTTGAGAAGTTAAACTGCAAGTTGATTAGGGAAGCTTAAAGACAATATGGAAAAATACCTAAATGAATGAGCCATATTCCACAAACACACATAATATGCAAATTCCATTTCAATTAATTTCATTTATTTAAAATATTTCCATTTAAATTGCTGGTTTCACTAAATACATCAATAAATCAAGAAACTGATGCACATAAAGCATTCGCCATATTACACAGCAGCATAGAAAAGACTGTCATTAGTTTGGAAAGAGAACACAACAGACAGACAGAAGGAACTCTTCTTGTTGCTATAACTACGGCATAACAAAGGTCAGCACTGGAAAAAACAAAAAAACAAAACAAAAAAACCCTTCCTGGACTGAACATTAACAACTCAGGGATATTATCCTGAATTCTTCATCTTAACAAAGAAAGATAATAATCTTTTATTCTGAAAAGGGTTAATTAAAGATAAACTAAATGGTGGAAACATACATTTTTAAAAAGCAAGCATAAAAAAAAGGTTTTGATTCGAAATGTAATTGCAAATGGGGATATCCAGGTTACACTGGACGTCAAAATCTCAAGCTTAGTAGAAAAAAAAATCACAAACATATTATAAAAAATGTCTTTATTGTATTTTAAAAATGTCAAATTCAAAAATGGTGATTTCAGTGAACATTGCTTAATAGAAAACGGTTTAAAATAAATTTAATTTCAAAATTTTATAGAGCTTAAAAAGTATGATGGCCGTAAACCTAATTTTATGTCTTTACAAAAGCAAATTTTAGAAATAACCTCATTATTAAAATTCTTGGAGGTTTTTTTGTTTGCTTTGACTAACTGGGCAAGTCCTGTCTGGTGATTTGAAGGATCACAAGCCTATTTACAAAATGTCCAGTTTCTGCATATAAATTCATTTTAAACAAAAGCCTGCCTCTTGTCTTTGAGCAAAGGAGAACATTTGGGTTTGAGGCTTTGAGTGAGAATAAAGAGAGGGAGTGAGAGAGGGGACTCTGTTACTTGTGTGCCAGTGTTCTGTAAATCCTGTCAGGTAAGACTTGTGTGCAGAAGAGAATGGCTGAAAACAGAAGGAACAGAGGCTGCCACATTCTGGACTGTCGTCAGGAAGCACGGGCCACTGTGACACTGAGTGCTTGCTGACAGAGGTGCATGAAGTGTTTTCTGGTCAGCTCACACTTGCAAACTTCACAAGATTTCCAAACTTTATATGATTTTATCATTACTTATCTATCTTAAGAAATACACTTTCAGGAAAGCACCCAGCTCCATGCCTGAAGCAAATTTTCCTGGGAGAAGGGCCAGTGAAGGGTGCCTGGATACTGCCAAGCAGAGAAAAAGAGAGACCCTAAAGAGAAACTTGGGGTTCAAACTGCAAAACTATGCTTAGATTTGCTGGTGTCTGGGAGATACTTACCATGACTTGGTGTTTTGTACCAAAATTGACCATTATTTCCTTTATGAGTGAATACTTTGAAAAAATCTGTAAGGTTATTGCTTGTGCTTTCTAATACTCCAAAACCAAAACATACCAAGTAGTTATGGTAAAGTACAAGGAAGCCCGTATCTCGTCAAAATCAAGCCGGTTAGGAAGCCTATGGAAGAAGTGTTCTTCTGGAGACTTCCCTTTCTGGCCTGTTTTTATTTCATTTGTATGGGATTCTGTGTTTGTGGACAACTGTTACACAGCTGAGTCTCAAAGTGGAGTCTCAAAGATGTAATTTTATAGAAATGAGAATTTATATAACAAGGAGTGCCACAAAGAAATAAGAGTGGGCCTAGACCAAATTAGACCTTGTGAAGAACGATACTAAAAATCAATGCCCAGAAGAGCATTTGGTACATTTCTGTCTAGTGCCCAGACTGTATGTAAAAATAGGTGAATGTGTGTACTTTATGAGGATGGTTGATTTGAATATGGTGCTAATGAGGCCAAGGTAATGGGTTTAACCCTGTGAACCCATTATTTTCATTACCCTCAATAGTCACAGATTTTATCCTTAACGGTGGCCAGCCATTTCATAAATTCTTCCTGTTAGTCATTAGAAAGACAAGGCCAGAGAGTGTAGATAGCTTAAGACAAATTTATTATTGCTGGAAAACAGCTCAAAGCACATGACCTACTGTTGGCAGGTTAAGAGTACCAGCTTTGAATATGAAGGTCAGCATTGTGATAATGATGTATCGATATTTAATTAAAAGCGAAAGAAAATAACAGGTGTGCAGAATATTGATTTTTAAGAACTAATTTGATCAAATTCCACTTCTTGAGTCACCAAGAAAATCTCTAAAAATTTTCTAAAATATGTTCACTTAAGGGATTTAAAAATATTATTTCATTATAATAGAATAATTTGCCACAAGCAAAAAAGTCTCTTTTATATAAATAGCAGTACTTCCTCTTAGTTTATGATTCTGTAAGTAAAGGGTTTTGTTGTTGTTGTTGTTGTTGTTTTCGTCTTTGTTTTTTTATAAGGTCATGGTAAAGTGAGGAATGTTGTCTGGAAGAAACGGATGTGCTGGGGTAGAGAGTTCTTGTAAGGTATAATAAGAGATGAGATTCAAAAGATAGGGCCAATCAGAGAAGAGCTTTGAATGCCATCTTATGAATTTTGCATTTTTATCCTACAGGCAACGGAGAGCTTATTTCCATGTTTTGTGTGTGCTACTTTCCTTCAACGTGCATGGCACAGAAGGTTAGGATCTTACCATGTGCCAAGCTTCTATGAGCTGGGACACAAAACTGAGTAAGACACAATTCCTGATACCAAGGATCTCAAATTTGGTAAAGAAGACAGAGAAATAAAAATCCCAGGTAGCTCCAAAGAAGAGTTAAAAAAATTATTCCCTATCCATTTTATAGGTGTATTCCTTCTGTGAAGGATACAGTTATTATTATTCACAGTGTGGATTACGATGGAAAGAGGCAGTTCTCAGAGACTGTAAACACAAATTGGGAAGGTGGCTTCTACAATGTTAGGTGAGAGAGCTCTGCTCACCTTTCCTAACCTGGATGGTGGCTAGTTTTAGCGATTAATAGGGAGCACCTTACTGGTTGGAGGGTTAAATGGTACCTCTGGGTTTTGAGAACACCAGTGAGTAAGCTGCTAATGACTACAATTTATCTTTAAGTTTATTTTATGTTTGTGGTATTTCCTCCGCTTTGGTTACTTATGCTTTCTTTGTTCTTTAGTAAATTCTTGTTTGAATATTCTAACCATAGTTTGGATGTCCTACACGTATTTAAGAAACGTAATTTGTTCCTGGTTGCCAAACTTTCCCCCAAAGTCATTGAGATTGCTCTTAATGGTAGTCTCTCAGGGTGATAATCAGCAAAAATGCTCGTAGGGAAGGAGGAATCTTAAGGTCACTTCTGGGCTGTGTGGACTGTTTAACCCCTCCAGCCTTTTAGTGTTATTCTGTGTGGGAAACTGCCAGCTGTCCACCAAAATCGTTTCTCTACTCCACAGTAATAGAGTTACATCTAGGAAGTGACTGTGCAGCAAACTTTGCAGCTAGTCGTGGCACGTCACAATTCTTGACAATTGCATGTGAGCTGCAGCACTGTGGATCACTTCAAGACCAAGGTCTTTAAGAAGGGATGATGCCTTCTCCATGCCCTTCTGCTTGCTCCTTGTAGTTGGTGAGCAGTCCTTTGGGGACAGCAAAGTGCTGAGATAGAAGGAAACTGGAACCATGAATCACTCATAGAGGAGAATGGTTCTCTGATCTGAAATTCCCACCCTGGGCTGTTTCAGAAGCAAAAAATATACTCCTATGGTTTTTGTGCTGATACATTTCGGAGTCTTTTTGTTAGGACAGATATGCTACCTTTTTAGAGATTCCGGGATAATGGTGATACTGATCATGATGAAAGGCAGCAATGCTTTAATGATATTTCATAGCACATTACAAAATGTTTTCAGAGAAGATACTTTTTCAGGTGATACTCAAGTTGTAATTTTGCATTTTCCCATGAAGATATCAATGAAGCCCCTGTATTCCTGCTTCAGATCACAAAACACATAAAGCAGAGGAAAGGCCCACTTTCAGGTAATCAGAAGCTGTAGCAGGCGTTTTGCAGAGGGAACAAACCTTAACTTTTCGTACTTGTAGAACTGTGGATTCCTAAGAAGAGTTAACAGAGGACTAAGTGTTCTCAGCAATTGTTACAAAACACTGACACATCACAACATAGGACAAGGACTGGTGTGAACCATGACAGATATGCAAGTGGCAAAACTAGTATAACAAATAATAATAAAGGATAAGAGGTAGGCCAGAAAAGAGATATTTCTCTTTATCCCATTTGGCCAAGGATGTAATCAATTCCCTAATCGAAAGACGATGATGTAATATCAGAGCCATGAGGTATATTTTATCATCTGTTCTATATATTCAATTAATGTCATATTAATTAGAGGCCTATGATCATAATTAAAACTAAGGTTCTAGTATGCAGAGAGGGTTTATTGATTAATTAATTCATTATTGATAGACTAGGATAAAGATTAGAAGTGTAAGGCTTTGGAGACAGGATTGGGTGCAGATTTTGCCTTGTTACACATTAAAATTTAAGACTCAATCTTGGTTATCTAATTTTTATGGGCCTCAATTTACTTATTTGTAAGAATGGAAATAATTACCTCATATGGTTAGTGCATAAATATATATTAAAAGAAAGTATCTGCAAACCACTTAGCACAGATCTGATACGGATGGGTCATTAATAGCATCTCTCTTACCAATTAAGACTAAATGGTCTGGAGTTTTTACTTTATAAGCTAGAAAATAAAATTCTTTGGAATCTGGAGCCTATTTTCTCTCATTTGTTTAGAGTTTCATTTTGGAAGTGAGCTTGGTGTATTCTGAAAATGAAAGCAAATATGGCATGAGAAAGCATAGTGTTTTGATTTTCAAAAACTGTTTATTTACGAACTTCAAAACTTTTATTATTGGACTGATATTATAAATATCTTGAAAAGATGGTTAAGAATCTATCAGCTTTGCATTATGTTTTCATTCATTAAAAAGTGCCTATATTGCTGATCAATTTTCTACGATGCTAGGCTCAAAAAAGTAAAAAAAAAAAAAAAAAAAAAAAAAAAAAAAAGAAAGAAAGAAAGAAAGAAAGAAAGAAAGAAAGAAAATGGCCTTCCTTGCTTTTACAAGGAATTAACAAAAGTATAAAAAATCTTATCAGTGAATTTAAGTAATTATTATCCATCCAGTTATTTTGTCTGTAAATGCCAGATAGCCAGTTTGTTTAATTTTATAACCAACTTATTTTATGTTTAAAAAACAGCAAAACATTCATATTAGTCAATGAGTCATGAAAGAATCTTCGCCTCATTTCAGTAGTTACCCACTCTTGGGACATCAACTTCATTTATACACACCACAGTTCTTAACATCTTATCAATAATCAATCCTGTATAGTTGGCAGAATCTTGATATGGTCAAGGTCAATCTTTTGAAAATTCCAATATAAAATGGTTTAAAATATCTTTTCAGTATTTTGTTATTATAAAAGAAACAACTCATTATGATACTTTCCTTCCTTTGCTGAAGATACACTATGGCCTTATTTCAGAATATTGTTTGAATTTTAATACAAAACTTTAGAACACCACGTTAAACAAGTCTATTTTTTTTTTTTACTTTTGTAGCTTAATGTTAGCCGGTCTTAGGAAATTATTATCAAAAAAGATCCATGCTTTTATATATTATTTCATAACCATTTCCACTAGAGCATACTTCAATAGTAGGATAGCATGAATCCAGGAATATCTCATTTTGTTGAAGGCAGCAGTGAAAAAGTTACTTCATAGCTGCATTTATGAGTGAGTTTTATTTATACATGACCTGTGGTAAAAGATTTATCTGTCCATTATTAAGCTCTTTCTCTGAGTGTCAAGAAGTCATAGTAGTATAAAATCAATTAATGCAGATATAAAAGTAGTTTTGTTTGAGTAAAGTTTGAAATTAAAAATAGGGCAGTAAGTTAAAAATCTGAGTTAATACTTGGAACCACCAGATGGAACAGAAAAGAAGGGGATTGGAGGAGAGAGGGAGAGTGAGAGGAGGAAAGGGGAGAGGAGAGGCGAGGAGGGGAGGGGAGAAAGAAGAGAGGGAGAGAAGGACTGAGATTGATTTGGAGATCGGTCAGGCGTCACATCACCAATTTTTTACATTCTGGTATACAAATATTTAAAAGATGTGGACAACAAGAAACCTGATCCGTTTTCCCTTACTTTAAAGCCCCAAGTGATAAGATCTTTGAAAAAGTCTTTCTAGGTACAGCAGGAGAATTATTTAAAAGCCATGCGGCAGGGTGCGAACTAAGAGCATTCTTCAAACAAACGCGACCTTTTCTGTTTCTTGTACTCCTCTCCTCAACCCATCCAGAAAACCCAGACAAGTTTATTTACACACACACACCCGCACACGCTCCCCGCCCCCCCCCCGCGCACACACACACACACACACACACACGCACACGCCGAGAGAGAGCGGCGGAAACGCCCTCTTTCCATCCCTTCCAAGCAATTATCTCCGAGAGCAAAAGAAAATAATCAACGGCCCTCGGTGCTGGGCGTCTGAGCCGGAGAGCCGGGCGCCGGGAGGGAGGGCGAACGGCAGGCGAGCAGGGAAACGTGGCTCCTCCGCCGAGGAGAGGATTTGTGAAGGGGAGCGCCGGCCCGCGTGCGCCTCTTGTTCCCCGTGTAATTTGCAGCCAATCATCAGTAGGTGTCCACGTCCCTGCGTCCTCCTCACCTCGGCGCCAATCACCCCCCCGCCCCCGCCCCCGCCCCCAGCCTCCACACCTCCTCCCTCGCCTTTCTCTCGCGCTCCCCTCCCCCAGCAACCACACACACGCACACACACAAACAGAGAGGGAAGGGGGGAGGGTGAGAGAGAGGGGAGAGAGAGAGAGGGGAGAGAGAGAGGCTCCCCGGCTCCCTCCCTCCCTCGCACACAGCGACTGGAGACGGACGGAGAGCAACGCGCTGGGAGAGGAGAGACCACCGAGAACAGCCCCGCGCTCTCACACATACACTCACACTCGGCTCTTTCCTCTCCCCCCACCTCCTCCTCCTTCCACCCCCACCACTAACACCATCTCCTCCTCCTTCTCTCTGCAACAAGAAAAAAAAAAAGCCATTTACAGGTATTTTTTTTTGATCCGCATATTTATTTATCCCCCCCCCCCCCCAACAGTTTGTTTACAAGTATTAAAGTTGTAATTGGGAGCTGCCAAGACACATCTGGATTTGTGTTTCTTTGTGTTAGGGGGTGATGTGCAACTAATTAAAGGCAGACTAGCAGCGTCTGCAAATTCTAAGGCTCCCCAAATAAAAAGAGACTGGTAAGTGATTGTTCTTTCTCTTTCTCTGGCTTTTTTTCTCTTAAATGTTTGCTGTCCGTTGGGATTGTAAAAGTAGATTATTAATGCTGGAGTCCAGCAATAAAAGGCGTCGCTGTATTAATTTATTAATTAATCTGCACCCGCCCCTCCTCCTGAATGTTAAATATGACCTTTGATCTCTATGTCTCTGGTAGACCAGACATACAATATTAGGCATGGACAGTCACATTGTTTAAAGGCAAAACAGGATCATGAAGTACGGTTGTCTAATTTAGCTTTGGAATAGGACTATAGTTATTTGTGTGTGTTTTATTTTGTTTTTTAAAGAAAATCCAAACAATAGCTGTGGCTTAGGTACCTTTTTCATGCTCCAGAGATGCATTGATTAAACAATAATGACCTGGATACTGGGCACAATCATTTTCTACAGTTTCTGGTGGCATTAAACCTTGAGGGAGGGAGGGGGAGGTGATGGCAATAGGAAAAGCAAGGAAAGCTTGTGTTTGGAAACAGCCCTCTAATACTCTGGAAAAGGGACATTAAATTATTTCTTTATTTGGAACAAGGTCAAAAGACTAAAATACTGAATTTTTTCCCTCCACTCAATGTGATAGCTAATGCATGGTTGGCATAACTAGTTTTTACTGAGTAGCAGTTATTATGGTCTTGCAGTTACAATGTGATTCGCAGAAACTGAAGCTATATGCATCATCTTGCTGTGTCTTCCCCTACCCCCTTCCAAGCATCAAGAATATTTAGCCAGGAGCATTTGGGGGGCACCCTTTGTATTGCCATCAGACCTCTGAAGGGAGCAGTTTTCCCTAATGCGAAACCACAGAGGTGGTTCCTGAGTGATTAGGGGCTTTTGCTGTGATTGAAAGATGCCTGCTAGCTTCTAATCCAGCCTGGGGTGAGGTTCCTTATCTTGATTTACTTTGCCTAATAGGGATTTGTTTACGTAAACCCCTCTTTTTAGGGCACCTCATCAGCAGGTCTTGAAGTTTTTGCACTTGGAGTTTGGGCATAAATGGTTCATTAATCTAATTATAACCATAATTACTATAATTGATATCCATTTTGAACTGAATATTTGAGACTACTGGGCCCCCATTTAGAATGCCCTGAACTCCACATTCCAGGCCAATATGTGGGCTTCAGAAGATGTCACCAAAAGATATTCTGCTCCCCCCCCCCAAAATCTGGAAACAAAGAAACTGGGTTTTTTAGGTTAATATACACTTTATGTCTTTGCATTACTTCTTAAAGGGCTGAGATGTACCTCTTCCTCTGTGATAAACAACTAAAATATCTCTTCCTAAAGCATAATAATGGCCTATAAGCAAAGAGATGAATGCAAATACCCAGTTAACATTAAACTTTCCTTTTAAAAAGAGCAAAAGAAAAAAATCTTTTTAAAGGTTATTTCTTCAGGTAAACACCACCTTAAGAGATCTCCCTTCCTCCCCCCCCCCCATCTTTTACTCAATGTAAAAAGCAGTGAGTATGAGAGATTCTTAAAAAAAAAAAAAAAAAAAAAAAAGTCCCATGCTTTCCTCTTGTCTTGGGAAGAGACAGGAGTCTCCATTTGGAATTATTGGGAATATTCTTACAGAGGCTGCAGGCACTTGGTTTAAAACCTGTGACATTGTTTGTATTATTTTTAAAAATTTGTATCTAGTCCATCTTTCTTTTCTTTCTTTCGTTCTTTCTTTCTTTTAAACAAGTAGAACACCACCCTCTTACCCCCACCAAGCCCCACCACCAAATGGCTTGTACAATTGAGACCTGTCCTTGGTCCATTGAATTAAGACCCTAACAGAGCCAGCTGTGCTGGGATTCAAACTAATGACCGCAGACACAGAAGGACACTGTGGCAGCTGGTAGTTCTTTTTTCCCTGCCTCTTTAGTTCGGATTGTATGTGGGCAGTCTCTCAGCTCTCAGTTGTATTGTGTTTGCTTACAGTTTATACTCGGATGTATTGTAGACTTTCTCAGTACTTCATTTGCTAATTTCCTGTTCATTTTCCTCATAGGGCCATTGCTGTTTTCTACTTTACAGCATTTGCATGCCCAGGCAGCACTTGTTCACACATTTCATAATGTTTAAATGCCCTCTGCTTATAGGTAGTATCGCCCTCCCACCCCTGATTTGCATGTCTTTAGCACTCCAATTGCCCTTTTCCCTCGGCATTTGTCACCCCCGTCTTTCCTCTTTCCCTGGGTATCCTGGCTATTAATACATTTTCTCTGGAGGGTTATGAGAATAGGGGGGAGGAGCTGCGGTGTGCTGTGGGGTGGGAGGGAGTGGGTTGGGAGCGTGTGTGGGGGGGTGGGCGGGAATCGGGGGGTCACGTCTTGATGATTGTCATGCAAACGACCTGACGAAGAATGCGGGAGCTCTCAGTGTCTGCGGTGGGGTGGTGAGGGAGGCTGTTTATTTATTTTTAATCTTTTTCCTCGTGCAGCTCGTTGGAATGACTTTCTTTATTTTAGTTGTAACAGTTGGAGGATAATGCTAAGGAAGACGCTGCCTGGGAATTCACCGTCTGTGGAAATGCGCCCCAGAGAGGAATAAAGCAGTCCTCACCTTGCTCTCCCCATCCGGACCCACTTTCCCCTCCCGCCTCGGCCCCCACCCCGACACCACCATCACCCCCTTCCCTCCCCCCCACCTCCCCCCCTTTCCCACCCAGGTGTCGGACCAGGCGGTCCCCACTTCCACCCTGCACCCCTTCTTCCCCCCCTGCACCATGAACACCAATGTCTGCGTGGAGCCCGGGCCGAGCCCGGAGGCCCCGGGCTTGCCCAAGGAAAGCCACCTGCCCGAGGGGGCCCTGAACAGCCTTGTGGATTACAACTCGGAGATGGAGCGCTACCGCTCCTTTGCCACCTCCTTCTACAAGACCAACGGGGGCGCCTTCCCGCAGGCGGCCAAGATCGCGCGCATCACCACCCCCATCTTCCCCAGCAGCGCCGCCGCCGCCGCGGCCGCCGCGCGCATCGGCATGTCCCCCTGGAACTGCGACAACGCGGCCACCGCCGCCGCCGCCACCGCCATGCTCTGGGGCAGCGGCGGGGGCGGGGGCGGCGGCGGGGGCGGCGGCGGCGGCGGGGGCGGCGGGGGCGGTGGCGGGGGCGGCGGGGGCGGCAGGAAATCCTCCTCCGCCGCCGCCTCCTCCTCCGCCTCCTCCTCGGCAATCCTCCCCGCCGGCGGTGGCGGCGGCGGCGGCGGCGGCGGTGGCGGCGGCGGCGGCGGCGGCAGCAGGACCAGCATGCACCACCGAAACGACTCCCAGAGGCTGGGGAAAGCTGGCTGCCCGCCAGAGCCGTCGTTGCAAATGGCAAATACTAATTTCCTCTCCACCTTATCCCCTGAACACTGCAGACCTTTGGCGGGGGAATGCATGAACAAGCTCAAATGCGGCGCTGCTGAAGCAGAGATAATGAATCTCCCCGAGCGCGTGGGGACTTTTTCCGCTATCCCGGCTTTAGGGGGCATCTCATTACCTCCAGGGGTCATCGTCATGACAGCCCTTCACTCCCCCGCAGCAGCCTCAGCAGCCGTCACAGACAGTGCGTTTCAAATTGCCAATCTGGCAGACTGCCCGCAGAATCATTCCTCCTCCTCCTCGTCCTCCTCAGGGGGAGCTAGCGGAGCCAACCCGGCCAAGAAGAAGAGGAAAAGGTGTGGGGTCTGCGTGCCCTGCAAGAGGCTCATCAACTGTGGCGTCTGCAGCAGTTGCAGGAACCGCAAAACGGGACACCAGATCTGCAAATTTAGAAAATGTGAAGAGCTAAAGAAAAAACCTGGCACTTCACTAGAGGTCAGAGGAGATGATTTCTTGTTTCCCAGTCTCCCCCCTTCCCTCCTCACTCCCCTCTCTTCTCCCCTTCAGGGCTTCTTGTCTGGCTTGAAGATGCAGTACCCCTTTCCTGAAGCTTCCTTCAGGTTGTAAGATACAGTCGCAGGTGGTTGCGAGGGCACGGCCTCTCCACCACCCTCCCCAGCTGCACTTCGCGTGGAACTGGCCTCCAGATGGGGGGGGGGGGTGCGCCCCTCCTTTTTATCTGTGGTGGTAAACTAATGTAATTGGTTTAAAAAAATCAGAAGTTTCACATTCAGTATGGTCAAAAATGCCCCCCTCCCTCTTAGTATTAGTTTTAAAAGCACCTCTGCCCAAAGGATTGGACACTTCGCGTTTTATATACTTTTATAGGCTAAGGGAGACTTCTTAGTGGCCCAGTTATAACAGTGAGGGCACAGTTTGTGGCACAAAAGCCTATAGTTCCATTAAAACACAATCGGAGTGATCATTGAAGCTGAAATACATGCTTTCAAAAGGGTGTTCTACCCCCTTCTAGAATAGTTTTTTTTTTTCTCTCTACCGTGATAAAAAACGTTTCTATTTTCCATTTTCTGCATATCTGGTGTTTTTTTTTGAGAAAGCAGAAATAATATGGAAAGCTGAACACCACCTGCAATTTTTAAGAAGGATGTGTCTAAGAATAAAGGGACGAAATTAGTTCAGTTCGGGCAGGTGATGGTAATTCTATTTAAGAATTGTTTCAGGTAGTTTCAGAAACAAATGATTCCAAAAAAATTTGGTTACCAAAGTATATTTCCTTTGGGCTCTGCATCTGACAAAGTAACCATTTTTGTGGTCACAAAATTGTTCTATACACCAAGCACAGTTTCGACTGATACCCAAGATGGTCAATAATAGTTTCTTTTTCCTATATGACCTTACAACAGGCATGTACTGATTACCACTAAAGTAATTGTTAAATTAGGCTTTTAATTATGTTAAATACAAGGAGTGATGTGTCTGGTGGAAATTTCATATGGTAACTTGATCAAAACAAAAAGGGAAAAAATGTACAATCATAGGTAAATGGTTTTAGTGGAATGTTTAACAAAGAAATATGGAAAAGTAATCGTATTTAGTCCCTTGATAAAATTTGCAGAGTAGATGGCAGGATGTTCATATATCCTTGAGAATGTAGATAGTGGATTTAGCATTTGGGAATGTTCTATGGGTCAGGTTATACAGTGAGACTGGCTCTCACAAGTTGTTATCAGAGGGCACTTGCACATTCTTTTTAAAAATTGCGAGCACTGTTTCAAGGAGTTTTCTCCATGAAGGAGAACCTCTTTAAAAGGTTAAAAGAGGAAAGTTAAAGAATTCTGTTGCAGGTTTGAACACAAATAAGATACAGATTTTTTTTTAAGTTTTATTAATATACAAAGCAAATGGCACTTTGGGATTCCAAAAAAAACCACAGTGATGTATTGCTATCATTATTGATTGTGATCAGGTCCATCAAAACATTGCACTTACTCCTCCTTAATAAGAGAATCCATCTCTTTGTCAAGAGTTTGACTTTACTTCAGAGTGGTTTACTACATTTCCTTTGGCAACGCTGCTTAAACAAAGATAATAGCAATTATCAAAATGCAGGTCTATCTATTTTCTTAGGTGGCAAAAACTAGTTTTTAGTTTTTGAATTGTGTGTTTCTGGATTAATTTATTGCAAATTACCTCTAGGTCTCTAAGGCCTATGGGAATTAAAATTCAGTTCATGGTAAAATTTCCTGTTAATGCCCAGTTGATAAGGACTAGATGGCTTTATTTTTCCTCTTTAACTATATAGTATGTAGCATAATAGATTTCCTGTTGCAAGTAGGCTACACCTTCAGCTAGACCCATGGCCCAGCCTGCATCCCGATTTAGAGTATGCAGTGGGTAGGACCACTGAATAATTCTGATTTACTTAGTAAATAACCGCTCTGAAGGAGCTTAATGTGGCTATCAATAGGTTTTCTGCACAAGTTTCTATGCTGATTTATCAGTCTAGACAAATTTCATAAATGTCCATTTTTTTCTCATTTGGGTAGTTTTCCCACAGACTTGTTGTGATGTTTAAATTCCTTAGACAGTTTGATCACAGATGATCCCATAGTACTACCTTTTCTTTTAAATCCACGTGCACAAAAGTTCTGTTGATCTTCAGAAAATGGGGTGTGGGTGAGAAGGGAAACAAATTTCAGTCTTCATAGAGCTCTCTGAAGATGTTTTCCTAACTACATACTCCTTCCTACAAGAAGGTCATGGTTCAAGGCTAAGATTGTTAGTGGAATGCTATTTGGCAGAAAGAAAAAGTTTGGGGGAGGGGTTTTGTTTTGTTTTTTAATTGGCTAAGACTCTATCTAGCTTATTTTAAAAAGGCAATGGCAGCCTTAAGCACATGTGTAACCACACAGTTATGGTTGTAGGAAACCAGCTGGATGCATGTCAGAGTGACAGGGTTTACATGACTGAACCAAAGCTGGAGCAGTGTTTGCTGGTGGGTGAAAAGTCCCCTGCTGACCTGCTTCCCTCTCTAATTTGGTTCCTGTAAGTTATCATCATCTGTGGAGATGTTTTAGAGATTGGATAGACTCCCTGGCTGAGGATAATGATTTGGGGTTTCATTATGGGTATTACCTGTGGACTTCAGGTTTAAGTTCAGTAGCTAATATTGGTTGGCTTTAAGTTATGGACACCAATTAATAATTGCATCATAATCATTAGTTTTATTCTTACTTATCATTTCAAACCTCATGAGTCCTTCTTTCCATTGACTTATTCTCCTCCCAAAGACTGGAGGCTTAATCAGATTTTCAGGGTGAGTAAACTGAAATTAAGACAGATTCACATGGATGTTTTGGGATTCTTGCCCACATTTTTTAAAGCCTCCTCTCTGGCATTCCTTTTAGAACAACCTAACTTATTTTCACATTTTCCTGCTTCATCTCATGTTAAGAGCATCTTAATGCCTTGGAAATATGTTTATAAAATCACCCTCTTGATAATATTCCATAAGATAACAATGCACATAAAACAAATTTAGTTTTTCTGTGATACTGTGTATTTGCATAGAACACTGTTCATTTAGTCAATTACTGTATTAAAAACTTGTCACTAATTATTCAAAGCAGTTATTACAAATACTATGTGCCCTTTTTGCAACAAAACTTACCTTAAAAACTTGCATCCTAAGTGATCAATATTAAATTGAGAGGTTTTAATAAACATGTGATTATGCATTATGATAATAAGTTACATAATAGCACTTTGTCTCATGGAAAGGTAATCAATCCTTCAGTTTTCAGATTCACAGTAGTTACATTTCTGATATGAAGATCTAACTTTTTAAAATATCTCAGCCTCATATGACTCAAGGGATAGAATCATCCCTTGGGCAACCCCAGCCTCTTAGTCCCTGAACATTGTTCAGGTGACATGATTGATCTCTGTGGGACAGCATTAGAGACCACACAGATCTGGTTTCTCTCCCATTAGCTGATTTATGGAATTACATTAGTAAGCAGCACCTCAGGAGATTTCCCTGCCCCCACCCTTGGCTCTCAGCTCTAAGTTACACACTGGCATCACAAGCTGGAGAAGGGACTTGAAAAGGGTACCTTAGAGGGAAGAGACTGAGAAACTAGAAACTCAAGAAAAAGAACAATTTCAATCAATTTCCTCTCTTTTCTCTCATTAAAAAATTTATCTGCTGAATATACAGGCCAACAGTTTTGGTTGTGCTTCTCAGGAGTTTGGTGGAAAACATCCAAATATTGCCCCAAACTTGATAACTTGATTTTTTTGAGGAGTGTTTTAGGGGAGGAGGGACGCGTTTCTTTATATATGCTATTAAGTTCTGAGAGCCCCAGCCACCCAAATGACAATTGTAGAATTCTGGACAAAGCATTGTCTGCAAGGGAGATGGTTCCTGTTTCCCAAAGAAGTTCATTTGTAGACCATGTATAAAATAGGGTGTCCTTCACACTCAGCATCTGTCTAGTTAAATAATTGACCATGTTAATAAGTTTTTGAAGTTTGGTGACTTTTACATAAAAAATTTATAGGTAAATACGGATGTTTCCTATCTTAAAGTGAAACATCCACCAGTTTGTCATTTTATATCATAATTTAAAAATGAGTTCTCAATTTTTAGTTTCAAAAATCAAAAACATGCCAGTTTATAAAAGCGTAAATTTTTGTTTTACTCTCAAAATGCGAATATATAACTATCAAGGGAAAGAGGAAAGTTTTCAATCAACTTAAACAAAATGATAGGATATTAACAGGTGGGTAATATAGAAATAATGTACGAAAACGATCCTGAATTTCATAAGTGATAAGAAAAAAGTTCAGAAAAGTTTAACTTTGACTAAAGTCAACTAGATTTGTGGTCAAGGCATCGTACTGTCATACAAGCCCTGTGCGATTTTCCTTCTATCACTAGATTTAGTGCAAGGTGGTCCAAAGTTGTTTTTAAAAGGACCATACATTTTCAATAATTCCTAAATGCAAATAATACCCCCACCCATCCAAATATCATGAAACTTCTAAGCAATCTTTGGCATGGCAATTAGGAATAGTAAAATAAAAATAATTAAAATTCATATTTAAGGTATCCTGTAGGAATGTTTGGGTGAAATCCGACTGTCCTCAAACAAAATACAAACCAATAAGCAACCAGAAAGCCAATCAGAACAAATCCGTAAAAACGACAACAAATTTTAGGCTAACCAGATAAAAATATTGGACATTTTAAATAAGAATGAAGAGTGTATCTATTGATTAGGAAAATAAACAAAAGTTACTTGATTCCTAAACTTTTTGATGAGCTGATTACAGAAACAGTGCTGTATATTTTGGTTAGCCTTAGTCAGCTGTTTTCCTGGGTGAATAGTTAGGAGTTTTGTATAGTCAGACTTACAGAATGATATTAACAGAGTAAATTAAAAAAAAAATCGTCTGTCCACTAAAAATGGAAAGGAGTGCAAACAGGTGGGCATTTCATCCATATTTGCTCTAGTTTGCCAGGTTGGAGACTGATGATCTATATGGGAGTGACCCTGGAAACCCTGTAGGATATCCCTTCTGGATTCACAAGTAATATAAACTACTTGCGTAGGTCGAAATGTGTTTTTAAAAACTCTTTTGAAATAGTTGGTACTTAGAACTGTTCAAACTGTTCAGACTCAGTTGGTTAGATTGTCTGAATGCATAGTTCGTTTTTACCCGAAAACAATTCACCTTTTAATCTTGCTTTGAGAAAGCATAACAAAATGTCCTACTGTCCAATAAATTTCACAAGAGTGTAAATGCTTCCATTTTTACATGTTTTCTTATATTATGCAAAACATTAAACTAATACATTCATTATGTAAAAATATCTAATCAAATTAGTAGCTTAAATTCAAGAGTTAGTGAATGGCCCAAGTATATATCTACATTGGATAAAGGACTCACATCTCTTTTAGTTTTCCTTTATTTTTAGATTAGTCATTAAAAGGCAAAAATGCACCCAAAATAATGGTAAACTCTTCCATTTTTATGTGGGATTTTCAGTCACTGATTAGAATGTAGATGATCTTGGTTGGGAACGTGGAACACTTGAGAAAATACCATCTTTTACAAACATTTGTTTTCAAGAATACTTTTTATTGTAATCAGTGTAAATTTTGAAGATTTTGCACATGTGTAATTTTATTCCTTCACTTGCTTTGTGGTGCTTCTGTTCATTCTTGACATAGTTTTTCATCTGGCATTATGCTCTTGTCCTTATGAGTTTCAAAATATTTGGGGGAGCGGCACAAGGGTGGTCTATCTTTCAGTCGTATCTCGTTCCATCACATACAAACACCTGTCCTAAAATTGAATTATTCTGCACGTTAATCGACAAGCCTCCCTCCATTCAGCATCATATGTTTTCTGTTGTTTATTGAGTTATGTTGCACCATACTTCAGATGCGACAGCCATTTAATAATGTTGAAGACTTAGCTCTGCAGGGGCTAAAAGGATCCCAGCAGGCTTGTTAACTTCTACTCTAAAACATTATGAGAATTTTTTTTTTCCTCTGTGAAACTTCGGAGCTTTCCCTTAATTTGTTTTAACAGCCTAAGAATCTGAAGCCAGGTATGAGAGCGAGCCTGTTAAATTTGTCCTGTTTTTCCTTTTCTTAATATTTAATGCATTTATTTCACATTACATTACTGACTCTAAAGCAAATGGCAAAGCAAAAATTACTTTTTTAAGGAAGTAATATTCAAGATGTATTTCTTTGATATAAAACCAAATACAGATTATATTAGGAAAGTATACTACTAGTTTCTTGGCTTTTCATTTCTTTTATAATTAAAAATTATATTCGGGCCATGTGGCCACATTTAGATGATGTGTTATGGGAAGAGCCCATAGTATTGGGTACCTTACAGTTGAAATGTCAGGTACATCAGCATAACTTATCTGAACTTTATTTCCTCATCTATAGAATGGGGATAATAATACCCACTAGCTTACAACTTTTTGATATTATATGTAGGTCTGTATACTCTGCATACTGAAAGATGCTATGCAATTTCTCATTCCTATTTTAAAGTCGTCAATGAAAAGTAGAGAATAAGACAGTTATGTTTACAGATAATTCAGTACACAGGCAGGCTGCTTATAGTTTTCAGAAATTAAAGCCCAGATAAACTCTGTTGTAGCTTGTGTTTTCTGGATTTTTGCTTTAATCATCCAGTTCTCCAAATAAGTGGCTTGATTTCACTTGGAAAGAGATAAACCTGATAAACAAGTTTTCCTTGTTCTTGTATTGTCAAATGCCCAGGAAAACTGCACAACTCACCCAGTCAAGTCAGTCAATGTGATGAGCCAAATTAAACACATTAGTGTGCTTCCTCCTTCCTCACCAAAGGCACACCATTGCCATTAATTTCTCTAACTTTTAATGGGGGCGGAGGGTGGGGGAGAGTGTATGTGTGTTTCCCTTTAACTCAATACCTTCGTTTGGTTACTCTTTATTTGACAGACATGGGGAGTTATTCTAAATGTGAATTAGTTTAAGAAAATCATTGTGAAAAGAAATGGTTAAATGCTTGTGAATTCTAGTTGGAGAACATATTTAATAAATATTGGAAAGGTTTACTTTTGTTTTGAAAGATAAGTGTGGGGGGGGAGCGTAAAACAGGTAGATATACATTCTGAGATAAAAAGTAAAGTAACTATGAAGAACTTTCCTTTTTCTTAATAAGGAGAGAATATTTGTGAGGTAAAGAAAGTTAGTGAGCGATAATAGAGAAGGCTGATGGTTTTCTGGGAGAAAATAGTGATAAACCCTAAGACAGGTGAGATACTAACCCAGAAAGCGCTAAAAACCAAGTAGAAAGGAATATTCAAGTCAGGATGCAATGCAGTATCTAGAAGGAACTTTGTCAAGGCAGGATATGGATGTCTGCTTTGCTTCAGCAGTTACAGAAGTTTTGCAAAGAATGGAAACTATAAAATGAGGGAATATAATATTTTTATGACTTCACTCAATACATTTGGTTTGGGAGTCAGAGCTAAAGCTCAAGTTCAGTGGAGTGGCAGCTGAATCAGAGACAAGGAAAACAGATTGTGTTATAGCTGATGTTATTATTTTTACTTATGTCTTTGAAACATTTGGTAGAATAATTCCAAAGTGTAGCTAAAAGAGAATGCTTCCAAGATGGGTGGAAAATGGTGTCCCATTTGGATCTCCTCTGCATCTAAATTCATACTTTAGAGGACATTCTTGAGAACGTGAAGAAGTGTCAAATTGGTGAAAACTCTGCTGAAAATGCAGTTTCCTGGTCAGAAATTAAACACACACGCACACACACACACACACACACACACATACACACACACACACACACCTGGATGACTGATAGAATCAAAAGGATAATGATCTAAGAGGATGAGAGGGGAAAAGGGTATATGTTTATACATCACCAAGACTTATGGCATTTCTGTATATTTCAGCAATTCTGGCAGATTCCAGAGAAGGTGTATTTTCTTCAAAACCTTACGGAGTGAAAAAAAGCGGAATACATTTTAAAAGAAAGATAGACTATGTACATTTAATACATTTAATTGTGCAGAAAGGATGATTGCGAGTGTTGGTGAATTGGTGGTAGAAAAATAACTGTGCTGGTGAAAGATTTGTCTATGGGAAATGTTCTTGTGTGTAGGTAAGATGAGACCAGTGATGGTTTTGGTGGAGTCAAAAAAAAGGGAAAGAGCTAAAATTCTCAGTTGTATATAGATGGATGAAAATTGAAAAGATGTGGAATCTTCTAGTAAGCATTAAATATTTCGTGTGCTCTAATTTTCATCCATGAAAAACAAAGTAGAGAACACTGGCCTTTTCTGTGCCCAAAGAAATATAGATCTTTTGTGTAAGTCTGCTGTAGAGAATTAAATTCTTTATGAAGTGGAGTGGTTTTTGGATTTTCCTCATGTGATTCTCTTCACATGAATATGTTATTTGTGTGGCGTAGAGCTGTGTTTTTCAAACTGCAGGTGACAGAACATTAGTGGTCCATGTGTTGGCTTACCACAAGGATTTTTAGAAAGTAGAACAGAACAGAGTGGAACATAAAATATATGAGTGCAGCACATATAGTAAGAGTACATATTGTTAAACTTCTGTTTCAGTTTGTATGTATACATAAATGTATGTGTATGCATGTACTAGGCTGCTATGTAAAATGTATCTCTAAGTGTTGGTTGCAGTCAAAAAAATTTGAAAAACACTAGTTTAGTGGCAGCAACAACACTATTGAACAAGTCTGTAGTGAGGAAAGAAATTATATTTGTAAATGGAACAATGTTAACAAGATAAAGAGTAAAATTTAAATGTCCTTCTTAAATAGTGTGTCTTTACTTCTCCTAGGCAGGTCTGTACCTATGCTGTATAATCCTGAATACATGGTATGTTACTGAGCACATAGAAAACGCCTGATAAATTCAATTCAATTTAACAAATCTTCAGGTAGGAACTCTTATTTTCTAAGGTTTGTGGTAAGTGCTGTGGATGTATACATACATATATGTCCATACACACACACACACACACACAGTTGCTTAAGGACCTTGAATTTTCTTTATTTCTACCTTTTACATACCCATCGAAATCCCTAACTCTACATCTTAGTCAGCCCTCCATCTAATATACTTAATTTCCTACTTCAGTCTCAACTCTCAATCCAAGAAATGGACACATTTAAAATGATATAATTGAATTAAAATGATATAATCGCTCTGGAAGCAATCTCGTACCTATGTATAAGCCTTGGGATTCCTTGATTCATCCTTGGCTTAGTTCTTCCCCAGATTTAAATAAGAAATGCAAATTGCTGTTTATGATCTCTGCTTGGTTACCTCACGTGATTATGTGATGAAGTATTAAGTTTTCTTTAGTGTTCTAGAATTTGTCAAGGAATAAGAAAACAAAAAGAATACTTGCCTTGAACATTTGAACATACTGAGAATCTACAGTATGACTTGTTATTTCAAGTGTATTTTACAGAGTACTGGAAACTCTTGTTTGACCTGAATAAAAAAGAAGTAAAGGAAGAAAAGGAGGGAGGGAGGGAAGGGCAGGGAGAGTGTAGTGTTACAGATTAAAGGGAAATCAGAAAGAAGCATATTGGTAGAAAGGATTGTCATGCTCAAGGTCATCTTCTTGAGTCTGGTTTAAAGAAGAGATTGGTAGAAATAGTTAATGTCTCAAAATTTCTGGAAAGATGCTGTAAGTCTGAGCTTAGACCCTCTAGAACCCCTCAGCATTGTTTCTTTTCATTTACCATAATGAAAAAAATAGTTTCACAGAAACTAGGTTTTGTTTAGTGTTGTGGTTTTTTTTTCCTTTTAATTTCTCTTTAAGATTAATTAACTCAGGTCTACAGTTAGAAATGTAGCAAAGCCAAGGTGAGAAAACTAATGCTCAAAATGAAAAATAGTGTTTCGGGAGACAGAGGCCATCCTCTATCTATAAACAACTCATTTTTCAAAAATAACTGTAGTTTTTTGTGGCTATACAGAGGACTTCCTGGAAAATACAGAATGTACATGCAAAAAAGACTCCAGAAAAGTGGCAGAAAGAATATTAATCACCACATCTTATAAATTCTATGCTTGAAAAAAAAGTTCGCTTATTAATATACTCTGCTGGTTAGTTAGCTTTGTGAAGGTGGCTATGTTTGCACAAAGATGGGGCAAAAGATATTCATAGAAAAAGAAGTAATATATGGAAACTCTCTGAGGAGAAATTTCAATCTAAACATTTGAGGACTTGCTCTAGCACAAGATTTGCTGATATTATGGTAGTGTAGAATGCTTAAGAGTATATATCCTCTTAATGAGGGACATTAACCAAAATATATTTCTAAAGAGCTAGATAAACACGTAATAACTTGATAAAGTTAAATTATAATAGTTACTGACTATATGGCGTTTAATTTTGTTATTTAAAAAGAAAAAAGGAGAGAGACCAAAAACTGCATGTTATTCTCAGAAATATGGTTTTAACCAAGTACATTATTTTGATGATAACATCTTTATGACCAAAACATTTGGAACTGACTCTAAATTCCTCTAAGTAATTCATGGACCTAAAACATTCTCTGTTTTTGGGCTGGGTCTATAGAAGTGGTTGGAATTTTGTCATAGAGGATTCCAAACCAGATGCAGTCCAGTGACCACATCCAAGATGCTAAGGAACTTAGCCTAGTGAGAAAAAATTTTATTAAAGTTATTTTCACTTTTTATATAATACAGAAAAAAAATATTTCTCAAATTCTCAGATCTATAATAATTCAAAGATAAGCACTGTAATTATAGAGGTTTGGTGTAACTATTGTGTTTCATTTGAATACATGTTAGAGACTATCCAAATCATAGCTTTGATAGTTTTAAAAAGTCACCTCTTCATATTTTTAATGTGGCTTCCCATTTTCTCCCATTTTACAAGAATATTTCCACAGTTCACTGTCTACTTTAAAATCAATCAACATCTTCAAAATGGTCCAACAACTTGATCAAGAAAAGAATGATGGTCGTTTTTCAATAGCTGATCAGCAATGATCTTACCTAAAGGTATCATTGCATGAAACAGGATTAGTAGAGTGACTCTGAGGGGACATAGAATTATCTAACTTTTGTCTCTGTCAGATAGGTAGGTAGGTAGGTAGGTAGGTAGATAGATTAAGATTCATTTATCATATAACCACATGTATTTGTATATATATTCATAAGTGAAATCTAAGCATATGGAACATATAAGTAGAATTAATTCTAATCATTTTTATAGTATTGATGTTATTAATCTAATTTTTGCTTTTTAATCTGTTTTACATTTAATTTCCTTTCACACTCCCTCTAAGAACTTTTAACATAGGGTTAAAAATACTGTATATAATTGTTTTTCAGAAACACCTTTTTAATTTGTGGACTGTTGAAATTTTTTCTTCTTTCTGCGTACCATCCCCTTACAGTTTATTTTTATATGTCCAAGAACATTTTCATCACTAAACAACTCATCTATAACACAATAAACTTACTTATTTATTAGAAAGATGTGACTTGAAGTGTTTTTACCAAAATCAGTTGAAATATAATCCTACATAGCATTATCAAGAGACTTGCTTAAATACAGTAGTTGCATTAAATACTAGGACCAAAAGTGGGCGCCTTTTTTGTCACTTTGGGACCCATGTCCAAGTCATGGCATCCAGCTGTTACTTTCCTTCCTACCAACCCACTCCTATTCTTTAGACACACATTCTCCTTTAGGCAGTTATTTTCCTAACGGGCTCTACCACCACATTGATGTGACTTTAGCATCTGTATTACATACTACAACAACTCAGCTTTCCATCTACAAAGGTTAGCTAGGTTTGTCTTGTGAAACGTCATGCTGTCGTAGTCTAAAACCATCACAGTGGTGATGGTGAGGGTGGTGGTGTTCGTGTAGGAGGAGGCGGAAGAGGAAGAACTGTCAATATTGGCAAAGCAGAAGGAGTGGTAGGAGCAATGGCCTGCAGAGAATGGATGCTAATGAAAAAACCATTGCGAGTTCTCCACCATTAATCAGAGAAATCCTGGCCATAAACGTCAATTTGAAAACCAAAAAAGTTGAGTTCTCCTTATAATCATATTTAAGGCCTCCAAAAAAGTGGGTCATAAAACATATCCAGTTACTCATTTGGTTCTTTCTTTCATTTAGAAAGGGGCCTAATATTCCAGTTAGTGGTAATACTGATAAGTATTTTTAGTTGACATCTGGATAATGGCCAAAACAAAATGTGAGTATACAAAAATGTGAGTATAATATATATATTATACAGTTATATGATAAATGAATCTGAATTATGAGGAAAGTTAGTCTGATGCATATCACATATGTGATATATATATATATCATGCATATATCACAAATAGATATCGTACATATATCATATCACACATATGATATATATCACATAGTATATAAGGCATATATATTACAATAGAACAGAAAAAGAAAGGTGTAATCTAAAAAGTAGAAGCTATACTTATATTAATTTATATATTTTAATTGAGGTATTGTTAACAAATAAAGTTGTTTATGATTGTAATAACAGTAAGTTGTTAGACTGTGAGATTATCATATATCACAAAATAATTGTTCTCTCAGATTTACTGACCTATGCTATACTTGTGCTTGCTAAAAGTTCTAGCAAAGTAGTGGGTTACTGGTCTATGATTTCTACAATATATTAATTATAAATAGGATATAGAAAAATATTTCTGCTAAAAAATTTTTGGTATGTCTCTAACATTTTCTAAGTATCATTTTAGATCATAATTATTAATTTTATCGATGTACTGTGTGTATTCCCATCCACAATATTGTATATAGAATAAAATTTTTCCTTCTCCAAGTAGGTTTTGAAATTTTGTCAGTCAAAGAAATTGAGAACCTATGTAACTTGATGTTTTAGCATTCTTTGTGAACCAAATCAGAAAAAAAAAAATGTAGTTTTCTTCACCATCAGGAATCCTTTTCCTTTTCTTAACGCAAAATACTCTAAAGTTTTGAAGTTTCATATGAAGCCGAAACAAAATATAATCAAATATCTAAAGGCAAACATTGGTACCTACTATTATCTTTTGTCATACTTGCATACTTTCTATTGCAAAATTTCAGTGATTCATTAAGGTGTCAAGTTCTTATGTGACAAGGTGAGCCAAATGCTGTGAGGTGTTCCCAGTTCCAAGGTCTTAGATGCTTGGAGTCTAAGAAACATAGGGTATTCCTCACAGGAAAACTATTTCAGCAGAGTTGAAAAGAGGCTGTATTGGCTAACTGCAGTTCTAAATTGCTTTGCTTTTGGTTGGAAAAAGTATACTTCACATCATTATATGAGAATCGAAAAATGATCGGATGATTTCCATTTCTTTAATTAATAATAAATGGGAAAACTAGAAATAATTTTCTGATTAGTAGAAGAATAACAGTCGCCCAAAACACTCCAGGTTGGAAATCATTGTATTAGAACCATCCTGTTGCTTCACAGAATTCCGAAGACCCAGGTGAATCACTGAGATTTTTGGATTCAAAAGTATATGAATAAATATTAGAAAGATATATTTAACTTTAGTTACAGAATTTTCAAATGTCATAATTATTATCTCAATTTATAGCCTTATGCATTCTGAAGTAAATTTCAACATCAAGTTGCCTTTAATTTGCCCTTTGAAAGTTCATGTCTAGCTTTATTAAAATGATGAGTATTGTTTAGTGCTGTACTTTATATATTGTAAAAAAGGTATAGATATCCCATTTTCAGCTTTCAGGAGGTGAATTTTTTTAGACTTGCCATATTTTATTTTATTTTTTTCATTTTAAACTTTTAGAGAGAGAGAGAGGGAGAGCAAATGGAGAGGGGCAGAGAGGGGGAGGGAGGGAGAGAGAGAGAGAGAGAGAGAGAGAAAGAGAGAGAGAATCTTAAGCAGGCTCTGTGCTCAGAGGGGGTCCTGCAGTGGGGCTCAATCCCATGACCCTGGAATCACAGCCCTTGGATCATAACTTGAGCTGAAATCAAGTCATATGCTCAACCGACTGAGCCACCCAGCCACCTCTGGACTTGCCATATTTTAAACAAAAGTGTGTAGATGCAGGCTCAACCTGAAGATGTCACAGTTCACATCTGTGACTGCTCAACAGGCACAAAAAAAGAAAAAAATACTCAAATTCTAAGGTGGCAGCTTTTGGTAGTTTTGTGTATTTTAGGTTGTTTAATTTATGTCTTCATTGCTGATTTAACAGAACTTAAATAATACCATTGCCGGAGACAGATTGATAATTTTTTGTATTCATTTTTTAATGTCAGTGTAAACTGTACTTGGGTTTGGGTTATATCATTCTTTTATTCAAGAAAGTATCATTGCTTTTTAAAGTTATTTAGGAGGGAAACAGAAGCCAGCCCTTTAAGCTCATTAGTTTAAGTTCTTCAGTATGTGGCTCTGGCTTTCATAGGGATGAATTCTCTGGAACACCATGCTTTACAGCAATACCGGAAGGAGAACTGAGGGCTGCAGGTTTCTCCACAGTCCTCCTGGGAGCAGGCTGTTTTTTGTCAGTGTTTGCACCTGCAGGAGCAGCGAAGGCTGTCTTAAACAATGCTGATCAACTCAATTCTATTCTTTACCTCTCCACCCCCTTCTCTTCCTGGGGAATCTGGCTTTCCTGTCACTCAGGATAATGATTTCCTGCAAGCATCACTGAGATCCAGAAAGTCACTGTAATCTCATCAAGAGTGTGATTCCCCAGCTGGGACTCTTGAATTTATATAACCCCGAAGGTAGCTAGGCTGGGTGCTTAGTCCCTCATTGGTGTGTTGAATCCACACAACATTTGAAATAAAAGTCCTCTTACAAAGATGACCTCATTCATTGACAGGATTAGAGAAGACATGTCCCCAAATTAGTACAGACTTAATCAAAAATATATAATTTAAACAATATTTTATGTATGAAAACAAACAGTGTTGCCTTACCCATCTTGGCAGAAAAGAACTCAGTCCAGATATAAAGTAAATTTCCACTGAACCAATGCAAATCAGACAGGAGATTGGGCATGCATTTTCTGCTTTGTGTGACCTATGGGGGACACTAAGGAGTTTTATTACTTTTTTAATCCTGAAATAACATTTAGAGGAACCTCACTTCAAGCTTCTGGTGAATGCCTTGATAATTTGTTCTAATTAACGCACCATTGGTTTTCCTGTTTTCTCACACATTTTAGGTGATTTCCCAACAAATCATTTTTAGGCTTCATGACCTCATAAATCTTCATATAAGGGAGAAATCGTTTTTAAAAGATGCCTCCCTGCTAATCTTCACCTTTAACCTACAGCGGTGGATGGTCTGTACCTTGGGTGTGGAGATATGTACTGGTCTCAATGTATGCATAATAATACACACACATCCCAGTGCTATTATTTTGTGACAAGATGCATTAGTAAAGAAAACCAGCTCTCTGTTTTTCTCATATTTGCATTATCTAATTAATTTTTAGTGGTAAAAAGCATTGAGAAATGATTATCTTTCTCCTCACAATAATGACCTTTGATCTCAGGTGGCATTTTATAAAGCTTGCTTTTTCTAAATATTGCAAATAAAACTGAGTAATGGAAAAGGGCACAGGAAGAGCAAAGAGCTGGAAAAGAGATTTCAAAATATATCTAAGACATAAGGAGTTCACCTCATTTAAAAAATGTACTCCATACATTTTTCTGTTTATCTTCATAAACATATATGTTTATCAAGATACAAGATTATCTAAGTATATACTTACAGTCTTGTTTCCAGTTGGCATCTGAGAGTAAATTGGCATCTCTATGTCATATTCTATACATGTAAATGTGAATATATATGAATATATATGCACATGTTTATTTTTCATATGTGAATCTGTAATTGCATGGATATGTTTGGATCTAACTTATCTTGTTAAAAATGACTACATTTATATAAGTATGCATACTTATATAAAATTTATTCTTAGTTGGCATCAGGCAGCAAGCTTAGCATCTGGTATAAACGTCTAAGTTTTCATTTACTGCTTGTGTGTGTGTGTGTGTGTGTGTGTGTGTGTGTGTGTAAAGCATGAATATTAGAATGAATATGTTGTTTTTTATGAGTTCATATAGTTCCTTTAATAGTGATTAAATAAATATAATGAGCATATATAATTATATTTACCATTTAAAAGTTAATTTTGGAAAGTAGGAAAGGAGTTTTTCTTATCAACCAAATCAAATGATGGAGATTCCGGTATGCATAGTGAGCTGGAGAGAAGAAAACATTACACCATGAGGAGTAAGGATTAAAATATTAATAAGTACTAGTTATGTGGGAATAATAGACTTCCTTATTTGCATTTTTAAACAATACTTCACAAGTTAAATACTTTTGTATATACATGGGTACAAATTTGCATTAGAATCAGTTTGGGGCACCTGTCTGGTAGAGCATGGGACTCTTAATCTCAGGGTCCTGAGTTTGAGCCTCACATTGAGAGTAGAGTTTATTTTAAAAAATAATCAGGGCTCCTGGATGGCTTAGTTGGTTAAGCCTCTAACTCTTGATTTTGACTTAGGGCATGATCTCTTGGTTGGTGAGATCGAGCCCCACTTTGGACTCTGTGTTGACAACGCGTAGCCTGCACGGGATTTTCTGTCTCCCTCTCTCTCTGCTCCTCCCCTGCTCACTCTCTCTCTCTTTCTCTTTCAAAATAAATAAACATTTAAAAAATAAAAATAATAACTAAAGAATCGTTAGTTTGTTCTTACATATTCATCTTCAAATTTATTGTGTTGACTGCAGGGACAAGTTTTTAAAAACTTTCTAGTACAAATAGTGAACAGTGGCTTTGCTTTCCAAAATGGTTATTCTTTTCATTTACATTTCAGTGGACATCTTAATTAATACACTCTTATTTTTAGATGACATTAACACAATAGGACTGTGTCAACCAAATAAGTCAAATGTGAGACAGTAAATCAAAGCTAGTTTCAATTATTAAGGAGTACTTACAGTAGAATTTTTCATGTATATTCTGAAATATAAAGTTCAAGTGCTATTAGCACTGTCTTAAGATGTGTTTACAAGAAGTGCGTGTGTGTGTGTGTGTGTGTGTGTGTGTGTGTGTTTGCGTTCTGTACCTACCCAATAATTTGGTAACATTCAACATGTCAATTTATATACTTAATTATCCTAGCAGCCATCTTATATTCTACACAGGCTTGTTGGAGTGGTCTAAGGAATAGTACCAGCTCTCTTTCATTAGCCCCTATAGGAAAATTTACTCTTAGCTTATTGTTTCTTATGTACTTTCAATATGTTCTCATGTGATTCTGTTTTTTAAAGAAGAGTATAGTATAATGAATTACTGTAATGTTAATATACAGAAGAAAATTCAATCCTATACCGTTTTTCTGACAAAAAAAAAGTCCCACAGTGACTTTAACATTTTTGTTAAAAGAATTGCTCATACTTTTGTTGCTAACTTATTACTCCTTTGAAAAACGATAGTATTTTTATGGTATAAAAGTTATGCTCCATTGAGTATCATTGGCTAGTGTAAGTTTGTTTCATACATATGACCTTAATTTGTTGAAAATGCAGACTTTAAAATAGTGGTACATAGTTGTTAAATGATAGAAGTAACATCGATGTAATATTTGTTGTCCTGTTATAAAAGAAATTCCCCAGAATAAAGAAACTACTTCACTGAATTCTCTAAGCAGCAACCTTACATAGAGGTGCATAGGTACACAGCAGATACAGACTTTCTGGCTGGACTTCCTACTACTGATTAATAGCTTCAACCTTCCCATTTATTCTGATGGTTATCCATGTTCTAGGCTGTGTTTCTGGTATTTTTTAGACTAATGTGTTTTAATCATTATATTCAGTAAATTATCATTAATTTCAACATTCTAATTTTTGTAATGTTCTAAGATTGAGCATTTCTTTTTTATTAAATGTTGAAATATACAAGTCATTATGTTGTGTATTGCTGACTAAAAATATTGCTGAAGTGTAAAGGAGAAAAATCTAATTTTATATTGGCATAGAAAAAAAGCTTAACTTGTTTTCTTGCTCTTTTTTTATAGAGAACACCTGTTCCCAGCGCTGAAGCATTCCGATGGTTCTTTTAAAGCAGTAGTATATCTTATTTTCAAGGCATTTGGAAGTGAAGGGCAAACTAATGTCTTGTTTTAAGAAACTGCTTAGTCCACCACTGAAGAAAATATCCAGATATTATTTTCATTTTATGTATAGGGGTTTCTTCAAAACAAAACAAAACAAAACAAAGGAAAAGAAAAAAAGACATATAAAAATAATCTGGGAGTTTGGGGAATTGGCCAGTCTATTTACTTTCAATACACTGATTCTTTCTTTGATGTAATTTAGCTATACTAGTGAAGTTGTTGTCTATTTTGGAAGTGGCTGTAAAAAAATAAGTTTGGGTAAACCCCTGCTGTAAAATCATGTATCTTTGCAAAGTACATATCTATACTTCATTTTCAAATATATGTGTTTCAGTACTGTAAACTGTACAGATAGCAGCTTGTATTTTGTGTGTTTAGACACAAGGAGACAATCATGTCTGAGCATCTATGGAGATTAACAGTTTGTACACAACAGTATGGTTCTGCGAGTTAAATCTGGAGCAATAAATTTTAGCTTTAACTATTTTTTGCCAGTTGTTTCTAGAAGCAGCAACAGCAGTGGCATGTTTTGCCATGCATCTTTCCGTAGAGACTTGATGCCAAGTTTTACAAGACTAAAAGATGATGATGCATCCAGCAATTACCTTCAGTTGTATTGTTATAAGAGGGGGAAGATGTTATGAAAGTTTCAATTAATCTTTTGAGCACTATATTAGAGTAGTGGTTATGCACTTGCATTGCTTACAAACGAGCTGTACAGAAGGGTATACCTCCCAAATACTTAGTGTAGTTGACTTGTCTTGGGTTGCACTGTAAGGCGGAGTACTCACAGTAGTTGGAACATGCAGCATCAGTTGTATAACTTTTTTTTTAAATCAGTGTTTTCTAGGATACAGAGAAAAGTATCATATCTTAGGGGAGAAATTCATGATTGATTTTTTTTTCTCAGCCCAGCATGGGGTATATGTATTTTTTCTTTGTTTAAATTTTGCGCTCTCTCTCTCTCTCTCTCTCTCTCTCTCTCTTTTGGTAGGAAAAAGAAACTTTTGATAAAATGTATCCAAATGTTTTAATTCCATGTATGAAATGAAATGGGTAGTTTGTTTTAAAACTTGACTACGTAAAGACCTCCTGCATTGAGACATGGCTAGGTATATTATTAAGTTAAAAAAATTAAACACATTTATAGAAGTGAGGCTTTTAAATCTCTTTTTATCTCCTTTTCTCATAGCCTCCCAGTTGGACCACTGGCCTTCCCCTAGGCCCTCAGTGGAATGTTCCATTGCTCCTATTCCCATTTTTGTCACTTGATGCTTTCATTCCTGAGAAGGCAGGGCTACATTCTGTGGAGTTCCATAAATGCAAACAGCCCCAAACACAAAGAAGCTAATGTTTCATAGGATCTGTGCTACCTTTTCACGTAGGATTTGGTTTTCTTAAGGCAGTCAAGGTTCCTAAGTCTGTTCCAGGAGGACAGATACGTTACTTGTGATGACATGATACCTAGGGAGTTTATTTCATTTCTGTTTCTTGCCAGATTATAAAGTCTATTCTCATCTTTAGGAATAAAATAGAATTTAGTGAAAATACATGGAGGATCGAAGTTGCCGTCACTGTAACTTTTGTTCTTTATCCACTAGCCAGCTACTTCAGCCTATAACATCCACTAGCCTGCTGAAAAATGTTAGCCAGGTGGATCACACAGAGGAAAATAACCTGAGAAGAGAAAGGGTGATGAAAAGGACTGTAAAGTTTTAGAAAGACTAGCAGATTAATAATTTTAAGAGGCTAGTTGTAGTTGTGAATGGGAAATAATATCACAGGAGATTTTAAAAAACGCAGAAGGAGCACTTCCTCATCAGAGCATGGGTGGGAGGGGTGGAGAAGGCACCTGCAAATGCCAATGTGAAAAACAAGTGACTAAACCTGCCTAGAATATGAACGCAAGGTCTCCACTTATGGTTGAATGGCCTTTTTAAGGAAATTTTATTATATATTACACCTATCCATGTTTAAAGAAGAAAACTAAATAATCACAAGCTAAAATGTGCTTAAAATGTATGTTAATTTTGAGATAGCTTTCTGCTTGATGTATATTCTTTTGAGGGTTTCTAGTTAGAATTTCTGTTTCTGCTGTGGGACCAATGAGAACTATAGGAGTTCTTTCTTGTCCACTTTTATTTGATTTTACTTACTTTTAAACCAGTTTGCTAATTAATTACAAGTAAGTGAAAACTTACTTCCACACTTGAATGGTAAGTTTGCCTTGCTATTTGGAAAACGACGATTATTACTATAGGATTGAAGCAAACGTCCGTTCGGGCTGTATCAGGCATACAATAACGGATAAAGATCGCACAGCAATGTACTGAGAGTCTAAAATACATGCTAGTATTGCATGTCTCGATGTGTTTTTGTTTGTTTTCTTAAAGAACTAATGAATCTGTATATTGTAAAATGTGGTGTTTTACATGTCAATTCAATTTTTTAATGAAAAAATGTTGATTATGGAAATGGAAAAGTGCAGCTTTTCTTTAATTCTCTTACATGTTTTTGTTCTCGATATTGTTCTTTTACGTCACCCATTTTTTAAATGATTTTGGTAAAACTCTATTTATATAATGTAGGGTGCATATAAAGTTCTCGTTGGTGATGTCGAAGAAAGATGTTACTCTTCCAGCCTCCCTCTGGTTCTCTTCCCTGTAAGTCCATATACTGAGAACTTGTAAAGGATGTCATTATAACCCTAAGGGAATTATTTAAAGGTTTACATTTTTCATGATTCTAAAATACCCAATGACATGTAACTTTTGAAAATTCCTTGCTGTATGTTTCATATTCAGTACCAAGAAAATTCAGAACATGGCAATCAGAATATAGATCATGGCGGACTATACAACTTAAAAATTACATATCGGATAAGTCCAATTAAAAAGTTTGTAAGAGAGATCTACATACACAGATGTCTTACCTTCCCTACGAAGTAAGGAGATAAGAAGACGCACATACCGTAAGCATTTGGGGAGAGCTGGAAAATACGTAGGATGTTGGTACATAGTACAGTGAAGTGTTTTCCTTGTCAGCTGTCACTCGGCACCCTAAACATCCCAAGAGCATCATCATGCAAACTTCCCTCTTTCCAGGCCTTCAGACCAAAGTGGCTTTCTGATGGATTTTGCCTGTCTGTTCCCAAGTGGAGGCATATTTACAAATCAGAAATGTGTCCCATCTTTAGGAGAGAAAACAGTGATAGTCTTCCTCCAGTGTAAGAGTATTTAAGAGCATCTCGTGGTTGCTTAATCCCCAGTAGCCAACTTCCTTCTATACACATTCACAGGGAACAAGACATGGTGGGCTTCCTATGAATTCCTATTAAGCAGTCACTACAGAAAGGAATATCCCCTTCCTTTCATTTAGAACCCCTGGCATGTAAGTTGTACAATTAATACTAAAGCTTACAAAGTCTTTAGGCCGATAGTATCTGTAATCAAATAATGAACAAGGGAAAGCAGTTAAATGAACACACTATTCAGGGTCAAATATGTTCAGCAAAAAGCCGTGGTGGGTCTTTGATCATGGTTAGATTCACAGTGATATCAAACAGTTGGTTCTCATGTAACAGCTAAATGTTTCACATTTTGTTTTTATTAAATTTGGCAGTTTCACACTGAGATCTGTATTCCTAGTGAATAAAAGACAGCTACTATGTTCGGAGGGATTCCATTTTCACAATGGCAAGGAAGTCTGAGATTTCAGGAACGTGGGCCACAAAATGTACTCCTTTCAGTGTTCCCCTCTTCTGAACTGTGCAGTCATCTATTAAATTTTCTAATAGATATTTGTGTAAGGTGTATGTATGCTTGTGCAATTATAAAAAAAAGCAGTTTTGGAAAACAGTGTATTTATTAAAGAAAATTACTTATGGGGCATGTACAAAACTGTAAAAAAAAAAAAAAAAAGCTACAAAAAAAAAACCACATTCGATTTGCCCAGTAAAGTTGTTTTTGTGAAATTTCTGTGTTGTTGAATAAAGGACTTTAGTATTCAAAATATCTCTATTTTTCCATGAACAAATTTTTATTTGTGGGAATTTAAGTAATGGACATGTGATCCTGATAATCTGATTTTGTTTATGATAAAACAAAAGTGTATAATTCTACACTTGCCCTTATGTCAACAGAATGAATACTGTATATAAATCTTTCATAAAATACGGCAGTTTTGTTCATTTTGTTTTTCCTCATAGATTTTTGTCTTTCTCAGAGAGTTAAAGAAAAGGAAAAAGAAGAACATGGTTCTTTTCACATTTCTAGAGGATATTTTTTGTTATTGTTGAAAGCTTTAAAAGGTCACCTAAATAGAGGAAGAAATGAATGTATCCAAACTTTTCTCCTTCCTTCTCCATCCTAAGTGTGCCAGGAGAAAGCATCCCATGAATCCCTTGTGCCATGAATGGAAAGTCCTGGTGATAATACTTGAAAGCATTAAAGTTCATGAAGAAATGTGCAACACTGGAATTCTATCTTCAGCCATTCCCAGCAATACTCTGAGATTAAATTTTTATTGTCGTACTTTTTAAAAAATTTTTTATGGAATATGATGGTCTGCCCACGCTGCTTATTGTTTTGGTGGTGAATGTGCTTAACCCCTACTTACCTCACTGTTTCTCAGAACAAAGCTCTAATTTTTTCGATGCCTCATAAACTACAAGAAATGTAGAACACAATTTTATATCTTGGAAATCCTTAATATGATGGCAAACACCGAACTTCAAACAATTGAAAGAGTCCATGTCCACAGAAAATAATACCACATTAGAAGATGTTTGTCGATTTTATAAATTTCAGGGTGTGTTCTTTTAGTATAATACCGCAAATGTAAAATACCTTGGCCCTGGCAACAGAATTAGATCGCATAGTGTGCGAAGGAAGAATTAGGTAACTTGAATTACGAGAGTTTCTGGATACTCAGCAATATTTTCAGGTGAGTTGTTGTGCTTGTTTATTACATTTTGGAGTAAGCAACAATAGGGCAAAAATATAAAACTGGGTTTTCATAGAGAATACTTTCCTTACTTGAAATCTTCAAGTAAGGTTTATTTGTAGTGATAAGAGAATAATGCTTCAAAATAGTTTGAATTAACCATGAAGGGAGAGGGGAGGAGTTCTATACCTTATTTAGACGTTGAGCCAGATAACAGTTTTATATGGTTTCTGCAAAATCATGTATTTTTTTTAAGAGTGTTTATTGGTAAAAGTTATCTTTATTTGCATGTTTTATGCAGAAGCTATTCTCCATTTTATTTCTACTCTTGTCTTTATTCTGTCTCTTTTTAATGGTGAAAATTGTTATTTGAGGTAAACGGGCTGAACACAAATTTGTTTTATCTGCATGCCCTACATAAGTAGAGTAGTTATGAAAAAAATTTATTCTTATTTGGCAATTTTATTTCTAATCTTCTAGTATCTTGGCTTAAGATCTGTCTCTGTGTCCTTTGCAATTCACATATTTTGGCCAATTTTTAAAGCAATATTTCATATTTTTAATGTACTTATATAAAATTAAATGTCAACCAAATTATCTTTAGTCTAAGTCGATGCTTTGTTTATCATATGTTACTTAAGACAAAAATCATTCTGGTACCAGGTGTTATCATTTCACAAGTTGGAAGCAGTGTAGAGATCTCTTTCCAAGAACAGTACTTTTAAAAGCTACTCTTATCCTGTATAAATCCTGCATGTAAAGCATTTTTAATACGGGACTGAATTACATGACTTGTCCAGTATTTAGATGGTATAGGAGAATCTGACTGCCTGGTTTGAATTATGACCTTCTGCTTATGACTTTTCTGAAAAGTGATCTTCTATCTAAATTATATGGCTTCAGGAAACCTGCACAATTTGGAAGGGAAGTTAGAAAAAACACAGTTAAATGATACGGTTTTTACTTTTGGTACCATCATAAGACAGGTAGCTGAAAATTCATATTCATTGTATCCTTTTCTCATGAACTTTTCTCATGTTTGCATGAATGGCCTTATGATTTTATTTATAACTTTTATTGGTAAATGTTTATAATATGTAATTTTATTTATTAATGTTGAATTAATATGTGTGTGTGGCTGGATATAGAAAGATCAATCTGTGTGTGCATATGTGTGTGTGGTTTTTTCAGGCAGCAGAATTGAAGTAGTTAAGGATCAGTGTAGGTCTCATTAAACATGTTTTATGGCTAAGAGTGTCAGTGTTGTGCCATTGCAATCGAATTTGATGACTCGGCATCTTACAATACTTAATCTGTTCTCTGGGAATCAGGAAATTGGGGGGACCTACATGGAATCTTTTGGTCTTCTTAAGTGCTTTTACTTCAGTTCACTATGTCCTACTTTCAGTTATTTAAGGGACTGTACTCAAAATTATGTATACAATTTGTTCCCCAAATACATTACTTCCCTTTATATAATTTTTACATTTTAGGTATATTCATATACTATTTGGTTATTTATCTGTATGTATATTTGAGTGTCAAGTGCACATCCAACCACTAATAGATGACTTAATCCATAGCTTATGTATTTTGACCATATGGAAAAAGCCTGTATTCCCCCCCAAATTCATGATATCTACAGAGCAGCAGTAAGAAGAATGTTGTGAATATTGTGTGTATGTGTGTGTGTGTGTGTGTGTGTGTGTGTGTTGGCAAACCAGCAATTGATTTAATTCCTCATTATTCAACAAGTTTTATTGTGTATCTTCAATGTGCCAGCTACTGGGAATATCAAGATGAATAAAACATGATTCCTGACACATTTACCATCACCATGGAACTCAATCAAATGGTTGAAATAAATACACAAATAAATAAAAACAGTGGAAAGTGTTGTGAATGGAGCAGGCATCATGTGAAGGAGTGGCAAGAAGAGATAGAGTGAAGCTCTTGAATTTCACATTCTTCACGGTTGAAAGAAGAGGGCAAGGCTTGAGCACTCCTGGGATATCAAACCTGAGAGTAAAGTAGTGAGCCAAAGAGATGGGAATTGCAGGAAAGAAAAAGACAAAGTTCAAAAGACCTGAGAGATACTACCTTCCTAGTCTAAGTTGCAATAATTTCTCATGGGGATTGCAGGAATACCTTGAAGATATTGTGGGTTTAGTTCCAGACCACCATAAAGCAAATATTGCAATAAAGCGAGCCAAACTAATTTGGTGTCTCAGTGCATTTAAAAGATGTTTATACTGTACTGTGGTCTATTAAGTGTGTGACAGCATTCCTTCTTTAAAAAAAAAATGTGCATTCCTTAATTAAAAAATACTTTATTGCTAAAATATGTTAATCATCATCTGAGATTTCAGAGAGTTGTAATCTTTTTGCTGGCTGGAGCGTCTTGCCTTGATGTTGGTGCCTGCTAACTGATCAGGGTGGTGATTGCCAAGGGTTGGGGTGGCTGTGGCAATTTCTTAAATTAAGACAACAAAGAAGTTTGCCAAGTGATTGATTCTCCTTTTATGAATGATTTCTCGTAGCAAACAATGATGTTTGAAACATCGTAACTACAGTAGACCGCTTTCAAAATTGGAAACAGTTCTTTCAAACCCACTTGCTGCTTTATCAGCTAAGTTTATGTAATATTCTAAATCCTTTGTTGTCATTTCAACAATCTTCACAGCATTTTCACCAGGAATGGATTTTATCTCAAGAAACCACTTTCTTTGCTCATCCATAAAAAGCAACTCTTCATCCATTTGTATTGTGAGATTGCAGCAGTTCAGTCCCATCTTCAGACTCTACCTCTAATATCAATTCTCTTGCTATTTCTATCATATCTGCAGTTATTTCCTCTGCTGAAGTTTTGAACCCCTCAAAGTCTTCTATGGGGGTTAGAATCAACTTCTTCCAAACTCCCATTCATATTAATATCTAACTTCTTCCCATAAATCCCAGATTTTCTTAATGGCATGCAGAATGGCATTCCAGAGATTTTCAATTTCCTTTGCCCAGTTCCACCAAAGGAATCACTATCTGTGGCAGCTATGCCCTTATAAACTGTATTTCTTCAATAAAAAGACTTGAAAGTTGAAATTACTCCTTGATAGCTTGTCTGTGGAGTGAATGTTGTGTTAACAGGCATGAAAACAACATGAATCTCATTGTACATCTCTGTCAGAGTCCTTGGGTGACCAGGTGCATTGTCAATAAGCAGTACTATTTTGAAAGGAAACTTTTTTTTTCCCCCCTGACTAACCGTAGGCTTAAAATACCTTATGTTGTATGGGGTGCCTGGGTGGCGCAGTCGGTTAAGCGTCCGACTTCAGCCAGGTCACGATCTCGCGGTCCGTGAGTTCGAGCCCCGCGTCGGGCTCTGGGCTAATGGCTCGGAGCCTGGAGCCTGTTTCCAGTTCTGTGTCTCCCTCTCTCTCTGCCCCTCCCCCGTTCATGCTCTGTCTCTCTCTGTCCCAAAAATAAATAAACGTTGAAAAAAAAAATTAAAAAAAAAAATACCTTATGTTGTAAACAGATATACTGTCATCCAGGCTTTGTTGTTTCATTTATAGAGCACAGATGGAGTATATTTAGCATAATTTTTAAGGAGCCAAGGATTTGGGAGATGGTAAATGAGCACTGGCTTTAATGGGTAGTCACCAGCTGCATTAGCCCCTAATAGGAGAGTTAGTCTGTCCTTTGAAGCTTTGAAGCCAGGTATTGACTTCTCTCTAGCTACTGAAGTCCTAGATGGTATCTTCTTCCAGTAAAAGACTGTTTCATCTACCTTGAAAATCTGTTGTGTAGCGTAACCACCTTCATTCACAATGTTCTCCACATCTTCTGGAGAACTTGCTGTGGCTTCGACATCAGCACTTGCCGCTTCACCTTGCATTTTGATGTTATGGAGATGGCTTCTTTCCTTGGACCTCATGAACCAATCTCTGCTAGCTTCTGACTTCTCTTCTGCAGCTACCTCACTTCTCTCAGCCTTTGTAGAATTGAAGAGAGCGAGACCTTTGCTCTGGGTTAGGTTTTGGCTTAAGAGAATGCTGTAGCTAGTTTGATCTTCTATCCAGACCACTCAAACTTTTTTCCATATCAACAATAAGCCTGATTCACTTTCTTATCATTCATGTGTTCACTGTAATAGCATCTTTAATTTTCTTCAAGAACATTTCCTTTTCCTTCACTAATTTATTTGGCTCTTTGGTGCAAGAGTCCTAGCTTTCAGCCTACCTCAGCTTTAGGGCAGGCCTTTCTCACTAAGCTTAATCATTTTTAGTTTTTGTATTTAAAGTGAGAGATGTGTGACTCTTCCTTTCAGTTGAACACTCAGAGGCCATAGTAGGGTTATTGATTGGTGTAATTTTAATATTGTTGTGTCCCAGCGAATAGGGGAGCCCAAGGAGAGGTAGAGAGATGGGTAAATGGAGCAGTCAAAACACACTCAACATGCATCTGTTTAGTTCACTGTCTTATATGGGTGTGGCTTGCGGTACCCAAAACAATTACAATAGTAACATCAAAGATCACTGATCGTCATAACAAATTAATAATAATGAATTTGAAATATCCTGAGAATCACCAAAATATGACACAGAAACATGAAGTGGGCAAATGCTTTTGGAAAAATGGCACCAAGAGTCTCGCTTTGATGCAGTGTTGCCATAAAACTTCAATTTGTAAAACAACAGTAACCCCCCTCAAAAAAAAAAAAATCGGTCAAGCGCAGTAAATCAAGTGCAATAAAATGAGGTACGCCTGTACTTCAGTAGCTACCACAACATTCTCCTTCAATTCGTTCTTGTCTGTCTTCAGTACATTTTCTATGCAGTAGCCTGAGTATGCACACACACACACACACACACACACGGAGTTCGTGTGATTCCATGCTTATTGTCAGTGGTTTCCCATTGCTCGTAGAATAAACACCTAAAAATCATCTGTGAGGATCTTGTGATCTGGCTCTGCAATCTCATCACGTATCATGTCGTCCTTTTTTCTCTTTCTGTTCCAGCTGCTTCAACTTTTTTCTAATCCTTACACTTACGGGGATTACACTTACACTTTTCTTCCCACCTCAGGACATTTTGTTAACATTGTTTTTAATGTTTTCAATCTTCCTTCCCACTTTCTTCCTCTGGATAATGGCTCTTCATTCTTCAGAACTTCACGAAAGCTTTACTCTTTTTTTCTTTAAATTTTTATTTATTTTTTTTAATGTTTATTCATCTTCGAGAGAGACAGACAGCATGAGTGGGGCAGGAGCAGAGAGAGAGAGGGAGACACAGAATCCGAAGCAGGCTCCAGGCTCTGAGCTGTCAGTACAGAGCCCGACGCGGGGCTTGAACCCACGAACCGTGAGATCATGACCTGAGCCGAAGTCAGAAGCTCAACCGACTGAGCCACCCAGGTGCCCCGAAAGCTTTACTTTTTAAAAGGAAGTTCTCTCTAACTTTTGTGACTCTGTCAAATTCACCTGTTATAGGCCCTTAAAATACCCTGTATCTCTTCACAGGAATTATTTATGAATTAATTCATCCAATAAATAGATATTATACATTTACTATGTGCCCTTCACTCATTCAAGCAACTACAATATATGCATAAGCAAATAAGACAAAAAAACCCTCTCCTCTATAGAACTTACTTATATTCTAGCACAAAGAAAGAGGTCAAAACAAAGAAGTAAACAAATATCAATGTCACAAGGTAATATGTACCATGGGTACAAATAAGGAGTGGGAATGAGAGTAGGAATGTGTGAGAGGACGAGTTGGAATTTTTTTTTTTAATTTTTTTTTTCAACGTTTATTTATTTTTGGGACAGAGAGAGACAGAGCATGAACGGGGGAGGGGCAGAGAGAGAGGGAGACACAGAATCGGAAACAGGCTCCAGGCTCCGAGCCATCAGCCCAGAGCCTGACGCGGGGCTCGAACTCACGGACCGCGAGATCGTGACCTGGCTGAAGTCGGCCGCTTAACCGACTGCGCCACCCAGGCGCCCCAGAGTTGGACTTTTAAATGGATAGTCACAGAAAGTCTAACTGAAAACGCAACACTTGAGGTAAGACTTGAAGGAGGCAAGTAAATAAATACCCCATATGGATATCTTAGAAACAGCAAACCCAGCAAAGAGAATGGGAAGTACAAAGACCTTGTAACAAGAGTGGGACTGGAGTTTTCAAGGGCCAGCAAGAAACCTATTGTGTCTTGAATGCAATGGGTAAGAGAGAGAATAGTAGGAACTATGGTTCAAGAAGTAAGAGTGACGAGATTGTATGGAATCATGTTAAGAACTTTGGCTTTTACTCAGAAGCAGAAAGGAAATCTTTGGAGTGTTTGATGGGAGGGATACATGATCCAACGTATATTATAAAAGGACAGCTTTGGCTACTGTGTTGAGAGTAGACCATAGGCCATAAACGGAGGAAGGGAGACCAGTTTGTGGTGCAGACATTTCCATGACCTAAGTGAAAGAAGATGGTGAAACTAGAATGTTAGCAGTGGAGGTTGTAAAAAGAGGTTGAACTCAGCATATAGTTTGAAATATAGGAAATAGCATTTGTAGACAAGGCAGGGCTTTACATATGTAAGACAAAAATTAATAATGCCAGGGTTTATTTTAATTTTTTTAATGTTTATTTATTTTTGAGACAGAGACAGAGCATGAACGGAGAAGGGGCAGAGAGAGAGAGGGAGACACAGAATCTGAAGCAGGCACCAGGCTGTGAACTGTCAGCACAGAGCCCGACGCGGGGCTCGAACTCACAGACCGTGAGATCATGACCTGAGCCGAAGTCGGAGGCTCAACCAACTGATCCACCCAGGAGCCCCAATGCCCATGGTTTTGATGTGAATAACATCAAAATAACATTGAAACATCAAAAATAATGGTATTTAAAAATAATGAGCCTGGATGAGCTTATCAAAGGAGTGAGTGTGGATAGACAAGGGAGAGGAAGGACAAGGACAGAGATCTTGGACTCACCTACCACAGTTATACTTCCATTTTCATTGTAATCATTATTGGATCAGTGCCTGTCTTCCACACTGACCATGATAGAGAAGATATAGAAACCCAAGGACAATTCTGCAGGTGTACTCTCCCATTTCCCCCATCCCAGTAACCTGTACTCTTTTAACCTTTATTTGTTTTAGAGGTTATTTTTCAAAAAATGTATTTGAGAGAGAGAGAGTGCACAGGGGAGGGGCAGAGGAAGACAGAGGGAGAGAATCGTAAGCAGTCTCCATCCTGTGCATGGAGCTCACTCCCAGGACCACAGGATCATGAACTGGGCTGAAATCAAGAGTCAGACGCTCGACCAACTGAACTGCGCAGGCACCACTCTTTGAACCTTTAGTTAGCCCAATCCTTACCCTTCATTCACAGGTGACCATCCCCCTCAACTTATCCTGTTTCCATTGCACACAAAAGCTTGCACTTACTATTTATGTTTATCCACACATTCTAATGCATTGATTGCACATGACTTTTCTCTTACCACAAATAGAAATACATCAAGTTCAGAGTTTGATGAAGACCAGGATTAGTACCATTAAAAATAAGCGTAATTTTACTGTACTTGATATCACATAATTTATCTTTCTGTTCTTAAATTTTTGTTAGCAATTCCATTAAAGGAGATAAAATTATTATCTCTTATTTAACATCTCAGGGACCAAAATGTTTGAACAGAAAGTGGACAGACGTTAAAACTACAAATCGAGAATTGGAATTAAGTTGTTTGACTCCTAGTCAAGAGATAGGAATAAGATTTTAATTTGCCTAAACTTTCCTTCACAAGGGAAGAAGTTAGCTCATTAGTATAACAATATTAGAGTTGAAATTTCAAATACTTATTGTTTTTGTTATTTACCATTGATACTTCACAGAATTAGTCATGCATATTTTCATTAACAACCTAAATGAATTACAGAGAGTGTGGTTAAGAGAGAAGTGTTTCTTTATATTTTGTATGCAAGAGAAAGCATTTTGTACTAGAATCTCAGACCAGAGTTTCCGTTTCAAACCTACCATTTGACAGAAATTTCTACATATGAGAAGTTCACCACTGTATCCTTACCACATTCTGAGGACTAAACAGTGAGTAGATCCAAATCCGAAAGAACCGAATGCTAATTATTTCAGTCCATTAAAGTCCTGACGAACCTCAATATATCCAGAACAAGAAAGGAAACCAGCAATAACTGCAACAAAATCTGAAGAGCCTGATTTCACAGTTTGGTGGAGAATGTGGAGGATCTTATGAAGTGTCAAGAATAAAAAAAAAAGTGAGTTGAAAATAATTTAGCGATACAACTGTAATCTACACTTGCTTCAGGAACTTGGGCAACATTGTCACCATGGATGTAGAACTTCTGAGGTTTATCAACCAATTTCATCAATGAGAAAAACATCCCATAAAAATCCACAGCACCCTAGCTGTTGTATCAAGTAAGGGTTAATCTGCACGCTGAATTATTAAATGTATTCCCACACTATAACAAAACTGTGGACCTGAGAAAATGTAGTACTTTCTAGTTTGTAAAGTCTGTCAGAGATCGGGTTCTTCAATGGCCAATTTGAGGGAAGCTGGCACACAATTTAAAGATGTAATTTGAGTCATGGCTGATGATATACTTTTACTTGTTTAGCCTTTTATGCAGCTTGTTTGCATTACTTGAACAGATTTGCTGTTTCTATTCTAACTGCATTGTGTATGGCATGAGGAATGCTGATTAATTCTTGTCGGTAATCATCACACATGCTGCCAATGTTGTACATTTATATCCTCCATTACATAATCTATGTATTCATTCCTTATGTTATTAGTGGAAGTGGCGTGTAATAGGTAAATAAACCTGCTCCTGATTTAGATTTAAAGTGACTGTCGATCCTTTTCTGTTTTTAAAAGTTAGAAACTGCATCAGATGGAGGAATCTGGTATAGGATTCATCCGCTTCAACTAACTTTAATTAGAATTCTTTAATTGTCCCTACAGCTGCCACCAATAGTAAACTCTAGAATATCAATTGTAATTGGAAGATAAATTTGCATTTTATTCATGACATGAAGTTAATATGTCTTACTTTGTGAACTTTAAGGCAGCGAAGCTATTCAGTGCCATTGGAGTATCACTGAATAGCCTTTTTTTTTTATCGTTTTGACACTTACATAGTAGATGACTGTCTTATCTACTTTTAAAAAGAAATGTAGGTAAAAAGTGATTTCTAAACTACTTACTGGTTTACTCAGAGACTGGTGAGTAATAATGAGTTAATATGTTTTTAAATTATGGGTTATAGTTTGAAAAGACATTTCACCAGAAGTCCTAAAGCATTAAGAGGAAGTAAATGGTGTCAGTCCTTGCTTTATGCTCACAGTCAAGTTACAATTTAGCATAGGAAAAGTATAGAAAAATAAATAACAGCTAATATAACAAAACTAATGTATTCATGTCTTCATAACCTTATTCCCAACTCTCTCATCCTTTCTTGAGATGCCAAGTTTGAACCACCATGTCAGAGGATTAGAGTCAATATAATTAGTCTTCGCATTTTTTAGAAGAGTAAATGAAGTCCCAGTTTCTGAGAATGGCACTGTTCATAATCTTTTATTTCATAGTTACTTACTCCTTAAAGAAAGTAGAAAGTGTAACTACTTGCAATGGCTTAAATAAGAAAAAAGAGAATACATTAGCTGAGAAAAATTGAAAGATCCTGAACAGACTAAAGCCAGGATCACACTATTTTATCTTATTCTCTCTGTCTCCATAGTATTCCTAGTCAGCTGTATTCTGAGGTCTCATCTGTTTAAGTTGCCCCCTAGCACCTCTAAACATATATTTCCATTGCTAAGAATTCTTGTACAGGGAAAAATTTTCTTTTCAGACAAATCCAGCAAAAATCCCAGAAATAATTCTTGGTAGGTCCAGTTGGCCTAAGTTAGATCATGTGCTCCATGCTTAGCCAGTCACTGTTAACAGAGAAGTTTTGGTTAATCTTATGCAAACGCAATATGAAAGTTTTGTTTAACCTATGCTTAGGAAGAGATAAGCCTATTCCAACCACATTTACAGGGAACAAAAGAATAGTATGTCTCCAGGGAAAATCAGAGTATGACTGTATAAACAAAAAGGAAAATTGACATTGGACAAGGGAAAAAAAAATATGCAGGATGCCTGGGTGGCTCAGTCAGTTGCATATCCAATTTCGGCTCAGGTACATGAGTTCAAGCCCCACGTTGGGCTCTGTGCTGACAGCTTGGAGCCTGGAGCCTGCTTCAGAGTCTGTGTCTCCCTCTCTCTCTGCTCCTCCCCCACTCATGCTCTCTCTCTCAAAAATAAACAAACATTAAATAAATAAATACAAATAAAAAATAACTGCAAGAAGAGTAGCAAGGAAGGACTGAAGAAGGGGAAAGAGAAGAAAGGGAAAGCGAGAAGAAAGGAGAGGAAAGAAGAGGAAATGATGATAAGGGTCTACTACATTATGTTTTATTGAAGGGTTAATGGGCAAGGAAGCAGCAGGAAGGAGGAAGCAGAGAGACTGAGATCTTCACTGGAATCCTAAAAGGATAATTAATTTCTCCATAATTGTGTGATAACTCTATTTGGTTAACTTGAAAGATCCTTTTTTATTAATTAGTCATGTATATGCATAAACACACACATACAACACACAGGCACACACAACACCGTTATGTTTGTGGGTCCACATGAGTTACCCCATTGCTTTACAGAAATGTGTACAAATATTGATTGTGTAGAAGTTAGCTATAGGTTTATATATGCGATGATTTGTTTCAGAGAAGTAAGACAAGATCACAAAATCTCAGAATACAAACCAGATTTTAGCCACCAACTCTGACATGCATTTCACACAGATTCTTTAATTGTATTTTCTGCAAACCTGTATATCTCACCAGATTTGGTCCAATGAGTATGATTGAAGACAAAGGTTGACTAGTTTCAGCACACTTAATGTTTTTCATCTCGGACTCAATTACTTTATGCTCATGAGAAAATTCATATTTGTTTTTCCTAGGAAAAGCAAAGTCATATTTCCCATTGTATGCTATTATTTTATTGAATAACAAAACTATATATAATAAACACTTAAATGATTATAACAACTTTGCTATGAAAACAAAGATGGCACATTTAGAGAAGCTGTACCATGGGTGGCAGTGACAGCTTAATGTGTTTGTTCTTTGTTGAAAAGTGTAAATCCTGCATAAAGGACTTCTGGTTCCCACTTAGGTAAATAGAGATCTAGGAAATGTATCACTTTAAACTTTACTGAAAGATCGGGGCGCCTGGGTGGCGCAGTCGGTTAAGCGTCCGACTTCAGCCAGGTCACGATCTCGCGGTCCGTGAGTTCGAGCCCCGCGTCGGGCTCTGGGCTGATGGCTCGGAGCCTGGAGCCTGTTTCCGATTCTGTGTCTCCCTCTCTCTCTGCCCCTCCCCCGTTCATGCTCTGTCTCTCTCTGTCCCAAAAATAAATATTGAGAAAAAAAATTAAAAAAAAATAAACTTTACTGAAAGAGGAGGATCAGTGTCAGAGGAAAAGTGGAGTCAAAACCACAAGATGGGGGAGTAAATGCAGGACAGGCAAATGCAATAACTACTACATGGAGAAATAGAAACTCTCATTTCCTGCACTTAAATCTCGTAGCTAGAGAAGGAAGAAGTACACAGAAAGTGGGCCTGTAATCTTGTTAGAGTAACAGGCAGTATTCCCAAGTGTTCAAATCCATACTCTCTTTGTTGTCAACATGTGAGAGAGGCTCCTCTGCTCTCTGCCCCAGTGGTTCAGGTAGACTGATTTCACACTGCTAGCTTTGACGGTGAGGGAGGGATTACATGAGCCCATCTTGATTAGTAAATATATGGAGCGGTGATTCAGCGATAGGTACAACATACATGTCTAGCGAAACCAGGATATTCTCCCTCTTCCTCTCTCTCTCTCTCTCCAAACCCCATTCAGAAACCACTGCAAAAGGTGACACATTTTTTTCTGTTAAGCTTGCCAAATTCAATACGGTATGACCGGAGCTCCTGGTTACCATCTTGCTCATTCCCAGGAGTGGGAATCTCCTTGAAAAGAAGCTAAACAGATTCAAGCCTAGACGTAAGACAGAAAAACATCTAACAAGACCTCCTAAACACACAGATTCGGCTGTGCCTATTGCTGGGTTTTAGTTAGACAAGTCAGTCAGTTCTCATTCGTTAACATGGAAGGAAACATGAACATCCAACATGAACAAAAATCTTCCATTAAGTAAATACATTTGCTTTATACAGCTTATATTTAGTTCTTGTACGTATGTGTTTTTCTTCTTGCACTCCAACTTGGAATAGAAGAAAAGGATTGCAAACTTTAGATAATTTGGACTTTTATGTTGATATAAACATGTACAGGGGTTAAAATATACATGTATGAATATAAAACATCTAAAATAGGTAATGTTAAGAAAGAATAATTTGTAAAATCCTGAATTAGGGTTCTCTCTGTATTTGAATAGTAAGAGACAATTTTTTGGACTGAAACATTGATATTTATTTTGAAAAAAAAAAAGATCTTTATTACAGATACCAACATGAAAAGTTTGCTCCAGGAATACTGCTGTAAAATCTAAGAAATATTACATTTAAATATGCTTGTAGGAAATTTAATTATGCTTTCTTTGATTTATGACAATGAATGCTTTCAATCGAATTGGAGCACCTTATTTAAAATAAATGGTTAGGCTTAATAATGAGTCTATATCCATAGTTATGAATTTTAAAAATTATTTATTATTCTTGAGTCATTAGTAGAATACACACTCATATATAAACACTGATTTAAAAAAAAAGTGATGGCATTCATCCTAAAAGCAAGACACTTATGTTTACAACATTGATAGAATTAAAAAATTCACATATTTCAAAGTCTAACTGATTAGTTGTCAGAAAGGATTCTTATGTCATTTGATAGTGGATAGTTCAAATGTAACTACTGCTATTTTTATTGTCGTATAATATTTATCATATGTTCATGTTCAGTCACTTATTTGCATGTCTCTTCTTTAGGGTGAGAAAGTCAACTGAGTGGATCCTGTGCTCAATTCATTCCTAGAAAGGCAACTCCTTAGCGTGAATGTCACCAATAGCTCACAAACGTATGTAATTACATGAAATGTTACATTTCTCAGAAGCTCCCAGCTGACAAAAAGTATACAACTAAAGTAGACTCCAAACAAACATACATTTTAGTAAGTCTTATGTATATTAGATGCTGGCATTATCAGCACGACATTTATTTTAGTTCATTTTGCTTTTTTAAAAGGAATAGTTGATATCCTTATAACTTACTTTTTATTTTTGAAGCAAGAAAATGTTTCAAAAAGTGGAAAGTACTCAACACAAAATAAAACTAAACAATCTTTAGCAACTTTGACAGAAGCCTACTCTGTTGAGGTCTCCTCCCCTCCCCCACCTGTAACCCCGGAAGCACTCTTTCATCTGGTGGCAAACCCTGATTAATTATAACTTAATTTTTGTTGTCAGATGTCAACGTGTGTGGTGATTCATTTGCAAATGAAATACATTAATCTGTAAATGTAGTTACCTTTCATATTTAATAAGGTAACACTTTCTTAAATGGACCCTTGTCCATCTCTTAGTCTCTATTTTACCAGAGGTCTGCTAATGATATACCACAGGGCCTCCTAACCAGGCCTTTGAGTTTCTAGGATGACTCCAAGGCATTGTGAACAGGGGAACTATTGATCTATTATTTGCCGTTTCTTAATTAAGCATTTTAATGTAATTACCTCACCCATTCACACAAAGCTTACAAACATTATTACCTCAAATTAAAAAAAAAAAAGAAAAATTACATGATTTTCAAATGTTTGATTTCTAATCAAACATTTTCTTTGATTTTTCCCCCAAATTTTTCTTTTCTCACCCTAACTCCCAAATTATTATACTCATACTGACATTTGTTTATGTTAAATGCTTACTGTAAATCTTCATCAGTTTTCTCATTATGACACTTCACTGGGGAATTAAGACATAATTTCTCAGCCTGGCTTTTGAGGTGCATGATCAGATCCAGATTTCAGTTTCAACTTTATTTTCTATGTTTGATTCTATAAAATCTATGGGTGCGTTTCCTTTTTGTATTAGCATAGATCTATCCAGGAGCAGACAATACAACAGGATTAGAGAGGTACAAGATATTTATCAAGAGGAGGAGCAGGAGAGGGCGGGACAACCTTCAGAACACAGAGGGGTGTGAGGTTTGTGTGAGACAGTATAGGACTGAAAATTGGGTGGAATGTGTTGGCCTGCAACACAGTTCCAGGAAAGATCTGCTTAGGCTGAACCACACAAGCAGCAGATTTGCCCATGCCCTAAGGGACCTTGTTGGAATGCTAAATCTGGAGAAAGTTAAGTATGAAGAAAGCCTCCCTTCCCCCAAGTCAATGAATTCTTCCTTATCCAGTCTTACATTCTCACCTTCTTGATTAAACACTTTCTAAATGCACCCCCAGGGCTGCTTTCCAGGCTCTCCCTGGTACATGCCAGCTAATTCTTACAAGTACATTTGAATGTGGTCTTTTCCCTCCCTTATCAAGCCCAGGAGGACTCCGGTGGGCAATTCTGGGATTTAACTTTAGTCATGGTCCCAAAAGCCAGGAGAGGTGGTGATGACAAGTCTTTAGGAGACACCTGCTAATCTTGCAGAATAGTGGCCTCTGCATCATCTTCTAACATGGGGAGAAAGCTATAGGCAAACTCGGCAAGGGGTCAGTGCAAAGCCAATATTCTCAACAATATCCATCTGTGTGCTCTCATCCCGTATTTCAAAATCCCTGGTTTTCCCAACTAGGACCCTGAATTTGGCATAACAGATCTGCTTTTTCTGAGCATTCTATGGTCTCTGGAACTCTGTGACTCCATCAGATCTTGATCTGCTGCTTAGCTGTTCTGTTCTTCCATTCCAGGAGACAAGAGCTTTTTGTAGGTTACCAAGAGTCCCTCTGGCTTTCACATTTATCAACTACTTATTAATTGTCCTTAATGCGTCACCACTTGTAGGGTGTCAATGTCAATACAGTTTAGCAGTAACCAACCAACTGTACCCTCTTTCGAATTTCGGAACCATCATACCTGAAAGACAAATCATCACCCACTGAAATTTTTAGCAATTGGGCCTTGTACAAGGAACTGTCTGTTACCCACCCTCCAATCAGACTGAGGGGTTAAGATGAACCATTAAGTAAGCCCTCATCTTACCACTTGTTTTATCAGACCACTCTCAGCACCACTTGCATTAGTTGGAATCTGCAGAGAAGCAGGTGCCAAAAGAGGGTTAAAGATGCAAGAGGTTTATTGGGGAAAGGAGCAGCAGCAGGTGAGGGCGAGCTTCAGATCATGATATAGGTTTAACAGCTGTGGTAGAAGAGAGGCAGGAAGGGGAATTAAGTAGAAAGAATCTCAGCCCATAGCACAGTTCTAATAAAGATTTGCTTAGGCCGATGGTAGTCCTTGAGCCAAAGTCCACAGTGGAGGGTCCCACATGTTGCATTGCCATGCTCAGTAATTGGGTGAGAACAAGTAGCAGATGTAACATTAAGTAGACCTAGAGGGACATAGTAGGGGCCATCAGTCAACTATGTACCCTATAGCAGGAGATATAAGCAGTGCATGTTCATGGACATCACAGTAGCCACGTCCTGAATAAATGGATGGCATAATCATGATTGGGAACATGGATCTGGGAGTCAGATAGCCTGAGTTCAAACTCTGCTGGGCCACCTACTCACCATGGTAAGGTGGCCAAATTAAAATATATAATCTTCCACTTGTTCGTCTTTAACTTGGTAATAATGCTTGCACTCAATGAGCCACGGGAGGGATTACAAGAGATCGTTCACATAAAAGTTGCCATTATTATGACGATTATGTTAACAGTTCAGTCATTCCAAAAAAAAATGCAACTTTCTTTCTTTTTCTATAACTGAACTTGTTGTTTTCATGTCCATCCCTAATCCTAGCTGGTGTTAGATACTAAATTTTGGGTAATTCTGTGTCTTCCTAGACAGCACGATGATTATAAGCACTATTTAGAATTATACTCCTGAGATTCAAATACTAACTCTGCCATTTCTAATTAGGTGACCTTGGATAAAAAACATAAACTCTTTATGACCTAGGTGTGCCATCTATAAAATGGTGATACTATAATGGCATATCTCTTTTAATCTGATTGTGATTCAAAATTTGGTAAGAGTAATGCCTGGCCTTCTTAAGTGCTTGATCAAGGCTGGCTGTTACTGTTCCTATACTTGGATTTGATTATGGCCAATCTTGTTTTTGGTATCTAAGTCCTAAGTGTTTAATTTTACCTTCCAAAGTTGTGGGGGGTGGGGACTGGCCGAGTACAGGGCCCTTTCCAGGAAGGTAACAAAATCTGAGCTCTACTTTCCTCTTGGGTTATCTTCCATTTTCCTCACTCTGTGGAATCTTCATGTAGTCTGAGGCAGGAGGCCTGGTTCTTGATTCCTTGTTTATGGCATAAACTTTATGCCTTAAAATGTTCAGGGCTTAGTTTCTTTCACTGCAAAAAGCCTTGCCTTTTGAGACGTAAAAGTTTTGTTTTTGTTTTTGTTTTTTTTTTTTTAATCAGAAGGTATTTCTTTGTATATTGTGATATCCTATCTCTCCTCTAATGCCAGAGGGATCAAAGAGTAAAAGGAAATACATTACAAGAGGTAAATCTTAGTTAATATCTCACAATATTATTCTCTACAATGTTTCTGGTTAGGCTCTTCTTGCTACTAATTGGAATTCTATATATTCAAGTTGCACTTTGAATGCCTTCTCTTGTTGGAAACACTCTATCACTCCACTCCAAAGTGCTTTCTTCTTCTAAGTTTTTTAAAGCAGTCATTACCACATTCATTTCAAATGGCCTAGTACATACTCTATTCTCTTCCACTAACCACATGCTTCTTGTGAACGAACTGGCAAGAAACCTTACTCATTTTTGGTATGTGTATTCTCTTCGGTCCCTAACATAGGGCTTGACGCATAGAAGTACTTAAAAATGTTGAACATATTAATTGAACAAACTACAGGAAGCTGGTTATGGCAAAGCTTTACAATTTTGTTTGAATCTCTCCTTATAATTTATTGCTCTTCAATAGGCCTTATCTGTTGTTATGGATCATTGATATTGATGTAACTAACTACAGCATATTAATCATGATTTTGGTTAAAAAAATATATTGGGGCATCTGGGTGGCTCAGTCAGTTAAGCGTCCCACTTCGGCTCAGGTCATGATCTTGTACTTGGTGAATTTGAGCCCTGTGTCGGCTTTGTGCTGACAGTTCAGAGCCTAGAGCCTGCTTCAGATTCTGTGTCTCCCTCTCTCTCTGCCCCTCTCCTGCTCACATTCTCTCTCTCTCTCTCTCAAATAAAGATTTAAAAACATTTTTAAATAACAAATAAATAATAAAAAAATATTAAGCACTCTATGTGCCATCCATTTCACCAGACTCGTGAGATGTAAAACTGAATGAGGCTTGCCATCAAAGATATTCTTTTTTTTTTTTTTAATTTTTTTTTTCAACGTTTATTTATTTTTGGGACAGAGAGAGACAGAGCATGAACGGGCGAGGGGCAGAGAGAGAGGGAGACACAGAATCGGAAACAGGCTCCAGGCTCTGAGCCATCAGCCCAGAGCCCGACGCGGGGCTCGAACTCACGGACCGCGACCTGGCTGATGTAGGACGCTCAACCGACTGTGCCACCCAGGCGCCCCTCAAAGATATTCTTAAAACAAGCAATTTCAATGAAACGCATACCCAGAACAGAGCCTGACACAAGGCAGTCATGAAAACTGTTAGGGATGCAATGAATAAGGAATTCTGATAACATTATGCTTGGTTTACTTGAGAGCACAGAGCAGAGGCCTTTGGTTTGTCCCAAGGAAGTCTTAAAGGAGGCTGTGACCAAGCTGAGTCTCAGAGGATGAACAGCAGTCAAAGAAAGAAAAGGGAGGGGCAGACTTGCAGCATAAGCAAGAACATGGTGATGTAAAGTAACAGAATTATGTACTTTAGGTTGAAAAAAATAAAACTTTAAAAATTTAATACAAGAAAATACAGTTTAATAAAAAATAAAAAAAAATATCTATATTTTAGCTGGAATACGTTTTCTGTGCAACATAGGATTATGATTTAGAGTGTGAAATCTGGAGCCAGACAGCTCAGGTGTAAATCTCGGGTGTATCACTTATTAACTTGCATTATGATCCTGGTCAAGGTTTTCATCCTTTTTGTGCCTAGGCACTTCACCCTATAAGGTTAGAAATGTCTATGAGCTTCAAATAAAGCCATACATGTAAAGCATTCAAAAATATCTAACACAGTAAGTGCTCAGCAAATTTTAGGTAACGAAGATTAAATGCCATTTTCTCTTTTTACAACTTTTCATAAGAACTAGTTCTCACTGAACATCACTGAGATCCTTGCTTCCATCCAGAGATTGATAGAGAGACAATAGGAAGAAGGTCCACTGTCCTAGGACACTCAGCACAATCATTTGGGGGATCTTTTAAAATCACGTATCCAGGGGCACCTAGGTGGCTCAGTTAAGCGTCAAACTCTTGATTTTGGCTCAGGTTATGATCTCACGGTGGTTCACAAGATGGAGCCTCTCTCTGCTGCCAGCACAGAGCCTGCTTGGTATTCTCTCTCCCCCTCTCTTTGCCCCTTCCCCACTCATTCTCTCTCTCTCTCTCTCTCTCTCTCTCAATAAATAAACACTAAAAAAAATAAAATCACACGTCCATTTGGCTTCCCTCCTTCCCCCCAATTTCAGAAGTATTGTTACTGCTTTAGTGAATCACCATCAGTGGCGGAAAGTGTAGTGTGACATTTTATTCAGGGATGTTGGGACAGAAAAAAAAAAGACTTTGAATTTAACCTTAGAGATGTTCTGGATACAGAATGGGTAGTTTAGTTCTAGATTAAAATAGCTGATATACCTGACCTCAGGTTTCTTGTTTTACCAGTTTGTCGTGTTGCAAGGACTCAGAAAAGGCCAAGGGGGTACACTTGTTCTGGGTACGCTATGGTCTCGATGACTTCCGGTAAAGACACCATAATCAATCCATTCCTCTGGGATTTTTACAATGAAAAAGACTATATTTTCTTAACGTTTTCTTACAATGGATCAAGAGAAAATAGAAATGAATGGAAAAATCCAATGTTTTAACCCCCAAATCGTAATTTTTCAGTTATGGCAAAGAAATTCCACAATGATAAATATTACTTGCAAGAACGGGCTTTGGCTTCCCTGAGATTTTCATTTGCTGGAGGAAGTAGCTGGGAAGGGTGGTGTGGGAATAAGGAGTGTGCTACAATGTTTTCCTTGGCTCAAACTCATTAATTAAAACCTGTTCAGTTTTTAGCTGGATACATTGATTATATTTATAAAGACTTTCACTTAGCTAAAAGTGATTAAACATTAAGATTTTATTTCATGTGTTTGATTCCTGACTTATACCAAAATTTTGATCAAAACAAGGCTCACCTATTTAATCAGAAAATTTCAATGTGAAACACCCACTATGTGTTAACACACATATTTGCTTTATTTGTAAAGTAGAATAACTCTTTAAAAAAAATTTTTATGTTTATTTATTTTTGAGAGAGAGACAGAGACAGAGACAGAGAGACAGGCAGAGAGACAGCGAGTGGGGTCGGGGCAGAGAGAGACGGAGACAGAGAGACTCTGAAGCAGGCTCTGCACTGTCAATGCAAAGTCCAATGTAGGGCCAGGACACAGGAGTAGTGAGATCATGACCTGAGCTGAAGTCAGACACCCAACCGACAGAGCCACCCAGGCACCCCCGTAAAGTGGAATAACTCTTGAAACTAAGACTTAGATGACACAAATATGGTATGCTTCTCTACTTTATTTGTTAAAACCCTGAGAATCAAGGAAAATATGATTTAAAAAATTGGACACTTTACGACATTGTGATGATTAACATATAGTTAATTCATAAAATAACATTTTGTGTTAATCTATCATTATAACCATAATGCTAGGTTGCATCTAACAATGCAATATAGGTGTGGCATTTTGATGTACTACGAATTGCTACTTTTGAAATCTATTTTAGAGCAGTTTCCCTAGACTATAAACAATCAAATGTAATAATGATGATATCTTAAACTTGTGTAATATTTTACAGTCTTCGCAATGTAATAATTTTCACAAGTTTCCTTTCAACATCATATGTTCCAGGCATTACTTTACCTTGCATCAACTATGTATAGTTCAAAATGCCTTAATTATTCTAATCTTCATAAGAAACCTGTGAGGGAGCATCTATTACTATCCTCCTTGTACAGAAGAAGAAACTAAGACTGAAGAAACCAAGTTAACGTAACTGTTTGTTGGTAGAGGAAGAACTGACATCAAGATCTGCCTTCTGTGAAGCCCACATTTGTAAGCATTGCGTCACATGCCTCATAGAGTGCATCAAGTCATTTATTTCTTTCATAGACAATACCTGGTTAGGAAATTTTGACATCATGTGATTAGAACCTTAATCAACTGTTTGATTTGTTTGAAACCAGTTCCATATACACAGAATGTCAAAATGATAGCCAGTTAAACAAAGAATTGATTTGTACACATACAATCAATGAAAACTAGCTGTAACTCATTCTTGAAAATGCGTCAGTTTATATTTGGATGGCCTGGGTCCAGGTCTTTTCTCCTTTTGGTCTTATTTCCTTGTCTTTCTTGAGAGCCTACATTGTCCTTGCAGATCCTGCTGGCTGAGCAGGCTGTCATTTCTTGGACAATCTTTCCAAGCTGGCAGACATGCTATTCCAAGACTCTCACAGTTGTTATGAGTTTTGTGGGAGATTTACAGATTCCTTCGGCAGATACCTCATTTTCCTGCTGATACCACTGCCTGCTTTCCTTGCCGTAAATCCTTATCATCTCACTTTATTTCTCCATTTTCTCCTTTCTTTCTAGTCACCCGGCTGCTGCTTTTTTTCACCTATCACCAAAACTCACTTCTCTTTATCCCTGTGCTGTTGGCATTCTCATTTAGACATCACTCTTGTTATGTCTGCTCGCTTATTTGTGGTTATATGCAGGCCTTCCTAATTTTTTGCATCTATCCTCCGTAAACATCACCATTTTGTCAGAAAGGACCACCTTCTGGGTAACACCACCAGGAATACATTTCTCCCCCAGGAAATATGACAAAACCTTTCTCTCCAGTGCTTCCTGTTCTTTCCTTTTAAAGCATGTCTCTGCTGAAGCAGCTAAGTGGCTGCACAACATAATCCTGTATAAAGCTGGCAGAAATGCTATTTCAGAGCATTCGTGTTTAACTCTTTACTGTCCGTTTTGTACCAGTTGTACAAAGGTACATGAATTTGCACTCAACATACACTTTTTTTTTTAATTTTTTTTCAACGTTTATTTATTTTTGGGACAGAGAGAGACAGAGCATGAACGGGGGAGGGTCAGAGAGAGAGGGAGACACAGAATCGGAAACAGGCTCCAGGCTCTGAGCCATCAGCCCAGAGCCCGACGCGGGGCTCGAACTCACGGACCGCGAGATCGTGACCTGGCTGAAGTCGGACGCTTAACCGACTGCGCCACCCAGACGCCCCTCAACATACACTTTTTAAGCAATTAGGATTCGTCAACCTCTTTAAATCCTGCACTGCATATTATTCTTTATTGTTCTATTGTGCTCCGAGCCCCTGCAAAAGCTAACTATATGGACTACATCAATGGGCTGCAATTCCCCCTGGCTTCTGAATCAGGCTCAGAATATGGGAGACACTAGCAGGTAGGAAGGACACTGAAGAGGATGTATTGATTATCTTAGCTCTCTCCGTATGGAGTTTACTTCCGGCTGGTGGGATCCCTGCAGAAAAGGCCACAGCTCTTGGGCCACAGGAAAACCTCTCCACCCAATCTGGGTACCCCCCCCCCCACCTCATCCTTCGATATGGATTTCCTCTATGTTAGCTTCCAAGTTCCGAGGTATCCATTATTGGTCCCCCCAAGTTCCTGCCACAGTCCTTAAAATAAGGCTCATTATTGGGCATTCCTCAAATTACACACTTTGAGTGTAGCATCTGTCTTCTGAACTGACATGGACTTCGAGTACAGTATAAGGAATTAGATTTAATCGTTGCCTTTAAGGAACTTGAACTGTAGCAATGGAGCCAGCCGTGCAAACCTATGAATTGCGAATTATAGGACATGTGACAGATAGAAGCCAATATAAGATACAGACGAGAAAGTGATTGGTACTATCTGGGAAGAGGGTATCAGAAAGGGCTTTTTGGAGTAATGCTTGAGTGGTACCTGGAAAGATGAGCTCGTTATCAATGGGTTGATGAAAGGGCTGGGCTGCAGCAGGGGCGGAAAGGCCATTCTCGGATGAGGGAACAGACCTAGTGAAGCAGGAAAGCCTGGAACATTATCGTGTGCAGACAACTGCAAATTCCTCATCACCAGAGCTCACAGGAGAGAAGGAGCATGAGAGTCTGGAAGAGTCTGAGGGCCTTAGAGGGGCCAATATATCACACTAAGGAATCTGGACCCCATTCTGTATGTCACGGGGAGCCACGGAAGTTTGTATGCTAAAAAGTGGAAAAATGAATTTTGTCTTTAGATAGAGCTCTTCGATGACAGTGAAACTCATCTGAAGGAGAACACAACTGGAGACATGGAGAGGAAAAGAAACAGGGAAGAAGACAGAGACTAATTCAAGCACTAGTAACACAAAGAAATGTTAGAGAGGTAGAGCTACTAAAAGTGGCCCATGGATTGGAAATGGAGGTGAAAGAAAAAGAGAACCGTAGGATGGTCCCGGGCTTCTGGCTTGATGTTGATATCACTGTTTCATGAGACTTGCAGTGCAAGGGAAGGGTATGTTTTGGGATAAAATACTAAGGAAAGAGTTAGCTTTGGGGTTGTTTTTTGTGGGACACTCACATGTAGCAACTGCAGTGTGCAGAGGAGACCTCTGGACCAATGCCATAGATTTAAGCGTCAACACGAAATAAAGGGAGCTGCTGCTATAGACCTGATTAGGATTGTTCAGGAAGGGTGTTTCACTTAATAACAGAACCAGCAACGCTTATGTAATGATTTGAAAAATAAAGGTAGTTAGCATTCAGAGTATGTCAAGCATATCCGTAGTCAATTTCTTACACAACTTATTAGATGTGTTCCATATAGCTAGGTTATAGACATCTTATTTTCCTAATTTCACAAATGAAGAAACTCTGCTTTAGAGAGTTAAGCTAAGGTCACAATACCATAAACCAGGGCACAGGCAGCTAGAATTCAGATCTTTTCGAATATGTCATACGGCCTTCTTACGGATTTATTTTAGCAATGTTTATAAACATAAGGCAAGGAATTAAAAAAAAAACAGGAAAAAATAGACAAAGAGCTCTTGGGAGCCATCAAAAATGGCTCTAGTGATAGAAATGTCTGTCTGGACTTTATAAGGTACCCTTACTTAAAACATTTTATTTTGAAGAATGCAACCTTATTTATTTTACATGTTTGAAACTGTTTCCAATTTCATTTAACCTTTTTATGCTTTTATTTTCTTAACCTCAACTTACTTTATATTTTCTCTGTTCACCCTGACTGCCATTGCAGCCTTGACTCACCATCCTTTGATTGTCTCACATACACAGCATGTTGTGGCTGAGTTGAAAGAGCCGGGGTTCTAAAGACTGGCATATTCTTTCAGAACTGCCACAGCTTCCACTTATACTTCAGCATTACAGATCTTGAAACTAATTTGGAAACAGAGAGGGCATTTGTGCCAGGTTCCTGCTTCACATTTCTGTAGTAGTTTCCTGACTCACAATCTAAGGCAATGAATTGGAAATGCTTTGTGAAGGAAAAATGCAAAGATAAGAGTCCTTAGGTTAATGTTAATGCTATGCATTATGCAACATGACCCATAAACTAGAATATTCGTATTAGACAGATGATACCATGATATAGTAATTTATTGCTGACTTTCACAGAAACCACTGGATAGATTCATGATTTACTAAAGGAAGAGATTGAATCAGAAAAACCCTTACACTAATGCCATATCCCAATGCTAATCTCTGAGTATTTTGCTGAAGACTCAAAGTTACCTTTAAGAAAACAGGTTGAATAAAAGTAGACCCATCATGTGGGCCTGCTTCACTCTGCAGATGAGAAAAAAAATGAATCCAATAGAATGCTTCCATCATCAAATTGGATGCAGATTTGGAGGGAAGAGGGTAAGGAAGCCCTTTTCCAACTGCTTCTATTTTCTTAGTATAGGGAACAAAGTCATAACTGAAATTCAAGGAGTGAGAAGGTGTTGATGATTGGAAGAGAAAGGAAGGGAAAATGCAGATGAGTAGAGGTTTAGGGGAAGAGGAATGTAAATTGACTGCCTGAATGTGGCAAGTTTATCAGGCCAGGTGAAGGCTCTCTTGAAGTCTGTGGTTATTGTTAGAAGGAAAACCTGTCAAGGTGGCTGTGACTTTTCCACCATCCATGTTCACCAGAGGTGTGTAATCTGATGTAAATAGATTTAGCAAGAAAGAGCTGTGAAGAGATAGAAGAAGCAAGGGAGTTTATGTAATATAGTGATTTTATTTTATTTTTTTAAGTTTATTTATTTATTTTGAGAGAGAGAGAGAGCTCATGAGCACAGGAGGAGCAGAAAAAGAAGTAGAAAGAGAGAATCCCAAGCAGGCTTTGCCTGTCAGCATGGAGCAAGAAACTCGAAAACTGGGAGATCATGGCCTGAGCCAAAATCAAAAGTCAGACACTTAACCAACTGAGCTACCCAGGCACCCCTGTGATAGAATGATTTTAATTATGTAACAGAGTCTAAGCTCATTGCGGGGAAAGGGAACATGAATAGATTATGGGTAGTCAAAATTGAGTAGATCGAACTGGTGATGGATTCAAAAAATTGTTGGAATGGGACTACCCTAGGGAATTAGATAGATTAGAAAGATAATTGTCTTAAAATTTTAAATCACTGAATGAGAAATTGAAAGAAAAACAACTAAAAGAACAGCAAATATTCTAGATGTTAAAAGTTTGTCTGAGAATATTGCAGGAAAAAGGTGTGAGGGTAGACATAAGGGACATTTTCTCCTTTTGCTACACATCTGGTAACCTAGCTAAAAGTACATATTTGAACAGTATTCTCTTGATTATCTGCTAAACAAAGTGAGTTTGTTTCATGCATATAAATGCGTGAACATCTCACAGTTAGATTCTAATTGATTTGTACATAGTAAACCTATCACATAAAGTGAGACTAAGGCATGCTAAGTGTCTGTTTAAAAAGCTCTCATTTTCAAAGGGTGCTAGCCAAGAAATTATTTTAGCTATATAATCCCATATATCATAATTTCTTTGCAAGATTGCCCTATGTTTTATTTTATATTTTCTCCTAGGAAAGGAGAGTTCTAAGAATACCAATTGTATGAGCTTTCTGGAGAGGTAAATTTACTAAGTCAAAATTATAAAAAAGTGAAGGCTCTGGTAAATTTTACAAAAATGGTTTCAGTGTGTACTAATTAAACTCCTAACAGTTAATGTCTCTGTTTAATACATCTTTTTCTCAATATTGGGTTTTATTATTTTATTCTTCACTAATTTTATGATAAAACAGTATCTTACAGATACTTTAATTGGCATGTGTTTGATGATGAGTATGATTAAAATCTTTCCCTAATTTTAGCCTCTTAAATTTAGTTTGTTATCAAGTCCTTTCTTACGGTTTTCTAGTGAGCATTCAGTCTATTTCTTAACAGCTTATAAAATTTAAATATAATATTAAGTCTTTAATTTTTTTGGCAAATACTTGTCCAACTTTTGTTTGTTTTTAACCTGATTATTTAAGGTTTTTGGCATGTGTTTTAATTTATATGTAGTCCTTCAAATGTCATAAGAATTTGTGCACTATAAGCATTATTATTCCCGTTCTGTGTATGAGAAAATAGAGATTCAGGTAGGTTGAATAATCTGCCGTAGGCCCCATGAAGTAAGTTTTTTTTTTAAATTTATTTACTTATTCTTGGGGCGCCTGGGTGGCGCAGTCGGTTAAGCGTCCGACTTCAGCCAGGTCATGATCTCACGGTCCGTGAGTTCGAGCCCCGCGTCAGGCTCTGGGCTGATGGCTCGGAGCCTGGGGCCTGTTTCCGATTCTGTGTCTCCCTCTCTCTCTGCCCCTCCCCCGTTCATGTTCTGTCTCTCTCTGTCCCAAAAAATAAAATAAATGTTGGAAAAAAAAATTTAAAAAAAAAAAATAAATAAATTTATTTACTTATTCTTGAGAGACAGAGAGAGAGACAGAGAGAGAGAGAGAGATAGTTCAGACATGCATGTGTGCATGAGCAAGGAAGGGGAAGAGTGAGAGTGAAAGAGAGAATCCCAAGCTGACACCATACTGTCAGCACAGAGCCTAATGTGGGGCTTGAACCCATGAACTGTGAGATCATGACCTAAACCAAAATCAAGAGTCAGAGGCTTAACCCATTGAGCCACCTGGCAAATTTTTTGTTACAAGACACTCTGGCCCCAGAACTCATTCATTTTCCTGTTACACTGCAACTGGATACATAAAGTCTGATGATGAGAGGATTTTAATATGAGACATGTAATAAGGGGATAAAGTAGAGCAGAGTGAAGAACCATATTTGGGAAGTATAAGTACAATTACAGCAAGGGCTGAAGAAAATGGATCTATAGAACAAAGGACAGTGATGAGTTGACAATTACTCCAAGATTTCCTGCGTGGCTGGCTGCTGATATAGTGGCATTACCCAGTGTGACAAAGAAACCAGGCACAGAGCTCTGTCACTGCAAGATGATAAGCTGAATTGTCTTCTCCACATTTCATTTCTGTTAGTGACAGTACATACAGTTTGAAATGCCTCGTACAGAAAACTCTCGCCAAGTTGGGTGGAGAGGCCAAGTTCACAGTGAAACAAGTAGATTTGGACAGGTTTTCTGTACACAGATGGAACCAGATGACAAGCCCAGTGTTTGGTGCATGGCAAGAAGAGCAGAGCACCTATTAATTTCCAGAGGAAGCTCTATAGAGACAGTTTAAGGCAAAAGGGAAGGTTGGGAAAGGAAGTAGAAGGATTTCTGCTATGACACAAAATATAGGTCTCTGAAAACCCTTGTGCTTCGTAACATTTACAGAAGAATAGCAGGGTTTACAGGAGGATAGGTTTGGGGTAGACCACTTGAAACTTTTGTAGTTTCATGAAACTAAGAAACTTTGAATGTCCATAATCAACACACTAACAAAACCCAGTAACAAGCCTAAAAAAAATATTAACACAGTTTGAAAGATGTGTTCAAGTTCCTTGCACAAGAAGAACTACTGGAGTAAATACAGGAAATTTATGCCTAAAAACGTAAGTGGAGGTAGGCTTATGGAAGGATTTTAACAAAAGGTTGAGGTTGCTGAGTTATGGAGAGAATGAGAAAATGCACATCTACGAGGGAGACCATGTGCTACCATTTCCAGGACAGAACATGTGGCCTGACCGAGCTAAGAGTAAGAGCATAGGGTGAATGGGCATCATGTCCTGTTTGATATTCCTGCGCACTCCTGCTGGGTTCAACTGTGCAAGAACCTGGAGGAACAAAGTATCGGCACACTAGGGAAAAAACTGTACGTGAACCAACGCAATTTCCCTGTTCTACTGACATTATTATTCTCTTACTTACCAACCATGATTGAGGTAATTTGCCCACAGAATTAAAGCAAACTGTAGTTTAGAATTCAAGGCCATGGAAGGTCCGCTTTATAATCCAAATTACTCCTCCCACCCCTGACACTCTTATTTGCTATATAATTTTCCTACTTGGCATTTGTTACAATTTGTATCTTCTGCCCACTATCCATTAAGCTCTATGAGGGCAGGGCCTTTAATTATCTTGTTTACCACTGTATTCTCTTTGTCTGGTACAGAGCCTAGTATTTAAAGTATCAGTGAATATTTGTGAATTGAATGAATACAAACAGTATAGTCATTTATTGTTTGAAAGGTAAATGCTTACTATTTCAGTCCCTGTGTAATCTGCTAAACACACCACAGTGAACAAGTCACAGACATACTTTTTGAGAAGGCACCTAGCTAGAACCAGTGGGATAGAGACATAAATAGGCAATTACAATACCGTGTGCTTGATGAGTGCTTAAGTAAGTTAGGCACAAGATGTTATGAAATCATGCTTGAGTACAGATTTGGCCTTTGGGAAAAGTAGTTTTTCAGAAAAAGTGGAGTTTGATCTGAAATCTTACAGATGATCAGGAGTGAGAGAAATGCAAGGAACAGGGAAGACAGACAATTCTAGACACTCAATAGCGTGTGCCAAACCTGGAACACCTGAAACATTGCCAGGAAAAGTAGGAACCTGGGGTCAGGCTGTACAATTATGTAGAAACTGAGAGGATGCTTACTGCCATTAAAGATAAACCGCAAATTCTAATTCACTTCCAGTGTTCCTTGTTGGGCAGTTTCCAATGTAATAATTCAGTGGTCCATGCTTCCCTTGTCTTATATGTCTACCTTTTTCTAAGTCTTTACTTAGCAGACAGATGGAAAAAGACACCATGGGAAAAATATACCCATGTCTTAACTACTCTGATGCAGAAGAGACACATCATTCCTACTCACATTACATTGGTCAGACTTTGGTCATGTGGGCACCACTAATGGCAATGGATGTTGGGACATGTAGTTTATCTCTGCAAACAGTGGAAAACTGGAAACATATTGCCATATATATATATATATATATAATTTTTTTTCCTGATACTATATTTCTGAGTATTATGAATCTGTCAGAAAGATTTCCTGGCATTGAGTTTAACTAATGAAGCAGAGACTATATCAAGTATATAGATTAATTACAAATGAAAATATGCCTCAAAAGTTTAGATTCACCAACAGAAGTCATCCCAAGGACTGAGCAGTTACCTGGTAAATTCATGTAGATGAATAGCCAGTTTGGATAATATGTACTTGTTGTTACTTACCTCACTTTATTTGGTAGAAAGCTAGCCCAGAGTGGCTAGATAATTCAAATTATTTTTGCTGGAATTATCCTGCTTGATGGTATATTATAATTCCTAGATAAAGGTAATTCCTAGAGAATTCAGGTAAAGATAATTCCTAGAGAATTAGTCCACTTTCTGTTTAATTTTGACTGTTTACAATACATTTATATGAGAAACTATGGAGTCATTAACAGAGGTAGCACAAAAAAGAGCATTCAAAACTCTTGGTTTATGAACTCAATTGCATGGCTTAACACTTGGTAACCTGTTCCCAGGTCTTGTGTTGGTTTACTTCCCTTCTCCCCAGCTCACACAACTCTTTGTGAAGTTAATGAGATAGTATGTGTAAAGCTCTTTGAACTGAAATGGGAAAGGGATTATCTAGCTACAAGGAGATATGATAGAGAAAACAGTCATGATAAATGAGAGTGTGCTGGAAGGATACTTGCTGGATTCATCTTGATGCTTTACTATCAAACTCATTATTTTTTTGAAGGAAATGAAAGAATATAGAAGAAACAGGCTGTCCTATACTTTGTAAGTCAACCCCTTTCCTCCAGGTTTTGTTTTGTTTTGTTTTTGTTTTTATTTTTTCTTTTTTTGTTTGTTTTGTTTTGTTTTGTTTTGTTTTTGTTTTTGTTTTTGTTTTTTAGAAGCAGACTGGAAACATGATTAAAAAGGATTGGATTTTTTTTTTTTTTTGTAAGACAGCTATGCCATTTTCAGTGCACATGGGAAGAGAGTTCTTCAGCCCTAGTGCAGCTGCTATTGTCTTGTGGCTCCTGCAAAATTGGCCAAGACCTAGCTGCAAAGCTAAATGGCAGTGTTTGTTTGTTTGTACCAGTCACACCCAATCCTACATCTGACTATGTGAGTAAAAGGTGGTAAAACTTTGTATCACTCTCCCCTGCCTCCCTGTTTATATTAATATGTAGCTATAGCTTCATTTGAGGAAGGCTTATCTTTATAAGCTTGATTTTTCTAAGGCTGATCGCATCACCCACTGCAAGAGCAGGCAACATGTGTGTGACTTTCACACAAAAAGAATGCTGTAGCTGGTTTTCCCTGCTATGTTTTAAGCACATGGAAAGAAATCACAAACTGTAGAATAACTCAGAGGTAAAGGGGGAGGAGCAGCAGGAGGGCTTATGACCATTGCAAATGGGCTTATATTTGACTGTGATCCTCAGGAGATTTGTGTCAGGAACTTCAACTGACCATGCTCTATAGAAGCCACACATTCAGTAATGGGACATTTTCCCATAATGTTCAGCCTCTCCTGAGCACATTCATTGGTGGGTGACATTGTAGAAATGAATCCGAATACCTTGGAGATTCTCACAAATTTTAAACAAATATTTATTTACCAGTATGTGTAGAGCCCTGAATAGGCTGCGGAGACATATCTTGTCCCTCTCTTCACAGCAATTATATTCCAGTTGGTGGGCAAAATGTTAAACTGCCATTAAATGTCAAGTGAAAACACTGTCATAGTTTAAAGACCAATTGAGTGCCAATAGATAGCAAATAATTATTTCCTATCCCATTCTGATTATGAATAATGGTGGCTTGGAGCCACTGTGTTGAGAAGGTTTTATGAAAGTAATCCTGAATTCAGTAAAAAAAAAAAAAGTGTCAATTCGTTTTTTTTTTTTTAAGTTTATTTATTTATTGAGAGAGAGAGGAGAGCACACAAGTGGGGGGGGGCAGACAGAGTGAGAGAGAGAGAGCATCTCAAGGAGTCTCTGCACTGTTAGTGCAGAGCCTAAAGCAGGGCTCGAACCCACATTGAGATCATGACCTGAGCCAAAATCAAGTCAGAAGCTTAACCGACTGAGCCACCTAGGCACCCTTGATTAGTTTTTGATCTCTGTCCATGGTGAGGGAGAGAGACATAAAGGCCTATCCACATACAGTTATTACAAGTTATTAAGTTTGAGAATGTTTGGAACTTAGGACAAAATGGTTGACTTTATGAATTCAAATACTAAGTAGTAAACTATGTAATAGGTGCTTCTAAGTAAAATATACACCATGATTGCCTTCATGGCTTCATGGCTTTGTCATCCCGTGTGTGTGCAGGTGCTTGTGTTTTAAAGTTGACTTGAATTTGAATTTTGGTAAAGAGTGCTCTCAAATCAATTCAAATTTTTAGAAATACACGTGCACACGTGCACATGAACACACACACGCACATGTTAGATGAGATATTCCAGGGAAGGCCACAGCAGTATAGTTAAGTGTAGATATTTGGGGGTGTTCTGGGTAAAGAAGGAGGGAACACTTTGATAAAAAGAATGAGTTGAAGAAGAAAAGGGAAAAATGTGAATAATATGCAGGGATCAATTTGGAGGAGAGGATTCATTCACGTAAATAAATCTTGAAAGACAGGATTGGAAGATGACTTCATCTGAGACATTAGAAGTCCTTGAATTCTAGGCCAGCTGGACATTTGTTGCTTTGTCTCGTGAGCTGTGAAAAAGTATTAGAATTATTTGAGCAGAGGAGTAATGTGGGCAAAGTCAGCTTCTGTATCTTATTGGGTCCTATAAAGGGACATGGAGTAACCTAAATGTTGTCGATAAATATGATTTATTGACTCCCTATTGTGGGACTTTTTATTTCAAAGCTTTTACGGCATGCAGTCATTAATTTTAATAAACTAAATATCACCTGGGCATAAATACATCTCTGTTATGATGAATTATATTAAAATTAAGATTTGCTATAGTGAAATATTGTTAGTGCTATGGGCTTTTTGATAATTTATGATTTGGGAATAGCTATCAAATATACGGTTTTGATTAAAATAGAGATTTGTAAACGTTCTTTGAAACTCGAGGTTTCTGCATAGGTGCTTCAGGAAATCTTCTAAGATACATTTGGAACGTTTTGGATCCTGACTTCATGTGTCATCTAGAATCCCTAGAACGAAAAGTTTTGGATCCTGACTTCATGTGTCATCTAGAATCCCTAGAACGAAAAGTTTTGGATCCTGACTTCATGTGTCATCTAGAATCCCTAGAACGAAAAGTTTTCGTTGATCAAAACAGCTTTAGCTGTTCTCAACAACTTCTTAGTAGCTTTTAACTTGTATTACAATGTATAGGAACTTCTAATTTGCTTGCTGGCTCCCACACTTCATGTATATTAGTGTTTCTTATTAAAATTTCACTTGAAAAAAATAATGGTTTTGCTACCAAAAACATTTGGAAATTGCTGGAGTTAAACAGGATTCTAGGCTGAGCTACCAGTCCTTTCCCTGTCACGTTTGCACATTTTATATACCTCTATTGTGCATTCACCAAAAGTTATTTGCAAAGCTACTCTGCCAATTATTCGCCTGTTGCCTCTCAGCTTTATTTCTACCCCTTCCTTGTTCTCCTTTGTATCTCAGCAGGCTAAAAGCCTACAAACTACTCTTCTGGACTCCCTTGTCAGCCCGCTTCTGCTTAGGTTCTGCCAATGGGAGACTTTAGTAGGAGTTTGGAAAACAAAAGAAAAAAAAAGAAGCTTGCTCCTCTCCATTCCCAGCCGCGGGAGCCACCTCCCACAGTGGCGCACAGCAGGGGAGCCGAGCTCCTGCTCAGACAATGCCTTCTAACGGCGGAAGCAGCAGCACCTCCAGAGGAATGAGCGCAAGTGTTTGCTCCTGGGGCTCCTGCACATGTGCTGTGGGGCCAACAGTGTCAGCGCTTGGAGCGGGCGCTGGCTCCTGGCTACAGCCCTGGGGGCGATGGCAGCTCCCTGGTTTCTGGGTATGCTTTCACCAGCCCCAACTTTCTTCTTTCGCCTCTTAGAGCTCTTCTAACTCCCTTCAGTGAGTTCCTGACATTAAATTCCTCCCTCCTGGAAAGACCTTCTTTTTTTCTGACTGGACATTGACTGATTGACTAATTATATGTTCGAGCAAGACTGTGCACTGGGGCCATTGGTGAGAAAAGCAGGCTGAAAGGCGGACTTCATAGGATGACAGGAAAAGTTGAACTTTCCTTGTGATATTTTGTTTTATGATTTCTTTTCAAGATTTTATTTTTAGGTAAGCTCTACACCCAACCTAGGGCTTGAATTTATAACCCCTAGATCAAGAGTCCAGGCTCTACCGACTGAGCCAGCCAGGCACCACCCTCCGCCCCATGTAACATTTTAAATATTGTTTGCAGGTCACTGTCCTCTGTTAGAATATAAGCTCTGTATGGGCAATGAACCCTACTAGTCCTTTTATTTGTAGAGCCTGTCACACTGACTTAAAGATGCCCAAAGACAGCTTTCTAGTTGGATCCGTGGAAGCGTAAAGGAAGACGCTGGGCTCAATGTCCTCAAGGAGTTCATAATTTCATAAGAAGAACCTATTTACCTTTTACTTCTCTTTCTTCTATTCTTCCTTCTTCCTTGTGTTTGTGATTTAGTCACCTACTCTATTCTTATGGGCCAAAATATTGAGAAAAATCAGAAAGAAATAAACAGAGGAGAGCCATCGCAGACCAAAATAAGTAACATTGCATTTTAAATCTCTGTGTGGGATATTTCTATCTCATTGGAAGAAAGGGCACAGAACTTGTGGAACAAAGCCCCTTTTTTCCTAGATTTGATAAAACGTCAAGATACGAAGCTTCCCTTTTATGATGTGAACTCAAACTTTTCTTCTATATTGGTTTGATGGTATGTTTTGAATTATCTCTAATCCCAGGTGGAGCAGGAATGGTTGAATGTATATTATTCTTATGTGACTGGGTGGTGAAATTTCCATCAGTGATTTTGACTGTAAAGTAAAGATCTGGTTATTTTAACTACTATGTTTGAGAATCTATGAAAGGAAAAGTCTTCATTTTCTTGACTAGATGGACAGATCCACGAAAGATTCCAATAGTTATTTTACATTGTGTTCTAGCTGTTGTAGAAATAATTGATATTTAATGAGGATAAGGATGTTATACAGCATAATTCTTCAGGTATTCCATGTTAGGTAAAATTGTGGTGACATATCAAAGAAAGATGATGCAAATCCATGAACAGGGTGTTTTGTCTAACTTTGGGGCAAGAGTATGAAACAAAAAATATTATCATTTGTTCTTCTGGTCAAGAACATTCTTTATGCCTATGATCATATTGTTGGTATTGCTGTTGTTTATTTTACTATGTGCTTTGCTTGACTTAGGCTTAGAAGCCAATATATTGATTAAGAAGTTATCTTCAAAAATGATTCTCCTTTACCTTGACTTCACCTTTAGTGAAATTTATTAAGAATAGTTACTCTTTGGGGCGCCTGGGTGGCGCAGTCGGTTAAGCGTCCGACTTCAGCCAGGTCACGATCTCGCGCTCTGTGAGTTCGAGCCACGCGTCAGGCTCTGGGCTGATGGCTCAGAGCCTGGAGCCTGTTTCCGATTCTGTGTCTCCCTCTGTCTCTGCCCCTCCCCCGTTCATGCTCTGTCTCTCTCTATCCCAAAAAAATAAATAAAAACGTTGAAAAAAAAAAAAAAAAAGAATAGTTACTCTTTGTCAGCCAGTTTAGAAGCAGACAGTTCAGGGCCACCTGGGTGGCTCAGTCGGTTAAGCGTCAGACTTTGGCTCAGGTCATGATCTTGTGGTTCCAGAATTCAAGCCCCCCTGTCAGGCTCTGTGTTGACAGCTCAGAGCCTGGAGCCTGCTTTGGATTCTGTGTCTCCCTCTCTCTCTGCCCTTCCCCTGCTCATGCTCTGTCTGTCTCTCTCTCTCTCAAGAACAAATAAACACTTTTAAAAAAACCCAGACAGTTCAACACTACTGCCTTGGCAGTTGTTTCTTTCCTCCTCCTCCACTTTTTAAAACCATTGTTTAAAGTCCTCATTTATAAAACTCCATCATAATTCCCCTTACTCTTGCCAATGCTTATAGCCACTGCTTCACAACATTATACCTCCCCGGGAGATGCAGAAAACACATAGATTGTTTGTTTTCACAATCTCTAATTGAAGGGTTCAGAGGGAGGGATTCGGAGGGGGAGGGACTTTGAGACAGATTAAACTGCTGGGGATTTCTCATGTTAGATCACAACTGTTTGTGTTACATACCCAGTTGAAATGTGAGCTTGTTGCCTTGTTTACTCCATACTGGATGGTGGAGAAAAAAGAAATGGCTCTAATGGTACACCGCTTTATAGACATTTACGTTTTATTTATGGGCTTTGGTGATATTTTAAGTAACGTTAGTACATGGAATCCTCTTTCCTCAATAAAGAAGTCATAGAGTAGTCTGGTTTCTTGTGTTTTGACTTTTTTTTCTCCTAATAATTCAGAAGTGTGGTTATAGGTCACATAACAACATACCTGTAGGTTGGCATCTCTCAAACACAATAAACAGGCAAGAGAAACCGCCTCAAAGAGAGTTTTCTTATACATTGTCTCAGAAATTTGCACCAAGGAGTGGATTCACAGTTCCATAAGTTCAATTCCTACTAAATTTGTTTCAATTCACTAAATGAGTAGAAAAATTAGTATTTTTTTTAAGAAGAGCGGGTCATGTCTCCCACCCCCCACTTCCCACATACACACTTTTTTTTTCCAAACAATTGCACCAATATTTAAAAAAAATTTTTTTTTTAACGTTTATTTATTTTTGAGACAGAGAGAGCATGAACGGGGGAGGGTCAGAGAGAGGGAGACAGAATCCGAAATAGGCTCCAGGCTCTGAGCTGTCAGCACAGAGCCCGACGCGGGGCTCGAACTCACGGACCGCGAGATCGTGACCTGAGCCGAAGTCGGCCGCTCAACCGACTGAGCCACCCAGGCGCCCCACAATTGCACCAATATTACTATAAATAAAGCCTAACTAGATTGGGATATTTTTTTTAAATTTTTTTTTTCAACGTTTATTTATTTTTGGGACAGAGAGAGACAGAGCATGAACGGGGGCGGGGGGGGGGCAGAGAGAGAGGGAGACACAGAATCGGAAACAGGCTCCAGGCTCCGAGCCATCAGCCCAGAGCCTGACGCGGGGCTCGAACTCACGGACCGCGAGATCGTGACCTGGCTGAAGTCGGACGCTTAACCGACTGCGCCACCCAGGCGCCCCTTTTTTTTTTTTTTTTTTTTTTTTAGATTGGGATATTTTAAAAACACAGCTTCCTAATCACCTGAGGGTTACCAACCTTCCCCTTCCTTTTTGATATTTCCAGTGTGGAGCCAACATATCCCTGATTGTATGCTGCGGCCTCACACACAATCTGGAGAAGGCCCGACAAGCAGTCAGGGAGGTTTTGGAGGCTTGTCAGGTGGACTGTGCTGTGTTAAGTGAACTGTGCAGGAAAAGAAGAAAAGAAAAAAAAAAGAGTTATATGCCAGTTCCTCAACCTTTGGTAGGCTGACAACATCACAAGGCAAGAGAGCTAAAGGAGGCCAACAATGACACCCTTGGGTGAGGCCTCTCTTGGTGGCACACACCTCATGAGGATTTGAACCCATTTTTGCTGTGTGAACTGCCAGATGAGTGTAAATGTGGGTTACAGACCACCTCGCTTTTCCTCATTCCTGCTAATAATGGTAATGCTACTACTACTAATGATGAAGCACCTTAGCTCATTGTTTCTTCATGTTGTACCTCGGTGCATTGAGCTGGAACAGCTTCCTCTGAGCACTAGCCTGAAAACAAAGAGAGAAACAACCAGAATCAAGAGACTGGCGCCTTGTTCCCTGTGCACAGCTCCAACCTAAGCCTCTTTGCTCTGTGCTCAGGCTGCTGGGCCTGAAGAAGGGAGGGTATTCATCGATGAGGGTGGGTAACATTGACCTTTAGTGAACCAGTTTCTTGCCCACTTTTATGTCCAAATACTTATACAGATATAAATAATGGCACGATATTATTGCATGATGGTGATACAATTAATTTGTGCAGTTGTCCAAAATAAGTAAAGAAAAAAAATCACTCATGCAATAATTTTAGTGTGAATAAAGTAGATGCAAAAGGACTATATATGAATGTGTTCTTATCCAATATGGGAAAAGTGACTGGGCTTTCCATATATTATGACTCTTTTTTTTCTTTTACGTATAGTAAATAAACACGACTGGGTTATAGAACTCTGAGCTTTCTAAATTTCATTTCTAACCTGATACCCTTCCCCAAATAATACATCACTAGCCTTTTTTAAATAGTTAGCCTTCCTCCCAACTCTAAATAGAAGTTAAAAATAACATTTCACTCCTTAAAGCTTTAAATTCCATCTTGTTTCTCATCAGCCCTCTGGAGTGACTATCCAAGGTTACACAGACCTGACTGATTTACGAATATAATTTTTGTTTTAATTGAAACAGCAACATTTAGGTTCCACCTTAACAGTGCACCTTAAAAGATTATCTCGGTTATTTCACAGGCACCGAGCCGGCACTAATAGTCCAAGGCAGATATTGAAAAGCAGCACAGGGCCAGGCAGATCTATTAGAAATTCCCATCCACGCGCCTCATACATATTGATTTCTGACACCAAGCAGCAGTGAAAGCCCCCGTGGGAATAATATATTTAGCAGGGTTCGCTGCGAGGAGGTCACAGAGTGCATACAGATTAGCTTCAGAGGACCAAGGCACTAGTGTTGGAGCCAAATGCTAGATTTTATATCATTTTAATCTGAACTTTTATAATCCTTTTAGTTCTTCTTTCTCTGGATGGCAGAGAGAAGGCTCCTTCACATGTATCATGCATCTTTTTCTTTATTCCTCCTATAAATGTGCAAATGCCGTTGTAATGGGGAGGAATGTTCCCTTAGCATAAGCAGCAGAGCCCCAACCAGATTTGCTTTTATAAACGGTGGTCAATTCAGATGAAGACATCTTTATTTAAAGATTTCTTTCTGGGGGGGGTGGGGGGTGGGGGGTGGGGAGGGAAAATCACAAATCTGTATCTCCAGTTTTAAGATAGAAGCATAGAACCCGGTCTTATTAAAAGAACCATTCTTCCCCTCCCCCATCTCTGACACTGGGGCTTAATTGAGCAGAAGTTGCATTTATACTGTTACGTCTATGAAAACAAAAATCTAAACATTTTTTTAATTACCTTTCTGATGGGTAGGGAATGCCTGCTCATTATGCAAAGAAGTGTTGTGACTGTATCAGATGAAGGTGTCAGAGGAGAGTCAAACGGGCATTTTGGAGACTGGAGGGATGCCAGCAGTGGGAAAGGAAAGGTTAGAGGGGACACACTTTGACAGAAGGGTGAAATACATCAGACAACAAAGGGAAATAGGAGGTTTCACTCAACAGACACAAAGGCGTATTGTCTTCCTCTAGACTGCATTTAAATTGTAGGTGTTTTATAAAAAGTTCCCATGATTACTAATAATCGGAAAAAAAAATAACTACATCTGTGAAGTGCCTTTTGAATCTGACTTATTTTCTCTGGCATCCCAAACAAGCATAAAAGATTGGGGGAAAAAAAAGCTAAAGGAAATGTGAGGATAAGCAATCAAGACTTATCCTTGAAAATATAACAATAATTATAAGGAAAAGGTAAATTTTGACTTTTGTTTTTATTAATAAAGAAATTTTTTACCAATAAGGAATAATTAAAGTATCCAACTGAGATCCAGAATTTTGCCTGTCGGATTATCTAACTAAAATATGTCAAACATTCAGATTCATTTTGCAGGACTGTCTCTTAATGACATGTGTTAATTTTTATTTTATTTTCTGATATGTTCAAGCTGAGCACAGACTGTAAAAGACAGCAATTAAGTTTGGAAAGGGAGAAAAAAAGGGAAGTAAGATCTCAAACACAATTTTAAAAACTCTGGAAGTTGTATGAAGATCTGCTTTGGGCAAATGCCCCCTGTCAGAAATGCTTGGCTATATTACTGCCTCAAAATAAGACTTAAATCTATACTGAGCTAGCTGAAAACACTTTACTTTCTACTTTGTCTTCTTTGTGGAATTACACGTATATTGAAAGTTAGGACAAACAATGCTTCCCCTTAGCTACTAGAGAAATTAAAAGATTAAGAAGTACCTGGGTGCTGAAAACTCCAAGAGCCTCTCACTCAAACCACTGTGGTCTGAAGAGTTAGTACCCAAACTTTCAGACTAAAAGAAGCAGGTGCAGAAATTCCAGAGGGAGCTGAATGAGCTAGCTGGTTGACAAAACCAAAGGAATGGTACTCTGTAGAAGTTAGAAATTCCTTCCATTAGAAAACAAGTGTGTGTGTGTGTGTGTGTGTGTGTGTGTATTCACTCCATGAAGTTGGTTTAATTTTAAACTGCTCTATCAGGGAACAGCATGTTTGGTAGGATTAAGTCATTTTTCAGGTGCTGATGACAGGGCACATGATGACCAATTGAAAAAAATAATAAAATCCAAGGTAGACTTTGACCAAACATTAAATCATGTATTTGGTCAAGTGTCCCTCTTCCTTGGTGGAAGTGGCCACTATCTCATTTGGGAACTCTCACACTCTACCAATTTCTATAATGAATGCATGCTTTGGGGCTGAGGGAGAGTCTCCTGGCTAGGAAAAGAGAAGTGGACAACCTTGAACCTCAGAGACTGAAAGAAGCCTGCAATAAGCAAGGACACACTCAGGACTGGGTGCTAATCTAGCAAGAAAGCCAGAGAACTGTGTGCGAGTGAACACCTTTATCACAACACGGGTAAAATCCCGGTGCACGGATGGCAAAGAGACCTTGAATATGGTATCACACACCTTTCCCGGTTGTCAGCACATTTCTTAATTTCCTTGTACACAGATGTTAGTCAACAAATATTAGGTGACTTGAATAAATTATATTAGATAGAAATTATACTTGGGGTACAGAGACCAGAATATAACTGGCAAAAAAAAAAAAGCAAAAACGGAGCAAAAATAACAAGTCATTCATCCAGCAGTTCTGTCTCTGAGGTGCCCACCCCTCTGCCTTACCGCTTGGTTCTGAACTGCCCCTGCGTCTGTGTTAGGTAGGCAGTGGGAGACTGATGAAGCTGTTCATTTTTGCCTGGAGGGGGAGGGGCACATTTTCCCTCAGAAACAAGCTGACATTAGTACAGGGCAAGAAAAGCACAAGTATCCATGGTTGATCTCCTGCATTTGACTGGAGTTCTACTGCCCAGGTGTCACTTAACAATTTACATCCCATTTTTCACCCTGAGTCCACACTACATATCTCTCTGTCATATAATCCCATCTGGCACCCAGCCCTGCTAGCTATCTGTCCTGATGAAAGTTTAAAAATTGAACATTTCTTCTACTTGCAGCTCTGAGCTTGTTTTGGTAGATGAATTGCTTATGGGGGCTGTTACCTGTTAAATTTCTGGTAACGACAACAACAACGAAAGAATCACCTAAAAGGACTAAAACTACAAATCTTTAGGCAACCTCTCTCCACCAGATGAGTGAAACTTCCTATTTTAAAGCCATCACTGGGCTGCATTTATGTTTATTATAAATGTTGGTGAGACTCTGCCAGCAGGGGCCAAGGACACTAGCGGGGTTTGTGAGCTGGTTTCCTTTCCTACCAGCATTTTAACCCCTTGTCAGACCAGAGGCTTCATTCTGCTGGCCATCATTTGTAGTGTCTGCTTGGTGACTCAGAAACTGTCCTTGGGCTTAGCAACAGCAGAAGGCAGGTGTTTGGAAAGCATTTTCCCGTGGGGAGAAAATTCAGAGTTTTTATTCACCTAATATGCTACATAATCTTGGAAATCCTCAAGGAACTGGCACCCTAATTTTCATTATGTAGTAGAAATCTTCACCTAAGTCAGAGAAGCTGGGCAGTGGAATTGTTTTGAATGATTTTTTTTTGAAAATGTAATATTTGATCCCACCATAGTTAAGAGTATAAAAACAAAAGAGAAATTAAGTAATGGAGTTATTCCTAAAATTAATTTGGGCTTCCAGCCTGCCTAGCTGGGTTAAATATTTTCTTTATTTCCACGAAGAGCTTAAAATTCATGGGCAATGTGTGTAAGGAAATAAAATGCGAAGGTATTATAAACCAAGAGCATAAACTATGTGTGTGTGGTCTACAATTCCAAATTCTGACAGTGTCCACAGTGTAAGAGTAAGATGCAGAGAGAATATACAGATGCCTTTGTGAGCAGGAAACAGGGAAAAAGTCCCTTTTAGTTGGGGGCAAAAATATGCATTTACTTTCAGTAGAAGTAGACACACTTAAATCCCTGCTGAGCGCTAGGGAGGGGTTGGATGAGCTGTCTAGAAAGCATTTTCTCTCTCTTTATAATGTTAGAAATCCTCGGACTGCATTGTGCATTGCAATGCAAGGATTCTGCAGTGTAAGAGCACATCAGGGCATTGAGAAAGGCTTAATGTGTTCTCATTAGAGGAGGATGGGGGAAGGGGGAGGGAGAGGCGCCTTGGGGGATGGAGCTGAGCTCGACCACTCTGGGAAGCATTACAATTTTGTGCCTTCTCACTTCAACTCCCTCAATCCCCTAGCTTTACATAGCTCTTTCACAGACAGTTCAGGAAAATGCCTCCCAAGCCTCGTGTAAAGAGAGCAGTGTTGTATATCGTTGCTTACAGTTTAACAGTTTGTTTGCTTGAGCCTTTTAAATTTTTTTCCTTTTCTGGGCTGCCTCTATAAAACTTTTTTTTTTTAACATTCCCTTCTTATCAGATCAAAACTAGAAAGGAAAAGAGGGCAACCTGATCAATGAAAGAAAATCTAGATGCTTTTAGAGTTATTAAGCTCCACAGAGCTGCTAGTGTGGAAAGTCCAGGAGGAGCAAAGTGGGCTTTATAATTGAAATTCTTCATAGCTGGTGATAACTGTAATCTTCCAGACTAATTTACTTCATTTTTCCCCTCCAGTTTGCTTCTTTTCTAGAAGAAATCAAATATAGGTTTCTTTCTCTCTTTTTCTTTCTTTCTTTCTCTTTCTTTCTTTCTTTCTTTCTGAACATTTTGTATGTAATTTGGAGATTTTAAGTTGGAAAGGAAAGTGTCCATGCAGGAAACCTGCCTTTTAGTAGCATTTCATCTTGTGATGAGCAAGATCATGCATCCCAGAGCCAAGGAATAAGTTGAAGATAAGGTCTCTTAGGTATAAAGTGTTGAAAATAGCTGGGGACCTCTTGTATCCATTCACTACTGTGCCTCCTAGATGGACCTTGGAATTTTGTGCTACAGAAACCCAGCTAGCCTCTTCCTCTTATGTCCTGGGTTTCCCCAAATAGACGAATAACCACAGGAAAGTGTACAGTCTACTCTAAGCCATTTCCTACTTCAAATTTGAAATCTTAACTTACTCTAAAAATTTCCCTCTTTTAATTATAGAAATGTAGATAATATATTCTAACAGAGAAAGCCACCAGAATGGCTAGACCTTTGTGATTATAGACAAATTGAGATCTTTGATATCGGACCTGGATACTTTACTTTGATGAGTTTCCTAAGTACAATCTTATAAGAATTACAGTTATTATTGTTGTTTATACTGAAAAAGTACATGGCTCCCAGTATCTATTTAGTATAAAAAGATCCAAAAAAAATCAATTAATGCATATTTCACCTTCAATATGCTAAGATTTTCTTCTTAATCTGCAATCCATCTAAGATTTTAGTTTGGGGAGAAATTAAGCAATGTTTGGTTTGATTTGGTTTGGTTTTGGGGGGTGGAAAGGGGTTGCAATTGATTTGAAACTGATGGAAAGAATAGTGAAAATTATCAGACAAAATTCTATCCCTATTATGTATAATTGGACAACTGCTCAAATAGGTGTTTATGGAATTGGAAAAGAATACAAGCATTTGGCAACACAAATTAGAAACCAACCTCCAAGTCTGTTGGCTTATGGACCATAGAAACACAATTTTCAAGTTTTTTGAAGAATAACCATTTGGTATATTTTATTATTAAAACAGCTAAATAGTATCATAGTATGTCACTTTACTTAGATGGGATAATTAATACTTGATACAAAGTTTGTACCCTATTTATATAACTGTAATGTCATCAAAACAATGCCACACATACAATTACCATTAGCTGACAAATAGAATTGGGTTGTTAGTATCATGCAATGTGTACTGCCCTCTGGATTTTTATAACTGCCTTTTGCTAGGTGTTAAATATGTTAAATAGGAATATGTTGGATGTTTTAATAAAATGGATTTCATAGTTTTTGCCAAAATGAAATATTGGTTAATTTTTACATATTTAATACTAACTGAATGTAAAAAATTAAATTTATTTTTCTTCTCATTCTAACATAGAGCCCCCAAATTATAATTTGGTTAGATTTTAAATCTTATTATTTGAAATTAAGCAACTGTTTTTTATTTCCATCCCACATTTTCAGAGAAGGGGCCAAGTAACAGTGTGGCAAAACACTTTTTTATCCTGTTATCTTAACCAAAATAATAAATAAATAAGTGAACTACTATGGTATATATTTATCTTCATTTTGAAATAAATCTTCAGTCCTAGGTGTTCATTTATTACCCACTGATTCAATGTGAAAACAGGGATTTTGCTTTTAATTTCTTTATAATAGTAATAAGTGTTAAGATGTATTAAGTACCAGGTTCTATGGTAAGAGTTTTATACATGTGATTTTATTTAACCTACACACAGTGCTATGACCATCCTAATTTTAAATTTGAGGAAACTATGGCATAACTGGATCAGATAATTTACGCAAGTTCGTAGCTTGTAATGAAGGATGTCAAGATTCAAAGAAGGTCTGTTTGACTTCAAAGTTCTTTGAATTATGTTACATTAGTTCTCTAAAGATTAGGAAATTTCATAAATCATTTATTTTATGTTAGCCATTAGAGCGATTTTTTTTTCTTCATAAGGTAAACAGAATTTTATCACTGATTGAATGGAAGCTTTTAGCTAATCTATTTTCTTGGATAATCCATTTATGTATTTATTCAAAAAATATAGGGCACCAGTTGTCTGGGTAATGTCACACTGTTTCAGACATCCACATGCCTCAAATTGAAGTGGACAGCATGAAAAGTGCCTGCCTTCACTGTGTTAATATTCTACCAGGACATGGGAGACAATAATAAAAGTACGCAAATAAAAAGAGATAGTTTTAGAGACTGATAGATAGTTCGAAGGCAATAAAACAAGAGGACATCACAAAAGGTCTGGGAAGGATCTACCTTAGAGTGGCCAAGGAATAGGTCTCTGAGGAAAGGTGTTAGAGGAGTGATGGGGATGAGAAGAAGAGCCCATCGCCAGGGTCCCAAGGAGAAAGAACACAAGTGAACTGGAGGGCTTTGAGTCATAAGAAGAGTGTTGTGACCCTTGGAGGTGGAGGTTGGGATGGTGGGGATTATCTTGTAAACCACCACAGCAACTGTGGATTTTATTTTAAGGGCAATGGGAAACTCCTGAAAGGTTTCCCGCAAGGTCATGAATCATCAGTATTATCATTATTTTTTTAGGAAGGTTTTTCTACTGCTAGGCAGAAGAGAAAAGCAAAAAGGATGGAGTCAACACTGGAAAACAAAAGCTATATAGATTCTGTACACCTAAACATGTGTGTGTGTGTCAAATTCTATAAAATATGATGTTGTCATGATGTTCTAACATAACATGTTACAGTCACAGACTGTAGTCGGTGGATTCTAGGAGAATAGAGCTTAGTTGTTAAAAATCTGGAACCACACTTGGGTAGAATCACAACTCTTAACACTTCATAGCGGTGTGATCTTGGAACTTTTTTTTTTTTTTTTATTAACCTCTCTGCATCCTAGCTTCTTCATTTGTAAAATCAGGGTAACTGCAGACTTTATTGGCCCTACCTCACTGGGTTGTTATGATGTGTAAATAAAACAAAAAACCACAAAAACTTAGAATAGATTTGGAACCTTATAAATACTATAATGTTTTATTTATTTTTGAAAGGGAGACAGAGTGCTAGTGGGGGAGGGACAGAGAGAGAGGGATACACAGAATCTGAAGCAGGCTCCAGGCTCTGAGCTGTCAGCAGACAGCCTGGTGCAGGGCTGAACCCACAGACAGAACATGACCTGAGCGGAAGTGGAACCCTTTATCGGCTGAGCCACCTGGGTGCCCCATCTTATAAATACTATAAAAGTATTTGTGAACTCACATTGATTAAATGCATTATAAATACATGATTTCTCACCCCTAAAGAATGGAAGAAACCCTTCGAGAGATCTGAGAAATGGGTTTCTGTCCTGGCTTATCTAGATTCTCCTTTTCTTGAGCTCTCTGAGTCCTATGGGGCCTCTTCTGAGTGAACCAGCCTGAGCTGTGCTGGAATGTTCTTTGGTATCTCATTTCCTACATTCCTATCTCTCAGCAGACATATTTGTTCTAAGTTCCTCATTAAATCCCCAGGTCTTATCAGAGGCACTGCCATGGAGGCTTTGCTTCCTTCCAATGTGCTGTGTAGAATTCTGGTCACCAGCTTCCCTCATTACCCCAGAGCTGGCTGTGTGGCCTCACACCCCCGGGGTGCCTGGGCACAGACTGAATCCTCAGCCAGCCTCTGTGTTCTACTGCCCCTGTGTTCTCTCCAGCAACAGGAGGGATTTAGTCCTCTGCTAGTAGGGAAGAGTACCTCTCTGATTAAAACAAATTTGCCTCTTGGCAGGAACTATTTAAAGCCTAACATTACAGCGAGATTCCTAACTTTTACATGTCACATTGTTACAGGAAATTATCATTTTTATAGAATACAGTGAGAAAAATGGGCACAATAGTTCAAGGTCTGAGGTGACTCATGCTGAGGCTATGGCTAACTCAGGTCTCTCCTGTCACCTGGAAGCTGACAGGATCACAGGTATAACCTATTCACAGCTCACTCATGTGTCCCAGCACAAGGGGTGGAAAGCTCTGACCCACAGGATAAAATCCAAATCCTCTGGAATCTGATCTGTCCACCCTTCCAGGTTAATTCCTAACTGTTCAATCCTTTAGGCATTTAAAGCCCTAGCTTTTTAATGACCTCTGAGCCTTTGCCTCTTTAATTCCCTTTACTAGAATGCACCCCACTTCCTTTCTTCTGAGCTGGCCCTTAACATCCTTACGGCTCCTTTCAAGTGCCACTGTTTCCAGGAAGTGTCATGAAAGTCTTCTTTTCACTCCCACATGATCAAGCTGACTAAATGCCTTCATTTCATACTGTCCAGCACCCTCATTCATATGTCATAGCTTTTAACATCTTGTCTTAAAATAACTAAATCCCCTAGTATGCAAATCTTATTTATTATTAGGGATTCGGTTTTGGACCCCTTGAAAAATGAACACAGTAATTAATAGGAAATGCTCAAATTATATTTGTTGAATGGAAGCTTGGATGCCTTGACCCTTGCTTTTTAGATTTATTAACTATCTTCTTCAGTGAAGGAGCACAGGGATTTCCCATTAAACTACTTCCTGTCTGTATAAACTCCGTTTTATGTTTTTTTGTTATTTTACAGGTAAACAAGCAGAGGGGTTGCAGAAGTGCCCCCAGGTGATATAGGACAGGTAGAGTAGGGCCTGGGCCCCAGAAATTAAACCCCCAAATCCAGCAAAACCAGGACACTTCAAAACCTTAGTCGTAATGTTTCACACATACACAGAAAAGTTATATAACTCTCCTTTCAAATTACATTTTATTTTGGGCAATAAAAGGAAACAAATAGAGAAATAATAAGTATTTTAATATATTTTTACCTGGTAACATACTAATTGATGTAACTTTAATAATTATTTTTAAACGATGCTCATCTTTTGGACAGCTTTTAATTGGATTTGAGTATCTTATTTAACATTGGGAAATACTCTTGGAATCCCATTAACAATACTTCTCACTTTTAAAATTCACAACCCCCCAAATTTTAAGAAATCTGTTTTAATCATTAGAAACATGGAAATTGATTTATTTGAATCAAAGAACCAATAATTGTAAAGGATACCTCAAAAAGCAGTGATTAGTGACCTTGATTTTTAAAGGCTATTTTCTAATAAGTGATTTTCTTAGTCAAGACATGTTCTGTTAAATTTTATAACTCAGTGAAACATTGGCCAAGATTTTTCTCATCCTTTCCTTTTCTCAAATCTATTCATAGATACTAAAATGATGAGTATAGCTTTTCTGGAGATGAGAATTTCATATTTGGAGTCTAGATTTGGAACATTTATAGAATTAACTTTTTCAGACTTAGGAGATGTTTGCTTTTGATATTATCTTTAGGTTTTAGGAATCAATAGTGACATCAGTGGAATTTATAATTTGCCTGATAATAAATTTGACTTAGAAGAAAATGTCAATTAGGTATTAGTTTTGGTTCACTTCTTGGTCAAAAAATAAATGTCAGTTGCTATTTAAGAAGCATTTATATACAAATATATCGAAAATATTTTTAATTTCTTAAGTAAACGTCTTTCTACTTTAGGTAGAAAAACGTAATTCCCTTTATATGTCTTTTTATTATTGTACTGTGGTTGCAGAATGGAATATAATCTTATTCGTATTGTGAGTTATTGATTTTTGAGGTATGTGTTGATAAAAGCACAAAATATGAGCAGAGTTATTTCAGTAATTTTAATTTACCAGACAAATCACAATAACTCAACTTAGATTTTTATACATTCTATTTTTTTTACTTGTATTCTTGAATTAAAAATAACCATAAAATAGGGGCACAGTTAAGTGTCTGAATCTTGATTTCAGCTCAGGTCATGATCTCATGGTTTGTGAGTTCAAGTCCTGCGTTGGGCCCTATGCTGAGAGCCTACTTGGGATTCTCTCTCTCTCTCTCTCTCTCTCTCTCTTTCTCTGCCCCCTCCTCTCTTTCTCAATAATAAATAAACATTTAAAAAATAAAAAATTTAAAAAAACCATAAAATGATAATTAAAAAAATCAATCTGTTTGGAAAGTAAATCCAGATTAGGAGGAGGTAAAGCATTTGATGCTAATTGAACAGAAACATGAAAATGATTTCAGATGGTGTGAGTATGTATAAAGGAAAGATGAATCCAAATGACTTGATCAGTTATTCTCTAGTTAGTAATATCACTTTCCACGTGAATAACCATGTAGCACATCCATTTTTTTATTTTACAAGTGAAGCAAATATATTCATAGATCTCAAGTATTTGCTTTAATATTCTCCTTTATTTGCTTGTAAATAAGTTGACTTTTTTATACTCCCTATCTAATCCCCCAGAAAGTTCTGTCTGCTTACCTTCAAAATATATCCAGAATCTCACCACGTTTCTCCTCCTCCACCTCTATAACCATAAACCATTCTTCTATCATCTGTAGCCTGGACTTATTGCAATAGCCCCTAACTACTTCCCCCTTGTCCCCCCCCCCCTTCCTTTCTTGCCTACAGACATGTTGGCATGGCACCCAGAACAATCCTTTCACAACAGAAATCAGCTCATATTATTCCTCTGTTTTCCTTACCAGTCCCCCACTTGCCCAGAGTAAACTGCAAAATACATACAATGGTCTTCAAGGTCCCGTATGTTCTTTTTTGTTAACTGACACCTGCCTAAACACATCTTCCCCATTTTCCTTCTTGCTCATTCCCTTATGGTCACATGCACCTTATTCTTTCCCGATCAGACCAGGTCATTGAAGCCTCATGGTCTCCTTGTATATACTGTTTCCTGAGAGACACACACAGCTGTTTCCCTCATCTCCTTCCGGTGTTTGTCCAAATGTCTCATTCTCGATAATATTTTAATCAAGTACTTTATTTAATTTTAAAACTATTTACAGGGGCGCCTGGGTGGCTCAGTCGGTTGAGCGTCCGACTTCAGCTCAGGTCACGATCTCACGTGAGATCGAGCCCCGCGTCAGGCTCTGGGCTGATGGCTCAGAGCCTGGAGCTTGCTTCCGATTCTGTGTCTCCCTCTCTCTCTGCCTCTCCCCCATTCATGCTCTGTCTCTCTCTGTCTCAAAAATAAATAAACATTAAAAAAAATTTTTTTTAACTATTTACATCCCAATTAGGAACTCTTATTGCATGCTTTATTTTGGTGAGTGACACATGTCATATTCTAAACTTCTGTATTATTTGCTTTGCTTACTCATTTTGTTTGTGGTATGCCTTTCCTCAGAGAATGCAAACTTTATGAAGACAGGGCTTTTGACCTGTTTTATACTTGCCTGGAGCAAATCTAGTGCTTAATACGTATTTGTTGAATAAATGAACAGACAAGTCAATGTGAAAATGCCTGATAGAGTTAGAACTCAGTGGTGTTTGTTGAATGAATGAATTTCATGAAAATTCTTTTGAAAGAACATCTTGTGGAGCACTTTCTATGAGTTGTTCCAATATGATTTGTAAATAATAATTATTTTTAAAAACTGATTCTTCATACTGAAAGTTTATTTGTTGCCGGACTTTCTGTAAAAGTGCGTTTGTTATATAGCTTGAAATGGGGTACATCAGGGAGATGGAAATGTGATTAATAACGCCTGAATTTTTTTTTTTCAGAGACAGCTGAAATGAGGGACTCTCCTTCCCTAATCTGCTGCTGAAATTCGCTTTTTCTTGGATCTGGTGGAAAAAGAAACTGGCACATTTGCTTCCCTGCTGCTGCCATGTTAAGCATGCTCACTTCACAAGCTCCTGCAGATGAAAGTGTAATTGTGTGGAAGGTGAATTGATTGCAATTAACCTCGGGACTTACCCTCAGGCTGGGGTATTCTACCTTCTTTTCTAGGAATGTGCCACCGAGGCCATAATACATGGCTGATGAATACATATATCATACAGGGAAACACATATATTATGGGATAAAGTACATAAATCATGTACAAAAACATGCATTATACTGAGATGATCAAATTATAAATGAAGCACATAAATCATAAGATTACACTGTTGAATTGTATCAGGAAACATAAATTATATAGTGAAATCCCAGGGTCACTGGAGGGTTCACTGAATAATGAAATGAGCTCCTATAACTTGAGGAAAAGTGGAGTAACTCGTGAAAAATCCATTGTGCGTTATGCTGAATATTCCATTTAATCCAATTTTATCTCCTACACCTCCTGTTCCCAAGGAATCAAGGTTGCCCACTATGAGAGAAGGGGACTAAACAACAAACAAACAGCAAATGCAATATTGAATGATAAGGCACTATAAGTGTATCCAAAAGTAAAACTTTCAAATGTAGTGTGAATCTCTGTAGCTGAGTTTTCAAGTCAATGTTGGGGACGGATGGCAGTTCTAAAGTCAGCTACAAATATCAAAAGGGCAATGACTTGCTCTAAAATGAAGATTGTCTTGAATTTCAAGAAGATCCTAAAAAGAAAGAGATGAAATTAATATTGGCTTGCTCTAAATGTAGATAAGCAATTGAAATTTGGATTGATTCATTGCATTAAATAACGAAGAACAAAAACATTTATTTTAAGTTATGCATATATAAAGACTTTGCTTACCTTCCCTTGGGGATCATTTTTCACATTTGACTTTGTTTTTTCTTTCCCCTTTACTTCTCTGTACCTTTGTTCGCGCATGTATTAATAGGATGAAAGAGAAGCAAAATGGGAGAAGAGAATTCTTTAACTTGGTTGGCTTTTTAAAGGGAAGTCAGAAGCTGGTAGAGGCCATTCTGCCAGGCTTTAACAGAAGCCCGGGCGAAGACAGACTTTCACACACAATATAGAACAATGATACAAATCAGATCAATCTCACAAAGTTTTTCAGTGCAATGTTCATCCACATGAATTATATTCTCACTAAAGCAAGGGCCTGGAATTCACATCCATTCGTAGCACTGGTGAGTTAGGGTTATGGTCAAAGCCCGGTGTACTGAGGGATTCCTTAGTCATAAACAAAGTGTTTGACCCACTCTATTCCTCAGGGCAATAGAGAGCCAGAGCTAACTGAATTTATACAGTGGGAATTGATAGTTTATTGCTGACCCTGGAGGGGCAGGGGCACTGACTCACATCCTATTCCTGGCTTTTCTTGGCATTTGTTACCGCAGATAAAGGTATATTGTGTCAAGATGTGCTGTTGGTCCTGGAATACAATTGTGTCAAGATGCAAGTGCTAAATTTTATTTGAAGGGGAGCAATAAATTGACACCCCCAAATATCCTCTGCCTTCCCTAAACATCATATTTCAATTTCTCACATTTACTCATGTTTAGCCCTTGTTAACACAACACTATAGGATGCTAAAAGATACATGTCCTGTTAATTGTACAATAAGTAATTGTTGAAGAAACCGTGGCACGAAAGACACACATAGAATTCCTTTATTTTCAATGGCAGGTGAAATATAAAATAATAATAAAAAATTAACCCACAGAAATGTTTAGTTTGTTATTTGTAAATTCAGTTTGGGCCTGCTAACAGAAACTGTTTTGTCCCCAAAACATCCATAAATGGTTAAATCTTCTCAATATAAGTATAATCATTTTACTCTATGATCTATGTGTTTCATTAGTTGAGGTACACATTTTGCTATAATAAATGTGCTTCAGTAAATGATCTATGCATTTCTTTCTGAAATGTATGTGTTTCACTAGAAAAGGTATGTGTTCATCAACTATGAATAATGTTCCTAACGGCACCACATTATATTACTTGGCTGGTATCAGCACAGCATTACACATCCATTCCCTCATGACCATGAGCACGCGTCCACAAGAAGACACACATCAGCCCCTGTCACTCTCAGGTGTCGATGCACATGTGCATGAACTCTGCAGTCTTGGGAAACACAAATGGGAGAGAGGGGGGATGGAGTCATTTTGTAGGTGAATATGTTTGTTAAATGAACAGGAAACAAGGGATTTTTCTAGTCCTGCCCTTTTATAACCAAGAGGAGGAAAAAAGAGTATGACAAAACACAGTTAGAGATTTTTATTGTTTTTCATAGGCAAAGTTCCTTCCACTTCAATTAAACATTACTTGGGTAAGGAAAGAAATAGTATAATTCCAAGTTAAACATTAAAACCATTGTTTTTTGTTTGTTTTGTTGTTTTTACTTATTTGATTCCTATATGAAAATTTTACCAAGTTCCTAATTTTAGTGAATTGGCTTCCAAAATGAAGTGAAATTATCTTTATAGAGTAAAATCAATTAATTACTTTAAAAGTTAAATTCATTATCTTTCTGTAAAAGGTGTTGTTGATCACTCATTGTTAAGAGGTTCATGTTAGTTTATAATTCAGAGGGTAAAGAAAGACGTTCCTGGTAAAACAAAACATACAGTGATTTACTTCTCAATATATTGAAATTCAAACAAAGCAATTACCAGATTGAACCACAACCAATTCTTTGTGGCCTCCAAGCTCTCTGGGAGTAATAACAAACACACCTCTAGATTATCTATAGAAATCCTTTCTTCCCCCGTGTGTGTGAGTTTCTTATGTCCAACTGTCAATGTTTTGAAATGTGGCTGATTCTTAGAGATGACCATTTATTTCAGAATTGTAACCTCTCTATGCCTTTTGTCTCTGTGATACAGAGTCTGTAATTCAATGCACAGGATATTTGTTAATATTGTCATGAACAGACGGAATGACTTATGATATGCTCTTCATGTAAATGTGTTAATTATGACAGAATCACTTATTTTTCACAGATTAAAACTAATGCTTTGTATATGAACTTTCCATTTAAAAATCATTTTTCAGTAAACACCGAACACTCTTTTACATATGGCATCAAATGATTTATTATACGTGTCTCTATTTAGTGACCTAATTTTCTCTCTACCTTACATCTATCATTGCAGATATTTCTTTCATTTACACCTGCCTTTTACATTTTTTATTTACTGAAATGACTGAAGCCTGGTGGTTATTTTTTACTATTAGTGGTATTAGGAATTTCCATAGATCTTATCAGCTGGTAAGTCATTCATCTTATATTTGAGATATTCTCTATATAGCAACAGTGTACATTAAATAGTTCTGAAATAATTAATGCAGAGCTTTTAGAGAATTGCCACCATTTTTCTGCAGTAGAATGTTTTGATGATACCCCAATTCTGATTTTTTTGAAGACTATGAACATGCATGTATGAAAAAAAAGAGAAGATCCTGGACAAAAGCAATCTTTCTGATAAAAATTAGTTCAGCCTTAAAAGTGGTTGAATTCAATTTATGTATAAAACTGGGTCAGCCAGTAATATTTTAGGGGTGCCCAGAAACCACTATTTAGGGACACCTAGAAATAAAAAAATGTTGGTTTACACATATGGATCAGACATAATACTTTTCTTTAATGCATGTTACACTAAATATTGCTTGGCGATCTTGTGGATTTAAGTGTTAGTAATAGTATAATAGTTAAAAACAGAAGCAGGAAACTGTAGTAAATATGTTATTGAAAACTCTCACTGAGAGATTTTGAAGTCTATATTGAATTTCCCTCCCACCAAGTTGGATTAATATCCTCAGTTACAGGTTACATCTTACTTAGAAAGTCCTCATCGGGCTCAAATCAGTCATCTGTGAATAGCTCATGAGCAAGTTCCTTGAGACCTGAAATGGTCTGAGTGATAACATTTTAATCAATTTGATTCCACTTTGCACATGATTGTGTATACAAGAAAAATCGCTTTAGTAAAGATTCCTTAAGACCCATATAGTGAGATCAACCTGAACCAAGTGTATTACACCTTATGAATAATGAAAATAGTAACATATATGTTCATACGTTCAAAAACATAATATTTTGTTCATAGATTTCCACCACCAAGCACCTCTTGTACACATGGGTCTATAATATATTTACAATGTTGAAAGGTGATTTAAAGCATAATTTGTTTGTTTTGTTTTGCTTTAGTCTGGATTCATTCTGATTAGCCTATTTTACTGGTACCATGAGGACCTCTGTGATGCTGCTAGATCCCAAATGTGATTTGAATTGGTGTTCTCTGCAAAAATCTACCGCTGGCATTATCTATACCTGGATGTTTTCAGCTCTAGACACCATGGTGTCCTTCTTGTGGCTTCTACAATCTTTGAGGGCTATGCCATAAGCTTTGCTACAAGGAAAAAAAAATCTCCAACCACTCTCAGGTGAAAAAAATAAGTTGAATATTAAATACAACCTGAACATTCCTTTAAGAATTTGTGCAGATGTGAATACATTTAAAAATAGGGTTAACATCAGGTTCTGTTAGGCCAAATACACCCTAAATTGCAACAGAGTTTCATAGTGACATTTTGGTCATCAACTGCAGCCATTATCTGGGGATAAATCAATTTGCAGCAGCTGTGGACAGCTATTTGAGTGTAGAGCAGAGCTGCTTAACTGGAGAAGCATGTGAAAAGTTAAAAGGCCAGAGTCCTGCTGACTACACATAAGACATTTTTTTTTTAAGGTAAAACCATAATGCAACATTGCCTGACTCAGAACACACCAGGCCATTCTTGTTAATTCATCCTACCTAATAGCTGATTTGATATGCTTTCTTTTCTAGCTCCCTTGTTAAGGATGGTGCATACTATAGAAACTTGTCTAGATCCATTTTGTTTTCCTTTTGGCAAACAATTCTCTTTAGAGGTTCAGTTAGTGCTTCTGGCAATGGCAGAACTAGCACTTTTATGGTCTTTTAATCTGTGAAAAAGATTGTCCTTGGTTTCTTGAAAAGGTCAATATCAGGTACGGAGTTTTCTTCAACTGTAAGCAGAATGGTTGCTGTACTAGATAAGGCATTTTGCAGCAAATTAAAATAAAGAAGGTGCACAATTTGCCACAGTTATACATTAGCTTATTTATAACCTAGAAGTGATAATATTTTTCCTTTTATGTTTCTCACTTGACGTAATAGTTTGTTTTCTAAGTTTGAGATGTAAAACAAGCTGCTGTGTTGGGTTTTATTTTAAGTTCATTCATGGGCGTCTCTAGAAAATGGATGATGGACAGAGAGGAGAGGAAGGGTCTTTCCAGGACAAAAAATAGCTTTCTGAATTAGGCTGGAAATTATAAGTACAAATTCAAGTGTGTATCAATTGTGGTTTATTTAATAGATTTACTTTTCACAACGTAACCTCAATATACTTTTCAATATAACCGCAAATGCCTGAGACAATGTTCAAAGATGGCTCATATTATGTACAGTGATGTCATCTAATATGGACCTGTTACTGTTGTTGAAGTTAGGATAATGAATCCTGTCAGAGTGAAGGGAATGTTTGTAAGTGAATTGTTGTCACTGAAGACAGGATATTGTTGTGATTTGAGACTTGTATGGGGATAATTCTAATAGTCATTACTCAAATTGCATTTGCAATATCTGGCATATTTTTAGTGGACCATCCAAATGTTAAATATGATAATAAAATTAATATAGTAATTAAACGTGATTATAATTTCCCAAAGAAAGAAAACCTGTTTCTATAGGCTAAATATGCTTTCTGAAATTGTGATTTACCTGATCTCAATGCTACATTGAAATTTTATTTTATTTATTTGTTTTTTTAAATGTTTATTTACTTTTGAGAGAGAGAGAGAGAGAGAGAGAGCGAGTGCACAAGCTGGGGAGAGGCAGAGAGAGAGGGAAACACAGAATCTGAAGCAGGCTCCAGGCTCTGAGCTGTCAGCCCAGAGACTACTGTGGGGCTTGAACCCACAAACCATGAGATCATGATCTGAGCTGAAATTGGACGCTCAACCGACTAAGCCACCCAGGTGCCCCCCAAATTTTTAAATATGTAAATATCATTATAGCTTCATCTTCCATAGTTTGGTCATATGTTAATTTTTTAAATATTGAGTTAAATTAGTGTAAATTTTTGGCATAGGGATTATTTGATGGCTATACACAAATATTTTGCTAGAAACAAGTGAGAAAGTGAGAGAGGCTAGATCTAAGTGCTATTATTTTTAAATTGTAGGCGAAAAAAGAAGAGCATATAGATTCATTTTTTTTTAATTTTTTTTTTCAACGTTTATTTATTTTTGGGACAGAGAGAGACAGAGCATGAACGGGGGAGGGGCAGAGGCAGAGGGAGACACAGAATCGGAAACAGGCTCCAGGCTCCAAGCCATCAGCCCAGAACCTGACGCGGGGCTCGAACTCACAGACTGCGAGATCGTGACCTGGCTGAAGTCGGACGCTTAACCGACTGTGCCACCCAGGCGCCCCTAGATTCATTTTTAAAAATATGAATGAAAGTATTTTAGCTAATAGCAATCGGCAGAAACAGTGGTGTCAATTTAAATTGTTAGTAAGTACAATTCTCGGCTAAAGGCTCTTTTTTTATTTTTATTTTTATTCTTGAAGTTTATTTATTTTGAGAGAGGGAGAGAGCATGAGCAGGGGAGGGGCAGAGAGAGAGAGAATCCCAAGCAGGCACCTTGCTGTCAGCACAGAGCCTGACGTGGGACTCCATGTCACAAGTCTGAGTCATGACTTGAGCTGAAACCAAGAGTCGGACACTTAATCGACTCTAAAGTCTCTCTTTTTAAAGCTATAGAAATATCATCCATATACCCTGTGGCAAAATCTTGAACTCGGAAATCTTGAAACATCTCCTGGGAAAACGTTTGACCTTATATTAGTAGTGGAATATGGAGGGAAATTTCCACTGAGGCTCCTGTTAGCTGCTCTTCAAACAAAGAATACAAATTGATAATAATAACCAACATGGTTTGGCAATAATAACCCATTGCCTGACACCTAGTCAGTGTTGGGTAAAACTCGGTGGTGTGTGATCAGAATTCCTGTTCTACAGATGAGGAAACAGTCTAGAGATTAAATGCTGTACTTATGGTCACACAATAAACAAGTGGTGCTTTGAAGACTGCTAGTTGTTCCTCAATATCCATTCTCCCCTTTCTCCTTTTAGTAATAAAAAATCCTTAAGTTTAAGTTAGATACAGGTTTGAATCCAGCAAGGGATTGCATTTCCCGTTGTCTCTTGCAGTTAGTTATAGCCATGATAATACATGTTTTAATAGCGTTGAGCTAAAGTATGTTCTTTGCAATTTGTGGGTCTTATCTTTAAAGAGACTGGAACTTGCCACATGTTTGAAAGCTCTGCGCTTAGTGGAACAAAGCAACATTAACCAAGGAACTGAGAGCCAAACAGTATCAGGCCACAAGGCCAGACCAGGACAGCTTACCCAGACTTTTACATGAAAGAGAAATATGCTGTCTAAGCTGTCTGTTTATGGGAGAAAGAATTCTCCCTCTTTCTTTCTCTCTCAGCAATCCAATATGTGTCACAACTATTATAGTGTGAGAACTGAGTTTCAAATCCAGAACTCAGGGCCAAAGCTCTTAAACATTAGAACACGTCTAATTAAAATTACTATTTGGTAGAATTATCAAGGTTATTTTTGATCTAGGAATGTTCTTAAAGACATACAAATGACCAACAAGTACATGCTAAGATCTTCAACATCACTAATTATTAAAAGATGCAAATCAAAACCACAATTAGATATCACCTTCCTCTTGTTAGAGTTATTCTTATCAAAAAGACAAGAGATAAATAAATGCTGCTGAGGACCTGGAGAAAGGGGAATGCTTGTGCGCTTTTGGTGAGAATGTAAACTACTACTGTCACTATGGAGACAGTATGGAGGTTTCTAAAGATATTAAAAATACAGCTGTACAATAGAGAAATCCCACTTCTGAGTACGTATCCAAAGGAAAGGAAATCATTATTTCGAAGAGATACCAATGCTCTCCTGTTCACATAGCATTATTCACAATAGCCTACGAATGGAAACACCCTAAGTGTCCATCGATGGATAGATGGATACATATACATACATATATGTATACACACACACACACACACACACACCATGGTATATTATTCAGCCTTACAAATGAAGGAAAATCTGCCATTATGTAACGACATGGATGAATCTGAAGGGCATTATGCTATGTGAAATGATCCAGACATAGACTATCTTACATGGTATCATTTATAGGTAGAAATTAAAAAATAAATAAAATCAGACTCATAGAAAAAGAAAGTAAAAGGCTGGGTGCCAGGAGCTGGGGGAAGGAGAAATAGGGAGAGGTTGGTAAAAGGATATAAACTTTCAATTTTAAGATGAATGTAATGTCTGCAGATCTAACATATATGTAGGGTAATAAAGAAAATTTTCAACTTGTGACATTTGTGGGCCCTGCTCCTGGGCTCCCAGAGAAACTATGCTTTAATATTTACCAAACTCAAAATGATTCTGCAAAACCTCAAAGTACGGGCCTATATCTGCCCCAGACATTGTATGTCTGCTTTGTTAAAAAAAATAACCAAAAATGTGCCTGCTAAACATAGAGAGGAGAAAAACAAACAAACAAACACAAAAAAAACCTCCCTGCTTCCATAAGCTCAAAGTCATATAGCTTCTCATGTACAATCATAAGATAAAATCTGTAACTTTCTGGAATGTCCTTCATCACAGTGGTTTGTAATTCTTTATGTAAAAACCATACATACCCTGCACTAAATGTTCCTTCCCTGGAGCATTCTCTTCTTTGTGAAAGTTGTGTATCCAAAGCAGCTGTCCTAATCTGGCTTAAATAGAATTTTTTTCCTTCTCTTTAAAATTTGAAAAGGTTTGTTCATTTTGTATCAACAACAGTGTAGTTAATAACACTGTATCGTATAATTGAAATTTTCTAGGAGAGTAGAGCTTCAGTATTCTCTGATACATACACACAAAGGTAAAACACGTGAGGTGATGGATATGTTCATTAATTCTATTACGGGATTCCTTTCACAATGTGTTTGTCTATTGAATCATCATACCTTATGTATCTTACAATTTTATTTGCCAAATATACCGCAGAAAAGGTAAAAAAAGTAAACAACGTGTAGTGACTTTGGATTTCTTGTCCAATATACAGAAAGTTTGGAAGTAATCATTCTTTCCTTGCAATAAGAAAAAAAGCAAGCTAAAAATTAACAACTCTTCTTAGAGCCACCAGAGAATTGAGGTCACAGGGCAAACTACTACCCACAAACTGGAGGAACAAGCATGTATATAGAATTAGTGAGCGTGAATATATGTCAATAGAAATTTCCCAAACTGAAAAGCAAAAAGAAACAGAAAAAAAAGGAATAGAATATCCAAAAATGGTGATATAGTTACAGAGGTTTAGCATATGTTAGCAGGAGAAGAAAGTGAGAAAAGGGTAGAAGCTTTTGAAGCAACAATAACTGAGAATTTTACAAAATTAAGACAATCTGCTGAATTGTATTTTGTATATTTTATTATACAAAAAATATATTTGTATACATATTAAAGAAATAAATTTAATGATTAATAACCTTCCAAAGCAGAGAGTATCAGGCCCAGATGGGTTCACTGGTGAATTCTACCAAACATTTAAGGAAGAAGTTATAGCAATTTTCTACAATCTCTTTCAAAGGATAGAAGCAGAGGAATACTTCCTAACTCATAATATGAGGCCAGCATTACCCTAACACCAAAACCAGACAAAAACATTACAAGAAAAACAATCAATCAATCAAACAAACAAACCCAACAAAACTACAGACAAATAGCTCTCATGAAACACAGATGCAAAAATCCTCAACAAGATATTGGCAAATTAAATCAAATAATTTGTAAAAAGGATTATACATAACGACCAAATGGGATTTATTCAAGGTATACAAGGTTAGTTTAGCTACTGAAAATTAATTAATGTAACCAATTACATCAACAGGCTAAAAACAAGAAATCACATGGTCATAACAATAGAGGCAGAAAAATCATTTGACAAAATCCAATAGCCATTAATGATAAAAGTCCTTAGTAAATGAGGAATAGAGGGGAACAGTCTTTGTTTGCAGATTATATGATTGTCTATGTAGAAAATCTGAAAGAATTAATACAGAAACTCCTGGAATTAATAAGTGATAATAGCAAGGTTGCAGGACACAAGGTTAGTACATAAAAGTCAATTGCTTTTTTATATACCAGAAATGAACAATTGCCATTTGAAATGAAAAATACAACACAATTTACATCAGCATAAAAATAAATACTTTAGTTTAAATCTAAGAAAATTTGTATAAGATACAATTGAGGTAAATGACAGAATTGTTAGGAAGGAAATCAGAGAAAAAATGCAGAGATATTCTATGTTCATGGATAGAAAGACCCAATCATATTAAGATATCAGTTATTTTCAATTTGATCAATACATCCAAAGCAAGCCTGATCACAACCCCAGAAGGTTACTCTGTAGATATTGACAAACTATTCTGAAGTTAATATGGAAAGGCAAAAGACCCAAAACAGTCAACACAGTATCAAAGAGGACCAACAAGTCTTCAGGACTAAACTTCAAAGCTTACTATGAATTTATAGCAATTAAAACAGTGTGGCATTGGTGAAAGAATAGACAAATAGATCAATGGAACAGGAAAGAGAGCTCAGAATTAGACCCACACAGGAGTGCCTGGGTGGCTCAGTCAGTTAAGCATCTGACTTCAGCTCAGGTCATGATCTCGGGGTTCATGGGTTTGAGCCCTGCATCGGGCTCTGTGCTGACAGTTCAGATCTTGGAGCCTGCTTCAGATTCTGTATCTCCCTCTCTGCCCCTCCTCTGCTCTCATTCTCTCTCTCTCTCTCTCTCTCTCTCAAAAATAAAGCATTAAAAAAAAAAGAATTAGACCCACACAAATGTAGTCAACTGATTTTTGACAAAGCCAATTCCACTGAGCAAGGACAGTCTTTTCAAGGAAAGGCTCTGGGACAACTGGACACAAACATGCAAAACAATGAATCTAAACACCGATCTTATACCTTGTACAAAAATTAACTTAAAATGGATCAAAGACTTAAACTAAAAAATCAAAACTACAAAACTATAAAAGAAAACCTATGTGACCTTGGGTTTAACAATGAGTTTTAGAGACAATGTCAAATGTTTGATCCATAAAGGAAGAAATTAATAAGTTAGACTTCATTAAAATTAAAAACTTTGCTCTGTGAAACTGTGGAAGACACTGAGAAAATAGACAAGCCACAGATTAGGAGAATATATTTGAAAGACACATGTCTGATAAAGAATTGGTGTATAAAATATACAAAGAACATTTAGAAATCAACAATAAGAAATCAATCAACTGAACTAATAATTGGGCAAAAGTTCTGAACAGACACCTCATCAGAGAAGATATGCGGAGGACAAATATATGATAAGATGCTCAATATCCTATGTCATTAGGGAGATGTAAAATAAAACATCAATGAGATACCACTAAAGACCTAGTAGGGTGGCTAAAATCAAAACACTGACAACACTGAATGCTGGCTACAATGCGGAACAGAAGGAACTCTAAATTCATCGTTGGTAGGATTGCAAAATGGTGCAGCCACTTTGAAAGACTGGCATCTTTTTATAAAGTTGAAGATGGCCTTACTATATGATCCAGCAATCATACTCCTTGGTACTCACCCAGTTAAGTTGAAAATGTATGTCCACACAAAAACCTAAGCATGAATGTTATAATAGCTTTTTTATAATTGCCAAAAATTAGAATATGTCCTTAAATAGGTGAGTGGGTAAACTGTAGGACATCTATGAAGTGGAATATTATTCAGTGATAGAAAGAAATGAGCTACTAAACTACAAAAAAAAGGAGGAAATTTAAATGCATGTTGCTAAATGAAAGAAGCCAGTCTGAAAATGCTACATGCCATATGATTCTTAATATTCTGGAAATGAAAACCGATAGAGACAGAGAAAAGTTTAGTGGCTGCCAGAGCTTAGGGTAGAAGGATGAAGAGGAGAGAGATAAGTGGAGTATAGGGGATTTTTAGGTCAGTGAAACTGTTATGTCTGATACTGTAATGGTGGATACATAAGATGTGTGTGTGTCATAATTGATAGAACTGTAGTACGTGAAAAATGAACCTTAATGTAAACTATGGACATTAGTTAATAATAATGTACAACATTAGTTCATCAAAAATAAGAGATGTACCACACTAATGCAAGATGTTAATAACTGGGAAGCTGTTTTGGGAGAGTGGGTGAGAGGTTGTATCAAAATCTGTGTACTTTCTGCTTAAGTTTTCTGCACACTAAAACTGATCTAAAAAATAAAGTCAGTTAATTAAGGAGAAAGATATGGGAAGGTATATTTTGTGTAGGTATATTTCTATTTTAAGTAGCTCAAAGAAATATTAAAATTGCTATGTTTTAATTCAGAACTCTTTAAAATAAAAAAATGTTACTGTCTTGTTGAACTCTATTGCTTATTGAAGATATAATTTAAATTTTGTTTGGTAATAACAAAAAATAATGATCTGTAAATTGTTTTAAATATGCATTTTTTAGGACTTCAACTATTTCTCAAAAAAATACTATTACATCTTTCTGCCATAGGTGTATCTGATGCATCTTTATCTTTTTTTAAAGATTCTTGGGGCACCTGGGTGGTGCAGTCGGTTAAGCATCCGACTTCAGCCAGGTCACGATCTCACGGTCCGTGAGTTCGAGCCCCGCGTCAGGCTCTGGGCTGATGGCTTGGAGCCTGGAGCCTGTTTCCGATTCTGTGTCTCCCTCTCTCTCTGCCCCTCCCCCGTTCATGCTCTGTCTCTCTCTGTCCCAAAAATAAATAAAAACGTTGAAAAAGAAAAAAAAAGATTCTTATTACACTTTAACAAGTATTCTTTTACTATTGTGTTTAGCAGCACGTGCAAGAATTAGATTATTTTTCACAGGAGAGTAGCAAGGCTACTTCTTGACTTCTGCTACATAACATGGACACAGGTAGAGGCTAAAAAGTACTTGGCTTCCGGTCGGTTGGTATGAATATAGTCCTTGAATCTCTGTCAAGTCGCTGCATGTATAGCTATTGCTAAGTCAATTAGGCAAAACAGTATTGATAAATAATTGCAGCAATTTATGGCACAGTAATCAGTTTTAATGCTTTGAGCTCTTCACAAACCAGCTAGTACCATTTCTTCATTTATTGCAATTCTGAGAAGACCTAAGTGAAAATGTCTTAAAAGCAAACATTGACCACTTTCAGAACTTTTGGTAAATATCTACCTGCCTCTTCTCCTTCCCTCTTCCTTTCTTATATTTATATTTACTTCTCTCTTATTACAATATGATTTAATTTCATTCAATTAATGGTCAATAGTCTATTCCATGTTCTAGTAAGGAGAGAAAAACAAGTGAAATCTTAATCAAGATAACCATCATGTATAGATTCATTTCAGTGAAGATGCTGTAGAGAATTTTCTTGTCAAACAAGATACCTTTTATTTATTTTATAAATATCACTTGTACAGTGATGTTTCTGGTGTACATATTTGATACATCAGAAAAAGCAAGATGAGTGATATGGCGAAGGTGTTAATGTAGTTTGTTATTTTTAAAAAGTTGATATTGTAATTGCATTTATTTAAACAGGATTCTGTGTGAACTCTTAGGTGTTACGATTGTTACTATGTGAAATGATATCTTATTGCTATGTTCATAATAGCCACAGTCTTGTTAACTGTTGGGCGAGCATAATCCTGCATCCATGTGATAGAGAAGAACAAATCAACAGCAATTTATTGACCAGCACTCAGTAACCAGAAAGAGTTAATTGCTTCATCCAAAGTGCCTGATTGCATTCAGGGAAACGTTTAAAACTCCAGGAAGAAATAGACTCATTATCTATTTTATCTATGTGACAGAGACTTTCTAATTAACAATGGCCCCATTCAGGGTTTTTTATAATTTGAGGTAAAATTAATATACAGTGAAATGCATAGATCTTGAGGGTAAGATTCAATCAGGTTTTACAAACATACATTTCTGTGACTACCATTCCAACCGAGGTAAACATTTGTATCATCCAGTTCACAGATGTCCCATCCCATTTAATTTGCACCCTTATCTCAAAGGTTTTGTTTTTCTAACATCAAAGATAAGTTTTGGACTTCTAAAAATTAGAATCAAAAAGCATGCAATTTTTTTGGAGGGAGGGGGACTTCTCATGTGAAACATAATATTTTTGAAATACATAAATGATTTTGTACATATCAGTACACTTTATCAGTAGTACTTTTTAATTACTAACTTCCAACATATGAACATACCACATTTTATTTTTTTATACTTCTATGATAGATATTGGTTATTTTTTTTAGTTTCCTAATAGTGTAAATGAAGCTATTCTAAACATTCTAAGTCTTCTCACAAGTACACATTATCACTTCTTTTGGGTAATTATTCAGGAGTGGCATTTCTGGGTAATGAAGTAGGTACGTGTTTTAACTATATAAGAAAACACCAGTTTTCACATTCCTAGAATCAATGAATCGATGGAGTTTCAGTTGCTCTATAGTCTCACAAACATTAGTTTGTCAGTCTACTTTGATATTGGTCAATCTAGTGAATGTGGAATAGTATCTCATCTTGTTTTTTTTCTTAATTTTTTTTCACATTTATTTCTTATTGAGAGACAGAGAGAGGCAGAGCATGAGCATGGGAGGGGCAGAGAGAGAGGGAGACACAGAATCTGAAGCAGGCTTCAGGCTCTGAGCTGTTAGCACAGAACCTGATGCGGGGCTTTAACTCACAAACCGTGAGATCATGACCTGAGCCTAAGTCAGATGCTCAACCAACTGAGCCACCCAGGTACCCCTCATTTTGGTTTTAATTAATGACAACTAATGACCTTGAGCATCTTTCTCACGTACTAATAGCCATTCATATCTCTTCTGTTTCAAAATGTGAGTTCAAGATCAGTTTTCTATTTTTTAATTGGTGGTTCGAATTTTTATTATTGATTTGTAAAACTTTGTTATATATTCTGGACACAAACCTCTTGCCAAGTTTGTATTTTGCAAATATTTTATTTTTTGTAAGTTAGTTTTTTAATGAGATGTTTTAATTTTTGATGAAGTCCATTTTATCAATGTTTCATTTATAGTAAGTTTTTTTTTGTTCTATTTAAGAAATCTCTGTCTATACCCAGATCACAAAGATAGTCTCCTACAGGTCTTAGATTTTTTATTTAGACTTATGATACCTTAAATTAATTTTTGTCTATGGGATGAGGTAGGTGTGGATGCTCATTCTTTTCAATATGTTAATCTATTTTATTCCATCATTTGCTGAAAAGACTTTCCTTTTCTCATTGAATTACCTTGAGACCTTGTGAATCTAATTCTATATTTGTGAATCTAATTCTGTTCTCTATATTCTATTCAGTTGATCTAGTTATATGTTGTCACATCAGTATCATGTTGGTTGATAACTGTAGTTTTGTAATAAGACTTGAAATTAGACAGTGGGCGTACTCCAACTTTGCTCTTCTTTTCAAGATTTTCCTGGCTATATTAGGAACTTTGCTTTTCCCTGGGAATCTTAGAAATAACTGTCAGTTTACACACACGCACACACACGCACACACACACACACACACACACACAGAGTTTTTGGGATTTTGATGGAGATTAATTTAATCTATAAATCAATTTAGAGAAAACTGATAACAATATTAAGTCTGCAACTCATAAAATTGGTATATCTCTCCATTAGTTTGGGTCTCACAAGATTTTCAGTGTAGGGGTTATACATACCTATCTTTTGATTCTATAAGAAATCAAAATTTAAAATTGAACTTTTCAAAGACAATTGAGTTTGAAATATTGTTCTTGTACTTCCAACCTTGCAAAACTTACTTACTAGTTCTAGCAGTATTTTTTTATGGTTTGTAGCATTTCCTGGGAATCTAACGTATAACGTTTTCTGCAATAATCATGTTGTGTGTGAATAAAAGTTTAACTTTTTCTTTTCCAATATTTATGACTTTTATTTGTTTTTCTTGCATTTTTACATTGTTAGGACCTGCATGTTGAATTGGGAGTGGCAAAACAAAACTCCTGGTCTTTTCTTGATCTTGAGGGGAATGAGTTTTTGGATTACGTCTTTGATTCATGTTACTCATTACTATGTGGTTTAATTTCTAAATATTGGAGTTTTTTCGAATACATTGTTGTTACTTGTTTCTAATTTAATTCTATTATGTATAAAGGACATATTTGTAGGATTTCAATGTGTTGAAATTTACCGATGTTTGTTCCATGACCCAGCACAGTGTCTACCAGCTAGAACATTCCATACTCATTTGAAAATATGTGGGGGGATGGGCTAAATCAGTGATGGGCATTAAGGAGGCACTTTTTTTGGGATGATCACTGTGTGTTATAAGTAAGTGATGAATCACTGGGTTCTACTCCTGAAACCAATACTACACTCACTATATGTTAACTAACTTGAATTTAAATAAATAAGTTAAAAAACAACATATATATACATATATAAATATACATATATAAACAATATATATACATACATATGCATTCTGTAGTTATTGATTGTAATGTTTCAAAACATCAATTAAGTCAATGTTTTGGTGTCCAAATTTTCAACATTGTTAACAATGCCGTTTAACTTGTTCTATCAGTTACAAAGCCAATAGTGTTAAATACTGCAACTGTGTTTGAATATTTGTATATTTCTCCATTTAGTTCTGTCATTTTTTTTTCTTTTTATGCATTTTAAAGCACTGTCACTTGTTTTGTACACAGTTAGAAATGTTATGTTCTTTCTTATGGATTGATTTTTAATGAGATGTTTTCTAGTCCCTTGGTAATAAAGATTATTTTACATTGTATTCATTTAGCAACTCTAGTTTTTCCTTTGCTTATTAACTGCATGGTATGTTTCCACCAGTTTACTTCCAACCTATCTATGTATTTGTATTTAAGCTTCATTTCTTATGAAAAAAAGCATAATTGGGTCTTGTAAAAATATTTATTCTGAATATTTATTTTGCCTTTCAGTTGCAGGCTGTAATCCATTTATATTTATTTATTTTTTTTTCAACGTTTATTTATTTTTGGGACAGAGAGAGACAGAGCATGAACAGGGGAAGGGCAGAGAGAGAGGGAGACACAGAATCGGAAACAGGCTCCAGGCTCCGAGCCATCAGCCTAGAGCCTGACGCGGGGCTCGAACTCACGGACCGCGAGATCGTGACCTGGCTGAAATCAGACGCTTACCCGACTGCGCCACCCAGGCGCCCCTAATCCATTTATATTTAATATAATTGTTCATCTGTTTGGATTCAAGTCTATTTTCTTGCTAATTCTTTCCTAGTTTTCCATTTGATTTTTTTTTTCAATTCCACACTTCCTGTCTTCTTTTCAGTTAATAAAATCTTTCCAGGTTTCCATTTTAATTTCTCTTTTCTCTTTTATTTTTGCCTTATCATTTTACATTTACCCTAGAAATTAAAACACTAACTTATCACAGTATTCTGTGATATTCTTCAGAATATTTTATTATATTTTTATATACTATATGACAATATGAATTATGATTTCATTTATCCTTCATCCTTTGACTATCACATGTCTATGTATTTTACTAATATCAAAATGCAATATGGGGCTTCTGGGGCTCAGTTGGAAGAGCATGTGACTCTTGATCTCAGAGTCATGAGTTAAAGCCCCAGTTGGTATAGAGATTACTAAAAAAATTTAAAAACTTAAAAAAGAGATCATTAGTTTTTAAAAAAATGCAATGCTATAAAACTAAACAATCAGTTGTCTTTGTACAGAATTAAACCTGAAAAGAGAATATTTTAGGGCAGCCTGGCTCACTCAGTTGGTGGAGCATGCTACTCTTGATCTCAGGGTTATAGTTTCGAGTTCCATGTTGGGTGTAGACATTACTTAAAAATAAAATCTTAAAAAAAGATAATATTTTATATTCCCCAGATATTCACAATTCTCAGTGTTCTTTATTCCTTCCTGTAGATCCAAATTGCATCAAGTGTGATTTCCTTTTAACCTGAATATTTTCCTCTATATTTGCAACAGTGCAGCTCTCCTAGTGACTGACGCTCTCGGCTTTTGTTGCTGTGAAAATTTGACCTGATTTTTTAAAGAATATTTTGCTTGATGTAAAATATGGTCTCAAAATTATTTTTCATTTCAGTACTCAAAAGTTCTTCTTTCATTGTTTTCCATTTTCTATTGTGTCTAGTCAAAAGTCTGCTATTATTTATATTACTGTTACTTTTTATGTAATATGTTTCTTTTTCCCATGACTACTTTTGTGGTTTTCCTCTTTATCTCCAGTATAATTTTCCTACATGTGGTTGGCCAGGTATTTATCTTGCTTAGGTTTTACAGAGGTCCTTGGATCCACAAACTGATGTTTTCTTTTCTTTTTTTTTTTCCCAAAGATTTGAGAAACTCATAACCATTATTTTCTGCTCTGTTTTCTCAATTCCCTTTGGGATTTGAATAACATGTATGTTAGACTGCTTGTCCCTGGGGTTCCTCAAGCTTTCTTAGTTGTTTTTTTAAATCTGTTTTTCCCCCATATTGGTGAATTTCTACTCTTCTGTCTTTAAGCTCAGTAATTCTGTCTTCCTCAGGTTTCCATCTTCTGTTAAATCTACCTAGTGGATGTGTCACTTCAGATATTGTCCTTTTTGGTATGGGAATTTTCATTTGACTCTTTTTTATACTTTTTATGTATCTATGACAACATTTTCCTATAAGCTTTTGTACATAACTATAATAATTACTTTAAAACTTTTTAATGACTAATCCAATCTTTGGGTTATCTCAGGGGCTACTCATATTCTTGCACATTTGCATATTTAGTGAATTTTTATTTTACTTTAGACATTATGATAATAAACTATAGTGAGTCTAGATCTGTGATTGGCACACATTTTCTTAAAGGCCCACTCACTAAATATTTTAGGTTGTTTCCAGGCAATCTCTGCCATAACTAGCTAACTCTGCTGTTGTGTTGGGAAAGAAGCAACAAAAAATATGTAAACAAATGGGCATGGCTGTGTTCCGACAAACATTATTTTAAACACCAGGTGGCATGTCTGTGGGGCATGACTTACTCAACCCTTCTCTAGAATATGCCTTTTTATTGAAATCGTGTTCAGTTTTATTATGGCAGGCAGTTAGATTACTGGAACATCTTTTTTGTTCTGTCAGTCTTGGCTTATTATTTATTTTGGTGGCTCTAAATCAGTTTGAAATTCATTCTAGGTATTTTTCTTATACCTAATGTATGGACTTCCCAGATCTCTACCGAACAGTCAAGGTGCTCAGCAAGGTCTCTTAGGCTGCTTATAACTCATGGTGTCATCATTCAGTGGTTAACCTAATATTGAGTGATTGTCAGTAAGTACTGTGGAGTCTTATTCTGTGCATACGTAAACCAGCCTTTAGACGAGGTCCGTAGTTTGAACTCTCTCTGTTCTCTAACTGTATGCTGCTCCTTCTTATCTTGTACTCTGCTCTGAAAATTCCAGCCACTTCAGCTGCCTTGACTTCTCATCTCTGGATCTGCAGCTCAACAAAATTGTTACTCGGTTTGAGCTAAACAACTCTGTACAATGAAACGATAAAATCCCTTCAGACAGAAGCCAGGGTAATTGCAATAATTACCTCAAAGTTCACAGTCTCGTATTGCCTATTGTTTAATGCCTGCAAATAGTCTCTGTAGATATTTTTTTCCCCAGTTTTATACGTTTTTCCTTTTGGTGAGAGAACAAATTTGATACTAGTTATTCCATGAAGACTGAAAGTGGAAATTCATCAACATTTCTGATTAGAAAACATATACTTCTCCTGTGTTTATTTTTACTGTCACGTGACTGCCACACTTACAACAATTCTGACACCAGGTGTGTGTGTGTTTTTCCCACACCAACCAATTCTGCAATACCAGGTCAGTGTCCTACAATTTAATTCAGACACTATCTACCTAGGACCGAGCCCTTAACCTATGGGATTTGACACTTATTCGTCAGTAAGTACTGTGGAGTCTTATTCTGAGCCCCATAAGACTGCCCCCTCCACCCCCCGCTTCAAATATCAATCACAAGTTTGGGTTGTTACCTGTACTTCTGACTGACTGGTCATAGATTGGAGGTTGTAAGAACTCCTTTTTTGAATTTGATTACCTCTCAGAGTGGTTCATAGAACTCAGGAAAAAATTTGTTTACTATTTATCAGTTTGTTATAAAAGGATCTGATAAAGGATACAGTCGATCATCCACATGGCAGAGATGCACAGGGAAAGTTATGTGAGAAGGGGCAAAACGTTTCCATGCCCTCACTGGGCATGCCACTCTCCTGGCATCTCCATATGTTTATCAAACCAGGAGCTCTCTGAACCCTATGCTTTCGGGATTTATTTAATGCAGCCTTCATCATATAGGCATAATAGGTCATTAACTCCATTTCCAGCCCTTTTCCCCTCCCTGGAAAATAGGGGGCAGGGAGGGCTGAAAATTCTAAGCTTCTCATTATGGCTTGGTATTTCTGGTGATTAGCCTCCATCCAGAAACCCACCAAGAGTCAGTGCATTAGAACAAAAGATACGGGCATCATCCAGCAAATTCCAAGGGATTTAGGAACTATGTCAGGAACCAGGGTCAAAGAACAAATATTAGAACAAAAATGTTCCTAGTGCTTTCATCACTTAGAAAATCATAAGAATTTTAGGAGCTCTGTGCCAGAATCCAGGGGCAGAGACTAATATATGTATATATATATATTTTTGTATTATGTCACATACTTTTTAATTTTTAAATAAGACTCTAGTCAGATATCCCAGGATTAGACTTAAGGAATGTTTAAACCTTGTTTATGTCATTGGTTATTGGCCACTGAATAATATTTCACCATGACACTCAACATGTATTCAGGGTGCATTTACATTTGAAGTGTCATTACCTGAATGTATAACTGTTAAAAATGCAACTGTACCAAAATTTGTACAGGGAAAGTTTAAAAATTAAAGAGGCTTAATATTTTAGGAAAATCGTGTATTTGAATGAATATATTATGAACTATAGATACTCTTGACCTAATTCTCAGTAAAATTTCCTTCCATGATTCCATATTTCACTCCTCTTCAGTGTTCCATATAGACTACAATTAGCACTGTGCTTATGAGTCTTTATATCTGTTTCTAAATTGGTAAAGCCCTGGCATTGAAATCTATAGTGAAAATAATGCACTTAGGTTAATCATCATTGTCAAATTTTCTTAATTATAAGCATATAATTAAACATAGAAATTAGGAACATAGTTTGGTCACTTTAATTTATATATTAGTAATCTGTTCAATAATATAATTTCAATATACTTTCATAAAAGAGGTTGACAAGAGGTCAGAAGGCTGGTCTCTATTTCCAGCTATCTTGTTCTGGTATCCACTCTGGCGTTAACAACTTTCCTTGGGCTAAGCAGCATGGAAGCTTTGTGTCAGAGTCCAAGCTTGCATGAAAGTTATGTGGGAGGCTTGTCCAAAATGCAGATTTCTGTGCCCATCCCAATTTTATGTGTACCATAGGTTGAGAATCTTCAAAAAAATATTCTCCAATATTACATCCATATGGAAGGTATATATTAAATCAACATGTAGGATGATAATCTCCTTTGCCAACAAAATAATGTCCATAGCCCCTATGGTTATTAAAGAAAGTCTTCTTTTTGGAAAGTTAACAGATGTGACCAAAATGAGGATTTAACCTGCTATTAGGAAAACATAATCTTCAGAAACTAACTTTATATACCACATTATTTCATGGAAGGAGTTTGTACTCTACCGTTAACTTCTAAGTTTTTTAGCTTTAACAGACATGAAAAAATGTATCTTAAATACAAATTAAATGTCGAACATTAAATGGTTGGAAAATGACTTCTAATATTCATATTTGCTTTTCTCTGTATTTACAAAGTACAAATATGAAGACTGACATCATTATCCATTCAATTTTTATTATTATAGATTATTAATTAATTTGTTAGTGTTTATGATAAATATTTAATGATATTTTTGCCAGATTATATTTTATGAACACTTTCCTCTGATTGGAGTAAAAGTCCAAGATTTTTTCTGGCTACTCTCCTATATTCATGTTGCCATAAGAGAACTTCTATTTCTAGAAGGAAACAGAATTGGAGCAACAATTATAATTCATTTTTTTTTCTCACCCCTTACTCTTCAAAAGAAGGGAGAATTGAAACCCAGTCCCTAATTTGTTCCATATTTAAACCCTTCTGAAATTCTGCCACAGTGTCAGAGGCTTCTTAACCCAAACTGTAGTAAGAATATAATAAATGAATGCATTAGGCTCCATTGCTTATGAAGCATATACATGACTACAAATAAATTGCTTTTAAAATAAACCTTGTCAAATTATAGAAGTGTGGTGTAGGATCATACCCCTAAGAAAGAGGGAGGGTGGGATTGTGCTGGGAAGATTTTCTACAAGAAAAACCTCGTGTAATTAACATGACTCTGTCCCTTTAACTTTTAACATACTTCCCCAATTAAGCTTTCAAGGCCTTGAACTACAATATCTGGCCATAGCAGCCAGAAATTGATTTATTCCGGAAGATCACTGGAGCCTCTGACCTCTCTGTTGGAGAATTTTATTTAGCTTTTTGGATATTTGTTTCCTTTTTTGCCCTAGCAGGAGGGTGAAAAAGAAATGATGTAAATATTTGCATATGTTCTAACGGGAGCTTTTATTATTTCAATCTTCTTTTTTAGACCCTGGATTATAATACTTAATCATTGTTCTATGAAGGGAGAACTATAGCTATTTTATGTTATAAGCAGTTTCAAAAGCATAAATAATGCACAGAAAATTTAGAGTTAGCTTATCTTATAAATATTAGAATAACATGTGGTGGATGTTTTGCTTACATGTTAAGAAATTTTATTTCAATCCAAATCTTCATGAAAATTCCTATTACTATTATTGTCATTGTTGCATTTCTAAAATTAATGCACAGGGACTCACAAAATAATAGAAAAAAGTAGATCATCAAATGAAATTCCATCTGTTTTGAGATGTGCTAAATAATCAAAGATCATCACCTTGGGTTCAGGACCTGTATGGCCCTTCCCACTGCCATGTTATCTCCCCCCCTTTTTTATAGAGTTTGCAAGGGTTCTATCACTCTCGCACATGTCTGCTTTCTTGGGGAGTTGAAGACGAGTCTACGCTGACTTGACTGTGCTGAAGAACATCTCCTTGCACACCGCTCCTCATATTTATATGTGAGAGTTGCCTTTGTGACGATTTCTTCCTCAGCTGTGTGTTGGCACGTAGAGGCCCCGTGGGACAATGAGCCATCTCCCCGGCTGCTTTTGCCAGCACTGCATTTTTGCTTCTGTCATTCCCCTGCCTTGGTCTTAGCGCTGGTAACAAACCACAGGTGTTACAAACTCTAAATTGGAATTGGATGTTGGATTCAAAAACTCATGATAATTACACAGCTGTTTTAAATTGTGGTTAAGTGGCCGAAAACTGCCAAGAAACCCCACCCACATTCATTACTGTCTAAACGAAAAGGACGTGTATACAGTGATTATGAGGTTTCATACGAATCCCCCAAGCCATAAAGCAGACTTTCCTAATTGTCAGCTGGACTGTGCAGTGCTTGTTTAAAATAATTAGAGCACGGCAGCAGATTCAGCAGCAAGCCTCATTTTTTTTTTTTTTTAAACCTCAGTGCAGGTTTTTATATCAGATACTATCAGCTTCCTGTTCATTTTGACACTATCATTCTGCCAGTCTGGAAAATGGGGAAGAGGAAAGAAAAGAATCATCCTTAATGTACACAAATAATGCAGCCCCAAAGTCAGGAAGATCCGGCCCCATGTGTGAGATGGAAACAATTCAGCAGACAAATCTAAACTGGGGGTGGGGGGGGGGGAATGTGATTTTCTCTCATTTTTTTTTTCAAGAGGGAGAGCTGAAATCTTTCTTAATTACCGCTTATTCCAATGACAGAATTGTAATTTATCATTTAGTTGTAATTTGACATATGTTCACACCTTTGCCATTTCCAATTTCCTCCTTCATTCTAATTGTCTGCTTCACTCGCCTGTCATGCGCTCCTCTTGGGATTAATTCGAGCTGTCTGTCTGCACCAGGCTACCAGCACACTTGGGGCTGCCGAGAGCGTGACAGTGTCAATGTGCACACAGTTTATCTAAGGCATTACCCAGCCATCACACTCCCAAATCCTCGCCTCCCTCACTGTTTACTGTTTATTCCACTTTGCATTTGTGACTTTTCCATGTTGTATTAGACTCTAATTATGCTCTTGGCTGTCAGCTGTAAAGAGAGAGAACGTTACATTAATTACAGTGGAGGGGGAGGTGCTTAGGGTTGGTAATAAATGGACCAGTAGATGTCTCTCTCTGTCTCTAAGATCCATGCATGATTTAAATACTCTTCTTGTTCCACTTTGGTTTGAATCCTTGATAGATGCCTATCCTCAGACATAAACATGCAAACGTTCAAGCTAATGTAGCTATTACACGCAAAGCCATTTTCCCCCCTATCTCATCTGAGACTCGGTAAATTGGCATTAGTAGGAAAGCAACCTCAGCTTTTAAATAACTATCGGTTTTCAAAGGTCAATCGTTTAATCCGTGGATGGTGTCAAAACAAGCATAATGGTGAGTGGTGACGGAGGGGAGCACACTCTGTGAACACTGATATAGTTCAACTTTGTAGAGGTAGATGTTGCTTTGGTCCATTGGAAACTCTTAATTTCCCCTTTCTAAGGCCATCTCAGCTCATTAAATTCAGCAGTAATTTTACATTTGACCTCACTTTTTTGCCTTCAGAAAAAATTCTTCTTGTTGCTTCCAGCCTACCTAAACCATAATGATACAAGTTTTCTGTTCTGCTGAGTAGATTTCCACTGTAGCTAAAACTTCCTGGCAATACAAAGTGGAGGAAACATATCCTACCCCCCCACCCCACCCATTAGTCCATTAAGATGGACAATAATTCCTCGAATTAGTTGCATCATCCCGGTTGGCCTGAAAGAGTAAATGTGACTGCCTTGAATATCTAATTATCTATGGAGATGGACTTAGATGTTGTTTTCTCCTCTTAGAATGTCTTCAGTCATGCTTCAGGTAATTGTGGAGCTGAGGATATCCCGTAGCTTAGATTTCTTTTCTTTCTTTTACAATCCCAGCAATTAAAGTTCTGCTAATTATGGTATTTTAGCTTCAGACACTTAGATTTAATTCTGTATACTATAAATACTGCATAACTCTATGGCCTTTATTTCACATATTCTCAGTTTATGAAATACCTGTATTCCTGAAAACACACACATTAAATCATATTGCTAAGTTAGAGTTTTTATGAAAAGCTAATAAGGCACGGGTAAAGAAAGTAACAGTCTATAAAATATGACAACTGAAGACAAAAGTTGTGAAATATTGTTCAGACTTTTCAAAAAACAGTTTTAAATAAGAGACCATAATTTCTGGCATTTACCTAAACTATCTTAACCATGTATATTCTACACTAAAATGAATATGTAAGAATGTGGTCATCTCTTGTCTTTTTTTTTTCTTTTTTAAAGCTTTGATGTTTCCATTTCACTCTTCCATCTTCACTCTAGGGTGAATCAATTCTAAAATACTCTAGTCCAAATTGAGATTTTTAAATGTCATGTGAATAGAATATAGCCAATTATAATCAAAATTCCAGCAACCAGAATTTTCTAGCGTTTAATGGTTTGGGCTAAATACATTTAAGGAGAAAAAGTTCAAGAATAACAGGATTGGTATGAGAGCATAAAGAAGGGCAGTAGGATACTGATGACTTGGAGGACAAGTGCAATATAAGGGCAACAGATCATCTCAGTAATTAACATGCAGTGTTAAACTGAACAATCGAATCATGTCCTATAATCTTTGACACCTACTTTGAAGGATTTAACACTGCACATGCCTTCTTTATTTGCTAGGTATGCTTCATATTCATTTTATGAAAATAATGCAAGGCCTTGATTATTACACACCTGCATTGCTGGAACACATTTTTACCTGGATTCTCTTCAAGTTTGGAATCCTTCTAGTGCACGTTGTCTGTAATCTTGTAATGAATCTAACTCAAATACATAATTTTTTAATTTATTGTTCCCTGTTTTGACCCCTTCGCTGGCTTTGAAGGACATCCATTATGCATAACTATTTCCCACTATTCCATCACAAGAATATGCCACACTTATTCTTGATAAATTGATTGGTTCACTCATTTATTCACATTTGTTCAACAGGTGATTCTATTGTGTATAAAGCAGGGAATAAGACAGAAACTGCTTCCACTTTGAGGCTACTGTCTTAATCTTTGTGCTCATTCCCAAACAATGATTATTTCTACCTCTGTGCTCTTGCTCATTTTTCCCCCTTCCATATATTCCTAACAGCTCTGCAAATCTTGAAGGTACAGATCAATTTTAATCTTCCTAATGAAGTTTTTCTAACTCACACTGTGCCAGAAAATTCAATTTTTAATTACACGTTATTTTATATATTTTTAAGTGTTTCTTTTTTTTTTTCAACCTCACTGAGTCAATGCCCATTTATTCTTTATCCTCCAATGGCTAAAGCGTGTTTCTCAAGTAAGACTGTGCATCCCAATCATTTGTAAAGTTCTTTAATAATCCATATTTTTCAAATTGCTGTACCTTAGAGGTTAGGACCCTCAATACATTTTTTAAAAAACTATCCCAGAAGAATCTGATCTACCCTCCTGGTTAAGATTCTCTGCTCCAACCAAGGTTGAGCACAAAACACATTGATTAACAGATAAACTGATTGATTCGGGCACTAACTATATTACATTGCCTGCCTTACAGGGCCCTAAGCAAGTTAAATCGTCTTGCTTGTGCCTCTGTTTACACATTTACTACATAAACATTGGTAAAGGACATTGGATATTTGTAGGAAAGATAATAGCATTCGTGCAATGTCCTATTTTATTTCCTTTTATTTATTTAAATTTTTATTTAATTTTTTGGATAAAATTTATCATAGGTGATTTAAAAATTATATTAAATGATGAGATGAAAATTACAAAGAAATTTATTATCTCTCTTTTTTTTACTATATAAGAAGGAAATTTTCATGGCAATAAGATTTTGCAATTAAAAAGTAAAACAAGAGAAATAACATAGCTAAGAAATAAGTATCTTGGTTATAAAAATATCTCGATGGGGCATCTGGGTAGCTCAGTCGGTTGAGCTCTCGACTTTGGCTGAGGTCATGATCTCTCAGTTCGTGGGTTCCAGCCCCGCGTAGGGCTCTGTGCTTACAGCTCAGAGCCTGAAGCCTGGTTCAGATTCTGTGTCTCCCTCTGTCTGCCCCTCCCCTGCTCGCGCTCCGTCTCTCCCTTTCAAAAATAAATAAACGTTAAAAACAATTAAAAATGTGTCGTTAGATAAAAAATATATCAAGGTACTTTATGGAAAGCATGAGACGTAGAAAAGAGTTATTTCTTTTTTTTTTTTAATGAAAGTACTGACCTTTAACATTTTTAAATGTTTATTTATTATTTTTGAGAGAGAGAGAGAGAGCAGGGGAGGGGCAGAGAGAGAGGGAGTCACAGAATCCAAACCAGGCTCCAGGCTCTGAGCTGTCAGCACAGAGCCTGACAGGGGGGCTTGAATTCTGGAACCACAAGATCATGACCTGAGCCAAAGTCGGAGGTGCCCTGAAAAGAGTTATTTCTTACTGTCTTGTGGTTGAAAGACTTCCTAGCATAAAACGTGGGCTTATTCTGATAAACTATGGGGGAGGTAATTTGGTTTGTCTTGCAAAGTGAAGTTACAGGCATTTGAAATTATGACTAAGTGGCCAAATACACAATTCAGTAACCCATTAAAAAGATATATGGTCATGGTGCCTGCTGATTTGAATGGGTGTGACTGTGGGAAGAGAACTTTAATGCATATCAATCTAAAAGATTATAATAGGAGAGGACCAGGAGAGTTTACACGAAAACTGCAAACCTAAACATAAATAAGATTCCAAGATCCTGCTGGTATGAAAAAACAAAAAAAGAAATAACCTAAAATGTATGTTCTCTTTCGCTAATTTCAGTGTTTTTAGGACATAGGGAAGACTATGTTGCTGTGAATATCCTTTCCCCTGTGTTTAATGGGAAAAAAAGGAATTATATGAACATACAAAGAGAAAAAAAATTATTTTGTTTATATCGCGTGAGCTTGTTGCAGATCACTGTCCTAGAAAAAATATGTACAATATAATATATAATATAATATAGGGAGGATATATAAAATTTGAGCAAAATTTAAAATAGAAAATCTCTTGGGCACCTGGGTGTCTCAGTCGGTTAAGCATCCGACTTCGGCTCAGGTCATGATCTCACAGTCTGTGAGTTCGAGCCCCACATCAGGCTCTGTGCTGACAGCTTAGAGGCTGGAGCCTGCTTCAGATTCTGTCTCCCTCTCTCTCTGCCCCTCCCCTACTCACGCTCTGTCTCTCTCTCTCTCTCAAAAATAAATGAACATTTTAATAAAATAAAATAAAATAAAATAAAATAAAATAAAATAAAATAAAAATCTCTTTGAAGCCATCAATAGCCAGAAATTGAGAGATAATGATTCTAAAGAGAAGGAAAATTAACAGAAGTAGCTCTTATGATTTTAGATTAATGACCAAAACAAACAAACAAACAAACAAAAAACAGAAACTAATTTTCAGTATCAAATACTACCCGTCTCCTTCATTTCCAACAATGTACACTCAAAATGAAAGAAAGTTATTTGGGCAAAAAAATATGTTTCGAATATGGAAGTTTGTAATTTTATAAATGAATGTAGAGAAGAGATATGGAATGAGAAATGTGATTAAATCTGAATTGTGGATGCATAAACATAATAATTATGTCTTATGGAGAAAAATATATAGAATTAATATATGACAAGAAGCAACACAAGAAGCAAAAAGTGATAAAGGGAGTTCTAAGAATGTCTGAGAAGTAACAAAGAGCAAATTTACATAAGATCATAATAAATCTAAAGAATGCATATTATGATTTCCAGCAGTCATTTAAAGAATAGTAAAAGGATGTACAGTACAAAAACTGAATGATGAAAAAAATCCTTAATCAATTAAAGGACAAAAAGAGAAAAATGTATCAGAAGGAGAACAAAGAAGAAAGAAATTAGATGTTAGATTTTATCAGATAAAACAGGGTTTGAAAATTACACTCCATAGGCTGAAATAGACTTGCTACCGATTTTTTATAAAGTTTTATTGGAATACAGCCACATTCATTCATTTACGAATTATCTATGTCTGCTTTTGCATGGCAATAGCAGTGTTGAGGAATTGCCATACACACTAGATGTAACCCACAGAGTCTAAAATATTTACACTCTGACCTTGTATAGAAAGGTTTCCCAACCCCCATTCTAAAAGGCAGAAATAATCAAACTAGATTTAGGAACATGGAAGGGGTGACCTTAATGCACTTAAAAGTGCTATAAATAAATATGTAAATAAAATATAAATGTCAATATAAATATAAATGTAAATGTATTGTATATCTTAGAAATATAAATATACAGAAAAAACTGAAAGTAAAAAGTTGTAAAAGAGACCTACCATGCAAACACTAACTAGAAGAAAGCAGGTGGAGCTATACAAATACCAGACAAAATAGATAATAAAGTAAGAAGTATTATTTGAGATACAAAGGGATATTTCATAATAATAAAGGAAAAACTTGAAGAGGAAATAATAAGTATGAATTTTATGAAACATACAGTATAGTTTAATATGTGTAAAGTCCAAACTGATAAAGTTAAAAGAGCTTTATAAATATTCATTTTAATGCCTCTATCATTAACTGACAGAACAAATATTTCCATCAGTAAATAAGAAACAAAGAATTGAACCATGCAATTACAAACAACCTAATTAATATTTGCTATTTGTCTATCATCTATTTATCTAATCTATATTTCTATCTAATTCACTCACAACCATACAATATACATTGTTTTCAAATGTGTATGGGATACTTATCAAAATTTACAATATATTGCACAATAAAGCAAGTCATAACAAATATCAAAGAATGGAAATTGTATAGAATGTGTTCTTTCTATAGTAAAATTAATCCAAAAATCAATAACAAAGTTAATCAGAGTATTGCCAAAAGTTTTAAAATTATGCAAAAAACATGCTCATAGCTTATGGATCAAAGAAGAAATCAAAATGTAGATTAGAAATACTTCGATCTGATTGATAATGAAACTGATTTACAAAAACGAGTAGGATGCAGCTAAAGACATATTCAGTTGCAACACATGGCACATATTTTGCTATAATAACAAAATGATTATCTTAGAAAAAGTAACATCACTATTATAAAATCATTCATGTCAAGGAGAAAGCAGCAGATTAAACACAAAAGTAATAGAAAGAAGGAAATGACAATAATAGTGAAAATTAATAATACAGAAAAAAACAATACAGAGAAGATGAAGAACATCTAAATTGGTTCTATGAAAATATCAGTAAAACTGATAGTAAACTTGTTAACCTGACCAAGAAGGTGTGGAAGAGAGAATAAATTATTAGCCTGTCAGAAATGAAAAAACGGAAACCACTAACAATAGACAAAGTCTCCCCAGTAAAGAAACCCTGAAAATATACCAAAACACAACTGAAAACGTGAAAGCAATGATCCTATATCTATTAAATTCGTCAAATTTCCAAATAAGAGCTGTCTGCTTAGAAAAGCAGACTGTGTTTGGTTCAATAGTAAATTCTGCAAATCATTTAGAAGTAACATAATTGTGTGTGAACTATTCCAGAGAAAAGCAAAGAGGGAGCAATTTCCAATTTGTTTTACAAGGTCAGTAATTTTTTACAAGAATGGGAAAAGATACACCAAATTCTCTTAAGTCCTTAAAAAAACAAAGTAAATCAAATCCAGTGATCTATAGAACACACAATACATTATAACCTTGGGGTCATTCTAAGAATGCTGAAGTGGGTAGGTAGGTCATGCATCACAATAACAATAAAGAATAATAATTATGTGATTATCTCAAAAGATCAGAAAAAGACAACGGTCCCCAAAACTATTAGTAAAGCAGGAATGGAAAAAAATTTCTTTTCCATAAATGGTACCTGCAAAGAATACTTATGGTAAGATTTCCATCTAAAACCAAGAATAGGATAAATATATCCTCTATCACTACCTCTATTCAAATATGTACTTAAGATTGTAGACAGTGCAATGTAACATGAAAAACAATGACATGTGAATTCAAAAGGAAAAAACAAAAATGTCTTTTCCAGATTTAATTGCATGCATGTAGAAAATCCCAAGGAATATGTGGAAGGATTATAGGGATTAATATCTAAATGTAAAATGGTGTTTGGATACAAAGTCAATAAACAAAATCAATCGCATTTCTATACATCAACCATTAACACTTATAAAGTGAAATTAAAAAATGGTTGTTATTTGCAATGGCACCAAAAACCATTGGATACCTATTAATAAATCTCATAAAGTTGTACAAAAGTTTTACCCATAAAAGTACAAAATATTTGTGTGAGATTAAAGAAAGCCTTAATATGAGGAAGGGCATATTATGTTCATGAATGAAAATGTCAGTTTTCTCAAAACTGATCCATAGATTCATTGCAATAGCAGTGGAAATTTCATAAGGTGTAGTTTATAGAAATTGAAAAAATTCTAAAACTTATTTGGAAGTACAAACAGGCAACAATAGCCAACACAAGCTGCCAGCAGAACAAAGTTTGAAGACTTGGTGTACTAGATGGTAAGAATTGTTATTAAGCCACAGTGATTAAGACAATGTGGGGGTATGGCTTGAAATATAGGTAGATAGGCCATTGACATAGACTTGGGTGTCCAAAAATAACCCAAAACATATTAAGCCACTTTCTCACAAAAAGAGGATGCTTTAAGAGCAGTGGGGAAAAGATGGTCCATTCAATAAATGATGCTGATTCATTGGGACATCCCTTTGAGAGACTAAATTTTAACTTTCTCTCATACCCAGAACAAAAACCAATTCCACGTAGATTATATTATTTATTATTGAGTTTTCTTTTTCTTTTTTTTTTTTACGTTTATTTATTTTTGAGACAGAGAGAGACAGAGCATGAACGGGGGAGGGTCAGAGAGAGGGAAACACAGAATCTGAAACAGGCTCCAGGCTCTGAGCTGTCAGCACAGAGCCCGACGCGGGGCTCGAACTCACGGACCGCGAGATCATGACCTGAGCTGAAGTCGGCCGCTTAACCGACTGAGCCACCCAGGCGCCCCGAGTTTTATTTTTCTATAAAAGATAAAGCATAAAGCTGCCAGCAAATAACATATGGAACATATTTATGACTTTGGTGTGTGTAAATATTTGTTAAATAGGAAACAATTATTCCTAACAATAAAGGAAAATATTGATAATTTAGATCTATTAAAATTAAGGTGTTCTCTTTATTAAAGTTACTATTAAGACAGTGAAAAATAAGCCACAGTGCAGAAGGACAGTTTGCAACATATTTAACTGACAAATTATGTATATGCAGAATATATAAAGAACTTCTAAAAACAAATAAGAAAACAATCCCCAGATAACCAAATAGAAAAATTGACCATGGGGTGCTTGGGTGGCTCAGTCAGTTGAGCATCTGACTTCGGCTGAGGTCATGATGTCACGGTCCGTGGGTTTGAGCCCCGTGTCCGGCTCTGTGCTGAAGCTCAGAGCCTGGAACCTGCCTCGGATTCTGTGTGTGTCTCTCTCTCTGCCCCTCCCCTGCTCATGCTCGCTCTCGCTCTCTCTCTCTCTCTCAGAAATAAACATTAAAAAAATTGCCAAAAAACAAAACAAAACAAACAACCAGACATTAAAAAGTATTCAGGAAAATGCAATTAAAATCACAGATACTATTGAACATGTAGCAGAATGGCTAACATGAATTACACTAGCAACACCGTATTTGGCAAAGATGTAGTACAATTGGGACTTGCGTACACTGTTTGGGGGGTTTAAGTTTGTAGCAGCACTCTAGAAAACTATGGGGTGGTATCTACAAACCTGAATACTCACATACACTATGACCCAGCAGTTCCCACAGAAATGTGCATGTCTGTGTCTCATAGTATATACACAAAAATGCGCACAAGTTGCATTATTTTTAAAAGTCAAACAGTAGGAAAGAAATGAATGACCATGAAAAATAAAGTGGGTACATAAATTGTGCAATTTGCACGCAATAGACTCCTGTACAGCTATGAAAATCAATGAACTATTACTATGCCAATTTTATAGATAAATCTCAGGCTATTATGTGAATGAAGAAAAGCCAGAAACAAAATGATATGTATTTATAATTCTATTATATAAATTTTCAAAACAGTCAACACTATGTTAAAAACTAATTAATGTTGTTAGACACTAGAATAATGGCTGCCTTTGGATGCGCTGTGTGATTGGGACTGGAAATGACACATTGCAGTTTTCTGAGATCTTTGCAGTATTTTATTTCTTGACCTAGCAGTTTTTGCTGGTTTATCCACTTGGTGAAGATTCACCAGTCTGTGAATTCATGATCTTTATCTCCCTTAGACTGATTTCAGTAACCTCCCCATTCATATGCGGAAGCCCTAATGCCTGATATAATGGTATTTAGATGTAATTAGTCCCCATGAGACTGGGGCCCTAGTCCAATGGGTTTAGTGCCCTTATAAAAGAAGAAACACCAGAGAGCTTGCTCTCTCTCTCTCTCTTTCTCTCTCTCTGCTTGTGTACAGAGGACAGGTCATGTGAGGACACAGCGAGAAGGTCACCGTCTGCAAGCCACGAAGAAAGCTCTCACCAAGAATCGAATTGGCTGGCATCTTGACCTTGGGCTTTTCAGAAGCGTGAGAAATAAATTTCTATTGTTTCAGCCACCCACTCTCTGGTCTTTTATTATGGCAGCCTGATCAGACTAAGACAGCCCAGAAGCTCCAGGAGGATAAATACCATTTTTAAAAAAAAATCTTGTGTCTCCTGCCTGTATCATTGTGCTTGTCTAAAAGTAGGTTTGCAACAGATATTTAAATACTTTTTTTTCCTTTCAACACGCCCTTTCAATGAAAGTAAAATCTCACATCCTTTCTTTAGTTTGACTTAACAAAATGAAACATCACTTTATCTACCATACATAAAAATTGCAAGTAATATTGAATATACTTTTCAAATACACTCCTTACAATTTTGCTATATTCCCTTACTGTTACTCCTACCCTTCTCTCTTTTGGACTTTTGTACCACTGGTTTACAGTTCTTCATAGAATGATTCACCTCACCTTCTAAATCAGTATTGCAATTTGAATACATCTGTATGTTCTTAGTGTTGTATAATACACATTCATCTGTGGATGAAAAGGTATTATCTGGGATCCATTATGTAATACAGGCAGTATACAAAGATATTCATGTATATGATCACAGGTCATTGAAAAATTCAATCCCACATTTTCTGAGGCATTCTATAATCTATAACCTATAATAATCTGTATGCTCTTAGTTTTCACCCAATGGTGCATACGATGTATCATAAATCATTTTAATATATGTCTTTTACTCATTGACTTTTTTCTTTTTTATGTTTTTCACTCCCTTTGAAGTCTTTCTCGATCACTTGTTTTTCGCCGTTTTTGAACAGTGATGCTCAAAAGTATATAGTCAGGTTTGGACTATATTCATTTTAATTCTTTTATTTAATTCATTTAAATTTTTTCAAATACCACTCCTCCACCCCGAAACAAAAGGGGGAAAAAAAAGGAAAAATACGCAAAACAAGACACCAGTTCTGTATGTATGGACATGTGTCTTGACATACAAGGACTTCAAAGAATAATACTACAGTGTTTTGCATTTAGGTAGTGCTCGGCTTTCCAAAGAGCTTCACATACTTCAAATTTCTGATGCACCATATAAAAACATAAAACTTTTCTATTACTTGTTCTTTGAAATACCCACGTTTCATTCTGTTTTCACATTATCAGAGCTACCTCTGCATCTTGGTCAGGTTTCTGCTATTTTTCCTTTCAAACATTACATTGCAAAACCACAGCGTGAGGGAGTATTTGTAAACAAAGTGTGCCCTTTTCCTGAGTTACTTCATATTTAACCGAGTGTCTCGGTTACCTTTTTTGTTCTTTCTGGCATTTTTTTTCATAATACTGTTAATTTTATTTTTTAAATAATCACAGTATGTTTATTCTAAAGAAACTTACTTGATTACTGCCTTATTGATTGCAGCCAACTTTTTATCCTCAGTTGTTAAGAAGCTTAAAATCTTTTCCCGGTATTCAACCATCTTATGCTGTAGATTTTCAATATTCTTACACTTTTTTATACCTTGATCCTCCAGACCTCTTACCCTTGAGCACCAACTTCATATGAAGTGATTTGGCATCTCTCTCTTTTTTAATTTTCCCCCTACATTTAGACCTTTGACAAGATTTTACCCTGAAGCATAGGATCTCCTCTGAGCAGCATTGACAATCCTTGCTACAGGATTGAATCTCCTTCATAAGATTTCAATTGCTACCTTTCAATTGTGTGGGCTTGCTGTTCCATAAGCAACAGCAATAATTATAATAATGATAATAATAACAACAACAATAACAATAACCTTTCTACAAAGATATTCTACCTCGAGTTGGTAGTAGGCAAGCATAATTAATGCATAAAAGACAAAGAAAATAATTGCTTTATAGTACTGTATGTTCCTATGAAAATTCATTGAAGTTTCTTCACTAAGCCATCTTCAACAAACATGTATTGAGCATCTTGTTTTTTAATGTTTATTTATTTTTGAGAGAGGCAGGGAGAGAGTAGAGGAGGGGCAGAGAAAGATGGGAACAGAGGACGATCCGAAGCGAACTCCCCACTGACAGCAAAGACCCCGAAGTGGGCTTGAACTCACTAGCCATGAGATCATGGCCTGAGCCGAAGTCAGATGCTTAACGGACTGATGCCCCCATATTGAGCATCTTAATAAGGGTGTTGATTGATAAGCATGTTACAGTCCCTCTTCACAAGTTGAGTGTATAGAATATTCCTTAAAAAATGTAATGTATAGTAGCCAATTTCTTCATTCCCAATACATTTTCTTTATTTCTTATTCACTCTAAACCAGTTATTTTTATTGATTGTGGATATTGACTTTTTTGCATTTATTTTGTTCCCAAGAATTCTTCTCCCTTCTGACATCATCCCCGTGATTTGTTCCTAAAGTAGTTGTTACTAGTGGACCTGGCATCAATATTTATATATTAATTTCTTTAATTCATTATTTACTACACTGGTGTTAAGTTGGACCTTTGTTTCCCATTTAAAAAAGTCTATTGTTAAAAATATACACAGTAGAGGTCTTCATGGGCTTTTCTTTTTTACACAGTTTTTCCACATCAGATCTTATGCAGCAAGACAGCTTATGCAGCTTCAGAAAATACCAGAACAAGAAGTCTATTTCGGCCAGAGGGTTCTAAAGAACAAGGCAAATGTGGACAAATAAGGGGTACAGTTGGTTAAAATGGGCATGCACCTATCAGGGATCTAGGTAGGGACACAAAATCCAGAGTCTAAGTAATCAAAGTCATGTTTTCAATAGATCAGTGATTCCAAAAGTGCTTTAGCTGCAATTGACAAAATTCTATTCAATCTAAGTTTAAAAAAAATTCTGATGTAAACACAATGTTACTGGCTTCAGGATTGTATAGAATCAGGGTTTCAAGTGATGTCTCCTATTTACTCAACCCTGTGTAACTGATAAGCAAGAAGCCGTTGGCTGTCCAAGAACTCCTTCGGAAGGAAGAGAAATTCTTCAGAGAGCTCAGCATCGTATGTCCCACTGAGAACTTGGTCCAGCCTGAATCTTGAGCCTGTTTCAGAAACAAGTGCATTGCATATGGTATGAATAGTGCAACATCAGCCTTGCCCCAAGCTATAATGCCTTCTCCCACAAGGAACAAGTGGTTGTGTTAGCTAAAGAGGCCAGGGGCACCAGACAGGGAAAACAAACAGATATGCAATACCCCTGGCCAAATTCAACATGGTTATGATCAAGCTGAAGGAAGTAGGAACCAATCCATAAACATACATGACTGCTGGTGGGACACAGAAACAAATACTGGCTATGAAGGGCCGGACCGAAACAAGAAGGAGGGTTTGGCTGATATCTCTAGAACCCAAAGTCAGAGGGATTGGCTAACAGGGATCAGAATAGTTGCAGAAGTCCTTGCAATAGGTATGGAAACCACCGGAAATTAACATTGATAACAAACCAGTGTATTTAGAGGCATGGGTTCCTCTTGCTCTTTCTTCTGAACATCAGAATCGATATGTATGCACTGAAAGAGTGTGGGTGGGATTCGTTGCAGGCCAACAAAGTAGGGGTGCATTCCTTGAATGCAGCAAAGCACAAACTTCCTTATAACTTGTATTCCCCTTTTCTAATTATTTAGTTATTGCTAAGGAATTAGATGGACCTGCCAGATAAGCAAAGTACCATTGCTCAAAATAAATGTTAGTTTTCTTTTCATTCTGTCTTTACCACCCCCCAAACTGGTGTTTGATATAGAGGAATTTGTTCTGTAAAAGTCCATATATCTCCACATACATAAGCAACCTATATCCTTTCTTTACATTTCTATTTAAATTCTAGTTAGTTAACAGTATAATATTAGTTTCAGGTATACAATATAGTGATTCATCACTTCCATACAGTACCCAGTGCTCATTACAAGTGCACACCTTAATCCCCACTACCTATTTAACCCATCCACCCCCTCCACCCCCCCGCCCCGCCCATCTCCCCTCTGGTAACCATCAGTTTGTTCTCTATAGTTAAGAGTCTGTTTCTTGAAGAAACCTGTATTCTTGCATCAACTTTTAAACATCCATTTTGCACCTTGTTTATTCCTTACTTTCTCTTGTTCCTGTTTTTCTAGGCAACATGATTATTCCAGCCCTGCTAATCACCGGTTGAGTACCCTTAGCCAAGTTATTGAAGTTCTCCAAGTATCAGTACCTTCATCTCTTAAATGTCTGTGACCTTCTCATAAAGTGCCTTGAGGATTTAATAAGTTGCTCCAGGTAAAGCATTTAGCACAGAGCTTGGCCATTAGTAAACACACAATCAATTTCTTCTCTGCATAAGGAAAAGTAACAAAATAACTCACAATCTCTACTTTTTCACACAATGGCTGACACAATGACTGAATTACTGTATACTGAATGGTAATCGCATGAAGACAAAGTCTCAGCTGAAAACAAAATGCTGATAAACTGATGGGTCAGTGATTCCCATGTACTTTATTTTCATGAATTCATAAATGATAGAAGCCTGATCCTTTGAGGAAGTGTCTCAGAGAAAGAAAAGATAAGAGACGGAAGAATCAGGAATAACATCATAGTGACTTTTCTCAGCTGGGCCCTATATTCCAGAACTAAGTCTGTGGAAGGAGGAAAAACAGTTTAAATGAGATTTCTTCAAAATAGGCTTTGTGAGATTCATGCACAGGCAATGTTATTTCTAGGGTCCAAATGACAGAAGTGCCACACAGACTTGGAAACCCAAGCTTTCTACTAACCTTTCCATAATATGTACTCTGGCTGAAAATTGAAAGGCAATAATTTCTGTGAAGAGGCAGCAACTTGAGGAGGGTAAGAAGACCACATTCAAGGGCAGGGCTACTCAAAGTGTTGTCTACATTTGGTGCCCAGTCCATGAACTATTAATACAGAGACTGAGAGCAAGCATTCAGAAATTTTGATAGCTATTTGGCATCACTGTGACATTCTAGAATATGCTATTTCTCTAGAAATTCTTTTTTATTGTATTTTACAAATTACTGGTTTTGTGTCCAATTATGAGAGAAAGCTCTTCTTCCAGCACAGGTGGTATGAGAAGAACTGCTCGAGGGAATGTTCTGTGTATTACTGGAGGTCACTATCAGCTCTGGAGGGGGCAAGTTACCTTCCTTAGGTGGGTTTCTGGTAGTGAACATCAGTGAAAAGTGAAGTGGGAAAGCTTGAAATGAACTGACCTTTGAGCACATGTGTGCTGAACACAAGGGTTTGATTACTTCCTGTGCACGAAAAAAAGTAAAATACACACTGGGTTCACTGTATACGTGATACCCACTAGACTTCCAAAAAAAGTAGGAGAAATTTTGACCTGGGAACTGAGATCTTGTGTCATGAGGTGGGGAGTAATGAATCCATAAAATTTTGGTTATTAATATCACTGTTAGATCATTTGGTCTTGCCTAGAAAATTTTTGGTTAATATTATATTATTTTCTACATATGCCTATTAATAGTAAAATAGTAAGTAATAGTCATACTGATTGTTACAGGGGAAGTGAAAACAAAACATGATAGTTGCTCAGTCATGCCAATGAATAATGGAGTAAAGGGGAATCTAGGCACCTCAGTAGATCCAAAGGAGAGTTTGAATAAGACAAAATCATTTAGTGCTGAGGAAGAAGGACATCAGGAAAGAGCTCTGGTTATGTTTATTTGAAGGTACAAACCAGATCTAAGAAAAGAAACCAGAGACCAGAAATAATTTATATATTTCTGTCAACTAACTATGTCCGAGTACACAGGGAAGTGGATTACTAGGATTGGCTTTCATAAGCTAGAGAAAGAAGATTCTGGGTCAGAGGTAAGCATGACTTGGGAGCTTAGATCCTGGTATCCAAAATATGCAAGTATTTTTAAATGTTTATTTATTTATTTGAAAGAGAGAGGAAGGGGAGGGACAGACAGAGAGGGAGAGAATCCCAAGCAGACTCCACACTATCAGCCCAGATTCTGTTGTGGGGCTTGATTCCACAAACTGAGAGATCATGAACTTACCCTAAATCAAGAGTTTGAAGCTTTAACCACTAAGCCATCCAGGTGCCCCCCAAATATGCATATCTTAACCATTGAGATAAATCCTCTTCCACATGAGATGGTAATTTCACAGAATTATTAAGTGCTTTCAATGTAAAGAAAAAGAAGAGATGAATTCTGACTTGGTGGAATGTGAGAATGCCATTGTTTGATGGTAAATACCATGAGCCTTGAAGGATTAAAATAAGACTTTCAATAGACTGAGTTGAATTGGTGGGAAAGAGAATATTCCACACTTTACTGACTTTGTAACCTTGAGTAAGTTACTTCAAATCTCTATGTCTCAGTTTCCCTATCTCTAGGAGATGGTGAACAATAGTTGTGATGTTATAGGGTTAGTTACAGAAAAATTGGAGTAGATAGTGAGAAAGTAAAAATTAGTCCCACTGGTGATCCCATGTTGCTAACAGAATATCAATGATGTTTGCGATGATAAACGATGAGACCAAGAGAACAAAATATTTTCAACAGGACACACACAAGGCCTCATTTAGCCATGCAATAACTAAAATAACTGCCCCTTTGCACCAATGACATTCTAGGTCTGCTTTTTTCCCTTCTTCCTGAAAATGATTATGTAAATATCTGATTGCTAGACTGGTCCTCACAATTCTAATCAGCACAAACAATCCCTGTAATAAAAAAAAACAAAAACAAACAAACAAACAAAACAAAAACTACCTCTTTGCTGTAACATTGAGATGTATCCAGGATATCTGAGGAGTGTGTTTTCCCCTTGCTTCAGCAAGCTGGAAAGATTTTTTTTTTTTTTGTCTACAAGGGTGTGCCAGTGGCCTCCTGTGGTATTTAACAATAGAAATAATTTACAATAGAAAATGCAAGGTATAGAAATACTGCATGCCTACATGCAAGAAGGCCAACCAGTATTCGTCTCTTTTACAAATGAAAAAACTGAAGTGGAGTTAGTAAAGTCACTTTCTTCAGGACACAGAATACCATGTAGCTGGTACATCTGAGGATTAACCAAGTATCCAGATCTGGTGTTTGGCCTTATTGCAGAAGTTTGTCAAGAGACTCGGTTTGGGGGAGAATAACAAAGAGATGATAAAAGGCCAGAATGGACAACAACAAATCCTAAAAATTGCAAAGCATCCGTGAATACAGGATGGTGGGTTGAGCTGTGAGTCAATATCTATTATTCTACCAGCTACTGTGCTAACATTGACCCTCACTCACCCCAAAGTGTCTCAACTATACTCGGCCATAGATGACTTCACTTCGTGGAGTCACTCTTCTCCACGGGGTTCTTGCAGGGCCACAGAACTGGATCATCTAACACTTTATCCTCCTCTTCTACATACACAAGAAGAGAACGAAGTCTAAGTAGTTAGTGGGGAAGCCAAAAGTTCATGTCTCCTTGCGATATAATACTTTTCCATGAGAAAAATTAGCTCTTATGATGTGAAAATTGCAATAGCCCCTTCATTCACAAACACGTGTTCTGCCTTCCTACAATGGCAGCACAGACCTCTGTCAAAGGTGGATCAAAACAGACAATAATTTACAAAACCCTATTTGCAGGCCGTGTCTCAAGACATTTAGCTATTCTCAACGACTTCATCAGACAATTTTAAACTCTTCTTAAGTATTCTGCAACTTCTCATATATTTTTTAATGTTTATTTATTTTTGAAAGAGTGTGCACGTGGGAGAGGGGCAGAGAGAAGGAGACAGAGATCTGGAGTGGGATCTGTGCTGATAGCAGCTTCAATGTGGGACTCAAACTCCCGAACTGTGAGACCATGACCTGAGCCCAAGTCGACGCTTAATTGATTGAGCCACCCAGGCTCCCCTGTGATTTCTCATATCTTAAGGAAAACACCAACTGTTCACCTATTCTCTTTTCCATTAATAATTTAAATCGGTAATTTAAAAATCAAGCAAAATTTATTTTACTTTTTACTTGACTTATTTAGATTATTAAATCACTTTAAGTTTTAAAATATTTTGGTGTATCTACCAGGAACACTTTATTTTGACTATCTTTGCTCTCCTTCTTAAGTTACGTTGACTTTTCTATGCACATCTCCCATTTATTCCACGACCTTTGCTGTTTTTCTCATGGTCCCTCGTAATTCATCTGTGAATGTTTCCACTCACCATTTCTCTAGTTACATGTAGGTGTAGACTGTATATGTTTTTTACCCTCTTCAGTAACTCCAGTAATGAAATCGAGTAATCTGCTAAATGAAATGCAGTACTCCCCATTCCTTGATTTTATGGGTTAGGTATTGACTTTAACTCACACAGTTATAAATAAAATCTACTGAAGCTAAATAATTTCCTCCTAGGTATCATTTCCCAATTTAATTACAATATTAATCTTTTTAAAAAATATTTATCCTAAATTGTACAGCTGTAAAGCAGGGGTGGCAAGCAAATACTTTGCAGCAGGAGATAGCCTCCTTTCCTATTATAATAGTTTACAAGGCTTTTAAGAAAATCCTACAGTTTCTTCCCTACTTTTCAGTAAACCTTCAACCTACTTCTCAGAGGTCACAAAGTTCAGCTCCTTTAGGTGTTTCTTCTGATATTTACCTCTCTGTTGTTGTTGTTTTTTTTTAAGTAATGCATTCCTACTGATACTGGTTTTCAGCTGTGATGATTTAGCTCTCTTAAAACACCTCCTCATGCATGCACGTATTTTTCCTCTCTTCCACCTGGACTCCATGCTGTGATTATATCATAATGTGTACTTATACCAATGGTGAGTGTTTAACTATCGTGACTATATCATTTTAATCCATAGCTAAGCTATATATTTTACTATAGTTGTTCTTTTTTTTTTTATTTTTGCACAACTCTCTGTTGTTGTTGTACGATATTGATCCTCTTTTTTGTTGTTTTTTTCATGATGAAAACATCACCCCTATGTTCCCAAACTGCACCCCCAGGAAAAAACAATTCTCTATCAATACGTTTAAATACTTTCCTAATCTTTCCATTTTATCTTCAAATTCAGATATATCCCTCCTTAAGCCCTCTGTTCTCCTGTATATACAGGTTGCTCTGGAAGCCTGACACACATCTGTCATCTTGAGATTTCCTATCCGTGTGAGTCTAGGGCTTCTTTTTCGGTACTCATCTTTAAACACTCTGCTTTCTGTTTCTTGATTAACTTGTTCATTAATATCTGTCACTATTTTTTTGAGACGTTTTACAAAGATGGTAAGTTTGAGATCTTGCATATACAAAGAACTCTTTAATCTATCTTCAGACTTGATTGCTGGCTGATGGATTCTAGTTGGAAATCATATTCCCTTAGAATTGTGGAAGGATTATATGGCAAGCATGTGCACTGTTTCATTTTCCTCTGGGCCTTTGCAGTAAGAAGGGGCCATGTGTCTGGAATTAAGTGGCGTATACCCTTTTCAGCTCTGGCCCCTTCAACCTCCTCAGGAGTTGCTACTCTGTCCCTTTTCCCTTGGATGGCAGCTGATGGGAGATCCAGTGCAGAATTCTGAGTCCCTAAATGAGAGCAGAGGCACTACGGAGCAGACCTAGGCTCCTGAGTACTACCATCACCGGCAGGGCTGAGTCAGGAGAGAGAATTCAAATTCCTCTGTTGAGCCACTGGCATGAGAGTTGTTACAGAAATCAGCCTGTCTTGACTAATACGCACGTTCCATTGCCTTCTAGCTCTAAGATTTACTGGTAAGAGGTTTAATGCTACCCTGATGCTGATGTTTTGTATAGATCTAATTAGTTTTCTTTTTTCCTTTGCTACACTCTTTTATGGATCTTCGGTATTCCTTACTCTGGGCCAGTTCATTAGAGATTAATGTCCTTTAATTCTTATGCTTTTTCTTTAATTATTTTCTCCTACATCTTTTTATGTATACTATTAATTAGATGTTAGACTTCCTAGAATTACTTTCTTTCCAATTTTATATCTCTTAGCTTTTTGTCTGATATCTTGGAAGATGTCCTCAAATTTATCTTCCACACTTTTGGCTGCATTTATGATTTAAGTCATATTTCTAATTTTCCATAATTGTCTCTGAATTTTACTTTTTTAAAAAATGTTTTTATTTTATCTTATTTTTTAGAGAGGGAGAGAAAGAGAGTACAAGCATGTGCGAGAGAGCAGGGGAGGGGTAGGGAAAGAGGGGAACAGAGGGTTTGAGGCAGCCTCTGTGCTGATAGCAGCAGGCCCCTTGTGGGGTTCAAACTCAGGAACTGGAAGATCATGACTTGAGCTGAGGTCAGACACTTAAACAACTGAGCCACCCAGGTGCCCCTCTCTGATTTTTACTTTTTAAACAATCTCCCCCTCTTAATTATCAGGGGACATTTTTTCAAAACCTGACACTATTACTTTGTTCGAAAGACAAATTAGTTACTTTTTTTCTGAGGTCCTTGTAAGACCTCATACAATCTGACCATTTTCCCTCTCTGACCTCATGTCGCGCTGGCTTTCCTGTGCGCATGGCATTTCATCTATACTGGCTTCCTTAGTGTTCCTTGAACCCTCCAGTCATGTTCCTAACTGAATTCTTTGCATTTACCACTCCCTCTTCTCCCAGAAATCCACATGATTTGCTCCTTTATGTTCATTAGAACTTTATTCAAACATCACTTTCTCAGAGAAGCTTTTCAAAATAAACCAATTTAAAATTGTGCCCTCCCTTAACCTCAGTTTCTCTTCTCTGCCTTATTGTTCTCCATAGTACTTGTTAGTTTTTACTTATTATCTTACTCATTTTCTTATCATCCCTAGTAGAACATAAACTCTATTAGGATTGTCTTGTTGTTTTGTTTTGTTTTTATTTTTAACTACTAGCCCTCTAGTTCATGGAACTTTCTTGGAAAATATTGGTACTTCTCATATATTTTTGAATGGATCTTTAAATCATATCTGTCTCCAATTAGGAAAGCTATACATTACAACAAAACAAATAAAAAGTGTTTTGCCGAAAAACCTGCAAACCTTAAGGAGATAATCGGTCTCTCTTTAGGACTTCTTCAACACATAGAACATGAATTCTTTCCCATAACATTTACCGGCTCTAAAGTTTGTATATTTTGGGATGTCTGGGTGGCTTAGTCAGTTGAGCATCCAACTTTGCCTCAGGTCATGATCTCTTGGTCTGTGAATTCAAGCCCCTTGTTGGGCTCTGTGCTGACAGCTCAGAGCCTGGAGCTGCTTCAGATTCTGTCTCTGTCTTTCTCTGCCCCTCCCCTGCTAGCGCTGTCTCTCTCTCTCTCTCTCTCTCTCTCTCTCAAAATAAATAAACATTAAAAAAAATAAAAAAATAAAATTTGTTTATTTTGATCCTTATCTTCCAATGCCAACTCTCTGCAGTCATCCTCAACATTACGGTGTCACCTGACCTAGCACAGCACTGAGTCTTCCTTTGTTGCCAAGATGGCCTATCACAAGGTTAGCGAAATGTTGCTTTCTTCATTCTTTTTTTTTTAATTGTTTTTTTTTTAATGTTCATTTATTTTTGAGACAGAGAGAGACAGAGCATGAGCCTGGGAAGGGCACAGAGAGAGGGAGACACAGGATCTGAAGCAGGCTCCAGGCTCTGAGCTGTCAGCACAGAGCCTGACGTGGGGCTCGAGCTCACGAACTGTGAGATCATGACCTGAGTTGAAGTCGGACACTTAACCGACTGAGCCACCCAGGCGCCCCTCTTCATTCTTTTATCTTTGCTGTCTTTCCATCCCTCTAATCATATAATTTTCCCTTTTTCCTTTGTCTTGCAGTTATTCAGTCTCCATTCATGAGTCCTCATCGTTTAACAAACTCTGAGTTAGAAATTATCAGAGGAAGGAGTGGAAATACAGAAGCAGTCAAAGATACAATGTTTATTTCTTATGGTCCTTTTGCTTAACTACATTTTCTGTTTGTTTTGTTTTGTCTTTTTATAAGCAGCCCCACTTCTCCATGTCTAGAGGAATCTGTTTATATTGTTGCTTTGTGGATTTAACTCCATTTACCTGTTTTGCTGTAACTATGGACAATTGAACTAAATATTTCATTTTACATATATGTTGCAAAACACACTTTTCTCTATTACATAATATTAATCCTTCATTCCTCTGAGGTGTAATGTAGGATAAAACTGGAACATGTAAAAGAGTCATGCTATGTCAGGGCAATGGACATTTTTGGAATTGAGGGAAGGCCACTGCCCTGCCATGAAAACTGTGGTGTGGAATCCTGATCTCCCTCCATGGGAGATCTTGTCCAGTTTCTGGGAAAAGTGTCAGCCGACTGGCTATATCTGTCAGATCCTCTAGGGACTGACTCATCTGTAGGAAATCATCTTGACCGAGGACAACTTCTGTCTTTGGATAGCCTGCATCTGAAGACTGATGTGTGACTTTGAAGTTCTGTTCATTTTGGTCCAACTCAAGACAATTCTTTTGAGGGATCATGGAGTCAGTGAAAACAGCCATCGAGCTTGCATCATATCTTGACTTCTGCCCAGTCTCACTTACTTCCCATTCTTCCATAGTCTTTGATACAGAAATGCACAGAAGGCTCCAGAAATATTCAGCTGAGAGACATAATATAAACTGAGAAGCTGGAGGTATATCAGGAAGAGCTTCCAGAAGGAATAGATGCATGATTTAAATATTTAAGATTTAGAATACTAGGCAGATTTCATTAGTCAGAGTAGGTTAGGCTGTGTTGTGGTAACAAACTAAGTGGCTCAGTACAATAAAAGTGTGTTTCTTTTTCATGTTACATTATGATGCGGGGTGATGACTCTTCAAGACAACTCTCCTGTGAAGAATCTAGTTTCCTCCAATAATGTGACATCAGGAGCTCCTGGGTGGCTCAGGTGCTTGGGTGTCTGACTGCTGATTTCAGCCCGGGTCATGATATCCTTGTTCATGTGTTTCGGCCCCGCATCGGGCTCTGCCCTGATGGTGTGGCGTCTGCTTGGGATTCTCTTCTCTCTCAAAATAAATGGATAAAATTTTAAAAAATGATATGGCCTTGCCATTTTAAAATCCATCCTTTCCAGCTGTGCAAGTGGGGAAGAACAAGAAAAATAGGGTAATGTGTTTTTACCTAGATCTGAAAGTTGTGAACATCACTTTGGCCAAAATTCTTTGTCCTAAACCAGTCATATGATCTAATAATAATGCAGAAGAGGAGGCTCAGAAATAATTAGAAGGAAGACAAAAAATGGAATTGAGGAGTGAATAGCCATTCTCTACAACACAAGTGTAAAAGTGGAAAGTATTTTCTTTTTTTTTTTAATTTTTTTTTCAACATTTATTTATTTTTGGGACAGAGAGAGACAGAGCATGAATGGGGGAGGGGCAGAGAGAGAGGGAGACGCAGAATTGGAAACAGGCTCCAGGCTCCGAGCCATCAGCCCAGAGCCTGACGCGGGGCTCGAACTCACGGACCGCGAGATCGTGACCTGGCTGAAATCGGACGCTTAACCGACTGTGCCACCCAGGCGCCCCATATTTTCAATAGAGGGAAAAACATGAACAAACACATGGTATTAAGAGACAGTATGGGACATGCGGCATAAAATGAAGTAAGGCAGGGTAGGGAATGAGGTTAAAGTGGTAATCTAGGATCAAGTCACAAAGAAAGTTGGCATTCTAAAGGGTTTTGACCTTATGATAGACATCAGATTTTCCATTAAATATTTTTGTTAGTAAGATTGCCCCATGCCTTTTTAAGGACAGAATGGGAGAAGACAGAACAGGGCAACAAGCCTGGAGGCAGGGAAGTTAATAACAAAATATAATATGCTTTGTATCATATACTTTGTTACCTGATATTAAATATGCAACTAGATAATTGTTTTTTAACAGACACACTAAGTGGCCTTATAATTTGCATTATATACAGAGACATGATGTAGAACTTCTTTATCCTGTCAATTCACGATTTCTCCTATTGGAATGAATTGTTACATGCTGAACCTGATTAGTTTGGTTTAAGTTCAACTTCATAAAAAACAATATTAAATAACAATGACTTAAATAAGACAGATGTTTATTTCTCCCTCATGTGAAATAATTCTGTAGATTATTACAGCACTGGCATGATGGTTCTATAGGTATTGGGAACCCAGGATTCTTTCCAGCTCACTGTTTTGCCATATTGACCAAAGATGGCTCTAGCCATCATGTTTGTTTTTAAAACAATAGGAAATGAAGCAAGGGTTGAAAAGGAATATGCTTCTTCCACGCTTGCAAGAAGACTTCTTGGAAGCTCCACATCACATATCCACTTACACCTCAGTGACCAGACTTATTCATTTCCTGAAACTAGTTGAAAGGGAAGTTGCTCCTTTGGTTGTGCAGCAATGTGCCCAGCAAAGCCAAAACTAATTTGTTAGAGAATTGGAAAGAGGATATTTGATTGGCATCCAGAAGTCCCTATCTCAACTTTTTCAGGTCACTACCATTACCCTTTCAAGTTTATTTCACTCACTTCCCACGATTATAGTGCCTCTTTATGAAGAATTATATCTCATTTATTGTTTCACTAGGAAATACTAATTTTAGGAAAGAAATCATTCTCCTTGACTTGTGTTTCCATATGGAGAGCCCTCCCCACATGGCCTCTCTTCACACCATTCCCACTCTTCGGGGAAGGAATGAATTGCTAATTGCCCAAGTTTCTTTTTTGGACAGAGCTAATCTAAAAAAAAAAGAAAATCCCGGAGATTAGTATTCTTTTCTCTTGCTGCCTGAGACCGATATGAAGCAAGGATCTTATGTGAGTCTGTTCTTTAGACCTTTGAGTGGGCTAGTCAAAGTCTATCCCACAGTCTACTTGTTGATGGGGTTAATGATGGTGTGGACATTTGCAAACACATTCCGGCACACGTTTTAAGACCACACCTTTTAATCAGTTTTTATTAAAACTAAAGCTGGTATTTTGATCTTTTGTTTCTGGATATTTTCTCTTTCTCAGTGGGTTATGAGTTCAGGAGGGGAATTAGCACATGGCTTATGGGCTCTTTAAGTTCCATCATCCTGGAGATTCTTTCTAAAGATTCCAAAAAGCGTAGCCATACACGAGTCCAGTAAAGAGCCTAATGAATGAAGCTGCTTCATGAAAGAAGATGGACAAACTAGACAGTCTTACTAATATAAAGAGGGAAGCAGTTCCTCAGCTCTATTAATGATTGCCAGATAGGAATTCATACTTAAAATTGTGATGTTTTCATTATGGGGGGGAACTATAAATTGGATTTTCATATTAATCATCTCTCTTGGACTTTCCATGTCTACTTAAATCATCTCTTTTTAAAATATTGACTAAATTTAATGAACAAAGAAACACATTGTGAATCAAACAAAACCTGTCTATAGACGCGTGAACTGCCAGTTTGTTCTAATATCCTATCATTATCTAAAAATCCCAGTGTTTCCATTCTATCAGGGCAGGTTGTTATTCTTCTATGTTAAAGGGGTTCAAATAATGGAGCCTGGTCCCCTACAAGAGAATAAAATATAACTTTAGGGAGAATGTCTGCCAGCAACATGAAAATATTCAGGGCTAAAAGTAAGGACTACTTAGTGCAGTCTGTATTTAATGACACACACCAGCTAGAAAAATGGTTTGCCTTTGAAGATATTTCGTTTGTTTGGAAGTAGTGACTGAATTTTGTAAAACTGAAACTGGAAAAATGTTAATGTTTACAAATAGTCTAAAGCTTGCGTACCATGGATATATCCAAAAGTAGAGAAGAGGAAATAAGAATATTCTTACAGGGGAAGCAGCCAGCAGGTGTCAGAGGCATAGTAGGACTTTAAAAATAGAAACCAAATAAGGGATTGTCATAGGAAACATTGCTAAGACTCTGCTGTGCATTGACAACTCACAGGAGCAAAAAGAGGGATTTTTGGCTTTCTCCCTCACTCTCCTACTTCTTCTTATGGAAAAAGTGTATTTCCCAAAAGCCATTGCATCCTTTTTTAAATTTCACCACAGCATCAATGTCTCTTCTTTTTTAACTTCAGGATGCAGGGCTAAGTTTATTTTTTCAAATAACAGACGTCAGGGGTAAGTCATAAAGGTTGCAGCCTTCCGGTGGGAGGAGTGCTCACATTTTATTACCAGGTGATTTCAGTTAACAAAGTACCAAATTCAAGATTTTATATAAAATCTAGAATATTAATTTTACTCTATTTCTTTTTATTATTTTATACCTTATATGCAACAATCTTGAAATGTATTTTAAAAAATAAATATGTGAGAATAAATCTGTACAGCATGTAAATTGGTAGAATTCTAAAGATTTTAGCTTGAGTTGTATAGAAAACAAATATTATTCTAGAAGCAAACTTTTATCATTGTTTATTAAATTAAGTCTATTATATCATCGCTAATACACTTTTTATTTTTATTTATTTAAAAAAAATTTTTTAACATTTATTTATTTTTGAGACAGAGCATGAACAGGGGAGGGGCAGAGAGAGAGGGAGACACAGAATCTGAAGCAGGCTCTAGGCTCTGAGCGGTCAGCACAGAGCCCGACGCGGGGCTCGAGCTCATGAACCGTGAGATCATGACCTGAGCGGAAGTCGACCGCTTAACTGACTGAGCCAGGTGCCCCGGTAATACACTTTTTAAAAAAGACTTTCAGCTGATCCAATGTGACCTAATGATGAAAATACTATCAAAAAGCATGTAACATTTTCTTTTGTTCCTAGTTCATGAATGAGCACTTCGTCGCCTTTAATTATTATTATTTCTAAGTTTATGTAAGACATAAGAACAATTAAGTCTCCTGTTATCTTTAAGATCATTCTATTGTTTTGTTCTATGTGTCACCTGGATAACTAAAGAACAATAAGGCATTTAATAACTGAAAAGCTTGTCATGTTGAATAAAAAAGTAAAAGACTTTATTTTGGGGGGCAAGGGGTAAGACATTTTATGCTCACATCCTCCTAAGGTATAGCATATTGAGGAAATTCATGCACCCTATTCTGCAGTAAGGTCAATTTCAGGGCAAGGTGAAACCTCTCAGCATAACTTGTGAGGACTGTTGGACATTTTTATAGCAGACAGTCAGTCATCCATATATCTGGTCAGTACTTATTCCCAGCAGATAAGACTGCCATATTTAGCAGCTTCCAAGGCATACCTAGCACATGGTCTATTAAGTTTATCCTGCCTTAGCATACTAGGACATCAGGAAAGATCTTCAGGTTCTATTTCCTGCCACCCTTCAGAATCTGTGTGCTACCTGAGCCAATAAAAACAACCTTTGAAATGATAATTCACTGGACCTCTTTCACAACTTCTCCTTTCGGTTTAGGATGCTGTTTTCTGGGATGTGTCTTGGCACCATAATTATACCTTCCTAGATGAGCCTCTTTTCCATATCTGTCCATATATGTGTAGGTTTATTTCTAGAATCAATAGTCTCTTTTATTGAACTATTTGTCTATCTGAATATCAATAACATTATTTTGATTGCCAAAGTTGTATAAGAAAATCTTCAAACTTTGTTAATTTCTTTCAAAGTTATCTTGGATATTCTAGTTCCAATGCACTTCCACTTAGAAATAGTTGGTCAATACGTACAGAAAAACTCACTGAGATTTTGATTGGCATTGCATTCAATCTATAGATCAATTTAGGGAGAGCTGCTATCTTTAAAATATTGAGTCCTCTAACCCACAAACATGATATATCTCCCTATTTATGTCTTCCTAATTTCTCTCAGCAATGTACAGGTTTTTGACACAACTTTTTTTGTTTTTGTTTTTGTTTTTTTAACATATGTATCTGCTTTTTTTTTAAGTAAGCTCTACACACAACATGGGACTTGAACTCTTGACCCTGAGGTCAGGAGTCCCATGCCCTACTGACCGAGCCAGGTAGGCATCCTGTCACAATTTTTTCTATTTGATTTGATATTTCTGGTACTGTCATGCATGGCGTGTCTGTCTCTGTCTCTTTCTGTGTCTGTCTGTATCTCTTTGTCTCGAAGCTCTTGTTCTGAAAGAATTAAGCTTTCCATAGATGAAAAGGCCTATGTGGTAAGGATTTGGTGTCTCAGGCCAACAGTCAAGTGAGAACTTCAAATCTGACAATCTTTACATGAGTGGGATTAGAAGAAGATTCTTTAGTCAAGAATCAAAATGGTGACAATCTTAAGCAACATCTTGATGTAGCCTTGTGAATGACCCAGAGTTGGAGGCACCCAGCCAAGTCGCACCGCATTACATGGTCCACAGATACTACGGGATAATAAATATCTATTATTTGAATCTACTAAATTTTAGAGTAACTTACTACACAATAATGCTTATCTAACATAATGATTTGCATTTATGCAAGTATCACTATATATTGTCTGCATAACCCATCAAAATACACTTATTACTTTTTTACTATTTTAATGTAGATTTAAATTAATTACAATTAATATTTTAGTTCATCAATCTCATGTTCCACATTTTAAGTGGTCAATCATCACATGTGGCTAGTGGTGATCAATGTACTAAACAGGGCAGTCTAACAGCATGTTCTGCTAGATTAAACTACCACATTGATAGATGGTTAGGTATGTTGATAATTTTTTTTTAAGATTACAGAGCAAAGCAAAGATTCAGAGACTGAAGTCACATCTCCTTTTTCCTGTCTCATATTTTTATGCTTTAGTTCAGCCAGCTAGTGCTCTATTGTGTAAGCATGTGTGTGTGTGTGTGTGATATGAAAATAAACTAGAACCTCTGCCACATATGGTAAAGAAAAATTTTGAATTCTTCTCAACTGCAAAAAGGCAAACTGGTCAGGTATAAGGAGGCTCAAAGACAATAATGGGTAGATGTAATTTTCAAGAATTTTCTTGTTTGGAAAGAACATAGATAGATGTTAGAGGGCTCACAAAGGCTAATATTCCATGGCGAAAAGACAATTTGTCTTATTCCTCATGTTCTGCACTGCCCTTTCTGAGCAAAGATTTCATGCACAGGTTATGTGTCTCTCTTGTTCAGGTCAGACTTTGTAGTGCTTGTGGCATTAATTTAATAGTAAGAGAACATGCTGGAATTCTCTAATGCTATTCTCTTCTAGAAAAAAAGGCAATGCATCACAGTTTAGTGCTTTTATGACACTGTCTGTTTGGTCAGATAATCATTGTTTAAAGAACACACTGACCCTTTTTATGTGAAAGCTGTCAACGTATTTGGGTCATATCCACATGGGAAATATGAAGTTAAAAATTGCACAATTATTTTAAAATTTTAGGACATAGTAGATATTTTTTCTCCACATTAGTTATCAAAAATTTAATAAAAAATGCATCCGCATTTCTTTAATTTCACATTCACAAATACAGCTAGTATTCTGTGTACGGAAATAAATCATTACAAAGTTAAATACACATGACAAGGAGGTGCAAAAATGTGAATTTATTGTATTTAACTGAACTAAATTGGCTCATGAAATCCCTCATTGTTGTTTGATATTTAAGAATTCAAGATTTAAACTCACTTACCAATTTAGGAAATATAAGACATTTCAGACAATTAAAGGTTTGCTCTCTTCTACCCTGTTTTCTTCTCTGCTTCCTAGCTGTCATCTGAGTGTGGGATGATAGACAGGTTTCTCTGATGATTTGGTGCAGTCCTCACAGTGCAGTCCTTCCTGGCCTCCATAATGGATAACCAGCCTCCTCACTTGAGTGTGAGGTGCTGGCTCAGAGTGGTAGAATTTGCTGTTGTCCTCCACCCCTCACAGGGTCTCCACCTGCAAGGAGCACACTGTGCTTTCCTTGTCCTGAAGCCGAACCCACCCTGTCTCTTTCACCAGTGCGCCCAGTGCTTTCAAATCCTTCGCAGGATCTTTTTGAAAATTCTAGATCTTCCTTAATGCCAGATGATTTTTATGAGGAATTCTGGAGGGCGATAGGTGTGAAGTACGTTTCAGACATTTCTTTATCTAATGTATCATGTTACTATTTTGATTCTGCTCTCTCCACTCAATTGTTTGGCAAATGACAACCCGCAAGGCCTTTCTTCCCAGAGTTCCGAACCAGAATATCACAACTCTCTTTGCTTTTGCTTTTCTCTTCAACTTATTTCAGATTTTCTGTCACCTTACTCTTCCCCTGACCTTGGGCTTACAGGACTGAAAGCATTAGATCCTTTCTCAGTGACTTCACAGGATTTGAACTTTTATCTTATTTATTACATATTAACCCAGGTACTTCTTAATAAGCTCCAAAGGGTTTTTCTCCTTTCTAGATTTCAGACTCTTTTCCAGAGTTGGTCTCTGTGTCTTATGTTATCTATATCTTCTATCTTTCTATAGATACAGATATAGACATCTATATCTCTATATCTTTCTATTATTTAACAAAATAAATGTTATTGATCTAATAAGTAGAGAGCCCCAGGATAAGTAGGCTGTAGGGATAATGTCAAGCAATAAAAGGAATAAAAAAAAATACCCAGACAAAACAAAACCTTTGTAGTAGATCTCCACACAGCTGATGGCTTAGAAGTGTAAGGACACTTAGGAGAGTGGATTTATTTATTTATTTATGTATTTATTTATTTATTTATTTAGAGAATGCATGCACACATACATGTGGGGAAGGGGCAGAGAGAGAGAGAGAGGGAGAGAGAGAATCCCAAGCAGGATCCACACTCAATGCAGAGCCTGAGGTGGGGCTCAATCTCACGACCATGAGATCATTACCTGAGCCAAAATCAAGAGCTAGATATTTAACCAACTGAGCCATCCAAGTGCCTCATTTTCTGAGAATGGATATTCTTTGTAAGAATACAAAGCTCTCCAAAGTTGGGAGGGTATGGAACACAACAGATAAAACCTGGAGAAGTATATAGAAGGGTATCAAGAGGTTATTAGAGCCATCTGACTGAGTACATCATGGGGACTTGTCTGAAGCCTCTGAGAGGAAGAACTATGTTTTCTAAAGAAACAGGAGAACTTCCATTATTCCAGCCAAGAGAAGAAATTGAAATTAATCAGGAAGAGAAAGACATATCAAACAGAGGCCAGTGAATGTATTTCTTCCCCCATGCTGCAAAAAATGTAATGCATCCAGGAAATTAGCCCTTGATAATTAGGACAGAAAATGTGGGAATAAACAAAACCGTTACGAATTCACACTTATAACCAGAGTCTTAGTTTGTTTTTGTTTTTGTTTTTATATTTGTCTTTATTAGACTTAATTTCAACACAAGAAAACAAGTACCTTCTTTAAGGGCAGGATTTAGTCTCACCATCCCAGCACCCATTAGATGAAATGGAGGCTTTAGCTCTACTGAGGTTAAGTTATAGAATATAATGTTATAATAGTAAAAATATAAAATTACAATATGTTTATTTTACACAGATTTAAAACATTCAAACCTTAGCATTTTAATATGAACTTTACGGATGCTGCCAAAACAGTCCCTACATTATGTTGTAGAAACATGGTTTCTTATTGCAAAGCTAAAGGACATCTAGGGATCAGCGATACCATGGCTCCCAGTCTTTCCCTTTTGACTTTTTCCTGCTATGGACCCAAAAACTCAAGATAAAGAGCCACTAAAAAAGGAATAGAAAATGGAGACTTATCCCAAGAAAATGAACACTGTAAATAGAGAACCAGACTCAGGGAGCTTCAGAGAGACCCAGAACCCTCGGTTTGGTATCACTAACTTGACTGCCAGTTTATACTGAGTTCTTTCAATTGAACTGACTTTCCAGTGCTGTTCCCACATTTGCTTAACAGAGAACCTTATTTGGATCTAGGCTCTTTTCCAGGTTTTCTCCCCCCAAATCACCTACTGAGTATGTTTGGATATACAGCAGAGTTTGTTGAAAGTTTGCAGAGGGGTTTAATCATAAAAAATTCAAATGCCTTAATATTAAATAGCAGACACCTTGGTTCTAAAAATTCTATGGATATAGATCACTGGTAATTTTTCATTGGCAATTTTTTTCTGCATTCTAGCCATATAATTTATTATTTAGTTCCTGTTCACTCTCCCCTTCCTCAAGCTTTATTTCATCTGGTGTTTTGTTTCTGACGTAACTGGCATTCATGATCTAGAACCTAGATCATGGCATTCATGGTCTAGAATTCTATGAGAACTGGGTTTTAAATGTGACCTTCCCCGGATGATATTCTTATGGTGGGTGTTGAGGGGCCATCAACCCATGACCATTTTGAATTAAATCTTAAATGATTCATGAGAATTTGAAGCCCCACACTTAATTGCAGGTGATATGATTTGTGAAAATGATTGCCACACCTAATTCTCAGAAGATATCTTATTTGTAGACACTCAAATGTAAGGCTGAACTAGTCAGTCTCCTTTGTGTATGCCTTTGTGGGCAGATACGTTTTCTTGTCTACCTTTTTACTTTTAACTTTTTGGCTTTTTATGGGCATCTGCGGCCCAACTCCTCACTGTACACAGATCAGGGTCATGTGTCCTTTTTCACGTGTGCCTTTAAAACCCAAGACTGAATTATAAGAATTGGCAAACTCTGTTAGGCTGGTCACCAGCTTTAGCACTTGCTTTTATGTATAGATTCAGACTCATTTCATTTTTGTCTCCTGTGGAGATCCCTTTCTTGCAAGCTCTGACATGAATTTAAGAAAATTAAAAATATATATTTCAGCCAATTTTGTTTTGTATTTAATGTTTTGTAGACAGGGAGTTTTCAGGACATCTGGTCTACTATATGACCAGAAGTGGAAGGCTCTCCTTTCTTTTCTCACTCATTACCAATTTCTGTTCATTTCATAGGCGGAAACATTCACTCTTATTTTTGTTTGTGTGGGAGTCTTTTGTAAATATTTCTTCTGCTTTTATCTTCTCTGCATAAAAAAGCTTAACAAGACACTGTTTTAATCAAAGATAACCTTGGCTCTAAAATAGATGTCTGTGACGTTTATTAAAATACTATTTCTTCATACTACTACATTGTATCCTCTATAATTTTACCCACAAATCATTAACATTGGCAAATAGCAGTAATTTGGCTGGTTGGTCTTTCATTTGCAAGGGTTTTTTTTAAAAGTGTGTTAACAGACCACAATATAGTTGGGCCTTATTTTATTTCTAGTGCCCAGAGTTTCCGAGACTTTGCTGGGGCTTGTGCTTAGCTCTCTAAATCAGTGCTGCTCAAAGCGTTGTCTGTGGTATTAAGATGGTCCATAAACTGCTATTGGTCTCCAGTAAGTACAGTACAGAAGTGGAGCGTTTAGAAGGCTTCACAATTTGGCATTGCAGATTGTAGACATATCTAAGTATGCAAAGTGAACGAAGCTTATTGAGCAGGACATAGTCTGGTTGTTCTGATGGCAAATTCATGATTTCTGTTTGGCGGAGCTGTGTGATAGTTGTGTGATATTTGTCCATGAAGAAATTTATTTCACTCCACGCATGAAGATATGTATCCATATCTTCAAATGAACTCAAATAGTTCTTTCTGGCAGTATATTCAGTTATTTCAAATAAATTACTGATAAGGCCCAATTTTTTTTTTCTGGGTAGCCGGTGCTTTTAACCTGAAATTGTATACTTACACCTCTTCCATGGGTACCACAGGTCACATGAAGGCATGAACAAAAATCAAGCTGTAAACATAGGTGTTTTACTTGTGTTAGAAACACGACTCGAAGCACCTGTACCACCATCATTTGGTAATAGATGCTACTACACTAGGCAAGGAGAGCATAAAGGCTGTCACTATTCAAGAGACAATGTAAGTTTAGGAATTGAGACTCCAAGCTCTGAAACAAGAATGCCTGGTTTTAACTCCAAGCCCCACCACTTAGTAGCTGTGTAACATTGGGCAGGTTACTTAAACTTTCTGAGACTCACCTTTCTTTCCTTTAAAATGAGGATCATGGCAATGGTCCCATGTCCTAAATTTGGAAAAAATTCAGTGAAGATTGTCATCATTATTTTTGGCACTATTTCATGCACTTAGAGCAGAGAAGAACACTATGATAATCCACATTTCTATCCAATGCACACATAGTTGTTTTGATCTTTAATAGTGTATGAAAAAAATGCAAGTATGCAAGTTTTAATTGTGTTTTTATTCCCTTCTTAATTTTCCTAACCCAATAGCTCTTTCTTTCTTTCTTTCTTCCTTCCTTCCTTTCTTTCTTTCTTCCTTTCTTTCTCTTCTTCTTTCTTTCTCTTTATATCTGTCTCTTAACTCTTCTCCAAGCAGTTCTCTGTATCTTTGTTCACCCCAGTTTTCAAATATTCTCCCTTGTTATGAGTCTTTATACAACAAATATTGATTAAGATTCTTACAGGTGCCAGGCAGTATTCCTGGTTCTTGGGATAAAGGAATTAATCAAACAGTGGTTCTGTTTTTAAGAAGTCTACAATTTCATTTGGGCTACTGCACATGTAATAAAGATGAGTATTGTAAATGTTATGATACATACATGAATGAGGTATAGAGGAGATTTAAAAAGAAAAGTCTCAAAATTTTGTGCTATGAAATATTCTATAAGTGATGTTTCAGCTGATCATACAAAAATGAATGTGCTCTTCAAGAGGACTGGGCAAAGGTGATCAGATGAAATATTTGTTATATATAGCTAATGTAAATAGGAATCATTCCATATAGGCACATAGAGAAAACTTTTCTTTTTACAAGAGGAGGTTGGTGGTAAAATATATCCACAACTAGATCCAAATCTCTGACAAAATCACAACCCCTAACTTTTACAAAGTAGAAGAGAAATCAAAGTTTGCACTCAGTATTTGGACCAGATCTTTTTTTTTTTTTTTTCAGGAAGTCTGTGATTTTCTTCATTCTATTTGCTTTATTTTGCTGTAGCCAAAGAAACAATCAGGAAAAAAATATAATCCATTTGTTCAATATCACAAAGTGAAAATAAGACGGTTGCTGGGTCAGAGTAGGGAAGCAAAGTGGAGATACATACCTAGCCAGGGAAAGCAGAGAGAAAGCCAATGACTGTCAAACAAGAATGGTCACCTGGGTCTGCAACAAACTATGAGATTACAGAACACAGGCTCAGACATGTGAAGTATAGAAAACAGCCCTGGAATATGATGAGCCAGTGGAGAATTTCTGGACTGAGGAATTAGTGACAGGAAAACACCAAACTGTAGGAGTAATTCTTAGTGAAGTGACTACTCCTACAACAAGTTATAAATTAAATATATTTAAATCGATAACTATTTTCACAACTTAGTTCTGATTTCCTTGCATGCATCTTCAAGAAAGAAAGGTGGAAATGTTGTAAGCTACAATTCCCATAATTCACTTTATCTTTTCCTAACTTTTAGTCTCTTAAAGAAATACAGACAATAATGCTTTTATTTCCAATATGTATTGCTAAGGATAAGTAAAGTAAGAAGACCAAGCTTGTGTACACAAATGAATGAGTTGTTTCCTTTCTTGTGTGCTCACTAATATTAACTCACCTTTATATTCAACCTACACATATAAACACACACAGATACGCACATCCACACACACATGCTTCAACACACAGAAAGAGGATAGTTTAGATACCCTTGAGTAATATACTATAACTAAGTACCTAATTTAAATCTTTGCCAAGAAGTTGGAAAGTGAGGGAAGGGAATATAATGGATTTTAGCTTTAATTTGTGAAAAATTCCTCTGCCTGTTGTAAGTCACAGTGGAGAATGGAAAGAGATCCTTCTATGAAAACTGGGTTTTGTGTGACTGACACACACTGCATTTTTAATAACACAGACTGAAATGCATTATTCAGAATTAACTCTTGTCCAACAATTCAGTTCCGCTGTAGATCTTCATACTTCTAGTAAGTCTGTTGTCTGCAAAAATTCAAATTATTTTTCTGATTAATACTAGTAGCCAAGATAGTACTTGTCTACCTAAGTAGAATTTAGTGAAGACCACAATAAATTATTGTAATGTATTTCAATAGATCAGGTAATCTTGAGTTAGTATTTAGTGTGAAATACTTCAATGAATATCTAAAAGTATCTAGCCATTTTGATTTTGATTTCCCTTTGACTGGTAAGAATAGTATCACATGTACATAAAGGAAACTATCCATGTCAAGGGACAAAGCATAGGCATAGATGTTACTTCTTAAGAGCTGCAATAAAGCCCTTATTAAGTTTCAGAAATTCTTGAAGTGTGGGATGGTATATTTAAAGATGATAATATTTATTGTATTCATCTAATAAAGGAATATAGTCTCACCTTTTCAAAATCAAATACAGTAAAACCTTGGATTGGGATTAACTTGTTCTGCAAGTGTTCCCAAAGATGAGCAAACATTTCTACTAAATTTTAACTTGATAAATGAGTGATGTTTTGCAATACAAGTAGTACGCGATGCTGAGAGTCACATGATCACAACTGAGCCAATGGTTCTTGAAATTCACTTTCATATATACAAGTGCTTTGGATTACAAGCAAGTTTCTGGAATGAATTATCTGTGTAAACCAAGGTTTTATTGTAATCAACACAATTTAAGGTAATTGTGTACCTATACAAGATACATACAAGTTGTATAGGTACAACTCTTCTACCAAGATGATATGATTTGTCAACTGTATGCCTTTGTTATTTGATATTTAGCATTCCTGCTTATTCTTATGCAAGAATGACCCCTGTAAGTTCATGATCTGGAGTAAGGTAATTATTATTCTAATTCACCACATAGCATAGTGGAGTTTGGTGTGATATATGAAGTGATATATGCAAAATGCTTAGTGCAAATCCAAGGAATCCTTATAACATGTGTCTAGTATGTGGGAATACAATCTCCTGAAGTAAGTGATCACAGGCTAGAAACAAGAAACTGGTCTCAAGAAATGCTAGGGATTAAAAAGGACAGAAAGACATGAAGTTCACAGGGATGCATTTACATTAATTGACAAATGTCTTACATATTTTTCTCCTCTGTATGGGACACATTACAATGAATGTCTTTTCGAGGAAAATAATTATCTTCAACCATGAGGAAAAGCCTCCTCTAATTTCTTATTTTATTCCTTAGAAATCAATAGATGAATGGGGAGGAGGCAATCAACATGACAAAGAACAGAGGAATAAGACAGGGGAGAAATGAAGAGGGAAAGGGAGAGGGACATAATGAGGAGGTGAGAAGAGAGGCAGTGATGTTGAACATGTCGACACTACACCTCCTTTTTCCATCCTCTCCTCCGGGTATGAAGGAGACAAAAACAAAAGTTTCTCAACATACCAATCCACTTTTTAAAAAAATGAAATTCCTACGTATACCTAAGCCCATCTCTTTGCTCAGTCCATCCTCCATAGAGTACACACACACACACACACACATGCATACACCTCACATTTCCATACACTGGATTAATTGAATCAATCAAATTGAATCTATTTAATCTAATCCTACTGAAAAATTTATAACTAAAATTGAAGTTTCTTGTCATTAGTATATTATTTTTACTTGAGTAAGCTTATATGCTTTGGACATAAATAACTATATTCATAACTAAGTAAATATAATATACAAAAATATTAAATAACTTAATATATAACATAAAAATTATAATTACATTTTTATTCCAAGTGATTTAAAGACCAAAAAATAGTTAAAAATAAGTTTAAAATGTTGAGGATACACCAAACTCCACACCCAAGAAACAAATAGTCCAGTGAAGAAATGGGCAGAAGACATGAATAGACACTTCTCTAAAGAAGACATCCAGATGGCCAACAGGCACATGAAAAGATGCTCAACGTCACTCCTCATCAGGGAAATACAAATCAAAACCACACTGAGATATCACCTCACGCCAGTCAGAGTGGCTAAAATGAACAAATCAGGAGACTATAGATGCTGGAGAGGATGTGGAGAAACGGGAACCCTCTTACACTGTTGGAGAGAATACAAACTGGTGAAGCCGCTCTGGAAAACAGTGTGGAGGTTCCTCAAAAAATTAAAAATAGATCTATCCTATGACCCAGCAATAGCACTGCTAGGAATTTACCCAAGGGATACAGGAGTGCTGATGCATAGGGGCACTTGTACCCCAATGTTTATAGCAGCACTTTCAACAATAGCCAAATTATGGAAAGAGCCTAAATGTCCATCAGTTGATGAATGGATAAAGAAGTTGTGGTTTATATATACAATGGAATACTACTCGGCAATGAGAAAGAATGAAATATGGCCTTTTGTAGCAATGTGGATAGAACTGGAGAGTGTTATGCTAAGTGAAATAAGCCATACAGAGAAAGACAGAGACCATATGTTTTCACTCTTATGTGGATCCTGAGAAACTTAACAGAAGACCATGGGGGAGGGGAAGGGGAAAAAAAAGTTAGAGAAAGAGGGAGGCAAACCATAAGAAACTCTTAAAAACTGAGAATAAACTGAGGGTTGATGGGGGGTGGGAGGGAGGGGAAAGTGGGTGATAGGCATTGAGGAGGGCACCTGTTGGGATGAGCACTGGGTGTTGTATGGAAACCAACTTGACAATAAATTTCATATTAAAAATGTTGAGAATAATGGGTAGCATTTTATGCCAGTAGACATCAGATATTTTCTCAGACTTTTAACATATCTTGGCCACTGATACCGTTTTTCTTTTCCTGGAACATACCAGATTTATCCAGAAATTTGGCTTTTCTTTTCACTTCATGGTAGGAAATAAAAATTATGGAATGTTCAAAGGTGAGTAGAGCAGTGGCTGAGTCCTGAAATAAGCAATGTCACAAATATACTGAGCTAAAAGGATGACATATGATTTTCTTTATATTGGTTAGAAAATACTAAGATGGTTTTCCTATTCTCCGCCATCATGATGTATACAATTGACTTTTCCTCGTCATGTCTTCTCACAAGACTTTCAGGATCAAGGTACTCCTGGGAAAGAGACGAAAGCAGAATATCCCATTCCCCAGCAGATACAGATGAAAACTGATAATAAAATCAGGTACAACTCCAAGAGGAGTCACTGGACAAGATCTTAACTGAGTTTGTAAGGGGTTGCACATGAGATGGCACACGTATTGATGCTATATAGGTCATGTGCTCATACCTTATCATTCTGTAAACATCAACTACTATCTGAATGATATACATGTTTTATTGGGGAAATGATTTTTCTCTTTTACTATGCTTCTGCATCAGTAGGTTGGTTCCGTAACAAATATATGAAAACTTTTCTTTGAAAAAGAAAAAAGAAGAAAGAAAGAAAATACTGAGATAAATCTTTTGTTATATAAAAAAAATCAGAGAGACAAATTTTCTAAGTTAGATTCCCTTCCTTTATAACTCCAAAATAATAGCATACCACTGAATACAATTGCCTCTTTGGAGTTACTAAAGATAAAGTTTTTCCCTGGGAATTTATTTTTGAAATTTTCCTAATTCATAATTAACCATTTAGTTGCATTTGCACAGAAAATCAAAATGTGCCATGCAGTATTTCAGTAGTGATGTGAAGAGTGTAATTAATTTAGAAAGTTCATGCCAGGGGCTCCTCCTTTTAGTTATAATTTCTATTTTCCCTTTCCCCTTCAAATCATTTGGATTCATTTTACCACCTCACTCTGCAGATCATGACAATAGTTCAATAAAATTTGCAGGTGCTAAGCAGTGTGCGTGGAAGAAACAGAAAAAGCTTTCTCATTTATGGTAAATGTATCTTGTGATATGGTCTTTATTTTTTTAACACATAGAATGAAAGCAAAACAAAAGAACTTTATACTAAATTCTTCTATCACTGAAAGACATTTAATTCATTTATATTTAGTGTAATTACTGAGTGTTCTTATATTTAATCAACGCATTTGATTTACAGTTATTTTTTCTTTTGCCTTTCTCTTGGTTAATCAGATATATTTTTGTTCCATTTCCCACTTAATTTATAGTTATACATCCTCTTTATTCAGTGTTAACACTAAAAATTATAATATACATTTCTGAGTTCTCACAGGCTAATTAATACAAGTTACCTTTATCACATCCAGATAATGCTAAAACTTTACAATACTTTAATTTATAATTCTCTCACCTGTTTGCATTATTTTATTTTGCATTTTAATTTATATTACCCACGTATATACAATTTCCAGTGTTTGTCATTATCATTTTAATTTCCATGATTCTATTTGTCATTATTTTTCTTCTGACTGAAGAAATTTTTTTTCTCAGTATGTAAATAAAATTTATTGAGATGTAACTTACTGGATTAAAATAAATAGGTCTTAAGTACACATCAATGAGTTTGTTTAACTTTTTTTTTAACTTTTCTCTTTGAAGTAATTATAAATTCCCTAGAATTTTCATAGATAATACAGAAATTTCTATGTGTTCTTTAAAACCTTCCCCAAGGTTATAATCTTTATAACTATAGTACATCATCAGTTCCAAGAAGTTGACACTGGTGTACAAAGTGTATATACAGTTCTACATCATTTTTCATATATATCTAGATTTATGTAGCCAACACCATAATCAAGATACAGAACCCTCCTATCACCACAGAAATCTCTTTATAGTGTCATTCACTTCTCTCCCTAACCTCTGACAATCACTAATCTGTTCTCTATCTCAATAATTTTGTCATTTTGGGAATGCTACATAATGGAATCATTATGAGACCTCTGATATTGGCTTTTTTCATAAGAAGTAATGTTGTTGAGAGATATTCAAGTTATTGCATGTATCAATAGTGTATTCCTTTTTATTGCTAAATAGCATTTCATGTTATGGATTTATCACAGTTTCTTCAACCATTTCTTTATTGTAGGAGATTTTGGTTGTTTCTATGTTTGACAAAAACAAATAAACCTGCCATCAACAATTGTGTACATTTTTTTTATTGTGTAGAAATAAGCTTTCATATCTCTAGGGTAATTGTGATTTCTGGGTTCCATGAAAAGTATATGTTTAGTTCTTTAAGAAATTGCCAAAACGGGGCACCTGGGTGGCTCATTCATCAAGCATCTGACTTTGGCTTGGGTCATGATCTCACAGTTCATGAATTCAAGTCCCACACCAGGTGAGCTAGAGCCACACATTGGGTGAGCTCAAGCCCTGCTTCCAGTGAGCTTGTGCCCCCTTGTTTCAGGGGAGCACAAGCCCCACTTTGGGTAAAACACGAGCCCTGCGTGAGCCCCGTTTCTCTCTCTCTCTCCCTCTCTCTCTCTCTCTCTCTCTCTCCCTTTCTCTCTCTCTCTGACCCTCTGGGACTTTCTCTGTCTCTCTCGCACCCTGCCCCTCACTCACTTTCTCTCTCTCTCTCAAAAAAAAAAAAAGTGCCAAAACTATTTTTCAGAGTGGTTCTGTAATAATGAATTCCCACCAGTCCCTCCACACCCTTCAGCATTTGATATTTCAAGGTAAAAAAAAAAAATTAGGTGCATGATGACAGCTTATCATGGTCTTAATTTGCATTTTTCCCAGTGGTTAGTGATGTTAAACATATTTTTATGTGTTTATTGGCCATCTGTGTATTATATAACCTCTTTGATGAAGATATGTTCATGTCTTTGTCCATTTTCAAATTGAAATTCTTCTTAATATTGAGTTTTTAAATTCTTTGTCATCTAGACATCAGTCTTTCCATGGACCTGTTGTTTGCAAATATTTCTCCCAGTCTGTAGGTGTCCTCTTAACCATCTTCATAAGATCTTTCAAAGAGAAAAATGTTTACTTTGACACAGTCTAATTTTTCAATTTTTTCCTTTACTGGATTATGTTTCGGTGTCATGTCTAAAATATTTTCACCAAACAACCACCACTGCAATAAGTGACAAATCTCATTTCTAAAGTTGTTATATTATTTGAAATTTCCAATTTTCAATAAAATTATGAGGTATGTAAAGAAAGAAGAAACTATAGCTCCATATACAAGGAGGAAAAATCAACCAATAAAAGCTGTCCCTAAGCAAACTCAGATGACCTAGAAAGCTAAGGCAATATTCAAGAAGAGCATAAAGCTAGGACTTATACAGTCACCTATCAGATCTTACTAAAAAATGAACAAAAAAGAAAACTAGAATAATTAATGTCAGCATGACATTGGTGCAAAGATACGAAGTTACAAAATGAAATACAATAATCTAGAAACAGGCCCACAGATAGTCACTCTTTGGTATATAACAGACACCATTGGAACTAGGTGAGGAAAAGAGGATTTTTCTAAATGGTGTTGGGTAAATTAAATATTTATTAGGGAAATAAATGAACCTTGACACCATGAAAATATACAAAATAAACTTGGGATGGATCATAAACCTAAAAATGAAAAGCAATCAAACTTCAAGATGTCTTTAAGATAGGTAAAGATCACTTAAACCAAAAAAGGAAGATTGATATTAAATTTAAGAATCACTGGGGTGCCTGGTGGCTCAGTCAGTTAAGCGTTCGACTTAGGCTCAGGTCATGATCTCACTGTTCCTTGGTTTGAGCCCCACATCGGGGTCTGTGCTGACAGCTCAGAGCCTGGAGCCTGTTTCAGATTCTGTGTCTCCCTCTCTCTCTGCCCCTCCCCTGCTCATGCCCTGCCTCTCTCTGTCAAAAATGAAAAAAAATGTTTAAAAAATTAAAAAAAAGAATTTCCATTTATCAAGAGACACCATTAAGAAAGTGATAATATAAATTAGAACTACCTGACATACTTACGTATTAAATAAATGGCTCATTCTATTATATGTAAAACACTCTAACAACAAAAAAGCTCAAATAATACCATTAAAAAATTAGCAAGAATGGACAAGTACTTCGCATAAAAAATGATAAAAAAGAAGCTCAGTTGACATATGTGAAGTTTCTTGACATCATTACCAGCAGATAATTGCAGATATAATTTGCAGACCAGAAAGACTAAAATGAAAAAGGCTGACAATACTAAGTTTTGACAAGGATATAAAGCAATTGCAACTATATTCTATTGCTAATCTGAGGATAAATTTATTAAACAATTTAGAAAAATATTTTGGCATTTTTTAATGAAAGTAGACATGTGTATAACTCATAAATCAGCAGTTTTACTCTTGGGTATGTTAATACCACAGAATGAGTCCTTATAATCACAAAACACACATACAGATAAATTCATAGTATCTTTATTTATAATAGCCCAACACTTGAGAGAACAAAACATAAGAAGGCATAAATATATTACGATTCATTCATACAATGGACATCACAACAATGAAAAACATACTACTGAAATGTGCAAGAGTGTGACAATCCTAAAGACATGATTATAAGTGAATTAAGTCAAGAACAAAATACTGCATACAGTATAACTTTCTTTATAGCAAGACAAAATTAATCTATAGTAGTAAAGATCAAAATAATGGTTAACATGAGGAGAATACTGATAGGGAAACATGGTGGATTCTTGGAAATATATTATTTGAGGTTATAGTTACATAGGTGTATACCCATATAAAAATATAATTGACCTGTGCAACTTAGATTTACTCAACTTATTGTATGTGTTGTAGCCCAATAAAAATAAACATTTAAAAAACATTTTTTAAATGTAGAGCAGAAAAGATTTGCTAATAATTGAATTGAGAATTCTGAGAAATAAAGCAAAAGATTATTTCATAGTTTTTCCTTGAGCAAATGGAAAACTGGAGTCACCAATTATTGAGATAGAGAATATTGGAGGAGGAGCAGGTTGAATTAGGAAAGAGAGATTGAATCATGTTTGTCTGGATACCTATTACACACTTGAATGCAGACAAGTTAGCAGCTAAGATATATAACTGTAGGGTTTGCTGAGAAGTCTAAACTTAAGATAAAATTTTGGAGGTTATCACTGTATTAGGATTCTCCAGAGAATCAGAACCAACAGGATATGTGTGTACATGTGTCTGTGTGAGTATATCCTATATAGTATTTGTGCGGGTATATGTAAAGAGCTTTATTTTAAGGAATTGGCACACATGGTTATGGAGGCTGAGCAGCCCCAATATTTGAAGTCAGCAACTGGAGACCCGGGTGGGTCAATACATAGCTCCCAGTCTGAGTCAAAAGGGCTGGAAGGCCAATGATGTAAATTCTAGTCTGAAAGTCAGCAGACTTGAGACAAAGAAAGAGCCAATGGTTTAATCCAAGTCCAAAGGCCAGAAAGGATTTATGTTCCAACTCAAACAGTTATGCAAGAGGTTTAACTAACCCTCTTACTCAGCCTATTGTTCTATTTAGGCAGGTCTTCAACTGACTTGGGTGAGAGTTACACCCATTAGGGAAGGCAATATGCTTTTCTATATCTTTACAGATGCACCAGAATAATGTTTGACAAATATCTGGCGCTTTGTGGCTCAGTCAAGTTGATACATAAAATTAACTGCCATAAATCACCAAAGATTTAAAGCCATATTAGACGAGGCCTCCAAAGAAGTGATGCAAGAAGAAAATTCTGGGAAATTGAATGTTTGAAGACTCTAAACATTAGTGATATTCAACTAAAGAGGATTAGAATGAGTGTCCCATAAAAGCATGAGGAAACCAAGAGACGGTGATGTCCAAAAAGCCAAGTAAGTACTTCACAAAGTTGAGCTTAAGCACTATGTCAAAAACAGTGAAATGGAATGAGGGCAGAGACTTGCCACTCAGGACACTGAGATTTGGTTCAAGAGAAGATTGAAATTCTTCTACTCCTGACCATAATAGACCAAGAAGGGTAATTTAAAAGACTTAATCTCTCTGCCATAAACAACTAAAAACCTGGATAAAATGTGTACATCAATTGTTTTTCAAACATTGAGCAATAGGTATCACAGAGCTCGAATTCCTGAGAAAAGGAAATAAACCAGGTAAGCCCCGCAATTCCTTTGGCTTTCTGCCTTGCGATAATATTCAGACAAAAGGGCAAGGATGAGAAACCCAAACAGAGCAATTAGGTTTGGGAAGGTAGAGGCAGCTGGAACTATGGAGCAAATACCAGCAAGAAAGGTATTGCACGAAGAAAGATCAAGAAGTCTATAGAAGATTGGATCTGTTGCTGTAAGCAGGAGTAGCAAAGAATTACCAGAGAGCTGTAACCTGAATATTTACCCAGAGATTACACAAACTTTATAAATTTTGAGTCACAACCAGCCAGAATGAAGTCTCCATTAAACACCTAGAGCATTCAATATGGACCTCAGAGGAGCAGGAGAACTAAATTAGACCAAAGTAAAAATCACTGTGAATACATGTTAACCAAGTTTACACACAAACCTTGAAAAGACAAGCTAATTTTCAAGTTACCTAGTTGCCTCCAAGAATCCAAATAAATGGAGAGATATAATATGTTCATGCATTTGAGGACTCAATGTTGTTATCTCTGAGGAAGGCATAAGATTTCTAGTATATTAAGCTATCAGTCCATTTGGCCTCCATTATTGTTCAAGCAGGTCATGGATTTGGGGGTATTTGGGGGAATTAGTTGGAATTTATACAATTCTTTGGAATATGTGCTACAAAGAAGGAAATTAGGAAAGATTGGCCCCTGCTCAGAACTATGTAATGATACTCACTAAGAACTTTATTCTTGCTTGTGGCTGGCCTGGGTATAACAGATCCAGCATGGGGCACATAATGTACCTATAGCCTAAGGCCCTTCTCTTGGGTGTTATGCTATGTACAGTTCTCTTCAGTCTATCATATGGTTATGTAGCAGAATTCAATTAGAAAAACCAACCCATTATAAGTATTATAAGAATGAAGGATCTAGAATAAGAATATGAATTCACATGAATGTGAGACAACTGGGGAATAAAGGTCTAGAAGGGGAGTTTGAGTACTGGAAATACAGACACGAACCACGTCAATTTAGTGTGGGTGGAAAGGGCAGAGTTTTGGCGACCAGGCTTGAAGTGGGAGGCTCTGGTGGGAGGTTATGGAGCGGTCTATGGACACTGCTACTTGTGTGGAAGCTGTTGCCTCTGAGGAACCTGCGGCCTGAGCTCTGGGGTAAGCGTGGATAGTGGGCTTAGGGCTGCTATTGGCTATCAAGGCCCCAACCTGCAAGTTAAACTGGATGAAGAGTAGGAGGAAAGAAGAAAACAGGGAGACAAGAGAAAATGAGGTCCTGCTGGACACATCTGGGCCTGCTGGTTATGTTTGTGACCACCCAAACCTCTGACACTAGTGGCTTCTGCTCCCCTCCCACCTTCCACATCTCATGCGAGCAGCTTTTTTGGCCAACTCTAACCTAAATCTGTACCACTCAACTTTAGATAGGAGCAGTGGCAGCAAACTCACAACACTAATTGGCACAAAAAGCCTGAAGACCTGTTGAGTGATATGGAATTCTTTGATGGAGTACTTTACATGATGCTGACTATATATGGAAATAACATGAAATAAAATGGGGAAGGGTGTTATCTATGTCAAAATCTTAGGTTACTTATGTAAGACCTCTGACAACGGACATGTGAGTTGGGTGTTTGTCTCTTCCTTCCTTCCTTCCTTCCTTCCTTCCTTCCTTCCTTCCTTCCTTCTAGATGTTTATTCATTTATCTTGAGAGAGAGAGGGAGATAGAGAGAGAAACTGAGCAGGGGAGGGGCAGTGAGAGAGGGCGAGAGAGAGAGAATCCTAAGTATGTTCTATACTGACAACAGAGTCCGACATGGGGCTTGACCTCAAGAACCGCAAGATCATGATTTGAGCTGAAACTGAGTCAGACCTCCAACTCACTGAGCCACCCAAGCACCCCAGCTTTTGTCTATTTTAAAAGAGTGGTAAAATAACAGAATAAAAGTTTAAGGTGATAATGATCAGCTCATTTATTATACTTACCACATACCAGGCATTTCAAATACATTATATATATGGACTCACTACTTAAGTCTGACAACAAACTGTAAAGGGAGTATTATTACCCCTATTAAATCCGGAGACTTGGAGACATTAAGTAAATTGTTGAAAGTCATATAGTTGGTCAATGGCTAAGCCAGGATTTGAATCCAGGTAGTACAGTGTCAGAGTTTGTGCATTTAACAGTGATGATAATATGCCTGATGGAAAAAGGTGAAGGATATTGCAAAAGAAGAAAATGTATGGAGTATCAACTTAGATGCAAGCAGGTAATTCAAACAGCAGGATGATAAATGGACTGGTTTTGATTCATACTGAGTTCATAGATAATTTGAAGATAGAAAATTCCCGTAAAATTTTGAAAAGGGATTAAGCACATGGATCTCTGAGCTTAAAATGTTTTTCTCATGATGAAACTATAGGAATTCACTGTGATGCAAATAGAAGAACTTAGAAAATGTCTTAAGAGTCCAAGTTCATGTAATGTCCAGCAGAAAGAACATTAAGATGTATTCTTTAGGAAGAAGTAACAATATTTGATTACCTATTAAATACCTAAGACTTTTCGTATCTTCTTTGAAAATGTACATGAATTCTAATCCAACCCATCCCCTATCCCTGGACTCAAAGTCAGTGTCAAATTTGACTCCTTCATGAAGTCTTTCCTTTCTCCTTTCAATAAATTCCGGCATTCCTTCCTCTGGGTTTTCACAGAAAGTACTTTGTTCACACTTCTAACTTAGTGAGTATCATTACATTGACACTGGATGTTAATATGTGCAATGGATTCTGTAGTGCACAGTTTACATATCCCTTTAGGACTGAGACATTTATTCTTCTAGCGGGAGGAAGGTCTGTCTGTTGACAACTTACAACTGTCCCTCCCCAAGCATTGCTCTCAGCTGAATGAAACAATTCACCCTGTCCCCCAGGAAATCTCACATTTAATAACTATTTGATGCAAAAGTACAAAGGCCTGGCCCATTTGCTCCAATTGGAGATAATTCTGAAGGGGCAGCCAAGCGTTAGAACTCCCTGGGGGACTGACTGAGTTTGCTGTTGCAACTGCACTACAGTTTGATTTCACCTTCTCCCCAGTGCCGCATCCTAGTTGTTGCAACCAGAAGACTCTCCAATAAATCTAAGTGCATTAAAATATACACTTTTATTTTTTAATAGTGATTTTTAATTTTTAATTTTTTTAAGTTTATTTATTTTGAGAGAGAGAGAGAAAGAGAGAGAGCGAGCACGCATGAGCAGGGGAGGGGCAGAGAGAGAGGGAGAGAGAAAATCTCAAGGAGCCTCTATGCTGTTAGCACAGAGCCCTATGCAGGGCTCAATCTCTTAAACCATGAGATCATGACCTGAGCCAAAATCAAGAGTCAGATGCTTAACTGACTGAGCTGACTAGGCACCCCTAATTTTGATTTCTTTGAGTCCTTTATTTTGAGTAAAAAAATATAAATATGTTCAACTCTTAGGAATCATCAATGATGCACTGATTTTCATAATTCAGTCATATGATTTTGAGTGATTTAGCACCTTTCAGATAAACACCAAATTCAAAAGCATATCTACAATACAGGGAGATTTACTGCATTTTTTATGTTGTAAGACTCATACAATTGCTTCTTGATAGCAATTACGCTTTCCTGAAATTTAATCACTGCATTGGGAAAGTCAGACTGCTTATATTGGGTCAATAAATGAAGGAGCGAATGATTGAATCAATTAATATGAAACTGAGGGATTCAAGACAAAATACCCTGTAAACATATTTTAGACCATGGAATTGTGATGCTTCAATTCAACTCCCTATAATATTAAAAGAAAAAATAAAGCCATGAATTGCTAGGGAATTGACAATAGTCTGATAATACAAGGAAGAAAAGAAGAAAACAAAGGGTGATAAGTTAAATGTAGTATTTGAGACATTGAGAAATGTGGGCTGAACCAAGAACAACTTGGAAGGCTAAATAGATTTGTGTGGACTAAGGAGTATTGAGATCTATTTACAAGTCTATGTGTATTAAATTCAAAACTATGAAAATTACCATATTCACTTGGAAACTTTGTAGGCCGGGGAACTTCTATGTTTTAAAAATGCATTGGTCATACCTGAAATAAAAAAAAAAAAACAAACAACAATCATCAGAGACTCAGATAACTTCACCTCTGGGGATTAAAAAGTTAGCTATTCCAGCAGAATGCATGGGCAATGGTCCTTAGGCAATGACTTGTTTCAAACTGTGACAGATTATATTGCTGGCATTAATCAGGCATGTGCATCATGATGCCTTGCACAGCTGCTTAAGGCCATGAAGCTTTATTTAGAAAACATAAATGTACATTTAGTGGGTATGTTTATTTTTTACTTATTTCAAATACTTACAATTAAAGGGACCTAGTCTTTTAGTGGAATCACTGTACCATTTTAACATGAATTTTAGTAATGATTTTTTAAAAGATGATTTTATGATTCCCGAGACTTCAATGAAAACAGCCTTGTAATCTTATCCAAAGCCATTTATAGACTTTGGATTCAAAATCAATCTAGACATTCCCTAGGTAAGAGTACTGGATGATATTTGTCAGGAATCTTGGCATGGTCAGGAATATTGCACAAGAACCATGTGTGTCTTTGGTATGAGAAATGATGTTGTAGAAAGAAGAATTATCTAGAGATTATCATTACTTACCATTATTCATATATTTAAATTAAATTAAAATATGAACTCATGGAAAACAGAACCCTTTTTATATAATTACATATGAATTAATTCAGCAAAGTATAAAGTAGCCTAATCAATAAACAGCATCCCTTCCTTCTAACTTTTAGCAGGATACACACGCCTCATAAAGTATGAGAGTTACATGAGTTGAATCAATATTTCTGAAACTAATTATCTGCTAGATTTTAAGAGATAGTTTTGTGAACAGATAAGTGCAAGCTAGTGGACAAGCGAAGCAAAATGACATTCGCTTCTAGCTAGACTACAATAAGGAAGAAAAACTAATTTTATGGTTTTAAGAAATGATTCAAAGTTCATTTTGTTTTTGTCAAAAATTCTCTAGGTTGTAAAATTAGTATTTAAAAACAGACTCAGGGGCCGTCTGGGTGGCTCAGTCAGTTAAACGTCCGACTCTTGATTTTGATTCATGTCCTGATCTCACAATTTGTGGGATCAAGCCCCACCCTGCACTCTGCTCTGATAGCGTGGAGCCTGCTTGGGATTTTCTGTCTCCCTCTCTCTTTGCCCCACCCCCGCTCACTCTCTCTCTCTCTCAAAATAAATAAACATTAAAAAATATATTAAAAACAGACTCTGAACAAACATAAATTTGAATAAATTCTTTCCCTAGAGATAATGGGAGTGGGACTCAATGCAGGGTATAGACAGGGCCTGCCATCCATATATCCCTTTATATAAATGAGGAAAAAGTGTGCTTTGTATGCTTAATGATCATGCCATACACATAAGGAGAACATCATTATCACATCATCATCAACAGCAACAACATAGCAATAAAATCACTCCATAAAGAAGAATTCCCAAAAGGCTACGGATCTACTCTTAAAGTCAAGTAATAATTTCCAGAGGCTTAAGAAAACATCTTGAATCTTTCAACTTTATTCTCCTTTAATGCTGACTTACAGGCATGAAAAGAATCATCTCCAATATAATCTAGTGTCTGTAAATAACCTCACTGCTCAGGGGAACCTCAAGGATATTGTAGGACCCAAATGCAATACCATTATGTGAGAAAGCACTGTCATGATAACTGGACAATCAAAACTGCCTGCATATTAACCAATATACTTCTATATAATCCATTGCCCCCCCCCATTGAAACAAATTAGATATCTCAATAAAACTTTATATTTTGAGGTACTTGTATTTTCACAGGTAGTTGCAAGAACTAATGCAGAGGAATCTCATGTATCCTTTATGTTTATCCCAATGGTAACATTTTACAAACCCAACCTAAAATATCACAGAGTGTTGACATTGATACAATCAAGCTACAATTTATTTCCCTGCAAGGACCCCTCAGGCTGGCCTTTTAAAACCAAGCCTACTTCTGTCCTGTCCCTGACCCCTCATTAACCCTTGGCAGCCAATAATCTGTTTTATATTTCTGTATTTTTTTCATTTAAAAAAGTGTTCCATAAATAAAATTATACAGTCTACAATCTTTTGTGATTGGCCTTCTTTCTTCCCACAGAGACTTATTCTCTGAAAATTCACCCAGGTTTTTTTTTTAAATTTTTTTAAACGTTTATTTATTATTGACAGAGAGAGATAGAGCATGAGCATGGGAGGGACCAAGAGACGGGGAGACACAGAATCTGAAGCAGGCTCCAGGTTCTGAGCTGTCAGCACAGAGCCCGACGTGGGGGCTTGAACTCATAAACCAAGAGATCATGACCTGAGCCGAAGTCGGACGCTTAACCCACTAAGCCACTCAGGCACCCCAACCCAGGTTGTTTTGTACATCAATAGTTTGTTCCCTCTCGTTTAGTATTCCATGGTATGGATAGACCATAGTGGGTTTAGCCTGTCAGCCACTGAAAGACATCTGCTTTTTCTTCCATTTTTTGGCAATTAGGAATAAAACTGCTATTAAATATCCATCTACTGGTATTTGTGTGAACATAAGTTTCAATTTCTCTAGGATAAATGCCCAAAAGTACAGTTGCTGGGTTGTATGGTAGTTGCTTGCTTTAAGAGAGTGTAAATGTGTTTTACAGAATAACTTTATCATTTTTATTCCCACCAGAAATGTATGAGTGACCAAACCTCCGTATCTTCATTAGCATTTGGTATTGTTACTACTTCTTATTTTAGTTATTTATAGGCGTGTGGTGATAGTTTGCTTGGTAGTTTATACTTGTAGCTAATATTTGCATTTTCATAATGGTTAATGATGTTAAATAACTTTTCGTGTGCCATCTGAATATTCTCTTTGTTGAAATGTTTTCACATCTCTTGCCTATTTCTAATTGAATTATTGTTATCATTTTTTTAATACTGAGTGTTGAAAGCTCTTTATGTGTTCTGAATACTCAACCTTTGTTAAATTGTAGTCTGCAAATATTTTCCCCCATTTTTTTTAGCTTATCTTTTTACCTTCTTAACATGGTCTTTCTCAGAGTGAAAGTTTTTTATCTTGATGAGATCCAGTTGATCAGTTGTTTTTTTTTTTTGTTTGTTTGTTTTTGTTTGCTTTTTTTTTTTTTATGGTGTGGTTTTGGTGTATAAACAGTAACTTTATGCTGGAGAAATGTGACAAACATTATCTCAGCCAGTTTATCAAAGTCAGCATCAACAATGGTAAGACATGTTGATAGTATGTACCCTTGATAATCATGTGATGAAAATTATACTTTATCTCTGTGTTTCCTTACCTCAAAAAGACACACCCTAGTCTTATCATGAGAAAAACAGCAGACAAATCCCAGTTAAGGGACATTCTACTAAATACCTGTCAAGGTCATCCAAACAAGAAAAGCCTGAGAGATTGTCACAGCCAAGGGAAGCCTGAAAAAGCATGACAATTGAATGTGTGGTATCCTGGATAGGATCACGGAACAGAAACTGTACATTAGGTAAAAATAATGAAATATGGATGAAGCATGGACTTAAGCTAAATATAATTTATCAATATTGGTCCATTAGCTGTAGAAAATGTATCATACTAATGCAAGATATTCATAAGAGAGAATTCTAGGTGTTTGTTATGAGAACTCTCTGATTTGTCTTCGTAATATAAATCTGTAAATCTAAAACGTTTTAATATAAAAATGTTATTTAAGAAATGTGCATTTTTTCCCCAGCTCTGTCCACTGAAAATGGCTAGAAACAGTGAACAGCATAATAACAAGAATCACCCTAGTGCCCAGTGGGGCAGAAGGGACAAAAAAGTTGTGTGATGAATAAAGCAAATTTCCTTTATTATTTTCCCTAATTTATATGTGTTTGAAAATTCCAAATTTAAAAATTCCTTGAAATGGCAATGTTGCATAATGAGCATTGCCTTTTATGACCTGAGATTCGTTATAACTGGGGATAGCTGAACTGATATCATCTGTACAGTAACATGTGGTATAGCCATTACCCCGCTAGTAACCACCCATTCCCAAGCCTGTAGGAGAAACCAACCAGGCTCTCCTGGAGACCATGAATTGTGAATCAAATCTATTTTAGCTAATGAAATGATCACAATAATTTTCAAGGAAAGTATTATACTTAGAGAGGTACTAAAGCCTACTTCTTCCATCAGATGGTTTTCCTGGCTCGTGTTTTATAGAAGAATCTTCAAAACTGATGTCTACGATTCTAGACAAAAGTTTGCTTTTTGTGGACAAAATATGTAAGTACAATAAGCTATTTATAAATGTAAATGCAGATGATGCCAGGCACAAGGTAGGCAAATTGTGTTCTGGTTTTTGTTGTAGGAGCCATGTGTAGATATACACCTCCTGGCCAGGGACTCTGCTAGCCAAAGGCTTGAGTCACTATGTAGTTGCTCAGCATCCAGTGAAAGCGCCAAAGAGCCTATCACAATTTTTCATTGATTCTTCTGCTTAGGCACCAGCCTCTTTCCCTCTTATTGCCTCATATTTGACACATATTTTAAGGTTATTCACTTTTTCTTAGTTTTCTTATTTTTATTTTTGAATTTTCAAATATATGTATATATATATACATATATACACATATGTGTGTATATATGTATATATATATATAAACAGAGAGGGTATATATGTATATATATATATATATATATATATATAAACAGAGAGGGTATATCAATCATTCCGTTTTACATATCATCAATGTCAATCGATCATTTTCATCTACAACCCTTGCCACAATGGGCATTCAGGTACTTGTTGATATTATTTGGTCATTTCTCTAGAGATTTTCAGTGATCAGAGCTAAGAAACATTTTTAGTCCATTATGGAGTCAGCCTAAAACTTTTACCCAGAGCCTGGGGGAAAGTTTTGTATGAGATTCAGTGATGAGGTTGGACATCAGGAAGATTTCATGGGAAAAAAAGGAGCTCCCATTAAACACGTTTAAATGCTGTTCCTTTAAGGAAGTGCCACTCTGAAAAATAATCCTGTTTGTTACTTCACATTGAATGTCATGTCGTCTCTGTTAGATTTCCTATATAATGCTTTTTGTTTTTTAGTATTTATGCTCAAAATGCAATTTAAAAAAAAAGAAGCAAACGAATACAAATGAATTTTTAAAAATAGCTGGCAAGAATACAAACAAAGTTTTCCATCCCATCCAGCACATGCTTTCAATGTCAGATATGGCTTTTGTGTGGGGTTCTTCATATGTAAAGAAGACCTATGAGGTCAGCTAGTACAGATTTTCTATTTTTCACATCACTGAACTAACAAAACTACAGATTCCCATTTCATTAACATGTTAGAGAAAAACCAACCTCTCTTTTCTATTCATTTTCTTTTCATAAGGATTGCCTTTTCTTTTGTGCTTCCCCGAAATATGAAAACAGTGTTCCTGTACCAAATCACTATACTGTAGCATGCAAGCACACAAACGCTAGTATAGTGTGAAATGAAATGATGAAAATGTGCTATAATCCCCACATTGTAATGCAAACCTATAAATGAAGATCACACAAACACTAACAAATTTGTAGAATAAGAGAAGTTTGACAGAGTTGCATCGCATTTCTACGTATTTTTGTTATTTACATGTCTGATGATTTTGCCCCCAAAATGTTTTGACTGAGGTGTTTCATGCTTATAACATTATTAGGAATCCATGATTCCAAATCCTGTCTTTAGAATGAAGTCTTTAATTGCATATAATGCTGTCATTTCCTAAAACATTAATAATATATGTATTAAAAAATTCACAAACTGTGGTCCCACTACATTGGAAGTTGAAATTGAAAATTAGCCATTGGGAATCCCTCAGGGCACTAACCTATCAGGCAGAGAAAGGGTTGCCTTACAGACTGGGAAAAGTGTTTCTTTTTTTTTAATGTTTATTTTTGAGAGAGACAGAGAGGGAGACAGAGTGTGAGTGGGGGAAGGGCAGAGACAGAGACACAGAATGAGAAGCAGACTCCAGGCCCCAAGCTGTGAGCACAGAGTGCATCATGCTGGGCTTGAACTCATGAGATCATGACCTAGCAGAAGTCAGCCGCTTAACCGACTGAGCCACCCAGGTGCCCCTGGGGAAAGTTTTTCTAATTACCAAGGAGATATTTGAGTGCTGCTCTCTGATATGGATTTGAAGGAATCTTACCATCTTTTCAGACTCCAGGGAGTTTTCTAGGGAAGTTCTAGGGTTTTCATTTCACAATAAAAACATTTCATGGCAGGTCTTCCAAAGCTCTAGGTTTGGTGTTTCACTAAGCAGGTAAAAAATGCCAACCAGCTTCAGCTGAAAGCAAAGGGAACATGGAATTAATGGTGAAACAGGGGTTTTTAAAGACCAATGTGGCCTCATAACCAGTTCCATATATAATGACTACAGCAGCAACGGATATTTTATTTTTGTATTATTATGCACACATTAATATATTAACCCTGATCTCATCCCTTTCTTTCCCATATTATTTTTTGGTGACAACAACTTTAAAACTCAGTTTTTCTATGATATAATGTTAACATTGAATTGTAATTGAACTAAAACAAGTGTTACTATCACAAAGTGACTTTGGGGATTTTGTACCTTCAGGTTTTTGAGAGGTGAATGTCTTCGTTTGCATTAAAATTGGCTGGAACTTATCATCAGATTGATATTGTTGTTGCAATGAAATAATTGTTACTTATTTTTATTATGCTTAAGCTCAAATGTTCAAGAGAGTATCTTGACCTATAAAAAGGGTGCCACATGGCTACATATCAGCTTTGTGAAGGCTTCTCCCAGAGATCCACATGCTATCCACACAGCCCTTCTTCCAGTAGTTTCCTCAGTGCAGGGAATGGTAATTCCTCACAGGAACTCATCTCTGAGTTTCTTCAACATCCATTTATGGCTCTTCCACAATCCAACACTTGAGTAACCAATTTTCTATATTAAATTTCTTGTGTTTAAGACTCATGGGTTGGTTTCTATATCCCTAGGTATATTGATAAATTCTATTTTTAATGGTACCAGATACAAATGGATTAAATGAATATTTATCTTATAGTCATAAAATTATGTTAAAATTGCTGAATAGCCTGAGAAGGTCCTTACATGGATCTGCCCTTAGAATAACTCATGGAATTACAAAATATCATCCATTCCTTTATATCATATATGGGTTTTACCTTGTGGTTATTATGAATAATGCCACATTAGACAGTGATACACAAGAATCTTTTGAGTTCCTTCTTCACTTCTTTTTAGTATATACCCAGGAGTAGAATTGCTGGGTCACATAGTAATATGTTTAGTTTTTTGAGAAACTTCAAGCTGTCTTCTACAGTGGCTGTACCATTTTACATTCCTACTATCAATATATGAAAGTTTCAGTTTCCATTATTTTTTATTTTTATTTTTTTAGAGAGAGAGAAAGCAAGCAGGGGAGAGGGGCAGAGGGAGATAGAGAGAGAAAAAGAATCTTAAGCAGGTTCAATGCTCAACACAGAATCTAACCAAACGTGGGGTTCAATTCCATGACCCTGGGATTATGACCTGAACCAAAATCAAGAATCAGATGCTCAATGGGCTGAGGCACCCAGGCACCCCTCTTATGATTTCTTCTTTGAACCACTGGTTGTTTAATGTTTTAGTTTCCACATATTTGTGTGAATTTTTCAGTTTAACCTGCCTTATCAATTTCTAGTTTCATCCCATTGTTATCAAAGAAGACACTTTGTATTATTTCAATATTGTAAAATCTATTGAGACTTATTTTATGGCCTAACATGGTATTTCCTAGGCAATCCTTAATGTACATTTGAGAAAAATACGTAGCTGCTGTTGTGTTGAGTATTCTATTGGGTCTATTAGGCCTATTTGATTGATAGTGTTGTTCAAGTTTTTTATTTCCTCATTGGTCTTCTGTCTAAATGCGTTATCTATTATTGAAAGGAATGCATTGAAGTCTCCAACTATTATTGTAGATATGTCTGTTTCTTCTTCCAATTCTATCAATGTTTGATTCATATATTTTGGGATTATGTCTATAATTATATCTTCTTGATAAATTGATCCCTTTTTTAATATATAACACCTTTTAGTCTCTTGTAAATATTTGTGACTTAAATATTTTTTTTGATACTCTCTTTTGGTTCCTATTTGCATATATCTTTTTCTTTTTTAAAAAAAAATTAACATTTATTCATTTCTGAGAGACAGAGAGTAAGCAGGGGTATGGCAGAGAGAGAGGGAGACACAGAATCCGTAGCAGGCTCCAGGCTCTAAGCTGTCAGCACAGAGCCCAACATGGGGCTTTAACTCACAGAATGTGAGATCAGACCTGAGCTGAAGTCTGATTCTCAACCAACTGAACCACCCAGGCACTCCTGCATAGGATCTCTTTTTCTGTTCTTTCTAATGTGAGTCTGTTGGAGATAGCATAGAATTAGATCATGCTTTGTTTTTCTTTTTATTTTGCCAATCTCTGTCTTTTGATAGGGGAGTTTAATCCATTTACATTTGAGTAATTACTGACAAAAAAAGTACTTACTTCTGCCATTTTGCTATTTGTTCTCTGTATTGCCTTATTATTATTTTTTGTCCCCCATTTCCTCCATCACCAATTTGTTTTGTGTTTGTTCCATTTTTAGTATGGTAAACAACACATAACATAAAATTTGACATTTTAACTATATTTAAACATAAAATTCAATAGTGTTAAATATATTCATATTGTTGTGAAACATATTTCCAGAACTTTTTCATCTTGCAAATCTGGAATTCTGTACCATTCACACAAATTCCCCTTTTCCTCTCCCTTTCGTCCCTGATAGCCAGGATTTTACTTTGTTTCTATGAATTTGATTACTTTAGATACCTAATGTAAGTGGAATCATGTAGTATTTACCTTTTTGTGACTGAATTATTTCACATAGCATAATGTTCTAAAAGTTTGTCTATATTGTAGCCTTTTTAAAAGCTGAATAATGTTTCACTACACATATGTACATTTTCTTTATTCATTCATTTGTTGATGGATATTTGGGTTGCTTCTACCTCTTGGGTAGAGTGAATTATGTGAACTTAGTTCCCTAGTGTGAACTTGGCTATTGGCTGCCATAAACATGAGTATTAACTGATTTATTGTACTGTACCGATTTGATCCCTTGTGGTTTCCTTTGTGCATATTTTTTTCAAGGTACTTTCTTAGTGGCTAATGCAGTGATTATAATTAGCATATTAAATTTGTAACAGTTGAGTTTAAATTGATATAAAAGTTAGATTAAATAGCATGCAAAAATTGTGCCATTGAATAGCTCTTAAATGACCAATTTGTGTTGTTATTGTCACAAATTATGTCTTTATAGAGTTTACTGATTAATATGGATTTACAATTATTGGTGTTTTTTTTTGCATTTTATTTTAAAATTATGAGAAATAAAGAGTTACAAGCCAAAAAATGCATTTTATTTTTTGTATTTACCTCTTTTATTGTCTTTACTGGAATTTTATATTTCTTTGTGTGGCTTCAAGCTGTTGTCTAGTGTCCTTTCATTTCAAACTGAAGAATTCCCTTTAGCATTTTTGTCAGAAATGCAACTAGCAACAAACTCTTTCAGCTGTGTTTATATAAGAATGTTTTATTTCTCATTTATTTTTAAAGATAGTTTTGCCAGATATAGAATTCCTAACAGTCCCTTTATTCCTTTTCTGCACTTTAAAAATATTACCCTACTCCTTTTGATTGGTACTATTTATAATGAGAAATCTGCTCTTTCCCTATTAAGGACACCTTGTATGTGACAAGTCACTTCTCCCTTGCTGCTTTCAGTATTCTGTTAGTCTTTGGCTTTGGACAGGATTATGTTGTGTCTTGTGAAATTTTTAGCATGTATCTTTTTTTGGAGTTTGTTGAGCTCCTTGAATATGTAGATTTGTGTCTTTTATCAAAATCGGAAAGATTTGCCATTATTTCTTTGAATAGTCTTTCTGCCCTTTAGTCTTCTCTCTTTCTAGGATTCCTATTATACATACATGTCCCAAAGGTCCCTTAGGCACTGCTTATTTCTCTTCATTCTTTTTTTCCTTCTAGTCCACAGAGTGAATAATGTCAGTTGACCTATCTTCAAGTTTGCTGATTTGTTTTTCTGCCTGCTTAAATCTTCTATTTAAATCCTTTAGTGAGTTTTTTATTTTATTTATTGTACCTTGTGTATCAGCATAAGAATTTTTATTTAGTTTCCTTTTTTAGATTTCTTTCTCTTTATTCTCTATATTTTCTATTTATTTATACATTGCTCTCCTAGTTTACTTTACCCATGGTTTCCTTTAACTCTTTGAGCATATTTAAGATAGTTCATTTTAGTTTTTGTTTAGTAAGTCCAATGACTGTGCTTTCTTAGGTACATTTACCTGTGAATTGGCCATACTTTATTCTTTCTTTGCATGGTTTATAGTTTTTGTTGTTGTTGTTGTTGTTGTTGTTGTTGATGTTGTTGAAAATGGAACAGTTAAAAAAAAAAAAGAAAATGGAACAGTTTTGACTATTATAATGAAAGTACCTCTGGAAATCGGCTCGTTCACCTCCCTAAAATTTGCCGTGTTTTATATTCTATATACAACATAGTATACTATGTGCTATAGCTGTTTGTTTAGCAGTTAGTGGTTTTTAAACTACTTTTGTGAAGCCCATATTGTTTATGTGTGGTTTCTTTAGTACATGTTCTGCTTGTGTTTTCACATAGCTTTATTTCACCTCCAGAGGGAGAGAGAGAGAGATAAAGGAAGTAAAGAAGGAAGAAAAAAACCCTCTCCCAGTCTTAGTGTGTTGACTCTGTGCTGGATCAGTCAGTGCTTAGACACACTCTTTATGACTCTGCATTAGCCTTCACTTCCTGCTTGCAGTGAGACTACAGATAAGCCAGAGGGAAAGCTTAGGGTCTTCTCAGTCCTTTCTGAGTATTCATCCTGCCCTGGGCATATGCATTGCTTCCTGTATCTCCCAATATATGAAGATTCTTTTGAATGCCTTAATTTACCAAAGAAAGCCTCTCCTGAGCTTTCCCCCCCAAGATTTCAGCATTCTTATTTGCCACAATTGTCATATTTTGCCTCAAGCAGCTGCTGAATATTTATTTACCTTACATTGTTTTTGAGGAATGCTACTGCTTTTCTGCTGTTAGTGAGTTCTGAGTTAAGAAAGAAAGTAAAGGTAAGTGCCTTGCATCAGTCCTTCCTGTAGCCTTCATACAGGTTACAAAGGATAAACACATTTCTTTGGGGGTGGGGGGGGGCAGTTCTGCTCCTTCTGGAATCAGGCACCAGGGTCACACACCGGTAACATGAGCTGCCATCTTTAAGACTTTGTCCCAGTACCAGGGAGGAGATGTGGAAAGGGCACAATAGAAAAACACACAAAGTTTCCTCATGTTTTTAAGTCATCTGTTTCTTGATTAAGCAGTCTCTTGGTTGCTATGAACTTTTAACTGTTTTCCAGAATTCTGACAAAGTTGATTCTGACAGTTTTTCTACTTGATATTTAAAATTTTTCTGGGGAGAGGTGAGCTCTTGGAGCTACCTACTCTGCCATTTTTTGGTGATGTCTAATTTATGTATTTTAATAACATGTTATGTTTGTAGTGTGTCTGCAGCACAAATGCTCTCAAAAGAGCATGGCACTTACTTCCCAGCTTCCAGGAATGTTGACTGTAGTCAGTTTGTAGCTAAATCTCTCCCCCAGAATTTTCGTCAGCTGAAAGGAGAAGTCTCTTTCAATATAATACCTCTCTGGGGCCAACTCATGTCTACTGACTGGTTAATAAGAAGGAACAAAGGCTGGACCCTTCTGTCAGGACATCTGATGATTCAAGACAATTCTGACCATTCACCACACCTTCAAATTCTTATGGAGTTGGTGAGCTCTTCTTATACCTTCATTGATGTTACTCACTTCCAATAATTTCCGTACACAGAATCTGAGGAATGGGAAATAAAATAATACTTAAATTCAAATGTTAAATTGAAAAAAAAACTGAAGAAAATAATTTTATTTTGTGATAACTTGCCCTTTTTATACCCTTCCTTGTTTCTGACCATTACCTATTATTTTCTTAATTTCTTACAAAAAATATCTAATGTTTTTATAAAAACCTGCTAGGCTAGTTATCAAGTTCGGCAGTTTGTGTTATTTACTTACTTTCTCTTTTTGAAAGTAAGGAAAAATTACCTGTATTTTTTAAAATAAATTTATTCCAAATTCCTTAATGATTGCTGATACTTGGAAGTCATCTAATTTCTGCATTCTCTTAGCCTCTGGCAAATAATTGGTACTACATCACATTTAACTTTTTTAAAGTTATGGATTTTGAAGATTTCCAGGAAATCCCTCTATTTATCCTTAAATAAAATCTTAGGCCAAACCTCACTATATGAGAAAACAAGAAAAACAAAATTTTAACATTATTTTATTTTTAAAATCCACATCATTTTCTCATCTTGTGGGCAATTGATGAAAAACATAAAGCTTTTTTGATCAATACAACACTTGAAGTAGGAACTTATCGGTGATAGTGGTTGACTTATTTCAACTTCAGCATTCAGTTTATTTCAACACTGCACAAACAAAACCAAAGAATAGAAGAAATATATCTTCCAGCCACAGAATATTTAGCTAAAAAATTAAAATTAAATTTATATTTGTCTGATTCTGTTTCTAGGTTTCATGGAAAGGCCCAGATAGGATTTTTACAAAATTGAAATATTTCAGTGTGATGATCTAACTCAACGGTCAGCAAACTATGACAGGTGGATAGAGGGATCCACCTGTTTTAGTAAGTAAAGATGCACTGTAATGACAGAGTTGAATAGTTGTGACAGAGACCATATGGCCCCTAAAGCCAAATATATTTACTATCTGTCCATTTACAGAAAATTTTTCCCAACCTCTGATTTAACTTACAATACAGGCTATGAAATATATGCAAAATTTGCTTCAGAGAGACCTAAAGCATACTTCAAAATAATAAGTAGATATACCCCAGATAGGGTAAAATTGAGATACAAAAGAAGAATGCGTTATTGCCATCCAGTAGAAAGATTCCAGATTAAAAAAAGAAAAAAAGGAAGAAAGAGAGAGCAGTTTCAGTAAAGAAATCATGAAAACCCCAAATCAAACTTATAAAGATAAATATTTCAAACTGCAACACTATTGGATCAAAGCTGCTTTTCACTTGGGAAACTCCATGCACTACCAGAAAAATTGTATTAACTATTATATAATGATGTTAATTAATATTCAATGGGATAAGAGTAATATGCAAAGTATAAAAGAGATGACCCAAAATATATATTAAGTGCTGAAACTATCCCAGATGGCAATATAGAATAGTGAATGTGAACTTGGGCTCTGGAGTCAAACTGCTTGAGTTTAAATCATGCTTCTTTAAAACAGTGCCTACCACAATGTGAGCAGTCATAAATGATTGCTGTTTCTATGATTTTGAACACGATATATGCTCTTTTAGCTGACGCTTTGCCTTTTGTAAGTAGTATCCCATTCTTGTGCCTTCCCTTTGTCTAGTAGTTAACTGAACATCCATGCTTAATTTACATGAGCTAACATATTTATAACTGCATTAAAAAATTATCATATATGTCATGTTCCATAACCTAGACCTTGTCACTACAAATTGTGCAACACTTTATCCCTTTATGAACATAACATCGGATTTTTCAATTCACTCCTGTTAATATCCCAAATGCCCACAATCTATGTTACTTTAAAAATAAACTTTTCTCTGGTGCCTGGGTGGCTCAATCAGTTGAGCATCTGACTTCGGCTCAGGACATGATCCCATGATTTGTGAGTTCGAGCCCCACATCAGGCTCTATGCTGACAGCTCAGAACCTGGAGCCTACTTCAGATTCTGTGTCTCCCTCTCTCTCTGCCCCTCCCCTGCTCACTCTCTCTCTCTCAAAAATAAATAAACATAAAAAGTAAAGTAAAAATGAACTTTTAATTTTAAAATAGTTTTAGATTTACAGAAAAATCTTTAAAAAAATTTTTTTTTTCAACGTTTATTTATTTTTGGGGGGACAGAGAGAGACAGAGCATGAACGGGGGAGGGGCAGAGAGAGAGGGAGACACAGAATCGGAAACAGGCTCCAGGCTCTGAGCTGTCAGCCCAGAGCCCGACGCGGGGCTCGAACTCACGGACCGCGAGATCGTGACCTGGCTGAAGTCGGACACTTAACCGACTGCGCCACCCAGGCGCCCCTAGATTTACAGAAAAATCTTGAAGGTAGTACAAAGAACTCTTGTATATCATATAACCAGCTTCATCTACTTCAACGTTTTAGGTTAGTAAACTATATTTGCCACAACTAATGAATTAATATTGATTCACTACTATTAACTAAAGTTCATATTTTATTCAGAATTCTATAGCTCCCTCCCAATGTCCTTTTCTATTCCAGGTTCTCATCTAAGGCACCGTATTACATTTAGTCATTATGTCTTCTTAGACTCCTCGGCTTGAGACAGTTTCTCAGACTTTCCTTGTTTTTGATGACCTTGACAGTTTTGAGAAGTACTGGACAGGTATTTTGTAGAATGTCTCTCTGTTGGGATTTGTCTGATGTTTTTCTTATGATTAGTTGGAGGCTATGTGGTTTTGGAAGAAAGACCACAGAGTTGAAATGCCAGTGTCATCACATCACATCAACGGTACATGCTGTAAACGTGTCGTATCATTGTTGATGTTAACTTTGATCACTTAGCTTGAGGTAGTGTCTGTCAGCCTTCTCCACTGTAAACTTATTCTTTTTTTTTCCCTTTCCATATTGTGCTCCTTGGAAGGAAATCACTGTATATGGCCTGCACTTAATGAGGGAAAAACTATGTATCAAAGGTTGAATATCCACCCAAAGAATTTGGGATTCTTCATGAGACATATGTTTATGTCATTTATTTGGGCAACCATTTCTTTCTATGTATCAGTACTGATTCATGAATATATATTCTATATTTCAAGTTATGATTCAATTTACTTTGTTCCTCAAAATTTTCTAGCTTTTGCCATTGGGATCATGTTCAATTGGGTCATGTAACCCTTTGACATACTCATCATTTTGGACTTTTTGGATTTTTTTCAAGTATTTTTGGCATTATAAAATTATCTAGTCTCATCTTGTATATTTCTCCTGACAGTCCTAGAATCAGCATTTCTCCAAGGAATTTTAGTCCCTTTTATTGGGAAATGGTATTAAAAACCAAATTCTGAGTACTAGGGGTGCTTGATATTACCAGGGTGTTATTGCTTCTAGGACCTCTTAATTAACAGAATAAAAAGATGATGTGTGTGTACGCTAACACTTTGTTTTTCCTTTTTATCTGAAGGATTACTGTTGAAAATGTTCTTGTCTAGTGGAAAATGGGATTTTGTTGAATCTATAGATGCCTTTAGGTAGGATGGTCATTTTAATAATATTAATTCTTTAGATTCATGAACATGCACGATCTTTCCATTTGCATGTGTTTTCTTCAATTTCTATCAGTAAAGTTATATAGTTGTTATTACACAGATTGTTCACCTCCTTGGTTAAATTTATTCCTAAATATTTTGTTATTTTTGATGCTATTGTGAATGGTATTTTTTTTTAATTTCTTTTTTCATATACTTTATCATTATGTAAGGAATCCAACTGATTTCTGTATGTTGCTTTTGTAGCCTTTAGTATATCAATGATTTATTGATTTCGTTTGACTGATTCTTTGGCATATTCTGTATATAGAATCATATCATCTGCAAATAGTGACAATTTTACTTTTCCTTTCTGCCTTGCACGTCTTTTATTTCTTTGTCTTGACTAGTTGCTCTAGCTAGGAAGACTTCTAGTATTATGTTGAATGAGAGAAGTGAGAGTGGGCATCTTTGCCTTGTTCCTGATCTTAGAAGAAACAATTTCAACTTCTCTTCATTTAGTATAATGTTAGCTCATTGAATATAATGTGGGTTTGTCATATATGGTCTTTATTATGTTCAAGTATGTTCCTAAGAGTTTTAATCATGAATGCATGTTGTATGTTGTGAAATACTTTTTCTGTACCTATTGTGATGATTTTTATCTTTCATTTTATTAATGTAATATATTACATTTATTGATTTGTGTATGTTGAACCATTGCTATATCCCAGGGATAAATCTCACTTGGTTATGGTATATAACACTTTTACTATATTCTTCAATTTGGTTTGCTAATATTTTGTTGAAAAATTTTGCATCTATATTCATTAGGGATCTTGGTCTATAAGTTTTTTTTTTTTTCCTATAGTATCTTTATCTGATTTTGGTATCAAAGTATTGCTGGCCTTATAGAATGTTTGAAAACTAACCTTCTTTGATGTTTTGGAAGAGCTCGAGGAGGATTGATGTTAATTCTTTAAATGTTTAGTAGAACTGCAGTGAAGCCACCTGGTCCTCAAGTTTTCTGTGCTGGGAGTTTTTTGACTACTGATTATTTACTGGTTATTGGTGTGTTCAGATTTTCTATTTCTTCCTGAATCAGTCTTGGTATGTTGTATGTTTCTAGAAATTTATCCATTTCTCTTAGGTTATGTATTTTTTAGCATATAATTGTTTATACAGTCCATTATGATTCTATATATTTCTATAGTATCAATCTTAATGTCTCCTCTTTTTAATTTTATTTATTTGAGTTCCCTGTTTTTTTTTTCAGTCTACCTAAACATTTATCAATTTTGGTTTTTTTGGAAAGAATCAGCTCATAGTTTCATTGATCCTTTCTATGGTTTTTCTGATGTCTATTTTTTTCCATTCTAATCCTTTTTTTTAAAGTTTATTTATTTTTGAGAGAGACAGCACAAGGGGGCTTAGGGCAGAGAGAGACACACAGAATCTGAAACAGGCTCCAGGCCCTGAGATGACAGCACAGAGCCCAATGCAGGGCTCAAACTCACAAACTGTGAGATCATGACCTGAGCCGAAGTCAGATGCTTAACCGACTGTGCCTCCCAGGTGCCTCATTTCTATTCTAACCTTTATTACTTTCTTAGTTTTGCCAACTTTGAGCTTATTTTTTTTCTTCTTTTTCTTGTACCTTGGGGTACAAAGTTAGGTTGTTTATTTGAGATCTTCCAAATTCCTTAATATATGCCTTTATTGCTATAAACTTTCCTCTCAAAACTACTTTAGTTGCATCTCACAATATTTAACATATAACATTTTTATTTTAATTTGTTTCAAAATAATTTTTATTTCCCTTTTGATTTCTTCTTTGACCCAGTAGTTACTTAGAAATGTGGTCCACAGTTTTGTAGATCTAACTTTCCTCATATTGTTTGATTTCTGGTTCATACCACTGCAGTCAGAGAAGATAGTATAATTTCAATCTTCTTAAATTTTCTAAGATTTAATCTGTGGCCTATCATATGATCCATCCAGGAGAAAATTCTTTGTGTATTTGAGAAGAATGTGTATTCTGCTGCTATTGGATGGAATGTTCTGTATATGTCTGTTAAGTATGTTTGTTCTTAAGTATGGCTCAATTCCAACATTTCCTTGTTGGTGTTATGTCTGGACAATCTCTCCTTTGATGCTAGTGGGATACTGAAGTCCTCTACTCTTATTTTATGGTTGTCTATTTCTCCCTTAAGATCTGTTATTAATTTTTTTAATGCTTATTTACTTTCGAGAAAGAGAAACAGACAGACAGAGTGAAAGCAGGGAAGGGGCAGAGAGAGAGGGAGACACAAAATCTGAAGCAGGCTCCAAGCTCTGAGCTGTCAGCACAGAGCCCAACATGGGGCTTGAACTCACGAACCATGAGATCATAACCTGAACCAAAGTCGGATGCTCAACCAACTGAACCACTCAGGTGACCCAATATCTGTTATTAATTGCTTAATATATATTGGTGCTTAGGTTTGGGGAGCATATATATTTATTACTGTTATGTCTTCTTGATGTGATGACTCCTTTATCATTAAATAATTAACTTCTTTGTCTCTTGTTACCCTTTTTGACTTGAAGTCTGTTTTTTCTATTTCCCATTTTCTTTAAGTTTGTGTTTCCTTGGAATATCATCTTCCATCCTTTCACTTGTAGACTATGTGTATCTTTAGAACTGAAATGAATTTCCTGTAGGCAAACTATAGTTGAGTCACTTTTTTATTATTCATCTAGTCACTCTGCCTTTCAATAGGTGAGTTCAATTCATTTACATTTAGGGTGATTATCAGTAAGTAAGGGTTTGCTACTGTCATTTTATCTTTTGCCTTTGGTTATTTTGTTATCTCCATTGTTTCTTTTTCCTTCTGTTTCTGTCTCATTTGTAAGTTAGTGGTTTTATGTGATTTTCTCAGTCTCCCCCTTTTTTGTTTCATATCTCTTCTCCGAATTTTTGCTTGTGGCTACTTTGAGGTTTATGTAAAATGTCTCATAGATAAAATAGTCCTCCTGCTGATAGCAATTTATCTTCATTAGCCTATAAAATTTCCTTCTGTTTACTCTTCCCTTTTTACATTTTTAGTGTCACAAATAATCTGTTTTGTTATAATGATTTGTTACCAAATTGTAGTAGCTATTGTTATATTTCATACTTTTCTCTTAACCTTTATGTTACAGTTAAGAGCTTAATCTACTATCCTAAAAAGAGTTACAGTATTCTAATTCTGACTATTTATCACTCTAACCAAAGATTTTTGTATCTTCATCTTTTTTGTTTCAAGTTGAAGAGCTGTTTTCAACATTTCTTTTAAAGCAGGTATAGTAATGGTAAATTCCCTCAGTTTTTGTTTTTCTAAGAAAGCCTTTATTTTTCCTTTATATCTGAAGGATAACTGTTGAAAATGTTCTTGTCTAGTGGTTTTTATCTTTCATTATTTTGAATATGTTATTCCACTCTCCTCTGGCCTGTGGATGTCTTCTGAGAAATCTGCTAATGGCCTCTTGTAGGTTACTATCTACTTTTTTCCCCATGTCTTTATTTATCATTGACTTTTGATAGTTTTAATATAATGTGTCTTGGAGAAAGTCTTTTGCATTGAGATAATAAGATGTTTTATTACATTCATGGACTTGTATATCCAGTTCCTTCCCCAGGTTTGGGAAGTTCTCAGCTATTACTTCCTTAAATTTACTCTCTTTTTATTTTTCTCTTCTCCTTCTAGGTTGCCCATTATTCTTATGTTGTCTTTTCTAATGGTGTCAGATGGTTCTCACAGAGTTTTTTCACTTTCTAAAAATCTTTATTCTGTCTCCTTTCCCACATGAATCGTTTCTTTATTTCTATCCTCTAGCTTATTAATTCTCTCTTTTATGCTATCTGTTCCATTTCTAATGCATTCTAATGCATTCTTCATCTCTTTTATTGAGTTCTTCAGGTCCAAAATTTTTGTTTGATGAAAAGCGTTGCTGCATTTGAAGCTAACACTTTCTTATGTAGGTGAGGCCTTAGTTTGATTCTAATAGTTCAACATGTTGGTAATTAGATGTCTTCCTTTTGTTTTCCCGAAGGTAGCACTATAGAAGAAATTTTTGCTGCTAATATTCAAAGTTTCTATAAGTTTGGAAGTTGCTAGGAGGGCTGAGAATATGCACATTAAAAAAAAAGATGGGAAGGAGAGAGGAGGAATGTACTTAGCTAGTGCTAAGTGGCTTTGGGTGTGTTCATGGCTCAGTAGGGAGATCCTCAAGGGACGGAGGTTCCTGGTGGTCCTCTTGTCTCCAGGGGCAGACAATATGAGATGCTGTCCTTCAGTCCTCTCTGTCTGCCTACTTCTCTTTCCTTTCCCAACTTTGGTCACTGTGGGTTGTCTTCAAAGAGAGCAATTGGTCCTTGCAGCTGCAACACATGTGGCCAGGCAGACCCCCACTAACTGCCTTCACCCTCAACCTCCTCTGCCAGAAAGTCCATGCTGGATCTCTGTTGGACATCTCTGTGATTGCTATCACAATCCCTGCTGATGCAGGCTCCATCACCATCTCCCTCAGTCTGCCACTTCTTCCATGGTCCAGTCTACCCACTTTTGGGTACACAGATGATCCCTCAGGAGTCTTGGTATGCTGTGCAGAGCCCCCACCCCCAATTTGGGTTATGAATGTCCACTTAGTTGTAAATCAAAGCAGACAGAAAAGGGAAAAAACTCAGACAACCATGATGTTGACATCACTCTCTATCCAATAAGCCTCTTATCATTGAAATAAATCCCATTGCTCCCTTCTAACAGATCAGTTGATTATAATTGTGTTGGTCTACTTCTGGCTGCTCTTTTCTGTTTCATTGACCTATGTATCCATACTTTCACCAATATCATGCTCTCTTGATCACTATAACCTTAAAGTAAGTCTTGAAACTGGGTGTGCAAGACCTCCAACTTTGTTCTTTTTCTTCCATATTGCATTGGCCATTTTAGGCCTCTTACCTTTCCATATTAAGTTTAGAATTGCTACTTTCATATCTGCAAAATATCTTTCTGGCATTTTGGATGGTTTTGTGTAAATCTCTATTTCAAGTTAGGAATAATTGACATTTCAACACTATTGAGTCTTTCAATGCACAAATACAGAATATCTGAATATTCTCCCTTTATTTAGAATCTTTGATTTATTTCATTATTGTTCTTTAGTTTTCTGCATTTAGATTATGTACACACTTTATCAGACTTATAGTTACATATTTCACTATTTGGGGCATTATTCTAAATTATATATTTTTTTTTTAATTTTTTTTTCAACGTTTATTTATTTTTTGGGGGACAGAGAGAGACAGAGCATGAACGGGGGAGGGGCAGAGAGAGAGGGAGACACAGAATCGGAAACAGGCTCCAGGCTCCGAGCTGTCAGCCCAGAGCCTGACGCGGGGCTCGAACTCACGGACCGCGAGATCGTGACCTGGCTGAAGTCGGACGCTTAACCGACTGCGCCACCCAGGCGCCCAGACTAAATTATATTTTTTAAGTGTTAAGTATTTATTATTTGTATATAAGAAAGAAATTCATTTTTATGTATTATGTATCTTATGACTTTGCTATCCTCAATTATTAGTTCCAGAAGATTTTGTGGTCAATTTTTTGGATTTTCTACATGGACAATTACATTATCTGTGAATAGAAAAATTTTATTTCTTCATTCCCGATATTTATACCTTTTCCCCCCTTGTCTTGTATTATTGCATTAGCTAGGACAGCCAGTATGATGTTAAAAGAGAGTGATGAGAGAGGACATTCTTGCCTTGGTTCCAATTTTAGTTGGAAACTGCCCAGTTCTCCACCTTTATGTATCCACTATTTAAAGCTGTTGATTCTCTCTGGCCCCGATTTCTCTATTTTTCTTGCTTAATTTTTCTTCATAAAAATGTAACCATAAAAATATGTATTTTATTTCATTTAGTATCTGTGTTCTTCAAGTAAAGTATAAGCTCCACAAAGAGGACGTTTTTAAGGAATGTTTGTTTACTATGTCCATATCATGAAAAATAGTGCACTTATGGACTTTTAATAATATTTGTTGAATAAATGAAAAAATTAAGAAGGGAAAATAAACATGCACAGATACATTGATTTTAAATACATGCACAGAGATGAAAAATTATAACATTTCAGTTTTTCCTCATATATATATGCATACATTTACATATATATGTAAATGGGATATCAAGGTCAGCAGTTTTGATATCTTTCATTCATATTCTACACAAATTAAATTGATTACAATAATGATAATTCACATCCATACAGCAGTTTATGATTTTCAAAGTACTTTCATACAGTATTTCATATGGTCCTCATCTCCACTGGTATTATTACTATTATTATAAGTTCTCTTTTCATGTAAAGAAACTGAAACCCAGTTTCTTGCCAAAGGGTATGCATTAAATGAGTGTCAAAGTCTAAAATTAACTCCCGGTTTTATTATTTCAAGTCTATTTTCCTTCCTTTCACACAGTGCTCCTGTGTTTTTCATTATTTATAATGATTATAATTATATAGCATGTTTCTATCAGTTGCGTAGGGTTAGTTGAAACCTGTCATATAGAGAAATACAAAATGATCAGTGGGTGAGTATAACTGACATGCTTAATAACTAAAAGTTTTCATCAATTAAAAAGCTAAAAGAACCTTTATATGCTCAAAAAAACTCTATCATTGTCTTTATGAGGAGCTTTGTTCAACGTCTTTAAGACTAAAACCAGAATAAATGTTGCTGTATATTTCCTCCCAACACATATTTTCATTGTTTCTAAACTTGTTTTTGTTTGCTTTCCTTGTTTTTGGCATCAATTTCCACCAAAATAAGATACCTGAGAAATCTACTTAATTTCTACTTCTCTTAGCCTCACCATTATAACCAATGAATGACCAAACCCTGTTAATTTTACTTAGCAAATATTTCTGGAACATGTATATTTTACACTCCTACTCTCACTACAGTATTTCAGGCTCTTACCACCTTTCACTTGACCTCCAGGGATAGCGTGTTAACTTGCCCCCCTTAAACAATCTCAGACAAGTCTTCAATATGTCCTCTACATAATAGTACTTCTGTACTCCAATCCCATGTATCCTCTACTGTAAAGGGACAGATAATAAATATTTTAATCTTTGGGGCATATGGTCTCTATTGCAACTACTAAATTCTGCTCTTGTGGTGCAAAGGTTGATATAAACAACATGTGATTGGATGACTGTGCTTTAATAAACCCTTGTAAAAACAGGCTATGAGTCAGATTTGACCCATAGATATTAGTTGCCAACACCTGTTCTTAGAGAATAGGGCCTTTGTTATCATCTATGCCATCAACATCTAGGTGCTCAGGACTTAGTAGAAGCTAAATAAAAATTGATCAGAAAATAATGAATGATGGAGCACCTGGGTGGCTCAGTGGGTTAAGCGCCTACTCTTGATTTAGGCTCAGGACATGATCTTACGATTCATGAAATTGATTCTCCACATCAGACTCTGTGCTGTCAGAGCTGAGCTTGCTTGGGATTCTCTCTCCCTCTCTCTCCATCCCCCTGCCCCTGCTCGTGCTCTCTCTCTCTCAAAGTAAATAAATAAACTTTAAAAAGTTAATTAGTGATTCCAAAAATAAATAGATAGTGGGCAACCAACAGTCAAATATCTACCCCAAGAGCCTTTAGGTATAAAGTGGGGAACCGATTTAGTCATTCACTTAGAAATTGTTCATGAAAGGAAAAACTATAATCTTCTATTGTATATAATTAGTGTAAGGTCTTCATAAGTTAGCTAATGTATTTGGTTGGTTCTGGGCTGGAAATGTAAATTTCGGAGGTAATAGTAATGAAGAAGCATTTAAAGTCATAGATATGGAAGAAGTGAATGATTAAAGAAGAACCAAGGGCACAGGTAGAGGGTACCAAGGAAATAAACAAAGAGGACATCAACTTTGAAAGAAATAAAAGAAAGGTAGACTCTACATAGAGAGGGCTGAGGGACAGCCAACATGAGAGAAACAATCCTGAAGACAACACTCTCATGAGTCAAGGGTGAAAAGAGTTTAAAAAGTAAATAAGCAACAGTGGTTAATCCCACCAAGACATTCAATAAAGTTAATCCCTGAAAAATGTTCAAGAATTCAGAATTAAAAGTCACGAATTACCTTATCAATTTAGGGCAGTGAAGGTAAAGCCAAACGATGATGGGTTTACTAGTGGATGTGAGGTAAGAAGGTGAGGATGAGATAAGTGAGTTTAAAACAGGCAAACAAAACACTGTAGAGCTATTGAGTATGCCGTATCATGAGAGAATTTGTTTTATGTTTATCTTGCTTATTTATGAGTTTCTGTAAGATGGAAAAGCATTGTGCATATCTAAGTGACTAAAAGGAATCAATACAGAAGGCTATATTGAAGATTCATGAAAAACTCAGGAGAAATAATGGGCAAAGTTCTCAAAACAGAAAATGAGAAAAAATAGCTACAACAGAGTTGGCCTAAGGGAGTTGAAGAGACACATCTTCATCTGAAAGTATTAGAACTTAAGGTTAGAAGTAAACAAAAATGCATTTTAGGCAAAGAAGAAGCTGAAAAAGTAAAAAACAAACAAATAAAAACAGTCAATTTTTTCATTTGGAAAAAAAAAAATAATAAAGTAAGTCCCATAGCTGAGAAGGAGACAGAAAGGAAGGATTGAGAGCTTGAGGAAGTTTCAAAAAGCTTTTGAAGGAAATGAGAGAGATTGATCATTAAGTACACATAAAAGAATTGCAAGATAGTATGTAGGGTATAGCTATGAGTAAATCTTAAATCTCTACTGGCACAAATATGCACTGTTAGATTTTTTTTTTTTTTGCATTATTCAGCAGCAAGGTGTGGGTGCTGAGAAATAAAATACTAAAAATTATCCATGATTGAGCATTTTGATAATCTGTGAAATCAAAAAGCAATGCAGCAGAGGAAGGAGGGTGTTGCCAATAAATAGTAATTGAAATGATGTCCCATAAATTGTCATGTTACAGTGACAGGATCAAAGCTACAAGGGAGCTGGTAGAAATGGACATCTGTGGTTGCAGATCACTATGAAGTTAAGGATACGGAAATGAGTGAATTTCCCTTAGGGAAATGAGTGAGAATACCAGAAGCATAAGAAATCATGTTCAGAATTGAGATACTGGAATTTATACCTCAAAGGCAGAAAAATTCTGGGTAATCAGAAGAACCAAATGGACCTACAATTATTGGAGGCTGACATAGAGTGCAGGTAAGGTAAATAGAACTCACGGTGTCAGGGAATGTGAAGTGAGGGTGTTATCATTGCTATCCACTGTAGCTGATGCTGTGATACCCTGCCCCGCTCCTTCACCTGTACCAATTACCAGCCATATATCTCATTGCCAAACCCTGTGCTTTTTTTCCCCCCTGAGATGTTCCCTAGTTTTTGGAGCCTGCTTTACTGGAAAAGTAATGTCCTCCCTTCTTCCTAAAGCTCTTCACCACTGAGGGACTAGCTCCCTCACCCTTTGGATGGGATGTGTGTTTTTTACACTAGTTCACAGAATGCCTCCAGTAGAAATAAGTTTCAGTATTCATTAGTACCTCGTTTGAAAACACACTCTACTGGTTCCATTCTCTTTCTTATCTAACTTGTTACTTTAAACTCAAATTCTTACATTAGGGTTCTATTTTTTCCACTCACAGTATGACACTTACATAGATCCTGAAGTTCCTTACAGTGATGCCAGGAAGGGAGGGTAGAGGCAGCAGATACAGCAAAAGCCAGAAATGACTTCAATGAGGAGGATTAAACATGACTCAGTCATTAAAGTATGCAATTTTTGATCTCTGGGCTGTGAGTTTGAACCCTATGTTGGGCATAAAGATTTTTTTTTTAATTAAAAAATAAAACTGGGGTGCCTGGGTGGCTCGGTCAGTTAAGCCTCTGACTCTTGGTTTTGGCTCAGGTCATGATCTGATGGTTTGTGATTTTGAGCCCTGTGTGGGCCTTTGTGCTAAAAGCACAGAGCCTGCTTGGGATTCTGTCTCTCAAGATAAATAAATAATTAAACTTAAAAAATAAATATAATTAAGTAGATGTCAATAAACAAAAGAACATAGGTAAGAGTTTGGGTGTCTTAGGAGGAGGAGGAAATGAACACTGTTACAGAGGGTAAGAATAGCATGATATGTGTAAGGAATTTATGTGTAAGAACCTTAGTGCTTTTAGAACTTAGAAAGGAAAAATAAAAAAATGTGTTGGAGAGCCAGGCAAGGGACAGATCATTACTTGTATGTTGGCTCTTGGAAATCTCTTCTTATGCAATGTACTGTCATTGAGGAATGTTGAGTAAGTGCAAAGATTTTGCCAGAATTCATACTAGAACTTAGAATGGTTTGTATGTCTGCAAGTATGTATGTGGTGTGAGATTGAGAGAAGTTAATTGATTGATACAAAAATAAATTCATAATCAGAAAAATAGGAGAGATCGGTAGAAAATTTATTTTTGATGATGTTATAATATATGGATAATTTCTACAGGTGCACTCACTGGCTTATAAACCATCTCTGAAAAAGCAGAATTGAAGGTGAGATTTAAATACTAGGGAGAGAGCTACGTGAAGATAGAGTAGAGCATACAATCAGTACGGAGGACCTAAGGTGGATTCGGTTTGTCCTGCCTGAAGAATAGAATATTCTGGCTGGGATAGTGGTACAAAGGGAGTAATAAGAGATGGATTTGGAAATAGTAAGAAAAGCTGGGATAATGTAGGGTTTTAGAAACCTACTGTGTTTTATTCTAATGTAATGCCGTGTAAGGTAGAATAAGGGACTCCTATAGGAATCCACATCGTAATCCTTGGAACCTATGAATATGTTACATTACATGGTAGAGAGAATTAAGGTTGCAGGTAGAATTAAGGTTTCTAATCAGCCGACCCCAAGATAGGGAGATTATCCTGCATTATCCTGTGTAATCACAAGCATCACTGAAAGTGGAGGAGGAAACAGAATGGAAGAGTCGCAGATATATATGGCTATGAAAGAAAAGCACAAAGAGATGCAGTGATGGCTTTGAAGATAGAGAAAGGGGCGGAATGTGAGTGGCCTCTAAAAGCTAGAAAAGACAAGGAACTGGAGCTTTTTTAGTTTCTCCAGAAGAGGTAGGCCGGCCAACATTTTTATTTTTAGTCCTTGGGGGACTGAGGTTAGATTTCTCACCCAAAACTGTAAAATGATATGTTTTTTGTTTTAATACACGCATATTGTGATAATTTCTTATAGCAATATTAGAAAACTAATGCATGAGACAGAGGGGGTCAGCAAACAAGGGAACTGCAATAACTACATATGATTTTAAAACTCTTCGTCATTACTGTGTGAACAGTGGGTTATGGTGGAGGAACAAGTGAGGAAGTCAGTTATGAGCTGGCTACATAATTTAAGTGAAAGATGATGGTAGGTTGAGCACGAGTACAAATGGTAAATATAAAGAGAAGTGAATGGGTTTGGGATATGTTTTGGAATTATAACTGACAGAGCTGTTCATTGGGTGGATTTAGTGAAAGAAAAGTAACTATCAAGGAAAATGCATACATGCACAACTGGCTGATTGTAACATCACGCAAACAGCTGGAGAAGAGCAGTGCAAAGGCAAGTTGGTGAGGTAAATGAGGAGTTTTGAGACTGTAATGCTATGTTATGTCCCTGAGGTTGTGTCAATAATGTCAGATATGTAAGTTTGAATTTCTGGGGAAAGGTCAGATGTGTAGGTTTAAATTCCGGAATCATAAGCATGGAGGTGTTCTTTAAAGCCATGGGTCAAGTTGCCTGGGTGGCTCAGTCAGTTAAGCATCTGACTTCAGCTCAGGTCATGATCTCATGGTTCATGAGTTCAACCTCATGTCAGACTCTGTGCTGACAGCTCAGAGCCTGGAGTCTGCTTCGAATTCTGTGTCTCCCTCTCTCTCTGCCCCTACCCAGCTTGTGCTCTGTCTTTCTCTCTCTCTCTCTCAAAAGTAAATAAACATTAAAAAATTTTAAAAATAAATAAATCCATGGGTCTAGATTCAGTCATCAAGGGAAGGTGTATATATATATATATATATATATATATATATATCTCCAGAGAAAAGGAATTGAGAGACACAGCAATGGCACCTTGCAAAAATTAAGGGTAAAAGAGAATACAAGAATATGAAGAACCTAGAAAGAGTGGTCAGGGATATAGGAAGACATCAGAGTTACATGATATTACAGAAGCCAAGCGAACAATGCATTTCTAGAACAGATCTCAGATCTGTTAAATCATTGGATTTGGCAGCATGGACGTAAGTAGAAAACTTGACTAAATCTCAGTGAAGTGTAGCCAATAGGAGCCCAATTGAAGTAAGGTGAGGTTAGATTGAGAGACAAGGAAGTGTAGGCAGTGATTTCATGGTAATCATTTCAATAAATTTTTTTGTAAAGGGAAGCATCAACATGGGGTAGTGGTTAGAGTTAGGTGTTTTCCTTGTCAGCATAATAATTTTCCAATACATTTACTCAAAGTGAATGTTTCACACATGACTTTTCTTCCTCTCATCTCATCCTGAAGCACAACCCTTAACGTACTTTCTACTTGAAATACATTTATCCATTGTTTAGTCATTTGCTTATTTCCTCATTAATTCTCAATAAATGTTTGTTGAATACCTATGAAGTAGAAGACACTGAGATGCTATCTGGAGAGGTCAGATCTGTATGTTTAGATTTGGGGGTCATAAGCAGAGAGAAGACATATAGATATACATGGCACCTGGCATCTAATAATTATAATTTAGTAATTTCTCTTAGATTACAGTTCTTCATATATTAAAAGTGTAGACTAATTGTCCAAAACCATTGTCATGGACCATTAATAGCTCTATTCAAACTTACCTATGGTCCTTAAAACCATTGCTTTTCAATGGACTATTATTCCACTTTCAACACATACTCTGTATTTTTATATTTCAGTTCTCCATATTTTCCTTAAAAATACTTTTTTTGTGTCAGGTCCACTTGTAGAAATAGTCGCCATAGAAATTGGAGACTTATACTCAATATTTTACTTCTTCCGGAAGTCTTCTGAAAAATCCACTATCCAGTGGTGCCTGGGTGGCTCAGCTGGTTAAGTGTAGGACTTCAGCTCAGGTCATGATCTTACAGTTTGTGAGGTTTGAGACCCATGTTGGGCTCTGTGCTGACAGCACAGACCCTGCTTTTGATCCTCTGTCCTCCTTTCTCTCTGCCCCTCCCCCACTCGTGCCCTCTCTCTCTCTCCTCAAAAATGAGGTAAAACATTTTTTTTTTTAAAAAAAGATTGTTTGGAAATTTCTCCCCAAAATACACATGTTCTACTGAAAGGCATAACAGAAAATACCATTTAAAAAAAATTAACTATCCAAACATAGGGATCTTTTTGCTTTAAAGTATTGTATCAGTTGTCATAAATGCTGTATGTACGTATTTACCATAGTGCTTTAATCTGCCTGTGGAAAGGGGCTCTTACCTTACTTTCACTGTGTTCTCAAAAATATCTTTCCAGAGTGCTTAAACTTAGTAACTCTTAATGAATATATGTTGAATAGACATTCTGCAGTGCTTCGTGAAATAATTAGGAGAAAACAACACAAAACTGAGCTAAAATGATTGATTCGGCCCATATTCCAGTTGCTGTATTTACTAGTGGCTACATACAAGCAAATCCCTCCAAATCTAGCTTAATGAAACAAGATCCTACAAATTCTCTAAGGCATTTATTATTGATGTGTTATTCTGTGAATGCTACCTGCTTCTCTTTGGTATTCATTTGATAGAAGAAACAGCGAGTTCATTTCATAATGAATTCAGATAGTCCCATTCAAACCTTCTTTTAACCTCATTACAGTCAAATGGCATGACAGATACTGAATCCCGAACTTAAATTTTGAGAACTTATGTTAAATAAATGAATGCTTCATCAGCAAAGTCTTTTATCAGTAATTGATTACTTTAGGCACTGAAATACAAAAAGTACTTTTGAAAGTTAGAGAAGAAAATACACTCCCCCCAAATAATTTAAATTGAAATAATTCTGCGTTTCATTTTGGAGAAAATTGTAAAAGACCAGACTTGTCCCATAGGAATTCTAGTACTTCCAGGTTTGGGCTTAAGTTATAAATATCTCAGAAACTGCCTTACTCATGGTGCTTCAAATTATTCCCAGTTGTGTCTCTTACTGAAACAAAGATGCATGACTATACCTGTATATAGTGGAGGGAAAAAACGTTCCAACTCTTTGAAAAGGTTACATCTAGTTCAAATTTGGATCTGCCCTTTCCAAGAGCTAAACTAGTTTTTCAACAATTACAAAAAGAAAAGGATTCTATGATACCTTTCTCTATTGTGTGCACTTTATTTCATCTGAAACCGATTTCATAGGTTCTGGGCTTTTGGGGGATCATCCATGCACATATAGAAAAGTGTCATTAAGGAAAATGGCAAATATCCCTCCATTTTGGTATCTATACGAAGTCCAAACCACATTGTGACATTTTATTAAAATGAAACTTTCTCAGTATTCTGTCACATGATATGGAAACCTAATAGTTCTCATTTTTAAATCCTTAAGCTGTATACCGTATATTGTTATATTAAATTATTTTGTATATTATATATTAATAAGAGCAGGCAGTCAAATAAGAGGATGACAGAAGTCAAATAATGACAGTCACAGTAAAAAAAGGAGAAAAATATAGAATTTCCAGATAGTCTCTGGGTACCCGGGTTGCTCAGTCAGTTGAGTGTCCAACTCTTGATTTCATCTCAGGTAATGATCTCACAGTTTTGTGGGTTTGAACCTTATGTCAGACTCTGTGCTGACCAAGCATGGAGACTGCTTGGAATTCTCCCTCTCTCTCTGTCACCCCTCCCCTGCTCACGTGCTCTCTGTCTCCAAAAAAGGAAATAAACTAAAAAAAAAAAAAAAAAAAAGCATTTCCAGATAGTCTCTGAAAGAAAAATCATTACAAAGAAGCATCATTTCATAGCAAGTAGGCAATGTGTTTGTAGCCTGAACCCCACAGGCACTGTCTCTGAGCTTTTGGCAGTAAATAAAATTGAATCAACAAAAGAAAATTCATCTGCTTTATGAACAGGTTAATAGACCGTGTTAGCAAGATGTCGGAAAAAAAAATAAAACGGCTTTATTTTATTTTTTAAGCAGTAGAAAATCAAAATTTTAAATATTCAGACTCTATAAATTCTGAACCTCCTGTTTATAAAACTATTATTTTATTTCCTTGATTTACAAAGTGAAGCATATTTATTTGCTTCTCACTACTCTTAAAGGTATAACAAATAATTTCAGATGTAAGTGGTCAAAAAATTATATATCTTGGAATGAGGAGTAGAAATCAAACTTTTTCTTTTAAAGTCCAGCCTGAGCGCTATCAGAAGGTATCAGCTACAATCCCCCGGCTGGTGGTTGTATAGCAATTAGCAGTTGGTCCATTGTCAATTCCACACAAATAAAATTTTAACAGCCTAAGTATTATGGAAGATAGATGAGAAATGAGATGATTTTGAAGACACAGAACAAGCTATGTAGCCTAAAGAAAAAAAAATTATGTTCCTGATTCACAGATTGATCTGCTGTAGATTCTGACATGTGCTTCCAGCAGTGGTTCATACATGCTACAACACAGATAAACCTTGAAAACAAAAGTCCAGGGTTTAGCTAAGCCACTCCCTGGTATTGCTGCCTCAACATCCATTTTGTGTGACCAAGCAGCCTGCAGGGACCATAAACTGGCACTAACCCCCCAGGCAGCACATACTCTAGATAACAACCCGCAGAGTCACACACAAATGTAAGTTATTGATGGACAACAGTTCTTTGGCTCCATGGCCTTCCTCTTAGTTGCCCCCTGGAAAGACTTCCCTGGGCCTTATCAAAATTCCATCTTTTGGTTTGAGCTGATCAATTCAGCCTCAGCCCAAAAACCCCCAAGTACTCTATCTGGACCCCCATAAGGCGTGTACCCCAGGTCCTATTGTTCTGTCTACACCCTGGTGCCTCCTCATGAGGCCTTCTAGGTACTTCCTCCAGGACTGAGTGATAAACTTCTCTAGGTCAGCTTTTCTTGTGGTCTGTTGTTGAATCATATTCAGTCATGTTGTGCTCACCATTCAGTACCTATGCTCCACTTAACAAGTATGAATCTGATAGTTTCATAACAACAATGCTAGGTGAAAGAAATTAGTCACAAAAGAGTACATATTGTGTGATTCCACTTATATGAAATGTCTAGAATCGGCAGATCCATACAAATAGTAGGCGAGTAGTTGCCAATGGGGAATGGCAGATGACAGCTAATGAGAATGAAATTTCATTTGGGGAATGAAAACTTTCTAAAAGTAGGTAGTGGTGATGGTAACACAATTCTATGAATATACTAAAAAAGAAAAAAACTGGGTTGTACACTTAAAAAGATGTGAATTTTATGATATGCAAATTATATCTCAATAAAACTGTTATAAAAATCACTGTGACAAATTTTGCATATACAGTCAATGATTTAAATATTGTCTTTAATTGGCAAACTAAACTATATTTATTGAATACTATCATTTATTTTAAATACTGTCTACTTTTGTACAGTGTTTTATAGGATTTATAGCACTTTTATATACATTATCTTTCTTAAGGCACAAAAACTCTGTTACTGAATTAATAGTTCTCATTTTATGGAAGAGGACTCTAAGACTTAAAGAAATTGAATGATTTGTCCAGTGTTAAGGGATTTAGTGAGCTACAGATTTAGGACCCTTCTCAGGTCAAGCCTCGCCGTCTTTCCTGACATTACAGATGACTCCTTCAAGATTTACTGAGAGCAACACACGAATGGATAGGAATGAAATGGAGAGTCTGGATTCCAGAGAGGACTGCTTTAGTCATAACTACTCTCTCTAGAGAAAATGTGGATGGCTCAGAGTGGGAAGTCAGTAGCAATTTATTGTTTGATTTCTATGTTCCCAGCACTAACGAAAAAAGAAACCACTGAGTATTGAGGTTATGGTTAGACAGAGGATGCTGTTTTATAAGAACATTGAAAATAGAAATAATTCAGTAAAATTTAGAAGAACATGAAAATGCCTGAGAAGAAACAGAGAAGAACATTTCTAGAAAAGTTAGTATTATTAGAGATATGAAAAAAAGTTATTTGTGATCATCAAAGATCCTTTTATTTCTTTATAATGTCCATTTGACTAATTCTGGCAAAGGAAGCGTGAACAGAAGTAAAGAATGTCCTGTCTACACAACGGCAGTGAAAAACCCATGAACCTCCTTCATCTCTCTCTCTTTCCTTCCCATGGTGAACATGGAGCTGTCATACTTCAGATTGCATGACCATACGATGGACTTACATAAAGACTCACATTAGACCGTGAGGTAAGAGAGAGAAAATGTTTTTTTTTTCTTTAAGCTTCCAAAATTGTATGATTTAATTGTTCTCGCAGTGTAGGGTATCCTATCCTTGCCAATTTGAAGTTAAGTGCTTTCCTTTTTATTTAAAAATATGTGTCATTGGGGCGCCTGGGTGGCGCAGTCGGTTGAGCGTCCGACTTCAGCCAGGTCACGATCTTGCGGTCCGCGAGTTCGAGCCCCGCGTCAGGCTCTGGGCTGATGGCTCAGAGCCTGGAGCCTGTTTCCGATTCTGTGTCTCCCTCTCTCTCTGCCCCTCCCCCGTTCATGCTCTGTCTCTCTCTGTCCCAAAAATAAATAAACGTTGAAAAAAAAAAAATATGTGTCATTGATGTAGCAATTGCAAAAGCAGTGAAAAAAGCCAGTTGCGTAGAAGTTCAAAACATAGCTATCTATATGATGCCCAGACCAAAGGGTAAAACTGTTTCCTGATGTAGTGTGGGAGGCAGACTGCTTTGTGTGTTTACTATTCACTGTGCTTGGCAAAGTACTAAAAATGAAGAAAGATCGTTAAGAAAGAAATAATCAAATTGTAAGCAGAAATAGGAAGAAGAAAGTCATTTAAAGCTCAGAGGCTTGACCAACTGGAAAATTTTTCTACAAATAAGATAAAAGGGAATTTGAGCAATAAAGACCTACTAGGCTTTCTCAGCTGATGCAGAGCAAGGATCCAGTTATGGCTGTGGTTTTTTCTTCCAAGCCTGATAACCTCAAGGTAGCCATCGTTAAGGAGGTGGGGCATAGGAGGATGAGAAATTGAGAGAAAGCAAAGGCATCAGATCTGAAACAGATGTCTCAAAAAGATGTAGGAGATGGATATTGACACATCGAACTGACTGAAAGAAAAATAGATTCAAATCCTCATATTTGAAGAAAATGGTATTGATGAAATGAATTCAAGTATTTAAGACTTAAAACAAGCCTTAGGCCTTTAATCTTTCTTAAGCGGATATTGGACTTAGAAAAATCGGTCTATTCCCCAAGCTGAGCATATTCACCACCTCCCACTTTCAGATGGAGTCAAGAAAGACAGCAGGAAGGAAGAAACTTCCAGGAACAGAAGCTAGGAGCTAAAGAAGACTGTGGACAAGAGTGTTCCTAGATAGCAGAATTATGGACTCATAAACTCCCTGCTCCCAAGGTCAGGGCCTTCCCAGTGTTTGCTGTGTCTCCCATTATCTTGTTTTCTGATTAAGAGTTTTATTGTGGTCATGCCCTTGCTCTGCTTTTTCCTTTTGAATGTGTTTTTTTGTTTTTTTTTTTTTTAGTTCCTGTGACACAACACCTATAGGAAATAATTTGGACCTAATGTGGAGGGCCGTGTGGACAAACTTCCTCTATTTGCTTACTAAGGAAGTGGAGGACAGTGGACATTGAAAAGCAAATTGTAGTGTCATCTCATTTTGTGACCCCAATAAATATGCCCCTGACAGCAGTACCCAAGAAAATCATTCACTTATTTGCTATTTCATACTGAATTTAACATTAGCAAGGTAGTAAGGGGGTTGCATCCATATCCTGTCTATTTAGCAAAACAGATATTTATATATTCCTACTTATATACTGTTCTTCATTGTTTTTTAAGGTAGTTTATAGGCAAACGGAGAACTCTAAAATGGTATAAAAAGACTTAACATTTTCTCTCTTTAAGCTCTGTTTAGAGTGTATGCATTATTTTCATTTGTTCAACATCCCTTCTCTAACTTCTGGTGGCAGATCTCTCCTCCATGACTGTATTTGTGGACTCACCCAAACAATGTCAAAGGAGTAATTTAGCTTCTAGGTCACAATGACTATATCAGAGGCTGAGCACATGGTCCTATAGCTTACATTTTGTGTGGTTTTAGCCAGTTGTCATAAATTCACAAGGGAGTACACTCAGATCTTTAGGTGATAATGTTACCCTGCCTTCTGGATAAAGTTGATTTGATATAATTATGTTAATACATGAGAAAGTGCCAGATTTTTTAAAAAGATAGGTGGAAGAAATTCTGGGTTCCTTTGAGTCTCTGTGATTTCAAACACCCCTGGGTCTAGTGCCACATTTGCCTTTTCTACTGATAGATTTATACATTAATGGGAGTAATATTCCTCTTCTCCTTTAACTTAGGCTGGCTTAGATTTTTGTCACCATAATTAAAAAGTACTTCTAATTAATCTACTAGGCATACCCATAAATGGCGAATAGTTAACACATTTCCTCGTGTATTGTTTCAGAACATTTCCATCCACATCTATACTTGACTGTCTGGATAGAACATGCTTTACATATTGTTTTGTGCAACTTTGTTTTCACCTGAGAGTAAATCATCATTCCATTAGATTTCTTTGCTTATTTATTCCATAATTTCTAGAAAAAGCCACTCTACCCAAGTAACTAGATTCTAATCAGACCTGGGAAATGCAATTTTGGAGTGGTCTAGAAATGAAGGATCTAGCCATAAGGTTGTCAGAGGGAAGTGCATTTGGAATGGTCAGTACAAAGCTCTAAGTTGAGTATGCTGGAGTACTGGAAAACAACTACAGCTGAGCAATCATAGTAGAAAGTAATAAATTGGCATCACAGAGATTGTGGAGATACTTGTGAGTTAAGGAAAGCCCCTAGAGTATTTTGAGCAGAGAACTGAAATGATCTAATTTAGGGATTAAAAAGAACGCTCAGGCCACTTTAAAGAAAATAGACCAGAGGAGAACTATGTGCAGTATGGAAACCAACTGGAAGGCTATCACCGTAGTCAAGGCAGGAGATGATGGTGGTGGTATTGAGACAGGGCTAAATTCTTAGCCCTGTCTCAATACCACCACCATCATGAATCTATACATACATACATGAATCTATACATCATGAATATATATATCATGAATATATATATATCATGAATATATATATATCATGAATATATATATATCATGAATATATATATATCATTAATATATATATATATCATGAATATATATATATATCATGAATATATATATCTATATATATAATATATATAGATATATATATGTATATATGTATGAGCAGGGGAGGAGCAGAAGGAGAGAGAGAAGGAGAGAGAATCCTAAGCAGGCTCTGTGCTGTCAGCATAGAGCCCGATACAGGGCTCCATCCCATGAACTGTAAAAGCATGACCTGAATGGAAACCAAGAGTCGGTTGCTTAACCAAGTAAGCCACCCAGGCACCCTTCAAAATCTCATTTCTTAAAAATAAAACAGATTTATGGAGTTGTAATCACATAACTTACCATTTACAAGTTTAAAATGCACAGTTTCTTTAATTTAATATATTCACAGACTTGTACAACCATTCACCACAATCAATTTCAGAATGTATTTATCACTTCACCAGAGAAAACCTATTGCCTCCAGTAGTCACTCATTCTCCATTTGTCCCCAAAGCCTAGGAAAAGACTAATATGCTCTCTGTCTTTATAGATTTTCATGTTCTGGACCTTTCATATAAATTAATAACACAATATGTGGCCTTCTGTGACTAGCTTATTTTATTTAGTGTAATGTTTTCAGTGCTCACCCATGTTGCTGGTTTCTTTTGAAAATTTTGTTTATTTATCTTTGACAGAGAGAGAGAGAGAGAGAGAACGAGCCTGAGCTGGGGAGGGGCAGAGAGGGAGACGGAGACAGAATCCGAAGCAGGCTCCAGGCTTGAGCTGTTAGCACAGAGCCTGATGCAGTGCTCGAATCCACATGACCTGAGCCAAAGCCGGATGCTTAACCGCTTAACTGATTGAGCTGTCCAGGCGCCCCTCAATGCTCACCCATGTTAAAGTATGTATCATTTTATTTATTTTTATGAATATTATTCCCTTGTATAGATATATTTTATTTATCTATTCTTCTGTTCGTGGACATTTAAGGTTGTTTCCATTTTTTAGTTGTTATGAGTAAGGCTACTAAGAGCATTTGTGTATGGATATTTTTGTGTTGACATATGTTTTCATTTCTCTTGAGTAGATACCTAGGAATGGAATGGCCAGATCCTATGACAATTCTTTGTTCAACATTTTGGGGAACTGCCAAACAGTTTTTCAAGACAGCTACACCATTTACATTCTCAACAGTAACGTATGAGCATCTGATTTCTCTACATCCTTGCAAAGCTGGTTATTATCTATATTTTTATTATACACATTCTAGTAGCTGTGAAGTATATTTCATTGTGGTTTTAATTTGTAGTCTCTAGTGGTTAATAATGCTGAACATTCTTTCATTTTATTATTGGTCATTTGTATCTTTGAAGAAACATCTACTCAAAACCTTTGCCCATTTTTTGATTGGATTATCTCTTTTATTGAATTGTAAGTTTCTTATATATGCTAGGTATAATTTATATAATTTGCAAATATATTCTTCCATTCTATAGGTTATCTTTTACATTCTTGATAGTGTGTCTTAATACACAAAAGTTTTAATTTCTCTGAAGTGTATCTATTTTTTTCAGTGCTTGTACTTTTGGTGTTGTATATGAGAAGAATTGCCTAATCCAAAGTCAAGATTTATTCCTATGTTTTATTAAGGGTTTCATAGTTTTATGAAAACTTAAATTTGGGCTTATGACCCATTTTGAATTAATTTTAGTGTAGGATTTGAGGAAGGGGTCCAAAATAATTCTGGTCAAAATAAAACTGGATAGCATGTGGCTATCCAGTTGTCCTAGTACTATTTGTTGGAAAGACTATTCTTTTCCCATTGAATTGTCTTGGCATTTTTGTTACAAATCATTTGACTATTAAAGAGAGAGAGAGAAAAACCAAGAAACAGACTCTTAACTACAGAGAACAAATGTGGCCACCAGAGGGGAGGAGGGTGGGGAGGATTGGTGAAATAGGTGAAGGGGATTAGTACACTTATCTTGATTAGCACTGAATAATATATGGAGTTGTTATGGTAAGCCTGAAATGAAATATAATAGTGCATGTTAACTACACTGGAATTAACTTTTTTTTTAATAATTTGACCATAGATGTTGTGTTTGTTTCTGAACTCTCCGTTTTATTCCACTGATCCATGACTGTCCTTATGCCAGTACTATACTGTTTCACTTACTTTAACTTTGTAGTAAATTTTGAAACTGAGAAATGTGGATTCTTCAACTTTTTCAAGATTATTTTGTCTATTTGATGCCACTTGCACAGGCATTTGAATTGTATAATCAGCTCGAAAATTTTAAAGTGATTACATTTAATCTGTAGGTAAGTTTGAAGAATATTGCCATCTTAAAAATAGTAACTCTTGCAACGTATGAAAATATTATATCTTTCCATTTATTCACATCTCCTTTAATTCCTTTCAGCAATATTTTGTAGTTTCAGAGTATGAGTTTTGTACTCCTTTTAATACATTTATTTCTAAAATTTGTTCTTTTTATGTTATTGTAAATGAAATTGTTTTCTCAATTCCATTTTGAGGCTGTTAATTACTGGTGTAAGGAAATGCAATTGGTATATTGATCATATATCCCGAAATAATGCTGAACTTGCTGATTCCTTCTATTTTCTAGTTATATATTAGGTGTTTTCTTTCTTTCTTTCTTTCTTTCTTTCTTTCTTTCTTTCTTTCTTTCTCTTTCTTTCTTTCCTTCTTTCTTTCTTTCTTTCTTTTTTTTTGTGGATCCCTTATGGTTTTTTATATGTAAGATTATGTTCTCTGCAGATACAGTTTTACTGCTTCCTTTCCAATTTGAATGCCTTTTATTTCTCTTTTCCTCCTTCCTTCTTTCCTTCCCCCCTCCTTCCTTCCTTCATTTTTTTTTTTTTTTTGTTCCCTAATTGCCCTGGATAGAAACTCCAGTGATGAATAGAAGTGGTAAGAGTGAATGTCCTTATCTCATTCCTGACTGTAGGGGGATAACATTCAGTCTTTCATCATTAAGTATGATAGCAGTTGTTTCGATTTTGTTCTTTGTAAATACCATTTGTCAGGTTGAGGAAGTTCTCTTCTTTTTTTTTTCTTTTCAAGTTTTTATTTAAATTCTAGTTAGTTAACATACATTAGGTTCTGTGAAAAGAGTGGAAAAAAAACCAATTGGTTTCAGGAGTAGAATTCAGTGATTCATCACTTACATACAACACCCAGTGCTCATCATAACAAGTGCCTTCCTAATACCCATCATCCATCTAGCCCATCCCCCACCAACCTCCTCTCCATCATCCCTCAGTTTGTTCTGTATCTTTTATGGTTTGTTTCCCTCCATCTTCTCCCCCTCCCATATGTTCACCTGTTTTGACTTTTTTAATTCCACATATGAGTGAAATCATATGGTTTTCTCTAACTGACTTATTTAGCTTAGCATAATACAGTCTAGTTCTATCCACGTCATTGCAAATGGCAAGATTTCATTCTTTTTTGATGACTGAGTAATATTCCATTATATATATTTATGCCAGTTTTTCTTTGTCCATCCGTTGGACATTTAAGCTCTTTCCATAATTTGGTTATTGTTGATAATGATGCTATAAACATCAGGGCGCATGTACACCTTCAAATCTGTATTTTTGTATCCTTTGAGTCAATACCCAGTAGTACAGATAGGATAATTCTATTTTTAACTTTTTGAGGAAACTCCGTACTGTTTTCCAGAGTAGCTGCACCAGTTTGCATTCCCACCAACAGTGCAAGACGGTTCCCCTTTCTCTGCATCCTTGTCAAGACCTGTTGTTCTTGTGTTGTTAATATTAGCCATCTGACAGGTGTGAGGTTGTATCTCATTGTAGTTTTGATTTATATTTCCCTGATGATGAGTGAAGCTGAGCATCTTTTCACGTGTCTGTTAGCCATCTGGATGTCTTCTTTGGAAGAATGTTTATTGATATTTTATTCCCATTTCCTAACTAGATTTTTTGTTTTTGGGTGTTGAGTTTGATAAATTCTTCATAGATTTTGGATACTAATCTTTTATCACATGTGTCATTTGCAAATACTTTCTCCCATTCTGTAGACTGCCTTTTAGTTTTATTGGTTGTTTGCTCTGCTGTACAGAAGCTTTTATCTTGATGAAGTTCCAATAGTTCACATTTGCTTTTGTTTCCCTTGCCTCTAGCAATGTGTCTAGTAAGAAGTTGCTCCAGCTGAGGTTAAGTAGGTTGTTGCCTGTGTTCTCCTCTAGGATTTTGATGGTTTCCTGTCTCACAGGTCTTTCATCAATTTTGAATGTATTTTTTGTGTATCGTGTAAGAAAGTGGTCCAGTTTCATTCTTCTGCATGTTGCTGTCCAGTTTTTCCAAAACCATTTAGTGAAGAGACTGCCTTTTTTTTGCCAGTCTTTCCTGCTGCATTGATGATTAGTTGACCATAAGATTTGGGTCCATTTCTGGGTTTTCTATTCTGTTCCATTGATCTATGTGTCTGTTTTTGTGTCAGTACCATATTGTCTTGGTGACTACAGCTTTGTAATATAGCTTGTAGTCCGGAATCATGGTGCCTCCAGCTTTGCTTTTCTTTTTCAGGATTGCTTTGGCTATTCAGGGTCTTCTGTGGTTCCATACAAATTTTTGGATTGTTTGTGCTAGTTCTGTGAAACATGCTGGCGGTATTTTGATAGGGATTGCATTAAATGTGTGGATTGCTTTGGGTAATATAGACATTTTAACATAGAATTTCTCTTCTTGTCCTAATCTGCTCAGTGTTGTTGTGTGTTTTTAACCATAGCAGGGTGTTGTACTTTTAACGATGTCTTTTTAAAATTTATTCAGACATTTTAACATAATTTGTCTACTATATCTATTCCAAATTCTTCCCTTGGTAAATTGGGGGGAAATATATATATATATATACCCAATAAAGAAGAATATTCTTCTTTATTGCTTCTTGATGAAAGTATGTTTTCTTTCAGGCTATATTTTTAATTCAAACATTCTTTCTTTTAGCACCAAATTTAAAATTTTGATCAGTCCTCATTTTTTTTATGGTGTGAGAACTGAAGTAAAGATACAACTTTGTTTTTCTGAATTGGCTACCTCTTTCACCAAACTAAAATTTGTTTTGTTTTCCACTCTTTTCACAAAACCTAAATCCAAACATGCCACACAGTAGGCTGTCACTAGAGATTTGTTGAATCTGTGAAAGAAAAGAGATTACTGTGTTTTTACATATAAATTTAATGAAATAGTAGTAACTAAAAACATGGGAACAAAATGTATTAAGTACTTTGGTGTTCACTAAAAATTTCAGGATGCTAGCTACATAATATATTTGTGCATGTGCATGTATGTACATGTGTATCAGAGAGAGAGAGAGAGAGAGAGAGAGAGGGAGAGTCTGTGTATGTTTTAGTTATTTTCATTGACTTTATGAATTTTTATTATTAATTTTAGGTAGTTTTACTAAAAAGTTTTGCTTGCAAATAAATAGTGACATTTTTCAGGCATACGTAATAGAGTAGAAATGATCAATATATGAAAAAGTTTAAAATAAAGAAACTATAAGGAAACACTGAATGCATACAGCAAAATAAATATAAAATGTGTAGCAAAATTTCAGAATAAAGAGATGTAAGAAGTTATTCATAGAAAACTTTTACTGAAGAATAGATGTTTTAACATAGTTTGAATAGGAAATCAAAAGAGGCCTCTGACAAGGAAGTAACATGGCTTTAACATGCAAAAATTAAGAAAAGTGTTTGGGAAAATAAATAGAAGGGTCTTAGAGATGATTAAAGTATTGGACATCAAGATCTAAGAGGAACAGGGTTTGTAATTACAAGTCTGGAAATGAGAGAGAAAGTATTCCTAGCCTTCTTCCTGAAAGGACCCTCAATTTTATCCCAATCTGAGTGGTTTGAAAATTTTATAGAATGCTCTCTTTTCTCTATAGTTAATTTCCTTTGTTTTCTTAGCTCTCATGCATCTTTAGTATTAGAATAACATAAATTATTTTAAGGAAAATTATATATATATATATATATATATATTTAGCAAACATCAAATCATTTACTAAGTTTTGTCCATGTGTTTTTAGTTACTACTATTTAGCTTGAATGTAAAGTTTAGTCTATTACAAAACACAGTAATCTCTTTTCTTTCACTGGCTAAACAAATATTACTGAGAGTCATATAATGTACAATGTAAATTTTTATATTATTATTTTTCTTTATAAATTGACAATGGGAGATGAGCTAATTCTGGGGCTAAGTTAAAAGTTAACTGGTGTTCCAGCAACCATCAGTTTGCTCTCCGTATTTAAGAGTCTCATGATTTGCCTCTCTCTCTGTTTTCATCTTAATTTTCCCTTCCCTTCCCCTATGTTCATCTGTTTGTTTCTTAAATTCCACATATGAGTGAAATCATATGACATTTGTCTTTCTCTGGCTGCCTTATTTTGCTTAGCATAATACACTCTAGTTTCATCTATGTTATTGCAAGTAGCAAGACTTCATTCTTTTTGATGGCCAGGTAATATTCCATTGTATGTATGTATGTATGTATGTATGTGTGTGTGTATATATATATATATATATAATATGTGGTATATACCACATCTTCTTTATCCATTCGTCAGTCGATGGGCATTTGGTCTCTTTCCATACTTTGGTTATTGTTGATAGTGCTGCTATAAACATCGGGGTGCATGTGCTCCTTCAAATCAGCAATTTTGCATCCTTTGGATAAATACCTACTAGTGCAATTGCTGGGTCATAGGGTAGTTCTATTTCTAATTTTTGAGGAACCTGCATACTGTTTTCCAGAGTGGCTGCACCAGGTTGCGTTCCTACCAGCAGTGCAAGAGGGTTCCCCTTTCTCTGCATCCTCGTCAATATCTGGTTTCCTGAGTTGTTAATTTTAGTAACTCTGATAGGTGTGAGGTGGCATCTCACTGTGGTTTTGATTTTTATTTCCCTGTGGATGAGTGATGTTGAGCATCTTTTCATATGTCTGCCATCTGGATGTCTTCTTTGGAGAGGTGTTTGGTGGGGGGATTGGCTAAATGGACCATGGGCATTAAAGAGGTCACTTTCTGAGATGAGTACTGGATGTTATGTGAGTACTGGGTGTTATATATAAGTGGTGAATCACTACCTGAAATCATTATTACACTATATGTTAACAAATTTGGATTTAAATAAAATTTAAAAATTAAAAAAAAACCACATATTCAGCAAAAGAAAAAAAAGTTAGCTGGTCTTAATGAAATCCATTTCTTTGATATATCAAGATACAATTGGGGCGCCTGGGTGGCGCAGTCGGTTAAGCGTCCGATTTCAGCCAGGTCACGATCTCGCGGTCCGTGAGTTCGAGCCCCGCGTCAGGCTCTGGGCTGATGGCTCAGGGCCTGGAGCCTGTTTCCGATTCTGTGTCTCCCTCTCTCTCTGCCCCTCCCCCGTTCATGCTCTGTCTCTCTCTGTCCCAAAAATGAATAAACGTTGAAAAAAAAAATTAAAAAAAAAAAAAAAAAGATACAATGAAACCAGTAACAGAAAATGGATGTAATCCCCTCAGATTACATTCCATGGAATAAAGTTGGGAGCCCTATGGCCATTTACAACTTGTGAATGTTCACTTTTGGTTTTAGAGAATTCAGCACTTAGATTATGTTTGTTTGAAAGTGTTTGTGTAAAATTTAGATCATTCAAACCTGGTTAATAATTATTAGATCATCTGCTAGACTACCCAATTTTGTTTTTTGTTCTTTGGCTTTATTTGTTTATAATTGTTTTTCAGTGCAGATAAAACTGAAAGAAGAATTTAAAAGAAAATACAGGTTTTCCTTTCATTGTTCTGGCTGGCTGGCTTAGTGTAGTGGTTTATAGGTAGGAAGACTCTGTATTGAGAGACATAGGGTTGGAAGAAGTGTTTACCCACAGATAGGTGATTGGAACAGGTTAATTAGTCAATCTGTGCGTCATACGATTGTACTAGCTAAGGCATATGATTGTTATGAGGATAAAACTTGTTAATGTTTTTAAAGCACTTAAAATGGTATCTGACACACAGTAAGCAAGTAATAAAAAATTCCTCTATGTCTATGGAACTCTTCAGGAAATAGCCTGTAGTTCGCTTGCTAGTTATGAAAGAACACCTCCCTAGGATTAATGGGAAAATGCCACAGTGCTTTTGATGAATGGATGGTGTCTAGTCAGGCACCACATTAAAAAAAATATATATATATATATATATACACACACACATACATATATATATGTATATAATGCCTTTTATTTCTCAAATAAGAGCATTAATATCACATATATAAAATAGAAAATATTAATACGTTAGAAACATCCACCATACCAAGTTGGTATACATTTACCTTATGAAGGTTAAATAAATTGTATATTATTTTAAAAGATATACATGTTAATTAATACTCCAATTTCTTTCGCACTTCTAAATTTGGATTTATATTTTTTTCTTCTTATTCTTTTCAAAATGGGGTTATTTAATCATTTAATAAAGGGAAAATTTCAAAGGCCTTCTGCCTTTTTTCTATTATTTTGGAAATACTACTTTCTTCTAATTTTTCAAACATTTTATGTGATCTGTGATAGTCTCTTTTGCTTTCTCCTCCTTCTTGACTACATCAATTTCCCCCATTTCTTTGCACATTTCTTTTTGCAAAAATTTAAACAATTTCATCTGTTTTCTGAAGCCTTTCTAAATGTTGTCATTTTAACATTTCCCAGGGCCAAAGACAGAGTGCTCTGTTCTAGTCTCCACCATGAAAAGAAGGATTTGTACTCCTCTGTTCTGACTGAAACTTTAACAATTTAAAGCCAAATGGCTTAGCTTCCCTTTTCTGTATCAACTCAAAAGCTAAGACGATATTTCTTATTTTCAGTGTTATACACCCCTTCAAAAACACTTGTTCTGAGATTTAAATATCCTGAGTGCAGTGAGATCTCAGTGGATTAGAGGAACTTTTGAGCTATAAAGGGAAGGCAGTCCCACAGCTTCAAAGGTGAAGCCTAGAAGGGTGAACTATATTTCCTCCAGTGTAGACTAAAATCTCCTCAGAAAAGCAGGCAATTCCAACTGCATTCTCACTATCAGAACGCTTATTGCTGCTCTAGTGTGTTCCTGTGGCACAAGGGAGAGACTCTTCACTGGGTAATAGCCTCACTATTTGCAGTATATACGTTTATGTAAGTCGTGGTCTTTTTCGTGGTGGGGGGTGGGGGATGGAGATTAACATTTATAACTTGGAGTGGATGTAAATAATAGTGTCTTGGACAGCAATGTTGATGGTTACACTCAAGTCCACAGCCACAGGGCCTATTCTGCTTACTACAAGTCACGGCTCAGAAGGTCCTAAAAACAGAATCCAAAGATGTTCCTCTGGTAAGGGCTTCTTTAAAAAACAAAAACAAAACACAAAACAGGCAAACAAACAAACAAAAAACCTGTGTGAATGATGACAGTCTGACATTCATATGACCCAAGTCATATGATTGGAACCAGCTGACTGAATTGTCGGTGATTTTGTTCCATTCTTTCTTTGTATAATGTTGCCCCTGAAATAACAGTACACTCAGTAGTCTTTTCTAAGAACTTGTAAAACCAGTCTTGGATTGAGAAATTTTAAAAGGGCACTAAAGAAAAGACTTGTAAAGACCTGAAATAGCAGATGTGAGAAAGAAAAGGGCTTGCAAGAAATGACATGAAAACCAAAGTATTTTTCTCCTCAAATCTTGTCTTTTTTCAAGTGTATAATTACCTTGATGGCTCAAAGCATTAAGGATATTCCTGTAAAAAAGTTGTTGGTTTGGAAATGAAGTACCTGGGTACAATAATCGTACATAGGATTATAATATATAAAATATATATAAAACAAAAATACTGCAGTGAAGGGCCACCACAAAATGTTAAAGTGAAACTGTCAGTAATTTGGGGGCAAGAATGAATAATTTTAAATGTGTAGAATCCTAAGTAGTTATTAATATGGCTGGAAAATAATGAATAATGACACACTTACCTTTTTTTTATATTTGCGAATAGTCGACATTTAGCAACAGGGTGACTTCTGTAAGGTTGTAATTTGGAGAACAGAGAGCTACAACCTTGCTGTCATCTCTAGCATTCAGTGTAACAATTGCTAAGAGTGAATAATTTGTAGTATTTTTTCCTTCATATTGACAACTAGTTTTGATCATGTCAAGATTTCACCTATTGTCTAAATATCATATAAACATAGACTGAAGGTCTACAATTAATAATTTAAGTTACAACATGCATTACTCTTTCCTACCTTATTGATAGTGATGTTGAAAAGATAAGTTTTAAACTTAAAAAATTGTATCAAGATTATTGAGTAATGAGTTCTTTAATAATATATACAGTAAAATAATTGCAGTGGAGTAATATACTTAATATGTGATGTGTATGCTATTTCTTTGTTGACTTTTTCATCCCACCAATTATTGTACAGTTAATTAAGATATTACTGTATGCTGTTAATGATCTCAAAATGCCCAAGGATTTTATTGGAATTTGTACCCTCCAAAGAGCACTTTATTAGTCATAAATAATCATTGTTAACCTCTTTTATTTTACAACTTTAGTATTTTTCTAGGTAACATTAATGATGTGAAAGTAAAGCTACTATAAACTGAATATCACCTACTGGCCTTTGGTGTCTTCATCATCTATGTAATTTATTCATGATTATAATACTAATATTTATTAGCTGATCATGGGCCAGATATAATATACATGGACATAAGTCCAAAATAGCTTCTCACCATTACCTTGAAATTTGTGAATTGAAGAATGCCTGGGAACCACTGTGTCACACAGACAGACAAACACATACACCTAGCAACACTGATGGTATTCTCCATGCCTAAATCATACAGTGAATCCATTTATGTCTAGCCAAAAAAAACAAAAACAAAAAAACAAACCCAAACCCAAAACCTAGAAAGAAACCAAGAAACTCTAGAAACTCTGGTTAACTCTGGAAACCCTAGACTTCTTTCATATGCCTGTGTTGAATTTATATGATTTAGTAGACCGTGCAGAGAGCTTTATGGTAAGACTATAACCTCTCTTTTCAGGAAATCTGGAGAATTAGAAACTCTGAAAATCCCTCCCACTGAAAGAAAACCAGATTCAGTATAAAATTTGCTTTCTAATGCATTCCTGGGATCATAAATAGTAAGAAAAATCTCCCAGATTCATGAATAAATTAAGAAAGTAATTTAATAAAACAAAAATATTTGAGCTATTATCAGCATGGAAGCCTTGCACCTTAGACAAACCTGACAGGCAAACGTGAGACAAAATATATATTTGGTAAGCCATGGTCCTTTGACGCATACAAGAAATAAAACTCTAACATTAAGTCTGGAATTTGGGACAGAAGTAAAATTAATCTAGATTGAAAGAGTTTTTGGCTCTTTGAATAAGCAAATGTAAACCTTTTTTTTCTTTTTTTTAACAGTGAATGTAATATAGCTCTTACGATTCTTATCAATTATGGCTAATCAGTATAAGATTATAATAAAATATCACAAATACATATAGAAACAAACAAGAGATTAGAAACCAAAGATTTCAGACAATGGAATTATTTGATAATATACAATTTAAAACAAAAATGTGTAAAATAACAAAAGAAAAATGAAAATGAATCACAAAATGAGAAAGGGAAATATCATTTTGAAAAGCAATTTTATAAAAGCAACTTGAGAGAAAAAAATAGAAATTTAGAAATAAAAATATAATCACTGAATTATAAATTCATTGGATGTCTCAGTGTAAAGGTTAGAGACAACTGAAGAGAGCATTGTCATTCTGTAGACTATATTGTATGGTATAATGGAATAAACTTAGAAGTTATTCACAAAAGCAAAATTTTCTGAAATGATAGATTTTAAAAATGTTACTCACATATCTGAAGAAAAAGATAAACCAGGGGCACCTGGGTGGCTCAGTCAGTTGAGCATCCAACTTCGGCTCAGGTCATGATCTCACGATTTGTGAGTTCGAGCCCCATGGGCTCTCTGCTGTTAGCACAGAGCTGGCTTCAGATCTTCTGTCTCCCTCTCTCCCTGCCCCTCGGTGCTCATGTTCTCTCTCCCCAAAATTAATAAAACATTAAAAAATAAAAGATAAAGATAAATCATAATCAAGATGAAAAATAATTAGAACTTTAAAATAATAAAAATGCTAGATATCCAATGTCGGGAAGAAACAAAAATAGTGAATTGTAGGAAATTTAAACAATTGCAGGTCCTTATTAGAATATAACAAAGGTTACAAATTAATGAACACAAAAACCAACTCAAGATGTTAAAAATATTAGAATTAATCCAAAGAAATTAGAATGAATGTAATAATAAAAATCTAAAATTTTTGAAAGAGTAAACAAAAAACATAATTACTAAACAATATTAACATATTATGTAAATTATGAAGCAGACAGAAAAGAGCCAAAACATACAGAAGAAATAGACATAATAACAATTTCATAAGGACAAAAAATGTTAGAAAGGAATATGAGAACTTTTCTCGTAAAAATAAATGTGAAATCTAGACAAGTTAGACAAATTCCTACTCAAAAATAACTCATTAATTCTGCAGAAGGAGGGGGGAAAAAACCCTGAACAGGTCAAGGTTATCAGAGAAAAGTGTATATAAAATATATAAAATTTTTCCCTTCAAAGACAAAAACTAATTCTTGTTTTTGGGAAAATGCTATTATAATTTTAAAGAACAAATTATTTTAACTTCCTAAAAATGTCCCCAAAGAATAAATAAGAGAAATACTTCTCAATTCACATTATTAACTTATTTGAAGTTTCATAGCAACACTAGATAAGGAGTGTACAGAATGGAAGATTTAAGACTTTATTAACTCACGGAACTAAATGTAAATATGCTAAAAATATTAGCAAACAGAATCCAATAATTTCTGTATATTGGTATATATTATGACCAAGTTGGATTTAGTGCAGAAGTTCAAGAATAATATAAAATTAGTAAACTGATATATTTATTTTACTGCATTATAGAATGGGGAAAGTTGTCATCATCCTATTAGATGCTATAAAATACATTTGATATAATTCAAAACACACTCATAATAAAAATTATTTACAAAATATAAATATTGGAGGAGTTTCTTTTTTTTCCAATTTTTATTTAAATTCTAGTTAGTTAACGTAGTGCAATACTAGTTTCGGAGTAGAATTCAGTGATTCATCACTTCCATACAATACCCAGTGCTCATCTTAACAGGTGCCCTCCTTAGTAGTCATCACCATCTAGCTTGCCCCCCACCCACCTTTCTCCATCAACTCTCAGTTTGTTCTCTTTTTTTTTTTTTTGCCATTTATTTATTTTTGAGAGAGAGAGACAGAGTGCAAGCAGGGGAGGGGAAGAGAGAGAGGAAGACATAGAATATAAAGCAAGGTCCAGGTTCTGAGCTGTCAGCACAGAGCCCAACACAGGGCTTGAACTCACAGCCTGTGAGATCATGACCTGAGCCAAAGTCGGACACTCAACTGACTGAGCCCACCCAGGCACCCTGAGTTTGCTGTCTATCTTTAAGAGTCTTTTATGGTTTATTTCCCTCTCTTTTATTTTTTCCCCTCCCATATGTTCATCTGTTTTGTTTCTTTAATTCCACATGTGAGTGAAATAATATGGTATTTGTCTTTCTCTGACTTATTTGGTGTAGCATAATGCACTCTAGCTCCTTCCACATCATTGCAAATGGCAAGATTACATTCTTTTTGATGGCTGAGTAATATTCCACTGATCTATATTTTCAATGCAATTTTATTAACTTCCTGTTGTGTGTGTGTCTAATTTGACAAGCTAATTCTAACATCTATATGAAAGAGTATAGGAACAAGGGATCAATAATTGTGAAAATAGTCCAGAAGCAGAACTGGCCTTGTAAGATACCTGTTTTAGTCCATTTTGAACTAAACAGGATATCACTAGATATTAACTGGCTTATAAAAACTTCATAGTTCTGAAGGCTGGAACCTGGAGATCAGGCTGCCAGCATGGGGCTAGGTGAGGAACCAAATTCAGGCTGCAGACCCTCTTGCTTAAGGGGGCTAGGGAGCTCTGTGGGATTTCTTTGATAAGAGCACTAATCCCATTAATGAGAGTTCTACTCTTATGACCTAATCACTTCCCAAAGGCCCCATCTCCTTATACCATCATCTTTGGGGGTTAGAATTCCAACATATGAATTGATGGGGGGGACACAAACATTGAGACCATGGTATTGTAAAACTTGTTACACAGATAAAATAAATAAGCTATTATGGAATTGATTCAGGGTTAAAACTGACAAATGCAGGGGCCTAGAGAAACTCAAAATTGACCCAACCATGAAATGATTTCTCCCATACTTACGGCTTTATTTCTATCCCATAGAAGTGTATGCGACCCCAGTAGGCACTCAAAAGTTGTTGAATGGCACTCACAGGATTTGTGACATATGTAGCACTGTTGAAAACTGGGAGAAGGACACAATTATTCCATGAATTATTCTGGAATGATTGGTTATTCCTGTATAATGGACTCCTGGCCAATTACTGTATAGAAATAAGATCTCAATATGTTGGATATTTTTTTAAATATTTTAATGTTTACTTATTTTTGAGAGAGAGAGAGAGATAGAGATAGCATGAGCAGGGGAGGGGCAGAGAAAGAGGCAGACAAAGAATCCAAAGCAGACTCCAGGCTCCAAGCTGTCAGCACAGAGTCCAACGCAGGGCTCAACTCAGAAGCCATGAGATCATGACCTGAGCTAAAGTTGGATGCTTAACCGACTGAGCCACCCAGGTGCCCCACGATATGTTGGATATTTAAATGTGAAAAGAAAACCCTGTAATTTTAGATTTAAAAATATGGGAAAATATAGTTATGATCTTCAGAAATATTTTTAAACAAGTATTAAATGTTCTAAACTTAAAATATTGAAACATTTCAACATATTGAAATTAAGAAATTTTATCTTTCAAAAAGCATGATATGATAAGCTGACAAGCTGTAAACTGGAGAAAATATTGAAATATACACAACTGAGAAAAATAATTATACACAGTAGGTAAAGAATTCTTTTTTCCTTTTTTTTTAAGGTTTATTTATTTAGTCTGAGAGAGAGAGAGGAGGAGAGAGAGTGCAAGTGTGTGCGGGGGAGGGCAGAGAGAGGAGAGAGAGAATCTTAAGCAGGCTCTACACTCAATACAGAGCCTACCATGGGGCTCGATCTTACCACCATGCGATCATGACCTGAGCCAAAACCAAGAGTCAGACAAACTGAACCGTCCAGGCACCACCAATATAAAAAATTCTTACAAATCAGTAAAGAGATAAACAACCTGATATAATAATGGACAAATTATATAACTAAACAATATTTATAAAACCTGAACAGTAAATAAAGATATGGAGACATGCTTACCTTCCTTAGTAATCAAAGAATTAGTAAGAAATACTACAATGCTCTACAATATTATACCTGCCAGATCACAAAAATTATAACTGCCATTACAAGTTTTGGTGAGTATATAAATTAATGAGAATTAATGTATGTTGCTAGCATGGTTTTCAAGTAGTACAATTCTTTTGGAAAATAATTTGACATTATCTTTTAAGTATAACATTCCCCACAACTCAGCAATTCTATTTATAGATTTATACCATAGAGAACCCTTACATGTGTGAATCACAAGAATATTTATGGTATTATTCTCTTACTAGCAAAAACTTAAGATACTGTAAATATCTATCAACAGGAAAAAGGAAAAATAAAATGTGTAGTTATCACAGCAGAATCTTAGATTATAGTGAAAATAAATACAGTTTTTTGAAACCCCATGAATGAATTTTTAAAACTGCTGAGTGATATATCATGAAACTATTTTTTAAATTTTTTCTTAATGTTTATTTATTTTGGGGAAGGAAAGAGAGACAGAGAACGAGTGGGGGAGGGGCAGAGAGAGGGAGACACAGAATCGGAAACAGGCTCCAGGCTTCGAGCTGTCAGCACAGAGCCCGACGCGGGGCTCGAACTCACAGACCGCGAGATCATGACCTGAGCTGAAGTTGGATGCTTAACTAACTGAGTTACCCGAGTGCCCCTCAAACCATTTTTTTTTAAAAGCAAAGAAATGGTAAATACAAATTTAAAGGGGGAGTCACCGGTGTTGGAAAGGTAGAAGGATGGGATCAAGGAGACACACACCCATTGGGGACACAGGAATGATGATGCTTTATTTTATAACTATATTGGCAGACTTGTGAGTGTCCTTTTTATTATACTTTATAACCTGCATCAGTACCAAATGTTACATAATTAAATTATACCTACATGATACATTTTAGAGTATTCATCAAAGCTACACACAAGGACAAAAATAAAGTCATCTGATATAGACTAAACTCTTAACTATACTATACACTCACAACCACCGATTGTTATATGTTCCTTCCAAATTAGTGATAAAAATAATTGCCTTTCTGTATTGTTTTAGGAAGACAATTTCATCTGCAAGTACCAATAATAACATTTAAAATTTATACTGAGGTAATAACATATCACTACCTTCTTCTGCGACAAACATCTTGGTAATGAGAAAACTCTCAATAAGAAAGCTTGACTTGAGAACAAGGAAAAAAAAGAATCTTTGTGATGCTTTTAAAAAGGGATCTACTTTTGGGGCGCCTGGGTGGCGCAGTCGGTTAAGCGTCCGACTTCAGCCAGGTCACGATCTCGCGGTCCGTGAGTTCGAGCCCCGCGTCAGGCTCTGGGCTGATGGCTCGGAGCCTGGGGCCTGTTTCCGATTCTGTGTCTCCCTCTCTCTCTGCCCCTCCCCCGTTCATGCTCTGTCTCTCTCTGTCCCAAAAATAAATAAACGTTGAAAAAAAAAATTAAAAAGGGATCTGCTTTTTCCTTGGTCCCATTTCTACCGATATTTCAGAAAAGCAGAGAAAATGAGAGCTTTCAAAATGGCATATTTTGGCCTTTGGAATATTGTGATTATTTTCTGTGAAAATATATCTGAAAGCAGCTTAATTCTAATTTAACTATAAGAAAATATAAATGTAAATTTTTTCCAAAGATATTAACCCAATTTTCATAAATGGGAAATTGTGAAGAATAAGATTTAACTATTATTAGCAGATTGGGACCATAGACTTGTAAGTATTTTTAACTTTCTTATTTTTTATTCATAGATACCTAAGGTTCTTTAGAATGGATTTCTTCTCAAAATCTCAAAGTTCAATAAGTGTTCATTAAACCTCTGTTGATATTAATTATGATTTGAATTATGTAAGCTTGCTGCTAAAAAAAAATCTTGGGGTTTTTCCTCAATAAGGCCACTTTTGGTTTCATGGAGTCACTCTGGGTCTCTAACCCTGATACAAAACTCAGCAGTCAAGCTCATCATGTAATCAGGATGACATGTCTGATCTTAAGGATGGTACATTTCCAAACACAAAATCCAAGAGAAACCCAATAATGGATAAGACAATACATTTTACTAAAAAATTTAAAAGGAGAAGGAAAGGGGAAAAGATGATCAAGGGTTTCTGACTTGAGCACTTCAATAAAAGTGATGTAAATATTCACTGCAAGGAAAGTAGATGGAACTACATGAAGGCAGGATTTTAGGATCAAGTCATTTTTTGGTCTGAGTATGAAATATCTCTGAGACAAACCAGATGGCAACATCTGGTACTCAAAAGAGAACTCCAAGCTGGAGATACAACTTTGGGAAGTATTGGTGTATGTATAGCTGAAGCTGTGGGTATGGAAGAGCTCTCCCAGGGAGAAAGTCAAAACTGAGAAGAAGCCCAAAGAGAATTGTGATGAGTACAGATAGGGAGTTAGTTTAAAATGTTGGCTCCGTCCCACCCCACAGGTCCGCCCTGAAACCCAGAAACTTGTATTTTTATCAAGCAAATGTTCTCTTGGATCAAACCTTATGAGAAGCTAAATAACAAGGAGGAGCTAATCTTTAGTTTCCTTGAGTCTAACTGTTTCAATACATGCATCTTATTTTATTTCTAAATTAATGTCATGTGTCTTTATTACACGAATGAGGGAATCTTGAAGGAACATGATGACGACATACAACAGGGGTTGCAAATATTTTCAGCTATGAAAGAACGTACTGTGTAAAAAAAATCATACCTGACTATATACCTGAAAATGGCTAATTTTATAAATAGCATAATTATTTATAACTACAAATATTGTGGTGGGAAATATGCCTAGTTTATAGAGAGCAACTCTCTCGCTACTCAAAATACAAAATCACTATTCGGATGAATTACAATAGAATCATGTGACTAGGTGACTAACTTATCCAATCTTCTAATTTTGGTGTATCTAAATTGCTCCAGAACAATCTAGCAGAAAGAATCTGCTTTAAAAAGGTAATGCTAAAAATATTTTTACTGAAAAGCATACTAATCTAGTCTGGTTTGGTAACTAAAACTTTAAGTGTTTTGAGTGTACTGATTTTCCTAAGATGGACACTTCAATTAAAGGAAAATCATAGTATCAGTAAGAGTTTAATCTTTTCACATCATAAAAACTTGAATTTTCTTACTGGAAAAAAACTGTATGTTCATGATTGTCACTCTTGTGCTGTTAATAATATGAAAGAAATAGAATAATGAGGTAAAACTGAAATTGAATTCACACCCAAGTAATAAGAAGTCATGGTGAGAATAAAATATTAATAGAGACTAGATGGAATATAGCTAGATTTTTCATTTTCCTAATAAAAGATTCTAAAATCTGGTGTATTTTAGAAAAGTCCTTGATTGAAGCATTCAAAATTACAAAGGACACTTTTTTTTTAACCTTGTCCCATAATAAGATGAGGACAAGGAGATACTTGATAAAAATAAGAGGCAGTAAATTCAGAACAAATTGAGGTAAATAATGCCTTATGAATGTGTATAGTCAACCTGTGAAATTCATTGACCGAAGAGGTCACTGAGTCAAATACTATGGTTGAATTTAAAAAACAGCTGGGTAATTTTATGACCACTAATAGCTTTGGGAGCTCTGCTCAGCAAGCAGAGATAATGATAAGGGTAATCAAATCTCTTGTTTCAGGATGTAAGTTACCAACGGGGGGTTGTCCAATTCAATGCCTTCCTTTCGTCCTCTGGACATTTCTCATAAACACCCACCTTCAGGGAGGTGCAGCGATGGATACTGGTGTTGTTATTCAGCACTTTTATGCTGAAGTTTATCGATGCCTATGTGTTCTTTCACCTTCATCTGAAGTATCTGTAATGTAGGCGCAGCAAAAACTGGTTTGGAAATAGTATGTTCCATGATTGTCCCGATAATCAGTGGTTTATACTTTTGGCAGGGGCCTTAGAATATTGCTCTCATGACTTTTCAATTTATCAAACTGAAACAGTTTGAAACTTGGCAAACATTACATTTTGAGGGTATGAGGCTCCATAGTGTCATTTTTTTTGTATACCATTATGTAGTGTATTAGTGAAGTTGCCGTTCTTGTAACACCTCATTCTAAATGTGTTATGTTTTGAAAGACAACATGTCACAGAGTTTTAAACTGCGTTCTTATTTAGAAATATTATTGATTGGATTATGCTACCTTTTTATCCTTAATCGGTATCATAGACCAAATCTTTTTATTTAATTTATTTTTATTTAATTGAAGTCAAAATTCAAGTTTTAGTGTTTGAATTTTTTTCACAGTAAAAAATATAACTTTTTTAAACACTTCTTATTTTTGACAGGCATAGAGAGACAGAGAGAGCAGGGGGGAGGGGCAGACAGAGAGGGAGACACAGAATCTGAGGTAGGTTCCAGGCTCTGAGCTATCAGCATAGATCCCCATGCGGGGCTCAAACCCATAAATGGTGAGATCATGACCTGAGCCAAAGTTGACGACTTAACCGATTCAGCCACACAAGTGCCCCCACAGTAGAAAATTTTGACAGAAAAACAAAAACCTAAAACTTTGTAATCTTAAAATACAGAATAACTATTCCTGTTGGGTATACAATTATACGTGGCACACACACACACACACTCACACTGTCGTGTATGTGTGTATGCATGTGTGTATACATATATATATACGTATATATAGGTGTGTGTATATACGTGTGTGTGTATATATATATACACATGTGTGTGTGTATATATATATATATATACAACACACATCTATCTATGTATGTACATATATCTATATATATATCTATATACACACACACACACACACACATCTATCTATCTATGTGTGTGTGTGTATTTGCTAACTTGGTTAAATTGGGAGCATGTTATACATACTATTCTATAGCTTATCCTTTTTAAATAACAATTCATCATGAACAATTTATAATCAGGTTAAATATTTTTGAATTCTGTTTATCATATACCTATACTATAATTTATTTTAACAATTTCCTCTTTGGACATTTAGATTGGCTGCAATTTTTCACTGTCATAACTGTAAAAAAATCTATGGTTACTTTTCTATTATTGGTTCAAAACAAATACACACTATTTTTGAGGTTTTTGATTCATATTGCCAAGTTATTTTCCAGGGAAATTGAAAATTTTACATACTATCTGTTTAAAAGAGTATAATTTCCTTGAACAATCAAGGGATTATATATATATGTGTGTGTGTGTGTATATATATATGTGTGTGTGTGTACATGCATGTATACATATACATACATATGTGTATACATGTAACATATACATACACACATATTAATATTTATTAGCATTATTAGTAAAATAGTAAAAAAGGGAGAATCTCATTAATGATTAAATTTTTGCATCTTTGATTATTTGCACTTTTAAAATAATTTCCTAAGTTCATTGGTCATTTGTATTTCTTTTGTGAATTACTAGTTCAAGTGCTTTTACTATTATTGAAATTTGGATATATTAACCTTTTCCCTTCTATTTGAACATCCTGTTGTTATTAAGGGTATTCGTAATTTGTTTGCATATATTTCCCAGTTTGTTGTTTACTTCTCATTTTACTTATGATGTATTTAACTTACAGAAGTTTTTTTTTTTTTTTTAATTTTTTTTTTCAACGTTTATTTATTTTTAAGACAGAGAGAGACAGAGCATGAACGGGGGAGGGGCAGAGAGAGAGGGAGACACAGAATCGGAAACAGGCTCCAGGCTCTGAGCCATTGACCTAGAGCCTGACGCGGGGCTCGAACTCGGACCGCGAGATCGTGACCTGGCTGAAGTCGGACGCTTAACCGACTGCGCCACCCAGGCGCCCCCAGAAGTTTTTTTTTTTTTTTCTGTAGTCATTTACATCAATCTTTACCAGTTTTTTCACATCAATAAATACTCATTCTGATATTTACCTCTATTTTCTTCTTGTGTTTGATTGTTTCATTTATCATATTTAACTTCTTAATTTTTTTAACATATATTTATTATTGAGAGAGACAGAGCATGAGCATGGGAGGGGCAGAGAGAGGAGGAGACACAGAATCCAAAGCAGGCTGCAGGCTCTGAGCTGTCAGGACAGATCCTAATGTGGAGGCTCGAACTCACAAACTGCGTGATCATGACTTGAGCTGAAGTCTGATGCCCAACCAACTGAGCCACCCAGGCATCCCTATCATATTTAACTTCTTAAAAGAATGATCCTATACAGAGAAGATTATCATGGCCCCTATGCCAGAATGACACACAAATTTGTGAGGTGTTCCATATTTAAAAAAAAAAAAAAGGAGTGTTCTTAATTTTTTTCTGCTTTTTCATAAAAATTGAATTATCTGGGAGCACCTGGGTGGCTCAGTCAGTTGGGGGTCCAACTCTTGATTTCAGCTCAGGTCATGATCCCAGTGTCATGGGATCAAGCCTCGTGTTGAGCTCCCCAGGAAGCATGTAGCCTACTTGAGATTCTCTCTCTCTCTCTCTCTCTCTCTCTCTCTCTACCTGCCTGCCCCTCTCCCTCACTTGTGGTCTCTCTCTCTCTCTCTCTCTCTAAAAAAAAAGAAGAAGAATTATCTGAATCTGCTTTTTACCTTCAATAGCAAATAATTTCTGGATTAATTAATAAAATATTATTTTCTTTCCCCACTGATTTAAAATCAGATCTTCACTGTATATCACATTAATGTCAATAATTAAACCAGCTTCTGAGGTTTCTATTGATTTTAATATCTTTTCCTGCATTTCACATTATTTAACTTTATATTGTATTTAAATATTTGAGCATAAATATATTTTATTATTTTTCTCAAAATGTTGGGTTAATCATTTGTTTCCTGATGAAATGTTAAATTATTGTATTATTTTAAAGAAATATTAAATGCAAATTTTTTATTTTAAATTTTTTAGAACTTCATCTTGTTAATTTTTGAGTAGCCAAACCAATAGCACTCCATTTATTTTAGTATTTTATTTTATATAATTTAGTAAATTCTGTAGCTGTATCATATTATTTGTGTGCTTTATAAATTTATTACAGAAAACTTTATATTTGCACACTTATTGAAATAAAATATATATTCTACTGTATTTTCGATTTGGATATTGGTTGTAGATAGAGAACCTCTTGGTTTTAGACTTGTTGACTTTCTCTATTGATTTTCTGCTGTCAATTTCATTGATTTCTCCTTTAATTTATTATTTTCTCCTGCTTACCATGGATTTTATCTGTTCTTTCTTTCCCCTTAGTTTCCTAAGATGGAAGCTTAGATAATGCATTTTAAGTCTTTCTTCTTTTCTAATATATATATATATATATATATATATATATATATATATATATTCAATGCTATACATTTCCCTCTAAACACTGATTTCACTGTATCCTACAAATTTTGATAGTTTTATTTTCATTTTCATTTTGTTCAAAATATTTTTAATTTCTCTTAAGATTTATGCTTTGACCCATGTTTTATTTAAAAGTGTATTGTTTAACCTCCATGTATTTTGGGGTGTTCCAACTATCTTTCTCTTACTGATTTCTAGTTTAATTCCATTGTGGTCTGAGAGGAGACATTGTATGATTTCTACTCTTCCAAATTTTTAAGGTGTCTTATGGTCCAGTGAAATATATATGTTTAAACTCCCTTTTTAATATTTATAACTTTCTTCTTTCTTCTTTTTCACTTTTGCTGCCTTTCATTTTCATTTCTTTTTCTTTTTTCTCCATCTTTTCTTCTTACCTTACTTTGTATTTATTTGTGTTTCACAAATTTAACCATTATTAAAAGCAACCGTCAACTGGTGGATTTTATTCCTATATATTTTAGCACTTAATAGTTATTTAAGTCTGTGGGGCTAAAAGATAGGTTTTACTTCCAGTTCTTTTATAATCTGATTGTATATTGCTTTAGTAGCTCACCTCTTTCTTCATCTACCTTAAGCAGATTGAAATTCCATTCTCATTGTATTGTGATTTTCTTCTAAAAATACCAATACATTTTCTTCAACAAATGGGTGAAGAAACATTTGGACCAATGAATGTCGATTCTCTTGTTTTATGTCAGATTTTATGGCACTTTCTGAATTTAATCCTAATTTCCTGGAGTCAAAAGGAGCCAGATCATAAAAACACGTGCTGAGAACTCATCTATGTTTAGGCAAGAGTGAAGGTTTCCCCATATGACTCATGGGAGATGGAGATTTTAGCATGTCCACTAAGGTGAAGTTCTAGGAAACTGGTATCTGGGTTGATACCAGAGACTGCATTTCTTACACCATTCTTCATGAAACCTTTGGCTTTTGAGAGGCATTCATTTGAGAACTTTTACCTGGGTTCACACGTACAGCTGATTTCTGCTTCTATGCACTGTTCCTCTGACAGAAATGGTGATGTCCAAATGATCTAGCTTGGTGAGGGAATGGGAAGAGAGAATGGAAGGACCTTTCCCTCTCTGCCTGTAATATACATACACGCAAATTCACAATATGAGGAAAATTGGTGTTGCTTGGTAAATATTAGTCACTCCATAGATGTATATGAGGAACAAGATTACATAGCTATTATCTATTTTAGTGTTGAAGTGTCTGAGGGGGAAAAAATGAGTGTCACATCTTGTATCTTACCCTATATAATTTCAAAAGTAATTTGAAATCTCATGTAATTCACAGTGAAAGTCACTTTATCAGGTCCACCTATATTCCCTTGGATTTTATAAAGTAATAATAATTTAGCATCTGTTTTCTTCTGGAGAGAGTTTTCAGAGTTTCCATGAGTAACTATGGTAGAGATATGAACCTGTCTGGTTGAAGCTATCTCTAATATATGTATACTCCAAGGATCCTATAGCTTATTTCTTAGCAATCGAGAGGGGGAAAGGAAGAATTTGAAACACTGTACTATGTGTTTTGTCAATTTTCAAATATCATTATTGTATCAGAAACACTTGAAATTGTTTCTTATGAAGCAAAAGTGAATTTTCACTACAGTTAATGCTGGTTGTTAACATTTTGAGGGAAAGAATATTCAGAAATGTTTTTGTCAATGAACGCCATCTTCAAGAATCACTGTTGATAAATGAAATGAAATATAATTTTAAGAAGTGAGTAAGCAGAATTTACTGATCCAGTAACACAATAAAAAAGAAATAAAAATTGATGAGGATATAGCAGTCTATAGTCAGATCCTGTTTGCACTTCTTTGACCTCAGTGCCCCTTAAATGCCCCTTAAACGCTTCTAGTTTTCATAACAAACATTGGAGAAGGGCTGTTGAGGTCATTTCCATTCCATAAATATTTAAAAATTCCCCCAATTCCCAAGACTCTATGTATTAGGATGGAAAAAACTTTCGAGAAAAATTTGTTTTAACTAGTATGTTAATATCATGTAACTGTGGCTTTCAGTGTCTTCTTCATTTCACTTTGGTGCCTGGATTGAATGATTCACCACTAGTGAGGTTACAAGTCAAGTATGGATGCTTTTTTAATAAATCTCTATTTGCAAAACATATCTATAACTTTCTCGTTCTCATAACAACAAAATCACCACCTCTACAACCAAAACCAATATCTACTTCTAATGATAATATAGTCTTTGAGTTTTTGCTATGTTCCAATGGTATAATTATCATTCATAGGTTAGTTCATTTATCATTGCAGAACCTCCATGTATAGGTACTAACATATTTAGTAATAACTGAAAGGATAGGTAGACTGTAGCCATAAAAATATTGCATATTGAACAAACATACAGTGGTTAATACACAATTCAAGAGTGAAGAAACTTCATCCTGCCCTTCAAACAGCAGCAGGAATTAAGTGAGAAACAACCTCTTTGACTCTGTCTCGTAGTTATGTTGAGATGCTTTATGAACAGAATTCAAAAAGCACTTTTTTTTTAATTTTTTTTCAACATTTTTATTTATTTTTGGGACAGAGAGAGACAGAGCATGAATGGGTGAGGGGCAGAGAGAGAGAGAGAGACACAGAATCGGAAACAGGCTCCAGGCTCTGAGCCATCAGCCCAGAGCCTGATGTGGGGCTCGAACTCACAGACCGCGAGATCGTGACCTGGCTGAAGTCAGACGCATAACCGACTGCGCCACCCAGGCGCCCCAAAAAGCACTTTAAGGACAAGTAATATTATCTGGCAGGACAGTTTTACTAATATATGTATGTATGTGTGCTTTTCAAAGAATAATCATCTTTCCTCCAGCACCATCAGAATTATGGAATTTTTCTGTAGGAAATACATAGGTCCTTCCGTTGTGGAAGAGAGAGAGAAAGACAGAAAGAGAGAAAAAGAGTGAGAGACAGAAAGGGAGGGAAGGAGGGAGGGAGGGAGAGAAAGAGAGAGAGAAATGGGAGTCAAGCAAGATAGTCTCTGGGACATGGGTTATATTGAAGGGTTTTAGGCGGCTGTGGAACAGAAATGGCAGTAGAGGAGGGAGCCACCTGTACATGATGAACCTACATGTGGCATTGTAATGAATAAGCCTGATGAAATGAAGGGACCTCAAAAGGCAGTTTGCGTAAAGAAAAGTAGCAGCAGTGCTTGGACTGGCCTTAAAGGGTGTAACAACTGGGAACACTGGGAAGAGAAACTGCAGAAGAATGTTTTTAAATAGCACTTATGATAAAGAATGTAAGAAGAAGACATAGAACTTTATGAAGACTTGGTGGCAAAAATATAAAGCCAGAATCCATACCATGTGTGGTGATCATAGCTAATACTTAGTACTTAATATGAGTAAGGCACTGTGCCAAAACGCCACATAGATTATTTCATTTAATTCTGTGAAGTAGATGCTATTAGTGCTCAAGTAAGGCAAAAAATGCATGCAGTGGTATTCTTCCCAATGCCAAACACCTTGTAAGTAGATATCAAACCTGGAAGTCTCATCCCAGAGGTCATGTTCATCATAACTGATAAGCATAAGCTGCATCATACACACTGAAAGAGAAAAGAAAGAAAGAAAGAAAGAAAGAAAGAAAGAAAGAAAGAAGAGAGAGAGGGAGGGAGGAAGGAAAGGAAATAAGGGAAGGAAGGAAGGAAGGAAGGAAGGAAGGAAGGAGAAGGAAGAAAGGAAGGAGAAAGAAAGAAAGAAGAGAGGGAGGAAGGAAGGAAGGAAAGGAAAGAAGGAAGAGAAGGAAAGGAAAGAAGGAAGAAAAGGATGGAAGGAAGGAAAAGGAAGGAAGGAAGGAAGGAAGGAAGGAGAGAGAAAGAAAGAAAGAAAGAAAGAAAGAAAGAAAGAAGAGAGAGAGGGAGGGAGGAAGGAAAGGAAAGAAGGAAAGGAAGGAAGGAAGGAAGGAAGGAAGGAGAAGGAAGGAAGGAAGGAGAAAGAAAGAAAGAAGAGAGGGAGGAAGGAAGGAAGGAAAGGATGGAAGGAAGGAAAAGGAAGGAAGGAAGGAAGGAGAGAGAAAGAAAGAAAGAAAGAAAGAAAGAAAGAAAGAAAGAAGAGAGAGGGGGAGGGAGGAAGGAAGGAAAGGAAATAATGAAGGAAGGAAGAAGGAAGGAAGGAAGGAAGGAAGGAAGGAAGGAAGGAAGGAAAAAGAAGGAAGGAAGGAGGGAGAGAGAAAGAAAGAAAGAAAGAAAGAAAGAAAAGGAAGAAAAAGAAAGAATGACAAAGGGAATGAAACTAATCAAGACTTAGAGCCCTCTCTCACTAAGGAATATTTATCAACTCTTTGTTGTCATTACTCACTTATAACCATTCCTTTCCAAGAGGACTGAAAATGACTCTCTCTGAGGGTGTCGGGAGAGGCAACAATATACCCTATGGAATTTAGTTATTGATAATGTTCTCCAGAAGATAAATTTAAGGCTTTAGTCATTAGATGTGACTTAGCTAAATAATCTGTACTGTGTGTCCAAGTTTGAAAAGGATACACGAAAAATGTTTACTCTAAAAAATATAGGAGAAAATCTTGTAATTTGGTTATTGAGATAGAGCCCATAAAAGGATGCACAGTCTTACTGGTTATGTGCTCCCCAACCTCCAGCCTCATGAACACAGGAGAAATAAGAGCAGTCAGATATTTGAAGTCTATAGCATTTTTTCTGGTAGCCAGAAATTATGAAAGCTTTTATTTAGATGATGGAATTTATAACCACTAAAGAAATGGTTCAAATTGATTGAAAGTTGAGATAACTCTAAGTCATCTTCCTAGGAAGATCAAGATATTAAAAACTTACCAGTCAGGAAGAACTTTATGGAAGTAAATGCCCTCCATAAGTAAGAAAACATATCTGTTTTCACTATATTTTCTGGCTCAAAATTATATTAAATTACCTAAAAAATAGTGTCATTAGTTACCAGTGAGCGATGGTTCATGCCTCCCTTTGAATCTAAGCAAACAAAGTTTTTTGGGGTTTTGTTCTTGTCCTTATTTTAGGAAGTGCAGGCATTTTTCCTTGTGATTTATCTTGTTCATTTTAGCATGGTAAATAAAAATCTCAGCAATATTTTTAGGTTATCTTCTCAGAAAGAAGCATTTTTTTTTGTTATGTTTTGTTTATCAGCTGGTGACAGAAGGAATGGATGTCCCACTAGCTGATTTTTCATGGGGAGATTGTCAGTTTAGTGATACACTTTTTCCACTCACCCATGACCATTTTGTTGAGGGCGTTTTATGTGATAGGCCTTGGAGATACACAGGTGAGTAGGTGAAATGTATTTTCTTTACTAATTGAGTTCAGAGAAATATATCTTAAGCAAATATGTGCATAAATTATTTACATCTTATTACAATTGTAATGGGTACCCTAAAGGAGAAAACCAGCATGTTTCCAAAAGTGTGGCCTGATCTAGACTGATCAGTGAGGTGGGGGTGTAATATAAGTTATGCAAAACTTTTCTAAGGAAGATATTTTTAATGTAAGCTATAACAGATATATATCTCCATGCAGAAAAGGTGGGAAGCAGTCATGGTCTGGGGACACTGTATGCATGGCTAGGAAAGCTGGCAGGAAACCGAGGAAGTCAATGCTGCTAGAGAAAACAAAGCAGGGGAGAACGTGGGAGAGGAAGACATGAGTGGGGAGGCCATATCACAGTGACTACTTAGAGTTATTTGTGATCAAAAAGTAGAGAAGGGGTTGATCTTTGATTTAAAGACCCCCGCTGGCAACAGCAATCTTAAAAGCTTAAGTAACTGTGCTGTTAATTGATTGCAAGAAAAAAATTGTTTTCCATCCAGCCCCACTTCCATTTTTTGTTAATCAAATCAAATTTTATTGAACTCGGAAAAGAAAAAGGACATTTAGATGTGAACTATATTGTGTTTTTGTAGGAGTCAGTTTATATAAAGTACTTGAAGAAACCTTGCAGATGATGTACTTTTCATGTGGTAGAGTTGTAGACATATTTCTTATAGCAAAATGGATTAAAATTAAAGGGCTAAAACCTGAAATGAGGACACGCTTACCAGCATGCCAGTTGCTTAGGTTTAGAAATAGTACCACTAAGTGCAGAGCAGCTTGAAGAAATCTAGTTACTTAAATTAGGATGCACCAGTAGACTTTAAGATTTTAGTTTTTTTTTCTATTAAAGAATGTTTAAGTGAAGGTAGAAAATGAATTTTACCATAAAACTAGCTTTAAGTTTACTTTCATTCTGAAAGCATACCAGCCAGTTGCACTAATCTGTCCTGCCGACCAAAATGTGCTTGAGTTTTTATTCTGTTATGGCCAGATATTTGTTCCATGTAATTCTAAACCTCTCTAAGTTTGGCAATGGGGAAGGCAAGGAACACATGAAACTACTGATTCCTTCAAAAAAATATGTTGAATACCTATCAGGTGTTGATGACTTTTAGGTGTTATGGGTGATAGATAAGAGACATAGTTTCTACCCTCAAGGCATCTTGGGGAGGACTTACATTTCCTATACGGAAAATAGAAGAGATGGTAATATATAACACTTGCCATGTAAAAATGCTGTACTAGAGCAGAAGAGGAAAAGCTCAACTGAAATAGGAAATGAGACAGAGAAGCCTCAGAGAAAGTAGCATTAAAATCACCTTTAAAGAATGAACTGAGGGGTGCCTGAGTGACTCAGTTGGTTAAGTGTGTCTGACTCCAGCTCAGGTCATGGTTCATGAGTTTGAACCCCACACTGGGGCTCTCTGCTGTCAGCATGGAACCCGTTTCAGATCCTCTGTCTCCCTCTCTTTCTGCCCCTCTTTAGCTCATGTTCTCTCTCCCAAAAATACATAAGCATTTTTTTTAAAAAGAATTAACTGGGGGCGCCTGGGTGGCTCAGTCGGTTGAGCGTCCGACTTCGGCTCATGTCATGATCTCGCAGTCCGTGAGTTGGAGCCCCGCGTTGGGCTCTGTGCTGACAGCTCAGAGCCTGGAGCCTGCTTCCAATTCTGTGTCTCCCTCTCTCTGACCCTCCCCCGTTCATGCTCTGTCTCTCTCCATCTCAAAAAATAAATAAACGTTAAAAAAATTAAAAAAAAAAGAATTAACTGAAATTTATTATTATTATTATTATTTTATTTGAGGGAAAGAGAGAGAGAGCATGCACAAGTGGGGCAGACAGGCAGAGGGAGAGGGAGAGGGAGAGAGAGAACTTAAGCAGGATCCATGCTAAGCACGAATGCTGATGCAGGGCTGGATCCCACGACACTGGAATCATGACCTGAGCTGAAATCAAGAGTTGGATGCTCAACCAACTGAGCCACCCAGGTGCCCCAAGAATGAACTGAAATATTAATAATAATGTCAATACAATACAATAGAAGCTGCCTTTGTTGAATGTTAAGTACTAGTTGCTTTACGTGCATTTTTTCATTCATTCCTCACAAGAATTCTTTGAAATAGTACTGTTATCCCCACTTTCACCAATGAAGAAACTGAGGGTCAGAGTGATAAAACAATTTGCCCTACTCTGGGCTGATGGCTCAGAGCCTGGAGCCTGTTTCCGATTCTGTGTCTCCCTCTCTCTCTGCCCCTCCCCCGTTCATGCTCTGTCTCTCTCTGTCCCAAAAATAAATAAACGTTGAAAAAAAATTTTTTTTAAAACAATTTGCCCTAAAGTATAGCTAGTACATTTGAATTCAGATGTTTTACAGTGAATCTTGCCTCATTATTTATTTTGCATCTCAGGTGAAGGGTTCGGCAAGAAATAAAGCTATAAAAAGTCAAAATATCCTTAAATAGCATTTGTCCTATTTGTCAAGGTAGGGGTGTGGTAAGAAAGCAAATCCCGAAAGACCAGAAGTCCTATTTGACAGTGTAGGATAATTTTCAGCTAGAAAAACAAGCTAAGGCAAAATTCTACAGAATCTTTTATGCCCAGCAAGGGAATGTGAACAGTATGTGGCAGAGCATGGAGAAAATTTTTAAATCTCTGATTAGAAGAGTGATATGATGGATGTAACACGTACAAGGATTAGTCTAGCTGTGGTATGAAAGGCGCATTCAAACAGAGAGAGAATGGAGATAGAATGGGCATTGAGGAGGGGTACCTGTTGGGATGAGCACTGGGTGTTGTATGGAAACCAATTTGACAATAAATTTCATATTAATAAAATAAATAAAATAAAAATAAAAATATTCTGTTAGAGAGTAAAAAAAATCTTCATACGTAAATAAAATAAAATAAAACATAAAAAAGAAAAAAAAAAAAAGAAGAGAACACTTCAGCAGTCCAGAAGCATGATGCTCAGAGTCTGAGTTTCAGGTGGCAGCAGAGGGAATAAGAAGAGAAAAATATATATGAGACCCAAAGAAAAAGTAAAAGGAGGAAATAGCAGTGAGAAGCTTTGAAAGGTTTTTAATTCAGGAACCCATTATTTTTTAATGTTTTGGGAGACATAAAAGGTCTCTAAGCAAAAAAAAAAAAAAAAAAAATCATCTTCCAGCGCTTTTCTTTCCCATCTAAAGATTCTCAGTTTACAGAATAGTCTACTTTTATTTGGGGGTAAAAGTCCACATCTGTGCGTGCCAGGCTTGTGCTGGGCTATCTCATTACTGCTCCAGCCTTTGTGCCTCGAATCTTCAGATGGATGGCTTTTTCCATCATATATCATCACCACGACAGCACAGGCATGATCTACTACAGCAAACGCTGTAACCCTGATGATGTGGATGGTAGTAATAACACAGCCTACTCAGGGGAGCAAAAGGCAGCGGTGTGTGTGTGTGTGTGTGTGTGTGTTTTCTTAAAGGTAAACTGGAAAGGTGTGTGGGGGGGGGAAGTGAACTCAAAAATTAAATACTGCCTTTTCAGAGATTCAAAATAACTGCTGCAGTGTTGGCAAGAGGCAAAGTGATAAGGCAGCATGGAGAAATAGAGCGCTGTGGATAATACTGAAATTCACTCTGGGAATCACAGTCATAGAAATCAATTTTAAGATTAAAAAATTGAATTGGTAATTTTGACCCACACTGCGATTGAATTATGTGGATCGTGGCTCTTAATTAGAGTTGCATGCCCATCAAGTAAAACCCTCGGGTGTGTATGAAGCAAAAAAGAACATTTCAATGCCTTTTAAAAAGAAAAGACCCTAACTCTGTCTTGGAAAAATTATTTTTCTAAGAACTACCTTAATTTTAGTTTTTCTTTCTCAGACCATGAGAATAGTCCAAATTCCCGTTGATAATTAAAATACTATTGCAGCGTCTGAACTGAATACCAGTCACGAAAATTAATAATGCTATAGGTCTCAATTTTTCTATCTGAAACATTGACAAAGTCAGATTAATATTTTAGGATAAGGGCTGTGCCCTTTAATTGAGTCTCTCTGCATACCCGCTAAGCTGATTTGGTCTCTCCCTTAGCTAAACATCCCAGATTACTTAATTTTCAGATTTACAGCTGTGGCTTGTAAAGAGTTTTCTCTTCCCTCCCTTATACACAAATCGATTCCCCTTGGGTGCTGGTATCTTAATCATATAATCATTTGGGTTGGAAGGACCTACGCTGGGGCACTAATCTATCCTCGTGAATCACAGCGGGATTGATTTTATTATTACTAAGTCATTCCTGATCAATGAGTGTGGGGTTTCTGCCTTGAATCTCTCCAATGATGACGATTCCACAGCTTCCCCTGGCAGCTAGTGCCATTCCCAACTATTCATATTGTTATAAAGTTAGTCCTTATATTTAACCTAAATTTTCCCTTGTGGAATTGAAGCCTATTGCTTCTTGTTCTGTCCTCATTGACTAATGAGAATTGGTCCCTCTCCTCTTTATAACATCCCTTAACGAATTTGCAGACAGTTATGTTTCCCCCCAGTCTTCTCTTCTCCAGACAGAACATGCCCGCTTCCCTTAACCTTCCCACATAGGTCTAATTTTCCAAACCCTTTATCATCTTTGTGGCTCTCCTCTGAACTCTCTCTGTTCTGTCTATGTCTCTTTTGAAATGGGATGCTACAACCTAAATGCAGCATTTCACTGGAGGGCAAAACAACAGAAGGAAGCACAGAATAGTAGCTTTTTGCTGCGTATGACAATTTGTATTAACTACTTTACTTCCATTTAGTAGAACTAGTAGAAATTGCATGCATGTGAGTAGAATCTTGCCCAGGTCCTCCTAAATGCATGAGCTAAGGTAGTGGCAGATTCACTGATTTGCTCATATAATCCCTTAAGCAGGTCACTGCTAGCAAAAGTCTTATTCTGCAGAAGCATCCATGAGACTCTCTGAACTTGCATTCTTTTCAGGGCCTAACTCTCCTCCACCCCTCAAACCAGCAATAAGCAGCAAAACAGTAAACAGTCAAATGGTTAACAAATTAAAGTCTTAATTATCACTCATATTTGGTATACATGTGAATTCTTTGTCTACACATGATCAGAGAATCAAAAAAAAAAAAAAAACATACGAGAAAATGGAGGGAAAAATCAACATGTATTTTTTAAAAGGCAGGATAGTTTTAAGTTTTCCTCTCCTAGTTGGCTATTTATGCATCACTCAGATGTAGACTTTAAAAAATTCATGATTTAATACAATGACAATTTTTCCCAAAATGTCACTGCACAAAATAATAGCAGACCTCACAGAATGCCAGAATGCTAGTTCTGGAAGAGGTCTTAAAAATAACCCTCTTAGGAAACATTTAATGAAACTTAAAACCTAGAGAGATTAAATGAATTGCTTAAGATTGACTCCTAAAACTGATTCATTATTGAATGCATTTTTTAAAACAAATATGCAATTTATACCTAGTAAGTGCCAGCCAAGGACCTTAACATGAAATGTAAAATCAAATATGAGATACATCTTATGCTAAGGAGCTAGTTAGTTGGAGTTTCAGGACCAAAATCTATGTCTCCTGAGTGTGTATCACCATTTATTTACCGTTACAAAACACTGCCTGTCATTTGGAGTGCTAATCGCATTTCATTCTTTCTCAAAATATAAGAGGATTACATTGCCAAAGCACAACTACCAGATAAAGTTCACCTCAGTTGTGTTTGAAGAGAATCAAACACAGTTTGAAAGAACTAGTAGGACTTCAAGAGGTGTCATTGATTGTGTACTTCCACAACAACAAAAGCCACAATCTCATTTGGGGGAACATAGTCCAGTCTTCTTATAAATTTGGGGCGTGCTCTTAGATCCACGTGATTTAACTCATGTCTCCATAATCCAGTGTGTGCTTTGTAGTTTATGCTCAGTGGCCACGTCTTTCATTGGAAAGATAGATTGGAGAGTTAAGAAGGAAAATCTGTATTATAAAATTTAATGTGTATACACAACTCCCAAGGATCTTGCTAAAATGCAGAAATGATTGAGTAGCTCTGAGGTGGTACTGAAATTCTGCATTTCTAAAATGTTTCTAGGTGATAACAATGCTGCTTGTCTTTAGGCCACACTTAAAATATAAAAGGTTCTAGAGATAATTAGTTTAAGATCTATATGAATTGGACTGGATTCGAATCAGTGGAACTATCAATGCCCTGAGAAAAAGTAACCAGAAGGACAAAAAACTTTCACAGGCTTTTCAAAGGTAGTCACACCATATCTTCTCTTGCTTAATATACTGTTTCAACATGTGGCTAAATAGGAAGCTTGAGTAAAATGGGCTCTTCTATATACACCTTAAGAGAAAATTAAAATAGGGGCTCCTGACACGTGGGTGGCTCAGTCAATTATCTGACTCTTGGTTTCATCTCAGGTCATGATCTCATAGTTCATGAGTTCAAAGCCCACATCTGGCTCAGTACTGACAGTGTGGAGCCTGCCTAGGATTCTGTCTCTCCCTTTCTCTCCACCCCTCCCCTGCTCTCTCTCTCTCTCTCTCTCTCTCAAAATAAATAAATAAACTTGAAAAATTAAAAACAAAATAAAATAGGGGACACCTAGGTGTCTCAGTCAGTTAAGCATCTGACTTCTGCTCAGGTCATGATCTCGTGGTTCGTGTGCTGACAGCTTAGAGCCAGGAGCCTGCTTTGGACTCTCTCTCTCTCCCTCTCTCTGCCCCTCCCCTGCTCATGCTCTGGCTTTATCTTTCTCTCTTCCTCTCAAAAATAAATAAACAGTAAAAAATTTTTTTAAAGGGAGAATTAAAATAGGTAAATATCCTTCACTTATCCAAGTACAAAAAGCAACACATAATAGAGCTTGACTGATTTAATCTGGCTCCTTAAAACAGCATTAGGGTGATTTTTATATATTTTATGTAGAGGCTATTCATAAATATAAACGTGTTAATTTCAAAATCTTGAGTTTTGTAATTCTTGTCCTTGTCACTATTAATTTTATTGGTTTGGTCCACATGAAAATCACTTCATTATTTTATGCCATCTGTTATTTTAGATATTTTTATAAGATGAAAAATAAACCCAGTCAGTCATTTTGGTCAGTTCAGTCAACAAACCACTCAAATGGGGGGAAAATATCAATATATTGTGTTGTTTTGCTCAATGTCCACAGCATTTTTTAAAGTTTACAAGTTGGTTAGTTAAATCAGTTAGATTATCGTCCATTCACTAGACTCTGACACAACAGAATGTACTGTTCTCTGGAGCCAGATATTCCTGTAAGGATTGGATAAAATTCACCTAAAAAGATTTCCTAAAATGCCTGATTCTTTCTTATTCATCCATTTATTCATCATATATAATGGTAGGATGTCTACTTAATCAGAGATTTATTTTAGTCTTAGTAATAAAAATGGGTACTGGGAAATTGTTCAGTGGAGATTTGAAGTTATCTTGAAGAATATATTATTATTATGGAAGAATCATAATTGTAATGAGACAGTGTTTGGCTTTACAAAGACCAGGCAGAAAGAAACCCAGCAGCTTTCTTACATACCCAATCATTGCTAGGTAGAAACACTGCAAAAGAACCAAGGAGCCAAACAATAGGAAACTCTAATGTCTATTGCTCATTTCATGGGTTCATGGGTTCTGTTAATGTTTTATATTAATATAGAAACAGTTTTGGGGGCACCTGGGTGTCTTGGTAAGTTAAGTGTCCTACTCTGGATATCGACTCAGGTTGGGATCATGAAATGGAGCCCTGCCTCAGGCTCCATGCTGAGCATGGAGTGTGCTTGGGATTCTGTCTCCTTCTCTTTCTCTCTCCTTCTCTGCAACTCTTCTGCTTGCACTCTCTCTCTCTCTCTCTCTCTCTCTCTCTCAAAATAAATAAATATTTAAAAAACAGTTTTCAAAACATAAATTATATGAAATAAACATAATTTAGTAACCCAGAAATTTCTTCCAAACCACCTAAAGATTTGTTTTAAGCCTGGACTGAATTTATTATGTTTGACACTAATATTTTCCAAAAAAGCATTCATTCCTAAGGAATAGACTTCATGCTTTCCTTGCTTCATACAGTATCTAGGTCCTAGTACATACAGACATACAAAATAAATGGTTGTTGAATGGATAAATAATTATTACATCACAATCCTTTCTGTCAATTTTATTACCGACAAAAAGTTTCAGGCTGGCCACAAAAAGTATTTATGGTTGTTTCAATATAGTAAGTCTAGAATATTTAGGCACAAGTAAAGTAGATTCAAGATTTCTATAACAATATTCCTAAAATTGAAAAATAACCAAATACAGTTGTCAGGATGGGAAAATGAACAAATGGCTGTTTGTTTGTTTATTTGTTTGTTTTTCTCTTCAGTAGTAGATACTACAAGAAACCTTGATTCATATTCATGATTCATGATGATTCATCACTGATATAAAGAATCTATTTTAGTGAGTATACTTTTTTCTTTGTTGTTCATACCAAATTGTAATAAGAATTATTGACAGGAAGAAACCTGTAGTTATGGTACCAAGTTGTTTCTCAGTCTCCACAGTGTGCTTACCTCCACCACAATTCTGGAAACACTTGGTATCTCCACTATCAGCCTAATCTTGCCCCATTCTTAACTTTACTAGAAAACAGTTGAGTAATACAAGGTAATACCATTATTATCAGCATTAAGGCAGTCTTGTTCTTTGTACCCAATGTCTGTGAATATCAGTCCTAATGGTTGCACTTTCGCCTTGCTTTGAGACATAATCTACATTTTTATACCTTAGGCTTTTTGCTTAAAAATTTACTTAAATTTATGTTTTTAAATTATATTTGTAATATATGTTCATTGTATAAAATATTTTAAAATGTATAAATTGAAAGTAAAATTACCTGTAATTCTAGCAATTAGGCCCAGAACTTTTCCCTTGTGCTTAAATATGCCTTGATAACCAGACGAATTTTCCAGTCATGTTAAGACAAGGTATTGCCTATTCTTAGTGACTGAGAATAGCTCTGTATTTAATACAGTTCTTTGATCCCTAATCCCCATTAAAATACTTCTGTGAAGTTGCCTGCCTGTGTATCTGAATATAAAGCTTTTAAATTCCCAACCTCCAGATTAAGATTGTTGTATTTATATTAATTCTTACAATTTCTCAATATTGCTATCCTAGATTTCCACAACAATCTAATAATGTTGATTATTAACATATTCTTTTCTCCTCTGGATTCTGTAAATGGCAATGGACAACCTTCTCCCTAGGACCTGTCCCACTTCTTTGGTAGTACTCTCATTTGAATTATTCAGGGTCCTATCAGGAGATAGAATTTTTGCATGACTTTGAACAGGAGATTGGAGTGGTTGGACAGACTATAAAGCATATATCAAAGAGAACAGAAATAGCAGTTATATGGAACAACCACTACCTCCAGGGCTGATGTTGAGCACCCGAGTAAGGAACATATCTGGAAGAGGCACAACGCCAGGGCTGAGATCCAGACCTCCATGAAGGGGGTGAAACTTGGCCTCTTGGAGAATGGAGAAGTTGTTGAAATGCCATATCTCTAGTACTCACTGGAAAGCTACTAATGGGGAAGTGTCACATTTTAGAACTCATTGTGAAGCCACCTAAGTCATCTCATCCATGGGGAGGTGCCACCAGGAGTAGAACTCACTGGGAAACCATTCTTTGGGTTAACAGAGGAAAATGCCCACAGGGAGTGTAAAAGCCAGCCAAGAATATCGCATATCATAGTGCCTAGTAATGATGAACTTAACATCATGCAAGCTGGTGAGGGAGAAATGCTCCAATATCACAAGAAAGACAATGAAAGTGGATTTGGAGTTGAGAGAAAATGGATTGATAACTGAGACACCATTTGAATGTCAAATTATCCCAATCTGTCCCCAAGATAGGACATTTCACAGTAAAGAAACAGGAAAAAAAAATAAGTGGAAATTTTGGATCAGAAAAATACGATTTCTGAAACTTTAAAAATCCACTGCATATTTTTTTAGGAAATGGAAAACAGCAGAATAATGAAAGGTACTTTCATTAGAACATAATATCTAAGCAATATTAGATATTTCTACATATCTAATACAATGTTGTTTAGAAGTATTTTAAAGGGTTTCTTGGCATAAGTTGTTTTACATTTGCTTTACTTCTAGCTTTAGTTTATGTATCTCATTTTTTTCTCTTTGCATGTTTTGATTTGCTATAAGATTTTAAATGCTTTCTTATATATAAAAAGATTGAAATAAATACATGTCATAAATTATTTCAAATTACATCTAAATAGATATCAGGCACTTTCAAATTAGTGCTTAATATAATTTTTCTAAAATCTCATAACATTTAATGTAAAGCTTAAGAAACCAATTTTCCATATGTAATATTGGGAATATAGTTGTCATTCATGTTCTTCTCAATTCAGAGTTTGAAGCTGGTACAAAAATTTGCAATAAATATGAGAAATAAGTTTGATTTTTTTTCACCATGCAAATGCAGTTAAGAATAGAAAACAAGCAGGAATTTGGGGACGATGGTGGTGGTATAAGATTTCTAATCTGTTCACATATTCTCATAAAACCAGACAAAACAACCATATAAGAAAACTAAAAACCCAGGGATGCAATACGGCTCCTAGTTGGAATATAAACACACACACACACACACACACACAGAGAACTGTCTATCCTAACAATGAGAACAAGTTGGATAAAACCATCTAGCTTTGTGTTGTGTTTTACCATAACTACTCAGAAAAGGTAAAGACTCTAAAACATTACATTCCAGAAGATGCAGAAAGTTATGTATTTCCTAGCATAACTGATAGGCATAACTGATTTCAGGTAGAAAGAGGAAGGATTCTCTATAGAAGGTGAAAAGAAAGACCAGCCATACATTTAGCAGTATTTAATGTCAACATGTAGCCTGGCATGAAGGATTAGCCTCTAGAGGAGCCTTGGTAACATAATAAGTCGACATGCACAATTTCCCACAGACCTTCACTGGATGAACAAAGTTTACTGAATTTAAGCCTGATAAAAGGCAAGAGAGTTGAAATAACTCCCCCCCCCCCCCTTCAGTGCATTCTACAAGTCCATGTACATGGCAGGGCAAGAGATGAAGAAAATCTCTCTGAGGCACGGGGCACTGAGTAAAATGTAGTATATCTCTGAAGGCTGGGGACTCATCAGGATTGCTGAGAGAAATCCCTCTGGGGCAACAGAGCTTTCACCAAGGACATAGAAATGGCCCTCCAAGGGCTGGGGCCAGAGCAGCAGGGTGAAGAGAGTTCTTCTAAATCAATAAAAGCCCAGGAAAGGTCTAAGAAGCAAAGACAATTCCCCACTAGAACAACAACAACAACGAAAGTGGGCGGCTAGGTTATAATGCAGACAAAGGTCTCCTACAAATTTGAAGATCAGCTGCTGAGCTGGAAAGTATAAAGAGATATGCAAAGTCTCACAAGTGCTGAGACTCAAAGCTCTACTGAAAATAAAATCCTGATCCTGCTCTCAAAATATTTGAAGCATGTGGTGAAGTGAATCTAACTAAAGCTGTAATAAGGCTCAGACCCAGCTCAATAGCAGCTTAGATGGACTCAACCCTCATTACCAGCAGCCTTTCAGGAAAAGATACATGTCCTTTTCTGGAGTATGTATTATTTTCTTCACCTCTATTTTTTTATATACAGCTGTGTAGCATAATATCAAATTATGATACAGGCAAAGAAGCAAAGATATATGACACTTATTTAAGAGAGAAAAAAAACTTCAGAGAAAGAGACCTAGAGATGTGCAAGTGTTGGAATAAATAGATGAGGACCTCACTAAACTAACACATGTATGTTAAGGGATCTACTGGAAAATTGGGCAATGTGTTTGAATAGATGAGCAATTCCAGTAGATAAAAAGAAGTTGTGGTAAGAGGTAGAGGAAGAGAGTTCTGCTCTTCTCTTAAGGCAGTGATTTCCTAAAAAACTAATCCTTTCACAGACAAGAACTATAGCTGCTGGGAAAATTTAAAAAAAAATCAATTACCAAAGGGCTCTGCAAAGTGATCAAAGTATGTAGACTTTGGAAAGGAACTGAAACATTAATTTAGGGAAAAGCACATAGTGAAAAACGTTTATTTGTTTCTGTGGCCCTTCCTGGACAATAGCTGAAATTGTGGTAATGGTAGATGGAGATTAAAACTCCAACAGAAAGTTTAACATATTTCTGTGTGGAAAATCTAGGAGAAAATGGCCAGATAATGGGGGGATCCTGGAAAGGAGAAAGCCAAAAAAGGGAATCCCAAATTCTGTATGGAAACGATGCTCGTGTCTCTCACTGACTCCTGGACCTTGCATTCTTAACTGAGATATGAACCACCACCAAAACCAAGCATGACAGAACTTGAAGTCTAAGCCTAGACTAATTCACTTCCTGTTGAAATAAAAATTTCAATACTCATTGGAAGAATACTACAAAATTCAGAGTGTGCAATTTAATACTCACAATGTCAATCCAAAATTATCCAACATGCAGAGTCAAGGAAAAGCAAACCATTCGTAAAGGAAAAGACAATCGAAAGATGCAAACTCCAAATAACACAAATGTTGGAATTATCATTAAAAGGCTTTAAAGTGGGTTGCCTGGGTGGCTCAGTCAGTTAAGCATACAACTCTTGGTTTCAATTCAGGTCATTCTCTCACAGTTCATGGGATTGAGGTCCCCCGTGTCAGGCTGCAGGCTAACAGCATGGAGTCTGCCAGGGATTCTTTCCCTCCTTCTCTCTCTGCCCCTTCTCTGCTCATGCTCTCATGCTCTTTCACTCTCTCTCTGTCAAAAAAAAAAAAACTAAATAAACAAAGGAACTTTAAATTAGAAAAAAAAAGGGCCTTAAAACAGCTACTAAAAGTGCACTAAATAAAGTTAAAGATAATACATTCAGTGAATGTAAAGATAGACATGTCAACAGAGAAATTAAAAAAAAAGATTTTAAGTGGAAATTTTGGATGTGAGAAATACAATATGAAATAAAAAACCCACTGAATAAAACTGATAGGAAAATGAAAATTACAAAGAAGTCTGTGAAATTGGTGATAGCTTCAAAGACATTATGAAGTATCAGTGAAATGGAATCCTTAAAGTGCTGAAGAACTCTACTATTTAAATCATTACCTGTACGAAGGTGCAAAAAATGTATTAAGACAAATTTCCACAATAACTGGAGTTACTTTTCCAATTTCTAATCTCTTATGTCTGCATTTTTCCACCTTCAGGTCCCATGAGACTTAGTCTCTATTGCTCATCTCTTTGTTCTTGTTTTTATCAGCTGTCTTCCTGAATTCCTATAAAATGTTGGCTCACCTCACCCTCACAGTTCTTCCTTTTCAAAATTTCTTCCCTTAATTCTCGGTTTTCCTTGGTAGCATGCCTTCAAAACATTTTTTAAACTTATTTCAACCACTTTTCTAGCTGCTCTCAATGGGAGCCCTGGACCGTTCAAGTTACTCCATCATTCCTAGAATTGTTAAAAATCACAAAATGTAACTGAGTGAAATCTAAGAAAAACTAAATAAGTGAGGATATAGATCACAATCTTAGATTAAAGAATTCAGTATTATAAAGATAACAGCCCTCCCCAAATTCATGTTTAGATTTCTGAAATATATGTAGAAGTTCAAGAGCCAAGATGCTATTGAAGAAATAGGAAAAGGTGAAAGATATGTTAGCAGATATTAAGACAGAACATTATATGTGCTATAGCTATGAATACATTATAGTATCTGGAAATAGATCCATGGGATTTAACATTGACTGTAAACATTGTCTTATATGTATATGGGAACTTTATTTATGACTGAGGCTTTATTGTAAGATCAGTCAGAGTGGATTTTTCAGTAAATACTGTTAGCAAACCTGGGTAGCTCTATGAAAAATAATGAGATTGTGAATCTATGCAATTTAATACTCACAATCCTGCATCATTCCACACATAAAAAGCAAGTCTAGATGAGTTAACATCTTAATATGAAAGTCAAAACTACTCAGCTTTTAGAAAATGATATGGAATAATATCTTAATGACCTCTGCCTTGGTATGTTTAATTAAAAAAAACATCCAGAGAGTCCCAAATTAAGGGTTTTTTTCATCAATATATACCATAGTGAGAGATAGAAGGCAAGCTACAAGTAGAAGATATTTGAGACAAATATAACTGATGCAAGACTAGTATCTACAAGTCTGTGAAAAAGAGACAAATCAGTGAAACATTGGCCAAAATATTTTAGCACATATATATAGAAGACATTCAAAGACTTGGTAAATATATGAAAGCTAAGTACTCAACCTCAATTTAAATTCAGAATATGCCAATTAAAACCACAAATAGAATTTATTTCGGATCCACGAGAGTGGCATATAGCTATGTTGCGACTTTGTTAAATTAACACTTGGTAAGTAGAGCCCGACTATATTGGATGGTTCAACAAAAGGCCACAAAGGAAAGTGAAATAGAGAAGTTTATTACTCACAGTTTCTGGAGGAGGAGCTACACAGGGAGGTGGTGATAAGAAGCAGGCAGAAGGGAAAGTGGGACTTGGGGAATGTGCCTGTGGGCCATAGGGCCTGTGGGTGTGCTTTGGCGTTCCTGGGCTAAGGCCAGATTGGTCTGTTCAGACCAAAAAAAGTGGGGTTTTGGTAAGCTTCTCAAGCTCCTCTAAGGGGCACATGAGGGAAAACCCAAGGAGGTGGGGGTGAGTGCTAAATGACAATGGCGTTTATAGGAGTCATATCAGGCACTTACATTTACTTGTGACTCTGCACGCTGCTTTCTGGTGCATATGCTCCCCAAAGGGGCTACTGTCATCTCAAGGCCCCTGCAGGTCACTCAGCCACACAAAATGGATGCCAAGGCAACAATATTATGGAGTTGTTTAGCTAATTTCTCAGTAGTCCATTTTGTAATGCCTCAGGATCAAGAATAGCAGTCACTTGTGTAGAAAATATGTTAAAAGACATAGGTATTGTTTTCTGAGGCCACTGTAAAGCACCTATAACTAAGGCAATAATGATGAAACCTATGATGAATAGACTCTCAGTCATCGCCCATTGCCATAAGAACAAATCAGGGACCTCAGGGAGCATGGGGGAGGGTCATGTCTTTGGACACTGGGACTTATAGATACAAGTGGGGAGGAGTGGAGGCACTAATTTCTGATATCTGACATACCCACTGGCAGAGTAGATCCTTATTACATCAGGCCATGGGGGAGTGACAGCACTCACTGACTAGGCATAGTCAGTGGCATTCCATTTATCCCAGCTCTATCCAAAGAGGTGATAAATAATTGTTTCCTTTACTCCCAAACAATATTCTGGAAGACTCCCAGGTGGGGATATGTGCCCCAGGGACACAGATCTTATTTGAGATGGCAAATTGATTTCATTGGGCCACTGGCGCCCTCTGCTGGAACTGATAGGTATGCAACCACCATCATGGATACTTTCACTGGACTCCTGAAAGCTATTCATTCCTTCCAGAAATGCTGCTTCCCATCATGTAATCTTCTTAACCAGGTATGTGTTTGTCCCCTTTGGCCCACCAGCCATAATAGGCTTAGATTAAGGTACCCGTTTCATCTCTCAAGCTGTTTGGTCATGGGCTCTAGAACATGGTAATTTCCCTCTGGCTTTCTAGCCCCAAGCACCCAGACTTCTAGAGAGGCCTACTCAAAGACCTGTTCTTCAAGCTTTTAAACAATAGGTGGCCTCCCAAATGGATAGACGTTGTACCCCAAGCTGTAATACTGCTTAATTCCTTGCCCTCACATCTCTAAACTCTCTATACCAACTACCAGTCTTCTCCAAAGGCTGCCCTGTTAATACTGACAAGGAAATCCATTCCTCTGATATTAGAGAGGATGTTATTAACATCCGCTTACCACATAAAAGTTCTGCTTACCATTTTGATCCTGGTTGGGAATCCAAGAAAGGAAGGACGGTGAGGTCAAGATGAGTGTTCCCTGGTTAATGTCTTCATTTCAGGCTCCCTGAATCTTGTTAACTTCTACCGCTCCTCTTCAGATTTCTGTACCGTCTTTTCTGTTTTCTCTACACCTTAGCTACACTCTTATACATAGACCCATTATTCAACCCTTCTCAAATTGTCATAATTTAATTGTGTCACTTTTCATGCTGCAACAATAATGTATATTTATTACAGTCATACTAAGGACCATGGGACTATTCAAAAGAATAAGACCATCAAATTTATTAAAGAATACTTTCCAAGGTTTACTCTTTTTTTATTTATTTTTTATTTTTTTAATATGAAATTTATTGTCAAACTGGTTTCCATACAAGGTTTACTCTTAAGTGGGGGTTTGGGGGTGGGGAATCAAATCAAGAGTAGCTTAATTCCAGGCACATTAAAGTCTTATATATTCATAGCTAACTAAGTAAATAAAAAAATGCTTTGATATACTAAATGGTAGTTTTTGTTGTTTGTTTCTGTTTTTTTTTTTTTGTTTATTTATTTTGAGAGAGAGAAAAAGAGAGCATACAAGTGGGGAAGGGGCAGAGAGAGGGAAAGAGAGAGAGAGAATCCCAGGCAGGATCTGCACTGTCAATGCGGACACGGGGCTCAATCTCATGAACTGTGAGATAATGACCTGAGCTGGAATCAAGAGTCAGAGAATTAACCAACTGAGGCCTCCAAGGGCCGTTGTTTCTGTTATTTTAGGCCATACTGTGACATTTCCTGCAATGATAGCTAGGGACTTCTTGTTCATTCACTTACTCATTCATGTAATATGCTTGACATAACAAAGTTTTTCTGCATAGAAGAGTCAATCAGCTTTTAAATTTGAAACTTCTGTGTCCCTGAGTACTCATGACCAAAATACCTCAGGGTTTCACTGACCTCCTTATATGAAAATATTTCAGAAACTAGGAAAATATTGAAAGTAAAAAGAACTTGAATGGTGAAAATATGAACTGAACTATGGCTTCTGAACTACAGCTTTGTGGTTGCATATTTTTCAAAATGGTATGATTACTAGACATATTTAACAAGTCTTAGGATGGAAATGATCTCTAGCCATTTCCAAGAAACTTCCCACCAAAAACAAAATCTTGACTTCTTCTGTTCAACAGAATATGAAAATAAGGAAAATACCTATCTAGTAAAAAATAGGTCTGAGACAACTTTTTTTTTTAATTTTTTTTTCAACATTTATTTATTTTGGGGGGGGGCAGAGAGAGACAGAGCATGAACGGGGGGAGGGGCAGAGAGAGAGGGAGACACAGAATCGGAAACAGGCTCCAGGCTCCGAGCCATCAGCCCAGAGCCTGACGCGGGGCTCGAACTCACGGACCGTGAGATCGTGACCTGGCTGAAGTCGGACGCTTAACCGACTGCGCCACCCAGGTGCCCCAGGTCTGAGACAACTTTAAATGACTGCAGCATAGGGTAAGAACAGTAGTAAATTTCCCACCATTCACTCATTCATTTAAAGGATATACGGGGCGCCTGGGTGGCTCAGTCGGTTAAGCGTCCGACTTCAGCTCAGGTCATGATCTCGCGGTCCGTGAGTTCAAGCCCCGCATGGGCTCTGTGCTGACCGCTCAGAGCCTGGAGCCTGTTTTGGATTCTGTGTCTCCCTCTCTCTCTGACCCTCCCCCACTCATGCTCTGTCTCTCTCTGTCTCAAAAATAAATAAACGTTAAAAAAAATTTTAAAAGATATTCATGGAAGGTTTTCTACACGTAGACACATTACTAGAGATTGGAATATAGTAATGAATAGAATTAGTTGCCTTCATGGAGCTTACATTGTAGGGTTGGAAACAGGTAGTAAGCACAGTAAAAAATAAAATATGTTATATTGATGAAAACTTCTAAAGAATATTATGAAGTATTAGCTACAGAAGAACAAAGTTTTAGGGCAATTATGGAGAATTTCAGTGAAAAGTTGATTTTCTTTAACATTTTTACTTACTTTTGAGAGCAAAAGAGACAGTGTGAGCAGGGGAGGGGCAGAGAGAGAGGGAGACACAGAATCTGAAGCAGGCTCCAGGCTCTGAGCTGTCAGCACAGAGCCGACACGGGGCTTGACCCCATGAACTGTGAGATCATGACCTGAGTCAAAGTCATGACCTGAGCCAAAGTCATGACCTGAGCCGAAGTCAGACGCCTGACCCACTTAGCCACCCAAGCACCCCAAGGTGATTTTTGAGTAAACACGTTGAAGATATCTGTGTGGAGAACACTGCAAGCAGAAGGAATAATGAGACAGTAGAATGACCTTACAGTGGAAGCATGCCTGATGGCTGCATAGAACCAGGGGAGACTAGTGTGTTTGGAGCAGAGTGAGCAGTTAGAGATGGGTGAGGATAAGCCATGCAGGTAAACAGGCCAGGTCACAAGGGCTGTGTAGATCATTGTAATAACTTAACCTGTACTCTGAGTGGGATAGGAATCCATTAAAGGGGTTCCAGCAGAGGATTCACACAATTTGGCTTGTGCTTTAACGTATAAACAATAAAACAGACTGTAGGGAAAAGAAAGGTAACAGGAAAATGGCTAAGATACTGCATTTATTTAGGTGAGATGTGTTCTCCAAACATGGAGAGGTATGAGATAGAGAACAAGTAGAAATAAAGAGAACTTAGAATTGAAAATGAGGAAAGACATGGGAAAGCTATCAGTGAAATGAAAGTCAAAGACTGGATGAGAATTGGGGTTGTTTTGTGGATGTAGGCGTGCTCAGATACCGACATTTGGGACCACTCCTGATATCTTGTTGCTATGGCCCATGATACTGTGGAAATGACACTATGATATACCCAGACCTATGACACAGTCCCAACGGGGAAAGGAATCCAAAGCAAATGGAGATTAGGTTTCTAATTGAGACAATTTATACAATTTTTGTTCAACTATAGAAAATAGAAGTTATTTTTTTTGACACCTGTATTTGTAAGTAGAGATTTATATCTGGTATGTATGTATATTTGTAATGTGTGTCTAAGGCTTCAAAAGAAGTCTTGGAATGTATACTCTCTAAACTGTCCCTAATGGTTACCTAAGGGTTAGACACTACAATTGTTCAGGGAGTAGAATATCCAAAGAAAGCTAGATAATGAAGGAGAGGTTTTGTTTGTTTGTTTGTTTTACTATATTTTTACAAGGTTCACATAAGAGTTTTGTAATTCAAAAAGAAAAAAAAGGTTGGAAAAAAATTATACTTTTCTAGAATGTGTTATAATGGTTCTATTGCTAGATTTACCTTTTTAAACATTAGTATTCTACAGTGAATATCATATACTCTGCAGATTTGAATACATTCCAAGTTACTTAGATATTTTTTAAACTAAATAGGACTCAAATTTTGCCCAGTTACATGTTTTTCTCATTAACTCTTATTGCCCTGAGCATCCTGTTCCCATTATAATTGTTGTCAATGACTGAGGTAAAGTAGCTATTAAGAAATTCAACCCTCACCTTGATGCATTCTGCTTTTCCTTCTGTCCCTGAAAAGTAGCAAGCCCACCCTTTCTCCTGCGTGCTTTGACTTTATAATCACTTCTAATCTCTGACATGCTTCCCTTTATATCCTTTGCTAATGGTAACCTGTTATAGCTTCACTGTTTTATATGTCCCCTGGATGCCCTTACTAATTATTTTTTCTTCGAGCATCATATTTTTAAACTCACACTTATTCTCCATACGATTGTCTTCTTTCTTTTATTCAGTTGCTTTTTTTAATCTTCTCCTTAAATAGAGAGGAAATCTTTAAAAAGAACAAAAATAAGACATTTTCCAAGGAGAAAGTTCTTTCTTCTTTGTTTCTTGGGTAATGAAATGTAGGTCTATTTAGTTTTCCTTGCAGGAGTAGTCTACCTCTAGTATGCATTCTCTTTCAAGTCAGTAAGACAAGTTTTTCTCATTTTGTACCCCACACTGTCCTTGTTACTTAATCAATCAACAGGAAATACCCATACAGAGGTCAGGGGAGCTATAATTTTATTATGAATAAGAAAAAATTTAGAGTTATGGAGGAAATTTTTTTTTTGAGCTGTGTGTAAGTAGTACAGTGTGAAGTTTGGGTTGCCACTCAAAATGCCTTCTAGGTCCTTCTAATTTCTTAAGAGGAAGGAACAGAAGGGGTAAAAAAAAAAAGTGAATCTGGGAGAAGCTGGTAAATAAAGGGCATTCTATCATCTAGCCACAATGTACAAAACATAAGCAGGGTGTGAGGAATTGAAAGAATCCAAGCAACTTAAATAGACTAAAAAAAAAAAATGAAGGAGTTTGAAACATTTCCTTTGGAACTGGCAATGTATATAATCTTGTCTACATAAAAGTTTCTGCTGTTTTTGTTTGTTCATTTGATTTAATCTCTCTGCGGTAATTTACTTTCATCTGGAAGCTTCTGAAAGAGCTATGCTTAAACTTTAATATATCATATTCAACTCTGGAAGGCCAAGCAAGAAGATATTTTCATGGAAGTAATATATGTATGTTTTAATATAATTTAGTACTGTTTTAGGTTCATAGCAAATTTAAAGGAAAATGCAAAGAATTCCAATTCCCATATATCCATGACCCCCTCACATGCACAGTATCCTTCCCCCATCAACATCTTGTACTACTAGAGTAGTACATTTTTTTTACAATCAATAAACCTACATTGACAGGTGCTTATTACCCAAAGTCCTTAATTTACATTATGGGTCACTCTGGATGGTATACATTCAATTGGTTTGGGCCGATGTATAATAGCATGAATCTACCATTATGGTATTGTACAGAATAATTTCATTGCCCTAAAACTCTTCGGTGCTCTTCCCTTTCATTGTCTCCACTCCCCTAACCCCTGTCAACCACTAATCTTTTTACTATACCCATAGTTTTGCCTTTTTTCCCCAGAATGTGACATAATTGAAATCCTACAGTATGTAGCCTCTTCAGATTGGCTTATTTTACTTAATAATATGTATTTAAGGTTCTTTCATGTCTTTTTGTGGCTTGATAACTCATTTCTTTTTAGTACTTAATTCTATTGTCTGGATATACCACAGTTTATTTATCCATTCACTTGCTGAAGGAGATCTTGATTGCTTCCAGTTTGGGCAATTACAAATAAAGCTAGGTATCCCTGTGCAGGTTTTTATATGAACATAAGTTTTCAACTCATTTCTGTAAATACCATAGAGTATGTTTGCTGATCATATGGTAAGACTAAGTTTAGTTTTATAAGAAATTGCCAAACTGTCTTCCAAAGTGGTTGTTCCATTTTACATTTCCACCAGCAATGAATGAGGCTTCCTGTGGTTCCATATCCTTGCCAGCCTTTGGTGTTGTCAGGATATTTTTATTAGAGCTTCTTAAACTACATTTATTTTTCTTTACTCAGTGTTAAGAATGTTATCCTCTGTGAATAGATATTTCTTTGTCAGTGTGGAGGTAGGGCAGAGAACAAGTGCAGTGTGACCAGTGTCCATGCTAGTGAGTAACCAGTGGCCTAGGTTACTAATATCGAATAGAAAATACCTGAATATCTAAATTTGACTTAATAAAAACACCCATGCCAACAAGTCTGACTTTAAATACATCATTGTGAAACTCAAATGGGCCCACGGTGCTCCTGGACCATCCTAGCACAATTCTTTGGAAGACGGAAAATCTTTCACCCTCCTTGGTGAATATTTTTTTCTTCTTTCTCCTCAAATCCCCAACACCATTCCCATTCTTCTCTCTTAGTTGAGGACATTGCATCCTAATTTTCTGATTGCTTAAAAACAACCAGGAGAGAAATTTTACCAGCTCCAATTACCAAATGTGACACCAGTCTCCATCTGAATGCATATACCTAAATTTCTGTCAGTTCTTCCAGGTGGACTGTCCATGTTTGTACATAAAGCCACATTTTCTTTTGGGCGCTAAAGTCCCTTTCACATATTTAAGGATTTTACTTTTTTATGTGGCCCCATTCTCTCTCCCTTGAATCATCAATTTCCCCTTTTTGACAAATCTTTATGAGTAGTAGATATGTGTAGATATAGATATTTCAAGTATGTACATATATACTTACATAATTATATATGTGTATATAGTGCACATAAATGTCTTTATAAGTAGTATACCTATATATGTAAATGTACACACATACATGCACATACACACACATGCCCCCACACATGTATACTTCTTTCCCATTATAAACAAAAGTTCCTCAACCTCACACGCCATTTCAGCTATTGCTCCCCTTTACAGCAAATTCTTAAGAGAATTGTTAATAGTAATGGTCACTCTTCAATTCCTCCTTTTTTTTTCATTCTTTGTTGAAAATACTCCAACCTAAGCTTCTGTCCCTGGAGTGTCACTAAAAATGTTCTTATTAAGATCAGTGAACTCCACAATGCTGAACCCAATAGTTAAATTTCAATCCCCGTATTTTGTAAATTAAAATCAACTTTCAATTTTCAACACAGTTAATTAACCCCACTTGTTTGAAATACTTTCCATTTCAGCTTCTCTATATTATTAACTCTTTTTTTCTTATCTTACTGACTTCTCCTTTTCTGTCTTAGTTGGTCACCTTGTATCTATCAGACTTCTAAATATTTGAATTCCTCAGATCTAGGATCTATCCCCTTTCCAGTCATTTTTTTTTTTGTGGTCTCATAGATTTCCACAATTTGAAATTCCCTCTGTATTAAGAAGGCTTATGATGGGGCGCCTGGGTGGCGCAGTCGGTTAAGCATCCGACTTCAGCCAGGTCACGATCTTGCGGTCCGTGAGTTCGAGCCCCGTGTCAGGCTCTGGGCTGATGGCTCAGAGCCTGGAGCCTGTTTCCAATTCTGTGTCTCCCTCTCTCTCTGCCCCTCCCCCGTTCATACTCTGTCTCTCTCTGTCCCAAAAATAAATAAACGTTGAAAAAAAATAAAAAATAAATAAATAAAAAGAAGGCTTATGAATTTAATATCTTCAGTTTGGATGTCTGATCAAACCTCTAGATTTTAATATGCAACTGTTTACTTGACATCTCCACATGGATGTCTAATGATCATCTCCAACTTAATATGTCTATAGATGAAAGTTTTATTCTCTCCTTAACTTATTCCAAACTGTTTCTCTCCTAGTCTTAACAATCTCTTTAAATAGTGACTCCATTTTCCTGAAGTTCAAGGAAAAATTCTTAATCTTTGGCTCATCCTCTTTTCCTACACTCTTCATCCAATCTGTTAGACAATCTTACCAATCATTTTTGAAATGTACACTAAACTTGACCAGTTTTCATCATCTACTACCACCTTTCCAATAATAAGAGTTGATATTTATTGAGCTCTTGCTGTGAGCCAGGTGTTTGTCTAAGTGCCCATTGAATAAATTGCCTCATTTAATTCTCATAATGAATGTATGAAGTATGTACCATTATTATCATCAGTGTATCATAGATGAGATGAGAATTAAAATGTTTAACCCAAGTCACACAGACAGAAAGTATAAGAGCCTCAGAGACCTTGCTCATAGATCTCCATTGGAAAGATAGCTCAAATTAGAACTGTCCAAACCTGGGATACCTGGGTGGCTCAGTTGGTTAAGCGTCTGACTCTTGGTTTCAGCTCAGGTCACGATCTTGCAGTTTTGTGGGTTTGAGCCCCACATCGGATACTGCACTAGCAGCACTTCTTGGGATTCTCTCCCCCCTACCCCAGGTCTCCCTCTCTCTCCCTTTCTCCGCCCCTGCCCCACTCACATGCTGTCTTTCTCTCAAAATAAATAAATAAACTTAAAAAAAACTGCCCAAACCTGAACTCTTGATTCCTACCTCCAAACAAACTTGCTTCTCCTATATTCTTCCATATCTCAGTAACTAGAAATTCCATCTTTCCAGTAATTCAGGCCATAACACTTGTAAACATCCTGAGCCCTTTGTTTTTTCCTCTCACATACAATACTTAATTTATCATTAAATTTCATCAGCTCTACCTTTGAATTACATCTTATCTTTATTGCTAAGCCCACTGCTACCATTCTGGTTCAAGCCAGACAATTGGAGTAGTTTTCAACTACTGAATGTTTTTACTATCAATTCCTTTAGTCTATTCTCAGTATAGCATCCTATGTTATTCTTGAAAATGTGAGTCACATAATGTAATTCATTTTTGCTTGAAACCTTCCAATGGTTTCCCAACTAATCAAGAAAATCATATAAATTTAGCAACAGTAACAAAGCCCTACATTGTCTATCCCATTTCTCACCCTCTGTCCTCACCTTTTCCCACTCTGCCACTCACTTTTTTCCAGCCACATTGACATTCTTTACATTCATCAAACACTCTCCATGCTTCCTGTTACCTTTGCCCCAAATAATCATCCCCTACATATTTCTTTGGTTACCATCTTCATTACTTTAATATCTCTACTGAATCTCAGATGATCAGAGAGACTGTCCTGGACCACACTGTCTAAAATAGCCTACTATCTCAATGCTATCACTCTCTGTCCTCTTATCATGTTTCCTTGTTTTTGTTTCTGTTTTTGTTTTTGTTTTGATTTGTTTTGTTTTGTAACACTCACATCATATGGATAGTATATATTTGTGGGACACTTTTTAGGATGTAAACTCACAAGAACCATTATTTATTATGAAATCATTTGACATTTGATTACTGTCTGGTCTATACACATTTGCAATGTATATTTATTAAATAATAAATGTAGTATTTGCTGAAACATCTTCCCACTCTCCTACTTGAGTTTTTAGAGCATTTAAGAATCAACATAATGTAGAAGAGGTTGTTCTTTGCTCTACTCATTCAAAAAAAGTTTCTTTTCCTAAATAAGACAACCACTCATGATTGCTATGATGGTGACTATCTTTGATGAGGATGATCATTGGAATGGGCATCAGCCTAGGCTCTCACAAGTCTTTTTTCACCCACTAGAAGACATTACAAACCAAGGACAGAGCAGATGGCATGGAGAACTGCTGACCTAGAAGCCATATGTGAGATTCAAATAGCTGTGGCATAAGTGTCCTGGATATTGCATTTTATTAGCATATATCTAAGGACAACTAAAAGTCACTTCCTTAGATCAAGAAGAAAAGATTTTTTTTTCAAAGTTTATTTACTTATTTTGAGAGAAAAAGAGAAAGACATAGTGCAAATAGGGGAGGAGCAGAAAGAGGGAGAGAGAGAATCCCAAGCAGGCTCCACACTGTCAGCACAGAGTCCAATACAGGGCTCAAATTCACAAACCATGAGAACATGATCCAAACCTAAATCAAGAGTGGGATGCTTAACCAACTGAGCCACCCAGGTGTCCCAAGGAGAAATGTTTTTATATGGCATAAGCTATGTTATAAGGGCTTCAATACTTGGGTAGTTCATTGCTGGGGTACTAAGGAGGTCAGTGGATACAGATGTATAGCCAGCCAGATGTGGGTATAAGAGATAACTAGAAGACACCTGGGTGGCTCACTTGGTTAAGTGTCTGATTCTTGAGCTTGTCTCAAGTCATGACCTCATGGCTCATGAGATCAAGCCCCTCATCAGGCTCTGCACTGACAGAAAGAAGTCTACTTGGGATTCTCTGTCTTCCTCTTTCTCTCCCCATCTCCCCATCCCTGGCTCAAGCACAAGGGCATGCTCTCCCTCAAAATAGATAAATCAACTTAACTAGATAGATAACTAGAGGGGTGCCTTGGTGGCTCAATCAGTTAAGCAACTAATTCTTGATTTCAGCTCAGGCCATGATCTCATGATTGTGAGACTGAGCCCTGTGGCAGCATAGAGGCTGCTTGGGATTCTCTCTCTGTCCCCTTCCCACCCTTCTCCCCACTGTGCTTTCTTTCTAAAATAAAAAAGAGAGAGATAACTAGAAATCTTAACTCAAATCTTAATCCATGTCCACCTGGATATCCAAATGGTTGATTTTTTGCTAATGTCTCCAGGAGACACAGCCCTTACAGGACAACATAGTCATTTATATATTCAGCACCTATGATGTCAACAGGATGACTGAAAAGATAAAGGTGGAATCTAGAGGGAAATTTCTCAGGAGCTGCAGATAAGTTTACAGCAGACTGTCTTAGCGTAGCTGAAGAGTCCTAGGAAGCTGTTTTTTTTTCCTTCCTATTAACTCCAATATTTGTTTATTTTTTCATTCAAAAAATAATATTGTTCATCTATTATGTGCCTGCCATTCTTTTAGGTACTGGGAATAGAGGAAATGAAATAAGAACAAAATCTTCTTGATTTTATGAAATTTGCTTTTTATTGGTAAGAAAGAGACAATTAAAAAATTACTTACTATTCTAGATAATTAAAAACGCTAAGACATAAAACAAAGCAGAAGTAGAGTGATGGAGGTGGAAGAGTGTGAGAAAAGACCTCCTTAAAGCCAACATTTGGGTGGAGACCTGAAGGAAAGGAGAGCATAAGCTATGTAATAGTTGAGTCAACAAGATTAGTACATGTAGGTCTTAGGCAGTTTAAGCTAATTCCTCCTCATAATTCATAATTTTTCTATTTCTGATCACACAACTTCTATACTGAGATAGTTCTTCAATGATAACAATGTGTTGAGAAAAATGGTAGTAGAAGTTTTACTTTCAATGTTCCTGAAAGCAAACTCAATTGATTGCTTCATGCGAAAAATGTTGCTTTCTGGAGACTCTTTAGATTCATAGAGCCATGGTGTAAATATATCTGTGGATCATTTTCCTTTTTATATTTCCAAAAAATGAGCTTCTAATCATTGTCAAGCTGAAATGAGGCTTTGTTTCACCACTGACATGATTGTGCTGCATGAATATAGCTTTGTATATTTTCAGTAATGTATATATTTTTTTTGCTTCTAAAATAAAAGTAAACACTTTAGGAATACATTAAAAAAAACTAAAGAAATTTGTGTCTATAAATATATTAAGAGATATACAAAGGTTTAAATTACATCATTAAGCCTGCTCACTAGCACTATCTCTTGGCTCTGTTTTCTTATGTGGTGGCTCTAATCTCAAGCAGCCTCTCATGATGACAAAATAGTTGCCATCAGCTCTAGCCTTATATCCTATTTCTCAGAATGTGCAGTAAAATAAGAACACTATATCCCTGTTAACTCCAACAAAAGTCTAAGAATTAAGTCTCAGGCTCTGATTGCTCTGGCTTAGATTTTGTATGCACGTCTAAAACAATCACTATGACAAAGACATGCAATGCTTCAATTGGTTGGGCATATATATGCTTACACTGCATCAAAATTCATGGACTGAGAATAAGTTAATTCTTATTCTTTTGAGAATAAATTACTTTTGGTCTCAACAAAAGCCAGGTGTTTTTACCAAAAGGTGTAATGTTTTCAAGTAAACAGATGCTCATACACTTACCCTTAGTACATTATATACAGAACACTACTTTCAAGAATGTAATGAACCCAAAAGATCAATCCAATCTCTCTCACTGTCTTCCTCTCTCTCTATTTCTCTCTCTCTTCCACACCCACACTCACACCACTACCACCTCCTTACCAACACCCTCTTTACTATCTCCCCATTTTTCTAGGAATGGAAGCATCATGTCAAAAACATCTAATTTAAGAATGAGATGGAGAAGGAGAGAATTATCAGTATGAATTCATTAATATCCCTTGATATTTCAGCCCTCAAATAAGAAAATAAAACCATAAGTTTTGCTAGTTATAGTTCTGTCTGAATCAAAAGTATATAGTGAGAAACTAAATGTTTTTATAATTACTTTTATACCAAAAATTTAGATAATAGAGATTTCACCCTGAACCATTGCTTGATACTACCCATGAACTGACTTTAACCATTGCTATGTAAGTCTAGTAGACAAACTGATGGTAAAGCTTTGCAGAAGTGAATTTGCTCCCCCCTTTTGCCTTTTCTTCTTCTTCTCTTCTTCTATTCCCTTAACTCTCTAAACAATTTGGTCCTAAAGCATTAAGTGGGGCACAGCAAGATAGAATGGGAGGTTGGGAAGAGGATCCATGGTAACCAAAAGAAGAGTATAAAATCCAAAACAGTTGTTAGAAGTGCATCCACAAGGAGAAGATAGAGGCCAACACAGGAAGATTGACCAAATAAATAAATATTAATGGAAACCAGCTTTTTTACTATGAGAGATAAGTGAACAAATATCTAGAGGGAGAAAACAAAAATGAATACTGTTGTGTCAGATTGGAAATGGAACTACTGGAGTTTTTGTTTCCATTGTTTCTATGAATGAATGGATGGATAGATAGAATAGATGTAATTGTGTCTGTGTATTCATACGTATGTGTATGTATGGGTGTGTATGTACACACACCTTTATTTCCCAACTTCTGTCAACTGAGAGGGCTTAGAAGCATACACACTGCCCAGATATTGGTTTCAAAACCACTCCTTACCAAAAGGAATCAAATATACATGGAGATGGCTAATTTTAGGTATTGGGCAGAAAAGTGGAAAGTAAGCCCAGACCATTTTATTGTGCCAGAAATGTAAAACATTTCCTTATTTTGATGGATTTATTTTGGCTGTGTAAGACAAATGATTACAAGAAATAAATCTTTAAGAAATTTTGAGTACATCATATCAGCAACTTATTCTCAAATAGTTTTGGGGGAAAAAGCTTTTTGTACTGTATTTCCAAGTTATTTATAAGTCTATGATTTTTAATGAAGTATTGAAAACCATGAAGGTCTATTAGTGTGAGAGCTAAAAAGGATATTGGAAATAATTTAAACTGTTTCTACTCCTGAGAGTAACTCAGGCAGTCGTGGTGTAACCCAACAGAATTCCCTAGCAGATATTCTTACAAAATTCCCATGAAAAGACTTACCTTAAGGAAGAAGGAGCAGGGGGATAGGGAAGGAGAAGAGGAGGTATTCCAAGTGTAGCATGATACCTGTTGTTTGAATCAATTCACTTGGACTTTGGGTCCATTGTCTTAATAATATAAGTAAAGATTACAAATAAGAATTGAAAGAATAATTTCTCCGAGACTCTGAGAAACCTGTTGATGCCAGTAGCTCTGTTGCTTTTTTTCTATTTTGATCCCTCTACTAGATCTCAGCCAAAATGTGGGAGTTAGTCTTGATTCTTCTCACTTCTTCCATATATTCAGTAACTATGTCAAATCTTCCTCTTTTTTTTCTGAGCTCCTCTATTTCTTCTATCTCTATTTTCTTCTCCTAATGAAAGCTACTATAATGTTTATTTTGGGTTCCTGGACACAATGCCAACGCGCGCGTGCGTGTGTGTGTGTGTGTGTGTGTGTTTGTAGGGAGGCTTCCCACACAACACTAAGCAATTCTCGGACACCAACTGGGTGTTTTACAATTCAACTCAATTTGACACTATCTACCTGAAGGTAGCATCAGATTCCACTGGTTAGGAACTTAATCCTACAAATCCTACAAGTCTTCCCCATCCACCACTTCAGATGCCAGTAACAAGCCCAAATTATTACCTGTATTTCTGACAAGCTGGCTATAGATTGAAGATTCCAATGGCCCCCTTCTCTTGAACTTCAGTGGCCAGTACAAGTTGTTACCTTACTGTACTCTCTACTGTCTATAGATCAGAGATTCCCACAACCTCATCACTGGGTCTGATTAATTTGTTAGGGTGACCCACAGAACTCAGAAAATCATTTTACTTACTAGATTACAAGTCTATTATAAAAGAGTATAACTCAGGAACAACAGATGGAAGAGATGTCTAAGGCAAGGTGTGAGAAGAGACATGGAGCTTCCATGCTCTCTCCAAGTGCCACTCTCCCAGTACCTGTACTTGTTCGACAACCCAGATGCTCTCCAAACTCTGTCCTTTCAGGTTTTTATGGAGATTTCATTACACTGTAACTTTATATTGAAGCATTGGCTATTGGTGATTGAACTCAATCTCCAGCTCCTCTCCTTCCCTGGAGGTCAGAGGATAGGACTGAAAATTACAAACATCTAATCACAAATTTGGTTACCCAGGAAACTAGCCCCCATCCTTAGGTTACCCAAGGGCTTTCTGAAAGCCAACTCATTAACATAACAAAAGACTCCTTTATTGCTCTTTTCACTTAGGAAACCCCAGGGGTTTCAAAAGCCTGATTCCAGAAACAGGGAAAAGACCAAATATATATTTCTCAGTATAAATTGCAATATTGCAATATCTTGTTTGGGAGTAAGAATTCCTGTCCCCATTAAGATTCTTCTAGCTGGACTAAGAATAAAATTAACATGAGACAGATTAATAGGAGAAAATAAAATTTAATAGCAGTAGTTACTAGGAATCCACATAGACATGGAAATTCCAAAGACTGTCAGGCAAAATATGGAATATATATGTCATCCTGAGCTAAGGAGAAGGGGTAGAGGTCTGGGATTTCAGAGGGAAGAAATACAATTCAGAGGACAATGCAAAGAAAAGCAGATATTTAGTAATGTAGACGGTTGTCCTGCCATACAGATGAGTCACTCAGGTAAAATTTATCTTCGTAATAATCTTTATTTTGAGAAAGACCCCCAACTTAGATTCTTCTAATCTAAAGGTGTAGCCAACAGGCAGGGGTGCAAGAGCACTTCGTTTCAGAGGTCCGAAACAGACCAGCTTCTGCCAGTTTCCACTGGCAAAATCCAAAGACAAAGAAATGACAGCTGGTGAAACAAGAAAAGAATTTACTTCAGTGAGGCCAACACTGGGAAGGCAGTGGACTAGCTTCTTAAACACTGTCTCCAGAATGTCCAAAATACTTCCAGGTTTATATAAGGAAAATGTGGGGCAAAAGTCAGTGGCATGTGCAGGTAGGCAGTGAAGGTCAAATCAATCACTGTCTTGGAGTCAAATCACAAGGGGTCTTGCAGGCTCACAGCAGTCCTTATAGCTTGAGGGGGTAGTTTTGATTCCTATTAGGGACTGTTTTGCCTTCAGGGTCTTCTCCTTGAGCCAGCCTATAAGCTGGAAGAACCCAACCAGAAAGTTTGAGGTCAAACTGGAAGTAGCTAAAATCCTCTTTCAAAGGGAAAGACAAAAGTTTCTCTTGAGCACACAGGGTCAATATTAATTTCAGCTCAAAATAATTTTCATGCCAAAGTGGCCCATCTTGGGATGGCCCTCCCTTGGCCCCTACTATCTCATTTGGAGTTTTTTGAAACTTCCTATCTTCTCCTCAGTCCAATCCTGGCTCCCTGATAATTTATTCTCCATACTGTATCCAAAAGGCTCTGCCACACACATTTTCATTCCAAGTTTTTGATGCCATTCAACTTAATTTGAATAAAAATCTGATTCTTTAACATGATTTATAAAACCATATATAATCGAATCTTGTTTGCCTTTTCAGATTCATTACTCTCCATTTACTCTGCTCCAGGTTCACTCGTCTTCATTTAGTTCCTTGAATATACAGACACTATGTTTATTCTTTTGTCTCAGAGCTTTTGTGCAGGTGGGTCCATCTGTTGAGAGTAACTTTCTCTGGGGGTTGGTGTTTTGTTCTATTTTTTTAACTACGCCATGGGTCTCTGCTTAAATGTTATTCTTCAATAAAGCCTTTTCCAATCCCACAGTTTGAATTATTTACCCTGTTATAAACTTCCTCAGTCCCTTTACCTCTCTTCTTAAATATGTAAGTTTTATGGAACCATGAATTGGGACTAAGATGTTTACCTCAATATTGCTTTCATTATTCATCTCAGGGGCTTAATCAAAACTAGTTAAAGAGACTTTCAGGGAAGATGGTGGAGTAGAAACACTCTAAGCTCACCTCCTCCAAGGGATGCAACTAGATAACACCTACATCAGTGTAAACAATCCAAAAAACAACCCTGAAAACTGGCAGAACAGACTCTCCACAGACAAATGTAGAAAAGAGGCCATATTGTAAAGGGTAGGAGGGGCAGAGATGTATTTGGGAGCTAAATGGACCCACAGGACTGTACTTGGGAGAGAGGGACACTATAGGCATAGATAGGAGAGAGGAGCACTTCCTCACACCAAGCACCCCAGGGACATTTCATGTGGATGAAAACCAGAGAGTCATAATTCTGCAAATTCTTACTATCAGTGGTGCTTAACACCTGGAACTTTACAAATCAGTGGGCTCAGCTCTGGGAGAGCCAGAAGGGCTAGAGAAAACTGAGTCCCCCAAAGAGATACCACAACAAATAGCTCCTTGGAGATACAACATAGAAGCAGCAGTTTGAAAAATGGTATATGGGAGGGAGATATGTTTACTAATCTCAGAACATGCGCTGGAAGGGTAGGAATTGCTGGGAGACTTGTCCAGGAACAAAAGAGATGGCAGGCACTGTGTCTCTCCCCCATCCCCCAGCCTAGACACACAGACTCCTGTAGGAACAACTATGGTTTCAACACTCCCTGCCTAACTTGCTAATAGCAATTTCCCTTCCCACTGCATTCTCCTGTAGACACTCCCCTTCCAACCATGCATCAGCTGCAGGTCTTTTCCCACAGCAGACCTTCTCAAACCTTCCTATCACCTTGTACCCTGCCCCACATTCTCCTGTGGACCTGCTGCCTCCAATACACCTTTGGCCAGAGCCCATCCAAAGTGATGTCACAAGCCTGGCAGGTTGCAACAGCCCAGACAGGGATCAATACCAGTCCAAAGTGACTACTGCCCTGAGTCAGTAGTGACCAGGGAAGATAACCACACACACTAGTCAGATTGCAGCCCCAACAGTGGGCTGGGGGCAGATATCTGGTCTGCAGTCCGACTATCCAATGAAAACTTATCAGGGGACAACACAGGGAAAGTGCCCAGCAATTACATGCTACCATATATCTGGCATATGCCTGGTATGACTCAACTCAAGCCCAAAGTGGATCCAGATAGGTCCACTCAAAACACAGAGACCAAACCTGCTCACAGTAGGCAAAAAGAGCCATTGCAGATAAATGGGTTGAAGGCAAAAGTGGCTCAGCCACAACAGCAAGGCACACACAACACACATAGAAGACAGCCCTGAAGCTCCAGTTTCTGGTGAGTAGGGAACATTGTAGGGTACTATAGGACCTATTCTTTATAAAGTCACTGTTTTCAAGAGCAGGAGACATAGCTGATGTTTCTAACATATAGAAATAGATACAAACTTAGACAAAATGAAGAGACAGAGGATTATGTTTCAAATGAAAGAACAAGACAGAATCACAGCAAGAGAGCTAAATGAAATGGAGATAAGTAATATGCCTGATGGAAGACTTAAAGTAATAGTCATAAAGATACTCAGTGGGCTTGAGAAAAGTGGAGGACATCAATGAGACCCATAACAAAGATATAGAAAACACAATAAAGAACCAATCAGAGATGAAGAACTCAATAACCAGAATTAAAAGTACACTAGATGGATGAGGCACCTGGGTGGCTCTGCTGGTTGAATATCTGACTCTTGATTTCAGCTCAAGTCTTGATCTCAAGGTTGTGGGATTGTCTACCCGTCTCCTCCACTTGTGCTCTCTCTCTCTCTCTCTCTCCCTCCCTCTAAAATAATAATAATAGTAATAGTAATAATAATACACTAGATGAAATAAACAGTAGACCAGAGATAGCAGAAGAATGGATCAGTGTCATCGAGTAATGGAAAGCAATAAAGCTGAGCAGGTGAGAGAAAAAATAATAATAATAAATGGAAATAGATTAAGGAACTCAGTGACACCATCAAGCATAATCATATTTGCATTATAGGGATCCCAGAAGAAGAGAGATAGAGGGAACAGAAAATTTATTTGAAGAAATAATAGCTGAAAACTTCCTGAATCTGGGGAAGAAAATAAATTCAAATCCAAGTGGCACAGAGAGCCTCCAACAAAATCAACCCAAGAAGGTCCACAACCTGACACATGGTGATTAAAATGGCAAAAACTAGTCAGAAAGAAAGACCCTTTTTTAAAGGATCAAGAGAAAAGAAAACAGTTACAAAAAAGGAAAACCCCATAAAGCTATGAGGGGATTTTTCAGCAGAAACTTGGTAGGCCAGAAGGGAGTGGCGTGTATATTCAAAGTGCTAAAAGAAAAAAACACCTGTAGCTAAAAATACTTTATCTCTCAAGGCTATCATTCAGAGTAGGAGAGAGAAAGAGTTTCTCAGACAAACTAAAGTTAAAGGAACTCAACACCACTCACCAGCCTTACAAAAAATGTTAAAGGGGACTCTGAGTGAGAAAGAAAGATCATAAACAGTAGTAAGAAAATTAAAAAGCACGACAGCAGTAAAATTAAGTATATGGGTAAAACTCAGTCAAGAGATTCACAAGGCAAAAAGACTGTAAAGTGTGACATCATATAACCAAAAAGTGGAGGGAAAGGAGTAAAGAATGGGTTCAAACTTAAGTGAACATCAACTTAACACAGACTGCTATATGCATAAGATGCATATAAAAACCTAATGGTAACCATAAATCAAAACCCAGATCTGCATAAAATAAGAAGAAAGAAATCCAAATATATTACTGAAGAAAGCCAGCAAACTGGGAGAGAGGAGAGCAAGAGGAAAAAGGAACAGAGAAGATAAGAGAAGATATACAAAAATAACCGTAAAACAAGTAAGAAAATGGCAATAAGTGCATACCTATCAATAACTACTTTGAATGTAAATGGATGAAATTCTGCAATCAAAAGCCACAGGATGACAGAATGAATAAAAAAGTAAGACTTATCTATATGCTGCCTACAAGAGACTCATTTCAGAACTAAGGACATGCAGATTAAAAGTGAAGGGCTGGAAAAGTATTTACCATGTAAATAGAAGTGAAAAAAAAATTGAAGTAGCAATACTGATATTGGACAAAATAAACTTTAAAACAAAACCTGTAATAAGAGACAAAAAAGAAGACTATATAATCATAAATGGAACAATCCAACAAGAAGATATAATAATTATAAATATTTATGCCCCCAACATGAAAGCACTCAAATATATAAAGTAGCTAATAACAAGCATGAAGGAAGTAATAAATAATAATAAATTAATATTAGGGGACTTTAAAACCCACTTACATAAATCCAAACAGAAAATCAATCCAAATTAAAAAAACAACAAAGAGACAGTGGATTTGAATGACAGACACACTGGACCAGATGGATATAACAGATATATTTAGAACATTCTATCTTAAAATAGCAGAATGTGCATTATCTTCAAGTGCACATGGAACTTTTGGCAGAATAGATTACATACTAGGCGACAGAACAAGTCTCAACAAATTCAAAAAATCCAAGTCCTACCATGAATCTTTTCTGATCATGATTCTATGAAATTAGAAATCAAACATAAGAAAAAATCTGGAAATAACACAAAAATGGAGGTTAAGTAACATGCCACTAGCATGAGTGGGTTACGGGAAATCAAAAAGGATATCAAAAAATACTTGGAGACCAATGAAAATGAAAATATAGTGGTCCAAAATCTTTGTGGTGCAGCAAAAGCTGTTGTAAGAGGGAAGTTTATAGCAATATAGGCCTCAAGAAGCCTTGTTCAAGAAGCAAGAAAAATCTCAAATAAACAACGTAAACTTACATCTAAAGGAGCTAGAAAAAGAACAAATAAAACTTAAAACCAATAAAGTGAGGAAATAATAAAGAGTAGAGCAGAAATAAATGATATAGAAACCTAAATAAATAAATAAATAAATAAATAAATAACAGATCAATTAAACCAGGAGCTGGTTCTTTGAAAAGACCAACAAAATGATAAACCTTTAGCCAGACCGATGGGAAAAAAAGAAAAGAGAGAGAGAGTTCTCAAATAAACAAAATAAACAAAATAAGAAATGAAAGGGGAGAAATAATAACCAACACCACAGATACACAAAAAATTTTAAGAAAATATTATGCAAAATTATATACCAATAAGTAAGACAACCTAGAAGAATTGGATAAATTCCTAGAAACATATAAATTACCCAAATTGAATCAGAAGAAATAGAATATTTGAACACATTGAATGCCAGCAATGAAACTGAATCAGTAATTAAAAAAACAAAAACAAAAACAAAAACCTCCCAACAAATGAAAGTGTAGGACCAGACAGTTCAAAAGTGAATTCTACCAAATATTTAAAGAACAGTTATTATCAATTCTTCTAAAACTATTCCAAAAAATAGAAGAGGAAATAAAGTTTCCAAATTCATTCTATGAAGCCAGCATTACCTAATACCAAAGCCAGGTAAAGATACTACCAAGAAAGAGAACTACAGTTCTCTTTCTCTGTTTATCAATATCTCTGATAAACATACATGCAAAAATACTCAACAAAATATTAGCAGACTGAATCCAACAATGCATTAAAAAAAATCATTCACTAGGATCAAGTGAGATTTATTCCTGGGAAATGAGTGTGGCTCAAAATATGCAAATCAATTACCATGATACATTATGTCAAAAGAAAGGATAAAAACCGTATAATCATTTCAATAGGGGCAGAAAAGACATTTGACCAAGTACAATAAATATTCATGATAAAAACCCTCAGCAAACTAGGTCTAGAGGAAACATGCCTCAACATAATAAATGCCTTATAAGAAAAATCCATATCCAACATTCAACTCAATGGTGAAAAACTGAGAGCTTTTCCCCAAAGAGCAGAAACAACACAAGGATATCAATTCCCATCACTTTTATTCAATATAGTACTGACATCCTAGCCACAACAATCAGGCAATAAAGAAATAAAAGGCATCAAATTTGGTAGGGAAGAAGTACAATTTTCACTATTTGCAGATGACATGATACCATACACATAAAACCCTAAAGACTCCACCAGAAAACTATTAGAACTGAAAAATGAATTCAGTAATATCATAGGATACAAAATCTACATACAGAAGTCCATTGCATTTCTATATACCAATAACAGAGTAGCAGAAAGAGAAATTAAGAAAACTCCCATTTACAATTGCACCAAAATAATACCTAGGAATAAACTTAACCAAAAAGGTGAAAGAAACTATACTCTGAAAACTATCCCACATTGGTGAAAGAGGTTGAAGACAGCACAAACAAATGGAAAAATATTCCATACTCATGGACTGGAAGAACAAATATTGTTAAAATGTTCATATGACCCAAAACAATCTACAGATTAACTGTAATTCCTATCAAAATACCAATAGCATTGTTCACAGAACTAGAAGAAATAATCCTAAAATTTATATAGAACCACAAAAGACCCTGAATAGCCCATGCAATCTTGAAAAACAAGAACAAAACTGGAAGTATCACAATCCCAGATTTCAAGATATACTACAAAGCTATACACATAGTTCAATGGAACAGAATAGAGAGCCCAGAAATAAACTCATGATTATACGATCGATTAATATTCCACAAAGGAGGCAAGGAAGCAGGAATATGCAATGAGAAAAAGTCTCTTCAACAGATGGTGTAAGGAAAACTGGATAGCTACATGCAAAAGAATGAAACTGGACCACTTTCTTATGTCATACACAAAAATAAAACTGAAAGTGGATTAAAGACATAAATGTGAGACCTGAAACCATAAATATCATAGAAGAGAGCACAGGCAGTAATTTCTCTGATATGGGCCATAGCAATGCTTTTCTAGACATGTCTTCCAAAACAAGAGAAACAAAAGAAAAATAAACTATTGAGACTATATCAAAATAAAAAGCTTCTGCACAGCAAAGAAAACTACCAAGAAACTAAATGACAGCCTAGTGAATGGGAGAAGATATTTGCAAATGATATATCCAATAAAGGGTTAGTATCCAAAATGTATAAAGAGTTAATACAACTCAACACTCAAAACCCAAGTAATCCAACTTAAAAATGGGAAGAAGACATGAACAGACATTCCTTCAAACAGAACATACAGATGGCCAATGGATACCAGAAATGATGTTCAACATCACTCATCATCAGGGAAATGCAAATCAAAACCAGAGTGAGATGTCACCTCACACCTGTCAGAATGGCTAAAATCAAAAGCAAAAGAAACAATAATTTTTAGATAAGATATCAAGAAAAGGGAACCCTCTTGAACTGTTGGTGGGAATGTAAACAGGGCAACCTCTGTGTAAAACAGTATGGAGGTTCCTCAAAAATGAACAGTAGAATTATCATATTGTCCAGTAATTCCACTAGTGGGTATTTACCCAAATAATATGAAAATATTAATTCCAAAAATTATACACACCCATATGTGCATTGAAACATTGTTTACAATAGCCAAATCATGGGAGCAGCCCATGTCCATCAATAAATGAATGGATAAAGAAGAAGCAGTATTATATATAAATATTATGGACTATTAGTCACAAAAAGAATGAAATCTTGCCATTTGAAATAGCATGAATGAATCCAGAGAGTATAATGCTAAGTGAAAAAACTCAGAGAAAGAAAAAATACCGTATGACTTCACCCATATGTGAAATGTAAAAAACAAAACAAATGAACAACAACGAGACAAACCAAAAAACAGACCCTTAACTACAGAGAACAAAATGATGGTTACCAGAGGGCAGTGGGTGGGAGCATGGATGAAATAGGTGATGGGGATAAGTACACTTACAATGAGCACTGAGTAATGTATAGAACTGTGGAATCACTGTTTTGTATACCTACAACTAATATAACACTATGTGTTGATGACCCTGGGATTAAAATAAAATTTAAAAAGCAAGAATAAAAATAAAAACCTAGTTGACTAAATGTTAAAAAAATAATGAATGCAAGAAATAAACATAACATTTTTTTTTCTTACCACAGACTACCACACACAGCTTTGACACCGTAAGGGTCATTTCTGCTTGAGACAGTGGTGCTGAGAAACATCATAACCCCCGCCCCACTCCTGTTCCCAAGAGCTGTGGGAACCAGGTGGGTAGTAGGCGAGAGAGTATCTGGTGGGGACTTAAAGTACTGATAGATCGACTGCTCCAACTAGAGTCCCAGGCAATGGGGAAATAAACTGAACGCGGAGCCACAGAGAGTAGGGGTGGTACCTGCCACATGGCATCTCAGTAAGAATGGACAGCAGCCTGGGATTTAATCCTGAGGAGATGTGTGATACTTTCAGAGCACTCGGTTTGTAATTTGGAAGTATTTTGGAAAGGATTGGGTACATAGAGAGTACATAGAGAGAAACACAGAGAGAAAACATAGAGAGAAAAATCAGCCCTGTCTGAGTAATTACTTTATAGTATGACTTCATGCAAGGGCAGGAAAGATTTGGATTACGTATTTCTCTGGTTGGGGCACTATAAACTGGAAGGGCAGATTTGCATTCTAACCCCATTTTCCCGGCAGTTACCAGAAAGGAAGTTTCTCCCAGATTCTGACAATAGCTTGGCTGCCATTTCTAGCTCCTAGTTTTAGGGTGGTGTGTTTTTTTAACCCTTTCTTCCCTATCATTGCCATTTTAGGTAAAAGTTGAGTGAAATTGCATTTGGCAGACTCAATGGTCACTTTTTACATTTTTCTCATTATGTAAGAAACATAGGCTCACTGTAGAAATTTGGGGACCAAAATAAAAGGTAAGTAAGAATCCCTTCTAATCCCATCATCACTGGTTACCATTTTTAGTATTTTAATTCACTTATTTTTCCATAAATATGCATTAAGATTGGGAGAAAATATTTCCAAAAGTCACATGGAAGACTGCTACACAAAATACAGAAAGAACTCTTAAAATTCAATAATGATAATACAACCCAATCTTAAAATGAGCAAAAGACTTGAACAGACACTTCACCAAAGAAGACATAGAGATGGAAAAAAAATATGAAAAAATACTCAGCATCATATGTCATTAGGGAATTGCAAATTAAAACAATGACATGCCACTATACAACTATTAGAATGACCAAAACACTGGCAGTAATTAATGTTGGCAAGGATGTGAAACAAAGGAGCTATCATTCATTGCTGGTAGGAATGCAAAATGATATAACCACTTTCGAACTCAGTTTGGCAGTTTCTTGCAAAACGAAACATAATCTTACCATACAATCCAGCCATCACATGCTTTGGTGTTACCCAAATGAATTGAAAACTTATGTTTACACAAAAACTTGCAAATGGATGCTTATACCAGTTTTATTCATAATTATCAAAACTTGCAGGCGATCAAATGTCCTTCAGTAGGTGAATGGATAAACTGTGATGCATCCACATAATGGAATATTATTCAGTGTTAAAAAGAAATGATCTATGGGAGGTGGTGGTGGCTAAGTGTCTCCATCGGTTAAGCATCTGATTCTCAGTTTCGACTCAGGTCACGAAACTCCCATTTCGTGGGTTTAAGCCCAACGTCGGGCTCTGTGCTGACATTGCAGATGTCATGAGAAGCCTGCTTAGGATTCTCTCTCCTCTCTCTGCCCCTCCCGCACTTTCTCTCTCTCTCACAAAACAAATAAACTTTAAGAAAAAAATAAACTATCAAGCTTGAAAGGACAAAAGGGAAACTTAACTGCATATTACTAAGTGAAAGTAGCCAACTTGAAAAAGCTACATATTGTATGATTCCAACTATATTACCTACTATATTACCTACCTCCAGTTAAGGAGGAGGGAGAGACGAACAGTTGGAGCACAGAGGATTTTTAGGGAAGTGAAATTATTCTATATAATATTATAACGATGCATGTTATTATACATTTGCCTAAACCCATAGAATATCACCACCAACAGTGAACCATTTTGTAAACTATGGGCTTTGAGTGATAATGATGTGTTAATATAGGTTCAAAATTATAACAAATTTACCACTGTGGTGGGGTGTAAAGATAGAGGGGGAGGCTTTGCATATGTGGGAGCAGGGTGTATATGGGAAATCTCTATACTTTACACTCAGTTTTGCTCTAGAAAAGTAAGCTACTCAAAAAAAGAAATCAAGTTCTGGGGTATGGTACATGGATGAACCTTGAAAACATACTAAGTGAATAAAAAGACACAAAAGAAAGAATATTGTATGATTCCAATTACATGAAATATCTGCAGTAGGCAAATTCATAGTGGCAGAAAGTAGATTGGAAGTTACCAGGGATTGAGGAGAGAAGGTAATGGGAAGTTACGGCTTAATGTGTATGGAGCTTCTATTTGGAGTTACAGAAAAGTTCTGGAAATAGACAGTGATTGTGATTGCACGATGTTGTGAATATAATTAATGCCATTATATTGGACGCTTAAAATAATTAAGATGGTAAGTTTTATGTTACATATATTTTACCACTATTGAATTAAAAAAAAATTAAAACCGTCAGAGGGACAGTTCAGCCTCTGACATGGAATACAATTCTACTCAATAAGATAATACCACAAGGAAGGATAATGCTTTCCTTAGAGAGGATTTTTAATTCTTTTTCTGTTATATATATATATATATATATATATATATATATATATATACATATATAGTATTGTGGCATAACATTTTAGGTGTAGGGTTTGATCAATTTTGACAAATATATGGGCTTTGTAACCATGACTCAATCAAACTATATAGTATTAATCTTAAATATATATATTTTTAAATTTATTGCATTTCTTTATTTTTGAGAGGCAGAGAGAGACAGAGTGGGAGTGGGAGAGGGGCAGAGAGAGGGGGAGACACAGAATCTGAAACAGGCTCCAGGCTCCAAGCTGTCAGCACAGAGCCCTGATGCGGGGTTCAAACTCACGAACTGTGAGATCATGACCTGAGTCAAAGTCGGACGCTCAACCAACTGAGCCACCCAGGGGCCCCTAATGTTAAATATTTTGTTAAAATTGCCTTACTGAACTTTCCAAATCCCATCACCACCAGAGGCAACCACCATTCTCATTTTTATCACAATTGCTTTCAATTTCCTTTTAACCTCCTCATTAGCACATCAGCAACAAGCGGGATTGGAAGTCTAGGCAAGATTGAATCAGGAGTAAAACAGATAGACTGTATAGAAGTAAAAGAAAATCCCATCTACCTTTGGATGATTGGAGGGCAATATCGACCTGGGATGCGGCACATTAAAATAAACTTGGTGGGGGGCGTCTGGGTGGCTCAGTCGGTTAAGTGTCGGACTTCGGCTCAGGTCATGGTCTCAGGGTTTGTGGGTTGGAGCTCCGCATCAGATTCTGTGCTGACAGCTCAGAGCCTAGTGCCTGCTTCGGATTCTGTGTCTCCCTCTCTGCCCCTCTCCCGCTCCTGCTCTGTCTCTCTCTCTCAAAAAAAAAAAAAAATTTTTTTTAATAAAAAAATAAAATAAAATAAATAAAATACAATAAAATAAACTTGGTCTATGAGTGACGCTGAGAAGGAAGCACTGAGGTTAGCTCTCCTAATCTATTGTGGTATATGACTGCAGCCAGAAATAGCTCAGAGTCTGGCTGTCTTGTCAAATGTAAGATAATGGAATAAAGTATATCTACTGAAAGCACTCCCAAGCCAAGGCAGAAATGAAAGTAATGCTTGACTGGATGGATCTTTAGTGTTACCTGAGCCAGTGTGAAGTCCAATGAGTTAGAAGATTGAGAGAAAACACCACTCAGGCCAAAAGAAATGAAAACACAAGTTATAGAGCCACAGACTTCAACAACAAATGTGGTAGACTGTCCCCAGTATGCAGAAGCCATTGTTCTTCAGAACAGCAGATAACAACCAACATTTACCCAAAAAAGACCATGAGAGTTTGGAAGGGAGATGCTTCTGCTTTGTGCTACAGACCCCCAAAAGTATTTTTTTTCCTTCCAATCACCTTATTTTAGGGTAAGAAGTTGCCAAAAGATACCATCTAACACTAGCTAAAGGGTGGTTTAAATCATTCACTATAGATAAGACATTTAGTTTAAGTATCTCCCCTGCTAATCAGAGATATGGGGACTAGTAAGTAAGGTCACATTACTTAGCGACAAAATACAAAATGTTATGTTTTCTGTGAACATCTGAGTTGCTGTGAGAGTTGAATGTGTGGCCTTCTGCCATTGTATTTAAGAGCCAAGTTAAATAAAAATTATAAACTATATTTTTAAAAATTGGAATCATATCCAGCAAAGATGATATCATCAAACCACTTAAATTGTTCTTATGCTTTTTTTCTGGACTAGTGTTTGCAATGGGAATTTTGTACATTTATATCATTTTTAAATTTATACCTAGTTATTTTCATTTAACATTACATAATAAAAAATTCCCATGTCTAAATATTCTCTAAAAATATATTTTTAATATCTGTATAATATTCAAATGGATTCACTGGAATATGTTTACATATTCTTCTATATTTGGACATGAAATCAAGTTTGCATTATAAGAATAATACAAATGTATAGCCAATTTGTGCTATATCTCTAAATACTAATTTAGTATGTTTTTCCTAAAATTGGAATTTGTGAGTCAATATAGATGAAGATTTTAAAAGTTGGCATATATTGCCAAATTGCTTTCCAAAAGCTCTGTGAAAATTTACACAGCTACCAGTAGGAAAGAAAGTGCCAATCATAAAGAGTACCCTTGCCAGGACTATATAATATCATTGTGAACTTTTTCTAATTTGACAGGCCAAACATTGTATCATCTTGAATCAGAATTTTTTTATTGTCACTGAGGGGTAAGATGATAAATAGTTACTAGAAGGCACCATAAAAAAGGTCTACTTTCTGGACCTGGAAATCCTAAAAATGCCATTTAAAACTGGATTACAATTTTCTGGGTTTTAATCTAATAATATTCTAGAACTCTCTTTACTTAGAAAAACACACCATAACCCAATTTTATAAAATAGACTATTTTCAAGGGCAACAAAAGTTAAAATAAACAAATGGGATTACATCAAACTAATAAGCTTTGCATAGCAAGAAACCATGAACAAAACAAAAGGCAACCTAGTGGATGGGAGAAGATATTTGGAAATCATATATCCAATAAAGGGTTAATATCCAAAATATATAAATAACTTACACAACTTAATATCAAAAAAATAAACAACCTGATTAAAAAATAAGCAGAGAACTTAGACTTTTTTTTCAAAGAAGACATACAGTTGACCAACAGGCACATGGAAAGATGCTCAACATCACTAATCATCAGGGGAATGCAAATCAAAACTGCAATGAGATATCACCTCATATCAGTCAGAAAGGCTAGTATCAGACAAGAAATGACAAGTGTTGGTGAGGATGTGGAGAAAAGGGAACACTTGTGCACTATTTGTGGGAATGTAAATTGGTGCAGCCACTATGGAAAATAATATGGAGGTTCTTCAAAAAATTAAAAACAGAAATACCATATTACTCAGTAATTCTGCTTCTGAATAGTTACCCAAAGAAAACAAAAAACACTGTTTTGAAAAGATATATACCCTTGTTTACTGCAGCTGTATTTACAATGGTCAAGAAATGGAAGCAAACCAAATATCCATCAATAGATGAATGGATACACAAGATGTGGTGCTGTGTGTGTATATATATGTGTATAACATATACATGTTGTGTATATATGTGACAACAAGGATGCAACTAGAGAGTATTATGCTAAGGGAAATAATTCATACTGAAAAAGATGAATACCATATGATCCATGTGATTTTGTTTATATGTGGAATCTAAAAAAACAAACCAAGGGGCACCTGGGTGGCTCAGTCGGTTAAGCATCCAACTTCAGCTCAGGTCATGATCTCATGGTTCCTGAGTTCGAGCCCAGCATCGGGCTCTGTGCTGACAGCCTCGAGCCTGGAGCCTGCTTCGGATTCTGTGTCCCCTCTTTCTCTGCCACTCCCCTGCTCATGCTCTCTCTCCCCACAATAAATACAAACATTAAAAAATAATAAAAACAAAACAAAATAAAACCAAAAACAGAAACAGACATAAATACAAAGAACAAAGTAGTGGTTACTGGGTGATGAGCCGAGGGGAGGGGAGTTATGGATGAAATAGGTGAAGGGGATTAAGAGGTATAAATTTCCAGTTATAAAATAAATAAATCATGGGGATGTAATGTACAGCACAGGGAGTACAGTCAAACATGTTGTAATAACTGTATGGTGACAAATGGTAGGTAACTAGACTTATCATGGCATCATTTCATAATGTATAAAAATATTGAATCACAGGGTGCCTGGATGGCTCAGTCGATTAAGCATCTGACTTCAGCTCAGGTCATGATCTTGTGGTTCACAAGTTTGAGCCTGGTGTCAGGCTCTGTCCTAACAGCTCAGAGCCTGGAGCCTGCTTCCGATTCTGTGTCTCCCTCTCTCTCTGGCCCTCCCCTGCTCATTCTCTGTCTTTCCCTCTCTCAAAAATAAATAGACATTAAAAAAAATTGAATCACTAGGATATAAACCTGAAACTAATAGGATATTGTATATCAATATCTAAAACTCTAAAAAAATTATACTTAAATAAAAAATAGACTATTTTTTTTCTTTTCAAAATATAACATTCATTGCCCTGAATGCTAAGTAATTTATTTATTTATTTATTTTTTTCAATATATGAAATTTATTGTCAGATTGGTTTCCATACAACACCCAGTGCTCATCCCAATAGGTGCCCTCCTCAATACCCATCACCCACCCTCCCCTCCCTCCCACCCCCCATCAACCCTCAGTTTGTTCTCAGTTTTTAAGAGTCTCTTATGCTTTGGCTCTCTTCCACTCTAACCTCTTTTTTTTTTTTTTTTTTTTTTTTTTTTTGCTGAGTCATTTAATAATACTTTTAAAAATGGGGCTTGATTTATTTGAATTCTATATCTTTTGAAATAGTTTGAATATGCCTATTCGTTAATTCAGGATTTTTTTTTAATTTTAAAGTATATTTATTTTGAGAGTGAGAGAGCATGAGTGGGGGAAGGGAAAAGAGAGAGAGAGAGAGAGAGAGAGAGAGAATCCCAAGCAGGCTCCATATTGTCAGCGCGGAACCCTATGTGAGGCTCAAACCCACAAACCCTCGAGATCATGACCTGAGCTGGTCAGATACTCAATTGCCTGAACCACCCAGGCTCCCCAGGAACTTTTTTTTCCTTTTTTTATGTTACTTCTGTGTCAGCCACTATGTTATGTGATGAAACACCATACATTGCTTCAGTTTTTAAGAAATTTAGGAGGAAGCAGGAGACCTACAAATATATAGCCAACTATAATATCATTTTCTTAATGTTCATTAGAAGTAAAGAGAAAGAGTTATGTATAGGAACTTATAATAGAACATGAACCTCAAGAGAGCAGTTTACTTCTATGTCCCCACTATCCAGTAAATTTCCTGTTACATAGATATTACAGGGGCGCCCGGGTGGCTCAGTTGGTTAAGCGCCCCACTTATGCTCAGGTCATGATCTCGTGGTCTGTGAGTTCGAGCCCCGCGTCAGGCTCTCTGCCGACAGCTCGAAGCCTGGAGCCTGTTTCCGATTCTGTGTCTCCCTCTCTCTCTGACCCTCCCCCATTCATGCTCTGTCTCTGTCTCAAAAATAAATAAACATAAAAAAAAAAAAAGATGTTACACATGGTACAGTTCCCTGTTTAGATAGCAGTTGTTGACAATAGGGACAAATGTCAAGCATTTTTCAGCAGGTTCACAATATATTGTTAACATGTACACAAATAATAATAAGTATTGTTAAGTGGGCACAGACATCAGTCAATTATTAACATGCATACAAATAATAGTGTTTGCTATCATATAGGTGCACTTATCAGGGGTCTCCCTCACTCCACAACTGACTGATGAGAGAATCCAAACACATTTTTTTTTGAGGAACAGCTTGAATCTATTACCTTTTCAGTGCTATTTACATAGAGAGAGATGAAGATTCACAAGTTACAAAAATCATTCCTTTATTTACAAATGTTGCTTTTTTCTCTCATTTATTCACTCCTTCACAAATATCTTTGATATTAGTGTCCTTTTTGTTTTAAATCACCAAAGCTAAATTTGGTGATATATTGTCCAGAGTATTTTGCCTTTGCTTCCACTTTTCCTGAGTAATCTTTGAATTTGTCTGTGCTTTTATGGCTGTAAACTTTATCCGAGGGCACAGGTATCTGTTCCCATTGTTTTAAGGGAATTGTCTATGCATTTTTCCTGTGGGTATATATTTGTGGTTTCTGTAACTTGACAACTTATTGCATCATTTATTTCACCTTTTGGGTAAAAAAAGGTATAAAATTATTATAATTTTAGATCCTATCTCAAGAATAAATGAATAATAACTAAATTCACATTAAATTTCTTATCCTTCTTCTTTTTTTTTTTTTACCAATTCCATCAAGAAGACTCTATAAGCACTCAACAATGTCATTGATTGAACAGTTTTCGAGCTAAGTTGTCTTCAATAAGACTTTTCAAAATAAAGTAAAAAAGAGAGACGTGTAATACCAAAGGCTTCATAAGGATTTTAATATCAGATGATTTACTCTTTATAGCATAATAATTCAGGGGAATTTTCGCCTTATATTGAGATTTAAAATACTGTGGGGAAGATAAAAATTAAAATTCGTCCTAATGTGTAATTTAAGCAGGAATTTTTCAGGTAGGTAAAAGGCAGTTCAGGAACAAAGGTTTGTAAATTTTTGTTCTGTTGCGGTATGGACCTAGTCAAACCTAAGGAGGATGTATGGGGCCCTATACCAAACTTAAAGGGTAGTTAGGTGCGTGAAGGGTTTTGAAGTTTTTAATCATCAACTGGATTTTCTTAAACATTTTTAAGTATGAACAATGGAAATTATGTACAATATCTTGTTACAAACTCTAGACTATAAACTCCCTAAAAGCAGGACCTTCTCTTATGTATCTCTGTAGAACTGATAAATTCACGGGATATTTTTGTGTCACTATTTTTGTTATTATTTGTTGTTTCTATGACAAAGTTCTCAAAATTGCAGACACATATTCACCCCAAACTTTAAACCTACTACACTCACATCGCTAGAAAGTGAAAGTGCTTGCCCGATATCTTTTTCTATCTCTTTTAAAGCCTTTTGAGTTCATAACCTGTGTGCTCAATCAGGGATGTTAATTGCACAAGAATAGAAAAATGGCATTCTTCTGAGCTAATTTTCCATTAGATCTTAGTGAGAATGAATGGAAAGGGTGGAGAATGACCTAAAGATGTAGATTAGATTTGTATAGAAAGGTAATAAACTTCTAAGTGAACATAAGCTAAATTCAGATTCTTAATAAAAATGGAAACGAGCCAGTTTCCAGCTCTCATTACCAAAACTTTGTATGACCTTCATCTTCATTCATTTCATGCTGCAAGATGTCTATTCTGACATATCTTGGCATCTTCTGATTTAAAAAAAAAAAAGGAGTTCTCTAAATTTTATATATTCTGTCACAGGAAATTTAGAAAAGAGTATCTTCATTTTATGTTTGTGTTTAAAGCACCTAATTCTATAACTGAGATGGTATGTGATGAATGTACACATGTTTTTAAAAACTAATGAGGAGTGCCTGGGTGGCTCAGTCGGTTAAGCATCCAACTTCAGCTTAGGTAATGATCTCATGGTTCCTGAGTTCGAGCCCAGCATTGGGCTCTGTGCTGACAGCCTCGAGCCTGGAGCCTGCTTCGGATTCTGTGTCTCCCTCTCTCTCTGCACCTCCCCCACTCACTCTCTCTCTCTCTCTCTCTCTCTCTCTCTCTCTCTCTCTCTCTGTGTCAAAAATAAGTAAACATTAAAAACTAATGAATAATTATGTTTATGATTTTAATATGTTTAGTATTACTCTAACCAATGTAAAATAGACTACTTTTCATTTTTTAAATGTTTAAGGAAACTGATAAGAATAAAAATTAGATGTTTAGATTAGTGTTCATAATTAATAAATATTATCCTTCTGAATGAATTTTAATAGAACTTGATATATTAATATCTTTAAGGAATGTATTTAAAAATATCACAATATATATTAATACAAACGGTTTATATTATTCAAGCAATACTTAACATAGGATGTAATAAAATGCTATTACAACCACATAATGTGGGCAGTCCCATAGAGTTTATTGTTCATGAGAATTAAAACTAAGTTTTGCAAGGGGTGCCTGGGTGGCTCAATCGGTTTAGCGTCCAACTTCGGCTCAGGTCATAGTATCACAGTTTGTGAGTTTGAGCTGCACACCGGGCTCTGTGCTGACAGGTGGAGCCTGAAGCCCGCTTGGAGTTCTGTGTCTCCCTCTCTCTCTCTGCCCTTCTACTGTCCCTGCTTACACCCTCTCTCTCTCTCTCAAAAACAAATAAACATTTAAAAAAATTAAGTTTTTCACAAAAGACCTAGAGGTTAAAGTCCAGACATATTTTATTATAATTGATTTAACTATTAGGATGATTTTCCCACAAGGATCTGCTGGTTCTTGAAAGGAAGTGAGGTTTTAACATAGACTTAGGTTAGAAGGGAATTGTCAATATATACTGTTGTCCATTCCATATGAATGTGACCTGTTTCTGATTCTCCTTTTTGATAAAAATATTAGAAATGCATTTACAAAATCAATGATGATAGGAGTCATAATGGAGTTCGGCTAAAGCTAAGGCTCCACATATTGCCTGGTCACTTTGGACTCCTTAGCACAAATGATTGGTCCTAACTGTCATGTGAAGCTGGGGTTGCTGCTATAGAATGATGACAGAGAGCAGTGTGTCTGGGACTGTGGGAATTCACAGAAGCCTCTCTTGTGGGGGTACTTAAAAGTCATAAGGAACGTGACATAATTATTTATTATGCAGGCTGCCCCCACGTTGCAGAATAACCATGATGCAAGGCTTCCGTCCACTGGATGCCTTCCAATAATGGTGACAAACAAAAACACCCCTAAATAGCAGATAGATCTGTTTCGAGAATTATTACCCAGCCCATTCAGTGGCTTGTTTCCTTCCTTTATTCAGGTCTCTGCTCAAATTTACAACTCAGAAATGTGGCCATATAAATAAACTAAGCTATGGTTTACGGAAAGTATCTCTCTCTCTCTCTCTTTCCAAAATAAGAACATAGATCTAGTATAGAACTAGCGTAGATCTAATGGTCAGCCCCAATGCAAGTGAGGGAATTAGTGAAAAGAACACGGTTAAATGTTGCTAGTGTAATGGAGGGAAGCACCAGGAGAAAAGAATAGTGTCATGATTAAGCCCCTGTAACCACCTGTGAGATTCCATCATTTGTAACTTGAAAAAAATCACTCAAAGGATAGAATTAGCCTTTGTAATTGGATAGTATTCTCTATCTAGAAACACAATTTTCGAATCAGACTTGCTAAAGTACAATTATCCTCAGAACCTTTGGTTGGAGAAATTCTAACCTTAAGAAAACTATTTTGCATAGATTATAAAATATAATCCTAGAATCAAATTTTATTAAAGTTTGTAGAGTGCTATTTGGGTGGAAATAAGTAATTAAAATATTGGATAAAAGTATAAATGTTGCCATTTGGTGTTCCCAGGATTTTTTCTATTGGATTTAGAGAATATAAATCAGTGAACTCATTTCAGTCATGCATGAATGTGTTGGATTTGTGATGTGTGAATTTATCTAGGCTGAACTACATTCCCCATAATTCCTCTTCAGGTCAGAGTGGGCTCAATGGAAGTATCAGCCAAAGAAGTAGCTTGAAGGAAGAAGCAACATACACACATTTTCCCTAATTATTCCATCTAAAAGTAACCTGGGTGCTGCAGTAAAAGGATTAAATAGATATGCTGGCAATGTGAGTTTTATGAATGACATTTCTGTTGGAATCTAAGTAAGAATGGCATAAATCAATTAATTCATTTACTCAATTAATAAATATCATAAGTTGTGGGGTTATAGAAATAAACAAAAAATGTTACTGTTTATCCTTTCATGGATGTTTGAATTATTGGTAGACATTAAATAAATATGTCATATTTTAGTTTTGTCACAAGTGAATCCCCAACACATAGAACAGTACCTATTGCATCAATGTGCTCAACAACTACTCTTTGGACGAAAAAATAAAACTGTTGCATACATGTTCATGTTCTTCTTTGAGGGACAATCTGGGTTGCACATGATAGTATCCACCACAGTCACTTTAGACTACTTGTATCCCTTTCTTCATATATATCTTGAGAGCAGATTTTATTTTATTATTTTATTTTATTTTAATTTTATATTTTATTTTATTTTACTTTATTTTATTTTATTGTTGAGACAGAAAATGCGAGAGAAGGAGGGAACAGGGAAGAGGGGCAGAGGGAGAGAAAGAATCTCAAGAAGGCTCTATGCTCAGTGCGAACCCAACCTGGGGCTCAATCCCCATGCCTAGGATCATGACCCAAGCTGAAATCAAGAATCAAGAGTTGGACAGTCAACCAACTGAGCTACCAGGCGTCCCAATGGGGGCAGTTTTTGTTGTTGTTGTTGTTGTTTTTGTTTTGTTTTAGAATTTTGAGGGAAATTTAAAGTAGCAAGGCTAATGGGATGAAATATAGCCACAACTACAATAGCTCTAAGGCACACAAGCACTGTCATCATGTACTTCTTTCACTAGCCAGTTTCTAAGTGTCTTCAACCTTCATCCCTTAGTATGTCTGTCCTGACCTTCATCCTTTAGGAATCTGGGACCCTGGTCACTCTGCCTTTTCCAAGTCAGGGTTGTTGTACTTGACTCTTTATGATTGAGGAAATGAATAACAAGTGCCCAAGTGGATCATCTAGATGCCAAATATCATGCAACAGCAGGCCTAACTTATCCTGATGACCAGGATTGTCTACCTCTACAAACATGGTGTCTTTTCTCTGTGTCTGCTCTTCTCTTGGCTCAATGACCCCAAACTTCCCAGATGGCATTTTAACATATAATTCAATGATTCTTTTTCTATACCCCCCTTAGTGGAAGTGTTACCTTTTGGAATCAGAAAGGGCTCTTCAAATATGCAGAGCCCAGAGAGAAGGCACAGGAAATCCTAAATCCAAGTGTAGGTGTCTGACAATGATGATTAGCAGGACTAGTTTAGGTTATTGCAAAAGGCAGATTTTCCTTCTTTTTATTGCTGAATTATATTTTATTGCATATATTTATACCATATCTTCTTTATCCACTCATCCATTAATGAACATTTATATTATTTCCTTGTTTGGCTACAATGAGCATGAGAGTACAGATATCACTTAAAACGTTGATGTTTTTCAAATGTATACTCAGAAGTGGGATTATTGGATCATATGGTAGTTCTATTTTTAATTTTTGAGGAACTTACATGCCATTTTCTGTAGTGGCTGTACCAATTTACATGCCCATCAACAGTGTACAAGGATTCTCTTTTCTCCACATCCTTCCAAAGCTTGTTATCTCCTGCCTTTTTTGATAGCAGCCATTCTAACAGGTATGAGATAGTATCTCATTATAGTTTAGACTTGCATTTCCGTGATGATTAATGATACTGAACACCTTTGTATGTACCTGTTGACCATCTAAATATCTTCTTTGAAAAAAAATATATTCAGGCCCTTTGTCCATTTTTAATCAAATAATAATAATTATATATTAAAATATTATAATTATCAGTATAACCAAATAATAATTGTGAATTATTATTATTATTGCTATTGAGTTACATGATTTCCTTATATATTTTGATATTAATCCTTTATCAGATATGTGGTTTGGAAATATTTTCTCCCATTCTGTAGATTGCTTTTCATTTTGTTAATCCTTTCTTTTGCTGTGCAGAAACTTTTTAATTTGATATATATAGTCCTACTTATTTTTGCTTTTGTTGCTGTGTTTGCTTGTGTTTGTTGCTTCTGTTGCTTGTAATCATTGCTGAGATCGATATCAAGGATTTTTTGCTATGTTTACTTCTCAGAGTTTTATGGTTTCAGGTGTTACATTTAAATCTTTAATCCATTTCAAGTTAAATTTTGTGAATGGCATAAGGTGAGTGCCCAGTTTCTTTTTTTTGCATGTGAATATCCAGTTTTTTCCAGCACCATTTATTGAAAAGACTATATTTTCCCCATTGAGTATTCTTGGTTCCTTTGTAAAATATTAGTTGACCACATATGCATGGGTTTATATCTGGGCTTTCAATTATATTCCATTGGTCTATGTGCCTCTTTGTATGTCAGCACCACATTATTTTGGTTCCTTTAGCTTGGTAATATAGTTTAAAATCAGAAAGTGTGATCCCTCCATATTTGTTTTGCTTTTTCAAGAATATTTTGGCTATTTATGTCTTTGTAGCTCCATACCAATTTTAGGATTATTTTCTCTATTTCTGTGAAAAATGTCATTAGAATCTTGATAAGGATTGCACTGAAGCTATATGTTTATTTGGGTATTATTAGTATTTTAATGATGTTAATTCTTGAAATTCATGAACAGGGGATATCTTTCTATTTATTTATTTCCTCTCCAATTTCTTTCATCAAACTGTTACAATTTCAAGTGTATAGCTTTTTCACCTCCTTGGTTAAATTTATTCCAAAATACATTATTGTTTTCTCATTGTTATTGTTAATACACTTGTAAATGGGATTGTTTTCTTCACTTCTTTTTCGGATAATTCTTGCCAGTGTATAGAAATGTAATTAATTTTTATATTTTGATTTTGCATCCTGAAACATTGCTGAATGTGTTAGTTCTATCAATTTTTTTAGTGAAGCCTTTAGGGTATTTTGTCTATAATATATCATCTGCAAACAGAGACATTTTAACTTCTATCTTCCCAGACTTCTCTCTCTCTTCCTCCCCACCCCACCTCTCTCTCTCTCTGACTGCTTTGGTGAAGACTTCCTGTACTAATATTGAATAGCAGTGGTGAGAATGGGCACCCTTGTCTTATCCTGATTTGGGAAGAAAAGATTTTAACCTGTCACCATTGTGTGTGATGTTAGCTCTGCTCTTGTCATATACAGCCTTTATTATGTTGAGGCACATTCTTTCCACAACCAATTTGGTGAGTTTTTATCATGAATGCAGTCAAATTGTGTCAAGTGCTTTTTCTGCACCTATAAAAATGATTATGTGATTTTTAGTTTTTCCTGCAATTAATGGAATGGCTCATATTCACTGGTTTTTATATGTTGTGCCAACTTTGTATTCTAGGAATGGATCCTATGTGATTATGGTGTATGACCCTTTTAATGTGCTGTTGAATTCAGTTTCCTAGTATTTTGTGAGAATTTTTGCATCTATATTTATGAAGGATATTGACCTATAATTTTCTTTCTTGTAGTGTCCTCAGCTGGCTTTGTTAAGAAGGTATTGTTGGCCTCTTAAAATGAATTTAGGAATATTCCCTACTCTTCAATTTTTTGGAAAAGCTTGAGAAATATTGGCATCAATTATTCTTTAAATGTTTGGTAAGATTCACCATTGAAACAATTTGGTCCTCGGCTTTTCTTTTTCAGGAGGTTTTAAAATTATTAATTCAAACTCCATACCCATTAGTCTATTCTGGCTTTCTGTTCATGATTCGTTCTTGGTAGGCTGTATATTTTTAGGAATTTATCCTTTTCTTCAAGATTGTTCAATTCATTAACATGTAACTGTTCTTAGTGGTCTCTTACGATCCTTTGTATTTCTGTGGTACCAGTTGTAACAACTTCTCTTTAATTTCTGATTTTATTTATTTGAGTCATCTTGTTTTCTTGATAAGTCTAGCTATTTTGTCTATTTTTTTAATCTTTTCAAAAGAAAACCATCCTAGAAAAGATGAGGAGGTATAGTTCCTCATCATAAATATTTCCGCAGATTGCACAGACTTCATGAAAGGGACAAATAGAAAGAGATTCCTCAGAAGTGAGTTGGACTAGATGATATTTAAGATACACCTAAGATACACACACACTTTTAAGTGCCTCATTCTCTACCTTCTCTCAGACAAAATAATCACTCTCCTTCTGTCCCTCCTCTTTAGAAATAGTATATCTTTTGTTTGTAACAATTAAAGCATAATACATACTTGATTCAAAAAATTAAAAAATATGGGGCGATTGAGTGGCTCAGTTGGTTAAGCATCCGACTTCAGCTCAGGTCATGATCTCACAGTCTGTGAGTTCGAGCCCTGTCTCGGGCTCTGTGCTGACAGCTCAGAGCCTGGAGCCTGCTTCAGACTGTGTGTCTCCCTCTTTCTCTCTGACCCTCCCCTGCTCATGCTCTGTCTCTCTCTGTCTCAAAATAAATAAAAACATTAAAAAAATTTTTTTAATAAAAATAAATTAAAAAATAGTAAAAAATGCAACCAAAACACAAAGAAAAAAGAAAAGCATCAAGGAGTTATTGATATCAAAATTAAAAATTGCATTTTTACTAATTTCAAGTGCAAGAAAAATTTGCTCAAAAATGAAAAAAAAACTATTTCATAAGAAGTAATAAAATTGAAGTAAAGGAAGAGAGAAAGAAAGCAAAAGAGAACAGTCTGAATATTGCTTTTAGCCTTGACAATCTTGCTGCAGGGTGTTGGTCAGAAATTTATGTATTTAAACTGCATAGTAAGTTGCTCTGAGGAAGATCTATAATGCATCGTGTTGTGAATCCTCCTGCTGCCTAGAAAAATATAACCTAATAAAAACTGCCTGATATATAATTTGGCACCCCATTGCTTAATTGCAGACAGAAGATCAATATATATGAACAGATTACTATTATTTTGCATTTATTAAGCACCTATAGTATACCTGGTATTCTAGAAAACATAGATGATTCAACCCCTTCTTACTATCAAACTTTGTTTTTAAGTAAAACTATGTTCACGCACAGATAGAATGCTCTTTAAAATATTCATGCCATGTATACATTTAAAAAATGTCAATACATGCTATAGGCTTGCATGTTATTTCCTTAAGTCCTTCTCTAATACACACACAGACAGACACACAGACACACACACACACACACATTTTTGATTTAATAAGAATAATGAAAAAAAAATAAGTAGAGAATATAGATAATTAGAACCAAGGACAACCAACAGACCAAAATACCTGAAGTTGGGAAGTGAGAGAGGAAGGAACACAACGAATCTGTTTCTCTCTGAACAACTATAATCAATTAATATTAATTAATTCCCCTAGCTTCCATGGGGCTCTTATTTCAGGCCGTGTACATGTGTATGCATATATAATATTTCATTTTGTGCTGGTAAAAAAGTAGAGCAAAGTAGAAGGAAGAAAAGGAACTTAAAATGGCAGGACTGAGAGGTGATCATTTATTCAGCAATTTGGGTAACATGTATGAGATTGATTAGAGTGATAAAAATTGGAAGAGGAAGGATTAAAATGATAAAAGCTTACCTTGTGACAAAATAGCATAACATAAACGAAAACTCTTTTGCTATCATATTTTTGGGTTGTGAATTCTATTTCTTATCCAGGTTTCCTTTGTTCCTCACTATCACTATTACTAAAACCAAATAATGACTCGGTAGCTGCAGGCGTCTGCAGTATGCTGGTCACTATACACTGTCAAAAGCACACATGTTAACACGCACAAAAAACAACCTCACACTCAGGTGTGGGCACAATTATCACTTCAATTTTCAGCATTTTATGTTTATTTTCCCTGAAGGGGCATTTCCTTCTGCATTAATTCCAACGAAGTCAGTTCAGTATTTGCTGAGCACCTACACTGTACATGTGTTCATTAGGGGACTAGGATATAAAGAAGAATATGAATAAAATCGTAAAAACACCCTGCCCATGAGGAATTAATAGTCTAAAAGAGGACACAAATACTAATGAGAGATTTGAGGAGGATAGTAATAAGAATATACATACATTGCTTCGGGGGAACAAGTGAATGCTTGATTCTACCCGGCATTTAGAGGGATTCTCCTCTGATGCATAAATCAAATCTCTCCTCAATGGGTAGGGCAAGGAGCAACAAATGAAGTCGTCTTAGAGAGTAGTGTACCAATGATTTGTCTAGCAACTGGCCATAACCCTTCTTTTGTATGGTTTGCTTCTTTTGCCTATATTTATGCCCTATTTCTCCAACTCTGTAGCAAGTTCTTTATGTGTTATACATAGCCATTTATCTACTGACTTGATTTCAGCTGTAAAACAGAAAGACATTGATATGTCTTCATGCTTCCCATTCTCAATTAGGCACTTCCTTTTCTGAGATTGCAAAGCACTTTATAATTTTTTAAAGAACTTACCATTTTTCTTTTCAATCAAGGTTTATATATCTGATTCTCCCAGGCTGAATTCCCTGAGTCCAGGGACCAGGGCTTTGCATGGCATGTAGGTAAGGTTGTCAAATTTAGTAAATCAAACACTGAATGCCCAGTTGAATTTGAAGTTTGGATAAATACTAATTTTTAAAATAAGGGTACCCTAAATATTACATGGACATACTTACATAATTATGCTAATATTTATACTTGCACTAACATATATATTTACACTCATATTAAAAATGATTCAAGAATTTGCAATTCTACTTTAACTGAGTATTCTATATTTTATTTGGCAACCCTACACAGGGATAAAACACAAAAAGTATCATTATGGTACACGAAAATATTTGTTTTCCTTGTTGTGGTTTATTCAGGCTGTGCATCACATGTCTGCTGAAGCGGAGCAGGCTGATCAGGACGTTATTGTAATTTTTTTTTATGTTTATTTATTTCTGAGACAGACAGAGATAGAGCATGAGTGGGGGAGGGGCAGAGAGAGAGGGAGACACAGAATCAGAAGCAGGCACCAGGCTCTGAGCTGTCAGCACAGAGCCCCACCTGGGGCTTGAACTCACAAACCGTGAGATCATGACCTGAGCCGAAGTCGTTAGCTCAAACGACTGAGCCACCCAGGAGACCCCCCCCCCCCCAGCCCAGGACGTTACTGTAACTGCTAATGAAAGAGGTTTTGGACTTACAGCTAAGCAAATCCCACTGGAAGAGGCCAATGGAAAGCTTGGGGTTGTATCTACAGCAGCCACAAAGCTGCCGCATTGTATGTGTGCCTCCTGTAGCGCCGTGGGCTCAGTGTGACCATCTGCTCAGAGTTATGACTTGGTTCCAGAAGATCATGGGGATGCAGAGGACTGGGAACAACTTTTAGTTTGGGAGAAAACAGAGAGTTTTCAGACTAAGGAAACAATTTGATGTCCATCTTTCTTTTTGGGAGAGACTTTTTAAATTCAGTTTTACCCTTTACAAATCACTCAGAATTCAACTCTAATATGATGTTGAATCTGACAACGTAGGAGGTAGTGCGATATCAGGAACAACAAACCTATATTGGAGTTGGACGAAACTCCTAGCGCTGCTCCAACAAGCCAGCCATGTTGGCAGCCACAAGATGACATAGGGTGGCTTTAGCTTGACCCCTCAGATAATTGCATTTGCCCTTCCCTCATTCTTTAATATTATCTAGAATGCTGTATAAAATGCATTATGTAAGCCCTGTCTCCAACTATCCTGACGCTTTTAATATCTTCCCATACAGATTCCTGAGGCTTCTCTGCTGCTGTGAATTCCTGCACAGTCACCTTCTTGGAAGCTCATTTTCCACATCTGTCCATTGAAAACACTATCATATACAGTGTATATCATACACATACACATATTATGCAGTTTAAAGGTAATAGATGTATATACGTGCCACACATCAAGCATTTGAAAAATGTTAATTATATTATGTTTGGTCCATATGCAGCTTCCATGCTTTATTTTTTTTCTGTTTCATTTATGGGAGCTCCTTTTCACTGCAGGGATCCTCTGTCATTGCAGCCCAGTGTATCACAAAGATTCTTCTCTTTGAGGATTTCACTTATGCCATCTTCAGCATGCCTACTGTAGGGCACCCCTTGCGTGGACAGAAGCTCCTCTAATTTAAGACAGAATCAAAACGTTAGTATGTGGAAGGGGTGGGGGGAGGATCTAACTCCATGAACTCAGACAGCAGTGGGAAGTAAATGATTTCTTACATATTTTTAATATTTGGGGAACTATGGCAACTGTGCCTAGCCACACACTCACACACACACATGAAAAATACCATAGGTACATGACATAGTAATGTTCTATTTACATCTCTTGAATGGGAATCTTCTATTATATTGTTTTACAAAAATGCCTTTAATAGGTCATTGCTATTCATTTATTTTCTCATGTAGAGTATTGTAAGACAAGGAGTCAACAATCAGAGATAAAAATGAGACAATTCCACAAAGGAGAAAAGAACCCGTTGTTGTATAAATCCCAGTGTAATAATCTACTCTGTGGGAAAGATGTGCTAGATTTCTTATTCTATTTCATGACACCGATGGTCCTCCAACTGTGGGGCTGTTTCTGAAACCACTGGGCCTTTCATACTCCTCTGATTTGCAAGAGACAGAAACCCTGGGACTAAACATCTCACTTCAGAATGGGCTTCAGGGAGAAAATAATCTTACACTTTGCTTTCGGTGCAATGATTATACTAGAATATGATATGGGACAAATGGCCTAACCTTTTTAGGAGGGAGTTCTCTTTCCAATTAAAAATAATAATAATAAGAGAAATAGATACTGTTGAACTCATAGCAGTGACAACACACTGTTATGTGCTCTACACGTGCAAATATTTAGAATGATTAAATATAAGGAATTTACCATTCTCTTCATTTCTTAATCATAGCCCTGAAGCGGGATCTCCTCTAACATGTAGTTAACTATTTGTCTTCTATTTTTGAAGAGTTTGCATTTGTTTATCTTTGTCTCCCAATAAATTTAGTCATTTCTGTACCAATAATTAGAAAGTAGCATTTGAACACAATAGATGACTAGTTTGTGACTTATTTAATTAATATTAAATACAACCTAGCAGGAAATGAATATTATTAAACTTTGAAAAAGTTAAACTTTATCTTGGAAAAAAATTTGAGGTTATTTACAAATAAATTTAAATGAGTGCATCACAATTAATTTGATTAGCTGCAGGTATATATACTTCAAACTTCACATTTTCTTCCTTCTAGGAGAAGTTTATATCTATTCCTGAAAAGGAAGAGAAACCATTCTACACCTCATTTTTCTCATCTACAAATTGAGTATAATAGCAGCATCTATGACATTAAATAAATGGAAGTAAAAATTAAATAATACAACACATGAAAGAAACATAGAATAGGACATGGTACATATTAAAACAATGAAATTTTATCTATTACTATTGTCACTTCATGAAATCTGACTCAGTCTTAGCATCCAGATCAAATGTTATCTTTTCCTGTAACATGGCATTGATCATCTCCACTTCCTCCAGGGTCTTTCTGATGGTCACATGGTACTCATAATAAATAGCTAAATTGGAGTGATTTGTGTGCAGATCCTGTCATGTCTCCTACTAGGATCTGATCTCCATGATGGTAGGTCTAGTCTATTTTAATCATTTCAGTACTTTTTAAAGGCACTGCTGAACAAAATACCTTCAACACTAACGTATGTTGACTAAATGGACAAAATCCAAGGTGGGACATGTATGCCAGAAGTTCAGTCTGGAAAAACTTCAATCCAGTGAAAATTATGGTATGTTGACAGCAAGTTTATATCAACTTGGCTACGGTAGATCTCAGGGAGAATTTTAAGTAGAACTTAATTAAGTTTACTTACATATATTTCTATTACAACTTAAGGTATGATGAGTTTAAAGCCTAGCCCAGAGCAAGATTCCCAAAGCAGTACTAATGGGTGTGACTGTCACAAGCAGACACAGAGTAAGAATCTCCCTTTTCCAAATCTGACCTCTAAAAGGATTAAATTTCATTTGATTCAAGATTTTGGCAGAATTCCCTGAGCAGCTTCAATTCACTTCTGTTTAAATTTGCTTAACTTGTTATGGGCATGGGTTGAATTAATCAATCAAAATTAATCACATTAAAGAAAGTAAGTTATCTATATCGCCTTATCTACACAGTGATTTGATATAATTAAAAAATTGGGGATGAACAAGAAGTCCCGATCAGTGTTGTTGCTTTTTTATATGTGTTTTAATTCAAATATGTTCCGTAAATATATGTTATAATATGGTTTTACTTAGGAAAGTGCTCGACAGTGCACACTCCTGACCTATAAAATGCAAAAGAAGAAGAAAAAGAAGATAAAGGAGGAGGGGGAAATGGAGGAAAAGGAAGGAAGGAAGGGGGGGGAAGGATGGAAGGAATGGAGGAAGGGAATCGATTGGGCAAGATAACTCAATTAGTTTGATTCAATATCCCTCATATTTCATAATTTACCATGCTTATACATATATGTCTTAATCCAGGAAACTTGATTATTGTTTTTGAAACTATTGTTATTTTTTAATGATCACCCTCCATATAGTCATACTATTTACATTATGTACATATTGCATCATATAGTCTCTAAAAAATAAAAGAGTAAAAAGTGTAATTCAGGATACTTTAATAGAGTTAGTGAAGGAAATATGACTGGAAATTTTTCTAAAAAATAATATATTTGGAGTTATTGCTAACCAAATCTACTGTTACCCAGGTAAGTAGGCGGATGAGTAAGAGTATTTATAAAAGAAAAAATATTTGTTAATACAAGCGGGGAAAAAAAAAAAACACAAGATTTTTTTTTTTTTTTCTTGCCCTGGCTCAGTAGACAGTGATTCCATGCCAGGTGAGACAATTGGAGAAGATTGCACATTGCTGCCCACTTCCTCCAGTGAGTGCTCAGCTTCCAGATAAAGGATTTAACTGTGAGACAAGCTTGCCATTGTACCCACCCTCAACTTTAGGGCATAGTTGGAAAATTATGGAGCACGGGTGCCTAGGTGGTTTAGTCAGTTAAGCATATGACTCTTGATTTTGGCTCAGGTCATTATCTCATAGTTAGTGGGTTTGAGCCCCGCATCAGGCTCCCCACTGACAGCAAAGACACTGCTTGGAAATCTCTCTCTCTCTCCCTCGCTCTCTGCCCCTCCCCCATTTGCACTCTCTCTCAAAAATAAATAAATAAACTTTAGAAAAAAAAATTATGGAGCAATCAGCCAGCAATCAGTGGAACTTAAAAGCTCGGTTTGGTCAGGGAAAGAAACAAAGAAGATCTTGCCCAAACCAAGTCACCCCAGGGTAACTGTGGACATACTCAAGGCTGCACTTATCTATGGAACAGTATCATAGACTTAAAACTGTGAAGGAGAAGTCGATTTTACTAAAATAATGCAGCCAGTCACTAAAAGATAAATAACCAAATAACAATAACATGCCTCAGTTGGTGGGGGCTGGGATTGGTAGTACTTAGAGTTGCTATGTAGAGTCACCACTACCCAGACTGGTCATCCAGCCTTGCTTCAGATATTTGCACAAAGCAAGGTGTGCTAACCAGGACTTCACATTTCAAGGGCCTCAAGACTGAATTTTTATCTCTTAATCATGGAAATACCAGAAGAGTTAAGCACTCACCTTGCTTAGGTTCCCTTAGCCTCCTGAATCTTGGCTTGGTAGTAGTTCATTATTATGGAAGCTAACTTAATGTCTTATCACTTAAGTAGAAAAGACATTTAAAAAAATTCTCCTAAAACTTTTAACGTCCTTGATGAGAAGGTTGCTTTAAAAGATCTAATCTGGCCATGAATGGAAAAAATTATCAAGTGATTAATTTGTGCTTTTACAAAATCTTATGAAATTTGTTTTTAAAAATAAGAGTCATTCACGTCTTGTTTTTAATTCAGAAAGAATAGTTCTACGTGGTAATGTACAGCATGGTGACCATAGGTAGTAATACTGTATTGCATATTTTAAAGTTGCTAAATTTTAAAAGTTCTCATCACACAAAAAAATTGTAACTATGTATGGTGATAGTAGTTAACTAGACTTATATTGGTGATTATTTCACAATATACACAAATATTGAATCATTATGTTTTACATCTGAAATAAATATAAGTCAATTATACTTTATATAAAAAAAAAAAAAAGAGGAGCACCTGGGTGGCTCAGTGGGTTAAGTGTCTGACTCTTGAGTTCGGCTCAAGTCCCTCTCTCACAGTGGTGAGATGGAGCCCTGGCAATGGGCATGGAGCCTGCTTAAGATTCTCTCCCTCTCTCTCCCCTCTCTCCATCTGCCTTCCCCCACTTATGCACACAGATCCGGTGTACTCTCTCCCTCTCTGTCTCTGCCTGTCTCTCCATGTCAAAAAAAAAAAAAAAAAAGGTTCTTCCCAATTTCACAAAAGCAAAGAAACTTTTTCAGATCACATTCTTTCAATTATATTCATGCTTTGGTTTGAGCAATCACTCATATTCCCCCGGAACTTTTGTACTCTTTTCTGGCATCCATTATACCATTCTATCTTCCCTTCTTAAATTTCTTATTGAAGTGTAGTATAAAAAAAGACACATCCACACACAAGTAAAACTTGATGAACTTTAATAAACTGAAAAGAATCAGTCCCCAGTACCCAGATGAACAAACAAACCCTTATTCCCTCACCCTCCATTTCCATCATTGTTCCTTGTCAAGTGTAATCATTGTTCTGAATGAAATAGAATACATTAGTTTGGGCAGTCTTTATGGTTGGCTAAATGAATTTAGACTATGTCCTCTTTTTGTGTTAGCTTCTTTTGCTGAACATTTAATTTTTGAGATTTATCCATTATTGTGTATAGTGATAGATTGTTTATTCTCATTCTTGTGTTATTTTCCATTTTATGAATTTTCCACAGTTTTATGTATTTTACTATTGAAAATTTTGCTTACATACATACTAGTCCATGTGTTTTGGTGAACAAACGTGGACATTTCTGTTGAGTATATAGACCTAGGAATGGAATTTCTGAGTCATAGAGTATAGACATCTTTAGCTTTAGTAAATACAAACAGTTTTCCAATGTGGTATATATATTTAAATACCTTCCTGCAGTGCTTAAGAGTCTGATTGCTCCATATTCTCACATACACTTAGTGATTCTTCCTTTATTGCATGCCAAGCCAGTGGTTTTAATGTACATTTCCCTCATGAGGATGAAAATTACATTTAAAGACCATTTGAATATCTTCTTCTATGAAGTGTCTGTTCAGAGTTTTTGCCCATTTTCTGTTAGCTTTTCAGCTTTACCTAAGTGGTTTCTAGTTCTTTGTATATTCTGGATATAAGGATTTTGTCAATAATATATATATATGTATATATATATATATATATATATATGTAAATAATATAATAAATATGTTCTCCCACCTATGGTTGCCTTTTTACTTTTTAATGATGTTTTTGATGAACAGAAGTGTTAAATTTTAGTATAGTACAATTTTTTCTTTTATTTTAAATTCACTGCATCTATGTTTTAAGAAATATTTTCCACTCCAAGATTGACCATTTCTGTTTTTCTTGAATCTTTATTGTTTTACTTTTCACATTTATATTTGTAACTCATAATGATTTTACCTTTGTGATCTGATGTAAGTGTCAAGATATATATTTTCTCTTAAATAAATGACTAATTGACCCAACTTCATTTATTCGTAATATCAGAATTTTCCCCACTGTATTGCAATGTTTCCTTTCCCATATGTAAAGTGATTCTATTTATATGGGCTCTTTTTTGGACTCTGTTCTATCCATTGATCTATTTATATATTGTTAATTACATGCTTTACATCAATCTTTTATCTGACATTGTAGGTCCTCCAACTTTTTTCTTCTTCAAGATTGCTTTGGCTGTTCTTGAGCCTTTACATTTTCCAAATAAATTTTAGAACTAATTTGTCATATTCACAGTTAAAAAAAAAAAAACTGTTAGGACTTTTGTTAGGAGAATGTTGAATCTAATGATTCATTTGGAAGGCTTGACATTTTTAAACATAAAATGTTCTAATCCAGAAACATGGTGTATCTCCCAATTTACTCATCTTTTAAAATTTTTCTCAAAAATTGGGGCGCCTGGGTTGCTCAGTTGGTTAAGTGTCCGACTTCAGCTCAGGTCATGGTCTCATGGGCCGTGAGTTCAAGCCCAGCATCAGGTCCTGTGCTGACAGCTCAGAGCCTGGAGCCTGCTTCGGATTCTGTGTTTCCCACTGTCTCTGCCCCTCCCCTGATCGAGCTGTCTCTCTCCCCGTCTCTCTCTCAAAAATAAATAAACATTAAAAATTTTTTCTCAAAAATATGTTTTATTGTTCATTATACAGTCCTGTATATTTTCTTTAGATATGTTCCAAAGTAATTGGTGTGTTTTATTTTACTGTAAATGGTGTTATATTTAAAATGTTATTTTTCTTTCTTTTTTCGTAATATATAGAAACACATTTGCTTTTAATATATTTAATTTTACCCAGAAACTTTGCTAAAACAACTCATTCTAATAAATTTTAGATTCTCTGTGATTTTCTTAGTACACAATCATGTTATCTATGCATGCGTAATTGAGTAATGGCAGATGTTTCCATTTGTTTTGGCATCTCTATTTCCTGCTGCACTTCAGCTAGAGCAGTTGTGTCCCACCTGTTTTCATCATCTTCCTAGATAGAACCAAAGTGCTATCTGGTATGTTCTCATGGAAATGGCAGAGGCATTATAGATAAGATTGCCAAATAAAATATAAGATGTCAGTTAAATTTGAATTTTAGATAAACAACGAATAAAGTAGTATGAATATGTCCCATGATTAATGCATGTGTGTTCTTAAACATTTTTTAAGCTAAATATGAAAATTCTAATAGACTAAGCAAAAACATGCAAGGCCTCCTTTTTTTTTTTAAGTTTATTTATTTATTTCTGAGAGAGAGAGATGGTGAGTGCAAGCAGAGTGGAGGTAGAGAGAGAGGATCCCAAGCAGGCTGCATGCTGTCAGCACAGAGCCCAACGTGGGGTTTCATCTCACCAACTCAGGCTTCATGACCTGAGCCAAAAATCAAGAGTTGGACACTCTACTGACTGAGCCACCCAGAGGCCCCAAAACATGCAAGACCCCTTAAGGCATAGTTTCACTTTTTATTTCATCTCTATGTACTAAAGAAAGTCACATGGCTGAACCCATACTTAGGAGCAGGATTATACATATATATCCCACTGCTTTAACAGAGAAACTAAAAAAAAAAAAAAAAAATCACATGATTACAAGTGTGAGTTCTGACAGAATGAAGGTTTGTGGCCAATAATGCAATTAACCATACAGCACATTGAACAAAAATGGAATTCAGGGGGCACCTGGGTGGCGCAGTCGGTTAAGCGTCCGACTTCAGCCAGGTCATGATCTCACGGTCCGTGAGTTCGAGCCCCGCGTTGGGCTCTGGGCTGATGGCTCAGAGCCTGGAGCCTGTTTCCGATTCTGTGTCTCCTTCTCTCTCTGCCCCGCCCCTGTTCATGCTCTGTCTCTCTCTGTCCCAAAAATAAATAAACGTTGAAAAAAAAATTAAAAAAAAAATGGAATTCAGTGTAAAAAGTACAAATATTTAAATAACTAGAACTAACTGAAACAAAATAATAACAGACACAATTGAGCACTTACCGTGTGCCAGAGATTTGATGTATATTCTTTAATCTTCCCAACAACACCTTGACGAAGTTATTTTTAGGTAAACAAGCAGAAGCTGTTAGAGATGTAGTGACTTGCTCAACGTTAAATAACTTTTTACAGGGAAGATTGGTACTTTTCAGGCTCTAAATCCAAATTCTAAGCTTTGTCTACTTATAGTTCTGCCTTAGATGTGAATGAAAATAGGTGGAGTTCATTTAGAAAAAAAAAATCTCTAATAAAGTATTTAAGAATAATGGGATAAAATGGCCTAATGGCTTGTTAACAAAATGAGGAATAGCTTTCCCAGTGGGCAAAACAGCTATAATGCTAGTGAGAATACTTATGTCAAAAGAAGAAAGTGAAACCCTTTATCTGTAGATTTATTATATTAAACATCTAAATATTTCAAAGAAGATTCATCTATCTTTCCCCTTATTTGTTGCAGAAATGGCCCTCCCTGGTGTGTGTAACAAACGTCACCTTGTGAATTCACCCTTGCGAATGTGTGAATCACCGCTTCACTCACAAGGCCACATCTCTGAGGATCACTCCCTAGATTTACATGCCATCTATGTAATCATTGCTTGAAAAATAGGTTTTTTACCTCAGATATCATAGAACCCAAGTTTCGTAAGCTTATCGTTAAAGCATTTTGACACCTACGCACTTTAATAAAAATTTTTTTCCCTTCCGGCCTACACAGACAATAATATAAATAACTATTCCACAGTTGTTTATGTACTTAGCCTTCTAATATATAGCATTCCACATTAATATTTGGCCTGCTAAAATAAATGGAACTTAGCAGAGAAGAAATATGAGAGAGAAATGGCTTCTTGTTAAGTAACTACATCAGATATGGGTGTTGAAATTGTGCTCAACTATTCAAGTATTTGAAAACATGCAAAACCATTAAAGTCACAGGATCTAAAATTGATTAAGCAATAAGGAGCTTTACCTTCATTAATATTTCAGAACTCACAAATGGATAAAAAGTCCTTTAATCACCAGGTCAAAGTGAATATATTCTTCATTATAAAAATGTGTTTATAAACGATTCTGTGACCAGATGATATAAGCTCTGGATTCTATAAATATCCTGAGGGAGCAGTGAATTATTGTTTTGTATAATAAGAACTATGGCAAAAGTTCAATTCTGAAAATAATAAAAATATGATTTATCAAGGCAGGAAATATGATTTATTAAGTTTAGAGTACCTAAACTTGCCAAGGAAGCCATGTCCATTCGGTGGGTAATATCACTGTCTTAGGAGTGAGCTGTTGCACCATTAGAAAACTAACAAAGAATGTCAAAATATCCCATTAGACAACGTTATAACAATAATATAACAACGATGGTTACCACATACTAAACGCTGATAAGCCAGACATTGTAAAATGTTTAATGTATCATATTTCACCAATGTTGTGATAGCCATTTCTCATATCAATACACGTTGAAATAGAGTCCTCTTAAAATAAATACTTTTTACAGTCTTTGTATGCAAGACAATTGTCTACTTGATACTGCTTCCCCGTGTGCAACTTGGTCATTGTTGCTAAAATTTTCCTCGTGTCAACTTAGTACCTCTACACTTGTTAGGCTTAATATTGTTTAAAAAGAGTTTGAAAATATTACAATGTGTCAAGGCATTAAAAAAAATTATTACGTATACCAAAGGGCACAGATACAAAACAGTGTATGCAGATAAACATGGAAATGAACTCTAAATCTGGTATTAGTAAATGAACAATTCATCAGAGGAATTACAATTCCATATTTTCTTCAAATGCCACAACCAAATGCTTTCAGGATCCAAGAAAGCATGATACCCATAATAGCAATAATCTCTGTTATGTGTTATTTCTGAACTACGTGGAAAACAATTGCTTATCATAAACAAAACCTTATAACTGAAGGAGGAAATATTGCTGGATCCCTTAAAATAGATGAGGGAAGGTTCAAAGAAACCAGGGGCAGATATGATTGATTTTTTCCATGGAGCAAGACCATTATTAAGACATTGAACATCAATTTGCCAGAAACTTTCTACTGACTTTGAACAAAAATTGTTCACATTTCCAGCACTTTGTGATTGAAATGAGAGGAGAAAAAATGAAATTTTATGTTTAGATAGATAGTAAATTGCCAGCAAAGCAGTTCTAGAGCGAGTCTTACCAATGTGGGAGAAAATCCCAGGGATTATAGTACATCACTCTCTTAAGGAAAGCTCTAATAGTAACGCTTTTAACTGCACAGAGAATACCATCATTTGAAAAACTAACAGACAAAAACAGAACAACAATATAAGCATTGACCAATCTGAGTTTCAAAGTGACCTAAAAAAGTCATGCTCTGAAAATGTTATGTTTTGGGAACACCTAAACCAATATATTTTTCTTATATTTTAATTTTAAGTTTAATATTTAAATAAACCTTAAATATCTCCTTAAATATGAATAATTCTAAGTGAAACAAATAATTATAGTTTTTTCCTTAGTGATACAAAAAAATAAAGGTGACTGTTAGAATACATAATGTATTAGATTTGATTAAATATGTTCTTTAAATCATCTTTCAAAATTGTAGTTATACATATTAACACTTGCAGTTTACGTGTGAAAAAATTGTCTTAGAAAGTCTTGGTACCATGTTAAGGGTCACACAAGTCAACGTGTGCCTGAAAGTAGCCCTAAGAAACACTTTTGTTGAAATGCCTGCTGTCTTTCATGAGATGACCAACTGTCTACACGTTTCCAAGTCTCAATTTCTTTAAGCATAGAATGAGAATATTGGACTAAAAGACTATAATGTTATTTTCGTTGTTGACATCAATGAATCTGAGGAAAACCCAAACTATTATCCAACGTCAACTATAACATTAAGAACATGTTTACTAATCTTATACTCCTTCCATATGCATTTGTGGCTCAAATATCAGTTGTTTCTTGATAATCATCTTGATCAAAGTCAATATGTCCCATCTACTCTATATTACATACAGTGATAATGAGCCTCATAGAATATAATGGACAGTAGAAAAAATGGTTTATTTTTATTTGTCCTGAAATCGATATTTTGTTCCAGAATTCATCAATTTAGTGAACAAGCTTTCTTTCCTCATCTATGCCTTTAATTAATTTTAAATTCTAAATATAAAAACGCTCAGCTTTTATTTTTGGACGTTGAATAATAGTTTTTAATCTTTTTATTGCTAAATATTAAAAGAATCTCTAACATCTACGTTTAATGTTTTTTAGAACATCTATTGCTTCATTTTAATGTTCACAGCTACAATAAACAGAAAGAAAGTTTCTAGGTGTGATGCATTTGGGTCTTATTTATGGGTTATACATGTATTTTTTTGCTGCTTATAATAACTTGGCATTTGTTGTGCTTTTGAGCTGATATTTTTAAGAACCAGGTGGCGATGAACAAAACTCTTTCTTCTGAATGAGGAATGAGACTTCACAGTTCAATTACTTCAGTAGATTGTTTCTTTTCTTTAAATGTGTTACTTGACACTTGGCAGATCCATTGTGCCTCCGCCATGTTTTGACCGAGTCAACAATCTTATATCTTCCTGTGATTTATCATCATCAACTTTGAATGACACTACCTGGGAGCTGAGAATCTGGAGGTCATTCAACACATTTTACCGTTTCTCCATCCCAAACAGAGTAAAACATTTCAGAGATATAGTTCGTCTTAGAGTTCTTCTAGCACAGCCTCATCTGAGAGATGTTAAATGAATCAGAGAAGTAAAATAATTTGGAACAGTCACAGCTATTCTATAGTAGGCTTGGAGTACCAGCCATTTCTCCAGAAACTTGGTTTACTCTGCCATGCTGATTATTCCAAGTCTGTTTACTCCATCTTTCCAATTACACTTAAGTCAGTTTCCTGACTTCTAACAAATAATTGCTATCAATATCATTAAAACTCAGCCGTATGTATTTTTTCTTTTTAATTGGATTTTCTTAGAATCCAGACAACTCGAGAGACATAGTCTTTGAAGTCAGAATATGTTGAATGAAGTTAGGGTTCTGCTAGTTACAGCTCTATGATTGGAGCCTTGTCTAAGTCTCTGGTCTGGTTTATAGATTGGGAAAATAATATCAACTTATAGGATTATCAAAAAATGTATGAGATATATTAGTCTACATAGCTTAATTCTGGGCCATTGAATCTTTAATATGTGTTAGTAATTTTATAGTGATTGAGAAAATGAATGAAATAGACCAGAATCTGGAAAGTAAAACTGACAAGGTAAAAAAAAAAAGAGTATTCTTTTTATATAACTTTTCCAAATAGTGTATAAAGTTATCATAATAGTGAATAATGAATAAATAAATGCAATTCCATTGTAGAGAGAATAGAGAGAACATAAGTAATTCTTCTGCTTTCTCAGTTTTCTGTGGTGACAGAGAGGCCGAGAAAACTAAAGTTCTTACTTCTCGTCACTTCTCATCACTTTACATCACTGCAGTGTCCATCTTTCTGACACATTAGCCAAGAAGAATTAAAACACAGACTAAAACTACAATGAGATGTCACAACATAGCTATTAAAATGCCTAAAACTTAAAAAGACTTCTGTCAAGTTTTTATGAGGATGTGGACCCACTAGAATTCTTTTAATTTTCTGGTGGGAATTTCTCAATGTTTATCTATTTTCGGGACAGAGAGAGAGACAGAGCATGAACGGGGGAGGGGCAGAGAGAGAGGGAAACACAGAATCGGAAACAGGCTCCAGGCTCTGAGCCATCAGCCCAGAGCCTGACGCGGGGCTCGAACTCCCGGACCGCGAGATGGTGACCTGGCTGAAGTCGGACGCTTAACCGACTGCGCCACCCAGGCGCCCCTCTGGTGGGAATTTAAAATGATACAACCGATATGGAAAACAGTGTGTTAGTTTTTTTCAAAAACAACATATACCTACTCCACATGTAGGTATTTCCCCAGGAGAAAGAAAAACACGAGTCCCATCTAAATACTTGCACACAAATGCTCATAACATTTTTATGTGTAACAGCCTAAAATTGAAAACAACGCCAAAGTCCACCCACCACTGAATGGATAAACAAGTTCCGATATATCCACACAATGGCATACTACTCAGCAATAATAAATGTACTATAGATACTCACAAAACATGAATAACTTGTTCAAATAATTGTGCTGGATGAAAGAAACAAGACAAATCCCCTCCCAAAAAAGAGTACATACTAACCAATTCCATTTAGTTTGAAATCTAGAAAATGTATAGAAAAATACCGTGATGTAAAGCAAATCAGTTGTCTGAGGGTTGGAAGTGGGGGTAGGTAGGTAGCTGAGGTATCAGAAACTTTGGGAAGGTTATGTATCTGTTCATGATCTTGATTGTAACGATGGTTTCACAGGTATATATATATACAACGTATCAAATTGTACACTTTAAATATGTGCAGTATGTTGTATGTCAAGAATACCTTAATAACGCAGTTTTTCTTTTCAAAGGTTATGCCACACAACAATGTAGTCTTTTCTCTCAAGCATTTTGAGTCCCTATCTTTACAAGTGACAAATCAGAGCACATGTGGAAAAATTAGGTCTACAGGATTATTTGCGATCTTTTATTTAACAATTAAAAGTATTATTTCGTTTTCATCATCTTTGTGGTATCTAAGAATGGTCAGATTTATCTTCCTCATTTTATAATAAGATACTGACAGCAAATAAATGAAAGTGTTGCAGTATCTGATCCTCAGAGTTCTTACTCCAATTTCTGTATTGGGCTGTGTCGAATTTGGCCACTTAAATATCCATAGCAAGTGCAGTAAGGAGCCCATTTTGAGAGAATATAGCCAATCCACAGGTTTCCCATTGGCAAGAACCATTCTATGAAAGAAAAACAATACCTGAAGTTAACTGGGAGAAAAAACTTCCCACCTCAAAGTGCACTCAAGAGATGAAAGAAACATGGGCTTTACATTTTGCTAGAATGCAGGCTGTAAATAAAGTAGAGGTGTGATCACAGTTTCTTTAGCGTCTCATCTTCCCCCTTTTCTCCATACAAAGAAGGCAAGATTCAGTTACAGCTGATTTCCATTATGGTCTATACTCTTAGACTTCATTTAAAAGCTTACCCAAATATACTTAAAAGACTGAACAACAAATAGCCTCCTTTATTAAAATTAAGAAACCAGCATAAACTGAAGTGCCAGCAAAATTCCTTTACAATGAAAACCACAGAAATGAAACAGTTTTGCCACAGTGGCATTTCATTCTAAATAAGTAAATTGCTGTGAATCAAATTTCCATTCTACAGAGCAAATACTCAGCTTCCCATCTTTCTTTATAAGAACTGTCAAGTGTCAGGCAGGGAATTAGTATGTGAAGAGAAATATTTTATATAGGGCAGGTGTTTTGTGAATGTCTTTGACTGACAAGAATCTTGCTAAAACCTGGACTGAAGAAATTAAACCCTACTGTTTGTTGTCATTTAAATTTGAGGGATGCTGGGAAGCTCCCCACCCTCAGAATATCTCTCCATTGGCCTGTCAAAATGCCTGTAATTTCACCATTAGAAATTCACTCCTTTCAACCAGCTGAGGCCACAAACAAGCAGAGAGGCACAGAGAAACAAATATGTGGACGCATGCTCAGACCTGGGAATCTAGGTGGTGCCCAGACGCTGGACAAAGGCAAATGCCAATGCCAAGTTATGAAGACTTTTAGCACTCAAAATTATTTAGTTAGCCCATTTAGGGCAAAGCATTTATCTGAAGTCTTTTAGGACAAATAGTATGCCGTTATGACATTATCAAAGATGCTGGAGTGGTACAAATTTAATTACTTAGTATTATTTTAACCTTTTGCATCATAGCATGAAAAAGGATTTTTTAGAGCACTGAAATCAGTGGTAATTTTTAAAAAAGCATTCAGAGTAACTGAGGTTACTAAAAAATGAAAGAGTTGAATATGTTAGTGAGAGTGTGTGTGTGTGTGTGTGTGCGCATGCATGTGTGAGAGAGGTGGGAATAATTTTACTATCCATACAGTATTAAGGGATACTCTGAAAGGACTGTTATTATTATATCATAGTTTATGTCCACAGAGAGTCAAGGCTTTAATTATTCATAACTTAAAGCTCTTGAGTCACATAACAGCAGCAAACATACATGGCAATTAATAAACAGCCAAAAGCCAATGTCTCAGTCTCTGGAGCTCTGCCTCTGAGGAATGAGGCAGAGAAAACTGAGAATACAAAGAGGCCTGCCCAGGAAAGCCGTTCTAAAAGGCTAGCCTAAATCTCAGGTGCGTGTGCTGGGCCTTCTCTGGCCTTATCATACGCCATCCTTCTGCCATGTAATTCCAATCAAATTCTGCACAGGGTCATGTGCTGAATTATTGTTGCTTCCCCGCCTGGACTCCTCTGACATTTGCTGTTTTCGGGGCCATTCTCATTTGCCTGTTCCTGATGCTCATCTACACCAATGTGCCTGTAACATACAGGTCAGTGACCAGACACCCACAATATAAAATGCTCATCTCATCACATTCTATGTATTTTGCTATTGAGTAAAGGGAGAAGATATCCAATCTGCGATGAGACCATTCTATCTTATATTCTTCAGACATACATTACACCTGTGTAATGTTACCTGCTTAGAAAATGTAAGTCTTCCCCCTTCTCTCACTATGTCTTCTTGAAACTATTGCCTTCAATTACCATTCATTCAGAGTTCACATTTGCTAAAATTGGAATAAACCCCAAAAGAGACACTCATCAGGATGCATTTTGTCAACCCTCCTGTTTTGTTTTGTTTTTTTCTTTTTCTGTTCAGAGAGGGTAGCCTCTTCAAATACACACTTTGCTTCTGACAGCTCTGTGGTGATTGGGTGCAGCAGAAAATAGTGTCTGACACATAAAATCCACTGATTCAACTATGCAATATTTATTTCATAGCCAACATAAATAAAAATAAAATATTTCCTTGAACATTTTGCTCACACACTGCCTGGCTGCCTTGCCAGCAACTTTTCTGATCCTTCCGTTAGGAAACTTTTATTTGCTTTCCACCTTACCATAAATCATCTTCTCTGATCTGACTCTGATTGGACTATCCTTTGTTGAATAATAAAACATAGGTATTGCTTGGGAATGTATTTTGAATATCTTGTAGATAATGCAATAAAGATGGAATGAGTACAGTTTGATGAGGAAACTATTGGATTCATATAAGATGAAGACTTTCAAGGGAAAAAATAATTTTTTCTTGCCCTAATTACCAATTCCCTGGGCCTTGCTGAGGCTGAACTAAGAAGTTACTATTGATCTGTGATTTGAACTTTCAGGTGATTGGGGTACATGACCTTGATGAATCCAAATCCCAGTTACTGGAGCAGGACCAAGGTAATTCAAGAAACTAAAAAAAAAAAAAATCAAAGAAATCTTCACTTATAGTGGATTTTACAGCCTTGAGTGTCAAGTAAGGGCAAGCCTGATTATCACCATAGCATGAAACCTAATTGAGATATGCAGAGGGAGAAAGGTGGGAAATCCCTGTTGTTTGAGAAAGAATTTGTGAGTGTGGTAAGTACAAAGTAGCAGGAAATCACTAGTCATAAATGGAACAAGGCTCTATTCCAAGAAAGTGTCACAGAGGAAGAGGGGTATAAGATCAAGTGGCAGAAGGATGACCTCGCGTGGTTGTCTGTGGTGAATTTAATTGAAATCTCTTCATAGTTTGGTAACACTGAAGAACTTTATTTAATCCAGCCATCATTTTATATGGGTTTGGGTTACTTAGTAGTTTTCAAACCTTCTTAGTCTAATACCCTTAAAATAATTTCCTTAAGGATCCCACAACCTGGGGCACTTGGGTGGCTCAGTTGGTTAAGCGACCAACGTCGGCTCAGGTCATGATCCCATGGTTTGTGGGTTCGAGCCCCACGTCGGGCTCTGTGATGAGAGCTCAAAGCCTGGAGCCTGCTTCAGATTCTGTGTCTCCCTTTCTTTCTGCCGCTCCCCGACTCGTACTATGTCTCTCCCTCAAAAATAAACATTAAAAAAAGAAGAATTCCATAACCCTTACAAATTTTCAACTTGACATAAAATTGTTTTTCATAACGTACTTGTGGCAAATGATATAATTTATGTGTGTTATAAATGTTGACATTTAAAATTCAATTATACCACTTTTTAAATATATACAACTGAGGGGTGCCTGGGTGGCTCAGTCGGTTAAACATCCAACTTCAGCTCAGGACATGATCTCGTGGTTTATGAGTTCCAACCCATATAAGGCTGGCTGCTGTCAGCATAAAGCCTGCTTAGGATCCTATCTCTTTCTCTTTCTGCCTCTCCCTCTCTCAAATGTTCCTCTCTCAAAAATAAACAGGGGCACCTGGGTGGCTCAGTTAGTGATTTCAGCTTCCATCATGATCTCATGATTTGTGAGATCCAGCCCCTCATTGGATTCTGCACAGTCAGCATGAAGCCTGCTTGGGCTTCTCTCTCTCCTAGCTCTCTGCTCCACTCCCTGCTCACTCTCTCTCTCTCAAAATAAGTAAATAAACAGAAAATAAATGCATAAATAAATTATATATATATATATATATATATATATATATATACATACAAGTGAATATAAAGGACATGGCCTTTAATTATATACCTCAGTCCGTTAAAACTACATTACAGTAAAATTTATTATAGTCAAAATTTGTATTTTTCATATTTATGTATTTCTGTTCCAATTTTCCCACAAAATTTTATCCTAGTGTAATATATTTTTAAGTTTGATAGCCTTATTAATCACAAGTCTCTGCAGTTTGTGTGTGTGTGTGTGTGTGTGTGTATCTGTGTGTTAGCAAGTCTCTGAATTTTGAAAATGTCTACAGGATTAAAATCATTATGATTATTCTAAACAATTGATCAAAAATATATGGCCAATTTTGATAATTATTAAAATAAAATATATTGAAAATGCACCTCACCATGAGATTGGACTTTTAAAAATTATTTTGTGAATACACACATGAATACTTAGTAGAATGCAGTAGTGCTCAGGATGAGGTCTATATTGTTTTTATGGATTTGACCTTTGCAAATACTTTTTCTTATAAGATGTATATGGAAATGGAAGACTTTAGTTATTCAATAACACATTATTTTCACTTCTTCTTAGTTACATATCTAAAATCATAGAGTGGTATATCATTAAAAGTTATTTTTATTGACCTAAAAGTTCTGTCAGGTTTTCTGAAAGCAAAGAATTAAAAGCAGCTTAACTGGTAAAATGATTTGTTAGTCATCAAGGCTATTTAGTTCCTGTCTCTGAAAAGTGTGTTTAAAATCCTTTCAAGAAATTTAGCTATGATTATTGAGGATGCTTGCCAGTTTTCAGTTAGTGGCATTTTATTTAATCCAGTATGGTCAGAAAGGGTTGAGAAAAATGGAAATGTTACAAATTCTACTTTGTCAATGCAGTTTTTAAACAAACTATATTTATCTTACCATGTGCTTTAAATTTATTTGCATCAAGTCCTTGAACTATATATTTAACTCAATTTGTGAGATACAAATGGATTAGCAAAGCCACTTCTTATCATAAATTCAATCAACCGGATGAGATTTACATTCTGTCAGAAACAGTCTAATTTTGTTCTAAATTCAAATAATTATTCTTAATATGCATTATTGTGACTACCATCTACATTCTAAATTAAATTCTAAAATAGATGTGTAGACAGATAAGGCACAAAATCTTCCCATGAATTTGTTGCCTAATTAAGACAAAGTGCTGCCTCCTCTGATGTTTCTTATTGATACATTCTTTGCTTCATTCTTTTGGGACCCTTCCTAGGGTGATGCATTCTTTGATAGAGATGGGAAATAGAAGATACTAGGTCGTTAAATGGCGATTATAATTTTTTCCACCACTCTTTTCTAAGTTACATTTAGATTGATAATATCCTTAATCTAAACAACAGTGCAAAATCCAATTTGTAAATTCACACTTTCCCATTAACAAAAATTTATGTGACAGGAAAGATTCAGAAGTTTGCCACACATTGATGGTGTATTGATTAAAGAAACCAACTAGTGGTCAGTGACGCCAACTTTTTCCATTTTTCATTTCTGTGTTTTGCTATATTAAATATTTTTACATTTTTTATTGTGGAAGTTTTCAGATATACAAAAGTGGAGAAAGTAATATAACAAACCCCACCTATCTATTTCCAACTTCGACAATTAACAACACAGACTCAAAGTTGTTTTATCAACATGCTATCCATTTTCCCCACCCCTGAATTATTTTGAAGCAAATCCCAGATTTCACATAACATCCTGTGAGTATTCTGTGTCAATTAAAAATAAAGACACCTTAAAATTTTTTTTTAACATTTATTTATTTTTGAGAGACAGAGTGTGAGCAGGGAAAGGGCAGAGAGAGGGCGACACAGAATCCAAAGCAGGCTCCAGGTTCCGAGCTCTCAGCATAGAGCCCCATGCAGGGCTCAAACCCATGAACTGTGAGATCATGACCCGAGCTGAAGTCGGATGTTTAACCGGCTGAGCCACCCAGGCAGCCCCCCAAAAATGACACTTTAAAATAGCTACCACGCTATTATCAATTTAAAAAGAAGAAAGAAGAAGAAGAAGAAGAAGAAGAAGAATTTCTTAGATGATCTACTATCCACCGTGTGGTCATACTGTCCTGATTGTCAATTAAAAACAAAACAAAACAACAGTTTGTTTAAAACAGAATTCGGAGAAGTCCAACAGATTGTGATTTGTTACTATTTCTCTTAAGCATCTTTTAATCTGTATCTCCCCTCTTTGCCTTCCTCTCCTCACTTCGCTCATTTTATTTGATTGTTGTCAAATAAAACATGCAATCCTGAAGAACTTGCTGAAGTCTAGAGTTTGCTAATTATATACCCATGGGAGTATACTAAAGTAAATTCAACCTTGACATTTTTATTGTGTTGTCTGTAAATGGCTTTAAAACCACAGACTTGATCAGATTCTACTCCTTCTCCTTCTCTTCCTCCTTCTTCCACATGTCTTCTTTTTCATAGCTCATGCTGTGTGGACTTTTTTAAGTATCACATCATGTCTGGTGATCCCTTGTTTTTTGTTTTTGTTTTTGTTTTTGTTTTACCAGCTGTTGATTATTTACCTAAAGCTATTAATTTAATAAATTTAATGGAGTTGTAATATAATATTCCAATTCTATCATTTCTGCTTCATTAATGAGGCAGAATATTTCTACAATCATAACAGTAACCCTTGAAGCACTTTCTTGTCCTAAGATAGTTTGTGTAGAAATAAAAAGATGAATCTTTGATTCTTTCCCTTTTCTTAACAATTTCCAAAGTACTAAGTTGATTTCTAACTTTTTCTAAAAGTGACCGACGTGTTTTTGAATATCATTATGAGCTCATGGTTTATGATTGAATCCTTTGTAATTATAACCATTATGGAAGTTCAAATGGTCCACTCCTTTGCCAGTGATATGGCTCTGGGCCTTTTTTTTTTTTTTTTGCCATGATTTAAGAGTCTTTCTTTTCTTTACAGCTTTCTCCATATGATTTGTTGTTTCAGACTCATCTTGTATATTTCATGCTCGGGTCTGAAATTAACCATTTCTCAAAAGACAATTGTAGTTTTACAGGGAATGACATTTTAAAATCATACTTTGAATACAAAGACATACTCATTTCTACTGGGTTGGTCATTGTTTGTAGGCCTTTTTTACTGGATAATTCTAGGAATTTTTTAAACATAAAGTACATGTTGGGTTTATACTTACACTTTTAAGTCAAATTCAGTGCTACACAGATTTTTATCACCTCTGATTTGTGTCTTGTTTCAACCATAATGAAATATCATTTCTTAATTATACCAATAAAATTTCTTCCTTTATTGGTCTTAAGATACACACCAAACAATTTCATAATAATCTTATTAACACAACCACTAACAACATAATCGCTAAAACAGCTTAAGATTTTTACTGAGTGCTTTTGTCTGTAATATAGATCTCACTAGTGATGTAAAGTAAAATAACCCCACTTTAAATACAGTTATCCACTTGGAATAATTAATTCCTCCTTGTGTGGTCATTCCATCAGTCTCATAGAATTAGGTTTAGAAGTTAGTTTTTATATTTAATTTTGGGATATTATTTAAACATAAAATAGCTTTATTAATATGTAAAATATTTACATGATCTGAAAATTAAAATTATAATATAAAGTATAATCAAGTGTACCTGCTATCCCTGTATAATCCTCTTTGTTCCTTCTACACTCATAGGTAATCTTTTCTTTTTAACTTAATGATTTCCTTTCAATTTGAAAATGTCCTTCCTCCCCTTACTTAAGTAGGGAGTGATATACTTTTTAAAAACTACTGAATTATATTGCATGAAATATTTTAGTAAGGCAAGTGTGGACATAGGGAAACTGGTTAGGAGGCCATTGAATGAATTTAGGACATGGTTGCTAATGTTTGATTCTTTGGTACTTCAGAATCCTTTGTCCTTTGTGATAATCTTGATATTTGTGATATTTGTGGTATCTGTATGGGATATTTTCATTATATGCTATGTATTAATTTTTATTACCTTATTTCCTAACTTTCTGTGGCTTATTATGATTAAAATATTTGGGAGCTTTGTTTACTTACTGTTAATAAAGAGAAATTAATTTAATAACTCTAAAATGGATTATATTTGGTTTCCTAATTCATCTAAGACGTGTAATTTCCTTGATTCCAGTGGCAATATGTAAGGATCAAGTTTCTTTGGGTTTTAATTCCAAAACTGCGGCCCTAGACTCAAACTCCAAACTGCAACAGAAATCACCAATCAAAATGAAATATATTGAACTATCAATATGGCCCTTTTGGTACTAATATCAGTGAGTCAACTCTGAAAAGCATGTAATTCTGACCTTTAATTTATCATATTACTATTTTATTTGAGCTGATATATTCTGGGTGTGGTGCAAGCAACCTGATTAACGCACCATTCAGCCAGCCAGGCTTGGGCTGCCTATCTAGGCTTTGGAGGAATGAAAGGATAAGGAAGGAAGACATGTCTGCTGTCTCAAGCCTGTAACTTAGAAACTACTTTTCTGTGAATGTAGCCTCATGTTTGAAAATTCCTAATCAAATGACATAGAAAGAAGACAAAAGGAAAGATCAGAGTGAAAATAAATGAAATTGAGACTAAAAAGACAATGGAAAAGATCAATGAAACTAAGAGGTGGTTTTTTTGAGAACATAACCAAAATGGGCAAACCTCTAACTAGACTCATCAAGAATAAAAAAAGAGAGGACTCAAATAAATAAAATTAGAAATGAAAAAAGAGTGTTACAACTGACACCACAGAAATGCAAAGGAGCATAAGAGACTACTACAAACAATTATACACCAACACATTGAACAAACTAGGAGAAATGGATAAATTTTTTTTAGAACAACATTCCTAGAAACATATAACCTTCCAAGACTAACTCATGAAGAAATAGAAAATCTGAACAGACCAATGACTAAGGGTATTGAGTCACTGAACACAAATTTTCCAACAAGAAAAGCCCAGAGCCAAATATGTGGTTTCTATTATCTTTTTCGTCTGTACTTTATTTCTCCTCTGATTTTTTTTATTTGCTTCCTTGTGCTTTCTTCTGCTAGCAAACTTTGTTTTCCTTTCTCTAATTGTTTTGGTATAAATTTAGGTTGTTTATTTTACACCTTTCTTTTTTTATTATTTTTATTATTTTTTTTCTTTAGCATTTATTTTTGAGAGAGAGAGACAGAGAGAGAGAAAATAAGTATGAGCCGGGGTGGGGAGAGAAAGAAGGAGACACAGAATCTGAAGCAGGCTCCAGGCTCTGAGCTGTCAGTACACAGCTCGACACATGGCTCGAACCCACGAACTGTGAGATCATGACCTAAACTGATGCCAGACTCTTAATCGACTGAGCTACCCAGGCACCCATCTTTTTTTTTTTAATGTAGGTGTTTATCTCTGTGAATGCACCTCTTAAATTGCTGCATCCATACAGTCTGATAGGTTGTGTTTCCTTTTTCATTTGTCACAAAATATTTTTTATTTCTCTTGATTTCCTTTTTTGCCCATTGGTTGTTAAGAAGTATGTTGTTTAATCTGCACATATTTGTGTATTTTATAATATTCTTCTTGTAATTGTGATTGATTTCTAGCTTCATAACATTGTGATCAGAAAAGAAACTTGATATGATGTCAAACTTCTTAAATTTATTAAGACTTGTTTAGTAGCCTGATACATTTTCTATCCTGGAGAATGTTCCATGTGCATTTGAAAAGAATGTATTCTGCAACTGTTTGATGGAATGTTTTTTAAATGAACAAGTTAGATGTGACTTCTGTTTGTCTCCATTTGGGAGATTATGGATGCATTTAGAGTTGTACATGTGATAATGGATACATTTTGAATTGTGTATAAGAGAAGTCTATGTAGGTTGAGCAATAAAGAGATGAAATACAGTGTGGATTAATTATAACTGTCCAACTGACCCGCCAAAATAGGTCCTTAGCAGTTGTGTTTTTATTTGTCCACTAGACAAAAAGTGGATATTTCACATATATTGGCAACATTAAATTTCTCCCTCTTTCTCAGACTGTCTCCCCCTTGGCATTTGCTTCTCAGTGCCAGGAATTTAAACTGAGACACAAGGAGATAGGAGTTGGTTAATAAAGTGAATATTGGAAACTAGAACTAAGTCCCATTTATTCCTTCTGCTGATATCACTGATGTTTCTCTGTTCCTAGTCTTAGCTGTGTTTTAATTATTCCCCTCTTCTGTGAAGTCTGTGAACACTCCCTGTCTCCTTCTACTCCCATTCATTAATTTCCCCTTCATGTTTGGGCCAACGCAAATCGGCATCTGATACATGCAAGATAACTACGACATATTTCTGTTGCTTGTGTTTCTAAGTTTAAGTTATTGGATGCACCGATCATAAAATTGCAATAGCCATATCCTGAACTCTTATAGTTTTAGTTTTACATAAGACCCATCTATGATTGGAATAATTGTTTATCTACCTTGCTGAGTTAACTATTTTTACGTATGGGAACTAGGCAGTAGGCAAAGAAAGAATGTAGGACATGACAAAATTTCCTGAAGGGATGTCTGTATGTTTTCAGGCAGTAAGTTTTTTCAGGTCTGTAAGTTTTTTCTGGGATGACACAATCCTTTAGCAGCCATGCTGTTTACATGAAGGAGCCTTTTCTTTCTTTCTTTTTCTTTTATCTCTTCTTTCCTTTCCTTTCCTTTCCTTTCCTTTCCTTTTTTTTCTTTCCTTTCATTTCATTTTAATTTTGCTTGTTTGTTTCAGTTGCTTAGTTATCCCACCACTACAGGGAAGGATATAATTACATAAACCCTCTTCTGAACCCTCCTTTTGGAAGGGTAATGTCTGAAAGCAGAAGTTTTTACAAGATATTCTTAATAGCACTGGCCAGCCTTCCTCTTACCATTTCCACCTTCTTCTCTAAGAAAAAAAAAGTGATCCCCATTGTCTTACTTTCTATTTATCTTCTGATAATAATATAAACATGCACAATATACACACTCAGGAAATTTGGAAGTTACAAAAAAATTAGAAAAATAAAAATTAGCCATTATCCACTGTTTAGAAATAATTATTTTTAATATTTCTGATGTATTTCCTTTCTTGAATGTTTAATATGCCTATATAATTAGAAATTTGAGATTATAACACACACACTGGCTTATATCTGTTTTTGTTTATAATATATTGTAATATCATCATGACGTAACATACCCTGTTAAATAAATCATTAATTAATCTCATATTTTGCAACAATTAAAATACAAGGTGGGGGGCGCCTGGGTGGCGCAGTCGGTTAAGCGTCTGACTTCAGCCAGGTCACGATCTCACGGTCCGTCAGTTCGAGCCCCGCGTCGGGCTCTGGGCTGATGGCTTGGAGCCTGGAGCCTGTTTCCGATTCTGTGTCTCCCTCTCTCTCTGCCCCTCCCCCGTTCATGCTCTGTCTCTCTCTGTCCCCAAAATAAATAAACGTTGAAAAAAAAATTTAAATAAAAAATAAAATAAAATAAAATACAAGGTGGTCTAAATTGCAATTATGACTGGACTTCCCATTCAGACTAAAGAGCATAGACCTATTTTTTTCCTGTTTTTTAGCTCTAAACACAAGTACATATCCTGAAAACAATGTGTAAGACAACCAAAGGAGAATGGGTGGTCTCTTGTCTGAGTTAGCAGAAGGAAGAAGGTAAGTGGAAGGAAGAGAGCAAAAGAGATACAATGAGGCAACCAAGGGACTGGGTTTGGAGGGAGCAGAAGCCATGAATCCACCAGCTTTTCCCAGTGCATTTATTATCAATGCCCTCCATCTCTCCAGGCAGACCTAAGAGGAGAGATGATTCTTCCAGGGAAGAAACCAAAGACAAAGAAAACTTCTTGAAATCAGACAGGGAGACATAAGACATTGGCATTAGAAGGATTCCAACTTGAATGACATCTTCTTTATCATTGGAAGCCTTGAAATCTAAAACAGTTACCAGACAGCCATATGCTGGGACATGAAAAAAAAATGCAACAGTTTTAAAACAATTGAAACTTTAAAGAGTGTGTTATCTGACTCTAATGAAATCAAATTAAAAATCAATAATCAAAAACAGGACAATTCCAAAACATGTGGAAATTAGGTAACACACCTCTAAATAATCCATGGGTCAAAAAGAGTCTCAAATGAAATAGATACATACATTAAACTAAATGAAAATGGAAATACAATTATCAAAATATGTGATATAGCCAAAGTAGGAAAGAGATGTATGGCACCAAATGCTTATATGGGAAAAGATGAGAGGTTTCAGATCGATAATCACAGTTGATAACTCAGAAAAAACAACTAGAAAAATAGCAGCAAAATAAAGCTAGAGTAAGCAGAATAAAATATATAATGAGAACAAGTCCAGGAAGGAATAAAATTGAAAACATGAAATAGACAAAAAGCTGCTTCTTGGAGAAATATTAATAAAACGGATAAAATTCTACAAAGACATATGAAAACAAAAAGAAAATACAAAAAATCAATATTTAAAATGTAATAGGTGGTATCACTTCCGACCCTGAATCTATTAAAAAAAAGAACAGGAGAGTATTATAAGCAACCTTACATTCAAAACTTGCCAACTTAGAAAAAATGAACCAATTCCTTAAAACCTGTAAACTACCAAACTCAACCAAGATGAAATGACAATCTGAATAAACAGATAATAACTAAAGAAATTAAATTCATAACTTAAAAAAGCTTTTGAAAAAGAAATCTCATGCCCAGATGATTTCATTGGAGAATTCCACTAGACATATAAAGAAGATTAACATCAATTTTACATAATCACTTCCAGAAAAAGAAGGAATATTTTCTAGTTCATTTTATAATTTCATTATTACTGTGACACCAAAACTGGAAAAGAGAAAGTACAATAAAAAAAAAATAACTACAGACCATTATATCCCATGATCTTAGACAACAAATCCCCCAATATATTAGTAAACTGAATTCAACAATACATGCAAAGAATTAGCTGTTTCCACCTGTAAGGAGTTTGGAACTTGCCACTCCATCCTAAAACAAATTAAAAGGTGAACAGACTGAAAAGCAACTGTTCTTGCATCCTACAGAGAAGGAAAGACACAGGACAAATGACTAGTTAAAAGATTGAAGACAGGCAAATACGGGAGTCGCAGTTTATCAGAACAGAGACTCACTAGGGAAAACCACCAAGGGAACCAGAGTTAGGGAAACTGGAACTGTACCTAAAGAACTGTTAATGACAAAGTGTAGAAAACTATGAACATTAAAAACTCCAAGGAACCCAGTCATAAGGGGATTCCCATAATATATGTGAGATTTACATCCAAAAGCTCAACCACGTTTTGACAGTAAATATTGGAGAAAAATCCTCTTGGGCTTCCAGCAGGAGGAGGTGAAAAGAAACCATTTTGAAATATGACAGAGCATTCTGTTCTTAACAAGGCCTGGCCTCAGGAGAAACTAGTTAACTAGAGCCTAGCCAGATGGGTTATCAAAGAAAAACTGACACACAGGAAGGGAAATACCTACCTGACTGCATCCCACTCTAGCCATCCTGTACCTCCTAAGTGGGAAAACAATGAGAAACATTTTTGAAGTTTATATAGACACTTTGCTAACCAAAAGACTTAATCATAGGATTATAGAATGCTTTCCCTAACCCCATAACCCACACTATAAGAGTAGTGTGCAAGAGTTTCTTTTAACCAGTAAATAATGTCTCACTGCCAGCAAAAAATTACAAGGCATAATAAAATGCAAAATACACAATCTGAAAGGACAGAACAAACATCAGACCCAGACATGGCAGGAATGTTGGGACTATCCAACCAAGAATGTGAAACAATGTTATTAATATGCTAAGGGCTCTAATGGAGGAGGTAGACAGCATGCAAGAACAGGTGGGAAATGTAATTCTAAGAAAGAGTCAAAAATAAATGCCAAGGATCAAAAAGAAAAAGTGTAACAGAAATGAAGAATACCTTTGATGAATTTATTAGTAGACTAGATACGGACAAGGAAAGAATCTCTTAGCTACAGACTATATCAATAGAATCCTCAAAAACTGAAAAGCAAAAAGAACAAAGGTGAAAAAACACAAAACAGGATATCCAAAGACTGTGGAACATAAATAAAAGGTGTATCATATACATAAGAAGAATATCAGGAAAAGAAAAAGATAAACAATAATAACAGAATTTTCTCAAGTTAATGTCAGACATTCAAATGACAGATTCAGAACACTGAGAGAACATCTAACAAAACAAAAAACAAAAACTGCCTTCAGCATAGCATTTCAAACTACAAAAAATCAAAAATAAAGAAAAATTCCTGAAAGAAGTGTGTGTGAGGGGGATGCATATCTATAGAGAAACGAAAAAAAAAAGAATTGTATCAGGACAGAGACTCACTAGGAACCATGCAAGAAGAGAGTAGAATGAAAATTTTAAGGTGTTGAGAGAAAAAAATAAACCCACCAATCTAGAATTCTATACTCTGTGAAATTATTATTCAACAGTGAAGAAGAAATAAGGACTTTCTCAGACAAATAAAAATTGAGAGAATTTTTGCCAGTAGATGTGCCTTGCAGAAAATGTTAAAAGAAGATCTGTTGGGAAAAGGAAAATAATGTGCATCAGAAACTTGGGTCTACATAAATAAAGAAATAGCCCCAAAGGAGTAAAGGTAGAAATGAAGGTAAGATAAAAACTTTTTTATTTGTGATTGATCTATTGGATAACAGTTTCTTCAAAATAAAAATAGTGACAATCTATTTGATTATGTATATTTATCCATATATATTACTATCTGTATCTATCTATATATCTATCTATCTATTTATCTAGTGTTTTTATATAGGTGAAATGAGTGATAATAATGATACAAGGGATGGGAGGAAGAATGTTAATCCAACTATATCAATAATCACCCTGAATGTCAATGGTCTAAACACACCAATTAAAAGATGGAGATTGTTGGGGCGCCTGGGTGGCGCAGTCGGTTAAGCGTCCGACTTCAGCCAGGTTGCCATCTCGCGGTCCGTGAGTTCGAGCCCCACGTCAGGCTCTGGGCTGATGGCTCGGAGCCTGGAGCCTGTTTCTGATTCTGTGTCTCCCTCTCTGCCCCTCCCCCGTTCATGTTCTGTCTCTCTCTGTCCCAAAAATAAATAAACGTTGAAAAAAAAAATTAAAAAAAAAAAGATGGAGATTGTCACAGTGGATGCAAAAAAAAAAAAAAAAACAAAAAAACCCACAACCCAGCTATATATTGTCTCAAAGAAACGTATTTTATATACAAAGACAAATATAGATGAAAGGTAAATGGACAGAGAAAAATATACCATGCTAATACTAATCAAAATAAACCAGGAGTAGTTAAATTGATTCCAGACAGAGCAGACTTCAAAGCAAAAAAAAGTCATCAGGGTGTTGCATAATGATAAATGGGTAAGTTCTCCAAGAAGACATAATAATTCTTAATGTGTTGCATATAATAACAGAGTGTCAAACTATGTAAGGCAAAAAAAAAAAAAGAATTGCAAGGAAAAATACATGAATCCAGTATCATAGTTGGAGACTTTAACATCTTCCTATCTGAAATGGATAGCTCCAGCGGCCAGAAAATCAGCAATGGCATAGTTGAACTCAACACCATCAGTCAACTGTATATAATGAACATCTATAGACTACTTCATCCTTCCAATGACAGCAGAATACATGTTTTTTTTCAAGATTTCATGGAATATTCACTGATATAGACACATTCTAGAACATAAAAAACACACCTTAATTTTTTTTTAAATAGAAATCATGTAAATAAAGTAGAAATCAATAACAGAAAGGTAACTGGGAAATCCCCAAATACATGGAGACTAAACAACACACGTTTAAATAATCCATGGTCAAAAAAGACATCTCAAGAGGAATTTTAAAATATTTTGAACTAAATGAAAATGAACCACAACAAATACAAAATGTGGAATGTAGTGAAAACAGTGCTTAGAAGGAAATTGATAGAGTTAAATAAAAGCACATAATAGAGAACAAGAAAGTTCTAAAATGAAATTAATTTTATACCTAAGAAACCTAGAAGAGGAAGAGCAAATTAAATCCAAAGTAAGTGGAAGAAAAGAAATAATAAAAATTAGAGCAGAAGTCAATGACATTGAAAATTGAAAATCAATAGAAAACATCAACGAATCCAAAATCTGTTTCTTTGAAAAGATCAATAAAATCAATAAGCTTCTAGCCAGGCTAACTAAGAAGAGAAAGGACACAAATTGCTAATATCAGAAATGAAAGAGTATATATCACTACAGATCTCATGGACATTAAAAGGATAATAAAGGAATAATATAAACAGCTCCACCAACAAATTGGATAACTGGGATAAAATGGACCATTTCCTTGAAAGATACAATCTGCCAAACATTATGCAAGAAGAACTAGGCCCCTATTAAAGAAATTGAATCAATAATTAATGACCTTTCAAAACAGAAAGAACCAGGCCAAGATGGATTCACTGGTGAACTCTACCAAACATTTAAGTAAGAAACTATATCAATTGTCTACAATCTCTTTTAGAAGATAGAAGCAGAGGGGATACATTTTAACTCATTTTATGAGCCAGCATTACCCTAATATCAATACCAGATAAATTTCAAGAAAACTACAGACAATAGCTCTCACAAACAATGATTTTAAAATCCTTAATAAAATATGAGCAAACTGAATCCAACAACTTATAAAAGAATTATACATTCAACCAGATGGGATTTATCTCATGTGTGTAAGGCTGGTTAAACATTCAAAAATCTTTAAAATCAATCAATGTAATTCATTACAAAAAAAGATAAATCACACAATCTTATCAATAAATACTATGAAATATTTGACAAAATCCAACACCTATTAATTATAAAAAAAAAACTTTTAGTAAACTAGGAATAGAGAGGAATTTTCTCAGCTTGTTAAAGAATATCTACAAAAACCTATAGTTAACATCATAATGGTTGGAAACAGTCTCACTAAGACTAGGTACAAGGCAAGGATATCTCCTCTCACCTATTTCTTTAAACACTGTCTTGGAAATTCCAGCTAATGAAATAAGACAAGAAAAGGAAATAAAAGGTATACAGCACAGGCAGAAAAACGTAAAACTGTCCCTGTTCACAAATAACATGATCATCTATGTAGAAAGTCAGAGAATTGACCAAAAATCTCCTGGATATAACAAATCACTGTTGCAAGTTTGAAGGATATGTTAAAATACAAAAATCAATTGCTTTATTCTGTAATAGCAATGAAGAAATGGAAGTATGCACTATGATCTATTAAGATTTTTCCTAGTTATCCAATATTCAAAAATCAATGTAATTCACCATAACAAGCTAAAGATGAAAAATTAGATGATCATAGCCATTGATGTGCAAAAAAGAGTTTTAGAAAGTGCGACATATATTTACAATAACAAATGTTCAACCATCTAGGAACAGACAGGACTCTCCTGGACTTTTTTTTTTTAATAAACCCTACCGCTAAGTTCACTCTTAATAATAAAAGACTGAATGTGTTTCTCTAAGATTGGGAATAAGTTAAAGCTGTCCACTGTCACTACTCTTATTCAGTATAGTGCTGGAAGTTCTAGCCAGTGCAATAAGGCAGTAGAAAAACATACAAGTACATAGATTGAAAATCAGGAAATAAAACTGTTGCTATTTGCAGATGACTTGATTGTCTGTACAGGAAATTACAAGGAACCTATACAAAAAAAATAAAATTGCTAAAACTGATGAGTGAGTTCAGCAAGGTCAAAAGATATAAAAGCAATGATAAATTATATATCTAAACAGTAACAATGAACATATGGAAAGTGAAGTTAAAAACATCATACCATTTACAATTGCTCCAAAGAAAATGGAATAATTACATATCATTTAACAAATCTTATTCAGGAATTCTTTGCTGGAAATTACTAAATGCTGATGAAAGAAATCAAGGAAAACCTAAACAGAGAGACATAGTGTGTTCACAGATTCAAAGACTCAATGAAGTAAAGATGTCAGTTCTCCCAAAATCTATCTATACGTTTAAGGCAATTCCTATATAAATCACAGTAAGGGTTTTTTTTGTGTTTTTTTTTTTGGGGGGGGGGGGGTTGGATGTGTGTGTGTGTGTGTGTGTGTGCAGGCACAGACTAGCTCATTCTACAGTGGAAAGGTATAGGCCCTAGAATAAAAACAATCTTTCCAAAGAAGAAGAATCTAGCTAGAGGAATCCCTTTATTCAATATTAAACTATACTTTATAGCTATAGAAATTAAAAAGACTTTTTGATATTGGCAGAAGGACAGACACACAGATCAATGGAACAGAACAAAGAATACAGAGATAAAACCACACAGATATACTTAAATGATTTTTGACAAAGGGGCAAAGGCAATTCAATGAAAGTGGGGTAGTCTTTTCAACGGATGAGACTGGGGCAATTGTATATCCATGGACAAGAAACTCAACCTCAGACTAAACTTCACACTTTATATAAAATTAATTCACAATGAATCATGGACTTAAATGAAAATGTAACATTATACAACTTTTAGAAAAACACATGAGAGAAAATAGTATCTGGGGCTAGACTCTTTAAAGGTCCATGTAAAGAGATTGAAAAGAGAAGCTATAGACTTGGAGAAAACATTTGCAAGTCATGTGTGGTAGGTTGAATAATTTCCCCGACAAAGATATTTGTGTTCTAATCCCAGGAACCTGTGAATGTTACCTTGTATGGCAAAAGAGACTACAGATGTGATGCAGGAAATGAGGACCAATGTAATCAAAGGTTCTTACAAGAGGCGCCCAAGAGAGCTAGACAGGATCAAGGCAATGTGATGGTGGAAGTGGATAGCGCAGTAATATCCCAGTGCAAAGAATGCAAGGGCCTAAAAGCTCCAAAAGTCAAGGAATAGACTTCCCCCTGTAGACTCCAGAATGGTTCCTTCTGGAGTCATTTTGGGCTTCTGCCCTTCCAAAATGTAAGATGATGAATTTGTATTAAGTCACTACTTCTGTGGTAATTTGGTATAGCAACAAGAGAAGGCTAATTCACTAGACATTTATTAAAAATTCTGTTGATTAGGGGCGCCTGGGTGGCGCAGTCGGTTAAGCGTCCGACTTCAGCCAGGTCACGATCTCGCTGTCCGGGAGTTCGAGCCCCGCATCAGGCTCTGGGCTGATGGCTCAGAGCCTGGAGCCTGTTTCCGATTCTGTGTCTCCCTCTCTCTCTGCCCCTCCCCCGTTCATGCTCTGTCTCTCTCTGTCCCAAAAATAAATAAACGTTGAAAAAAAAAAATTTTAAAAATTCTGTTGATTATATAAAGAAATCTCAATGCTTAAAAAAAGGAAACATCTTAATACTTAATAGTAATCTAACTGGAAAATGGGCAAAAGGCATAAAGCGACATTACACTAAAGAGAATATACAAATGTCAAATAAGCATATGAAAAGCTGGTGAACACCACTAGCCATCAGGGAAATGTAAATTAATAGCACAATGAGATATCAGTATATATTTATCAGAATGGTTTATATATTTTTTAAAAATTTTACACTACCAAATGCTGGCAAGCACTCATAGATAATAGGTCACTCATACATTGCTGATAGAAATGCAAAATTTCCACTCTGGAAAACATTTTTGGCAGTTTCTTATAGAAATAAACATGTAGTTACCAAATGACCCAGCAATTGTACCCTTGGGCATTTATCCCAGAGAAATAAAAACTTGTGAGCACACAAAATCCTGTACATGAATGTTTATGGCAGCTTTATTTGTAATAACCAAAAGCTATAATCAGCCCAGATTTCCTTCAACAAATGAAAGGTTGTACAAATTTTAGTGCATACATAGCATGGAATACTACCTAGTGATAAAAGAAAGAAACTATTGATACATGCCACAATTTGGATGCATTTCCAAGGAATTAGCTGAGTAAGGAAAAAAAACTTACAAGATTATATATTGAATGATTCAGTATATATAACATTTTTGAAATGAGTAAATTTTAGAATTGGTTGTTCTAGGCTAGGAAGGGGTGGGAAAGGTTGATGTGGTTACAAGAATGAAATACAAGGGATCTTTGTGATGATGGAGCTTTTCAGTATCTTAGCTGTCTTGGTGGACATACAAACCTAGATGTGATAAAATTGCATAGAACATACTTGGAACTATCTCTATAATATTTCTTACAATTACTTGTGATTCTACAATTATTTGAATAAAAACTTCAATTAAAAATGCAACTAGGAAAGTGATAATGAACCCAAACGAATGTCTCCGATTTATTTCTCCTTGGGGAACTAGAATCCCATAATAAATACAAATTCTAATTCCAAGATTTTGAGACATACAATTTCTTCTGTGGCTTTAACCCTTTTTTGTGTTTACATATTTTACATAATTGTGAAGGAAGTTTGTTTGCCAAGGCTTTGTTGATAATTATCATCAATATCTTGTTTCCATAGGACAGAAAACAAACATACGGGTAGGGAACAAATTGGTGTGCAATTTTTGGTGGCAGTGCCTTAAATGGGAATCAATCCCATTTCTGTCTTAAATTATTTTTTCCTATAATGATCAGATGTCTTGAGGACAAACCATGCTTAAGATCATTTTTATGTTCCATGATGCTTAGCATATTGCTATCTTTGAACATAGTAAATTGCTAAATATATATTTACTGACTCTGTTGCTAACTAACCTATCACATAAGCTATATGGCCATAAAAATAAGTAAAGAAATGAAAACATAAATAGGCATTCTTCATAGAACATTTCATAAATAGCTGTCTTAAATTTTCAGTCATAAATACAAACTTTATTTAGAGTTTACGTGATATAATAAGATAGAACAGGGCAAGGACATTTTGGAAGCAGTAACATCAGTTGGACCATGGCAACATGTCAGACCCCCAAATACACAATTTGAAACTCAAAAGTGAAATAAAATAAGCATCTCTATCTTACAATTGGATACAATGTTTTTAAAGAGGTCCATCCCTTCTTTTTCCTGATAGGCTAGCATACTCAGATTCCTTTCTAAGATTCTTATTAAAAGTTTTGCCTATGGCTTCTAGAAACATTGCATGGTAAACATATCCCCATGGAAACTCCCTTCGTAATTTGTTGACATAAACAGGCCTACTTTAGGGACATTTTGGTGACTAAAATAGAAATAAATTGGGTAATTCAATGTACAGTGTATGTTTGTTTTCTGATTTGAATTGTTTGAATAAATAAAACATTGTGAAAATTAATCTATATACATAAGTATATGCTAACTTCCACATTCCAAAAAAAAAAAAGGATGTTAGGTTGGTTTGCAAACTGGCTGCCACACACAGAGGTTAAGGAGAAATGAAAGAGGCGGGCCAGCTGAGATCCAAGACGGCAAGTTTAATATGCAAGGGAACTTACCTAGAGGTTTGTCCCTGGTGGTGGCAAGATGAGGAATGAGTAGATCTCCACATTTGCCAGCCAGCATCTTAAAAGTTTATATAGAGACCTTAACAGAATTCAGTCATACATACCATTCAGATAGACCCCCAAACACACTGTTCTCTCAAGGCTGCATCCTTTAAAATGGCTCCCACTGTGGGAATGGCATGCAGAACGTAGGTTTGTAAGTCCAGGGTGGTGAAGAGCCTCTGATTGCCCAGGCCCAGCTCCTTTATCAATTGGTCATCCTGTCCTCTTTATGACCTCCTCCAACAATGTATTTAACTTAGAGTCCTAGAAACAACAACTGAGTAACAAGTGATGGGCAGTCCTAATTTTCTTTTAAATTTTTATCCTAGTGATGGATTACCTCGCTCACAAATTCATGATTGTGAGCACACTCTCTCCTTTTTGTCTCTTTCACACACACACAAACAGAAAATATTTATTTCTATACATGGACATTATATATTGCTTATGATATGAAAACAAGTCAACTGATAACAAAGATTCAGAAGAGAGATACAAGTAAATCTGACTAAATGGGAAAAAAATCTACTGATGCCAACCTGGGGCACACATCTTTGCATGTGGATACAGAGATCTCAAGGATTTTCTGCATCTAAAGACAGACTTAATCACTAAGCAAAATTTATCCTCTTTCATACATTGTTTACTTGCAGGCAGCAAGTTAGAAAGAAAATAAACCACGAAAGAACTGTAGAATTACTTAGAGAATCTATTTTCAAATCCATGGAATGATTGTTAATGACACTATATTTTCACAAGAAAAAGTTAGAATCAGGGAAATCAATTTCACAATTGGTGTTATATTTATTCGTTTCCTAAGTTTTGAAGGCCATTTTATGATGATGCTGAGAACATGCAGTCTATGTAACAAAACATGCAAAAGAGTATTAATTATCTCAACTTGGTCTCATAACTGAAAGCTGAAGGAATTAAACTTTCATTGAATGCCTTTCCTTGAAAATAGCAAATGCTTAGTAATTTTAGTAATAGAGAACATTATAAAGAAAGATGAAAATGATGTGTATTCAAGTAACATTGTGAGGAAAGTCAGAATGAATTACACACTATGGCAAAAATACATCCAATAATTATTAAGCAATAATCTGCTATAGCATAGTAATTGAGCGTGTGTCTTTTGAGGTCAGGCTGGATTTATATCCCAACTCTCTACTTATTAGCTGTGTGACCCTGTAGAAAGTGCACGGCCATTCTGTTTCTCAGTTTCTTTCTTATAAGATAGGGATAATTTAGTGCCTAATTCATCAGGTTTTTTTGAGGATCATGTAAGATAACCTATGTTTTTTAAAAAACTTAGGCTAGTGTCTGACACATAGCAGACTCCATAAGTGTTAGCTATTATGACATGCCATCGTTTGCCAACAGAGTGAGGCAACAGAAAAGAGAAATTGAAAAGTAAAACTTTTAAGAGGATGCACAAAACATTGCAGATACAGGCATATAAATAGCCCTGCCAAAAATAAAAAAGAGCTGGGAAATGATTTGGAAGGAGCTAATTACAATGGGATTGTTAAAGAAGATTGTAGAGAAGAACGTAATTTGAACTGAGACATGAAATTTGGATTTCAAGGGTTCCTGAAAGTGGGGAGGAATGAAAAAAAAAAAGCTTTCCAAGATTTACCTAAAGATGTACAACATCTCAGTGAAAGGTGCTGTTGGGGGAAAAATAAGTAATACGGTGAAGGGAGTTTAAGGATTATGAACAGATGAGGTGAAAGTTGAAGCTGAAATGTAATATTGAGAAGATGTTGCTTTGGATACTCTACTGCGAAATTTTGTTAAAAATACGGTTAAAAAATGTATACCAATTGTTTACTAAAGGTTTGCTGTCCCATTCTATATCAGAGACCCCATTCCCCATTGATCTGGGGAAGCTGTTGCCAAGTCAGGGACTCTTCATTTTTGTCCAATTGGCATGTAAGTGGAGCTACAAGACTTAATAATGGAATTTGAATGGAAGTGATTTGTGTCACTTCCAGTCCAGCATGATTAACAGCAGATGTGCTTTCTCTCCCATGTCTTTCCCCGTTCTTATCCTGGAAGGGAAAAATCCTGAAGTCTTGGAAGAAAAGAGTGCTAGAAGATGAAAATAGAAGGAGTCTGTGCTTCTGTTGGCCACTGAGTCTGTGTGTGTGCATTTCATAATAGCTGGTGTTACCCTACCTACACTAATAAAAGTGCTATTAACTATACTCTTGGAGTCCTGGATATTCTAGTAAAAGAGCTCGAACAGCGTTGTAGAAAAAAGCTGGTTGTGACATTAAGGAAAACTGTAGCATCAATAAGCTAAAAGTGGGAAGGCCCCTCATCAAGCTATTCTACTAATTCTGGCAGAGTTGGGAAGTGCACAACTAGGGAGATGGCATAAGAAGGAAAGAGGGGAACGCTTGCAAAGACAATCAGTGAAGGTAGGACTGACGGGCTTAAGTGACTGAACCTAGGGACTGAGTGACTAGAGAGGAAGAAACACTGGAGACTTTGTGTTTCTGTGACGAATAAACAAAAGTCACAAGATGGCAAATTTTGGCTTAATTTATGATATTGGTTAATTAGAACTGCTATAAACAAAGAGATAGGTACGCCTCAAGAGGCAATGACATCCCCACCACTCAAATATGCATTAATTGGGCAAATGAGCATTCACTAAAGATGTTATACAGGGGCTCTTGAGATGTGGATTCATATAAAAACATAACTTCTTAAATGTATTACAATTCAAAGATTTTATAATTAAACAATGATGATGGGCGGTATTCAAGATATTTCAATACTATGTAAGAAAAAAATTCAGGAAAATTTCAAAGAACAGAAATTTATAGACTGCAAATACATGTTGCATATCAATTTTGAAACAAATATTTTGTTTTAGTTCAGAATTAATTCAAGAATGACAAAGATATTTCAAATTGCATTTAATAACATGAACATAATCAAAATAATAGAACTTTTTTTAAAAATGATGAACAACTATAAAACTTAGATATAGCTGTACAAATTTTCTGGGTTTTTCTGTGTTATTGTTTTTCTGAAATAATTACCAACAGCATGTTTTGTGACTTCAACCCCGTGCACAGGTAGTATTTTAGAATATAATCTAGCACTTACCATTTCTCTTTACAATCCCTTCCTCATTCTCTACAGGGTCTTTGATTTATCCGCATGTGATATTTTATCTGAGGCAGAGCTGCATTTTCTCCACATTGAATAGTGTCAGGAACTTCACAGGTCTGTATGTTATTGTTTCTGGGAGCGCATATTCTGTGTCCACTGCTGATTTGCATAGCATCTGCTGTCACTTTGTGCTTTCTCTGTAGTTTTGGGGTTTTGTTGTTTTTTTGTTGTTGTTTTTTTTTTTTTTTGCACACTTGACAGCTGCTTCAATAGCACTTTGCCATTGGATTGGCTGTGATGAGGAGAAGATGTGACATGTTCAGATTCTGATGACACAGCACACTGCAAATTACCCATTGGCAAAATGAAGTCTATTGCTGGCAAATAGTCTCTGGAATTCTGTAATAGGCAATCTGGGCATTGCAGTACTCCAGCTCAGCAGATGCTGTTGTGTATAACAGTTCCATTTTCTAGTAGTCAGAGTGGTAATCAGCCATAGCAAGGTATTCATGACTGCCCACTGTAAACAAACACATCCTTCCCTTACTCCAAGCAACTCTGGTGATTTCATGAGCTTAGCAGGGTAATAGGGGTTATTGGCTTGAGGTATTGTCATCATCTTTATAAATTACGCATTTATAATTCTTTGTTGCCTCACTAGTCGATTATTATGGGCTTTCTCTGGCATTGGCCATACGTTCAATGAGACAAATCATTTTTGAGCTACCAAAAGTATCAGTGTTAATGAAATAACTATATTTTAAATTATGTAATTTCACAATTAAGGTGCAATATAAGCTCATTTTGCTTCAAAGACTAGAGATCCTTTATAGTGATCAAGATGGGATGAGAGAAATCTGTTCTTCTTGGTCCCTAGTTGGAAAGCTTTGAAGTCTTGATATATATTTTAAAATGTTTTGAACCAAAATGGATAAATTGTATTATATCTTTAAATATCTGCTATAAGTTTCTTGAAGACAAGGGAGTTGCCCTACCAGACTATATCAAATAAGTATATAATATAAAACATAAATAGAATATTGATTTTACATAAAAAGTAAATTACACAAAAAATGCTCTCTTCCATACCATGACATACTCTGACCCTAACAGTATTCCATTACTAAGTCAGAGATAAAGCTTTTAAGCACATATACTGAACTCCAGTTATAGGTTTTTTTCTATGCTAAAGTCTCCTTTGAAATTAATACAGATAGGAATAGCATCAATAAAATCTGGAAAGGTGATATTCATAAAATCAACAGAGTTTTTATGCTAAGATAACACAACAGAGTTTACAATTTAAAGGCTCAGTTTGATTCAGTGGCTTTAATAAATGGTCTTCATAGGGAGCAAAGTAGAATGTTATGCTCTCCAGATATGCAAATAGCATGGATAACATTTTCTACTCTAAGTAGCTAAGTTAACAGATTGTTACTGTGAAAACTGATGAAGTTAGTATGATCTACAAGTTAAAACTCTTTAATCTGATTTAAGGTATATAGAGTGATTTACTCCCTTTTTAGAAGACCCGACACTCAAAATGCCAGTTATTCAGAAATCCAAATTTTGACCACTGTGGCATAAATATTAATTAAAATCCACAAAATAAATTTGCAAAATTTCTTTTGTCACTGTGTTTGATGTATGCAAATAAAATTGTGTTGCTTTTTGTGGAGTACTTACCAGAAAATTGGTTGGACAGAACTAAGTATATCATTGAGAAAATATGAGTTTAAAAGAATAAATATAATTGCTAGAATCAAGATTCAGAAATATAATACAAGCTCCAAATAATGTCAGTAAGTTCAGAGGAAAGAATTAACTGCATTTTCTTTGGCAAAACAGATACCCCTTAGTCCACATATTCCAAAAATATTAGGACAGTGATTTTGCTTTCCTCTATTTATTTTTATTTATTTTTTATTTTTTGCTTACTTGTTGGATTTCTGTTTGTGTTTCGGGTAATGATTTTAGTGAATACATTTCTCAGTCAAGGTGATATACCAAGTCAATGATAATTACCTCAGAAATACCAGGTGAGTGTTGATGATTCTATATTAATTCTATATTATATAATTAATATATTATATATTAATTATATATAATATATTATAGTATATATATAATTATAATTATATATATAATTATATATATATATATTAGGGAAAATTGTGTATTAGGGAAAACTCAGAGATAATAGAGGGTTATAGAATTTAGCTTCAAGGAGCATTAATAGGATAAGAAGTTTAATTATTGATTTTAGTCAGATATTCATTCTTAGGATTTTATATTGTGTTTGGTTTTATTTGATTTGAGAAACTGGATCAGAGAAATTCCTGCTTTGGTGACACACTAGAATTTAGATATAAGAATTGAATCAATAAGATGAAACATAACATATAGATGCAATAGAAAATATTTATTCAAATTTTATACAGGTGTAGGGATCTCGAAACCAATTGCAGCCATTATTCTTAAAACTGGAATAATTTATTCTTAAAAACATATGTTAAAAGTGTTGTCATACATGAGACTGTGTCTTCCAGACTCAATGAGGGTGCAGCTGGTTAACTGCTTTAGATAAAATAAAAACAAAATGAAAGTGAACAACAAAAAGGCGGCAGAATGGGGAGTCTTTTAGTCAGCATTCGAAAAACAAAAACCAGTCATTACTTTTGGCATTCAAAATTTGGAAGCCCTGTGTGAATCCCCACCTCTACCTCTCTGTCTTTAAAAAAATGACATTCTGAAAACAAGACATTATTTCTAAATGCACAAAAATTTTCGGAAATAAGTTGTGAAATGAGGGACGATATAAACACGCTTCTTCAAATTATAGCACCCCGAATTCCAGCTGAGAACAGTTAAAGATGCTTATAATAGAAAGTTGCCTTGGCTATACAGTTCCATATTTTAATTGTAACTTAAATCACATTTAAAATTTTGAAGTTAGGAAACGTGAAGACGTGGATTCAAAATTCTTTCTACAACATATTACCTGAATTTGAATGAGTAAATTAAACACGAAACCACAGCTTTCTCAATGCTAAAGTAGAAATAATTGTAGAACATACATTTTAGCGTTATTGGATAAATTAAATCATATAATGTATATATAATATCTAGCAGAGTACTGTTATGTAATTATATTTAAAAACCATAAGATATTATTATTAATAGCCTCTAAAGTGAATTAATTCTATGTCTAGATTAGAGTAAAATGTGCAGCTGTGTTATATTGCTTTCTTATGTTAAGTTTCCAGACAAATAAAAGTAGTTCTTGTTCATATTTTATTTATATAACTAATATTTATACCTGAATTCAGCCCTTAGCATTACAATCTTAAAGGTCAACTACATTTCTCAAACGGTAACAATTTATTTAAATCTCTTGAAATTATTATTAACACTGAACCTATTATCTGAAAGTTTAGCTATTCCAATCCAATGAGCCAATCTCTATGTTTTAGCTGATGAAAACATTCAACAAGACAGAGCTAATGAAGGAAAGCCTGTGACTTGTCACTAAAGGGTTCACCTTAGTCTGGCATGATTCTATGAATTTACCCTTTTTGCAAAGATTTTTAGAAATATGTTATAGATTCAGATATTTGCATTATTATCCAGTATTTCTATACCCTTAATATAAATATAATTAGATGTTTTGACTTATAAATTGGTGATATCATTTTTCACTTTCTATTCTTCAGGTAACCCTTCAAAACACAAATGAAGTTACTTTATGGTTTGTTCACAGTGAACCTCTACTGGTTCTTAGTGTGGATGCTTCTGTATATATATATAAATATACATTTATATATATATGTATACACATTTATATATGTGTGTGTATATATATATATATACACATATATATATTCATTTTTCCAACAAATATTTATTGAATAACTTTTCTCTGCTTTATGCATTTTAGTAAATAATATGATGGGGAAAATATTTGTGAACAAGGAAATGCTGACTTCTGATCTGGAGTTGTGAGTCAAGCAGGAGTTATGAACAAGAAAACAATTATGATGTAATACATTAAATCATGGATCAAATTCATTTTGGCATATAACCTATATTCTGTGTGAGAAAAGGGATTGATAAGTGAATATTTCCTAGAAAAAGTAAAACCAGAGTATTTAAGCCAAGATTTGAATGCTGGATAACACTTTGCCTCATGAGAAAAGAAGAATATTTAGCACAAAGGAAATAACATTTACAAAATAGAAGCAAAGACAATAGGGACTCAAACTGGAATGAGCAGGTTTGCTCTGGCTGGAGCAAAGAGAGCATATCCGTGTGGAAAGAAAGAGGCTGGAGGGGTGAACCAGCCAGAACATAAAGTATGCTGCGGCTCTTCTATCTATAGGTGTTGTATTTAACTTTTCTTGCCCCACCTTTGGAGTACAGAACGAGATTCACACATTTCTATGTCAGAAGCATATTTTTAAATTCCCACTGTGTTTCAGTTTTATTAATGGTTAAGTCATAGTCACAGTCACAAGTTCAGTACATTGGCATATAATGCATTGTTTATTCTCTAATTTGTTTATTCATTTATCATTTATATATATGATATATATATATAGCAGAATTGTGCCCCCACAGTATATACATTAAAGCCCTAACTCTGAGTTAAAATGAGGCATTTAGGGTAGAACCCAGTTCAATCTGACTGATGTCCTTTTAATAAGAGGACATTACAACACACAGAGAGACACCAGGGATGTGGACCACAGAGGAAAATCCATGTGAGGACACAGCAAGAAAGCGGTCATCAGCAAGCCAAGGAGATAGTCTTTCGAAGAAACCAAACTGGCCAATACTTTGGTATTGGACTTCTAACCTCCAGGACTGTGAGAAAATAAAATTCTGCTGCTTTAATGTAACCCAGTCTGTGCTCTTTTGTTATGGCTACCCTAGGAAATTAATACAGTGTGTGTGTGTGTGTGTGTGTGTGTGTGTGTGTGTGTGTTTATATATATTTAATTACATTCTGTTCCCTGCACTGTTCTACTGGTTAAGGATATAAAGAAATAAAACATTATTTATTAAACTCTATGCACCTAAAATTAATATAATGTTAGATGTAAATTATACCTCAAACAAGGGTCATATAAAAAATCGAGGGAGAGCTATATCAGTAAAACAAAAATTACAAAAAGGGAATGTACAATAATATAGGTATACACATGCTATAAGGCAACTGCATGGAAATTACAACACCATATGAAGAAGTTTCTCGAAGATGGAGATGCACAGGCAAAAGTTTGAAAGATAAATTGGATTTAACAAAATTAAAGGGCTAGTTCTTGGTAACAAGGTGGGCTTAGCTTTCTGGCTTGCCATGCAAGTGTGAAGGAGTATGGATGACTAACCACTTGCAGCAGCACAGAGCTGATGGCACAGGTGTTATGAGTAGAGAAGTGGCAGACATTGACCCCTTCAGGGATCTTGAAAATGAACTCAGTTACCTTTTCCTCTACCTGGGGCTTCATTTCCATGATGCCACTTTTTATCATTTTCAGCATGTTGATTGTTTTCCTTTATGAAAGAAACAAGTTAGTTTATTTAATCTTGTCCATTGTTGTTACCAATGAACTTTATAGGACCTTGCCCATGCAGTAATTCTAGCCCTTCTTTTCATTCAAAAAGCATATTTGAAACATGGTGATGCTTTTTCCAGGCTTCAACCTTTTTCCTGACCCTCAGTTCATGCTGAGGCTCTTCCTCTCAGCTTTTAACTTATTTTAATCTGCTCTAAGTTAATGATTAAGGCCTACACCAGCTGTTAAACACTATCAGTACACACAGTAGCACGAAAACACTTACCATCTCATAGCGGTAACTCTGTGGGGTATTTACTTACCTTTCTTCCCCTCCCCCACATTTGTTTGTCTTTGGATAAGTTCTTCTTTATTAGGTTCTAGCTTTTTTTCCCCAGGAGGTCAATTGTTCTTAAACTTTGGTGTGTATCAAAATCACCTTGAAGTTACTGTTAAAAATGCACATTCTCCTCAAACATTCTAATTCAAAATCTTCAGAGGAGTAGTACATGAAATGGGGAGTTTGCCCTAGTTATTAACTGATCTGCAGAGTGTTTTATTTTTTTAATAAGTACTTGATAGTAAGTATACTATACTATTAATGTATATTAATATACATAAGTATATTAATATATAAGTAAGTATATTAATATATACTATTAATGTAAGTATACTATTAATGTGAACACTGTAGCACCATGTTTTCCCCCTGTGTTCTTGAGTCCACCCCTCATGATCACAGCATGACCAGGTTCGATTTGTAGACTGATGTCATGAAGAACATTTAAGAGAAAGCTCTTAGATCCTTGCCTTTGTAAACCACGTACATACACACACTAACTTCTTATGTACACACACTGTGTACTACAATTTATGCTTTGTGGCCAGGACAACGTTTGATGGCAAACATTGAAAGAATAAATCAATTTTCTATATTTGACTCAGTTTTAAATCTATTGAAGGAGTTAAAGGCTTTCCACAGAAATAAACCAATAGGAATGTAATATGGAAAGAGATTTTTAATATAGAGTTGGCTCACATGACTATGGAGGCCAGCAAATCCAAATTTGTAGAACTGATATCCCAGTTCAAGTCCAAAGACTTGGAGGCTGTTGTAGACGTGGGAAGAGCTGACATCCCAGTTTCAGGCTGTCAGACAGGAAGATTCTTACTTATTTGGTGGACAGTCAGCCTTTTGTTCTAGTCAATCTTTCAACTAGTTGAATGAAGTTCACCAACCTGGGGAGCACAGTCTTTTTAACTCAGTCAACCAATTTAAATTTTAATCCAATCCGAAAATAGTAACACAGAAACACCCAGAATAATGTTTGACCAAATACCTGGGCAACCTGTGAGTCAGTCAAGTTGACACATAAAACTATTCATCATGGGTCCGGGTCCCATGGGTATAATCTCAAACTCCTGAAGACTTGATCTAGAATTGATTTCTCTGTGTGGTATGAAATGTGATCTCATTTAACTTTTTTCATTTATAGATCCCATATCCCTTTTCTCCATGTGGATAACTTATTTTCTCAGCACTATTAATTAAATCCTGCATTCTTTCCACACTTTTTTTCCCCCTCCCATATAAAAACACTATAATATTTTAAATTTCTGTATATGGTGATCTGTTTTTAGGCCTCTGTTCTATTACATTGATTTCAATTTTTCATCCCTGTACCGTAACATCATGTTTTGATCACTTCTACCTAATAATAATTCTTGACATCTAGGATAAATCTTTTCACAAGTTTCTTTTCTGTTAGGAATTCCCTAGCTAGTCATGGCTTTTTGATGTCCCATATGTTTTAGAATCGGCGTGCTAATTTTCATTAACAAAAATCCTATTTGTATTTTGATTAGAATACACTTAATCTATAGATCAAATTGAGGATAATTAACTACTTCATGGCAATTGAATTCCCCTATCCTTGACCAAAGCCAGTCTCTTCACTTATTTCTTTCAATATTTTTATATTTTCTACATAAAGATATTACATACTTTTTGTTAGATTTATCTCTAGGCATATTATCATTTTGTTTTCATTGAAAATACCTTCTTAAATTAAATTCTAGGTATTTTTGAATAATATATGAAAATGCAATTACTGTTTCCGTATCAGCTTTATATCTAGAAAACTTGCACAATATTCTTTAAAATTCTAATAATTAGTTGTTTCTCTGGAGGGTGGTGGGGTTATGTAGGTTTGTATGGGTTATACTGGGTAATGTATGCCAATTGTGAAAAATTCAGTTCTTCCTTTCCAATTCTTATAAATTACATGCAATGTGACATTGTCTTTTTATTAGAGTCTAGTCTGCTTACATTTATCATTATTACTGACATACATGACTGCTTTTTGTCTTTCTTTTCTAAGAGCCATTAATTCCTTACACATCTTGCAGTGTTACAGCAACTGGCTCTTTAGTGCCTCTTTGGAAGGACTACCTTGTTCAGTGGGTCTTGCATTTAGATTATTGTCTTGAAGGATAAGAGCTTTGACCTTATTATTATATGTGGTTTATCCTATTTTCACTATTCAATGGACTGTCCAATGTGATTTCTTTTTCTTAAATATCTTAGATAGACATTTCAGTTTCTGTTTGCAGAATTTATTCCCAGTTTTGTCCTATTACCTGGATAACTTGAGATAACAAGATAACTTCCTGGCCTCTCCACCAAAGTGCACTTTTCTGTCTCGAGTCTTTCTAGTTCCCAATTACTTGCTTTTGGAATTTGGGTGATTAGGAACACAATAGCCCTTGGTTCAAATACGTGATATAAAAGTTTAACACAGTCAAGAAGATAGCCTACATCCCTGCCATATTCTTTTCCTCTTGACATGGAGGGTCTTCTTTGTTTTCCTACTCTATACACTGGAGCAGAGTATTTTAGGAAGGACATCATGTTTTCTCCAGCTTCTCCGTCTTACAAAGAGGAAAAGAAATGATGTTAATTAAATTTATTTTCCTGTGGGTTCAGTATGGCTTGCTTTTTTGACTCTACCTCTGTTGACCCAGCCTCTGAACAACTAGAGTCAGATTTCCAACATTGTGTTGGCTAAAAAATATTATACCCATGGCAATAACAGAACACAGTAGCCATTTCTGTTTTATCAGAGTCTGCAGTTCTGTCTCAGGAAGAGTTCCATTGAGTGAAGAGCAGTACCTCTTCCATTACCAGGGGCATCCTTAGCTGTCTCTCCTATGTTCTTAGTCTCTGCATCCCTGGAGACATGAGTCTCTGTGGCCCTATGGGTTAATTTGCAGATTGGCCATACCTATCCTGCAATAGTCATTTGATTTGTTTAAGGAGCAACCTAATTGATTATCTAGGCTCTAGGGAGAACTTTTCCCAATTTCCTGGAATCTTCAACTTGGGGACTTGAATTATATCTACCTCCATTCCTACTTTTCAAATTTCACCTGAAGATCCCAATTCAAACCCTGCTCTATTTTGTTGTCTTCGTTTCTAAAAACAAATAATTTTAGCTCAACTTCTTACTCTCACATCTTTTATTTACTAACAGGGACAATTTGGTAGACTATTTGATTTTTTGCAGCAGGTTGAGTTTATTCAGCTGAATTTCAACATTAAGATCCAAGTAATCATTTAATGCAGTATAATGTCATTAAGAATATCTTTCCATATTCTTCTTTGCAAAAGTCACAAGACTTGAGTTCTTTTCTACCTTCTCGTGTGTCAAAACATTTTTGTGTGCTTCTCACCTTATCTTCACATTATAAAATACCCTTTCGAAAACTAGCATACCTAGCCCATAGACATTGAAACATCTGTGGCTTTTGAAAATATGTGTAACTCCTTATAGTCATAAAATATCTAAACCCCTCACTTGTTTTTTCCTTCTTAGATTCTTACCATATAAAACTTCGGGGCATATTCCCACAAAAATTCATGAATTCCTTTCCTATCTTAGGTACTGCACATTCTGAGTCTATTCAGAAAGTAGAGTATACTCCACTCAGAGGTCCGAGTCCTATCTATAGCAGTGTTTGTCACAAATGAAATAAGGCAAGAGCTATGGACTACTCCAGACAGGTACCATTCACTGTCATTTCTCCCCCATAAAGTATTCCAAATCTTACCTATCCACAGTTTCCAGGGTTGTCCCTTTTCTAATACTTCATGAGGGAACTCTAGTAAGTTTACAGTATTACACACATCTGAATTGCCAGCCAAACATCAAATCTCAAATGCAGAGGCTTTCAAAGGTCATAGAACCACCTTCTGAGTTTTTTCTAAAACTTCTTTCTCAGTCAAAGGAGGAGTTCCCAGAGCCATATAAACAGACCGGATCAATTGACACTGTCCATTTTTTTTGCTGTATGAATCACCTCTTAGGCAGTCAGGCTGGGGAAAGTTCCAGGCTAATGTGTAACACCTTGATATAAGCCAAGTACAGCTGAATATTATTAACAAAATCCTATGATCCTGCACAACACTTGAAAATAAAATTCGAGCGCCTGGGTGGCTCAGTTAAGTGTCTAACTTTGGCTCGGGTAATGATCTCGCAGTTCATGAATTCGAGCACCACGTCGGGCTGTGTGCTGACAGCTCAGAGCCTGGAGCCTGCTTTGAGTTCTTTGTCTCCTTCTCTCTCTGTCCCTCCCCGACTCGTGCTCTGACTCTCTCTCTCTCTCTCTCTCTCTCTCTCTCTCTCTCAAAATGAATAAAACGCTAAAAATAAAACAAATTAAAAAAAAAAGACAGAAAAGAAAATCCAAAATTAACTGTGTCTCTCTGCTTCTGGAAATCTAAATAAGAGTAGCTGGGAGGCTCTATTTAATATCTTATAGACTATTCTCAAATTTTGATCAGTTGTGCCTGAATTCTAGCTTCTAAGTTCTTCTGGATTCCACTGAGTTAGTTCATTTGGCATATATAATATCACTGATGCATAAATGTTGGTGCCAATTAAACTATACTCATCCATATAGTTTTTAGGAACTTTCCTTGATTCTATAAAACACAAATGAATACCTTTAAGCAATAAGCTCACTAAAATTTTGAGTAAATGGGTCTTTTCCACAGTATTATATAAACCAATTAAAATTGAAGACATTTTTAATGTAAAAGAAAAGGGGAAAAAAAAATCCCTAGTCTGTCTCCATGATTTGGATGTTAGTCTTCTACTATGTCGTCCACTCTTCCCATTTCACTGACTCACACAGAACATTTCCGTTTTCTCCACTCCATTTCATATAGTCTTTTGTAGGTCTTGTCTTTCCAGCTACATTTAAATAGTTGGCTCCAGTAATCTATGGACCACCTATTCCAATTTCTAGAAGTCCCACCCTTAATTGTTGTTCAGACAATTGCAGAGGAAAGAAAGAATCATTATGAACATAAAGTGCATAGGGTTGCATACAGTTTTTGATTTTTAAAAATAATTGCTTTCATTTTGCCTTTTGTTAATTTCCAAGAATATAACATTATATTTACATACTAAACTGGAAGCTACTTTGCTTACATGTCTTTCACCTTTGTTGGCTTGTTTCTTCTTTCTTTTTCATTTGGGTTAAGAGGACGTTCTCTGTCTTCTTTTCTTCTTTCTCCCACTCCTTTCTCCCCTCCATGTCATTATCTCTGACTTTATCACTTTCCTGTCTTCTTTCTTCTTTTTTCTTTCTGCCTCCATTCCTACGTATCCTTTCTGCCCTGTCTTCATTAAATTTACAAAAAAGAAAAAAAAATGATTTGCTTCTGGCAAGTTAATTACTGATACCTTTCTGAAGAGAAAATATTCATCACCTAAATTCCTAAGTTGACATTTCGGTTAGTAGTCATACAAATTTATACTATTATCTCCATGTTTCTCACAGATTATAAATTAGACTGGTTCTTTCCTTGGATGTGATTTGACTGTAAAACCTCATACGTTCCAGCAGGGGTTGGAGATAGGGGTGGGAATAGCTTTTTGCCAAAGTGTCATCCCCTTGTGAATTCCAGGATAAAGCTGCCATTTGAAGACACTTCCAATCCTTGATGATCTGCTAGGTCAGATTCCCTCATCAAATTTGTCAGTGTGAGTAGGTCTTTGCTACTGTTATCAGCTTAAATTCCAGCCCTCTCATCACCATTTAACATTTCTCTGGCATGATTTAAATGGATTTTGACGGTATTCCAATATCAGAGAGCATATTCTGCCAGTATAAAACATGTTCAGTAGCTACAATCACAAAACATCTAAATTTATCCAATTTCATTTCTTGGAAGCTTTATTCCCCTCACCCCACATGCCAAACTAAGTCATTTTTCCTGCCTAGTGGTACAAACAGGCCCCAAAGTATCCAATCTGAAGAAGGTTGAGATTGATTTAATGCCTTCGACTTATTTTTCATTACCTTTGTGATTCTGCATCCTCAAATATTCGCTATAATATTTCATTAGAATTTATATGCTGGTTACACTATAAAGGGTTGTTAAAATATTAGGACTCATGTATCTAACCATTTGCCAGTCATCCAATCTTAACAGATGAAGAAATGCAATGCAGAGAAGATAAGAAATTTCCCCCAAACTGTATTTCTAGAGAGTGGCCTAACTGGTTATAGGCATAGATTTCAGGCTCTATTAGTCAACATTAGTGTACATTTTGGGGCAGTTCAGATGTTGTTCTCAGTATTTTAGAGTAGGGATATTGACTATGTATTAGACGACATTCATGCTTGTTGATTACTTACCTGCTTACAAAGAATCTCTTCTATAAATGTATATCCTTGATATTGTAAAATCTCTTTGCTACTCACTGTAGAAAATTATTGTACATATTGCAGTCAGTTACTAGATACATACCATTTCTTGGAATAGTTTAATATTAAATTGAACCTTATGAAATCGGTGAATGAATTTTTTACCTAAAAATTATAACCTAATATTGTTTAATTTAATACTTAGATGACATAGTAAACAGCCTTTGGGAAAAAAAATAATGTCACAATCTGTGTCTTTTTATTTCCTGTTTGAGTGGAGATGGCTGAGAGTGGATAGAGGAAATGTGAATTTTGATGAACTCAAAAGGGAAAAATAATCCCAAGGAAAATATTTCCTTTGTAAATCTTTCAAAAGGGCATGGCAACCAATGGAGAATAGACAAGAATTAAAAGCTAAACGTGGCAAAAGCTTGACGATGTCTCTTTAACAACTTCACATCAATTCATTTAAGCCTGGATAGCCTGGTGTATTCACTCCTCCATCATGTATTTGTAGCTTCACTGACTCCCAATTCTTGACGTCAGGTATGAGAGCTGGCTCCATTATCTTTAGTTTCCAGGACTATAAAATATCTAATAAACTTAGCAACCAGCATGCCAAGTATATGCATGCAGCCAGCTGGTGAAGTTTTCTTGAGTATTAAAGTGAAACTTTGCTTTCATTTTGAAAAGAGACTTTGGAATTCTTTCTTTCATATGTAATGTCTCGGTGTTTTGGAACCATTAATCTAAAACTCCTCCTCTTAACCAGGCTTTTCCACGTGTTGCCACAAAAGGGAACATAAGTCAATAGAGAGACAATTCATTCTTACACTGCTGACTAAAAAGATATGACCATTTCCAGTTTATAAATACTGAGGAGTTACCTACACGTTTAGGACACAGAATCAGAGGATGTGAAGGGTGTTTATAATGTAGAACCAAAGACATGGGGTGCCTTGGGTGGCTCAGTGGTTAAAAAGCCGACTCTTGATTTTGGCTCAGATCATGATCTCACTGTTTTGTGAGTTTGAGTCCCACCTCAGGCTCTGCACTGACATTGTGGAGCCTGCTTGGGATTCCCTCTATCTCTGCCCCTCGCCTGCCCGGCTCACTGTCTCCCTGTTTCTCTCAAAATATAAATAAATAAACTTAAAAAAAGAAAAACAAAATGTAAAGACAGACTATGTTCTCAGACCCATCTCAGTACCTCCAGTGCTCCATTTTTGGTATAATTGCATAAATGTTCAAAGTTACCATTTGTGAATGTGGTTTATATTGCTGGTGATCAATATATTGTTTTCTTTACCAATTAATATCCTGATCTCTTTCAAAAATGTTTTAAGAGGACGCTAATTAAACTTGGTGCTTGGATAGGAGACTAAAAGAGTCTCCTATAAAACAATTTAACATGGCTGTGACAATCTGAATTCATAAATTGAGACACATGAGGAGATATTTAAAATCTGTGACCATATGAATTAAATATAGAATATTCAGAATCATATCTTTGTGAGAGAGAAAATGAGGAATAGATTCACAGACAAGAAAGGTGCATAGTCTGACTTCTCCCTTCAACTTTTGGAAATAATAATGACTAAGGAACTTTTTTAAAGTCCTGAAGTTACTTTGTGACTGTCAAGGTTGGAATGTATATTCCATGATTTCTAGTGCCGTATCCTTCTGCAACAGAGATGTAAAATGATCAAGGTAAAATTCCTTCTGATTCACTGAAAGTGCAGGAGGAACAAGTGCTATTCTTCTTCATAGAAAAAGAGTCAGACTGGGGAGAACTGAGTTTTGCAAATGGTGAATTAGGACATTTTCTTGGTGTCCATTGAAGGTGCCCAAAAGGCAATGTAACTGCAAAACTTGCAGGAAGTGACAGTATGTAAATAATAGTCCTGATGCTGGGACATATGGTCTAGAGAAATGAAGACAATGCACCTTTCTGTAGTGTATTTGACAGTGCGAAGAGAGAAATAACAAAGAAAGTATATGGTTCTCTGCGATAGCTGGAGGTTGCAGGAACACGCAAACACCTTGCTCACTGGTATTATAAGAAAGGGATCAAAATCTGTAAGGAAGGAAATGTTGAGGATGTCTCTGTTTCTATCATGACTGTGGGACATCATAGGCATGGTTTTTACTGCGTGAAATGACTGAAACTATTTCCTTTAAACTTAAAAAAGAAAACAGATCATTGTAGTTCTAGAAGCAATGTTTAATTCAGCTCAGAAACAAAGAGATTGATGGCAAGGAGTAATCTGGATGTGCAACTCTCAAGAAAGAAAAAAAGATGATGAGGTAAAATTTAGGATTATTTTTAAAAAGAAAGAAAAGACAAGCCCAAAAGTTAGAAAATTGGAGATGCAGACTGTGTGGAAGTGACACTGAGAAATGAGTTGAGCTAAAACCATCCAAATTAAAACCCCTAAAGTAAGAAAAGATAGATTGAAAAAAGGTGGGAAATGATTATTTAAGGCTAAGTTATTATTTATTTGTGGGCACGTGATGACTAAAGGGATTCGAAATGCAACAAATGGCATAGATCTGAGAACTGACTTCCAAAAGATATTTAAATAATTTAAGGTCCGTGGAGTATATGATATAGATCTGGTAACAATGAAATCCCAAGTCAAGTTGTCCAGAACCCCTAAAGGACTTGTCTAATTGCCTTTCTGTATAATTATGCCACAGAGAAGTGATAGTATCTGGTAGTTTCAGCAACTACACATGCATGTACTCCCAGTGGGTATTTGTCTCCAGAGGATAAAAGTATCTGGGGCTTATCCTTTCCCAAGAGGTAAATTAGTGTTTTTTCCTAATGCACATCTTAAAATATGCAAAAGAGGGGTGCCTGGGTGGCTCAGTCGGTTAAGCGTCTGACTTCGGCTCAGGTCATGATCTCATGGTTCGTGGGTTCGAGCCCCGTGTCGGGCTCTGTGCTGACAGCTCAGAGCCTGGAGCCTGCTTCCGATTCTGTGTCTCCCTCTCTCTCTGCCCCTCCCCCACTTGCACTCTGTCTCAAAAATAAATAAAAAACATTTTTAAAAATTTAAAAAATAAATATGCAAAAGAATTGATAGAACAAAAGTGGTAATTTGGCTTGTAGAAAATTCACTTTTTTTCACATATGTTAATTTTGTCTTGCCTGTTTCTTGACCTTTATGAAACATAAAAAGAAGGATTTTATATTAGAAAATATTTTTATTTTTATTTTTTATTTATTATTATTATTATTATTTTAATGTTTATTTATTTTTGAGAGAGAGAGACAGAGCAAGAGTTGGGGAGGGGAAGAGAGAGGGGGAAACACAGAATCTGAAGCAGGCTCCAGGCTCTGAGCTGTAAGCACAGAGTCTGACATGGGGCTTGAACCCATGAACTGTGAGATCATGACCTGAGCTGAAGTCAGTAGCTCAACCGACTGAGCCACCCAGGTGCCCCAGAAATATTTTTAAAAACAGATTTTAGTGGGACACCTGGGTGGCTCAGTGGGTTAAACGTCCGACTTCGGCTGAGGTCATGATCTCACGGTTTGTGAGTTCCAGCCCAGCTTCGGGCTCTGTGCTGACAGCTCACAATCTGGACCCTGCTTCAGATTCTGTGTCTCCCTCTCTCTCTGCATCTCCCAGCTCGCACTCTGTCTCTCTGTCTCTCAAGAATAAATAAAACATTAATTTTTTAATAGAATTTAGTGGTTAGTCTTAAATGTTTGTCAACAGGAACTTTGCTTTTCCCCCTCAATCCTAAAGCCTTCAAGAAAGAATTTTTTTACCTTATTAAAAAAAATTTTTTTAATGTTTATTTATTTTTGAGAGAGAGAGAGTGCATGAGTGGGGTAGGGGACGGGAGAGAGACACACACACAGAATACAAAACAGGCTTTGGGCTCTGAGCTGTCAGCACAGACAGAGCCTGACACAAGGCTTGAACCCACCAACAGCGAGATCATGACCTAATCTGAAGTCAGATGCTTAACCCACTGAGCCACCGAGACATTTTGCTTTTTTTTCATTGTAAGGTTATATATAAATCAATGGAAATAGGTAGAAAAGACATGTAACATTTAGAGATTCTGACTCTCCAATCCTTTTTATGTCTTGCTTTTACATCCGAAAACAGACTAAAGAGGCCCTGAAGAAACACTAGTCACACACTAGTCCTGCTATCAGTCAACAATCTTTGCATGAAGTACTACTCTATCCAAGAGCTACAGTCTTTTCCTCATTAGAAATGATAAACCGTAATTTGTATGTTTCACATGCATATCTGTGCACTAGTGGATCTTCACATCTCCAGCCCTATCTTCAACCCTGGCATGTTGTGATTTGCACTTTTTCGTACCAGTGTTTCTCAAGGAATGGATTAGGCAATGCTCTCTTTAGCTCTGAAATCTCATGATTCTGAGATTAACTTCACATTTCCCCTGACTGTGTAACAATTTTGCAATATGGCCAGAATGCTTGCTGAAATTCTTACTGTCACATATGAGGTATAGGGAAAGCACAAAGATTTTGACCATTAAGGAGAGAATGAGGCCGGTGATATTCATAGCAAGACAGGAAGGTACCTGTAACATTAACAGAATAAGTTACAGAACCTATTTAGTTAGATATGGCTCTTCCAATTTCTGTCCTTGTGTAATTTTTTTTTCTTGTTTTATTAGGCTTATTCTAGATTTTGTAGGTATTATGATTTAGAGCATTTTCCAACAGAAACCTTATAATCATGAGCTAGATGTCTTTTTACAATTATCCTAGATGATTTTTTTCCATCCCCTTACCGTTGCCATGCACCACAATTGTTGGTTTGCTTTTTCCCATTTTTTTTTGTCAATACAGTGACAGAATTGCTGCGCAATTTTGTAGAGCTTTATGATTCTAGCCACATATTGTGGGGAAAAAAAGCTCTTCACTATGGGTGGTAGCATTTCTAGCAATTTTATTTATGTTTATCTTTCATTTTAATAATGTTTTTGGCCATTTTTGAGAGAAAAACATCCTTTTAAACATATGTTTTGCTGTCAGGCATTATAGGAGTATTTGCAGGGGTTTTAGTATAAATATGTTCAGGGTAATTTTCACCTAGGAGCATTTGGATAATTTTTACATCCAAAGTAACTTATAAATTCCAAATTAATTCATTGATATTGGCCATATTGTGCTTGACAGCCAAGTTCAATCTTGCTACCTAGATATTAATATCTAGATTTTATCTCTAAGTAATTAAACTACAAGGCTTGCATTGTTAGATATTTTTTAATATATAGAAAGTAGATTATAGAAGAGCTCTGATAGCTAACATGCTCATACTCTTGGACTAGCATTACCCAAAGTGTGCTCTTTATCTTGGATAGTAGTTAATTGAGGGGAAAAGAAGCTGGGAGTGGCAGCAGAAGAGGCATTCAGTAGATCAAGAAGGCTGATAAACACAATGCAAAACTAATGACTTCTCAAAGTGTTGAAAACGCTAAAATTCATTCTGATAATATCAAAGGGTTTATGATATGACATGTATTCCCAAATAAAACCACAGTATCGCCCCCTTCGATGTAACAGAAAATTTTATTACGCTCACATGCATAGGAATATATTTTGGAAGACATACTTTTAGACCATTTCTTTACTTAGGTTAGAAATCAACTCTTGCCTGGAAGGTTTACTCATTGTATTTGTTTTTTAACATGAAAAGAGTGCTTCTTCTACATTTACAACTGAATAAGCCTAAACTGTGACTATGCCGGTTCTTTCCTTGGATTGCCTTCTTTTACATTTTGCACATTCTGTACTTGCCACCCCAGGCCTCTTCATAAGGAGTCTAAGCCTGTAACATCCCCCTGTACTCTGGGCTGATTCTTACCACAGTCCTTTGCCTCTAACTGCTGAACTGTATCAGTATTCTTTGCTTTGCAGTGTAACTCCAGGCTAATGGCTCTCACGGATTCTGAAGAAGTTTGTATAGACTTACAGAGCTTTCTCTTCTATACCATCGATGGCTATCAGAAGACAAGGGAAGTCACTCTTCCTGTTTGACTCAAGACGGCATTTCTAGTTGGTATTTTAACTTGGAAGTTTGAGGCATGAGTTCCAATATGTATGTTTATTTGGCTACGTGCAAATAAGTACATCTCTCTAAATCTTTTTATTTGTTCTGCTGTATCTATCTTTAGTCAAAAATATGTATTAGGTACCTATTCTCTATTATTCCTGAGATAGTCGTGGGTGCAATTACTATATTTACTATGGCATCTTGAGTTAGTAAATTCCTAACTGAGATGTGGCTGGGTAGACCAATGAGAGAAAGATTTGGGGAAAAGTGTGGTCTAAGATATTCATTTAAAACATGATTTTTGGAGGGAAAGAGTTAAGCTAGATCTTATGAACTGCTTACTATATAGGATTACAGTTTACCATATAGGATTACAGGATTATTTAGCTAGTAGACTAAACAAAAACTAAGGAAATTAGTAAAGAAGTGCCATCAAAAAAAGTATCTGGAAGGCATTTGATGCTTCTAAAGAAGCATTATAATATTCCTGATGAGAAGAATCAGAAGTTCATTGAATTCTCACTATTTATTTTATTATCACTATTTTTCATTTAAAATTATATAAGTGTAAGTGTGTTTGCTTTATTGGGTTGTTGTAACAAAAACATCACAAACTGGGTGGCTTAAAACTACAAAATTTTAATAAAATTATTAATATTTATGGAAATTTACAGAAGTTTATTCTTTCACAGTTCTGGGGACTAGAAATCTGAGATCACAGTGTTGACAGGACTGTGCCTTCTCTGAGGTTATAGGGAAGAATCTGTCCATGCCTCCCTCCCTTAGCTTCTGGTGACTTCTGACAATAGTTAGTGTCCCATGGTTTTAGCTTCATCACCCCACTTTCTGCCTTCATCTTCATATGGCCCCCTGTCTCTGCACTATTCAACCTGCTATAAGTGTGGCATGTTTTAATAAAAGATTAAAAAAATAAGTGCCAGTGAAATAGAGTTAGTAGAAATTTGGTAGGAATGTTTTGGGTCAATATAATGATGTCTCTTATAATCATTTCATCTATCCATAGTTTTGCTTCTGATCCCAAAAGGAGAATATTCTTTTCCAATATAATTATACGTATGTTACTTATATTTAACCTTCCACTCTGTCTCTAGAATTAAAGCTCCAAGACAGGAGGGATTTTTTTTTCTTTTTCTTTTTTTTTTTTTTAATTTTTTTTTTTAATTTTTTTTCAACGTTTATTTATTTTTGGGACAGAGAGAGACAGAGCATGAATGGGCGAGGGGCAGAGAGAGAGGGAGACACAGAATCGGAAACAGGCTCCAGGCTCCGAGCCATCAGCCCAGAGCCTGACGCGGGGCTCGAACTCACGGACCGCGAGATCGTGACCTGGCTGAAGTCGGACGCTTAACCGACTGCGCCACCCAGGCGCCCCTTTTTTTTCTTTTTCAAAACCAACAAACTCAGAAAGTATTCTACACATTATGATTGCATAAATTAGTTAAATTAATTACACAAAATATCAAATGATGCTGCATTACTTCTATTCCTATTTTATTCTTTTTACTCTCATATTTCTTTATGTGACCTTTGTTTTATATTCTGCCACATGAGACATGTTTTATTTGCTTTATCTTCCATTGTACTTTGGAAAGTAACTTTAAGTGTTCCTTTAAAAAGCTGACGTAGGGCAACTGGGTGGCTCAGTTGGTTGGGCATCCAACTTCAGCTCAGGTCATGATCTCATGGTCAGTGAGTTTGAGCCCCAGGTGGGGCTCTGTGCTGACAGCTAGGAGCCTGGAGCCTGCTTCAGGTTCTGTGGCTCCCTCTCTGTCTGCCCCTCCCCCACTTGCACTCTGTTTCTCTCTCTTCAAAATATTAACATTACAAAAATTTAATTGCAGAAGTTGAAATAAATTTTCCAGAATTAAATAATAAAATTTTACTCTCCCCTACGAAAGAGGAGGAATTGATGTTCCTGTTTTCTCCAAATTCTCAGGCTTTCTTAATTTATTCTAGGAAAATAATTTAAATTGTTATTATGATTATATTAATATAATCTAAGAGATATGATTGTATTTAAATAATTACTACAGTCTTCTGCAGTTAATTTGAGAGCTAGAGTTGCAACAACTATTTAGATTTACATCTGAAGAGTTAACTAGTATTAGCATTCACCATTTCCCATTCTACAGAACTCCTGCTTCCTTGAGTCTTTAATTTTTTTATTGATCACTTGGTAGACTAGAAACAAATTTTCCAAAAAATCAAAGGCCAGAATTAAATATTCTCTAACAACATATTCAAAAAAAGTAACACAGGAATTTACCATATTTGTAAACAACTTTCTGTAAATTTTCAAAGCTATGCATGACAACTTGGCTGAGTATAGAATTTTATAATCAGAGTCCTTCCTTGAGCCTTGAGGGTCAAATAATTTTATATGAAATTAACTCTTATTTGTGAAGTCTAATAGAAGCCTTTTTTTAAAGTAGATTTTTTTCTGCTTTGGGTATTTGGTTGTCTTTTTTCTTTATCTACCAAACTGAACAATTATGGCTAGCATATGTGTGATTTTGTCTTTTAATAGTTTTTTTTTTCTTTTTCAGGAATGTAATAGGCTTTTTATAAAATTTTTATTTAGGAAATATTTCAGTCTTATTTTTAAATTATCTTTTTATTATAATAATTCTTATATAATTTCCTATTATAATTTAATTATTTATTATCTATATTTATATCTATGAGATTCATTTAATCCATGTGGTTTTGATTTATTTTACACTCTAAAATAACTTCTCTCTTTATTTAAGAACCCAGTTTTCATTTCTGAAAAATCCTTTCTGATTTTCCTTGTCAATAGAATAACACCACCACCATAACAGCAAAGCAATATTGACTTTTTTTTCTCATTATTAAATTTATATGGTAAGAACAAGTTCTTTAATCACTGTATCCGATGGCTCTTTATTCACATTGGTAGGCAGCTTTGCCTAACATCTCATCTCTTATTACTTCTCTCCTCTTGTTGTACAGATTATATATCTTAAGGTCATTTTTTTTTCCTACCATGTTAAGCTCCTAATGTAGATGTTGCCCTTTTTTTTCTTTTCGCTAAAATCAGTTTTTAAAATACACTTTTCCTGTGTATTATCTTCATAAAAGTAACTTCTCTTGAATTGTATTTGGTTTTTACACATTATTCCTGTATGTGTGTTTGTGTGTGTATTTCTCAGAATTAATACTAGAACGAGATGAGATGGTCTGGATCCCACCTGATAGAGTGCGTGAAATACCATTAGTAAACACAAAGAAATGTCCTTTTCAAACAAGAAGGAAGAAAGGAAAGAAAGAAAAGAAGAGGAAAGAGAGGGAGGGAGGGAAGAAGGAAAGGTTAAACTTTGAATTCATTACATTAATTCCAATGGCCATGTCATTCTCAATACACCATGCAGTCTCATATGATGTCTTTAAGAACTAAAATTATATTGGGGCACTTGGGTGGCTCAATCAGTTAAGCGTCTGACTTCAGCTAAGGTCATGATCTCATGGCTTGTGGGTTCGAACCCCGTATGGGGCTCTGTGATAATAGCTCAGAGCCTGAAGCCTGCTTCAGATTCTGTGTCTCCCTCTCCTGCTCATTCTCTCATTCTCTCTCTCTCTCTCTCTCTCTTTCTCTCTCTCTCTCAAAAATAAACATTAAAAAATTTTAAAAAAAAGATCTAAAATTGTATATATGTTTTGCATTGGAAGAAATTCCAAATGACAGTATCATAGACTCACTGTGAATATTTTCACAATATATATTCTTGCACCTCTCTCCTCATTAGCTTCATCTATTCCTTCTAAATTAGCATCAGAGAAAACTAACCTTGGGATGAAATAGTGTTATCTTGCTACTCATCTTGCTCCCTATAACCTTGAAAATCAGTGTTTAGAGAAACCGTATAACCTGCCTCTTTCTACTGTTTGCAGCTTGAGATTTCAAAGTGATGACTTTTCCCAGGGTATAACATTTACCCTTTATCTGTCTCTCCTAGGTTGAGCAATTGTATTAGACCAGCAGCAAAGAGACATGATCTACCTACCACTCTTTAGACAACATTATCCAGACCAAGCAACCCTATGTGTCTGTGCAGATGGGAACACAATTTAAGAAAAAAAAAAATCTTCAAATGGAAGATAGACTCTTAAAGAAAAAAAGTATCTCGCTATGCATTAGACTTCAAATAATTAGGAAGTTTAGCTTTCAGAGATTCCAAAATCAATGTTTTCTCCATATATTTTTAGCTACTGGAGGAAAAAAGTAACAGGGAATCTATGTTAACAAAATAATGAATAAGGACATTTGTTTCAGATCAATAAATATAAAAGTCTAAAATAACAGTTATTTTCAAGAAATCCAAATTCTTTAATAATAACATTCCAACTGTAAGAAGCTAGGTTTATATGAAAAACTGCTATATTTTCAGGGCAATTGCTCAAATAAATTTAAATATTTAAAATAAAAATTCCTGTAGAATAGAGAATTTGATTAGAAAAGTACTTTTGCTTAAATGCATGCTTTTTTTCTTCCCTTTTTAAGGGAGGGTTTTCTTTAGCATTGGAAAAATATATTCTGATTTAAAAATACTGCATTAAGAAAATAAACTCAAAATATATTTCATATATTTATTCACATGCTGTCCAGAGCTGAAACTATTGAGCAATAATAGAATAGCTAAATATTTCTTTCTTCTCTTTAATGCTAGAACTCTGCTTCACTGGCAACCTTCAAAGGAAGAAAAGAAAGGAATTAATTTATTAAGCTTTTACTGAATACTACAGTAGAAAATGAGTATGTTGAAAAGCAAAATAACGTTGTGAAATTGGCAGTGTTATTATTTCCATTTTACAAATACTGAAACAAAAGAAGACAAAGTTGAATAACTGAAAAACTCGACCAAAGATCATTTAGCCAGGAAGTTGTGAAATGAGATAAAGACTAACATCTTCCTGAACTGAAATCAATTACCTAAAGCAAACAAAATCCAAAAGCCATTAAAAAAATAACAAAGAAAAAGCATGCAAGAAATTCTTCTCCCATAATTCTTTTCAAGATATTCTCCTAAGTATACATAGGCCCTAAAACAGTTTTATAATAATAAATACATATAATAAATATATCTATAATAATTATGTATTCTCTGATTTTTGCCTATAATCATAGCAAGAAAAATTTTAATTTAATTTCATTTTAATTTAAGTGGAATAAAATAAATGAATAATTACAATAAAAAAGGGGGGAAACCATAAAATAAAAAAGTCTCTAAAGAGAATAGTTTCACCTGTAGGTGTAGGATAATATGTTGGCAGAGGGAAAGGTAGGGGACCAAGAGTTACTTTGTAATACAAGTTCTTCCCAAGTTCTTCTGTCTTGTTTAAGAAGAAAAGAAAATATACTAAAATAAGGCATATAGGAATTAAATTAGGCATTAACACAGCTACAAATTGCATACTATATTTCTAAGGCCAAGAAATTAATTTTTTAGATGTTTTCATCATTTCAGTTTATCTTTAATTTTACTGTAATTTTGTTAACTCCAGTGATGGAAGATTGGTATATTTATTAGAACAAATCACTGCATGTGAAAACAAAAATGCCATGTATAGAATAGAATAGAAATAGATGTATATCACATTACTATGAGTAAAATTAAGAAAATAACTTGAAAGTAGAAAATTGATATTTGAACAACATATAAACTATTCTATTTTCTAAGCAAGAAAATACGTTTTTTCCAATTAGTATATCGTTGAATATAAAGGTATTTCTAAATCAAAAACAAAACGTGTATAGCTATTATATCTTTCTGATTAGCTGACCCTTTATTAGATGAAATATTTCTCTTTCTCTAATAAAAATGTGTTTTTCCAATGTCCATTTTGTCTGATATTAATATAGACACTCCAGTTTTCTTACAGCTTTTGATTTTGTGGTATATCTTTTTTTACCTTTTAGAGAACATGTATAGTTGATCCTTGAACAATAGAGGAGTTAGGGTTGCTGACCCTTGCACCGTCAAAAATCCATGTATATCTTTTAACTCCCCAAAAACTTAACTATTAATCACTGTTGACCAAAAGCCTTAACGATTACACAGTTGATTAGCAAATAGTATCTATGTACAGTATTACACACTGTATTATTCCAAAAAGTAAGCTAGAGAAAAGAAAATGTTATCAAGAAAATCATGAGGAATGTGGTGCCTGGGTGGCTCAGTCGGTTAAGCATCCAGTCCTTGATTTCTGCTCAGATCATCATTCATTATCTCACAGTTTGAGTTTGAGCCCTGCATTGAGTTCTGCTTAGGATATTCTCTCTCTCTCTCTCCCCCTTCCCTCGTACATGTTCTATTTCTCTCTCTCTCAAAAAGTGTATAAATAAACTTTTTTTAAAAAGAAAAGAAAATCATAAGGAAGATAAAATACACTTACAGTACTTTACTGTATTCATTAAAAATAAATTGCATGTAAGTGGCCCCACACAGTTTAAACCTGTGTTGTTCAGGGGTCAACTGTAGTTAGATTTTTGCTTTCATATCCAATCTGCAATCTCTACATTTTTATTAGAGTTTTTACACTATTTATATTTAATACAATTTTTGTGTGGTTTTTTTCATTTACCATTTTACTATTTATTTTCTGTAAGTCTCTTGTCTTTTTCATTTTTTTATATCTATCTAATTTCTTTAGTGCTAAATATTTTTACATATCATTTAAATTCTTTGGGTTTTTTTCCTTGTTTTGAGTTTTTTTTGTTTTTTTGTTTTTTTGTTTTTTTTAGTAGTTGCTCTGGAGATTACACTATGTATTCTAATTTGTTACAATATTCTTCAGAGTAATACTAACTTACTCTAACTTAATGCTAACTTAATTCTGATAAAATATAATAACTTTGCTGCAGTATAGTTCCATTTCCTCCTTTACACTATTGTTATCACATGTTCGGTCTCTATATTTTGTAATATAATATAGTGTTACTCTAGTTACTTATACAATATGATGTCCTTTTAAAAAATAAAAAGAAATGATAAAAGTGCATTTGTAAAATCTTTTATGTTAGCTCATAGTGATCATTTATGATATTCATCATTTCTTTCAGAGGATTCTAGTGACCCTCAGGTGTCATTTCCTTTCAGCCTGCAGGACTTTCTCCAGTATTTACTGCAGGCAAGCCTATTTAACAACAAATATCCCCAGTCTTCGCTTTCTTGGAATGTCTTTATTTTGCCTTGTGTTGAAAGAATAGATTTGCTGGATATAGAATACTTGACTAACTGTTTTTATTTTTTATTTTATTTTTTCTTTTTGTACTTTTACCATGTCATTCCACTGCTTTCTAGACTCCATTTAATTCTGATGGTAAATCAGCTATTTTATTAATTTCATTGATTCACTCCTGTACAAAATGAGTTGTTTTTGTCTTGGCTGTCTTCAAGATTTTCTTTTTGTATTTGGATTTAAAAGAATAGATTATATGTACCTTGTTGTGACTGCTTTTTGTACTTGTCCTAATGATATTTGTTGATTAATATTTTTCATCAAATTTGGGATGTCTTTGTCTGTTATTTTTTTCTTCTGCCATCTGGAATATGCTGTGGAACCTCTTTTCACATGTGTTTTTTCAGTTCAGTTTTTGTACTCTTTAACTTCAGAATTGCTAACACCTATCTATCTATCACCTATGTACTAGATTATATATTTTAGCAACTCTAGATTTTTATATTTTGTCTCAAGTGGTAGTTGTTATTATTTTGCTATTTCCTTATTCTTGTTTTTGGAACTTTCCCAGACATAATCTGTGATATCTGTCTCCATTGCAATGTGCGGCTACTCACTTCTCTTCAGATTTGTTTGTTTGTTTGTTTGTTTGTTTTAATGTGGCTTCCTAGATGCTTCTGTGTCTATGTAATTTAGTGATTATCCAATGATTGCATGGAAGTTGGATGTAAGGTTTCTGTCCTCTGCAGATAGATCTGTTTGTGAGTAGGGGAACACATTCAATGATCAGGCCATTTTCAAGTTGCCTAAATTTTACCTTTCCCTCTGATCGCTTTCAAGCCTTCTACACATGTGCATGTGGTCAGGAGTGTTTGAATGCCTTGAACCTACTCTAGTGTCAGGTGGACACATGCACAGCTTCAGCTAGAAACATGCTTGGCCCAATCTCTTCCAGAGTCTAAGGCTAGCAGAGCCAAGCAATTGACTCTCACCTGTTTGCCTGCCTTCAACAAGTCACTTCTAATAATGCTGTTGGAAGGGGGATATCACCCAACATTCCAGAGAGAAAAATTGAATCCTCACAGCTTTGCAGACTTGACGTAAACACCACACTGAGCTGAGGGAATAGTACAAAGTTCAGAAGTTTTGCAACCATAAATATTTCTCCACTTCTATGCCTTTGGCTAATTTCCAGAGCAATGAAATAATAGCTTTTGTCAATTTTGTGACAATAAAATCTCTCTTTGGAGAGAAGACTTGCTGATCTTCTCAGTCATAGCAAGTAGTCTTGAATTTTTTTAATTTGTCTCCATTTTGCAACAAAATGACCAAAAAACAAAACTTAATCCAAATGATCTCTTTACAGGGGAAGGTGGGAGGTTGTAGAGACAGAATTATTTATATAATGTAGCACAGTTTTGTTGTTGTCCCAACATGTCAATCATGGAAATAAATTTTAAATTCTAGATGCCCACCTTATACAAATAGCGTGAATATAAACTTTGCTGCAAATTCATGACAAAATGGAAAGGGAAAAGTTGGCATATGCAAGGAATATTGTAAAAAATGTGGAGAAGTTGAGGTTCAAAGTTAAAGATTCAAATATTGAATCTAGATAATTTATGTGCAAGAAAATGTTGAAGATTGTCTATACTCATAAAAATAGAAATTTATGCATTGGAACACAAGGGTGTTATAGCGATCACTGAGAGAAAACAGGAAATGGGAACTAAAGGGCAAAGAAAGATGAAATGTGGAAATTATACTCAGTAAGCCACTAGTAATAGTGACTATACACGTTTTGAAAAGCAATGACAGCCACTTTCCAAGAAAAAATATTGTTGAAAGTGTACGGCCGTATTTGATTCTGATTGTGCCATAGTGAATGACTTTTAGGGAGAGTCGGCAACGACTGGAAAAAGATGTAAAGAAAGGATTTAAGGGTAGATGTGAAATCTAATGCTATCTAAGAAGAATAAATAGTATTGCCCGCTAAAGACTAAGATAGCAGTGATGCTGAAACAAATAAACATATAAAGTGTTCAGAACGGGAATTGAATTAATGAAAGAAAGAAGAAACTGGCTCAGAAAACCTCATGTGTGACTATTTTTTTTTAACTTCTCAACAAGAATAAACGTAAATATGTGTAAGAAAAAGTTATAACAAAATATTTGAAATCTTACCTAGAAGTCTCGGAAATGACACAAACTAAAGTGAAAAGAAATTTTACTTATACTTGAATATGCATGCAGGGAAAGAAAACAACATGGCTTTGGGAGGTTTCTTCCAGGATTATGGTTCTATAGTATATATACAGATGATTAGGATACTCAAGTGTCATATTACCATTTGAATCAACATAACACATATATAAAGTATATCTTTGAAACATACCAACTATTCACTGAAGAAAGCGGATTGAGGGATTACAGCCTTACAAAGGATTATTGAGAAATCAGAAAACAAAAGCAGAAATGTTTAGGCCTATAATGACATTAGGATCGATTTGTAGATAATATCAACTAAAGAATAATTTTCTCATGTAACATGGGTATGCCATAAATATCTTTGAAATTCTTATATTAGCTAAACAAATAGTAAAGGTGGGAAGTGGGCTTCCTAAACTCTGCATATAGTCATTAGTACTCTTATTATTTCTTGAAAATGTCTGTAGGCTATTATGAAATTCTCTCTCTCCAGTCCAAACTAAAACACTGTTCACTGGATATGGAATTCCAGAAGAGCTGCTAAGTGATAATGGAGTCCAATTTATGTCACTGAAGCTCCAAATCTTTCATAGCTCAAATAGAGTGAAACACATTCATTTTGCACTATACAAGCTAGCCGCTAATGGCCTCATCCAGCACTTTGGACAGTTGTTCATGTAAGCACTTTTTGCTTGAAAGTGAGGAGGCTGTCCAGTGCAACAGCAGCTGCCTACTGCTCAGTTGGCCTTCTGCTGTGTCGAGCGTGTTCACCTATCATTAGGTTAACTTCCCACTCTGCTACTTCTGGTCAAAGGCAAGCACTGAGTTTTATGACCTCAGAGATCCAGAGAGACCAACAAGATCTTTCAGGGCAAGAAATGAAATGGCATTAAGGAAGTGGGCCAGTGAGAACACATTTTTAAGCTGCTCCTTTAATATTTGTTGTTCTTTGTGCCTGGGGGAAAATATGGCTGTTTCATGATGATAAAAAGTGAAGGGATAAATGAAGAGATGCAAAGGAGATGCAAACAAAGGAAAGAACATATTTTCATAATAATGGATACCCATTTTCTTATCTGGTACTTGCAGATATCAGTAAACTGTACGAGTAGTTTAGAGTTGAAATGCCTTACCTCAGCATGAGATGGTAGATAGGACTCCAAATGAGGTTAATACAATTTACCTAGAGGGAGTAACTTATGATTCATTAGGATATGTAAAAAATCTTGAAAGTTTTATTTTCTTCCATTTTTATCCTATTCTTTTTCATTTCTTTTGTTTTTAAATGAAATGTATAAACTGAATTAACGTAATAGCACCTGTATATATCTTATAAATAAATAAACATACATGCATTAAGGGTAAACACTGAATTCGATTTTTACTTATAAAGATGTGAAAACAATGGAGATTATCAATCTAGTGGAATAATCTATGGGATCATAATCAGAAGACTCAAGTCCTGGTACCAGCACTGCCTTGATTCATTCAGTAATCTTGGTCTCATTATTACATTTGTTGCACTTCAAATGCTTTATCTCCAAAGCAAGGAAAATAAATATCTTCCTCTTACATTTTCTTATGTTGCTATTGTTGTTGTAAAAGCATAATGATATAAATCATGAGGAGTGTTTTAAAAAGTTATGAGAAATATAAAATACATATACGTTAATTTTGAATGGATTTTCTACTTATAAAATATGGCTTTAAGTTGACTTGTATGTGAATTAATTATTTATTCATTTTATTTATTTAAAGGGAATTATAAGTCTTCCAATCAACTATAAAAGATATAACATTAGCTGAGGTACACTGACACATGATTCCAGATATAAGAGGATGTTCAAAAGTCAAAGTAAGGCAAATGGGATATTTGTCCTAACATATAAGGGAAAATTAGACACAGAAGACTAGTTTCAAAATGAAGCTTAAAGAAGGTAGATTGACAAGGAAAATAATTTTTAAAAGGATTTGTTTCAGAAGAATGGCCTATCCTGATGGTTTTTGGTAAAGTGGATAAAATGTTTTGGTAATCAGGATAAGATAAACCAGGCCTCTCAGTACCTTGTGGCTCTTAGCAGAGTAGTGAGTGGTAATGAGGTTTGAATATAGATGTCTCAGCAGGGCTTTGAATGAGTGAGAAAATAAACTTAGTACAAATCTTATAAAAAGGTACAGTCCACTTCTACTTTATGTTTAGTTTTATGCTTTGATTTAATGGAAGTTAATTAATCCTAAGCTTATGATCAATAAAATGATCAACATCTTTATCCTTTTAGAAATAATATTGTGATTATATAACATTTGGATGGTAACTTTTTGTTCTATAAGTAGTAGTCTAATTCTAAATCACTAAGTCAGAGTAGTTTTTCAGTGAAGGAGAAAGTCATAACCTAAAAAGAACAACTAACAAGGTCTACTAGAATGTGTTCCCACTCACCAAAACTGAAAAATTAAATGCTATCATAATTCTTAATAAACAGAAGCTATCTCCCTCTGTATCCTGAAAATAATTTTCAAGCATTTTTAATGCATTGAAAGCATTTTATTTTTGAGAGAGTGAGAGAACATGAGCAGGGGAAAGGCAGAGAGAGAGGGAGACAGAGTCCCAAGCAGGATCCGTGCTGTCAGTGCAGAACCCGATGAGGGGCTTGAACTTAAGAACCATGAGATCATGACCTGAGTCAAAAACAAGAATTGGCCGCTTACCAAATGAGCCACTCAGGCACCCTGGAAATAATTTTAAAATAGTGAATAAATTACTCACACGATCAATGACTCTCAGGGTTTTATTACGTGTCCACGATGTTTAAGGCAATGTCTTAGGATAGGAGTGCGCAAAAAGAAACAGGACGCATATGAGGAACTTCTGTTCTAAAGTAAACCTGGCATTTGAATTCTCCTTTTTCTCTGCTTTGTAGTAGTTTCCATAGCATTAGTATTGTCTGTTCCTTGAAAATTTAAAATGACTTACTTAAAAAACTGGCCTTGGAAATATATTTGATGATGTGTATCTATTTCTGTATTATTTTCTTTGGGCACATAGTTAGTTATAATTAGCTCTCCAACATTTGGTCATTACGCAGTTTCACATTCTCACTATTATAAAAAGGATGGAGTTGCTATAATTGATTGAAAACAAATTAGAAATGAAAAATCATAAATCTGCAAAATGAAATTAGAAATATTGAAAGATATAAAGAGTAATCCTTACAGATGCCTGAAGGGGAGCTGCAAACTCTCTGGTGAACATGTCCAACTTAGGCTTAAAATCCAGAAAATGACATCTTCATTTCTAGCAAAGACCGCTATCCGTTATGTAAAACTTTGGTCTACATAAAATCTTATGAGGAATTTTGAATTGCTAAAATAAAGGCACCTTTGTCTATCTGATTACGATTTCTGTACCTTCAATCTGTGAACACTTGTGGCAGGGTCTGCCAATTGCCTTTGCCAAAATTCATTCCCCTTTCCATGGATGCAAATAGGTAACGTGATGGAGTACATGGGTATCGAGGTAACCATAGTATTTCCAATCTCCATCCTTGCCAGGTAGGTCACATGTCCAATTCTGGCCAATGGTATATGATCAGGATTGAAGTGTGCATCCTCTGAATCATACCTCTAAAAAAGTAAAGAAGCATGCAGGGGCATCTGGGTGGCTCAGTCTGTCAAGCATCCGACTTCAGCTCAGGTCATGATCGGCTGTGCCACCAGCTCAGAGCCTGGAACCTGCTTTGGATTCTGTGTCTCTCTCTCTGTCCCTCCCCTGCTTGTGCTCTGTCTCTCTCTGTCTCTCAAAAAGAAACGTTTTAAAAAATTGTTCTTAAAAGTAAAGTTGCATACAAATTCTTCTTTCTTTTTGCTATGGGCTGTAAGGTGGACATGGTGACCAATTTCAACCAAACTGATGAGGTAATAGCCTGAGGATGTCACAGCCAAAGAAGTGGAAGGCTTTTCCATCTCTGACACCTCTGGGTACTTTTGCCATACCTAAATCACCTGCCTGGAGAGTTTCATCACAGAGAAATCAATTCATGTTTATCTTGTTTAAGCACTCTTCCTCAGGATAACTTGTCACCATGGCCTACCCTGTAACCCAATATAACTTTTGATGAAGATAGCCTGGGAGACATATAGGAACACTTTAGTTTTAATAAAATGAAGAATGGGGTTTCCTACAGAGCTGGCAGGACATTGGAAAATTGGCTATTTTCATGTTTTTCCACAGTAGCCAACCAAGGGTCAACAACATTTCAGAATTAGAAATACCAACAGTTTGTTCCAGGCAACATTTCTATTAACTTAGATGCATGCTAACTGGAATTATTATTTAGTACAATAGAATAGAAAATACGTGGTGACAATAATGTTTTTTAGGCTTGTCCAGAAGTGTCGACCATCCATTATCTACATTAGACTGTGTTGTTTAAAATTAATTTGAAGAAAGTCTCAGTCATTTCTCTCCCCCATTCCCTTGTAGGTCCCTCTCAACATCTTGCTGGGAGTTTTTTTGTTTTGTTTTGTTTTTTTACCACATTTTTGTACATTTTAAAAATAAGAACTTTCGACAGCACAGGTGTTATAGACTTCACTAAAAGTGTATTATAAAGGTCTTCTCAGGATACACAAACTTCTTAATGCAAAAGCAAGTTTTATTCACTGCCATTCTATATCAGATGTGGAAATACTGTTAGGATGGAACATTGTAAAATTGTTTATTATCAGGAAGTAAATAAACCATAGTGTAAGTATGGGAGGTATTGTTAATGCATTTGATATAGAACAATTTGCTTAACTTCTGCTTTGACTTTCTGATTTCCTATAATGTGATGTCCACGTTTTCTTACCACCCGTGACTTTTAGTGTAGAATCCCAGTAAAATTTGTTAAATGTTAGCCACTGTTGAATGAGATTTAATAACATGGCAGGAGTCACTGTCCTCTTTACCATAATTGTTATTTAAAAAGTGTCCTTCTGGGGCGCCTGGGTGGCACAGTCGGTTAAGCGTCCGACTTCAGCCAGGTCACGATCTCGCGGTCCGTGAGTTCGAGCCCCGCGTCGGGCTCTGGGCTGATGGCTCGGAGCCCGGAGCCTGTTTCCGATTCTGTGTCTCCCTCTCTCTCTGCCCCTCCCCCGTTCATGCTCTGTCTCTCTCTGTCCCAAAAATAAATAAAAAACGTTGAAAAAAAAAATTAAAAAAAAAAATAAAAAGTGTCCTTTTTCAGGTGTTTTTTATTTGGATTATAACATTCTTTCATTTGAAGCTCTCTATTTGCAGGATAATGCCAGTTTCTTCCAGGAAATAATAATAACATTATCCAGCTGAAGAGGTTCTAGGCTTTTATTTAGTAGTTTAAAGGCATTGGTGTGGCTTTTAAGAAGTCTTTCAGTTTCTTGATACTAAAATCCCTCTAACAGCCACGTTTACTTTCCTTTCAGAACCTTCACTAGTACATGCACTGCTACACAAAACAAGAATTTGAGGCAGGATTTCTGATGGTTAAATGGAAAAGTGACAAGGACCGGTGTAGTTCCAGTCTGTGGAAATCCTTCTGGCAGGCTGTAGGCTCAGAGGCAAATGTTGTGAGCGTATCACCAGGGAGCTGCCCCCTGGTGGATTGCATCAGAGGATTCTGATTGAATCTGTGATTTCAAGAACGGATTTCCTCCACTCCCTAACATTAGTCAAATTTGAATTTTTGTGTATCCTGGAGCTGATAATATTAATTGTAGTCTACGGCATTGAATCTGGTCCAGACAACTAGGAACTAAATCAGGAGCCCTGCCCAAAAGGAGAAAGGATTTGGCTAGAAAAAATGTTCCTTCAGTCAGGCAGAAAAAATACAGGGGAAACTAACATAACGTAGCCAAAGCTATCCCTGCCTAGACATAGGTATGTCTCAGACAAGCAAGCATGTGGGCTCATAAAAGGTTTCCAGGTTTCCGAATGGAAGTGCTGTGAATCGCCTCATACATAAGCGAGCCAGCTAATTCCCCATGGCTCAAGACATCCTCTCATTGATTTATGATGATTCTGAGGCATAGCCCACTAAATTGCTGAGGATGTGCAGTGAACTCTGAGAGCTTAAAGAAACCTGCCTCGTGGACAAACCATATTTTTTAATAAAAACATTTTTCATGCTCAAGAGTCTACCTTTTTCCTCCTACCTGATATTAAAATATGTGCCTGAGAGTTTCCGGTGTCCTTTGAATCATTCATTATGCACTTTAATTTTCAAGAGCATCAATATTTAGAGAAATTACTAATCTTCAGGATGATTTCTTTGGAAAGAGTTATTTTCTCCTTAATTCTTGACTTTTTCTCCTCTACCCATCCCCCAACATTTTTTTTTCTAGCTTCAATTTTATTCTTCTTAGAGAGCTAGCCAGATAGCCCTCTAATTTTATGCTAAAGCTCCTTGCTTTTGCTTGGCCTGGCCTGGTTTTCTGCATGCCCATGAAAGTGAACAGACCTGCTTACCAAGCCTGTGACTGAATGTAATTCTCATCCTCCAACCTGATCCTCAAACATACACTGTTTAAAACAAACCTACCAAATTAGTCTTGGCCATTGTCACGTTTTTACACAATTAGGTCCTAGGAAACCTTTCATTTAACCTAAAAAAATAGTATGAACCACCAAAACCACACCAAAATTTGATAAGGACATTTCAAAAATCTGGTTAAATGAAATGAAAGCATGCACTGAAGAAGAGAATCTGATGATTAAAAAAAATGTTTTTTTTTATCATTGCTAAGAATTAATAATATTGTAACCTCATAAAAATATTAACATTTTAACAGTTTTCTTCTAACTCAGCTATTATTTAGTAAGTATAAAAATCATATCTATCTTTTTTATTCTTCTTTGCAGTATATTTTATTAGTTTGGATAACTATTAACTAGGTAATGAAAATGCAAATTTCAGCTTATATAGCATCTTTCAGCCTGAAATCTAAAAATCGTGGCTGCCTAATTCTTTTTTCCACTTAGCTTTGTGCTTTGAGTGACATCTGTGTGGATTTGAAAGCATTATTTTTGCCTTTACAAAACCCTGGAATCCTCCCTTGCAATCACAGGATGGATGCAGTCTCTAAATAATTCCCTGTTTTCTAAAGGAGATATTGCTTCAGGCTGTAGGATCTTCACATTGAACAAGGCACAAAGAGAAATGGGCTCTATGTCTAGGCCATTCTATTCAATCATTCATTTTCAAGAAGGACAGGGAAGACAGGCAGGGTGGGGGGTGGTAAAAACAAGCAAGTAGAGTACATTTGCTTTATTTTCTATTTAGGGGCATACATACAAGATTACTTTCTTAACACACACCTTTGTCTGTGGCCTGACATTTAAAAGCCATGATAATAAAAAAAAAGGCACAAATTGCACAGCTTTTATTTTTCAATATATCACAATTAACCTAGCCCCCAGAAATAAAAGAGCATGTAAGTTAACAGGGGAAAAAATCATTTCTTAACTCTTGGTATCGTGTGTGTGAGTAAGATTTGTGTTGCATGATTTCAAGCATAATTTACACACTAAAATAATACATAAACATTTTTCACACTTAAAAGGAATGTATTAAATAAACAAATGTCCCAAAGGTGTCCAAAATATTCTCTTAATTGAGTAGAACATACTAAAATCAATGGCAGAAGGAAGTTGAAGCATTATTGCAAAGTTGTGTAAAGTTAAATAATGTTCATTTTAATCATTCAAACACTGATATATATGAGATCTATCCTATCTATTAATCAAATCAACATCAAATATATAAAGTAAATATCAAATATGTTATTTCTATCAATATCTATCAATTATATATTATTAACTATATACGCTGGAATGCAATTAATCCTGCCGTTAGCATATTAAGAGTAAAGAAATAAAAATCCCCACAAAATAAAATAAAATGTTTTTCCCAGATTTCAGATACTTAAGCTATCAACTTGACACTTTTCTGTGTTTACATGATTCATATGTAAAGTGTTATCAGAAATTATAATTATGTGATTCAGCAAGATATAGTTCTCATTCAATATAACTTCATTCAAGTGAAAAATAAAATAAGGTTCAGTCTTCAATGTTAATTATAACTCAAATAATCCTTTCCATTAGAGGATTTCTAAATTACAACAAATAGTGAGGTAGGTACGCAGTTTATCTAGTTGTGTCTAACCTTTACTGTGAAAATTACTAATAAGAAATATACTAGACATATTGATCTAAGGGCAGAGTTATATGGAGACCAGAAATATTAAATTAACAAAATGCTAGATTTCCTCGGTGATAATTCAGATGTAATCATTATGTACAAACAAGCATTAAAATTATATTTTAAAAACCAAGATCTACTAGTATATTTAAAATATAATTCGATTTTTAAAACACATTTCACACATCATTTTCAGGACTGTGTCCGTGAAGCCCATTCTTCCAGGATGTTAAAGAAATGCTCACCAAATTTCTATGATGTCTTTCTTCATGAGGATCATATTCACAAATGGGCTTCTAGTAGATGTTGAAGGGATATTGAAATTCATTTCAGCACATTAGCAACAGGAAGGTGAGGATATGAAAGCATCATTAAATAGCAACTAAAACAATATCAGATGCCCTATGCATGTAGGGTGCTGTTTTCACCACAAGGAAGAAAGAGAAGATAAGGACTGCATGGCTGTCAGACCAACCTGGGCTAAGATAGGGAAGGAAAGGAGGAAGAGGGGAAAGGATAGGATTCCTCTTTAGAAGACTATTTTAGAGCAGAGTGCGACTCCCAGTGACCCAGAAGTCTTGTTATGCAGCAGCAATAGTAACGAGGCGTTACTTTTATTACCCTCCCGCTGCTGGGAGAAAACACCCTGTAAGTCTGTTTCTTTACTTGCTCCACTCTTAGTCACACTAATAATGTCATATTTATCTTGGTGATTTGTCTTAAGCATGTTTTAATGTTAGAGCTCTGCTCCCCACCTTTTACCCTCCATCCTCAAATTTTATGTGGAAAACAATGTTTTAAAATTTAAGACTCCTAGGTTGGTGTTGGCTTCAGACCAACATTAAATGAAAGGGATCCAACTTATCTTTGAAAATGAAGGATGGGGATTCCTAAGAAACGAGAAGCCAATTAGGTGAGACATACAAGTGTCCCAGCTTAATGCCATGGAGAGTTTCCAGGCTATGGCACGAGCAGGAGGAGCGCAGGAGGAGCCCTGAGCACACCTGAGTTCAGATAGATCCACGAGTCTAAGTAGATTAAAGTGTGTAGAGTTTGCAGGACAGAGCCCTGGAGTGGAGGGATCTGTACAGAGACAGGAATGCAGAGATCTGCCGAGGAGCTCCTTGAGTAATCAGCAGTGTGTTGATCAGTACATACACCTAAGGAAACGACCTGAGGCCCGGAAAGAACCACTGGAAAAGATTAGAGGTAACAGTGCCCAGCTCATACCCAGAGAGAACAGTGCCTGTTGCCATCAGCCAAACTGGAAAATCTCTAGATATATAGGGTAGAGTACAGAGAGGGTCTTGCATCAGGAATGCAGAACATTTGGCCTGGTTGGAGTCTGTCTCCACCCTCACCTAATGAATCTTAAAAGCAAGACCCCCCCAAAAGGATTACACCATTATAAGTAATTTATAATCCCAAACAAAGGTCAAGAATATTTATTAAAAAATATAACCAGAACCCTACAAGGTAAAACTTGCAATGTCTGGTATCCCATCAAAGATTACCAGGCATCCAAAGAAGCAGCAAAACAGGAGCCACGATAAGGAGAAAAATCAATCACGGAAAACTGACCCAGAACTGACACAGATACGAGAATTATCAAACAAGGACATAAAAAAAGTGATTATAACTTTATCCCATATGTTCAAAATTGAAGCAGGGCCATTGATGATACATTAAAAAAAATTAAAATGAAATTTTAGAGATGAAAACTACAATGTCTGAGATTAAAGTACACTGGAAGTGATGCCAGATTATGAAGATTTAAATTAGATTCTCTGCTCTAATATTCATAGACTATAATAACTTTTTTAACCTTAGTTTACTACGCTGTAAAACAAGAATAATAAAACTTGGTTAAAGGTATTATTGCAAAGATTAAATGAGATGATGATAAAACGAGATAATTAGGTGAAACACTTAGCATGGTGTCTGGCACTGTAAGCATGCGATAATTTTGTATTTATTACGCTACTCCTCTGTTCAAATTCATTTCTGGTTCCCTAATGCTGGAGGAACAAAGCCTAAACTTTCTTGCTTGAAATTCAAGCTCTATACAATCTGGTTTGAGTCTTTTGTCCAGTCTGAATCTTATGTTAGTTTATGTAACTGTATTTTAGTCAAACTATAATTCACCATCCTTTTTATATGTCCCACAATTCTTTTCCTCAGTCCTTGTTATGGTCTTAATTATGTCTCCCTAAAAATCCATATGTTGAAATCCTAACCCCCATTACCTCAAAATGTGATAGTGTTTGGAGATAGGGTCTTTATGGAGATAATCGAGTTAAGATGAGGTCCTTAGGGTGGACCCTAACCCCATATAAACCTTATAAGTAGAGGAAATTTGAACACAGACATGTACAAGGGAAAGACAATGTAAAAACAGAGGGAGAAGACAACCATTCACAGGCCATGGACAGAGCCCTGAAACAGATCCCTCCCTCGTGGACCTCGGAAAGAACCAACCCTATCAATTCCTTGATCTCAGAATTCTATCCTCCAGAACTGTGAAAAAATAAATGTCTGTTGTTCAACCCCTCTCCCCCTCAACAGTCTGCAGAACTTTGTTACAGCAGCCTTAGCAAACAAATACACTGCTTTCTTCACATTTCTCCTTTTATCTTAATATCCTTGTGCACATATCCAAACTATGAACTTTTATTCAAGATTTAGCGAGTTTGCCAATTTCTCTATCAGAATGTCCTTATTTCTCTTACTAAAATGTAATCTCTTTCTCCTCAGGAATCCTATACTATAATCTATATTCTTATGACACTTACCCTTTCTACATTTTGAACTATCATTAGTTTTATGCCCTATTGCTTCAATTAGACTGACATTTCCGGCAGAGTTGAATCTATTTCCGATTCATTCTTCTATTCCCCGCAGAATCTAGTAGTTCTAGCAAGTGGTAGATTCTCCATTAAGATCTTCTTGATGAGTTAAAGCTTCAGTCATATGTCAAAAGAGAACCCATATAGGTATATATTTGTGTATGTATTTGTATAACTTTAAATTGTGCCCCTTACTAGATAGTAAACTTCATGAACACGGGGGACTTTATTTATCTAATAAAAATGCTAATTTGGCTTTCACAAAAAGCCCATACTATTCTCAAGGAGTAATATGTTGGTTTCCTATATGCATTATAGCTAAATAATACATTTTTAAACAACTTCAAATGGTAAAATAATTAGCAATTTTGTGATTCTTGGTCTTAATCATATTTCTTTCATCAGGAATAATAACTGCATCATAACTCATCTGCTTTCAGGCAGTAATCCTGCCACCTCACAGAAGGCGAGCATTTAGATGTTGTCTCTAATATTTACAGTAAAACCTTGGATTGCGAGTAACTTGTTCTGCGAGTGTTCCACAAGACGAGCAAACATTCCTAATAAATTTTTACTTGATAAACCAAGGGGGTCTTGCGATGCAAGTAGTACATGACATCGAATGTCACATGATCACACTGAGCCAATGGTTCTTGAAATTCACTTTGATATACAAGTGCTTTGGATTGTAAGCATGTTTCTGGAATGAATTATGCTCACAAACCAAGGTTTTACTGTATTTCTTTGTTCAAAGCCTCTGTGTTTTGGTTCATCACTTCAAACATCACCACCACCTCCATACTACTCAGTGTTACACCTTGCTTTTTGTTTTCTTTACCTCTAGAGATAACTTATTTACATTTCTTCTTCCACAACAAAGAAAGGTAGCAGTAACCATCCTTAACTGCTTTACAAAATGAAAAGCTGGGAGGACAGGGAGAAAGAAGTTTTTCAAGATTCACCTTGAATTGCCTACTCTTTGAAACCTTTCTTCACTTCTGCACACATAGAATTCTTGTCTTCATGCTTCTTGTCTTGTCCCTCTGTTGGGGGCAATATAACAAATGTAACATTTTATAATGGCTAAGTCTTCACATGGTTCACTTACCTTTGCTAAACTTTAAGCCCATTAATTATAAGAAACATGTCTCATGAATTCTTTGCACATGCATCTCCCCATGTAGAAGCACACTAGCAACTCATAGCCTTAAAAATTCCAATAGAGAAGTCAAGGTTGTGAGATTTATGGTTTATTATTATTTTCTTCTTCTTCTTCTTCTTCTTCTTCTTCTACTACTACTACTACTACTTTTCATTGTTATTGTTGCCTGCATTGTTTGTTTTTTTATTTGTTTGGAAAACTATTCCAAGACAAGATTCACATCTGGTAGTGGTGGCAGCAGTGGTTTCTTCTTCTTCTATTATTATTATTCAATTATTATTATTAATGAGTTTTTTGATGTTGTTGTCAATACTATTGTTTATCGGGAAATCCAAAAGCAGGTTTACATATGTAAACCATTAAAAAACTATTTTAGGGGCGCCTGGGTGGCGCAGTCGGTTAAGCGTCCGACTTCAGCCAGGTCACGATCTCGCGGTCCGTGAGTTTGAGCCCCGCGTCAGGCTCTGGGCTGATGGCTCAGAGCCTGGAGCCTGTTTCCGATTCTGTGTCTCCCTCTCTCTCTGCCCCTCCCCCGTTCATGCTCTGTCCTCTCTGTCCCAAAAATAAATAAAAAACGTTGAAAAAAAATTTAAAAAAAAACTATTTTAAATGTAAGTAACACCCACGTGCTCAGTGTAGGATGTTAGAAAGTTAAAGATTCCTTTTTATGAAATCTAAGGTCCCCTGGCTCTCAATGATTAGAATAATGAGCTCCAGAGTTCCTTGCCCTTTTACCATGGTTATTTGGCCTCCAGGTAAAGGCATTTCCCTGTGGTTCACCTAAACCTCAGCTGTCTTGAGAAGTGGTTTCTCACTTTCTAATTTGCAGATTGTGGTTTTATTGACATTTATGGGGGTTGCAATGGGCAAGTAAAGAGTCTTCAAGGGATTTAAAATTCTAGCATTAACCTTCTCTGTGTAATTAAATGCTCTGCATTTCAAAATATTTTATAAATATTTGCCGTCTCCACAAGGAAGCCACTGTGACTGGGTTTCTGGGGGAAAAAAGATGCTGTCATCCCTGGGGGTCACCAGATACAGGATGTGGAGAGCTTGGCTTAGAAACAGGCAGAGCCAAAGGATTGAATAATGCCTCTGAAACTAAACATGTCATGTAATTGTACACAGGGAAAGAGGAATTCCTAACAGAGGAAATAGTCCACAGAGGATGTAAGCATAAGTAGGTAAGTTCTAGGCAGAATCCCAAAGGCAGGGTAAACATTCATTGAAGATCCAACAGCAGACACAAATGGACTTCCATAGAGCAAAACATAGATTGGAGTCACAACAGGTACAGAATACAGTATAATTCTAGGTGTCAGTTATCTGAAAATACTAGTGGAAAGGCATAAGCCCAGTAACTGGTGACTGTGGCATCAAGTTAAAGTAGAACCAACCATAAAATATTCATTGATGATAAAGTGGCTACTGGTACAATGCTCCCTTAATTTCCCCTTGTTTCCTTTATTAGATTCACCATTGCTCAAAATGAAAAGCAGATACATAGGTTGATCTTATGCTGATACAGTCTCAGAAATGTGGGTGTAAGCTACAGGAGTAAAATGGATGCATGGGAGACAGCAGAACAATTAAGATTTCCCCTTGAGAGAGGCTGCTGGTGCTTTGCCCAGATTCCCTTTACTGGACCAATGCATTTATCACCTACTGCTGTTAGTGCTGGCTACTATTAAGTACAATTGCACATTTCTCCAGAGAATTCTCCTTGACTGGCAGGAACTGTCTCGCCAGAAGATATCTGAGAGCTTAAGCACCCTCTAACGAGGAGGACAAAAATCAGCCACTGGCTAGCTGATACAGGGATGCAAAATTGTGGCCCCAAACCCACTTATTTCAAGGCATGAAAACCCTGTGGTGCCTTTCACACTCCAGAGCTCCCCATGAGGTCAGGCTCAGTCAAGACTTCAGTAAAAACCGTATTTTGGCTTAGCTTTTTGATCTATCTTATCCTGCCTCAGTTTATTTCCTTACAGGTGTCTTCTGAGGGCACTCCAAGAATGTAGCACCAAAATACTTGTCTCAGGTTCTGTCTCTCAGGAGGCTCATTCAAGACATCCTTTTACTGATATTACTTACAAATTTTAAAACTTACATGTGGGGTAGCCTCTGAAACTTAGAGGGGATGGAATGAACCCTTATTCCACCAACTACTGCTGTGGGACCTCTCTGAGCATCAGTTTCCTTATGACTAACACGGGAATAACAACGTTAACCTCCTTACAAGGTTTTGGAAGGATTGTTAATAATCCTTATGTGAATTATAATAGTCTGCACTCATGTATTAAAAATCACATTAATCATATCTCATTTTTTCATTCATTCATAACCCCTTTATTAAGTTCTGTCTACGCACTAGGCGCAATCCATACCACACTGAAACACAGACAAAGATATCTATTCTTATAAAATATTAAATGAGGACAGTAAGTACTCAGAAGAAGAAAAATATACAGAGATTTAGATAAATATTATGGAAAAACAATGCAGGAAATGGGTGTAGTAATTTAGTTTTATCTTCATAACAGTTCTATGTGTTGCAGATGAGAAAACTGAGATTTAGAAAAGTTAGCTATGTGACTCAGTTATCACATGATCAGGACTAAAGGAGAATACAAATCCAGACCATCTGACTTAGTGGCAAGGCAGTAATATCTCCCAACATATAATAAGTACCATCTATAGTAATAACAATATTGAATAATTGAACAACAAACTACCCCACTCACTGAGTACACAGGCCATCTAATATTGAAATTAAAGAGTGCAGGGGCACCTGGGTGGCTCAGTCAGTTAAGCCTCTGACTTTGGCTCAGGTCATGATCTCGCTGCTCATGGGTTCCAGCCATGCATCTCTGAGCTGTCAGCACAGAGACTGGAGCCTGCTTCAGATTCTGTGTCTCCCTCTCTCTTTCCCCCTCCCTTGCTCATGCTCTCTCTTTCTCTTTCTCTCAAAAATAAGTAAACATTTAAAATTTTTTTAATTAAAAAGTGCAGTTTATCCTTAGAATTTCTCATTCAGGATCGCATGAAAGATCCAGCTATGGTGTGAACCTGCCAGCTTCCAATGAAAGAGGAAATAGAAGAGACATTAAGATTCGAGAATTAGTAAGCATACCTTTAGCCTGGTTAATTAAAGGGATGAAAGGAGGGTTTGAGAAGGAGGTAGAAATAAAGGAGAGAAGAAAATATGAGCAGCATTCATAGGAAGAAATGGCAATATTGACAGCTCAGGTTACCTAAGCAATCATTTCAGTTTTATTTCATTAAGAAAATGGGGGGAAAAAAAAAGGGAAGTGAACCTGACTTTGCATGAATGTTGACACCTTGGGTGGGACACCTGTGCACCACAGGGGGTGGAATTAGAGGAAAGGAGGCACAATTATATCATCAGGCTGTTTATCTATTTCTAAATCTCAAGCTCAGCTAATCCAAATGGAGCATATACTTCACCATAGGTGAACTGTGTTACATAAGACCAATTATAAAATAATGAATGTAGAGAACTCTGCATTATTTTCTTCTGAAAGGTTAGAAAATTCCAGCACATTTTAGTCATAATACTAAAGTTTGACATGGATGGAAACCTGGAATCCCACTATCTGCCAGCCCCCACTGGGTGTTTTGTTTGTTTGTTTGCTTTGGTATCCTCATACAATATTTAAGACAGAAATTCTTTACCTTGGTTTGCAGATGGACAAACTAATCTCAAAAAGATGAAATGTCTTACATCATAATTTAAGCTGGAAGAATCAGTTTTGAAATATGTTTTTTAATGTTTTGTTATTATTAATTTGCATTACTTGCCTCTTGTTATGAAAATTTAATTTTTAAAAAGATGATATGTGTGCAATTCTATAGCAAAATGCCTGGCACATTTTGTATGTATGCAACATGTTTTTATCCCTCACTTAAGAAGTACTTTATTGTGGTGAGAACACTTAACATTTACCCTCTTAAATTTCAAGTATATGATACATTGTCATTGCCTATAGGTACAACGTTATACCACATGTCTCAAGAGCTTAATGTACATCCAATTATACTTTATATGTTATCTTATTATATACATAACATATTTAATGTACATAAATTTATTATGTAGCTAATCTTATTTATCTTGCTTAACTGAAACCTTATGCCCACTGATTAGTAACTACACTTTTCTTCCTCCCCTAGCAACCACCATTCCACTCGTTAATTCCATGACTATTTTAGTTACCTTATGTAAGTGAAATCATGTGGTATTCATATTTCTGTGACTGCCTTATTTTACTTTACAGAGTCTCCATGATTCCTCCATGTTGCAGAATTTGACTTTCTTTAAGGCCAAATTATATTCCATTATATGTATATGACATTTTCTTTCTCTGTTCATCTACTGATGTATATTTATATTGTTTTCACATTTTCACTATTGTGAATAGTGCTGCAATGAACATGAGATTGCTAACATCTCCTAGAGATCCTGATTTCAATTCTTTAGGATAACCTAGAAATGAGATTGTTGGATCATATGGTAGTTTTGAAAGTTTTGTGAGAAAACTTCATACTGTTTTCCATAGCAGTTGCACCATTTAGCATTCTCACTAACAGTGTATAAGGGTTCTAGGCTCTCCATATCCTCACCAACAATTGTTTTTTTCATAATAGCCACCTTAACAAGCGTGAGGTAATATCTAATCGTGGTTTAATTTGGCATTTCTCTGATGAATTAGTGATGTGAAGAATTTTTTCATATGTGTGTTGGTCATCTGTGCATCTTCTTTGGAGGAATGTCTATTTAAGCTGTTAGCCCTATTTTTTAATCAAGCTATTTGTTATTTTACTATTCCACTGCATGAGTTCCTTATATATTTTGGAAATGAACACTTTGGTTTGCAAACATTTCCCCCCATTTCATAAGTTGCCTTTTCATTTTGTTGAAAAGAAGCTTTTTAGTTTCATGCATTTGCACTTGCTTATTTTTGTTTTGTTGTCATGCTTATGGCATTATATCCATGAAATTACTACCAAGACTGACGCATCAAGGTTTTCCCTTATATTTATTTCTAGGAGGTTTATAGTTCCAGATCTTATGTTTAAGTTTTCAATTTACTTTGAGTTGACTTTGTGTGTGGTGTAAGATAACGGTCCAATTTCATTATTTGCATGTGTATATCCAGGTTTCCCAGTACCGTTTATTGAAAAGCTTCTCCATTGTTGCACTTGGACTCTTGCTGAAGATCAGTTGCCTACATATGCGTGTATTTACTTCTGGGCTGTCTATTGTATTCCATTTGTCTGTATCTGTCTTTACATGAGTACCACATTGTTTTGATTACTATACCTTTGTACTATATTCCGAAATAAGGAAATGTAATGACTGCAGCTTTCTTCTTCTATTTCATGAATAATTTGGCTATTTGTGGTCTTTTGAGTTTCCTTGTGAATTGTAAAAGTTATTGATGGGAATAACATTGAGTCTGTTGATTGCTCTGGGTAGTATGGACATTTGAACAATATTAAGTCTGCCAATTTGTGAACATGGCATGCCTTTCATTTATTTGTTTTTTCTTCTATTTCTTTCATTAATGTTTTGTAATGTTTAGTATGCACATCTTTCACCTCCTTAGTTAAGTCTATTCTTAATATTTTATTCTTTTTAATGCTATTGTAAATGGGATTGTTTTCTACTTTCCTTTTCAGATAATTTGCTGTTATTGTATAGAAACACAACTGAACTTTATATGTTGATGTTGTATCCTGCAATTTTACTGAACTTGTTAATTTTTTATAGAATCTTTAGAGTTTTGTATATATGAAATCATGTCATATGCAAAGAAGTATAATTTTAATTCTTTCTTTCTGATTTGGAAGATTTTTGTTTGTTTTTCTTGCCTAATTGCTCTAAGCTATTTTCAATACTGTGTGGAATACAAGTGGTGAGGGTGGGCATCCTTACCTTATTCTTTATGTTAGAGGAAAAGCTTTCACTTTTTCACTATTGAGAATGATGTGTTCTGTGGGCTTGTCATTTACAGCCTTTATTATGTGGAAGTACTTTCCTTCTATTTCTCACTGTTCAGAGATTTTATCCATGAGGGAGCTGAGGAATTTCATCAAACACTTTTTCTGCATCTATTGGGATGACCATGTGATTGTTATCTTTTATTCTGTTAATGTGGTGTTTAACATGAATTAATTTTTCATATGTTGAACCATCCTTGCACTAAGGGACAAATCCCAGTTATATTGGTATATGATCCTTTTAATATGCTGTTGAATTAGGTTTGATATTATTTTGTTGAGAAATTTTACATATATACTCATCAAGGATCATTTCCCTTTTTTTCCATCAGGGTAATGCTGGCATCATAAATGAGTTTGAATGTGTTCTCTCCTCTTCAATTTTTTTTGGAAGAGTTTGAGAAAGATTGCTGTTAATTCTTATTTAAATGTTTGGTAGAATTCACAAGTGAAGCCATCTGGTCTAAGACTCTTCTTTGTTAAGAAGTTTTGATTGCTAATTTAGTCATCTTACTTGTAATTCTCCTGTTCAAATTTTCTATTTTTTCATGATTCAGTACTTGTAGCTTGTATCTTTCTAGGAATTTTTCCATTTCTTCTAGATTATTGAGTGTGTTGGTACATAATTGTTTATAGTAGTCTCTTATGATCCTTGTATTTCGGTGGCATTGGTTGTAATGTCTCTTCTTTTATTTCTGACTTTATTTAATTGGATGTCTTTCTCTTTTTTTATCTTCATTGGTCTAGCTAAAGAGGGTCAATTTAAAATAATAAGAAGGAGATATCCAGCTATTCTATAGTGGAATGCCAAATTCTGATGTAGTGTGGCTCTTTCCTCCCCTCCATACTGCTCTGTACTCAAAGAATTAGGCCACAATCTACTTTGTCTGCTAATATATTACTTTCTCTTCTGAGAAAATTATTTTGCCACCATAATGAATAATTACTCTTCTCAATTGTAAAGATTTTACAACTACATAGTTGGGAAGAAATTAGAAAATTATCCTTATTTCTTATCACTCTAAAAAAGATTTTTAGTCACCAGAATATTCAGCTTAAGTATCTAAGAAATGACTCTTTTTAACATGTTAAACTAATACAAATAAATAATAAATAATGGTATAGAAAAGGAAAAAATAAAGAAGAAAGAACTATTTTTATTGAGGGTAATTCTATTTAAAGATATTCTAATATCTTTATTTGAGATCATTCTATCCCATTTCATATCATGTTTTCTAACTTTAATGGAAACATATTTTCATAATAAATTCCCAGGTGTAATTAAAGAAAAGAGATGGATAGATTTTATTTCCTTTTAAAAACAAATATATGTTTTGATAGTTGAATTCAGTGATGTCTCTATGCTGGATTAGATGGAAGCAGAGTGAAGAAAATGGAGGCCAGAATTCGGAAACAAATTCTTATTTTCATAGAAATCTTAAACAGATATTTTTTTACAAAAACTAATAGTCAAGAAATGACTAAGCTTCTCCTTAGGGCAGGCAATAATTCAGTATCATTATTTTATTATAAAATTATTATTTTAAGTAATTGTGGATTAATGGAGGTATATCCCATATTTTATCAAATAAACATAGGAGAGAAAACTAACGAGACAATCTAAAAAGATACTTTTTGAAATTGAAAGCTTCAAACACCATTTATTATCTCTGTGAGTCAAGATCTTACTGTGATTTAGTTGGGTGTTTATGGTCTAGTCTCTCAGAAGTCTGGAGTCAAGGTATTATCTGGGTTTACCGTCATTTCAGTACTCACCTGGAGGGGAGTCTGCTTTGAAGTTTACACAGGTGGCTGTTCACATGTCTCTGGGTCCTTACTGGCTGAAGGCTGGAAGTATCAGCTCCTGGCTGGTGGCCTTCTCCATGGGGCTTCTCACATGACTACTAGTTACCCCAGGGTGATGACCCTGAAAGAAAGATTCCAAGACATAAGTGACGATCTTTTTTAAGACTTGATAATTGAACTGAAATGTTATTGCTTCTGCTGTGTTCAATTCATTAGAAGTGAGTCACCAAATCTAGCCATTCTCAAGGTAAAGAATTACATAAAAGTATGAATATGAGGACTCAGGGATCATGAGTTATTATCTTAGAGTCTGCCTACCACAAATAATATTTACTTATGACTCAGTGGTAATAGACACATTCCCTTCCCTCTTAAACATCTGAAAGCAGTTCATTGTCTTTTCAAATGTTTGGATTTTGTCAGTGAATGAAAACCAGTGGAACCCAATGGTAAGGGATAGGTAACTCTGATATTATGATTGGATTTCACAACTCAGGGCAGACTGAAGGGAATATCCAACGTGATCTTAGGATTTGTGTTTTTATCTGATTTTTCCAGGCATTTACAATGTTTTGTGTTCTCTTACTTTCTTTTCTTTTTTCCCCTTCAATTATACCTTAATCTTAATTCTTTACTCTTTGACCTTCATTGGAGGTTATTTACCATATATCCTCACTATCCAGGCAAACTGGCAGATGAAAAGCCTTACAAAAAGGTCTTGGTCTCTGCTAGATATCACTTCTAATGAGAGAAATGAAGAGGGAAAGATTATTCCTTTATCTGATTTTTTTAACCTAGCAAAATGTAACAATTTTTTTTATCTGAAGTCACTAAATTCTTCTGTAGATTGAATTTCTCTAGGTACACTCCGGATACACATACTTCAGAAATAAATTTAGTCACAATAGAACATAATGTTGTTAGGAGACGAAAATATGTATTTTGTATTTTATTCAAGAGGCTTGGCTGTTCTCGTGAGCTAACAGTAAATTAATACTGGGTCCTGGCCCCTGTCTTTTCTGTTACATTTACATCCCAATCCTAATGACTAAAAGGTATAAACATATAAACAAGTTTTTAATGGTTCCAATAAAGTTGAAGACTTTAAAAAAGCCCTGTAGTTAAGTTCTGCAGTTAAGTACAATGATTTTACCAGGCTCAGTCGACTTAATGTACCTTGTTTGTCACCTGAAATTCAGAATTATGCTGAGGAAAAAAGGATTAAAAGTATAGAATTTTAATAGCATATATTCTTTCTCATTTTTCCTATTTTTAACTCTAAAACATCAAGTCCTATTTTGCTGCCATATTTTCTTCCTTTAATGACCTTCGCTAAATTCTAAAATTCTCACCCCCATGTGTGAAAATGTAATGATAAAATAAACCAATAGCAAAGTTGAATGGAATCCAGATCTAAAATCCCTTGCCTCACTCAGCTGCTTCTCAGACACCTGAAATGTGCTGCTTAATTTAGAAAGAAAAATTACAGTGAGGCTGCAATCCTGCCTTTCAGAGACAAGGGAGCAGGAAATGATTTGCAGATGATTGAAAGGTGGTGTTTGCACTTAGGATTTCCTGAGCTTTCCAAATTTAACCTTGGAGCTTACCTATCTTTGATTTTAAGAATTAGATCCAACCCATATTCTGGCTATCTCCCCACTGTAGAGTTGCATCTTGGCTGGGGATGAGAAAAGTGAAGGCTACATGCTCAGTCCTAAAAGAGGAAAGAGCAAAACAGAATGTGAAGGAAATAAATGAAGGCTACAGTTCAGCTTTCCTCTGAGCCAAGGACAAGGAGCTGACTTCTCCTTTAATTTAACCCTTGGATTGTCACAGAGAACTGAGCGGCTCTGGAGAAAATCCAATTGCATTTGCCATTTCCAAGCAGCAAAATAAAATTATAGAACAGACACATAAGAAGACATTTAAATTTTTTTTTCATTGCAAGATGATGTGCTGTAAGTAAATATGATAGAACTGAATGTAAAATATTTATGTATATATAGATATTATTTGTATGAGTAAATGCATATAAAGTGTTAAGCAAGGTAAAAATCCCATTCTTTTCCTAAGGTGTATAATAATGGATTTGTTTTCCAGATTAACTTATGCCATGTTTTCTAAAAATAATTTTTGATCATTCTTTGTTTAAAGGAACTGTCTAAAAAAAATTGACTCTCATCCACAAGACTACCACTAAAAATTTTTATTCAAAGCCTCCTGTATCTGAGTTCTTAATTAACTATCACAGTGCATCCAGCAAGTTCTCAATACATATTGGCTAAATAACTGAGTAAAGGAATGAAAGAAAAAAGTAAGGGAAAAGAGAGAGAGAAAGAGAAATGGAGGAGGGGGAAGGTCTTGAAAAACTTTCTTCACTTGGCTTCCTGGAGTACTTCTTTTATTTTTTTTCCTTCTGCTTTGCTATATGTGCCTTTTTAGTTTCCTATGATGGTCTCTTTTCTCTCTCCAATTTTCTTTCTTTTCTCTCTCTCTCTCTCTCTAAACATTGGAGTCATTAAGGCTTAGTCCTCAGTCATGGATTTTTTTTTTCTATGCAGAGCCAATTCCTAAGTAATCATTTCAAATTGCATGACTTTATTATACCAATAATCCTATCCACCCATCCAGTAGATTTCTAAACTGAAGTGCTTTCCTAAACTCTGAATTCATATACTTAACTTTCTACTTGATCTCCTAAGTAGATACCAAATAGCTATGTCAACGTTAACTTTTACCAAACAGAACTCTTGATTCATATACCCTGCCTCCTGATCTCCTCTTTTCTCAATCTTCCCTATATCTACCAATAATACCACATTTACAGTTTTTCAAACTAAACTTTGAAGACATTATATTTCTTTTATTTTATTGCATTAGTTATACAATCCATGTTAGTTTTACATTCAAAAGAGATCCCAAATTTCGTCATTTTTCACCTTGTCCATGGTGCCACTATAACTTGTTCAACTTGCTCTTCTCTTGCCTAGATTACTGAAATAGTCTCATGACATTATTCCTGCCTCAACTTTGCCCCTTGTTTCAGTCAGAGTCCAACTAGACAAGTCACTCTAGAGATTTCCCCACCCATAAGCTGGGATTCAAAAAGAAGAGGCATGGCTTGCTCTCTCTCTCTCTTCTGCCATCTTGGCTCCATGTTCCCTGTACAAAATGCCTGGTGAAGCCACAGAAACCATCCCTAATGGAGAGCAGGGGTTGCCATGGTCTTAGGCTGAGATAGGATCTGGAACAGAATCTGACAGTGATGAATCAGTATCAGAGCTTGAGGAACAGAATTCCACACAGCCAACCACACAATAAGCCCAGCTGGCAACAACAGCTGAAATCAATGAAGAACCAGTCAGTAAAGCAAAACAGAGCTGGAGTGAAAAGAAGGCACAGAAGGCTATGTCCAAACTGGGTCTTTGACAGGTTGCAGGGGTTATAAGAGCCACTATCTGGAAATCTAAGAAAACCCTCTTTGTCATCACAAAACCAGACGTCCATAAAAGCCCAGTTTCAGTTACCTACATTGTTTTGGGGGAAGCCAAGATCAAGGATTTATCTCAGCAGGCACAACTAGAAACTGCTGAGAAATTCAGAATTCAAGGCAAAACTGTCTCAAAAATTCAAGAAAACACACAGACTCCACCTGAACAAGAGGAGAGTGAAGAGGAAGAAGTTGATGAAAGAGATGTAGAGGTCAAGGACATAGAATTGGTCACGTCACAAGCAAATGTGTCAAGAGCAAAGGCAGTCCAGTCCTGAAAAAAAAAAACAGTAATGTTATTGTAAACGTTTTTATGGAATTGACAATGTAACCATCTGAAAACAAGGACCTTTTTTTGGTGTTTGAAAAGAATAACTGCAGCTTGTTTTGAAATTTGTACTGTTTCTATCATTAACGAAACTTTCTTGTTAGATGGAAAAAAAGGAGGCATAACCAGAGCACAAAACTATACTCACTACTGATGCCAGTGAAAGCAGAACCACCATAATTCTCTCAACTCATAGTAAGTGATGAGCAGAGAGAACGAAGATTGAAAAAATGGGCTGGCTTCTCTCTTCCCTCCACCGTCAGTGTCTCGCCCAGCTGTATCATTAAAAAACCCTAGAAAATACAGCACCAGGGCTGTATTCCTCCCATTCTTCCATTGATACAGAACAGGACTTGAGAAAGGAGAGAATGGATATGAAAGCAGTTGAGTCAAGGGACAATGACCTCTGCCCCTTACTGCACCCCACTGTAGCTTTATGTCCCCCCAAAGCAAGAGTGAGCCATTTGAAATGGAACACATATCCTGCCAAATGCCTAGTCCCAACCTCCCAATGGCTTTACATCATACTCTAAATAAAATACCAAGTTCTTATCATGACTTATAATGCTTCATGTGACTAGCCATTACTGCTCCAATTTCTTCCTGCTTCTCTCCTTTGCTTCACCTCATTTCAGCATGGAGCCTTTCTTGCATTTCATTGAATATGGCTAGCACAACTTCTTCTTCATATTTTCCATCTGTTTGGTAAATTATTCCCCTTGTTTACTAGGTTTGTTCTAGCTTCAGTTAGGCCTGTGCTCAAATGTTACCTCCCCACAGAGGACTTCTCTGATCCCTTTTCTAAAAGATTGACTTACCCAATAATTTATGTCTCCTTACCCTGCTTTATTTTTCTTCTTAACACTATCATACCTCACAATGTTGGGGAACATCATCAAAAAGATGTGAATGCCAAATATAACTGGGTGGGTCCTGGCACTTAGTCTCCTGACTCCCTTGCCTGTCCTTGGCAAGTGGGTTTCACTAGCGTTTTCTGCTCCCAGATACTGTTCCAAGGACATAGGCTTGAGATAGGGATGTGGTGTTGAGAACACCTGCCCAATGTATGTGACTGAACCCATTAGGGCCTCTGTTTAAACTTTCAAGATTTGGCAGGTGGTTGTGGGGGCCCATTCATCTTGCTGCTGCCCAACATAAGCAGTGTACATAAGTTACTTTTGCTTATTAAAGCTTCCACTTCCTAATCTAGAGTGCCTGCCTCTTTCTTTGGTTTCTCCCTGCCCTCTGAGTATGGGGGCCGGTTTTGAGTATACCTGCAAAGATCCTGATAGGGCTGTGAACCAACAGACAATAAATGGAATCCATATTTATTTATTGTTTTCCTTCCTTTCTAGAAGATACGCTTCCTAAAGGTAATGCCTTCACTTGTTTATAAGCATTTCCACAGTGCCTAAGTAAGTGTCCAGCAAATAACAGGAAATCAATAGATATTTGTTGAATAAAGGAACAGAAATAAACTTCTTATATTACTTCTATATGAATTTTGTGTCTTCACTTTCACTATTGGTCGTAACCCAACAGTTTCTTTTGAAGTGAATTTTTGGAACCCAGAACACATTTTAACAGCTCTATTGATGGTAAGATGGTGGATAGATTTTCAGATGATTCCACTCAGAGTGTGGCTACGATAAAATAAATTCAAATCAAAATGAATGGAAAATCAAACAGTTATATTATTGGTATTTAAACAATAGAAATTTTGAATACTGATAATTATGAAAAGTATATTTAATGAAAGGAAATATAAATTATCACAACACATATAATTTTGGACTTCAAGTAATGTTATATGTTATCTAGTCAAAACTTCAAGCCAAAGAGGAAATTTGCCTTTTGGAACAAACATGTGAAAAGGTCATTCATTCTGTATGTACACATCTAATGACAAAACTAACATCATTGTAAAGCACCATCCCCACCAAATAAATCTGAGCAAATTCTATAATTTATATATCTCTATTACAATGTCTTTCATCATCTTAATATCTTCCAATGTTTACCACTTGCCTTCTAAATTTATTCTGGGTAAATATAATGCCCGTTTACATAACAGTTTGCCAATTATTTAAGGGAAGCCACTATGTCCCTCCCCAAATCCTTGCTTTCTATGCTAAATATCCTAGTCCTTTCAATCCATTCTCCTACAGCTTGATTTTCAGACCTCTTCACAGGCTAATCACCCTCCTCTGTATATATTCATCTTAATGACATCCAGGGCTGGATTTCTCTATCATTTAGCCATTGGAATATAACAGACCACCTTAGTACCCAATGGTTTAAAGGAAAAATCAGCTTCTATCCCTCATGAGTCTATATCTCAGTTGGACTTATTCTCATATGTTTGGACATTTGTGAGTCAGGTAAAAACTCTGGCAAGGTTGGCTGAGCTCCCTCACATTTCTTAATATTTGCTAGTAGTAGACAAGCTTAGGAAGCCTCAACTGGGGCAACTGGCCTCTCTTCCATATGGTCTTCATCTCCTAGTAGGCTAGATCAGACTTGCATAGGTCACTGAGAGAAGCAGCACAAGGACAATTGAGACCCAAGGTCAGAACTGGCACCCATGCCATTCTACTCTATTATATTGACCAACATTTGTTAAGAGTCAGCCCAGATTCAAGGGATGGGAAAGACTCCACCTCCTCATGGAAAGATCTGCAAGGCACCTTGCAAAGGTGGTAGATAGAGAGAGAGAAAAATTAGAACTATTTTTGCAGTCTACTACAATTTCCTATAGTTAGACTAAGAATACGCTTTAGCATACTAGAAAAAAAACAGAAACATTAAAAAGCAGGGGCAGGGGATAGAGATAATTTGAAAGTGTTTAGTATTTAATATGTATTTTTTCATTTATTAAGATAATTACCTTGGAAACAATTAGCATTTAGTTGGGCATATTGTGTTTATTTTACAAATTATTATTGATATTTATTTTGAGTAACACATGAGAAAGAGGGCCGCCATATGCTTTTTAGTTCTTCTGGCTATAAAATGTCTTCATTCAAGCTTTTAAATGTCTTTCTTGAAATATGACACTCAAAATTTTCCTCAATTTATTATAAAGAATTGACTTGTGTGGCTACAGAGAATGAGAAGTCCCAAGATGTGCAAGTTAGCAAGCTGAAGGCACAGGACCAATTCGAGATTACAAGCCAGAGAATCAGGAGAGAAGCTGGTATAAGTTCCAGTCCTAGCATGAGTCCAAAGGCAGGAGAAGACTGGTATTCCACCTCAAAGACAATCCAGCAAAAAGAGAAAAATCTCCCTTCTTCAGCCTTTTTGTTCTATTCAGGCCTTCAATGATTTGGATGATGTCCTCCTACATTGTGGAAGACAATCTGCTTTATTCAGTCTACCAATTCAATTGTTAATCTCATCCAGAAATGCCCTTATCGGCACACCCAGAATAACATTTAATTAAATATCTGGACACCCTTGGTCCAGTTAAGTTGACAAATAACCATCAGAGGTTTATTTAGGGGAAAAGGACTACTAGGAATTATGTAAATTCACAAAATTAGAAGAGGGATGAAACCAAATGAAATTATGGATACTGGTAAAATGTCTGTGAAAGGCAGCTGCCTCTGACTCTGGTGGTGGATGAAGCTCTCGATCAGCACAGCCAACCCTCAGAAAAACAGCCAGATGTGAAGTGAGAGAGCTGAAAACAATTAGAACACATGAGGAAAAACTGAGAAATTGCAATCATGTCTCTCTCCCCACTTCCACCCTCAGTAACCTATATAATCTGCAGAAGTTGATGGCTTTTGCTGCCAAATTGCACAATTACCTGACCCCAAAACAAGCTTGAGGAGATCTTTGGTAGCTCAAAAGATGCAGACCTACTCCAAAAAGACTTCACTAACTACATTCAAAAGCTGCAGGGCTGCCTGGTGCCAAACTCCCACCTTTAAATGGAATGACTAGGTGTTACTTCCTTCAGAATCTCACAGAAATTTCTCCTGTGGCCATCCTATTGTGACTTTGTTAAAATTTGTTAAATAGAGCCCAGGGTGTTGGTGAACCAGGGTTTAACTGAAGACCACAAGGGAGTCAAAATTGAGAGATTTACCACTCACAGATCCCTGGAGGAAGTACACAGTGTGCCTCAAGGGGGCCACAAAGGGACCTAAAGGCAGAGTCCCAACAGAGAGAGTCCAGTAGAACTTGGAGCACACGCTTGTACTAGGGTCCACTGGTGGAGTTCTTTTGGGGTTCCACGCCAAGGCCAGATGGATAAATTCAAACCAAAGTAAGGTTTTAGAAATCTTCCTGGGGACCTTGAGGGGGATTATAAGGAGAAGGACTTGGGAGGCAGGAGAAGCTGCTTATGTCGGAGCCATCTTAGAATATCAGAATATCAGGAACTACATCACATTTACTTGTGCCTCTTCAGGGTGTTATCTATGGCATGTGCTCACAGGAGGAGCTAGTGTTTCCGCTCAGGGCCCCTGCAGGCTCCTTGATCACACAAAATGGATGCTGAGGCAGCAATATTATGAAATACTTTAGATGAACTCTCAACACAGCCCTAACCTGAAACTATATAAAGAACTCTAGAAAATGTTGTTTAGTTTAGCTAAGTTGAAAACATAGGGAAACAACCCAGTTCACCTTTTGTCAACCTGAGATACATGTACACATCTTTTAACTATACCTAACCTCCAAAGAAAGATAAAAGCAAAGTCACACTCTACTTAACGATGCAACTGAACTTCATACAACCAAAAACACACTAACCCTTTCTCCAAAAAAAGGATAAAAGTCCCAATGTCACTTTATCCCTTTTTTGGGTAATGTTCTTTTCTCTTCTAGCTGAGGCACTTTTAAAATGTTAAATAAGGCTAAGTATTATTAGAATACTTTTGTTAAATTACACAAATTATGGGATTTAAAAAAAGAATTGAATGAGTTCATGCACATATATTCAAATAAATATAAGGAAGAAAGCCCTAATATGATTGTGTAGCTGATATTTATAATTTGACATTTCTGTATTTCCTTTGCACTCAATGAGATCCTCAAAAGTTCATGGTTCCTTGCCTCACAGGATGACACAAACCCTCATTTCTGAAAGGTCTGGGCTTTATCAGTCCTGTTTGTATTGAGTACTTACAGTTTTCCATTAACTTTTTCACAGAACATGGGGTACTAAGAGGTATCCAGGGTATCTACTTCATTCCAGGCCTATGTCCTCTTACCCCATAGTAGCAAATTGATTTCCTCTGAAGAGTCAGGATCAATTATCCCAAAGAGCATAGAAATCCCTTTCTTTGCCAGCAGATTCAGTGTCTTGAGAATTCGGAAGTGGCCAAGTGGCAATCTCAATATCTAGTTTAATAAAACAATTTTGGCCCCTTCTGAGAATATTAATTCCATGGGAACTAAGACACGTCAAGCAGCAGAAATCAAAGGTATGAGGTCAGGAAGCAAAATTTTCACTAATGGTTCATTTGCTAGGGGTAAAAGTAAGAGAATTACCCCCCCCCCCCAATTTTATCCTTGGTTTCCTGAGTTATGAATGTGTGCTATGGGAGAAATAGCACTAAATGTTGGTTACTGATTTATAACATATATCACATCCTAGGGGACATTATTTCAACTCCAGAAGCTGATGTGCCCATCTGGCACAGTAACTGAATCTCCTAAATGCTTTTTCACTATTTGATCATGCTAGCTTCTGCAGTGTGATGATGATCATGGGAATCAATAAATTCCATAAACATGAGCCAATTTTCAGACACATCAACATTTCCTTCATCTTGAAAATCATATCTTGACATGTTCCAGATGCTTTGACTCTAGATATTTCATTGAAATGGCATACTACTGAATTTCTGTGGCAATTACCTCCTTCTGTCTAATACACATGTACATTATCAGTGTGTCTAGAAAAGCTGCTTCTTTCTTGTCAGCACGTCCAATGAGAATCATATGATTAATTGAATGGCTTAGAGTTATTCTGGAATTGGGAGGCCATCAAAGTATCTATGGACAAGATTATGATATTGGGATAGGAAGCTGATATTACCCTAGTGTAGAACAGTGAATGTGTATTTCTGGTCCTGTCAGGTGAAATCAAACAGTCTCCAATAAAAAGATAGAATATAGATATCAAAGTAGCATTTATTACATCAATTGATAATGCCACATGCTGGGAAGCATGTCTATTTGCCCCAGTATCAAAATCACATCTGAAATGGTGGTTCCACCTGAAGTCACCACTTGATTAAATTTATGATAATCCACTGTCATTCTGAAAAATCCAACTGTCTTCAGTGCAGGCCAAATAGGGGATTTGAATGAGACTATGGTAAGATTCACCATGCCATGCATCTTTCAAGTCTTTGATAATGGCACCAATTTCTGCAAAACTTCAAGGATGCAACATCTATTTGATAGAAGCAGTTCTAGCAGCTTCCGTGTGGCCTTTCCTAACATAATGGCCTCCAAACTCCTCTAAGAAGAAATAAAATGACTCCTTAGGAAGACCTGTGTTGAAAAAAGAAATGCTAATTATTGGGATTCCGTCAGTTGATAAGCATGTCTATTCAAATATGATTTCCAGACTGAAGAAATAAAACACAGAGTTAGTTCGGGAACCCACTGAGTCCACTGTGAGATGGACCTTAACCAGAACTTACTAACCCCCTGGACTCCACCTTACTCAGATTGATAAACCACACTGGGGTTTGGGTCTCAAAAATGTAGTGGCAGTTCAGAGCCATTGTCCAATAATTCCCTAAATCCTTCTTATATACACTTTTCCAGTGCACAGTTATCATGTAAAAGTCTGCATATCTCTTTTGGAAAGGCCATAAGGATGATTTACAATATACATTTTTAAATGTGTAGGGGGCGCCTGGGTGGCGCAGTCGGTTAAGCGTCCGACTTCAGCCAGGTCACGATCTCGCGGTCCGTGAGTTCGAGCCCCGCGTCAGGCTCTGGGCTGATGGCTCAGAGCCTGGAGCCTGTTTCCGATTCTGTGTCTCCCTCTCTCTCTGCCCCTCCCCCGTTCATGCTCTGTCTCTCTCTGTCCCAAAAATAAATAAACGTTGAAAAAAAAAAATAAATAAATAAATGTGTAGAAAGTTTCTTTCTCAAGGGATCCAGTCTGCCCTTCATGAAAGGTACTCTGAATTTATGAAAGGGCTCAGGTGTGAGAATTTGTTTAGAGGTTGCAACTGTATTGTGACTCAAGTCAGAATTTGGTTCACCAGACTAAAGCTTTTCTGTTTATCATATTAAGTAAGACTTTAGTAGACTGTTTTCATTGTAAGAACATCATGAACAATTAGCAAAGATCACCAATATCTGAACTTCAAGTCATTCTGACAAATGCTTTGGCTTTGTTTAGTAACCATTTCTAGTACCTTTATAACAACCATACTCTGGAAATTAACTACCACAGGCTGGTCCCTATCACCCTAGTAAGTATCACCCTTTCATCAAGGATTACAATTCACTTATGGTAGTTCCCACTGTCATTCCCAACCTACAGACAATAGCCAATACCTTGATCATCAAGGATACTAGAATCCTTTCCTGGACATATTTCTCACAGCTTTGGTGAAGCAAATAATCTTTGGTCATTCCAAAGAATATAAGGAATTAAGTGATTGTCTTTCATGATAAATCCACACTAGAATTCTTACCTTCTTTAGCCTTTGGATACTTACTTCTATAGTGTACCAAGGAAGATGTGGATCTTAGTCCCTTGATCTCTGAGAAAGAATGAAATATGGCCTTTTGTAGCAACATGGATGGAACTGAAGAATGTTATGCTAAGTGAAACAAGTCATACAGAGAAGGACAGATTCCATGTTTTCACTCCTATGTGGATCCTGAGAAACTTAACAGAAGACCATGGGGGAGGGAAAGAAAAAACATGGTTAGAGAGGGAGGGAGCCAAAACATAAGAGACTCCTAAAAATTGAGAACAAACTGAGGGTTTATGGGGGGTGGGAGGGAGGGGTGAGTGGGTGATGGGTATTGAGGGCACCTGTTTGGATGAGCACTGGGTGTTGTATGGAAACCAATTTGACAATAAATTTCATAATAAAAAAAAGGGAGATGTGGAATTTTCCCTTTGTTTTATAGACCTTTTTTTAAGTCCAAAGCTCTGCTTTCTCTCCAAGAATGGTTAGAATTTCTTCTAGTTATTAGGGCTAGCCTATTGAATCCAGAATCTATCCTGAAGCAAATATATCAACAAATTCTGTCAGATCCAACATATTTCTTCCATTTTACCCTAGTCGATCAAGGATCTATACCCATATCTGGAATAGTCAATATTATGCTAATTTTCATCTATGTATTATCTCCTGAGTCCTGACAGGACTTGAATCTGGTTATAGGTTTAAAAACAATGAGACTGGTGAGGGTACATCATCAGAAGGATCAATGTTTCCTTGTACTTTTGGGATGGTCATTATAGGTTCTTAAGACAACCTTCCTTAGTCAGGGGAGGAAGAGGTACTTCTACTGGCATAGGAGGTTCAGGAAAATATAGTTTTAAGGTACTCAATTTTACTGAAATATTCCCACATGTGCTCTCCCCATTTTGAAAGTAAAATCCTCCTCTGATGAATTCCCTACATTTAACATATGCAATTCTATGACTTTATGAATACATTATTTTTCTGTAATGCAGCCACTCTCATGATTACACTTGAGGTTTGGTTTTCAGAAATCTCTGCCCTGTGTCTAGAAGAATTAAAGGTCTTTATTTAGTGCAAAGTCTTGAAACGTTGCTTTCAAATCCATAATTTAAGGTAGAAAATTAAAGCCCTGAATTATTCATTTTCTTTCTTTAAGTTCTCTGGTACATTTCAAAGTAACCAACAAACTCCATTTTGGTCTTTATTTTCACAAAAAAAAATGTTCTAAACTAGCACTATTTAGCCTATAGTTTTGCCTTCTATAGTCGTTTGATTTTAGGTGTCTTCTTTTTTTTTACATTTTATTTTTTTATTTTTTGTGACACTTTATTTTTTTTAATTTTTTTAATATGAAATTTATCGTCAAATTGGTTTCCATACAACACCCAGTGCTCATCCCAACAGGTGTCCTCATCAATACCCATACCCACTTTCCCCTCCCTCCCACCTCCCATCAACCCTCAGTTTATTCTCAGTTTTTAAGAGTCTCTTATGGTTTGCCTCCCTCCCTCCCTAACTTCTTTTTTCCCCTTCCCCTCCCCCATGGTCTTCTGTTGAGTTTCTCAGGAATCACATAAGAGTGAAAACATATGGTATCTGTCTTTCTCTGTATGACTTATTTCACTTAGCATAACACTCTCCAGTTCCATCCACATTGCTACAAAAGGCCATATTTCATTCTTTCTCATTGCCAAGTAGTATTCCATTGTATATATAAACCACAACTTCTTTTTTTATTAAAAAATTTTTTTAATGTTTTTATTTATTTTTGAGACAGAGACAGAACATGAGCAGGGGAGGGGCAGAGAGAGGGGGAGACACAAAATCCGAAGTGGGATCCAGGCTCTGAGCTGTCAGCACAGAGACCGATGCGGAGCTTGAAACCACAGAGTGTGAGATCATGACCTGAGCTGAAGTTGGATGCTCAATAGACTGAGCCACCCAGGCGCCCCAACCCACAACTTCTTTATCCATTCAACGGTTGAGGGACATTTAGGTTCTTTCCATAATTTGGCTATTGTTGAAAGTGCTGCTATAAACATTAGGGTACAAGTGCCCCTGTGCATCATCACTCCTGTATCCCTTGGGTAAATTCCTAGCAGTGCTATTGCTGGGTCATAGGGTAGGTCTATTTTTAATTTTTTGAGGAACCTCCACACTGTTTTCCAGAAAGACTGCACCAGTTTGCATTCCCACCAACAGTGCAAGACGGTTCCCGTTTCTCCACACCCAGCACCTATAGTCTCCTGATTTGTTCATTGTAGCCACTCTGACTGGCGTGAGAAGACTTTCTATAAAGCTGTAATCATCAAGACAGCATGGTATTGGCACAAAAACAGACACATAGACCAATGGAATAGAATAGAGACTCCAGAATTGGACCCACAAAAGTATGGTCAACTAATCTTTGGCAAAGCAAGAAAGAATATCCAATGGAAAAAAGACAGTCTCTTTAACAAATGGTGCTGGGAGGACTGGACAGCAACATGCAGAAGAATGAAACTACACCACTTTCTTACACCATTCACAAAAATAAACTCAAAATGGATAAAGGACCTGAACGTGAGACAGGAAACCCTCAAAACCCTAGAGAAGAAAGCAGGAAAAAACCTCTCTGACCTCAGCCGCAGCAATTTCTTACTTGATACATCTCCAAAGGCAAGGGAATTAAAAGCAAAAATGAACTATTGGGAACTCATGAAGATAAAAATCTTCTGCACTGCAAAGGAAACAATCAACAAAACTAAAAGGCAACTGATGGAATGGGAAAAGATTTGCAAATGACATATCAGACAAAGGGCTAGTATCCAAAATCTATAAAGAACTCACCAAACTCCACACCCAAAAAACAAATAATCCAGTGAAGAAATGGGCAGAAGACATGAATAGACACTTCTCTAAAGAAGACATTCAGATGGCCAACAGGCACATTTAAAGATGCTCAATGTCATTCCCCATTGGGTGTCTTCTTAATCATTTAAGCAATTGCTTTGCCATTATATGGCATGGACTAATAATGTCCCCCTTATCACTTGCAACAGGGTTATTAATATAGTTAATTTCAATATTAGCAAATCAATTCCAGATATCCCAGAAAATATGTATATAATCCATCCTTAAGGTTTTATTTCCCTAGAACTACTTTAGTATCAATTCCAGTATCAGTTATGGTTTTAGCAGGGAGCAAACCACGAACAGATTTTTTTTTAAGTTTTGATCTTCTGTATTTATAGGTCTTGGTGAAGAAGTTTATAGAAAGCTGTTGCCTCTGCATCTGATGGCAGATTACAAGTTACTGTATGTTAGCAGGACAGCAGTAGGGAAGGAAAGCTGCACAGGAAGCAGGGAGAGGTTGGGCCAACTAGAATCAATGAGGACAAACTAGAATCTGTCCCTCACCACCTGCAATCTTGACCATGAGGAAGCTTTAAAGAAGCTGACATCTTCTCCACCAGTCTACATATACCTGTGCCAAAGGTAAAATACACTGAAAGAGCAGGTCCTGTGGAATCTGGGTGAGCTAAAGTGTTTACTGGCACAAAGGCCAGCATGTTAAGCCACTAGTTCAATCCCACATGCGTGAGCTTTAGGAGTATTTGGTGCTCTGCACCAACCATCCAAACACAGAAAATGCTGCTTTCCTTCTACCTTTCAAATTTCCTACATTTTCTTGGTGCCAACAAACATATAGCAAAAACAATTCTAGAAATTCTAGTTCTAGAATAGCTGACCAGCATTCTAAGCATAGCCATAAAATGAGAATTTTTTTTCCTTTTTTTTTTTTTTTTTTTTTTTTTTTTTTTTTTTTTAATGAACTTAACTTCAAAGCTAAAGTTGAATACTCTGGAACTTATAGTCAATACTCTCAATCATGCCTGGAAATCACTATCTATATTTTGAGGAAGAATGCCAGCAATCATGAGACAATGCTGGTTTTAATGTGTTTTCACACATATTAACTTCTTCCATGTATTGAACAAAAGAGTCTTAGAAAAGTACAGAAACCCTGATGGTAAGGCTCCACCTTCTAGATTCTTCTGAAGTCATTCCAGTATGACATGTCTAATATTTATGTATGTGGGTTGGTACGTTTCACATACCTTTGTCTCTATATACTTCATTTTGGATATTTTCTTCTGTACTTTTTTTAGTTTACCAATTCTTTCTTCCCTTATACTTACCTTCTATAAACCTTTCCACTAAATTTTGCATTTTAATTTCTAAGGTTGCATTCGTATATATAATTTTAACTTTTCCATTGTTTAATTTTTGTGGTTCTGGTTCTCTTCAAAAGTTCTGAATATTGTCTAATATTTCATTTAGTGTGCATAGATTTTAAGTCTAGTGTTTGTCTTTATCTGTATTTATTTTCTGAATACCCTATGGATCTGTTCCTACTGTCTATTTTATTTGTTTTAAATTGTGATTATTACCTTGAGGTTTTTTTTTATTTTTTTTAATGTTTTTATCTATTTTTGAGACAGAGAGAGACAGAGCATGATCAGGGGAGGGTCAGAGAGAGAAGGAGACACAGAATCCGAAGCAAGCTCCAGGCTCTAAGCTGTCAGCACAGAGCCCAACATGGGGCTCGAACTCACAGACTGTGAGATCATGACCTTAGCTGAAGTCGGACGCTTAACCAACTGAGCCACCCAGGCGCCCTGATTACCTTGAGTTTTTTTTTTTTTATGCCTGATTATTCTTAATTGGTTATATTCATTCAATATTTTTATTTTTTAATTTTTTTAATTTTTTTTATTTTTGAGAGACAGAGAGACAGAGTGAGGGTGGGAGAAGGGTAGAGAAAGAGGGAGATACAGAATTTGAAACAGACTCCAGGCTCTGAGCTGTCAGTGCAGAGCCCAACATGGGGCTTGAACCCACAAACTGTGAGACCATGACCTGAGCCAAAATTGGACACTTAACCAAGTTACCCAGGCTCCTCTTCGTTTAATAAAAATAGTTTGAGTGTTTGTTATTACATTCTTCTGTATGGTATTTGAGTTTCTTTCTGGTAAGTGGCTATGGGCAGTAGCAATTACATATCAGTTAATTCAATTATCAGAATTAATTTGAATTTCTGTAGGCCCTCAGTTCCTATAAGGACTCTTCCAAATTTATTCATTCTTACTCCAAAGAATGTGGACTTTCACAATCTCACTCTGGGATGTATACCAGAGTTTCTTTTGAGCCCTTGTGTAGTAAAGAATTCAGACTTTTTAAAAAAGAGGTCATGTCATCAGCTTCTAGGAGATAACATATCTTTCTTTATAAGAGTGGTTGCTGGCCACATTGGATATCATAGTGGAACCAACTGTACCCTATAGTCTTAGGATAGAGCTAGCCAGGCCTAAAAGACGAATCATGGGATTTACGGTAGGGGCTTTGGGTCATACTTTTGGAGAATAGGCTCAACCATGTTGGCAATTAACCCATCAACCATACCTATGTAATAGAGCCCCAATAAAATCTCTGAACACTGAGACTCAGGTGAGCTTCCTTGGTTGGCAATACTCTATATGTGTGGCCTTACATTGATGCCAAGAGAGTAACATGTCTTAATTCCACAAGAGAGGACAATGGATGCTTCACATTTAGAACCCTCCCAGACTCTGCCCTATGCATCTCTTCTTTGGCTGATTTTAAATTGTATTCTTGTGTTAAAACATAACCATGAGTAAAATAGCTTTCTTAGAGTTCTCAGAGTCCTTCTAGAGAATTATCAAAACTGAGGTGGTGATTTCAGGACCCTCTGAACCTGCAGTTGGTGTCTGACATGAGGGTGGTCTTGTGGAGTATTGTGCCCTCAGCCTTCACAGTTTGGCTAACTCCAGGCAGGCCCTGAATTCCAATGCTTTTGTTTTCCCTCTGACATGGAAAGTGGATCTTTCTGCCCATTAGCCATGCTTTAGGAATTGGCAGAGGCATCTTGCAAAACAATTGCTCCTGTTACCAGGTTCATCCCTCCTGGCTGACTTTTTTTTTTTTTTCTTGAATCCTGACTTCCAAATTATTCACAATCTGTGAATCCTTTAGAGCAGATGTTTCATATACTTTTTAAAATTTTACCACCTGTTTTCAGGTAGATATTTCAGTTCATATTACAGTCCACTATTATCAAAATGAAAAAAAAACAAATCAAAAAAAAAAACACTTATGCATTGTACAAAAAATCAAAAAAGACAAATCACAAGTCACTTATTTCCTAACATATTAGGAGCTTTTGAAATTGGGTAGCATCAAGAATCTGCTAGAAAAATGGGCAAATGATATAAATATATCATTGATTTTTAAAATATGCAAATAATCCTGTGATATATGAGGGGGGAAAAACTTCAGCCTTTATTAAAATAGGAGAGATCTGAATGAAACACACTGAGATACCATTTCCCACCTACTAGATTGAAAAAAAAGTGAAAATATCATATATTTTCTCCTGAAAAATGTGTATTTCCAACTTTGTTTATTCTAAAACCCAAGTCATGATGGGCAACTCTAGTGTTTAGAATTTAATCTGATATTATTTCTCAATAAAATAATCAGGGAGCTTGGAGAAATTCTTGGTTCCAGGTCTAAGGTACTAAATGTGCAAGATGAACCTGAAGTAGTTTATTCTTCCAGAAATAAGGAAATTCTCAAAGATTAATGTGATCATGTCAAAAGTGTCAGCTAGAATCAGCTTCCACTGGCATCAGATGGAACAATTGAAGGATCATAACGAAAACAACTACAAAAATTGAATCATGTCAACTGTGTAAAAGTCTAAGAGCTCTTAATAATAACAGAAATACTCTCACTGGTCAGCATTGAAGGTTCCTAGGGCATCAGCACATCATTCTAAAACTGATTAATAAGGAAAAGAATGTATATTTACCATTATTTTCATTTTGGTTGGTATTAAAAACCAACCACACTCTTGATGACATGCTTTTAAAAGGAGAATCATAGCTAAAAAGTAGGGGAAAGACATTGGCATTTAAAATTACCATTTATAAACTTGAATGAAACAATTTTTCTTCATTTATAATTCTAAAGTTAGTAGGGTGAAGTGCTGTCAGGGAAATTCGTCATGGACGAAAAAATAAAGCTGAATTTCTAAGTTTGATAACCGGGGAGGGGTATGTGCCTCATGAGCTCACCTACTAGAAAGTCCACATAACCACCTCTAGAGATGTATTGCTCCCCTAAACTGATCTTAAATCTAATAACACCTCTAGACATAAACTACCAGTTTAGAGAAACTACAGACTAAATGAGTTATCAGTTAAGCAAAAAATAAGGAGTATTATATAGGGAAGGTATCATGGAATAAAATTATTATATATGGGGAAGATATCCCATTATTATTATATACAGGGATAATTTATAGAGATAAAATATCATGGAATAAAAAGTATGCAAGACATAATAGCAGAAAAAGTGTGGTAATTTTATTTTAGTCAAGTACTCTGTACATATCTGATAAATGTTTTCTATCCATGAGTCATAGGAGTGAGTTATTTATTTGTATAATTCATTTGGTGACATATTTTTATAAGAGGTGAAATAACTAATTATGGCAGCAAATAACTTTTGTGAATTAAATCCCAATATCCAACATTGACTTGTTTTCTGCACAGTTTTGTAAATATATCTAATTGTCTTTTGAATTTCAGCTGACCCTAAAATTTTAGTTTGAAATTTCTTTGTCTCTTCTTTACTGATCCTAATACCTTTATTAAAATATAAATGATTTGTAAACAATACTTATGTGTAGCAAGTGCTGATGTTAAAAGATTAATGAGTTTTATTTTTTAAATCAATAGCTGTCTGTAAGTTAATATAAATAAGTATTATATTTCTTCTTGTGAGTTTCTATTAGAGAGTAAACCCCAAAGAAAGGCACACTGAAATTTTTAAAGTTCTTTTTATCCTCAATGGAAATACACTGATGTTACACACTTCAAAAGCAGAAAAGTTCAATGGAGAGAATTTTATATTGATATATAGAGAATAAAGGGACCCCCAAAAAAATCTCCTACAGCATCTCTAAAATCACCTGAGATTTCCTTGAAATTTTATTTCACTGAGATAAGATTCAGGGAAATTTTTAGGTGGTACTATGTGAAGTTTCTGCCAGTAACCCTTTAAACACCCTTAGTTATTCCTGTAGATAAGCATCCATTATAAGGAACGGGTATTTTTACATGCCCATCCCAAGGCAAGAGAACACACTATTCATGACAGAAAATACTAGATTTTGTGGCCTGAGGCCTAAAAGAAATTAGTGTATCCTAAATTTAGAAAATCAGGAGATGAAGCCAAAATAAATATTACACATCACTTGTCTATTAGTGTATTCATTTTAAAAATGAAAGTTTTCTCTGTAAAGTTTTTTGTGAAGTAACTATTTTACTGGGTAGAGGATTTTTATTTGTGTATTCATTTAATTGTTTGCCTAGAGATAACAGAAATGGGAGAAATAGGGGTGAATGAAAATGAGGAGGGAAGAGTTGGCTTCTTCAAAATTGCACTACTTTTTTAGTAACATCTCACCATTTCTTTAAAAATTTTTTTTTAACTTTTATTTATCTTTGAGAGAGAGAGAAAGAGAGAGAGACAGACCATGAGTGGGGAAGGGGCAGAGAGAGAGAGGGAGACACAGAATCTGAAGCAGGCTCCAGGCTCCAAGCTGTCAGCACAGAGCCGGACAGAGGGCTCGAACCCACAAGCTGGGAGATCATGACCTGAGCCGAAGTCAGACACTTAACCAACTGAGCCACACAGGTGCCCCTACCTCTCATCATCTCTCATTTTAAAGCAATAAAAGGAGAAGAAGGCAATATTTCTTATTCTCTAGGGGAAAAAAAAGTGAAAGCATCATAATTTATTGAAAACAGAATTGGAGGGGTGGAGTCAATTTTGCTGAAAAATAATTTTCAGTAGCCTAAACATGAGAAAAATTTTTGCACAGCTTGTTCGTGGCGACCTCCTGTATTGATGTGAACTCTGAACATGTACGAGGTACTGAATGATGCGTGAATTTCCAACATCATTGGTCAGAGAGCACGGGGTTAAATAGGGCCTTCACACCTTCACGTGACTGACAGCAACCAAGACAGGGACGCAGCTGCTGTCCTCAGATCCTCTGCACTGAGAGCCACAACAGCAAAAGCATCTCTGAATATTTGCTGTTGCTTAGAACCTGCTGATTTGCATCTCAATTTAGATTGTGCTTTTTGCCACTGGCACTGCCCCATGATTACAGAGGTTACATAAGAAAAATGACTTTTAACGTGCCAAGGTTTGGCACGTAAGCAGAGGGTGCTGGAGAAAAAAAAGATAAATTTTCATTCAGAAGTCTTTATTTTGAGGCTCCAGGGAAACAATGCATGGTCTTTCTGGAAAATGAATACAACACTCTGTGTTCCTTTCTTTCAAAATAGGCTTAAGATAATCAGTCAACCAGTATTTATGAAATTGATATTCATAATACATGATCATTGTATATCGCTTCAAAGCTTATAAAGTGTGTTCTCATTTCTTTGTTCTCTTTCTCTGTTCTTCGGTATAGATATGGGATAAATGATTATTCTCTCCCCCCCCACTTTTTTTTTATGAGTGAGCTATTTCATTCTGAGGGAAGTTATTGATTTAACCAGGCAAACCGCTGGCCTAGCCTTAGTTGTAGCCTTCATCAAAAAATAGTTTACAATCTAGAGCAATCCGGTGGAGAATAATAAGACAAAATGACTCACTGCCTATTAACAGATTTTTGTTTACACCAATTTTAGACCACTTATCAGATGCTACCTTGAAAGGAATATAATAAGAATAATAACAGCAAAATTAGTAACTAATTTTTTGAGTGTTTATTATGTACTACGCACTAGGCTAATCACTTTGCACATCTCATTTCACTCAGTATTTGCAGCAACCCCATGGGAGAAGAGTTATGATCACTATTTTTGAGATGAGAAAAGTTAGTGATTGACAGCAAGGGCTCTGTAGTCAGACAGAGGTTTAGAGTCTTGATGCTCCCTAACTAGCTGGGTAGACCTTGAGTGATGATGTCCTTTCTATACCCCAATTTAATCCCTATAAAGAGAGAGAAGAACTTTTGAGAGATTCAATTAAATAGCACATATGAAACACTTAGCATAATATCCAACATGTGGTAAGTATTCTGTATGTCCTAGATTATTGGTATTGATGTTGTTCTTTTTATCATAAGTCAAGGTCCCAACAGAAAACAAATTTAAATCAAATGGTTCAAATGAAGAGACGCTCACGAAAGACAATTTATGGAGGTTTGGGCAGGATTTAGGAAGCCAACAGGAGATACTAGAGTAAGCAGAGAAACGCTACCTCTAGCCCTGAAGGGGCCAGAGGAGAAAGTGTGCTCCTGGAATGCAGTTGAGCTTGAGCCCGGGAGAAGGGGCTGAGTGGCAAAATCTGTAGTCAGGAAATAACGTAGGTCCTGTCAAAATTGAGGCTCCAAAGTCAGAAAGGAACAAGTGAGAAATCCCAAAGCCTCCTTCTCTGTCTGCCCTCCAGTCTCTTGCCAGTGCTTCCCATTACATGAAACCAGATCAGATGATATAATTCAGAGTGGCCCTCTAAAAAATAAAATGGGAGGGGGGGGAGGGATCAATTTGAAAGGGTAGGGGTAATTGTACCTTCCACACCTCTATTAGGATAGAATAAGAAATTCTTTAATCTGTAAACTTTTCTCCCCCAACAGCCCATGGGTCATTCACACTTAATGAATTAATCAAGTTATGAAGAACTGAATAGATCATGCTTACTAAAAATAAAAAAGGGGAGAGTGAGAAAGAAAAAAAAGTAAATTTTTCCATGTAAATTTGCTTGGTTTCTATGAAAATGAATTAATAATTTTTCTCACTACTACAAAGAGGAAGCAGTTTGATCGAGTCTGAAATACTTGAATACATGATGAGAATGTGTTTTGAAAATGGAATTGGGAAATAAATCTATTGACAACGAGACTTCGATATAGCCTCCCTTATGTTCTAACAGCAAAGGTCTTGATGGTCTTCTAAAGAAAAATTAAATGAAAAATTCATTGAAGCCAGGCTCCAGAGTAAAGACATCTCAGTTTATGCTCAGAAATCATATAACACTTCAAACCATGGCAGACCAGCCCATGCTGAGCCGATAATGAAAGGTATTTAAGATATTCTGACCTTGGTTAATACCAGATATAAGAGAAAAGACAAGAAGAGGTTTTGGGGAAGTCTGAAGATGATTTCTTCTTTATCTGTACTCTTTGTAGTTTTCTGGGTTGTTTCTTTTTCTCTCCTTCCTTCCTCACTGCGACCACCCTCTCCCACTCTCTCCTGTAAGAAGAGTTAGTAAAATACTGTCTTCCAGATAGGGGAGAATCCCTGATTTGGGGACATTATGTAAAGATTAGTACTTACACACATTTTCCAGAGAAATCAGGTTTATCAGTGCATAAGTTTCATCTGAAGTCCCAAATGCGGTAGCTTGAAAAGGCTTCTTGTACATATTTCAGAATTATTGGGCTTCCTCCAAAAATTTGTCCTTTTTCTTCAGAGAGAAATGAACCATCAGCCAAATAGGTGACCAGTGTCGGGATATGGAGAAAATGACTCAAAGATCATGACCACCTTTCCTCTGGAATCCTTGTGTTATGAAGCAATCAGAGGTGCTGCACAAAGCAGCAAAACCCCAGAGAAGCATGATTAGCAGTTTTAGTTAGTGAGAAACTGCCATTTAGAAATCAGGCTAAGTTATCTCCTTCAGGGCCTGAGACTGGACAGGCACCTAGATACCTCATTAGGATACTAAAATTCTCAGAGTTCTAAAGAAAAGGGAAATGTAATTAGAATGCATAGATATTTTAAAGTGGAAATTATTATTATTATTATTATTATTACATATGGCCCCCCAAATAAATATAGTTTTGACTTTTGCCAGAAAGAGGTATATAGAATAAAGCTGTCCTATTTTTTCTCTCTACCCATGTATTATTCTTGTACCACAAATGCATTTTCTCGAAGAGTTATCAATCTGAATTCCTTCTAGGTCATGATATACCTCTTGCTTCGAATCCCATTAATGACAACAAAACAGAAAGTAAAATACAGTTGACGGCATTTTACCAAACAATACGAAGATCAATTATCTGGACATATCCATATCATGCTTAATAAGCAAATTCACATTTAAGTTCATACTGTTTTCTATTGTGCTTTATTTGTGATTTTCCCCAACATACGCTGGTTCTCATTTTACTTTTCGAAGTTGAAAATTAATCACAGATGAATGGATAAAGAAAAAAAGGCATACATATAGAATGGAATATTGTTCAGTCTTTAAAAATAAGAAAATCCTGCCATTTGCAACAGCACGGATAAACTTGGAGGACATTGTGCTAAGGCACAGAAGGATAAAAACTACATGACTCCATTTAAATGAAGCATTTAAAATAGTCAAATTTATAGAAGCAGAGAATAGAATGGCTGTTGCCAGGGGCTGGGGCATGCCGGGGGAGGGGGGGTGGAGAACTAGGAGTTGTGGTTTGGTGGGTACAAAGTTTCAGTTATGCAAGATGAAAAAGTTCTAGATACCTGTTGCACAACTTAACACCTCTAGTTAATATATACACTTAAAGATTTGTTAAGAAGTTGGATCTCATGTCAAGTTGTCCACACCACAGAAACAAAAACAACAAAGACATCCCCTCCCCACCCTCTCAAAAAAGAGAGAAAAGGAGGCAAACCATAACAGACTCTTAACTACAGAGAAAAAACTGAGGGTTGATGAAAGGAGGTGGGTGGGGGATGGGCTAGATGGGTGATGGCTGTTAGGACACTAGCTGTGATGAGCAGTAAGTGTTATATGTAAGTGATGAATCACTAAATTCTATTCCAGATACCAATATTACGCTGTATGTTAACTAACTAGAATTTAAATAAAAATTTTAAAAAGAGGAAGACCCAAGAAAACTGTTGGGAGACGTGTGTGTTTATTACCTTGATTATGGCCATGATTTCACAGGTGTCTGCATATGTCCAAACTCATCATGTTGTACATATTAACTATGCACAGATTTTGTATATGAATTATACCTTAATAATGCTGCTTTAAAAAACAAACCTATATTTTTAAAAATAATCAAAATGCCAGTGGTCAAATAACTGGCCTGGCAATTTCTCTTTCCATGTATGTATCATATAGTACATCATATAGTGGTCAGAAAAGATCATATCCAAACATACATATAATTGACTTATGAGCTATTATTTGGGGATTCTTAGTAATACTCTATGTGCAATATATTCATAAACAGGAAAAGTAACTCCCCACTAATATTCCTTACACTAAGAGATTTTTAAAAAAATTTTTTAATGTGAATTTATTTTTGAGAGAGAAAGAGACAGAGCTTGAGTGGGGGAGGGGCAGAGAGAGAGGGAGACAGAATCTGAAGCAGGCTCCAGGCTCTGAGCTGTCAGCACAGAGTTCAACACGGGGCTTGAACCCATGAGCCATGAGACCATGACCTGAGCTGAAGTTAACTGCTTAACTCACTGAGCCACCCAGGCACCCCAACAACTAAGAGATTTTTTTACTGCATGTTTCAAGGCCACATTAATGTAAAAGCTTAACTTCTTTCCCAGGTTCCTACGTGGAGCAAAAAAGAACTCTTGAGTCTCAATCCACCTAAATCACTAGTAGTATCAATAATTCATGTTAATATTAGTGAATGATCTCAAATAGTCTTCCTACAATGACAATTATATTTCAAACTCAGTAATTTTATCCCTTACAATTCCCAAATGTAAACCTATAAATAACAAAGAGAATGAAAATCTATTGCATGCCTACTTACTATAGATCCAGATCTGGTGTGTGTGTTTTTTATCTGGCTTAATAAAATTGACTTAATCCCTATAAGCACATTGGAAGTTGTGTGAGATTGGATTTTTTACTACCTTATGAAGTCTACTTAATAAGGAAATAATGAATAAACCTATATATAATATTTACATATTATTTATATTTAATATTTTATTTATAAAGCAAATAAGTATAAACAAATAGAATATATATCATTAAATATTAATCTTTATATAATTTAATTAATTTATTTAAATGCCTCTAAATTAAGTTTATTTGATTTATTTTTATTAAATTTAATTCAGTTATTTAAATAAATCTATTATTTAATGTTTTCAAAAGGCCACATGTAAAATAACAGTTGATGAATACAGGATTCATTTTAGCAAATATGCCTTGGGCTCATGGGTTGCTCTACCAGTTGATGACATTTCCAACAGATGCATGAACATCTACACAGCCCTATCTAATGCAGGTTACCAATGGGCTCTTTATCTGTTGATTGGTTTTCTACAAAAAATGTCTTGATGTCTTTATATAGCTAGCCAAAAGGCTTATAATACTCTAATGACATCTGTGTTAAAGAAGAGAAACTCAGAGAGCCAGAAGAACAAGTGTGTGCATAAGTAAACACAGCATGTGGATGGCAAGGCCACGCACGAATTGTTACTGAACACCTGATTAGTACAATAGCTCCCCACTAGAATTCCATTTGTCTAGATGTGTTATACTTGTATTTACCTGCTACTTTTGTAGGCAGTTGGCTGAGACATTAAGTGGGTGAAACCTTAAACCTGGAAGTAATATTTGCCAAGCAAGTTTCATAAAGCACAAGAGTGTGTAAGCTTTCTTTTCCTTTCCTTTTTCCTTTTTTTTTTTTTCGTAAAAAATAACCACTAAAGAAGCACATTGAGTTTAACTTTATGCATGCTACTCTGGTCCCAAAAGTCCTCATGTGTTTACTAAAAAATTATTAGTGAGCCTTAAAATAGTAATAAAATATTTACAGAGCTTTGTCATTGAAAAGAAGACATACTATGTATCCTTTTGGATGTAAGAGAGTCAATTTGTTGTTTTAACAACTGCTTTTGGAAAATGACCACAATGAGTAAACAGTAACTGCTTTTCCTGAGCCTCTTAGTGTTAATTTTGAAGTCTTTTGAATTCAAGTGTCTCTTTCTGACTGCCCTCCTGCTCACTACTATTGAAACCACACAGGAGATTTTCCTTTAATTAATTAGGGTATAATTAAACAGCAGGTACCCAAGCAGAAGCTGGAGAGTTGGTTCCATCTGTTCTGCAGGGTCTCGCGGTGGTGACAAGAGAGTTCCCCCCACGAATTTTACCTTGAGCGGTTTTTGTATTTTAATTTCCAACTATCTCTTTTATAAATTGCTCTTATGATTTCACTTGATAATTTAACACTTCAAAATTGGAACCCCTCCAGCATTTACCCTGAACACATGCAAAAAAGGATAATAAAGGGGTGGAGAGAAAGTGTTCTATAAAATTCAGATTCGCAAACACAATTAAAAGAATATATCATTCACTTATTAATGCTAAACAGTGGGCAGACACCATTCCATGAAAGCAATCAACTTTAATTTGAAGATACAGGGATTTAAAGGCATAGAGAAGGAGTGCCTGGGTGGCTCAGTTGGTTAAGCATCTGACTCTTGATTTCGGCTTAGGTCATGATCTCGCAGTTTGTTGAGTTCAACCCCCACATGAGGCTCCACTCTTGATACAGAGTCTGCTTGGGATTCTCTCTCTCCTCTGCCTGCCACTCCCCATTTTCCCTCTCTCTCTCTCGTCTCTCTCTCTCGATAAACTTAAAAAAATAAAGACAGAGAAGACTGTCAATATTTCAGAATGTAGAGGATGGGATGAGCTTTAGGGGAGGCATATATTAGTACCTCATTTTTAGTCCAAAAGAGTCCCTAAACTTTCAAAACCAGGAATGCAATTTTCCTAAAAGAAAATTACTGGAAACATGAAGTAAAAATGGTAACATCCTCAGATAATAGGACACCTGTATAACTTGCTACTATATACTATCATTTTTTATGAATCACTTATTTCTTCTGCAAAATTGTAAGTTTTGTGAGAAGATATCAATTTGATTCATTTCTTTTTTCTGACAGAAGATACTGGAATGCTCAACTGCTATTGTTGAATGGCAATAATTCAATCATTTATTTCTTTCTGTTTATTTCTTGTCCATTGTAAAAAAATTACCTTGCTCCTTGATCACAGCATATTCAGATCAAGAGGAGGCTAGGGCTCTGAATGATTGTCAGTGTCACAGCTTGACCCTGATCTGAAATAGAACTGATGTGCACTGTTGGTGGGAATGCAAATTGGTGCAACCACTGTGGAAAACAGTCCACACTAAAAATAAAATAGTTTTAGTCCAAACTAAAAATAAAATTATCCTGTGATCTAGGAATCACACTACTAGATATTCACCCAAAAAATACAAAAACGCTAAATCAAAGAGATACATGCATCCTTATGTTTATTAGAGCATTATTTACAACAGCCAAATATGGAAGCAGCCCAATTGTCCATCAATAGATGAATGGATACCAAAAATGTGGTATATATATATAATGGAATATTATTAACCCATGAAAAAGAATGAAGTCTTGCCACTTGCAATGATGTGGATGGAGCTAGAGTATTATGCTAACTGAAATAAGTCAGTCAGAGAAAGACATATACCATGTGACTTCACTTACATGTAAAGTTTAAGAAACAAAACAAATGAGCAAAGGAAAAAAGAGAGACAGACAGAAAGAGAGAGAGAGGGAGATAAACCAAGAAACATACTCTTAACTATAGAGAACAAACTGATGGTTATCAGAGAGGAGGTAGGTGGGGCAATGAGGGAAATAGGGGATGGGGATTAATAACACACTTATCATCATAAAAATAATAAAATAAAATGATTTAAGAAAGTTATGTTTTCAGGATGCTTACCTCTTAAATAGAAAGAAAGGTTTTAATGACTATAATGTACTATGGGATGTAAATAAAGGAAATTCATAAGATCTGTTTGTAATTATTTTGTCTGAATATTAGAAAAACAATTAAATTGATTTGCCTGTGATAGTAAGTTAAAACAATGCAGCACTTGAACTTTAGCTTTAGAAGACACATATTAACAATTATAATTTAATTATTAAACTAAACTATTATTCATTGATTCAATAAATATGTATTAACTTCATGTGCTGAATAAACAGACTAATCCTTGCACACATGACAAAATATTTTGTGGACAAGTATATTGCAAAAGAAGTCCACTTTTCAAGATCCTGTAGTAAAGGCATTTCACCAAGTCAAAGTGACCAGGAAATGAATGATCCTTGAGTTGAGATGAGGACAGCGAGCGGGACTTAAGCAGGTGGAAAAGAAAAGGGTTTCTGAGCACAAGAACAGCATTCATAGAAACTGCTTGTAGGTTTCCATAAAACAACGGCAGTCGTCCCATGAGGGGCGATGGCAATTCAGCTGGCGTGGTGGCAGCGGTAGTGATAAATGATGTAAAGAAATTCCAGACATACACACAAGCATTTTTAGAGGACATTCAGGTGGCTTATACACCACTGTTTCATTAGCTTTTAATATATATCCAAAACATGACTTGTGAAGGGCAAATAAAGTTTGGGATGGGTAAGATTTTACATGGTGCATGTGGAAGAATAATTTCTGTCACATACAGTTTCCTTGTTATTAAAAAATCCAAAATGCTATAGATTTAATGCAAATGAAAGATTAGAAATCTCTATGCCGTCAGCAGGGGAGAATGATAAGCTTTACAACAAAGAGAAGCCAGTGAAGTTATTGAGGTCAATATAGTTATTATGTGTGTGTGAGCAGTGATAGTGTAACAGTCTGAATGAATGGACAAGTTTAATATTGGAGACCTTACCACAGACTATAGCAACAACATCCATATGCACCTAAAGCTGCAAATGAAATATCATTTGTCCAAATTAAAGTGTAATAGAAATAAATGACTTTGATGATGTGATCTAGTCCAAAGATTACCAACTATAGGATTTGACATTGTACATTATAGACATAGGTCAATAAAGTTTATTAACACAATTCATTCAAGATAGGAATAAAACAGAAAAAGTTATGAAGAAATTTAAAAGCAATATAATATAAAATTCATACCAGAAACAGTGATTTCAGTTATTCTTGATCATGTCTTACCCATTATGTAGGATAAAATGACATTTAACTATTTCCAAAATGAAGCGTCCTATAGATGCAGAAAATCCATGGTAGCAAGTGACACAATAAATGGTGTGTGTGTGTGTGTGTGTGTGTGTGTTGAAATCTAGACTTTAAAACATTTTTTATTGCATAATATTGTATTGCTCTACTATCTTCTCATAAAGTTAAGGATTCTTACTCACTTTTGTTTCTTGAGCCTTTGCCTGAGACAAGTCTTTGTCTTACTTGAGGGGCTTTTTTTTAAATCCTTAATGTTAAAAAAATGTCCATGGTGATATGATATAACATCGGTGGTTTACCTCTTGTAGTATGGGACATAGTCTATATGTCTATAAGACTCATGTTTTCAGTTTGGGCAATATCCTGTATTCTTTCTTTGATAATTTTCCACCTAAGCCTCTTTACACTGGACAGACACTCTATCTCCCTGTTCCCCCTGTGATATTTCTCCATGTTTTGGCTTTTTTTCTTCTCTTATTTTTCTCTTTCAATTTTACCAAGATATAGTCGACATATAGCACTGTGCAAGTTTAAAGCGTGCAGCATAATGACTTTACTTACATATATTGCAGACTCTTACTTGTTTTGTTTTACTTTCAAGTGGTACAAACTTCCAGTTCTAAAATAAGTCAGTCAGTGATTAAAAAAAAAAGCAAAACAAAAGTTGTTTTTTCAACCAAATCTTGCAACTTTTTTTGTTGATTTTTAAATGTCTTTATTGATTTTTAAAGCCTATCATCTCCCTAATTTCCAAAATTTACATTCAAAATCTAATTTTCCTCGGCATCCTGAATTTTTATTTGCTAAATCTACCAGTCCTACTAATAAGTACATTTTGCATTGTATCCCAGTACACAGATGCATGAAACTATAATTGAAACAAATATTCACAAAACAATGTCTAACATACTCAGAGTGCATTCTGAAATCTTACATTCTTTTTATTTGCTTAAATGCTAATTTAAATAAATGACCTCATTACTCACCATTGACCAGTCTGGTGCATATATGTGGGATGAAGGGAGATACACTGCTATGATGCGGTAAAGCAATGCGCAGGTCTTCTCATTAAGGCAACTTCCAATATTGGTATCTGCAGGCCTTTCTCTGAGGTTGGTCCATTACTACAGAAAATTCTTCAAATCCTTCACTGGCAAATACACATCTGAGTGTTAGCTTTCTCATGCTGGATAGAAGCAGTTCTTCTGCTTTGTGTGTTATATTTCACATAAACCCTTGACTTTAGTCCTTTAACTTATGGCTAACTCTGTACCCTGCATGAAGGCCCCAGGAGCCATATTAAGGTCAGCCCCTCCAGAGAATTAACCCGGGGGTGTAGAGAATTTCCCAATTATGCATAGTGAGGAAGACTTATCATATCCCACATCTAGACTGTATCAGTCAAGTTAGAATAGATTTTGCTGCAGTAACAAAGAATTTCAGGCCTTCAACCTTAATATAACCAAAGTTTGTTTCTTAATCATGCTGCATGACTACCATAGGTTAAGTTACATTTCTGCTTATCATGATGGGACGTCGGTCATCTTAAATTTTGTTGGTAACCATTCTGGAAAGGAGAAAGATCTCTGGAGAGCCCCACATTGGCTATTCCCTCAGACTGGAAGTGACATAGATTACTTTATCCTGTAATTAATCAGCCAGGATGAATCTCAGGTTCCAACCATCCATGAGAGGTTCAGAAAGTGCAGTTAGTTCCATCTTGTGTCCAGGAAGAGAAGAGCAGAAACTGGTAAAAAAAAAAAACAGAGATATGAATTACATAGATATTTAATGACTTCCTCTCATCCCACCACCTGAGTTCCTTAAGCCTTAGACCTCTCCCCTGGATCTGTGAAGCTTCTCTGTAAGCACATAGATTCTAACTTCTGCCATTTGGATGTCTCAGTAATCACCGCTTTCCTTCCTTCAAACCTGCTGTTTTCACTTCTGCCAGCCTTTGTCTTAGTAGACTAACACAATTTGATTGCTTTATTATTAGTTGTGTTTTGAAAGGGAACAGAGAAAATCTTTGTGATGCAACTGCCATGTTTATGTAGATTTTTCACACACCTATGAATGTATGCAAATTTTGACATATTTCAGTCAAAGGTAGAAGTTGTTAATATCTCTTTACAGACAAGAAACTCGGTTACTCTGCCTCCCCTGTGACGTGATACATTTCTCTCTAGCATTTATGTTTCATTCTTTCTTGGGATGTCCATCTCTCTCCTTACACTGTCCATCTGTTCTTGCATGTCATCTAGTATGTTTATTAGAGCTCTTAGTACATCAATTATAGGTTTTTTTAAGTTGCTGGTGTGATAACTACAGCATCTCTACCATGGCTGGCTCTCATGCTTGGTCTGTATCTTCAAATTGTTGTTTGTTTGTTTGTTTGTTTGTTTGTTGGTTTGTTTGTTTTGCCTTCTGGTACACCTTGTAATTTTTCAAGACAGCCGGCCACACTGTATCAGGCACTGGTTCCCATACTGCTTTCTGCCTTTGAGTCTGTTTTCTGTGAGCCATGATATCTTGTATTCACCTGTCTTCTCTCCAGTCTAAGGGGCTGCGGTTTGCCCTGTGACCTCTGCTGTCTACGGATCTAGAAAGAGTTGTTGATTTTTCAGGCCCTTCAGCTTTTTACTTGCTGTTAGGATGGAATTGCGCTTTAATGTTCCCTATATATGGAACAGGAAACTGGAAATCCATGATACATTTTTACAACTTGTTTCAAATTAAGGTCGTAGATTAAAAGCTCATGAATAAAGACTATATCTTTTACATGTTTAAACTCACTTGCAAATATCACCTAGTAAAATGTCTTGTACATAGGGCAATTTCAGTAAATATTATTTGAATTAATAATTCAAAGGCCTTTTTGATATCAGATGGAGTTATAGTAAGGGCACATGTGATCATCTGTAGAAGTTATTTCTAAGTTTTAAATCATCATAGAAGTATTAGATTATTATAGATGAACAACTTTCCAATATTTGGATGCAAAGATTTAAGTGAAACTACATTAGATATTTGATTAACTTACTTAATCAACATTCATACAGAGTCCTCTAAGTGCTGGGTCTCGGGAACACAAAGATGAAGGACCTGGGGTCCTGTACTTAAATAGCTCACAGGCTGTTGACAATATTGAGGAATGTTTTGATAATCTATTTTTTTATTTTTTTTAATGTTTATTTTTGAGAGAGAGAGAGAGCATGAGCAGAGGAGGGGCAGAGAGAGAGAGACAGAGAGACAGAACCCGAAGCTATCACCACAGAGCCCACACGGGGCTCCAACCCAAGAACCTTGAGATCATGAGATCATGACCTGAGCCAAAGTCAGATGCTTAACCAATTGAACTACCCAGGCACCCCGATAATCTATTTTTAGAACACTGTTTTTGTTATTTTCAAATAAGCAAGCCATGATTAAAGAAAATAGGGACGCCTGGGTGGCTCAGTCGGTTAAGTGTCCTGCTTTGGCTCAGGTCGTGATCTCACGGTTCTTGGGTTCGAGCCCCACGTCGGGCTATGTGCTAACAGCTCAGAGCCTAGAACTCACTTTGGCTTCTGTGTCTCCTTCTCTCTCTGCCCCTGCCCTGCTCACTCTCTGTCTTTCTCTCTCTCAAAAATAAATAAGCATAAAAACTTGTATATGAAAAAGAGAATCACTTTTTAAAATTTTATTTTGTTTTATAAATTATTTTTTAAAATTTTATTAATTTTTGAGAGACAGACAGAAACAGAGCCCAGGCAGGGGAGAATCAAGAGAGGGAGACACAGAATACAAAGTGGGATCCAGGTTCTAAACTGTTAACACAGAGCCCAATGCGGGCTCAAACCCAAGAACCATGAGATCATGACCTAAGCCGAAGTAAGATGCTTAACCCACTGAGCCACACAGGCACCCAAAAATATTTCACATTTTATAAATGTCCATAAGAGTAAAAATAATTTAAACTAAAATTTATTTTTTAAAAAAAAAATTTTTTTTTAACGTTTATTTATTTTTGGGACAGAGAGAGACAGAGCATGAATGGGGGAGGGGCAGAGAAAGAGGGAGACACAGAACTGGAAACAGGCTCCAGGCTCTGAGTCATCAGCCCAGAGCCTGACGCGGGGCTCGAACTCACGGACCGCGAGATCGTGACCTGGCTGAAGTCGGACGCTTAACCGACTGCGCCACCCAGGCGCCCCTAAACTAAAATTTATTTTTAAAAACTTGCTTCAGGAATTTCAAAATGGTTCATGTATGGATGTGTGTAAAACAGCAACAGTATTATGTAAGTTTTATATTTATTACCTATTTAAAGATGAATAAATTGATATTCAGCAGTAGCATATAAGTTGTCCAGTTGGTAGGGCCAGTTCTCAAACAAGAGAGATTCTGGACCTTTATTTTCCTCCTTATACAAGATAACCAGAAAGTAAGTTAACTGCTGTTGAAATTAAACACCTTAGGGGCGCCTGGGTGGCGCAGTCGGTTAAGCGTCCGACTTCAGCCAGGTCACGATCTCGCTGTCCGTGAGTTCGAGCCCCACGTCGGGCTCTGGGCTGATGGCTCAGAGCCTGGAGCCTGTTTCCGATTCTGTGTCTCCCTCTCTCTCTGCCCCTCCCCCATTCATGTTCTGTCTCTCTCTGTCCCAAAAATAAATAAACGTTAAAAAATAAATAAATAAATAAACACCTTTATACGTTGCATTTTTTTGTAAGGACCAATGGATTTTAAGGTAAAAAAATACAAAATGTTTGTTGATTGTATTTTAGATTCCACATTGCAAATAATACTTTTTAAATACCATTTGTCAAGATATTTGGTAAATCATCAAAAATGCATGATCTGAAGTTTCAATATGCTCTGTTATGTGACACACTTTCAATTTGATGACTATAACCTATTAAATAAATACTAATTCATATGCTGCTTCCCTGCTCCTTACTACATTTCTTTCTTTGAAATATGTGTTTTTTTAAATTCTTTTACTTATATCCAGGACTTTTAGCACAGTGGCTTCCTTGGCAAGAAGAAATAGTCATGCATAGAAAAAAGCAACCCTTAGAGTGGGTAAGAAATTGGACTTAAGCTTTCAACTAGTCTTAGGTTCCAGGCCTGTTCTTTTGTTTGCTTGTTTTGTGAACTTCATTTTATTTACATTCTTTAAAGTTCAGGTTCTCCATTTGTAAAGTGAGGCTGATAATATTGCCTTCAATATGATTGTTGCAGGTATCAAATGAAACAATGTGTAAGAATTTAATAAAAGTCAGACACTCTAATCAATCCCTTCTTTTTTACAAACAATACCCTGAGAGCCAATGGGTAAACGCTTCAGTAATTCAACACTTCTGCTATCTGGGATCCAGGTATCCTGAGCACAAAGGTTATTTTCTAGACGTTTACCTGCTATTGCTTTTACTAATAATTTCCTGGATTTATATATTTGCACAGCCTTAATTTATCAAATTTCATTTGGTTTCTTATGAAGTATATATGACTGCCTTTTTAAAAATCTCCTGCCATTCTTCTGTCATCTTTTCTGTACCTATGTAGTATTAGCTTGCCCTTGTGCCATTCATATTCTATATATTTACAAGAAACCATTTCCTAATTTACCAAGGTAAAATTATTCACCAATCCACTTTTTTCTCCAAATCATTTGTATTCTGCAAGAACAAAAATTATAATATTATGTCTATAATATATACTGAATGCAAAAAAAAATTTATTGAAGGACATCTTTGAAACTCTAAGATATACAAATAGAAAAGAATTTTTAAGATAATTGAGAGTAAATGTTAATCAAGTGATACACTTTTGATTCAGCTAGGTATGGTAATAAATTATGTATAGAAAAGATGATGCAGAACTTAAAAATTAACCCATTGAATATATCATTTGTCATGTAGCTTAATAGAATCACTAAGAATGATTATATTTGTTCAACAGACATATGGTTTTTTGCCCCACACCTCATTCAAGACATTATAGATTACTATCTTCTGCACAAAATGATGTTAAAAGAACATGCAGAATTATGATAATGTAGATGTAAGAATTTTGTTTTCCTTACCAGTTTTATTATATTGCTTGGAGTTTATGATATGGGTATTTATGCAACAATGTTTTTAATACATTTTCTAAGCTGAAAATTTTTAGTCACTTTTTAGTAAAACGAAAAAGATTGAGCCAGTGCACATGCTTCAAACATACTGTGATGATTGTCACAGCTCCTTCCTCATTGGTACTGCAGCATTCATAGCTCAGAACTAAAAGAACATGGGAATTAAATTTCCTATCTTACAGAGGTATGACCACCAGTTCCAGAAAGCTAAAACCAGACCACAGTTTGAGGGTGTCATGCTAGGAGACTCAAGTTAGACTAAGTGTTCCATCCATTAAATATCTGTTATATAAAAGTTTCGTGTGGGTTCAAGGGACTAGTTTCCTGGCCAGTTAAATCTTTATAAATTGCTGTCCAATGCACAGTCTAATTCCACTTATTTTTAAAATATTTTTAATATTTACTTATTTTTGAGAGAGAGAGAGACAGAACGCGAGAAGGGAAGAGGGAGAGAGAGGGAGACACAGAATCCGAAGCAGGCTCCAGGCACTGAGCTGTCAGCACAGAGGCTGACACTGGGCTGTAACTCAAGAACTGTTAGATCATGACCTGAGCCAAAGTCCGATGCCTAACCAACTGAACCACCCAGGCACCCCAGTCTGATTCCACTTACATATGTTGATTAATGAATGAGACCATTGCCATTATTGCCAATTAGTGAAAATGTTCACTTATGACATTGTTCACTATGGATTAGAGTTTTCTGTAAATCAGTGCATTATTTTTAATATCCTCCAAAAAGAATTTCTTTAAGGGAAGTAAAGAGATCTCATCTGGGGGTATTTATTTTAAAATCTTTTCTGTCCTTGATGACTTTCAGAATTATTTTAAAGTTCCAATGTAGAGCTGATTCCAGGAATATGTTCTACATTGCCTTTGATACTCTCCAAGCCTACCTTTTAATTTCAGACTTACATTTTTCCCTACTTCATGCTGTCTCCCCTAGAGTTCGATGTTCAAGTGCTTTCTCCCCTAGAGTAGTGTTTCAAATCAGGAGTAGTGTCCTTAGTTTCTCCAATAATCACTTATGAATTTATTCTACATGAGTAACAAAAGCACTGTCTTTCTAAGAACATCTTCATTTTAACACAGGAAGGAGGAAAACGTAGATGCCTAACAAAGCTGTGTCTTCCCGATCTTTTAGTGATCAGAATACCGATTCCCTGCTAGGACACTAACACTCAGCTAGAAGGCCCATTGTTCCTCAGAATTAGGCAGCCCCATGTGACTAAGTTATACACAGAAAGACACTTGTGGGCTTTCAGGAAACCTTTAAAAAGTGAACAAATGTATCCCTTTTTATCCCCTTCTCCATCTCACTGCTTGAAACAAGGATATGATGACTGGAAAATAACTATTGTGAAACTTTCCTTTCTAGTCTATTCCATAGGACATATTAACAAAACGCCTGATCACTGTACTTACTGAAATATTATTTTCCATATATATAAAATACATATATATATATATACACACACACACACATTTATATGTACGTTACAGTCATTAAGTGTACTTATTTTTACAGATGTTTTTAAACTTCATAGTAAATGTATTTAATAAAGTCTTCACTTGGTAATAATTATAAAGTATTAATTAGTTAAGCATTGCAAAAATAATCAAGGTTAAGTTCTGATAACATTGTGAATTTGTAACTGTTTGCATTCCTGTATGTCTAGGTTGGCAAAGGCAAATTCTGTACACCCATTGTACACAAGCCCCAATTCCCACTTCAAAAGTGCTTCGCATCCCATCTTTTCCTCTTTTGTACTTTTTAATTTAAATTTTCTATGTATTCTTTCATCTTGTCCTGAACTGTTTTCCACTTTTTTATCTCATCTTCTTTCTTACACTTTTTTTTTTCTTTTTCTCCTGGGACTTCTTCCTTGCTTAGAATATGCTTGTCTCTCTGGGCACCCGGGAGCGTCCAACTCTTGATTTCGGCCCACGTTGCGATCTCACAATTTCCTGAGTTCAAGCCCCTGCATTGGACTCCACACTGACAATGCAGAGCCTGCTTGGATTCTCTGTCTCGCTCTGTCTTTGCCCCTCCCCCCATTCATGCTGTCTCTGTCTCTTTCAAAATAAATAATAAATAAACGTAAAGAAAAAAAGAATATGCTGCTCTCCCACTGTCCACTCCATACCCGTTGTGCCTTGATTTATGCTTCAAGAAACGGACTCCCAAGAACTGTACAACAAAAGCTTGGTGCTGACAGGGTTTATATTTCATTCTGCTAACAGAAGGCAGGAAGAGACAGGAGACAGGAGGCTTGGGGGGAGAGTTTGGGGGGAGGGAAGTGTGACTTTCTTCTACCTCCCCTGTCTGCTGCGAACCACGTTCCTTGCAGTGACTGGGGTCCTCTAGTTCCTTGCTTTCCTCTTCAGAATTAGGGCTGAGAAGAGGGTAAACATCCTTTGTTGGTTTCTTTACCCCTACCCAAACTTCTGTGTAACAGTCCTTTTATTTTACATTCTTTGATAAAATGCTAGCGTTTGTCTTGCCTTCCCTGACTACCCATTTACACACACACACACGCACACACGCGCACACACACACACACACACACACGACTCCTAACCATTTTCTTAAGTGATGATTTTCTATATCTGTCTTTGTGTCTGTCTGATTATCTGTCAATATCTACCATTTATCATCTATCTTATCTCTTTCTTTTATCTCAATTTCTTTCACTAGCAAACTTAACACTTCTTTTAGAAGTAAAATGAATACAATATGACTTTCTCACTTACCTACTCAACTGCAATTATTCCCCTGAAATTCCCCTGTGACCTCTGTATTCTCAATCCAGTGACTTTATTTAAGGTCTCCTTCTCCTTAACATCTCTTAGGCAATTAACCTTGATGACCACCGGTTTACGAATACTTTTCATTTCACTGAGTTCCATTGAATCTCCTATATTTTCCTTTCCTCATTCTCTTTCCCAGGCTCTTCTCTGTCTTTCCTCTGTCTCTTCAGTAGTGGCACTTTTCAAAATTTATCCTTCCAGGCACTTGTATGGCCTTAATGATCACATAACGTATCTCAAAACCTGTGCCATTCGCAGAATTCTGTACCTCATTTGATTGTATAACACTATAGTCCCTGCTGCTCAAAAACATTAGAACTATCTTGATTTGTTTCCTCTTTTTCCCTTTACATAAACTCAAATGAAATATTTCACTTCTGTCTCAGCTGCATCTCATGAATCAACCCTCTTTTTCTTTCCCTCTCCATTTGCCCCAGAGAAGGCACTATTTCTTCCAAGTTGCATCATTGTAGGAGTTTCGTCCCAGATTCTTCTAACTACGCTTTCTTTTACGTATCATACTTAACACAATGTTATGGCTCCACTGCTCAGAATTCCTTACTGACTCTCTATGACATAAATCTGGATTTCTAAAATGATTTCTCAGTTTGATTTGGCCCCAATCAATCTTAGTCTGCTTTAATTCCCTAACTCACTTCACTATTTTTAGTCTACTTGTCCCTCAGCCTGGTAAAACCTTCACCTCTGATTTTATTTCTCAGAGGCATGTCCATATTTGAGACTTAACACAAATGACATGCCTTTCATGGTCCACTTTCTTGATCTCCATATGGAAGTAGTTTGCCCTCCCAGTACTCCAACAACAAAAGTAGCAATATTTTTGACATGTTTGGCTGCCTTCCTTAAGAGATATGTATAACATAAATTTTATTTCATATATCATTTTGTATGCAATAAAGGGCAAGGATTATGTTATCACTGTATTCTTCAAAATGCCTATAGCAAAACACCTATAAGAGAAAGAGCCCTTAATTAATTTATGTTTTTTATGGGTTCAACTCCCTAAGGCGGAGATGCTCCCATGACTACCTCCAGATTCCCCAAATTCTCAGCATTAAATCAATTAACATACTCTTTTGGTGATGCTCTCTTCTGTTGTAACCTAAAACAGGGTTGGTGGCTGCTCGGTGTAATTGGATGTGCCACAAGTTCAGTTGTTCTGATTCTCCACGGACTACCTAGACAGATGGTCAACTGGCAGGAGCCCAGAAATACTAGTTCTACCTATTAAGTACCATCAAAACAACTAAATCCTACAGATGCTGAAACAGCTATTAATATTTTTATTGTGCTAAGTTGCTTATAGTTGTGATCATTTGCAAATCATTGTATTTCTTAAGGAAATGTATTTTGACGAATGAAAATATTCTATAATTTGAATTTTGAGAATTATGACACTATAATTCCATCTTAAATGGAATTCCTAGCTTTGATTTATTACTCTTCCTTTGAAATGTTTAGTTAAGTACTTTATTGTTTGGGAGGGGGCACAATACCTGGCACTGTTTCAAGTTCATCTTGATTTTAAAAATACTAAATTGGAAACTGTGCAATAAAGGACATTTACATCATACCAAAGTTACAATAACTCAGTCAGTCAGGAAATAAGTGCCCAAGTACCAGAGGCAGGTAATACAAGAATCCAAAATGAATTCTATTCTCAGAGGTGACAGAGCACTGATTCTCCAGCATGCTTAGAGGAGGCCCTGAGGTTAGATCATCGTGGATGGAATTTCCTATTTTGCTGCACGAGATTTTCACAATGAAAATGGAAGATGCAAGAAGAGAGAGAGAGAGAGAAAAGGGATACCCCCTCAAAAAAAAAACCCACACAAAATTGCGTTGTTTTAAGTTCCAGATACAGAGTTTTTGGTAGAAATAAGTAAAACTGCATTAGCTTTAGATATTCATTTCAACTTGGGTTTTACTTTCACCATGATGAGCATGTTCACATATACATTAAAAAATAATTAAAGCAACAATTTGACTCAAAGAGACTAAAATGACCATTTATTTCTAAACCATAAGGTGCTTAAGATTAAGAATCTTTATCAGAATACCTAAATTCTAAAATGTGATCAGTCTGATTGTACCAACGCCATTTATCATGCAAAAACAATATTGCTGGTATTTCTGGGACTCTATTTTAGAAGCAGTTATATACTGAGTTATATAGATTCTCATATTTTGACTCAGGCCTTTTGTTTTTTACTTGACTCGTGAAAGCAAGTCTCCTTTATAGTCTCATTAGGCGCCCAAATTTTTTTCAACTATACTTTAAATGTTTATATTTCTTTACTTCAGCAGCATAGTAGTAAGTTTACAGGATCACAATTTATAGAGAAATATGAGAATAGTCTATATAAGTATTAAATTCCCAAGAGTCCAAATATCTTCTATGTTATGTTCAAGTTCATCTGAGAAACACTTTAAAACAATAATGATGTTGACTACCCCATGGCAATTATGTGTGTTTGAAAATTTGGAATCAAACAAAGGAAGAATGATATCATAGGAAATTACATTCTCCAATATCTACACTATTTTTTAGGACCTAGTATAGAATGAGGAAAGAAACAATACCCCTCTCCCCTCCCCCCAAAAAATCAGTTTCCCCAATAACAGATTGAAAACCACAGGGTGAAAAACTCATGACTACAAATCTGTGAAGGTTTTCATTCTCAGAAGATGTAAATCAGGATTAATAATAGGTCAAGAGCATTAAACAGAATTTTAAAGGGAACATTAAGAGAGGTAGTAACTGGCAATTACATGTGTCTGTAACCTAAAACAAATGAGTTTTACCTTTTTCCACCATTAAATATATCCTTAGAGTTAGGGAAAAAAATATGATTTTCCTGCTTGCATTCTTCTCTCTGGATAAACAATGATTGAATTCTCAACTCATGTACCATCTTCATGAAGGATTTTGTTTAGTGAATACTTGTGAGCTTGTGACATGCATTTCAGGTACCAACTTTTTCTCAAACTTTATCTGATGGGTCCTCGTGCTCATCTTTCTCTCACCGTAATATTCGCATGTACTTACTTTTTTAACGGTGTGGCACTGTACATGTTTATGTCACTTCAAAGACCTTTCTAGAATCACATCAAACACACTTAGGAAGGGAGAAATTTCAAAAATTGAAGAGATCGCAAGAGTGTTTAGTAAGGGCAGTGAGAATAGCAGAAAGAAGCCACTGGACCTTGACAATCTAATGCCATCAGGTGAAAGTCTTCCTTGTTTGGCTGAAAAGACTGAATCACAGCATGGAATAAGCACTTGGGCTTGCTCTGGCCTATCTTTTCGGCACAGTTACATGTGCAACCATAAAGTCAACCAACCAGCGACCTGTATTGATCATCAAGACGGCTGAACTAAATGGTTCTGCTGTGCCATGAGAGTCTGTTTGCTTGGACATATATAGTCACAGCAAGATATGCACAGGAATATTAATTACGGAGACAAGCAAGAAGCAAGAGAATGCACACTGAAAAGCCCCGCAGAAAGAAGCAGCCTCGTTTCCCGCAGAGTTCTACAGCGCACATAGACGCTCTCCTGCTCACTGAGCACAGGCGGATCTGTTGCCCTGCTGCTTTATGTTAATTAGAGAATAAATAAGTGGCCAACTGTAGTCTGTGGGCATATGTTGGTCAACTGTCTCTGTCTAATTAGGTTGTAAGCCCACTGGGCAGGGGCCTCATTTAAATCTATGTTCCGGAAAGCACTTAGTGTCTTTGTTGAGGCCTAGTGAACGTGAGAGACTAGGCCAAATGGCTGAGGGTTAATAAGCAAGAAAAAACTTAAGAATTGGTGTGTGTGTGTGTGTGTGTGTGTGTGTGTGTGTATTTGGTATCTTGCAGAATCCTAACTAAATCCTTTGAGCAAAGAATGGAATTGTACTTTTGATAGACTCATGCCCCATCTGTTGCTGTATGGAGCATAATAAACACAGATGTAATTCATATACAACTGTATATGATTTAAGATTCCCAATTTCATAAAATAAGCTTTATGTAACTTTATATGTATAATTTAAATATTACAGAATATTTTCGAATGTAATTAACATAAGCTTCGAATGAAATAAATACTGGTTTAACTTAAGTGCCGAATGTTTACACCGCATAATGCACATGCGTGTGAGTCCTGTCATTGTGGTGTGTGCATTTGTGTTTATATAGCGCAATTAAGTTATAATGGTTTATTTCATTGCACACATGGTTGACTAAGTATTCAGATATCCATTAAAATATCTAAGCAGGAGGTACTCTCTATTTTATATTTTTGTTTGTGTAGTTTGACCTCTTCCTGTATCCTCTGATGTCTGTCACTCCATCGTGTTTGTTGCTGTTGGTTTTAAATACTGAGGTTATCTACCAGCAGCAAAGGGCAAGAAAGTAGAAATTAAAATATATACGTTTTTTGTATATGTGTATATATGATTTTTTGTGTTTGCTTATTTTTTTTTAGTCTTTATTTTTGAGGGGGAGAGAGAGAGTGAGCAAGGGAGGTGCAGAGAAAGAGAGGGAGACAGAGAATCCGAAGCAGGCTCCAGGCTCTGAGTTGTCAGCACAGAGCCTGATGCGGGGCTTGAACCCACAGGCTGTGAGATCATGACCTGAGCCAAAGTCATGATCCTAAGGTCATGGGATCAAGCCCAGCGACTGAGCATAGAGTCTGCTTAAGATTCTCTCTCTCTCTCTCTCTCTCTCTCTCTCTCTCTCTCTCTCCTTCTGCCCTTCTCCCCAGCTTGTGCTGTCTCTCTCTCTCTGTAAATACATACATGTATACATATATACATACATACATACATACATACAATGTTTATTTCTTGTGTATTTTTAAAATTTCTGCATTAAGACAAATTTAATAGCTACATGAATACTTAAAGTGTTTTATACTTTCATTCATTATAACTATTAGTACATACATCACAGAAAAGGAATAACACAGTGGCTCTGGCCAAACATACCTGGTTTAAAATATTTACTCATGTTCATTTATCATAAAATGTAGATCAGTAATCCCCTTCAAATACTAAGATTGTTAGGAAAGTACTGTCTAAAACACCCACTTTTTATATTCTATCTCCTAGACTTACAGACATTTGTCATTTTAGATTATGATAGAAAATACCTGTTGGTCTTAATGCAAAATTCCTATCTTCTTCCACGGATCTCTTATCCTGCCCAATGAAGGCCCTCTGAAGATGAAAGGCAGGCATTTCAGGGGAGCAATGGCAAAGATGGCCTATGGTTTGGCTATTGTCTTCTTTTATGTTTGTAGAGAATAAAGTAGGAATGTAAAAATAGTTAGATCAATTTATTCAACAAAGCTCTAAAGGATATTGTTTGAATTGGATATCTTCACGTAACAATTAGCCTGATAATTCTCCATACATTACTGGTTCTTTCCTCCACTCAAGCTTTTTTTTGTTGCTTCAATCTTGTCCTTTGCCTCTTCTTTCTTCTTTCTCACAGGAAAAAAAAAAAAAAAAAACACTGGCTCTCAGCTATTAGACTTCCAGGAAAAATTCTAGGAAAAGAAGTCAAATTTTCCCCTAAACAATGCTCAAAAACTCCAAAGTAAACCAAGAACTCAATTATGAAAAACAAACTGTCATTTCTGAACCCCCATCATTGCCTCATTCTGTTTCCCAATTCACTTCTTTCTATCTAGCTTCCATTATCTATGCGCTATTTCTTTAAATTGAGCTTAATCCGCTATGTTTACCTTTAAAAAAATCTGATACCATGCTTTAGTGACTTTCTGAATACAAGAGTCACCTTCTACAACTAGAAGCCAATATTACCCTTGTTTATTTGATCTGTTTTCAGGGATCGGAGAACAGTAACCCCCCACAGCTTGGTAACTGGAGTAGAGATGCTCATTGATAGAGCACCCACCGTCAGTCACAATGCTACCAGGATTTGCAAGAGTAGCCTTCTCTGGCCACGTTAGTATTCTTTTCTCATCACATCTAGAAACAGATACATGTTCACTACTGTGTTTCAAGCCTTGCCTGCCCTTAATTTTCCTTTCTATCCAGTTAGTAAATCTCTGTTGTCAATTTTTGTTTTAATATCTCCTTGGATGACACACTTGCCTAGCGAATGTGCTTTTTTTTTTTTAATCAACAAAAGTATCAAGAGTTGATCTAAAGCCTAGTACTGGATGTTGTCTACCTGTCCTTTCCTGTGGTGTCTATGCTCTAAAGGATCTTTTGAGAAATCCTTTGTCATTTTTTCATATATGTAATTCTTCTTCACCTGTGATTTTTTTAGTGTTCAATTAAAAACACAAACTTTGTAAAATTTAGTTTAAAAACCACAACATCCATAAATCCATCTTATTGAAATTAAGCTCTTTATCTCTTCTTCTCCTTGAACACTCTATATAGCTATCAATCAATGTTTTGCTTATATGCTATCTCCCCAATTAAATAGAATTTTTTAGATATTGATAATTAAAATTATTATTGCACCTTTAATCTGGATGTGACTATATATCAAGCACTTAAATAACCACTTTATATTTATTATCTCATTTGCTTTTTATGACATCCATTTGTAGTAAGCTTTAGGCTCATTTTTAATACAGAAAGTGAGCATTAGAGAGAATAAATTCCTTGACCAATATCATCTAGCTAGTAAACAATAGAGCCAGATAGATTTTTTGCTTTCTTGCTTACCATTTTGTAATATACATTTTGTTGGTATCCTTTGCTTCCCCCTCTCTTAGAATGTAAATCCTTAAGGGCAGAGATTTTAATTTTTTTTGTTCACTATTGTGTCTAGAACAATACATGGCCTTTCAGGCCTCTAGTAAGCCCAGTCTCTATGTATTTATATCTATATCTCTAGAGAGAGTATTCCTGTATATTTGTATAAAATATCTATTTTATATAAAAAAGAAATTATACCCACCATATTTTATTGTTTCTTGTCAATCTCAAATTCCAAGTATTGTTTACAGTATAGTTTTTGAATTGTTTTAAAAATTAGAAAATTTAGATAAAATAATATCCGTTGTGAAGTATCTAGATCAATTTTTCTTTGTTGATAATAAGTGAACAGAGCATAGATGTGCTAGATCTCCAAAATATAAGTGAAATCTTGAAATCAAAAAGTATCCAAATACTAAGACCATAAAAGTGCTAACATTTTGTGTTTACTGTTACTAATGCCCAAAGACTCTACAGCAGACTTGAGAAATTTTCTACCAATCTTTTTTAAAATAGCAAACTGTACAGACTCCTTCTTGATTACATACTCAAAGGGCTGATGAAAGGAGATACAATTCTGAAGTGAAATCAAATAAATAAATGGATAAATAAATAAATAAATTATAAAAAATCAGCCTGACAATACCAAGTATTTTTCCAGAATATTCTGAGATCTGTGAACTTTCTCCTAAGATGCCTAGGTTTAAAAAAAAAAAAAATTAACATTCTTATTACTAATTAAAAATATGCATTTATATCAGTGAAATCAGTTTCAATATATATTTAATAATGGCATGTTCTTTCCATGAGAGAGTTTTTACTTCAAAAATACAAATTAAAAATGACACAATCATAAACCCCAAATACCACATTCATGTTTAACAAGAAATAATTTTCCAATGATTTGCTTAGCAAAAAATAAAACAATATTGTAAACTGTCAAAAAAGAATGCAGTAACAGTTCCACTGGGAAGCAAAAATGACTTTCTCTTCTAATTAATAAGGCAATATCCATACAATATGAAATACATCTAGGAAGACTAATCAGAAAGATGTCATGATGAGGGTAAAAGGGCCTGTTTTCCTTCTTTCAAAATCGTGGTAAAACCACAAATGAAAGAAAATGAGGTAGCAAGGACAAAATGATTAAATCACTTTACCTCCTTTCCACTTTTTTTTAAAAATATATTTATTCCGTAAAATTTAGTATGTCCAGAAAGACTTACTATACTTATAAAGAATAATAAAACAAACACTGTGAACCTGGTTCCTAATTTTAAGAGTGCCTATTGATACTATTTGTGTTAATACTTTCTCCTCTAATTTTTTTTTTTATGGTGACATTTTAGGATTGGAGATAGACCAATGGTTTTCTACAAAAACAATATTTTATCTTGGGTAACATATTTAATATGTAATACATCAAAGAGAGTGAGGGGCGTGTTGCAAGGTATAACTAGATCTGATGGGGCAAGTGTCTGAAAAATAATTTGTCAGATTATTTTATTTTAAATTTCTGAATGTCCCAAAATTGAGATTTTTATTCATGATGCCAAATTTCATTGTTATGTCCTATTAGTTTACCCCAGAAAAAATACTCAGAATCAATTTTTTTCACTCCATAACTATTAAACGAATTATTTCCATATGTCAAGCACTGTTATTGATAGTATATAAAAGATAATCAACAAGAGAGACAAAGCACTTATCCTCATAAGTGTTAACATTCAAGTAGAGGAAAGCAAATGAATACTTAAAGTCCCAAAGAGACAATATTTCCAAAAAAAAAAAAATTAATGGAATGAATGCTTTTATATTGGTAGAGTTAATAAATAAAATATCAAACAAGACAATATTATATATAATCAAAATTTCCACCTTCCTCCTCTTGCTCTTGTTTTTTTCTTCATAGCATCTTTTTCATGTTAACTCAGTAAGAACAAATTCAATATACTGTGTTTTTTAATATAATTTATTGTCAAGTTGGCTAACATACAGTGTGCAAAGCGTGCTCTTGGTTTTGGGGGTAGATTCCCATGGTTTATCACTTACATACAACACCCAGTGCTCGTCCCAACTCAATATACTGTTAACATGAAAGAGCACTTTTCTCTTATAGACAAATTATATAATTTTTAAATAACCTCAGAACTCAGAAGAAATTCATTATGGGTAAACTGAGTCTGAACATTAACAGTTCTTTTACATTGATTTTCAGGAAAGTTGGTAAAGTCATCTAAATGAGATAATGTTTTATATGACTTGTAAGGACCATCTAGAGGAAAACGAAAATCTTCATTTACTCATGGATGTTGATGAGCCAATTTATCCTTCAGGAAATGATATTAGTATGTCCTCTCTATAAATCTTTATAGGTGATTTGGCATATATAAAAAAAAGTATATATTTCCTTATTGGTTACACTAGGCTATATTAAAATCAGCATCTCTAATCAATTGTTTAATCCAGAGAAAAAGAATGGGAAATATACTAAAACATCATCTCTGTTAAAAAAAAAAAATCAACATGAAAGGTAGTCCTCATCCAGTGCTCTCTTTATATAGAACAGCATTGATGCCTGGCAAATGATGGAATAATTAGGCCATCTGCTGGCAAGTGGTAAATAGGCAACCTTTATGTATTCAAACTGAACTAAAGCCACTTTGGTGGTACTTCAAGGCCTTAAGGAGTTAAGAGTAAGGAGTATTTTTTCTCCTTGCTGACATTAGTTAGTAATTGGTCACTTTAAATATTTTCATTCACAGTAATTTGACTTCATAACTTTAAACACTTCTAACTGAGGTAGAGGCTACAACAGCTGTTTGATTCTACTGATTGCATCATTTATATACGCAACTAATATTTACCAATGGTCTGCTATGTATAAGGCAGGGTTTTAAGCATAGCGATTTCCAAGAAAACTTCCTTATTCTCTCAGAACGAATACTCTAGATAAGCAAGTGTTAGCTAGTAAAATCTTAATAAAAAGTAATTTTCAGGGTGCCTGGGTGGTTCAGTTGGTTGAGTGTCCAACTCTCGATTTGTGCTCAGGTCCCGATCTCATGGTCATGAGATGGAGCTCCGTGTAGGGATCTAGGCTGCTTGGAGTTTGCTTGGGGTCCTCTCTCTTCCTCTCTCTGCCACTCCCCACGCTCACATGTGCTCTCTCTCTCTCTCTGTTTCTTTCTCTCTCTCTCAAAGTAAATAAATAAACTTAAAAAAATTAAGTGATTTTCCCTTAAAGAATGAGGAAACTGAACTGTGGTGTTTCATAGTCTACAGTAGATGTGACTGTATTTCAGTTTCGTTTCTAGCGGGGAAGACAAGGATTCTTGAATCTTTGTTCTGGAAAATGCTAACTTATTCTGTCAGCCAATGTCAACCAAATTGAATAAATGGTGCAAAATTCACTTCTGAGGATTCTTGGCCCTTGTAAATTTGGCTGACTCTGTTTTCAGTGATCTTCCCAAATTATAGTAATCCATGAAAATGACAAATCCCTAAAACTAGGGGTTTTTAAACCAGATTTTCCTTGAAGAAATAGCCACTGACTCTCTTTTCAATGTGAAGAAGAGAACAGGACATTCCAGCCTTGAGGATATCTGTATTAGGTCATCCTGAATATAATTCATCTCTGTTACTGCTAACCTTCTGCTAACACCACTGAACCTGTTCTCCAGGTAAATTGAGGACTTCAGTTTTCTGGGGACTTCAGTTTGGCACCATTCCTAGTATTATAGTCACACACACACACACACACACACACACACGCACACAACCAAACCATCCTTATAGGTTCATTTCTAGTTCATAAGATTCTGCAGCAGAAACTAATTATCTAATTAATACCCAAATTACCTAATTGATACTCAAATCACCCAGTTAATATCAACTCTGAAACAATTTCATTTTGTTGCTGTCAACATCTTTCTTCACAGGATTCTTTACACTCTAGTCCCTACTCCCGTTTTTCTCCATAGATTTAATTCACAAACAATGCATGTTTCAGCCATATAAGTTAATAAATCTCTTTTATTCATTCATTTAAATGACATTAAACTCACTGCAAATCTTTATTGTTTGATTGCAATACACTTGACTCTCTTTGGGCTTCAAAAACCAGTAGGACATGTCCACTGAGAGGAGAGGAAGAAGGTGATAGGACTCCCCCAAGAGGATTTGTCCCTCTAGCCACATTTGCATATTTAAAGGAGAAATATTTTCTAAAAGGTGCCAACTTCAAATATGTCCTGGACTGTGCCTGAAATAAAGACATTAAACCTATGGGGTTTTTATTTTTAGTGAATGAGTTACTGAAGCAGAAAAGATAACAGCCACCAGAGTTATCTTCTTAAAACAGAAATGTACAGCTTTCAATGTCCCTACATTGCCTATAAAAATGCAGGCAACTTTCTGTTGCAGTGGGCATGCATCCTGCCTGTTCTCCTTGCTGGCCCAAGGCATGGAAATAAGTAGACAAATTCTTCACAGCAAACCCTCTGGACTCAAAAAGAGTAAAAAAAAATCGTGTGCCAAATCAAGAGCATCTGGCCTGGTGATCATGGCTGCAGTGGCAGAGGTTGGGGAATGGTGGTGGAATTGCCTTGTGGAAAGAGCACACTGCCCTTAAAAACAGCCAGGGCAGAGCCTCAGGATGGTAATGCCAGAATCTGTCTCGTTTAGTGCAGTATAACAGAAAGAATCAGGAACCCTCATGTTCTAAGAACTAGGGACAATGATGCTTCTCTGGGTTGTAAATTCAAGAGTTGCCATGGTTAGGGTGTGACTTTTATTGGCTTTGTGGCTACTGGTCAATCTAAACTATGGGAAGAGGAGCCATATTGTTGAAACAATGTTTTACATCTTGCTAATTTCCCAATGCTTTGTACTGTTCTTGATATAATTCTGTTGTTAAATCATTGTGTGATTTTGGGTAAAACTCTCTATGCCTCCCTTTTTCGGTTGCATAGAAGTAATGGCAATACCTCTCTTAGAGTGGTTTTGAGAATAAAGTGAAGTAATGCATATGAATATATTTTATGTTCTTTACATTATTATACAAATGTAAAGTAGCAAGCATTGGAAAGCTGTTTTGCACTGCTAATTCATAAATGCCTCTGCATATTAATGTTTTAGTGACTAAAATAGAATACTAATTATCTTATTTATATATTCATCAAAATAAGTAACATAACTTATAAATATATATGTGTGTGTATGTATATATATACATACACACACATATATATATACACACACATATATATACATATATACACATACATACACACACCACCCATCATAAGACTGAATGTTATTTTCTGTTTGAACTGGAAAAATAAAATGTGGCCTATAAAGGTTTTAATGTTTTCTGATTTTTTCCACTTGCACAAAAGTTGCTTACCACTCATCTGTAAAAAGAGGTCCAAAGCCATTAGTGGGCCATTGAAGATCGTTACAAAATAACTTAGCTTTAGAATTTCATCTTGCTAAATTCCCTTCCCAAGTCTCACTACATCCCCATCTAGTATAGTCCCCCAGTTTTTGTCTGACCTATGTTCTGTTATTCTTCTGTGTCTTTGTACGTGTCAGTCTCTACTTTGGATTTCCTATTCCCATTATTTTATCTGTTTGATAAAAAATATTCTTGTCTTTCAAGACCCAGTTCATGTCACTTTGTCTGTGTACCTGGCTCCAAATTTTCCATAAGTACTGGAGCATCCTTTTCTATGTAGTCTTTCCTACCCCTGTTAAACATTAGCTGTTTAATTAACTGTTATAAATATTTAAGAAGAATGTTCTCATTTAAATTAAACTCTTAAAGGGTAAGAATATTTTTTATGGAAATCCCTCTATTCCTATGCCTAGCCTAGTGCCTAGCAACTAATTGCTAGCAAGTAATTGCTAACTAAATACATATAAGAAAGGAATTGTCTAATAACTCATTAAAAGTCTAAACCTGAGCCTCAATTTTACTTTTTCTTTCCTTTTGGTACAATTGCGGGGGGGTGCGGGTAGAGACAAGAAAAGACCACAGAGGAAGATGCTTGTCGCTGCCAGGTACTGAAAGGGCGGGCCTACGCCGGCCGACTCCATCTTGTTCTGTGTTCTCCACCTTGATTGACTATGTCCCCGACATGACCCCTTTTCCGGGAAAATCGCAGAAACCTCAGATCTCGCCTCCTCCCCTTGAGTAACCTCCCGCTCACCCGTTCAAACTTCCTGATCAAAACACGCCCAGCGACCTGCGTAACAGGACTCTGACCCTTCCCCAGCCAATCGGCCGAGCCACGACCCTTCCCCAGCCAATCGGCTGCCCCTAGATCCCTATAAAACCTTTGCGCTTTTGAAACTCGCTCTCTCTACCCGGTATCTCGCCGCTGCGTCGGTGCAGGTAGGGGATTGAGCTCGAGCTAGCTCGAATAAAGGCTCTTTTGCTTTTGCATCGGACTCGGCTCCCTGGTGGTCTTTGGGGATCACGAATTCTGGGCATAACAGTACACAGTATTCCAAAAAGTACTCTTGTGAAGGCAGAATAAGTAGATTTTCCCAGTACACAGAAAGGGCTTACTGAGAACTAAAGGACAGAGAAGTTGAAGAGTTTTCCTGGTTAGGATGCTTAATATTGGTCTTGAGGCTGTCAATCAATCTCAATGGGGTGGTCAACCAAGGCTAGAAAGAAAGGATCGATGAAGTTATTGACGTAGTGACTATTTCTAAGGTGGAGTCCATTAAGACACAAATATGATCCAGGGCGCCTGGTGACTCAGTTGATTAAGCTTCCGACTGCAGTTTAGGTCATGATCTCACAGTACATGGGTTTAAGCCCCGCTTTGGGATCTGTGCTGACAGCTCAGAGCCTGGAGCCTGCTTCAAATTCTGTGTCTCTGTCTCTCTCTTCCCCTCCCCAACTCACGCTCTGTCTTCTCTCTCTCTCTCTCTCTCTCTCTCTCTTTCTCTCAAAAATAAATAAGCATTAAAAAAAAAAAGAGAGACACACAAGTATAGTCCAAGCAGGTGGCCAGCTAGGGTATAGTTTGGAGAGGCAAACACTGCACACAGTGCTAAAAGGGAACACAGAAGGCTAACAGAGAGGTAACTTCTGCGGTAGAAGCAAACAAATTCTTGCAGGGAAGCAACAGCAGAATGTACAGATACCAGGTTGTGAAAGCAGGTAGAGGAGTGCAACAAAGCAATGTCCAAAGTTGCAAAAGTCAACAGACTTATTAGAACACAAAGATATCAGTATCTTAGAACATCTGAATCTGGAATTTAAAAATATTGTTGGGGTACTTGGGTGGCTCAGTGGGTTAAGCGTCTGACTCTTGGTTTCAGCTTGTCATGATCTCATGGTTCGGGAGCTCCAGCCCCGCATCAGGCTCTGCGCTGCTGGGCCAGTTTAAATAAAACAAAAAAATATTGTGGTAGGGGTGCCTGGCTGGCTAAGTCAGAAGGGCGTGTGACTCTTGATCTCCAAGTGGTGAGTTCAAGCCCCATGTTGGGTATAGAGAGGAGTAGAGAAAGAAAAATATTGACTACCTAGGCTAAAACTAAGTCTGTAAATATCCATGGCTAGAATATTTCACCAAATCTGGATAAAAAGGTATTTGTAATTAAATAATTCCTATCCTATCTTGCTATGTGCATGAGTTATAGTGAAGGCTAGTTAAGAGTTTAGCAAAACTATATTTAATTTATTCATAAGGTGTATAGATTTTTTTTAAATAATGGATTTAGAATTGAAGAACCAAGTTTCCATTTTATCAGGAAATAAACACTCAGTACAGGAGTGGGTGAAAAATTACACCATTCTGATGACTGCTCATACGGTCGACCACCTTTGATTCTTTCCAAGAAGAGACCTTTACACGGCAGTTAGTACACACCTGACACCGAACCTGATGGAATTTGCCTGCTTTTAGTCCACCTGGGCTTCAAAAGGATAGCAACTGCAGCACTGGCATTTAAACTTTTTTCTTTAAATAAGACTTTCAATGTTAAAATGCATAAGATAGCATATTATCCCAAATGGCCCCAGAGCAGGTTCTCCAGAGGCGGAACGCAAGGCAGGGACTTACCTTGGTGGCACACTTCAGAAGGAAAAACACTTTGAAAGATGACACAGGCCAGGAAGAGGAAAGGCGCTGAGCAAGGATGTGGTTTCTCATCGAGTCTAGAACTGGTCTAATCCACTGAGGGGAACGGGAGTCTGGCGTATACACTGCAGTTTGCCCAGCAGAGTTGTCCTGCCTTGAGAAGCAAGGGCTGGGCTCTTCTACCCCTTGTGTTCTACATATGTCTGACATTGGTCCTGTGAGGAGAGGAATATTGCAATCTCCCACGCATATCCAGGCCAAGGGCATTTCTCTGGAGATGAAAGCCCACTAATGCACACTTGTGGCACCTGCACCATGAGAGTGCAGCCCCGTGGAAACGATCAGGGCTGAGCAATCGAGAGCATCCACAACCAAAACCAGTGTATGTGTATCAAATGTAAAGAATCATTTCTACTTGAATATACTAACATCAATTCCGATGTAATTGCCCTTACTGTACTTTGCTCTTAATTTGGGCTTTCAACGAATATATATGTGACATATGGAGAGAGAGAGAGAGAGGGATAGAGAGGGGGAGAGAGATGAACACTTACTATGGATGTAAGTGGTAACATTTTACTGTTTAACTATGTTGCTATAACTTTATGACTTGGTTCTCAGCTTAATAAAATTGTTAATATAGGATTGTTGTTTCTGTTGGCTGGATTTATACTTTTTTTTCATTCTATAATGTGAAATGACTGTGTCCCCCCAGAAAACAGTTAAGACAGAATTAGAACCTTAGAATATGGTTCATTTAAAAAGCAAACCTCGGGGCGCCTGGGTGGCTCAGTCGGTTAAGCGTCCGACTTCAGCCAGGTCACGATCTCGCGGTCCGTGAGTTCGAGCCCCGCGTTGGGCTCTGGGCTGATGGCTCAGCGCCTGGAGCCTGCTTCCGATTCTGTGTCTCCCTTTCTCTCTGCCCCTCCCCCATTCATGCTCTGTCTCTCTCTGTCTCAAAAATAAATAAACATTAAAAAAAATTTTTTTTAAATAAAAAGCAAACCTCAACAATTTATTGAGAAACACCAACAAGGTTTGCATTTCCGGTACTCTTCTGTCCATTATCACTGTCAATGAATCTTATTTTACTTTATTTTTTTAATTTTTTTGTCACTTAATTTTGAACTGTATAACTGGAAGACTACAAAATGTCTTTTGTGTAACTCCAGCTCTTCTTACTAAAAAGTCTTTGTGATAAATGTCAAGAATGTAAAGCCAAACATTCATAAATTAGTGAATAACTATGTACTTTCTTTTAAAAAAATGTATTTGAGTATAGTTGACACATAATGTTAAATTAGTTTCAGATGAGCAGATGGAAACTTACAAACCGTCATGTTTCCATGTTGTTGGTGCAAGAAGTTTAAACTTAAATTATCGGAGAGACTATTTTCCCAAGTTTAATGATTTTGTGATTTTTTTAGCTTTATCCAGTTCTATTAGGTACGTTTTTATTTTAAGGAACCTCAAAATTCATATCCTGGAAGTAGGCAGGGTATAAATTATAAATAAGTTATCACACGATAGAATGAGGCCAGCTGAAGCCTCATACTCTTTCTGTTTTTTCCTTTAAAATCTGTAGAACTCTGAAAAATATTGGCTACCCTCATTGGAAACTAAATATTCTAAACATCTTCCACTCTTTCCTGAGCCAATGCTTATTTATTTTTCAGACTTCATAATTGTGTTTATTCAAATAACCCACACAGCTTTGTAAATCCAAAATGAAATGTTAGTTATAATGGTGAAAAAGGTAAGATATGTTTACTTCAGATTAGTTTCTGATTTCAGTTTAAAGAACAGTCTGGGAAAATAGCCACCTGTCACTTGGAGACACCCCAGTCATACATGCATGCATACATAACTATATATCTTCATAAAAACTTATAAAAACATATATAATCTCATAAATATATATAATATAATAAAAACATGTGTATAACCTTTATGTGTTTTCAGTATATGAACAGCTCTCTGAGATACATACGAGTTACAAAAATTATAAGGATACGTTAACTGCTCTGAAAAGAACTCACCATCCACGTATTTAACTAACCACAGTTATATAATGTAAAAGCACGAGAGAGAAATATTAAAAAATGGCACAAGAGAGAGGTTTGGGGGATAATGTATTCTGGGGAAAATCAGCATTAAGACGTTTTCATAGAGGTCATCATTTGCACTAAGCCTTAAAGTATGAGGTAAAGAAGAAAAGGCATAATAAGTAGAATGAGAGAAGACGTTGCAGTCAGCAGAAACCACCCTTGGATAATTTTATATGTGACCGATGTGGGTGGCCCAAAGAAGTTGAAGCATCAAGTTTCTTAAATTTCTGGGACCAAAATATTTCCTGGCATGTAAATACCAGGAACTAGTAAACAGTTGTCTTTTCTCAAAGTGCTGGCATCCAAATTATTTAGTTTCAACTTCTTTCAGAACTTGAATCTCCTTTTACCCAGTTTAAAATTCTGCAAGCTGCTCATGATTGATGTAGGTGGGGTCAGGTGCCTACCCGTTTACCAGGGGAAAGGTATGAGTCCTTGATGAAAAATCCTGTTGAGACTACATCCAATGGCAAATGGAAATATTTCCAAAGAAAACTGGAGGTGGTATATTTATAAGATATAACCAATAATTAGTGTAAGAGACACAAGCATGCAGTCCCCTATAAGGAGAAGCCAAGCTAGTGTAAATGTTCTCTTGTCCTGCATCTTTTCCTTGTCACATACCTTAGGAATGTGAAAGAATGTTGAGATAAGTAAGTTGCGTGTTTCATCTCTATTGTCTGTAATTCCCCACCTTGAGATATGCTTATAAGAAGTGTGTTAACTTCTGCAATTAGGAGAGGGCTAGAGCTACAGAAGCACCCCTCAACCAATGAGATCTAGAATTGTTCTTCCCCTTGACCATTGAGACCTAGAATTGTTCTTCTTTTCTGTTGGTTCCTTGATGCAAGGCTAGTGGAGAGGAAAGACATGATTCAGGTGATATATATAGATACATGCTAAACACTGACTGCCCTCCTTAATTTTCTTGTTGGGACCCATTTCCATCGATGCTCCAGGGAAACGCGTGATGATCAAACCAGTGATTTTGCCAAGTTCTTTGTTTCTTTCTTTCCTCTCACTGCCTTGAAAGAAACTGCTTCCCCAGATAGTTTTCCTATCTCCTGATGCCTAATACAATGTTTTATTACTTAGTGTGTTGGATTTGAAATGGACCTGCAGGGGCGCCTAGGTGTCTCAGTCCATTAAGCAAGCAACTCTTGATTTTGGATCAGTTCATGATCTCACAGTTCTGTGAGTTCAAGCCCCACATTGGGCTATGCACTGACAGTGCAGATCCTGCTTGGGATTCCCTCTCTCCCTCTCTTTCTGCCCCTCCCCCCCAATAAATAAATAAACTTAAAAAAAAAAAACCTAAATGAAGCACTATATTTGTACATGTCTTTTACTCTAATGCACGTTCACAATCTCAGAGCACTGTGGCTATATCATATGTCTGCTGGTATCTCCAGGGCCTATAGACAGCAGGAACTTAATAAACATTAATAAATGGATGGCTATTTTTAGAGTTTACCTCAGTATTTTTCCTTTGTCACACAATGTTAAGTGCCAAGATAAGACTATCAAAAAGCAGCCCTAAGCTTCTAAGGATAGAAGGTGATGAGAGAATTTATGTGTATGATAAACTTAAACGTAACATCATTATTTTAAAAACTGAAATAACTCCAATATTTTTTCCTTATGATTTTTTTTTAATTTTTTTTCAACATTTGTTTATTTTTGGGACAGAGAGAGACAGAGCATGAACGGGGGAGGGGCAGAGAGTGAAGGAGACACAGAATCGGAAACAGGCTCCAGGCTCTGAGCCATCAGCCCAGAGCCTGACAAGGGGCTCGAACTCATGGACCGCGAGATCGTGACCTGGCTGAAGTCGGATGCTTAACCGACTGCGCCACCCAGGTGCCCCTCCTTATGATTTTTTAAGTAATTATTTTAATTGAAGTATAATGCACATATAATGTTATATTAGTTTCAGGCATATAATGCATTAATGAAATAGCTCAGATTTTACTAACAAGATAAATTTTAAGAAAAACTCACCTGCATAACTTGTAATGATAAGATTTTCTTGTTATGTTAAGGCAAAGTGGCTCAAGAGATCTATGAGGCAAGAAGAGAAAACAGAGGAGAAAGTGATACGTATTATTAACTTATTCAGATCTGAAAATTAAAGGGTATAGCAATCTTTACAAAAAGGCCATCCTGTATATTTATGGACTCAGTATCTTCAGATATTTGTATCTATCATCTGCTAGTTTCCTTAAATATGCATTCTACCACCCCCAATGTTGCTTTAAAACATTCTAAGGAGAGAGAGCATGGCCATAGGTATTCCCACCATTTATTTTTAAGACATTCTTAACAAAGGAGGAACTGATCCAAATAGTATAAACATCGTTTATTAATAAGGTGGGAATTGATTACTTTGAACTTCATAGTGTCCATCATGTTTTCCTTATCTTTATAACAACATAAAGATTTATTTAAAACATCATTAGTTCAGCAGTTATTGACAATGTATTGAATTCTGATGCTGGACACTGAAGGGATTGTGGTGGTAAAGATGATATAGTCACTGTCTTCAAAATGCTCACAATATAGAAAGTTAAGTTCAGGGGCGCCTGGGTGGCGCAGTCGGTTAAGCGTCCGACTTCAGCCAGGTCACGATCTCGCGGTCCGTGAGTTCAAGCCCCACGTCAGGCTCTGGGCTGATGCCTCAGAGCCTGGAGCCTGTTTCCGATTCTGTGTCTCTCTCTCTCTCTGCCCCTCCCCCGTTCATGCTCTGTCTCTCTCTGTCCCAAAAATAAATAAACATTGAAAAAAAATAAAAAAAATAAACTTATTTTGAAAGTTAAGTTCATAAACACCTGTAATATAAGGCAGTGGACAATACAAAGAGGCCAAATATGGAAATTAATAGGCCACACTGTTCCAAGCACATCAGTGTTAAAGTTCAATTCATTTAAAAGGTTCATATCAGATTCACCATACACTCAATGGCAAAGGGCCTTTTCGTGGACATTTAAGGATTTTAACTGCTTGACATCAATTTCCAGTATTTACATGGATAGCACTGTGGTTTTCCATTTGAAATCTACCTTACCTCACTCTTAGTTCACATGCCTCTTGTGGGGCTGGGGCAGGTATTATGGAATGATTGGTGTAAGAAAAGTCATGTAACAAGCCAGAATCCATGCAATCCAATTCCAGATATTTTGTGTGGAAATATTGGGAAAGGACAATATTCTCACTAAAAGTATAAACAGTATGATGACATAAACCTGGAAATTCTGGGAATTGCCACTTAGATCCTTGGAACATTTAGCACAAGGAAAGCAGAACTGAGAAACAGAAAGCAAAGTAGGTCTCAATTCCATCATCTGAGCTGCTGGTTTTAGTCATCCTTGTCTCCTCCAGTTAAATGATCCAATTATACTCCCTTTTGCTATAGCCATTTTGAGTCAGGTTTCTGCCACTTGCAACCAAAAGAGTCCTGGCAAAGATAAGTGTAAGGGTAGACTGAGCCAGACAGGAAGAGCTATCTTATAAGGCAGTGAGAAATAAAGGGGAAAAAGTGAACCTACTCACTATCCCCGGCCCCTTACCAACATATAATTTCAATTCTGGAAAGCATATTTTGGCCAAAATACTTGGTGACATTCATGATAGTATTTCCTGGTCTGCTGGTTCAGAGTGCTGTCCAAGTAACAACATTCAATATTCATGAGCACGTAATGCTTGGACTATAACGTGATTGAGTAATTATAATTTCAATCTGGATGACATTTCTAATGCTACCACTGGTGTTTACGTTACTGTGCGCCAACCTCTTGAATTTTCATTCCTTGACTTTTTAAATCCATGATATTGGAAACAGTGGGACCAATCAAAAGCACAATAGTGCTGGGGAGTCATGCCTTCTGCCTGTTCTTTAACAATTCTTTTATGGACATCCATTTTCAGAAAATTTTCTTTCATATGGTTCAAAAATTCATGAGACTAAAATTTATGCTATGCTTACAAGGACAAATTCTAAATAGAGATTAAGAATAATGATTACATTCTTTTTGTGTGATTACTAAGAAAAATGAGTCGTTATAAATTTCAGTTAAGCCCTATGGCCTGCTGTGAAGTCAGATGCAAATTTCCTATTATAGTCATTTACTAATCCACATACACTAAAATCACCAGAACTATTACATGTTCTACTACTTTTAAAATATGGTTTTCTTTTACTCTATATTTCAGAATCTGCTAGAATATTTGAAAGACTTTTGTAAATTCTTATACAAGTTCTTATTTGAATAAGATATTTGTTTTAAATTTATATTATATGTAACAAAATTTCCTTAAGTTTGAAACATTTTTTTTCAAAATATCACTTCTTAAATAAAAGTATTTTGAATCTTTATCGTATAAGTAATACTATTTATTTTGACAATTATTTATTGAATTCCTACTACATGCCATCATTGATCTAGGTACTGGGTATACAGCAGTGAATCAGCCCTGCAAGGACTCTGTCCTCTTGTGGGAGAGACAGAATAAACAAGCAATCAGAAAAACACACAAGATAATTTCAGTGCTGTGGGGAAATGAAAATAGGGTTCTCTGACTGAAAATCAAGTGAAGGTGCACTTTCGAGGAGGTGACATTAGATCAGAGAACCAAATTTTTGTTATGCAAGGTTATGGACTAAATTTTGTCTCCCAAAATTCATACATTGAAGTCTTAACCCTATTACGTCAGAATGTGACTATATTTGGAGAAAAGGTCTTTAAAGGGTAATTAAGTTTAAATGAGGCCCTTAGAGTGGGTTCTAATCCAATAGGACTATAGTCCTTACAAGTAGAGGACATTAGGATATAGACACAAAGAGAAAAGACTGTGGAGATCCAGGGAGAAGAAAGCCATCTACAAGGCAACAAGAAAGGCACTAGAACAACCCACTGCCATCTTGATTTCAGATATTTCAATTGCTTAAGCCAGTCTGTGGTATTTTGTTATCACAGCCATAGCAAACATATACATGCTGCTATGTCTTGGGAGTATTTTAGAAGTAGGAATATCTGTCATTACAACCCACAATCCTAAATTTCTGCCTACCCTCAATTTCCAATTGTAATCAAGTACATTAAAAATAGAAATACATAGTTATTCACAAATATTCACATTCATTGAATCCAATAGCCTCAAGCTCCAAATCTTTAAAGGACCAAAGTAGGATTGTAGCTTTTTTGTCATAACCACCCTCTGGTGGAGATATTAATGAATGAAGCAGTGAATAAAAGTCATAAAGCATGTGGTAAAATAAAAGACAAGGGTCAAAATATGTTTCCTAAATTTTTGAAAAATTTGCAAAAATACCAAACTACAATGCAATATCAATTACTAATACTAAACTTTATCTCTATGTCATGTTTGAGGTATTAGGATCAGCAGAGATATGTTGAAATGGGGAGAATTAAAAACAAAATAGCTGCAATGAGAAAAGAAATCCTCCCTTTATGCATTCCTACACATGTATATAGCTGTGCTGGAGAAGTGGAGAAGACAGATGTACTTTCTATTTATCTTGCAACACAGTCATGTGTGTAGCTGTTTTAATTAGTCAGAACTTCTGGATTACAAGTGACAGAACCTGAAACTGATTTAATCGAAGTAAATCAGTTGATAATTCATTAATTGGTATAACCATGAAGAATAGAGGGAGAAATGGTCTTTCTAAAATGAGAGCCAGGGATTCAAACACCATATAGCCTCTGTTCACCCATTCATCATATGAATGTGGGGTTTTACATTTTCATACAGCAGAGAACTTGTCCTTAAAAAGCATTGGGGTTTACTCCATATGTGTTCATAATCAGACACAAGAAAAGAATCTTCCCCACCAGTTTTCATTGTAAATAATATTGGGAATGACTCATATTAGATTGACTTGGTCACATACCCATTCTTGAACCAGTCATTGATACAGGAGATACCAATGACTCAGGGTTAACCATAGGTTTACCTTTACAGTCAGGAAGGTAAGTCTGTTGCCACAGGGAGAATTGGGAGAGGGGTGAGTAGACAAAACTGTTTAACTCCATCCCTCAGCAGCTGTGAACAACAAGGAGCCATGACCATCACCTGAAGTTTCCAGCAAATTTAACACACTGGTAAATACACAAAGATCAAGAACACCAGCTACAGTGGTTTGTCAATAACAATGATGGTTCCACAATAAGTTTGTAAGTGTATCTTGAAAAATGAATGAATGAACTAATGAATAAAATAAAACAAGAGTTAGATTTGGGTAAGAGACTATTAATACAGAGTGATGCTGAATTGAAGTTTAGAAACTGAAATTTTTCCAATTAAAGTATTTTAATAAAAAGCTTTTTAAAGAGTTTTATCATGACATGGACATTAAAAAATGATCCAACTTTTTAGATTCTTAAGTTTAGAAATTTTGACAGAAAGCCAAAAATTAAAATAAAATTGATTTCAATGGGTGAAAATTGCCCCCCCCTCCTTTTTTTTGTATATTACTTTGTGGGTTGTTGGATTTTGTTATTGTTAAACAATAACACAGGAAAAAAGAAACATTACCAGAACAAAAAAAATGTGTTTGCAAAATACTTCTGAATCCACCCCCTTCACACATAACCATCATGTGTTAAGCTTATAATCTCTCTGATACATTTTAACCTCTAATATCTATAATACCTAACATCTGTGCTAGAATAGCAAGTATAAAATATATCTAAAGGTCTCATTTCATTATTCTATAATGTTTTCCAAACCAAGTCATATGCTAAAATAACTATTGATTATTAAAACAATTATCTCACATGACTCATGATATAGAGGATTTTCTTTAAAGATGCAGAGGACACACTGTCTAATCTCAAAGTAATGGTAACCCAGATGGCAAAGAATGGTAAACCTGAAGGAGAATCACTTCACTAAGGAACCTGAAGATGATCTCTTAATCATAGTTCTCTCATTTTACAAATGAAAGAACTGCAAATTTCTGCAAATGAGGACACATGATATATAAGAAGCCAAATGCAATCATGTGAGTATAATTGTGCCAGGGTCATATAAGAATCCAAATGCAGTGAACGATTAGAAATTAAAATTTCGGGGAACCTGGGTGGCTCAGTTGGTTAAGCATCCAACTTGAGCTCAGGTCATGATCTCACAGCTCTGAGTTTGAAGCCTGCGTCAGGCTGTGTGCAATAAGCACAGCACTTTTGTTCCTAGGTCTCCCTCTCTACTCATCCCCTGCTTGCACTCTCTCCCTTTCTCTCTCTCAAAAATAAATAAACTTTGAGGCACTTGGGTGGCTCAGTCGGTTAAGCATCTGACTTCAGCTGAGGTCATGATCTCACAGTCCATGAATTCAAGCTCTACATCTGTCCTTTTGCTGACAGCCTGGAGCCTGCTTCCGATTCTGTGTCTCCCTCTCTCTCTGCCCCTCCTCCACTCATGCTCTGTCTTTCTCTGTTTTTCAAAAATAAATAAATGTTTAAAAAAATTTAATAAATAAATAAATGTTTAAAAAAGAAATTAAAATTTCAAACTCCCAATTAAATGCTAGGACCACTTACCCCACCACGCCAACATTCATGATGAACAAAGTCTTCCTTATGAAAAATATAATGTTACTGAAGGACATAAGCATTTGTGAGGACAAAGAGCAAATTTAATGCATGTAATTTAAGTGATGAGGAAAGTTGGGGCACCTGGTTGAGCCTGGTTGAGTCCATCAGTTGAGTGTCTGACTCTTGATCTGGCTCAGGTCAAGATCTCAAGGCTCGTGAGTTTGAGCTTCTCATTGGGCTGTGGGCTGACAGCAGGGAGACTGCTTGGGATTCTCTGTCTCCCCTCTCTCTCTGCCCCTCTCCTGTTTGTGCATGCGTGTTCTCTCTCTCTCTCTCAAAATAAATAAATAAACCTTTAAAAAAGTTTAAGTGGTAAGGAAAGTCAAGATAATTGAAAGATCATCATGAAAAAAACTTAGTTGCAAAAGGTTCACATGCTTATTTTAAATATCCCAAATGCCAAGTCCCTACCACTTTAGATAAGAAAAAGGAAAACAAAGAGAGAAAAATCATTAGAGTTGAGGACATTGTGATCATTTTTAATAATCAAATTTCACCAGAATAAGTTCTTTTAACAAAGTTTCCTCTTTTCTTTTCCACAAATACTTTGTATTAAAATTGTTTCCATTTAACCCAAATGTATTTCTTGACCAAAACTTTTATAAAGAATATTTTTAATGTTTATTTATTTATTTTGAGAGAGACAGAGACAGCATGAGTAGGGAGAATCCCAAGCAGGCTCCATATTGTCAGCGCAGAGCCCTGTATGGGTCTTGAACTCACAAGACCGTGAGATCATGACCTGAGCCAACACGAAGTTGAATGCTCAACCTACTGAGGCACCCAGACTCCCCTCAACCAAAATTTTTAAAAAGGAAAAAGATATTATTTACAAACAGGAATGACAATATAACTTGTAAATACAACCTTCCCCTGCTTTCTCATTGCCTTACTATGGCCCGGATCTGGAAGAATCGGTTTTCATTCTTAAATGTCTTAATGAGGAGGTCCTGAGTTTCTACAAATCCACAGAATCCCTGCTCTGGACTGCATTCTTTTTGACTAACTTTCAGCTAAATAGAGTAGTGCACTGACTGTCCATAGCTATCAATCAGACAAGTTCCGCACACCCGGCTGGCCTTTGACAAGACACATATCCATGGAGGCACTGAATGCTTGCCCTCCTTACGGCCTGATGACCCACAGAGTACTGAGGAAATATTTTGCTAGACTACAGATTCTTTCACTAAAATTATTCAAATCCAATACACTCTAATCTTCCAAGTTTTAGAAAGCCTTTCCAGAAATACAGTGTATCCAACAATAAATTTAAAATATACATTTGTTAATAATAAACACTGAAATGTATTTCATACTGTCTGTGTGACAGGTATCATTCTCAGTGTGTAACATGTTTAACTCATTCAATGAGCAGCACAGTATGGGAATCAAGAGCCTGACCCAGAAGCCAGAATGCCTGATTCAAATCATATGTCTGTCACTTGCTACCAGTATGGCTTTGGATAAATTACCTCCTTTCCTAAATAGGATTAATAATAGTAGTATTTGCCCTATAGTGTTGTTATAAAGATTAAAGGAGTTAATCCTTTTAAAGTACCTTGAATATCTCTTGGACCATAGTAAGTACTATGTGAGTATATTAAATGGAATTACAATTTTAAGTAAGTTTAAGTTCTGTTATTTTATCCATCTTATAGATGAAGAAGCTGAGGTAAATATACTCAAATAGCTTGATCAAGGCTGCATAGCTGGTAAGTTGTGGGACTGCACTTCACTAAATTTGGTGTCCTATTTTGTGTGTGATCTCAGAAGGGGGTGGAGTAAAATAAATAATATTTTTAAATGGCTAAGAATTTTTTCAAATATCAAATTAGGCATCTAGTTAACTAGATGTCAACTAGCTAAAAAGTTAAACACAAACAAACTGAAACAAATCATAGATAAATTACTGAAAATAAAAGGTAGAGGAAGCAATATTCAAAGAATATGAAGAAAAATAATACACATATATAGGGGAACAATAATAAGAGCAACTAGTGACTTCCAATCACACAATTCAAATAAAATAAAAATAAAAAGGTATGTATAAACTTTTAAAATAAAAATGTCAATAGAGAATTCTATATTTCAGTGAAAATATCCATCACGTACGTAGATAAGACATACATATTTTTCAAATAAACAAAAGTGAAAGGATGCATACCAGAAGATTTGCACTTCAAGAAATTTTAATAGCTATTCTTCATGCTGAAGAAAAAGGATACCATATGAAAACCTTTATACCAAAAGAATAAAGAGCACCAAAAATGAAAATCTTCAAATAAATAGAAAATTATTTTCTATTTTTCTTTTTTTTTTATTTATCCTAAGAGAGAAGGAGAGTGTGAGAGGAGAGGGAGGGAGAGAGGGGCAGAGAGAGGGAGAGACAGAATCCCAAATAGGCTCTGTGCTGCCAGTGCAGAGCCCAACATGGGGTTCCAACTCACAAACCCATCTGATCATGACCTGTGCCAAGATCAAGAGTCAGACACCCAACCAACTGAGCCGCCCAGACGCCCCAGGTTTTCTTTTTTCTTTTTAATTTAAAATATACAATTGACTATTTAAAGTAAGTATAATAACAATGCAAAATTCTTCATCAAAAGAAAACAAAGATTAAAATGGAAGACAAAATAAAGATAAATGGAAAACAACTTCATGAAATGATAGGCATATTTAAAATTCGATGAATTGATCATTCCACATGAAAGGCAAAGATTGTCTCACTATATATAAATGAAAATTGCAGCTATATGTTTTTTTACAAGACTTGCATTTAGTTTTAAAAATATGGCAAATGATATATGACACAAACACTAATCCTAAAAAAGCTGAAGTGACTACATTAATATAAGATAAACCATAAACAGAGTGTCATAGAATTTTGCAGAGAAGAGAGAACTTTTATCATGATAAAAAGTTCATTTAATCAGAACACATAGCCTTCTGGGGTGCCTGGGTGGCTCAGTTGGTTAAGGAGGCAACTTTGGCTCAGATCATGATCTCGTGGTTTGTGAGTTCAAGCCCTGTGTTGGGCTCTGTGCTGACAACTCAGAGCCTGGAGCCTGATTTGGATTTTGTGTATCCCTCTCTCCCTGCCCCTCCCCCACTTAGGTTCTGTCTCTTTCTTTCTCTCTCAAAAATAAACATTAAAAATTTAAAGAAAAAAATAACCTTCCAAAATGTTTATATAATTTTTATATTGCCAGTAACCAACTGAAATTTAATGATAATAACATCACTTTATAATACTGACAAAAACTTAGAATATTTGGAGATACTTTAACAAAATAGGTGGTGAAAACTTCTATATAGAAAAACAGAGACATTGTTTAAGGGAAACTAAAGTTAAATCCTAAATAAAGAGAGATACACTATGGTTATGGATTGGATGACAATATTGTAAAGTTGTCCATTTTCTAAAAATTGACCTATTGATACAAAGAAATCCCATTCAAAATTCCAACAGTCTTTTATGTAGAAATTGATGAGTTGATTCTCAAATAAAAATGGAAATGCTTAGAATACCTGTAAAAATCTTGAAAAAGAACAACAGAAGAGAATGTAAACTGCCTGATTTCAAGGCTCACTATAAACCTTCAATAATTGGGAACTGTGGAACTGGCAAAAGAAGACATTTAGATGAATGTAACAAAATAGAGAGAACAAAAGTAGATCTTCACTTATAAGGTCAATTGATTTTCAGCAATGGCACTAAGGCAATAAAAACGGGAAATGGAAAGTCTTCTCATTAAATGAAGCAGAAAAAACTGGATACTTTCTATGGAAAAAGATCCAAGAAAACCAAAATAAATACATAAACTGCGTGGTGCATACATACATAAAATGGAATATCACTTACTAAAGAAAGGAAAACTACTGCAACATGTCATAACAGGGATGGATTTCAAATATAATGTCCCACATGGAAGAAATCATTTATAAGAAAATCTTGAAAAGGCTTAATTATAAGCATAGAAAATAGGTCATTGGTTGCAAAGGCTGGACATAGCAGAAGGTATTATCAGCAAAAAGAAGTATAATGGAATTCTCTGAGGTAATGGAAAATTTCTATATCCAGAATGTGGTAATTTTTAAATAATAGCATCATTTGTGAAAAAAATAGAACTATATACAAAATAAGGTGAATTTTACTTTATATAAATTGCACTTCAGAACACGTGACTAAAAAATCGATTTGGAGTACCTTTTTCACATGACCTCACAATGTCTTGTTTATTGAGTGGACTCTACTACCCGCTAGAGTGTGGTTGACTGGACTAAGTCTAGAGAAATTACCATTACCTGATCTCCTTAGAAACTAGAATTTACACTGTATGCAACCAATCCTTTGTCAGATGAGGTATTTTTGGAAAGAGTTGTTCATTCTGTCCCTATAGTTGTTGACTGACAAATGTTAACCAAACTGCTGTACTTTTATTCTGATTTATTCATTAAGATTTACCTGGTCAGCTATTTGTGTTATCTTAATAGTAAAATCATAATACCTATTCAGTGACACCATTGATTGTTTGCAAATTGACTGTCATTCTAAGAGAAAGAAGTAGCTACCACAGATGCAAGCTGATTTGAACATATACACTTTCAACATTAGGCTAGTGTAGCAGGGATACTAAGGTTTAATTCTTGTTAATTGAAATACCCTAATTCATAGGCATGAAGGAGTTATGGGAGTGAATCCTGTATGTTGTTCAAAAGAAGAAGGAAACAGAATGGAGCTGGCCATAAAATGTTTATTTAAATTTTTAAAGTTTATTTATTTATTTTGAGAGAGAGAGAGAAGGAGGAACAGAAAGAGAGAGAGAGAGAGAGAGAGAGAGAGAGAGAATCCCAAGCAGGCTCCACATTGTCAATGGAAAACCCAAGCTGGGACTCCATTCCACATACCGTGGGACCATGACCTGAACCGAAATCAAGAATTGGCCTCTTAACTGAGAGCCATGCAGGCACCCCAAAAATATTCATTTATATTCAATATGGGCAGTGGTTGAATAATCTTAAACAATGGTAATTTTTTTTTATTTGCAGAACAGGTAAGCAATGTTGGTGACAGTTTGAGAAGACATGAATTTAAATAATAACAGCCTGTCACCTCTCTCCCCACACACCCAACCACGCTTGCTATTAATTAGACTTGATCTATCTATTAAGAAACTGGTTATGAGAAGTGTGCAGAGAGAGGAGTGGAATATTAAATTATAAATACTTAGTATGATAAGGATATTTGGGAAGGGAAAAACAGGAATATTAACAACAACCATAACAATAATACCAACTTTTTGTTGGCATTTTGAGTGTCTATTGATCAAATGTTAGAAAAGGAGAATGAGAGATTCGGCTATACCCACACACTGTTGAGCATTAAGTGATTATACTGTAAGAATTTAAAATGCTGGCTGGGGGAGGGAGGAGAGTTTAATGGTGTTAAGTGCAAAGTAGTAATTGATTTCAACTACTCTGTAAGGCAGAAAAGATGTTTTCTAACAAAATAGGTTTAAAAACCTCTGCCATTTTCAGAGTTTACTGAATACACCACTAGACCGACAAGTTCGCCACCACCATCATCATCCTTATAAAAGGATATTGTTGTATGTCATATTTACTTAGGCAGAGATAAAGCATGGGGAAGCTATTTTATGAATTAAAAGCAGTGATTAAAGAATTAGGTCTCTAAAGCTAGACACTCATGCATAGATTTGAATGGGACAAGAATGGCATGAAACATGCCATAGTGGATGCAGAATGAATCGGTGACCATAACCTTAGTTAAGGCTATCAACACTTCATTAGCAAGCAGGGACTAGAAGCTGATACTAAAAATAAGTGTCAAGAACTATAACGGGTTTAAAACTTTACTTGTAAGCAAACAGGCCAGCCTGCCACATTTTCACAGATGCTGGCCAAAGATATGAGACTACTAGGTCAAAGACAAAGGACTTATTACTCATGGAACAGCAAACAGCAAGAATTTCCTGTTTGTATTATGGTCTCTTGCCCCTCAATTCCCACAGGGATGATGCAGAGCAGCCCAGGTGCATCTTATACACTTGGTGGATTTATGTCACAGCTGTGAAATCCTAAATTTATGAATCCTCGGTCTTTTCGAATATAATATACATTGGCCAGGAAGTCTGCCCAATTTTTGTCCAAAGGGAGACATTATTTTTTATTATACTTAGAAGACAACAAACCCTGCCCTCTGCTCCAAACAGAGGAAGAAAAACCCTGCCCTCTGCTCTATCTTCAATGGCTATTTACTATAGAAATATCCTTGAACTTATAGTTACAGATGTCCATTAATGTAAGAGACCCATGGAGAGAATGTCACTCAATATTAAGTGTATTTATGGAAACAAATATAAATGCTTGATAAAGCTGCCTCTTATATTTCACTGTATGTAAATATGTACAATAACCTAAGTGACATTTTTATTATGAAATATAGACAAGGTCATTTCCAAAATAGTAGTTTTGCCATCTTCATAAAGTACTATATTGCAGGAACACATTAAGAATAAAGAACAGCAACAGGGTGCCTGGGTGGCTCAGTGGGTAAGCATCCAACTCTTGATCTTAGCTCAGGTCTTGAGTTCAGGTCATGAGTTCAAGCCCCTTGGTGGGCTCCACAATGGGCATGAAGCCTATTAAAAAAAAAAAAAAAGAATAAAGAACAGCATTGCCTCAGGTGTCCATGTGGATTGGTTTCTGGAATTAGAGATGATTAGTGAGATCACAGTAATATGGATATCCTAGTAAACCACAGTGCAGATTTGAGCTAATTGTCTCAAAGTTTTAGGAGTAAACAATAGAGGTTTTGAAAAAATGTTCTGGCGAATCATTCATATTCATTAATTCTACACACATTTATCTACTGGTGACAGTCACTAATATAGGTGCTAGATACAGAATCAAGTGAGGTAGACAGCCCTTGTTTTCATCAATCAAGTGTTTTAGAGAAAGAAGACAGTATGCAAATAAACTAATTAATATCTTAATTTGCTATAGTGTTAATCCTTGAAGATAAGAGAGGATAATAGCATAAACGTTTTGGTGCTGATCATGGCTCTGCCCATGTGCCACCCTCAGTGGCCGAGGAGGAACATAGAGAGACATACCAGAGATATAGACCACAGCTCCTTCTTGCTCACATGCTCTGTGGGGAGCAGGGCCAGCCGGCCAGCTGACCCATTTCCACATAGGGTCTCATTTTGTTTTATTTTGTTTTGTTTCTTTTCAAATTTTTATTTAAATTCTAGTTAGTTAACATACAGTGCAATATTGGTTTCAGGAGTAGAATTCAGCAGTTCATCTCTTACATTGCCTAGTGCTCATCATAACAAGTGCCCTGCTAATACCATTACCCATCTAGCCTATCCCCCACCCACCACCCATCAACCCTCAGTTGGTTCTCAATTTTTAAAAGTATTTTATGTTTTTTCCCTCTCTCTTTGTTTTCTTTCTCCCCCCTCCTATATGTTCATCTGTTTTGTTTCCTATATCCCCCATTATGAGTGAAATCATATAGCATTTGTCTTTCTCTGACTTATTTTGCTTAGCACAAAACATTCTAGTTCCATCCAAGTTGTTGCAAATGACAAGATTTCAATTTTTTGATGGCTGAGTAATATTCCATTGTATAGATATACATTCATCAGTTGATGGACATTTGGGCTCTTTCTATAGTTTGGCAATTGTTGATAATGCTGCTATGAACATCAGGGTGCATGTACCCCTTTGAATATGTATTTCTGTACCTTTTGGGTAAATACCTAGTAGTTCAATTACTGGATCATAGGGTAGTTCTATTTTTAACTTTTTGAGGAACCTCCATACTGTCCTCCAGAGTGACTAAATCAGTTTGCATTCTCACCAACAGTGCAAGAAGGTTTCCCTTTCTTTGCATCCTTGCCAACATCTGTTGTTTCTTGTGTTGTTAATTTTACCCATTCTTACAGGTGTGAGGTAGTATCTCATCTTGGTTTTGATTCGTATTTTCCTGATGATGAATGATGTTGAGCATCTTTTCATGTATCTGTTAGCCAGCTGGATGTCCTCTTTGGAAAAGTGTCTATTCATACGTTTTGTCCGTTTCTTAACTGGATTATCTATTTTTGGGGTGTTGAGTTTGATAAGTTCTTTATAGATTTATAGATTCTAACCCTGTGTCCAATATATCATTTGCAAATATCTTCTGTCTCATTCTGTAGACTGCCTTTTGGTTTTGCTGATTGTCTCCTTCTTTGTGCAGAATCTTTTTATCTTGATGAAGTCCCAATAGGTCATTTTTGCTTTTGTTTCCCTTGCCTCCAGCGACGTGTCTAGTAAGAAGTTGAGATGGCCAAGGTCAAAGAGGTTGCTGCCTGTGTCCTATTCTAGGATTTTGGTGGTTTCTGTCTTACACTGAGTTCTTTTATTCTTTTTGAATTTATTTCTGTGTATGGTGTAAGAAAGAGGTCCAGCTTCATTCTTCTGCATGTTGCTGCTCAGTTTTTCCAGCACCATTTTTTGAAGAGATTGTCTTTTTTCCATTAGAGAGTCTTTCCTGCTTTGCTGAAGATTAGTTGACCATATAGCTGTGGGTCCATTTCTGGATTTTCTATTCTTTTTCATTGATCTGTGTGTCTGTTTTTGTGCTGGTACAATATTGTCTTGATGACTACAGTTTTATAATAAAGTTCATAGTCCAGAATCATAGTTCCTCCAGCTTTGCTTTGCTTTTTTAGGATTGCTTTGGTTATTTGTTGTTGTGGTGGTGGTGGTTCCATACAAATTTTAGGATTGTTTGTTCTAGCTCTGTGAAAAATGCTGGTGGTATTTTGATGGGCATTGCATTAAATGCATAGATTGCTACGGGTAGTATCAACATTTTAACAATATATATTCTTCCAATCCATGAGCATGGAATGTTTTTCCATTTTTTTGCATCCTCATCAGTTTCCTTCATAAGTGTTCTATAGTTTTCAGTGCACAGATCTTTTACTTTTTTGGTTAGGTTTATTCCCAGGTATCTTATGGTTTTTGGTGTGATTGCAAATGGGATCTATCCCTTGAATTCTTTTTCTGCTGCTTCATTATGGATGTACAGAAATGCAACAGATTTCTGTACATTGATTTTATATCCTGTGACTTTGCTGAATTAGTGTATTGGTTCTAGCAATTTTTTGGTGGGTTTTTATCAAGACGAGATATTTTACTTTGTCAAATGCCTTTTCTGCATATATTGAGAGGATCATATTTTTCTAATCCTTTCTTTTATTAATGTGGTGTATCATGTTGATTAATTTGCAAATATTGAACCACGCCTGCAGCCCAGGAATAAATCCCACTTGAACGTGGTGAGTAATTCTTTTATTGTACTACTGGATTTGATTTGTTAGTATCTTGTTGAGAATTTTTGCATCCATGTTCATCAGGGATATTGGCCTGTAATTCTTCTTTTTGGTGGTGTCTTTGTCTGGTTTTGGAATCAAGGTATCTAGGGGCTCTCACTCTTGGCCATAAGGGCCTCTTCTTCCTAAGACTCTGATGGAGGTAGTTGTCCTAGTCTGCCAGGCCTGCCTGATACATGATGTGCAGACTAAATGCCCAATTCCTATTGTTAAGTTTTAATGTAGAATCACAGCTGCAGTTATATATATATATATATATATATATATATACACACATATATATACATGTGTACATACATGTATATATATGTATGTGTATGTATATGTTTATATATATATAATCAGCACTTGGTTAGTTGTAAATAAAGTGCATGCTATTTTATTTTCTGTTCTGTATAAAATATATTTTAAAAAAGCAGTGAGTAGGGGCAACTGGGTGGCTTAGTTGGTTGAGCATCTGACTTCAGCTCAGGTCATGAACTCACGGTTTGTGAGTTCAAGCCCCTCATCAGGCTCTGTGCTGACAGCTCAGAGCCTGGAGCCTGCTTAGGATTCTGTGTCTCCCTCTCTCTCAGCCCTTCCCCTGCTCATGCTCTGTCTCTCTCTGTCTCTCAAAAATAAATAAATGTTAAAAAAAATTTTAAGCAGTTACCATTTTTATTATAATGATCATAGATGGGAAGACTTGAAATCTGAGAAAAATTCAACTGTGAAAATATCTACAAGAGAGCTTTCTGGCAAAAGTAACAGCACTCTAAAGGTCTTGACCTGTGATAACCTCTGAGTATTCAAGGAAGAGCAAGATGGCTGGAGAGGAGTAGAAAATAAGAATGGTCAAAAATAATGTCAGAGCAGGGGGTGTTAGAGTATAGTAAGGATCCCAGTTTTATGGACTTGAGTTATTTTCTATCTGTTAAGAAAACCCTTTTCCTTTCTTATAATAACAGAATCCCTCTTTTCTATGGAACTTTCTGTCTCTCTAGGCTAAAAGCTTATACACATGACCCAGACCAGCACAATATATAATCCTCTAGTTATAGTAAGTGGTTTAAGATAGACACATTATCTAAACCAGGCCACTCAGAGTCCCTATCTTGGGACTTCAACTATGGAGTTATTATGAGAAATAATCAGAGACATATAAATTTATATCAAAAGAGAAGATGGTCTCTGATAATATTCAAGACTTAGAATCTAAACATGTTGGGGGCGCCTCGGTGGCTCAGTCGGTTAAGCATCCAACATTGGCTCAGGTCATGATCTCACAGTTCGTGGGTTCAAGCCCCACGTCGGGGTCTGTGCTGACAGCTCAGAGCCTGGAGCCTGCTTCAGATTCTGTGTCTCCCTCTCTCTGCCTCTCCCCTGTTCACGCTCTGTGTCTGTCTCAAGAATAAATACACATTTTTAAAAAATAGAATCTAACCATGTTGTATATCAGAGAGCCACAGGCAGCTATATACACCAGCAACTACTATATATTGATTAAGTAGGTTTATTTGAATTTAGTAATTTGCACCCGAAAAAGTCTTTGTTAATTTGCCCATGAATACTTACCCAGCCCCAAAGTTTCCCTTTACTCTTGCCTTAATGTTTAGGTAGAATAATCCAGGAAGTACCCAGAAAGTGCCCCTTTGCCACAGTTGCTGACTTCTCCAAAATATAGTTCCAACACTGAAAGATCAGCTTGTACTGCTTCTGAGATTAACCTGATAATTCTCCAGTCTCCATAGAATACAGAGCGGATCCTTTCCCTTCAGGGTAATTCACATCCATGTGAAATAAATGCCAAGGTTGGTCTGGACTTCTAAAGTTATAGTCTTGAGAAACGCATGTGTTTTATTTCACTAACATAGAACTTTTTTGGTATAAATCTGTTGCAAAGATGACTCCATTCTCATGTTAACTGCCTCATGTTTGATTCTCAGTTGAACCACCATTCCACTGCTCTTGCCTCATACAACTCATAAATTGTACGTCAAAATTCTTCCTTACCTTTCTTACCATGTGGCCCTGGTCATAACTATCCCATTCATACCCTCATAAATGGCAATGGCATAATTAACACCAGTGTGATATTGTCTTCTAAGTTTGTGTCTCCAGATCTATCTTCTGTGCTAATGTATAGGAGCAGATATCCAGTAACTCACTCCATTTCTTTACCTGGATACCTGAAACTTAGCTCAACACTCAACGGGTGTCATAATCATAACACACACTATGCCATAATCTCCTTCACTTCCTACATTTTATTCATTATATTTTTAAATAACTTTACTGTTTCAATCTTTGCAACCATCAAACTAGTCCATCCAATTCTGATATTTTTACTTGAATTTCTGAGGTGTCATCCTAATTGCCCTCCATGAAATTATTTTTCCTCTTCCAATTGCCATTTCATATTCCAAAAAAAAATTTGTTTTATCTCAATCTAATCATTCCAATCTCATGCCTGAAAAAAACTAAGAAGTAGAGTCTCATCCATTTTCAAATAAAGACTGAGCACTCTCTATGAGGACCTCTGCAGTCCATCTCTTGCCTTCTTGTCTGCCCACATCTCAGATCATTCTTGTTTCCCATATTTCCTCTGCACACATTCTTCCTACTGGCTACAATCCAGAAACCTGCTTCATCTTTGCAGTTGTAAATTATGGCATCCGATTGTTGTTCTTCCTCTGTACTTTCAATATATGTGCTCATTCTTTTCCTATACAATAATTGGGTGAATATTTTTTGTTGGATTTATTTTTTAAAGCAAGATATGGTAAAGAATGTGCTTCGTAAGTAAGGAAGGGCAGAATTAGAATTGAGGCTTAAAACTTTGTCTTCATAGATATGATAATTATTCTTAGTGACAGGAAGATGCCAATAATTACACTTGCCTCTAACATCTTTACTAGGATGAGTAAGATAGAGCCTGCTGGACTCCCTTAATAAAAGCATTGCAAAGAGTAAAAAACTTGACAATCGCTGATGTACATCACTAAATCTGTTCTGGCATAGATTTTTATTATTGTGTCCTTAATATTTTTCAGACCTGAGCCTATAAATCTTGTTGGGAGTCTTCTTAATTCCTTTAATAGATGGGTCGAGATTTAAAAGATTCTTCTAATATGTAAGATAATTTGGAGGGAAATCTGTGATAGCATTAAATGCAAGATTAAATGCAATCTTCAGGATTTACTAGGTTATAATAAGAAGCCTCTGGCTACTGCTATTAAAAAAACATGATTTTCCTGGAGTAACCTGGAAGAGAAAATGTCAGGTTTATTATAGACAAGGAAACGGATTGTTATTTTCTCCTTTCTCCCTACCTTGTGGAGTAGACTACTGTCTCTACATCCTTTTTGGACAGCTGGCTTTTTCTCCAGCTACTAGTTCAAATCTTACCTAGTCTTCTTTCACCATAATTTTATTGCATGAAAAAGTGAGGTTTAGGGGCGCCTGGGTGGCTCAGTCAGTTAAGCGTCCGACTTCGGCGCAGGTCATGATCTCACGGTCCGTGGGTTCGAGCCCCACATCAGGCTCTGTGCTGACAGCTCAGAGCCTGGAGCCTGTTTCAGATTCTGTGTCTCCCTCTCTCTGACCCTCCCCCATTCATGCTCTGTCTCTCTCTGTCTCAAAAATAAACATTAAAAAAAAGAAAAAAGTGAGGTTTAATGCTTTAAATGCCATAGTCATTAGACCAGAAAAATTCTCAACAAGAAATCTAGTTCCTGTATCCCTCTGTGGAAAAAAATCTCAGGTAATGTTGCTGTGCACAATGAAATTCCAAAGGCAGACTACTTAAAATTAATGCAGGAAACATGATTCAAATCAATTCTTTAGCTTCACTCAATTTCTTAATATCGATGCATAATTAATTTCATTCTATGTGCAAAGGAGACTCCATCTCAGTTCTAATGTTTTATATAATACCATCCATATACATTTTTCTTTGAACACACCGACTTGGAAAATAAGCAGAAAACATCCTAATAGTCTTGCTTCTCTCAAAACACAGAATACTTTCTCTATATATTCACATATCCTCAGACCACTCTTCTTTGTTAAAAGTCAATGGATAGATACAATTAGGAAATTTAGAAGAAACAATGTGTGGGTAATGTTCAAGAACAGAATAAGAATTCAAAAATGCCTATGGACTGTATATCAGAAAGAAAAGAAAAAGAGAGAAGGAGGAGGGAGGGTTGAGGAAAAGAGAAAAGAAAGAAAAAAGAAAAAAGAGGGGACAGGAGCAAGGGAGGAGGAAAGGAAGAAGAAAAAAGAGAAAGATGTTTCCCTTTCACATCCGTGGTTTCTATGGGAGTGACCAGTGATGATCCCTGATAATAGAAATTCTTTAACATGACATGTGTTACTAAATGTTACTTTTAGATAAATCTGTTCTGCTCTTGGTCACCAATAAAGAGGAATAAAGTAAGAGAAAACAAATCCCATTAGTGAGAAAATAAAGCGGAAATATTCTACACTATTTCTCTGAGCCATTAAATATTTCTTAAAAATATTCTCTAAATCCAGATTTGATTAAAGTTTATCTTCAGAAACTGATGATTTCTTAATTTTTTTTTTTTTTTACCACTGAAAATACTGTATTGGAAATGCAATCCTTCTTTGGATGCATTTTTACAGAATACTGAGATTTTTAAGACCCTTCTTAGTAGCTAGCTGGAAAGAGAAACGATAACCCTGGACTTTCTCCAAACATCCACATATCATTCCCCACTCCTGGACCTGGAAATAGTTTTTATAGCCTTGAAAAAAACGTCAGAAACATCTTCTGTTGGATTTAAAGGCAGGCTTCATGGTCATGTGAAAGAGGATTAGGAGAGCTGTGGGAAAGAGCAGGGCTGCAATGTGCTTCAAAAGCTGCCACTGTTAAAGATGAGTCATGGCTGTGGGTTAGTCAAGCTGAGGCAGGGCGAAGTTTTGTGCAGACAGGGTTCAGCCTTGAAGGATTTATAAAATAAAAAATAAATTAAATAAATCCATTGCCATAACATAGACTCCATGCCAGGTTTAAAGAAAGGAAAGAATGTTTTAAGGACTGTGTCAGCTTCGTTGGGAAAAAAAATAGAAACGTGTATTTTTTTTAAGTGATTGTGAGTCATCTATGAAAAAAAAAAAAGTAATAACTGCCTTAATGACAAATAACATTCCTTGAGCTTTCTCTAGACAGCAAAACTTCAGTTATCAGTTGCAGCCAGTGAAACAGCAGAAACCTCTGATAACAATCTGGGTGGAACTTCCTTTATTTTTGATTTGAACTCTATGGGACAGTTAACGTTGTGCCTTTAGCAGAATCTTAGTAGGAAATTGGCCATTTGCTTTTCCCCAAAGCGTTCCAGGATTCCTTCCAGAAAAAGTAGGCAAGAGAATCAGTACCCTTACCACTGCGGCTTTGATTCTCCTCCAGCCTCACCCCTCCCCCAACTTTGACAATCTTGTCAAAGGCATTTTGGGGACAGACAGACCGAAGAAATAAGGAGCAGGCTTGCCTCTGAGACTTTTGGTCTTCTAGTGCCATCTATTGCTGCTCTGATTTTCGACATTCACAGCCAATCTTTTAAAAGCCTAAGCAACTCAGGACTTTTTTTGTCTTAAGTGATTAAGTGAAATATTAAAAAAAACACAGAGTCAGTCGATTCTCATTTCATGTGGAGGGATTTCCAGCAATGTTTTTCTGCTGCATAAAATGAAGAGAACAATCATTCACGATCTTGGTGTATAGTGGGACTAAAATAGGGTAATCCCAGTTCTGTTTTGTTTCTTCTTTTTTTTTTTTCCAACATTTATTTATTTTTGGGACAGAGAGAGACAGAGCATGAACGGCGGAGGGGCAGAGAGAGAAGGAGACACAGAATCGGAAACAGGCTCCAGGCTCCAAGCCATCAGCCCAGAGCCTGACGCGGGGCTTGAACTCACGGACCGCGAGATCGTGACCTGGCTGAAGTCGGACGCTCAACCGACTGCGCCACCCAGGCGCCCCTGTTTTGTTTTGTTTCTGAAAACCTCTTTAGATCTGGGTTATCAGGGTAATTACATCAATTCTCTAATCTGAGAGGATCAATCTTTAAAATTAAAAATGATTACATCCATATTGGCTCTTCTAAAGTATCTAAGAATATTGGCGAGGGCAAATATGGAAATAATAGTTTCTTATTTTTCCATTAAAAGTGAATTTTTATCCAAATTGCCTAAAATATTGCCTAAAACTTTGTTGCAAATAAATTCCTCTCTCCCTTCTTGCCTATAGCAGTTGTGCTAGCACCAGTATTTTATTTATTTATTGGAAAATAAAGAGAAAAATGGACTTGAATGACCATCTGATGCTTTTGATTCTTTAGGAGGTGATTCTGTGGGGCAAGAAACCCCTCCTACCTTGGTGTGATAATATTTTCAATTCTAAATTGTAAGATCATTTTCCTTGCATGGACAAAGAGCACTGATTTAAAAATCTAGGTTTTAAGAGCAAAATGTGGAAATTCCATTCCCTTTCTGGCTTGACCTGCCAATTAAACATTAAAATAAAGTGAGCCTCCCGTGTGGAATACGTGTGTTCAAAAGATAGCTTACTGGAGATGTAATTCTTGACCCTGACTCAACACTGTTTTGACAGCATATTCCGATCATGTCAAAACCGGCTGTGATCCTGACTGTTGATCAGCAACCAAAGTCAGAGGAATCCATGGCTATTCTAAAGATGACAAGAGAAGCAAAATAGATCCTTGTTTTTAAAAACATTACGCTCCCACGGTCTAGATTTTTTGCTTGCCTTTTGCTTGTGTTGTTTTTCTTTTTTCTTAAAGTGCCGGCTGAGAGAAATGCACATAGGGTTCCCACAAAGAACATATAGAGTGAACACAGAGGTGAACAAATTACTAGTCAAAAATGATTTTTAAGAATAATAATAAGTATTTTTAGGCATCTGATAGGTCAGTTTGCCTATGTGTGACACAGAGAGAGACAGACAGACAGAGAGAAGGCATGTTCTTAGTATCCTCCCATTATATCATCCAAGTAATTAAGACTGCCTTGAGTTGCTAAATATAGCAACCTTCTCTCCAATTCCCTTCTTTCTTTTTGTTTACTTCAAACTTGTTACAAGAAAATGTGACATTCTTGCTCAGAATCCGATACTTAAAATCTGTTTCCCTAACCCAGGAATAAAAACATTAAAGAGACAACCATTTATAGCTGTGCCCTAGAGAAAGGTTAACAAGATGAAGACCAAGAAGGGACAATTGTTTAGAAGTAATGGCTGTCTATTATGCTGCTGTGGCAGAGGATAAAACACTGCAAAATGCACATGGTTTTATTAAACACCTCTGCAAAAAGAAGCTAGACTATGAAGGGAAAATGACTCAGCCAGAGGTAGCATTAATTGCTCAACAGTTTTATTACAGAACCAGAAGAGGGCACTCGTCTCCTACTAATGATAGCAAACTTGAAACAAATGGCAATTGATGGGAGGTTTCTTCAAATAAATGAAAACAAGAGACTCGCTTCTAATGTATTATCATAAAAAAGTTATCCAGCATATTTTAATGATAAATTATGAACTGAATATTTTATAACATCAGATAAAAACCAAAAATATGCAATTACACTTGTATCACTTTTGTGCTAGCTTAAGACATTAAGCTAATTCACTTTTTTTTTTTTACCTATTGCCATCCTTTTCTATGGCTTCATATTGAAATAAAGATATAGGAATGATGCAACTTCCTTGTACTTTTTTTTTGTTTTTCTCATCTGATTAAAAGCAAAAGGAAAGGCATGACTAATTTCAAAATTAACTACCACAGTAAACAGTTTGGCTAAAGATAGTTTTTAGGACATTCCCCAAGTAATTCTCTTTCTCTCTCTCTCTCTCAATCTCTCTCTCTCTCTCTCACTCCCTTTCTCTCCCTTCTCTCACTCTCTCTCGTTCTCTCTTTCTCTCTCAAAGTAGATAGGTAGGTAAATACATATAAGTAGATAGATGCACACATGTATGTATACATGTTTACATACATGTTTACGTAATTGTACATATATGTGCACACAATTATATACATACAAAAATATGTACTGTTGTAAAACATTACTAAGACATACTAAAGCATTACTAATATTAAATGCAATAAAAAGACAAAATTCTATTTTTTCTAAGAAAACATATTTCACATACCTTATCTCTTTAGGTTCTCACCATAATTCTTGCAACTAGGATTTTAATCCCCCCTAATTTTACAAGTAATCTGAGCATTGGTTGTCATGACCTAAGGCATTCAAAACTCTGAAAAGTGAAAGAAATGCAGTATAATGGAAAAAGAAAGACAAGAAAAATATGTCAGCTATGTACCCAACAGGAAATAAATGGAAGCCTCAAATCAGAACAACTCAAAGGTATTTATTTACAAAGAGTCTAATTACAAATGAATGGATAATACAAATGGAAACCAATAGGTATAGTGCAGAAAATCTGGGCACCAGGAAATCTCTAAGGAGTTACCAGAATAGAGGAGGAATCTTTACAAGAAGCTACTTTGAGGGAACATAAATAAAGAGACTCCAGTTAGAGAAACAAGGGAATAGAATAAATATCCTGATTCCTGTTTGTCTCTCTCTGATCTTTTTAAGGCTGTCATTCAACATTAACTTAACTGAAGCTCTGGTGTTTGTCCTTTTTTTTTTTTTTAATGGATATCAATCTCCCAGAGTTAAGAGCAGAAGAGTGAAGAGTAGACCTTGTATAACCCAGCACAATGTTGTTTATCAAATGCCTTGAGTATGCCAGGAACATTGTTGGACACTTTCGTTAATGTTACGTGACTTCACTCTTAAAACAACCCTGCGAGGCTAATAACATTAGTGCCCTTTTTGCAGAAGTGAAAACTGTGACAAATACATTATCTATTTGGTTCAGGGTCATGTGTCTAATGAGTCAGAGAAGAGGCTTTTAAATTAAATCTGTTTAACATAAAAGCCCTTTTAAAATTATTATTAGGGGTCAGACTTGGAATTAAGATCATTTGTAAATCCTACCTCGATTATTAACTAACTGTATAAACTTGAGCAGGTCACTTAGCTTCTAAAAGCCGTAACTTCATTTGTGCCATCCAGTCATTACTATGCACCTTACAGAATTTTTTGGTGAGGTTTAATTTAAGCAGCATAGGTAAAGACAACTAAAATGTTATGTACCCCAGAATAAATAAGGATTATTTACAGTCGAATAAAAATGTAGTACAGTGCTATTATTGCATCCAATTTTAATCCAAAACCAGAAATAATTTGAGTTAATGTCATTATTATGGGGATGGAGCCAGTGAGAACCCATCCCAATGGCAACAGTGGATTGACAGAAAAAAATTGGATAGGTTAATGAAACTAAGTTATAGAGGAACTTGCAGCCCTACTTTGCTCCATGGGATATCAACATGTATTCTTAATCATCCATAAATTTGTTCCAAAGAAACACTGATTTTGTTACTTTTATTTGATGTATAATTTAATGCCATAAAAAACCGAGAACACAATTTAGTGGACTATATTGTTATTTAAGAATAAATAATTCTTATGAAGATATTTTACAGTGAGGAAAGGGAGTATTAAAAGAACTAGGTTATTATTAAGCAGAGAGGCTTGAGAAAGATACACTTTATATATATATATATATATATATATATATATATAGACACACATATAGGGGTGCCTGGCTGGCTCAGAGTAGCATATAACTCTTGATCTCATGGATGTGAATTAGAATCCTAAATTGGGTGTAGAGATTAAAGAAATAAAAAGAGGGGCGCCTGGGTGGCGCAGTCAGTTAAGCGTCCGACTTCAACCAGGTCACGATCTCGCGGTCCGTGGGTTCGAGCCCCGCGTCGGGCTCTGGGCTGATGGCTCAGAGCCTGGAGCCTGTTTCCGATTCTGTGTCTCCCTCTCTCTCTGCCCCTCCCCTGTTCATGCTCTGTCTCTCTCTGTCCCAAAAATAAATTTAAAAAAAAGTTGAAAAAAAATAAAGAAATAAAAAGATTGAATAAAGAAATTAAATATATATGTATTTATATATATATAAGTATAAATATATATATATTATATAAGAGAGAGAGAGGGAGGGAGGGAGAGAGGGAGAGAGACTCCCATTTCCAACCATGATGAGTAATTAGACACAGACTTAACTTCTCTCAAAAAAATTAGAATACTTGACAAATGTGTTTATACACATTATGCAATAACCAGCACATTTCTGTGACTTTTGAAAAAAAGGAAATAAATAATATGAATCCCATAGTTGCCCCAGTAATTTGTATGGAAGCAACTCTAAGTGTAGGCACAGGGAGAGAAAATCCAAACACAACTTGTTTCTGGACATGCTGCATTGAAGCGAATGAGATCAGAGTCAGGAATGCTGAGTGACCTAGAATTTCCAAAGTACTATTCTGGAAATAAAAAAAAAAAAATCATGCAGAAAAAGTGTCCAGAAATATGTACTAGGTCACACAGGCATAGAAATTCCAAAAAATCAGGAAATAGTGACCAGAAATTATAAACTGAACAATTGACAGAGCTCACATGGGGTAGGGAAATCAAATATTCTACAGGTTGTATATATGCTTGCCAAGACAAAGCCCAATAACCACTAAAAAAAAAAATAACAAAATCAAGACACCTAATGAGAAAACATTTACGAAGTGCAACGTCGTAAACAAACATTAAATTTGTTTAATAAAACAAATTACTTGATATGTCAAGATGCAGTTTTAGTTAAGATGACTGTAACAAACTACCATGGAATGGGCACCTTACAAATAACAAATTTATTTCTCATAGTATTGCAGGCTGGAAACATGATGAGAAGCCTCTTCCAGCTTCACAAGGCAGAAAGAGAGCCAGCCAGTTCTCTGCCTCTTCCTATAAGGGCACTAATCCCATTCATGAGGGTGCCACCCTCATGATCTAATTATTTCCCAAAGGCCCCAATCTGCAAATACCATCACACTGGGGATTAGATTTCAATACATGAATTTTGGAGATTCATAAATCTTCAAGTCATAACAAGCAGAAAAATTCAATCAATAAACAAAAGGAAACCTGGGTGATATTTGGGTTACTGATGACTGAACTAGCAAGCGAGCACAATTAGTAAGCCTGCCTTAGAGTAAATGATAAACAAATTTCTTCATGTGGAAGATAAATGATAAAAGACAGAAACCTGGATCTACATAAAGGAAAGATGGGTGCCAAGAAAGGTCATTATGTCGGTAAATATAAAAGTAGAAAATCTTCTTTCTCGTTTTCTCATGTCCTTAACAGAAAACTAAATACTTAAAGTAAATTAATAACATTATATTACAGGGTTTGTAATGTATGTAGAAGTAAAATAGATGACAAAAATAGAACAAAACATGGAAAGGAGAAATGGAAGCATACTGTTGTTAATTTCTTACTATAAATGAAACAATATGCCATGACCTGAAGGCACACTGTGATAAGTAAAGATGCATATTGTAAACATTAGAACAACCACTTAAAATATAAGAAAGAGTACTTAGAAGACATGAGCAGACATTTCTCCAAAGAGGACATACAGATGGTCAACAGACACATGAAAGGATGCTCAACATCACTCATCATCAGGGAAAAGCAAATCAAAACTACAATGAGATAATCAACCTCACTCCTGTCAGGATCGCTAAAATAAAAAAGACAAGAAATAAGTTTTGGTAAGGATGTAGAGAAAAAGGAACCCTCATGCACTGTGGGAATGCAAACTGGTGCAGCCACTATGGAAAATAGTGCAGAGGTTTCTCAAAAAAATTAAAAATAGAACTATACTATGATCCAGTAAATGCACTACCAGGTATTTACCCAAAGAATACAAAAACACTAATTTGAAAAGCTATGTGCACCTCTAGGTTTGTTGAAGCATTATTTACAATAGCCAGATTACGAAAGCAGTTCAAGTGTCCATCAAAAGATGAATGGATAAAGAATACGGGATGTATATATAGACAATGGAATTTATTCAGCCATAAAAAAGAATGAAATCTTTCCATTTGCAACAACATGGATAGAGCTGGAGTATTATGCTAAGTGAAATAAGTTAGCTGGAGAAAGAAAAATATCATATGATCTTACTTATATGTGGAATTTAAGAAACAAAATAAACGAACAAAGGAAAAAAGAGAGACTCAAACCAGGAAATGGACTCTTAACTATAGAGAACAAACGGATGTTTAACAGATGGGAGGTAGGTGAGGAGATGGGTGAAATAGGTGATGGAGATTAAAGAGTACACTTATCATGACGAACAGTGAGTAACGTATAGAACTGTTGGGGCGCCTGGGTGGCTCAGTTGGTTAAGCGTCCTACTTTGGCTCAGGTCATGATCTCATGGTTTGTGAGTTTGAGCCCCACATTGGGCTCTGTGCTGGCAGCTCAGAGCCTGTAGCCTCCTTCAGATTCTGTGACTCCCTCTCTCTCTGCCCCTGCCCCACTCACACTCAGTCTCTCTCTGTCTCTCAAAAACTAAATAAACATTAAAAATTTTAAATATATATATGTGTATATATATATGAGTATAGTTGATAAATAGTGGATATAAAATGGAATAGGAAAAAAGTCTAAAAAGGGGGAAAAAAGACTAAGAACGAAACAAAAGGATAATAGGTGGTGATACCAAGATGGGAGAGTTAAACACAACCATACTGATAATAACAGGAAAAGTATGTGCTTCAAACCAGTTAAAATGCAGAGACTGTCCTACTGGATGATAAACAAGAACTAGTTATATGCTGTCTACAAGATTTAGACACTGATCAGTAAAGATAAAGACACTGATCAGTAAAAAGTAAAAGGATAGGAAAGATATACTGTGTAAGCTCCTCGATAAGAAAGCTGGAATGGCTATATATTACTATCAGACAAAATATACTTCAGAAAAAGGAATATTACCAGTGATAAAAAGGAACAATTCACAGGGATAAAAGGTCAATTCATCAAGTATATATAACTATCCTAAATGTGTATACAACAATAATGGAGTTTCAAATTACATGAAGCAAAACTGATGAACTGAATGGGAAATAGAACAATTAACAAATGCAATTTGTATTTCAACATTCCTTCTCAGAAACTGATAGAAAAATTGTATAGGAAATCAGGAATTAGAATTGTATAGGAAATCAGTCAATTTTACTTATTTTGTTCATTCACAAAACTCCATTCAACAGTAGAATACAAATACTTTTCAAGTGCATATAAAAAAAATCAAGTAAAGCACGATTTCCCATAGTTGCTGCCTAATTTTAAATATTATATTTAAATTCAACAATTATGAAAAGGAATAAAATTTGAGGACTTAAACTTATAGATTTAAATACTTAATATAAACCTACAGTAATACAGTGTGGTGTTGTCATAAAGATAGCTATGTAGATCAATAAAGCAGAACTGATTCTCCAAAAACAGACCCTCATAACATATGGTTAAATGATTTTTGACACAGGCATCTCAACAAAGTTTGGTAGAACAACTGGGTATTCCTTTGGAAGAGAATAAACCTCACCCTCACTTAACATCATGCACAAAAATTCAGTTGAAATGTATCATAGGCCTGAATGTAGCAGGAAAATTATAAACTTTCTAGAAGAAAATATATTTAAAAATGACTTCTGAGCAAAATTTTCTTAGGAGTACACAAAAAACAAAAACCGTAAACGAAATAATTTATACATAGTATTTCATAAAAATGAACATCTTTTACTCTGAAAAAAAACCACACTGGGAACATTCTTGTACATACCTTTGTATTAATATGGATGTTTTTAAGTTTTGTTATACCTAGAAATATAATTTTGACATTAAGTGTGCAAATATTCAGGCTCAATGAGTAGTATTGAGAAAGTTATCCAAAGTTGTTGCTGCAAATAACATACCCAGACATAAATGAGTTCCAATTATTCCACATTATCGCCAACATTTAATACCATTTAAATTTTTTTCATGTTAGCTATTCAGGTAAATGTAATGGTATCATAATGTGTGCGTGCGTGTGTGTGTGTGTGTGTGTGTTTTAATTTACATATAGTGAAATGCAATGTTCTTAAGTATATAATTCTATGAGTTTTGATAAATATGCAAGCCTGTGTAATTAACATCCTAATCATGATATTAAACATTTGCATTACCACAAAAGTTACTGCCTACCTCTTTCCAAACAATCTATACCCTCTGAAGCAGTACTTTAAAAAAAATAGTATTTTACCATAGATTAGTTTTACTTATTCCAGAACATCATATAAATGGAAACATAAAGTATACAGTCTTTTAGATCTAGGTATCTTTTTGCTCAGCAGAATAATTTGAGACTCATCCACAATGTCACGTATTCCAGAACTTCATTCATTTTATTGCTCAACAGGGTTCTATTCAGGAATATGTTTTATACCTTCTCCGTTCACCTGTTTATAGTCATTTGGGTTATTCCTAGATTGGGGATTATGAAAAAACTGCTGTAAATATTTTTGTACAATTCATTTTGTGAATAGATGCTTTATTTTTTTTTCTTGAATAAATACCTGGGAGCAGAATTGTTGTATCATTAGACACATGTCTAACTTTGTAAGAAACTGCAAAACGTTTTTCAAATAGATTATGCCACCTCACACTCCTGTCAGCAACATATGAAAGTTCTAGGTGCTCCAAATCCTTGCCAACACAGGTTTCCCTCGCTATCCCAAAGTAAAAGCATTCTTATGAAGCCTTTCATAAGCCAAAATGACATAATGACATAAAGAAGTAGTTACCATCAATGTATAAGGAAAAAAATGTGAGTGTTCCCTGACCTAGAAAATCATCTCTTTTTGGCTTTTCTGTTACCTTGGGACACATCTTGCTAATAGATCTACAACATAAATCAACATAAGGCACAGATGCTCACAGACCAGTTCAAAGCTATGGCGCTTGATAGCTGAGATGCTGAGTGTAGTTCCTGGAGAAGGGACTTGACACAGCCTCCATGGTGGCTCCCTGCAAAACGAACACCCAACAGTATTTTTGCCTTTCACCTTTCTTGTAGAAGCAAAAATCCTCTTTGGGTTTCTTTTGCTTAGGAAAAACAAGGTACTAATGTAGGTCTTTCCTAAAAGCAAAATGGCATAATGCAAACTTTCAAAAAAAGTGAGGGATACCTATATTTGGTGTTATCACTCTTTTTCATTTACTCATTTTTGCAGGTATGAAAATACATGCATCGTGGTATTGATTTGCATTTCCCTGATGAGTAATAATGTTCATCATCTTTTCACATTTTTAGCCACTGATTATTTTCATTAAAGTGTTTGGTCAAGCCTTTCCCACTTCTTAATGGTATTGTTTATCTTTGCATTATTGATTTGTGGAAGTTCTACACATATTCTGAATACAAAGCCTTTGTCAGATATAATTAATGGAAATATTTCTCCCTTTCAAGTTTCTTAACAGTGTCTTTGATGAGAAGTTTTGAGTTTTAGTTCTAAATTTAGTTCTAAATTCCACTTTGTCCTTTTTTATGGTTATGCTTTTTATGTACTAACTGTAAAATCTTTACTTATCCCCGAGGTCACCAAGACAATATCTTATTTTGTTTTCTTTTAGAAGCATTACAGCTGTAACTCTTAGACATATGTTTAGGACACATCTTGATTTGACTTGATGTAGACTATGAGATAGATCACGAGCTGAATATTTCTTCTTTTCATTTGCACAGTTATTTTAGCATCATTTGTTGGAAATACTTTCAAAACTCCATTGAATCTTTAGGATATCTTTCTTAAAACTCAATTGTCCATTTAGATTTGGGTCTATTTCTGGCCACTATATGTCCATCCTTAGGCCAATACTATACTGGTTTGATTATTGTAGTATTATGGCAAACATCAAATACTGACAGTGTGAATTCCTCAAATTTGTTCTATTTCAAGATTGTTTTCATTCCTTTAGGGCCATTACATTTCCACTTCATTAGAATTAACTACCACTGACTGCAGTGATCATTAGTTCTGACAGAACAAGCATTCGTACTTGCTCCCTGGACACAATAAAATGATTGCACTTCCTGGTTCCTAGCAGTTGAATGGAGTTCTAAATCTAAATCCAATCCATAACTTTAGAGTGGAAGGCATGCTGGCACTTCTGGCCTGAACACTTAATTAGCAAGTGGAGACCTTCAAAATCTACCTCATTTCCTTCTGACATAGTTACCGACTGCATATCAGTTGATAGCAGCTCCCTCAGCCTGAGTCCCAAACTGGCTATGATGACCAGAGACTTCTTGACAATGAACATGTTATGGGGAAAAACAAATAAACCCTTACTATGTTAAGTGAGTCACATTTGGGGGTTGTTTGTTACCACAGTGTTATGTGTTCAATCCAGGCTAAGCTTCTTTGCCAACCCTCATCAATATTTATCCTCCACACAGATTTCACATATCAATGATTTATAAAATTCTGGAAAATTATTTCCATTAATATATGTTCAAAGAAAATAAAGTATTATAATTAAAATCTGCCTAAATCTGTATTTCCCTAACTATGTTCTGTAAAACATTAGTCCTAGAATATATTTGTAGATATTCCTCATAAAAGCATCCAATGTTGGGGCACCTGGGTGACTCAATCAGTTGAACGTTGACTCCTGATTTCAACTCAGACCACGATCCCAGGGTCATGGGATGGAGTCCCGTGTTGGGCTCAGCATGGAGCCTGCATAAGAAAAGAAAAAAAAAGACCCTTGTATTTTTTCAATGTGCCAACACTCACAATCTAATTCAATGAACATTTGTGGCACATACATCACATGGTTGAAATGGTGCTAGGTCCTGGGACTTAAAAAAAAAAAAGCCCTGAAATACTTCTCAATAAAATAAAGGAAGATAGATAAGTATTAACTGATGTATCCTAACCCTTGTATCTATGGTGCAAGTGGAGTTACATTGACTGGAATATAGCAGATCCCTCTGGTTTGTTCTTCTTTTATGTTCTGTTAGACCTCTAAGCCTGTCTCAGACACTTCCAGGAAATTCAGTGTCACATGATTTCTCCATCAGTCATCACCTGGTATGAACGTCCTGAATGAGAGTGTGATTTGTTTGCCCAGGTGTTGTTTCCAAGTGGTCCCCAAAACTTCAGGTGTTGAGGTGCCAAATGAAATGGCATTTGGAATTTCTCAAACTGCCCAGAAATAGAATTCTCTCTTCCTTGACTTTGTAGTATATTGTCCCCTACACCCTGGAGCAAAACTTGCCACTTAAATCCTGGGCTTCCCCCCTGGCCATCTTCATCTCCAATCGTGGAAACTGGCATAGCTCTTTTCTCCACAGTGCTCGCTACTAGTCACTGCAACTGGGTAGAGGATAAATGCCATGTGTTTATGTGTTTGTTTTGTTTTTCATTTTTATAGATTTCAGGTACCAAATGTAAGATGTCCTCAGCAAGCTCTATTTCTCCAGTGAAAGCACTCATACAAATAAATGACCAGGTGGCCTGGGCTTCCTCATCCTCATCAGACACTATAAATGTCTGAATCTCTGAGGAGTCGGAGCTTGAATGACTGTCAACAAGTAAATAAATAAGAGGGGCTGGGATGGATCATCCATCTTTATCTTACCCAGAGTTCCAGAGATACGTGTATACCTGAAGATAAGTATCTAAGGACAAATGTTAAGTATAGCCTCTCATATCTGCTACATCAGGGTCAATGTCATTGCAAAGGAGGAGTAAGTTGGGAAAAGAGAGGGAATTCTAGATTGTGTTGTAATTACCATCTTCCTATGTTTTCAAGTGACCATTGTGAGAAAGGTTGTACCACAAGTAAGAGGGATTTTTGTGGGATAACAACACACAATAGTAAGTTGCAAACATCTTTCATCACGATAGATATAGATCTGATTCATCACTTTGAATGACTATTAATATTCTTTTATGTGAAATAATCACATTGATCATTCCTAATGACAAATATTTCACTTTTTAATATTTTGCTATGATAAAAATAAATATAACCAAATAAAACATTTATAAAGTGCCTATCCACTTTGTCCATATTTTTATTCATATTTGAATGTAATGAAGTTTCAAAGACAGGGTTGATTATCTTGTCGAGATACAATCTCATAATTTCAAAATTGTTTTGCAGGGTAATTACTAACTATGCTTTTGGAAAATATCATACTATTAATATTAATTTTTAAACTTCATTGAAAATTTTAGAGTGAAATGAACTTTGCTTTCTTTACCCACACTAACAAAAATATAAAACCGTTTTTGAGAAAATCACTGAAATTCTAGATTAAAATATCAGTATTTCTACTATAAATTAGGGTTTTGGGGGCACCCGGGAGCCTCAGTTGGTCAAGTTTCCCACTCTTGATTTTGGCTCAGGTCATGATCTCCCAGTTATGAGATACAGTCCGGAGTAGGGCTCCATGGCCAGCATGGAATCTGCTTGGGATTCTCTCTCTCTCTTTCTCTCTGTGCCCCTCCCCCCACTCATGCATGGGGACACATGTGCACGTGCATGAGCTCTCTCTCTCTCTCTCTCTCTCTCTCGCTCTCAAAAAAAAAAAAGGAAAAGACAAATAAACTAGGATTTTAACCAATAAAATATAATGGACTTAATTTGTGATTTGCCTTCAGAATTTGAAAATGCTTTATTTTCACTTGTTCCTTAGACTTAGTATAGTCATTAGCTACAGAATCATGGCCAAAGGGGCTTTGCTGCCCTATAGGGTAATTAAAAATGCTGATGTAGGTATTATTAAATAAATATGCCCCTGTGTATATGTAAACATGCAAAATGCAATTTATTTGCATTTGGATGTGTATCTTAACCCAGTTAAAGTTGCTTTGCTCCACTAGGACTAAAGTCCATGAAGTTAGTGCTCTGGGCAGTGCTACAGGGGCTGGAGACTAGCACAGACTCCTCCAGGACAAAACTCCAGCCTTCTACATGACAGGCTTGTGACAGTAGCCCTGTGGCTATGTGAAATCCCAATTGAAGAAGGCTTCAGAATCAAGGTGAGAAGTCAGGCTAACTTCTGAGCCCAGGAGAGTTAACAGTTAATGTTATTCAGTTTGCAAGTGTGACAATAATGACTTTTTCATGCAGTGTATTTTATGCCCTCATAAAATACACGCATTTTCTAATTCTAACTTCCATGGCACATATAGGACAGTTATTATTACTCTCACTTTATCGTGTTTTGGGTGACAGTTTTACACATTTCTGACTTACTCAGTTTCCTTTGTCAAGTTCTCTACTGCTTTGCTGCCCAGCCTGTCTCATAAATATTCTTGTCTACAAGGAATCAGTACCAGAAAACATTTACTGGTATTGAGGTTCTAGTAAATTATAAGACATGGCCCCACGGAATAAGGAGTTAAGGCCTGTTAAGGGAGGTAGGAGGGAGCACTATGGTAAAAGTACGTGGAGGATGTTTTTAAAAGTAGTGGTATTTTGCAGTTAGGGGAAGTGTTAAGAGACTCTGGAGAAGATGGCACCTGAGCCAAATCTTTGAAAAATGACATGGAGAGTGTGGGAGGTTTTTGAGACAAAACACGCAGCAAGTGCAAAGGCATAAAAACATGAAACAGTAAGGTGTAGGAGCAGTCAGAGCATTCTGATAGCAAGCGTGAAGTGCAAGGAGGCTGGTCTTCTAGGTGGTTCTAGGCCTTTGAGACATGTGTATGACACACAAGATTTTAAAGTTGTGAATGTGATTTTATTTGTACTTTAAACAGATCAAGTGATCAATCCATATTAGGGACAACAAATTAGAGCATGAAAACTTAAAGAAGGATGATCTTCAGTAATCAGGTTAAAATTGTAATAAAAATTAAAACTAGATGCTTTGAAAATCTTGGGGCACCTGGGTGGCTAGGTCAGTTAAGCATCCAACTTTGATTTTGGTTCAGGTCATGATCTCACGGTTTGTGACTTTGAGCCTCACTTCGGCTCTGCACTGACAGCCAGGAGCCTGCCTGGGGTTCTCTCTCTCTCCCTCTCTCTCTGCCCCTCCCCCACTTGCTCTATCTCTCTCTCAAAATAAATAAAAATAAACTTAAGAAAAAAAGAATCTAGGGGCACCTAGGTGGCTCAGTTAAGCATCTGACTTCAGCTCAGGTCATCATCTCGCAATCTGTGAGTTCGAGCCCTTCATCTGGGTTTGTGCTGACAGCCTGGACCCTGCTTTGAATCCTGTGTCTCCCCCTCTCTCTCTCTCTGCCCCTCCTCTGGTCATACTCTTCTCTCTCTCATAAATAAATAAATAAATAAATAAATAAGAATCTAAACAAAGTCTGTGGTGGTAGAGCCAAACATAAAGTGATTAATTTGAGAACTGTTTAGAAGGTAGATGAAAAAAACTAAACTAGACAGTGTTATGTATAGTCACAGGGAGAAGGTTTGGTGAGGGAGCTATAAACAAATTGAAAATAAAACTCAGAAAGCCTGTGGTCCTTCCCACATCTGCACAGCCAACTACAGACCACAGCAGTTTTCTTCCAAGTCTTTATCTACATTGCATTCCTTCTCCCCAGATACTGCCTATAAATGGAGCTGAGAACTGGATATTTAATATAGCGAGGCACCTCGGCCTCAACATGTTCAGCATCCCCTTCAAATATTCTTCCTCTTATTTCTCTATACTTGGCTTGTAATTCATCCTATTTCATTTCCGAAACACTCTCCAGTCACCACGTTCTCCCTATGGCATCATAGCCAACTCATTTCTCTCTGCCTATTTCTTGAAAACAGGCATTTCCAGGATTTATTGACTCATCTCCTTCCTATTGCCATTGGCTGTGTGTCTTTTTTCTTAATCTTCACTCATTTTTTTAAATTTTTTTTTAACATTTATTTATTTTTGAGACAGAGAGAGACAGAGCATGAATGGGGGGAGGGCCAGAGAGAGAGGGAGACACAGAATCTGAAGCAGGCTCCAGGCTCTGAGCGGTCAGCACAGAGCCTGATGCGGGGCTCGAACTCATGGACTGTGAGATCGTGACCTGAGTGAAGTCGGACGCTCAACCGACTGAGCCACCCAGGCGCCCCAAATCTTCACTCATTTTTGTGTGTCCTTCCTCCCTTGATTACTATTCCAGAATTTTGAGTTGCTGAATCTTCTCAATGAACTAATCCAATTTGAAACTAAGTCTGTCTGGATTTTTGAAATCCTCACTCAATGAAGCTCGACCAATGTTTTTTTTTTTTTTTTTTTTAATCATTTTCTCTGTTTTCCTCACCAATTTTCTTTCATATTTTCTATTTATGATAGTAAAAAATGCTCCAAACAACACTCCTTTTGTTTTGTTTTGTTTTGTTTTGTTTTGTTTTGTTTTTTCCCTCTGGATTCTCTGAGCCCTTCTTTGTGTGTAATCAGTGTCTCTGTGTTCCGCTCCCCAATCCGTTTTCCTTTCAGTTTTCAGAGTTTGTTACTGCATTTCCCAACACATTCTTTTTAACAAATTTTTACTTCTCAACAAAAATTTCACCAGAAATTGTAGAATTTCTCAAAAATAATGAATATGCATCATGTAGATATTAATTAAGCTAAAGTAACTATAGGTTTTCTTAGCTGGGATCCATGTGAGATACCTGAACAAATATCATTATTTGCATTACATAAAATTGTGTATAAAATAAAACTATTGGAATCCAGGATGAAAGCTTTTAAATATCTAAGTGTATGTAATACATTAGATAGTTTTTTATATCTGATATAAAATATTTTACATATATTCTGTATATATTTTTAATCAGCTTTATAAATAATCCCTCTAGTTTGAAAATATTAAAACTTTAACTTATTTTTTATTTGTTTTTTTCCCAAAATTACACATTATTGGTTTTTTTTTATGTTTATTTATTGGGGGGAAGGGGCAGAGAGGGAGAGAGAGAGAATCCTAAGCAGGCTCTGCACTCTCAGTGCAGACCTAAGCTGAAATCAAGAGTTGTTTGCTTCACCAACTGAGCCACCCAGGCACCGCTAAAACCTTAATTTTTAAAAGGCTTGTTAATGAAGTGTGTATTTTCTGTGGGTGTTTTTTACCCATCTTTACATGCTGAATTTTATATAACAAAAGCGATGTATTAGGCTGAATCCAATATGGAGAACTAAGATAATCTCATTATTGGAAGAACTGGTCTTTTCTTCATGTGTATAGCTATTGATGTATCGATTAAATACTTCAATTATGTCACATTCAGACAATTTTATGAACTCAGATTCCCCTTTATCACAGAGGTGATAAATTTCTAGACTGAACGATTCACTAGATGCTACTTGGCTAAGTTTTGTCAACTATTTTGGAGCATGAAGATTCACGCTGAAACTTTTTTACTGGGCTTAGTACATCATGTACCGATAGCACTTCCCTCTCCACGAGTTCTCTTCTTGTAAAAAGACAAAATAATTCTTTACAGTAAGATCGCTCTGATAGCATATGGCATACTCCTCAGTCAATTAAGTAAGGAGAAAGAGGAGGAGGGGAGAAATTATTGCACTTCTTATAAGCTCACGGATTACTTCTTTCAGGTTTTATTTTACTTCGCATTCAGAAACATCACTTTGCTCCATCTAATTCTTTAAGCTTCTGAGTAGAATTTTCCTTATTCAGAACTGAATGTGTTCATCTCATTTTAATTGGAACTGAATGCCCTTATCTAATTTCATAGAGAGTAAATACACATAAAAGATGTGGACACTAAGCTTTTAGTAAGTGTAGCAGAGTTTTCTGGAAGGGAAGGATGATGGGGTGGTGCTCAGTGATTAATAGCCGTCACCACAAAGGAGATTGTTAACTGCCCACGGACTGACTTTATAAGGTGCATTTCCTTGGCCTGTGTTTGGGTTCTCGGTCTTAGGAGACAGATATATTGGATTGGTCAGCCTCAGGGACACCACGTGGGTCTAGTTAAATGTAAAATAGACATATATTAATCAGAATATGAATTTATTGATTTGTAGGGAGAAATATAACTTCCAAAGAGGTCAGATATTCATATCAATAAAGCTAATTTCAGTTTCTTATTTAAGGAAAACGATGAGAAGCCAAAAAATTAGATCAGTTGGTAAGTCAGAAATTAGCTTAAGAGAATTGGCCTAATATGTAATGTGCTCTTAATGCTTAGAATCTGATAGTCTGATTCCTTCACATGCATTAGAGAAATATATTACTAAATATATAATGAGACTGGATATTAGCATCAGGATTTCAATGTGTTCTTACTCCTGGAAAACACTAGGAAAAAATTTGAGAAAATATCATCATCACCATTACCACCAACTTCTTACCTATGTTACCCTGGTTTCTTTGTGTTTTTGTTTGTTTGTTTGTTTGTTTTTAAAGTTTATTTATTTTTGAGATAAAGAGAGAGAGCCAGCATGAGCAGAGAAGAGGCAGAGAGAGAGAAGGAGAGAGAGAGAGAATCCCAAGCAGACTCTGTGCTGTCAGCGCAGAGCCTGACCAGGGCTCAAACCTATGAACCATAAGATCATGACCTGAGCCAAAATCAAGAGTCAGATGCTCGACCAATGGAACCACCCACATGCCCCTGTTTGGTTTTGCTTTAATGTATTTTACCTTAATGGACCTCTTTACTTATAAGTACAATTTTTTAAATTTGATACCAAATTTCTTTTGAGTTTTTGGAATGGAAGTTATTTTTCTGTAAAGTGTTGTGTCCTCTCCTTGTTAGCACTGTTTCTCCTCTTTCTCTCTTTCCCCTCTCATTTTTTCATTGCCTGTTCTAATTTAACTTTCAGACATTTTGGGTACCTTGTCTGTGTCAATTCTCTAATAACAATAAAAATATTACTTTGGTATAAGACTAGACAGCATGTGGTTCACGAAGACACTTTTGCTTGTGCCTGGAGGTTGCATAAGGACAGAACTAAACAAACTGCTGCCTGAGGCTACTGGCTGGTTTGCAGTTTGACAATAGCTTGGTCTACCACCAGGAAACTTAGACTCTTAACTCAAGCTCTTTTGGAGCTTGATTAGGATCTCACATCCTTGTGAAGAGAAAAGTTTACCAACTCCTCTTCCTCCTCATGCTAAAGAGATGTTTAAATTATGATTAAAATAAGAAAAGTAATAAATACAAATCTGTCATTCATTAAGTCTGTATTGGGAGGTAAAATAACTTAAACTACATAAATCTAAGATGAACCAAATGAAATATTTTAAAATAAACAATATATTCAGCATTAAAGTACCTGAAAATTAGTAGAAATCCTTAACTATACTTTCTGATATGCTCAATTTTCACTCTCTTCATGCTCAATATTTTCCACAAATATTACAGAAATGGAATAAAATATCTAATGCCTGATAGACAAGTACACATACATACACACATGCAAATTCACAGATATCTACAAAATCTACCCGAATTTTCTACCTCAGGAAGAAGTACAATACGTTTTATGGCATTATGGTTGGGGGCTGGGGATAAGGGTGGGAGGTGGGATCAGTTATATCTAATTTCATTATTTTCAATGCCAAAGGGTAATGCTGCCACTAGAGGGCAGAATTTGACTAGAAATCAAAGCAAAGTAACGCTAATACCTTGCAGACAGATGTTTTATCACAGTATACATACAGTTAGGTAGTCACCAAACAACTTGAGCTTCACCTTTGATCTTACTTAACTTTTTCGTTGTCTTTGAAAGTTTTGTTTCATGCCCATACCAGTGGTCCAAAGATGTGTTTCCCATCAAATCCCTGTGAGATTATAAAGCATGTTTGTTTAGGTAGCCTTATTCCTATTCTTGAATTTTGCTGTTTTCTTTGAAAGAGAAAGACACTCCTTGTGTTTGACATTAGGATAAGTTCAATCAAGAAATAATGACTCAACTCTTACTATAAGCCGTACACTTTGAAATTTCCTTATGCACATAGAATGGGATACAGTCCTGCGCTGAAGCTTATGCAACATTGTCTTTCACTGCCCACAAAACACTTGGACCTCCTGTGATAGTCTCTCAGATCCTGTCTGAATCCTGCTATTGTCCATTTCTTCCACCTGAAATTTTTTTTTGTAAGCTTATATTTATTTCTAGGAGGTAAGTATTCTTACATATTGTAAATTTAACAATAAGGGCCAAGATGAAAATAATGTAATATCTGATTCTTCTTAACATGCACTTTCATGTTAGAATTCATTCCTGGATATAACTAATAATGATTTTTTTTAATATTTGCATTTGTATTTCATTTGACCATTTCTCATTAGCTAACACTTATAAATGTTGTCCATATGGCTGTCACTGTAAGTGTAAGGTAATTCTTTTTAAGTTTACTTATTTATCGAGAGAGAGAGAGAGAGAGAGAGAGACAAAGGGGCAGTGAGCCAGGGAGAGGGGCAGAGAGATAGGGAGAGAGAGAATTCCAAGCACAGAGCCTGATGTGGGGCTCGAACTCAGGAACCATGAGATCATGACCCGAGCCTAAACCAAGAGTCGGACACTTAACCGACTGAGCCACCCAGGCACACCAGTGTAAGGTAATTCTGAATTTAATACTATGATATAGATATGATAATTATTTCCAACTTAGAGCTTAAATTGAGCCCAAGAGTATATATTTCTAATTATTTTGACAGTTAAGAAACATGAAGATCAGGGCTGGGGCTTCTTTGAGATTACTATGCAAGTAAGTGGTAGAACTACTTTTCCTGACTCTGGAGTTGATTATACATACCTCTCAGGTTTTCTATAAATACCATGAAACCTACATTAGAGCCCTAATGTAGCCCTCCATAGTGGAGGCAGAAATTACTAGGTTTGTTCATATTTAAGTGTAAAGCCTTATCTTTATCCTCCCATGCTCACCAAATCAATTCATTAATTGGCTAGCCTATGAGTCACCCAGAAAGATGGTACTTTTAGGTCCTCATAGCAGGGGATCACAGAAGATTCTTGGTATTCTAGACTGAAGTGAAAATTTGGTAGAGCCAGAAAGTCAACCTTCTGAACTACTAGTGATTGAGGTGCCCTATCCTCATAGATACCTTGCCACTGACTTATAACTGTTTCTTCAAAGCCAGAAAATAATGCTAATGAGCTGCTGATGAAGTCAAATCTGGATATATGATTAGGCTTTTCCTATTCAGAGTTAAACCATCAACTTCAACTATGGTTTTAAGTTACTTTGTAAAGTAATTTTTTTGCTTGCTTTTTAAATTTAAGATGTACTTTTTATATCATAAAAAAAATGAAATAAGCAGATGTCACTTAATGTCTGGCGAATTAAAAAATAATACTTTGTTTTAAATATTGATATCAGGAGGTTGAGACTTAGACAGAACAAAGATTAGTTTTAATGTGAATGATAATTCACTCAGTTCCAGCTCAGAAGGAGGCAGACTGTGGTCATTAACTTTGTAGACATTTCATTTGAGGTGAATTTGTATATTTTTTGGCATCAGCAATGAAACTTACACAATCCCATGATTTTTAACTTTTATTACTTTTATTATCAGAAAACTTAGGATAATTTTCCAGCTTTATTGAGGTATAATTGGTAGACCCAAACTGCACATAATTAGTGTATACATTTGGTGAGTTGGAATGTATGTATACACTGTGTTACCATCACCACAGAAGTAATACAGATGCCCATCACCTCCAAAGAACTTAGGATTTAGATTCAAATATATTGTTTTAGTGTTTAGACAATATTTGACTTGTTTTTTTGAAAGCACGAGTTCTCTTCCTTTCTGCAAATTGACTCAGTTCAATAAGACTGGAGGTAGGAGGAATCTCCAGATGGGATCTGAAGAGCCTCCTTTGCAATGAAGTGCCATCAAAAGACCACAAGAGGGAGCCTGAATCCCACCCTGGAAAATTCATTCAGCAGCCATGGATTCCTCAGACAACTTGAAGTAGGTCATGTGAACCATTGGTCCATAGGTTTATTTATTATTTTCTTTTAAAGATTTATTTGTTTTTGAGAAAGAAAGCGCAAGTGAGGAAGGGGAGGGGGGGTCGGGTTGGACAGAAGATCCTAAGTGGGCTCTGTGCTGACAGCAGTGAGCCCCATGTGGGGCTGGAACTCACTAACCATGATGAGATCAAGACCTGAGCCAAAGTCTGCTCAACAAACTGAGTCACCGAAGTACCCCATAGGTTTATTTTTAAGCATTAGAATATGCACTTAGTGTCTCCAGATATCAGGATCCATGTCTCTTCAAGCTGAAGTAGCAGTCCTTATATCCCCTTATGAGAGGAATTTTGTTGCAAATATAGGAAAAAAGTAAGGATTTATTTTTAGAAATTTCTCAAAATCGAGAATTGCAAATGGATTTTATGTAATATAATTGCATCCCAGAAAGAAACTCAAGCATATTTCTGAGAACACAAAATTTAGCACCCCACAAGGTTTATTATCCAATCAGATATAACCAAATATTCAAAGAAGTAAGAAAATAAATCCATAACAGAGAAGATTGGCCAATAGGAAAAGACCTGGAAATAGCACAGATGATAAAATTATAAACAATAATTTTAATTTTTTTAATGTTTATTTATTTCTGAGACAGAGAGAGACAGAGCATGAGCAGGGAAGGGGCAGAGAGTGAGGGAGACACAGTTTCCAAAGCAGGCTCTAGGCTCTGAGCTGTCAGCACAGAGTCAGAAGCAGGGCTTGAACTCACAAACCATGAGATCATGACGTGAGCTGAAGTCGGTTGCTCAACCGACTGAGCCACCCAGGCACCCCGACAATAATTTAAAGTTACAATATCCATACTATTTTAGAGCCAGAATATTTTTATATATTAAAATATATACATATGTATTTATTAATATTTGTATATTTAAGAGCCAGAAGAAAGACTGAGCCTGTTCAATAGAGATATGGGGAATATAAAATACATTATAAGAGAAAAATGATTCAAGGCAGATATAGTGCTACAAAAGAAAAGATTAGTGAAGTAGAAAGGAGGGTAACAGAAATTGTCCAAAAAAGTAAAAGGAAAAACATTGTGAGATCAAGCTTCGCATAGGGCTCTGTGCTGACGGCACAGAGCTTGCTTGGGATTCTCTCTCTCTCTCTCTCTCACTCTCTCTCTCTCTTTCTCAGTCTCTGCCCCTCCCCCACTCACATGCTTGGATGCCCTCTCTCTCTGTCTCTCTCTCTCTCTGTCTCTCTCTCTCTCAAAATAAATAAATAAACTTTAAAATTACATTTGAATAAATAATGGCTGAAAACTACCCAAATTTAATCAATACTGTATACCTACAGATCCAAGATCAATAAACTCCAGAAAAAAAGACAAACATAAAAACACATCAAGGCAAATCATAATCAAAGTGCTTAAAACAAATGATAAAGAGATCATCTTAAAAACACCTGGGAGAAAATAACACAGTACATAGGAAAGAACACAGTAAGAATGATCGCATGCTTTTTGATGGAAACACTGCACACCAGAAGATATTTTTACCAGTGGAGAAAAATCTTTAAGTATTATAATTTAAAAACAAAGCAAATAGAAATACTATTACCCTGGATATCTATGCCAAATAGGAGAAGAAGAAGAAGAAGAAGAAGAAGAAGAAGAAGAAAGAAAGAAAATCAGTAAAAATATAGATTACTCAAACAAAATTATTAACTAAATTTACAAAAGTAAAATGTATAAAACACAACAGTAAACAATAGTGGATTATAATCTCTTCAAGTGTACATGGAATATGCAGTAAAATAGACAATATTGTGGCCCCCAAAACAAGCTTCATCAAAAGAAAAAAGATTTCTGTCATACAAAGTATATTCCCTGATCACAATGGAATTAAGTTAGAAATCAATAATAAAAAGATTTTTGAAAATCTTTAATTATTTTGAAACTAAACTAAACAAAAGAAAAACCCAAAAAAGTGAAAACAAAACCAAGCTTCTTTTTTTTTCATATGAAATTTATTGTCAAATTGGATTCCATACAACACCCGGTGCTCATCCCAACAGGTGCCCTCCTCAATGCCCATCACCCACTTACCCCTCCCTCCCACCCCCACCAACCCTCAGTTTGTTCTCAATTTTTAAGAGTCTCTTATGTTTTGGCTCCCTCCCTCTCTAACCTTTTTAAAACCAAACTTCTAAATAATCCATGGTTCTAGAAAGAAACAAAATGAAAATTAGAACATATGTGGAACTGAATGAAAATGAAAACACCACATATCAAAAACTGTAGGATGCTAAACCATTACTTCTTTTTAATTTTTTTTTATGTTTTATTTATTTTTGAGACAGAGAGACAGAGACAGGATACAAGTGGGGAAGAGGCATAGAGAGAGAGGGAGACACAGCTCCAGGCTCTGAAAGGTCAGCACAGAGCCCAATGAAAGGCTCAAACTCATAACCACAAAATTGTGACCTGAGCCAAAGTCGACACTCAACCGACTGAGCCACACAGGCACCCCTAAACCATTACCTTGAGGAAAATGTATAGCACTAATACTTACATTAGAACCAAAGAAAAAAATCCATTAATTCATCATCATCTACCTTAAGAAATTAGAAGAGAAAAAGAGCAAATGAAGGCACGAGTAAGTATAAGATAGAAAATAAGCTCAGATGAAAAATTGATGAAATAGAAAACAGAAAGAAAACAGAGAAAATTAATGAGACCTTTGAGAAAAACAATAAATTTGATAACCCCCTGGCAAGACCTGATCTGGAAAAAAAAGACAAAAGAAATAAATCACCAGCATCAGACATCCTACATATTCTAGAGATATAACAATGATAACAAAGCAGAATTATAAAAAAGTATCATCACAATAAATTTGACAGGTTGGATGAAAATGAAAAAGTCCTCAAAAGACACAAACTACCAAAGCCCACTAAAAAAGTTAAACATGTTAATACCTGCATATCTAGATTTTGTCAAATCGAATTTTTAGGCTAAAAATATTTCCTCAAAGACTCTCCAGCAACAAACGACTTAACTGTATTAGTTTGCTAGTGGGTGGACAGTGAACATAGGTGGCATAAACAACAGAAATTTTTTCTCTCACTGAAGACCAGAAGTCTGAAATCAATGTGTCCCACAGGGTTTTTCTTCCAATAGTTATAAGGGAAGGAGCTGTTCTAGGCTCTCTCTTTGGCATGTAGGTGGCCCTCTTCTTAATCCTCTTGCTGTGACATCACATTATCTTTCCTCTGTGCATGTCTCTATGTTCAAATTGCCCCTTCTTATAAGGTCAACAGTCATATTAGATTAGGGTTCACCCTAATGACCTCATTTTAACATGATTACCTCTGGAAAATCTCTGTCTCTAAATAAGGTCCAGTCTGAGATACTGGGGTTACGACTTCAGCATATGAATCTGGGAAGGACACAATTCAATGTATAATTCTCCAGCCTCTCGTCCCCCAAATTCATGTCATTCTCATATGCAAAATACATTCATTCTATCTCAAGATCCCAAATGTCTTAACCCGTTCCAGCATCAACCTTTAGTCCAAAATCTCATCTACTATCATCCAAATCAGACATGAGTGATGCTCAAGGTATGATTCATCCTGAGCCAAAATTCTTCTCCAGCTGCAAACCTATGAAATCAGATAAGTTATCTACTTTCAAACTACAATAATGGGATAAGCATAGGAGAGACATTCGCATTCTAACAGGAAGAAATCAGAAAAAAGAAAGGGGTCACAGGTCCCAGGTAAGTGTAAAATGTAGCAGGGAAGATTTCACTGGATTTTAGGCTTGAGAATAATTCTCTTTGGCCATCAACAATAAATTTTAAAAATCCAATTAAAAAACAGCAGAAATACATTAATGGATATTTTTCAAAAAAAATATGCAAATGAAAATCATGCAAAAGATGTTCAGCATCATTAGTCTTTACAGAGATGAAAATTAAAACCACAATGTGAAATTACTATATACCTACCCAAATGGCTAAAATAAAATAAAGTTACGATATCAAATATTGGCAAGGATGTGGAGAAAGTGGATCACACATACATTGCTGGTGGGAATGTAAAATGGTACACCATTCTGGAAGTCAATTGGGCCATTTCTTGAAAACCAAATACGCAACTACCATATGACCCAGAAATTGCACTCTTAGGCATTTATCACAAAGGATTGAACGCTTACATACATACAAAAACCTGTACATAAATGTCTATAGAAGCTTCGTTCATAATAGCCAAAACATGGCAACAACTCAGATATCTTCAGTAGGTAAATGGTTAAAAAAAATTGTCGATCTTCAATACCATAGGATGGTACTTAGCAACAATAACAACAACCAAAAAAAAAACCCCCCAAAAAAACAAAAACAAAAACACCCCGAAAGTTGATACATGAGACAACTTGGATGAATCTCCAAGGAGTTATGCTTAGTGGAAAAAACAGTCAATCTCAAAAGATTATATACCGTATTATCACATTTATATAACATTCTTGCAATAACAAGTTATAGAAATGGGGATCAGAGTACCAGTTGCCAGAGATTAACAAGGAGTTAGGGGTAGAAGAGAGAGATGGATGTGTCTACAAAAGGGCAACATAAGAGATATTTGCGTGATAAAAATGTTTTGTATGTTGACTACATAAATGTAACATCATAATTGTGATACTGTATTATGCTTCTGCAAGGTGTCGCCATTTGGAGAAACTGGCTAAGGATATACTGGATCTCTGTATTATTTCTTACAGGTGCATGCAAATCTACAATTATGAGAAATTTAAGAAGTTAATTGAAAATTAAGACAGGTACCTGGGTGGCTCACTCAGTTAAGCACCGGGCTTTGGCTCAGGTCATGATCTCACAGTTCTTGGGTTCGAGCCCCATGTCAGGCTCTGTGCTGATAGCTCAGAGCCTGGAGCCTGCTTTGGTTTCTGTGTCTCCCTCTCTCTTTGCCCCTCTCCCACTTGCATGCTTTCTCTCTCTCTCTCTCTCTCTCTCTCTCTCTCTCTCTCTCGGTCTCGCTCTCACTCTCGCTTTCTCTTTCTCTCTCAAAAATAAATAAACATTAAAAAATTTTAAAAATTAAGAGATAACTTACTGGACTGGATATTTCTTACTAGACCCTCTCCCTTGGGCAAGAATCATTTACCTTATGTAGAAAACAACATGGAGTGGCTCAGAGAAGGAAAGATGAAGGCAAGAATTGAAGGAGAAGGTATAGAAGGGTCAGTTCTTTGGGAACAGAAAAGGGGATCATTGTCAATGAGGAAGGAGGTGTACTATTAAGGTAACAGGAGTTTCCAGATTTGACTACCCTTTTGCAATGGAAGAGACAGGACTTTAAACAGGAAGGTTGTCCAGATGCTCATGAGAGAGTTCAGCTTAAGGCACTGTGATTAAGGTTCTGAGTAATTCCTGGGCGTAAGTAGGGAAAGGAGAAGAACCAGTAAACGGTTTCAAAAGACTGCTTGATTGGACAATGAATGCAAGCATGTTGGTAAGTACTGGGGTGCCAACAAGCAAAAGAAATTCCAAGTATCTTCTGGACTCTGTGAGGATCCCAGATCCAATGCATACATTTTGGGTGGGGAAGGAAGTAAGGAGAGATAAACTGGATTTTTCAACACATACCAAATGATAAGAACTAAGAACCTGATTTTAATTGATTTTAGAAAAATAAAGCAAACTAGTATTTTTTTTGTTGCTGTTGAAATTATTATCTTCCAGAAACATGGAATAAAATTCATACCTGCCAGTAGATATCACAAAATCTTTTCTTACTGATGGACTGCAGAAAGGAAGTTTTAGATTTACATAATTTCAAGAATCAAATTTCTTTGTATTATCTGGAGTAAATAGCCCATATCACTTGGACAAAATAGAGGATTTGGGGAGTCAGGATTTGCTTTCCTACTTTTGATGATGTCAAGTTGAATATTTTTCGTTCTAGAAAGAGTGAAGTTTACTATTTACTGTGTCATTTTCTTTGAATTCCTTTGTAGAGACTAGCATGACAATAAAATTATTAGCAATGGGGTGATGCCTAAAATAATTAGTTAGACAAACAGAAGAATTGAAAAGAAATCTATATGCAGTTAATGGGCATCCAATTCTGTTTTTCAGAGGTGAATAGGGTCTATGTAGATACTAAAGCATTTTTCCACATTAGTATTTTAATTAAATATATGTTAATATAAAACCTCTATAAAATGTTAACAGAGTAAAGTTATCTTGTTATGTTTTCAGGCACTGGTAAACACTTTCCATGGAGTTTATGGTGAAGCTTATTTTTCCTTTAATGCTAAAATTTCTCCTAAATGGTGGACACTTATTCCCACATGGAAGACAAGAAATTTGCTTACTATTCTTAGTTCCTTGGCAGCCAGACTTACATTTTTTGGGATTTACCTTGAGAACTGAAGTGGGTTAAATAGTGTCCCTCCAAAATTTATGCCTACCCAGAACCTTAGAATGTGACCTGATTTTAAAATATGGTCTTTGCATCCGGATGGCCAACAGGCACATGAAAAGATGCTCAATGTCGCTCCTCATCAGGGAAATACAAATCAAAACCACACTCAGATATCACCTCACGCCAGTCAGAGTGGCCAAAATGAACAAATCAGGACACTATAGATGCTGGAGAGGATGTGGAGAAACAGGAACCCTCTTGCACTGTTGTTGGGATTGCAAACTGGTGCAGCCACTCTGGAGAACAGTGTAGAGGTTCCTCAAAAAATTAAAAATAGACCTACCCTATGACCCAGCAATAGCACTGCTAGGAATTTACCCAAGGGATACAGGAATACTGATGCATAGGGGCACTTGTACCCCAATGTTTATAGCAGCACTCTCAACAATAGCCAAATTATGGAAAGAGCCTAAATGTCCATCAACTGATGAATGGATAAAGAAATTGTGGTTTATATACACAATGGAGTACTACATGGCAATGAGAAAGAATGTAATATGGCCTTTGTAGCAACGTGGATGGAACTGGAGAGTTATGCTAAGTGAAATAAGCCATACAGAGAAAGACAGATACCATATGGTTTCACTCTTATGTGGATCCTGAGAAACTTAACAGGAACCCATGGGGGAGGGGAAGAAAAAAGAAAAGAGGTTAGTGTGGAAGAGAGCAAAGCATAAGAGACTCTTAAAAACTGAGAACAAACTGAGGGCTGATGGGGGTGGGAGGGAGAGGAGGTTGGGTGATAAGTATTGAGGAGGGCACCTTTTGGGATGAGCACTGGGTGTTGTATGGAAACCAATCTGACAATAAATTTCATATGTTAAAATAAAATAAAATTAAAATAAAATAAAATAAAATAAAATATGGTCTTTGCCAATGTAATAAGTTAAGCTCAGGTCATACTGAATTAGTGTGGACCCTAACTCCAATGACTGGTGACCTTATAAGAAGAGGAGATGAATACACAGAGTCACACGGGAAGAAGACCATGTAAAGACAGGTAGAGAGTAAAGTGGTGTAGCTACAAGCCAAGGAACACCAAGCATTGCCAAATACGACCAGAAGCTTGGAAAAAGTAAGGAAGAATTCTTCCCTAGAGCCTTCAGAGGGAGTAACAGCTTGATGGCACCTTGATTTCAAACTCAAGCCTCCAGAAAGGTCACAGAATAAACTTCCGATGTTTTACATCACCCAGTTTGTCGTAGTTTGTTAAGACAGCTCTAGAAAGCAAATACGACGACCAGTCCTCAGCTCCTTTTACTGGATGAGAAAATGTTTGGATGTTTCAATCACGAAATTTACTTCTGTTCCCCCATAGAACATGTTGACTTATTTGGTGCTTTGAGGAACAGCCAAATAATTCTTCAGCTGCTCTTTCAGGTAAGTAAAAGGAAAAATGTTACCTTGGTTGACTGTATTTTTAAATCATTCAGTGCTCCTCTTGTTAGAAAAATTGATTTTCTCAACTCTGAACTGCAGTAAGCAATCACTGCTGTTGATTAGGAAGAATGAACCTTCTGGTGGAAAAGGAGACAATCAACTGAGAATTGCATGAAGACAAGTATCATCTATCCATCTTATTTTCTAAGTAATGTTTTCACCTAACTGATTTGTAAAATCAGTAATTCTAGCATTTAAAAGATATGCTGGCATCTATTTATTCATATGATACCAATTTCTCATTTTTTGTGGGAGGGGTAAAAAGAAAACAGTCAACAGATTGTAACATGTCTTTTACCAGGAATGATAGGATTTATGGACATTAACATTATATTCTAAAAATAATTTTACAATATCAGTAGGATGAGCGTGGGAATGGAGATCAAAGGGAGACTTGGGGAAGAGGCAGAAATAAATTTGGACTTAAGAGGGCTCATTAGGGGCGCCTGGGTGGCTCAGTCGGTTAAGCGTCTGATTTTGGATCAGGTCATGATCTCAAGGTTTGTGGGTTTGAGCCTCACGTTGGGCTCTGTGCTGACAGCTTAGAGCCTGGAGCATGCTTCGGATTCTTTGTCTCCCTCTCTGTCTGCCCCCCCCCCACTCATGCTCTGTCTCTGTCTCAAAAATAAACATTAAAAAAAATTTAAAAGAGGGCTCGTTAGTTCTTATTTATGCATTGTTTTCTGGTTTATGAGTCTATCTTTGCTTAAAAAGTGGTAAATGATTGAACACCCTTGGTCCTAACCCTTAAGAAGAGTGAGTTTGGTACATAAGACTGGTTCTCCTCTGATAGAGGAGCAGGGGGAGCATCATAGTCATTCTGCTCAACCAAGCTAGGTGACTCTAAATTAGACATGGCAGACACTTCTTATCTTGCGGGTATCATGTCTTATTGGAGAGGTAGGTGGGGAAGGAAACAAGTTTCTTGACACTTTACGTCACCAGTTTTCCTTACTGCTGCCAACAGCCCTCTCCTTGCTGGGGGTTAACACCCTACCAGTGTGCTGCAGAAGAACACAGTATCGGCAAAGTTGGGGATAACTTTTTCCTGTAAGTCGGCAATAAATTGTGAGTTTTTTGCAGTAATTTCTCAATATTTCTAACATGTCTCATTATGTAATCTATCTCTGGCCTCCAAAGAATTAATTAATTTCACAAAACCCAAAAGTAAAGAACAAGATAAATTATTGAACTTAGCATTATAATGCTTTGCACTGCTGAGGAATTAAATATTTATTGATTTTGTTAGTGTGGAAGTTCGGGTTCACATTTCCACAAGTGACAAAGAGCTTAAAGCTTATCCCTTTAAGAACAAGGCATAAATTGGAGGGAATTATAATATTAAAATTTCATAGAAAGAATATTCTTGTGACTTTACAAATTATGGTTTACACTTTCAAAATTGAAACAAATCACAGAAAATAGCCTACCCATTGTCCTTCACAATTCATATGCCCCTGTTCTGTCTCTCATTCATTCAAAAATGTTTGTTTTTTCCAAGAAGCAGCACACTGCAAAGAATCTCAAGGGAAAATAAGTCACTGAGAAGGAAATTATCCATGGCATAAAGTAGCAGAGATTGTGTCCTTAGATATCATTATTTTTCTGAGGCCCATCAATGAGAATATGTGATATCTGTCTCAAAGTCTATGAGTATATACATGTATGCTTGTGTGTGTGTGTGTGTGTGTGTGTGCGTGTGTGTATCTGTGAGTTTATGTTCGTGCATTGGTGGGTGTACAAAGGAGAGAGAAAGAATAAGAAAAATTCTTTTGTATGAAGAAGGGAGAATAAAATGTAACTTGAGCACTTTATTTAATTTTTGATGACTTTTTTTGACTCTCTTCTATCAGGAGTCAAGCTCCATAAAGAGAAGACTCAATCTGTTATGTCACTGCTGTAGACCCAATGAAAAGAACAATACCTGTGAAATATTAGATATTTTATAAATATTTGTCCAGATAATGAAATAAATGAATAGGGAACAGTCTACACTGAAATGTAGTTTAAGCTAAGCACAGAAGAACAAATGATATATAATTGCTGGAGAAAAGAGTGTAGCAGTTATATTTGGCAAGATTAGAAAAGGCACATTCTTTATTGAATGAAATTTACATAACAAAAATGGTCTTTTTAATCACCTTCGAGTGTACAATCCAGTGGCCTTTAGGACATTCACAGTGTTATGCAAGCATCACCAGTATCTAATTCCAGAACACTTTCATGACTGCAAACAGAAACCTTGTACCAGTAAGCAGTCGTTACCATCGTCCCTTCCCCCTATGCCCTGGCAACCACTCATCTGCTTTCTGTTTCTGTGAATTGCCTATTTTGGACATTTAAAATAAATGTAACTTCACAATGTGTAGGGTTTTTGTGGAAACTAATACAAGTTCACACTGTCAGGGGAATACTAATCAAGAGAAAAAGACCTGAATCTCAGTAAAGGAGATTTGTGGTGCATTAACTTGTGCTGACCCAACACTGTATGTCCCAGCCCTGTCATGATCTTGAATACAACACCTCAAGTTTCCCAGGATAGGTCTCTAGTGACAAAGGGGGCACAACAGATCATATTTTCAAAGAAGTGTGATTTTTCTCTTGACCTGTTTGGAAGATCTTTGAAGGACGTAACCGTACATCATTTTTATGACTGACAAGTTGATTCTTACAGAGTTTGCCAGATCATTCACTCCTTTTTTTAAAAAGTAGTTGGTTAACCTTCTTGAGCACAGCTGCCCCCCAATATTATTTCTTTTTGTTTAACCACACCATTGGGGCATAACGTCCTTGATCTGCTATGGAGATACGATTATGATTCTCAAACATTTCTTCTCAAGTGGTCCCCCAGCAAGTACCCCTACGCCCCTAGGGCAATAAAAGAATGTTCTATGGGAAGTGGGGTTGCAAAGGTCTACTTGTCTTGTGGCCTGTCAGACATACTTCTGTTCATAAGTCCCCTTAACAAATCATTTCTTGTCAAGCTGAACTTGTCAGCCTTCCTCTTTGGTCTTATGGCTTTTTTGGGTCTTTGTAGGTTATTTTACGTATGCCTCCCTTTCATGGAACACAATGTTATATTCGTTTCAGGTGCACAGTATAGTGATTTGATATTCAACTCTCACTACAATAAGTGTGGTCACCATCTGTCACCATACTCTTCACTACTTTTATGGAGGGACAGGGTTTTGGAGTTTCCCACTCCATTGGTTTTGCTGAAGTCACACATGAAAATTTTAATCGCTTCGATTTTCAGTTGAATTTTATTTCCAAAGATTTAGAACATACTGGCTTTTCAATATTTCTGAACATTATCACAAAATAGATTAGATGAGGAAATGGTGGCAATGCTTGTTTTCAAAACCCAGGTGATTTGTTAATGTGTGAAGCAGCTAGAAGGAGGTAAATAGGGAGTGAAACGGTTAGTGATAAGCTAGAAATTATATGTGCTCCGTGTCAAGAATTTCAAATCCACTGAACAAATTACTTAGGGACTAAAAATATAAAGAAATAGGCTGAATTTTGTCCAGGGATCACCAAATTTTTACTCTAGATTATTGTCAACCCGGCTAAAATTTCCCAATGACCTTTGTAGTGTAGATATCATGTATACTCTTTTAATATGACTCACTTACAATGATTTTTCTCATTCTAAGTGTAGGTTGTGACCATTTAAAGCATAGTTTACATGTGACACTATTAAAAATTATGTTTTTTTTTTAAGTTTAGTTATTTTGAAAGAGGGAGAGCAAGAGTGGGAAAGGGGTAGAGAGAGAGGGAGAGACAGAATCCCAAGCAGGCTCTGCATGTTAGCATGAACCCTGACACAGGGCTCAAACTCAAAAACCATGAAATCATGACCTGAACCGAAATCAAGAGTTGGACCGACTGAGCCACCCAGGCACCCCATAAAAAATGTTTTATATTATATACAGGTTAATTTGACAATAACATGTCTATTCAGTCCATGCCATCTGTCTGGTTATAATAAATACATATATTATTTCTTTAAAAATATAGTTCATCTATTTTGATCACAGACTTCTGTTGATTTAGAGAAATTGGGGAGTTCTTTTCACAAAGCAATTATTTAAAGTTACCATCGCTAAATTGTGTCTGGTTCAAGAAGTCCAATCAAGAAAAGTACCTTCTTTGTACTTTCTTAAAAAAAAAAAAGACTTTATTTTCAGAGCAGTTTTATCTTAGCCATACTGAGTGGAAAGTACAGTATTTCTATATACCTCCTTCCCCCACACACTCACAGCCTACCCCATTGTCAGCATCCCCCACCAGAGAGTTACATTTGCTTACAATTAATAAACCAATAGTAACACATCATTATCACTCAAAGTCCATAGTTTACCTTAGACTTCACTCTTGATGTTATATGTCTTATGGTTTTTGATTAATGTATAATGACATGTATCAAACATTATAGTATCATAGACAATAGTTTCATTGCCCTAAATGTCTTCCGTGTTCCACATATTTATCCCTTCCTCCCCCTATACTCTGGCAACCACTGATCTTTTTCACCATCTCCATAGTTTTGCCTTTTCCAGAATGTCATATAGTTAGTATCATGCAGTTTGCAGCCTTTCAGATTATCTTCCTTCACTTTGTAATACGTCTTTAAGGTTTTCCCATGTTTTTTCAAGGTTTAACAGCTTTTTTTTTTAGTACTGAATAATATTTCATTGTCTGGATGGGCCACAGTTTATTTATCCTTCTCTTACTGAAGGACATCTTGGTTGCTTCCAAGTTCTGGCAATTATAAATAGAGCTATTATAAACGTTCATGTGCAAATTTTTGTGTGGGCATAAGTTTTCTAGTCATTTGGGTAAACACCAAGGAGCACAACTGCTGGGTCATATGATAGGGATATCTTTAGTTTTGTTCAAAACTGCTAAACAGTCTTCCAAAGTAGTTGTACCATTTTGCATTCCCACCAGCATGAATGTTGTATTTTCTCTGTTGCTCCACATCCATGCCAGCATTTGATGTTATCAATGTTTTGGATTTTAGTCATTTTAATGTATGTGTAATGGGAACAATCTTATTGCTGCTTTAATTTGCAATTCTTTTTTTTTATTTTTTACAATGTTTATTTATCTTTGAGAGACAGAGACAGAGCATGAGTGGGGAGGGGCAGAGAGAGAGGGAGACACAGAATCCGAAGCAGGCTCCAGGCTCTGAGCTGTTGGCACAGAGCCAGATACCGGGCTCGAACCCACAAACCATGAGATCATGACCTGAGCTGAAGTCGGACACTTAACTAACTGAGCCACCCAGGCGCCCCATAATTTGCAATTCTTTGATGAATGATGTCGAACACCTTTTCATACACTTGTTTGAAAAATATGAAATGTGTCACAAACTTACGTGTGCACATGCTCAGAGGATATGCTAATCTTCCCTGTACCATTCCAATTTTAGTATATGTATTTCCAAAGTGAGCATTGTCCTTTCCTTTGACCCCCAGGGTAAAGGATGTAATAGACATACAATAATGAAATGAATTGGAATGTGCCACTCATGGAACTGTCGTATCTATTTCCATAAAATACAAATAAGATCAGAGCTGTGGATGCAGAAAAGGAGCAAGAAGCATCTGGGAATATGAAAGAGAAGAAGTAGTAGAAAGGAAATGTACTTTCAGACAGACCACAAAGGCACCGCAGGTTCAGTGTGCACAGACAAAAACAGGGCAGATTTTGCAGAGGAAATAAAAAAATGGACGGGAGCGTTATTAGAACTTAGTTTTAGACATGTAGCAAGTGTTCTCCCAATATCTGATTCTTTCACATTTTCCTCCAGTCAGGCCCTGTTTACACAGAGTTAAGAAAATTCTATTTTAGGGGCACCTGAGTGGCTCAGTCGGTTAAGCCTCCGATTTCTGCTCACGTCATGATCTCTCAGTTTGTGAGTTCCAGCCCTGCGTCACGCTCTGTGCTGACAGCTCAGAGCCTGAAGCCTGCTTCAGACTCTGTGTCTCCCCCGCTCTCTCTGCCCCTCCCCTGCTCATGCTCTGTCTTTCTCTGTCTCTCAATAATAAATAAACGTTAAAATTTTTTTAAAATAAAATAAAATTTAATTTTAAAGTGTGGGAAAAGAATGTGACCCCACACTTATAAAAAAAATCAAATTGCTTAGGGAAGGAATATTATTTTAAGCTCGAAACTGGATACCTATATTTTAAGATGTCTCAGATTCCATCAGTGTACTAGACTCTGTTTTGGTGCTGGAAAATTTTTTTTAATGGAACAGACCATATGAGTGAAATCGCGTGGTATTTTTTTTTCTCTGACTAACTTATTCCACTTAGAATAATACACTCCAGCTCCATCCATGTTGTTGCAAATGGCAAAATTTCATTCTTTGTGATGGCTGAATAATATTTCATTGTATGTGTGTGTTTCAGAGCAGTTTTTCCCACATCCTTCCATGCATCAGTTGATAGACATATAGTTTGACTATTGTTGATAATGCTGCTATAAACATCAGGTTGCATATACCCCTTCAAATCTGTATAATTTGTATAGGATAGGTTTTTTGTTTGTTTGTTTGTTTGTTTTAGTTTCTTGAGGAACCTCCATACCTTTTTCCAGAGTAGCTGCACCAGTTTGCATTCCCACTAACAGTGCAAAGGATTCCTTTTCTTCACATTCTTGCCAACCACTGTTGTTTCCTGTGTTCTTAATTTTAGCCATTCTGGCTGGTATGAGATGATATCTCACTGTAGTTTTGATTTGTATTTCCTTCCTGATGAGTGATGTTGAGCATCTTTTCATATATCTGTTGGCCATCTGTATGTATTCTTTGAAGAAATGTCTGTTTATGTCTTCTGCCCATTTCTTACTGGATTATTTATTTGGGGGAGTGTTGAGTTTGATAAGTTCTTTATAGATTTTGATACTAGCCCTTTGCCTGATATATCATTTGCAAATATCTTCTCCCATTCTATAGGTTGCCTGTCAGTTTTTGTTTTTGTGGGTGTTTTTATTTATTTATTTGAGTGAGAGAGCACACGTGAGAGTTGGTGGAGAGAGAGAAGGGAGAGAGAATCTTAAGCAGTCTCCATGTACAGGCCCGGAGTCCCACATGGGGCTTGATCTCATGACCATGAGATCATGACCTGAACTGAAATTAAGAGTTGGACACTTAACCAACTGAGCCACTCAGATGTCCTGCCTTTTAATTTTGTTGATTGTTTCCTTCACTGTGCAAGAGATGTTTATCTGTAAGCAGTCCCAATAGCTCCTTTTTGCTTTTGTTTCCTTAGTCTCCAGTAATGTGTCTAGTAAGAGGTTGCTATGGCCGAGGTCAAAGAGATTGCTGCCTGTGTTCTCCTCTAGGATTTTGATGGTTTCCTGCTTCACATTTAGGTCTTTCATCCATTTTGAACTTATTTTTGTGTATGGTGTAATAAAGTGGCCCAGATTCATTCTTTAGTATCTTTAAAGGACTAAATGAGAAACAACATCTTAAAACTTCAATTATATACTAGTGAAAATATTTTTAAAAAGTAAAAAGGAAATACTTCTTTTCTATTATAAATGGTAAAGAAGTTTTTTAGGAAGAAAGAAAATGATTTTAGATAGAAACATGAATTTTCAAAAAAGAATATAGACCACCAGAAATAAATACCTATTATTCTATTTCTATTATTTCTATTCTAAATACCTACTTATTCTATGAATAAATATCTATTATTCTTTCTACTTATTTCAATCTCTTCTTCAATGTTGAATTTTAAGAAAAAATAATAACAGTTAGGTCTGAGGTATATAGCCTACGCAAAAGTAAAATATATTAAAACAATAGCATGAAGGCCAATGAGGGGAAGAAACTGAAGTATACTATTACAAGTTCCATGATACACATGGCATGGCATAAAACCACTTGAAAGTAGACTGTGAAACACTAAAGATGCACATTATAAAATCTAAAGCAAAATAACAAACTGTTATTGTTAATAACACAACAATGGACATAAAATGGAATGATAAAATATATAATTAATAGATAATTAAAAGATGTGAGAAAAAGAAGGAAAAGGGAACAAAGAAAACTGGACAACTGGAAAAAGATAGCACCATGATGGTTTTATTCCTACTAACCAAGCCATTAATCCCCTCAATGCAAATAGTCTAAACCCCCCAAAATAAATTTTTAAAAAGGGCAAAGTATTTGAATACACACTTAATCAAGGTCATATATGAATGGCAAATGAGCAGATGAGAAAGTTTTCAGCACGATTAGTCAAATGCATAAGGGAAATGCAAAATAAAACAACAGTGGGATATCATTACACACCCATTAAAATGGCTAAAATTAAAAAGACAGGCCACGCAAAATTTGGCAAGAAAAGAAAGAGCAGGAATTCCAATAAACTGCTGGTTAGAATTAAAAGTGGTATAACCATTTAAAAACCGTTTGGCAATTTTGTAAAATCCTGGACATTTACCTACTAGATGATGAAGCCATTCCACACTTAGTGTTCACCTGAGAGAAATGAAAGCAAATGTCTATATAGCAGATGTGCACAATATTTATAGGAATTCAATTTACGAAAACCTAGACTTGGAAATTACTGAAGGGCCTTTCAACAGGTGAATCGAAGTCAATTTGTGGGCATTTTCATACTACCTAGCAACCAATGAAGAATAAACTATCAATACCTATAGTAGCATAGATGAACTCAAAACAATTACCCTCAGAGAAACAAAAAGCTAGACCTCAAAAAAGTCCTTGGTGTATGATATCATCTGTATAAAATTCTAGAGAATATATAGTGACCAAAAATGTATCTTTGTGATTTTCTGGTGGTGGGATGAGGCTTCAAGTCATGGGAAAAGAGATCACCAAAGAGTACTAGACATTTGGGGAGGGTGATGGCTATTTAGTTTGATTGTGCTGATGTTTTCACAGGAAGATACTTTGCCAAAACATACATTTGCACTCTTTATTTTTTTAACGTTAATTTATTTTTTAAAGAGAGAGAGAGCGCATGCACGAGAGGGGGAGGGGCAGAGAGTGAGAGGGAGACAGAAGATCCAAGCAGACTCTGTGCTGTTAGCTCAGAACCTGATGTGGGGCTCAAACTCACAAATCATGAGATCATGTCCTGAGCCAAAGTTGGACACTTAACCAACTGAGCCACCCAGGTGCCCCTAAATTTACACATTTTAAATATTCACTTATTGCAATTGGATCCAAATTCATTTAACACATCATGAATAAATTATTTTTACTGTGGGGATGTAAGTTGATTTTAACACTGGAAAAGCCAAACTTTGTGTTATCACACACATGGGGGGAAAAAAGAAAATCATTTTCAACGTGAGAGATGGAGAAGCATTTGCTAATATTCAAATCACATACATGTTAAAAACTCATGATAACCATTACATACTACATGATAAATATTTTCTCACTTGGATAAAAAGCATTTGCCATATTTTTAGTCAGCATCATAACTAATGGACAACTTATTAAATTACGCCTCCCAGAGATGAGGAATAAGAAACAGTGCCTAAAATCACCACTTCTGTTTAGCATTATAGTAGAGATTCCAGTGAGAGGAAGGGAAGCCAAAAATGAAGAATGAACGAGTGAAGGAAGGGAAGAAAGAAGGAATATAGATAGAGTACTTGAAAGGGAGAAACAAAATTGTCATTACTTATAGATGGCATCATTATATCCATAGAAAATTCCAGCGGAATTTACAAACTATTTAGTAAGTTAATTAGTGAGGTAATAACTAAATTATCCACTTCACTTGGTGTGAAAAATCAATTACACATCTATAAATATGCATCAAAATAAGAAAAGAAAAACTCTAAATACAAAAATAAATAGCATTTACCTTAAACAAAAAAAAATGTTAAAGAGAAATCTAACAAAAGATCTGAAAGACTTCTATGCTAAAAATCTATTAAAAAAAATATTTAGCAAAATTAAAGAGACCAGAATAAATTTAAAGTGATGCTCTTTTGTGGCTAGAAAGACTCAGTGTTGTAAAGATGTGGTTTTCTCAAGTGAAGGGTAAACTCCATTGCCTCCCACAGAACATTGTAGCTCATTATGAGCGGGTGTGTGTGCGCGTGTGTGTGTGTAGACAAACTGATCTAAAAATTATACAAAATGTAATCAAGAAAAAACAGGCACAATGCTAGACAATGATGCCAACAGAAGAGTGTGTCAAGAAACAAATGCATGTATCTTCATCTGATATAAGGCTGTGGGATGTAATAAATGATGCAAGTAAATTGTATATTCAAATGGAAAAAATAATTTGTAATGAATTATGCATATTTGTCTGATTGGTAAAATCATTAATGCCTTTAGAAAAAAAATGGGTGATCATGATGTTGAGGTAGGTAAAAATTTCTTAAAGATTGTGCCAAAAGCTCCATTAATAAAGGCAAAACTGCAAAACTGGATGCATTAATGTTGATAACTTCTTATAATAAAAAGTGAAAAAAATCCCAAATATTGGGATATATGCATTTGACATCCATGATTAACAAAAAGTTCTACACACTGAAATGTAAATCTCTATTGTTACAATTCTTCACCAGACACTTCACACTAAATGATACCCAAATGATAAATAGGCATATAAAAAGGTGCTCAACTTTGTTAGCTATCATAGAAGTATAATCTAAAACACAAACCTCTACACACCCACCAGAACAGCTACCAGAAAAAAAAAGATAGATAATACCAAGTGTTGGTTAAATATGAAACAACTGAGGGGCGCCTGGGTAGTTCAGTCGGTTGGGCATCCAACTTGGCTCAGGGCATGATCTCACGGTTTGTGGGTTCGAGCCCCGCATCTGGCTCTGTGCTGACAGCTCAGAGCCTGGAGCCTGCTTCGGATTCTGTGTCTCCCTCTCTCTCTGTCCCTCCCCTACTTACACTCTGTCTCTCTCTCTCTCAAAAATAAATAAACATTATTATTTTTTTAAATATGAAACAACTGAAAGTCATAAGATTCACTGATTTAACCACTTTGGAATACAATTTGGTATTATCTACTAAAGTTTTACATATAACAAATGATTCAGTGAGTCCATGTCTATGTATACACACAAAAAAATTCATAGACCTATTTCCCAGAAGACATGAGAAGATTTCTCATAACATCTACTATGCAAAGGATCATCTTAATAATCCTAAACTGGGCTATTTTAAAATATTAAGCATGGAACAACAAAAATATAAAAACAAACTAAATAAAACTAAATAATACAAATTATATACATACATATATGTGTATATAATTATGTATATATATACATATATAATTGTTTTGGAATACTCATGATTACAAATGTAATATTTCTGTCTAATCCAAAAATCCTAATTCAAATTCAATTTTACATAACTCTAAAAGTTGTTTCTAAAATTTGTTGGGAAAAATTAGCACATGAGCAGAGCTAAGTTAATTTTGAAAAAGGAGAATGACAAGATCTTGATTAAATATATATTAAAATACTCTAAATTGACAGGAATTTGAAAATAACACTACAGATACAGAAATAAAACATAAAACAATTTAAGAGAAGAGAAATTTCAGAAAAAGACCTCTGCATATATAGATACATTTTATGTAATACATAAGAAATGAAATACAGGGGCGCCTGGGTGGCGCAGTCGGTTAAGCGTCCGACTTCAGCCAGGTCATGATCTTGTGCTCCGTGAGTTCGAGCCCCGCGTCAGGCTCTGGGCTGATGGCTCAGAGCCTGGAGCCTGTTTCCAATTCTGTGTCTCCCTCTCTCTCTGCCCCTCCCCCGTTCATGCTCTGTCTCTCTCTGTCCCAAAAATAAATAAACGTTGAAAAAAAAAATTAAAAAAAAAAAAGAAATGAAATACAATGGAAAGATAGTGGACAACAGTAATCTCAACATAACATAATGTTGACATAACCAGCTATTCATTTTAGGAAAATATTACAAAATACTTCATAATACAGGCCAAAGGAAATTCTAGAAAGTTAAAGCTTTAAGCTTCTAATTTCTGACAATGGTCTTCATTATTAAGATCAAATTTAATCATAAAAATAATTAAGCATGATGGGGAAAGTTTAAAAATATCTTGTCACAAAATGGCTGAAATATATACTAAGGTCAACATATTCTAAGGTCAAAAGTAAAGAGAAAATAGAACACTACTGAATACTGAAGCACCCCTCTTTTTTCCTAAGAAGCAATAGAAAATTACAATAAATTGGGACTGGTTCTGATTATAAAACATAAAAGTGGACCTAAATAAAAAATCTAGAGCCCATACTGGGGATTGAACTCATCATAAAATGAGTTAGTAATCCAAAGCTGTACACCCTCAATGGAAGCAAGAGCCAGGTTTAATCCAACTGCCATGCAAATATACAGCTTGTGTTTGTATGATCTGGGAAGTTTAAAGAAGTTCAGGATTACTATGGCCCTTAGAACACAGTAGCTGTGGTTTTGCAAAGCCTATATAAATAGGTTTTGAAATGGTCAACATAAAACAAAGATTTTGGGTGCAGAGGAAAATAAGGAACGATGTCTGGGAACAAACAGAAATGACAGGAGGGAGAAACAGGAGAAAACCTCAGATACTAGAATAAATTGACATGGGCTATTGAAAATTTAATGATAGCAACTACCTATAAAATAAAATTTGTCAGTTGTGTGTTTTAATTTGAAGATAATGTTTCTGAATTCCAAAAAGTGTTTTTGTTTTGTACTTGTCTCCTTAAAATTTTTCATAACTTTTACAATTATTTTTTCTACACTTTCTTTTTAAAAAATGTGTATGTATGTATGTATTTAGAGAGTGTAAGAGAGGGGCAGAGAGAGGGATACCAAGCAGATTCCATGCTCAGCACAGAGCCTGGCTCAGGACTCCATCTCAGGTCTATGAGATCATGATCTGAGCCGAAATCAAAAGTCAGATGCTCAACTGACTTGAGTCACCCAGGCATTGCTCTTTCCTACATTTTCTAATGACTTGTTCCATCAAGACTGTGTATTCTCGGGGCTCTTGGGTGGCTCAGTTGGTTGGGCATCCAGCTTTTTATTTCGGATTGGATTGTGGTCTCAGTATTCTGAGTTTGAGCCCTGCATTGGGCTCTGGGTTTACTGTGCCAGAGCCTGCTTGGAATTCTCTCCCTCTACCTCTGCCCCTACCCCACTCACGCTCTCTCTCTCTCTCTCTCGCTCTCTCTCTCTCAAAATAAACTTAATTTTTTAAATGATTGTCTATTCTTATTTTTTGAGTTGGTGTATATCCATAGAATTATTGAATCCTCCAAATAAAATTGTATTTTTTCTTTAACTTTTCGTGTCAATTGATGTGATTTTTCAGAAATCCTTTCAGGATGATGGTTTCTTTCATGTACGTGATAAAATACAAAGTAGGAGGCCTGTTGCAATTGGTCTGTCGCAATTGAGGGAAATGACTCTGCTATGGGGAAGTGGAAGAACTTCTTTTTGTTTCCTAAGTGTAAACAGTGAGAGGTAGCCTTTCCTAGACAGGCTGAATGGCATCAGTTCACTATTTCAGTCTCTTCCCCAGAGGTCGGCACTACCAACTGGGCACCATATACAGCAAGGGATCCTGGGCAAACCATTCTTACTGTGCCAAAGAGTTCAGTTTGATGGATCTGACTGGCTCTTACAGGACAAGCAGAGAATGTATAGCTGTTACCAAGGAAACCAATAACCAATAAGCATTCTTCTGTCACTGAGTGCTTTATTTTTTCTCCCTCCATCTACAAATGGTTTGGCCACATGTCTATTCCTGTTGTCTTTTCTTTGTGTATCCTAGCTTCAGATCCACCTGAGATTTCCTCCAGGCTATATAGCTAGTGGAGTCTTCCTAAGAGGTTATAATAAGTAAGGTAGGGTCTTGAGTCACCTTTCAGTTTGTCAGTTTCATAATATTTCAGTTTTTATATGTTTTTTTTTTAATTTGGACATTCAGCATTGTGTTATACTTGTACCTAAATTCGTAGCAGACTATTATGATGCTTTCTAGACAATGCTACTATTTAATTTTATTGTTTATTGTCTCCTCTTCATTCTTCATTCAAACAACCATTCTCTTTCCTATATAAACATCTACTATAATGGGTTTAATAAATTTCTTCAGGTAGATATTTATCTTTGGTAAATAATATTTAGTGTTATTTCATTGATTATAAAGAGCAATGATGGGGTGGGTGGGAAAGAAAAGAACTGGAAAATTTACAAATCTTTATGTGGTCGTATAACCATCAAAAATTGTGATCCATACACATGCGTTAATCTACTTCATGATAACTCAATATTACATCAAGAGTATAACATTGTGTCAGGCTCACTGACTCCTGTACCAAATTACTAATTTGCAGGAAAAGAATGTATAACAATCTAATTTTTTTCCATTAAATTATTATGAATTTTTACCTTGAAAAAAAGGTAAAATTAATAAATAATGGTTTTTCTCAAAAGCAAAATCAACATCTGCCAATTGATGGAGTCAGTCATTATAAATGCTTAATTATATTACATGTTGACGTTACAAATATGTGCACTTTATGTTATAATTTCAAAAGATCAGGAGTCTCTTGTCAGATGAAGCCACTGGTTAATATTTTTTTGTCAAAACATGCACTTCCTACTGTCTTTGATATAATTTTGAATCTTTGAAATCTGTTTTCATATCCCTCAACTGAATGTTAAGCATATAACTTTTTAGAACCTCAATTTACATAAAACTATAAAAGAAATGAAGTTCAATTTAAAGACCATTTTACTTACTGAAAGTATGTTTTTCAAAGATTTGAGTGATGTCTATTTGTGGACAAGGATTTTTGTGGCTGCTTTAATGCAACTTTATAAACATTTTTTTGGTATGGAATGATAAAAATGTCATCAGAATGATTATATAATGTTACAGTTAATACAAATCATGTGAAAGACCCAGTGAAAGAATATTGTTATACAGATAAAATTAATGAAAAGTTATTTAATTAGCTGTATTGCTACTACCACAATGAGACATATTGTGGCAAGACGCTCAGACAAGGCTAAGGAAGAGAATCAGCACTATTTTAATTAAATTTCATTGTAAGCCAACATTTTGCTATATATTAAGCATTGTACCCAGACAAAATATCTTTTTTCATATCTATTACTATCTTTAGAAATATTCCTCTAAAAAGACAAGAATATATTCCACAGATATAAGCTTTCATGATCAACAAGAATGCATTCAGAAGCAGTAAAGTTTCTATATGGCAATTTGCAAATTTCATTATTTCTCTCTACTGTATTTGGGGTCTTCCAAGCTAATTCTCGCCTTAATACAATCCAAATTTCTGATTATGTTTGAAGGATAATAAGCAAATTAAATTTCACTGGGAACATGCAGTTAGCCCCAATTCACCTGACAACATTTCAGTAGCATTCTGTAATGATGATCTATCGATAGCTGGGCTGCGGCTATGAATCCAAGCAGTGTATCTTCACATGATCGAAGCCTGTGAGTCTATTATTATTGCCATGATTTATGATAAGGAAAATAAATTACAGTTAGTATTTGTAAAGATCTCTGCATTTTGCAAAATGCTCTCAAATGTAACATGTACCACAATAAACCATGGTGTGGGGTATTGTTATTATTATATATTTATATAAATTTAATATTGCTGGAAACATTTGGATCTGAAATTCAGAATTATGGAATTTTATATAACAATCCATATTACTGAGCTGGAGTTAACTAAAAAATTGTATTCTGTTTTCTTAAGGTGAAGTTGCATTAATATTTACTAAATTCAGCATTTTATAAATGGAATAAAAATACATATTTGCAAGGCAATGAGTATATAGCTCTCTATTGTTAATTTTTTTTCTTTAAGTGAACAAAGATCCCCTGTTCCAAATCCTAAAATAAGAGCAACAGTCTTTGCCAAAATCTGGGCTAGAATTTCAATTACTTATTACTAAGCTGTGTCAGTCTAAATAATCTCAATATTTTCTTGTTGACAGCATTCAGATTTTTAAAAAATTTTTTTAAGTTTATTTATTTTGAGAGAGAGCACACAAGCGGGATAAGGACAGAGGGAGAGAAAATCCAAAGCACACCCCACACTATCAGCACAGAGCCTGATGCAGGGCTTGATCTCATGAACTGTGAGATCATGACCTGAGCCCAAAATCAAGTCAGATGCTCAACCAACAAAGCTACCCAGACTCCCCCAACATTCAGGGTTTTTTAAATTAAATATTGCTTTTGGATAAAGATTTAAAAATATGTAAAGTAATCTAGACAAATGGATCATAAGCCTGAAGACTAGAATAATGAAACCGAAGCATAAAGTCTACACCAAAACTAAAATGAAAAGCTAATACGACAAAAGACTAATTAGTTAGAAAGGATTCCAGGAACTACAAAGCCAATATATTAAAGTAGAATACAGAGTAAAACTTATCAATGACTAGAATCTTCTATCCACTGCTTACTCCACACATCATCTTTTAGACAGGTTTTGAGTCAGTCAGAAAATGAGTGGAGCTTGCTCTTTGGATTTAGCATTTGGACTGCGATTAGAACCTAATGATTTATTCTAGCTTCACTCCATATTACTAATGGTACTAAAACAGTTATTTGTCATTAAAGGATCATATTTACCAGGATAACTTTGCTTTTCACTCATTTCCTTCAAAAGGCGCGTCAATTATCATTAGCTTATGTCAGTACATTGATTTGTTAACTATGTCATGATGCAAATATTAAAAAATTGGCCTTTATGACCTTATACTATTTATATTTTCCTGGTAACATTTTAAGAAAGAATTTGAGGAAACATGGAAATTTTGGAGAAATATGTTGTTCTATGTAGCATTATAATATATTTTAAAATCATCTAATCATATCATTTTATATTTATTTAGCATATTTCAACATTAAAAGTATATTTCTTCACCCTATCTTCACATTGCAGAGATATGCCCCAAACTGGGCCTGTGGCTCTCATTATATAGTCCATATATCACCAGTATGATTTTAAAATAACATAATTGTAAAGTGCAAGCCATGTTTCAAACTTCTCTTTTTTTCCTAAGATAGTGTTTGACAATTTAATAGAATGTTAGCAATAAAATAACAAATAACAAATTGTGCTACTTTTCATTAGTTTTGGGACAGTGTCTCAAAGCTCATCTGTGTATCATGGCTATTCTGATAGATACTTTCTGTTTTTTTTTTTAAGTTTATTTATTTATTTTGAGAGAGAAAGGAAGAGAGAAGAAAGGGGTCAGGGGGTCAGGGGGAGAAGGAAGAGAAAGAATCCCAAGCAGGCGTCATGCTGTCAGCAATGGAGCCTGACACAGGGCTTGAACTCATGAACCATGAGATCATGACCTGAGCCAAAATCAAGCATCAAATGCTTGTTTTTTATAAACATCAAATGGCAGTTTTTTATAAAAGTAAATGTAGGTTTACCATACAATCCAGCAATCACACTCTTGAGTGTTTACCCGACTGTCTTAATCCATCTGGACTGCTATAACAAAATGCTGTAGACTGTCCAGCTTATAAGTAACAAACATTTATTTCTTATAGTTCAGAAGGCTGGAAGATCAGGGTGCCAGCAAGATCAGGTTCTGGCGAAGGTCCTTTTCTGTGTTACAGGCTGCCAACTTCTCACTGTGTCCTCACATGGTGAAAGAGGCTATGGAGCTCAGCGGGATCTCGTTTAGAAGAGTGCTAAACCCATTCATGCTCTCATGACCTAATCATCTTCAAAAGCCCCATCACCTAATACCATCACATTGACCCATAAGATCCCAACATGTGAACTTGAGAGAAACACAAACATTCAGACCATAAACCTCAAGTGTTAAAAGCTTATATCTGCATAAAAGCCTGCACATGATCATTCATAACAGCTTTATTCATAATTGCAAAAATTAGAAGCTAAGGAGATGTCCTTCAATAAGTGAATGGATAAGCAAACTGGTACATCCACACAAAAGAATAATATTCAGTAACAAAAAGAATTGAACTATCAAGACATGAAAAGACATGGATAGATATTGCTAACTTAAAAAGGCTACATACTGTATAATTCGAATTACATGACATTCTAGAAAAGGCAAAAATACAGTAATACTAAAAAATAATCACTTTTTCCAGGGGCTTGGGAGAAAGGGAAGAAAATTGAATAGATGAAGTATAGGTTTTTTTGTTAGGATGATGAAACTATTCTGTATTATAGAATTTGGGATAAAGTTATGCTTTTGTCAAAACTCAAAGAATTTATAGCACAAAGAGAGAACCTTAATGCATGATATTTTTTAAAGGAGGTCAGGAGATTTCAGGTTGGAATGCATTCTTTGTTGACAAGAGAATCCAATTGCCTTATTAATGTATGAATTAACTTCACTAAAGGGATGGGATTAAAAAAAACTGCTAACTTAAGTAATTTTGGAAATAAATAGATCTGGTAAGACTAAAGGCAAAGGAAATGATACAAAGCACTGTACTCTATGAAGTCGTTTCCCATTGGGATCCAGTTAACAATTATGGTGCTACTAATTTTGAATACTGGAATTGAGCAATTAAGTAAATAAATGTCAAGGGGTTGAAAGGAGATTTCTCACTGGTGAAGAATGAGTGCACAGATAAGGAAGGTGAGGAGGCTAGAATAATCTGTGTGGGAATGGATTAGAGTTAAGAACATTGGTATGAGTTAATGTTTACCTTCGTATACATAAATGTTTACACATGCAAACACACACACACACACACACACATTTGTATACACGCATATAGTTCCTTTCTCTGTCAACTGAGAAGGCCTAGAAACAACAATATTCCAGTGGCAACAAACATAGGTATTGAGTTCTAGCAACATTCTCTAAGGAAAGGAAACAGAGTGAATCGTAATGTGGAAAATTTGTTTCTGTCACCCCTAAGTTTTACATAAACTGTGAACCAAATATTTTACAAGTAATTAATGTATAGTATTTTATTATTATTCACCATGAAAAGTGAAAGTTCCACTCAATGTGTAAGCTAGAACAATAGGTTTTAATATAACAAAGTATATACAAAAAGTTAATTTATGTTGTTTCAGATTGTACATTGTAGCTAACCCTTTAAGACATTACCAGTTGTCAATTTTTGTGTAGAATCAAAGAAGAATATTTATAATTATCTGAAAAAGATATCAAAATACTAATATCTCCTATGCTTTCCATCTACATGACTAACTGAGATCAGGTTTCCTTCATATATTTCAAACCAACATATTGCGAGAGATTAGAATGCAGAAATAGATATAATAATTCAATTCTATTTCAGTAAGCCAGATGTTACAGTGCTTGCAAAAATGCAAAACAATGCTGCTTTTCTTACTGCATTTATTTTTATTTTAGAAAATACGATTACTTTTCATAAATATGTGTTATTTATGTCAACATGTGATGGAACTCGTATTAAAACAGAGCCACTTCCATATTTTCAGAATATTTAATTTAAAGTAATCATTTTTAATGTTTATTTATTTTTGAGAGAGAGGAAGAGAGACAGAACATGAGTGTGGGAGGGGCAGAGAGAGGGGAAGACACAGAACCCGAAGCAGGCTCCAACCTCAGAGCTGTCAGCACACAACCCGTTGCAGGGCTCCAACTCACGAATCTCCAGATCGTCACCTGAGCCCTGAGCTAAGTTGGCGCTTAACTGACTGAGCCACACAGGTGCCCCATAAAGTAAAGTAATGACTGATGGTTTAGTTTACATAAGCAAAAGTTTGTGGTGTCCTCAATAACTTTTAAGAAGGTGAAGGAGTCTGGAAACCAAACACTGAGAAGTGCAGGACTAGTATATATGTAACCTGAGACTTTGAAATGAGGTCCATGGGTCCTAGCTAGGTGCTGTCTTTAAAAAACAATACTGTGGGGGAACCTGGGTGGCTCAGATGGTTAAACATCTGCCTTCGGTTCAGGTCATGATCTCACTGGTTTGTGGGTTTGTGTCCTGCATTGGGCTCTCTGCTATCAGCACAGAGCCCACTTTGGACCCTCTGTCCCCTTCTCTCTCTGCCCCTCCCCTGCTGCACTCTCTGTCTCTCTCAAAAAGTAAATAAGCACTAAAAAAAAACTTAATAAATGAGACTCCTTCACTCTTGTACTTGCATTTATTTTGCTAGTCTTATACCTTTATAAAACTAGTTAAAAGTTTTAGCTGTGTGCAATCAGTTCCATGGGACATGTGTTATCTATGACAAAGCCAGAGCTCTGAGGGTCTTGTTTGTGGTGAGAATTTGGAAGTGATATTTGGGATGAGAGAACCTGGAGAAAGGGTTAAAAAAAAAACTCAGGAGACGCACTTGGGGCTGCTCAGCCCAGGTATCCGTCTGCCCAATTTAAGTTTAGTTTTCTGATTTCAAGGTTTTGTTCTCAGATAAGGAACTAGTGTATAGATACAGCTAATATCAGTACTTTACTTTTCATGATGCTTTCACAAAATATGTAAGACATAAAAATTATTTTGTCTATTTTTCCAGTAAATATACCCACATACCTCCACCTGACACTTCGTCTGACAACTGATGCAGCCAAGTAGCCCGGCCACTTTTCTTCACCAGAAGAGGAAGTAGCATCTTATCAGATAAAAACTTAGCAATAGTTCTCACTGGAAAAGAGCTAATACTTAAGGGTGATGTTTCCCCCTAACTTACACTGCACCATAGGGAACATTTATGAATTTTTAAGACAAGAAAAGGTGTATCACCCAGAGGAGTTTATAACTTTTATTTGCATAAAATAAAACCTGAAAAACCTAATGGAAAAGAATGTTTAGAATGTTTAGCATATTCAAAACAAAGTAATGTAAATTTCAGGAATCAGAAACGACCTAAATTTTGGAATCTTTAAATAATTTTCATCAGAATGTTTTTAAGTCCCTGAAATGTTGTATTCTACTCAAATTTGATTACATTGTAGTAGTCAGCTATTGATGAATGAGCATGTGATGCAAAGAGAAAGGCCTCGACCTAGTGATTGTTATTAATTAGTTTGATTTGGTTAAACACTGTCACCATCAACTAAATTAATGGCAATTGAGAGGAATAAATGAGCAGATGGGTAGCTACCATATGCTCATGCCACACTCTTAATTGATAATAATTAAGTAATTATGGATGGAAGAAAATGTTCATTCAAATGTCTATGGCATTTGAAATGCCCGTTTATAAAACCGTGTCACTTATAATGGATACTGTTCCACTTGACCCTTGAATTAGCAAGAAGTATTGAGGGCAAAGGAAATCATTGCCACGGGGCATTAACTGTTGAGATGGCTCTGGATGGTGATGGATGTGATTTTAGCACCCTTTGGAACGTGGCTTAACTACTTCTGGTCCTCAGCCTTCAGTTGCTTGTTCCAACAGGAAAGCTAAGGGATTTGGTCTGGTTTCAAATCATCATTCACACTCTATGAACAACAGTATTCTGACCCCCAAATTGTGTCTTTTTGTGTTTCTCTTTTCCCCAACCTACTCTTTTCTATCTTCTCACTGGAACCAGATGCCTTTTTTGCTGGTCAACTCTTCTAAGATTTTTATCTCACATTAGAGGACCATTTCCTTTTATTCATCCTAAAGGTCAATGATTAGAAATGTGAACCTACTTCTTATTGTCTCATCTAGTTTGTTTCTTTTAGTGAAAAAGAAAAAAGAAGTCAGCTAGCAACACTAAGAATTGCAGTGATCTTTAAAATGTTTTTTTTTCACTGTCATGTTACTTCATTATCATAGTACCTGCCTTCCATAAATGAACTTGACACTGATCATCCTCAGCCTTTTTTTATGGTGAGATAATGAATTTGACTAGAATTCAGAGAAACTCCTACTCAGATACAGTATTGATTCCTCAGACCCTGACGTGAATTTCCAGTAGTGGATAAAATTCAATTAAACACCTAGTATCAAAAAATACCAATATTTATTCTCAGTAAATCAAGTAAATAAACTACATTTCCAATACCTCAAGATGAGTCTTTGAGGCATTAAAAAATGATTAGCCTTCCTCGTTTGAATTTCATTAAGGATTTTGAAATGCTATGACAGGTAATGTATTATCCAATAAACGAGTTAAAGAAAATATGTCCTGTATTTGTTTGTTAGGGTTGCATAATAAAGTACTACAGATACAGACTGGATGGTTTAAACAACAGAATCTTACATTCTCACAATTCTGAAGGATATAAATTCTAGTTAGGTGTCAGTCAGGGTTGATTTCTTCAGAGTCTTCTCTCCTCAGCTTGTGGATGGCTATCTTACCCCCGCATCTTCACATGGTCTTTGCTTTATGTACAAAGTTCCCCGGGGCGCCTGGGTGGCGCAGTCGGTTAAGCGTCCGACTTCAGCCAGGTCACGATCTCGCGGTCCGTGAGTTCGAGCCCCGCGTCGGGCTCTGGGCTGATGGCTCAGAGCCTGGAGCCTGTTACCGATTCTGTGTCTCCCTCTCTCTCTGCCCCTCCCCTGTTCATGCTCTGTCTCTCTCTGTCCCCCCAAAAATAAATAAACGTTGAAAAAAAAAAAAAGTTCCTCTTACAAGGACAACAGGCACACTGGATCACAGCCCCCACCTGATGGCCCCATTCTAACTGGGCCCGAGGCCCTGAGGCCCCATACCTCCTTAGACATCCTACCTCCAAATACAGTCAACATCTTGAAGTACTATAGGTTAAGACTGCAACATATCCATTTTAGGGGAACACAATTCATCCCATAACATAAACTCTGAGATTAAAACATTTAGGTAAGTAAGTTTTACTTTAAAATATTCTTATCGGTGTGCGTGGGTGGCTCAGTAGACTGAGCGTCTGACTCTTGGTACTGGCTCAGGTCATGATCCCAGGGTTGTGGGACTGAGTCCTGTGTCGGACTGTATGCTGAGCGTGGAGCTCGCTTGGGATTCCCTCTCTACCTCTACCGACTCCCCGACTTGCGCATGCACTTTTTCTCTCAAAAAGAACAAAATAGTAAAAAATAAAATATTCTTATCTACAATTGTATTTAGAAATATGAATAATAAATAAATATTCATCTCATTCCTTTGAGCTGTCACTTGGATGGCAGCATGCCTACTCGGAGATAACTATTTCACAGGATGTACACCCACCCATCTGAGGAAGTGAGCTCAGTTCAACTCAATGAGGCTGCTCAGCTTATTTAGAAATTGCAACTTGGGCTTTTTAAAAAAATGTTTTTTCATGTTTATTCATTTTTGATAGAGGGAAAGAGAAAGACAAAGTGCAAGTGGGGTAAGGGCAGAGAGAGAGGGAGACACAGAATCCGAAGCAGGCTTCAGGCTCTGAGCTGTCAGAGCCTGTCGTGGGGCTCAAACTCACAAACTGTGAGATAATGACCTGAGCCAAGGTTGGGTGCTTAACCGACTGAGCCACCCAGGAGCCCCTGGGCTTTTTCAATTTAGCAATACGGCAGCAAGTTTACAAATATAACTTTTTGAGAGACAAAAACAAAAAACTCCATACTTGCTTGATTCTTACACATTATTTTTTTTTCCTGTCAGGTTTTCCCCAATCTGCATAAGATCCAGTGATCTTATATTACTTCTAAGTAACGTGTTGACCACAAGTGGACATGCTGGATATCAAAACAAGCATTTTATCTGTTTTTTTTATTTAAAAATGTAATGTCAGTGTAGTATTTTATGTTACTATTTCCATTTCGCATAATAAGAATCTGAAACTTAGTTTAAATAATTTTCCAAAGATTAACAAAAAGTACTAGGTATAAAATGTAATTTCAAACCCAGGTAACCCTATTCCACAACCATTTTCTTAAGCTCCACACACTATTGCTTTCACTAGGAATTAAAACCTCATCACAAATTGGAGAATAAAGCATTCATTCTTAAGTATGGTCTTAGTTGCAGATTTTCATTATACGTCCTGTATCAGACTGAGGAAGATCTGTTTTATTCCTACTTTGCTGAGAGTTTTTTCATAAATATTTTATTGAATTTTGTCAAATGCTTCTTTGTATCTATCAAAATAATCATATACTTTTTTCTTTTTTCTTTTTTGATATGGTGGATTATACTGATTGGTTTGCAAATGCTGAGTGATCTTGCAATCCTGGGGTAAATGCCACTATCAAAATGCATTATCAATTTGATCATTATCATTTTATCCTTGCATTCAAATTGCTTACCTTTTGTTGAGTTTTTGTGTCTATGTTCATGAGGAATGGTGATCAGTATCACTGTTTTTTCTTTCATGTAATGTTTTGTCTGGTTTTGATATATGAATTAATGCTGGTGTTACAAAATGAGTGAGTAAATGTTGCTTTTTTTTTCTCTGAAGGACTTTTGCATAGTTTCTTTCTTAAATATCTGACAGAATTTACAATCCATGACACTTGACCCTGGAGGTGACGTGACCGTCTTCTCTCAAACTCTGCATTTAGTTTAATTGTATATTCATTTTTTTTAAATGTTTGTTTACTTTGAGAGAGCGAGAGAGCTTGCAAATGGGGAAGGGGCAGAGAGAGAAGGAGAGAAAGAATCCCAAGCAGACTCCATGGAGCCAGACATGGGGCTTGATGTCATGAACCATTAGATCATAACCTGAGCTTTTCTTGCCTAGTTCCAGTGGATTTGCCCCACAGAATTCCCCACAGGGAATTCATTTGAAATACAAATAAGATCATGTTGTAAGCATGCATGCATATACACATGCATTTAAATGCTTTCCTGTCATTAACATAAAAACTTTTTACCAGAGTCAACAAAACCTTATATAACTTGACCTTCTTTTTTCTCCTTTATAGGCTCCCTTCCCATGCCTTTCTTTCTGCCCAGGAAACTTTAAACATCTGTCATTCCATAGTACTTAACTTTCTTCCTTTAGTGAAAGGCGTACTTGTTTTTTCTTTTCCCCAGAAGACACTTCCCCACTGTACCTCTGGTTAATGTGTGCTTACCCCTAAAATTTCAGCTCACCAGCACTTCTTTCAGGGAAATCTTTCCTGACAACAGTACTATATCATAGATAAAAGCCATCCAATAATAGGACAGAAGACTTTATTCTTGAGCTATTTGTTTAGTGTTTATTATGTGCCAGACATAATAACTTTTGTGTACGAATTATTTTAATTTTCAAAATAATCCTATGAAGTTATCAGAGTTGTAATTGAATATTTATTTCAGTGAATATTTAATTAAAAAAAAACTCCTCACTAGGTGGTAAAACTCATAGAAAGAAGTTTTTTCCCTTTATTGTATACCAAGCATCTAGCACATATAGTATTTGTTGACTTCATAAAATAATGAATAAGTGAATGGCTGAATAAACACGTAACAATAGTTCCTGAACTTTTTCTGAATTTGACATTCAGTTGCTATTGAATCTGTTTTTTTTTTTTTAAGGTTTCAACAGTGCTATTATCACCCAAGATTTTGCAAGCATTCACTTTGGAATAATAAAAATATTATACAATTTAAATTGATATTTTAAAAATAAGATTATATAAAAGAACATCAGGACCCTATCAAGATTTCAGATATAAGCAAAATAGTAGTGAATACCTTCTTTATGTTCAATCTACCTCTAACATTCTATCATTTTAATGAAATTTTTTAATGAAATGCTCTCAATTTTTTACATAAAATGTGAGGTCTTATTACTCCCAGTCATAAGCCCTAATCAATTGACATTTTGCAAACGAAAGAATGAATATTTTATCTGAAATAATTAAATATTTATAAACCACCTATAATCTGTCAGTGGGGGGTTGGATGGCTCAGTTGGCTGAGCACTTGACTCTTGATTTGGGCTGAGGTAATGATCTCAGGGTCATGGGATCAACCCCTGTGTGGGCTCTGTGCTAAGTGTGGAGGTGGCGTAAGATTGTCTCTCTCTCTCCCTCTGCCCCCTCTCCCCTGCTCATGCGTGCTCTCTCTCTCCCTCTAAAATAAAATATAAAAAATAAAAAAATTAATGAAAAAGGTCTTTAAAAAGAATACCTATCATCAGTCAAGCACTATGACTCATATAGTTTTGAGAAATATTATGGCATTTTATCATCTCATGAGATCTGTGGTAAAAATCGAGACATCATTGTCACACTAATAAAATATTCAACGATCACCTTTATTTCATGCACTGCTAGGTAAAGATAAGCATATAAAAAATAGAAGATGAGGGGCACCTGGGTGGCTCAGTCAGTTGAGTGTCCAACTCTGGCTCAGGTCATGATATTAGGGTTCATGATTGAGTCCCCCACTGGGCTCTCTGCTGTCAGCACAGAGCCCACTCTGGATCCTCTGTTCCCCTTTCTCTCTGCACCTTCTCCATTTGCGCTCTCTCTCAAAAATAAACATTATATATATATATATATATATAATGAAAATTAAATATATATTATATTTATTATTACATATTGTATATTGTAATATATTTATTATATATGTATATAATTTAATTATATAATATATGTAATATATAATTTATTATAAACATAAATAATAAATATAAGTAATATATAATGCAAACATTATATATAATATATAATAATATAACATATATGTGATGAATTGTACCCTTCAGAAGCTTATAATGGTTTATTAACTCAAGGATCATGCATAGCAACAATTAGAAAAACAACAAAAGGTTACATAATTTCATTAACTTGTTCGAAGACAACACTAAGAATTTAAGATTTTGTAAAACTTGAATGGAATAATTTAATTGAGGAAGTTTCCTCTCAGGAGACAAGACTGGGACTAGACCTGAGAAAAAGAGCATTTGAATGGTCAAAGAAGAGATAGGAGAGCGGAGTCAGAAACATACAAAAAGCGCTCACTGCACATGTTCAGTGGGAGCAGGGAAAGGAAGTGGAGAGAATTCCAAGGCAGGTAAGAACTGGTGACTGGCACATGTGGGGAATGAAAGAGGAAAGCGGATTTAAATAAACTAAATTTCAGACTATTGATGAAAAAAAAAATCTTCAAGGAGGTAGTTATCCTAAAAAGCTAATTATCCAGAGTTAGGATACTATGAAAAAAATCTAATGGGAAAGGACAAGGCAAAATAGATGACCTTGAAAATCCTGAGTAGTTGTTACAAGGACTGTTGAGTGTAACTGATCCCAGGTTTAAAAAGCCCTTGAGGATACAGGAGTACTGATGCATAGGGGCACTTGTACCCCAATGTTCATAGCAGCACTCTCAACAATAGCCAAATTATGGAAAGAGCCTAAATGTCCATCAACTGATGAATGGATAAAGAAATTGTGGTTTATATACACAATGGAGTACTACGTGGCAATGAGAAAGAACGAAATATGGCCCTTTGTAGCAACGTGGATGGAACTGGAGAGTGTGATGCTAAGTGAAATAAGCCATACAGAGAAAGACAGATACCACATGTTTTCACTCTTAGGTGGATCCTGAGAAACTTAACAGAAACCCATGGGGGAGGGGAAGAAAAAAAAAAGAGGTTAGAGTGGGAGAGAGCCAAAGCATAAGAGACTGTTAAAAACTGAGAACAAACTGAGGGTTGCTGGGGGGTGGGAGGGAGGGGAGGGTGGGTGATGGGTATTGAGGAGGGCACCTTTTGGGATGAGCACTGGGTGTTGTATGGAAACCAATTTGACAGTAAATTTCATATATTGAAGAAAAAAATAAACCTACATTAAAAAACAAAAAAATAATAAAATAAATAAAAAATAAATAAAAAATAAAAAAGCCCTTGAATAAAACTTCAGTTCATCCAATAATAGTTCCGTTTATGCTCCACTAATGGAAAAGGGATCATGTCTTTGGACTTCAGCTCAGGGTATAGTTTTAGTACAGAAAACAATGGAGTTCTGGGAATTTAATGTGACAAGCATGAAACATTTCATGAGATGGGCTTTCTTTTTTTGTTTGTTTTTAAAAGAAATTTGCCCAAAGCTATACTTCCCCTGAATATATATCTTCTTTCTCTTAAAATAATACAAAACTCTTCTTAATACTTCATTGTTTAAAATAATTCAGGCCATTCTCTGGCTCACCAAAGTGCAAGAGAGCAGTACTGTTATTAGTATACTTAGAAGACAATTTGCCATTCTACCTAGTTCTTAGAAGATAAGATAATGTATAATACTCGATGAAAACATTTTTACAGAAGTATTGATTCGCCAAGAGAATTGTGTTTAAGTTTATTTCATTCCTTACCAAATATTTTATAGATTTTTTTTAAATATTATTTTATTATGGAGACGAAGAGTTAATTAAATTAATAATAAAAATTACAGAGCCAAACCATAGAATGACAAATATACTTAGCAGGATATGCTAAGGCACCATCAGCCTTTGTGTTGTTGTTGTTGTCGTTGCTTTAATTTTTTAAATGTTTTTTTTTTATTTTTGAGAGAGAGACAGAGCATGAGTGGGAGAGGGCAGAGAGACAGAGACACAGAATCTAAAGGAGGCTCCAGGCTCTGAGCTGTCCGCACAGGACCCGACGCAGGGCTCAAACCTATGAACCATGAGATCACGACCTGAGCTGAACTGACTGAGCCACTTAAGCGCCCTTGTTTTTTGTTTTCTTTTTCTTTTTTTTTTTAGCACTAATTATAGCACTTACAATTAGGAACAATGCTGTATGTGCCAATTGTCAAGAGTAATAAGCCTATATCTATAGAAATTTTAAACCACTATAATTTCATTCTGAGTTTTAATTACTATAATTATACTCTACTAAAATAACTAATCTGAGAAAATAATATCAAAGTAGATGAGTTATGTTTTTTGGTTCATGTGTATTGTTACTGAAGTAAGTAGAGTCATAATGAGTTGGGATTATAAAGTTTTTGACAGAAATTTCCTGTTCATCTTTGGTTTCTTTTACATTAAAAGTGTGGTGAAGTTTGAATATTAGGAATGAGCTTAGGATTCAGAGATCAATGTCCTTGCATATATGTGTCTATGCTAATTTTCCCCTACTTTCTTCAAATGGGAGAAAATCTCCAAAAACTTGGCTTTGCCAAATTAAATTAACTTCTATTGTATTTTGTTTCTTTTTTAACATTCTTTAATTATTTACCATATTAATATTTGTTCAATGGTTGATCTCTTTTTGGGGTATGTGTGTGTGTTCTATGGTTCCTATTAGATCATATGTTATTTGAAGGAAGGGACCACATTCTCTGCATTTTTTCACTCTGTTTAAAAAATTTATCTCGGGGCGCCTGGGTGACTCAGTCAGTTGAGCGTCCGACTTCGGCTCAGGTCATGATCTCACAGTTCATGGGTTCGAGCCCCGCATCAGGCTCTGTGCTGACCACTTGCTCAGAGCCTGGAGCCTGCTTTGGATTCTGTGTCTCCTTCTCTCTCTGCCCCTCCCCTGCTCACACTTTGTCTCACTCTGTTTCTCAAAACTAAATAGATGTAAAAAAATTAAAAGTAAAATAAAAAAAAATTTATCCCCATCACACTCTGCCTTTCTCTGTCTCTGTTTCTGTCTCTCTCTCTCTCTCTCTCTCTCTCACACACACACACACACAAATCCAGAAGAGCTCAACCCTTGAGAAAATATAAACAAAACAGTGAATAGTATATTACAGTAAGTGAACAAATAGTCATAAAAGTACCAACAAAAAAAGTTAATATAGTTTGAATGATCCAATTTATGAAGATTTTTCTAGTGTTTGATGTAAGCCAGCAGGGAAAATAATAGGATGATTATAGGAAGACCATGGAGGCAGGAAAGAAAATCAAATTAAAAATTAGTTTTGCCCCCATGTAAGGATAACTTCTGACCATCCACAAAGAAAGAAATATAGTGTTCCAGGTGGCTGCCTGCTCTGCATAAGGGAATTGTTTGGAATCTAACGTAAGCCACTGGAACAATGGGCACTCATTAGTGGAGGCAGCTTGTGAAAAGAAGGAGATATCGTCTTGAGCATATGTTTACTCTCTATCCCTGATTTGGCTACTTGCTTAATAAAAACAATACTGAACAAGCCCTGAGATGGTAGGGAAAGAATGTGTATTTGTCAATAATCAACACAGGAAAAAGAAGCGACCCTATGTATTTCAAGGAGAAAAGGATCTACAACAAGAAAATACATGTTTATAAAATCGTTGAAAGAAATGGAAGACTGAAAGTCATGGACATTAATTGGACTCCTAGATTTGGGGCTATAACCACTGGTGCTGCAACCTGGAAGTGCTACTCCATTGGTGTTTCATTACAACCACCAGACCCTCAGAAAGTTGTTGACTGAACATCACAACATGGGGCCTCACCACTGCAAACTGGTCTGTGAGAAGTTGGTTGTCAACACCGTAGGTATCAGAAGAGGACTTCTACTTCCCTTCTGTCTTTCAAATACCACAAATCTGCATCTCCCTGACAGAACCAAACTTTCATTCACAGCCACAAGTTTTAAGGAATATGAAACATGTAAATTTTGCCCTTCTAATTCTTGTGATAAAGAACAAATATTGAAGAGGTTGAAGAAAGATTCTGCATAATAATGGGCAATATCTAGCACAGGAGGCTGATGTGTTGAACAAGAGAGTTACCCTTTCTATTCTTCTATGTGGTCCTATTGATAAGCATTCATGTTGGGCACTTATTTTCATGCTCTGAGAGTATTTCAAATCTTTACCAAACCTTGTCACAAATATCTTCATCTTTTAACTGTGCAAATTTTTGACATTTAGATCTATACTCGTGTATCTGAAGATCCTTATCTCTGTCCATCTATTCCATGCAAAGTGGATAACAAAATGGTTATTTGGGATAATTTGTCTTCTCCATTTATGACTGTTGATATTATATAATGCAGGACCATCTCAAAGTCAGGATCTTATTTTTTCATACTCATACAGATTGTTTTAGGGATAATTTCATGAGGCCGTACATGCTGGCCGTACATGAAGGAGAGATGGCAGTAAGTAGGTTTAAGCATGCTGGGATTTTGAACAATAATCTTATATAATTTACATGTGACCCCAGACCCTATTCAGACAGGCTCTGAATATAACATTACTGGTGCTATCAGGCTTGTTTGACTTTTTGTCTAGGAAGATGAAATCATATCCAGTTGATATTGGGTGGTTCTGAGTTGCATAGTTACTTTCTGGTCTTTCAAGATCAGTTTCAGTGTATTTTTTTCAAATGTTATTATCTAACCAGGAATGCTTTTTCCAAGAAAAAGTACTATAGTTAAAAGGTGCAAAAGACTTTTGTTCCAAGAACCCAAAAATCTGCAATTTGAGTTTCCTATGTTCAACCAGGGCTTGCCATAGACCCTTTGAGATACCCTGACCTAGCACAGATACTTTGAATACTATTAGATCTGTTATTATATAAAGGCCAAAAGACAGACTGCTTAACTTAGAGCATATACCAAAGATAAGTCAAGTTCATAGCTGGAGGTTCTGAGGTACATAGTAAACGCTCTAGAAACCCAAATGTAGCAAGTATTGCCCTACAGAGTTTTCCTGGTGAAAAACAGGAAAGATACCTTGCCTTTTAGTCTGGTAGACACTAAGAAAGATTCTGAGCAAGGATTTGTGCAACAGCATTGTATACATAGAGAGCCACAGGCAAGTACCTCTTGGCAGCACAGATGATAAGATCAAGAGTTAAGAAACTAATAGATACCAGTCACAGTGGATCTCGACAAAATACTAAGAAATTGAAACTTTATTTGATAGGAGATGAAGTCTTGTGCTGTGAGAGTTAACTCTAGCAGGTTTGAACTTATTCTCATTTCAGTACATTTGTAAATGTACCCGTGTGGCACTGACTTCCAAACAGCATGAAACATATCGATTAAGTGTTGCTTGGTAGCCATAGGCCGTAAGTCGCAGGGGAGTTTGCACCATGTTCTAAACATCATTTGATAACAACGAGACTAGTGATTTGCCCCTGGTCTTGGTAAGACCCCTCTATTATGTATCAAGAATATGCCTGCATGGTCGCAGGATGTAAGGAACCCAACTAAGACTGAATTTGGGGTCCCTTTATTCTGAAGAGTTCCATTCACATGTTGGTTGTGTCCTAGTGAAGAAAGAAGTTTGTCATGGGATGTCCCTTACAGATGGAGGACAGTGGGAGCTCACACCTAGCCTCTCCAGATACTTTGCTGTGAGGAAGCTTTGGTTGTGATGCATATCCTTATTTTAATGCTGTGTCTATATTGTACCTTTTTTTTTCTGCAATAAACTGGAGAATTATCAGCATTGCTATTTTGGGTCCTATGACTCTTTATTAGGAATCAGAATCTGCATAACTGTTACAATAGCACAAGCCAAATCGAAATGATTAATGAATGGTATACTGTTGGATGTAGATATTAGGGAAATCACTCACATGTTTCCGGTTTGGATGACTATAGATAGAAGTACAGTTAGTATCATAGAAAAAAAAAGCCCCAATTAGAAGTTTGAATGTTATTATGTCAGATCTGAGATCCCCTCATCTTGTCCAATGAGTAATTGTAGTAAGAAATCTAATGAATATTACTTTTAAATTCAAAGAGATTATCATCTATTTATTTTTGATAATTTCCATATAGTGTTCAGCACTATAATGAGCACTCCAATTTTGCTTATAAGCTTACTTCACAAAACAGTTTCCCTATCTCACTGACAAGAAAAGATTGCCTATTTATTATCTTGATTCTGTGAGACTCAGATCCATCCTTTTAGCGTGGAGTTTCTACGATGCCAAAGCTTAGGTCGGTGCATAGATGGCCCTGTGTTAGGTGTTCCTAATAGGATGTGAATACAGGGTTGCTGGCTCTGACAAACAGTCAGTAAAGGCCCTCCTGAGCATCATTAGGGACAAGTTATATGAAATCAATAACTTTCTAATTTACACTTAAACTTTATCAAGTGCTAGGTAATTTTTTTTAAATAACTAACTGTTGGTTTACTCTTCTCTGATTGCAAGAGTGAAGCTTCTGGCTTCTCCAGGGTGTCTCACTAATCATTCATTTACAGAGTTGACAGGGAGCCCTTAGGTTAGTTTAACTGCTCCAACAGTAAATAGCAGCAACTTATTCTCTAAACTCCTTAACTCACAGGAGGGCTTATTCCAGTCCTGTATATGTGTTAGACACTTATTGCATCATTGTTGACAATATAGGGTATTCCCAGTGAGCATGCCATCTGATATTCCCCACTCTGTTTGGGTAAAGAATTCACCTACAGTGTGATTACTGGGATTTGGGGGTGAGAGAATGGGGTGAGGGAATGAAATAGAATATTCCATTCAGATACCAACCATGACTCATTTGGTTCTCTGCACAGAAGGATGAATTGTCCCAGAGAAGTTTGAGGAATTGAATCAGATCTCTGATGTATGCAGGTGGCAGAATGTGTGATCTCTGCTACAACGTTGTTTTCCTATGGTTTCCATTCTCTACTTCTGTTACCAGAAATGAGAGATTTTGATATTGAATTTTTTCTTTACATTTTCTCTCATTCTTCCGGTAACACAACTTTTCTGTAAGGAACTAATTCAATATAGTTTGGATGAGCTCCCCCTGCTCTCCACCACACCAAACACACAGACCCTGATGCAGACTGAACATGTGACCCACACTGATCAATCAAAATACTCATTACCCTGACCACAATGTTGATCATATGATTTAAAGTAGATCAGAATTTCCCTTAAGACTTTTTAAATGTACAGTGGGAGAGAAGTATTCTCTGGAATCATGAACTGTTGGTTGTCTTTGTTGCAGATGGACAGAGTTCACACAGAGATTGTCCCCTCAGAGACAACTGGAGTGAGATAAATCACCAAGGGACATGGAGATGACTGAAGTCAAGATGCTTTCAGATGTGACACGGAGGTGTCTTAATTGCCTACAAGGAGGAAGAGAAAGTGAAATGTTTCTAAGCCACTCAACAATCTCTGCATCAAATTTATTGAGGTCGGGAGAGGTTATCAATGCCTAAGAGGTAACTGATGATCACCACAGAACTAAATAACTCAAAGTATTTTACACTTAAACCAACATTCTTCTGTTTATATCATACTTGTCTTAGTCATGCCCATATTTTTACATTATTTTTATAACATCTATTTGAATTGAGAAGGAACCAACATCATGCTTCCAGTTCTGAAGATGATTAGTGTAGGTTGAACTGAACTGTTTTTACAGTTAGGAATAGGAATGAGAAAGACAAGCCTGCCTAGAAGCAAAGATTACTTAAATTCATAATGTTGCCATTAATTATTTGTAATTACTATTTATATAAATGTTGATATATTAGGATGTTGATTTTAAGGCCATCCTCAAATAGCTCAGATTTTTATTTTGGAAATAATAATCCTATGGGTAGGTGCTAAATACTAAAATTTTGTTTCATCATATCAAAACCCAGGTTTGGAGAGAAGTCCATGAACAATTGTGTGAGCACAACAGTACTTTTTTATCAATATGATGCAAGAGAAATCCAACACAAGTCATTGAAAACAAACAAACAAACCCAGAGCATTTATTCAATGTTTGGTGTTCACCTGACACTGGGTTCAGCTCTGAGGAAACCGTGAATATAACACCAGCAATATATCATTTGGGGTTGAGATATCTCTAGGTGAATTTGGATGAAGCTGTTAAACATAATAAACTTTTTAAAAAATTTTTTAACATTTATTTATTTTTGAGACAGAGAGAGACACAGCACAAGCAGGGGAAGGGCAGAGAGAGAGGGAGACACAGAATCTGAAGCAGGCTCCAAGATCTGAGATGTCAGCACACAACCCTACACGGGGCTGGAACCCACAAACCATGAGATCATGACCTGAGCCACAGTTGAATGCTCAACCAACTGAACCATCCAGGTGCCCCAAACACAATAAACTTTTTTAGTTTGCAATATGGTTTTACAGTCTTCAGAGAGTGTGACATAAGGCAAATTTAGCAATTCAAATTCAGGTGATAGTCTTAAGGACCAAACAAAAGCAGTTTTTAAAAATTCTATTGCACAATACTCATACTTCTAATTTTATATCATTCCCAGTGAATTAAAAAAAGTAGGTTAAATCAAGGTTTGGCCAGAAAATTTTTTAAAAAGAGACAAGACAAGCTTTGACTGATAATGAAAATTAATATTGAGTACTGAGCATAAGGAAGTGAATAAAGATAATAATCATTTTTTCTGAGATTACTGTGTTAACTTGAAATTAGAAGATTCAGGGGCGCCTGGGTGGCTCAGTCGGTTGAGCGTCCGACTTCAACTCAGGTCACGATCTCACGGTCTGTGAGTTCGAGCCCCGCGTCGGGCTCTGGGCTGATGGCTCAGAGCCTGGAGCCTGCTTCCGATTCTGTGTCTCCCTCTCTCTCTGACCCTCCCCCGTTCATGCTCTGTCTCTCTCTGTCTCAAAAATAAATAAACTTAAAAAAAATTTTTTTTAAAAATCTGTGCATTTAAAAAAAAAGAAATTAGAAGATTCTGTTTTTATATAGGTTATGTGACTTTGGGCATATTCATTGCTTTTTTTTCTAAATTCAGTTTCCTCAGTTAGGAAATAATAAAAATTATATACTTTGTTATCTCATAAGACTTTATAGTAATCAAACAAAATAACAACCTGAAAACATTTCACACATCTTATAAAGCACAATAAATATGTAAGGCAATTTTCTTTATGATGTGGGTGGTTCTGTCCAGTCTAGTCTATGTTAGATAAATATCCTTTTTGAGTATAAAAGTTAACACAATGTCAAAATGAATTGATATTCCACCTCAACCGGTTTGCGGAAACAATCTTACACTCCACTGTGGTTAGAGAAGGGTGCAATAAATTAAATAACATTTTATTAATAAAATTCTTATAAACTGACCATGATAATGTTGATAAGGGTGATAATCTTAAATGTGATGTTAAGGAGAAAGAGAAGGGATACTAGATATCCAGCGCAGAGTCCAGAAATTTAATTGATAGGGCACGCCTTGAGTTCAAGCCCCGAATCAGGTTCTCTGCTGTCAGAACAGAGCCTGCTTCCGATCCTTCTGTTCCCCACTCTCTCTGCCCCTACCCTGCTCATGCTCACTCTCTTTCTCTCAAAAATAGATAAACCTTAAAAAAAGAAAATTATTTGATAGAAATTCATCTTTCTAACAGTTACCAGTCTAGGCATAAAAGGAACAAGAATGATTTGTGCATTTAGTGTACAAAATGAAGCAAAATCCATTTAGCATTCAACGAATGTGAGTGAGTCATGAGTGAGGCATGATGGATATTAGTAGCAAGAGTAAAGAAGAGTTTACTGTAATTTTAGCTGATTTTCATCTTAACACCTGGGTAACTCAGGGACATCCAGTTCCTCACCCTCCCACCTCCACTTCTCCTATTTCTCCTCTCTCTGGGAAAGTTCCTTTCAATACTGGCAATCCATAGATTTGAAAGTACTCACCTAGTGATGAAAAAGTGTTTATGCAACTACATCTAACTTCCTGTTTCATCAAATTTTATCCTTGCTTTGATTACATTTCCTCACCATCCTTTCTCTCTATATACACTCTGGTTTGCTTGTATATAACACTTCCTGCAGCCTACTCATGTATCACCCCGGCAGTTAATTTTATATTCAACTACATCCTATGCTACTCTGTAAGCTATTTAAAGGTACATCATTTTTAACTCATTTTTATATATGGTATGTGTGTGTGTGTGAATTGATTAGCTAAATCAAATTCAGTGAGAGACATTTCTTCCTACCAAAATTTATGAACATTTAATCTAATCTCAGAATTCTTGATTTCCACTATAGTTTATACATTAATAATACATTTACTGTTTTTGTGATATATTAGTTTTATCAGATATTTTGGTGCTACACAGAATCCTTACTAAATTTACTTCTAATCTTGTTCACTTGGGAATAATTATTATTTAGACTGGTAGGTCTTGAAATTTCTTATGTCATGGACCTTAAGTGGAGAACCTGGTAAAAACTTTGGGATTCTTTCTCACCCCTCCCCACCAGCTTTGGTATAGGAACCCCCTGATGTTCATCCAGGGCCTCAGGTAAAGAGTTTACCATCTAAACAGGTTGCTGGTTAAGGAAGGTTTGTTTGTTTGTTTGTTCACCTACTTGCCCATGATTACTTAGAACTCCAAATATCTACTTCATATCAGATAAGGAACTAGAGCAACAGAGACGAAGTCTGTATTAATTTTGGAAAGAGCAGCAACACTTAGCATATTTTCAACCTGAAAATATGCAGTCATTTTTCAATGAATGGGAAGAGTGAGGGGCACTTGGATGAAAGTAAGGGGAAGCTAGAAAATTGACCAAGCTACAGTCAGGCCAGAGCGCTAACCTCAGATGAAATAATAGAAGCAAGCTAACCAGGTGCAGAAGTCAGGACGAACTATATTTACTACTTACTGGCAAAAAAGTAAATCATAACATCCTATTGTCATATATAATAGTATATATAGTATTTTAGGAAAATTGCTTAAATATACATATGTGAAGAAAAAAGATTAGAAGGGAGAAAAACAAAAATGCCAAAAGTATCTATACTTTAAATTTTCTATTCCAAACTTTCCTGGTTGTCTACAATGAATATAACCTTATGAAAAGAAAGTATATTTTGTGTTGCAGGCTAGAAAGAAAGTGCTAATCCAAGAGATAGAGTTTAGAGGCAAAGCTGATAAGTAGATAGCATGTAGTTTCAGAAACCAGTGCAGGTGAAAAAAGGGAAGAAGTGACTCAATCCAATATGAGGATAGCAAGAATTGGGTTTGTATTCCAACAACTGGAACCAATGAAACAGGCCATCAGACCCTAGATCTTCCTGGATGTGGTATGGTGTTCTTCGTTCTTAAATTTTTTTTTTTTCAACGTTTATTTATTTTTTTGGAGATAGAGAGAGACAGAGCATGAACAGGGGAGAGGCAGAGAAAGAGGGAGACACAGAATCGGAAACAGGCTCCAGGCTCTGAGCCATCAGCCCAGAGCCTGACGCGGGGCTCGAACTCCCGGACCGTGAGATCGTGACCTGGCTGAAGTCAGACGCTTAACTGACTGCGCCACCCAGGCGCCCCAAGGTGTTCTTCGTTCGTAGTGATATGGTGTCCTTAATGAAGAAACCATTGATCCAGTGGGTCACATTTCAAAGTGCTTTGTTTAGCTGCTCTGAAATAAAAGAAGTCAAAACTATTGAGAACTCCCCAACATGCCAGGGACTTCTCTGAACATTCTTTATAGTTTATATGATCTAATCCCCATAAACACCCTATGAGGTAGGAAATTATGATCATGTCCATTCTACAGAGGAGGACTCAGAAGTTATGTATCCAGCTAACATCACAAAGCTTCCAGGCCAGCTTTATCATAATATACTAGCTTCCTATTTCTAAAAATTGGCTATTTATTGCATGAAGCTTATTTTCTCATCTCAATTGAAGAAAGAACAGTCAACCACTGGAAAGCAGAAAGATCATGGTAGAAAAGCTAGCGTGGTGCTTGGCATGAGTGACAGCACTGTAGTGTGGCATCTGAGTCATTTCCCTAATAATGGCAACTTTCACCTACGTGTGCAAGACTGTGTAAAGTAGTTGTATGGATTCTCATTGCCTAATGAGTCTTTTATTTTTGTTTTGTGCTCATGCCCAGATAAATAATAACATGGATTGGGAATCTATGATATGGGGGAAAAACTATAGCTTTTAAGCTCCCTTTAAAAAAAATGATTACTAGAGGCACCTGGGTGGCTCAGTCGGCTAGTATCTGACTTTGGCTCAGGTCATAATCTCACCGTTAGTGAGCTGTAGCCCCACATTGGGCTCACTGCTGTCAGTAGAGCCCATTTTGGATCTTCTGTTCTCCTCTCTCTCTGCCCCTCCCCTGCTCATGCATAGTGTCTCCCTCTTTCTCAAAAATAAATAAAACATTTTTAAAAATTGACAAACTAAGACTATATCTTTATGAGAATGGTATTTAATTTCCTTGCTTCCTCCCTAACTGGACTTCCTATCTGATTTATGTGAGTGCTGTATGGCAAGAGACCAGAACCAAAGAATCCAAGCAAAACAGGAAACAAATAATGGTCCTGGCATTAAAGAAGCTTCAGAATTGGAACTGCCATAAATTGGGGATCAAGAAGGAACTAGCAGTCAGAAGCTATCAGTTGAGATTTATGGAGGGAACAAATTGAAACAAAAATGAAGGTCAAGTTAATAGTTTTATTAGAAGGTCAAGTGAACAGTTAAGAGAACAAATATGGTAGGCAGTATTTGTAGCCTTAGATACAAGAAAACCTTATACTCAGGTGACTTCTATTTCAGAAGGCAAGCACCATGATTTCTACCTGTCAAAAGAGTCAGATGTTATGAAGACCACAGCAAGACCCATGAATAAAAGTGAATGAGCCTTAGAAACGCGTTAAGTAGCATGTAGTCTTGATTTCGGAGAAGTGCATAATCAAGTAACAGAGATTCTATATATAATAATTATTCTACACACGTCTATCAAGGGATGAAGAAAAATGTGCAGCTATTTATCTACTTATGTGTAAAACTAAACAGAGCTGAAATGCCCTTATTAGGTCTTCAAATATGATGATATCACAAATAAGAAAAAATATTTGACGTAACCTTGGTCTAACTTTGGTTATATAAATTTACAACATAGGGGCGCCTGCGTAGCTCTGTTGGCTGAGCACCGGACTCTTGATTTTGGATCAGGTCACCATCTCACAGCTCAGCTTGTGGGTTCAAGCCCCATATCCGGCTCTGCGCTAACAGTGTAAAACCTGCTTAGGATTCTCTCTCTCCTCCTTCTGCCCCTCCACTACTTGCTCTCTCTCTGTCTCTGTCTCTCTCTCTCAAATAACTAAATATATATTGTAACATAATATAAACTTATGTAATCACTTGCAAGCTTTAATTTTGTTCTCCAATATATTTGGCAATGATGACTATCTTTAGAAAAACTGATGGAGGGGTGCCTGGGTGGCGCAGTCGGTTAAGCGTCCGACTTCAGCCAGGTCACGATCTCGCGGTCCGTGAGTTCGAGCCCCGCGTCGGGCTCTGGGTTGATGGCTCAGAGCCTGGAGCCTGTTTCAGATTCTGTGTCTCCCTCTCTCTCTGCCCTCCCCCGTTCATGCTCTGTCTCTCTCTGTCCCAAAAATAAATAAAAAACGTTGAAAAAAAAATTAAAAAAAAAAAAAGAAAAACTGATGGAAAAGAATTACTCCAAGACAGTGATAAAGAGGAAGATTCAATGTGTGTTACAAGGCATGGTTTGATGTAACTGTTTTTCTTAAATATTTTGAGAAGCAGATGAAAGATGAATAATTCTAATGAAATTACTCAATTGCTTGAGATGTGCTATTTCCATGAAACAAACCATCTCAATTTTAATGGCATAAAACTAACCACTTAAAATGCTCAAAGATATTAAACCTTAAAAGGGGGTGCGCGTGGGTGGCTCAGTCGTTTAAGTGTCCGACTTCAGCTCAGGTCATGATCTTGCGGTTTGTGAGTTCGAGCCCCACATCGGGTTCTGTGCTGACGGCTCGGAGCCTGGAGCCTGCTTCGGATTCTGTGTCTCCCTCTCTCTCTGCCCCTTCCCACTCGCAGCTTTGTCTCTGTTTCTGAAAAATGAATAAACCTTAAAAATATATATTAAAAAAATGCTCAAAGATATTATGGATCAGCAATTTGAATGGAGCAAAATCCAGGTAACTTGTCTCTGGTCCATAGCTGGGGCTTCAGCTGAAAAGACTAGAAGACTGGAAGTGACATAACAGTTGAGAGCTGTTAGATCTGAAGGCTTCCTCATCAACATGTCTTATGATTGAGGCTCCCTGCTTGATGGACCCCAACACATGGCCTCTCCGTGTAGCTGCTTAAAACTTCCCCAAAGAATGATCGTTGGGTTCTAATAATAAATGTCCTAAGCAAGTCACTAGAAGTTGTATTACTTTTTATGACCTAAGGCCAAAAGTCACATGGTGTCACATCAGTACATCAGGGTAGCCACGAGCCCACCCAGATAGATTCAAGGAGAGGAGCACAGAACCAACCTCTCCATGGAAGAGATAACAAAGTAAAAATACTTTCTTCCTCCAATATATTTGGCAATGATGACTATCGTTAGAAAAATTGATACATAAATGAGTAAATATTTAGGTACTTATATATATATACATAAATACATAAATACAACATGAATAAGTATAAAGAAGAGTGCCTGGGTGGCTCAGTCAGTTAAGCATCTGACTTCAGCTCAGGTCATGATCTCTCTGATCGTGAGTTCAAGCTCCACATCAGCTTCTGTGTTGACAGCTCAGAGTCCAGACCTGATTTGGATTCTGTGTCTCCCTCTCTCTCTGCCTCCACCCCACCCCCCCCAACTCATGTTCTGTCTTTCTCTCTCTCTCAAAAATAAACATTTTTTTTCATAAAAACCAAAATAAAGTGTTTATTCATTTAAAATTTTTATTTAAAGAATTTTTAAATAAGTATAAAAAAAGAAATATTATTAAATCAAAACAAGTTATTTATGTGCTACCAAATGCATGCTGGAAATATAGAAACTGCATATATTTGTAAAGAAAGAAAATGAAATCCCCACTGTCAAATCTTTAGCTTTAGTGCCTTTATCCTAGAGATTAGGAGTCTTCAAAGCTCCTAGATTTTCTCATCATGATAGAAATGTCCACTTTAGTCTATGAATTTAAGAATTGCCTGTTTTCAGAAATTAACAATGGAGTGATTTGTGAACATCCGATTTAAAGGTGAAAGCATATTGGCAAAATTCTAATTTCACTATCTGAATTAAACTTTAATTTTGTCTAAAGATCTAGGTTTATTCATACTTTTTTTCAGAGAAACTGAAAAAAAATGGACAAATTGGCTCAGAAGATAACAAAAGAGATGGAGGGGAAATTACATTTGTTGAAAGTACTTAAAGCACATATTGATTTGAGTGATGTTTGAAAACATTATCAAAGGGAAAATTTTGCTGAAAAACATATACATATTGATTTTATCTTTATTTATTTATTTATTTTTTGTTTATTTAAATTTTAGTTAGTTAACATACAGTGCAATATTGGTTTCAGGAGTAGAATTCAGTGATTCACCACTTAAACACAAATACACAGTACTCATCACAACAAGTGACCTCCTTAAGACCCATCATCCATCTAGCCCATCTCCCACTCATCACTCTCCATTAACCTTCAGTTTTTTCTCTATCTTTAAGAGTCTCTTGTGGTTTATTTCTCTCTCTCCTTTTTTGCACCTTCCCATATGTTCATCTGGTTTGTTTCTTAAATACCACATATGAGTGAAATCATATGGTTTTTGCCTTTCTCTCACTGACTTATTTCGCTTAGCATTAGACACTTCCAGTTTCATAGTAATATTCCATTATATAGCTATACCACATCTTCTTTATCCATTCATCAGTCAATGGACATTTGGGCTATCTCCATAGTTTGACTATTAGTAATAATGCTGCTATAAACATTGAAATAAACATTGAGATGCATGTACCCCTTCAATTCTGTATTTTTGTATCCTTTGGGTAAATACCAAATAGTGCAATTGCTGGATCATAAGGTAGTTCTATTTTAGTTTTTTAAGGAACCTCCATACTGTTCACCAGAGTGGCTTCGCTTGGAAGCCTTCAAATATATAAATCGATTATTAACAAACATAAAGAAACTCATTGATAATAATATAATAGTAGAGGTCTTTAACACTCCCACTTACAGCAATGGACAGATCATCTAAGCAGAAAATCAATAAGGAAACAATGGGTTTGAATGACACACTGGACCAGATGGACTTGACAGATATATTCAGAACATTTCATCCTAAAGCAGCAGAAAACACATTCTTCTTGAGTGCACATGGAACATTCTCCAGCATAGATCATATACTTGGTCACAAATCAACCCTCAACAATTACAAAAAGATTGAGACCATACCATGCTTATTTTTGGATCACAATACTATGAAACTTGAAGTCAACTACAAGAAAAAAATTTGGAAAGCCTTCAAATACATTTACTAAAGAATAAACGGGTTGACCAGGAAATGAAATAAGAAATAAAAAAATACATGAAAGCAAATGAAAATGAAAACATGATAGTCCAAACCCTTTGGACACAGCAAAGGCAGTCCTAAGGGGAAAGTATATTGCAACTCAGGCATATTGATTTTAGTCAAGTGCATAGTAAGCAGTAGTTTTAATCCATTTAATCATTAAAAAATAAGCCCTAAATTTTATTGAATCGAGGTATGAATATTTCTGACATTCCTCGCCCCCCAGTATTAATTTTAAGAAAAATATGGGAAAATTGCAGGACAGAACATACATAAAATAACAGAAGTTATTTTAGAATTAATTATCAAAAATAAACTTGTCAGTTTTACACAAAAGAGAACGAAGAATAGGGAGAAAACTCCCCTAATTCATGAACGTGAAACCAAAACTAAGATCATGCATTTACATTCACAAAAGACGTGGGTTTTATTTTAAAGGATTCTTATAATAATTTTTTATAGATTTGACATTCGGATACTCAATTTAATGCATTCATTAAACAGATGATTTAGCTCATTATAATGCTGACCAGACAAAAACATTTTATTTAGCCAACTATATATTTTAATATTCATAGTTAATAATAATAAGACAGCTAACGTGTCTTTTTATAAAACATGGTTGAATAGTTTCTAAACTAGTATCTAATACTAATAATGCCATTCCTGGGATTAAAACTTAGTGCATTTTATGTTTTGACTAAGGTACATTGTTAATTATAAAGTGAAATTTTACCTGGTTTCCTGGTTTTGACTTCCACTAATGCTCTCATATCCGTGCTTTCCTACTTATTAAATCTTTCCTGTGAATTTTATAATGTTCATTCATAATGGATATTTTCACATAATAGATTGTGAAATACAATAGTTATGTACAAAACACATAGTTATTCATGTAGTGCTTCAGACATAGGTGTTGGAGTAAGAAACTTGCGTTTAAATCCATCCCATAACACTTACACACTGTTTGGTCCTAGTTTACTATTTAAACTCTCTGTACTTCTGTTTCTCCAAAGGTAAAGTAAAGTAGTACCTACCTTACAGTGTTGTACTGAGGATTATTTGCAAATATATATATGTACATATATGTACATATATATACACATACATATATAAATATGTAGAGACAGAGACAGAAATCACAGAGCACTTGTAGTAACATAGAATGCTCCCAATTAATTATTTTAAAGCTTGATTGCTTTCTTAGCTATTAACCTGACTTTGAGTTTTATGTTTGTGCCCTTCAAAAATCCCAATTGATGGCTTTAGATGGTTATATCATTTCTCTGAAGATATAGTCATTTTATAATTGAAGGCAACTGTAAGGGAAATTTAGTACTCTTTTTGATTTAGCTTACTATTAAAATACTACAGGGGCGCCTGGGTGGCGCAGTCGGTTAAGCGTCCGACTTCAGCCAGGTCATGATCTCGCGGTCCGTGAGTTCGAGCCCCGCGTCAGGCTCTGGGCTGATGGCTCGGAGCCTGGAGCCTGTTTCCAATTCTGTGTCTCCCTCTCTCTCTGCCCCTCCCCTGTTCATGCTCTGTCTCTCTCTGTCCCAAAAATAAATAAACATTGAAAAAAAATTTTTTTTAAAAAATAAAAAAAAATACTACAATTTCTTTGATCAATATTTTAAGAATATGGAAATTCTTTTTGGAAGAAGAAACTTCCCAATAGGGTACACGCATCTAGCTCTGTTGCTGAATCTGAAATATCTCCTTCATTCCGACTCTTTTCTCGGTGTAACTTTTATATTACTGGTTAATTTTATTTTCTTCTAAGTAAAATTGCATAGCAGAGAAATAAAGTGTGTATAGAAGTAAGAAGTAAAAGGGTGCCTGGGTAGCTCAAACGGTTAAGCATCCAACTTTTGTGTCTCCCTCTCTCTCTGCCCCTCCTCACTCATGCTCTGTCTCTGTCTCTCAAAAATAAATAAATAAATGTTAAAAAAACTTAAAGAAAAAAAGAACTAAGAAGTAAAGTGCAACCTGACTGGCAGAGCTGTTAGGATTCACTGCAGAGAAATGAAAACAAGAGTTGAAGAATGTAAACACGTCAATGATTTCTCAATGTTCTTTGATGAATCATATATGTCCTATACAGTAGATACAGGTTGAATTTGTAGAGAAATAAATCCTGTTAAGAAAGCAGAGAAAGATGGTGTGAATAAAGGAAAACATATCTAATATTTACCATAATACTCATCTGTAAACAGGTGTATGTGTGTGAGTATGTGTGTGTGTGTGTGTATGTGCAATAATAATTTGTAGCTTTATAAAGATTAAAAATGAATTCACTGAGAGTAAATGTAAATGTATTCTTTAATAACATCATCACAGCTAACAATAATAATAGCAACCACCATATTGTTTAAACTGTGCCATGAACTTTTAGGAGCTTTGTATGCATTCTCTCTTTCATTTTACCATCTCCATGGGGTAGGCAACATAAGAACTTTGAGGCTTAGAGAGATTAATTTGCCAAATAGTACTGTGTTTATATTCCTAAAACGTTGGCCAAGAGTTAGGTTTTGTCTACTCCTAATCCCATGTTATCAACCACCTTACTGCCTTGTTTTTAATGAGATTATATATTTTATGGTATCTATACACAATAAACCAGAAGAAGGAAAGAGCCTTTTGAATCATATTGAGAATGGCAATTAATTGAAATTTATTTTTTCTAATTCTTGTTCTATATAATTTTCAAGGTTATATGTTAGCACCATACAGCAGATCCTGTGTTATAAAATACTTTTTCCTGGACTCTATCTGCTAAAAGTAATTTGTTCTTATAAAATGGCTGTGACATCCACTGCCAGTCTGGTCTCTCTTTTATGACCTGTTATATCCTCCGAAATTATGATGAGGGCAAGATGATAAATCTGAGAGTGAATAGCTTTACAGATTCTGGTTAATCAAGGGTGCTCAGTCAGTTAAGCATCGAACTCTTGATTTCGGCTCAGGTCATGGTCTCACAGTTGCTGGTATGGACCCTCATGTCTGGTTCTGCGCTGGCAGCACAGAGCCTGCTTGGGATTCTTTCTCCCTCTTTCTGCCTCCACCGCCCCCCCCCAAATAAATTTAAAACATTTTCGAACATATTTTAAAAAATAATTCTGGTTAATCGAAAAATATTTTTTCACAAGCATGATGGTTTCTCAGTGTCCAATCCTGAAGACAGACATGGTGAAGAGGACACTCTTCGACTGCCTTCTTTCCCCCGGGCAGGTTTGTAATTTCAGGAGGAAAAACATATGCTGTTGATCACCAGTTGCGATTTTCAGCTAAGTAGCATGATTACAGTAGTTAATGACAATTCCTTCAAATATTAAAATGGACTTATTTTAAGCTGCAAATTGTATATCTCACAAAAGTGAATGCTCTGTGCTGACAAGAATGCTTGGTGCATTCGAAGTAATTAGCAAATATTTGTTGAATGAATAAAATACTGTTTTTGTATGGTTTTACCTCTTTTGCTGTCTTTATGAGAAAATTTTTTGGAAGTAACAAGAAACTAAATATAGAAGCTACAGCTGTCTGTCTCTCAAACAATGTTCTTGGTTTTCATGGTCTTTGGCTCTTGGTTTTTCCATTGAGGAATTCGCCCTCTATTTTGGAGATGAAAAGAGAGTTAAATGTTTACTCATCAGAATAAGTATATTTTGATTCAAATCGTACCTTAAAAAATTATTTGTTATCTTAAACTCTGATGTATACACTTTAATAATTTGAAAGAATCAACTGGCAACATCATTATTAAGATTTCAGTTAATTGAACATTTAAATTCTAAGCATTTTGCAGTGTATATGTTCCATTATCATACTTTACTAATACCCTAAAAAGTAAACTAAATCTTTTTTCAAGCATATTTATAGTCCTGCTATTATATTTTTATTAACCTTTCTATAATTGTATATTAATCTAAGTGTCATTATAAAATGAATTGTTTAGCTGATACCAAAGATTTTCACACTTTTTAAAGCTATGAAACGCCTATAAACAGAATGCCTTCATAGAGGTATGGTATTATAAACCAGAGAAATAAATTAGTAAAATTAAAAGAAAACATCCCACTTTAAAGTGGGTAATGGTCTCTAACTTTTTTTTCCTTCCCCTCCCCCATGGTCTTCTGTTAAATTTCTCAGGATCCACATAAGAGTGAAAACATATGGTATCTGTCTTTCTCTGTATGACTTATTTCACTTAGCATAACACTCTCCAGTTCCATCCATGTTGCTACAAAAAAAAACAAAAAACAAAAAACAAAAAAACTTAGAGAGGGAGGGAGCCAAACCATAAGAGACTCTTAAAAACTGAGAATAAACTGAGGGTTGAGGGGGGGGTGGGAGGGAGAGGAGGGGGGGTGATGGGTATTGAGGAGGGCACTTTTTGGGATGAGCACTGGGTGTTGTATGGAAACCAATTTGACAATAAATTTCATATTAAAAAAATAAAAAATAAAAAATAAAATGGGTGATGGTTTCAGAGAGACTGTCTGATTGAACTCTTCACAAGAAGGGACTCAAAAAATGACCCTAGAGCAGGAGTTCTTAAAGTCTCATCCACAGTCCCATGGGAGATCTTTCTGGGAGTCACCAAGACACTTTCAGAGAATTATTTTTTTGGAAATCTGGTTACATTCCATAAAAATATGCTATTTGTGTTTACATGTAATGAATTTATTTTTGATAATTTAAAATAAATTAGTGAGCAAATCTCTTAAACATTTCACAGTTATGATTTCTACACAAGCAAAAGCTCTTTCTGTTCCCCAATAATTTTAAAAGATGCCATCTTAGAAACGACCCTGTACAAAAAGTCACCACACAATACAGACCATGACTAAACAGTATAATATTGTCGTATTTTAGGTAGAGTATCTGGGTCTGTAAACAAAGGAGTGGCTTCATTCTCAGTCCCTCAACATGACCCACTTCAGAAATCTGTCCTACCTATTTATTTTCTATAGTTCTAGAGGCTCTGTTTCCCAGAGAAGAAATACTTCCACCAGGAGACACTAAGAGCTCTCCTAATCATAAAATGGGATGACGCAAGGTCATTTTAGACTTTTTGTGACAGTAGAAGAGTTTTGAAGGAAAGAAGTTACCAAACTGGCAGAAGCAATTCACCCTGATCACTTCTTCTTCATATGGTAGACAGGAGTGGTACATTAGGAAGTCAGTAATCACTGGGGTATTTTTGGTACTTTTATATCAAGTTCTATCTATAAACAGGCTATTATAGTAATTACCATGGATATGCTAACCAGCACCTTAGACTTCTTTCTGACATAGACTTGACTACCCCAATTATCAAGCAACCTAGACCAGCACAAGTGGTAGCCACAGGTAAGGGAAATATAAAAGGAAAAGGAAGACCTGGACACCTCCTACAGCAGAAATCCCTGTAGGTTATCCTACTAATCCTCTTTTTCGTACATTCTCATCACAAATTGTGACCATTGACTTTCTTCAAGAATGCATGACTGTATAGAGTGAACCTAAGTGTACGTGAGATTGAGTGGTCTGAGTATAAAGAGTGGACCGTAGCAGATTATCTTAGGTCCCTTCAGATCCTTTTTTTTCCCATTTTTGTATTATTAGTTCCTGATTTTGTATATTATATATTCAAAGACAAGTAACTGTAGTTTACTCTGAACACTGCTATGGGATAGTAGAGTCCTCTTTGCCCACTACCAGAGAGCCAGAAGTTTCCTGTCAGGGAGAGCAATTAATCAATGATTGACAGGTGTAGAGAAGTACGAAAGCTCACATCTTATGCTCTAGCTGGGTGAAAGGTATGAGAGTAACTTATTGTGTGAATTTTCCTTGGGAAGAAGGCTAAAACTGTCTTCTGTAGGACTTTGCCTGAGATGCTTCCCTTTTTTTTTGATTCTCTCCCTTTTCTGTCTTGCTTCTCCATTCACTTTTTCTCTGGTAGCATTTTCTTAATAAACTATTTGGGTGTGAATCCTTATCTCAGAGTCTGCCTTTGAAAAACGCAATCTAAGAGCAGATACAATTTTAATACGAGAATGTACAAGCTTGTAAAATCATTGAAAAGGCTGCACAGAACTGCCCTTCCAGAGAAAAGACCACTTATGACACAACCAGGAATGAGGGAAATCAAATAACACCATTGGGGCAGTTTGAATTCAAAAACTTCACCACCATAGCTGAAATCTAGCTATTCAAAAATCTAGCTAATCAAAAAATTAAGATCAGGAAGAGGCCATATTCATCACCTGAAACCTATACAGCTGATGACTAGATACTAGAATTATGAGTGTATTTTTCCCACCACACCCCAAAAACAACTGCCCAGATACTGGAACACTGTTGCTGGAGAAGCCCATGTCTCTGTGTTCTTGTTTGCTATTGATAACAGCCTAAATTAGCAATATAATTTGTATCCAGAACTCTAGCTATAGCAGGCTCTGGGAAATGTTGTTTTTAGCTTGAAATATTGAGAATTTAAATAGATGTCAAATTAGTTCATATACCATATTTACAGTAATGGTTATGTCTGTTGGATAATTCGTTCTGGGTCATAGATAAAACATATTTAAAAGCTTTATAGAAATGGGCCTATTGTACCTCACTGAGGATTTACTTGTAATGTTCTTTTGACAATTGTCCCATGACTTTATTTTAACAGTTGGCTTCCAAGGCTGTCCAGCTTAATCTTGTGCCTGACCTTTAACTCTTGTTCATGATCTTGCTTTGACTTTTTTTGAAGACGTCCTACAAAAATTCCCTCATCTGACAGCATTCACAGTCCTAGTATGATGATAATTTTTCAAAAACCCTTTAATATCTTTGAAATTCACTGTAATAAGTTGAAAAGTCATTCTCCATTCTCCATTAGCTTTAGCCCAGTGTTTTTTATATTCTTTTTAAAATATGGCAGACAGAACCAAAATGCTAATCCAGGTGGTTTTCACTAAAGTATTATCAAACAAGAAACTATAAAAACTTTAAAATAACATGGTATTTTAGATATCTTTAAGTCAGCTCCTTATACTAAATAAAAGTGTACGGTACTTGTCTAAGGTTGCACAGCTAGTTAGATACAAAGGTGAACGTAGAACCCAGGTTTTAACGCCTGGTAGATATGATTTTCTCCTACATTTTCACTAACTTTAGAGGGATGGCAAAAATCTCACCTACAGTCTCACCATATCTTCAGGGTTCCAAGAGTGTCAATATCAAAATCCACGTTTAAAACTTTCCTGACAATTGTCCTCAGAAGCCTCTGAACTTAGAAAACTGTAACTCCTGTTGACAAAGTGATAAACAGGTCATATGAAATAAAATCATCCAAATGTTTCTTAACTAGACAAAAGAACAGAATAATCTTTTCTTTCCATTAGGAGCATATCCTATCATGAACGGATAAAAATAATTTTATTATTATTTATTTATTTATTTATTTATTTATTTTTGCTGTATCTCACAGCTCAACGTCTAAGCAGGTGAAAACCAGTTCTGAGTGTCATCTCCTTTGCTCTCCTTTCTCACAATTTCTATGCTACCTCCAGAAAGAACCAGTACCAATACATGTACAGAGTGGTTATGCTGCATTCTCCAGGCCACACTGTACTAAGATCTTTGTGGGACTGGGGGATGGAGACAGACTTAGCCAAACAACCAACAACCGATGATACCTTTGAACATAGATCAGCTCACCCTTGAACAACACGGATTTAGACTCTGGAAGACCACTTATATGAGGATTTTTTTTTCAATACATACTGTACAGTACAATAAATGTATTTTCCCTTCCTTATGATTTTCTTATTAATATTTTCTTTTTCTAGCTTACTTTATTATAAGAATACAGTATATAATATATAGAACATACTGAATATGTGGTAATTGACTGTTTATGTTATTGGTAAGGCTTCTGGTCAACAGTAGGCTATTAGTAGTTAAGGTTTGGGGAAGTCAAAGTCATATGCTGATTTTTGACTGCATTTGAATTAGCGCCCCTAAACCCCACATGGTCCAAGGGTTAACTGTACTAGTTACCTATTGCTGGGTAACAAATAACTTCCAAACCTAGTAGTTTAAAACAAACAGATCTGTTTAGTATTTCTCAGTCAAGCCACTCCCAAATTTCTGAACAACCGAGTCTATTTTCTATTTTAATTAAAATCAAAATTTTCTTTTTCATTATCCATTTATTGATAATGTTGCCAAACTTCTGTCATAAATGTATTTCCTACAGACTGATTCACCACTGTAGAACTTTCTGCTGATACAAGTTCCCCCTCACACAGTCTCCCATTCCTTCACTAAAGAGAAGGGTCTTTAGTGCTAGGAAAGCACCTAATCAAGGACTGATTTTTCTTCTTTCATGATTCCCAATAATTTGCACTGTATTGGGCATATATTGCATTTGGTAAAGATGAGAAAGAAAGTGACTGAAAGCACTGTCACCTATACTATCCATTGCAGTAGTCACTAGCCATATTGTCTACTTAAATTTATAATTGATAAAAACAGAAAAAACTTAAAATTCAGCCCTCAGTCATATTAACCACATTTCAAATGCTAAAATAGCCACATGTGGCTAGTGTCTACTGTATCGGACAGCACAGATACAGAGCATTGTTAGCTTTAGAGAAAGTCGTATTAGAAAATGCTGGACCCTAGCCAGTCCCCAACTTACCATACATGTATTTGTGTTCCTCACATGTATGTATGTATTGCAAAACAAGGTCACTTCCCAGTGATTATAGAAATTTCTCTTCTTTCTTAGATGCTACAACTTAAGCATTCTTTCTTCTCTTTCCTTGCATTCACCTCACCCTTGGAGAACTGTCTGTTGACACAGGTCTCCCTTCTCCCGGTCTCCTAAGTCTTCACCGCAGAGCAGGGACTTCACTGGCAGGAAAGCAGTTTGAAGAAAAGCAAGGAACCCAGCACTCCTGCCCTTCTACCCTAGGGGATTCTGCTCACTAACCTTCTCAGCCCTGAGGCCAATAGTCCAGAAAACTGTTTAATTTCTTCTCTTTTTATTTTCACATTAGTGAATGTGATTAAACTACACACAAAATATCTATAATGAAATTTACAACATCTTATTTTAATTAGCAGATGATAAAGGAATGCCTCATTTCTGACCACCAAAGAAAGACCTACCATGAGTATGTGAATTATTTGTTTAGCCATCTTTTGATCTGGGCCGTTAGACTAGTCACCTGACACCAAGGAGAGACAGCATGCATGAAGCTACTTTATTCTGCATAAGTGGCTTTGCTGCATGAAGAAAGAGTGAAAATGGGGCAGAGGTTCCAGTGACCAGGAAAAGAGAGTTGAATAATGTATTTAAGGAAGATTGTTCAAGACATGTTCTTTATATTGGGCAGAATCAATCCCATCTTAGTCTCTCCTATAAAATTTTCAGTAAGTCTTCTGTCTTCACATGTGCCTTGTAGAGTTTTATGTGTTTTTTATTTGCTTGCTTATGATGATTTAAAGCTATAAACATCCTCTTTAGGAATTATGGCAAAAATGAGGGTACATCCACATATAAATTACATACCCACAAGATTTATTCAACCCTAGCTTCTTCTGAAAGGCAAAATAATCTTAGTACTTGGAACACTTAACAACCTGTCATTTTTTCCATCTCCACATTTTTCTTTCTCTATATAATCTCAGAAAAATAGGATATGAGGAGCAAACAGATAATCCTTATACTAGGTTCTTTTCCTATTGTTCGCAGAAGTAAAAATATAGGAAAAATTAATGGATATTTACTTGCTTCAAAGTCTGGCTGAAGGAGAAAGTCTTAATTTTGCTCTTTAGTAGGCCATGTAGAGGGGCAAATTCTGGTAAGAAGTGAACAGTGTCAGTGGAGGTGTAAGAATCTCTGAAATCCTTGGAAGAAAATAAAATGAATATAATCCTGGGTTATTCCAAAAAATGGCTCGGAACCCCTTATCTTACACCTTCTATCTATCCTTTCCTAATCTGTCATTCCTTCCCCAAACTTTAAATCCACATTTGAAGCCAAGGAACCAGAGTGGATGGCTTCAAATTATGATATTTATTTAGCCTTATTTCAAGTGGGTGAAATAGATTTTGCAGGGGATCTTGGAACTTAATCATTGGTTGTACACTGAATCCTTAAGAAGATACATTTTAAAATCAAAAGACTGACTTATCAGTGCGTTTTCATACAAAACCTATAAATAAATTGGAAATTGCCTTCAGTGCTCCTTACTCTTTTTTCTCTTTCTTTCTTTCATGTGGCATTGATTAAGAATGTTGTTGTAATAGAATACGGGGGCAGGGAGAACCTGCATAAGAAACTCTGATTAGGTGACACTGATATATTCTAAATCCCACTCAAACCATTATGTTGAGCTAAAGATGACTTCACAGACAACTAGAACTTTAAATGTATTATAGCATGGTTTATTTAGAAGTTAATGTATGTCCTCCCTGAGAATAACATTAGTCCAACTTAAAATAAGAACTAAGCATTGTAAACACAGTCCTTTGAGTCATAGGTTACTAATCAGTAAAATATTGGTTTATTTTTATAATAGAGTATTTTAGACAAACTCATATGGTACAGAAACAATTTCATTAAATAACCAATTTTATTTGTTTCTTTAATGAAAAATTAAAAATGTTAAAAGAATGCTGCCAGAAATAGTGGCATTCTCTGGACACTACAGACTGATAAACGCCTACTAAACTTGTAGTCTAGAAATCACTTTGGTTATTGGACAAGTTACAAAATCACACTGTGTATTAGTTTACTAGGGCTGCTGTAATAAACTACCACAAACTGGGTGCCTTTAAGCAACAGAAATGTATCCCGCATGATTCTGGAACCCAGAACTCTAAGATCAAGGTGTTGGCAGGTATGGCTCTTTCTGAGGGCTGTGAGGAAGAACCTGTTCCACACTTCTCCCCTAGTTTCTGCAGGTGGTGCTATCTTTGACATTACTTGATGTATGGAAGCATTACTTCGATTTCTGTTTTCATCATCCACATGGTGTTCTCCCTATGTGCATGTCTCTGTGTCCAAAATTTTCCTTTTTACAAGGACACATGTCATACTGAATCTGAGGCCATTCTAATGACCTCACTTTAACTTGAATAATTACATCTGCAATGCCTCTGTTCTCAGATAAGTTCACATCCTGAGGGACTGTGGGTTAGGACCTCAACACATGTATTTTGAGGACACAATTCAATCCATTATGCACTTGAACCAGTTTTTTCATCTCTAAAATTTTGGATTTGGTGATATTAAAGTTCTATTTGGATAAGAATTTTAAAATTATAAATATCAATTCAGTCATATGATTGGTACACACAAAGCTATCAAAGGATCAACAGTAATCAATTTAAAATATGCATAAAATGAACACAGCATAAATATAAAATATTGCTAATACCATGTGAATTAGCAAGTTGAATTTTATATCTCTGTGTCTTCTAAATATGTTTTGCCACTGTTTTTAATTTGAAGGAGAAAAGGAGACTACAAAACATAATGTTTCTTTCATTTGTGAGTGCTTAAAAGCATGCTGATAAACTAGAAGTTCATCTTTGCCTTCTAACTCTCTTTTTGCTAGAAATGGATAGTGAACTACTATTTAGAAAAACAGATTGACATGTAATAACATACTAGAGCATGTGCCTGCATTTCTGCATAATAGCAACTCTGGAATGTATAAGCATCTGTCAAGTGGAAATGCCACCCAGACTAACTAAACTACACTATGTCAAAAGAATTTCTCAATAAAGTAAATATATTCTATATTCAGTTGTAGCAGCCAGATTCATAAGGTGGATCCCTGGTGCTCGTGTCCTCATGCAATAAATACCCTCCCATTGAGTTTCAATGGTATCTGTGACTTCTGAGCAATAGAATACAAAAAAGTTGAAGGGATGTATGGGTTTATGTGTATATGACCATGTGATTACATTACACAAGATTATAGGGCCTGTCTTATTGGAATCCTTCTTTCTTTTTCTGATTTTGAGGAAGCAAGACACCTTGAGGGTAAACCCCAAGTGGCAAGAAACTGCAGGGAGCCCTTAACATGAGGGCTGCCCACAAGACATGCAGGCCTTCAGTCATACAACTTCAAGGAACTGAATGCTGCCAATAACCATGTGTTTGGAAGTGAATCTTTCTGCCACTGAGCTTCAGATAAGACTCTATGCTTGGCCAGTGCTTTGAATGCAGCCATTTGAGTCCCTAAAGCAAAGGACCCAGCGATGTTGTGCTCAGATTCATGACCCACAGAAAACGTTAGGTCACAAACAGCTAAATTTGTGATTATAATGTTACACAGCAATTGATAACAAATACATCAGTGAATTTACTTTATTAGTCTTTGGAACATATAGCCTAAGTTGACTCTAAGTTGTCTATAACAGATGTTTTGAGTGCCTGCTAAGTACCCTGTACTGTACTAGGTAATCTGCATCCCTTATTTCATTTAATTTCCAGGTTGGGAGTCTCTTATTCTAAAACAGCAAGTTTTTCTTTCTGTATGAATCAATGTTAAAGGATGCTCAGTAAGCACATATTTCTTACCTATAATTTTTAAAAACCTAATAGTATTAAAAATAAAGACAAGTTACTATAGCTTGGAGAGAATTCACACAAACATTGTGTATTCTCTATAGGTCTATGATTATTACTAACTATAACATTTGCCAGACTAATGGGAGGAAGCATAAGCATTGATTATTTTAACACAAATCAATACTTAATTTAATTCTAGATGCAAAGAACGAGAGAAGATACAAATGGTCAAGTATCTCATGTATCCTGAGGCTGAAAATAAAGCTTGGATGGTAGAGAAGGACAACCAAATTCAGTTCAAATCATCTGAGCCAAATGGGTAGGTGAAGAGGGCCCTGACCTTACAACGCATGGGGATATGAGGAGACACCCTCAGCACCAGGAACATCTGGGAACTAACAGATGCTTCACCAGTGGAATTACTCTTTAACAAGGGCTACAATGTCCGCACAGTCCAATAAGGTATTCACATATAACATACTAACAGATTGTTTTCTACTTTGCCCCTTCTTTCAAGATTATGTCCCCATGGAACAAATACTGCCACATTGTGTAATTCAAGTGACACAGACATTTTGTGTGAGTCTTCAAACATGGCACCTATATCTGAGAGACCTGTGTGACCTGTTGAGAGGACCTGAATGGCTTCCTACCATGGGGAGTTGATTCTTAACCAGCAGTGTTATTGTAACCATTGAAGTCACTCTAATCAAAGGATTCAGAATGAGAATGGATGTTTTTGTCTGGAATTATTTTTTAATTGCTTCAGTTCATCTACCTCATCATTAGTAAATGAAGGATATTTCAGAAAATAAAATACACTCCATTAAGAACTTTGGTAAAACAATGCCATGAACAGATCTTTAGTATTCAATGTTTATGGACATTCTCTTTGATAGTACAAAATAAATTTTAAAAAGAGGAAAAAAGGATAGTTTATAACATAATAATATTAAATTAATTTTAAATGCTATTTTAATACAATTGTTTATCTCTAGTTTTCTTGAACCTGGCTTCTTTTATCCTCAAACCTAACAAAAAGTTATAATTTACTCAACAATTGTCTCCAATAATTAGAAATAATGGAAGGAATATCCACCATTATCATACTATCACATGGGAAATAAAACACTTGACTATTAATAATTACACAGGATACAGTGTAATAGTTTGGGGCATTTTGTATCAATTTCCTATTCTACTGATAATAGCATCAGATTTTCTTCAGAGAAATTATTTCTTCCTCATTGTTTGCCGTCTTAATTAAAATTTCAATCAAACACTGTGTTTAATGAAGTTATGCTTAGAATCCAAGCTTGAGTATAAAAATCAAGGAAGGTGCAGACAGATGATGCAAGCTAGGATAATTAAAGTCTCCCTCCCAAGATTTTGACTCTAAAGAAATGATAAAAAGGCAGAAAATAGATTGATGCCAAACTATCCAAAAAGTTGAACTGATAGCTCCCACCACTTGACAACTCAGACTGTTATGTTTCTAAGCCTAGTTCTTTTTTTTTTTTTTTGGATTATGTAAGCTAATCCATGTTCTCCCAATGATTTCTCCTTTATTTAAAATATTTAAAGTGGTTTTAAATTTTTTGCCATCAAATAACTTCAGTAGTAAGGAACTCATTCAAAAGACATAGTTCTAGGAAGTATCTTGGAACAAATTGTTGTGCTCAAATTGGTACCTGGATAGAAAGAATATTGAGCAGTGAGAAAAAAGTGATATTTCACATTAGGAGACCAAAAGCTTATAGTACAACATCAAAAGAGTAAATTAAATTGTTGCTATAATCAGGGGAAAGCTCTGGATAACCCGGTAGCTATTGCCATAGAATATAAATATATATATATATATATATATATATATATATATATAAACAAACAAATAATCAAACAAGGCAGCAAGTAAATATTTTGCTGCATCTGACTGTGTTTAACATAAAGAATGAAACAACAAAATTCAGATCTGTAAATTCTCACCTCAAGCCACAGAATAAACTTCAGAAAATTTGCATTATAGAAAGTAGTTATTTATTTTGTCATGAAGCTCAGACCACGCAAATAATCAGAGTTGGATTCTACAGAATTAGTGCATCAGTTAAATTCACAGCTTTGTCATGTCTTGTATATAAAATAGTATAGTCCAAATATCCACCGGAGGACATCTAGATGGATTTAGAAGAAATGTGGCATCCATTTACTCAACTATTTTGAAAACACAACTTATTTTATGTACTTGACCAACTAAGTGGTTTCTGCTCCTTCATTGGAAGAGTTTGTCATATAAAATAGTTTCTTTGCAGAAAATTTTAAAACTAACACCTTCTCATCTCTCACCTCTGACTGTAAGTAGGCTTGTAACATGAATCTTTTAGCCTTATAGCTTGGGTATAGACTTAAAAATTAATGTATAAAGAAAAAGCTCACATGAAGAAAGAAATACAGGAAGTTTCTAACTTATATCATAAAAAAATGTCTAAGAAACAAATTAGGAATGGGTTTTAAAAGGAGCTCTATCAAAAAAAAATTACAAATTTAAGTCGTAAAGAATTTATGGATATGAGAGCATTTAACAGAGACAACTCATTTGATGTCCTAACACAGGTGGAAATCTCTGATTTCTAGCAATTTAATAGGTTAGATAATTCAATCGTAGCTATAACAAGAACTCATTTTATATTATACTGAAGATTATGGCCATCAAATATAAAATAAGAAATTCAATAGTATCATGAGGAAAAAAAGAAATAAATTCAATGGTATTACAGGACGAAATGCTAGCTTTGCTATTTCTCACCCGGTAATTCCCAACAGGGCCCCAATGCCAGATTTTGAAGAATAGACTGGGGACTGGAGCAGCTAAATGTTTTAAAAACAGCCTGTTCACTCTTCTATCAGAGAGAGAGGAATATTGGTGACAGTGATTGCAAATACCTGTTAGCGTCTTTTTTGCAGTAGAAATATACTTCCAGACATAAAATAGGTTAGCTACCACAACAGTCAACTGGACATATATTGCACTTAGCACTTTAATAATGATATGAAATAAACATAGACCTCAGGCTATAGTTAATAAATCATGAGCTTGTTAGATATAGAATTAAAAGTCAGCCCATTAAGTTTATACTTGAATGATAAAACATTCATCCATATGATAAGTCACATGGATTTCTACCTATGCTTAAAAATTTGTAAGTTCCTAGAAATAAAATAAAATGTCAGGTGAAGTAAACGTGCAAAATGACACCATGTAGTCTTTACCATCCTACTGAGTCTACCATGAAGTATACCAAGGTCAAAATTAAAGCAAAAACAAAACAAAACAAAACAACAAAAACAAAACAAAATAAAATCAAAAACAAGAAAACACCAACTTAAAAATAAACTCAGGACTATTGAATAGAAGACAAACGTAGCCCTAAAACTAGAGTTACTACCCCTCATTCATTTCTCTGACTTAAATGAGGTCATGAGCTATTACGTTATTATGTGAAGGTATGACAAATATCCTCAAGTGAGGAACTTGCTATGGTACACAAATGCACACTTTGATCTTATCTTCTAATTTTTCTCAAAGTTATCTACGCCATTTATTCAGATAACAAGGTAAGGCGGTGGGGTGGGGAAGAGGACTACACAAAAAAGTCAGAGCTTATTTGATAACAACTGTAATTCCTTAGACACACAAGGCAACCAGGTCCTCTAGTCAGAGTAGGGAACGGTGGTGCCACATGATAGAGATAGGATTCTGGAATACATGATTGTGGGATCCTGAACACTACAAGTTGTACTTCTCAAGTTACACAGGATAGGTTTGGAATAGTTATCTTCTGTAATTGTGGAAACTTTTTACTGACTTCTTCGGTTACAGAAAAGAAAATATAATGGTAAGGAGGTGTGTTTGGAAGCCATATGGTTCCCCTCTCCCAACCAAAAATCTAGCATTAATTATAAAACCTCACTTCATTCATGGAGATTCAGAGAGGTTGATGACCACATCGAAGAGTACATGCAATGTTTTTCAATTCAATGTATATTTATCTCTCGTTGGCCAGCTTGGATTATGTAGAATATTGACAGGGTATAGAAAGTAAGCACAGATTATGATCCACTCAAGCAAATAGTATCTTCAATTTTCACTGCTGTGCTATATGTGGTTTTCTCACTGAAACATATCAAAACATCTCCTAGCAAACGGTGGATAGCTATTAAAATGATGGCGATTTGTCTTTATTCAACAAAAAGATATAGAAAACATATATTTTCAATTGGCAAGGGCAAGAATATGCATCAATACCTTTACCATTATGCCTCAGCAAGATTTTAACTTTTCTATTTTGTTTTCATTTAGTATTTAAGAAACATAAGCATGTCAACTCTTCAACTAAACCTGGCACTAGTTATTTAGGCTGATTGATTCTGGAGAATAGAAAAAAAAATGCTTTCATTAACATACATAGAATTCATAAGAATGTTGGAATATAAATCTACAAAACATATAGAAATTTTTGGATATAAATTCATGAAAAAATATAGTTGTTCTGTTGAATGGGATATATTAGCCAAGCCTCACAAGTACAGACTGAATTTATGAAGAAATATGAATTCATGGGCTTTAAAACATTATTGTAAAACTTTTTATTTTATTTTATTTTTTATTTTTTTTTTCAACGTTTATTTATTTTTGGGACAGAGAGAGACAGAGCATGAACGGGGGAGGGGCAGAGAGAGAGGGAGACACAGAATCGGAAACAGGCTCTAGGCTCTGAGCCATCAGCCCAGAGCCTGACGCGGGGCTCCAACTCAGGGACCACGAGATCGTGACCTGGCTGAAGTCGGACGCCTAACCGACTGCGCCACCCAGGCGCCCCCAGACTCCATTTTAAATGAGGTTTCCTTTATTTATTTTCATACCTTTAACAATAATCTGTCCTCCTCCTCTACCCAATAATCCATTTTAATTTGAAGTTCAGTGTTGATTTATAGGCTCCTTTTTTCTACTTGTCTTAGATGTGACACACAGTAATGTATTGGATAGATCCTTTTCTTCCAGCCTGTGCTTTCTGATCATTACAAGACTTTAGGTTATGAAATCATGTATAATTTAAATGCTACTTGAAGGTCAGAATACCTCTTCAGGAAAAAAAAAGATAGTAGAACAAATTTTGTAAATGACCAGTCTCTGAAAAAAAAAAAAAGGTAAAAAAATTATCCATTTTCAGCTCTAAAGATTAAAGAGGTTTTCAAATAAGCAATTCCCTGATTCTCTCTGGGTATAACATAGTTTGGTAGGTAAAGGAATATATGATCAGAAATCTATCTAAAACCTTGAGGGATATTGCCAAATCTGTCACTAAAACAATAGCCGCCCAAGAAAAATCTTGGGACTCTCTTGCACAAGTTGTTCAAGAAAATAGAATTGCTCTTGATTCTTCCTAGTAGAACAAGGTAAAGTTTGTTTTGTAATAAACACATCTTGTACTTGAGTGAACACCTCTGGCAAAGTAGAAACAGAAACTAGATAAAATCTGGGCACAAACCAAGTAGTTAAATGCAGAGTCCACTGGTTCTTTGATCTTTTTAGCTGGCTACCTTCAGGAATTGCTTCCTAGTTCAGATTACTCCTTCAATGTGTACTTGGCATTTTATTTATTCTTTTTGGGATTTTTTCATCACAAAACTTTGTCTCCTTTGTATAGCTCAATGGACACCATGTAGATAATGGTCACTCAGCATTTAGAAATGAGTTCTAAGGTTTATGAGACACGGCGTGGGGCATTTCCAGAAACTGCAGAAGATATGTGGTCTTAAGAAACCTGACAGGAAAGGCTTTCTTCGCTCTGGCACTCTTGTTGCTCAAATGTGGCCTAAGGCTCCTAAGGAATCACTTTCCCAAGGGATTTGACACACTGAGAATAAGACTTACTGGCAAGGAGGGATCTGTGACACTTGATGGCTCATCAGCAATGTTTTCCAGTGGTCAATCAACAATAATTTCCAATGGGTGATGTTTTCAGAGAAAGATCTAGATCAAAAGGGGGAAATGTGAAAAACTGACGTGACTGGAGTCATTTTAAAATGGAGTTGGAATAGCCATTGTACAGAAACCACATTACTTGCCTTGCTTGAACTGGACCAAAACCTTTGGACTGGGCAAAACCACAAATGTTTTAAGTAATTGTCAATTACTTTGACCACATCCTAACCACAAAACTGACAGTTACAGAAGTTCTGAAGATAAAATCAGCAGTTAATCAGTATATAACCCAGAGTAGCTTAGTTTGTTAACACCCATAAGAAATACTTTTTTTTCCTTTCCTTCAACTCATGTAATGGCCCCCTTCTTTTTCCTCATAAAAATCCTTTTCTTTCACCCTAGAAGCAGGAACATTATTTGGGTATTGACCTGAATCTGTGCTCCTCAAATTGCAATTCTTTGGTCCCTTGTAGACACTTGTTTTACTCACACTGGTGCCTCTTTATTTTCAGATTGATACACTGACAGGAAACAGAATTTGTCGTCCCAAAATACGCCTCTTTGGCATAAGGATTATCTAGAGCCAGTTATTTTTAGGAAAGAGGTGACAGGAGAATCTCTGAAAACCTACTAGAAACTACCCTTTTGCAAGGGACATTTACAAGGCAAATCTCCATTTATATAAGGGTGTCTTCTCTATACTAAGAGGAAGAGGATAACTAAACCTAGAACAACTCATATCAGTGAAAAAAACAATGGGACTTAAATGACAACCATTGTTTACTTGCTTTGTCTGATAATCTCCCATAACTTGCTTCCCTCCCCCAAAACATCTTCTTTTGTCTTTAGCTGAAGACAGTATTTAAGGTGTTGGCTTAGGCCATTTGATTTGTTCAGTTTTCCTGGGTGTACAGGAAGATTACATGTTAAACTTCTACTTGTTTTTCTCCTGTTAATCTGACTTTTTATGATGGAGAGTTCTCAACCAAGAAACTGGAAGAGTAAGGGGAAAATTAATCCCGTCCTCCACAACAGGAAATTAAAAATGTTAACATGTCCCAGTGCACTCCTGGCTTAACAATGCTCTTTCCACACAAAATAATTTGTTAAAATTAATACTGCCAAGTAGCTGGTTGGCCATAGCATGTGCTAAAGATAAATATATGTTTGCTTACACATAGAAATTCACTAAGTCACAAGTCTTAATATTTTAGGAGTCTCTTCCCAGACATATTTGTAATTCAAATCACTCCAAAGTAGAGAAAAATTGCAAGTATTGTGAGAGTTATTGCTATAGTTGTAAACCCCTTCGTACTGAGTTCAAAATTTCTCTAGGAGAATACAAAGACATTTCACTCAAAGTTGCTACTTAATAAAGAAGAATGTGTTTAGTTTTGTCATGTTAATTCCGTCTTGGTCTTTACTGTGAGCAGGAGAAGAAAAGAAGTCCCTTGGTGATAGCTATTGAAATCACTGTGACCTTTGATATTTAGTTGAAACTAATTTCTTTTGTATATGTATTATTTGGACTTGAGAGAAAGGTCAAAGATTTTCCAGGAATCCTGCATCTCAAAGGATTTTATGGAAGAAAAGAAATCTTCATTTAATCTGAGTAAGCAATTAAATGATCCAAATAAAATACAGTTGACCTGGTAGCTTGGGCTGTTTTATATATATATATTATGTATTATTTAATTACTACACCAATGCATGTTGAAGTATAATTAATTAGTGAGTTTAAATAGTTAGAATGAATGGTCAAATGGTCAAATTCTTTATCTTTAGCCTTACATATGAATTTTCCTGCAGTTATAATGGATTATGAAATGGCAAGCAATTCTATTGGTGGGTGTTCTTTAACCATGTTCTAGACATAGTTATGGAAGGAATCTGGCCAGATACTGCCCTTGTTCCCAGCAAACTCACAAACTGATAACGGAGAGGAAAAAAATGGAATAAGCAGTGTTTACAGGGTTCTTTAAAAATTGAGCCAGGAGGACACTGAGGAAGTGGGGCTTCTGTCTGTGTTGTGTCACACGTCCTTAAAATTTTTGCTGACCTCAGCTATAAGTTAAGACACTTACTGCATGGATGTAAATGGACTTTGCACCTAACATTAGCCCTAGCAACTAATCACATATAGATTAGCATAACTGTAGCTATATCACCATCACTCACATTTTATTCAAAGCAACTTATGTAAATTCTCTTTCCTCCTTAAAAGTTCTAACTCCTTTGTCTCTCCAGAGCATGCTTTTGATCTCTGTCTCCCAAATTGCAATCCCCACCAAGTAAATGCACACATTTTATTTTGTCTTTGCTTGGTTGACAAAATCTAATGGGGTAAACACTTTTGATAGTTTAATATTTTTCTTTCAGAAGTTTAGCATTTGATCTGATTCGATTCAATTAAAATATATTTGAAACAAATATTGAACACCTACTATGTGCTCTAGTCTAAGAAAACAACTGATTTTTTTTATTTTTTATTAATTTGTAATTTTCTAATTCACAAAAAGGATTTAAGAGAGGAAGATGACTGATTCAATCCATCACCAATTATTTTAATCAAAAGATACTGATAATTGTGTTTTTCCCACTCAAGCAATTAGCAAATCATGCTCTTAAACTGATAGTTCTAGGGGTAAAAACATTCTTGCAGCACCATATTTGAAAAGTGGGATTTTTTATAGTCATATTTTTTACAAAGCTGCATAATTGATAATCTATGCTGACATTGTTTTACTAAAATATGAAAAATAGCTTATACCTGATTGTTAACAATAGCCATAGGGTAATTAATACTTGCATTCTTTTACCTAGAAGATATTTGAATCCATCTGTTACACAATTTTTTTTTACCTGAAACTTCAAAAAAGCTTTTGCTTAAAAAGGTAAGTAATTGAAGCCAAAAACAAACAAAAAAACTATGCATTGAGAAAGCAAATAAGAACAGTTACAAAGAACTCTATAAAACTACAACTAGAGAACAGTTTTAGTGTTGAAATTTCTGCACAGAACTATCTTCTGAAACTTGGGAATGGTTTAGTGTTTTCAAATTACTATCCAGTCTTTGTTCTGTCTCTTCACATTAAATCACAAGTCCCTCAAGATCTTCTTTGACTTGTATTTTTAACTTTTTGTCTGGAGCACTAGAACTATACTTCACAGTAATTGTGCTCACATTGTTGATCATCACAACCTTCCGGGAAATTTTTTAAATACAAATGAGACTCAGGAGGCTGGAAGCATCCTCAGAGGTTGAATAAATCAGTCTGCAGGAGATCACAGGAAGATGCCATAGAAGTTCCTCATACAAAGGGCACCTGGGTGGCTTAGTCAGTTGAGCATAGGACTGTTTAATTCGGCTTAGGTCATGATCTCAGGGTCTTGGGATCAAGCCCCATGCCGGACTGTGCACTGAGCATGGAGCCTGCTTAAGATTCTTTCTCTCTCCCGCTATGTTCCCCCCGCTAAAAAATATAAATAAATAACATAAAAATATTTTCTTAAAAAGTTTCTCACACAAATCTGAATCTGATGGTCAGCCTTAGAACACAGGATTACAAATTATGCTGCCTTGTCATCTTCATATTAAGCAGAATACCTTAATATTTGTTATATGTGAATTGACATGATTTGGTTTAAAACCTAAGCATTTCACTAGTAATAACCTTAACCTTCAGGTCATTAACAATAATATTCTGTACCATTCTACTCTAAGTATACAGAGCTTTAAAAATATGGTAACATTTATTTTGGATATCTTGAATATATTCATGTATTGTTACTTAAGATTGAAAGAAAATAGTTTTTTTCATAAAAATGTCTTCTTTTTGTTTTAATTTCTTTCTGTATTGAAAGTATTTTCATTTTTAATATGTAGAAGTGGAAATGCCCTGCTTATTTATTCTCAAATTTCTACATTAGAATTCTGGCTTATGTATCTAAAGTTACCTCTACTGTTTAAAACAAAATACAGAAATTTTGTGAATTTAAAGATAAGTTTATACACACAAGTAGTTTTATTTATGATAGAGCTAAGCTGCTATAACAATTACAACAACAGGGGCATCTGGGTGGCTCAGTCTGTTGAGCATCTGACTTTGGCTCAGATCATGATCTCACGGTTCATGAGTTTGTTATGGAACCAGACTGGAACACTGGCAGAAAAACCAAGTGGCACTCAGAGATCTCGGTGGATCAGAGATTTATTTAACACTGGCAGGCTCAGAGGAGACCGTTTCTCCAAAGATCTGAGCCCCAAATGAAGGGAGCGAGGGTAATTTATAGTTGCCAGCTTCCATATCTGTGGTGGGTTTTTGCACACATGGCAAACAGCGCAAGAAGAACCCGGAAGAGGGGTCTCCAAGCTAAAGACCAGAGCTTGTTTTAGTCCAGTCGGCCATCTTATGGGGTAAAACTGTATTCATTTTCCCAACAAGTTCAAGCCCCCCATCGGGCTCTGTGCTGACAGCTCAGAGCCTGGAGCCTGCTTTGGATTCTGTGTCCCCCTCTCTCTCTCTGTCCCTCCCCCACTCGTGCTGTATCTCTCTCTGTCTCTCAAAAAATAAAATTAAAAAATAAAAATCAAAACAATTACAGCAACAGAAAATTCTTCAAGGTAGGAGTTAATTTTTTTTTTTTCACATAAATATTTGGGCATAAGAAGTCCAAGCTGGTTTGCTAACTCCCTGAAATCACACACCAGGCTCTTTCTATCTTGTTCCCATCAACCCTTGATGTTACTCCCATCACTCTCAGGAGGCTCATCACCACCACCACACTCCAGCTAGTAAAAAAGGAGCAGTGTGCCTATCCGTTCTTTAAGGGCATGACCTGGAAGTCATACAGATCACTTTTGTTCATACCTCATTGACCTGGATGCAGTTATTTCAGCACACGAAGAAGCAAGGGAGACTTTAACTGGGCAATCATGTACTCAGCCAGAAATTCTGTTATTAAGGGATAAAGGAAGAATAAATATTAGAGGGCAAGTAGTGACCTTTACTCTACCATTCATAAAGAATAGGATACTTTAGGGGCACCTCAGTGGCTCAGTTGGTTAAGCATCAGACTTCAGCTCAGGTCATGATCTCGAAGTTCATGAGTTTGAGCCCCATATAGGGCTCTCTGCTGTCAGTGCAGAGCCCACTTTGGATTCTCTGTCCTCATTTCTCTCTGTCCCTCCCCAACGTGTTCTCTCTCTCTCTCTCAAATAAATAAACATTAAAAAAAAGAATAGGATATTTTAACTATGTGTGGAAGAAAACCACCCTTTACTTCAAGCACATATCAAAAAAGAGAAATATTTGCTATTTATGTGATGTAATATAGTGACTTGAATGTATTTACTTTCATTTAAATGAGAAGTCCTATCCTATTATATGTACAACCATTCCCCTTGGTGCTAAAGCTCACAAAAATACATAAGATACAGTTACAGCTAGCAAGGAGTTTATAATAATGTCTAATGTGACTTGGAAGGCAGAGAACAAATACAAGTATTTAATTAATTAAGTCAGAAGGCTGAATTTGATAAAGGCCATTAGAACTACACAGTGATGCTAAAGGGTGGGGTTCAGAAAAATCAAAGTTTGCATTGAAGGGCAATAGAATATGCCACTCCAAAATATGCTGCTTTGGCATGTGGATTATTTTGAGCTGAAAGCAATCAAGACCCAGCTGACTCAGGAAAAACTTCTACCTCTCCCTTCACTAACTAAAAGAATTTAGATAAGGAGCCTATACCAGAAAAAGAGCTATTACCAGAGATAAATTTTTATCTGAAAGCCATTGTGCATGGCAGGGCAAACCTGTAATTAGCCAACATATGCTGTTCTTACCATCCTGTGAATGGCCTTCCTCCCCTTTGAAGCCCCAAACCCTTGTCCCATTCCTTAGCTCAGGACGGCACCTAAGCCTCAACTGCCTGACTTGCCCTTGGGTCTCATATCTTTGGTGCTCCTGTACATACAAAATTAAATTTATTTTTTCCTCTGTTAATCTGTCTATGTCAATTTAATTATTAGACCAGCCAAAGAACCTGGAAGGGAAGAAGGGAAAATTTGTCTATCCTTACAGCATTTAGTTATAAAACTCAATAAAATTTACTTAAAGAATGGGTGGCAGGGGCACCTGGGTGGCTCAGTCAGTTATGTGTCCAACTTCGGTTCAGGTCATGATCTCACAGTTCAAGGATTTGAGCCCCATGCTCTGTGCTGACAGCTAGGCGCCTAGGGACTGATTCAGATTCTGTGTCTCCCCCTCTCTCTCTGCCCCTCCCCCCCCCCAGGCATTCAGTCTCTCTCTCTCTCTCCCTCTGTCTCTCTCTCTCTCTCTCAAAAAATAAACATTAAAGAAAAAAATGGGTTGTAGATCTTAAGGCAGACATGAAGGTGTATGTAAAAAGCAGGTACCTACACCTAAAGATGGAAAAGCTTTAAAGTTTAGTAATAATAAATAACTCAATTTGATCATCTCAGAGGAATAGTGATAAAATGAGGTCACATAGGCAGTTAACAGACATATTAGGGATAGCCTTAAATATGAAGGCCTTAGAATCAGTCCAAAGGCAATTAGGGATCCCTGAGTTTCTTAAAATGAGGGATAGATTGTAAGCCACTCAATAGAACCCTATCTTATTCATCTCTGTGCTTCCAGCTCCTAGAGCAATGACTCACACGAAGTACCTGTGAGACAATACATTTGTGAATTAGTGAATGGGTGATGAGATATGTACCTCTGGAAAACTGGTCTATGCGTGGCATTGGAGAAGTGGGAAGGAGATTTTCATACTACTGGCATCATTATGATTATTGTTAATATAGCATGTTGTTAGTTAACAGTAAGAACTCTTCTCTGTGCTGAGTTTGTGTCAAACACTTTATAGTGAGCCTATCTCAACTACTAGTCACATCGATACTTGAGTAAAGTAGAATTTTAATTTCATTTTATAGAAAAGGAGACAAATTCGAAGTATTACTAAGTTACCCAAAGCCACTTAGCTTGTAAGTGGTAGACCCTCAGTGTGAATTCAGACCACTGACACCTGGCCCTTACACACTTCATCCTAAAACTGTGCTCTATCTCTCTGAGAAAACTTACCTATTTCTTCAAATATGAAGAGTTCAAGAAAAGTCAATCTTCTCTGTAAAGTAAGGGATTAAGCCATAAGTTCGGAATGGGGGAAACATGTGGAATTAAATTTGTGGAAGTTTCTTAAAGTCTTGATTTGATTCTATGAGGATTTAACAAGAGCAAATTAAAATATTATTATAAGTTTGGCCCAAATGATGTCAATGAGTGTGGAATCTTACTGATAATCCACCAATCATTTAAACTCTTAACATCAGTATTTTCTAAAGCAGATACTGAATTGCCCTTTGAACACCAGAATAATTCATGTCAGAAAAGAGACTAGCTACATTTTGTAAACATACTAATATTTCAAATAAACTCATTTTCAGCAGAGAAAAAAGCACGTTGGAAATATACTAAAGTGGCCTATCAATTAGCACTTTTGAATTTTCAAACTAACTGCACTTCCATATATTATACATGTTCACACAAAAACTTCCATGTTGGAATGCCTGAGTGGTTCAGTCAGTTGGGCCCCTGACTTCTGATTTTGGTTCAAGTCATGATCTCCCAGTTTGTGGGTTTGAGCTCCACATTGGGTTCTATGCTGCCAACAAGGAGCCTGCTTGGGATCCTCTCTCTCTGCCCCTCCTCTGCTCATGTGCATGCTCTTTCTTTCTCTCTCTCTCAAAACAAATAAATTAATTAAAAAAAAAAAAAAGCTTTGGTGTATCCTCAGAAGAATGTGATTCTTTTGAACTATTACACATTGGAGCTCATTTCTCGGTACAGCAGGCCTTGTGCAATTAGTTAGAAATGTTATGGCATTATTTTCTTCTTACTTTATACTGAGGATATTTTACATGTGTTAATAGAAGCATGGTTCTCACTGCAGGAATTCAATCAATAAAAACAAGAATGTGAAAAACTTTAGGATAAATGGTGCATTTACTTCAACAAATAAGTTGCAGGAGAAAAATAAAACAGAAAGAATCTATAGGCTAAAAAGCACTAAGAAAACCTGTCAACCAAATATAGTGTGTAAGCCTTGTTTCCAAAACTTATCCCAAAAAACTCAACATTAAATACACACACACCCCTATGCAGACCAAACAGAATAATCTGGTGGCATGATTATGTACTTGTGATATTAAGGAAATATTGTTAATATCTCAGATATAATTAATGTCTGGTTCAGTTTTCAGAAAAGGTTCTCTATTGGCTAAATATTTCAAGATGAAATATGATGTATTGTATTTGATTCCAAATTGTGCAGGCAGTGACTTTGGGATATAATTTTTAAAAATTGGCCATGAGTGAATGATTTTTGCAGCAGGGTAATGGTACATAAAAATTCACTGAAACATTCTCTCCCCTTTTTGTTTGTTTGAAATTTCTCAAAATAAACATTTAAATACACACACACATACACATACACACATAAACATTATGTGGGAACTGAAGCTTCCTTATAACATTAAAGTTCACTGTTAGAATTTATATAAAGAGATAAGACATCTCTATAAGTATATAGTATTGTAAGTCAGGACAGAAGTCACCTTTGAGAAAGAAGGTTGAGATAATGGTGAGGGACAGACATAGGGCCCTCATAGGGAACATAGATATTTGGTTTGTAATGATTCACTGAAGTGAGCATATATAATTCTGGCACTTCTATGAATGTGTTTTACTTCAACTGAGAAATTATTTTAAAAGCATGGGCCTCATAAATTTAACTTGATTTCTAAAATTAGGGAGACTATTAGGTATTGTGAAACCTGGAACATCAAAAAATAGGGGGTACTTTTTACATTATTTTTTTAAATACCTTACAGTTTAGTAAGGTTTACAATTTTATGAGGAGGTATTATTTTCTCCATTTTACACTGGAAAACCAAGGCATATCAAGGTGGACTCTCTTGCCTGAAGCCACAAAACTAATAAGTCGTGGAGATACAATAAAAACCTCAGAGAGTCAAGCTCAAAATCCTGCACATTTACAATGACGTTTACTACTACTCATAGGGAAGAAAAAGGAAGAATATCAATGACTCACAAATAGATAAGGTCTAAAAAGCACAGCAAAATTAGGATTTTATCAAGTTCAAATATCAAGTTCAAACCTCTTTAGCTGTGTGAGAACTAAAACTCCTTTATCACATGCAAGTTCTTTGTTCAATGTTTGCACTTAATACTTTCACATACATTTATATGTGCATGAAATAGTTCATTCAATATTTAGTCTCTGCTTAATCTTATTGGGGATTTAATGGCTGAAACTATTATATACCCAAAAAAAGGAAAGAAGGAAGGAAAAAAAGACAAAAATGAAAATTATATCAGTTTCCAAGGCCTAAAATCCTGGAAAGGTAATATTGCCATCTTTACCAATGTGTATGATTGATCAAAATCATATGTAGTTGCCAACATCCATCTCCCCCCTCTGAAAAATATTCACAAAAAGTCTGTGGGGTGACAAAAGGTATCCTTCAGTTTAAGCAAATATCTGTATAATATTATAAACTAAATAGTCTAAGACTATATAGTATACAAAATCATCCATCACTCAGATACAAATTTTCCAAATAACTGCTAACCTTTATCTTCCCTTATCTTCCTGGATTCCATGTTGATATATATATATATATATATATATATATATATACACGTACATATATGCGGCGCCTGGGTGGCTCAGTTGTTTAGCCGTCTGACTTTGGCTCGGGTCATGATCTCATGGTTCCTGAGTTTGAGCCCCACATCGGGCTCTGTGCTGACCACTCATAGCCTAGAGCCTGCTTCGGATTCTGTGTCTCCCTCTCTTTCTCTCTACTCTTCCCCCAGTTGCACTCTGTCTCTGTCTCTGTCTCTCCCTCTCAAAAATAAATAAATGTTAAAAAAATCATATATATGTATATATACATATATATATATACATGTATATATGTATATATACAGAGAGAGAGAGACTCATTTAATTCAATGTACATCAGTAAAACTAAAAAAATTAAGTACCAAATTTTTGACAACACATATTTTAAACCATCTGAAATGGCATATTTGATAATAGAAATTTGAAACTGAGCTATTATATGAGTTAATTTTCCACAGGCAAAATGTACTGCATCATATGAATCTTTCTCCACATGAGGTATGCAACTCAGTTATTTTCCATCATTTATAAAGTGCTATTACTTCCTTCTATCTTCTTAAAGATATACTCCTCTTCATGAAAATATTTAAGTAATTCTTCTTTGTTTTTAGCAAGGCTAAATTTAAGTCTGTTCATCAACTGTGAGGCAAACTGGAACCAACTGAGGGAGATGCACAGGAAAGTTAACAAGAGTCTCCTTCCTGAAGGAATAGTCATTTTTATCTATATAGGCATATACTGACAGGAATGAGAGCTAAAATGAGTACATAAATAACAGCTTAAATCAAAATCCCACAAACCCTTCTTGAGAAAAAAGACTCATATATTTCAAATTAAATGATACCCAAAATGAGACACCACATCTCATAAAATGATTGTGGGGATTAAGTCTGATAATCCCTTCAAGGGATTTGGTACAGTGTTTAACACAAAAAGTGTTAAAAAATGTTAGTTATATAAAGAATCTATTTTGAGTGGTAATTCTTATGTTTGGGAGAAAGACAAAAAGAAGGAAATAACTTGAAAGGAAAGAGGTGTTGTTTTTGAAGGGTTTTGTGGGTCTCCAATTTTTAGGTGACCCCCTAAAGGAGGTCAAAAGGTTCAGTCAAGTTTTTTATACAAGGGTTTACTTACTTAGACACAATAATGTGGCTCATGAGATAGCCATGTATTAAGATGAGTCTTCAAATTTTATTTTACTTCTGTCGTAACTAGTAAGACAGCAAAGAATGAAAGACTTCACAACTATGGTAGTGGATAATCACAACAGGGAGATGGGTGATGGAACAAGAGGGCTGTTAAGTGGGAGTCCACTGATGGCTTTGGACTTCCAGCTGGAGTTTTCAATGGAAAGGATCTGTGCCATAAAGAGACACAGTCTACTGGGAATAGGTCCTTTATTGTGAGGTAAACCATTATTTGCAATTACTAATCCATGTTTAAAATACTAGAACTGGTCATTGAAAATCTGACCCGTGAAGAGCAAAAGATGGGTACATGGATTTCCAAAGGGAAGAGAAATGAAACATTGGACTCAACTTTGCCATCTCCCTTTGGCTACTCAACTCCTGCTGTTCTACCAAATTTACCCTGAGGCAGCTGCATAACAGCTGGAGCAGGACAGCCAGTTGTGAGAAGCCTCACAAACAGGCCCGAACAGGGACTAAACTGAGCAAAATGAGTCTGTTCCTTCCCTCAGTTACTGTCACTTACATTACGTACTCCCCAGTTAAGGCAAGGCCCAGACTGGGGGGAAACAGAACACAATTCTGAAACTGTTTCTCTCCTTCTTTGTTTTCATTCTCACATTTTCTTCAGATATTGAAAAAAGAAATAATTTCTTTATACTTCTCTCTGGATTTTTCCATATATCATTTTATTCAGACCACTTTTAATTTTGAAAAATTAAGAGAGAAAAGAATTTAAACAATCTTTTCTTAATTAAAAAAAAAAAAACAAAGGCTGGACTAGACTTATACCTCATACTGCACTCAAATTAACTTTATATCTTAGGTCCTAATTAGAGTTAATATATGACCCAAAATGAAATTACACTTACTATAAGAACTAAAACCATAACACTGTTAAAAGAAAACAAAGGAGTAAATTCTCACAATTTTAGTTTAGGCAAAAAAATTATTTCTTTTCAGATATGATATCAAAAGCACAAGTGATAAAAGAAAATATTGATAAATTAGACTTCATCCCAGTTTAAAATGTTTGTGCTTCATGTGCTTCAGAAAACACCCTTAGGAAAGTTAAAAAGAAAAATAAAAGGCCACAGGCTGGGAGAAAATATTTGCAAACAATATATGTGATAAAGAACTTTTTATTGAGGTTACATAAAAAAACTCTTCAACTCAATAAGAAGAAGACAAATAACCCAAGTTAAAACTGGGCAAACACTTGAATAGATATTTCACCAAAGAAGATATACAAATGGCCAATAAGCACATGAAAAGATGCTAACATCATTAGTCATTACAAAAATACAAAGTGAAACCACATTGAGATACCACTTCACACACACAGAATGACTAGGATCAAAAACAGACAATTACAAATGTTTATAAATTACAAGTATATGAAACTCAAACTCTCATATATTTATAGGGAAAAGTAAAATGGTACCATCATTTTAGAAAACAGTTTGGTAATTTCTTAAAAAGTTAAACATAAGTTTATGGTCTTATGACTGTTAAATTCTATTCCTAGGTACCTACCTGAGAGAAAGGAAAATGTAAAGCCACAAAAAAGACTTGTACACAAATGTTTGCAGTGGCATTATTCAAAGGTACACCCATAAAATGGAATACTACTCAGTACTACAAAGGTAGAAAGTACTGATACATGCTGACAGATAAATGAACTTCCAAAACAATGCTAAGTTTAAAAAGCAAGACACAAAGATCACATATTGCATGATTCCATTTATATGACATATTCAGAAAAGACAAAAGAGTAAGAACAAAAAATACATTAGTAGTTTCCTAGAGCTAAGGGTGGGAATGAGGAAATCACTTGGGGGTGAGAGAAATGTTCTAAAATTGAATGGTTTTGCTCATCTAATGGTACATCTAATGTGAGTGAATTCTGTGATATGTAAATTATTTCTCAGTTTGTTAAGAATGGCTTTACAGCTATTGTTCTACTGAAAAATGTTATTTTGTTTATTAAAAGATTAAAATTACCTTTGTACTTCTCTTTGAACACCTTTTGTAAAAATTCCAGCCCTACTTTAAACTATCTCCTTAACGATCTCCCACTATCTCTTCATCAGGGCAGGAGCAGGAAGCCCATACTAGAAAAGACAAATATAAAATTAATCAAAGCTATCAAAATATCTTTCTTATAATATGAATAAAAAAGAAAAGTAATTAAAAAAATTTTTTTAACATTTATTCATTTTTTGATAGAGACAGAACATGAGTGGGGGAGGGGCAGAGAGACAGGGACAGAATCCAAAGCACACTCCAGGCTCTGAACTGATAGCACAGAGCCCGAAGTGGGGCTCAAACTCACGGACCGTGAGATCATGACCTGAGCTGAAGTCGGATGCCCAACCGACAGGGCCACCCAGGAGCCCCAAAAAGTATTTATTTATTTATTTTGAGAGAGAGAGAGCATGGGCAGAGGAGGGGCAGAGAGAGGGAGGGAGAGAGAATCAGCACAGAGCCTGATGTGGGGATCAAACTCACTAACTGTGAGATCATGACCTGAGCCAAAACCAAGAGTCAGACGCTTAACGGACTGAGCCAACCAGGTGCACCAAGAAAAGTAATTTTTAAGATATTTTACTTTATCAACATGACTATCTATAGAGAGAAAATCACATCAGATATGATTAAGCTGGTTTAAGGTAGACAAGATATTCTGATTTGTTTTTTAAAGTTTTCATAGCAACTTTAAAGGCCAACAAAGTACTAAAAGATAGGTTTATTCAAAGTAAAAATTGTCTTTCTACCCTGTAGCTGTTAAGACTTCATGTTTGAGGATTCTTTGTAGAAATGATTTAGGTGGTAAAAGGAGAATGTTGTTCTAGATATCTAGTTCAGCAGACAAGATGATAAAAAAGCAAGATCCTTGTCCTGGGGTCCACAGATCACATGAATCTAGGCATCAATCCACAGTGTTACCAATGCCAGTGACTTGGTCACCAATATTTCAATATTTCAACTGGACTCAGATTTTCATATCACACTTTAGTTATTATAGAGATAACAAAATATAGTTTAATCTCATCCCTATTTCAAAATTACAATAATTATTGAACTTATCTCTATAACTTATTAATAATTCATAATGAAGCATATATTACTACATCATAAAGTTATTCTTTACTATTTTGACAAATAGATTTTAGTATAATTTGTTTCTTCTGTAATCCAAAGTATTTTATTCTATATCTTTAAAAACTTTTTAAAAAAGTTTTGGGGTGGGTGGCTCTGTCAGTTAAGTGTCTGACTCTTGATTTCGGATCAGGTCATGATCTCACAGCAGGTGAGATTGGGCCCATGTCAGGTTCTGTACTGACAGAGCGGAGCCTGCTTTGGATTCTCTCTCTTTCTCTCTGTCCCTACCCTGCTTGTGCTTTCTTTCTAAAAAATAAACATTAAAATTAAATAAATAAAAACTTTTTTTTAGAGCTACATTTTCTGGTTCCACATGGAAAGAAGCTTGGATATCACCACTCTGTCCTAAAAACAAGTAAAAAATAGAATAGACTGAAAAACAACAACTCTTCTTAAATCCATAAAAAAGAGGAGGATATCAGGCAACCCCTTTTCCTGAAGGCTGGAGAGACAACAGGTGAATACAGTCACTGTTTACCAGAGCTGTGAGTAAGAGTGAATGGATGGAGACAGATATACCATTCTAACACAATAAAAGGAAGTGGGAGTAGCTGTATTAATTTCAAACATAGAAAACTTCAAAGAAAGGAAAAGTACCAAGGATAAACATAATGATACATACAGGCATTACATAATGATAAAATGATCAACTCTCCAAGAAGACACAACAACCTTACCATGTATGTGCCTAGCAACAGTGTCAAACTATGTGAAGCAAAAATGAATGAAAATACAAAGGAAATATGTGTATACTCTATCATAGTTGGAGACTTCAATGCCTCGCTCTTTGAAATGGACAGATCCAGAAAGCTGAAAATCAGTAAAGATATAGTTGAACTCAACAACATCATCAGTCAACTGGACATAACTGACATTTATAGACGACTTCATCCAGCAACAGCAGAATACATATGGACAATATCAAGAGAATTATAAGACCATACGCCATTGCGAGAAAATATTTGCAAAAGTCTGATGCACTGTTATCCAATACATACAAAGAAAATTAAAAATTAGCAATAAAAAATAATCCAATTAAATACTTGGCCAATCATTAAGACTCCTCACCAAAGAAGATACTCAAATGGAAATAAATGTATGAAATGATGTTCCACATCATATGTTATCAAATTAAAACAGCAGTGAGATACCACAACACAGCCCTTAGAATGGCAAAAATCCAGAACACTGACACAAAATGCTGGTGAGGATGTGGAATAACAGAAACTCTCATTGCTGGTGAGAATGCAAAATGGTATAGCCACTTTGAAAGATAGTTTGACTATGGCAAATAAAACTAAACATATTTCTACTGTACCTTCCAGTAATTGCACATATTAGTATTTACCCAAAGGAGTTGAAAACTTATGTCCACACAAAAATCTGCACATGGATGTTTATAGTAGCTTTATTCATACTTGCCTAAACATGGAAACAACCAACATGTCCTTCAGTAGATGAATGGATAAATAAACTGTGGTACATCCAGACAATGAAATATTATTCAATGCTAAAAAGAAATGAGATAGCAAGTCATTAAAAAAACATGGAGGAATCTTAAATGTATATTAGGTGAAAGAAGCCAATCCAGAAAATCTACATACTGTATGATTCCAACTATATGACATTCTGGAAAAGGAAAAACTGTGGAGACATGAAAAAGATCAGTGGTTACCAGGGGGTGGGGTGTGGGAAAAGGATGAATAGGCAGGGCACAGAGGATTTTTCAGACAGTGAAAATATTCTGTAGGATGTTACCATGGTGGATACATGTCATTATACATGTGTCTCAAACCATGGAATTTACAACTCCAAGAGTGAACTCTAAAGTGAACTATGGACTTTTAGTGATTAGGATGTGTCATTATAGGTTCATCAGTTGTAACAAACATACCCCTCTGGTGGGGGATGTTGATAGTCGGGGAAGCCTATATGTGTGAGAGTAAGGGATATGTGAGAAACCTCTGTACCTTCTCAATTCTGCTGTGAACCTAAAGCTTCTCTAAAAAAGTAAAGTCTTTGTTAAAAAGAAATTATTCTCAGGAAGGATATAGAAGCCAAAGAAGTCTACAGCACAAGAAAAGATTAAAAATCTCTGATACAGAATATGTAAATGTCACAAAAAGATGGTTTTCTTGATAAGACAGTTAAAAACTTCATTTCATAAGCAACAATGTGAAGAGTAATGAAAATATAAAGTATTTCCAAGGAGGCAGAAACCTAAAGAGAGAAGGCAAATCTGATTTGCAGAACCCCAAGAAAACATTGCAGAGCTTGTTGTTGTTGTTGTCCTTGTTGTTGTTGTTGTTTTGTAATACAGTGACAAAGAGATTTTAATAGGTGGCATGTTGGATGGGCCTGGGAGATAAAGTGGCCTATGGAGGTTTGTGAAAAACAGGACTTGACAAACAGGAAAGAGAAATTTTCTATTTTGTTTTGTTTTTCAGTTTAGACATCAACTGTGTTTCCTCTTAGTTTATGTGATGGTGTTATTTACTTTTGCAGAAGAGTCACCATAAAGATTTTGGACTGCTTTCATAAAGAATTGAAATTAAAATATTATAATGCTTAGAAGGCCAATTTGTTTTAAAGATCTGAGAAGAAAATGTTCATAAACATATATTCCCTAGGCATTCAACAAAACCCTTGATTGTATTAGTTCATCTCGCCATGGAAATAACATAACTAATTTACTTATTGATAGAGCAATAGAACTAAGTGGTTAATTATTTTATTAAGGATGCTGAATACTACCTAAATATGAGTGGGCATTAAAAGAGAGTTCTCATGGTGTCACTAATTTAATTTCTGAATTAAGTACGTTAGTATTTACTATATTTCTAAAGTAAAACTAACCTCAAAAAAGCTATTGTTTCAGAAACGTAAGTTCAATTATGAAGAGCATTAATGAATAACACGGAGTAGGAATGGAGTTTCCTTTTTTTAACTATGATATCTTTGGGTACAAAATATGAATGAATCAGTAAACTATGGATAAATGTCCTTCCAAAGTAATTGAGTTCTAAATGCCAAACCAAAATAGTTTGCCGTAGATTCAATGAAAATGTTCTGTTCTAAAGGATGTGCTGACTGATAGTAAATTTAATAAAGTTTAAAAATGTCAAGTTGAGTTTTAATTCCAAGTCCGTATCTCCTAGAATGTAATGTGTTACAAATTCAATATATTGAGACCACCCTTCTCCAGCTTTTTAGATTTTTAGCAATAAGAACTTCAGAAAGCAAATATAATCAAGACTCTATTCTGTTTATGTCCTTTAGGGTTTAAATAATTGATCTGAATTACACACCTGTAGGAAGCTACTTTAAAATAAAAATAATAACAATAGTAAGGTCCATAGTCTCCAAATCAGTCTGCTTCTTATGAAAACAGTTAAGCTTAATTTGTAGCTTCTAAGCTAGGCTAACCATTGGACAAAAATAAAATTTTAAAAATGGCAAAACTGCAGTATATCAGGTAACACCTATCTGTCCTATAAAATATATTTTTCAGCAAATATCTGTCTTACTTGAGAACAAAATAGTTATGTATATGCTTAATATCAGTGAATTCATAAATTCATAAGATACTTAAAAATTTAAGATACTTAAAAATTCATAAATTCATATTAAGTATCTTAGCTACCTAAAGCAATTTTTATATCCACAAATAGAATGAGTCATAGCTTTATGGAGACAAAATAATTGATCCAGCTAATTAATTAAAACATAAGCAATTGTTTTGTTGTCTATCTTAATATGATTTTAGCCTTTTAAAAAATATCTTACATTGGAACTTGTATGTTATACTCTAAAATATAAAGCTAAAATCTGAAATTACCTTTTCAGAAGGCTTTCTATCACAGTTTACTTAATGTATTATTGAAAGGGACAGTTCTATCGAGTTGTCGATGCTTCTGCTACTTATCCTCCATTCCCTCAGCAAAATGTCCTGACATTTCCTAACCCCTCCTTGCCATTCATAAAGAAGATAGGAAGGTTCTTTATGAAATTCAGCCATTTTTATTGAATAAATGGTCCTTGTATTTTTGAAAGCCTTTGGCTAATTTCTAGAGTTTTGAAACAGTTAAAAAATGTTGCTACATTAACATTGCTTTTATTGAAGAGCAGATTTTTAGAAGTTCTTAGTCTGATATTCTGGAAGTGCTTTTATACTTGATGCTATTTTAATAATATTTTTTTAAATCTCAATTTCTGATTTTTCATCACTAGCATATAGACATATAATTGTCTTCTATATTGATTTTGTACATTGTTTCCTTGAAAAACAGGCTTAATTCTAGCAGCTTTAAAAAGTATTTTATACTAAATTTCCTTTATAGACCATTGTGTCTTTTTGCTTTCCAACTTTGATGCCTTTTATTTCTTTTTCTTGTGTTAGTATGCAGACCAGTGCAATGTTGAATAGAAGTGATGAGTGAACATGTGTGCCTTGATTCTGATCTTAAGAGACAAGCATTCATGCTTTTATCATGAAGTATAATATAATCTATATATTCTTTATAAATTCACCTTATCAAGTTGGGGACATGATGTAGGATGTTTTCGAATGCCCATCCATATATCTATTAAGATGATCAACTGGATTTTCTTCTTTAGCTGGTTAACATGGTTAGTTACATTTATTGATTTATGAATCTTGAACCAAACATGATCTCTTGTAATAATTCCCATTTAGCCATCGATGTTTTAACTTTTTGATACATCATTGAATTCCACCTGCCCAAACTTTGCTACAAAATATTTTATCTACTTACTTGGACTTTATTGGTCTGTAGTTTATTTTCTTGTAATGTTATGGTGGGGCTTTGGAATCAGGCCTCAGAGAATACTGTAATGGATTTAGTCTTCTTTAATATTCTGAAATAGTCTGCAACCTGGAAGAAATGGACAAATTCCTGAACACCCACACTCTTCCAAAACTCAATCAGGAGGAAATAGAAAGCTTGAACAGACCCATAACCAGCGAAGAAATTGAATCGGTTATCAAAAATCTCCCAACAAATAAGAGTCCAGGACCAGATGGCTTCCCAGGGGAGTTCTACCAGACGTTTAAAGCAGAGATAATACCTATCCTTCTCAAGCTATTCCAATAAATAGAAAGGGAAGGAAAACATCCAGACTCATTCTATGAAGCCAGTATTACTTTGATTCCTAAACCAGACAGAGACCCAGTAAAAAAAGAGAACTACAGGCCAATATCCCTGATGAATATGGATGCAAAAATTCTCAATAAGATACTAGCAAATCGAATTCAACGGCATATAAAAAGAATTATTCACCATGATCAAGTGGGATTCATTCCTGGGATGCAGGGCTGGTTCAACATTCGCAAATCAATCAACGTGATACATCACATTAACAAAAAAAGAGAGAAGAACCATATGATCCTGTCAATCGATGCAGAAAAGGCCTTCGACAAAATCTAGCACCCTTTCTTAATAAAAACGCTTGAGAAAGTCGGGATAGAAGGAACATACTTAAAGATCATAAAAGCCATTTATGAAAAGCCCACAGCTAACATCATCCTCAACGGGGAAAAACTGAAAGCTTTTTCCCTGAGATCAGGAACACGACAAGGATGCCCACTCTCACCGCTGCTGTTTAACATAGTGCTGGAAGTTCTAGCATCAGCAATAAGACAACAAAAGGAAATCAAAGGCATCAAAATTGGCAAAGATGAAGTCAAGCTTTCGCTTTTTGCAGATGACATGATATTATACATGGAAAATCCGATAGACTCCACCAAAAGTCTGCTAGAACTGATACAGGAATTCAGCAAAGTTGCAGGATACAAAATCAATGTACAGAAATCAGTTGCATTCTTATACACTAACAATGAAGCAACAGAAAGACAAATAAAGAAACTGATCCCATTCACAATTGCACCAAGAAGCATAAAATACCTAGGAATAAATCTAACCAAAGATGTAAAGGATCTGTATGCTGAAAACTATAGAAAGCTTATGAAGGAAATTGAAGAAGATTTAAAGAAATGGAAAGACATTCCCTGCTCATGGATTGGAAGAATAAATATTGTCAAAATGTCAATACTACCCAAAGCTATCTACACATTCAATGCAATTCCAATCAAAATTGCACCAGCATTCTTCTCGAAACTAGAACAAGCAATCCTAAAATTCATATGGAACCACAAAAGGCCCCGAATAGCCAAAGGAATTTTGAAGAAGAAGACCAAAGCAGGAGGCATCACAATCCCAGACTTTAGCCTCTACTACAAAGCTGTCATCATCAAGACAGCATGGTATTGGCACCAAAACAGACACAGAGACCAATGGAATAGAATAGAAACCCCAGAACTAGACCCACAAACGTATGGCCAACTCATCTTTGACAAAGCAGGAAAGAACATCCAATGGAAAAAAGACAGCCTCTTTAACAAATGGTGCTGGGAGAACTGGACAGCAGCATGCAGAAGGTTGAAACTAGACCACTTTCTCACACCATTCACAAAAATAAACTCAAAATGGATAAAGGACCTAAATGTGAGACAGGAAACCATCAAAACCTTAGAGGAGAAAGCAGGAAAAGACCTCTCTGACCTCAGCCGTAGCAATCTCTTACTCGACACATCCCCAAAGGCAAGGGAATTAAAAGCAAAAGTGAATTACTGGGACCTTATGAAGATAAAAAGCTTCTGCACAGCAAAGGAAACAACCAACAAAACGAAAAGGCAACCAACGGAATGGGAAAAGATATTCGCAAATGACATATCAGACAAAGGGCTAGTATCCAAAATCTATAAAGAGCTCACCAAACTCCACACCCAAAAAACAAATAACCCAGTGAAGAAATGGGCAGAAAACATGAATAGACACTTCTCTAAAGAAGACATCCGGATGGCCAACAGGCACATGAAAAGATGTTCAGCATCACTCCTTATCAGGGAAATACAAATCAAAACCACACTCAGGTATCACCTCACGCCAGTCAGAGTGGCCAAAATGAACAAATCAGGAGACTCTAGATGCTGGAGAGGATGTGGAGAAACGGGAACCCTCTTGCACTGTTGGTGGGAATGCAAATTGGTGCAGCCGCTCTGGAAAGCAGTGTGGAGGTTCCTCAGAAAATTAAAAATAGACCTACCCTATGACCCAGCAATAGCACTGCTAGGAATTTATCCAAGGGATACAGGAGCACTGATGCATAGGGCCACTTGTACCCCAATGTTCATAGCAGCACTCTCAACAATAGCCAAATTATGGAAAGAACCTAAATGTCCATCAACTGATGAATGGATAAAGAAATTGTGGTTTATATACACAATGGAATATTACGTGGCAATGAGAAAGAATGAAATATGGCCCTTTGTAGCAACGTGGATGGAACTGGAGAGTGTGATGCTAAGTGAAATAAGCCATACAGAGAAAGACAGATACCATATGGTTTCACTCTTATGTGGATCCTGAGAAACTTAACAGGAACCCATGGGGGAGGGGAAGGAAAAAAAAAAAAAGAGGTTAGAATGGGAGAGAGCCAAAGCATAAGAGACTGTTAAAAACTGAGAACAAACTGAGGGTTGATGGGGGGTGGGAGGGAGTAGAGGGTGGGTGATGGGTATTGAGGAGGGCACCTTTTGGGATGAGCACTGGGTGTTGTATGGAAACCAATTTGTCAATAAATTTCAGAAAAAAAAAAAAGAAAGAAAAAGAAAAAAAAATAGTCTGCATAAAGTTGGTAGTATTCCTTCCTTAAATGTTGGGTAGAATTTACAAGTGAAGCCATCTGGACATGGATTCTCTTTATGGAAATTCAAGTTACTTAGTGGAATGTTATTCTGATTATCTGTTTCATAGAGAGTGAGCTTTAGTAGTTTGTGCTTTTCAAAGATTTGTCTACTTCATTTAGTTGTAGAATTTTTTGGTGTAACGATGTTTATAACGTTCACTTATTCTCTTTTTTAATATCTGTGTTGATTACAGTGCTGATATCTAATTCCTGGAATTGATAATTTTATTGTCTCATTTTTTTTTCCCACTTAGTCAGGAGGAAGTTTATCAATTTTATCGATATTCTCAAAAAAAAAACAGCTTTTGGTTTTTATTTATCCTGTTTTGTTTCTTTTTTCTTTCACTGGTTTTTAGTCTGCTGTTTTTTATGCTTTATTTGTTTTTTGTTGTTATTTTGTTTCGTTTTTCTTTTACAATTTTCTTGCAATGTATGCTGAGTTCATGTATTTGGGAACTTTCTAGTAATGACATTTTGTGATAATTTCTCTCAGTTGAGTACTTTTTTAGATGAATCCAAACAATTTTATATGATGTCTTTATTTTTATTCAGTTAAAAATATTTTCTAATTTCTTTTTTTATTTCTACATGAACTATGAATTATTTAGCAGTGTTTTATCTAAGTTTTAATTATTTTATAATTTTCCACATAGCTTTGTTATTGATTTCTATCTTAACCCTATTTTGATCCGACAACAACTCTGTATGACTTGAATTCTTTTAAATTTACTTAAGCTCGTTTTATGGATCCAAATATAGTTTATCTTTAAAAGATTTTGTATAAACTCAAGAAGAATGTGTATTCTTCTGTTATTGGTGAAATGTTCTATATATGTCACTTAAGTTCATTTGATAGTGTTGCTTCAGTCTTTGATATCCTTACTGATGTTTTGTCTATTTCGTCTACTGATTATTGAAACAATAGTCTTTAATTCTTAATTATATACTAGTTTATGAAATCTTTAACTAGAATTATAATCTTTAACTATAATTTAACTATAGCTTTAACTCAATTATATATTAGTTTATGACTCCTTGCAGTTCTATCAGCTTCTACTTCATGTATTTTCCAGCTCTATTATTATGTCCATAGAGGTTTAGGATTATTACCTCCTCACGATTATATTCAAATGACCCAGTTTTATCCCTGTTCACATTATTTGTTCTAAAATCTACTTTGTCTGACATTAATATAGCTATGCCAGCTTTCTTTTGATTATTTTAGAATAGTCTAACTTTACTCATCATTTTAATTTTAACTTGTGTCTTTGATTTAAGATAAGATCTGTAGGGGCGCCTGGGTGGATCAGCCGGTTAAGTGTCCAACTTGAGCTAGGTCATGATCTCACAGGGTTCAAACCCCTGGTCGGGCTCTGTGCTGACAGCTCAGAGCCTGGAACTTCCTTTGGATTCTGTGTCTCCCTCTCTCTGCCCCTCCCGCACTTGGGCTCTCGCTCTCTCTCTCAAAAATAAATAAACACTTAAAAAAATAAATAAGAGTTGTAGGTAGCATATAGTCAGGTCTTGGTTTTCCAACCTCTCTGACAGTTTATACCTTTGAATTGTGATGTTTATATTTAGAATAATTGATACTGCCAAGTTTAAATTTGCCATGTTGCTATTGGTTTTATTTTTTTTAATGTTTATTTATTTTGAGAGAGAGAGAAAGTACATGTGCACGAGGGGCACACAGAGAGGGAGATAGAGAATCCTAAGCAGACTCTGCACTGTCAGTGCAGAGCCCAACATAGGGCTCATTCCCACAAATTGTGAGATCATGACCTGAGGCTAAAACAAGAATTGGACGCTAAACAGACTGAGCCACCCAGGCACCCCTATGTTTTATTTTTATCCCATGTTTACTTTGTTTATTTTACCTTTTTTTCTTGCCCACTTTTGAAATTGAGTATTCTTTATTCATGTTAATCTCTTTTGTTAATTAGCTATCATTCTAATTTTGTTATTTAGGCGGTTGAAATAGGGATTATAGCATATACCTTTACATAATCATACATATCACTTATGTGATAAAATTTAAGGAACTTAAAATAGTGTATTTCTATTTGCCTCTCCCAGCATTTATACTATTGCTAACATAATTTTATCTCTTTGTGAAGAATAGATGTAGACAATTGTGAAAATCCTTTATTTTCCAGCAAAATGATGGAAAAACAGAAATAACATCCATAACAAATTTAAACTTACCTTTAACAATTGCACAGTTGCACATTTGGTATTAGCCAATGTTTAATATCCTCTTCTCTTATTAGCAATTTTTTGATGTAAAGGTAGGACATATGTTTCTCATAATATTAAGAAGTGCTTATTTGACTTTGCACTTTTCCCAGCATGAAGAGTTTTGTCCTTTGCTGAAAGCTCTTAATGAAATGTTAGTTTCTGCTCAGTCTCCTTTTCCTTGGGACATATAAATAGAAGCTCTTGAACTCTATGCCATTTATTGTTTTTTCTTTTTTCTGATAAAGCCTTCTTCCCATAATTGGAGATACATCACCTCTGAATTGCAGAAAGAATAACATAAAAGAAAAATATATCTGGATTCAGTAAGTTCATTCAAATTCCCATTTCAGGGAAGAACAAAAAGGTAAAGTGGTATTCATTAGGGATAAGTTTCATTTTCTAAAAAAATGTTATTGCTGTACAGAAAGATTCACAAAAGCATATACTTTCACCTTGTCGAGGCAAAGTTCTGATTGCCATTTTGACATGGTTCCTTCCCTTAAATTCTCTTGGATAATATTTAATATCTATTACAAACTTGAAATGCAGATATGAAGATAAAGTATAACTTCCTATGAAAGTAATTCATTTGACAGAAATTCTAAAGTCTGATTGAAACATATTAAAGTAAACTCAGCCCATGATGAAAGACATTACCTCCTCCTTCCAAATTTTTTTTGTGTTAATATATACTTAATCCATTTGATAATAATGTTTTCATTAAATTCTCTATTTTCTATAGGAAAGTAAAATGTGTATTGATTTTTTTTTCATAGATACTAGACCAAAGATTATCTCATTTATTTAAAGCTACTCTTCCTTCAAATTTGTGTTTTTAGTCCTATGATTTAGAAGCATCCATATATTTTCTAAGGTCACAAAGGCAAATGGCATAACTTAAATTCAAATAAAGAGGTGTTTGAATCCAAAGCCTCTTGCATTTTCTATTTGTATATGCCTCTATATTTCTTAAAACTTTACATATAAAACATTACATTTTCATTATTAAAAATAATAAAACAACATGTTTCTGTCAAAAAGTATGGTGCCTCATTTAAGTTCACCTATATTCCATAATATGAATCATTGTTTTTTTTCTACAAACCTATTTGGTAGATCCTAGGTTTTACATTTGCCCATGAGCAATAGAACATAACTAGGGGGCAACACAGTTATGCTGACTGTTCTCATTTTCAATTCATGAACTTAAATCTCAAGAAAGTTTTTAATGTTGCCTACCAATGATAATATATTTCTCAAAACTACTGATTCTACCATTTTTTCTGAAATGATGTTTCATTTTTTCTCTTCTCACAACTAAAACATCTATCCAATCTTCTCTCTTACCCAATGGTTGTCTTATAACTTTAGTAAGAAAATTGAAACAATCAGAAGAAAACTTCTACGAGCTCCCACCCTTACATCTACCCCCATCTAAGTACTTGTACTTAGATACTTTGGCTTCTCTTCTGTTCCAGATCCATTTAAGGCCAAGATGAGAGTCTGTTAAAATCCATGAAAGGAGTTTCACTGAGAGGAAACTGCCAATATGTGCATATCTTCTGCAGATTTCTGATCAGAATATGCATGCAAGAGACTAATCCCAGGGGGAAAAACACCCAAAATCATGAGAGGGGAGTGTACCCAGCACTCATGAAGGGTTAGGAATAGTGTCTTCTCCCACAAGCCATAGTTGGCTTTGAACAGAATACTTACAGAAGTTTCTTGCCTCAGTTGTGCAGAATAATTCATCCCAGATTAAAAATAGCTTTGGTCTACCATACCAAGTAACTAAGTCATTACTAAAAAGAACAAATTATTTCTAATTTCTTCCCCCAAAATGTTCAAAAACTGTAGGAATGCAAAATTATCCACCACCCAAAAGGTAAAGTTCACAATGTTAATATCCAATAAAAAATTATCAGACATTTTAAAAAGCAAGAAAATATGACCCAAAATGAAAACAATCAATCAATCCAACAAATTCATAACTAACTGTAATTTTAGAAGTAGCAGACAAGAACACTTAAAAAGTTATTATAATTGCATTCTATATACTTTAAAAGCCAGAAAAATGATGAACATTTTAAATAGATACTTGGAAAATATTTTTTTATGTCCAAACTGAATTAGTGGAGATGAAAAGTATAATGAAAAATATACTGGATAAGATTGATGACAGAATAGATATTGCAAAAAAAATAGTGAACTTGAAGACAAAGCAATAAAAAAAGTATCATATGACATACAGAGAAACAAAACTCCTAAAAAATGAACAACTTCTAGAGGCTTAACATAAATGTATTTATAATCCCTAAAACAGAGAAAACAGAAGACAGAAAAAAATATCTTTAGAAATAATGATCAAAACTTACTAAATTTAATGAAACTATAATCCTATCAATCCAAGAAGTTTAATGAACTTGAATTACAAGAAATGTGTTGGGAAACTCCAAGGTTTCCATCAGGCATAGAAAAAAAAAAACTATTTAAAACAGCTCCAGAAAACACAGACATATTGTAAGGAGCATCACAGATAAGATACAATTCTCAACACAGATAAGGTACAATTTTCATAAAATAAGAGTCAAACAAGAATAATATGGCAACGTATTTAAAACACTGGAAAAAAATCCGTCAACCTAGAAGTATACATCCAGCAAAAATATATTTCCAAAAGAAAGGCTAAGCTGGAAGAATTCATCACCAGTAGACTCACCTTGCCAGAAATATTAAAGAAAGTCCTACAGGGAGAAATAATATGGCACCATACATAAGTGTGGATCTGCACAATGGAATAGACAGTATGGCAATAGCAACAGAATAAGTACACATAAAAATATTGACTGATTAAAACAAAGCATAAAGTTGTGGTGTTTCTAATATATATTTAAGTAAAATGTATGACAACAACAGCACAAAGATCTTCAGTAGAGAAGTAAAAAATGCTTTGTTTCTGATAATAGATGTGAAGTTGTATATTACTTGATGATTAATGTAATAAATTAAAAATGTATATTATAAACTCTAAACTGCTAAACTATAAAAATCTATACTGAACTCTACAGCAACCAAAATCACACACACACAAAACGTTTAGCTGATAATCCAAAAACATATGGGAAAAATAGGAAACAAATAGCAAGATGATAACAAGATGAATACTTTAAAGGTAATTAAACACTCTAATTGAAAATCAGAGATTGTCAGAATTAAGTAAAATGTGTAATCCAATGAATTAAAAAGTATAATCCAATCCAGAAGAAATCCATTTAAATATAATCTTACAGATAAAAGAAGAAATTAATGGAAAAGGGAGTATAGAAACAATAAAAAAAATCAATGAGCCCAAAAATTAGTTATGTGAAAAGATCAACAAAATTGACAGTCCTTTAGTAGACTGACCAAGAAGAAAGAGAGAAGACTCAAATAAAACAAAAAATGAAAGAAGAGGCATTAATACCACCTTACAGAAATAGAAAAGATTATAACGGAAGACTGAACAACTATATCCCAATAAAATTAGATAACCTAGATGAATTAGCAAATTTCTAAAAAGAAATGAAGTACTGACACTGACTCAAAAAAACAACTGAAAGATCTGACCAGAACTATACAAATAAAGAGATTGAATTACTAATTTAAAACCATCTCTGGGATGCCTGGATGGCTCAGTAGTTTAAGTGCCCAACTCTTGATTTCAGCTCAGGTCAAGATCCTAGGATCCTGGAATCAAGCCCCAGGTCTGGTCCCACACTGCCACACTGAGCATGAAGCCTGCTCAAGATTCTCTCTCTCTCTCTCTCTCTCTCTCTCTAACCCCCCCCTTCTCCTCATCCTTCTCCTCTCCCACACCCACACACTTTTTCTAAAAATTAAAAAAAAAAAATCTCATAGAGTTGAGTGAGTCTAAACCCAAATGGTTTCACTGTTAAATTCTACCAAATATTTAATTAGGAATTAATGTCAATTATTGAAAAAAATCTTTCAGGAAATATGAAAACAGAATACACTTACCAACTCATACTGAGGCCTGTATTACCCTGAAGTCAAATCAGACAAAAGATATAAATTAGAAAACTACAGAACAATATCTCTTATGAATATAGACACAAAAAATACTCAACAGAATACCAGCAAATTAAATCCAGCAACATACAGAAAGTGAGATTTTTTTTCCAGAAACGTAAGGTTGGTTCTGTACCATGATTAAAGTTATAATGCTTTCAGCCACTCTGTGCAGTTTGTTACAGCAGCAACATGAAATTAATACAGGTTCCTGACATTACATGTTTTCTTGATAAAGTTCTTAACTTACACAAGTACGGTCATGATCCCTATAGTGCCTGGATAGTTGAATCAGTAGTGTTTTTCATTTAATACTAGATTTGAAAAATTCTCTTATTAGTAAGTATTTGTTAAGATAATTTCACTTAATGGTTGCATATTAGTATTCTGTATGGGTGAACCATAACCTATTTAAGTCTAGTTCAGAACACTATTATCATAAATAGTAATTATTAAATTATAAATATAATTAATTAAATTATAAATAGAATTAATTATATCATAAATATAAAAATTGTTACAACAAACAGTCTCATATGTTAGTTATTTTATGGAATTTCTGATAAGCTACTCAGGATAAACTGAAACTGCAATTGTTGGATCAAAAAAAGTGCACCTTATAAGGTTTTTTTTTGAGATAGAAATCTTACAGCAATTTTGTGAGACATTATTATCTGCTTTATAAATGACAAAATCAAGATCCAGAGAACTTCAGAGCTAAGACTTAGAACATTTGGCTGATACATGAAGCATTTTGATAGATGTAGAACATTTGGCTGATACATGAGCATTTTGATAGATGTAAACACTATAATGGGGTAAAATATAAATAATTAAACCTCAGTGTAATATAAACTTAGCACTGGATGGTGGTGTAAGGGAATGTAAGAGATTTGTGTTCAGACTTATTCAACTAACATTTTATCTTTTCGGAACTCTAAGTTGTTGCCTAAGTCACTTTTTCTCCTAAGCCTCATTTTCTTTCCTTTAAACAAAAGGTGGGATTAATAATGCCTACATTATAATTTGGCCTTGATTATACATTATGCATATAAATTTCTAAAACAGAGCTACTCTTCTATTTAATTTACTGAACAGTAAGCTATGGGGGAGCAGGGATTCTATCTCTACTGCTAAAGATGTTGTCCACTGTGCCTAAGATTCTGCCTGTCAAATATAGACACTGAATATTTGGTACAGTTTCCCTTAATTTGGTTATTACTCAAGATTAGAATAGTCTCATAACTATCCATTAAAATATATTTATGTATGTGCTTTTTATTTCATCCTTCAGATAATTCGGTTTACTCTTAATAGATAAAAATATTTCCCAGCTTCAATGATGAATCATAGCTGAGAGAAGAACAAATTGTGGAAATTGTGTACTAATATGTGATTCCTGATGGCCCATGTTGCTGCTACATTTGAAAAAGTTTTTATTTATCTGTGATTCTTTGAAAAATGTCATAAAGCTCTCTGTGTGTAGTCATTTGACCTACTAAAAATACAGGTACATTTAAAATAATGAAAATAAAGGTCATTTGTGATAATAAATCATAATTCAATGAACATCTTATTTTTTTTCGCTCATTTCCTCTCAAATTTATTAAGTTGGAAATGTAGAGTGGTTGATCTAAAAACATATTTTGAAACCCCTTAAACCTCTATTCTTATTTGCGTCTACCAAAGGCTAGCAAAGGTAAAACCCATTTCTTGGTCTTCTTTCAAATCTAGGGTTGTCTATGTGGCATCACTTTGCACAGGAAGGATTCCAGGGGAAAGCTGTTATTTTCCCAATAAAAGTATATGGATACTGCCAGGATCGTCTTTACTTGGGCATAGGGGTGTCATTTTTTTGCCTTGAATGAGAACAGTAGAGATCATCACACAGTCAGTAATGGCAGAACATAAAGATGGAGATGACCTAGGTCTTCCTGATGAGAGAACAAAAGACAAGCTAGGGCAAAGCACTAGCTAACACCCTGCAACCCCTAGGTGGGATATGTGTGGCCATTCCGCTGGCACTCTTGGCTGCCCAAAAACAAAGAAAGGGGAAAAAACAATGGTTAGCTGATAGAGATCTCATACTTGCAGGACATGAATCTTCATCAGTTTGTAACTGTCTTAATGATTTACAAAAAAAAAGGAATCCTCAATATCCAGACCTCCAGAAACCTATAGACTTAATTTCCTGGAATCCTACTATCAACCATCCCTCTATAGGATAGAAAATCTTATATAACCAGTTACTTCTCACAACTCCAGTGCAGCTCTTTCTGCCCATGGCTTCTGCACATTGCTGTAATAAAAACACCTTTTTTTTTTGCACTGAAAACATCTTAAAAATTATTTCTTGGCCATTGGCCCCAGAACATCACTTCAAATCACATCATTCTTATGGAATTATGCTGGAGAGAGATCAACATTGACAACGGTCTTGCTCTAAATTTCTTTCATGTGACAAAATATAACAGGAACTATTGTTTGGGACTTTATGTTAATTGAAGCCATGTTTCCTAACCTGTTAAAACTGACTTACCTGACAAGGGAATAGTGTTAAGTTGACACTGTTTATTTTCAGGATTGACATAGTATTTATAATGTTTAGACTCCTGGGCATTATTACTTGAGTATTATTAATATGGGAAATGAGGAGAGAAATAGTTAATAGTTAAATAGAACCTGTCCAAATATAGAAAGTTTGAACATTCAAAATTAAAATTTTATATATATATTATATATTTATATGTAGTATATCATATATTTATATGTAGTATATATTAAATATATATATATATTATTAAACATAAAACATTTCAATAGGCCTAGTCCTTATCTTTAAAACTCTCATAGTAACATCACCTTAATTTACCTAATTCTTCATGTAAGTAAAATTCTTTTCATATATCATCTCAATCAATAAAAAATCATATGAGGGTGAATATTTTTATTCCATTTTTCAACAGATGAAAAATTGAATAGGCTTTCTAACCAAGCAAGACAACTAAAAAAGAAAGTTTTCCCTTTGCCTTTCCTAATCCATAAAAATAAAATTACAGAAATGCAAGTAATAAACTTAAAAACTGATAAGATCAGATAACTTCCCCCCCTTCAGAAAAGCTATAAAGCTTCATTTAAAGATGTAAAAAAATAAGGGGTGCCTGGGTAGCTCAGTCGGTTGAGCGTCCAACTTCGGCTCAGGTCATGATCTCACAGCTCGTGAGTTTGAGCCCCACGTCAGGCTCCGTGCTGACAGCTCAGAGCCTGAAGCCTGCTTCTCTTCTCTGTCTCCCTCTCTCTCTGCCCCTAACCCACTCGCATTCTGTCTCTCTCAAAAATAAATAAATATTTTTAAAGAATCTTTCAAGACGTAAAAAAACAAGCCACAAATAAATGTAGAGATTTCTCATGCTTCTCTATGGACAAATTTGATATTATAAGAACAATCTAAGAATTCAAAGTAATTCCAAATAAAACGTTAAGGGATTCTTTATGGAACTTGAAAATTAATTATAAAGTCATTTCAGGAAAAAAAATTCAACAACAGCTAATTTAGGAAATTAAAAATAATAGGGCAGCGAAAGAACGCCCAGGTTAATAAAAACATATATTTGTACTTTCGAGATCAATGGATAAGAATGGTGAGCACAGATACTGATTTCTGTTAACGTGAGAATTTAATAGAAAGTAAATGGGCATTTATTTTTACGTGGGTGAAAATTGAGACTATTTCACAAATGGCTATCCACTTGGGAAAACAATATTAGATTTCTATCTTAAGATTTTATTACAATCTAGATAAACTACAAATGCACATTAAACACACACACACACACACACACACACACACACACACAAAGGGTTATAAAAGTATTCAGGGAAAATACCGTAAAGAAAAAATTTCTTCCTAGAGCAAAAGAGAAATTGTCAAATTTGACTACCTAAATATTAAAACTTTATGACAAAGACAACACAAAGTTAATGGACAAAGGAGCACTTGCAACATATTTTTTTTTTACATTTTATTTGTTATTGAGAGACAGAGAACGAGCATGGGAGGGGCAGAGAGAGGGGGAGACACAGTATCTGAAGCAAGCTCCAGGCTCTGAGCTGTCAGCACAGAGCCCAACGCAGGGCTCGAACTCAGGAGCAGTGAGATCATGACCTCAGCCAAAGTCGGACGCCCAACCGACTGAGCCACCCAGGCACCCCGCAACATAAATTAGTATGTATAATCTATGAAAAGCTCCTATAAATATAAATTAAGAGGTAAATGTCTAAATAGGTAAATGCATAATGGTTATGAGCCAGGTAACAGTAGAAGAAATATAAATGGCCAATAAAAAATAAGTTCAACTTTCCTATCTATCAGAAAGAAACAAATTAAAAACAACAAAGAAAACATTATTCACCCAGTAAAAATCAATCCTATCCAGTGTTTGACAGGAACAATAGGTACTCCAATAAACTATTGTTGAGAGTATAAGAAAGTAGCCTTTCTATACAGAAATTTGACTTTACATATTCATAAAAATCATGTATTCACTTTGACCCAGCAAATCCATGTCATATATGTCTTTCAAAGAATACTAACAAAGTTCTAGTACATACAGTTCAACATACAAGGATGCTTAGAATTGTACAAGTTGTAAGAATTGTATGATCACACTACTTTCGAGCTGACATAAATTCAGATATCTTCCAAGAGGAGGAGGTTGAGGCCTTAGGAGACTTTTCTCTTTTCTTAAAATCTCAGAACAAATCATTTTCTGAGCTGAGAAGACATCTGGCAACTTTACTCAATCCAGGGAGCTAGTTTATTTGCTACTACAACATCACAGAGATGTTTAAACAGTTACCTTAACTGTTTTTTGTTAACTTCTAACTGCCCTCACATTCTGCATATTGATATGTTAATTTATCATGAAACATTTTCCACATTCTATTTTTTTTTCAGCTTATTTATTATTACAAATCATTACCAAGATCTTTACCTGTAGTAGCAGTAGAAATAATAAACTGACCCTTCTCTTTCCTAAATAGTGATTCTTAAATTAATTATTTTAAAGACTGTGAGAAGGGAGATGATTCATTTTTAGAAATGCCAAATAAAAGCTGTGCTGTGTAGTCAACAATAAGTTTACAACCTATGGAAATATGTAGGACCGACCCCTTCACAACAAAGTCCCAAACCCTTAGATACTTCCCTTCCTGTTTCTTTTCCCTCCCCCCGCACCTTCCTTTTGGGGGCTTACTTTTCACTGGCTTTGCATCAAAGAACTGAAGTCTCTGTGTCACCTCAAGGAATGTACATTTGTTCCAATCACACTACTTTTTGCCTTACATGGGAATACCAGACTTCCTCTATAGTACTCAGCCAATGAGGAATCAGGGGAGGGACTTGCATGCTAAGAGATAAACAGCCTGCTGTCACTGCTAGCTCAGAGTGTGCCTGTCCATCAGACACTGGCTCTTCCAAGAACATTGATTAAAGCCTCACTTCACTGTGCTCTGAGTCTCTGTGTCCTTCCTTTGATTGGGTCAGCGGGTTTATTTCTCACAAGCACGAAACACCAATTTAATTCGTTAGAAGTTAGAAACATTGTAAGTTTGATTTACTCAGTCACATTGACCTTGACTTCAAATTTATTAAGTAGGGGAAGAATGAGAATGTCTATGCAATTTACATGAATTTTTACTGCTTCCTACCATGTCCCTGATATATTTTCAAAGAGCTGATAAAAATATTTAATACTTTGTGTAACCTACTAACAGTCTCATGAGGTCTTAAAGAATAGTGACTTACATTTAATGAGTTCTATAGTTGAGAATAAAGTGAAGCAGGCATTTTCACACATGGCTGGTAGATCAATAAATTCATGGAAATTTTCTGGAAAGCAATTTAAAAATATATAGCAAGATCCACAAACGTGCTCACAACTTTTAAACTAAAGTAAAAACGGAGAAAAAGATTAAGAGTTTTTTACAAATATGTTCATCTCAATATGATCTATAATGGCTGAAAGTAAGTATGAAATATCTGTGAAAGTAAGTTTTCAATTTAAGCAAAATAAATTATGAAGAGAATAACACAAAGCAAGGGTTTGAAGCTAGATAGAGATGCACACAAAATATGTGTATACATGTAGAGACATGTAAGAAAACTTTATTGTAATTTGCAATGTTAGCAAATTCTTGAAATAGAACAACCAAAGTAAATCTTCAGGAGGAGAATTTCAGAACAAAGATTCCAGAAACTTTGTAACAAAATTTGACATGATGAAATATAATAGCTATACATTTAAAAAAATTATTAAAGAATTTGTTTGGCTTCCAATAAAACTACTGATGTTGGTTTTATTTCCCTACCGCCCATTATGGAGGAAGTAAATTTGAAATTCTCCCCTTGTGTCAACAACTTACCAGTGAAATTATATATATCATATATATAATATGGGACATCAGATAAGTCATACTAAGTTCAGATCAATTGCTTACCTGCTGAAAACTATCCAATCATTTAAAAGTGCCTTAGAATAAAAGACCTACAGAGTCTCTGTGATCTGGCATCTGACTGTATCTCCAGCATCAATCACCTCTCTTATCATATACATCACTCCACTTCAGCCAGACTGGACAACTTGAGATGCTTTAGAAACTCTCAAGTGTGTCCCTGACTCAGGGGTCTTTGCCAGTTCCTTCATCCTAGAATGCTCTTCCTCCACATATGTCCATGATTCATTGGCTTTCTTTCTTTCTTCCTTCCTTTCTTTCTTCCTTCCTTTCTTTCTTTCTTTCTTTCTTTCTTTCTTTCTTTCTTTTTAATGTTTATTTATTTTTGAGAGAGACACAGACAGAGCATGAGCAGGGGAGGGGTTGAGAGAGAGGGAGACAAGAATCTGAAGCAGGCTCCAGCTCTGAGCTGTCAGCCAAGAGCTTGACGCCAGGCTCAAAACCACGAACGTCAGATCATGACCTAAGCCGAAGTCAGATGCTTAACCGACTGAGCCACCTAGTCTCCCCATTGGCTTGCTTTACTTGATTTTTGCCAAATAGCATCTTCTCAGAAAGATAAGCCTCTATCACTTTACCTTGCATTCCTTTTCTTTACTGAATATCTTATAACTGGACTTTAATATTACTTGATTTAGTTTTTTCAAACTGAGGCAGAGACTTTGTTTTAAACCACTGTATCCAAGGTGTCTAGAATAGTGCCTTACATAATAATAACAGTTGTATTAGTTAAATCAAAAAATGAATTTTATCCCTACTAGAATATGATTCTAAAGGTATCGTACTGACAAATAGTTAAGGGCCGAGCCCAGAGAAGCTTTTACTTGGTAAATGGAGGAGCCCTCTCTCAGAGCCTACAGCCATGTCACTCCAAAAGGTATGCTCTCTGGCACCACATTAGATGAACTCATTCCTCTTTATAGATCCGAACCATCTGTGATACATATCTGAGCTTTATCCAAGAAATGTTTATTTAGTAGGTTTGGATTGAGCCTCCACAGATGAATCTGGTATGCAACTAAGGTTGTATTTTTATTGATATATACAGATCATGTTTAGTAAGTTGTTTTTCCAAAATAATTTTACTATTACTCTAGTGTACCTAATTTGTTGAAATAATTAGTGCATATATCAAAGCTACATGCTTTCAGAGAGAAAACTGCTGGGTCAACATAGCAACAACAAATATGTATTTAAAAACCATGTATATATATATGCATATATATATATGCTATTATATATGTAAGTAATATGTATGACATATATACATGCACTATCACATATATATATGTCAACATAGCAACTATAATTATATATATGATATATATAATTTTGTGTAGATATACAATATGTACATATGTAATAGTATATATATTTATATAATAATACTTATGTTTTACATAATTAGATATATAATATGAATGTGTCACTATATTGACATTTATGTAATAATATATCTATTTCATGTATACATATATGTAATGATATTACATATGTGTAGCATTACATATTATACCTGTAATAGCATACATATTATATGTCATATATAATGTTAAATATAGGATATTATATACACTAATTCAATTACCATTCATAATAATCTTGATTATATACCTGTTGAATTTCTACTTAAAAGCATGTTTTTAACTAGGAAAGAAAGTGGGACATCTAAGAATTTAACCAAACAGGAAAGCTACTTTTTCCAATTTAGAAGAAAAATAACATCTCATTTTGGACATATCAGGATTTTGCTCATCTTGAAAGTGTTTTTAAAAGCCAGAAGCTGAGGGTATGTACAAAATGAACATGTAATTTTATTTTTATTTATTTATTTATTTTTTTAACGTTTATTTATTTTTGAGACAGAGAGAGACAGAGCATGAACGGGGGAGGGGCAGAGAGAGAGGGAGACACAGAATCGGAAGCAGGCTCCAGGCTCTGAGCCATTAGCCCAGAGCCCGATGCGGGGCTCGAACTCACGGACTGAGAGATCGTGACCTGAGCTGAAGTCGGACGCTCAACCGACTGAGCCGAACATGTAATTTTAAAGAGAATTCCAGAGAAAGCTATATACACTGGAGAGAAAAGTTAATAGGATGAATACCCTAATTTTAAGATCAAGTGACTGACTAATCTCATCAGAAGTAAATATAAATCTATCGCTATATGGGGGCCAGATAGACAGTACTGGATTCCATGCTGAATCCTGCTTCTGCAACATGCTACTTACATGACCTTGGGCAAATGACTCCATTCCTCTGTATCTGACTTTTGTCTCACTCAGGGTCATTGTGAATATTAAGTGACTTAATACATGTAAAGTGCTCATAAAATTCTTGACACATAGTATGCACTATGTGAATGCTTGCCATTTTAATTTTTACAAGCTGCATTGGCAGGGACATTATATCCTCAGAATAAATAAAATGACTGATGACTGACTGAATAAAAATAAATAAATAAACAAACAAACATCATTCCTCAGGGAATATTAATTCCTATAAAACTGATTTTCTTTATGCATCAACAGTGTTAAAAACTGTTAAATATATTAGAAATTTTGGGAGTTAAAATGATTGTTAAAATCCAGAAAAATATAATAGTGTGACCATGAACACTTTTGTCTTTTTCTGACTTTAACACGATATATATTTTTCATATTAAGCATAATGTTGGCATTTAAGATGAGATGTACATAAAGTTTATATAGTAAAAGAAATATTTTCTTTAAAAATTTTTTCAATGCTTATTTATTTATTTTTGATAAAGAGTGAGAGAGCAGGGGAGGGGTAGAGAGATAGGGGGACAGAGAATCCCAAGCAGGCTCCATGTCAATAGCACAGAACCCAACACTGGGCTAGAGCCCATGAACCATGAGATCATGACCGGAACCAAAATCAAGAGTAGGACACTTAACCCACTGAGTCACCCACATGCCCCAAAAGAAATATTTTCTTAAGAGAATTTATCGAAAAATCTATGTTCAGTCAAATGCCCTTTAGTATATATGCACATGATTGTATGAGATTGTATGATTTTTCTCTTTAGGTATGTTTATATTATGAGTTATGGAAGTGTGTTTCCATTTCTGGAATAAATCCCACTTGCTCAAGTTACATTACACTGGATTATGTTGCCAAGATATATTTTTAGGATTTTTGTATCAATATTCATATTGAGACCTATCTAAAATTTTTTGAACTATTTTTGTCAGTCTTGTTTATGACTATGATGTTTCCTATATGATAATAATGTGGAAGATTTTTTTTCTTTTTCTATACTCTATTTCATTCACATTATAGTCAACAGTTCTTAACAGTTTCATAGAACTCCCTCGTGAAGATTTCTGGGCATACGTATTTTGGGAGGGAGAGAGAAGGATGGATATTTATTTGACAATTTTCATTACATTTAAAATTTTTCTGAAGTCATTGGAAATTGATCCATTTATTTATTTTGTTTTCTGGGGTAAGGTAGTAATTTAAAATCCTCTGTTATTTCCTCTATTTTTTTCTTTTTATTTGAGAAAGAGAGAGCATGCCAGCAGGAAAGCAGGCAGAGGGAGAGAAAAAGAGAATCCCAAGCAGACTCCACACTCAGCACAGAGCCCAACATAGGGCTCGATCCCATGACCCTGGCATGACCTGACCTGAAATCAAAAGTTGGACATTCAACCGACTGAGCCACCCCGGGCGCCTCAGGTACTTCCTCTGTTGAATTCAGTTCTTAAATTTATTTTGAGAGAATTAATTTTATTTTCCAAATACTCCCTTTTAGCCATGTCTTTCTGCCATTCCCATGCTGCTTACTATCCATAATCTTCCTACACCGCGTTATACACATCACTCGGAAGCCTGAAATCTCCAGAAAAGTGCAGTGTGGTCTCATTACTGACTTTTTATCTTTTCTCCTGAGAGCAAAGACAACATATGCTTCTGTTTGATTCTTATCTTCCAAGTAGTTTATTGCAAAAGTACCTGTAGCTGGTGGTATTATATTCATCAAAATAAATGTTACTTCCCCATTGCAGAAAGCATTGGCACAACTCTAAACAATTGGGCTGAATATTCTGTGTAATTATTTTCTCTGCTGTGTTCTACTTTACTTATATCAATATTATACTTGGCCTCTGAATTGATAACCTGCTCATAGAGAAACCACAATATTATCTTGTGATATATAAGAAACAGTGTTCTATTATTTAATGTTTAATGTAAACTAACACAGCCTGTTTTTCTGAGTTTTTAACTAGTATCTACTCGCATAAATAAGGCCCTGAGAGTATAGAATTAATGATGTCCCATTGTTCATTTGGCAACTGCTCATACAAGTAAAAATATTGAAATAATGGCATAGATATAGTTGTATTAACCTAGTGGAAACCCTTTGCAACTTTGGAGAAAAAAGCAACTGAATAATCATAATTTAGCCACCATGTGCCATATCACAGACTTCAAACACAGCACAATCACATCATGGATACAGAGACATATAACTGCAGGTAAATATTTTAACACCCCCTCTTCATCTCAAGGATACTTGAGGAAGAAAACAGAAAATATCGACAGATGAAACTACAAATTCAGATCGTAGACTTTTTTTTTACCAGTTTTAAAGAATTCAAGAGCTTCCATTTAAGTGTACCATTACATTTCATATGGACTATGATTTTTTTTTTCTTACCTTCTTCTTTTTGTGGTCTTACTGTTCACTTAGGTTTGTAGAATTCAAATTAACTGGTAAACTTATTTTTGTATGTTAACTAAATTATTTAAAGGAAATACACTAACCAATATTTTTCCTTCTATCTTCCTCCTACCCCTCCCTACCATCCAGCTTACTTACCTCTGCTATAAATATCAGCTTCCTAAAATTATTTTAAAAACCTGTATCTAGCAGTATCACTCTACCTCTAAAGTTCCTCCCGATGATTCCTCAATGCTTTTAGGATAAAGGTCTAAATTCTTAGCATGAGACACAAAGCACTTCATAGATCTGACTCTAGTCTACACAATCAGTCTCAGATCAAACTACTTTCCAACTCACACCCAATCTATTCGCCAACAACACTCTCGCACCTCGGTGCTTTTGCACTCTTAACGTTCATTCTGCTGGGAGTAACTTTTCTTCATTCCCTTTCCAGGTAAATTCTAGCTATTTTCAAACCTCAGCTCCAGTTTTACATCTCCAAGGGTAACCTCACCAAAAGTTAATAATTTTCCTTCTTCTTTGCTCCTCTGAATGCATCTAAAATAGGCATTTTAGTCTCCATTAATGCAGGTACAACACACAGGGGTGTGTGTGTGTGTGTGTGTGTGTGTGTGTCTGCATGTGTCTGTGTATAATAAGCAGCAGTTTATATATTTTTTAAATTAATTACTCAACACAGCTCTTATTAGTAACAAGAAAAATATCTCCTTTGTATGATTCCTCCTTGAGTTAAATAGCAGTAAAGTTCTTTCTTGAGAACTATACTAAAACCATATAGTCTCAGTAGCTTATTTTTTAAACGCATCTTATTTAAGTTAGATTTTTCATTTAGTTAACCTTTAGTAATGTGTTTTAAGCACACATAAAACAAAAGTAATGAAAGTGCTGTGTATTATTATATCATGATTTTTCTGGGAGCAATATAGTAAGGTAGGAAGAACATGGGAATGCGAATCAAACAAAATCAACAATGTCATGATTTGTCATGTTGGTTTCATTGTTTCTGATATATTAATAACTATTCTTTGAATAAAGGATTCTTTGGCCAAAAACCTTTTTGAGAACTACCAGAACTTAACAGATTTTGTAGTAACAAAACTCTTTGCTTATTTGGTCATTGCACAAGTTCAGCTGCATTTAAAAGACTCAACTACAGAGACTTTAACCAATGGTTTTTTTTCAAATAAGAAGTCCTGTATACAGTGGCTTACGTCAGCCCATAAAGCATCAGTGTCCTAAATTTGTTCTAACTTCTCCCCTACCACTCTCAAAATCACCTCATATTACCGTGATGGCTGTCAGCCCTCAGCCTCTCATCTGAAAAAGGAAATGCCAAAACTTTTTCAGAAACACCAGAAAATTTCTTCCGAAGTTTCATTGACCAGAACTGACAACTTATACTTAGCCTAAGGGAGGCTGAACTAATGACTTTGACCAATCATATTGTTACAATAAAAACTGAGCTTCTCTTAGTAAAGAATGTAGGCATATTGGATATTGAATAAGCAGCTATTAGTGACTTCCATTATCATGAAACCATTTTTCCCACAAATGTCAAGGAATGTTAATATATCATGAAGCAATTTTTAGAACAATGGTAGCTTTAAAAATAAATTGGGAACTAAATCTATGTACCTATCTTCTCCCACACAACCGTTCTTCCCAATTTATCAGATATAAAATGTTATGAAGTATAATTTATGAATTTCATCATATTAAACCAAAGCAAAACTCTTCAGTGAAATATAAATAGAAACTTTCCTTGTAGAAAAAAATATTTTATAATGGGGGAAAATGCTTATGAAAGCTGATTATGAAATGGTTTATGAAGCTTATGAAGTTTTTTTAGAAGTAATTTATGCCTTTATGCATTATAATGTTATGCTAACTGTATATGATAACGTCAATTTACCTCTTATGTGTGTTTCTGATATTGCGTTGTAGTATTTAAATAATCTAAAGTTAAAAATATCTTGTTTTTTGTTTAAAATTCTTAGAGAAAAATTTGCCTTGAACCCTTGCCAAGAGTTGTGATGTCATGGGATTTGTTTTACCTGCTCTGTGGAAGTCATACACTACGCTCCCACTCAAGCTGACACTGTGATCATCCTCCCAGTTGTGATTATCCACTGGATTGTCTTCCTGGTTTCAAGAGTAGACACTGCCATGCCTCGTTTACCACTGTATCTCCACCGCACCACACCGGAGACAGCTAAGGAAAGCCAGCTGAATGAGCTCAATGCTTTAATGAATCAGCACATTGTGAGACTAACACTGGATTGATACAGTTGAACAAAACTGATTTCTTCATCATTAACTTTTGAAAATGTTCACTCTTCTGGGAACAATAAAAACTTGTGTTTGCTTTGACAATCAAAAAGTCTGAGATTTGGAGGACTCCACTGTCAGAACATAATAGTTACTCAAATTGTATTCAGTGTCTGTATAAAGAGACATATTATGCCAATAACTTCATTTAACTTCATATTAACTGTGCTGACAGCAGAGAGCCCTATACAGAGCTTGAACTCATGAGCTGTGAGATCATGACATGAGTGAAGTCCACTGCTTAACTGACTGAGCCACCCTGGCACCCCTATATTGAAAATTTTAAATGTGAGCTTTCAATAATTAAAGTATTTCATACATGAAAATATTTTCTTACTCTCAGATTTAGTCTTCTAAATAAGACTCTAGTCAGCATGCATGTGCTTGGAGATGTAAATAATCTTTGAACAATAGCAATAAAAAAAGCAAATCTTCCCAAGTTTCAAAAACATGTAGGTTGAAGAAGTCCATCCAGTCAGATAGCCTGGGTTTATTCTTGTGCTATGGCTCACTAGCTACATGACCTAGAAAAAAATTATTGTCCCTTAGTTTCTTCATGTCCAAAGTAAAAATATGCGATCTAAAATATTATCTAATATTTACCCCACAAGTCTGTTAGAGCTATTAAAAGATAGAATATATGAAAAGGGTTTAGAAAGAGGTTGGCATAGAAAGTTCTCAATAAATTCTAGCTGATATTATTATTATTATTATTACCAATATTTTTTAAGTAATAGATTTTGGTTGTTAATGATCAACTAATTCACCAGTATTTTGTGACTTCTCCAATTAGAAGTTCACGGATCATCTCTGTCTACTCTTAGAAATTAGAATTAGCAAGTGGTATTTGACTACTGAGTCAATGAAGACCAGTTAGACTTCAGCACTTATACCCCTGCCATCAAGAGAGGGAAGGCTTCAAGATAGTCGAAAACACCGGATAGGAAGTGATGAAACAAAACAAACTACCATCTAATACAGTTGGATCTGAGTATCAAATCCTAATCTTAGGAATAACATAGAGATGGGCTAGAGTACTGACTTATGTAGAGAACTTAAGGAACTTTTCTCCCTTCAAGGCTTTGACCTGAATCTTTGAAATTTACTAGAATCTGGTTAGTAACTTTGAAGAAGAGAGTAGAAGGTAAGTAAGAAGACCAGATGTTTTCCTGTGTGGAAGCAGTATGGGCCCTTTACCACAAAACGGAGAAGGAGAGCTCTGTACCTTTGTGCACAACCTAATCCAGCAGCTCTGCCAACTCACCATCATGGTCCAATCAGAGCCCTCAAAGCTGGACAATCTGTAAAAATTCCTCTTTAGTGTCATAGATGGAGGAAACTTCCTTCCCTATTTGTTCCAGAGAACTCCACAGGGACAGATGAATTGCAATACATAGCTGCTTCCCTCCAAAGCTTATCATTCAATGTAAAATGATTAAGCTTATTACTTCTACATAACAAAATACCTCAAGATTTAATTGATTAAAATAATTATTTTTTATTCTCATAGATTCTGTTGATGGGGAATTTGGATGGAGCCGAGCAAATATGGCTTGTTTCTGCTGAGAAGACTGAATGACTGACAGTGATCATTGTCCCACAGCCTAGGATTGGAGTCAACTACAGGTTTATTTACACATGTATCTAGTAACTGAAAATGGCTGTTTGGTGGGACCACAGCTGAGACTTCCATATAACCTCTTCATAAGGCCCGCACTTCCTCACAATATGATTGCCTCAGAGTAATCAAACTTCTTAAATAGTACTTCAGAGCTCCAAAAGCAAATATCCCAGTGACCAGTTCATTACTTTTTCTGACATAGCCTTGTAGTCATGATGCATTTTTTCTACTGGGTTCTATTGGTTACAATTGACTCACAAGCCTACCCAGAATTCAAGGGTAGGGGACAAACTGTCAAGATAACATTTTCAAGGAACATATAGGATAGGAAATATTAGTGTAGCCATCTTTGTAAAATATAATCTGCTACAAAGATATAGCATTACAATGAAAGATAAGTAAAAATTATATTAAAAGCAAACAAATTAATTGTCAAATTTTGGAGAATATACTATAAGCATGAATGAAGTTCAGGAATTGCAGATATCAGTGAAAGCGACTCTAGCAACAAATAACTTTATGGAAGAGACTGGCCCTGAATTTGGCCTTGAAAGATATGTACTATATTTTAACAATCCCTATATACTTGGAGAAAAAAGAACATATTGATGTCCATCTGGTCTCCATTTTCCGCTTAGAACCAATTATAGTTTGCCAATTTCTTGTTAGAATTAGTATTTAAAAGAAGTAAGTTTCAGGGCACCTGGGTGGCTCAGTCGGTTAAGCTTCCAACTTTGGCTCAGGTCATGATCTCACAGTTTGTAGGTTTGAGCCCCGCATCAGGCTCTGTACTGACAACTTAGAGCCTGGATCCTGCTTCAGATTTTGTGTCTCCCTTTCTCTGTCCCTCCCCCTGTTCGTGCTCTGTCTCCCCCTCTCAAAAATATATAAACAGTAAAAAAAATTTTTTTAAATAAATGAATGAAAGAAGAAAGCTTTGATATCTTGACAATGATAAATATGAGTAAGATCTTCTAAAATAGGCTAGAAAATAGTAAAATAATAACTATTTTTCCTAATACAGCTAGCACACAATCTTGCTTAACATATGAAAAGGAACAGAATTATAAGTAGTCAAAATCTCAGGTTAAAGAAAGAATGGTGGAAATTATAGACTACTCATTGAAAGAATATTCATAAATGAATTTTTCCATTTTCATGTTAAACATCTTTTGAACAACATTTTTTGGTTATCTTTAAATAACTTAGAACACTTAGAACCTAAGGAATAAAAAATCCTGCCAGCCTACCTGATTCAAAACAAATGATTTGTTTTACAAAAAAATATTTTCAGGATATCAGTTGCTAGATATAGCATTCTTTCTCTGAAAAACAAGAAAGGATTGATTTACTTAAAAAGTAATTTACAATAAAGAGAACTGCTGTCTAAGTAGCAATTCTGAATACACTAAGTCTAGTGTCCAAGCATATTGTTAATTAGTAATGAAAAGGTTAAGTAGATTAGTAGTAATAAATTTAAAATATAAAAGTAAGACAACTGAAATTATTTCAAATCTTAAAAATGCATTACATCATAAATTGCTGTTTCTTATATTGAATGGTTATGTCTGTTTGGTGAACACATCTAAGGATTATGAGGGGCACTGAGCCACAAATAATATGGCTTAGCCAATAGGCCATTTTTGAAATACTGGTTCTTCAGCAGCTGCATTTCATCTACCAATACTTGATATAGTTCTTTCTTGACCATTATAATCTTTGTTTAAATGGTCAGTCCTGCTTTGCTCTTAACCCTCTAGCTCTTTGTGCAATGACACCTTACACTCTTCCACCTGGTGCAGTCCTGTCATGATGCTATCCAAATAATAGAACCCCATTTGCTCCCTCTAGACTACCTATGTACATCTGTAAACTATATTTTTGACTAAGCGACCATGTCTCATTCTCTTCCTTGACTGGCAAATACAACAATGTGTTAAAAACACTGCCCCTTTTCTATTTTTGTTTCAACTTTCTAGTAGACCTGTCTTGATTTTTAATGTTCCTATATGAAATGTAGTCTATTCTAATTGTACTTAATCATTTTAATACACAATGTTGTATTGAACAGACTGTGGAATACACATATATGTATAAAACAATACATATCAAGAATCATTACTTTGATGACATACAAATCATAGAATAAATATATGTTCTAGAAATTCACTAGAAGACTTTTAGTTTCAACTCTGACATCTAAAGATCTTGAAAGTCTTCACTCTCATCCTTGCAATGAAAACAAGTTGGATAAACTGAAAATTGGTGACTTTGTTTGGACCCATCAGAGAATTGAGGTCACAGGGCAGATGCCACCCCAAAAATCTGGAGAAAGAGGTATATTCAGAAAGTATGGCAACCAAGATTTGCTTACCTGGAGCAGAAGCATATAGAGCCATTAAGTTGAAGAAACATGGTAATTTTGAGACAGAGAATAGACTAGCACGAAAGTAGGACTGCAGTCTTACAGGAACTCACACTTTCATAGGCTTTCCTTCTGAGAATTCTACCAGGTACTCACTGTAAGGATCCAGGAAAGTTCCCCTTGTGACTTTGGCAGGATAAGGGGAAGAGTAACCATTGTGAGAGACTCCCAAAGCTTACTTTCCAGGGGGAAAAAAAACTGCCTAAGCAAAATTTTGAAACCCTGTCTCAGCTGGGTGAGAGGAATTCCTGTCCACTGTGCCCCTTCTACCTTCTTTTCTCACTTATGAGGAAGAAACTATGATCAACAAGGGAATGGGGCTTTAAGGATTTAAATTAGCAATACTGCAGACAGGGAATGGAAAATTTAAGAAAAAAAAAGGCTATAAACTGGAGGAGGGTCAGAAACACTTTTGAAAGACACAGTCCAAGTCAAAACCCCACTAAAAGATTACACATGGGTGAATCAGTTGGCTAAGCATCAGGCTCTTGATTTCTGCTCAGGTCATGATCTCACCAAAATCAAGCTGTGTGGGCACTTTCAGCATGGAGACTGCTTGGGATTCTCTCTGTCTCTCTCTGTCTCTCTCTCTCTCTCTCTCTCTCTCAAAATAAAAAAAAAAATAAACTTACAAAAATGACTGAGGTTTAATCAAAAGATTATGGAAAGTTTCCCCTCCCCAACATCTTACCAACATAGCAAAAGGGCTTTAATATAACAACTGAAAGAGCTCCAAAGCACAGACTCTCTCTGAGGAACAATAATAGGGAAGCCTCTAGGACAGGATAGAAGACAAAAACAAGGACATTAGAAGAATTTGAACCTTCTGGTACCTGTAACTGCAAAAAAAAAAAATTAAATACAATCCAACACCAAGACAGATGAACATAAATCCTTGCACTAAAGGCTGATTTACTTTATTTCCTATTATCCAATACAACCTGTACAGTTCTCAACAAAATATTATAAAGTATGCCAAAAGGCAAGACACAAAGTGGGGAAAAAAAAATACAATCATCTGAACTAGACTCGGATATGACACACATGTTAGAGTTATCAGAAAGGAAATACAAAATAATTATGATTAGTATCTTAAGGGCTTGTGATGGAGTTCCCATGACAACCCTCAGGCTCGCTGGTTCACCAGAAAGACTCCCAGGACTCAGGAAAAGCTGTTCATTCATGATTGAAGTTTATTACGGTGAAAGAATACAGATTAAAATCAGCAAATGAAATGATACATGGGGCAAAGTCCAGGAGAAAACAGGCACATGCTTCCTGATATCCTAACCCAGGGAGTCACACAAAAATGCACTTAATTTTCCCAAAAATGACATGTGAGAATACATGAAAAGTGTTGTCAACCAGGGAATTTCGTGTGAGTGTTGATGTCTTAGCTTTTATTGGAAATCAGTCACACAAGCACGCAGTACCTACATGACTTATCTCAGCACTCAAATTCTAGATCCCCTCCTCCCAAAATAAACTACTACATAAAAGCTGAAATAATTTGAGCAAGAAAATAAAAATAAAGTGTTAAATAACAATCCAAAATATAAAATAAATATCCATGAGTCTGTATGGTATAAATAAATAGGTAGATAAATACACACATACATACATACATAAAGGGTGAGAAGAAAAAAATATCCCTTGCAGAAGATCTCCAAATAATTTATGTAGCTACTCTGCCCTCAAGGAGGTGGAGCATAAGTCTGCACTTCTAAAACATGGGCTACATACAGTGACTTATTTCCAAAAAATATAGCATGGAAAGAGAAAGGAAAATGAATAACTTCGAAGTGGCTAAGCTTGACAAACACTACCTCATTCAAGTGATCAAGGCCAACATCAACAGAGATAAGCCATATTGATAGCATGAACCTCTGATACCATATGATGAGAATGATACTTTATCTCTGTGATCTTCCTCCCCAAACCATGTAACTTCAGTCTAATCAGGAGATAAGACTTCAATGAACCCACACTGTAAGACATTTTATAAAATACTGACCAGAAGCTCTCAAAAATGGTCCAGACCATTAAAAACACGAGAAGTCTGAGAAACTGTCATAGCTTAGAATTGCCTAAAGGATATGATGATTAAATGTATTATGATAGTCTGGATGGCATTCTGGAATAGCAAAATGACATTATGGACAAACAAAGGAAACCTGAATAAAAGATGTACTTTAGTTTATATAATGCATTACTATCAGTTAATTAGTTTTAACAAATGTATCATTCTAATATACAATTTTAACAGTAGGGAAAATTGGTTATGAGGTGTATGTGAAATCTCTGTGCTACTTTGCAATTTTTCTCTAAATTTAAAATTATTCTAGGTAAAATATTATTTATAAAATCATTATAATTGATTATACTCTAAGGGTGAAAATGGAGGTAAATTACTAAGTTTTAAAGATATTTCTTTTTTTCCTAGAGAGGTTCTTAGTATAATCAGTGTTTTACATTTCAGCATGTCAGAGACCAAGTATATTTATTGCCATGATATATATTCCTTATATCTCTCTGTACTTATATATATAGATAATATTAGGCACTAAAACTCCATTTTTTCCCAATAATTCAGTGCATGTCATTGATCATTATTAGTTGATTACCATTACCTCTGAGATCATGAATGAACATACACTATCCATTCCTATATCCAAAGCTAAGACAACTGATAATCACAACATGTCGCATTACTGAAAATTACATAAACCTATCCAAATTGCATAAAATTAAAATTACATAAACTAGTACTTAATTTGGTTGGGGATCAAGCGTATGATTTATATTTTAAAAATATCAGTAGTCCTTACAATTTGAATTTCATATAAACTGACAGTATCAGTATTAAGAGAATGGAATCTTCTGGAGCTTCCTATCTACTTTCATGTCTTTTGACCCTACATTATAATAAGAAAGTGAAAGAAAAGCCATAGAAATTTTTGAGAGAGAAATGGAACAGATGAACTTTAGGAATTATTTGTTGAAAGAGAAAATGTGCCCAAGCCTAAAATTCAATTTAGAACAGATTTTTTTGACATCCTTTCTCATCCCTTACCCCATATTAAAGCAAAAATATAGATAACGTTAAGCCCTAAATATGTTGTCAAGCAGATCTATGTGAAGTAATATAAAGTATCTTCTTTAATACAACAATCCTAAAAGGCAGATAATAGTAATGTCTATACAGATTAAGAAATTGAAGCAAAAGGAGATTTTGATTTATCCAAAGGTATACAACTATGAAAAATTCAGAAATAAAAGAAGTAAAACCAATGAATCAAAGAAATAGTAATTACTAAAAGTTTCTTGTGCCAAAAAGATAGTATGCAAACCTGGAGCACTCCCAACTCAAACATAGGATGAGGCTCAGGGGTATATTGTCATATATAGTGAGACATCAGTAACCATTTATTCTTCACAGTGATTAGTTATAATATTAGAATTTTCTTAAACAATAAGTAATTGGCCCAGGTTACCTCATATCAACCTTGGGAAGCAGTGTAAGTTTTGCTTATGACTTCCAGAGGCATAAGCAAGAAATGACCCAGGTCAAGTTAGTCTTGCAAAATAAACTAAATTAAGCTTTGTTGTATGACTAAACTGGTTTTATTGCTTAGGGTATTTTCAAGGCTGGTCTCCATTTGTTTTTTCTTTCAACATACCTAATTAAAAAAAAATCAAAATATAAATGAGAATATTATATCAAAGACTTGTACCTCTAAATTATCGTGGAAAAACTGCTACTGTTGTCATCTCTGTTTTCTCAAACTGTTCCCTACACAAAGGTTCTAGCACTTTCCAACCACAGCCATTTTCTGAGTTCAGAACCCCAGTGTTTCTCATCCAGATTTCCAGTAGCCTGTCATCAGCCCCTCCCCACTCATTGCAACCTCACAAAACAAAAAAATAAAAAATTGAGTCTATGAATATGATAAAAGTACTTGCATAAAATTTTTATTTCTGATCTACCAAATGTAATGTCTCAAGATTTCATTCAGGACAACAATGATTATTAAATAATAAACTATAGCTTTCCATCTTTTACTAATTCAATGCTCAGTGAGCTTGGTTACTGGCTCAAATATTTAAAAAGCTAATGAGTTTATATGGTACAAAAGGGACATAAACCTAATTGACTAATGACCACATTACCTATGTGAACATAACTACTTGTTTTATAAAATGGCTAAATATTGTCTTCCTCTTTTATAAATTTTAGCTCTGAGGCTCATTTCTTTTGAAAGAGATAAATGCAGAAGTGAATATCACTGTCATATTTCATTAGGCAATTTGGAAATAATCATTCTGTGGTGATCTTTCTTAAGTTGATTATAGCTATTGTCATGCATTATCACATCTCTCCTAAAACTACTGAATAGCCACTAAATAACACCTCCCTGAAGTCATGCTCCCAAGGAATCAATTTTATGATGAAATTGAAAACTGTCTGAATATAAGAAAGATTGTTTTTTGAACAATATGCTTTTAAAAGAATAGCTGTATTTGAATAGCAGATTAAACAATGCATATATTTTCCTTTTTGTGTGCATTGGAGCATCAATTGATAATGGTTCCCTGAATCAATATTATATTGAGACTTCAAAATGATTATTTCCTTTACTATGTCATTCTTTACATATGTGTTAATTAGTATTTTTCTGTAAAGAAAAGCCTTCTGTCCCACACCACTTCTTTTAGTATTAAAATGAACTTACGATTTCATTGTATTCAATACATTATATGCATTACTATCATTATTATTTTTTTAATGCTGATTTAGTCCAATTTGACCACTGGATACCCCTTTAAGTTGGTTCTCTGTCCTTTTGCTATGATTGTATCAATTTTTTAGCACCTCGTTGCTTTCACCATGATAGGACAAAACAAGTTTTATCTTGTTTTCCCTGCCCCAGTTCTGAAAGCTGTTAATTCTCTAATATCTCCTGGCTTCTTTCAGCGTACAATAGTATTTAGAAACCAAGACTTAACCTCTAGTTGTGGACACTGAAAGTGGGTTGTCATTGTTTCTAGCCTCCTTCAGTGAGCCAAGTAGGGAAACTAAGTCAAGAGTTCACAGTGATATCACCAGTTCAAATCCGACATTCTGAGTCCTCCTTATCTCTCTATCATTCAATATTTGTGCCTCCTATTCCCCCTTATGAGAACCCTAGTTCCAAATATATTTCATATTCACGTATTTTCTCTCTCTTACAGTGCCTTTAAAATATAGTTTCATGATTACACTACTAATACCACTTATTACAAGCAAATCTACTCTATAAAGTTAAAAATTTATTGCAGCTCTTTCAGTCCTTACGGTTTATTTCGTTAATGGTTTATGGTCGGAGTCCAGTACTTTGAATCTTTATCAATATTGATTCAAAGTTATTGGAATAAAATAAAAGACTTGATGGAGGGTATTAATTATGGCAGCAAAATATGGAACGTTTAGAGAAGGCCTCATTTTTCTCGTTTCTCAATCTCATCTCAAGCATTTCCATTAACGTGTGAACCCAATAGCCTTCCAAAACAACCAAGCCAAAAATCTTAAGTTAGAAAGAGTTGGTTTTGTTGCTACCAAAGAATCTGAGTCAATACAAACCAGGTGCCTGTAGCAAGGCCAGTTAATATTCTCTAAATACATACATACTTTTCTGTTGTCCTGCTCCCTTATGCTATCTGCTCCATCATAAATTTCTTTCTCCCAATATCCAGAAGGTTAAATATATGGTTAAATATATGTATCCACACTGTTGAGTTTGGATCCTTGTTGACACACTTAAAAAGCTCTAAGTTATGTCATCTCAACCTCTTTTGGCTGAATTTTCTCATCTATAAAAGTGATGATAATAAAAGAACCTAATTTATAATACTGCCGCGATGACAATAAATTAGTAAGGTCACAGTAAATAAATTTGTGAAGGTCACAAAGTGTGACCTTTCTTAACATATAATACATTTAGTCTTTTAATATTATATTTCCTAATAGTGCTACACACACAGAATAGATGTGTCAAAAATATGTATTGTAAAAATGAATTAATTGTACATTTGCTGACATAGTATTTAATTTTAGTTCCCTTAAAGAACAAATTCTGTGCAATATACATAATCATTTTCAATAATACTTATTAAATTTAATTTAATAACTAGAGACACAAAAATGTTCTATATCACTCAGGTGACACAAAACTTTGATCCCTTATAAATAGAAAATGGTCTCATTTAACCAAAATCTGGGAGTAAATTGTTTACATTATTTAGTCCATTCCAGGCCTGAAAATGTTTACTCTGATAATCAGATAAGTTTCACCCAGTTTGATATCTGAAAGACTCCTTTTATTGAGAGGATTAAAAATAGCATAACATTTGTTGAAAATGACTGAACCAAATTCTAGGTTTTGAGCTATATACAGTTGCTTATATACGCATATAAAATAATTATCAGTGGGTTCTTATATAGCCTTTTTCTAGTCTTAGAAAGAAACAGATAACAACCCATTACCAATATGTCTTTATCATTCCTATATGTAATCAATATAAAATTATTGAGATATTTTAACTATTTTTTCACAGTAAGTGCTTAATGCACATCTCAATTGGACTGACCATATTTCAAGGGTTCACTCATTACACATAACTAGTGGCTACCGTGTTAGACCGTGTTCACATGGCATGTTTATGTTCTTGTTCAAAGTAAAGCTTTTAAATGCTGTTTTTTGTCTATTTGCTTGTTCTTCCTACTGAAGTCTACTGAAGTTTTGCTTTAGTCTAGGAAACTATCCAACTCAAGATGGTCAAGTGTTAATGCAATTTATGAAATCATTTTTGTTCTGTGAAGTTCTCTGCCTTTCTGTATCTGAGAGTTCTGTCATATCTGTTCTACTCTAGAGGATGTTATATTCTTGGCAATTGTTTTTTATCTACATGCTTGAAAAGAAATAATTTAAATACTTTTTAGTGGAAAAAAGAATAGCCCAATTCTATAATAATCCTATGAAGCACTTCTAAATAACACTATTAAACACCCTCTTGGAAGAAAGTTAATTGGCATTATCTTGTAAACACTTCCCAGGGAGAATAAATTTGATCCGATTTGAGATCATCCAACTCTCCAAAATGTGAATTAATAATTTAGCTTTCTAGAATATTCAGGACAATTAATGTGTACTTCTGACCAGCAGATTTTGTAATTTACTCAACCCAATCTGAATAGTCTCTTATAGGAATTGTTCGTCATGACCTCTCTCTTTTGAGATTACCAGACCCTCTCAAGCATTGTTTTTAAACTTTGTAATGGTAGAAGTTTTATATAAAATATTTAAAAATAAAATCTAATCTTATTGAAGAGAGAAAATAAGATTTCCATTCACTTTCTCCCATTAATCCCCTCTGAGGCTTCAGAGAAACTCTCCGTGGCATCCCTACAATGATTCACAATACAGTGAGAAAACAAATACTTTAGAGCAGTTAAGAATAAAGTCACATCCAAATTCTGAATAGGTTTCTCTCTTACTTCTTCAACCTTAGACATTCATATACACTAAGAGAAAATCTCCATTTTACTCCAAATCCCCTAAGAACAGTTGTAACTACATACAATATCCAAAAACAGATCCTAGCCAGTTATATATAATCTGTAGAGCTATACTTATGTTTCCACAAAGAATTGTACCAAATACCGTGAGTCCTTATAGAAATAGAGGATGTTCACATGGCATCACCACAAGTTTCTTTCTTCTTGCTAGCTTGGTGTTTGTGGTATGTTTTGTGTTCTATAACTTTTGTGTGTTGTGCTTCTGAAAACTAATGAGAAAATGCCTCTCCAATATAAGCAAGCTATGTACATACCCTTTGGTGGACACTAACTATAATAGGAGCCATCACACAACATTTAAAAAAATATTGTAGAAAGCAGGGAGATAAAGTTGGCTATAACCAATGCCAAGGAAGACATGTATTCTGAGATCATAGATCCTTAGCTTTAAGAGCATTTATTGCCATTTCTTTTCTTCACTACTTGACAAATGACTCCCTTCCGTTGAGCTATTCTAGTAAGTTAGTGGAAATATGATTTTGTTCAAAATACTATTTAGTTTCAATTCTATGAATCAAAAAATCTTTAAATAAATGTCATATTTTTAAAAACTCATTCAAATTAGTAAAAGGTTTTTATATATTTGGTTCACTTTCCTAGGAAAATATTGAAGATTGCTTCTTTGTATTCACATTATTATGTTAATTTAAACATGCAAAAATGTGTTTAAAATATAATTTTTCATGTATTTTTCTGTTATCTTCGAAATAAAAAATCATAATACAAAACTATGTATAAATAGTTGTTTATATGTACACATTTCTTTGAAATTGTTAACGTCTCATAGGAAAAAAAGCAAAAGTTAAAAGGATACACATGGTATGAGGAAAAATTTGTCTCAAATTCAGGTAGTAGAGGCTTAATAAATAGTTTTTTGAAATGATGGAACATAGAATGATGTTCATAAATACAATTTTGAAATGCTAGCCTCTGCAGTCTTTATTTAGCTCTTAACATTGTATGCTGTGTATCTTCTACTGAAGGGATTTTTTTAAAAGGTATAGAGCTCATGCTCTGTCCTCAGGAAGATTATAAGCATATTCTTGAATTTATATTTACTTTCATATGATGACACTATTGAAGTAGATATAAAGGGATTCTGAGAACAAAACTAAACTAGCAGGGCAGGGCTTCTTGCCTCCTTGCTTCCTCCCCATTCTGTCTTTCTCTCTTGAACCAAATGGTTTCTGAGGCTTTCAGAGTATTTGATTCAGGTCTGTTAGAGTCTCTACTGAGAACAGGTGCACTATTCACCTGTGGGAGAGGGGTGTGTTTAGAGACCACTTTGGGAAAGACACTGTATTGCAAAGCCACAGTTCACTGTCTGGACATGAATTTATTCCTAAAGATCTGCAGGAGCCCTTGAGAATAGAATAATATCAGGTGGTTCAACCATGTTTAGTTTTTCTGGCCCCAAGAAAGCAATTAAGAATCAGAAGGAGCTACTCTGTCATCCTGGCTTCTCACAATGGCAAAGTAGAAGGAAGTAAGCTTTTGCCTAGTGCCTTGGCCAGTTGCCAAGGAAGAGAAAAATGAAACAGAAAAATATTCAGCAAAGTAGAGCTGATGGAAGAGACAGAAACCTGACCTTATAAATGATGATGATGATGATGATGATAAGAATTGAGAAAATTTTGCTGTGGCTTGAAAAAGTCTTTTCGAATCCAAAAACAAAACAAAACAAAACAAAACAAAAAAGTGATTTACCAGCTAAACAAGTCAGTAAATGAATTAAATGAGGAGACGGAAACAGTCGTATTTAACTTAATGGCTTGGAAAATCAAGTTAAAAAATATGTAATTCACAGAGCAAAATTATAAAAACAATAGACACAATAAAGAAAAAGATGAGGAGATTAGAGAATATATTAATAGTACCTAAAGCACAAACTAGTTTAAAAAAGGCACAGATGCAGAGGGATGGAAATCAAGCCAAGAATACAAGAAAATATCCTCAAGATGAAGAGAAACATACAGGCTTAAAGATTGAAATGACTCAGGCTGAACTCATGAAAAAGCTCACAACTAGTCATGTCATTTCTGAATTTTAAAAACTCTGAAATCTAAGAATAAAAAAAAATCATACAAGTTTACCCACAAATATAAAAACCCTGTCTGCAAACATTAACTCCCCAAATCAAATTTATATAGAAACTCTTCATTTATAATACTAGCAGCTGAAAAATAATAGAATAGTATCTACAGACTTCCATGAAAGAGGAATACAACCCATGAAATTTAAAGATAGAGGAAGAATAAGAAAAAATAGTGGTGACAAATGAATTTTGTAATATATACAAAACTAGATTAAAATATTCAAAGATAAACAAATATGTATCAAAGTTGATAATTTTCTTAAAAAAGAGAGCTGTATACATCAGGGGATATTAAAAATAAAATTAAAGATCCAAACTACTAAACTATTTCATTAAAGAAGTTGGGGCAATGCTAAAGAGGGGAGAGTATAGGAGAGAGTGTGGAAAAAGATTGAATCAGACTTCTTGCCCCAGTTTCACAGCCATACAGTTCATCCATAGCTCCCTAGATGATGCAAAAATGATGACAGATACATGAACAAGCAATATTGCTACATATTATGACACACATAATAAATACTATATATATATTACATATATATCACAATTATATATAGTATCATATGTAATAATTTATCTTATATAATTCTATAGCTGTATAACATTTACATATATTTAATTTTTTTTAAGTTTATTTATTTTAAAGACAGAGAGATAAGAGGAGGGGCAGAGAGGGAATCCCAAGGCAGGCCCCAGGCTGTCAGTGCAGAGCCTGATGTGGGGCCTGAACCCAGGAACCGCAAGATGATGACCTGAGCTGAAACTGAGTCAGAGGCTTAACCGACTGAGCCACCCAGGCGTTCCAATATTTACATATATTTAAAATGTAAATACATATAGTTTTGTGTATGTGCATTTACCATAACAAGAAATTACCTCATGGAAGAGAAAAAATAATTTTATTCTATCATGGATATGCTTAATATGAAGTATATAAAGCAAAATACACTAATATTAATGGATATCTGTCTGCATAGACCTAGTCACATATGAAAGCCAAATTATTTTAAGCCATGTTATCCCTGTTGCCATTCCATAAATGTTATCATTGGCAATTGCAGGATAGACAAAAGTTTCTCATATGTAAGATGCGGTCTGTTGAATTCTGAAATAATCTCATATTTTAGGACTTCTGTCAAAATGGCTATTATTAATCAAACATTTTTTTGTTATCATAGTATTAAAGGCACTCTAGGTATCTCATTCTCTAAATGTGTGCCACCTTTGGTACAAACTCAGAGTGATGATGACTGCATTTAACAAAATTTTCATTCTCCACAGTAACAAAAATTCTCCTGCAACATACAGTTAAAAACAAGGAAGTAGGAGAGATCTGAAATTTCCATTTGATGAACTGATAGAGGATAAATTAAATGATGGGAAGGGAAAGGAGATAGGATAAAAAGGGGGAAATGAGGAAAAAGAAAGGTAAAGAAAGAGAAAATGGTGAAGTTCAGGATAGAAACTGAAACATTCAAGAGAAGGTATATATATAGATATAATGTCTCAAACTCTCATCTTAAGTGTACAAAGGTTGTTTACCAAACACCCTCACACATACGTACATACAATGTTACTCTTGCTGTGATGACATACATTTATTAGAAAATAGACTAATGTTAAAAGTTAACATCCTTCATTTCTGTGTATTAGATGGCATTCTAATAATGTAATTACCTAGTATTATAGATACTATAGAATATATTTGTTTATTCATTTTGTTGTATCCTCATTAAATTTAATAACTAAAATATCATCAGCTTGTTTATTTTTTTATTATTACATTTCAATATGCGAAAGAGTCTGGCTAATAGTAGTTCTCAATAAGTTGTTTGTAAATTTTTTTAAAAAATGAACATATGACATAAAAAAATTCTCCTGCAAAACTTATTTTATGACCTATTGTATAAAAACATCTAGAGTTACAAAATAATGAGTTTTTACACTAAACCATTCCCTTATGAGGTCAAATTAATTCTAATATTTTTAGAATCAATCGCTTGCTCACCTTTCCCTTGTATCATAAGGGTCTGTGTGTGAAACAGAAATGACAATGGAGCTATCTTTTAGAAAGTATTGACACTATCTACATCTCTTTTCCTTTGGCACAGCATAATGAAATAATATTTAAAATACTTTATTTGGGAGGAATAAGCAGACTACTCCTTTGAAATTTACCTAAAAAATGTACATTTTTCTGTTTCAAAAAGAGACACTATTGCAGTATTTATAAAAAATGAGTTCATGTTGTTCCCTAACCTTGCCAAAATGAGATTGTTCATTTTTCTATTATTGAGAATAAATACTATGGGTATTAGATATTTATATTTATAGAAAAGCCCAAACATATGTCACTTAACCAGTAGATTCTTCACTATATCTCTGGTATGGACTTTTAAAAAATACCACAACCTTGCTACCATCACACATAGCAAAATTAACAATTATTTACTTAGATAATTTTAATAATATCCAGCCCATATCCACACCAATTGTCTCAAACATGACTTAATTTATTGAAACCAAGATTCCAACAAGTCCACACATTGCACATAGTTATGCTTCTGAAGTTTCTTTTATTCTATCAGTTCTTTCATTCCTCTCCCCTCAACTACCTCTTTTTATTCAGAATTGTTGGAGAAATCAAATGACCAACATTGAAAAGATGCTCAACATCACTCATGATCAGGGAAATACAAATCCAAACTACAATGAGATACCACCTCACACCTGTCAGAATGGCTAAAATCAACAACACGTTTTGGTGAGGATGCAAGGAAAGGAGAACCCTCTTGCGCTGTTAGTGGGAATACAAACTGGCACAGCAGCTCTGGAAAACAGTATGGAGGCTCCTCAAAAGTTAAAAATAGAACTACCCTATGAGCCAGAAATTGTACTTCTATGTATTTATCCAAAGAATATAAAAATGCTAATTTGAAGGGACACATGCACCCTGTTTATAGCGGCATACAGTTAATATTAATTTCAGGTGTACAATTTAGTGATTCAACACTTACATAGGACACCCATGCTCCTCACAAGTGCCCTCCTGAATCCCTATTACCTATTTAACCCAACTCTGTACCCACCTCCCTTCTGGTAACCATAGGTTTGTTCTATATAGTTAAGAATCTGTTTCTTGGCTTGTACCTCTCTTTTTCTCGCCCTCTGATCATTTATGTTGTTTCTTAAATTCCACATATAATGAAATCATATAGTATTTGTCTTTCTCTGACTGGCATGTATTTCTCTAACTGCATGTTGACTAACTGGAACTTAAATAAAAACTTTAAAAAAATAAAAACACAGTTAAAGAAAAAAAGACCCATATTCTAGAACTTAGCATTAAAAACACCTTTTTGTTTCATTCATTATTTTTTTTGTCCAGATAATTATTTTGTCTAATAAAATTAGGACACTTGCTTTTATAGTTTTTACCATTAATTTTGTATGTGTCTTGTTTACTTCATGGCTTTTGCCTTGTTAGACAATCTGAATATCTTTAATTATTTTAATGCCTGACACCTTCAGATTGAAAGTGAGGGGATAGAGAACTATTTATCATGCTACTGGAAGCCAAAAGAAAGCTAGAGTAGCCATACTTATATAAGACAAACTAGACTTTAAATTAAAGGCTGTAACAAGACATGAAGAAGGGCATTATATAATAATTACAGGGTCTATCCATCAGGAAGAGCTAACAATTATAAACATCTATACGCCGAATAAAGGAGCCCCCAAATATGTAAAACAATTACAAACATAAGCAACCTTATTCATAAGAATGTGGTATTTGCAGGGGACTTTAACACTCCACTTACAGAAATGGATAGATCATCTAGACACACGGTCAATCAAGACACAAGGGCCCTGAATGAGACATTGGATCAGATGGACTTGACAGATATATTTAGAACTCTGCATCCCAAAAAACAGAATATACTTTCTTCTCGAGTGCACATGGAACATTCTCCAAACAGATCATACTGGGTCACAGAACAGCGCTTCATAAGTATACAAGAATTGAGATCATACCATGCATACTTTCAGACCACAATGCTATGAAGCTTGAAATCAACCACAGGAAAAAGTCTGGAAAACCTCCAAAAGCATGGAGGTTAAAGAACACCCTACTAAAGAATGAGTGGGTCAACCAGGCAATTAGAGAAGAAATTAAAAATATATGGAAACAAATGAAAATGAAAATACAACAATCCAAACGCTGTGGAATGCAGCAAAGGCAATCCTGAGAGGAAAATACATTGCAATCCAGGCCTATCTCAAGAAACAAGAAAAATCCCAAATACAAAATCTAACAGCACACCTAAAGGAAATAGAAGCAGAACAGCAAAGACACCCCAAACCCAGCAGAAGAAGAGAAATAATAAAGATCAGAGCAGAAATAAACAATACAGAATCTAAAAAAACTGTAGAGCAGATCAACGAAACCAAGAGTTGGTTTTTTGAAAAGATAAACAAAATTGATAAACCTCTAGCCAGGCTTCTCAAAAAGAAAAGGGAGATGACCCAAATAGATAAAATCATGAATGAAAATGGAATTATTACAACCAATCCCTCAGAGATACAAGCAATTATCAGGGAATACTATGAAAAATTATATACCAACAAACTGGACAACCTAGAAGAAATGGACAAATTCCTAAACACCCACACACTTCCAAAACTCAATCAGGAGGAAATAGAAAGCTTGAACACACCCATAACCAGCGAAGAAATTGAATCAGTCATCAAAAATCTCCCAACAAATAAGAGTCCAGGACCAGATGGCTTCCCAGGGGAGTTCTACCAGACGTTTAAAGCAGAGATAATACCTATCCTTCTCAAGCTATTCCAAAAAATAGAAAGGGAAGGAAAACTTCCAGACTCATTCTATGAAGCCAGTATTACTTTGATTCCTAAACCAGACAGAGACCCAGTAAAAAAAGAGAACTACAGGCCAATATCCCTGATGAATATGGATGCAAAAATTCTCAATAAGATACTAGCAAATCGAATTAAACAGCATATGAAAAGAATTATTCACCATGATCAAGTGGGATTCATTCCTGGAATGCAGGGCTGGTTCAACATTCGCAAATCAATCAACGTGATACATCACATTAATAAAAGAAAAGATAAGAACCATATGATCCTGTCAATTGATGCAGAAAAGGCATTTGACAAAATTCAGCAACCTTTCTTAATAAAACCCTCGAGAAAGTCGGGATAGAAGGAACATACTTAAACATCATAAAAGCCAGGAACAGGACAGGGATGTCCACTCTCACTGCTGTTGTTTAACATAGTGTTGGAAGTTCTAGCATCAACAATCAGAAAACAAAAGGAAATCAAAGGCATCAAAGTTGCCAAAGATGAAGTCAAGCTTTCACTTTTTGCAGATGACATGATCTTATACATGGAAAATCTGACAGACTCCACCTGCAGTGTGCTAGAACTGATACATGAATTCAGCAAAGTTGCAGGATACAAAATCAATGTACAGAAATCAGTTGCATTCTTATACACTAATAATGAAGCAACAGAAAGACAAATAAAGAAACTGATCCCATTCACAATTGCACCAAGAAGCATAAAATACCTAGGAATAAATCTAACCAAAGATGTAAAAGATCTGTATGCTGAAAACTATAGAAAGCTTATGAAGGAAATTGAAGAAGATATAAAGAAATGGAAAAACATTCCATGCTCATGGATTGGAAGAATAAATATTGTCAAAATGTCAATACTGCCCAAAGCTATCTACACATTCAATGCAATCCCAATCAAAATTGCACCAGCATTCTTCTCAAAGCTAGAACAAGCAATCCTAAAATTCATATGGAAACACAAAAGGCCCTCACCAAAGTAATTTTGAAGAAGACCAAAGCGAGAGGCATCACGATCCCAGACTTTAGCCTCTACTACAAAGCTGTCATCATCAAGACAGCATGGTATTGGCACAAAAACACACACATAGACCAATGGAATAGAATAGATACCCCAGAACTAGACCCACAAATGTATGGCCAACTAATCTTTGACAAAGCAAGAAAGAACATCCAATGGAAAAAAGACAGTCTCTTTAACAAATGGTGCTGGGAGAACTGGGCAGCAACATGCAGAAGGTTGAAACTGGACCACTTTCTCACACCATTCACAAAAATAAACTCAAAATGGATAAAGGACCTGAATGTGAGACAGGAAACCATCAAAACCCTAGAGGACACAGCAGGGAAAGGCCTCTCTGACCTCAGCCGTAGCAATTTCTTACTCGACACATCCCCAAAGGCAAGGGGATTAAAAGCAAAAATGAACTACTGGGACCTTATGAAGATAAAAAGCTTGTGCACTGCAAAGGTAACAACCAACAAAACGAAAAGGCAACCAACAGAATGGGAAAAGATATTTGCAAATGACATATCAGACAAAGGGCTAGTATCCAAAATCTATAAAGAGCTCACCAAACTCCACACCCGAAAAACAAATAACCCAGTGAAGAAATGGGCAGAAAACATGAATAGACACTTCTCTAAAGAAGACATCCAGATGGCCAACAGGCACATGAAAAGATGCTCAACGTCGCTCCTCATCAGGCAAATACAAATCAAAACCACACTCAGATATCACCTCACGCCAGTCAGAGTGGCCAAAATGAACAAATCAGGAGACTATAGATGCTGGAGAGGATGTGGAGAAACGGGGACCCTCTTGCACTGTTGGTGGGAATGCAAACTGGTGCAGCCACTCTGGAGAACAGTTTGGAGGTTCCTCAAAAAATTAAAAATACACCCACCTTATGACCCAGCAATAGCACTGCTAGGAATTTATCCAAGGGATACAGGAGTACTGATGCATAGGGGCACTTGTACCCCAGTGTTTATATCAGCACTGTCAACAATAGCCAAATTATGGAAAGAGGCTAAATGTCCATCAACTGATGAATGGATAAAGAAATTGTGGTTTATATACACAATGGAGTACTATGTGGCAATGAGAAAGAATGAAATATGGCCCTTTGTAGCAACGTGGATGGAACTGGAGAGTGTTATGCTAAGTGAAATAAACCATACAGAGAAAGACAGATACCATATGTGTTCACTGTTATGTGGATCCTGAGAAACTTAACAGAAACCCGTGGGGGAGGGGAAGGAAAAAAAAAAGAGGTTAGTGTGGGAGAGAGCCAAAGCATAAGAGACTCTTAAAAACTGAGAACAAACTGAGGGCTGATGGGGGGTGGGAGGGAGGGGAGGGTGGGTGATGGGTATTGAGGAGGGCACCTTTTGGGATGAGCACTGGTTGTTGTATGGAAACCAATCTGACAATAAATTTCAAAAAGAAAATAAATAAAAAATTTTTAAAAATGCCTGAGTTACAGTCACTTATACTTACTGATATGACCAAACGTTTGTTCTCAATTCTGTCACATTATTTATTTTATTGAAAGCCTACATAATGTGGTGTATTTCTTTTTATTTTGTCATCTTTTGTTATGTAGATAAATTTATAATTTTTTGTTTTGACAATTGGCTTTATACTGCTAACAATAATCATATATAATATTCTAGGTCTTCTCTTTTTCACACACTATTTTATGATTCCTACTATCAAAAATAATTAAGCCAATAAAATCTTCTTCCCTTTTTCTCCCTATGCCCCAACTATCTGATTAAAATCATATTATTTTACTTTTTAATACCTATAAAGCAATTAGTAAACATTTCATTTCGATATAATCTCTCTCTTATCTGCCAATTTATGATAGTTCTATTATACCTATGATGCCAAAGCATATATATTTGTAATTTTTGCATCAGCCAAGCTAAACATTTAGCTTGGTCATACAGTTTAATATACTTTATGCTTATCACTATACCTAATAGTAAAACTTCCCTTATAATTTCTCAGATGACTAAAATAATCATCTAGAAGATTATTCGTAAATAGTTCATGGGACAACAGTATTCAATTATTCTCATGTTCATAATTGTCTGTGACCTGTATTTTGGATGGATATAAAATCCTTGCTTCCTCAAATATGTTCAGTAAGTTGCTCTATTATGAAATATTATGTTCAAGAAGTTTTGTACCCATTTGCTTTTTTTCCCTTATAAGTAATTTAATTCTTCCCTGGTTTCCAAATCCCTTTTTAAAGATCTTTGACATTCATTAATTTGTTGGTGTTGATCATTCTCAGTTGGAATTCACATATAGTATTGAAGTGTTTCAGTACATAGATTTAAGTATTACCTTATTTCATGATTTCTTTTATAATTATTAGTATTTGTTCTAGTCCATTCATTGTCTTTCACTTTGGAGATGCTAATCATAGTATATTGAATAGTCCTTGCGTGTCTAATTTTCTCTTGAAGAGTTTTTTTTTACTTTATTAATTTTTTACTTCATTTTCCTTTAGAGATATTGTTATGAATCATACCTTATGATTAAATGTTAAAAAATGTTAAATATTAAAAATCGTTTCTTCTTCTGGAATGCATAAATGCAATCCAAGATCCACACAATAGAATCAGGGACAGGAAGGAAAAAAAGTATTAGAAGTGGGAGAGAAATTAATGCTATGTGCCTGTACCATCCCTCATTCCCTCTTCTCTATTTTCTGCACAATGTCTGAATGATACGTCCAATCATGAACCCCCTTTATGTTCACATATATTAAGTTTTAATACATATTTGTTCAATTTTGCAAGGTAGTAAGCAGCTGTTCCAATTGTACATTCAAATTTTTAATTCTCTACCATTTTGTAGAAGGTAAGATGCAATGTTTCTCAGTGTATTGTTCCACTGCACCAGCAATAAAATGAGTTCCTTGGTCAAATGCTATATAAGCAGAAGGTCCAAACTGAAAGGTTTCCTGCTCTAGGCATTACAGTGTTAGAAGTATATGTTTTTAAGTTAATAGATATGTAAATCTAAATTCAGAATAAGTGTCAACACTGGTTAAGGCCCTTTGGTATCCATCCGGCATTATGGGTAAAGAGCCAATGTAATCTATAAACTATGGGCCTTCCTAGATCTGCTCAACATGCAGCCATGGCTTCTTTTAGTCTTTAATATTCCTGTTGACAAACAAGTAAATACTGTAAGATTCTGAGAGAGTAAGATACATAGTTCTCTGCCAGTCTGTGTATTTCTTGGTACCCCTCCCATGCCAACTCATTCATGTGTGCAAGGGATGACTTTTCAGGGACCATCAGGAGTATCTACTGGTTTGTTGTAGTCCCTTTCTGAGTTTTGATGGCATTCTCTTGGTGGACATCAATATGGCTCACTTTGATTCCCACTTGCTAAATCCACAACATTTTCCATAACATAGCACCCACTGAGATTACTTTTACTTCCCAGTTACCTATGTGTCATTTTCTATATATATTGCTGGTTCATTAGCTATTTCCCTATATATGTTTAAAAAATATATACCATATTATTATCAACCAGTCACAGTACAAATGTTTTCCATATTGTTAACCTTCCTCTCTTGAGTTATCTGTCAGCTATGTTGCATTTTTACAACCCTCAAATAACTGATCACTGGGAGGGGCCCATTTAGCCAGAATGTTAGGTAATTCCTCAGGAAGATTTAGAGTGGGATGCAAAGAATAACAAGCAGCTGTGTGTTCATTTATGTAGTTGGCACCCTCAATGATTTCCCCTGTTGCATTTCTTGAATACTTCCAAGGACCAAGAATATTTCCATTTCTACTTACTAAGAAAAGTCTCTGTGTACTTCCTATCCTATTGGGATGAAGATCTGATATAACACAAAACAAAATAGGTATCTGAGGCCTCACAATACTTGCATGGCGTTCAACAATAGAAACTTCAATAAAAGCCCAAGAAGTTAACAATTGCTAACTAGGTATGGCAGTACAATAAGCACCAGTGTCTAGCAATACTAATAAAATGTCTTCACTACCCCCACGCTATTGTACTTACACAAAAGCAAAGAACTTCTCGACTCCTGGTGACTCAGTCACTCTTATCTCTAAGGTTTTTGGATTGTGTGATCTCTACAGTCCCTCCAAAATAAGAGACTTCTGAATAATTTTTCTCTCCCTTGATTTTATTTCTTCAGCCATCCAAGGAAATTATTTCTGCAGAGAAAATAATCAGTTTCTTTTAGGCCCAGGGAAAACAGTTGGGTCTATAAACTCTTGTCTGAAGAATTCTATAAATAAACTGAATTCTTCATAAGTTTATTCACTAAGATTTCAGAAACACAGTCTTAATTATAGCTCATCAGATAATACTTTTTATCATCAACAAATTGTAGCAGCCAAAAAAGAGCAGCAGTAATCACTGCAAAGACTAAGATCAGAATTTTCCCATTTTAAGAATGATTTATTCAGGCATTTCCCCCACCATTATACCTGATCTACCCTAATGTAAAGAAACTAGAAGAATGTCAATAAGTCTATTAGTCTAGTATTTCTAGAGAAATAATGTTAAATACTTGAATCAAGGATTAATACTAGCTGAATAGAACGCAAGACATCAGGGTTGGATTAAGGGTCTGCCATATAGAGTAGAAATGGTAACTATAATCTCCTAAGATTCAACAAAATCCATCAGGTAGGTGGCCTTACTCTTCACACCACCCCTAGGACTCAGGAAGGTGGCACAAACAAGAGAAGAAATGTAGTTTTCTGTCATGTCAGCATCCTTGCGTCCTGCTATTCTAAGTCAACTGGGGGAAATCTCCCAGGGACTGAAAGCAATGCACCTTCTCTATGGCTGGAGACTGTGGTGGCAGTGAGAGAAAAGAGACAGGAAAAGGAAGTACAGCATTATGATCTTCTATAACAGATTTTCACCAATTGAAAATCAGCACATGCACACACACACAATCATTATCGTATAATTTATGCCTTTTTTTCTACTATATTAATATGTTATGTAAATTTTAAAATATATACCAATAGCATAAAACATTTAAAGGGTGAGATAAATAATAAAAATAATAACAGTTCTAATATGTTCCCCCCCATCCTAATGAATCTTCTTTAGCACTACGTGGAATATTTACACCTCACTTGGAGAACGATGGTATAAAGAGATGCTAGGATTAGAACCATTTATATTCATCTGGAAGAAACAATGCTTCCCTTTTTTATTCTTTGATACATTTTAAATTTATAAATTTTAAATTTGACAAATTTTCCTACAAATTTTCAAATGTTATTTTTCTCAGTTTTTCATATTTTCACACTATTTTATTTTGTATAAACTTAATGCATTTTCAAAAATCCTTTAAGAATTTTGAACTTAAAGATTAAACTATCTTGAAAATTTTGTTTTGCCATAGGAAATAATAAAAATAATAAGATTATGAGCGTTGTTTCCAAATTACAGGCATACCTTGTATATATTTCAGGTTCAGTTCCAGACCACCACAGTAAAACGAATATCACAATAAAGGGAGACAAATACATTTTGTTGGCTTCTTAGTGCATTTAAAAGTGACATTTACACTATACTGTAGTCTATTAAGTGTGCAATAGCATTATATCTTAAAAACAGTATATATACATTAATTAAAAATATTTTATTGCTTAAAAATGCTAACTACCATCTGAGCTTTGGGTGAGTTGTAATCTCTTTGCTGGTGGAGGGTCTTGCCTCAGTGTTGATGGCTGCTGACTAATCAGCTCATGGTTGCTGAAGGTTGGGATGGCTGTGGCAATTTCCTAAAATAAGACAACAATGGGGCACCTGGGTGACTCAGTCAGTTAAGCATCCGACTTTGGCTCAGGTCATGATCTCACAGTTCGTGGGTTCAAGCCCCGCGTCGGGCTCTGGGCTGACAGCTCAGAGCCTGGACCCTGCTTCGGATTCTGTGTCTCCCTCTCTCTCTGCCCCTCCCCCACTCGTGCTCTGTCTCTCTCTGCCTCTGAAAAATAAAGACATAATAATAATAAAAAATTTTTAAATAAGACAACAATGAAGTTTGCTGCATAAATGACTCTTCCTTTCAGAAAAAATTTCTCTGTAGCATGCAATGCTGTTTGATAGCATTTTACCTACAGTAGAATTTCTTTCAAAATTGAGCTCAATCTTCTCAAACTCTGCCACTGCTTTGCCAACTAAGTTTATATATTCTAAATTCTTTGTTGTCACTGAAACAATTTCCATATTTTCTTCACCAGAAATAGATTCCATCTCAAGAAACTACTTTCTTTGCTCATCCTTAAGAAGCAGCTCATCTGTTAAAGTGTCATCATAAGATTGCAGTAACTCAGGCACATCTTCAGGCTCCACTTCTGATTCTAGATCTCTTACTATTTCTACCACATATTCAGTTACTTCCTCCAGTGAAGTAACTTTGAGCCCTTCAAAATCATCCATGAGAAATGGAATTAACTTCTTCCAAACTCCAGTTCATGTTGATATTTTGACTTCTTCCCACAAATCATGAACTTTCTTAATGGCATGTAGAATGGCGAATCTTTCCTAGAAGGCTTTCACTTTACTTTTCCAAAACCCATCAGAGGAGTCACTATCTATGGCAGCTATAGCCTTATAAAATATATTTCTTCAATAAGAAGACTTGAGCATTTAAATAATTTCTTGATCTATAGGCTAGAGAATGGATATTGTATTAGCATCCATGAAAACAACATGAATCGCATTATACATCTTCATCAGAGATCTTGGGTGACCAAGTACATTGTCAATGAGCAGTAATATTTTGAGAGAAATCTTTTTTTCTGAGCAGTAGGTCTCAACAGTGGGCTTAAAATATTCAGCAAACCATATTGTAAACAGAAGTGCTACCATCTAGGCTTTGCTGTTCCATTTACAAAGCACAAGAAGAGAAGATTTAGCATAATTCATAAAGGTCTCAGGATTGTTGGAATGGTAAATGAGCACTGTATTCAACTTAAAGTCACCAGCTGCATGAAAGTCTTAAATGGCATCTTCTTCCAATGGAAGGCTGCTTTGTCTACATTGAAAATCTGTTGTTTAGTGTAGCCAGCTTCATTAATGATCTTAGCTAAATCTTGGATAACTTGCTGAAGCTCCTATATTAGCACTTGATGCTTCACCTTGCACTTTATGTTATGGAGCCAACCTCTGCTAGCTTCCAACTTTTTTTCTGCAGTTTCGTCACCTCTCTCAGCCTTCATAGAGGTGAAGAGAGTTAGGGCCTTGCTCTGGATTATGTGTTGGCTTAAGGGAATGTTGTGACTGATCTGATCTATTCAGACCATTGAAACTTCCTCCATATGAGCCATAAGCCTGTTTCAGTTTCTTATTGTTCATGTGTTCACCGGAATAGTATTTTTATTTTCCTTCAAGAGCTTTTCCTTTGCATTCACAAGTTGGCTAACTTAGAGGGCAAGGTTATTAACTGATCTAATTTCAATATTGTTGTGTCTCAGGGAATGGGGAGGTCCAAAGAGAGGGAAAGATATGGGAAAATGGCCAGAACATATACAACCTTTATCAATTAAGGTGGCCAGCATATATGGGTGAGGTTTATGGCATCCTAAAACAATAACAATAGTAACATCAAAGATCACTGGTCACATATTATCATAATTAACATAATAATAATGAAAAGCTTTTAAATTTTAAAACTGTGAGAGTTACCAAAATATGACATAGAGACACAAAGTGAGGAAACACTGTTGGAAAATGATGATGATAGACTTGCTCAACATGGTGTTCCCACAAACATTCAATTTATAAATAACTCAGTATCTATAAAGCACAATAAAACAAGATATGCCTGTAATATAGTTCTCTCATATTCAAGGATCAAATTAAAATCAATTTACTTTACAGATTAGAAAATGCATTTTTTCTTAAAATATACCTATCATATTAAGATCAGAGTTCTTTTTAAGAGAAAAGAAAAAAGAGAGATACTTCCTGCCCTTAATCATAAAATTTTGTAAACCTTAGACTCTATCACCATTAGATATTTGGCCACAATTTCCTAGAAGTACTTGATCTTTTTCTGTCAAGTAATTTACCCCTGCCAAGAATGTGTAATTTTTCAGATCAATAATAAAACTCTCAAGTAAAATGCCTTCTGGGGTGCTTTGTTTCTTTGAGAAATTGATAAGAGCTAATTTCCATTCAAAATATCAGGGCATCTGGGTGGCTAGTCACTTAAGTGTCCAACTTCAGCTCAGGTCATGACCTTATGGCTCATGAGTTCGAGCCCCACGTCAGACTCTGTGCTGACAGCTCAGAGCCTGGAGCCTGCTTTGGATTCTACACCTCCCACACTCAATCTCTCTCTCTCAAAAATAAATTAAAAAATATATATAACCAGCACAGTAATAGAAATTAAATATACATTGAACTATAAATAATTTTAAAATATGTGCCCTTTTACTTTCCCTTTATTTGTTGACTTTTAGAGAATGCTGATGTATTGTTTATTCATTTCACCCTGTGTATTTTACACACGTAATGTGTATAGAAATGATTATATGAAACCTGTGTGATGATTATAGAAAACCATATTAGTCTCTTCCAATAATTTTCCAATTAAATTGAGGCCAAAGAGTGGTTGATTAAGACTGTGGGATTTGCTGTTATGACATCTGGATTTGAATGCTGGCCCTGTCAGTTAAGTTCAAATTACTTCTCTGTTAGTTTCCTCACTCATAAAATACAGATGCTAACAATTATGGCATTACATTTCTAAATATATTTTTGGACTATATACATATTTATAGTTGACCCTCAAACAATGCAGGGGTTAGGGTCACTGACCTCCTATACAATCAAAAATCCAAACTTTTGACTCCCCAAAACTTTACATTAATAGCCTATTGTCTACCAGAAGACTTACTGATAACATAATTAGCATATTTTGTATGTTACATATATTATATACTATATTTCTACAATAAAGTAAACTAGAGAAAAGAAAATCATAAGGAACAGAAAACACATTTACAATGCTATACTGTATTTAATGCAAAAAATCTGCATATAAGTGGAGCCATGCAGTTCAAACCCTTGTTGTTTAAGGGTCAACCCCACTCTAACGTCTTATGTATATTCCTGAAAGACTTCTTTCAGGACAAAAAAATAGTTACATTAAAAAAAAAGACGGCCTATGGAGAAAAAGGATCAGGGACATTCTTCAAAATTTATACAATTTAATAAAAAGAGCACTATCAAATCTTGCAATCAGTCCTGGGAGAGAGACTTTGGACTACGAAAGCAGGCTGCTCAACATGACTGAGGCAGCCTCAACACATATTAAAAATGCACCAACTTCCCAGTAATAGAGTTATCATTCCCTCATTTGCCAATCTCATGCCAGCTAGCACCTACAGGTACTTCGGTATAGAGTATCATATCTTTAGCTGTTGGGATACTGAGGAACTCTAAATGTTCCCACGGAAAAGGATAAAACTTTCCAAGAGAAGAAAGGAAACTATCTGTGTTTCAACTAATTAGGAAGCATATCAGTGTTATAAAAGGTAGGATAGGGGCGCCTGGGTGGCTCAGTCGGTTGGGCAGCCGACTTCAGCTCAGGTCATGATCTCGCAGTCCATGAGTTCGAGCCCCGCGTCGGGCTCTGTGCTGACAGCACAGAGCCCGGAGCCTGTTTCAGATTCTGTGTCTCCCTCTCTCTCTCTCTCTGACCCTCCCCTGTTCATGCTCTGTCTCTCTCTGTCTCAAAAATAAATAAACGTTAAAAAAATTATAAAAAAAAAAGGTAGGACAGTCATTTCTGCACACACCTGCTGACTCCCAACTGTATAGGCAGCTATATAGCAGCCTGCTACTAAACACTTATTTGTACAAGTTGTGTGAGGGAAGTACCTATGGAACATCATTAATATCATTCCAAATTAATCACAGTAGGAGAATTTTCATATCCATGACCAAATCTATTTTATGTGAATGTAGATTACGTACTGAGATCCCACATGTGTGTGTTCATATGTATATATGTATGTATGTATGTGTGTGTGTGTATATATATATATATAATTTAAATTCAAGTATGTATGCGTATATATATATATATATATATATGCATATATGTGTATATATATACAGTATAGTATATATACAGTATAGTATTGGTTTCAGGACTAGACCCCAGTGATTCATGACTTACATATAACACCCAGTGCTCATCCCAACAAGTGCTCCCAATGTCCATCACCATTAGCCCATCCCCCTTCCTATCTCCCCTTTAGCAACCCCCAGTTTGTTCTCTGCATTTAAGAGTCTCTTACAGTTTGCTCCTTCTCTGATTTTATATTTTCTTTCCCTTCCCCTATGTTCATCTGTTTGGTTTCTTAAATTCCACATATGAGTGAAGTCATGTGATATTTGTCTTTCTCTACCTAATTTATTTCACTTAGAATACACTCGACTTCCATCCACATTGTTACAAATAGAAAGATTTCATTTATTCTTGAGAGATAGAGACAGCGTGAGCAGGAGAGGGACAGAGATAGAGGGAGACACAGATTCTGAAGCAGGCTCCGGGCGTTGAGCTGTCAGCAAAGAGCCTGATGGGGAGCTTGAACCCACGAACCTCGAGATCAGACCTGAGCTGAAGTTGGATGCTTAACTGACTGAGCCACCTAGGAGCCATAAGATTTCATTCTTTTTGATAGCCAAGTAATATTCCATTATATATATACACCACATCTTCTTTATCCATTCATCATCTGATGAACATTTGGGCTCATTCCATAATTTGGCTATTGTTGATAGTGCTGCTATAAACATTGGGGTGCATGTGTCCCTTCAAATTAGCATTTTTTTATCCTTTGGATAAACAGTCTGCAGTACAATTGTTGAGTTGTAGGGTAATTCTATTTGTAATTTTTTGAGAAACCTCCATACTGTTTTCCAGAGTGACCGCACCAGTTTGCATTCCCATGAACTTGCAAAAGTGTTCCCTTTTCTCCACAACCTCACCAGCATCTGTTGTTTCCTAAGTTGTTAATTATTCTAAATTTTTGTTCAACTATATTGCTTATATTTGTTTTGAACAAGTCTCTGGCTGTGATTTCTTCTTGACCTTTCTTTTGGGGAAAATTCCTCCTTTTTATTATTTTGGCTAAGTTTTTGTCTTTTGCATATTTTAAAAGCTTGCTATGTGACTTGCACCTGAGAGTACTTTTAGGGGTCATACATTGTCCAGGGCCTGGCACTCCAGGAGGTGTTTCTGGTCTATGCCATGTGCACTCTGCTGTTGCATTTAGGATGCTCTTACCCACTTGTCAGTCCTCTGCAGAGCTCCTCCTTGCTTGCAGTGGTAGAGTGCTTGGACTTTTAACTAGGTGTGCTTTGATTTGTTTGTTGAAGTAACCCTGGAAAACAAAGCGGTGGAGGACAGGGGGAGCCTAATAAAAAGAGAAAAGGAAAGGGAACACACACACTCACACACCACATACACACACACACACACACACACACACACACAGAAAGAGAAAGAGAGAGAGAGAGAGAGAGAGAGAGAACCAAAAAACTGTAAGGCTGATTCCAAGGAAAAAGAAAAGAAAGAAAACAAAAAGCAGAAGAGAAAAGAAGGAAAAAGAATTTAAAAAGCCTGGTCCAAGAAACAAAAGATGAAATGACAAAAAACAAATCAGAAACTATATGCCTGATTACAAAAGAAAAAAAGGAGGGAAAAAAAGAAAATGGGAGGAGTTGTCTGTTAGTGTCTAGGAGGTGGTGGCTGTGATGCTCTGGAGATGCTGCTTTCGAGAAGAGGCCAGCTGCATTGGCTCAGTCAGTCTTGCCCCTGTAAAGAAGTGGTTGCCAGGCACAGAAGAGCAGGGTTTGGTGTAAGTGGGTCCCGCCTCTAATGGGGATTGCAGTGCTGCTCTCTGAAGTCCTGCGGGGGGGGGGGGGGGGGGGGGGGGCAAGGGGGGCTGGCGGGAAATGGCACCACCCCAGTCTTTCAACCTCAGTCCAGGGAATCTCAATCCCCACTGCTCAGGCAGCCCTCACAGAATAGCGATGGCAGTCAGCTCGTCCTGCTCCACAACTATCCTGCGCCTTCTCCCTGGTGGATTGGCTGGATTCAAAACTCAAAGTCTTAAAGGACTCAGCACGGATCCATTCCCCTCCTCTGGAGTAGAGCCTCTCCACCCAGCTGACTAAAGGCCTTTGGCTGGCATCTGCAGGGTCTTTTGTCCTTGGGGGGCGGGGGGGGGGGGCAATAAACTCTCTTCCAAAAGTACCCCAAGAAGGGGACTGCTCTCTCCCAGTGCACCCGAGATGTAGACACCATGCTATGCACTCCGGAGCCAGCTCTCTTCTCCCCAGGAATTCGTACCACGGCTCCTCTCCAGAGAAAGTCTCAAATTGCCAAAATCTCAGAGTTTGAGCTCCAAAAGCTGTTGAAACAAGAACTGGGAAAGTTGAGCACTTCCAAAACCTCAAAGTTTGAGCTCCAAAAGCTGTTTGCAAAAAAGAACCGGGACACTCAGTACTTCTTGCTCCACAGTCCAGGGTCCGGTGACGTTTCCTCTTGTGCTAACTCTATGCCACACTCCTTCAACTCCTCTCTCTTTCTCTCCCTTTTGTCTCTCCACAGAAAGTGTTCCCTCCCCTCCATGGCTCCACTGTTTTCTCTCCCCCAATTCAGATCCATGTACCTGGCATCCGCCAAGCTGTCTCCTTCCAACTGTGGAGATCCTTCTGCTGCTCTGCAGATCTACTTCCTGGATGTTCCAAGTAATTTGATGTCAATACAGCTGTGTTTGAGGGACAAGGAAAGCCCATGGTCCCCCTATTCTCAGCCATCTTAACTCCTCCCCTATATGTATATTTTTAAAACTATTGTTAATGGCCTCATCTTTCTTTTTTATTTTTTAATATATTAAATGTACATAATATATTAGTGCAATAATGCAATATATATATATATATATATATATATATAATTTGTTCATAAATACCCAAATATAGATTAAGCCATATAAAGTGCTGATCTTATTATAGACTATGTTTTTAGAAATCTTCTTAGACCACTAAGAACATTTTGGAATAAATGCATATTCAGAAAATTTTGTGCATTATTATGAGCAAATTTTACCTATTTTCTCTTTGATAAACTTCCATTCTTGTGGAGTTTACGCAGTGATAATATTTGAAATTAAAAATTATACCAACCAAAATGAAACATATGTAAATAAAGATATCAGCACTTCTGTACGCACTAATTTCTGGTTCCTCCTTTAAATGATAGTAAGTGAATGTGTAGCACAGAAATTATATACCAATCATGGAATCCTGTAATTGCACTGATTAACTTTGATTTAATTACCAGATAGGAGTTCTCTAAGGAGCTCTTATTCTGAGAACTAAAAAAAAGCTGAATTATCCAGCTACTCCCACGCACACACATACTTAGCAGTTTTTAATTTAGAGTAATAGACACTTTAATGAGTTTTGAAAGATGAATTTTTCTTTTAATTATGTCACCTGTATCTCTTAAATCAACATAGGCAATGCCAGTATTTTTAGATAACCAACAGATGTCTTACCTACCACCCCAATACTTACTTGAGTAAAACCTTTCTCCTTTTTTACAAAAAAGTAAACAAATCTTAATGTTGCTATAATTCTTTTAATGAATTTGTATGAATATATTTTTGTTTCTTTGGAAATAATCTCCAAATTAATTTAGAGTATAAATGCAGGTAGCAAAGTTATCATCACTATATACTTCTATGGAATTATATCACACATGCATTTAATTTTCTAAAATTCCAATAAATATACTTGGGAAATAAGGAAGGAAAAAGATAGGAAGAAAAAAGGAAGAAGAGAAATAATTTACGTTTTCAGCTAATACACTTTCCATTTTCTTGATTTAGCATAGTCCCAGTGAGAAGAGGAGATAGGAGAAATGTATCTTCAATTCAGTCATTCTTCATTCCCATCTCTCTTTGTGTAAAAATTCCATGCAAACAAGTATGATACTAGTGTTTAAAATGTACCCTGTACACCATCTGGACTCTGAATACAATGTAATAATTTATCTTGTGCTCAACTGAAGAAGCAGCAACAGATTCCAGTTTGAAGACTAGCTATTTGGTTCCTTAGGAAATATGGTGTGTACATATATCATATTTTATAGATGATATAGAGAATTCTTTATGGCAACTTTGGTAACGTGATTTTCTCTTGCACACAAAATGTAGTACTCTTCATGTAATCTGTGACTATGTTATGCGCGCATATGTTTAGAAACATTGGGAGTGAGTATATAAATCACCTCAAAGTCATCACTGTGGTTCATACCCAACTCTGGTACACTGCTCCGGTCTTCAAATGATAGTCACTCCAGTCCACCTTTGTTGGCTGGGTTTCAGTTCCAAAGAGATTATCTCTTTGCTTGCTTGCTTGTTGGTCAGTTTGCTGGAGTATTTTTTTGTCATCAGTGCTATAATATCTGAGTCTTGGCATGTTTGAAAATGTCTTTCTGGGGCGCCTGGGTGGCGCAGTTGGTTAAGCTTCCGACTTCAGCCAGGTCACGATCTCAAGGTCCGTGAGTTCAAGCCCCGCCTCAGGCTCTGGGCTGATGGCTCGGAGTCTGGAGCCTGTTTCCAATTCTGTGTCTCCCTCTCTCTCTGCCCCTCCCCCGTTCATGCTCTGTTTCTGTCCCAAAATAAATAAAAAACGTTGAAAAAAAAATTAAAAAAAAAAAGAAAATGTCTTTCTGTCAGCTTTATGTTTGAAAACAGAGTTTCATTAGTGGGATAAGTTTTTTGGAATACATTTTCCTTTCCCTAAGAATTTTTAAGAATTCCTCAATCCTCTTCCAGCAGGTAATGTACAAAATTTCAAGACTATGTTAATTTGTTAATTTATTAAACTTACAGGTGATTTGACTTTTTTGCCTGTTGTGTATATTATTTCTTTATCTAGAAGTCCAGTGGTCTTGTAACTTCCTTTGACTATGTCTTGACTTTATTCTTTTGCATAAATCTTGATTGTGACATGATGAATCCTTCTGAACTATTAGTTCTCTGGTCCTTTTAGGTACTGTTTCCTGTTTTAGGTGAAATTTACATAACATAAAATCCACCATTTTAACCATTTTAAACTGTACGACTCAGTGGCTTTTAGTACATTCACAGTGTTGTGCAATCATCACTTCTACCTAATTTTAGAACATTTAAAACATGCTCTTCTAATGATAGGAGAAAAGCCCACCTTTGATGATAGTAGGATTCGATTTTTGGATATGCCAAAATTATTTTACATTTATGGCTTTTATATTTTTGATGTCATAAATATAGCTCCAATATACATCTTTGTACATACATTTTTGTCTGAATTTCTGATTACTTCCTTAGATCAAATCACTAGGAGCGAAATTATTGTACTTGAAGAGTGAGATAGATTCTTTTTTTTAAAATATAATTTATTGTCAAATTGGTTTCCATACAACACCCTATCCTCATCCCAACAAATGTCCTTCTCTCTGCCCATCACCACTTTCCCCTCTCCCCCACCCCACCATCTACCCTTAGATTGTTCTCAATCCTTAAGAGTCTCTTATGGTTTGCCTCCCTCCCTCTCTGTAACTTTTTTTTTCCTCCTTCCCCTCCCCCATGGTCTTCTGTTAAGTTTCTCCAGATCCACATATGACTGAAAACATATGGTATCTGTCTTTCTTTCTCTGCCTGGCTTATTTCACTTAACATAATACCCTCCAGTTCCAACCACATTGCTGCAAATGGCCAGATTTCATTCTTTCTCATTGCCAAGTACTACTTAAGATTCTTGATATATATTACTTTACATCATACCATTTTCCACTTTCTTAGTAATTCATACACTTCATTGAGGGCCATTGTTTTAAAAATGCTTATTATTTTGAAGCAGGGAGGGATTCATGGTATCTTTACTCATAGTCTCTTTACTCATTGCTTCCCACCCAGTGCTTGATTTGCAAATCTATACACAACAGTGGAGCTGTTAGTCTTCAATTTAAAACATTCCTTAAATATGACCTTCAATATTGTGTCCCCCCTCCCTCAAATATATTCAAGTCTTAACTCCTAGTACTTGTGAATATGACCTTATTTGGAAATAAAGTGCAGATATAATCAAGTTAAGATGAGGTATGTTGGTTTGATATACTGACCTTATATAAACCCTATATAATGAGTTTGATCTACTGATCTCATTATTAGAAGAGGTTAATTTGGACAAAGAAAAGGTGATGTAAAGATACACAGGGAACATCATGTGATGACAGAGACAGAATTGGAGTGTTGCATCTACAAGCCCAGGAACACCAAAGATTGCCAGCAACTAAAAGAAACTAGGAAGGAGGCATGGAATAGATTCTCCTTCAGAGTCTCCAAAAAGAACCAACCTTGCCCATATCCTGACTTCAGGCTTCTAGACCCCCAAACTGTGAGAGAATAAATTCCTGTTGTTTTAATCCACTTAGTTTGTGGTAATTTATTATGACAGCCCTAGGAAACTAATATAAATGTCAAATGCTAATACTACAGAGAGGTCAAGGAAGTTAAGGGCAGAAAGTGACAGTTTGGTTTAACGTGCAGGTAATTGATAGGACAGTGCATTGACAGAAGAGTATTAAGATTTAATACTTAAGAATATTATTGTGAGTGAGGAAGTGAAAATATTGAGTTTAGATATTTTGGTAAAGAAGGTCATGTGGGAATAGAAGAAGAGAGAGAAAAGTAGTAACTAACAGGAAATTGGTCAGAAAAGGGCTATTTTAACGTAGATTCTTACATATGTTTCAACCCTAAAGGGAAAAAAAAAGAGGGAAAGAGATGTGGAAAGAACAGGTAGCACAGATGAAAGAATGGGTCTTAGAAGATAAACCACTTTCACCAAAATGATAACAAATGATGAAAAGATGGTTGAAATGCATGGAAATGTGAAATTCTTGACTGATGTTCTTAATTTTTTTCAGATAAAGTGGAGACAACGTGCTGAGCAGAATAAGGATGATGGAGAAAGAACACTGAAGGTAAGTTGGGATTCGGGAAGATAGGAACTGATCACAGACAAACCCACATGAAAGGGTATCTAGTAGAGAGCAAGAATTTTCAAGTAGCACCTGTCTACACAATTGAGTGGAGTTGTATTGATTGTTGATTATTCATTGATTACCAGCAATACTCAGTAAACTGATTGTAAGAGCCCACAACTCAGAGAGTGAAAATAACCCAATGTAATTGTAAAGCAGCTATGATGAAATAACAAAGAAAAAATTGCAAAGCAGGAGTCAAAGTGTGGACTATCAGATCTGAAATTCATAAGAAAAAAGAGATCTCAACACAGTGGGAACGCTGAACATACTGAAACCAAAAGCATGAGAGAACTGTCAAAGAGAAGGTTGATGTCAGAGAAATCTGAAATTCTGACCAGCTCCTCTTTCTGAAAATAACTTCTCCACCGGCCAGCACTAATACCTGAAATTCCACCTTATCGTGCTTGTTTTTAAGAGGACTGTTAAAATAAAAATACAAGTATGAAATATGCCATACTGTTTCCTTAAGTTGTAAGAGTAAAAAAGGAGAAAAGAGAGGGAATAAGCAGGTCATCAGTTTCCATTCTATTATTATAAGTTGTTAGCAAAGTACTAGGGCACATTACCAATATGTCTTCTAAGCAAAAATATGGAGAACAAATAAAATTTGAAAGAAATGTAATCTATTAGCATAATAAAATAGGTAAATATTTCTTTGTCATTAGGAATAAATAACATTCACATAAAAGATCATACTTTGTATTAACATTTATGCAGGCAAATCAAGATTTAATCACTATTATGTAAAATCTATTAACATCTCCCATGATACCATGCTTGGCTTATTTCCTAGCATCCTCATGCATTTGCATAGGTTTTAAATGTGCTCAAACACACTCCTGAGGTTTTTGGGGTTTTTTTGTTTTGTTTTTTTTTTTTTTTTTGCTTACTATATTAATCTCTTTTTATTCTTTTGGAAATCTCTTCTAGGGTTAACTACTTCTGTTTGTTGATGATGAAATGTATAAGGAATCCACTTCAGAGGTTCACAAAGCTATGAGCACGGTCTTTCCCTCTACTTGAACTCAGAATTAAGACTTATGGTTCTTGGTTTGTTTTTTGGTTTTGTTTTTTAATATTCCAGCCCCAGAAGTAGTTTCCACTTCTTCAGGCAGTCTTATGCTTTCTAGCAGTAGTCTACAACCAGGCTCTAGCTTCTCCAGGACACTACACAGAATGGATTTAAATATGTAGTAAACTAAAAGCCTTTCTCTCAAATTGGTTTAAATGCATTTTTTTAGACAACCCACACGAAATTTTTTTTCTTAAAAACAATGCCTCCATTCCAAATAAATCAAGGTCAAAATAACTGAAGAGCTACAGATGACATCAGTCTCATTCATCTAAGTTCTAGTGTTGTGTGGAGGAAGAGAATTAGCCAGTTATGACAATGGGTGATACATCCAAAGTAACAGCCAAATTCATTAACATTTTTCCATTTCTAAACCATCCTTAAAGAAGATCACATATGGGGTCACACCATCTTTGTGGTAGTCCAGCAGGGCAACCATGCCATCTGGATCCATGTTTTCATCAATAAGGAATTGGTAGCTTTTGAAATTAGCTAGGATATGCTTGACCTGTTCTGCAGCCCCTGTCATAAAAGATTTTACTTTTTCTGGCTTCCGTTGTTAAAGTGTGCCTTTGATTGATTTCATATAATCTTTGATAAACTTCTTGTAGGCTTCTTTTGTGAAGCTGGATTCCTACAAGTGATAGTTCATGGTGATATCAACACCAGTGATTACTGTACTTCCAGTACCTTCACCCTTAGGGCCTTGCAGTGGATGCACTTCCACCAGTAAGTGAGTCATCCATGTTATTCACTGTCCTCCTGACCATCTTCCCCTCCACCTCCAGACACAGTGGGTCCGCAATCTCCTGAATCTTGTAGATGTCAGAGAACATCTCATTGTGACTGATGAAGTCCTGGTGGATGATCATAGACGGTAGCTGGAGAGGAGCCATCGTGGTGTTAGTTCAGCAGGCACCTAGAGGTCTGAACTAGCATGATGTAGCCTGAGCAGCACGGGGGAGGAGGGGAAAAGGGACAGAAAAGCCACACTCCCAAGTTTTGAATGTAAGAGTATAGGATCTTAAGAGATGCCTTCTGCTATGTTAACACTTCCTCTGCCCCTTCTCCTTCCCTCAGGAGTCCAAGACTAAAACTTCTGGCTTTCTTATAGTAAGAGAAAAAGGAATACCAGCAGACTGTATTCAGGTAGGGGCAGGATTCAGATTCTGGAGCTATAATGAGCAGATTATTCAACAAATTGTCTTAGGAAGAAGGCTAAGAAATGTTCCTTAGCCATTATCTTCTAAGCCTTCCCACTTTTCAAGGCATACTCTTCTGATAAGTCTGTTATTTGGCATTTCATTTCATCCTCACAAAGAAATTTTTATTACCTGAAGTGTAGGTGACATACAATGTGTACAACATAGTGATTCAACAACTCTATATATTATGTTATGCTCACCACAGGTGTGGCTACCATCTGTCACCATATTACACTCTTACAATACCACTGATTATATTCTCAAAGCTGTACCTTTCATCCCTGCATGGCTTACTCATTCCATAACTGGAAGCCTGTGTCTCTCACTACCATTCATCCATTTTGCCCATCCTCCCCTTTCCCCACTGGCAACCAACAATTTGTTCTCTATATTTATGGGTCTGCTCTTGCTTTTTTGTTGTTTTATTTTGTTTTTTAGATTCCATGTTTAAGTGAAATCATATGGTAGTTGTCTTTCTCTGACTCATTTCACCTGTCATAATACACTCTAGGGCCATCCATGTTGTCACAAATAGCAAGATATCATTTTTTTATGGCTGAGTAATAGTCCATTGTGTGTATATACCACATCTCCTTTATCCGTTCTTCTATCTATGGACACTTAGGTTGCTTCCATATCTTGACTATTGTAAATGATGCTACAGTAAACAGAGGGGTACAAATATCTTTTCCTCACAAAGAAATTCTTTAAGAGAAGTTGACAGAATACAGAATTCAATGAACACATCCCCTTGTTCAGTTGCACACTCCCATTTTTCTCTATACCTTCCTATTCCACTATTCATAATACTTGCTCTAATGTTAAAAATACTGTTGGACTACAAGCTCAGTGAAGATAGGGTTCATATCTGGCTTATATCTTTAGTTTTACCTGCTACATTCCTAGTACTTGGCACAGCTCTTGGAAGGAAATATACTCAATAACGATGAGGGGAATGACTGAAGCAATGAATGAACAATAAGTCCTCTATGGGGAAACAGATAGATTCTATAGAAGGTAGCTCTAAAAGGAAAGCCATGTCCTGGATTCCTCTCTTCCTCTGAAAGAACTCATTAAACCCCTTTTATTGTTAAGTACTTCTAATTCCATCATTATCACTTTTTTTTTCATATCATTTCCACTCATGGCAAAGTCCAATAAAGGCAAAATCACAGACATGATAAGTAAAGCAACAGAGTAAACTGAATGGATTTCTACACAAGTAGGCAATTTTACAACTTTAAATATTTGATCAAAATATGCATAATTATTACCAAGTCACCACATGACTCATTTGCTGAATGGTGCATGTCATACAAAAAAAAATTTTTTTTAATTCTTCCTTGATTTCATTAGAGAAGAAAGAAGTTTTCATTTGTAACTCAAGTAATTTCTAAATGGTGAATTGGCAGAAAGAAATAATCTGCCTTTCAAAAGAAAATGGTTTAGTTTAGAATTAGTAAGCAGGACATGTGGAATCTCTATCAAATTCACTTATGATTTGTCACATATTTTCATAGGCCTCACTGAGAAGAAATAGTAAATAATAACTTGATAATTATCATTTTCAGCAGGCATTTATTTTGAAGCAGAGTTGTATAATATATTTATTATCAGGTTGCTTCAAACTTATTTCTATATAGTACCTTGTTTATCCTAAAAATTACAATAAGGAAAACAGTATCATTACCAATCATCCTAAGCCTATTTGTACAGTAGTCACTGCAGTGGGGTGCCTGGGTGGCTCAGTCTGTTAGGTTTCCAACTTCGGCTCCTGTCATGATCTCTCAGTTCATGGGTTCGAGCCCTGCATTTGGCTCTGTGCTGACAGCTTGGAGCCTGCTTCAGATTCTGTGTCTCCCTCTCTTTCTGCCCCTCCCCCACTCACACTCTGTCTCTCTCTTAAAAAATAAACATCAAAAAATTAAAAAAGAACAATGATCACTGCGGTTTTTGAAAAATATGTTCTAACACCAGGAAACTAAAGAATACAGAATGTTCACAAATCACACACTACATTTTCTTGAAGCAAGTAAAACTTGCTATGCTAGTCTATCTTACTTGAAAACGTTTAGATAAAATGAGCAATGATAACAACAGCAAAGGGTGCTAACATTTATTAAGGTCTCCCTCTTGCCTCCTGTTGTTGAAACTACTTGCTCCATATAATTATAACTATGTAAATTTGATTTTTTTAATATTCATTTTCAAATGAGAAAACTGAATTTCAAAGAGTTCAATGTTTTGGGGGAGTTGCTAATATGTTTAGCCCTAATTCCCTTTATTCCTGACCCCAAGAAAATAATAAAGAAGAGTTTCTGCTCTGGAACATACTAATAAATTGCCTGTAACATCCATCTAAGCACAGACTACTTCCTCTTGCTTGTACCCTACAGAGCCCTGTTGCTCACATGTTGCCAGCCAAAGCTCAGAAGTCAGGCCCTCTGGTTTGCACAGGACACTAAGGTTACTGTCACACATCCTTATCAATGTGTCCTCACGACAGGCCGGAAAACCAAGGCGCCAAATGTCCAAAGCCGTATAACCAAATGAACATGTTTAAGTTGCTTACAAGATATGTTCACGCCAGGGAAATGAAAAGATGCAAGTCTCCTCATCGTATTTCAAGAAAACCGATGATCTATCCTCGGTGGGTGACGACATTCCAACGGGAGCAGAATCCTCCAGGAGAATCCATAGTCTCTGCCAGGGAGGAAGGCGGAGGAGACTGGTTTCTGGTGACGGAGATTAGAAGAGGAGAAACGGGTAGACTTTGCAAATGGGAGCGAGAGGAAAAGGGATCTGGTACGTGAGAACATAAACACACAAGCAGCAAGTGGGGAGAAATTCCAAGAGCCAGTGACACCTAACAAAATGCGCGTCTAGCTGTGCCCCCAGCTTGCGGCAGGTAATAGCCACACAAGCTCTTTCTGACAAATCTCTCCGCATCGTGCCCTCGCCCTAGAGGTGAATAGTTTAATTGGTTTAGAAACGAGCAGCCCACAATAGATGTCTGAGAACACAGACCTCAGTAAAAATATCTTGAAGTTAAAAGAGGAAAAACAATCTCGTACAGATTTTAATTACAGCTGAGAAAGTGCAGTCTTTCCAGAGCGTCTCACCGCGCCGAGCGCCTGCTGCGCAGCTACCAGTAGCGAATGAATGAAATGCAAAAGGGGCGACGGAGGAGAGGAGTGCAATCGTAGCCCTCGAAGGGGTTCGTCAGCTCCGCGGCCCCCACAACGTCACCAAAGCCGGGACTGTAAGAGACTATAAAGCCCGCTGCAGCGCCTGAACCTCAGTGATCCAGCCAGTGCCCGGGAACTCGCGCAGGGGCGATCCCGGAGTTCCCCGCAGGTGACAGCTCCTAACAACTCGCTTCTCGACTGTCTCATCCTTCCGGCCGGCTAGAGACGCAAACTCCTCGGAAAAAGTGCTTCCCCCGTTACCCATCACCTGCTGGCTCAAAGCATTTCTTAACCATCAAGGGCTGCGGTAGCCTCTCTACCTTGCTTCCAGGCGGCGCTGAGGTCTGCCCACCAGCAAAGGGACCAGGAAGCAGAGAAGACCTTCGGCTGGCGTCCGTGAGTGGGGAGATCGGGGCTGCAGACCAGCCTCGATGGGTTCTCTCTCCGCAGCCGCGAACTGGACCGACCGCGCGAGCACGGCGGGCGCGGATCCCGGGAACCTGAGCGCTGCGCTCGCGGCAGGGGCCGCTCCGGGGGCGACTGAGGCTGAGTGGCTGCACCTGCTAGTCCAAGCTGGCAACCTCTCGGCCTCGTCCTCTGCCCTAGGACTGCCCGCGGCCTCCCCGGTGCCTTCGCAACCCCGGGCCAACCTCACCAACCAGTTCGTGCAGCCGTCCTGGCGCATCGCGCTCTGGTCCCTGGCATACGGCGTGGTTGTGGCGGTGGCGGTGTTCGGGAACCTCATCGTCATCTGGATCATCCTGGCCCACAAACGCATGAGGACCGTTACCAACTACTTCCTCGTGAACCTGGCTTTCTCCGACGCCTCTATGGCCGCCTTCAACACCTTGGTCAACTTCATCTATGCGCTTCACAGCGAGTGGTACTTCGGCGCCAACTATTGTCGCTTCCAGAACTTCTTTCCCATCACAGCGGTGTTCGCCAGCATCTACTCTATGACGGCCATTGCCGTGGACAGGTGAGGAGAGAATAGGGAGGAAGGAGGGAGAAGGGAGAGCGAAAAGCTGGGCAGTGGGACAATGTTACCAATGACAGGGTGACAAGATGGATTTGATAAAAGGAAAGGGACTAGGAAAGAGCTCTTGGAGAAAGAAGTCACGAACACATTGATAATGCCCCAACTGGCTGAACCAGTTTCTGCTTCCATGGCTTCCCCCATTCTCCCTCAACGCCCCCTGATCTCTATTAATGGCATCTGGAGGGACTGAGAAGACCAATGAGAGAGATAGGGAAAGTCTGTCATTCCAAGTAGGACAAACTCAGCTAGAAACACTTAATACGAGCTTTCCCAAATGGCTGCAAACAATTGCTGCAAAACTTACGTTCTCTGTAAAATGTAGTTTTTGGTCTTCCTTCTCTCTGTAAGTCACTATTCTGTCAGAGAAATGGACAATGAGTCACCCTCCATCCTTCCTTCCTCTCTCTGGTCTGCTGGTCCTCATCCCCACCCATCCTATTCTCTATCCTTGCTCCAAAGCCAATAGTGGTTTGGCCTCCCAGTCATGGAACATCCATCAGAGGTAATAATACCTCTCCAAAAGATTGCTGTATGCTATAAGTTTCTACAGGGTCTTGGGTTAGATTTCACTTTTAATAATCTGGGGAGGCTATAAACTGGATACACCCTGTGCCTGGAAGATTACATACAATCTAATGTTTCAGATAATGGGCAACAACAACAACAAAATCCCAAATAATAAATGGTTACAAAACAATACACACCACTTTATACATAGCTATTTAAGGTAATTTTTTAGAATGTTCCCCCATCTACAGTGAGGATTCTGAGATTCTTAAGCAATTAAAAGAAGCTCCAATACTTTTCTGGTATCTAAATTTTTAAAGTTTCGGTTTGTATTTGCTCTCTCCTATTGAACATTATGAACTATGCATACTTGTGTCAAGACAATGGTAAACCCCTACCTATTATTGAAAGCTGTTTATACTCTAATTCAATATTATTCTTAAAAAAATCAGTAACAGTTGATCCCGTCCCTGTTTTGTGATTGGCAGCTTCACGGGGGATGTGTGGGGGTGAAGTGACTTTAACTTCAAGACTCAATGTCCTCAACTTTGAAAAGAAAAGCGAGCTTCTTTCTATATCAACAAAACTGTTTCAAAATAAAATGAGACAATATTCTCACTACATGAAGCCACTACCATGAGAAAAAATAAGACAAAACCAACTCTTTCCGTAAATCCATCCTCTGCATTTACCATTTTGAAACAGTGAGCACAAACTACTTTCACATGCTAGGCTTAGAGGATTAAACTGAAAGAGGAATGGTTAGGTGCCACTAATGAGGATAAATAAGCACAAAATCACATTTTTCAAAAGCCTCTGAAACTGCTAATCTTCCCTTTATCCCTGATCGTCTACATGTATCTCACCCTTTCACTTTTGTGGGGTCAGAAGTGTGTGTAAAGAAGGAACTGAAAAAATCAGCTCCAAGTTGAGGAACAGGGGAAATTGCCTCTGACCTTGCTCTACCAAGATAGAAATGAATGTTCCTTTGGTTTGAGAATCTGCCTTTTTGTTTTGTTTTGGGTTCCTTTCTAATCCATTACTTGTAAGCATGTGACTTTTAATGTGATCAGGAGGGACGTTAGCATATCATGTTATAAAATTCTCCTGAATATTCTTCTTGAGATACTAATAATTCATTATGAAATTTGATGAAAATTTAGTGTGTGTGAAATTGATGTTTCAAGCCTAAGGGGTCAAAAGGGGTATTTTTCCATTTATACAAAGTCTGAAGTGGTCTTGGAATTGCTTTAATTGATAATGTAATGTTATTTCAGTCACTGGCTTGAAATTAATGAATATTTTACTATTCATTACTATTTATTTAGTAGAAACATTATTTAATCACCAAAACAATACAAAATTTATGGAGCATGAAATTTGCAACAAAATTTGAAGCATGCTCAGCTCAGATTCTGAAAATCTTTTAAAAACTGTAATTTATAGTAAGACTTTGGGTAGACCACTGATGAAAAGAAATACAGAAATACAGAAAAACCTCATTAAGAAAATTTTTAGAATAAAATAAGACATATAAGTTATTAGAATTGCCAAAGTTTACCGTTCCACAGAATCTTTTTGCACTAGTGTCTTATCAAACATGAACTGGAAAAGTAGTCCTGTGATATCTGCAATTACTTTATAGATTCAAGTTTACATGCTTGACCTCCTCTGAGATATTTCAGGTGAGTCGTGGCGCCTTTGGTTATGGTTGCGTAGACTCTCCACTTCATATAGAACATAGGTAACAGTATGTACTCACAAAAATCATATTTTCCTGTATAATTAATGCTTTATTGAAATAATCACAAAGGTTATTAGTTCCCTAATTAGTTCTTATTGATAAAGGAATACATCATTTAAACTGCAGTGTGAACACTTGTCTTATTGAATTGTATTTTCTACCCTCATTTAATATAAACTGAATTGTATCCTCCCAGCCTCAATAGAAAACATATTTAACTCACTCTGTCCCTCTGCATAAAATCAAAAGATCTTCTGAGCTTAAAAACTATTTCAGCTTTGACACAGGCACAAATGGATTTTCTTCAGCTGCAGCAAAATGCTTGCAATCTCCTATGAACTTGGAAATTTTAGACCTGATTGTAGATAATCCCTTAATGAACACCTGTATTTCATAAATGGAGAACCTTACGGTAACGGTCACACATTTTGTTGAATAAAAGGCACTGCGTATTTCTTTAAGTGTTTGGTACTCATTCTGCACTGAGAGAATTGCTTGCTTTCTACTTCCACTTTTTTTTTTTTTTTGTATAATATTAGTATCTGTACTAACGATCTGAATGTGAGATCACAGGTTCTGGTCTCATCCTGAGACACATTACCTTCTGCTTTATTCGGAATCTGAGAAACAGTTTTTATTGGCTTAGAAACCATCTTTCAGTTCTACAAAGTTTCCTTTTGCCTGGAAGGCTACTTCAGCATCCCTACACACCCATAATACACACACACGTGCACACACACACACACACATACTGGAATTCTTTGCCAACAAGGTCACCGTTTCTCTTCACCATCCTTCCCAAATTTGCCATTTTGAATTTTAACATTTAAATATAACAATTATCTAAAAGATGCTAAGCTTTCCCAAGATCATACAATAAAGCCGAGATTCAAACCACTGTAATCCACTCAAGGGCCTGTGCTATTCTCAGCCTCTACGCTATTACGGCTCCTAAGGAATTCTGATGATTGAAGGGTTTAATTAGACAAAAATTATTACTTTCATTTAAATTAGAATTCAGTGCTTATTTATAGTACATAAACTATATAACTATATATATATTATATCTCTTACATGTATAATAAACACATCTTATATATATATATATATATATATATATATATATATATATATATAACCTTTGTTTTAATTAAGAATGTAGATATTGGAAATATATAAAAATATTGTCATTTGATTCATTTATGGCATATACTACTTGATATATGGGAATACTAAAAAACAGATAATATTTTCTCCCATTTTCTAAGTGCATTTTTGAGATCAAGTTAGAAGCTCTAGGAAGGTTTATTAATATATAGTAAAGAACAATTTCCAAGCTCATAGGCCAGTATTAATTGGAATATTTAATTAAAGAATTTTTAAAATGACATTCACTGTTTCTTACCTGGAAACCTTAAGGAACTAATTCAGTATGTTTTATTTAATAGTCCAAAAACATTAACAAAATAACAAAAAATACCTTATACTCTTGAAATCCAGGGACACACCAAGTATGGATAATTATTATTTTTTTGAAGTTTTTTAATGTTTATTTATTTTTGAGAGAGACAGAGACAGTGACACAGCATGAGTGTGGAGTGTGGGAGGGGCAGAGAGAGAGAGAGAGACAGACAGACAGAATCTGAAGCAGGCTCCAGGCTCCAAACTGTTAGCACAGAGCCCTATGCGGGGATCAAACTGACCAACAGTGAGATCATGACCTTAGGCAAAGTCAGAAACTTAACCTACTGATCCACCCAGGCACCCCTATACTGCAAATTCTTACAAAATTAGTCATGAGCACATAGTGAAAGCAATAAATATACATTAATCAAATGGGTAAAACATCAGATCATCATAGCATATGTCATCACAAATGCTTTTATATAACTAGCAGAACTCCAGTTGATATTAAGGTTATATTCAACATAATGGGAAAGAATATATTGAAAAAGAATTTGCAGCATATTTAACAGACCTAGTGTAAAAACAAAACCTTTAAAATATATAACACATTCTTACACACTAATAAGAAGATATAGTACTATATGAAAAGAACCAAAGTCATAAACTGAGTTGATAGAAGAAAAATTAAAATGTCTAACAAACATAAATTTATGGGTTGCTTACATTCTGTATCTCCGTTTCTTCACCTGCTATTTGCTCCTCAAGCTACTTAAATCTGATTTCATCTCCCAACACTCTATCTAGAGAGGCTTGTTGTGAAATCCAGGGGGCATTTCAGTCCTCAACTTCCTTGATTTTTCAGTAGTGGCCACCACCTATCATGTGGCTACTGTTTCTTGGCTTCCAATTTCCCTGGTCCCCTCCTTCTTCTTTGGCCTGTCTTCTATGCTTGTATTTCTGATTCTCTGCCTCTATGTAGTGATTAAATATATAGGTTCCTCAATGCTAAATCCTGGACCTGATTTTGTCCTAACTTTATTCTCTCTCCCCAAGTAAACTCATCTAAACCCATGGCTTTATTTTTCACTTTTGAATAAAGAGTTAGCATTTTTTTCTATTATCAAATTGGTTTCCTTTTGGATTATAAAAATGCATAACAATCTATACAGTAGACAAATATAAATGAATGAAAAATTAAGACTGGAGAAAATAAAGAGAGAAAATACAAACAAAATCAGTGTGAAGTTGTAACATGGATAGAGTCCTAACATTTATGAAAGAAAGAGTCCTAATCATTTATGAAAGGTGAACTTGAAATATGTCTGAGACTCTTAATATACATGCAAAAGAATACAATTAGTAATATAGTTTACACTATCTATAAAAATAATACATACACATTCCTTAAGGGCTAAGGGATTTCTAGTATTGAGTTTCAAGAAATTCTTTGTATGGGTAATAAAGAAGACACTGTCCTCAACAACATTGTCACAATGCAAAAGCAGGTTTCCTACAGATGTTTGTTAAGTGTTCCTCTGGGTGAGCTAGAGGCATGTGCCAAAGCAGAATTCAGTGAATGAAGTCTTCAGGGAACCAAATCTCTATTTGAACAGTTTCCAGGTGGCCAGATTTGATGCACTGAAGAAATTATAAGAAAGGATAAATCACATTTCTGCTAGAAGTATTTTCCTCACCTGAACTTTGGATATACCTTGGGAAGCAGATAACTCAAAGTTGTAATACACAGCTAAAACTCTCCAAATCATCTTTATTCCAGCCCCTAATCTCTGATCCTTATATATCCTCTATACCAGTCTTTCATTGCAATGTATTTTGTCACTCATTCATTTTAAGGGGCATATATTCACAGTGCAAAAATTCCAAATATCCAGCTCTCATTTTCATGACATATTTATATATATCTCACATATATGTATGATGTATATACACACACTCTGGTGTACAGTAAATTATACACATGCATAAATATAGATTTCTTTCCTTAAATTACTAAAATAATGTCACATTATTATGTCACTTAAAAATTTTTTTTAATGTTTATTTATTTTTGAGAGAGAGACAGAGCACAAGTGGGGGAGGGTCAGAGACAGAGGGAGACAGAATCTGAAACAGGCTCCAGGCTCCCAGCTGTCAGCACAGAGCCTGATGTGGAGCTAGAACCCACAAGCCATGAGATCATGACCTAAACAGAAGTCAGACACTTAAATGACTGAACCACCCAGGTGCCCAAAATTATTATGTCATTTTTAATTTAACAAACTACTAAACATTTATTGAACAAATTATAAATCTTAGACATTATTTGATATGAGAATTAGAAATTTATCTTACTCTATAATGTTCTTTAATTTTTAATAGATAATACATAAATTTGGTTTAAAACTCAAAAAATAAATGGCTCACAATTGAAAGTCCTGTATCTAAACCTTCTTCAAGCTCTGGTCATGTATATTCAATTATCTACTTGAGATTTCCACCTGGATGTCTGAAAAGCTCCTTAAACTCCACCAAACATGTTATCTTACCCCTAAACATTTTCCTCTTCCACTGTTTCCCATTTCAAGACACAGCACAAGGATCCATTCAGTTGTTCAAATAGCTCCCAAGTCTATTACCTTTTCTCTGTCTCTGTCTCCACTTCCCAAGTCCAAGCTACCATCATGGTCCTATTGTAAAAAAAGAATGATGCTTTCAAAATATATCTAAGAACATGATTCTTCACCCCTGCTTAAAACTCCTACCATGTTTTCCCACTGCTCATGTGAGAAAAAAAATATTCTTAAGCCAGACAATAATGACTGATTTCTTGACCTGTCCAATTTGATCTCATACTATAACTCAACTGCCTAAGCTCTGTTCCAGCCACTCCTATCCTCTTTCAAGTCCCTGAATGTATGATGCTATATTTTTGCCACAAAATCTTTGAACACAGTACACCATTTCAAATTCCCCTCTGACAATTCTTCATAAGTTAAGTGTACTCTTCTATTTATTCTTATAAAGTGTACTCTTCTATTCTACTTATCTATTAGATAAGAGCTCAAATGTCACTTTCACAGGGGAACCTTCTATGAGCCTTCTAATTTAAATAGATGTCCCTTTATCGACTCTCTTAGCATATGCCTGTCATGGCATTTTTCACATATTAAAATTCATATTTATATTTAAGACTATGTGATTAATAATTTCCTCTAATAGATTTGTAAACACCATGAACACAGGTTTCATTCTGATCTGAGTGCTCTTTGTATCCTTATGCCTGTCATACCGGTTTGCACATGATAAGCACACAGTCCAGACTTCTGAATAAATGAATCAGAAGAGTAATTAAACAAATGGAAATTAAAATAATGAGATATAAATCTTTGTCTATTAAAATTATCAGACATTGGCACGTATGTAGTGAAAAGGGCATTTTTACACAAACTTTTAGGCTGAACCTTATGTAACTGCCGCTTTTTATCATTTAAAATGTCAATTACTATTTCATATGGTTTAACCTAGCAGTTGTGTATATTTTGTCAAAATTTTTCAAGAGTTCAATTTGCCAATATATTCAAGGATATTTTTCAAACTAAAATTCAAAGAAATGAAAACATTAAAAATTCCAACAAAAGAAAATGATAGAGTAAATAATGAGGCATCTAAAAATGAAATTCCATGTAGAAATTTATTTTTTTATTTTCTTTTTTTCATTTTTTTATTTTATTTTATTTTTTTTAATATATGAAACTTATTGTCAAATTGGTTTCCATACAACACCCAGTGCTCATCCCAAAAGGTGCCCTCCTCAATAGCCATCATCCACTGTCCCCTCCCTCCCACCCCCCATCAACCCTCAGTTTGTTCTCAGTTTTTAAATCACATTTGAATACAACATAGGTCCTCTCAAGTCTCCAGGTACACATGTATTAATGTGGTAACATTAGCATAAATATCCAAAATTTTTAAAATGTTATAACCTTTCCTTATAAACCCCTTCTTACTAGTCTCCAATGATTTCAGAGTCCCTAGGGAGGTCTGACAAACAGTTCATCAGTAGTCCTCTTTAGCATTTCTATTCCCCCCATCCCACACTAGCGAAAAAAGAAAAGAAAGGAAAATCAGCATCCTTACATTGGTCCAGACCATGACAGTTTCTCTGGATGGGGAAGCCAAGTCCTACTCCAGATTGTTGTTTTGGGCAAATTTCATCTAAATCTGCAAAACTCGTAAGTCACAAACTTTGCCCTCGGCTTGAAATTTTTGTTACGATTATTTGTGTTGAAAGAGACTTTGGAAGAATGATCTTGTCCCTAATCTTTGCTCCATTAACAATTTCTTAATGACTAATATTCTTTCATCTTCTACTTTCAACTTTCTCTCCCTAGGGCTCAACAATAAATTGCATGTCCAGGATGAGGAATTGTCCATACCTCCTCTCCCCCATGCCTCATCACTCTGAACATAAATCATTTTTATTGAGGTATGATCACTGGTACATTAAATAAATTCTGCAAAATATAAAATTGGGGTTGGCAGACCTACCACTTCATTAGACACAGAGTTTGAATCCCATTGAGACTCAGCAGGATCTCTAACACATGAAGAATTTTTAGACTATGGATTAACAGTCTAACATAATTCTATACGTGCAATAAGATTGACTTGCTCTGATTGGTGAGACTTTTGTCAGTAATTTTATTTTGCTTTGTACTTTTCTTTTTTAATGATCTATAACAAAATGCACTTCTTTTACATGAAACAAATAATTAAAGTTCTGGAGATTGATGGTGAAGGCTGCACAACAATATGAATATACTTAATACCTGAGATGTACACTTAAAAACAGAGAAAACAGGGGTGCCTGAGTGGCTTAGTCAGTTAAGCATCTGACTCTTGATTTCAGCTCAGGTCATAATCTCATGGTTGGTGAGTTCAAGCCCCACATAGGGCTTTGCTCTAATAGCATGGAGCCTGCTTGGGATTCTCTCTCCCTCTCTCTCTGCCCCTTCCCAGTTCTCTCTCTCTCTCTCTCTCTCTCTCTCTCTCTCTCCCTCAAAATAAAAAAAAATAAACTTTTAAAAAATTGTTAAAATGGTAATTTTATATTTTGCCACAATACAAGTTTTTTAAATATTAATTAAAATACATATTTTTAAAGAACCAATAGTGACTCTAAGGTATATGCCAAACAGTTTGGACTCCAGAATAGAACAACAACTTGATTAACCTTTGTACAGACATTTTTGTGGTAGATGTGTTATGGCAACATTATTAAACACAGTTTCTAAGCTGAATTCAAATTTATGAAGAAATCTCTGGCAAGACAGTACTATTAACATTATAACAGATTAGTTTATAGGCTGTGAAGTCTTTTTCCCAGGAATTGTATAACAATATCTCAGCTGTGTGGAATAATTTAAAAGCCTGGCTAAAGGTACAAGGATAAATTTAGTTTGGTATGTGACATAGGTTTTTTTTATTTTATTTTTAATTTTTAAAAGTTTACATACAAATTAGTTAGCATATAGTGAAACAATGATTTCAGGAGTAGATTCCTTAATGTCCCTTACCCATTTAGCCCATCCCCGCCTCCCACAAGCCCTCCAGCAACCCTCAGTTTGTTCTCCATATTTATCAGTCTCTTCTGTTTTGTCCCCCTCCCTGTTTTTATATTATTTTTGTTTCCCTTCCCTTATGTTCATCTGTTTTGTCTCTTCAAGTCCTCATATGAGTGAAGTCATATGATTTTTGTCTTTCTCTGACTGACCAATTTTACTTAGCATAATACCCTCCAGTTCCATCCACATAGTTGCAAATGGCAAGATTTCATTCTTTTGATCGCCAAGTAATACTCCATTGTATATATATAACACATTTTCTTTATCCATTCACCCATCGATGGACATTTGGGCTCTTTCCATACTTTGGCTATTGTTGATAGTGCTGCTATAAACATGGAGGTGCATGTGTCCCTTCGAAACAGCACACTTGTAGTCCGGTGGGTGACATAGGTTTTTAAATATTTGCTTAAATCCCTCATTTTGAGCTTTTTTATCATCTATCAGATATCTTTCTTCCCATCTGCTCAAGTATCAAGGTTATTTAAAATTATCTTTTATGCATACCTGTAAAGTAAGGAAAATATGTATATGACTATATCACTAAGCAAGCAAGTGGGCTCAGTGTTCTAGAGCTGGCTAGAGGGAATCAACTGCATGCATTTCTTCCCAACTCAGCATTTAGTGATATTACTTTTGTAGCTTGAAATCATGGTTAGAGTTTACACTTTGAAAATCTGAAGACACTAGAAATCAGAAGTTTTGTTTTCTGTTTGATTTTTTTTCCCCTCAGAACTCTTGTAGTTAAACATTTACCAGCACATAACTCACTATATTTGTAGTTACTCTCTTAACAGATACTTCTCGAGTACCTTCCAACTACTAAACGTAGGTATGGTGCACATTGGAATAAACAAGTTAGATATGGCCCATACCCTAATGAAACACTGAATTAGTATATCTATCTTGAACCCTTCAGCTGTATTTCAGAATTTTAAATCCAACAACCTATTCAACTTCACCATTCAGATGTCTAACAGGCAGCTCAGACTTTACTGAGACTGAGATAGCCCCAGAGTTTACATCCCAACTGAGTTCCTGATATTCCTCCAAACTTACCCCTGCACTCTTCTGAGGTCAAAATCTGAGCCTCAGGCCAAAACTCTTGGAAGTAATCTTGCCTCATCTCTTCTTTCATACTCCATATCCAATCCATCAGCAAATCTAGCACCTTTATTTTCCAAATATATGTAGAATCTAATCACTTCTTAAGATGTCTACTGCTGCCTCCCTAGTCTGAGTGAATTCATGTCTCACCTAACCCACTTTCCTACTCTTGCTCTTGTTCCTCTGGTTTCTTCTAAATGCAACCACCAGAGTGATCCTGTTAATAATGAATCTGATCATTTCCCCTTCAATAAATTCTCCACTGGTTCCCCCGTTCTCTCAGGGTAGAAATCAAAGTTCTTACAGTGGTCTATAAGTAACTAGTCCTTTGTTACTCTCTGATCTTATCTCTTTCACTTACTGCTCCACCATCACTAGTTTTCACTGTTTCAGCAACATACAAGGCATATTTCTACTTCAGGATCTTACACTCTTTTTTTTTAAGTTTATTTTCTTTATTTTTGAGAGAGAGCAAGAGAGAGAATTCCTAGCAGGCTCTGCACTGCTAGTGTAAAAACTGACACGGGGCTCAATCCCACAAAACATGAGATCATGGTTCTCTGCGCTGAAATCAAGAGGGTGACTCTTAACTAACTGAACCACCCAGGTGCCCCCAGGATCTTACATTTTATGTGAAACATGCTTTTTTCAGATAGCCATATTGCCTATTCCCTGTACTGCTTCTGAACCATGACTAAGCTACTTAAAATTGCTTTATTCTTTCTTTTTTGTTTGTTTTTTTTGTTTGTTTTCATTTTTTTATTAAGTTGCTTATTTTAATTCCAGTATATTAACATACACTATTAGTTTCAGGTGGACAATACATTGATTCAACAATTCTTTTTTTTTTGTTTGTTTCTTTATATATATATATATATATATATATATATATATATGAAATTTATTGACCAAGTGGTTTCCATACAACACCCAGTGCTCATCCCAAATGGTGCCCTCCTCAATACCCATCACCCACCCTCCCTTCCCTCCCACCCCCCATCAACCCTCAGTTTGTTCTCAGTTTTTAAGAGTCTCTTATGCTTTGGCTCTCTCCCACTCTAACCTCTTTTTTTTTTTTTTCCTTCCCCTCCCCCATGGATTCCTGTTAAGTTTCTCAGGATCCACATAAGAGTGAAACCATATGGTATCTGTCTTTCTCTGTATGGCTTATTTCACTTAGCATCACACTCTCCAGTTCCATCCACGTTGCTACAAAAGGCCATATTTCATTTTTTCTCATTGCCACGTAATATTCCATTGTGTATATAAACCACAATTTCTTTATCCATTCATCAGTTGATGGACATTTAGGCTCTTTCCATAATTTGGCTATTGTTGAGAGTGCTGCTATGAACATTGGGGTACAAGTGGCCCTATGCATCAGTACTCCTGTATCCCTTGGATAAATTCCTAGCAGTGCTATTGCTGGGTCATAGGGTAGGTCTATTTTTAATTTTCTGAGGAACCTCCACACTGCTTTCCAGAGCGGCTGCACCAATTTGCATTCCCACCAACAGTGCAAGAGGGTTCCCGTTTCTCCACATCCTCGCCAGCATCTATAGTCTCCTGATTTGTTCATTTTGGCCACTCTGACTGGCGTGAGGTGATACCTGAGTGTGGTTTTGATTTGTATTTCCCTGATAAGGAGCGACGCTGAACATCTTTTCATGTGCCTGTTGGCCTTCTGGATGTCTTCTTTAGAGAAGTGTCTATTCATGTTTTCTGCCCATTTCTTCACTGGGTTATTTGTTTTTCGGGTGTGGAGTTTGGTGAGCTCTTTATAGATTTTAGATACTAGCCCTTTGTCCGATATGTCATTTGCAAAAATCTTTTCCCATTCCGTTGGTTGCCTTTTCGTTTTGTTGGTTGTTTCCTTTGCTGTGCAGAAGCTTTTTATCTTCATAAGGTCCCAGTAATTCACTTTTGCTTTTAATTCCCTTGCCTTTGGGGATGTGTCGAGTAAGAGATTGCTACGGCTGAGGTCAGAGAGGTCTTTTCCTGCTTTCTCCTCTAAGGTTTTGATGGTTTCCTGTCTCACATTTAGGTCCTTTATCCATTTTGAGTTTATTTTTGTGAATGGTGTGAGAAAGTGGTCTAGTTTCAACCTTCTGCATGTTGCTGTCCAGTTCTCCCAGCACCATTTGTTAGAGAGGTTGTCTTTTTTCCATTGGATGTTCTTTCCTGCTTTGTCAAAGATGAGTTGGCCATACGTTTGTGGGTCTAGTTCTGGGTTCTCTATTCTATTCCATTGGTCTATGTGTCTGTTTTGGTGCCAATACCATGCTGTCTTGATGATGACAGCTTTGTAGTAGAGGCTAAAGTCTGGGATTGTGATGCCTCCTGCTTTGGTCTTCTTCTTCAAAATTCCTTTGGCTATTCGGGGCCTTTTGTGGTTCCATATGAATTTTAGGATAGCTCGTTCTAGTTTCGAGAAGAATGCTGGTGCGATTTTGATTGGGATTGCATTGAATGTGTAGATAGCTTTGGGTAGTATTGACATTTTGACAATATTTATTTTTCCAATCCATGAGCAGGGAATGTCTTTCCATTTCTTTAAATCTTCTTCAATTTCCTTCATAAGCTTTCTATAGTTTTCAGCATACAGATCCTTTACATCTTTGGTTAGATTTATTCCTAGGTATTTTATGCTTCTTGGTGCAATTGTGAATGGGATCAGTTTCTTTGTCTTTCTGTTGCTTCATTGTTAGTGTATAAGAATGCAACTGATTTCTGTACATTGATTTTGTATCCTGCAACTTTGCTGAATTCCTGTATCAGTTCTAGCAGACTTTTGGTGGAGTCTATCGGATTTTCCATGTATAATATCATGTCATCTGCAAAAAGCGAAAGCTTGACTTCATCTTTGCCAATTTTGATGCCTTTGATTTCCTTTTGTTGTCTGATTGCTGATGCTAGAACTTCAACACTATGTTAAACAACAGGGAATGGACATCCCTGTCGTGTTCCTGATCTCAGGGAAAAAGCTCTCAGTTTTTCCCCGTTGAGGATGATGTTAGCTGTGGGCTTTTCATAAATGGCTTTTATGATCTTTAAGTATGTTCCTTCTATCCCGACTTTCTCAAGGGTTTTTATTAAGAAAGGGTGCTGGATTTTGTCGAAGGCCTTTTCTGCATCGATTGACAGGATCTTATGGTTCTTCTCTTTTTTTGTGTTAATGTGATGTATCACGTTGATTGATTTGCGAATGTTGAACCAGCCCTGCATCCCAGGAATGAATCCCACTTGATCATGGTGAATAATTCTTTTTATATGCCGTTGAATTCGATTTGCTAGTATCTTATTGAGAATTTTTGCATCCATATTCATCAGGGATATTGGCCTGTAGTTCTCTTTTTTTACTGGGTCTCTGTCTGGTTTAGGAATCAAAGTAATACTGGCTTCATAGAATGAGTCTGGAAGTTTTCCTTCCCTTTCTATTTTTTGGAATAGCTTGAGAAGGATAGGTATTATCTCTGCTTTAAACGTCTGGTAGAACTCCCCTGGGAAGCCATCTGGTCCTGGACTCTTATTTGTTGGGAGATTTTTGATAACCGATTCAATTTCTTCACTGGTTATGGGTCTGTTCAAGCTTTCTATTTCTTCCTGATTGAGTTTTGGAAGAGTGTGGGTGTTCAGGAATTTGTCCATTTCTTCCAGGTTGTCCAGTTTGTTGGCATATAATTTTTCATAGTATTCCCTGATAATTGTTTGTATCTCTGAGGGATTGGTTGTAATAATTCCATTTTCATTCATGATTTTATCTATTTGGGTCATCTCCCTTTTCTTTTTGAGAAGCCTGGCTAGAGGTTTGTCAATTTTGTTTATTTTTTCAAAAAACCAACTCTTGGTTTCGTTGATCTGCTCTACAGTTTTTTTAGATTCTATATTGTTTATTTCTGCTCTGATCTTTATTATTTCTCTTCTTCTGCTGGGTTTGGGGTGTCTTTGCTGTTCTGCTTCTATTTCCTTTAGGTGTGCTGTTAGATTTTGTATTTGGGATTTTTCTTGTTTCTTGAGATAGGACTGGATGGCAATGTATTTTCCTCTCAGGACTGCCTTTGCTGCGTCCCAAAGCGTTTGGATTGTTGTATTTTCATTTTCGTTTGTTTCCATATATTTTTTAATTTCTTCTCTAATTGCCTGGTTGACCCACTCATTCTTTAGTAGGGTGTTCTTTAACCTCCATGCTTTTGGAGGTTTTCCAGACTTTTTCCTGTGGTTGATTTCAAGCTTCATAGCATTGTGGTCTGAAAGTAAGCATGGTATAATTTCAATTCTTGTAAACTTATGAAGGGCTGTTTTGTGACCCAGTATATGATCTATCTTGGAGAATGTTCCATGTGCACTCGAGAAGAAAGTATATTCTGTTGCTTTGGGATGCAGAGTTCTAAATATATCTGTCAAGTCCATCTGATCCAATGTCTCATTTAGGGCCCTTGTTTCTTTTCTTTATTGACCGTGTGTCTAGATGATCTATCCATTTCTGTAAGTGGGGTGTTAAAGTCCCCTGCAATTACCACATTCTTATCAATAAGGTTGCTTATGGGGGCGCCTGGGTGGCGCAGTCGGTTAAGCGTCCGACTTCAGCCAGGTCACGATCTTGCGGTCCGTGAGTTCGAGCCCCGCGTCAGGCTCTGGGCTGATGGCTCGGAGCCTGGAGCCTGTTTCCGATTCTGTGTCTCCCTCTCTCTCTGCCCCTCCCCCGTTCATGCTCTGTCTCTCTCTGTCCCAAAAATAAATAAACTTTGAAAAAAAAAATTAAAAAAAAATAAGGTTGCTTATGTTTATGAGTAATTGTTTTATATATTTGGGGGCTCCAGTATTCGGCGCATAGACATTTATATGTGTTAGCTCTTCCTGATGGATAGACCCTGTAACTATTATATAATGTCCTTCTTCATCTCTTGTTACAGCCTTTAATTTAAAGTCTAGTTTGTCTGATATAAGTATGGCTACTCCAGCTTTCTTTTGGCTTCCAGTTGCATGATAAATAGTTCTCCATCCCCTCACTCTCAATCTAAAGGTGTCCTCAGGTCTAAAATGAGTCTCTTGTAGACAGCAAAGAGATGGGTCTTGTTTTTTTATCCATTCTGATACCCTATGTCTTTTGGTTGGTGCATTTAATCCATTTACATTCAGTGTTATTATAGAAAGATACGGGTTTAGAGTCATTGTGATGTCTGTATGTTTTATGCTTGTAGTGATGTCTCTGGGACTTTGTCTCACAGGGTCCCCCTTAGGATCTCTTGTAGGGCTGGTTTAGTGGTGACAAATTCCTTCAGTTTTTGTTTGTTTGGGAAGACCTTTATCTCTCCTTCTATTCTAAATGACAGACTTGCTGGATAGAGGATTTTGGCTGCATATTTTTTCTGTCTAGCACCATGAAAATCTCATGCCAATTCTTTCTGGCCTGCCAAGTTTCAAAAGAGAGATCAGTCACGAGTCTTATAGGTCTCCCTTTATATGTGAGGGCACGTTTACCCCTTGCTGCTTTCAGAATTTTCTCTTTATCCTTGTATTTTGCCAGTTTCACTATGATATGTCGTGCAGAAGATGGATTCAAGTTACGTCTGAAGGGAGTTCTCTGTGCCTCTTGGATTTCAATGCCTTTTTCCTTCCCCAGTTCAGGGAAGTTCTCAGCTATTATTTCTTCAAGTACCCCTTCAGCCCCTTTCCCTCTCTCTTCCTCCTCTGGGATACCAATTATGCGTATATTATTTCTTTTTAGTGTATCACTTAGTTCTCTAATTTTCCCCTCATACTCCTGGATTTTTTTATCTCTCTTTTTCTCAGCTTCCTCTTTTTCCATAACTTTATCTTCTAGCTCACCTATTCTCTCCTCTGCCTCTTCCATCCGAGCCGTGGTGGTTTCCATTTTGTTATGCATTTCGTTTAAAGCGTTTTTCAGCTCCTCGTGACTGTTCCTTGGTCCCTTGATCTCTGTAGCAAGAGATTCTCTGCTGTCCTGTATACTGTTTTCAAGCCCAGCGATTAATTTTATGACTATTATTCTAAATTCACTTTCTGTTATATTATTTAAATCCTTTTTGATCAGCTCATTAGCTGTTGTTATTTCCTGGAGATTCTTCTGAGGGGAATTCTTCTGCTTGGTCATTTTGGATAGTCCCTGGTGTGGTGAGGACCTGCAGGGCACTTCCCCTGTGCTGTGGTGTATAACTGGAGTTGGTGGGCGGGCCGCAGTCAGACCTGATGTCTGCCCCCAGCCCACCGCCGGGGCCACAGTCAGACTGGTGTGTGCCTTCTCTTCCCCTCTCCTAGGGGTGGGATTCACTGTGGGGTGGTGTGGCTCGTCTGGGCTACTTGCACCCTGCCAGGCTTGTGATGCTGGGGATCTGGTGTATTAGCTGGGGTGGGTAGGCAAGGTGCACGGCGGGAGGAGGGGCAGGCTTAGATCGCTTCTCCTTAGGTGATCCACCTCAGGAGGGGCCCTGTGGCAGCGGGAGGGAGTCAGATCCGCTGCCGGAGGTTTGGCTCCGCAGAAGTTGGATGTTTGCGCAGAGTTGGGTGTTTGCGGGGAGCGAGCAAGTTCCCTGGCAGGAACTGGTTCTCTTTGGGATTTTGGCTGGGGGATGGGCGGGGGAGATGGCGCTGGCGAGCGCCTTTGTTCCCCACCAAACTGAGCTCTGTTGTCAGGGGGCTCAGCAGCTCTCCCTCCCTTTGTCCTCCAGCCTTCCCGCTTCCCGAGCAGAGCTGTTAACTTATGACCTCCCAGACGCTAAGTCGCGCTTATTGTGGGAACACAGTCCGTCAGGCCCCTCCGCTTTTGCAAGCCAGACTCGGGGGCTCTGCTTGGCCGGCGAGCCGCCCCTCCGCCCCGGCTCCCTCCCGCCAGTCCGTGGAGCGCGCACCGCCTCGCCGCCCTTCCTACCCTCTTCCGTGGGCCTCTCGTCTGCGTTTGGCTACGGCGACTCCGTTCTGCTAATCCTCTGGCGGTTTTCTGGGTTATTTAGGCAGGTGTAGATGGAATCTAAGTGATCGGCAGGACGTGAGGTGAGCCCAGCGTCCTCTTAAGCCGCCATCTTGCAAAACCCACTTATCTCAATAAGATAATATTAACGCAAAATGCAAAACATGAAAATTTTTAAAAATAAAACTATTACATAAATAAATGAAAAATATTTATCTTCACAATAATGAAATAAATGCACATACACCTACAAATATTTTATATTAATACAGTGCTAAAGAAAAAAGCAGGTAGAAATAGAAATCAGAACAACCTTTCAAGAAATCAATTTGGTAATGTATATACTGAAATTGCTCATTACTTTAAGCACAACAATTTTACCTGTAGGTATCTATCCATAAAAAATAAAGTTGCAAAGAATGATTCATTGTTTGTAATTTTTTCACATTACAATAGGTCAGAAATAGACTTTCTTATGCATGTTTTAGGCTATTATATGGTGACTAAGAATAGTGTTTTGAAAATATTTATATTCAAAGAGCATGCAATAAAATATTGATTAAAGAGAATGTAGGTAATTATTTAAATAGATAAAAAATATAATTATATAATGATATATGAATAAATACACATACACAAAAATTAAATCGCATAAAGGAAATGAGAAATGAACCAGGATATATAGCAATGTTGTCTTTCAGTAGGAGGATTGTGGGGAATTTGTATTTTCTTCGCATACCCTAGGATCTGGGGAAAAACTGTAACTTTCTCTAAAGCAGGATAAGATTATTTTTCCAGAATTTCATTTTGTAGTGAGACCTGAATGTTCATATGCTTTCTCATTACTCTGTTATTTTGTGATTTATTCCATAGAAGCCTGGACAATGGTTCTGCCTTTTCTATAACCAGTTCCTTAGAACTCATCCTGAGTTTCTTTACATGTACCTGTTTCTGCAAATCTCTGGAGTTATATAAAAGAGTATATCTAATGACCCTTTGTACAGTATTTCCCATTTGTGTGCTATTTGGATACAGTTCAACTATTTGATTTGTTAATTTTCAGGGAAAAACACTCTGATAGGTTGTTTAAAAAAATCCTACAAGCACCACATATATAAAGATTCAAAATAAATGGAGATGGAGAAAATTGTTGACATTGTCTGATATGATGAACTTTCCTCTGTAGTTTTATGAAGTTCATTAATCATCTTCAAATCTTCCTCATCTTTACTAGGTTTTGTTATAGTCATTGTTTTGTTTTCTGTTCTATCAGCTACTGAGAGAAGTATGTAATAGTCCAACTATGAGAATGTATTTTTCATTTTAGTTCTGTCCATTTTGCTCTGCATATTTTATAGCAATGTTAATACAATTCTAGGATTTGTTATGCTTTCCTTTTAAATATATCTTTTTATCATTATTAAATGTCCATTCTTCTATTTAGTATCACTTCATGCCTTAAAGTCTAATGTTTGTGATACTTACACAGCCAATCTTTTCTGGGGGAGTTAATGTTTACATGATAACCTCCACTGTGCAAATGTTTTTATACCAAGAATATCTAATATTATTAGAAATCACAAATTTGATTTCAGTGATGTGTGGGAATCTAAGTTCCAACTATATAACTTCATTTCATTTCAAAATTCACATGCATTAAAACTGATTTTAATTGATATGCAAATGTAGGACTTTTAATGCACGTATAGATTCCTTTAACAGCCACCACAAACAGAACACAAAACAATTTTTCCCCTCATGCTATACCTTTGTATTCATACCCTCTCCCTGGCCTAAGTTCCTGTAATCACTGATTTATCATCCACCACTGTAGTTTGGTCATAATCATATAATATATACGCTTTGACACTGGATACTTTCACTACCATCTCTGAGATTTATCTAAGTTTTTGAGTGCTTCAAAAGCCTGGTCCTTTTTATTGCTGAGGATATTGCATTGTGTGGATGTACCAAAGTTTTTTCATCCCCCCTGGGAAAATATTTGGGTTGTTTCTAGTTTTGAGCAATTGTGAATAGAGCTGCTACAAACACCCATGCACAGAATTACGTGTGAACAAAAGCTTTCATTTCTCTAGGGTAAATAACAAAGAGTGAGATTGCTGCACCCTATGATAAAGGTATAAAGTTGTGCTACCGCCTCATTCCTGTTAGAATGCCTGTCATCAAAAACACAAGAAATAACAAGTGCTGGTGAGGATGTAGAGAAAAGGGAACGCTTGTGCACTGTTGGTGAACAGCCGCTATAGAAAACAGTATGGAAATGTCTCAAAAAATTAAAAATAGAACTCCCATATGATCCAGCAATTCCATTTCTGGGTATTTACCCAAAGAAAACAAAAACACTAATATGAAAAAAAATGTACCTTTATGTTCGTTGCAGCATTATTTATAATAGCCAAGATATGAAAGTAACCTGTATGTCCATCAGTAGATGAATGGATAAAGAAGATGTGGTATATGTATACAATGGTATATTACTCAGCTGCAAAAAAAAAAAAAAAAAGGAAAAGGAAAAGGAAAAAAAAAGAATGGAAACATACCATTTGTGACAACATGGATGGACCTAGAGGGTATTATGCTATGTGAAATAGTCAAACAGAGAAAGACAAATATCATATTACTTCACTTATATGTGGAATCTAAAAGATAAAACAAACAAAACAGAAACAGACTCATAAATAGAGAACAAACTGGTGGTTGCCAAAGGGGAGGTGGGTGGGTGGATGAGTGAGATAGATGAAGGGGATTAAGATGTACAAACTTCCAGTTGTAAAATAAATAAGTTATGAGGATGTAAAGCACAGTATAGGAAATACAGTCAATAATATTATAATAATGTTGTATGGTGACAGATAGTAACTACCCTCATCTTGGTAAGCATTTTGCAATGTATATAAATGTGAAATCACTGCGACGTACACCTGAAATTAATATAATATTGTATGTCAACTCTACTTCAATGAAAAAGAGAAACAAACTATGAAACTGTCTTCCACAGTGGCTGTACCATTTTGTATTCATACCAGCAGTATATGAGAGTTCTACTTATTGCAGATCTTCATCAGCAATTGATGCTGTCAGAATTTTTGTTTTTATTTTAGCAATTCTAGTGTGTGTACAGCTGTATCCCAGTGTGGTTTTAATTCACATTTCATTAATGGATAATTATGTTGGACATCTTCATGTGCTTCTCACGAATATTTATTTCTTCATTGGTGAAGTTCAAACCATTTGCCCATTTTTCAATTGGATTGTTTTCTTATAGTTGAGATACTATTTTGAATAGCCTTATTGAATCATGATTTACATTCCATAAAATACAGTCATTTAAGTACACAATTCAATAATTATTCATAAGTTTTTAGTTATGTAACCATTAACACAATCTAATTTTAGAACATTTTCATTACCCCAAAGAAAAACCTCACTGTAACTGTAGTCACTGCCCGATCCACACCCATACCTAGACAACTACTATGCTATTTTCTCCTGCTATAGATTTTCTTTTCTAGAATTTGGTATAAACGGAATCATACAATATCTAGTTTTTTGTGTATACTTGAAATTGGTTTCTCTGTTTTTATTTTTTAAGTTTTATTTATTTGTTTGTTTGTTTGTTTGTTTGTTTAGAGAGAAAGCAGGGGAGGGGCAGTGAGAGGGAGACAGACACAGAGAGAATCCCAAGTATGTTCTGTCAGTGCAGAGCCCGATGCAGGGCTCAAACTCACCAACCATGAGATCACCACCCAAGCTGAAATCAAGAGTGAGACAATTAACCAACTGAGCCACCAGGGCACCCCTGTTTTCTCTGTTTTTAAATTGGGTTATATGTCTTCTTATTAAATTGTAAGAGTATTGGTGTATTTTGGACACAAGTCCTTAATTGGACATATTATTTACACATATTTTCTCCCTGTCTTTGGCTTGTCTTTTCCCTTCCTTCATGGTGTATTTGAAGAGCAAAAATTTTTAATTTTGCTGAACTACAGTATATCATTTTTCCCTTCATTGTGCTTTTGTGGTAAATTCTAAGAAATCATTAGTTACTTCAAGATAGTGAAGATTCAGTTCTATGTGTTTTCTTGATAGTTTTATAGTTTTAGATCTTACATTTGTATATGATATCCATTCGGAGATGATTTTTATGTATAGTGTGAGATAACAGGACAAATCATCTTTTCTTGTGTGAATATCCAATTGTCCCAGTACTGTTTGTTGAAAAGACTACAGTTCCCCCCATTGAGTTGCTTTAGCACATGTGTCAAAAATCAAGCAATAAATATAAGTGTTTATTTCTGGACCCTTGGTATTTCTAGTTCATTGATCTATATGTCTATTTTTCTGCCAGTACTATACTATCTTGATTACTGTAGCCTTGTAATAGGTTTTAGAATATGGAAGTGTAAGTCCTTCAACTTTGTCCTTATTTTTCAAAATTGTTTTGACTATTCTAGGAGATTTGCATTTCCAAAATTTTTTAAGATCGGCTTTTTATTTATTTTAATTTTATTTAAATCCAAGTTAGTTAACATGTAATGTAATAATGGTTTCATTTTTGGTGCTACTGAATGGAATTTTTCAGTTCATTTTCAGATTGTGCATAGCTAGTATGTAGAAATCCAATTGATTGAACTTGTATCCTGTGACCTTGCTGCACTTATTGATTAATTCTAATGAGTTTTGTTTTTTGTGGATTCCTGAGGATTTTCACCATGGAAGATCATGCCATCTGCTAATAAAGACATTACTTTCTCCTTTTCAATATGGGTGACTTTTATTTCCTTTTTTTCTTTTCTTTATTTTTTCTTTTATTTTTGTTTGTTTGGCTTCTGCCTGATTGATTACCCTGGCTAGAACCTCCAGTACAACTTTTAATGGAACTGATGAAATGGGACATCCTTGCCTTTTTCCAGATTATAGGGAGAAAGAATTAAATTTTTAACAATTAAGTATTATGTTAATTGTAGATGTTTTCATCAATGCATTTTATCAAGTTGAAGAAGTTTTTCTATATTCCCCGTATATGGAGAGTTGTTATTCTGAAAAGATTTGGGATTTTGGTAAATTGTTTTCTGCATCTGTTGTCATGATCATGTGATCATTGTTCTTTATCCTATTACTATAGTATATTACATTAATCAATTTTCAGATCAAACTTGAATTTCAAAAATAATACCCACTTTTCCACGATGGATAATACTTTTCGTATGTTTCTGAAATAACCGACATATAACATTATATTAGTTTTGAGTATACAATATAACAATTTGACATTTGTATACATTATAAAATTATAAAGTATACAATATTTATAATATTGTATAAATTATAAAATTTTATTGTATAAAATTATATTAACTATAGTCTGGTTAACATCCATCACGACACAGTTAAAATAGTTTTCTTGTGATGAGTACTTTTAAGATCTATTCTGTTAGCAAATTTCAACTATGTAAACAGTATAAACTATAGTAGCCATGCTATATGCTACATCCTCATGACTTACTTATTTTATAACTAGAAGTTTGAACCTTTATGCACCCTTTGGTTCTGGTATCATTGTAATACTAACCTTACATAATGAGAGGGGGAAGTGTTTCCTCCTCTGTTTACTGGAAGAGTTTTGAGTATACAGTCTTTTGTTCCCTTTTAAGAATTCTTCAATTTGGGGGCACCTGGGTGGCTCAGTCAGTTAAGTGTCCGACTTTGGCTCAGGAATGATCTTGCTGTTCCCGAGTTCAAGCCCCACGTTGAGCTTTGTGCTGATAGCTCAGAGCCTGGAGCCTGTTTCAGATTCTGTGTCTCCCCCTTTCTCTCTACCCCTCCCCTGCTTGTGTTCTGTCTCTGTCTCTCTCTCTCAAAAATAAATAAACATTAAAAAATAAAATTAAAAAAAAAGAATTCTTCAATATTACCTAAGTTTCCTAATTTGTTGGCATATTGTTGTTCAGGAAGACTTGTTACAGTTATGGCCCACAAGGAAGAAAGACTATTAAGATAAAATTATCTTATATTTACAGGTGCATTGTAAGAGGAGAAAGAAGCAACTCTTACAAAAAAGTGAATAACTACATTTTCATTTTCTCAGTGTATCTCATGTGTGAACTGAGTGATCACCATCTAAAGAGTAGCCTCATGTTACTTTCTATCCACGTTTTCTAATTTATTTTCCTTCACAATGTTTACTACTATTTTGTTTCCTACTATATTCATAGCATCTAGGATACTGACTACATATAGTTGGCACTCTACATATTTCTTGTATGACTGGCTGAATGGATGAACAGAAGACATTTTTAAATTGTTCTCCTATCACTTCCTAACATTGAATAATGTGGGCACAATTTACCTTAATGAGATATAATGAAAATATAATTAAAAAGAAAAATAAGATATGAAAAAGCCTTCATTTTCCATCTTTATTATCCAAGTTGAAAGGTTATCCATTGCCTGTTTTCTTCCATTTGCACAGGTAAATAAGCCTTTACATCATCACAATGTAAATACTCACAGATTTGGAAATCCTCCTGCTTGGTGAGTGTCATCATTCCTATGATTTTAAGGATAATCTAGGGGAGCTGCTACATGCCAGTATTTACTTCGGAAAGCAGTCTGATGTGGTGTAGATCCACATTAGACAAAACTGGTGGGAATTAATTCCTAGTACACGCAAAGAAATTTAACAATCTCCAAGTGTAACACTGAATGTTCCCATTTAATCATTGAACCATTGAGTAGGAGTTGTTCTTATTGAAGTTGCATAGAAAATTGCATTACTCTCTGTATAGAAATATGTTTCAGATGGAGATTTAGAAAAGAAATAACTGATATACTGTACCACCCTGATGGGATAGGTTTGTATTAGAGAGCTAGGGACAATATCAAAAGATTTTCCAATCTTTAGATTAGAATTTTGGCATAAACTTATTTTTCTTTCCATGCCAATCACAAGTTTTAAGAACCATGTTAATTCTTTTTGTTTGTTTTTATCTCAAACTTACCTCTTTAGCTGGTTTTTTATTTTTGTTTTTGTCCTAAGTGTTAATTTCATTTTATTCAACATAGTTTGGGATGATTTAGATTGAGTGTCTACTGTGCCTGACATTATCTACATCTCTTTGTATATACTGTGTTATTTAATGACATTTTAACCTCATGATCATATTCTATTATTCCCATTTAGTAAAGTTAAGGAAACTATTCCTTTAAAAAAAATGCATACATGCTGAAGTCTCCTTTTGTAAACAGTTATTCACTCTATCCAAATATTCAATAACCTTAGAAGTAGTCAAATATTCAACTGTCCAAATATGCAATAGCCATTTGCAGTCAGTATTCAGCTCTCATTTGACTCCTATAGATACTTTGTTAGGTGCTACAGAACACAGAAATGAATAAATCAGAATCTCCAATGAGTTCAAATCAAAGTATGAGCATAATACTGTTGGAGCACTGAGAAGGTTAAAAACTAACTCTGGACAGAGGGAAGGGAAGAAATCCACAGTGATCATTCTGTAATCTGAGTGGAAACTGCAGGATGCCTAGAAGTTTAGCAGTCGTAGAACTTTACAATAATGTATGTATGAGCGAGAGGGAAATCATTCCAGCAAAGAAACTACCATGTGAGAAACATGAAATTGTCAAAGGATATGTGAGCTGGACAATTTCTATTTTTCAAGTCAGATCTTCTCTCTACTTATTCTATGCTTTTTTCTGTCCCCTCCTCCCAGGCTAATATTTCTGTGGACTATATGCATCGAAAGGGTCCCTTGCTCTCTGGCCTCTTCTTTGGCTTTGCCTAGTGGGAGACACTTGAAGGAGATGGGAGGAAGAGAGGAGAGCGACTTTGGAATGTATCCACTCTCCTTCCATTCAGGATTGCTGCAAATTGGCTAAGTCCAAAACAGTATCCATATCTCTTGTCAAGTGCTACTCCCCCAAGTGTTCATCTCCTCAGTTCAGATTATAGCATCCTTTCATCCTTGAGACCTGGGCAGGAGGACACCCATGCCTCCCAACTCCTTGCTGTTGCTAGTCCCAGGAATATTCATTTCAAGTTGATTTCCTTTAACAACTTTGTAAAATGGGGTTTGTAAATGGCTTATTTATTTAATTTTGTAAATGACCTCTTTATTAAACTCTCTTCAGTTTTCCCACTTAAGTGTGCCATTGTTTTTCCTGGAGCTCTGACTTATACAACATAGCAAGTTTCAGCAAAAGTTAAGATATTTAGTGCCAGTTAAGATATTTAGTGCCACTGTAGTAAAGTGTGTGCAGAATTGCAGCTAATCCTGTCAAAAGTGAAGAAACAGTGAAATTTTTAGAAAGATAACTTGAAAGACATTGTGAAGAAAGCTAAGAAAGAGTAGCATCCAGGAAACCCATTATGGTGATGTTGCAATAATCCAGGCATTGAGAGTTGGAAGAGAGGAACAGAACAGATTTGGTGATGTCAGAAGGTGGACTGATAAGATTTATGATTGTGCAAAGGAAATGAGAAAAAGAAGAGGTTCAGAGTAACTCATACATATATACAAATAATATTTATAATGAGTATACTGAAAAAAGTATTCATTTTCCAAAAATGAAAAACCTATTATTGAAACATAAGCTTTTTTTCATATATGCATAGTAATATTCATGTTTTTTCTGAAGATATTCACACTGTAAAAGGGTATATATAAAATAATTTCCATCCATTCTCATAAAGCTCTTAATGTCACTGTTGGTTAAAAAAAAATGTCTGCCAGGGGGGCCTGGGTGGCTCAGTTGGTTAAGCATTAGACTTCGGCTCAGGTCATGATCTCGCAGTCTGTGAGTTTGAGCCTCATGTTGGGCTCTGTGCTGACAGCTCAGATTCTGGAGCTTGCTTCAGATCTGTGTCTCCCTCTCTTTCTGTCCCTCCCCTGCTCATGCTTTGTCTCTCTCTGTCTCTCAAAAATAAATAAATGTTTAAAATTTTTTTAAAAAAAGAAAACTGTCTGCAAGAACTATGGATTTGCAGTACCAGTTATAATATGTGGTTTTACTTAATCACATGTATATAAAAGACATATAAAAGGAAAGCCAAGTAATTATAAGGGGAAGCTAATAGATGGAAGGAAATTTTGGCTCAATACTATTTGATATATAAGTCATACTGTAGTACTCTGCAAATTACACAAAGTTACTTCACTCGGTTGTCCCAACAATCTGCTTCTTGTCATAATTCTGATTATAAGGGCCTGGAACCATAATTAGTTTTCAGACAACCTCCCTCTGATTAAAATTATAATCTCAAAGTTATGCGGGAGACTACTTTCATCTATTTCAACAATTCACCTGAAGTTTATAATCCCTTAACTCACTCAGTAAGTGGTGATTCATTCTATTCCTGATTCTTCAGGGCCTTCAACAACAGAGGGAAAAAAAAAAAAAGTATTACCACTGGAGACAGTCCATTGTGCCCTACAGAGTTGTGATTCATCTTTCTCCAGAAAATGTGGTCTGAGCTCTACCTCCTGTAGCAATCTAAAACTGTTCTACTATCTACACTATAGCTCTTCATTTATGTGTATTAATACTTATTTTATATTTATATTAATGAAAATTAATATAAATATATAAACACATATATATTAATATGTGTATTAATATCTATTTTATATTTATATATTTTAATAATTATATACTTATATAATATATAACATATTTTATGTATTATATATTGTATATATTCTTTTTGAGAGAGAGAAAGAGAGAGGTAGAGGGAAAGGGAGAGAGAGACTTTTAAGCAGGCTCCATGCCCAACGTGGAGCCCAACTTGGGGTTCAATATCGCAATGAGATCATGACCTAAGCTAAAATCAGGAGTCACCCAGGTGCCCCAACATTTGACTAAAGCTTGCAAGTGTCTCAAGTCTTTTCTGGTTAAGAAATTTCATTTCCTTTACCCATTGACTATAATATGACCTGTCTATTGCCCTTACCTAGGAGTTTCTTTAGCTCTTATTCTAACTCCTCCATTTTGGGGCAAACTTTTGAATTCTCTCTTCATCTAAAAACTCTTTTCCTTATAGAATGAAATAAAATTGGATTGATTTTTTTTTCTTATTGACCTGAAAAAGGGCTTTGGATGCATTTTAGGAAGCATATTACCTTATAGTATAAATAGAATATCATGTATAATTACACTATACACAATTACATCTAGTGTTTTGTGTTATCTGTATAAAATATTGAATACTAAAAATATAAGTCCTTTTCAGCTTCAAATATATTTTAATGAAAGCATTGCTTTCAAAAAAATAATCTGCCAAGAGTTCAAAACTATTCTCATGGGGAATTAGTTTCTATATATATTATATATATAATTTATTTAATGTTTATTTTTTAAGAGACAGAAAGAAAGAGAGAGCATTAGCAGGGGAGAGGCAGAGAGAGAGAAGGAGGCACAGGATCTGAAGCGGGCTCCACACTGTCAGCAGAGAGCGCGATGTAGGGCTGGAACTCATAAACTGTGAAGTTATGACCTAGCTGAAGTCAGATGCTTAACCAACTGAGCCACCCAGGCACCCCAGGAACCAGTTTCTTAACAAAGTTAACTTTTCAATATATGATTGATAACATAAAGATGACTTTGTGAAAGCAGCACTTTCAAAGTGATATATAGAAGTGGTTATATATGTTCCCCTTAATTTTCTGAGACAATATAGAGATGACACAAAATATTAGTAAATTGGACTTTAAAAAAAGGGTTTATAGTTTTACAGTATTTATGGTATTTCATAGATGAAATAACCTATTATTTTCTGATTTTGAAATTATTTATCATCAGAGATAATATAAATAGCATAAAATAATTTTTAACAGTAAATTTTATATTGTTAATATAGAAAACTACTTCTATTTTTTTTTTCAACATTTTATTTTTGGGACAGAGAGAGACAGAGCATGAACGGGGGAGGGGCAGAGAGAGAGGGAGACACAGAATCGGAAACAGGCTCCAGGCTCTGAGCCATCAGCCCAGAGCCCAACGCGGGGCTTGAACTCACTGACCGCGAGATCGTGACCTGGCTGAAGTCGGACGCTTAACCGACTGCGCCACCCAGGCGCCCCGAAAACCATTTCTAAATTGAGGTCTGAAATGTTGAGGAGAAATTGTTTTATGTGGTACTCACTAATGAGGTAGCATTTTATTATAAATCATTTTGTAATTATTATAAATAATTAGAATTTAAAGATTACCTGATTTATATAAAGCTCTTAGAATAGAGTCTGGTACAGGTGTTAGCAATTATTGCTTTTATTGTTAAAAAAGAAAACCTAAATACATATTGGATATATATCAGTGAAGTCATGATTAATACCTCTCCAGCTTTATTTGACATCTTTGCTTTTCCTTCCTCTGTGCTGTAGAGAATCTGGCCTTTCTAGTTTCTCAAATACCTCTTGCTTCCTCTAACCTCAGTACTTGCTGTTCCACTTTTTCTTCAAATCCCAATTCTAATTAACTCCTATTTATTGTTCTAAACCAATGTTGCTTCCTCGGAGAAGCCTACTAATATCTCTACCATCATTTCAACCCACACCCCAGACTAGGTCAAATTGCCTATTTTAGGCTTTATGATTACTAGTACATGTCTTCTTAACACTGTGTACACAGTGGAGATAATTTTGCAGACTTCCTAAAGGATTGGGCTAGATAAACTAGCCTACTGACAGAAATGCAAAACTGGGCTAAACTTGTCAAGGGGTTGTAAATGACAGGGTCACCCATGGTACATGTAGAGTTCTTTAAAAATTGCAGAATATAAAATGAGTATAACAAAGAGAAGAAAAGTCAAGTTTAGAATCATAGGATAAAAAGTGGTGGTGTATTCTCCCCTCCCCTAAATTCCTAAATCCAATAAAATTTTGAAATCTGAAATGCTTTATATAATTGGATTTGTTGTGGAAATCATATGACAGTACAAGTTTGCATTCAGGTTCATAATGGGTGACATGAAAGTATTTTATACAGATTCAAGAATGGAAACAGAGGGTACCAAATAGGTTAGATTGTATTTCACTTAGAAATCATGGGGGAAGGTGCTGAACTCACACTGGCCATTACAGTAAAGCTCCATGGAAAGTTTAACCAAATATCCAAGAGGCGATGTTTCCCAAAGAACATTTAGGTAGTAATTTCTTACATATTTTGTGATTATTTGAATAATGTCTTTCTTCTGTGTTAGACTCTGAATTCTACAAGAGTAGGAACCATATCTATCTTATTTATCAATATGGTCAAAGAATGTAATAAAATCTTGGGAAAAAAGCATTCAAGAAATAATTGAAAACAAATAGCTGATAGTCAATTAATAAATGAATAGGTAAATCTAATTGCTGAATTTAAACCAAAAGTATATAAAATGAAAGTCAAGTACTTTCACTATTCTGAAACTTTATTTTTATTTTTAAAATTTTTTTAAGTTTTATTTATTTATTTTGAGAGAGAGGGAGTGAGTGAGCACACATGCATGCATTCAAGCGGGGGAGGAGCAGAGAGAGAGGGAGAGAGAGAATCCCAAGTAGGCTCTGCACTGTCAGCATGGAGCCCAAGGCAGGGCTTAATCTCAGGAAACCTGAAATCATGACCTAAGCCAAAATCAGGCGTTCGACACTTAACCAACTGACCCAGGCACCCTTGAAACTTTATTTTTTAAATCTAATTTTCTTCAAGTGCCAGTCTGTAAATTTTACTTATAAAAATCAAAAAATCTGGGTAAATAAGCAAGTTATTTGTTTCTTGCTTGATAATATTTTGAAGTTCCTATTATATGTGTACATATATTTGAATGTATGTATATACAAGCTTATTTTAATAAATACTTGTTCCCTTCAAAATTCACTAAGACAATAGTTATGACAAAATAATTAACTGGCTCACTCTTATTTAAAATACTTATGAAAAAGCATAAATAAAATTTGTCTGCAAAATGCCATTTCAAAAAAGATTATATTTCTCTCTAGTGATTTTTCAAAGCAGAAAATGCCTTAGCACCAAAGGCCAGAAGTTGAAACAGTATGGGTCATGAACAGCTGTTACAACGAATCTTTATTTTGTACAGACAATAGGCAGACCACATTATATATATGGGCTTTACAGCCTAAAACATTGTCTACCGTGACCGGAAGCAAATTGGAAAACAGCAAAATCCACATCATTTGAGGCAAATATTCTTTGCATTGTTAATCAAGTGCATATCTGAAGGCTGTACACTGTCTTTCATATCAAAATTTTAAAATGTGTAGAGGCATATAAAAATCCAGAAACAGAGCTTACTAAAAACGCTAACAAAAGGAAGAATCATACCAGATATCAAGAACAATCGCACATGGAAAAGGCTTGCTTATTGAAAGTAAGTAACGGTATGTCGAAATATTCTGTTTAGACATCAAAGAACCAGAAAAGACCCTTCAATTATATCAGAAAAGTAAGTGGTAAAAGAATGTGGTCTTGTCTTAGAATGGAAAGGAAAATTGATAAAAGATGGCATTTAAAATAGGAGCTTTCAGTGGATGCTTCTGAGAATTACAGACTCTATAAAACATAATTTTAAACTTGTTTGAGTGATATGCTAATTGAAAGAGTGAAGAATCCAATCTTAGCTATTACATATCAAATGATCATACTAAGGGCACTAATGTACTTGAGAATCTGTTTAGTAAAGGTAAGAATGGTAGTGAGAAGCTCAGACAAAAACCTTGGAAAAGCTAATGTGATCATATCAAAGATATGTATTTCTTTAAAGGAGAAATAAAGTACTAACAATCATTTGAGTGATATTATATCGCAGATTGGATTATTTCTTCTCAAGGTCCAGAGGATATTTATTTGGATGAGCCTAAGGATCCACTTTTTTCATGCCTACTTTTGAGCAAATTGTTATTGCTGGAGAGAGCCACAGAACAGGAAATATTGATGCCCCAATGAATTCCTAATTACCAGTTTCAAATTAATCTTGTCAGCAGTGCCTGGCAACTGTACCTACTTCTATGGCCAACTGGCTCTCCCTTTCTACAATGTTTTAACATTCCTTTATTTTCCTCAAACCATTACCATAATTCAATCTCCCTGGTAACACCTTATTTCAAGCAGCAATCATCTCTCACCCAAAACAAAACAATAGCCAGTTTACTTATTCCCACTGCTTGCATTATTTTCCTTCCTTCAATTAATACTAAAATCTCCTCACTAAAGTCTGATTATTCTCTTCCTTTGACTGATCACCTTGATTTTTCTCCATAGGACAAAAAATCTACGACCTGCTCTACAATTCTATCTCAGACCACTTCCTCCTTCACACTCTGTTTCCATTACAGTAGTCTTTATTCACGTGCACAATGCTTTCCCCATCCTTACCCTTCACTTTGGTTTCCTGGGCCTCTTGTACCAAAGTGCCACAGAGTGACTTGAAACAAGAGGATTTTACTGTCTTAACAGCTCTGGAAGCTAGAAGTCTGAAATCAAGGGATTGGCAAGGGCCATGCTCCCTCAGAAAACTGTAAGGAAATCCTTTCTTGCCTCCTCATAGCTTTCTGTGGTTTGCTGGAAGTCTTTGGCATTCCTTGTCTTTTAGATGCATCAGTCAAACCTCCATCTTCATGTGGCATTCTCCATATGTTTCTCTCTATTCCCAAATTTCTTTTAAATCAGTCATATTGGGTTAGGGCCCACCCTAATGACCTCATTTTAACTCACTTGCCTATATAAAAACCCCATTTACAACTAAAGTCACATTCTGTGGTATTGGGGTTTAGGACTTAAACATACCTTTTTTAGAGGGACACAATTCAACCAATAAAAACTCACCATTTATGCAGGAGTTTTCCACACGTCATTTGTTCTTCCAGAAATCTTCCTGGCAACCCTTACTCTTCTGCCACCTTGCCTAGTTACCTTTCCAAATTTCAACCCAGAATGACTTGTCTTAGGAAAGACTGAGTCACAACCTAAATATGTTTTTCCCAGTAAATGCATTCACCTGGCTATATATTCCTTGCCTTTTAACACTTATCACATTTGTAATTTTGTTTATTTTACATTCCTTGGTTATTATCTGTCTACTTCACTAGACTGTGAGCTCTGTGAAGGTAATTTCTCCTTACTATTGTTTCATATACCACAGTAGGCATTCAATAAATGTTTGGTTGAATGAATAACAGATCACACCAGAAATGACAAAAATGTCAGCTTGAAGTTCCTAAATTTCTGCCTTCACTGAAGTGTTAGTTAATGAGAACATAAATTGACTGTCTTCATATAATCCCAACAAAACAATATTCTATCTGTTTGGAAATAATTTCTGTAATATAGAGTAACTTAACATCAAAATCAAGAAGCAACTTGTACTATTTTGAATTATCTGTGCTGTAATAGTAATACAGGACTTTAACACTGTACATGCCAGTCAAATTCTCTTTTCAGTCTCAAAAAAATCAACTCTCTAAACATCCAAATTGCATTCATAAACTTCCAGGCAAGCAAAAAAGCAAAATATCATGATAGAGTTGAAGAATATTCAGTTCAGTACAACAAAATTTATTGATAAGTGCTGTGCTTGACTCTAGAAACTCCTTAAGCAACCAGCTAATATAATGAGAGAAATGCTGTGGTGAATCATAACCAACAGCAGTGGAAACAGAAATACCCAACTATAATTATTCCCTTTCTATGCTTGACTCTTGTCTTTAGTATTGCACATAAACGCTTTCAGATTCAGAGGCAAAATAGGATTCGTTGGACGGCATCTACCTTGAATATTTTTCTCTCTCTTCCACAATTCCTTATATGAACTGCCATATTCAAAGTCTTCATCTGTATCCATATGGACTTTGGAGACTGGCAGAACTGTTTTAGAATTCCAGCTTTTACCATCTGGGTCATTTTGACCAATCTCTTAATGTATTTAAGCTTCAGTTTCTTTTTCTGTAAAACAGAAATAATAATATTATCTGGTTGATTAGACTGTTTGGGATGTTAAATATATATAATGTGTATAATAAATTGCCTGCTTATGGTTGGCAGTCAGGAAATGTTGCTATTATTCACCAACATAAGCATAAGAGGTAAATTATAAAACAATTTTCAATTTCAAACATAGGCATTTTCAAAGCATAAGAGACTTAAAAACTGAGAACAAACTGAGGGTTGATGGAGGGTGGGAGGGAGGGGAGGGTGCGTGATGGGTATTGAGGAGGGCACCTTTTGGGATGAGCACTGGGTGTTGTATGGAAACCAATTTGACAATAAATTTCATATATTGGAAAACAAACAAACAAACATAGGCATTTTATTTTCATTGTGTGGTTCACTTTATTTCCAAAACTATGGTACTGTTTTTATGATTTTTTTACCTAACATTCATTTTTACCTATTAGCTGTCATACATAATAAATTAAGGATATTTCCTTTAAGTAAACTTCAACTAAAGTTAATATGATGAGTAGTACATAGGTAAGTTCCAATATATCTATCTATATCCAATTCTGCCTAATAGTCATAAAACAGAGGGCAATAAGCAAATTAAAAAAAAATTATTCTTATCTTGAAATATTTATTCTTAAAATTAAAATGTTTTGGACTTAAGTAATAGTCATTCTTTGATTATATTGTTGCCTTTGAAAAATTTACAGAAATCAAAATATATTTGAGAAACACATAATGGTCAATTGCAAAAACAATTTCAACAATGTTTTGTTGATAGAAATGTAAAAATATAATTAATTTTGTGTATAATTTCAAATTAATTTTCTTCTCTATTAGCCAGAATTTGGCAATTAGGCATATTATCCAATTTGAAACTGTCAATTGTTTCTCCCAGACATATTATTAATATTTTAACAAGTGAATAAAACTTGATTTTTGTTACCATATTCAAAGTTTCCAATTTCCCAAAACTTTGCTCTCTAAAAATCATATGTGTGTTTTGAGAGTCTCAAGTATATTTTTCTATAACTATTATGTTATACAAAGTTACACAGGCACTATGAAGATTTTCATGGTAAACCATGAATTCAATTTTAGAGGTAACAGCAAGGCATAGCCTCAGTCAAACTTGACTTATTTATTATTATCTGAATCCTGATCTTGTCTCGATATTTTTAGATGGAGTTGTTGATGATATCCTTTATAAGGGATTCCTCATTTTTGTCAGATAGGTTTATCCATATTAGTTCTCCAGAATTTTCTTCTAAAAAGTTAAACATACAGAAGAAAAATGGAGGACTTGAGGTACAGAACTCATATTTTTAAGCATTTACTATGCACTTTTCCAGTTCCATTCAACAGACATTTATGAATTCTGATAATGTGCAAGGCACAGCACAAATAATCAATACCTTTCACTTACCTTATTTCTATTGATCTTGACTTCACCCCTATGAGGTGAATGTTCTTGTTTCTATTTTTAAAATAATAAAGCTGAGGTTCAAAAAGTTTGCATAAGTGACAGAATAGGATTTGAAACCTCAGTATGCCTGATTCCTAAGACTATGCCATGATTATCATTCCATGCTGCCTCTACAAAGCAAAATCCTTATCAACTTGCTTACCAGAGACAGATAACTCCTTTGAAACTCCATTTTTAACTCTGCTAGCAAGAGAACCAACAAAATGGTTTTGTTTGTTTTTGTATAGGTATATGGCCATTATTGATCCCTTGAAACCCAGACTATCTGCCACAGCAACCAAGATCGTCATTGGAAGTATTTGGATTCTAGCATTTCTACTTGCCTTCCCTCAGTGTCTTTACTCCAAAATTAAAGTCATGCCAGGCCGTACTCTTTGCTACGTGCAATGGCCAGAGGGTCCTAAACAACATTTCACGTAAGTTAATTCTCTATTGTGGTTTTCAATTCAATTTATTGAACACTTAAAGAACTATAGGTTGGGAGCAACAATTAAGCAAATAAAACATAAACATTTCCCCAAGGGTCCATATGTTATTTGGGAAAAGAGACACATTGAAGTACTAGAATACATGGGTGCCTGGTTGGCTTAGTTGGTAGAGTAACTCTTGACCTCAGAGTTGTGAGTTTGAGCCCCACAGTGGGTGTAGAGATCACTTAAAATCTTAAAAAAAAAAAAAAGTTTAAAATACTACAATATGGTATGGTCAATAAGTTTTATAAATTACAAAGGTTACTAACATGAAAAATGAGATGACTTTTATATGGGGTAACTCTAGAGAGTTTCCTGGAGGAAGTGATAAAATCCCTGGAGATGAAAGCAATGCACAAAGGAAAGCAGGGTTGTTATTAATTGAGAAAAGAATGGGAAAGGAAGAACTGAAGCCCAAAGGTGCTGATTGTCCTTTTAAAGTCCTGGTTAGGGATAGGCAGTTCTGGTAGGTTCTTGGTTGTGCTCCTTTGTTTTAGCATTAAAGAAACATAAACACTAGGTTGGAAACTAATTATGAATGTTACACAATAGAATTTGGTATTTCATATTTTGGACACATCTTAAGAAAAGCAAAAGGAAAAAAAGTAATTGGGCAACTGTTTGCATTTTTTATTCCGATAATTTAAATTTTAATTCAATAAAATCTAATGCAGTGTCCTATTTTTTCTTTAAAAAATAACCAATGATGCAAATACAATGGTAATCTTTTATAATTTTTTTAATGTTTACTTATTTTTGAGAGAGAGACAGAACACAAGCAGGGGAGGGGCAGAGAGAGAGGGAGACAGAATCCAAAGCAAGCTCCAGGCTCTGAGTTGTCAGCACAAAGCTGGACATGGGGCTCCAACTCGCAAACCACAAGATCATGACCTGAGCTGAAATAGGACGTTTAATATAAGGGTCATTTTTTAAAGCAGTCACTTTATCAAACTTCTCTACCCAAAGTCCAGATTTGTTTTTAAGTTTTTATTATAATTCCAGTTAGTTAAGATACATTGTTATATTAGTTTCAGGTGTACAATATAATGATTCAACAATTCCATACATCATCTGGTGCTCACCATGAGAAGTGCACTCCTTAATCCCCATCACCTTTTTAACCCACCCCTTCTCACCCACCTCCCTTCCAATAGCCATCAGTTTGGGTTTTTTTTTTATTAAGAGTCTGTTTTTTTAATTTCTCTCTCTCTCTTTCCCCCTTTGCTCATTTGTTTTTTTCTTAAATTCTACATATGAGTGAAATCATATGGTATTTGTTTTTCTCTGACTTCCCAGAGTCCAGATTTTTAAAGAAAAATATTAGGAAGTATTTAATTGAAGGAAAAGCAGGAAATAGTTATTAAACTGAATACTGTTATTCTATCTGATATTAATAAATCTTAGCTGTATAACAAAATAAAAGTAATCATAATAATAAAATCAAGTTATTTGTTGACTGAATTGCTTCCCACTGACTGTAACTCAATACTTAAAAAGCTATCAGGAAGGCAAGGAGGTTTAAGATTCCCTTTACAAAGAAACAGGTATTGAGAAGACTAGTATACCGAATTCTTTAATTTCCTTAAAGCCTTCCTAAGACAGCGGAAACTACACAAAACTTTATACAAATTTTAATTGTGTGGTTATATTATCAGTTGCCCTTCTATTCCTCCCCAACTTCATCCTTATCAATTTTTTAAATATTTATTTATTACTTTTGAGAGACAAGGAGAGACGGGGGAGGGGCAGAGAGAGAGGGAGACAGAGGATCTGTCTCCATGAGATCGTGACCTGAGCAAAAGTCGGATGCTTGGCTGACTGAGCCAGCCAGGTGCCCCTACGTCCTTATCATTTCGACTTAAATCTATAAAAACGTAGAATTTAGTTTGCTAATTTATAGCATCTTGACACTGATGTGATTAACACACCCGAATGTTATTTACCAAATTAATAATGCTATCAAATGTGTCATGACATTAGAAATGCATGTAAATGTCTTTACCTGATTTTTTTTTAATTTTTTTTTAACATTTATTTATTTTTGAGACAGAGAGAGACAGAGCATGAATGGGGGGAGGGCCAGAGAGAGAGGGAGACACAGAATCTGAAGCAGGCTCCAGGCTCTGAGCTGTCAGCACAGAGCCTGATGCGGGGCTCGAACTCACGGACCGTGAGATCGTGACCTGAGCGAAGTCGGACGCTCAACCAACTGAGCCACCCAGGCGCCCTTTACCTGATTTTTTTAATTATAGTCATATATCTTGTGGATCCAGTGTGGTTTAGAATATCTAGTTACATTTTTTTCTTTGGATAAAAACAATTTATTTCAAATATTACTGATGTTGCAAGGGTATATAGAATAATTTTGCATATGAGAAAATACCTGTCAGTTGATTTGTTTATTCTGTCTCATCTTTTTGTCTCTGATGATAAATTTAATTAGGTTAGCTCAACAATTACCAAGCAGAGAAATGGCATTCGTCCAGAACCTCTAGGCAAGGAGAGCATGGGCAGTTTAAATTAGCACTGCAATGCAGCTATACTTTTTGTATATGAATCAAAGATTGGCAAGGATCAGCTGGTAGCATTTGGACAAATATAGTAGACAAGAGAATGATATTTTGATAAATTTGTGAAATGAGGACTTGGAGAAAATGTGGAAATAATCTTTGGAATTTTCAGTTATGATTTAAAAGAAAATGAATTCAAAGTTCCCCACATATTGCATCTCAATATGATCTTCAGCTTGCGTTTGTTTGTTTTTATTTCTTGCAGCTACCATATTATTGTCATTGTACTGGTGTACTGTTTTCCATTGCTCGTCATGGGTGTCACATACACCATTGTTGGAATTACTCTTTGGGGAGGAGAGATCCCAGGAGACACCTGCAACAAGTACCATGAGCAGCTAAAGGCTAAAAGAAAGGTACTGTTCATATAATTTTACCCAGCATTTGTGTAAGCGGCTCATCAGAGGGAAAAAACCTAGTTATGACATTTTAATATAATATGATTTAATGCTTTACTCCTATTTTTTTGTCTTGTTTTCTTTCTTTTTATCAACTCTTTCTTTCAATTTCTTTTTGTCTTCTATAAGCACTATCCATGTACAGAATCGGTCTGGAATAGTCATTTTCTTACAGGACTTTTATTTACCTTTTATAGAGTATTCTCAATTACTCCACCTGCAACTTATGAAATTTCACTTTAAGCCCAGTGATTATATTTCTGCAGCTGTAGCTATCTTTATCCTTTATTGAACAGAATGCCTCGGATGCCCTCTAATCATCCAGCAGTTTCCTTTATCCCCAGGATTTTTCTTAGTATGTGCTATAGTTTCCTAATATCCATCTTCCTATCCCTCTCCCACGCCTCCTGCCCCTCCCCTACCTCCAACCCGCCCCTCCCCTCCCTCATCCCCATCTGTACACAGCCATCATGTATGTCTGATTAAGAGATGAGAGCTGCATTAATATTCTTCTACAACTTATTGGGTGCATGAAAAAGCTTACTTTTGAACAATTCACATGAAACAAAAGCTTCTAAAGATTATTATGTTGACATTTTACTAGGATTATTTTTTTCATTAAGATGTTTTTACTATCATGTGACTCAATATGTGAAAGTTTAAACAAATGTGTGGAGTTAAAAAGAATCTTACAGTCATCTATTCCATCTTTCTCTTTTCAGTCGATGTATTCCTAATGCAAATCAGAAATGCTTTCCCAAAGATAAGAGTCATACTGATTATGCCAATTATTATTTATTCCATTTACGATTCCCTTATTTATGTAGAACTACTACCTACCACATGGACACTTCCCTTAAAAAACACTCAACAATTTAAAAACCACTTACCTACAAACACTCACTTAACAAAGATCAATCAGGTTTTAAAATCTAATGTAGAAATTTGATTCTATTTTAGTACTGATACGTTTTTCCTCTGTTATCGGTAAATAGTGGAACATAAGACTTATGTTCAGTTAACATTTCACCATGGTCTCTAGTATTTGGAAACAAAAGAGTAAGCATGAAGTTCACATTAATTTACTCATTTCAACCTATAATATTATGGATTTATTTCTCTTTCAAAAAATTACCTTAATGAAGTACACAAACAACTAAATCATGCCTTTAGCATCTAAAAAAAATTAAAATTTAAAATTTTAAAAAAGCCTCTAAAACTAGAAGAATTTCAACAACATGGTGACCTTAAATTAATAGTTTCTCTTTCTACTTTGTAATTTCAACCCTCACTTGCTAGCATCTTGCTCATATTGCAAGATACTCTTTGCAGGTACTATTTTCTTATAGCTATACTTCAGGTTCATCACATTAAATAACTGATACGGATTTCAGAATAATGTCTGTCTTTGTATTACTCACCTAGTTTCTCATCTTTCATTTCCTTCTTATGGCTTAGGCATCTTTTTTTTTCTTTTTTCACATTTTTTCCCTGTTTACTCCTAAACAAATTAAAATAAGCCCAGTATTTGTTGATTATAGTTCTCTTTTTCTCATATACATGTGATATCTTCTAGAAAGAAATGAAAATTTAATCTAACTGTTCCTCTTTATTTTTGATTTGAGTCCCAGGGACAGGAAAAGCAAGAGAGAATATTTTTGTCTTTGGCCTTATATACCTGATGAAAGTAAGGCATAAATATTTAATTTTTATTTCATTACTCTTCAATTTCAAAGTATGAATATCAACTCAAACTGAGAGAGTGACCCTTCTAGAACATTTTAAGAAAGCCAGACATTTAAAAGCTCCAGTCCATATTTCTCTGAGATTGTGTTCTGGGCTAAAATAATACAAAATGGCATTCATGCCATGAACTTCTCATAATAAATCAACTTGTCCCTGGATTTCGTTCACAGGCATTTATTAGTATGATCATCAGAATTAGTATGATCATCAGTATTTTGTCTAAAAATTTAAAATTTCAAAATTGAGCTGGCTTTCCTCTTAATTATTTGTATCCAAAATTAAAATATTGTCTGATATGGCTTGGAATATAGTTTTTTATCTAGTAATCATATGTTTTGGGGTTTTTTTAATGTATGTTTATTTTTGAGAGAGAGAAAGACACAGCACGAGCAGGGGAGCGGCAGAGAGAGAGGGATACAGAATCCAAGCAGGCTCCAGGCTCCGAGCTATCAGCGCAGAGCCTGATGTTGGGCTGAAACCCACAAACCATGATCATGACCAGAGCGAAAGTCAGATGCTCAATCGAATGACCTACCCAGGTGCCCCATATGATTTTTTATTTATTTTTTTTAACATTTATTTATTTTTGACAGAGAGAGACAGAGCATGAGTGGGGGAGGGGCAGAGAGAGAGAGAAACAAAATCTGAAGCAGGCTCCAGGCTCTGAGCTGTCAGCATAGAGCCCAACGTGGGGCTGGAACTCATAGACCAGGAGATCATGACCTGAGCGGAAGGCAGATGCTCAACCTGACCCAGGTGCCCCGCCCCATATGATTTTTATATTTTAATATGACAACTTAGGTCAAAAATATAAACCCTGCTCTGGATGAGCATTTTTAATTATACGCCATCTTCTGGAGAATAAATCTTTGATAATACAGATTGGATTCAGAGATTAAACAAGAGAGTATTGGTTATAACAGTGCAAATTCATCATGACCATGGGGGGAAACAACTCCATAAGAAACTCTCAGCCAGCCTCCTGGTAATAAATGAGTAGTGGAACCCCCAAATACATGAAAAAATGAAAGCTTAAGAAATTTTAGTCAAATCACTGAAATCTTTGCAACTATTGAGAAACATTGCTTTCATTTCTCTTTCTCCCCCAATCTGCAGAAATTGTGCTCAATTTCAAACATTGATTAAATTCTCTGAAGAACAGTCAGTAAAATAAATTACTATGTCGATGTTAAAGAGAATGTATCAATCCAAACATTAAACTAATATGAAACTTTCAGATAATTGAAGATTAACTTCCCTGTTCAATCTTTACATATGTCCTACCTAAGTATATATATATTGTTTGAAAATACTACTACTAGTTCTAGCCAACACCAGGTAAAAAGACTAAATATTAGTCCTAAGAAATAAGTTAATACTTCTGGAAATATTTCCTCATTAAAACTGGAGTGCTGAAAATGAAAATCACTATTAAAATCCAATGACTCTACAAAGCTCACTAAACGCTAGAAGGATTGTCTGATATTTGAGTCACATATATAGAACTAGTCTTCCAAAAAATGGTAACAATCACACTAACAAACTCTTTCCTATATAAGTGTATTTTACAACTTCAAAGCACATTGTATACCTCATTGCACAACCAGATATCCTTAATTTATAGTAAATGTTCTAGATTTTAAATTACTGTATGTTATATACCTATTGGCTTTCAATATAAGACTATTTAAAAATACATATTGAAATAATAATGTACCTTTAACGTAATAAAGTGATTAACTGAAGAATTCTGGCACTTTATTTTTTTTTTATTTTTAATTTTATTTAAATCCAAGTTAGTTAACATATAATATAGTAATGATTTTAGGGGTAGAATTTAGTGATTTATTTACCTATAACACCCAGTGCTGATCCCAACAAGTGCCCTCCTTAATGCCCATCACCCAGGTAGTCCATCCCCCCACGCAATACCCCTCCAGCAACCCTCAGTTTCTTCTCTATGGTTAAGAGTCTCCTATGGTTTGCCTTCCTCTCTCTTTTGCTTCTTATTTTTCCTTCCCTTCCACTATGTTCACCTGTTTTGTTTATTAAATTCCACATTATGAGTGACATCATATGATATTTATCTTTCTCTGACTTACTTCACTCAGCATTATACACTCTAGCTCCATCTTCATTGTTGCAAATGGCAAGATTTCATTCTGTTTGATCGCCAAGTAATATTCCATTATATATATATATATATATATACATATACATATATACACACACCACACCATTATACACACACCATTATATATATATATCTTCTTTATCCATTCGTCAGTCAACGAACATTTAGGCTCTTTCCATAATCTGGCTACTGTTGATAGTGCTGCGATAAACATTGGAGTGCATGTGCCCCTTTGAATCAGCATTTTTGTATCCTTTGAGAATCTCGGCACTTCAAACAAGTGTATTTTCAAATTGTAGCAAATTATAAAGTATTGATTAAAACCACACAATCCCAAAAGTCTTGGCTCTCATTAGTTTTATTATTTTTGTAGTAATTGGTTAATATTCTTGCCAAAGCTCTCCTTCAGGAAATGTGTACTATTTCATACATTACGTTGCTATAATATTCAAATTGAAAATTGAATTTGAAATATTTTTACAAAGTTTTAAGACAGAATGTTTTTCTAACATTATCCTGTTTACTGAACTTGTTATACTAATGCTTACATTCCAGTGTGAGAATAATTTAGTGTCTAGAAGAAAAAACTGACCCTGGTCTACTTTATTCTACTTACAGGTGGATATAGCCACAGATTTTGGCTACCTTTAAAACCCTGGCTAAGATACCATGTATGAAAGTAATCTACTTGAAGTCATAACAATTATACACCAAAATCTGAAACTGTATCTCTTTATGTTGGAATATAAAAAGTCATATTTTAAATACCTAGTGCAGGGGCACCTGGGTGGCTCAGTCAGTTAAGCATCTGACTTTGGCTGAGGTCATGATCTCACGGCTCGTGTGTTCGAGTCCCATGTTGGTCTCGATGATGACAGCTCAGAGCCTGGAGCCTGGTACAGATTCTATCTCCAACTTTCTGTCCCTCCCCTGCTTGCACACACTCTCTCTCTATATATAAATAATCATTAAAAAAATTTTAAATATCAAATGCATAACTCACAAGCTGATTTAAAATACATTTGCAGTTTAAAAAATCTATACTAGAATGATAGCTCTGATCATAAGCTAAAATTTAATGAATCCCTTTCTTACTGCTATTCTAGATTAAAATCAAATGCAGTATAAGGAGGAAAATATTTATATTTATAAATAAAAATATTTTAAGCACTTCTATATAGAAGTTCTTGATAATTTATCAACAATTTTTCATTCAGGCACTTTGAGAAAAGTTTGTGCTTTGGCTGGTGGATCAATGAGAATCATTAGAACATATCTGCTTTTTTAACTTTGAAAATTATCTAAATATTTTAGTCCATCAGGACACGATGAATATTTATATGATTGGGTCTTTAAAAACCTTACTGTCTTCAAGAAAAAGAACGAAGATCAAAACAAAGTAAAAAAATACTTGAAATTTATGGTAGATAGGAAGAATATTACCATGAAGTACTTCTAATTGAAACAGTGAAGCTTAAAGAAAACAAATACCTGTTCAGTTCACTAACTTTTACCCCACCTGGGGCTATAACCCGCAATCAGGAGTGCCTCCTGCACCTGAGCTTTGCATTGACTGCAAATGCCACTTGGTTTAAAACCTTTGATTAAATCTTCTCCCTGTTCTCTATGGGTGGCAGTGGATAGGAATCATTTTTTAAAGCCTAGAAAAGTTTCTATATATTTATTTCTGCTTTTCCAGTAATACTCAAGAAGAGTAATTGTTTACTCCTTTTTTGAAAAGATGGCACTTTAGGAGGAAATATCTACAGCCCTTCAGTGCTTGGCAATCACTTGAAAAGATTTCTCTATGGATTACCCATTAATATTTCTCATTCTGCAATCACAGGTGCAGGAAGATTGGGACCAGGTTCAGAAATCATGGATTTCTCACAGGAAAATTAAGTTTAGTGTGTGAAATCTATAACAAGTGCTACAAAATCAATCTGCAGGAATCTGTTGCATTTCTATACACTGATAACAAACTATCAGAAAGAAAAATGAAAATCTCACTTGCAATTGTATCAGAAGAAAGAAAATACCTAGGAACAAATTTAACCAAGGAGGTAAAGACCTGTACACTGAAACGATAAGGAATTGATGAAAGAAATTAAAGGTAACACAAATAAGTGAAAGTTCAGGCTCAGGGATTAGAAGAATTAATATGTTAAAATGTCCATACTACCCAAAGCAATCTACAGACTCAATGCAATTCCTATCAAAACTCCAATAGGATTTTTTTTTTACAGAAATAGAACAAACGATCCTAAAATACGAATGGAACCACACACACACACACACACACACACACACACACACAAAACCCTGAATAGCCAGCTAAAGCAAACTTGGAGGTATCATAAATGGAGGTATTATGATCCTTAATTTCAAACTATATTACAAATGTATAGTAATTAAAATATTATGGCATTAGCATTAAAGCAGACACATCAATCAATGGAACAGAACTGAAAGCCTAGAATTAACTCACACATATATGGTTGATTATTTTACAACAAAAGAGCCAAGAATGTAAAATAAGAAAAGGAGAGCATGCTCAATAAATGATATTGGGAAAACTAGACAGATACATACAAAAAAATGAAACTGGACCACTGTCTTACAATTCTCAATACTTCAGGACACACAAACACATAAATGTACACATGAGCATAGTATCAATTATTATAGGTTTTACAAAATCACTCTCTATATGGACAGATGAGATTGAATAAAACTCATCTACTGATGTGTGTTGTCTAAAACTTAGATCCAGCTCAAGTTTATTTATATGAGTTGTGGATTGAGATTCCAGTTTTATTTTCTAGATGCTTCTCTGTTGTATCCACCACTATTTATTGCATAACCCATCGTTTCCAACACTAACTTAAAATGTCACAACTATCATATTCTAAATTCCTCAAATGTGTTTGAGACTCAGTCAACTTTCTATTCTGTTCTATGGAGCTGTTCATGCTCATCACCACATTGGTTAAATTAATGAAACTTTATAATGTATTTTAATATCTAACAGGGCAACTCTCCACTGCATTTGTCTTTTTTCTTTCCAGAATCTTCCTAGCTATTTTTACTTGTTTACTTTTACATAAAAATTTTATAAAAACATTTTGTCTATTTAAAAATGATTTTTGTTTTTGGAATTAGATGATAACATTTATTAACTTTGGGAGAACTGGACCATAAATATTTAGTAAGGAGAAACAGAAAGGGTTAATGAGTGGATAAACCAATGGCATTCTTTTATGTTACTTGAGACAATTGAATGTAATGACTGGGAGCAGAGATTCTTAGTGTGCCAAGTTCAAATGCTGACTCTGGGGCATATCTTGGGTAGTATAAACTACCTGAGCCCCAGAGAGGCTACAACCCTTTTAAAATGAAGTGAAAATAATAATAATGCATTAATATCCATATGGTTGTATAGACATTAAGTGAAGCAATACATGTTAAGTCTCCAAAAAGTACCTAGCTCATAGAACTGTTCTCAGTGGGGCACCTGGGTGGCTCAGTCGGTTAAGCGTGCGACTTCGGCTCAGGTCATGATCTTGCGGTTCGTGAGTTCGAGCCCCGCGTTGGACTCTGTGCTGACAGCTTGAAGCCTGGAGCCTGTTTCAGATTCTGTGTCTCCCTCTCTCTCTGACCCTCCTCCGTTCATGCTCTGTCTCTCTCTGTCTCAAAAATAAATAAATGTTAAAAAAATTTTTAAAAAAAGAACTGTTCTCAGTAATTGATATCTGTTACTTTAGGCACTTTACCATGAATATACATGCCAGTATTGTAGAGATCAGAAAGCATCATGTGGTAGCAAATTAAAGAGGTATAAAGTTGGCCATTTGTCTTTTTAAACATAATATTGACCTACATTGTGTCTGTGCTCTTAATCCCCTTCATTTATATCATCCATCCGTCCACCTGCCTACACTGACTTCCTTCCACATACATATTATTTAATTCTCACAATAGCTATATGAATTTTTCTTGCTTTACAGAAAAAATGAAACCAAGTCTCAAACTTATAAAACTAGTAAGTGGCAGAACTTGGACTTGAATCCTGGACACAAGTTTTTAGGGCTGTGTTCTTTTAGAGAACTAGTTGAGAGACCCAGGTTTCAGAATGATACCTTATGTCTATTACTTGTATTATACAAGGTACATTCCTATATATTGTCTGTACTGACCTTCATAATTTCCACAGTAAGTAGGCCTCATGGAAGGCATTTCCTTCCATTCAACAAATGAGGGAATTAAAGCTCTAGGAAGGTGAACGTTGCCCAAACTTAAACAGCTGGTAGTTGTACACATGGAACCCATTTAGTGCTATGGAATGCAAGATAACCATTCCTTCCATTACGTTCAACGCACAGAATTGGCAGCTACCCTTAACCAATATTTTGCTCATTAAAGTTTTCTGCCTGGTCATTCTGTTACACATCCGAGCTTACTCTAGAATAGTGCTGTCCAATGGAAATTTCTGTAATGAAGGAAAGGTTCCATATCTGCCATGTCCAATGTGGTAGTCATTAGCCACATGTATCCAATGAATTAACACCAAGTACAGCTACTATAACAAGAAATGAAAATTATTTTATTTTATTTTATTAATGTAAAATGAAATTTAAATCATCACATCTGGGTAGTGACTGCCATATTCCTATCAGTGATGCTCTAAAAAGGAACAATAAACCAACTAATTATTATACAACCAGTGTTTACTCTCACTTACTGTGATAATATAGTAAGAATTGAAGAAAATTAGCAATTCTACCATTAGATTCTTAGAAAAAATAAGATTCCTTTAACATTTTGCTTATAGGATTCTGATATTTGAAATATTTTTTCTCTATTCTTGATTCTTATTACATGTCTTGTGTATTTCAACTGTATTGTGTCACATATATACTTATTTTTGCTAAGTTTCTTAAGCCATAAGTAAAGATTTCTTTGTAACAAAAGGGCCATCATGACTTCGTTGCATTTCTGACATCATACCTAAAACAAACACATGTAACATATTTGTTCAGGGTTAATGGGAAAAACAAAACAAAACATGAACTGTGGAGTCACATCGGCTGGTTTGATTCCTGGATTGTCAGCTACTGGTTCTCTGACTCTTAATCTCTCACCCTCCATTTCTTATTTATAAAATACCAAAATACTTTTTCTTTTCTAGAAACTTTTTGATGAGGGCTAATCAAGATAATGTATGTATTAAAGTGTCTGGTACCTAATGCTCATGAATATGCGATTCCAGTCTGCTCTCACTTTCATCTATTCGTGAGACAAAAATAAACCTAATTATGATCACCAATAAAAAGAACAATGCTTATGGTAGCTTTATAAAAGCAACAAGCATTTATTGTGCTTGTTCTGTGCCAGACACTTGATTTCGGTACTTTAAATAGATTAGCCAATTTAATTCTGACCACCACATGGGGAAGGAACTATTATTATTTCATTTTACAGATGAAGAAGCAGTCAATAGATAGGTTAAGGAACTGCCTCATCTATTGAATAATAAAGACTTGAAGTCAGCAAATCTTATTCTAGAGAATGTGTTCTTAACCTATTACACTGATCATTTCTGTATGTTGCTCAAGGGGGGAAGTAAATAAGATAAAGTAGTTCTTTACTTATTTTTTGATTTGTTTAATTAGCAATAATACAATTGAATTACATTATTATATTATTTACTGACATTCTTTTTTTTAAGTTTTATTTATTTAATAATACACCCAACATGGGGCTTGAACTCACAACCCTGAGATCAACAGTCACACCCTCCTCCAACTGAGCCAGCCAGGTGCCCCATTTTTATTGACATATTCTGAGTTAAAAGGCATTTGAAGATTAAACTAACCAAAATATATAACAATGTTTTGGAAAAATAATTATTTCCCAGTACCAGCAGTCAACTTAAAATTTATTTCTAGTACCAGCAATCAACTTAAAAATTAATTCTTAATAAACAATTCATCAGTAAACTAAGACTGAATGCAGTTACCCAACTGAAGAGGCATCTACTTTAGATATGTAAAAATGTGCACTAAAAATGTGTTTCTGATCATTACAAATCATAAAAATTCCCCAAATTTTCATAAGAAGCACATTATATCACATCCTCTGAAGGATAATAATAGTGAATATAGGCACAACCACCTACTGAGCATCGTGAGCACAAATTCCTCTGCTCATCTCTCTTGCTCCTTCCTTCCATTCTCCACACCAACAACCTACTGAAGCCCAAGTCAGAGCTGCAGAGAAAACTCCTTCTGCCAGAACTACCTGCTCCTATTTACATTTATTTTATTTCAACTTTTTATTATTTCCAATTCATTTTAAAAAACCTTTCAACCAATGCAGAGAATTCCACTGATAGCATTGTTCCTCTTTACTAGAGGTAACTGCTTAATAACAGGTTAGTAAAACATTCTTTGAAAGAGATGAATTGCCGAGTGATCATTTATGCAGCTATTTTTGTGCTTCCAAAAGTAAGAGAGTGAATATCACCTGTTTTCTTCTATTCCTATTTAATTTTGCATCATTGTCATACAGGCTGTGTTAATAGTCATGTGTAGTCTTCAGCTTCTGACACTTTGTCAGCAGGGGATGACTCTAGCTGTTTATTCAGCATGGTGACAGATTGATTGGTACTGACTCATATTTATATACTTTCTCCAGCTTCCATTTCAAAAGACCCCATTTGTTGGAACAAGAGCTAACTTGGGATACCTGTGGTAAAAAAAAATTAAAGCAAATACAGCTAACCTAAACCCTAAGAAAATGAGCTCATAAAACCAGATGGCCATTTTTTTAAGCAATTCAAATGAAGACAGAAGTCCTCTCATTCAAATTCATAGTAAATAAGCTAGCATGGACCTCTGTTACTTTATTAATTTTTGAAATAAATGGCCATTAGGATTATAAAATCTAGATTTGATAACATTGATACTCAATGTTTCTTTAGTTAACTATTTTTAATTATAATAAGATCAGAAGCTTAAGCACTGATGGCTAGATGGATGGATGGATGGATGGATGGATCGATGGATCGATGGATCGATGGATCGATGGATGAAAGAATAAGGTTTTGAATCAGCTACCTACTCATGAGTCACGTATATGATCTCATTTAATAGTCTCACTAACTCTGAGGTTCTACTGTACTACCTAACGGCTGATGTAACCAAGGTTTAGAGAGTTTAACTTGCTTAAAATTATGTATTAAGTGAGTAGAGGAATCTTATTTGGATCCTAAACTAACACTAAAGTCAAGGAAATAACCCACTGCTATCCTATCTCCCTTTATACAGTTAGAGTACATTATGCTTAATGTCAGTAAAAGAGATTTTAAAAAGAAGGGAAATAATTCATGTTACCATTCTAACACTGTTTAGCTTTTTATACAATGAATGCTCAATACATAAATGTTAAAAAAACAAATCCCTTCCATAAGTTAAATCAGTCTTATTCTATTGTCCATGTAACTCACAGTACCTCTCACCCCTTTCAATTATCCATGAATGTTCCATTCATCATGGAATTTTATGTTAGATTTGTTTTAATTTAGTGCTGACATAATCTTCCATCTTTCTACATGGAATCTCTTATCTGGAAATAGATTGGTTTTTGCTCTTTAATGTATAATTTTCTTCTTCATTCATGACTTTTCATTCCACTTTCAGTACATACAGCTTTGAGGCTGACAAGATTCTTGTTAGAATTTATTTCAATGTTTTCCACCTCTTATCTGATAAAGTAAATCTCTATAAACATTAATGTCTCTTCCCCCTCCCAAGACTAACGTCCATCTCTAAATGCTGTGTCCTCCTGTTTCACATGCTTGAGTAGTTTTTAATGTAAAGTTAAAAACTTTTAGCCAGGCTATGTGTGCATACATGAAATATCCACTTTGCCAACAATGACATATTATGTAATAACCATTTACAATATTTAATTTTAGAATTAAGCTGTATTTAAGTTTGAGTACTTTTAGAGTATTCTAAAAAGTAGAGAATGAAAGAATAAGGTAGATTAAAAAGGCAAATGATCTATATGATCTGAAGAGAAAACAGAGTATTGAAAGAATACAGTAGATTAAAATTAATTTAAACTTATGTTTGTAGTGTTCCTAACAATTGTGGGTCATTTTATCACAGGTAAAGCTTCTGATCTATTGTAGAATACTGAGTAGGAGATATGCCTTACTCACCATTGTATCCTCAGTGCTTAGCATAATGCCTCTGGATGAATGGATGGATGGATGAAAGAAAAAGGTTTTGAATCAGCTACCTACTGATTATATAGATTATAAAATGTGAAGTCACCTGATGTGACTTGTTAAAAGTCAAAATCATTGAAGGGAAGAACGAGGTCTGGAATTTAGACTTCCTGAGCTCCACCCTGCTATTCTGCCCCTCGTCCCAGCACACACAGGAAAGATTTGAGTCTAAATCTGCAGAATAAGGTCAGTGTCTTCAGAACTATGTTAATATCCTCAGCACTAAAAATGAAGTCTACTTATCTATTGCTGAATGAGTTAAACTGCTCTTGAAAAGTTTTCATATTTCATTAAATAAAAGTATTTCTCAGCCCAGCCTCAAGTAAAATATGGTATAGGACTTTCCCTATTGTTCAGATTCTTCCGATAAGCTGAGAAGTCTAGTCAGTAAAAAGACTTTATATTATGCATATAATACTCATTATACAATTCTAAATCCCTTTAGTATCAAACTATGCTAGAAAAAAAATGCCTCTTTTCATAAAGGAGAAAAACACACCCCTGCACCTTATTCAGCTTTAAAAGACCCTGTTTCTAAATTCAGTCCCATTCTGGGGTACTGGGGATTAGAACTTTAACACATGAATTTGGGAGGGGGACACAATTCAGCCCTTATCAATATCAAATATAAATTGCCTGACCATGTAAAATAATTAATCAAGAGGTTCAGTAAACAGAATGATGGGTAGCAGGGGTATACTTTTATGCTTAAGTTTTTCATATCTCCATAGCAGACTTGCTAGCCTAGCAAACATTTCCACAAACTTCCCATTCTGCCCCATGCCCTCAGCTGGTAAACTTCAACTATAAGTCTTTTTCCTAAAAAAAAGAAAGAAAGAAAACTGCCTTCCAAAAACCCAAAGAATACATTGAAGAACAAGCTTTTCTTTCTTAGTGCCCCTTTGGTTGACATCTAGGACACAGGGGTTGACAGAATCAAGGGCTCTCTCTCTGCTGGAGGCAACCAGTACAAGGTATCAGATTACATTAGCCACTTCAGCCACTGGAGGAGCAGCTATGTGAATTCCACATGTGTAAGTATAGGGCTCACCGTGGATCTACCTTGGTTAGGTAACAGAATATGCATATCAGTTATATTTCAAAATATCTGCCAGATATGATTTAGGAGTGTTGAGGTGATGTGGGGGAGAAAGGTGCAAGGAAAACGTATGAGTTCGATAGAGAAGCCATAATTAACAGCCACAGACTAAGTGACTTAAAAACAGAAATTTATTTTCCCGAGGCCCTGGAGCCTGGAGATCAAGGTGTTGGTAGGGTTTGGTTTCTTTAAGGTCTCTTTCCCTGGCATATAGATGACCATCTTCCTCTAGAATCTTCCGGTGAGTTCCCTCAGTATCTAAGTAAGGACAGAAGTCATATTAACTTAGGATCCACCCATATGACCTTCACTGCACTTTATTTAGCTTTTTAAAAACCTTGTTTCTAAATTCAGTCCCATTCTGAGGTACTGGGGGTTAGAACTTTAACACATGAATTTGGGAGGCGGGCATGATTCGGCCCTTAACAAAGAAGTTATTCATAACTTTTAGAAAGAAATCCTCTGATTAAGTCATTTCAGGGTTCTGGAACTTGCTGGCACCAAGGAGTATTTCTATTTCTGCTCTTACAAAGATGTAAGTTCCTTAACAAGTTGAGAGTGGCTGGGTTAGTGCTCCCCTCCACTTCATTCAATAGGCTTACTGTCAACCGAAAAAGTCGAAACCATTTTTGTGTTTGTTTGACTTGAACATTTTACTCTTTTTCATCTTTATTTGGCAGTTTGCTTTTGAGAGCCCTTTCACCACCGTTATCCTCCAGCCCTTTTTTTTTTTTCATCCCTACCCTCAATGGAACAGTTCCTTTTAAAACTATTTCACCTTCCCATCTTTACACAATCTTTGCAGTGATTCAAAGTGCCCGGCATGATACCTGCACCCCCCAACCCAGTGATCTATGACTCTTACTCCCCCCTCCCACCCATGGTTAATGAGAGCCAGTTCCCAGTAATCTCCCATTTTCATTGACCATTAGTTATGTGACCTGGTTTTCAACTAACTTCATGTATATCACTTTTTCTCGTGTGTCCTGAATGAAAAATGTAAATTTTCCCAAGGACTGTAGATTGGTGGAAAGGGAGAATTTGTCTCTTAAAACATAAAACTCCTTTGGCTTGTCTTCCCAAGTCAGCAACCAGGTAATTATGCACATCTCTCTCTCCCTCTTTATCTTCTCTTTCTCCAACTTTCCTTCTTGCAGCCCCTGCTTGATCCATTTCTCTGCTCCAGAAAGACCAATGCATCCACAATTTTTAAAGACAAATTTAGCACTGTCCCAAATTTAGTTCAAACTGTAGCACTGTTCCTATAATTCAAATAAGTCCAAACTGGAAAATTCCCATCTATGTCTATTACCCTTCTCAGCAAACAATATGTACTTCTTTATACTCAATTTTGCTCCCTTCCAAGACAGGAGATGGTTACAAATAGAAAGATAATGTTGTTGTTGTTGTTGTTGTTGTCGTCATCATTGTTTTCTGTCACAGTATGTTGCATAAACCCTTTATGTATGTGATTCTAATTATTTGCTCTAAGCCTTTTTCAGATGTCTTTCTGCTCCTTTTTTTATTTTCATTTCATCTCTGAAAAGATTTCAGAGAGACTTTACTCCTTTGTGTAGATGGCTAATGCTAAAGGACCATGATTCTCTGTACTTCTATATGCTTTCCTCAGTGTATTTCTGAATTTATGTATTTTTTAATACATAATACATAAATACACTTATATTCCTTCCAAAGCTCTCTTTAATCTGTTTTTATTTGGAAATATTTAGAACTGGTGAAATCGTACATTGTGAATTTTTCTTATGTTTTCATTCTCAGGTATTATCCTCAGATTATTTCTGCCTCATTATTTTATCATTCTCCAACATGATCTGGCAGCATTATACAAATCTCTGAAATAGGAATTTCTAAAGCCTTTTGCCACAGCCACCTAAGCCCAGCTAAGAAGAATGATTTTCACATCAACACCTTAAAGGAACGCACACATGTTTCACATATTAATTCTGTATAGGAAAAGAGCATCTTAAAAGAACTGAAAACAATGGATAGAATAGCAGTTGCATACCAGAAGAGAACAGGAATTCCAGTACTAATTAGAATAAACAACAGGTCCTTCAATGCTATCCATACTGAATAAAAGGTGGAAGATCATGTATGAGATAGTAATTTCCTTTATATTAACAGCACCTCACTGGAAATTGAAAACTGATGATTGATGGTCATAAGCTTATATACCACAGTTAATCCAGCTTGAATCCCACAGACTGGTTTATTTTCAAACAAGGTTTCATGGACAACTAGAAGACACTGCTTTGTTCACTTGACTGAGAAAATAAACCAGGTCTCCATCATCATAACCCCAGGCTACATTCTAGCCATAAGATTTCATAGGACATCTCACAGAACATTTCTTTACCAGACCAAGGATTTTTACTAGGAAGGACTCTGTACAGGGAGCTCTAATTCCACTGCTGGGAGACAATTAATAAATCAACTTGCATTTACTTGGAGATCACCTGTAATACACTGAGTGGGAAACCATAGACCTTATAACTCAGTTTCTATTGATCTCCTGTCTTCCTATAAGACATTTTAGAATTTAGGCAACTTTGAGAAAATGATTCAGATGTGAAGGTTTTTACCCACACCTTCCTCAAGTCCCATAGTCCTAAAAGGAAGCATAGTTCAGGAATGTTTTGCTATAGTGATTTCATTTCTTAATACATATGTGATACACAAATGGCTGTTTGATTATATCCATTATATAAAAAACCAAAAAATATTTTGCCATAAGCAAAAGGAACTGTTTTCCAGCATGTGAAGTTGTTAATATTTTCTAAAGGTTTTGGAAAAAAGTCACAGAATCCCTGTCTTTGGGTGATTGAACAACACAGATCAGATTCTTATCTCTCTGCAATATGTTGCCTCACACACAATCATCTTTTTTCATCCAACTAAAGTACCAGGTTATATTAGTTGGATGAAAAAAAAAAAGCTTCTAGGTTTTTTTTTAGCTTCTAGTTTTGTTTATATTAATTTTAAGAAGAAAAGGATGAATCTATTCATTTTGAATCTCTTTATTTTATTTTATTTTTCAGAGAGAGAGAGAGAGAGAGTACACACATGTAGGAGAGGTACAGTGAGAGAGGGAGAGTAAGCAGGGGAAGGGCAGAGAGTGGGAAAGAGACAGAACCCAAGCAGGCTCCACACTGTCAGCACAGAGCCTGATGCAAGGGTCAATCTCACTGACCATGAGATCATGACCTCAGCCGAAATCAAGAGTTGGATAAATAACTGACTGAACTACCCAAGTGCCCCCTTGAATCCTTTTCCTAAGAGTGTTGTAGCTATACTCCAATTTGAGAGCTGGTGGATCCAGCAAATGACCTTAAAGCATTTCTACTGATTTTTATCTTCCAAATCATTCTGATTCAAACTTCAAAATGCATTTCATTTTAATTTTAGGAAGTATGGCTCCTTAAAGCTGGTAAATGCCATTCCCTTAAGGCCTTAACAATGGTCGCTTCTGGGTCTGATTGCTCCTTGATCTTAGCTCCACAGCAACACAGCTCTTCTGCAGTACTGAACAATTCCCGGAATTCTATCTGGATTCACTTCAGGGTGGAGCTTATTACTCACAAGGCTCATCGTCTACACACTTCATCACGCTTCTGCGAACTTCCTCTGGTCACAGTGTTCTCATGTTCTTTATCCACACATTACTTGGGCTCTGATCTTTGCACTTTCCTCTCAAGAGCAGTCTTCCATCAATTATGTGAAGTTCCATCCTTCACTTTACTATGACTCCCCTCAAAATTCAAGCATGCTCATATCTCTTCCATCTCTTGTTTACATCCACTTCCTCCTCTTGTTAACCAATCTTATACTCCTCTCATTAAAGCTTTGTGGCTTCCAACACACTATTCTGCTGAAACTATTCTTGCCAAAGTTACTTTTGCCATGTTTGTTGCTAAATTCATTGGATATATTCAGTCCTTGACCAGATAGAAGAAATAGATATCTCTGATCACTTCCCACTTGCCATGTCTCTCCTGTGTTATTTGTCCCTTTTCTTGCCTCAGGCCATTCCTCTTCAGTGTCTTTATCTGGCTTTTCTTCTTCTAGCCACCTCTAAATGCTACCCTTTACCCCAGAGGCCCATCCTTCTTATTTTTATAGCTTTTGTCTTATTGGGATCATTTCATCTACGTCAACAGCCTTGAAAATTACTTCAAATCTACATTTACATTATGCCCCATATCTAGACTTTTCTTCTGAGGTCCAGGCTGTAAGCTCCAGACTAAAATTCTATTAATCATCTCTCACCCCAGTCCTATGTGTAATATAATAAATGTTTCAAAATAAGCTGGTCAAAATGAAATAATCATCTTTATTTATGAATTCTTCTTTCCCAGTTCATAGAATATTACTAATAGCTGTAAAATGGCCCAGACAAAACAGAACAAAAAACAAAACAAACAACAACAACAAAACCTGGAAATAATCTGTAACATCTCCCTTTTATCAACCGAAATAGAATCAATAACAAGGTCAAATTAACTCTGAAAGCACTCAGATTACCTTCTTTCATAAGCTCCGGCTCTACTCTTATTTAGATATACATAATTTCTCCCCAGGTTATATACTTGCCTACGAAAGAACCTCCTGCCTCCATTAAGTCTCACTCAGATAAAATCCATTCCAGTGTCTTCAAAGTGATCTCTCTAAGATCTGAATTTTTTAATGCCCTCCATAAAATCCTTTAATGGCTTCTCTGGCCTATAAACTGCATGTTGCCCCTCCCTAATCTCATTTCCATCTACTCCTCCCAAGTTCTTCATCAGCACGTCTTATATTATACACTATATGCAAGTGGGTCAAACCATTTGTACTACTAGAGTAAGGCATAAATTTTGCATATTTTATTTTCTGTGACCAGGACTCTCTTATCTCCTACTCTTTCACCCCTTCCTTTTCTGCTCCCTTCACTTGGCTATTTCCTTTCTGTCTTTTGATTGTATCACAACCACTTCTTGTAGGAAGCCTCTTTGATACCTCCACCCCAATTTGCATTCAGACACTCACAATATCATATGGAAAACTCTAGCATGCAACTTATACTACATTATATAGAAAATATCCATTTGCTTAACTATCTCCTCCAACAAACTCTACAAAGCTGAAGAGCAACGTTCATGTGCTATTCATCTTTAGATATTCAACAATTTAGAGAGTGTCTAGCATAATTCAGGAACTCTTATAAATGCTTTTAAAATGAACTAATGAAGCTGTTTCCTTGGATTTTTTTTTCTGATGACCAAATGCCCTTGAAATAAGATTGAAAAACAGTGAGAATTTGATACTTCTAAATTCATAGACGTTGAACTTTCAATATTTTGCATAATTTTCACTCCTCATTTTTCTTCTCTACCTATAAGCTTCATGAGGTCTCAAGGTATATTTTCTTTAATAATTGACATTTCTCCTGGATGCCTGATGAACATAATTCTTTCAAAGTGGGGACAGATGATAGCTTAATTCTGCTATTCCTTTATTCAAGTGAGTCATTACTTTAAAAATAATTGTTATCATATGTGAAAGTTTATACATAATGTGAAGAATAGAATATTTCAAATGAATCAAAGGTTGCTATATGTTGCTTGCTTATGTGTCTTAAGCCATTACTCAAGTGAATCATGGTCTTCTAATATTATGACTCAAATATTAAAAGATCATGACTCATTTTGGCTCTCCAAATCTGGTTTTAATTTTTGATAAGACATTGTACACTAATTTTCATGTTTTATAAGTTGCTAACAAGAATAGACTCCAGTCAAAAATAGCAGCAATTAATGGGAACTCAACACTTCAATGATTTTGCTAGTTTAAAAGTTCTAAGAAAATTATTCTTCTCTTCTAGTAGTGATAGAAAAAAATCGTATTATAGGAGTATAATTTTGGAAAGTGATATGAAATACTGACAAAACGAATCAAGTATTATCAAGTAATTATCAGTATTCACATAGTCATAATTGAAATATCTAATACCTTGTATTGATTTCAGGTATTGTTATAACATTTTCATTTGTAACAGTTTTGATATATCTCCTGAGAGCCTACATCCTTTAATTCATTATAATCACCTTTTCCTGTAACTATTTTAACATATTTATCATAGTTATTTACAGGCCTTATATGAGAACTGCCGAACCTATCGACTCCTCTTTTCCTTGATTATGAATCACATTTTTTATATGTGCTTATATAATAATTTTTGGTTTTATACTGGATATCATGAGATAGGATGTTAAGAGACTCTGTATACTACTATCTTCATTTGAAAACTGCTGTGCTTTCTTCTAGCAGTCAGTTAAATTACTGGTGGATCATTCAAATTTGTGGAAATTGGTTTTATACTTTGTTAGGGTAAATCTATTTTAGTTTTTCCCTTAGTTTTAGGGTTAATCTCTTAACTGTGGGTATAGCATTTACTCTTAAGGCCTAGCTCTTCTGGAAAAACCCAAGATGTTTACTGAGACCGTCTAATTTGGTGAGACTCAAACTCTAAAATTCTGTCTCCCCCTTTAGAAGTGGCTGCTAAAATCTGTTCACTCTTGCATCCTTTTAGCTATTGTTTACCTCCCAAATTGCTCATAGCCTTGGTCCTGCACATGTGAGTGTAGGACTGCCAAGGACTTAGGAAAAGTTTGCATATATATATATATATATATATATATATATGCATATATGCATGTTCACTCTCCTTTTGATCACTCTCCAGTGTTATGAAACAGTTTTGCTGTTGTTACTGTTGTTTATATTTTTTTAAGAATTTATAACTATTTTTGGGAAAAATGAATTATGTGCATACACACATATACATATGTGTACCTGTGTGTATACATATACAAGCCACTGTCTATGTACTGTATGCAATACAATATACCCTCTATATATACTTGTGTACATTATATACAAATTACATAATATATTAGTGGGGTTTTTTTTGGAAACATCTTTATATACGTCCTGTCCTTTATCTTTGGTTGTACCTTTTGTACTACGTAGTGACCCACGAACTTGGACTAATGTTTCATTTCATATTCTCCAATATCCCAGCTAGGAGTTTCCTCTAACACAAGTCATTAGTTTCTGACATTACTGATCTAATTGAACCCCCAAAATTTAATTTTCTAGATCACTTCCAATTTTCCTGACACATGATGAGGAAGACTTAAATTTTCTATTTTAGAATATATTTCTGGAATCATTAGAGCAGAGAATATCACTTTTTCCCAAAAGTTACTCATGCATCTAAAGGAGTAGATACATAGGTTATGTTCTTTTTTCTCAGAGAAACTTCACAAACCAACTGAAAGCCCAAATAGTAATAGGAAAAAATCCTGAGATTATATGCCTTGAATTGATTTTATGTTCTATGTATTATGGTTAACAGTTAAATGGTCATTACAGTCAAACTGTTTTTAACTTTTTAAAAATTTTATGATGTTTTTATTGTTCAATTAATAGTTTATTAAATAAGTTTCACTTTACTAATTTTCCAGTGGTAAAGCTAAAACAAGTATCAGCAACAGAACATTTATTAATCTTTTTCTTCCTGGTAATATAATAGTGTTTAATATAGGACAGCTTTCCAAGGGATACATTTTATCCTGTTATTTTATAGAAATATGTTATATTGGAGAAATGGCAAATCCACTGTTAAGTATAAAATAGTTAGGCTTGTTATTTTCTTTCACCGTAATGGAAAACATAGATTTGATGCCACTTCTCACTTTTTTATTCTCTCTCTTAATATCTCTGTCTCTATCATTCACAATCACATACACACATATATACACGAATAACAGGGACTATAATGAAAAAAGAGCTGTTTTTTAAACTCCTATTGTCTGCACATTTTCTGTTATAAAATTTGACAAAATTTCTTGGCTCTCTAGTACTCAGTCTGCATTTTACCCATTATCCCCCTGTTGCCGCCATAGCCTCTCTTTGCCTTTAAAAAAGGCATGTTCAGGGGCGCCTGGGTGGCGCAGTCGGTTAAGCGTCCGACTTCAGCCAGGTCACGATCTCGCGGTCCGTGAGTTCGAGCCCCGAGTCAGGCTCTGGGCTGATGGCTCGGAGCCTGGAGCCTGCTTCCGATTCTGTGTCTCCCTCTCTCTCTGCCCCTCGCCCGTTCATGCTCTGTCTCTCTCTGTCCCAAAAATAAATAAACGTTGAAAAAAAAAATTAAAAAAAAAAAATAAAAACGGCATGTTCATAGTCAATTTAGGCCAGTGTATCAATGATTTAAAACACACATATAAATTAGTCAGATTTGGGAATAAAATAAAAATGAATATCTCAGCATGCCCAGAGTATCTTATGAGCCTGGCATCCACGTTTCCATTTAAACATCACAACCCCCTGCATGATGAGTGTTCTTGTCTTTTCCCTCCTAGTAACACTATTTATATGAAGAAAGATTAAGTAATTTTCTGAAGGCCACAGAGCTGTTTCTGAACAAGGCCTAGATTTAAATCAAGTCTTAGAGTCTAGTGCTCTTGACACCATATATATTTCTGTGCAGTGAAGTCTTCAAGGTTTCCTTGTAACTATTCCAGAGAGTCTGTGCTTAAACATACACCACTGATTAGCATTTGATGAATGATTAAAATTTTTTGGCCTCAACACTAAATAGAACCAACTTAATAAATCCTTAAAATATCAGGGAAAGAATTCCTCTCTGCAGCTCCTTAAATAAATTCTGTGTTTTGGGTCTCTCCAAATTTGGAAATCATTCTTCCTAGGCCAAGCAATGAATTGTGATGTATTAATATAAATATTAAAACTAATATCAAAAGAAAAACATTACTTTCTAGAAAATATCAATAGATAATTAACAACTCAAAGGAAAAGTCTAGAAAATAAAAGAACTAAACACATCCACAAATGAGCAATTGAAAATATAATATCTTACATTTATTATTGCTAAGGACCAAATTGTGTCCCCCCGGCCCCCAAAAATTCACATTTTGAAGCTCTATCCCTAATATGATTGTATTTGAAGATAGGGCCAGTAGGGAGATAATTAAGGTTAAATGAGGTCATAAGGATGGATGGGGCCTTGATTCAATAAGATTAATGTCCTAATAAGAAGACACACCAGAGAGCTCACTCTCTTTCTTTGTGAACATACAAAGAAGAAATCCTGTGGGACCACAGTAAGATGGTAGCTGCCTACAATCAGGAAGTGGACTCTCATCAGAAACTGACTATACTGGTACCCTGATCTTGGACTCGTAGCTTCTAGAACTATGAGAAAATGAATGTCTGCAATTTGAGCCATATAGTCTACAATATTTTATTATAGCAGCCTGAGCTAACACTATTATTTTATTATCAGCTATTAAAATATCATAGTAGTTTTGACAGTTTTCCCCCATGGAATCTTTAAAAGCATTATTTTAAATAATCTTCCTCACAATCCTACGAGAAAGCTGAAGTTTAGGGAGATTAAATAACTTGCACAAGATCACACAGATAATTTGCTAGTGATGCTGTGTGACTAGAATTCTTATCTCCTGGCTTTGCATCCATTCTTCTATCTCCATACCCATGTTGTGAGACTAAATAATAACCGCTTTGCATATGTGAAGACTCATTAGCATTAGCACCATCTATCACTGTTAAAAATATGACAATGTTAAAGACTATTTTGCACAGTGCAAAATTATCCATATAATATTAATATAGAGAGAATCCAAGGAGAAACTTTATAATGCTCTCTCTCTATGAAGATAAAGGTATATTTTATTCAGACTGCCACAGCCTTGGACTATCTATAAGAATGCCAATTATTTCATTTTTTAAAAAATTCTAAAATATATATGTTATACTTTATATTTTATTTTATTTTAAATTGTATTTTATTTTACATATTAAATACTATTCCATTGACATATAGATTTATTTATTTATCTGAAAAAGCGTAATCGTGTCTTGTATGTATTATTGTTCTAAATTCTAGAGATATAGGGATAAACAAAACTAAAATGTTCAAGACCCTCATGGGATTTGCATTCAAGCAGAGCAGAGAGACCTCCTAGATAAACAAAATAATGAAAAGATGTACTGGTAGTAATACCTGGAACAGGAGATTAACGTGTTTAAGGATGAGAAAGACGAGTGCTGGAGCATAAAGAACCAAGGAGAATATGTAATGGGTAAGGCTAGAGAACAGAGCAGAAGCAAAATGCGGTAGAAATTTTAAGCAACAGAAAGAAGATTTGGTTTTATTTATTGCAGATATGATGAGGAAATCATTTTAACTAGAAAGTCAATCTATTTCATTTTTTTTTAAGTCACTCTAGCTATGGAAGTAAAGACCAGTGTAGGTGATTATTACATTCAACCAGGAGAAAGATAATGGTAACTTTTGCAGAAGCTATAGCAGTAGAGATGAAAAGCCATGAAGAGATTTAAAACATATTTTGGTGACTTGGCCAACAGGATTTGCCTCGGCAATGAATGCAGCAGTAAAAATGAGGGGTACAAAGAAACAAGCATGTCTTCTGAATGTCTGGCTTCCAGTGCTAGATGGGCGGTGGTGTCACTTACTGAGATAGGGACATTCACAGAAGAACCAGCTTTGAAGAAGGGAAGAGAATGGAAGCTTTTTTTATACATAAAATTTTGAGATGTCTCTAAGACATCCCGATGAATCATCTATCCGGGGGAAGATGGTGGCCTGAAGCTCTACCTTCTCATCTACAACTTGCTAATTTTCCTGAGTGAAGCAGCGACTGAGATAGGACAGTGGGCAGAGCTCAGGGGGGTGTGTGAAATACACCTCATCATTGCTGAGACCGTGAGAATGTTAAAGCTCCCATTATGTACACGTGGGGCAGACTACCCTCTGCATCTTCCAAGAACACATAAGCAGATTTGCTGCTTGAAGAGAACACTTCCAGTTTATCTTCACAGGCAAGGATGAACAGAGCCTGGAGTTGGATAAAAGAAATAAAAGCAAGGGTGCCTGGCTGGCTCAGTTGGTACAATATGTTTGTGACTCTTTATCTCAGGGTTGTGAGTTCGAGCCCCATGGTAAGTGTAGAGATTACTTTAAATTTTTTTAAATCTTTAAGAATTAAAAAAAGAAATAAAAACAAACCATAGAGAACCCAGCTGCTTAGAAACAAGAAGCAGAATACCAACAATAAGCTATACTTCATGAACTAAAACACAAAAGATCATTTAATTATGATATGAGACTAAATATATGGTTTTTAAATGTAAAACTCCAACTTTTAAAAAAGATGCCACCATTGAGAAGTGAAGAAATAGATCAAAATACAAATATACAAAACATCTAAGGATTATGAGGGGAAAAAAAACAGGTTAGAGGAGAGGTCTAGGTTAGAGATATGAATTCATTCACTTGAATAACCAAGAACTTACTGTATACAAGAATGTTTTATTGGGGTGCCTGGGGTCTGTCAGTTGAGTGTCATACTCCTGGTTTCGGCTCAGGTCATGTTCTCATGGTTCATGAGTTCAAGTCCCTCGTTGAGCTCTGCGCTGAAAGTGTGGAACCTGCTTGGGATTTTCTCCCTTTCTCTCTCTGCCCCTCCCCCACTCTCTCTCTCTCAAAATAAATAAACTCAAAAAAAAAAAAAAAAAAAAGAATGCTTTATTTATCTTTATCTCCAGAATCAGCTTCTTCTACTTCTTGACAATACTCCCTGTTAGAGAAGAAATGCATATCTACTTGACATTTAACTGTAATTAAAACACTGCCAGGCACCTCCCATATGTACCAATTGGCATTAGTGAAACTGAGGTAACTCACACAGTGCATGTAGCATAGGCTTTTCAGATAACAATTTCTCAACAAATTTTAGTTTCCCTTCAACTTAGGAGACAACTGTTTGTCCTTTACTTTTATTTTTTGAGATATGTATGTATATATGTACTTATGTATGTATGTATGTATGTATGTATTATCCTCTTTCCTAAACTGTCTTATAAAACTAAAAGTACATGTTGTTACATTTTTGAGTTAATTACTTACAAAGAAAAGTCATTTCTTTTTTCTTTCCTTTTTTTTTTTTTTTTTTTTTTTTTTTTACCATTGCTGCTATTAAAGGACAAAAGCACAAGCTTCTATTGACTTATATTTGCCTTAGGGTGTAAATAAATCTATCCTGACACAAGATCACATTTTACAAAAATAAGTTTGTGTGTGGAAATAGTTTCTGTAGCCACCATTGAAATAAAATGCAGTGAACAACACAGACATGTATCTAACTTACTCTATTTGTGGTATATCAAAGTCAAATCCAAGAGCATATGAAGGCTATGCTACTGTAATGGTCAATTTAATGCATCAACTTGACAGGGCCACAGGATACCCAGAGATCTACTTTTTTTTTTTTTTTTTTTAATTTTTTTTTTTCAACGTTTATTTATTTTTGGGACAGAGAGAGACAGAGCATGAACGGGGGAGGGGCAGAGAGAGAGGGAGACACAGAATCGGAAACAGGCTCCAGGCTCCGAGCCATCAGCCCAGAGCCCGACGCGGGGCTCGAACTCACGGACCGCGAGATCGTGACCTGGCTGAAGTCGGACGCTTAACCGACTGCGCCACCCAGGCGCCCCTACCCAGAGATCTACTTAAACATATCTGGGTGTGTCTCTGAGGGTGTTTCTGGAATAAATTAGCATTTGAATTGGTGGACTGAGTAAAGCAGGTGGCCCACCCCAGTGTAGGTAAATATCCAATCTGTCAAGAGTCTGGAAAAAACAAAAACAAAAAACAGAGGATAGTTGAATTTTTCTCTGCCTGACCACCTGAGACATCAGTTGTCTCCACCAGCTTTCCTGGGTCTCCAGCCTGCACATGGCAATCATAGCATTACTCAGCCTTCCTCGCTGTGTGAACCAAGACCACACATATAAAATGTTCAATATATTTGCAGAAATAATTAATTATGAAGCAATGCCATAATGCCATTAGCTAAACTGATTACAAATGGTTGGCTAATCAGGAAAAAAAATGTATTCTCTCTTAGATCAAATACATTTTTTATATGAAAATGCTTAGAAATTGGCTGCTTCTAGGAAAGCCAAAAATATGGAAATATGTAGTATATAATAGGGAGCTGTGCAGCACAGTGGATGTCATAGTTGTAGTAGTGTTCTCCAGAGAAACAGAACCAACAGGAAATATATATATTTACATGTATATTGACACACATATATAATTAATTCATATATATGAGTACATTTAATATATATAATTCATTCATTCTTATATTCCTATATTCATTCCTATGTTCATTCATTCCCATGACATTAAATATCATCTATAGATCACTGACTCTGAAGTGCATATTATAAATCAATACTACTTCTATGAACTCTAAGTTTATGTGATCAGTTACATACTTGATGTCCTTGCTTTGAGTATTTCTCAGGTATTTAAAAATATAAGATACACAACTGATCTCTGAGTCTCCATGTCTGACTTTTCCAAATACCAGTGCATGACACCTCCATTTACCCAGATACTAATTCCTAAGAAGAGTGATTCTTAAACTGCCCCCCTCCTTGCTCTCTCGCCCTCACCTGATCCACTACTAAATCCTAATGGTTTTCCTCCCTAAGATATCTCCCATCTCTGTACTTTTCTCTGTGTCCATCGAAATAATTCTCCAAGATTCTATCATGGTCAACAAGTCTACCACAACAGTCTCTCCCACTCACTTCTGCAGGTCTGCATTTGTTCACACCAAATTCATTCTTCACTCAGCAGCCACAATGAGTTTTTAATGAGATATAATTTACATATAACGTTCTATTAGTTTCAAGTGTACAGCATAATGATTTGGCATTTGTATGTATTACAAAATGATCACTACATTAAGTGTGGTTATCATCTATCACCACATATAGTTAAAAGTTCTTTTCTTGTAAAAAAAATACTTTATTTTCTTGTGATTACTTTTAAAACCTACTCCTTTAGCATCTTTTAGTATACAATACAGTGTTAGTAATATAGCCACTATGTTGTATATTACAAATGGTGTTTTTAAAATATAAATCAACTCAGCTCCAAGCTGTAAGTGTGGAGCCTGCTTGAGATTCTCTCCCTCCTTCTCTCTCTACCCCTCCCCCACTCATGCAAGCCCAAGAGCACTGTCTCTCTCTCTCAAAATAAATAAATATTAAAATGTAAATCAACTCACTATCAGCTTGCAATTTTTCAGTAGCTTCCCAATATTCTTAAGAAAATAAATAAAGGAAATTGCAAAAAATAAATAAAGGAAATTGCAAATCCTAAAAATAAGCTATACGGTCCTACATGACCTTGCTGTCACTTACTCTGCCAACCTCGTTCTGTACCACTTTGCCATCACACACCATGTTCCAGTAACACTGGCTCTTAGTTGTTTGAACACATCAAGCTATCTGCCATGTTTTGGTCTTTACACTCTATTATCAGGGCCTAAAATGATGTGCCCTTTATTCATCTGTCTGTACATCCTCTGGGTTTCAGCTTAAATAGTGCTTCCTCAAGTAGACCTTCCATAGTATTCTACAAATCTAGACATGATTATTTTTTCTTTTTTTTCAATTGTTTTAATGTTTATTTATTTTTGAGAAAGAGAGAGAGAGCAAAAGCGTGCAAGCAGGGGAAGGACAGAGAGAGAGGGAGACACAGAATCTGAAACAGGCTCCAGGCTCTGAGCTGTCAGCACAGAGCCCAACGTGAGGCTCAAATTTGAGAACAGCAAGACCATGACCTGAGCTAAGGTCAGACGTTTAACTGACTGAGCCACCCAGGTGCCCCTGATTGTTTTTTTTTCTATAGAACTTATCATAATTTGTAATTTCACAGTATTTTTATATTTACTGTTTAATAAATGTCTCATTAATAGGATGTAAATGGTGGGGAAATAGATAACTTTTTTCTCTTTTTTTTAAATTATTTTATTTTTTTTTATTTTTGAGACAGAGAGAGACAGAGCATGAGCAGGGGAGGGGCAGAGAGAGAGGGAGACACAGAATCCTAAAAAGGCTCCAGGCTCTGAGCTGTCAGCACAGCGCCTGACGTGGGGCTCTAACTCACAGACTGTGAGATCATGACCTGAGCTGAAGTCCGATGCTTAACCGACTGAGCCACCCAGGTGCCCCACTTTTTTTTCTTTTTTAATTTAGCACTGTATCTCTAGAGGCTGGGGCCTTGGTTTCTTTAGAAAAATGGCATTATTGTACAACATTCATAATCTAAGTGTACAATAAATTAGATAAGCAAAAATAATTGACTTCCTTCTGAAGGCTGTGCCATCACATGGTTCAAATAGCTATTCTTTTCAAATATCTTGCTAAACACAAAAGTCAGGGGCAATAATAATTATTTTAATTTAGATATAAGATATTTAAATGCATTTTTGTTTTATTCACTTAAATAATATTTTTGAAGCAGAATTAGACCCATAATTACAAAGGACAAACTGATGGTTGTCAGAGGGGAGGGAAGGAGGAGATGGGCAACTGGGTTAAGGGGAGAGGGAGATACAGGCTTCCAGTTATGGAAAGCATAGGGCATGGGAATAAAAAGCACAGCATAAGGGGGAAAAAAGAAAATGAAATTCTTCCTTCCATGTTCAAAAATACATATTTTTGAAATCTTATTACATGCATAATAGGGCAAAACACTGGTAAAACAAAGATAAATATGCTTCTTACAATTAAAGTGTTTATAAAATGAGTGGGAAAATCAGATAACTTCAGTCAACAGGTAATTATTCAATGTCAAGAACTATTCTAGGTTCTGGAGACACAAAGAAGTATAATGCATATGCCCATATCTGGACTGAAGGAAACAGAAGCATGCTTGACTGTAACATGTATCTGTGTTATAAGATATAAGCATGATATGCTAAGTCAATTAGACAGCATCTAACACTACTTGCATGAAGAAATGAGAGAAGCTACTGAGAGAGGTGAACTTGAGGTGACCTCCTAAAAAATGGATAGAGAAGTTTACATGGAAAGGTATCAGATCAGGGCACTCTAGGCAAAGTGATAAGCATGTGCAAATCACAAAGATTTATTTCAAGGTAACTACAGATAAGGATAATAACATTATTTATAAGCCATGCTTTCTTAGTTTATCATATATTATAGAGAAAAATATTAATTTTCAGTGGCTGATCTTATTTTCTACTAGATTTGATATTGGAAAACATAATTTTAAACATTCTAGATTTATACGGTTTCAAAAAGCAATTAAAGTGTGCACACCTTCAAGATAAAAAACCAACTGCAAAAGTATCTTAAAACACTGGCTGGATCAACATTTCAGACCACAATGTATTAATAACAGTGTTTTATTTGATTTTAATTTTTAAAAATGTTATTTATTTTTGAGAGAGACAGAGACAGAATACGAGCAGGTTAGGGGCAGAGAGGAGGGAGACACAGAATCCAAAGCAGGCTCCAGGCTCTAAGCTGTCAGTACAGAGCCCAACATGGGGCTCGAACTCATGAACTGCAAGATCATGACCTGAGGTGAAGTTGGATGCTTAAGTGACTGACTCACCCAGGCACCCCTTAGTAACAGTGTGTTTTTAAAAGGACAAGTGATGTCAATATAGAGGAAGACAAAATCTCTCAGTCTGGCAAATGATGTCAGCCTAGCCTTTTTTCCTGGCCAGGCATGCTCCCAAGATACCAGATCTACCCCAGAAATTCCTGGCACAGAAAAGGAGTTGCCCTATGGCAACTGGTTGCAGTTGTTTTTTCCTTTTACACTCACTTCCCCAGAAAGGTAACTGAGGAAAAAATTCTCTTCACTCTCTCCCCTTCTGTGAATGTCAAAGGGTCTTAAATCCTAACAGCAACTATTTATTTGGGACTAAAGTAGTCTTCTCAGTAGACCTACTTTATGGCTACCGGGTGTAAAGAATACAGCATTGTTAAGAACTTATACTTCTTTTCCATTTGTCTTTAAACACGCTCTACATAAATGAAATATATCAAAGTAAATGGTACCACATGAGCACATAAAACATTTGTAGTACTGAATCCCTATTTCATAGTTTTAGTGTACATAAATCTGTCCATATTCACATTGCATTAGACAAACCGAATTCTAACCTCTTGTTCCCGGCCCACTCCACCATTCCAACTTCTTTTCTCACTCTTTCATCTTCTAGCTTTAGGAAAATGTCTCATCTCACATTAAGTTCAAGTGGGTAGATCCTCAGCAAAAATGGATGTTTGACTATCCTTTACTTACACATCCCCTGAGCATCTAAATGCAGAAAGAAGCAAGGGCTATTTTTCTAAAGGTTTTGAGAAGCAGAATGTATGCAAAATGAGTCCTTAGCCAATGAAGAATTAAGAGACCCAGGAGTCCTAGCTCTGAACCTGTCTTTGTGATCTTGAGAAAACACTCCACCTCCTTGGTTTTAAGTCTCTTATTCATAAAATAAAGAAACTATGTGGTCAAAGGTTTATCATGATAAGTTCATACATTTGAAAGGTTTGTTTTTGTTTTTTTCTTAATGAGTATAAAAAGCACTAAGCCTGTAACACAACTCCACTGGGTCATCCATCAGTGTTACCCACAAATGCATCTGCTGGCCTTGCCTCTCTCAAAGGACAATGTTGCTATCAGCACGATTTTCCTTTGTTGAGTCTCAAAGTGAGTGTTAGAACTACCTGGCCGATGCATACTCTACAGCACTCGTGCTGGGCATTGCATTCTGTAGCACACAGTCTGTGTCAACAGAAACTGGAGCAGGAAGGTAATAAGGGAATAGAAGTTTTGAAAGGTAGGATGAAAACGTCATTAAGCAGAGCACAAGTTTAGTTTGAAAATACTGGGGTATCTTCTAGAGTTTTATATAAGGGAGAAATTTGAAATGCAGAGTCAGGAACGAGCTCTTTACTGCCCTCCAGTTAAAATGTTAACAACCCAGCCCCTCTCGGTAGGTAACAGCACAAGATACTGATCAAAGAATTTCAGACTCTATTCTCGTTATCAGACCACCTTCTCATAGTCCATTATGAATTAGTATTTTTGTGTTTTGTCCATATGTTGTGAACAGTATACTTTTATTACATTTTTGTAATGTAATCATGTCTGCCCCTCCCCTGCTTGCACTCTGTCTCTCTCTCTCAAAAATAAATAAATGTTAAAAAATTTTTAAAAAAAAGCTTTTGTTAAAATTGCTCTTGATTATTTGGATACCCATGAAATGCTGGTAAAGAAATCTACTTCTACTGTTTTTTTAAACTATAGAAATTGTTTTCTGGCTATTTTCTGTTTTAATTCTCTTCCTCTAATCTATAAGCCATAACGGCCCTGCTCCTTCAGAGGTGAACACCTAAGTGTGATAACAAAGAAGTTTTGCCTTAATCAATTGGATTTTGAATTGTATAAAAACCAAGAAAAATCTATCATCTCATTCAGCAAGCAAGCTTTCTATGTGCTTGACATTATTTCTGCTGCAAAGGAATTATCATGGAAAACAGTGCTCATGAGGAAGACCATCTATAACCTAGGAGAGGATCAACTGATGTAGAGATCCTAGCCTATCTTGCTATATATGCTATATTGCCATAAGCAATATGGCTAAAAGGAATTCTATATTGCTAAAAGCAATTCTACAAGCAATCCAAACCTCTTTAGAAATCTCCATTTTCTGGGACCCTGCATAGTATTTTGCCTCCTATTTTGCTGGCATGAAGCCATATTACCTAGCATCATCAGCATTTCAAACACCATTATTGTCTTTTTAGGCCGCCATAACAAAATACAATAGACTGGTGGCTTAAACAACAGAAATGCATTTTCTCACAGTTCTGGAGGTGAGCAGTCTGAGTTGAAGGTGTCATCAAGGTTGGTTTCTTCTCAGGCTTCACTGCTTGGTTTGCAGACTGCTGCAAACCTCTGTCTTCCCATGGTCTTCCCTCTGTGTGTCAGTGTTCTAGTCACTTTTTTCAAGAACACCAGTCATACTGATTTAGCCCTCAACGTAATGAACTCATTTAACTTACTTAGCTCTTTAAACACTTTATCAACAAATATAGTCACATGCTGACATACTGGGGATTAGGACTTCAATAGGAATTTTGAAAAGTGACATCAGCAAGATGACCAAATAAGACATGTCTTGTCGTATCCTTACTCAGTAACAATTTGGCATCTATCCACAGGCAAAAGTGCCTTTTGGGGAGTTGAAGGATCCAGATAGGACACTCTTGATTATTCTGATGCAGTCCCAGAAAGAGGAGAATCATTTTGAGAAGGCAGGCCTGCATCCAGGAGGCTGAAACGAAGTCCCACCTATAGACCCAGAAACATCTCTATACCCTTGAGAACTTGGCTATAGCTCCCTTGGCTGTAAGTTAAGAGAATTTGCCTCTCCCTAAAAGTGACCCAGCCCAATGCCAACAGAGTCTTTCTCAGAGGTGATTCCTCCCGAGGGGGTATGAGAGCATGTGAGTGAGTGAGTATCCACTACCCCAGCTCTGCAGGTGCTGCCGAAAAGGCCCACATCTCTCTCTCTCTCCATCCAGAGAACTGGATCACGAGCTGCAGGACTAGGAAGCTGGTGAGTGATTGGGAAAACAGCAAGCAGGGTAAATGGAACCTATTATCAGAAGCACTTGGATTCTACTAACCCATTATGGACTCCACCAGAGGCCCATCCACAAGCAACTGGGAATGCCTCTCCTGCAGGTCTCCCACCGACCCAGTTACCAAATTAATATGTCCTGAGGATCTAATGCAAAGCATGGTGACTGTAGCTAACTATACTGGGTTATATATTTGCAAGTTGCTAGTAAATCTTAAATGTACTTACCAGGCACAAAAATACAAAAACAGTAACTACGTGTGGGGAGAGAGAACTTATTGTGGTAATCATCTCTCAATACATCAAATCATCACATTGTACATTTTAAACATACACAGTATATATCAATTATATCTAAATAAATAAATAAATAAATAAATCTTATAAATTTTTTAAAAATGGGGGATCACAGTTTGGTCCATAAGAAGCCTCCATTCACTTCCATCTCTAACCAGGATCCCATAACATCAGTCTTTATTCTTCTTGCTATAATGTACTTCCTTTTCTAATTTCATCTCATCTTCCCTTTTATGGCTGCATCATTTTCTTTGGCTTTAGATAATCATAAGCCCAAAATCTTACAATGTTCTCAAAGTCTAAGTTTCCAATGGAAAAAATGAAAACACACTAAAAATGAAGCATGACCAATAACACGTAAAGAAGTAGAGTACAATACCACACACATGCACACACATAGACAGAAATGTTTTCCATATTTGTACACATACACACATAGTTTTCTTTTTCATTTGTTAGGCTCGACATAATTTCGTACTTTTTTAAGTTTATCTATTTTTGAAAGAGAGAGTGCATGCGCATGGGGAAGGGGCAGAGAAAGGGAGAGAGAAAATCCCAAGAGGCTCCACACTGTCAGCATAGAGCCTGTCATGGTGCTCAATCTCACAAAATGGGAGATCATGACCTGGGCTGAAATCAAGAGTCTCAACTGACTGAGCCACCCAGGCACCCCTTGACATAATTTCTTTCTTTTTATTTTATTTTTTAATATAATTTATTGTCAAGTTAGCTAACATACATTGTATACAGTGTGCTCTTGGTTTTGGGAGTAGATTCCTGCGATTCATCACTTACATACAACACCCAGTGCTCATCCCAACAAGTGCCCTTCTCAATGCCCATAACGAATTTTCCCCTCTCCCCTGCCTCCCCCCCCCCACTCAACCTTTAGTTTGTTCTCTGTATTTAAAAGTCTCTTATGGGTTTGCCACCCTCTCTGTTTGAAACTATTTTTTCTTCTTCCCTTCCTCCATGGTGTTCTGTTAAGTTTTTCAAGTTCCATATATGAGTGAAAACATATGATATCTGTTTTTTTCTGACTGACTTATTTCACTTAGCATAATACCCTCCAGTTCCATCCATGTTGTTGCAAATGGCAGGATTTCATTCTTTCTCATTGCCCAGTAGTATTCCATTATGTATATAAACCACATCTTCTTTATCCATTCATCAGTTGATGGACATTTGGACTCTTTCCATGATTTGGCTATTGTTGAAAGCACTGCTATAAACATTGGGGTACAAGTGCCCCTATGAATCAGTGCTCCTGTATGCTTTGGATAAATTCCTAGTAGTGCTGTTGCTGGGTCATATGGTAGTACTATTTATAATTTTTTGAGGAACCTCCATGCTGTTTTTCACAGCAGCTGCACCAGTTTGCATTCCCACCAACAGTGCAGGAAGGTTCCCATTTCTCCACATCCTCACCAACATCTGTTATTTCCTGAGTTCTTAATTTTAGCAATTCTGACTGGTGTGAGGCAGTATCTCAAAATGGTTTTGATTTGTATTTCCCTGATGATGAGTCATGTTGAGCATCTTTTTATGTGTCTGTGGGCCATCTGGATGTCTTCTTTGGAAAAGTGCCTATTTATGTCTTCTGCCCATTTCTTCATTGGATTATTTGTTTTTTTGGTGTTGTGTTTGGTAAGTTCTTTATAGATTTTGGATACTAACCTTTTATTCAGTATGTCATTTGCAAATATCTTCTCCCATTCTATCGGTTGCCTTTTAGTTTTATCGATTGTTTCCTTTGCAGGCCAGAAGTTTTTTATCTTGTTGAGGTCCCAATAGTTCATTTTTGCTTTTATTTCCCTTGCCTTTGGAGACATGTCAAGTAAGAAGTTGCTGTGGCTGAGGTCAAAGAAGTTGTTGCCTGTCTTCTCCTCTAAGGTTTTGATGGTTTCCTGTCTCACATTTAGGTCTTTCATCCATTTTGAGTTTAGTTTTATGTTTGATGTAAGAAAGTGGTCTGGTTTCATTCTTCTGCATGTTCCTGTCCAGTTCTCCCAGAACCATTTGCTAAAGAGACTGTCTTTTTTCTATTGTATACTCTTTCCTGCTTTGTCAAAGATTAGTTGGCCATACATTTGTGGGTCCAATTCTGGGTTCTGTATTCTGTTCCATTGGTCTGTGTGTCTGTTTTTGTGCCAATACCGTACAGTCCTGATGATTACAGCTTTGTAGTAGAAGCTAAAGTCTGGGATTGTAATGCCTCCCACTGAGGTTTTCTTTTTCAATATTACTTTGGCTATTTGGGGTCTTTTGTGGTTCCATATAAATTTTAGGATTGTTTGTTCTATCTTTGAGAAGAATGCAAATTTAATTGGGTGCAATTTTAATTGGGATTGCATTGAATGTGTAGATTGCCTTGGGTAGTATTGACATTTTAACAATATTTATTCTTCCAATTCATGAGCATGGAATGTCTTTCCTTTTTGTGTGTGTGTCTTCTCCAATTTCTTTCATAAGTTTTCTATAGTTTTCAGCATACAGATTTTTGACATCTTTGGTTAGGTTTATTCCTAGGTATTTTATGGTTCTTGGTGCAATTGCAAATGGGACCAATTTCTTGAATTCTCTTTCTGTTGCTTCATTATTGGTGTATAGAAATGCAACCAATTTCTGTACATTGATTTTTGTATCCTGTGACTTGTTGAATTCATGTATCAGTTCTAGCAGATTTTTCATGGAGTCTTTAGGGATTTCCATGTAGAGTATCAAGTCATCCACGAAAAGTGAAAGTTTGACTTTTTTGTCAAGTTGGATGCTTTTTATTTCATTTTGTTGTCCGATTGCTGAAGCTAGGACTCCCAATACTATGTTGAACAACACTGGTGAGAGTGGACATGTCTGTTGTGTTCCTGATCTCAGGGAGAAAGCTCTCAGTTTTTCCCCATTGAGGATGATATTAGCTGTGGGCTTTTCATATGTGGCTTCTATGATGTTAAGATATGTTCCTTCGATCCCAACTTTCTTGAGGGATTTTATTAAGAAAGGATGCTGTATTTTGTCAAATGCCTTTTCTGCATCTATTGACAGGATCATATGTTTCTTATCCTTTCTTTTATTAATATGAAGCATCACATTGATCGATTTGCAAGTATTGAACCAGCCCTACAGTCCAGGAATGAATCCCACTTGATCATGGTGAATAATTCTTTTAACATACTGTTGAATTTGATTTGCTAGTATCTTGTTGAGAATTTTTGCATCCATGTTCATCAGGGATATTGGCCTGTAATTCTCCTTTTTAGTGGAGTCTGGTTTGGGAATCAAGGTAATGCTAGCTTCATAGAATGAGTCTGGAAGCTTTCCTTCCATTTCTATTTTTTGAAACAGTTGAAGAAGTTTAGGTATTAACTCTGCTTTAAATGTCTTGTAGAATTCCCCTAGGAAGCCATCTGGCCCAGGACTTTTATTTGTTGGGAGATTTTTTTTAAATTTTTTAAAATATTCATTTATTTTTGACAGAGAGAGAGATAGAGCATGAGAGGTGGTGGGACAAAGGGAGAGGGAGACACAGAATCTGAAGCAGGCTCCAGGCTCTGAGCTGTCAGCACAGAGCCTGATGCAGGGCTTGAACCTACAAACTATGAGATCATGACCTGAGCTGAAGTCAAATGCTTAACCAACCGAGGCACCCAGGTGCCCCTATTTGTTGGGAGATTTTTGATAACAAATTCTATTTCTTTGCTGGTTATGGGTCGTTTTCAAATTTTCTGTTTCTTCCCATTTGTGTTTTGGTAGTGTGTGGGTGTCTAGTAATTTGTCCATTTCTTCCAGGTTGTCTAATTTGTTGGTATATAATTTTTCATAGTATTCTCTAGTAATTGTTTGTATTTCTGTGGTGTTGATTGTGATCTCTCCACTTTCATTCATGATTTTTATCTATCTATTCTCCCTCTTTTCTTTTTGAGAGGTCTGGCTGGGGGGTTACCAATTTTGTTTAGTTTTTCAAAAGACCAGCTCTGAGATTCATTGATCTGTTCTACTGCGGGGTTTTTTGTTTGGTTGGTAGGTTGGTTTTGTTTTTGTTTTTGTTTCTTTTTTGGGCGGGGTGGGGAGAATTCTATATTGTTTATTTCTACTCTAATCTTCATTATTTCTTTTCCTCTGCTGGATTTGGGGTTTCTTTGTTGTTCTACTTCTAGTTCCTTGAGGCGTGCAGTTAGATTTTGCATTTGTGATTTTTCTTATTTCTTGAGATAGATCTGGATTGCAATGTATTTTCCCCCTTAGGACTGCCTTTGCTGCATCCCTAAGGGTTTGGACTGTCATGTTTTCATTTTCATTTGCTTCCATATGTTTTTAAATTTATTCTTTAATTGCCTGGTTGACCCAATCTTTTTTTTTTAGTAGGGTGTTCTTTAACCTCCATGCATTTGGAGACTTTCCAAATTTTTTCTTGTGGTTGATTTCAAGTTTCATAGCATTGTGATCTGAAAATATGCATGGTATGATATCAATTCTTTTATATTTATTGAGGGCTGTTTTCTGACCCATCATATGATCTGTCTTGGAGAATGTTGCATGTGCACTTGAGAAGAATGCGTATTCTGCTGTTTTTGGATAAAAAGTTCTAAACATATCCCCTTGACATAATTTCTTATAGGCATTACTCTAAGTTAACGTTAATTGCATGCACATGTTACTTGGAGTTGGCACAAGTGTCACATTTCTTGGATGGCACTTACCCAGTATGCCCATATTCTCATCCATTCTCATGCTAGCAAAATTCAACTCGGCTTCTGGACCACCTGCACTTTTTTCACAGCTATCATTGCTTAGTTCTTATTTTCTCACTTGAGACTGAACTTTTTAAGACTAGTCTTTGAAACAGAAGTAGCAAAAGCTCAGCCTAAGTAGCCCATGAAATGGTACCTTAAATTTTGATGCTGTTATTGAAATTTTTTTCCATATCTTGCTCCTGAGAATATCATTTTAATTTGCTAATGTGTGGTTAGAATGAACAGGCCTGAAATTTTGACTTAAAGAAATATAATGGTCTATTTAAGAACATTTGCACAGACAAAAGGCATGGGCCAGTGTTAGGGTGTGATCCATGGGATGGTCCTCCAGAATGCACGTTCTGAAGAGGTTCTAATCAAAACAAGAAACTTGCTCTCACATGGAGTTGGTAATTTCCAGTTCGGATATTTATAAAGAATAAATCCTGCACTGAAGAATATGACTCCTAGATTTTTTTTACGGTTGGCAGTATTTTATTTCATTTCCTAGACTTAAACATTTTTTCTTTTATGACCTAAACCTCAAAATCATCCACCCTACACTAATTTAATATGAAAGATAAGAACAGCTGCAGGCATTCCAGTCTAACCTGTACAGGATACAAAAATCAAAGATTTTTTTTCCCCTTTGATACACTAAGAAAAGGTGCCCAAAGCTCATTTTCACTAACCAAGACATGCATTTCTATCCTGCCTATGTTTGCTTGTCACACCTCCCTTCTTCCTCCTGCTAGGAAATGTCTGTGCCAAGGACAGTGGTGGGTAGCCACAACTGTCCATGTTGCCATGGAAAACAAATCCCCTTGTCTCAGAGGCAGGCGCATGTCTCAGCTTCATGAAATACTCAACATCAATCAATGTTTTTATCAAGTCACAACAAAATTTGTTAGGATATGATGAAAGATTTGAATCATCTCCATTTCAGTCTCTTTATCTTGCCTAAAAATTTCGGGATTTTTAGGAAGTCTACCAACTGAATGCCTTTCCTGCCTAGTATTTATGTTCTAGTGCCATTGTCCAGCCATGAAACACAGGGGAACTGCTCACAGCATGTGCACAGCTGTCACTGCTCATGGTTTGTGTTTCAAAGTGTTCTTTTCCTTAGCAATTTAAAGAGTAGGATTACAATTTCATGACTTTGGCACTTCACAAAGTAATGCAATTACTCCCACCCAAGACCCCACTTTTGCATTTACATTAAACCTGGGTCCTGAAAGTTTGATATCAGAAATAATTCCACAAGGTTTTGTGAGCAGAGACTGAAGCTAACAGTCAAAATGTATTTTATAGAAATAAATGAATGAAATATATTATAGCCGTGTTTCACTGTGAAAGATCTTTTCTTTTAGGGTCTTTTAGATTTTTCCTAAACATTGTCAAATAAGTTTTGAAATGTTTTATATCAAGGTCTGTAAGGCTCTATATATGTGAATTAGAAGTTATCTGAAACTTCTCTTCCAGAGGCATTTTCATTTAATTCTCCACTTACACTTTAATTTTCCCCCATTATGGACTTCTTCCACGTGGTTGGAAGTCACGTAAAAGACTCTGATAGCCTTTGTACGTCTTTAACTATTATTGGAAAACAATTTCATGCATAGGGAGTTTGTGGTCAGCCTGCAAAAAAGCATTCAAAGAAGTGTTTATGCATATTTGTTCATACCATATTTAACATAGTAGCCTGTACCTTGTTCACACTGTTACAGATTTTTTTTGCCCTTAACACTTATTCAGAATAAAATTTAATGCTTTCATGCACCCCAAAAAATATATTGGTTATATTGTTTGTATGCTCATACTCTTGAATTTGTTTGCCTAGAAATATGAAACAGCAATAAAATGTCATGCTCATTTTATATATGCATGCCCATTTTAAACTTGGAGGACAAATGATACCAGTAATCAATGACTGGATAAAATTATGGACATCTCTTAACCAACTATATGTCCTTTAGTTTCTTTCATTTTGTATTCATTTTCATTCATTAATTTAAAACATTTTTTGAGCTGATTATATGTGAAGTCCAGCCTATGTGCCTGAAATGCATCAACAAACAAAGTAAGAAGAAAATTCTTGCCCTTTTATATTCTAGCATGAGGAGACAGAAAGTAAAGAATAAACATAAAAAACTGAAAAGAAAGAGCAAGCTAAGGGGTTGGGAACTGGAAAGGCAGACTGCAATTTTAAACAGGTCGGTCAGAATAGGAGTAGCAGAGAAAGTGACAGCTGTACCAAGGCGTGAAGGAGATGAGGGTGTTACCAGTGGGAATAATTACGGGAAGAATGTTCTGGAAGGAGAATACTTTTGAGCAGGAGCTTGCCTGCATCATGTTCAAGGAATAGTATGATGTTCATATGTTCAAGATAAAAAGGCAATAGAACTTGTTTCATTCCTCTTACATCCCCTGAGACTACAGTTACCATGCACTGCGTCATTCTTGCTTAAAATAAACTAGTAAGTTCTTATAAATATTATTTCAATTTTATATACATGTTTATATTCATGCATTTTTTAATTTACATTTTTTTCATTATATTGTAAGCTTCTTCAAGATAAGGAATTGTCCTCTATTCATTATTTTTCTCTACACTGTTTTTGAGACCTACCAGACACTCAATAAATGTTAACTGTAGGCAAGGGGGAAAAAAGAATTAAAAATCTTACTTTTAAAACTCTAGCCTAAGGGCACCCGGGAGGCTCAGTTGGTTGACTGAGTTGGTTGACTCTTGATTTCGGCTCAGGTCATAACCTCACAGTTCATGAGTTCGAGCCCAGCATCAGGCTCTACAGTGACAGCATGGAGCCTGCTTGGGATTCTCCCCATCCCTCTCTCTGCCCCTCCCATTCCCTCTCTTGAAATAAAAAAATAAAAAATATATACTTAAAAATTAAAAAATAAATAAAATCTAGCCTAGTTTCATGAACCATAGCGGTCAAAACTCTTGGTCTTTGCCTCAGTTTCTTAAAACACATTGAAAACCAACTAATAAGTTATTGTATAAGTGTGAATTGTAATAAAATATAACTCTTAACTTGTATGCCACAAATCCATGAATGAGAAATAGGAGAGATAAATGCAGAAATCTGAACATAGCTTTTCAGGGGGTGGAAATGCAGTTTAAAGAGCACTGAGAAAAAAGGCTTTAGATGGTGCAGCCAGTGATGACATTCTGTGAGCTATTGACCTGGATCTTCAGCTCTGATGACCAATGTCCATCAGATCAATGCTAGTCACGTGGATGTTAGAGTGATGAGACCCTTAGGAAAGCTTTGCCTTCCACAGTGATCCACTTCATGATTTGTCTTGTTCTAGAATCTCTCCTGACTCTTAACCTTGCCAACATTTCATCTGAATCCCTAGCCTGCAGAGAAATGACAAGCCAGGTCATAAATAGTGTGTTTCCATAGTTCTAAGATGCCCCATAGGTCATTTATGTCAAGACTTTCTCTGATTTGTGTTCTGATCTGTTATGGGTAAGCTCCCAAGTTAGTTTATTTAGCATATATTATTCTAAACATTTTACTATTTCCATATTGCCAAAAGAAGTATGAACAAATTTAGTAGAGAGATTGCTAATGAGAAATGTTAAATGAGGTCATCATAGGATAGTAGTATTATTTCCTTTTCCACACAAAGCCAAGCTACTTTGAGTTTACCTTTCTTATAGTCACAGACAATGCACAGATTTTATTTTATTTAGGGACACATAAAACATCCTCTCATTCAACCCACTATTGCAAATTGTACACTGTCATTCATTTTTCGTTCATTCTATATCTAATTGTTTATGTTCAGCTATGTACTTGGGATTGTGCTAGATGCTGGGGATATTAAGATAATTAAGACATTCTCTTTGCCATTTAGGAACTTAAGGCCTAAAGGTAGAGAAATACAGGTTGATATTCTGCGGCCAGGGCTTTCTAGAATATTTTGCTTCAGAGGTGTGGAAACCGAGGAAATGATTCATGCTTACCAAAAGACCTAATGTATAAGCCAGATGATTGCCTATTTACAAATTTAAAGTTAATGATATTTCCTCAGACTAATGTGAATATTCATCATCACTATGCAGAGAAACCTTCCCCAATATCAGATTATAAGAGAAACCATATTAATATTCAGAAGGTTGCCTCATGAGCATGGTATGAGAGTAAAGAAAACCAAATAGTCTTCACTATAGTCAGGCTATAATAAATACTGAGGAACCAGCCCAGCCCTTACAGCCTAAATTATCCCCAGTGATGCAGCAGTTTGTCTAGGTATAATATCTCTGCTATTTTACTGTGCAGGCTAGCACAGCCAAATCTTGCTCCTCTCTCCCCTAAACTCTTTGGATTTTTGTAAACACTTATTGTCTTCATGCCAGTTAAGATACATTTGTTTCTGTTTGAGTTAGTGCCACCCATTCATGTGGGCTAGGTAAAGAAGGATTAGTGACATTAGCATGCTTTCTTGAGGCTTACCTTAGGCAGCTGTCCCTGTATTACCTCTTACTTTTCTAATACTAAGCCTTAAGCATGCCATGTATTTAACTATATTGGCAGAAAAATATGATTTGCAGTACATTTAATGACTTTTTGAATTTTCCAAAACTGACCTCTTTACTTCTTTCCTTTTAGGTTGTAAAAATGATGATAATTGTCGTGGTGACATTTGCCATCTGCTGGCTGCCTTATCATATTTACTTCATCCTCACAGCAATCTATCAACAGCTGAATAGATGGAAATACATCCAGCAGGTCTACCTGGCTAGTTTTTGGCTGGCAATGAGCTCTACCATGTACAACCCCATCATCTACTGCTGTTTGAATAAAAGGTAAAAGCAAAATTACTAAATGCAAGTTTCTTGCCACTCCTGGTTTAGCTGAAAGCATATAATGTTGTTCCCCCTTTTGCACTAAAAATGCAAAAGTAAGGGGTGCCAGGGTGGTTCAGTTGGTTAAGCATCTGACTTTGGCTCACATCATGATCTCACAGTTCGTGGGTTCGAGTCCTGCATCAGGCTCTGCACTAACAGTTCAGAGCCTGAAGCCTGCTTATGATTCTGTGTCTCCCTCTCTCTCTGCCCCTTCCGCATCTGTGCTTTGTGTCTCTCTCTCTCAAAAATAAAGAAATATTAAAAAGAATTTTTAATGCAAAAAGAAGGAAAAATTGAAAAATTCACTGACAGGAGTACAGAGCATGATTTTTTTTCTAGACTTCCTCCTACTTTATGAAGTATCCCACCTTAACCATTACATTCTCAAAACAATATGCTTAGAAGTTCTAACTGGGAAATTTTTATTTCTGCCTCCAAACCCATCAGAATTTTGTCTGCGCAGGAAAAAAAAAATGCCCAGTTCAAAGAAATTAAGATAACTCATAGAAATGTACAGATAATTTCTACAAAATGAAAAGATGATGGCATATGTGAGTAGACTCTATTAAGAAGGATGTTTTGTAAATACATTTCAAAATAGAGGATGTTGCTGCGAGGGTTCTAGAAGCAACAGTCAGGGCAAGGAGAATTCCAACCCTCCTTCCTATATAATGAGGTCAGTGAGTAAGAGAGGGTGCAGCCTCCATGGAAATGAGTTCTGAAGAAATTGAGGTGGCCAGGGAAAAGCTACTTTCAATTTTTTCTAAGAAGTTTATTTTGAAAGAGACAGAGAGAGCATGAGCAGGGGAGGGGCCGAGAGAGAGAGAGAAAGAGAGAGAATCCCAAGCAGGCTCTGCACTGCCAGCACAGAGCCCAATGCAGGGCTCAAACTCACAAAACTGTGAGATCATAACCTGAGCCGAAAGGGAGAGTTGGTCGCTTAACCTACTGAGCCACCCAGACGCTAAGGAAAATCTACTTAAAAAAAATATTTGTTTAGTGTTTATTTATTTTTGACAGAGAGAGAGAGAGAGGCAGAGCATGAGTGGGGGAGGGGCAGAGAGAGAGGGAGACACAGAATCCGAAGCAGGCTCCAGGCTCTGAGCTGTCAGCACAGAGCCTGATGCGGGGCTCGAATCCACTGACTGTGAGATCATGACCTGAGCCGAAGTCGGACGCTCAACCGACTGAGCCACCCAGGCGCCCCAGGAAAAGCTACTTTTAAAGTAAACTTTTTAAAAAGCAGTATTTGAGTGTAGTCAGATTTAAGACTGGAAAGAATCATAAAATGTCATTTCCAGATAAAATCGTCTTGGTTGTAATGGTCAGAACATGGAAGGGCATGGTTAAATTTCAGAAGATTGATAATTCCCTTAATAAGCCAGTGTGTTCTGGGGCACCTGGGTGGCTCAGTCGGTTAAGCGTCTGACTTTGACTCGGGTCATAATCTCACAGTTCGCGGGTTTCAGCCCCGTGTCGGGCTCTGTACTGATAGCTCACAGCCTGAAGTCTGCTTCAGATTCTGTGTCTCCCTATCTCTGCCCCTCCCCTGCCTGTGTGCTCTCTCTTCCTCTCTCTCTCTCTCTCTCTCTCTCTCTCTCTCTTTTTCAAAAATAAATAAATAAACATTTAAAAATTAAAAAAAATAAATAAACCAATGTGTTTTGAGCACAACTAGAAACAGAACTTCATGTAAGTAACTGTAAGCTAAATCCTAGGCTCTCTTTCCAGTTGGCCTCCACTATGCAGTGCTTTACGTTTGTTAATTACTTAATTCTTCTTTTCTTTCATTAACTGCATAAAGCATATATCAATTCAAGCCACCCCACAAGGAGTACATCTGTTTTTCATCAACTTCACTTAATGGTTTACAAAGCAAAGGATTTTGTATTTTCACATATGATTAGATAAAAACCATCAAGGTTAGTAATTAATTCTAACATTAAATGAGACTTTAATTTATAAATGTGTAATCATTTCTAAAAGAAGCTATTTTCAAATGCATCATTTTTAAGTGCCTTAACTGGCAAGCCTAATTCAAGTACACTTATGCAGATGTATAAATTACTGAAGAAAGGTACACTGTTTCTTTGGCATATGGATTACCTGATGCTGGACAACTTTACTATTCAATGACTTGCTTCTAACTCATAGGAAGTTAAGAGTCAATTCATGAAGAAAACTTAAAAGATTAGTACCAATAGTGCGGCATACATTTTAAGAGTTTGACTAGAAAATCAAATTCAAAAACTGATTGTGTTTAATTGCCTTAAATAGGGTTTTCTGTGGCAATTGAAGGAAATTTCCACTTGAAAACATGGCTTTTTCTCTCTGTGGCCTGCTTCTTTCTCTTCAGATTTCGAGCTGGCTTCAAGAGAGCATTTCGCTGGTGCCCTTTCATTGAAGTTTCTAGCTATGATGAGCTGGAGCTCAAGACCACCAGGTTTCACCCGACTCGGCAAAGCAGCCTTTACACGGTGACCAGGATGGAGTCCGTGACAGTGGTGTTTGAGCCCAGTGACCCAGACAACTCCAAAGCCAGTCGAAAGAAGAGAGCAACCCCAAGAGACCCAAGTTTCAGTGGCTGTTCCCGCAGGAATTCCAAATCTGCCTCCACCACGTCAAGCTTCATAAGTTCACCCTATACCTCCGTGGATGAATATTCCTAAATCCATTTTCTGAAGTGCAAGACTAGCGTTAGGGCATCATGGTGCCAGCATAAGCCCCCATTCTCCTGTTTAGCAGTCCTGTTTTACCTACTCTCTGGAAACAGAGGGCAATTTTGGAGCAGCTATGCTTCAATTGAGAAAGGTAGCAGAGAAATGTAACAAAGACACTATTAAGAGATTTACCCCCTCAAAAATAAAATGGGCTCTTAATTTATGCTTTGAAAATTCCAAATTATTACATGCAACAAACTAAACATAGATCTGAAAAATACTTCTAAAATGTTCCATTTTTCTCATTTAAAAGTTGCAATTACAGGGGTGCCTGGATGGCTCAGTCGGTTAAAGCATCAGACTCTTGATTTCCGCTCAGGTCATGATCTCACTGTTGGTGAGTTCAAGCCCCTAGTCAGGCCATGCATGGACAGGGAGGAGACTGTTTAGGATTCTCTCTCTCTCTCTCTCTCTCTCTCTCTCTCTCTGTCTCTCTCTCTCTGTCTGCTCCTCCCCCACTTGCACTCATGATTTTTTTTTCTCTCTCTCTCAAAATAAACTTTTTTAAAAATAAAAGAAATTTTAAAATTGCATATGTATTTGTGACACTAAAGTGACATATGATTTTTCCAAAAGATTAAAGAAGCTTTGTGGTGAGTGACAACAAAATCTATATAAATTAAACATTTTCATCTAATAAAACAGAAAAAAGTTAAATGACTCATTTTTCTCATTAGAATGAAAGAAAATTAGCCTCAAAGAGTAGGAATTAATGAAAATCTTTACTCAAATGAACTCATTTGGAAGAATGAAAAATTTTAAAGATTTAAAGATTTTTCTCCATGAAATGTAACTGGAAAGGAAATCTAGTAAAATTATTATACAACATACATGTCACTCTTTTTATTATTTTTTCTGAGAAAGTGGCATCAAAAGAAAAAAAAAATCCTTTACTTTTTGACCGTTACATATTTTAAAATACCAAGCTAAGAAATAGTCAAAGTTAGGATCTTAAAAGGACAAAGCAAATTCCTATGATCCTCTTTATTTTTCACAAATACTTAAAAATTTTTAGAAAATAGGCAGATTATAGGGGCGCCTGGGTGGCTCAGTCGGTTAAGCATCTGACTTCGGCTCAGGTCATGATCTCATGGTTCGTGAGTTTGAGCCCTGCATCAGGCTCTGTGCTGACAACTCAGAGCCTGGAGTCCACTTCAGATTTTGTGTCTCCCTCTCTCTCTCTCTCTACGCCTCTCCTGCTCTCGCTCTGTGTGTGTCTCTCTCTCAAAAATAAAGAAACATTAAAAAAATTTTTTTAAAGAAAATAGGCAGATTATAAAACACTAAAGATGCCTTCTAATGAAGGGGAGAATCCCAATTGTCTCTGAAACTGGGTTACCAATTTTTGTAGGCAAGAATTAAAGATAGAAACTCATAATTATTATGGCAGACAGGAATATCTACCAGCACCAAAGAAGTGTCTCTCCCCCAGAACTCAAAGAGAAACAAAGAAGTTGGACATCAACTTTATCAATTTTGGAGCATCTTTATCCTCTTTCTCCTCCCACTGAAAAATGTGTAAGGACTAGGGGAAAGTATCAGAAGATATACTCAAATGAAAATCCTTAGAAAAGAAAGTCTATGTACTACCTGTATATACTAATAAACATATGTAGAAAGGTGAATCAACTGTTAGAATAGAAAGCAGGACAATATTTTGGATGTATGTGAACTAATAGTAGGCAAACAAGAGTATGATATACACAACTCCACAGAGAGGTGTATTTTGTCTATTTAAATAATTCAGAAACCCCCTAGAAAGAAGTGACCTAATGGTCCTGAGGAAGCATCTATTTACTATCACAAAAATTTACTGACATATTTCTGAGAGCCATAACAAAATAAGATCTACTTTAAGTGTAGAATTTATCTTCCAGACCTCAGTGCTTATAAATCATCTTTCCTTGGATTAAAGATACTGTCAATCTTCCTCAAAAAAGCAGAAACCTTCTGAGAATGTGGATGTACCACACAAACTTTTCAGAAAGTCTAAAATATTCAGTTAGTTTTTTTTAAAGCTATCCAGCTAAAATAATTCCCTGTAATGCTTTACTCGACTGTTATACCTCCATCAATATAGAGTCAACTATTGTTTTGCAAAACAAGATAAAAGCAATTATTCAAGAGGAAATCACAGTCTGTTGCCACCGCTAAAGTAAATTTTCCAATCCTTTTTCCTATTTTGAACCCAAAGCCAGAAATATTTGATTGTTACAAAGTGTTCAAAGTCTAAACAACCCCACCATGTATGTAAGCTGATTTCTTCTGATTACACCGATAAACAGACACACATACATAAAGACACGAGTATGCAAATACAATCATCTCAATATATGTAACTTCAAAGAACTAAATTCAAACTTGAATGCTAAAATAGTCAATGGTTATTACAGGGTTGCCACAAACAGTTCAATACACTATGAAGCTTGTGTGCATGCTTTGGATAAGCAAATTTATCATTATTTAGTATCTCATTGTTGAATATAATGTTTTTAAATGTTCATTCCAAAATATGTAAATGCTTATCATACAATGTCAAAGTGTCAACAAAAGTCTAATATTTTAAAGCACACATTATCTCCTTAAACTTACAAATGATTATGAGACTAGCATTAATTAACATTCTAGATACACAGGACCATCTTTAGCTGCAGAATGTGGATGTGAAGTTTGGCCTTCAGTTTCACTGTAGTCAGCTACCACCAAATATAGGGTGAAAAACATAACTCTTGGCCTTCACACATAGTAGGAGCACTTAGTATAATTTGCTAAAACATCTAAGGAAAAATAGTCCTTCAATCTGCTGTTTTGTTTTGTTCGGTTTGGCTTTGGTTTTTTGGTCTTTTTCAGTAGATGTGTTGTTGCTGGGTGTAGCAAGTATCATCCTTTGAGTGTGACAGAAATACCTGAGGTCCAGATAGTACCTTTCTAACACTTTTAAGGGGAAACTGACATCATTAACTCACTGTTTGTGACTCTTAAATGAAAACTTATAAAGCGGAACTTTTTAAGGTCAAAAGTTTAAAAAATAATTATAAAACAACAACAGTATGAAAGAGAGAAGATTTTAGCCCTTTTGTCTGAATTCTGACACTGATAATTATACAATAATACACATGGAAGTAATTTTCAGTAGAGGTCACTTTAAATAAAGCTATGTTGATACTTTCACATTTGTCAGGGCTTGGAATAATTTCTCTCCAAAATTCACCCTACCTTCTGAGGTTAAAGTTCACTGCAAATCTTTTTCATTGTTTGAAGGTAAAAACTGGCTAGAAATACTAGGGAGATAGTTAAAATATCCTAGGATATTTTGGATTTAGATCAGTGACAGAAAAATACAAAATATTTTGGGAAAAATCTGAGAGAATCAAGAAGCTTTGCATAATTTTAAATACTTATAAAAGACAAAAATAAATAAATAATTAATGTTGTATTTTCATTATTTTGCATCTGGAAGAAGTGTTTTTGAAATTACTTGCATAGGAAAAAATTAAAGCAACATGATTATTGTAGAATCCTATCTAAGAGCTTTTATTTTTTTAGTAAGCTTAGTATGCTGCTGCATTATTCCATCTCCCAATTTCATGATGGTGACATTTCTGACCCAGCAGCCAAATCTGTATTCCTTTCCAGATCCTGCCAATCTCTTATCAGCAGAGATCCGACCAACTTCAAAGTGACCTCCACTCTTACAAAGCACATAGAAGAATGCCAGGGAGCTTAGTATCAAACCTCAGAAGCACAAAATAAATGTGAGAAATCAATGCTGGCCAGCTCTAATCTGAACTTGAATTTTGTTGATGCAGAATTTCAGCAGAAAACCTCTGATTCGTGTCTGGTAAATGATTCCATCCAATGCAAACGCAGGAGAGTTACAACTTCTCACAGGTTTAACAGTAACAAGTTGAGATCCCACTTGTTGTCAATAGTGTTCCAAAAGTTAAGGAAATGAAGCATGACGCTGGTCATATAGAATGATATTGTAATAATTTCCCTTAGGGCCAAGCAGGAATGAAGAATAAAGTACAACAGCTCTCTGTACAAGGTCAGTGATTGTGTGTTGTAAAATAGCTTGGTGAAAACTCTGTGTATATAAGAAATAAATGAGTATAAAGTTTGTAATTAGTGAATAAAGCATTTTTAAGTTGTGGTAATTGTACTGAATAGGGTTTGATATATTCATACCCTTTGTGTATGTGGTAATATCTGACGGATTTGCTTTTGCTTTTTTTCTGTAAAATATTAAAAATAGGATTAAAAATGAAAGCAGCCCTAATATTTTCCTACTGGCTAGCAAAACATATATTATGGAAGGTCCTGTCTTGTCTGAACACACTCACCCTCAGAACTATCCTTCCTTATCTTTTCTCATTAAAAATATCTAGCTTTCCTAAGTTAACTTGATGCAGGAAAAAAAATCTATAGAAAGAAAAGTTATCAAAATGTAGAAAAATATTCGGTGTGGATATCAGGAGCAAGTGAATTAGAATGTGGAGCTGAAACAGTATGAAGTTGAGTATATAACATAGCATTGTAGAGCCATGACTTCAGGGCTCTAACAACCAACAGACAAGTTTAAAACCTAAGTCCCACCAGCTGATAGCTGAGAATGCAGAAAAACTTCTTTGTAGGCTTCCTGGGCAGCTCCACAGACTGCTCTCTCAACACCTTCTCCCATGTGCTTTGAGAAGAATGCCCAAAGATAATTCTGTGTCAGGAGTCAGCAATGACCCTCACTACCTACCCATTTCCAAGAGTTGCTGTGATCCATTCCTCTGTCCCACTCAGATAGAAACCAAGTGTTCCCTACCTTATCTTACCAACTTGCCATAAACAGAAGAGAAAAAAAGAAACAGGATATTTTCACCTGACCACCACATATCCAAAGCATCAGGACATAAATTAAATGTGGAAATTAAATTACATGCTATTAAACAATCAAAAGATCAAAGAAGAAATCACAAGGGAAATTAGAAAATACTTGAGATGAATGAAAAGTAAAACATATTCCAAAACTTATGAGACGCAGTGAAAGTAGTGTTTGGAGGGAAATTTACAGGTGCAAATGGCTGCATTAAAAAAGAGGAGATATTTCAAATCAATTGCTCGACCTTACACACTTTCTAGTTAGAATAAGAACAAACTAAACCCTAAACTACTAAAGGGAAGGAGATAATAAAGATTAGAGCAGAGATAAAAGAATAGAAACACAATAGAGAGAATCAACAAAACCACCAGTTGGTTCTTTGAAATGGTCAACAAATTTGACAAACTTTTAGCTAGACAGTCATAGAAAAAAGAGAGAGAGATGTAAATAACTAAAACCAAAACTGAAAATGATAAAAGAATACTAGATTAGATTATCTAGGTAAAATGCAAATTCCTAGATATACACAAATTACCTAAGGTTAATCAAGAAGTAATAGAACATCTCAAATACCTATAACAAGTAAAAAGATGGAATTAGTAAAAAATAAATAAATAAATAAATAAAAACAAAAAGACTAAGAACAGCTGGCAAACATTTAAAGAAAAAATAACAGCAAGCCTTCTCAAATTCTTTCAAAAACTAGAAGAGGAATATTTACTTTTACAGCTCATTCTATGAGGCCAGCATTAACCCGATAACAAAGCCAGATTAAAAAAATCACAAGAAAACAAAATTACAAATTACAAATATCCCTTATGAATATAGTTACAAAAATCCTTGACAGAATCCTAGTAAACTGAATCCAACAGCATATTACTAAAGGGAGTGAAAACCTCATACACTGAAAACTACAACACATTGCCAAAAGAAGTTAAAAACAAATAAATGAAAAGACATTCTATGTTCATGGATCAAACAAATAATAAACTTAGTATTAAGACATCAATACTACCCAAAGCAATCTAAAGAGTCAATTCAATCACTATTAAAATTATAAACAGCATTTTTTTGCAGAAATGGAAAAGTCAACCTTCAAATCCATATGAAATTGCAGGGTAGCCACACTGATGAAACAATCTTGAAAAAGAACAATAAAGTTGAAGGGCTCCAATCACACTTCTCAATTTCAAAACTTAGTACAAATTTACAGTAATAAAGACAGTGTAGTACTGGCACAAAAACAGACATATTCTTGGGCCAACAGAATAGAATTAAGAGTCCAGAAACAGACTTGTACATCTATGGCTAATTGATTTTTGACAAGAGTGCTAAGACCATTAAATGGGGAAAGAATAATCTCTTTAACAAATGGAATTAGGAGAACTGGATTCACAAAAAAGAAAAGAATAAGGATGCAAAGAATTACAATACAAAATACAAAACTGAATCCAAAATGCATCAGTAACCTAAAGATAAGCACTAAATGCATTAAATTCTTAGAAGAAAACATAGAGGTAAATTTTCATGACACTGGAATCAGCAATGGTTTCTTAGATATGACACCAAACGCATGAGCAACAACAACAAAAAAAAATAGATAAAATGGACTTTAGCAAAATTGAAAACTTTTGAGCATCAAAGGACATTCTCAAGAAGGTAAAAAGACAACCTACAGAATGGGAGTAAATATTTGCAAATCATATGTCTGATAAGGGTTTCATACTCAAAATATATAAAGAACTCCTACTACTCAACAACAAAAAGACCAAAAAAACCAGTTTAAAAATGGATGAAGGGTTTGTGGGGTGGCTCAGGTTGGTTGAGCATCCGACTTCAACTCAGGTCATGAATCCGTGGGTTCAAGCTCCACATCAGGCTCTGTGCTGACAGCTCAGTCTGGAGCCTGCTTGGGATTCTGTGTCTCCCTCTCTCTCTGCCCCTCCCCTACTCACACTCTGTCTCTCTCTGTCCCTCAAAAAATAAAACAAAACGTTAAAAAAAAATTTTAAACAAAATGGTTGAAGGGTTTGAATTGACATTTCTCCAAAGAAGGTATAAAAATGTCCAAAAAAGCATATGAAAAATGTTCAACATTATTAGTCACTAGGGAAACCACAGTGAGATACCACTTCACATCCACTTAGGATGGCCATAATTAAAATTGAGACAATAGCACAGTTTGGCAAAAACGTGGATATACTGAAATTGAGTTGAGTGAAAGATGGTACAGCTGCTGTGGAAGGGTTTGGTAATTCTCCAAAACATCAAATGTAGAGTTTCCATAGGTTCCAGCCATTCCACTCCTAGGTATCTACCCAAGAGAAATGAAAACATGTCCACGCAAAACTTGTACACAGACATTCATAGCAGAATTATTCAAATTCGCAAAAAGGGGAAATGATCCACATGCCTACTAGCTGACAAATGAATAGACAATACATGATATTTCAATAAAATGAAATATTTGGCAATCTATAAAAAGAAATGAAATAATAATGGTGCTACAAACATAGGTGAAACTCAAAATCATTATACTAAGTGAAAGAAGACAGTCACAAAGGACCACAAACTGTATGATTCCACTTATATGAAATGAACAGAATAGATATGTCTAGAAAGAAAGAAAGCAGATTTGCTGTTCCCTGGCTGTCTTGTGCTGGAGGGGAGAGAAAGGAGTGGAAAAGGGTAGTGATTGCTAGTGGGTACAAGGTTTCTTTGGGGAATGATGAGAATGCTCTAAAGTTAGATTTTTGTGTTATCTACACGACTCTGTAAACAGGCTAAAAACCACTGGATTGTATGCTTTAACCAGGTATAAATTATACATCAATAAAACTGTTTGAACAAAAAGGAATAAGGATTTCAAGGAGCAAATCTAATGGGAATATCAATATACTATATCATTAGAAGAGCCCAAAGGGAAAAACCCATCAAATCAGCAAGAAAAACTGTTGGTTGAACAGACCTTAACAGGACCTTACAAACTAGTGGAAGGATTGGTTCTTCTTTTACAAATGCAACTGAATTTCTTATAATGTTTTCCCTTATTATGGCCATTATCCTATGAGGTATTGTGATTTATAATAAGAAATATGTGTTTGGTCCTACGTCCCATTGCTAGCACAAAGCTTATAAACCTCTTGGAATTTGCTAAATTCTGAGAGCAATAATGAGGTGTTATGTTAATGCAGTGACTTTGGGCTCCACCTAAGGATTAGGACTGGTTGCCGTGAGAACTAACCACATTATTAAACTTTCAGTCCCACCCTTTACCTCCAGAGAGAGGAGAGGGAATGAAGTTGAATCAATTGCTGATGGCCAGTGATTTAATCCATCATGCGTATGTAATGAAATCTCCATAAAAACACAAAAGCACTAGATTCAGGGAACTTCCAGGTTGGTGAACACAGTCTCCACTAGGTGAGTGGCCCACCTGGAGAGGGCATGGACCCTCCACACACTTTCCTCACACCTTGCCCTATGCATCTCTTCCATCTGGTTGTTCTTATATATCCTTTATAAGTACATAATAAGCCAGTGATCTAGTAAGTGAAATATTTCTCTGAGTTTTGTGAGCTGCTCAAGCAAATTAATTGAACCCCAGGAGGAGGTAATGGGAACCTCTGATCTACAGCCAGTTGGTCAGAAATATAAGTAACAACCAGGACTTGCAATTGACATCCTGAATTGGAGAGGGTTGTTGGAAACTCCAGTCTGTCACCAAAGGGTAAGAAACACAGGTAGCAACCTTGGCTTGAGACTGGCATATGAGGTGGAGCCAGTTGGGGAAGCAGTCAGTCTTATAGGACCGAGCCTCTAACCTGTGGATCCTGATGCTACCTCCAGGTAGACAGTGTCAGAATTGAGTTGAATTCTCAGACACTCCCTGCTAGTGTCTGAGAATTGCTTGGTGTTGTGTGGGAAGACCTCACTTGCGCACGCACACACACACACACACACACACACACATTGGAACTGGGTCCAGGAAACAAAAGACCCTGAAATTGAACTTAAGTATTTCCTTCAGAGAATCCCAGCCCATAGATAAAATTTACCCTAGACTCAGAAGCATGTTGCAATAGGTTTCCAATCATATAATAAAAAGTAATCCAGTGATTCGGTATTTTTAGTTACAAGCAATAGAAATGAACTCAAGGGCACCTGGGTGGCTCAGTCAGTTGAATGTCTGACTTTAGCTCAGGTCATGACCTCAAGGTTCATGAGTTCGAGCCCCTCATCAAGCTCTGTGCTGACAGTTCAGAGCCTGGAGCCTGCTTTGGATTCTGTGTCTGCCTCTCTCTCTGCCCCCACCCCCACCCCACTTGTGCTCTGTCTCTCTCTTTCTCAAAAACAAAGATTTAAAAAAATATTTTTTAATTAAGGAAAAAAAAAGAAATGAATTCAGGTAATCTTAGTCAAAAAGAATTTTGTAAAACACATTAAGGTAACTCACAAACTCTCTTTGAGAGCTGGAACATCAGGCCTGGGGCAATGCAGTCACTGGCCATAGACAAAAGAACATCTCAGAGCCGTTAAAGTGGCAATACTGCCACCAGAACTGCTGGGCACAATCATTATCATTTACAAAATTTTCATCACCAAAACCAGGCACCCAAGGCTGCTGCTAGTATTGCTGCTGCTTTAGCCTCTGTTAATCGCATGTCGGTGCCACCGCAGCCACACCTCCACTGGAATGGGTCCTCCTGCATCTCTGCTGCTTTGCTTCACTAGCTTTCAATCCAAAGCCCACAGTGGCTGCATCCAGTTGCTACAGCCTAGGCTGGGTGCTTGCCCTTAGCTCCAAGCCCAGTTGAAAAGGACTATTAGATTTTCTGTTTATAACACGGGAGACAGGCTCTGCCTTATAAGTGGAAATTCCCCAAACACACACGCTAAGTATTCAGTAAGAATGATAGATGTCTGTTACAAGTGCCTTGGGGAAAGAAAATGTATTTAAATGTTATGTAAATATCTTATTTACTACAAGCACAGTTTGCAATTTTCCTTTTATTTCGGTTATTTATTTTTATGGCTATTGTTAACCATATTTTACAAAATTTTCAAGAGCATTATTCTGAGGAAAAAGGTGAAGCTGTTTATTTTAATTGAATTCTCAGGAAATTTCTTCACTCTTTTCAAGATTATTGTTACTGTGGCTAGAGAACATGAAGAACAATTGATACAGTTTTTAAAGGTTAGAATCTTTGGCTACTGATTGGCAGATGACATCACCAATAGGGGAAATTAACATAGTTGCTGTCTAGATATAATGTCACCTTCATAAATATGTGTTTAATTAAAATAGCTTCTATGACTCTGACAAGACAAACAAGGAATGAGGAATGACCCAAACTCCTCCTAATGAACTTGAAACCCTTCCCAGTCTGAGATTTCAGGAGGACTAGGTGAAGTCAAATCAAATCAAAAGTCCTCTTTTGATTAATTTATACTTTATTACCAATAAAATGCTATTTTCAGTTTATAACAAGACAACTGTAGTTCCTTTTAAAGTGTATTGGAAAAGCTACAGAAAAAGATCCTAGTGTATAAATGAAAAGGCATCAGAATATGGTTCTGTGTGCTAAATCAGAACTCTCATTTGTACCAGAGATCTCAATTGCTGGGTCCCTTCTGCCTCCAACTTCCAAATAGCCCAAGAGTGGATCTGTGTGGGTGGCCTTAGGTGGCCTGAGAGGACAAATGGTATTTTAATGAATTTATCCCCTGAGCATATATGTTTATGCACCAGGCTAAGGAAAACACTAAAACATGTAAAGCTTCAACTTTGTGTTCCTAAAAGGCAGACCCCAAAAGTAAATGACTCTTTATTTAACATAGCACCATTAAGTCTTACATAAGTAAGCATAGTGGGTGGAGAGAGTTTGCAGGATGCATGGTTGAACTAATTGATATCAAAATATGCAATCATGACACCAACAAATTCTGAGCGCCCAAGAAGCCACTGAGAACCTGAACTAAGCAAAGAGAAACCAAGTGAAACTGACCTAGTGGGGGGTCCAATAGAGACCCTGGATCAATGAAGAGTAGAATGAGGCTTTTAAGCAAGAGAAACTGACTTAAAAATGTTGGCTACTAGGAAAAGGACCCTGACATCTCAAAGACAGTTTGCATACCTTAAAATATATTTGTATATTCAAAGAATTCATGCTAAAATGACAATCTTGACAAATATGGCTAATTACTAAAAAATGAAAGGATTTGGCTGAAATTAAACTTTCTCTGCTTACATAATAAAGGCACAAGAGATCAAAAAGAGCATCAATTTCCTACACAACACTCTTTACCCTTTCATTCAAGGCCTTGTGAGTATAGGTCAGAATAAAAGTGTTTGTTTACTTAAGTATAGTCATCCAGACTATTTGGTCCAAACAATTGTGAAACGTTAATTCCCTACTCACCAGGGTAGAACTTGCTGCTACACAGGAGTTCCATCTCTTCCTTTCCAGTTGCATCTCATCCATTCCCTCTGTCCCATACCACCCCTGGCCAAGTCAGTGCTCTGCCTTTTTCCTACACTTATGTTAGCCCAAGGTGGGGTCTGCGAATGCTTACAGTGGGAATGATAAAGAGATAGTTGACTACAAACCGAAAAGCTTTAAGAGGAACCAGAGGGACAAATGATTTCTTAGTCCTCTACAACTTAAAGAACAAGATTATAGTATGGAAAACATAGGTCTATGATGAATTTACTAAAGTTGACAACTACCTCAATAAAAAAAAATGAAGAATAGTTTTAAAAATCAGATGCGGCATTCACTTACAGACAAAAGTTGAAAATAGTTCTACAAACATACAGTCAACTTAAAGCCAACAGAAAATAAAAGTTAAATAATTTTTCTTTTGGTAATTTGAATTTTAAATACCAAATACATATTTGCATTAAGTAATGATCAATTAAATGTATGATGCCAAAAACTTTACCTTAAACACTTTACTTTTCATATGAAGTCCAAAGATAGAACTCTTGCTTTTAGAGTATGTGGCTCTCAATGAACTAAGCTCTTTTCCTCTGTGGCTTTGGTATTTTCTAAACTCAGCTTCCAATGTGAGTAAGTTTTCTTGAATCAAGGCATGTGGGAAAGTTTAGGTACACCTCATTCCTAATTATATTCCACTGACAAGAACTAGACGCATGGTACCACCTAAAGCAAGAAAGCCAGAGAAATATAGACCTTGGTTAGGCAGCTGCTTCTTAGCAACAACCTTGCACTGTGACAGGGCAGCATAATTCTTTGATGGAAATCTAGCTTCTGCTGCAGATTACCCATCTGATCATCAAATATCTATGCGCAACATTAGTGCTCAACACAGAATATACCCCCACACACCCCACTGTAGACATCACAAAATGGCACCCAGTTACTGTGTCCAGCTCAAAGACCAGGATATCCTGGTGGTGTACAGTCCTCTCCATCTGATATGGATAGGGTTACTCATGGTCCTGCAATCGACAATCTAAAATGGCAAGCCTTCTGCTCCACTCCACATCCAGTATACAATGGTGGAGAAGGGACAGAATGAACATAATTACAAACTCAAATTCAGAAAAGGGAAGCATGGGAAGCACACAGCCAGCATTGGTCCTTAGCAGTGATGAAATTCCAGAGGATAAGTATTGGGTATACCTCTTCTCTTGGCAGTGGACTCCTTTAGTATCCCATTGTAATGGCTGTCATGTCTAAAAACACATGCACCTGGGGCACCTAGGTGGCCAGTTGGTTAAGCGTCCAACTTCAGCTCAGGTCATGATCTCACATTTCGTGGGTTTGAGCCCTGCATCAGGCTCTGTGCTGACAGCTCGGAGCCTGGAGCCTGCTTCGGATTCTATGTCTCCCTCTCTCTCTGCCCCTCCCTTGCTTGTGCTCTGTCTCTCTGTATTTCTCAAAAATAAATAAATGTTAAAAAATTTTTTAAATAAATAAAATAAAAACACATGCACGACAAACATATGTATATACTCAAATGGAAAAATGAGATATCATTAGCTTCCTCTACTATTGACTATGGGTATTAAAACATAAAATAAGTAAAAGTGCTCCTTATATGTAAATAAACATGCAAAATCATTAATCATTACACTTATTTTTCACTAATTACATGTAAGTTTTTCTTAATATTCTGGTCTGTAATTCAATCGCTTACTCTTACATACTGAAAGGTGCTATATTTTCTTAGGCGATTAACAAATATTTTAACCAGTCTTATATGAACATTGAAGAATGGAACTCTTAATTTAGAAGATTTAAATATTTAGGAAAAAATTGTTTTCAAGTTTTGTGAGTATGCATGCAAGAAAGATTTTATAGGAAGTATCCTTCTTTGTTCTCGGATTATGGGAAACCTTCTTTCAGACTTGGAGGTTCAAATTCTTAGTGAACCAAAATTAAGCAACCTCTTTGCAAGTTCTTTTGACCCTGAGTATGACAACTAAGGTCTACATGCTAGCTGTTCTCCTCAGGCTGAGAAACCTATTACCTTAAATTTAGATATGTCTGCTTCCTCTCCTGGCTTAGCCTCTCTCAGATTTCATCTCCCGATTTCTCTCAGAAATCAAAGGAACTTATGCATCCATGAACCAACTATTTCCTTTTTATGCCTGTCAGAGTCCATGGAGATCATGGTCAAATATAAAAGGTAGTCCCCACCTACCTCATATGATAACAGAAAAGCAGACTATGAAGGACAGCCCTTTATAGATAAAAGTGAAAGCAACTAAAAATATCTAAACATTACATAATTAGCAAAATATAATTACACATTATGTAATAATAATACAGTTTATTATTATGACCATCCTCAGAGAATATAGTGAGTATATAGACTATTAGAGTATAGACCATTCACAATAGTCCATAATATTTTACCGAGGCCATGAAGATTTCCTTTCAACATAGACTTAGAGGATGCTCAATTTATTCCTCTTATTTTGTCTGTTTTGAACAGCAAATATTTGTGAGAAGGCAAGAGAAAAGCATGCCCAATTTAGTAGGAGATTTATTTTTAAGTTAATGTGTTTATTTCAGCAAATCAAGTTCATCACCAGCTTCAATCACCCTCACCCTCCTTATTACCAATTAGAGCACTTAGTCTATATTTTTAGTCATGAATAGCTTATTAATTTTTCACACTATCTTATAAAGTAATAAAGAAATTAAAGCAGAAATTTTAAACATCCTGCCCAAATCACTTGCTACTGGTAAAACTTAACTTTGAACCCAGGCAGTCTGACTCCAAAAACTACCTATGCCTTCGACTAGTAGAGTGAGATCCAGCCACATGACCTTGGTGAAGTAAAGGTTGTATATGTCTGTCTCTGATAATAATCTTAGGAAACAAACAACCCTGACACATTTTGACATTTTAATCTTTAAAGTGTGAATATTATGTGGCAGTTTTGAAGTAGATGAACTACTACTTCCAAACCTCTCAAAATATATGGTGTTTCAGAGAAGATGCTGATCCATAAGATGCTGAGACATTTCACGAGGTCTAGTTATCCTGATGAATAAACTCCCGTTCTGGTTCTTATTCTAAGCTGAGGGTATCCCAGGGTTGATTCCAAATCAGGAGAGTTGTTTTAGCAAAACTCACAGGGAACTGGAGAAAATATCAGAATATTGGCTAAATGGCGCATTAATTTCCTCCATGGAAAACAATTATTCAGGAAATTGAAGAACACAGAATCACAAAAAAGGCTATTATATAATGTCATTTTCTTTTATTGGCTTTCTCTATTTTTTTCCTCAGACTGCAATTCTTATCTGCTACTAAGACACTGTTGATAAATGTAGCATCTATCTTGTTGAATCCTCAAAACAGTAAGCCCAGTCATTTATGAACAATAATTTCACTACAACAAAATAAATTATTAAAAAATATATGGTAAGGTGCCATGGGAACAGACTGAGGAGAGCACCTCTGCCTACCTGGAAGAATTACGAGGAAAGAAGAGATGGATAGAGAATAATTTTCACAGGTGATGCTGGAGGTAGATCCTGAAGGATAAATAGGCATTCTCAAAGAGAAGAAAAAGTCAAGCATAGAAATCAGAGTGCACAGAGGGAAAGAGGCCTAAACAATCCACAAGTTTTTTCCCACTAACTCTAAATTACCTTCAAAATTAAGAGTAAAGAAAGATAGGGGCCCCTGAGTAGTTCAGTCAGTTGAGTGTCTGACTTTGGCTCAGGTCATGATCTTAACGGTTTGTAGGTTCGAGCCCCACGTCAGGCTCTGTGCTGAGAGCTCAGAGCCTAGGGCCTGCTTCAGATTCTGTGTCTCCCTATCTCTGCCCCTCCCCTATTCACTCTCTCTCTCTCTCTCTCAAAAATAAACACTTTAAAATTTATTTAAAAAAAGAGTAAAGATGATGGTACATCATTAGGCAACACTAAAATTGCCTTGAGGTTTGAATATGCCAAATAATAAATTACTCCTGCCAGATAGAGCCAGTTACCTTTTACAATATCAATTTAGATTCACACAACCAAAGAAGTGCTCAAATTTTCCTCACATTCTCCTTAGGTTCTTCCAGCCATTCATCAAAGTCATAGGAATGGACACTAATCTGATTACAAATGACCAACGCCTTTCCTGTCTATAATATTTCAGATCAAACTCAGTGTGAAGTGAATTTTCTGAATCATTACAAGCAATGAAATAGATTTTTTATTCTTCTACATTATTGGTATAAGCCGTTGGCTTTATTGGATACAAAACATTTTATTTTGACCCAGAAACATTAATGCAATAATTTATGTTTATTTCAGGAAGACTTTAATATGAAATATTTAGCTTTGTTTCCTTACCATGGTATTTAAAACATACGTGTTCAGGGGCGCCTGGGTGGCTCAGTCGGTTAGGCGTCCGACTTTGGCTCAGGTCATGATCACACGGTCCGTGAGTTCGAGCCCCGCGTCGGGCTCTGTGCTGACAGCTCAGAGCCTGGAGCCCGTTTCCGATTCTGTGTCTCCCTCTCTCTCTGCCCCTCCCCTGTTCATGCTCTGTCTCTCTCTGTCTCAAAAATAAATAAAACGAAAAAAAAATAAAACATGTGTTCGCTCGATGTCTGACACTAACCTCTTAACGTCAGGGATGAGATGAAGGAAAAGAAAAGGATCAAGTTTGAGTGGAGCGATAAATGGCTTAAGGTGGAAGAAAGACACATAGAGATTGGAATGGAGTGACACCAAGTTCAGAATGAGTCAAAGCTGGAGTGAGGATCATGCATGAAGTAACTTTGAGGCATTATTCCATTACTAACAAAGCCTTCCCATAATTGTCATTTATTACTGTTTAAGAGACATATGCAATATTAAAATAATGATAGATAGATAGATAGATAGATAGATAGATAGATAGATAGAATTATTTTGTTGCAGAATTTTATATTAATTAGGGTGGCCCTGTTTGGAATTATTATTATTATTATTAAGTTAATATGACAGTTCAAACTTTGAGTAGATTTTAATAAAGAGCAAAGTTGAATACACAATACTAATATTCTAAAAAAATCTAGTCCAATAAGTCATCTTAGGCATAGGTAAAACAAAAAAAAAAAATTGAAATGGGCTTTGTTCTTATCCTTACTGTTAAATGAATCCTTTCCACTTCTACTTATGACTGAGAAAAGATCAAAACACGTACTGTTCATTCATGCTATGCTAGGATTTGTGCCAAACACTACAAATATCATTAAGAACAAAATAGAGATCAGGACTTCCTAGAACTTACGGACAAGTGAAGAGATGGTACTCAAACAATTACCTGGGTATGCATTTAATTATGACCATTGAAGAATTGTAAAGGGGAAAAAATCACAATGAGAATGCTTAGGAAGGAAACATAAGCTAATTTGAGAGGCCAGGGAGGTTTTCCCGAGAAACAGACATTTAAACAGAAACCTAGGATGATCCTGATTATCCAGAAGAAAATGGGAGATTATTTTTTCAGGCACAGATAAAAGTGTATCCAATTTTTTGAAGCAGGGACCTGTCTTGCTTGTGAAACCAAAAGGTGAGCAAGGCTCTGGCGTAGGTATTGAGGGAGTGTGACATGAGAGGAAGCAGGGCCATGTGGTGGTTGCTGTACCTCTGCCCTATTGCAATTTCTCATGTGATAAATACTCACCTCACAAATTCTTACAGTGGCCTCTGAAAGAGAGATAAGGCTAACTTCCCATGCAAAAAAAATGAATGCTTATTTTCTATATGCATGTGGCTCAGATTCCATCGGGTATTTTTTGTTGTTGCTACTGTCAAAATTAAACAATAACAAAATGCTAGAGACCAGTACACAACACTGGTTTCGCTGAACTATAAATGGGGACCAGCAAATAATGTCCAATTTTCTCCCCATTTCCCACAACTCCACAGATACTCTCTGCTCAAGATTATCAGGTTATAAATCCAACGATTACTTCTTTTACAAGACAACTCAGGAACATTTGTCACATATGATCACTTCCTTCTTGAAGTGCTTCTCTTGGATTATGGTAATTCACCCTTACGTTCTCCCTCTCCCTCTCTCTCCAGCTACTCTTCTTGGTCTTTTTGATACTCCTCTCAGTGTGGAAATGTATCCAAAGCTAAATCCTGGGCCCTTTTCTCTTCTCTGTCTATATATTCTCCCACCCAGACCTATCGTTTAACATATCCCTATCTCCTAAATCATCACCTCCAATACTGATCTCTAGTTACATATCCTAAATCATTACCTCCAATTCTGACTTCTAGATACATATCTCTATCTCCTAAATCATTATCTCCAGTTCTAGTTGTGTTTATCCAACTTGACATTTCTACATGAATGGAATCTTCACACAGGCATCTCAAATATAATATGGTCAAAAGAACTCAATGCCCCACCTGTATTATAAGAACTAACATTTCAAGTGATATCTTGATGTCTTCAAGTCTCACAGGGTCTCAAAAGTCTAGCTGTGAGCTCCCCTGCTCTTTCCAGAAGTGCTCCTACCCAGTGGGAAAGGTTCCCCTAGTACTTCTCCGATCAGCTGGACCAAATGCACCCCTCCCACCTCGTCTTCAACCTAACAGATTCACCTCCCAGCTGGCCCATGAAATTCCTCAAACAAGCTAATCATATCCTCTGCAGGAACCAATGGGCCCTGCACCCTCTTGTTACTACAAGGCCTGCCTTCCACAGCCCGTCTGGTTCAGCCAGCTCCCAAGTACAACATCTATATGGCCTAATCTAGCATGCAGTGCCCTCTTCCCCTGGGCTAAAAATACATGACTAATAAACTGCTGTCAATCTCATCCATCCAGTATCAGGACGTTTGACTATCTCCTAGATTTTGGGGATAGGATCCTTCCTTCACCAATGGGACCAATCGGAGATGGTCATAACACCCCCAAAACTAACTCTTCCTCTGATCTACATCTCAATACATGATGCTACCATCCAACAAGTTGCTTAAGCCGGTAAGCTATCTTTGATTCTTTTCTTTCCCTCCTACCCAAACTAACCAGTTTAAAAGTCCTGTCAACTCTGTCTTAAAAACTGTTTCTTTCCATCTGCATTACTTCCTACATTTAGCTAACATTATCTCTCACCTATATCACTACAGTGACCACGGAGCTGGATCCTTAGCCTTTACTCTGATCATAAACAATTCACCATTCACACAACAGTCAGTTTAAAGAAACTCCAGTGGTTTTTCATCACACTTAAAATATACAATATTTCCCTAGTTTACAAAGTCTTAAATGATTGTATTCTGCCTGCCTTTTTGATTCATCTTGCTTTATGCTTTACATCACCCACTCTGCTTCAACCATATTAACCTTCCTCTGTCCCTAGGACTAGATTTTTGCCTTTGGGCTTTTACATTAGTTGCTCTTTCTGCCTGGAAAGAGTACCTTCTGATCTTGTCATGGCTGGCTAATTACTGTCAATCAGATCTCAGTTACAATTGTATCTCCTCTTAGAAATATTCCCTGATCTCTCAATCTCTTATCATATCATCTTTTAATATCCTTCATACATTTATCACTATCTGATATCTTTCTTGTTTATTTATTTGCTCATTTCCTTTATATCTGTCTCCGCTACCCAACTGAAAGCTGATGAGAGCAAGAATCTTGGTTGGCTTATTTACCAATGCAGTCTCAGATCCAGAGCTATGACTGACATATAATGAAAAATTAATGGTTAAAAGAACAAATGAATTAAACAAAGGAATGCAATTGTTAAAGCATAAAGTTTGGATTCATACAGGCCATTGTTTAAATCCCAATGTATGATCTCTCTGAATCTTAGTTTTCTTCAGTACAATGGGAATGATAACGATTTCACAGGGGTTTTCTGGGAATTAAATTAGATACGGTGACTTTTATTTTTCTAAGAAATTCCTAGAATATAATAATAATAATAATTAATAATAATAATAATAATAACTATCTGCTTCAGTCAGCTTCTAATAAAATTTGAGACAACACACAGAAATAAGTAAATCAGAATCACAAACTCCAATTCATTCAGATTACTCAGTTGCTAGACAGTTTCTTTAAGAAGATTGAACAGAAGTTGTATAATTTCCTTGCCAGCTTCTAGTTATAATCCACCCTTCAAATAATAGCAAAATAAGTAAGCTATTAATAAGAAGTATTTATGAGAGAAAGTCTTCCCTTTACAGCTCATTTGACTGGATTATAATCTTATTATTTATATTAAATACTATCTCTCAAACAATGCTTAAGGCTCAGGACAATTGTGTAGAAATATACAAAAGTCACAGTGCTATAATGCTACACTGAAAATTTATGTAGGTGCTTGGTATTAAAAGAGTGGAAAAATTATTACGCAGTTTCGAAAAGCTGAAACGCAATTCAACTTCCCTCATCCTTTTGAGCTACAAATGCTATACATTTTACATTATTGAGAAATGATCATGACATGTATCTAACAAACTTTCATTGACAACAGAAAGATTAATTTCATCATGAAACATGATTTTTCTATGAAATTGTGTACAACACTAAAACCAAACATTTATCAGAAACAGACATTGAACATTTTTCCCCAAATTATTTCCATTCACACCATCTCCAACATACAACATAGGATCTATTATATGATGACAGAAATTGTTCTATTCTTGTTCTAAGACTATGTCAAATCCATAGCGCACGACCAAAAATAAAATTCAACATTGGAAGCAAAACTTAAGTAACATTTGAAAGTAGTCACTGGGAACTTCTTTTACTGTATGAGATTTGAAAATTGGTATGTTAGATTAATGTGGTATAGTACTCCACTGTATGTAGTTATCATACTATATTGTATGGTTGAACACTGGGGTGTTTCCAGTATTGGGTCATTACGAACAGTGATGCCAAGTGGTATTCTTATATTTGTCTTGGTCAAAAAAACCGTATATTGGTCATAGGGTTGTAGGGCATATGTATGTTCAGCTTTAGTAAATGCTGCCAAGCAGGTTTTAAAAGTGGTTGCAGTAACTTATTCTCCTATTGTTTTTAGTTGCTCCACACCCTCATCAACTTTTGAGTTATCTTTTTCACAATAGCTGACCTGGCCCCTGCCAGGACAAGTTATATTACTGTTTTAATTCTTTACTTAGGACCAGTGAAGTTGAGCACCTTTTTAAAAATGTATTGGTAATATTAATCTATTCTTTTATGAAGTGCTTTCTTGAGACCCTTGCTCAATTTTTTATTGGATTGCTTGTTTCTTCTAATTGATTTGTAGGATAGCTATACATTTTAAGTATGAGTACCTTGTCAGTTATGTGCATTTAAATATATTCTTCTACTGTGTGGTTTGAATTTTCTAAGATTTGATTAATATCTTTTGATGAATAAGAGTTCTTAATTTCAATATACTACTATTTACCAATCTTTCCCTTTATGGTTAGTGCTTTCTGTGTCTTTAAAGAAATGGTTGTCTACCTCAAATTTATGAACATAATCTCCTTGGATTTCTTTTAGAATCTTTTTTGTTTTACTTTTGACATTTAGATCTGGAATCTGTATGGAATGATTTCTGTGTATGGTGTGAAGTATGTGTCAAGATTTTTTTTCTTACATATATCTAATTGCTTCAGCACCACTTATTAAAAAGACCATCTTTCTCCTGCCTCATCACATTGAAATGCCACTTTCTGGCAGTATGAATATGTGTACATATCATTCTGGATTCTGTTCTATTCCATTGGTATATTTATCTGTGTTCCAAACGGTCTTAATACTATTGCTTTTAGTAAGTCGATATGTGTTAGGTGAAATCCCTCCAGCAGTCTTGGCTACTCTAGGTTCATTAAAGTTTGGCATTAGCCTGTCATTTTAACAGGAAAATTGTTCACCTTTAGTTGAGATTGCACTGAATATAAGAATAAATGAGAGGAAAATTGACACCTAAACAATATTGAGTTTTTAATTTATGAACATATATACTTCCATTCCTTTAAGTTTCATTTGTGTTTCTCAATAATAATTTGTAAGTTTCTGTGTAGAAATCATTAGAATTATTCGTAAATACTAGGTATCTTAAGATACTATATTAATGGTATCAATTTTTAATTTTATCTTATACCTATTTGTTTCTGGTACATAGGAATAAAATTGATATTTGTATGTTGATTTTGCATCTGAATAGCCTTGTTAATTCACTCATATGTTCTAAAAATATGTCTACAGATTCTTTTGTATATTCTACAAACAGCACCATATCACTTGCAAACCATAACAATTTTATTTTTTTTCCTAGTTCTTTAACATTTATTTCTATTTCTAGCTTTTTTATACTTGCTAAGAACTCCAGTAAAATACTGAATAGAAGTAATGATAGTAGTCATACTTGTTTTGCTCCCATCACAGGGGGGAATGATGCTAATGTCTCTATCAAACATATTGTTTTTATAAGATTCTTATGATTACACTGGGCCCACTGAGCTAAACAATGAATAGATGAATAGATGGATGATGGATGGATTGACTACCATCCCAAGAAAAAGATTTTATAAGTTTCAGGCACAACTCAGAAAAGTTTTTAACTACAGAAAAATGTTGACACAATCAACAATTTCATCCAGAGAAAAAATACTTTTCATTTATTTATATGTAAAAGATGGTCAAATTCGAGAAGGCAAATGATTCATTTTACAACTATGGTTAGCACCAGATCAGAGGGATATAAAAAACCCTTGTGTTGGTGGTAGAAGGAGAGACAGTTGGAAGAAAGAAAGCAAAGCAAACAGCTATTGAAACTTTTATCACTACTTTGTTCAAACATACACTAGAACTGGTTTTGAAAGATGTTAATTTTCAATTTAAACCTGTAATGTTCCAGTCCTAGGTATATATCTTAAAAATGTTCCCATATGTGTACCACGAAATGCATTCAAGAATACTTATACCAGGGGTGCCTGGGTGGCTCAGTTGGTTAAGCGTCCAACTTTGGCTCAGGTCATGATCCCACAGTTTGTGAGTTTAAGCCCCATGTTGGGCTCTGTGCTGACAGCTGGGAACCTGGAGCCTGCTTCGGATTCTGCATCTCTCTTTCTCTGCCCCTGCCCCATTCACACTCTGTCTCTCTCTCTTTCAAAAATAAATAAACATGAAAAAAAAATTTTTTTAAGAATGCGTATTATACCAGAGCACCTGGGTGGCTCGTCAGTTAAGCATCCAACTTCAGCTCAGGTCACGATCTCCAGTTTGTGAGTTTGAGCTCCACATCAGGCTCTATGCTGACAGCCCAAAGCCCTCTTCAGATCCTCTGTCTCCTTCTCTCTACCCCTCTCTCACTCACTCTCTCTCTCAAAAATAAACATTAAAAAAAAGAATGCTTATACCAGTACTATTCATAATTGCCCCAAGCTAGAAACAACCCAAATGCTCATCAGCAGTAGAATGGATAAATAAATTGTGGTGTATTCATTCAAAAAAGTAGAGCAACAGCAATTTTGCACACAGCAACAAAAATTAATGGGCTGTTGAGAGAGAGAGAGATGCCTGAGGACTCCCAGCTATTTCAGCCCTCAGCTATTTGAGTCTCCCCAGACTATGCCCCAAACACATCAGTGAAGATACCTTTGAGATGACTCTAGCCCTAGCCACTATCTGAACACAACAGCGTGAGAAAACTTGTGTTAGAACAGCCTACCTGGGCTGACTCAAGACCCATATTCATAAACAAAATAAACTATTTTGACTATTAAAAAAAATGGGCAGGAGAGTACTAAGAAGGGGAGTACTGAGTGGATTGCTTGCTAGTCAAACATATTTCTTCCTGCCCTCAATTTGTAATAATGTCCATACTCTGTCCTGATCATAAGAATTAGTTACCTCTGCCAGGAGGAGGACAGAGGACACAAGTGGAATTATGGCCTATAATTCAATAACCCAGAGTTCTAGAAACGAGGCACCCAAATTTCTCCAACGTGGTCAATAGGAATGATGGCAAGTGATGGGTCCTGCTTAGACCCCCTTGTTTCCCAGATCCATGTACTGCCCTTTTTGAAGATCAAAACCATAGAAAAGTATTTTACTTATGTTATATATTGAGATCTAGAGGATGACTTCCAATGCTACTAAAATGTTGTCTTTAAACAGAACTTCACCAGGCCTTCAGCAATCCATTAAAACCCTCTATGAGGCAGCAGCTTCTGGGTGGTGCAAAATGTCATATGACCAGTGAATTCCATGTTCATGGGTGTATTTCCATACACTCTTGCTATAAATTGGGTCTCTTCATCCAATATGATGAAGAATTCTGAGAATTCTATGACAGTGGATCAAACACTATACTCTCAGATAAAGGTGATGGCTGAGACCCTGCAGGCAAAACATTACCTGCAGTATGTATATATTCCTCTCAAAAGAGCTTCAGAGTGAAAAGGCCCAATCTATTCAGCCATTCCAATATTTGAGGCTCAACATTGGTTTCGGTTGTTGGAAAGTTAGACATTCAACAGTAGCAAAGCTACATCCACCTAGATAAGTCAAGACGTATACTGTTAGGCCCAGACATACTTCCATCTCTCCCATCATGGCCACTTTGTACATGTTCCCATCAGTATGAATAAACATAGATATTAAAAAATAATTTTAAACCCTGTAATGTAATATCCTAATAATTGTTAGAGAAAATAAAATATATGTGATTATACATGTTGTATGTAATACATTAATATATTACACAAAGATCTCCCTATACTATTATCACTGAATATACTTTCTTTCTAGAAGGAAATACAATTCAGGAAGTGTATCTATTTTTTTATGGACTTAACCTACATTAACTTTTGAAAAACTAACTCTCATCCGAACCTCTGCAAAGAACTAAGTTTTAGTTAACTGCTCAGGGTGTGCACATTAACGTGTTTATTTTAATAGCAGCCTCTCTACAATAAGTGTCTTGACTTAACGTTAGAGAAAAGTACTTCTCAGCAGTAAGGGCATCGTCTTAGTCAATTCAGGCTGCTATAACAAAATACCATAACTAAGTGCCTTATAAACAACAGAAATTTATTTCTTACAGTTCTGGAGGCTGGAAATCAGAAATCAGGGTGCCAGCATGGTCAGGCTCTGATGAGAGCTCTCTCCTGTATTGCAGACTGCTGACTTCTTGTTGTACCCTCACATGGCATATAACAGAGAGCAGATGTGAGCTCTCTGGTGACTCCTATAAGGGTACTAATCCCATTCATGAAGGCTTCACCCCCATGACTTCATCTAATCCTAACTACCTCGCAAAGGTCCCACCTCCTAATACCATTACCTTAAGGGGTAGGGTTTCAACATATGAATTTTAGGGAAACACATTCAGTCAATAGAAGGTCATCTACTTTATTACTAATACTTTGATCATTGCAGCTTTGTGCATGTAGCTGTAGAGAAATTTGGAGAGTGATTGTATTTTCAAAGAGTTTTGAATGATGTTGAAACTGACTGCATAAATGGCTACCAACTCTTCTCCTCCCATCAAAGGGAAGAGTCCATTTCTCCAGTTCTTGAATCTGGGTTAGCCATGTGACTTACTTCACCTAATGTAACATTAGCAAGCATTATTATGCAAGTAGAAGGTTGCCAAGAATTTGTTTTTAATGCTTGGAACAAGAATAGAGCTTGCCTATTGTTGCATTTAAAACCTATGTGGAGAGATATATGGTCCACCTGCTCTTTGGTCATTCCAGGCATTTGCCAAACATGTAACTGAGGCCATACAGAACCAGTCAGACCTAGCCACCACACCAGCTGATCATAGATACCTAAGTAAACCTAGCTGTGATCAGCAAGGCCAACCCAGATCAGAACAACCCAGAGGCAATGGGAGCTAAATAAATTGTTATTTTAAGCTAATTTTAGAGCTATTGGAGGTTGTGTTTTTTTATAGAAAAGTTTACTAGTAGATACAGTGGTGGTTGTTTACCTTTGTCTTATTGATTTTTTTAAGGAAACAAATAATTTCTATTAAAAGGAAATAGAACATGGCAGGGATGTCCACTCTCACTGCTGTTGTTTAACATAGTGTTGGAAGTTCTAGCATCAGCAATCAGACAACAAAAGGAAATCAAAGGCATCCAAATTGGCAAAGATGAAGTTAAGCTTTCACTTTTTGCAGATGACATGATATTATACATGGAAAATCCGATAGACTCCACCAAAAGTCTGCTAGAACTGATACATGAGTTCAGCAAAGTTGCAGGATACAAAATCAATGTACAGAAATCAGTTGCATTCTTATATACTAATAATGAAGCAACAGAAAGACAAATAAAGAAACTGATCCCATTCACAATGGCACCAAGAAGCATAAAATACCTAGGAATAAATCTAACCAAAGATGTAAAAGATCTGTATGCTGAAAACTATACAAAGCTTATGAAGGAAATTGAAGAAGATATAAAGAAATGGAAAAACATTCCGTGCTCATGGATTGGAAGAATAAATATTGTCAAAATGTCAATACTACCCAAAGCTATCTACACATTCAATGCAATCCCAATCAAAATTGCACCAGCATTCTTCTCGAAGCTAGAACAAGCAATCCTAAAATTCATATGGAACCACAAAAGGCCCCGAATAGCCAAACTAATTTTGAAGAAGAAGATCAAAGCGGGAGGCATCACAATCCCAGACTTTAGCCTCTACTACAAAGCTGTAATCATCAAGACAGCATGGTATTGGCACAAAAACAGACACATACACCAATGGAATAGAATAGAAACCCCAGAATTAGACCCACAAACGTATGGCCAACTCATCTTTGACAAAGCAAGAAAGAACATCCAATGGAAAAAAGACAGTCTCTTTAACAAATGGTGCTGGGAGAACCGGACAGCAACATGCAGAAGATTGAAACTAGACCACTTTCTCACACCATTCACAAAAATAACTCGAAATGGATAAAGGACCTAAATGTGAGACAGGAAACCATCAAAACCCTAGAGGAGAAAGCAGGAAAAGACCTCTCTGACCTCAGCCATAGCAATTTCTTACTTGACACATCCCCAAAGGCAAGGGAATTAAAAGCAAAAGTGAACTACTGGGACCTTATGAAGATTAAAAGCTTCTGCACAGCAAAGGAAACAACCAACAAAACTAAAAGGCAACCAACGGAATGGGAAAAGATATTTGCAAATGACATATCGGACAAAGGGCTAGTATCCAAAATCTATAAAGAGCTCACCAAACTCCACACCCAAAAAACAAATAACCCAGTGAAGAAATGGGCAGAAAACATGAATAGACACTTCTCTAAAGAAGACATCCAGATGGCCAACAGGCACATGAAAAGATGTTCAGCGTCGCTCCTTATCAGGGAAATACAAATCAAAACCACACTCAGATATCACCTCACGCCAGTCAGAGTGGCCAAAATGAACAAATCAGGAGACTACAGATGCTGGAGAGGATGTGGAGAAACGGGAACCCTCTTGCACTGTTGGTGGGAATGCAAATTGGTGCAGCCACTCTGGAAAACAGTGTGGAGGTTCCTCAGAAAATTAAAAATAGACCTACCCTATGACCCAGCAATAGCACTGCTAGGAATTTACCCAAGGGATACAGGAGTACTGATGCATAGGGGCACTTGTACCCCAATGTTTATAGCAGCACTCTCAACAATAGCCAAATTATGGAAAGAGCCTAAATGTCCATCAACTGATGAATGGATAAAGAAAATTTGGTTTATATACACAATGGAGTACTATGTGGCAATGAGAAAGAATGAAATATGGCCCTTTGTAGCAACATGGATGGAACTGGAGAGTGTGATGCTAAGTGAAATAAGCCATACAGAGAAAGACAGATACCACATGGTTTCACTCTTATGTGGATCCTGAGAAACTTAACAGAAACCCATGGGGGAGGGAAGGAAAAAAAAAAGGAGGTTAGAGAGGGAGCGAGCCAAAGCATAAGAGACTGTTAAAAACTGAGAACAAACTGAGGGTTGATGGGGGGTGGGAGGGAGGGGAGGGTGGGTGATGGGTATTGAGGAGGGCACCTTTTGGGATGATCACTGGGTGTTGTATGGAAACCAATTTGACAATAAACTTCATATATTGAAAAAAATTAAAGAAAGAAAGAAAGAAAGAAAGAAAGAAAGAAAGAAAGAAAGAAAGATAAAAGGAAATAGCTGGTCTCTGTCACATACTGTTTTTGCATTCCTTGAATGCTGCCTGCCCAAGTAAAAGGATATTCAAAATCCTTTCCAAGCATTCCTTCAAAGGAACTCACAATTTAAGTATTTTGAGTCAATCTCTGATGGACTATGTGATTAAATATTCTAACAGGGATTCAATACAATACCAGTTTCATCCAAATTTTCTTCTTGGTGCTTATATGTTTTCTACTGGAATGAAAATAGATAATAAGGATTTATATGGCTGTAGCTACATTATAAAAAGAAAAAGAAAACATTTTTGAAAATGAGTTAAAAGATACCAAAGATATTAACATCACTGATACCATTTTTGAATCTAAGTCAGAACTCAATTATTGGTTGTATTTGCTGTTTATTTAAAAAGTTACTTGGAGGAGTTGCGGCAAGATGGCGGCTTAGGAGGACGCTGGGCTCACCGCACGTCCTGCTGATCACTTAGATTCCATCTACACCTGCCTAAATAACCCAGAAAACCGCCAGAGGATTAGCAGAACAGAGTCGCCGGAGCCAAACGCAGACGAGAGGCCCACGGAAGAGGGTAGGAAGGGCGGTGAGGCGGTGCGCGCTCCACGGACTGGCGGGAGGGAGCCGGGGCGGAGGGGCGGCTCGCCGGCCAAGCAGAGCCCCCGAGTCGGGCTTGCAAAAGCGGAGGGGCCGGGCGGACTGTGTTCCGACAGCTAGCGCGACTTAGCGTCTGGGAGGTCAGAAATTAACAGCTCTGCTCGGAAAGCGGGAAGGCTGGAGGACAAAGGGAGGGAGAGCTGCTGAGCCCCCTGACAACAGAGCTCAGTTTGGTGGGGAACAAAGGCGCTCGCCAGCGCCATTTCCCCCGCCCATCCCCCAGCCGAAATCCCAAAGGGAACCGGTTCCTGCCAGGGAACTTGCTCGCTCCGCACAAACACCCAACTCTGCGCTTCTGCGGAGCCAAACCTCCGGCAGCGGATCTGACTCCCTCCCGCTGCCACAGGGCCCCTCCTGAAGTGGATCACCTAAGGAGAAGCGATCTAAGCCTGCCCCTCCTGCCCCCGAGCACCTTGCCTACCCACCCCAGCTAATACGCCAGATCCCCAGCATCACAAGCCTGGCAGGGTGCAAGTAGCCCAGACGAGCCACACCACCCCACAGTGAATCCCGCCCCTAGGAGAGGGGAAGAGAAGGCACACACCAGTCTGACTGTGGCCCCAGCGGTGGGCTGGGGGCAGACATCAGGTCTGACTGCGGCCCCGCCCACCAACTCCAGGTATACACCACAGCACAGGGGAAGTGCCCTGCAGGTCCTCACCACGCCAGGGACTATCCAAAATGACCAAGCGGAAGAACTCCCCTCAGAAGAATCTCCAGGAAATAACAACAGCTAATGAGCTGATCAAAAAGGATTTAAATAATATAACAGAAAGTGAATTTAGAATAATAGTCATAAAATTAATCGCTGGGCTTGAAAACAGTATACAGGACAGCAGAGAATCTCTTGCTACAGAGATCAAGGGACTAAGGAACAGTCACGAGGAGCTGAAAAACGCTTTAAACGAAATGCATAACAAAATGGAAACCACCACAGCTCGGCTTGAAGAGGCAGAGGAGAGAATAGGTGAACTAGAAGATAAAGTTATGGAAAAAGAGGAAGCTGAGAAAAAGAGAGATAAAAAAATCCAGGAGTATGAGGGGAAAATTAGAGAATTAAGTGATACACTAAAAAGAAATAATATACGCATAATTGGTATCCCAGAGGAGGAAGAGAGAGGGAAAGGTGCTGAAGGGGTACTTGAAGAAATCATAGCTGAGAACTTCCCTGAACTGGGGAAGGAAAAAGGCATTGAAATCCAAGAGGCACAGAGAACTCCCTTCAGACGTAACTTGAATCGATCTTCTGCACGACATATCATAGTGAAACTGGCAAAATACAAGGATAAAGAGAAAATTCTGAAAGCAGCAAGGGGTAAACGTGCCCTCACATATAAAGGGAGACCTATAAGACTCGTGACTGATCTCTCTTTTGAAACTTGGCAGGCCAGAAAGAATTGGCAAGAGATTTTCAGGGTGCTAGACAGAAAAAATATGCAGCCAAGAATCCTTTATCCAGCAAGTCTGTCATTTAGAATAGAAGGAGAGATAAAGGTCTTCCCAAACAAACAAAAACTGAAGGAATTTGTCACCACTAAACCAGCCCTACAAGAGATCCTAAGGGGGACCCTGTGAGACAAAGTCCCAGACACATCACTATAAGCATAAAACATACAGACATCACAATGACTCTAAACCCATATCTTTCTATAATAACACTGAATGTAAATGGATTAAATGCGCCAACCAAAAGACATAGGGTATCAGAATGGATAAAAAAACAAGACCCATCTATTTGCTGTCTACAAGAGACTCATTTTAGACCTGAGGACACCTTTAGATTGAGAGTGAGGGGATGGAGAACTATTTATCATGCGACTGGAAGCCAAAAGAAAGCTGGAGTAGCCATACTTATATCAGACAAACTAGACTTTAAATTAAAGGCTGTAACAAGAGATGAAGAAGGACATTATATAATAGTTACAGGGTCTATCCATCAGGAAGAGCTAACAATTATAAATGTCTATGCGCCGAATACCGGAGCCCCCAAATATATAAAACAATTACTCATAAACATAAGCAACCTTATTGATAAGAATGTGGTAATTGCAGGGGACTTTAATACACCACTTACAGAAATGGATAGATCATCTAGACACACGGTCAATAAAGAAACAAGGGCCCTGAATGAGACATTGGATGAGATGGACTTGACAGATATATTTAGAACTCTGCATCCCAAAGCAACAGAATATACTTTCTTCTCGAGTGCACATGGAACATTCTCCAAGATAGATCATATACTGGGTCACAAAACAGCCCTTCATAAGTTTACAAGAATTGAAATTATACCATGCTTACTTTCAGACCACAATGCCATGAAGCTTGAAATCAACCACAGGAAAAAGTCTGGAAAACCTCCAAAAGCATGGAGGTTAAAGAACACCCTACTAACGAATGAGTGGGTCAACCAGGCAATTAGAGAAGAAATTAAAAAATATATGGAAACAAACGAAAATGAAAATACAACAATCCAAACGCTTTGGGACGCAGCAAAGGCAGTCCTGAGAGGAAAATACATTGCAATCCAGGCCTATCTCAAGAAACAAGAAAAATCCCAAATACAAAATCTAACAGCACACCTAAAGGAACTAGAAGCAGAACAGCAAAGGCAGCCTAAGCCCAGCAGAAGAAGAGAAATAATAAAGATCAGAGCAGAAATAAACAATATAGAAACTAAAAAAACTGTAGAGCAGATCAACGAAACCAAGAGTTGGTTTTTTGAAAAAATAAACAAAATTGACAAACCTCTAGCCAGGCTTCTCAAAAAGAAAAGGGAGATGACCCAAATAGATAAAATCATGAATGAAAATGGAATTATTACAACCAATCCCTCAGAGATACAAACAATTATCAGGGAATACTATGAAAACTTATATGCCAACAAATTGGACAACCTGGAAGAAATGGACGAATTCCTGAACACCCACACGCTTCCAAAACTCAATCAGGAGGAAATAGAAAGCTTGAACAGACCCATAACCAGAGAAGAAATTGAATCGGTTATCAAAAATCTCCCAACAAATAAGAGTCCAGGACCAGATGGCTTCCCAGGGGAGTTCTACCAGACGTTTAAAGCAGAGATAATACCTATCCTTCTCAAGCTATTCCGAGAAATAGAAAGGGAAGGAAAACTTCCAGACTCATTCTATGAAGCCAGTATTACTTTGATTCCTAAACCAGACAGAGACCCAGTAAAAAAAGAGAACTACAGGCCAATATCCCTGATGAATATGGATGCAAAAATTCTCAATAAGATACTAGCAAATCGAATTCAACGGCATATAAAAAGAATTATTCACCATGATCAAGTGGGATTCATTCCTGGGATGCAGGGCTGGTTCAACATTCGCAAATCAATCAACGTGATACATCACATTAACAAAAAAAGAGAGAAGAACCATATGATCCTGTCAATCGATGCAGAAAAGGCCTTCGACAAAATCCAGCACCCTTTCTTAATAAAAACCCTTGAGAAAGTCGGGATAGAAGGAACATACTTAAAGATCATAAAAGCCATTTATGAAAAGCCCACAGCTAACATCATACTCAACGGGGAAAAACTGAAAGCTTTTTCCCTGAGATCAGGAACACGACAAGGATGCCCACTCTCACCGCTGCTGTTTAACATAGTGCTGGAAGTTCTAGCATCAGCACTCAGACAACAAAAGGAAATCAAAGGCATCAAAATTGGCAAAGATGAAGTCAAGCTTTCGCTTTTTGCAGATGACATGATATTATACATGGAAAATCCGATAGACTCCACCAAAAGTCTGCTAGAACTGATACAGGAATTCAGCAAAGTTGCAGGATACAAAATCAATGTACAGAAATCAGTTGCATTCTTATACACTAACAATGAAGCAACAGAAAGACAAATAAAGAAACTGATCCCATTCACAATTGCACCAAGAAGCATAAAATACCTAGGAATAAATCTAACCAAAGATGTAAAGGATCTGTATGCTGAAAACTATAGAAAGCTTCTGAAGGAAATTGAAGAAGATTTAAAGAAATGGAAAGACATTCCCTGCTCATGGATTGGAATAATAAATATTGTCAAAATGTCAATACTACCCAAAGCTATCTACACATTCAATGCAATCCCAATCAAAATTGCACCAGCATTCTTCTCGAAACTAGAACAAGCAATCCTAAAATTCATATGGAACCACAAAAGGCCCCGAATAGCCAAAGGAATTTTGAAGAAGAAGACCAAAGCAGGAGGCATCACAATCCCAGACTTTAGCCTCTACTACAAAGCTGTCATCATCAAGACAGCATGGTATTGGCACCAAAACAGACACATAGACCAATGGAATAGAATAGAAACCCCAGAACTAGACCCACAAACGTATGGCCAACTCATCTTTGACAAAGCAGGAAAGAACATCCAATGGAAAAAAGACAGCCTCTTTAACAAATGGTGCTGGGAGAACTGGACAGCAACATGCAGAAGGTTGAAACTAGACCACTTTCTCACACCATTCACAAAAATAAACTCAAAATGGATAAAGGACCTAAATGTGAGACAGGACACCATCAAAACCTTAGAGGAGAAAGCAGGAAAAGACCTCTCTGACCTCAGCCGTAGCAATCTCTTACTCGACACATCCCCAAAGGCAAGGGAATTAAAAGCAAAAGTGAATTACTGGGACCTTATGAAGATAAAAAGCTTCTGCACAGCAAAGGAAACAACCAACAAAACTAAAAGGCAACCAACGGAATGGGAAAAGATATTCGCAAATGACATATCGGACAAAGGGCTAGTCTCCAAAATCTATAAAGAGCTCACCAAACTCCACACCCGAAAAACAAATAACCCAGTGAAGAAATGGGCAGAAAACATGAATAGACACTTCTCTAAAGAAGACATCCGGATGGCCAACAGGCACATGAAAAGATGTTCAGCGTCGCTCCTTATCAGGGAAATACAAATCAAAACCACACTCAGGTATCACCTCACGCCAGTCAGAGTGGCCAAAATGAACAAATCAGGAGACTATAGATGCTGGAGAGGATGTGGAGAAACGGGAACCCTCTTGCACTGTTGGTGGGAATGCAAATTGGTGCAGCCGCTCTGGAAAACAGTGTGGAGGTTCCTCAGAAAATTAAAAATAGACCTACCCTATGACCCAGCAATAGCACTGCTAGGAATTTATCCAAGGGATACAGGAGCACTGATGCATAGGGCCACTTGTACCCCAATGTTCATAGCAGCACTCTCAACAATAGCCAAATTATGGAAAGAGCCGAAATGTCCATCAACTGATGAATGGATAAAGAAATTGTGGTTTATATACACAATGGAATATTACATGGCAATGAGAAAAAATGAAATATGGCCTTTTGTAGCAACGTGGATGGAACTGGAGAGTGTGATGCTAAGTGAAATAAGCCATACAGAGAAAGACAGATACCATATGGTCTCACTCTTATGTGGATCCTGAGAAACTGAACAGGAACCCATGGGGGAGGGGAAGGAAAAAAAAAAAAAAAGAGGGTAGAATGGGAGAAAGCCAAAGCATAAGAGACTGTTAAAAACTGAGAACAAACTGAGGGTTGATGGGGGGTGGGAGGGAGGAGAGGGTGGGTGATGGGTATTGAGGAGGGCACCTTTTGGGATGAGCACTGGGTGTTGTATGGAAACCAATTTGTCAATAAATTTCAGAAAAAAAAAAAAAAAAAAAAAAAAAGTTACTTGGAAACTCCTTTGAGGTACTTGTAGCAGTGAAATCATTTGCTTGCGTTCAGCAGGAAGGGACTTGAATATACTCCTGTTTGGTCCATCATGAAATGTTAAAAACAATAAGAATCTTAAAAGAACCACACAAACATGTTTAAGATGACTCTTAGACGATAAAAATGTTCTCGAAACCTAACACCACAAAAGAAATGATTCACACAACAGAAACACAAGAAAATAATTCATACAAATTCAGAGGAATTACTTTAACAATTCAAGATAAGAAAATGTCTGGAGTGATCAGAAAACAAATGCAAAATATTTAAAGACTGGAAGTATCTATATGATTCCTTAGCTCTTCACTCAGGAAAATAGGATGACATAGCCTGCCATCACGCCCTTTAGCGCTTTCATTAATTAATTCATTCAATTAATGCTTTCATTAATATGCTTTTCCAAACACACATACAGAGAAAAATGAAACTATAACATAGATGCACATTAAATTTCCATTTAGATTGTCAAATATTTATTAGCCTTTCCATAGGTTAATGCATGTGCTTTTGTGTCTGCTTCTATTGCTAATTATGTGATCTCAGAAACAGTACCTTTTATGTGTTTCACTACAAAAAATTCCTGAAGATTTGATCATAGAAAAAAATAGGTTTAGTGTCTAATGTTTACATTAGTCCTTTGCAGTTTTCAAAGCATTTTGATGAAAACAATTATTTTGTCTCTTCACAGCATATATAATATGCATATTATATATATAATATATAATAGATATTAGTGTCTATATTTTACATTTAAGCAAGTTGGAGTTCATTAAGGTTAAGTTCTTTGAAATGTACAAATAGATACTAATGTATATTTAAAATACATTTTAAAAATATGATCCAGAAAATGACTTGGCATTTCAGAAGTATAGATGTGATGCCTACCTTACTTGATTGACAGCAAACAGATGACCAAGATTAGGAGCAGACAGTTGTCAGAAGTATGATTTCTTTAAAAGTAATGTGGAAAAAAATATATGTAAGTCACTATATTGGTCAGGGTTCTACTGAAAAAAGTATATAAATCTACTCTACCTAGTTTGGGCAAAAAGCAATTTAATTCCTTGAACTTTCTAAATCATTAGAATGCTTGAGAAGTGGACCCTGGGCAAGTCCCTAGGAATGACTCCAGCAAGGGCATCACAGACCCCACCTGCCCAGTATGCCACCTGCTCTGTCTTTCCAAAGTCACAGAGGCCGGCCGATTCTTCTTCATTATCCAGCCGAAGTTCAAGATTAGTTGTAATACTCCTCCTCTAGGAAGACTGAAGAACCACTCAGGTTTATACCTCCTCTATAACCAGTATGATGTCAGTACAATGCAGTTTCTATTTGCATTCCATTCCATTTATTTGTTTTAATGTGCACTTCACCTTCTAAACTCAGTTCTTAAGGATGTGTTCTCTTTTTAAATTTTTTTTTTCAACGTTTATTTATTTTTGGGACAGAGAGAGACAGAGCATGAACGGGGGAGGGGCAGAGAGAGAGGGAGACACAGAATCGGTAACAGGCTCCAGGCTCTGAGCCATCAGCCCAGAGCCCGACGCAGGGCTCGAACTCACGGACCGCGAGATCGTGACCTGGCTGAAGTCGGACGCCTAACCGACTGCGCCACCCAGGCGCCCCAGGATGTGTTCTCTTTTTAGTTTAGCTATATCCCTAAGTGTTTACATCACCAGCCCTGAATTATAGTAGGCCCTCAATAAATTTTATTAAATACTTATTTCGTATCAGTCATAATACTAAGCATTTTACATGAATTAACTTATTTAATATTTGTAATTTCCCTGTAAGGAAGGCCCAATTAATATCCTCACTTGAACCTAGGCAGTCTGGACCCAGAGCTCACATCCTAACCACTATACTACCTTTCCTCACTGTAAAGGTAATGTCTCCTTGGGGCTCCTGGATGGCTCAAGTCAGTTGAGTTGAGTGTAGGACTCTAGATTTTGGCTCAGGTCACAATCTTATGGTCTCTGGGATGGGTTCCTGGGATGGAGCCCTGTTTAGTGCTCTGCACAGCAGGGAGCCTGCTTGGTATTCAATCTCTCTCCCTCACCCTCACTCTGCCCCTCCCCAACTCTCCCTCTCTCTCTCTCTCTCTCTCTCTCTCTCTCTCTCTCTCACACACACACACACACACACACACACAAGATAAACATTTTTAATTAATTCATTAATAAAATGTCTCCCAAAGAAAGCAGGTTTCTTCAAAAGGTTTAGACAAAAAGCAGTTAAAAAAACAAACAAACAAAAAGAATAACAGTCAATAAAAGAAAGACAAGATCCACAGATTTCAATCAAACTATAGAGACTGAACTAATTTAATGGAATTTTAATGAAGTTTTTTAAAGGCCATGTATATTGAAATAATCATCTATCACAGTTTATTACTTTTTACAATTAAAAAAAAAACCCACAGAGCTAGAACCTGTTTATAAAGGCTTTAAATGTGACATTCTATGAAAGAATTCAGATGCGGTAGAGGATGATTTAAGAAATGAGCTCACCACCCCCTGATCCAAAGCTTGGCAGGATAAAGTACTTTGTAGATGGAGAGCTTCATGATGAGAGTTTTGGGGGAATGTGACTAGAAAACAGTCTTTCAAGAGGGTGGGAAGAAATGGCTATTGTATTTCAAATACCCTTAATTAGTTTTTCAGTAAATGTTGGATATTAACCTCACTGACTGAAAAAAAAAAAAAGCTGTAGACTAAGGAATTTTCTCTTTCTCCATTGAAAGCATTATTTCAGGAAGAAATATCCAAAAAGACATGCAGCATAAGAAAGAAGGCAATGTGAGGATCCTAGACAACTTGGAAAGTGGATAATTAGGCCCATGGAGGGCTACAAAACAGAAACTACTGCTTTGTAATAATTCCTATTAATTACTCATTTCAATGGCTTTTGGGGAATAGTGCAATATTCCTATAATCCATTCTTTACCAACTGAAGGAAAGGTGGGTTAGTGGCTCAAGACTACGCAAAGCAAGACAGTGGCATCTCTGAGACCATTCCTTCATGTCCATGTGTCAGCTCTCCATTTGTCTGGGGAGGATTCCTTCCTTCTTAAAGGAACAAACACCACACATGACAATCACTCGGCATTGCAAAACCCAGATGAAAACATTGTAAAAACAGTAACTACTTCCCAAAGATTTTTCTAAACCAATCCTCATAAATATTTCATTCTGTTGTTTCTGTTCAAGGTAATTGCCCTGGTCTATAGCCACTAGTAGATAAAAAAGAGATAAACTGTATCAAATCATTTTTCATTGGCTATCTCTGCCACCAAATATACCTTTATAAAGGTACAATCTTAAATATTTTTCTTCATAAGACTGTCAACATTATTCTTGTTTAATATAACACACTTACATATAACCAAAATAACAATAACATCAATAATAATAAGTTATTGGGCTAAAGATTCATTCTCCTACTTCTGGTCTTTTCTTTTCACAAAGGGTATGCACCTATTTTGTATGTTTGGCATTGATGTGAAGCCTTTGCACAGTCAAGAGAACATACTAATGGTACCTACATATAATTTAGGACCAGATAATGCTTTTCATTATTTCATTTCATTCAATTCCATCGTATATAAAATAGATTCAATTATGTCGAAATGATATACAGAAGTAACTTAGTTACTGAGTGAGCCAACCAAAATTTCAGCATTCAAATCTCATCATTGCTTAAATGTTGCTATTTATCATAAAAATTCAGCAACCCTCAGGAATTTAAACTTTACTGAGTCTTAATGTGAGAAATGTATAAGCTACAGTGTTCACGGATTTAGAAATCCAACAAGCTCCAGAACATATGTTTCAAAGATAAGATGACTTTATATTCTGGTTTGTCCCCTGGGACAAACCTGTTTTGCATCTGTTGGCTCTGCATAGTAATTAGTAACACCCCTTTCATTCTGTTTAGATAACAGATTATTGGCCTACCTGCTTACTGATGACAAAACTCTATTGCATTATCAAATTTTGATAATACATGTTTATCAAAGTGTTCATGGGCCAATAAGATAAAAACACAGAGGAAAGCAAACCATAAAAGACTCTTAAGAGAGAGTTAAGAGAACAAACTGAGGATTGATGGAGGGAAGTGGGGGGGGGGGGTGGCGCTAAATTGGTGATGGGTATTAAGGAGGGCACTTGTTACTATGAGCACTGGGTGTTATATGTAAGTGATGAATCACTAAATTCTACTCCTAAACCAATGCTACACTATACGTTAACTAACTTGAAGTTAAATAAAATCTTGGAAGAAAAAAAAGTTCATGGGCTCTATTAGTAAAAACAAATAGTACAGATATACAAAGTGGTTTTGACTTTGTCTCTTAATTATTTTAACAAAGACTAAGACTAAGAGGTTCTCACTTTGCTACTGTTCCATGACTAAGACACCTAAGAATTTAAACCTTTAGTTATGCTTTCCTATATTTCTCCTTCAATCCAACCTGTCAGTGGCTAGTCACAGCCTAAAACAGCAGTTCTCAGTGTGTAGCAGTGGACAGACACATGACTATTTTCATAATAAGCTGAAAATGTAAGTTGCCCATTTCACTCCCATTCTTCATAAATGTATGGTAGTGTTTTCTGGAGATTAAATGATGTATGATGACATCATCACTCTGATAGCTAATGGAAAGCATGCTTGTGCATTCTGTTATGTTCTAGAGTTTTCTAAAGTATGGCTTAAGGCATAAAAGTCTACGTGTTCAGATATAACTCATTTTTTTCTCAGTACCTCTACTGTATTCTTACTATGTTCTTTGATTATACATGCCATAATCTCTATAACTTCATTATCACACAGTAAATCATTACTTTTAAATCTCCAAATTTTTTCATATTTCCTTTTTATTTCCTACATAGAAATAAAACAAGCAAGTTTACTGCCTAATCTTGTTTTGTAAAAATAGTTTTTAATTTTTTTGGAAACTTTTCTAAATTTTACATTTTATGTAGAGCTGCTATTGTTTTAGGATTTAAAAATATTTAATTCCAAAATTAAAAAAAAAAAAGTTTTTCTTATGGATCATTAGTTTTAAAAGAGAGCAGCCCACTCCAAAGAAACTGGATAAAACTATAAATAACAACACAAAAATATGATGCAAGTTACCTTTCCCTTAGTTTTATAGATATTAATAATTTACCTTGCTTTGTGTCGTTTTATTCAATAAAACTTTTTTTTTGAGTTTACTTATTTATTTTGAGAGAGAGAGAGAGCACATACGTGATAGAGAGCACAAGTGGGGGAGGGGCAGAGGGAGAGGGAGACAGACAATCCCAAGCAGGCTCTGCACTGTCAACGCAAAGCCCAAAGTGAGGCTTCAACTCAAGAACCATGAGATCTGAGCCAAAGTCGAGTCTGATGCTTAATCAACTAAGCCACCCAGGCACTACTCAATAAAACATTTTTTAATAATATTATATCAGCCTTGTTGCAGTGTGATTTTAGACTGTGCACAGTTTAAAATAAAAGGAATTTTAACTCATTTAAAAGCCAGTATGGAGCAATAAGAACTCTCATTCATTACTGGTGGAAATACAAACCAATAGAGTAACTGGAAAACTATTTGACAGTTTCTTACAGAGGTAAACAAACCTTTATCTGACAACCTGAAATTTCACTCCTAGGCATTTACTCAAGTGAATTGAAAACTTATGTTCACACAAAAACCTACACACATATGCTTTTGGCTACTTTATTCATAATTGCCCTAAGCTAAAAATGACTAAGATGTCCTTTAACAGGTAAATTCATAAAAACAAGTAAATAAATAAATAAAAACAAAAGTAAAAGCGAACAAACTAAAACTGTGGTACATCCATACAATGGAGTTCTGTATTCAGCAATAAAATGAAATGAACTATTGATTCATGCAACAATATGGAGAAACTTTAACTGCATTTTGCAAAGTAGAAGAAGTCAAACCCAAAACCTACAAATTACATGATTCCATTTGTATGACATTCTGGAAGGGCAAAACTATGGAAATGAAAAACAGATCAGTGATTGCTAGAGGTTGAGAGGGAGATTCCCACTATAAAAGGGCTGTACAAGGGAAATTTTAAGGTAATGGAACTGTCCTGTGTAGTACTGTGGTGGTGCACACATCTCTTAATGTATTTTTGTCACCCTCCCCCCTCAAGAAACCAGTATACCACAAAGAATAAACTTTACTTTATACAATGTTTTAAAAAATTAACAGACTGCTGGGAGATCCCAGGATAGAAAGCAGACTGTGAAATTAATCTAACTGCATTGCAAATATCTGGTGTAACCTCACTGAAGGGCATTTGGGGATTGGGGTGGGGGAGAGAAGCTTATCTAAGTAATTTTGGAAAAGAGCATATTGCCTGGATACTGCAAGACTAAAGACCTCAAAAAACTACATATAAACACTGTATTCTTTTTTTTTAACTTTATTCATTTATTTTGAAAGAGAGAAAGTATGTGCACAGGCACACGCATGAGCAGGGGAGAGGCAGAGAGAGAGAGGGAGAGAGAGAATCCCAAGCAGGCTCTGTGCTGTCACTAGAGAGCCTGAGGTGGGACTCGATCCCACAAACCATGAGATCATGACCTGAGCCAAATCCAAGAGTTGGATGCTTAACCAACTGAGCCACCCAGGTACCCCTAAACACTATATTATCAATGACAAATTTGATTCTCACAGGAATACAGGTTAGCAATTCTGGACCTATTATACTGTGTGTGTGTGTGTGTGTGTGTGTGTGTGTGTATGTATATATACATATATACATACACACACACACAGTGTAATAGGTATATTACATAGGTATAGTGTATATATATATATACACACACACACACACACACACACACATACATATACATATATACATATACATATGTATACATATACATGTATATATGTGTGTGTGTGTGTATATATACACACAAATATATATGTGCCATGTATAGGTATGTATATCAATATATAAATAATAATTAAATAAACTGTAGATAATGAGAGTCAGGGTACTCACTGTCAGAAAAAAAAAAAGTTACAAATAAGCAAGAAGGAAGGCTAGAATAAACCCTCTGGTACTGCATTAGAGTTGGATATATTACTGTAAATACATAATTATTTTATATAAACACAAAGACAAACAAGTACAGATATATGTGTATACATAGTCATAGACATACAAATATTTCCTTATTCTGTCCGTTTAGAGACCTTAGTAGCAGTACACCCCAACAGCAATGAGCACACCCAGTGCCCAGATAATGCTCTCTAAATATCATTCTCCAATAAAATGAAGAATTTATTTCCCCTTGGAAAAGACCTGATGCTAAGTCTGAAGTCAGGGAAAATTCAAGATTAGCTTGGAAAATTTGATATTTCAAAAAATATACAGAAGACAACCTGAAGAAGCTCCCAACGACTAAAGATAAAAAATTTGAGCAACAAAATAAACAATGTTAGCATTGGATTATAACCCCCAATTAAAAATAATTATTCTTGCAGGAGAGCAGTTTTATTGAAGGAAAATAATATTTACAGATTATCATTCTACCAAGTAAATTATCCCCCAGAAAAACAAATAAAAGTTAGAGCAGAGAAACTGGATGTTTCAAAAATCAAGAAATTATTGGCATTTAAAATCCAGAGCACTAAATTCCAGAGCTAATGCCAAGGAGCTGATATTAATCAATCAAAACCATCTTGCTAGGGATGCCCTAAAACTGAACTAAGATGTATGATCTTTGCAGATTAACTTATGTTGTATCACTAGGATCAGTATTATACTTAGTTTGTACTAAAACAATTTCTACTAAGAGAACTATATGATGGACTTTTAAGCAGATCTGTGAATCATAGTTTTACTACATGGAAAAATTTTAATAACTGCAAACACAATTATTTCCCTGTATTTAATCAAATTAACTCAGCAACTATTTTCTTCACAGAAAGTTAAAAGTTATTCCTTTAATTACTTAGGAAAACTACTTAAGTGTGCATATTGATCTGAGCTGATATGTATTAACAGATACTTCCCTAGATAACCTCATTCTGCAAAAGATGTAATTTTGAGATGGGAAAATAGTTGCTGGGGAAAAGAGCTTTATGTTATTTAAACTTAATGTGACTCTAAGGAGATTGGGGTAAAGACGCAGTTTGCCAAAAGCCTTTAGGAGAGTCACAAAGAAGAGGGAAGGGAATTAGGCAGCCACAGTGGCCACAGAAAAGCTGAATTTAGAATGAAGTACCAAATACTATGCCATTTCGAGTCAGTAGCTTTTCTAGAATCATCATGGGTTTTCAAGGATAGAATAGAGATATTTACGAAGTCAAACAGTCAAGACAGGGAAAGCTATTAAACTTAAATATCCACATTATGCAGCAAAACCTAAATGTAGGACTGACATAGTCCCTATTCTCAACATTTTTTTTTTTGCCAAATCCAACATGCTGTTATGCAGAAAAAAAGGAAGGACTAAAAATTATTGGAAGCAAGTATTTTTTCTTTAGTTCTATATGCGCATTATGGCTAGTTTTTATGTGTCCTTACTACATAGTATTTTAATAATCTCACTAAATGGATATCAAAGTTAGATCACATGATCAGTTTACAAAATAAATTATTCTGAATATGATTGAGAGAAGCTACTGGAAGCTTCACTGTGAAGCTTCACTTGGGCTCTGCCCTCAAACATGGTAAATAAGGAATGAACCAGAGAGAAGGGGGGAAGGCATCAGTGCAACAAGAACAAAGTGATTTGAAGCCTCAAATAAACATAGTGAATTGGGAGAAAATTGCAGTAAAAACAAGTAAAAGGTTTAAGGATGCTGATGGCCTTAAGTTTGTGCCTTAAACCCCAATCGGCAGATTATCAGAAATCATTATCAAGATTTTCCCATAGATGAGAGCACAACTCAAACAACTGGTACTCAGTTCTCATTTCTCTAGACCTCATGTTGGGCATCTTAAGACCTCCAGAGCTAAAGGATTCCCAGGGAGAAGTAACGTTGAGCCAAAATGTTTCTTCTCCTATGAGAGGAGGTCATTACCAAACAGCTTTTTGTATGGTAAAACTGTTGAACATTATACATATGTTAATTAATTTGAGTAAAACTGTTGAACATTATACATACGCTAATTAATTTGAATGAAAGGATCTCCATGCAAAGCAACACTGTTATAAATGACGCATACTTCTATAATTACAAATTTTTAATGCTTTGGGTTAATAAATCCCAAGATAAACCCTAATTATTGCTAAATATGTATGGTGGGATCTTGAACCAAGCCTTGAGGTATTAAATTAAAAAACAATATACTCTTACACAGGAATAACAAGAATAACAATACATGGAACTTGATGACACTTCTTGTGCTATTTATTATTATAAAAGGAAATTTGCATCATTCTTTTGGATGTTGAACACTGTGACTATGTCCCTACCTGAAGTTTGGACTAACTTGAAAATCAGGGATGTATACATTCCACAGCTATACTGCTTGCAGCTTAAGGAACTCACTTCTGGAAAGCTGTTTCTTCCTAATTCCATCCCACTGCCAGCATAGTCCTTATTAACATAATTCTTTTATTCTTGGGAGGTCCTGGTTTTCAGCATATGACTGGTACAGAGAAAAAAATCCAAGTAACAGAGGATATGCATGAGGCTTAGCCGCTCTGGAAAACAGTTTGCAACTTTATGAAAAGTTAAAACACACGTACTAATCCCACTCCTGGCTATTTATGCAAGAGAAATAAACTTATGCTCACACACAGAGTAGTCAAAATCTCATCCCAAATGGATGCAGACATCAGTGTCACGTAGTCCTAATTGGGGCCCATTGTCCTGTGTAGTCATGCTCGCAGGACACTGGGAAGACCAGAATAGAAATATTATAAACCTAAAGGCAGTTACAGAGAAAATAAATGCTTTTTGAGTTCATTTTGAGTCTGAAGAGAATCAAAAGCAGCTAATGTTCTCAAATAGATTTAAAAATTTTTTAATGTTTATTTTTGAGAGAGAGAGAGAGAGAGAGAGAGAGAGAGACAGTGCAAGAGGGGGAGGGGCAGAGAGAGAGGGAGACACAGAATCCGAAGCAGGCTCCAGGCTCCAGCTGTCAGCACAGAGCCCAAAGTAGGGCTGGAACCCACGGACTGGGAGATCACGACCTGAGCCAAATTCGGATGCTCAACTGATTGAGCCCCCAGGTGTCCCTCAAATAAATTTGAATCAGACTTGCTTTAGAAATTGACCCTCATGTTTCCCTACAAAAAAAAAAAAAAAAAAAAACCTCTCACGGTAGAACAGACCAGTAGCTTGCTCCAAATGGTTTCCTAGGGAGATCACACCCAGAGTTTGATTTTTTAGCCTCTCCAAGTACATTAATCTCTCTGGTTTGTGGGCGAATTCTATAAAACTCAACCCTGTAGAACAAAAGATAGAAAAAGATAGAAAGGATTAAAAAACAATTAAAATAATATCTCAATGGCTTTTAAAGATTATAACCTAATCCTTTATTCTTAGACATTTATCCAGTTCTGTGACATTTTATTCATAGACTGACAGGCTTAGTTTTAAATTTGGTTTGTTTTGCTTTAGTGTGAGTTTGTATTCTAATCTCTTTTTTATCTTTTATTTTCCAGTTTTTCCCTTTGTGAATTATTTATATTTAAAGAAAATGAAGTGGAAATTAAGCACGGTTATGTATTTAGAGGATAAGGTGGAACAGATTTACAACTGAAGTGCACTGAGATATAGAATAGACCTTTTCCTGCTATCTTGACATTTCAGCTGATGCCTCAAAGCTGGATAAAATGGATGAATCATTGTGAGAAGCACATCAAACTTAATAAGAGCTATGCAAACAGGTCCTTTGACAACTTCAAGCTACATAAAAATGAAAAAAATCTGTATAAGTAGAGAGCATTATGGTGGTTGGCCTCTTGAGCGAGAGGGCAATGGGTGTCTAGCCTCCTCTTCGAGCTAAATTGAAGAAGGGAAAAAAACTCATGGAGTTTACAATTGTCTGCAGTGGAAGAGACTAGAATCTTGTATTTGTGAGGCCTCCTCTTCACTCTTACCAATGGAAGCATGGGAGCCAGGTGAGTAATGCTCTTATCCCAAGCACCCTGACCTCCAGGACTCCCACTTGATGTCAGATGATGGTAATGCTGCACTTGGCTGATGGAGCATTAATGATCCAAAGCTGGGAAAGCAAAAGCACATACTTCTAAAGTAGAAACATAAATACTTATTTACCTCTTTATTCATTGTATCTCAAATATAAACCCCAGGTAGGCAGCATTATGTAGAGCCCAACTTTTCATCAAATAGACCTGTGTTTTCAGCCTTTCCTTCCTAGTTATGTAAACTTAGGTGACTTATATGACCTCTTTAAACCTCAGCTTTCTTACTGGAAAAATATCAATATATTATATAATGTGTGTGTGTGTGTATGTGTGATTCAAGTATCTGTTGTGCAAGTTAAATAATATGTGTAAAGCACTTAGCACAACATAATGTATAGTCATTCTTTCATAGGTATTGTTGTTATTATGATTATTATTTCTTTAAGGACAAGGTTCATATCAATATAATAGGACTACTTACATGTTCACAAATATTTGATGATTAAATCATTTCCCTAATTAATATCTAGTACATATATATATGTATATATATATACATATATATATATATATTATCTCAATGGAAGAAAACATTTGAGAAGAAAATTAACGTCCATTGATGAAAGTTGTTTTACTAGCACTTATGACCTATAAAATATCGAAATCACACTTTCAAAAGTTCCAAGACAAGGATTCCAAGAAGCTTCCTAATGTAACCATCTCCATCAAAATTTTGATAAATTTTGATAAATTTTCTAACATACATTACCCTAAACTTTGCTTCTATAAACAGGGTAAAGGCTGTCACAGTCAAGCAGTGGCAAAATACCTGATTTGTCATTTATGGAAAAGCATAAAGGTGAGGGTGATTTGTAAAAGAAATAACGCATCGTTAGTGGTGTCCACTGGCAAAGCAACAAAATTTCTTAGAGACCGACTTGGGGGAAGGTGTAATCATCCCATTAGATGACTCACTGAATGGTGGGAGGTCAATACTGGTAATCCAAAGGCAAATGTCTATTCTTGACTTTGTAAGTAAGTATTCTGTGGCATTCTTACATGCCCAGGAAAAGAAGCTTACTTGGATACATACATACCCTGTTTTCCTGTGAAAATAGCTTCCAGAAATTCTAGCAGGCTTGGAAACTTTTCTTTGAGCAATCAAATCTCCTAAGATATTTTGAGTTGTTTTTTCCTGCCCGGGGTTAAGAAACTGTCTACTTTTCAAAAGTCAGTCTTTAGAGTAATGACAGAAACAATTTATAATTGTTGGAAAAAATTCCAGCAAACAAAATTAAACAATTAAGGAAGACTTTAGTTAAGTGTATTGTAACAAGGATGAGAGATCAGAAGTCAGTCTGTGCTCAACCCCCTGAAACAAAGGGTGGGGCCATTTTTTAGCATGGTGAGAGGGAAAACACTGGTCATCGGTGTCTGCCAGTGGATCTCACCAAAAGAAAAAGCAAACTTTTTCTTCTCTTCATGATAAGAGACAGTTTTATAACTTGGAGAAAAGTATGCACTGAAATTAGGCACCCACCTTCCTACAGAGAGGAGGAGATGGGGGCGCCGTCTTCTGTAATGATGACATTTCAAAGAAATGGCTCCCAGGTCCTTGAATAAGATAGTTCTGGTACTGTCAAAACTGGCAACAGGCATTTAAAAAGATTTACACCTCCTTAGGTGAGGGGAACAAAAGAAAAATAAAGCATTGGGACTGCATCAAAATAAAAGCTTTTGCACAACAAAGGAAATAAAGAGACAACCCACTGAATGGAAGAAGTTATTTGCAAATGATATATCTGATAAGAGGTTAATATCCAAAATATATAAAGAACTTATACAACTTACATACAAATGGCTAACGGACTCATGAAAAAATGCTCAGTATCACTCAGCATCAGGGAAATACAAATTAAAACCACAATGAAATACCATCTTACACCTGTCAGAATGGCTAAAATTAACAACTCAGGTAACAACAGACATTGTGGAGGAAGCAGAGAAAGGGGAGCCCTCTTACACTGTTGGTGGGAATGCAAACTGGTGAAGCCACTTGAAAATAGTGTGGAATTTCCTCAAAAAGTTAAAAATAGAACTACCTTATGATCCAGCAATGACACGACTTGGTATTTATCCAAAGGATATAAAAATGCTGATTTGAAGGGGCACATGCACCCCAATGTTTATAGCAGCACTATCAACAATAGCCAAATTATTGAAAGCCAAATATCCACTGACTGATGAATGGAAAAATTAGATGTGGATAAATTAGATACATATATAATGGAATATTACTCAGCCATCAAAAAGAAAGAAATCATGCCATTTGCAATGATGTAGATGGAACTAGAAAGTGTATTATGTTAAGTGAAATAAGTCAGAGAAAAGCAAATACCACATGATTTCACTCTTATGTAGAATTTAAGAAACAAAAGAGATGAACATGGAGGAAAGGATGGAAAAAAAAAAGATAAAACCAGAGAGAGAGGGAAACCATAAGAGATGCTTAACTATAGAGAACAAACTGAGGGTTGCTAGAGGGGAGGTAGGTGGGGAATGGGCTAAAAGGGTGATGAGTATTGAGGAGGGCACTTGTAATGAGCACTGGACATTATATGTAAGTGATGAATCACTAAATTCTAGTACTGAAACTGATATTATATTATATGTTAATTAACTTGAATTTAAATAAAATCTTAGAAGAGAAAGGAAAGAAGGGAGGGAGGGAGAAAGAAAGAACTTATACAATTTATCACCAAAAGACCCACAACAATCCAGTTAAAAAGTGGGTAGAGGAACTGAACAGACATGTTTCCAAAGAAAACACACAGATGGCCAACATACACATGAAAATATGCTTAACATCACTCATCATCAGAGAAATGCAAACCAAAACTATAATGAGAATCACTTCACACCAGTAAGAATGGCTGGTATCAAAAAGAGAAGAAATAAGTGTTGACAAGGATGTGAAGGAAAGGGAACCCTCATGCAGTGTTGGTGGGAATGTAAATATACATGTAAAGCCATTGCAGAAAGGAGTATGCAGGTTCCTCAAAAAATTAAAAACACAATGACCATATGATCCAGTAATTCCACTACCAGGTATTTATCCAAAGAAAGTGAAAACACTAATTTGAAAAGATATATGCACCCCTGTGTTTACTGCAGCATTGTTTACAATAGCCAAGATATGAAAGCAGCCCAAGTGTCCATCAATAGATGAATGGATAAAGAAGATGGGATATAGAGAGAGAATGAAATATTTCTCATCCATAAAAAAAAAGTGAGATCTTGTCATTTACCACAACATGAATGTACCTAGAGGGTATTAATGTAAGTAGAGTAAGTCAGAAAAAGAAAAATACCATATGATTTCACTTATACGTGGAACCTAAAAAAACAAACAGCAGAAACAGACTCATAAATATAAAGAACAAAATGGTGTTTGCCAGAGGAGAAAGGGGTTGGGGATGGGCAAAATAGGTGAAAGGGATTAAGAGGTACAATCTTCAAGTTATAAAATAAGTAAGTCACAGAGATGAAAAGTACAGCATAGGGAATCTCATCAATAATATTATAATTAACATTGTATGGTGACAGTAACTACACTTATCATAGCGAGTACTAATATATAAAGTAGTTGAATCACTATATTGTTCACCTAAAACTAATATAACATTGTATGTCAAACTATAGCTCAATAGTAAAATTTTTTTAAAAGTGAAGAAAAATAGTAAAAAAATAATAAATATTTACATCTCAAAGGAGCAGAGGAAGAATTTATAATTACAAGTGTTCTAAATTGAATGCTTTAAGAAAAGGGAAGGGAAGGCCCTCTAGGGTGTAGATTCTGTAAGGGCCAGGGTGAGAGGGAGGGGCATAGAGACAGAAAGAACCCTGCCTTAAATTCTGTCTAGCTGAGGAGAACATTAAGGCCACCTTGATCACTGTAAAGTCAATGAGTAACACAAAAGATAAATTTATAAAATAGATGGTTTATTTTTCTTATTTTTCCTTCAAACTTACCATGCCCTTTTAAATTTTAATTCCACTTAAAATTTAATTCACATTTTATACAAGTTTTTCTCACTCTAGATTCTTTAGTATTATATTACAATTCATCTCTTGTTCTTCAGCTCCCAGGAATGCTTGTATTCAGATATGTAGCAGCAAGAATACAACTTCCATCAAAGCCCAGCTGGAACCCTGAGGCTAGTTACTTTCAAGTATGTTCCATCTTCCTCTGTATTACTTGCCTTTCTAGTGCCCTTGATCTATAATCCACATTTCAAACCTTCCCTCTAATTTATATCTTCTCCTTCTCAGAGCTATCATTCTCTTGCTGATTCTACTTCTACATCTTTTCACTGGAACCCCATTGAATCTCATCCTATTTCAAAGAAACTTCTCTATGACTTTAATAGTTTCCTCCACCTCTTAGCCCTAACTGTAACCTGGCTCTCCTATAATGATATAATTTTGCTCAATAAGTCCTTAAAAGAAACTGTTAATTCTCCCTGCATTTTATAGTGAGGATATATGTTCATCTTACTCCTCAGTATTTGTTCTCATTACATTTCATTCTCACTACATTTGATACTCATCCAAAAACCCCTCTTTGTGTGAGTCCTTGAAAATTAAACTATGCTCTGTGTTCCTCGTCATTATCACCATCATTTATGCCACTTCTTTATGCCACATTTATCAAGGACTTTGGTATCTGGATTATAGCCTTTCCACAGAGTCATTATTCTGAAAAACAATATCCTTGTGGACAGCCATCCAACAAACCTCACTCTCATTCCGCTTTGACAAAACACTTAAAGTCTCTATTCCAGGTCTCATCATCTTCCCAAATTCATTTCCTGATCTGAGATTTGAAAATATAATTTGCACACCTATCTTTATACCTCTACCACTATCTATTCCTTTTCTGATTAAACATCCATGAGACCTTCTTTACTCAAGTCAAAGACACTCCCCAGCACTGTTAGTTTCCTGTCACATTCACACTTCTTCCAGCCTGCTTTGTCAATCTCTATCCTGGAATTCTGACAGACTGGGTATAAACCAAAGCTCCTCTGATTGGTAATTGTACATCCTCAGGCCATTTACTTAAATTTTTCTGATCTTCAGTTTCCTTATCATGTAAAGCGCTAAACTTATACCAAAATGCATTTTCTCTGAAACTAAAAGATGCCAGAGAAAATCATAATGGTTAGTTACCACTACAGAGCTATGGTTTTCAATCACAATTAAATATTCAACATTGTTCAACAATTATTTTTCTTTTTCTCAATTTCCCTTCATCATTTTTCTTTGTCGATATATCCAAAATGGTATCAATATCCTCAATTTTTCTTTCTGCAAATAGCTACCCTGCTTTTACAGATAGCATTTAGAGAGAAAACCAAATGCTTCACTCACACTGGAGTTGTATCAGTTTATTTCCCATTCATCTCTAAGTTTACCTGTATTTGTACTAACTCACCCATCCATTCATCCATCCATATATGCATTTAAGAAATATTTACTAAGCATCTGCTATGTGCCAGATCCTGGGGATTCAGTGAAGAACAAGACTGACAGTTCCTCTACTCCTGAGACTTATACTCTAATGTGACAGACAGTCATTAAAGTGATTACAAGTTCTCCTAGTGTTACAAAGGAGACAACAACTTTCCATAGGAACATAACATATTCTTAGGACTGAATAATAACTTTAAGCTGTGAAGAAAATGATGAATACATATAAAGCAGAGAGAATGGCAAGAGCAAAACTCTCAGGGAAGAAAAGAACAATCAAGAAACTAAAACTCAGTGTCTCTGGACCACAGAGAAGGAAGAAGGAAAGAACAATAAATGGAGCTGAGACTGCTAGTGATTCACCAAAGTTCTTCTCCACTTCTTCCATAGTTATTGGATATGTGAGTGTCCAGCTCATCACATTTCCCAACCTCCCTCACAATGAAGTGTGATATGTGGCTAAATTCTTTCCATTGGTGTGACAGTGAAATTGTATTCCACTTTGATACCTTACCCATAAAATACCCCATGCCTGCCTTTTATCCTCTTTTTTCTTCCTGAAGTATGACTGTCAGGCAATGTCAAGAACAGCCTTGGAAGACAAGTATTAAAGATTGCTGAGATTATCAGCCTGGGTCCCAATGTGGAGCAGAGCACCTGTTCACATGGAACATTAACCCTGGACTCTTATAAGATTGAGAAATAAATTTGAACTCTTAAGGTTAGGGGTCTATTTGTCAGAGTAGTTTAGTCTATTCTAACTGGAAATATTGGAAAGGGATGTTTTATGCAGAGCCTTATAACCCACACAAGAATTAGAAGTAAGTGACAGATCGAAAGGAGAGGGAAAGTCAGTGCTATCTCATAAGTTTCCAGTTGGAGCAACTGAATGGCAATGGTCATGAAACTTGTTAAGACAGGGAAGAGCAACTATAAAAAGCAAGATCATGAGTCCCATTTTACACAGATTAAGTTTAAGGTGCATGTGAATAATTCAAGTAGAGGATGTTTATTAGGTATGCAGTTATATAGGTATAGAGCTCAGAAAAGAGATTTCAGCTAGAAATAAACATTTGAATGTAGTAGATATAGAAGAAAATTGAAGCCACGGGAATTCTTGAGATGAGGTCTTACAGTAAAATGCTTCTTTGGCTGAGTTGTAAGAAGAAATGTATCTTTTCATTCTCACACTATTTCTACTAATGGGTATTCCTGGAACAGTTTAAGTTATAGTTAAAGTGCCTTTATTGTTCTGATAACCCCTTAAAAATAAAAGCTGTGATAAATCAAGCCATTGGTACAACCATACAAATATGTGTTATAATTAATTAATTATATGAGAGTACCTCTTTAATTTAATACATAAACAGCAACAGAAATTATACTTTGCTTCTTACTCATAATTGAGCTGTAGGAATTCCATGATTTTACCAAAATATTCTTTTTAAATACCCAGTTGTTGCCAAAAGCAAGCTTCTTTGCTATATCTTTGTAGCTAAACTTTTAGTATTCTTCACTGTACTCATTAAATTGATCAGAAATCTATTACGCCATTCTTTTCCACTTGATGTTACATGTAAGTGATGAATCACTAAATTCTACTCTTGAAACCAATATTACACTATATGTTAACTAACTAGAAGTTAAATAAAAATTTGAAAAAATAAAGAATAAACTAGAGATAAATAAAACCATAAAAAATAAATAACAAGTGCTTACTATATGCCAAGTACAATGCTAAGTGCTTCATACATGTTATCTCTTTATTTGCCAAAGCAAATCCCACTGCGATAGAAAGAATTTGAATCCAAAAGCACCTGGACAGTTTGCCTAGAACTTCCATTTTTGTCTCCTCACCAGCAGATGGAAGAGCAGAACTTTAAAAGTTTACACCATGGGTTAAATGTGTCACAGTATCTGGAAGCTTTGCTCTTATTCCATAACTTGAATAGGTCTCACTAAGGCCAAATTTCACCAACTAGATAGTACTTCTCCATCACAGACTAGGCATAAAAATAGGACTCGGACAAGAGAGGCTCTAACCTATGTATACTTTATATAAGTAACAAAATTCCTGAAAACAGAAAATTGGAATCTTTTCAATATATATTAGGAGGAAGGAGAGGCGAGGAAGGATTGACTTCATACCTGGTGTTCATACTGGATTTATACCTGGTGTTCATACCTGATTTATACCCGGTGAACGTATAAATCATGTTCCTGGACTTCCCAATATTACTGGAATGTGGAAATCCACTACTCTTCTCTATCAACTGCCTACTTGACATAACTACGTTTATCAAATAGAACCAGGTGTCCACACCTGAACTTTTTGATTCCAACCTCCAACTCCAAAACTGATTTGCTCAGTCTTTCTCATCTTAGTATACACTACCATTATGCACCTGGTTGTCCATGTCAAAAATTTACAAGTCTACACTGTACACAAAAATTAACTCAAAATTGATCAGAGGGTTAAATGTTAAATGTTAAATGGAAAAATGATAAAAACTTCTAGAAGAAAACATAGGAGAAACTCTACAGGACCCTGGATTTGGTGAAGAGATTTTACATATACCAAAAACATGATCCATGAAAGACAAAAATTGATGTTAGATTTTATTAAATGTTAAGTCTGCTCTGCCAAAGACACTGTAAAGAGAATGAGAAGACAAGCCACAGATTGGATGAAATATTTGCAAAACAAATATCCAATATAGGTTAGACCCAAAATAAACAAGGAATTTTTGTATCCAAAAAATATATATTTATATCTATATCTATCTATACATATATAACTTTTTTAAGTTTATTAATTTATTTTGAGATATAGAGAGTGCAAGTAGAGGAGGTTCAGAGTGAGAGAGACAGAGAGAGAGAGAGAGAGAGAGAGAGAGAGAGAATCCCAAGCAGAGTCCAATGTGGGGCTCAATGCTGGACTCAATCCCATGAACCATGAGATCATGACCTGAGCCAAAATCAAGAGTCAGTTGCTTAAGCAAATGAGCCACCCAGGTGCTGATATATATATATATATATATATATATATATATATATATACACACATATATATATATACACACACACACACATATATATATACACACATATATATATCTTAAAATATATGTGCATAATATAAATATATAATGCAAATATATACGTGTATATATATCCAAATTTAAAAATAAAATCCAAATTTAAAAATAAAAATCCAAATTTAAAAATAGGCAAAATATCTGAGCAGATACCTCACTAAAGAAGATATACATATAACAAACAAATATATGAAAAGATGCTATCCTTTTTCATTAGGAAATGCAAATGAAATAATGAGATACCACATGTATGCATCTATCAAAATCCTATAATCAAAAAAAAAGAAAAGAAAAAAACCTGAAAATACAATGCAACAGAATTCTCATTCATTGTTGGTGGAAACACATGTTTTATTTTATTTTTTTTTTCTGAAATTTATTGACAAATTGGTTTCCATACAACACCCAGTGCTCATCCCAAAAGGTGCCCTCCTCAATACCCATCACCCACCCTCTCCTCCCTCCCACCCCCCATCAACCCTCAGTTTGTTCTCAGTTTTTAACAGTCTCTTATGCTTTGGCTCTCTCCCATTCTAACCTCTTTTTTTTTTTTTTTCCTTCCCCTCCCCCATGGGTTCCTGTTAAGTTTCTCAGGATCCACATAAGAGTGAGACCATATGGTATCTGTCTTTCTCTGTATGGCTTATTTCACTTAGCATCACACTCTCCAGTTCCATCCACGTTGCTACAAAAGGCCATATTTCATTTTTTCTCATTGCCCTGTAATATTCCATTGTGTATATAAACCACAATTTCTTTATCCATTCATCAGTTGATGGACATTTAGGCTCTTTCCATAATTTGGCTATTGTTGAGAGTGCTGCTATGAACATTGGGGTACAAGTGGCCCTATGCATCAGTGCTCCTGTATCCCTTGGATAAATTCCTAGCAGTGCTATTGCTGGGTCATAGGGTAGGTCTATTTTTAATTTTCTGAGGAACCTCCACACTGCTTTCCAGAGCGGCTGCACCAATTTGCATTCCCACCAACAGTGCAAGAGGGTTCCCGTTTCTCCACATCCTCTCCAGCATCTATAGTCTCCTGATTTGTTCATTTTGGCCACTCTGACTGGCGTGAGGTGATACCTGAGTGTGGTTTTGATTTGTATTTCCCTGATAAGGAGCGACGCTGAACATCTTTTCATGTGCCTGTTGGCCATCCGGATGTCTTCTTTAGAGAAGTGTCTATTCATGTTTTCTGCCCATTTCTTCACTGGGTTATTTGTTTTTCGGGTGTGGAGTTTGGTGAGCTCTTTATAGATTTTGGATACTAGCCCTTTGTCCGATATGTCATTTGCAAATATCTTTTCCCATTCCGTTGGTTGCCTTTTAGTTTTGTTGGTTGTTTCCTTTGCTGTGCAGAAGCTTTTTATCTTCATAAGGTCCCAGTAATTCACTTTTGCTTTTAATTCCCTTGCCTTTGGGGATGTGTCGAGTAAGAGATTGCTACGGCTGAGGTCAGAGAGGTCTTTTCCTGCTTTCTCCTCTAAGGTTTTGATGGTTTCCTGTCTCACATTTAGGTCCTTTATCCATTTTGAGTTTATTTTTGTGAATGGTGTGAGAAAGTGGTCTAGTTTCAACCTTCTGCATGTTGCTGTCCAGTTCTCCCAGCACCATTTGTTAAAGAGGCTGTCTTTTTTCCATTGGATGTTCTTTCCTGCTTTGTCAAAGATGAGTTGGCCATACGTTTGTGGGTCTAGTTCTGGGGTTTCTATTCTATTCCATTGGTCTATGTGTCTGTTTTGGTGCCAATACCATGCTGTCTTGATGATGACAGCTTTGTAGTAGAGGCTAAAGTCTGGGATTGTGATGCCTCCTGCTTTGGTCTTCTTCTTCAAAATTCCTTTGGCTATTCGGGGCCTTTTGTGGTTCCATATGAATTTTAGGATTGCTTGTTCTAGTTTCGAGAAGAATGCTGGTGCAATTTTGATTGGGATTGCATTGAATGTGTAGATAGCTTTGGGTAGTATTGACATTTTGACAATATTTATTTTTCCAATCCATGAGCAGGGAATGTCTTTCCATTTCTTTAAATCTTCTTCAATTTCCTTCATAAGCTTTCTATAGTTTTCAGCATACAGATCCTTTACATCTTTGGTTAGATTTATTCCTAGGTATTTTATGCTTCTTGGTGCAATTGTGAATGGGATCAGTTTCTTTATTTGTCTTTCTGTTGCTTCATTGTTAGTGTATAAGAATGCAACTGATTTCTGTACATTGATTTTGTATCCTGCAACTTTGCTGAATTCCTGTATCAGTTCTAGCAGACTTTTGGTGGAGTCTATCGGATTTTCCATGTATAATATCATGTCATCTGCAAAAAGCGAAAGCTTGACTTCATCTTTGCCAATTTTGATGCCTTTGATTTCCTTTTGTTGTCTGATTGCTGATGCTAGAACTTCCAGCACTATGTTAAACAGCAGCGGTGAGAGTGGGCATCCTTGTCGTGTTCCTGATCTCAGGGAAAAAGCTCTCAGTTTTTCCCCGTTGAGGATGATGTTAGCTGTGGGCTTTTCATAAATGGCTTTTATGATCTTTAAGTATGTTCCTTCTATCCCGACTTTCTCAAGGGTTTTTATTAAGAAAGGGTGCTGGATTTTGTCGAAGGCCTTTTCTGCATCGATTGACAGGATCATATGGTTCTTCTCTCTTTTTTTGTTAATGTGATGTATCACGTTGATTGATTTGCGAATGTTGAACCAGCCCTGCATCCCAGGAATGAATCCCACTTGATCATGGTGAATAATTCTTTTTATATGCCGTTGAATTCGATTTGCTAGTATCTTATTGAGAATTTTTGCATCCATATTCATCAGGGATATTGGCCTGTAGTTCTCTTTTTTTACTGGGTCTCTGTCTGGTTTAGGAATCAAAGTAATACTGGCTTCATAGAATGAGTCTGGAAGTTTTCCTTCCCTTTCTATTTCTTGGAATAGCTTGAGAAGGATAGGTATTATCTCTGCTTTAAACGTCTGGTAGAACTCCCCTGGGAAGCCATCTGGTCCTGGACTCTTATTTGTTGGGAGATTTTTGATAACCGATTCAATTTCTTCGCTGGTTATGGGTCTGTTCAAGCTTTCTATTTCCTCCTGATTGAGTTTTGGAAGCGTGTGGGTGTTCAGGAATTTGTCCATTTCTTCCAGGTTGTCCAATTTGTTGGCATATAAGTTTTCATAGTATTCCCTGATAATTGTTTGTATCTCTGAGGGATTGGTTGTAATAATTCCATTTTCATTCATGATTTTATCTATTTGGGTCATCTCCCTTTTCTTTTTGAGAAGCCTGGCTAGAGGTTTGTCAATTTTGTTTATTTTTTCAAAAAACCAACTCTTGGTTTCGTTGATCTGCTCTACAGTTTTTTTAGTTTCTATATTGTTTATTTCTGCTCTGATCTTTATTATTTCTCTTCTTCTGCTGGGCTTAGGCTGCCTTTGCTGTTCTGCTTCTAGTTCCTTTAGGTGTGCTGTTAGATTTTGTATTTGGGATTTTTCTTGTTTCTTGAGATAGGCCTGGATTGCAATGTATTTTCCTCTCAGGACTGCCTTTGCTGCGTCCCAAAGCGTTTGGATTGTTGTATTTTCATTTTCGTTTGTTTCCATATATTTTTTAATTTCTTCTCTAATTGCCTGGTTGACCCACTCATTCGTTAGTAGGGTGTTCTTTAACCTCCATGCTTTTGGAGGTTTTCCAGACTTTTTCCTGTGGTTGATTTCAAGCTTCATGGCATTGTGGTCTGAAAGTAAGCATGGTATAATTTCAATTCTTGTAAACTTATGAAGGGCTGTTTTGTGACCCAGTATATGATCTATCTTGGAGAATGTTCCATGTGCACTCGAGAAGAAAGTATATTCTGTTGCTTTGGGATGCAGAGTTCTAAATATATCTGTCAAGTCCATCTCATCCAATGTCTCATTCAGGGCCCTTGTTTCTTTATTGACCGTGTGTCTAGATGATCTATCCATTTCTGTAAGTGGTGTATTAAAGTCCCCTGCAATTACCACATTCTTATCAATAAGGTTGCTTATGTTTATGAGTAATTGTTTTATATATTTGGGGGCTCCGGTATTCGGTGCATAGACATTGATAATTGTTAGCTCTTCCTGATGGATAGACCCTGTAACTATTATATAATGTCCTTCTTCATCTCTTGTTACAGCCTTTAATTTAAAGTCTAGTTTGTCTGATATAAGTATGGCTACTCCAGCTTTCTTTTGGCTTCCAGTCGCATGATAAATAGTTCTCCATCCCCTCACTCTCAATCTAAAGGTGTCCTCAGGTCTAAAATGAGTCTCTTGTAGACAGCAAATAGATGGGTCTTGTTTTTTTATCCATTCTGATACCCTATGTCTTTTGGTTGGTGCATTTAATCCATTTACATTCAGTGTTATTATAGAAAGATACGGGTTTAGAGTCATTGTGATGTCTGTATGTTTTATGCTTATAGTGATGTCTCTGGGACTTTGTCTCACAGGGTCCCCCTTAGGATCTCTTGTAGGGCTGGTTTAGTGGTGACAAATTCCTTCAGTTTTTGTTTGTTTGGGAAGACCTTTATCTCTCCTTCTATTCTAAATGACAGACTTGCTGGATAAAGGATTCTTGGCTGCATATTTTTTCTGTCTAGCACCCTGAAAATCTCTTGCCAATTCTTTCTGGCCTGCCAAGTTTCAAAAGAGAGATCAGTCACGAGTCTTATAGGTCTCCCTTTATATGTGAGGGCACGTTTACCCCTTGCTGCTTTCAGAATTTTCTCTTTATCCTTGTATTTTGCCAGTTTCACTATGATATGTCGTGCAGAAGATCGATTCAAGTTACGTCTGAAGGGAGTTCTCTGTGCCTCTTGGATTTCAATGCCTTTTTCCTTCCCCAGTTCAGGGAAGTTCTCAGCTATGATTTCTTCAAGTACCCCTTCAGCACCTTTCCCTCTCTCTTCCTCCTCTGGGATACCAATTATGCGTATATTATTTCTTTTTAGTGTATCACTTTATTCTCTAATTTTCCCCTCATACTCCTGGATTTTTTATCTCTCTTTTTCTCAGCTTCCTCTTTTTCCATAACTTTATCTTCTAGTTCACCTATTCTCTCCTCTGCCTCTTCAAGCCGAGCTGTGGTGGTTTCCATTTTGTTATGCATTTCGTTTAAAGCGTTTTTCAGCTCCTCGTGACTGTTCCTTAGTCCCTTGATCTCTGTAGCAAGAGATTCTCTGCTGTCCTGTATACTGTTTTCAAGCCCAGCGATTAATTTTATGACTATTATTCTAAATTCACTTTCTGTTATATTATTTAAATCCTTTTTGATCAGCTCATTAGCTGTTGTTATTTCCTGGAGATTCTTCTGAGGGGAGTTCTTCCGCTTGGTCATTTTGGATAGTCCCTGGCGTGGTGAGGACCTGCAGGGCACTTCCCCTGTGCTGTGGTGTATAACTGGAGTTGGTGGGCGGGGCCACAGTCAGACCTGATGTCTGCCCCCAGCCCACCGCTGGGGCCACAGTCAGACTGGTGTGTGCCTTCTCTTCCCCTCTCCTAGGGGCGGGATTCACTGTGGGGTGGTGTGGCTCGTCTGGGCTACTTGCACCCTGCCAGGCTTGTGATGTTGGGGATCTGGCGTATTAGCTGGGGTGGGTAGGCAAGGTGCTCGGGGGCAGGAGGGGCAGGCTTAGATCGCTTCTCCTTAGGTGATCCACTTCAGGAGGGGCCCTGTGGCAGCGGGAGGGAGTCAGATCCGCTGCCGGAGGTTTGGCTCCGCAGAAGCGCAGAGTTGGGTGTTTGCGCGGAGCGAGCAAGTTCCCTGGCAGGAACCGGTTCCCTTTGGGATTTCGGCTGGGGGATGGGCGGGGGAAATGGCGCTGGCGAGCGCCTTTGTTCCCCACCAAACTGAGCTCTGTTGTCAGGGGGCTCAGCAGCTCTCCCTCCCTTTGTCCTCCAGCCTTCCCGCTTTCGGAGCAGAGCTGTTAATTTCTGACCTCCCAGACGCTAAGTCGCGCTTGCTGTCGGAACACAGTCCGCCCGGCCCCTCCGCTTTTGCAAGCCCGACTCGGGGGCTCTGCTTGGCCGGCGAGCCGCCCCTCCGCCCCGGCTCCCTCCCGCCAGTCCGTGGAGCGCGCACCGCCTCGCCGCCCTTCCTACCCTCTTCCGTGGGCCTCTCGTCTGCGTTTGGCTCCGGCGACTCTGTTCTGCTAATCCTCTGGCAGTTTTCTGGGTTATTTAGGCAGGTGTAGATGGAATCTAAGTGATCAGCAGGATGTGCGGTGAGCCCAGCGTCCTCCTAAGCCGCCATCTTGCTGCAACTCTCAAGATCGGAAACACATGTTTTAGAAGAAAATTCGATTTCACTTTTCTTTTACATACTATTTTCAAGATTCTGCCTGACATGTTCCACAGCATGTTTCATATTTTGGAAATCAGAAACAATTCTACTGAATAAAACTGAACTCCAGTAGTAGATCTTCCAAAATATATATTTGTCTAAGTATTTTTATAAGAAATCATGACCAATACCAAAAGTCTTTTTTGTTTTTTCAGATTTATGCTCTTACAGTGCAGGAAAAACAAGAATCGAATTTTATTTAGACATATTTAGTTGTCTTCTGCCATCTCCTTTAGATAAGTGAATTTAATATAGGTGATTTTTTTCCTCTAAAAACTGAATTTGTTGAGAATTTCAATTTTTCTAATTCACCCCTCAAACATTTTTTCTTGTCTTATTGTAAAAAAAATAATAATAACAATTTAAATTTTTTAAAAGTAAAACATTGCTCCTAACTTAACCCCTTTCTTTTTCCCATGTTATGATCTTGTCCTTGTCCATATGTGTTGCTATTTTAAATAGCTGGAAAAATAAGTGTCATGTTATAAATTCTCCATCTTTATTCATACTCCCTATTTGTTTCAGCCAGTATCCAAACACACTTTCCAGTCCAATACAACACCCACATCCCAGTACTTTTCTAGTTTTAGGAAAGAACATGGAAACTGTTAGATTCTATACTCCTCAGAGTTTCACTCACGGCTCTGAATTTTGAGTGAGGAGAAACTGAATAGCTCGGAAACCAAGGCACTGTTTCCCCATTTTGTAAGAAAGAAGGCAAAGTCCCAAGTAATTTCCAGCTCTCCTTTTTATATCATCTCCCCTTGCAGAAGTCCTTCCCTTACAAATTCATAGTATTCTCTTGTTATTTCTAGACCCCCCTGAAAAAAGTCAGCAATATGCTAAATTTCAGGTGAAGATATTCATAACTTAATATATTTATGTTTTAAAAGTCTCATTACCACACCCTGGAGAGAGCAAGACTTCACTCCCAAAAGAGCAACTACACAATAGTGAAATTTTAGGCATTGTAGGGTATGGGTCGTAGAGATATTTCAGAAATGTCTTGTTGGCACTCTCCAATTGCCTTCCAAAAAATGCAAAGCCAGCTGCAAGTTCATATCCCCAAGACATAACAGAGGATTAAACCTACCATGTAATTACAGAAACATGTAGTTCAATAAATTCGCTCTTTTTATCATTAATTGTTCCCGAGTGATGGTAAGTTGGGACTGCCAAGTATCTACACAGTTGTTGCTTTGATAATTTACATATGTGACCCATTACACACCCCTATAAATCAAGATGTTTTCTTCTATTGCTTACCACACTCTCCTTAAGTTTTGCTGAGTACTTTGGCAGAAAATGTTTTCCTCTTGTGTCTTTTATATCCTCTGCTTCGCAGTTTAGTGCATATTGAAACCTAGTTTCAATAAAAACTGCAAACTTCCACATCTCTTCCAAAATTGCATTGTTCTTTGATATTGCCTTCTTTTGAAGTTATTTGCTTCCTGTAGTGGATGCTTTTAGTGGGCTAATCGTACGCCTCACAAACTGAGAGAAAACGTTCCTTGAGTCATAAAAAAGGCACAATTACTAAATACAACAGATATAATAACTTAATATAGTATGATTTTCTACCTTCCAGGCCTAAAACATCCTCTCCAGATGATGTATTCCCTATATAACATAAAATGTTCAGGGACAATGAAATTGATACACCCCAAAATGGTGTTCACTGGACTAGAACATATGTAATAGAATGTTCAACTGGACATTTCCCATATCTAGAATTTCTTGTAGTAGTCAGAATGATGGCCCCCAGATGTCTCCATGCCCTAATCCCCCAAACCTGTGAATATACTACAAGGCAAAAGAGATTCTGCGGATGTAATTAAGATTAAGGATCTTGAGATAGAGGGATTACCCTTGTTATCTGGGTGGGCCCAATCCAGTCACTACGAGTTCTTAAAAAGAGAGGATGTTTCTTTCCTAGTCACAGAAAGTCACGAGATATGACAAGTTATAAACTTGTTTCCCAAAACTTATATGTTGAAGCCCTAATCCCTAGTGTATTTGGAGAGAGGGACTTGAGAGAGATAATTAAGGTTAATGAGGTCCTAAGGGTGGGACCCTAATCTGATAGGAAAAGGGTCTTTTTAAGAAAAAAGAAGAGATACTAGACCTCTCTCTGTCTCTCTTTTTCTCTCCCTCTCTTTCTCTGCCCTTACTCTCCCACCATTCCTCCCTCCCTTCCCCGCTTCCCTCCTCACTCCCTACCTCCTCCCTCTTTTTCCCCCACCTCTGTGCATGGACAGAGAAGAAACTGTGTGAAGACATAGAAAGAAAGTGGCTATCTACAAGCCAGGAAGAAAGGTCAGAAACCTGAGGGCACCTTGATCTTGAAATTCTAGCATCCAAAACCGGGAGAAAATAAATTTCTAATATTTAGGCCACCTAGTCTATGGTATTTTGTTACTGGAAAATGTAAGAAAGTGGATTCTCCCCTAGATCCTCCAAAACAGAACACAATTCTGCCAACACCTTGATCTTAGTCCAGTGAGATACGTTAGACTTCTAATTAAAAGAATGGTAAGTCAATAAACTTGTGTTCTTTTAAGCCATTAAGTTTGTGGTAATTGGTGACAATCATAATAGAAAACAAATGTATTTTCTAAGACTGAAAGATAGGCTATTAATGTTAGAATTGCTAAAAAGAGGACCCTCCTAGCTTTGTGACCCTTCCTTATCGCCCTCTCCAGCTTATATTTATGTTTAAGAACTACCAGGGGTAGGCATTTGCAGGAAGGTGTGATAGGCTTAGTAGTGATAATGTGCTAAGGTTGGGATTCTCCTTCCCTCCTGTCCTCAGAGGAAGGGTGGGCTGCCCTCCAAGTCAGAGGAGAATAAGAAGCTCCAGGAGAGAGCAAGGTACTTGCCTGAAGAGAGACTCATCCACAGACTGGATTTTTGCTGAGGACAGAAGCTTGCAAGCCTTTGTTCTGCTACTACTGAGGAGATAGTATGACAGGCTTTGAAGAAACTTAGAGATGAGGTACAAAAATTAGAGCTTGACTTCTGCCTGGAAGACTTGGAAGGCTAGAAGCTGACCTGAGCTGCTCCTGGTTGCTGAACAAGAGAGAGAAAGCTGCAGAAAAAAGAGGCATGAACTTCTAGAGATTGATAGAGGAGCATGAATATGCATAATTTCCATAAGCCAAAATGATACTCTAGAAGTTAGCCAGGCATGGTCAATTTTTAAAGGACACTATCCCAGGATAATAACCTGCTGCAGTTATGAGAACAAAGCAGAAAAAAGCATGACATAGGCCACAACAATAGCTATTGAACAAGAGCCATGAGAAGCTAGTGGAGGTCAGTGCATCAGGAACGAGAATATCAAAGGTATCAGCTGAGGTGGGGAGAGTTCTCCAATAACAAAAATGTGCCACAAAGAGAAGCTAAAATTCATGTGTCTGCCACAGAGATAGCTATTGAACAAGAGCCATGAGAAGCTAGTGGAGGTCAGTGCATCAGGAACGAGAATATCAAAGGTATCAGCTGAGGTGGGGAGAGTTCTCCAATAACAAAAATGTGCCACAAAGAGAAGCTAAAATTCATGTGTCTGCCACAGAGAGGGCCAAAGTAACAATGCTTATAATAAGCCAACAATAAGCCAAGTAACAATAGTAGCATTTCCTCTTAGGCCTCCCCCAGCCCTGACACTGGAGGTAAAGGAATGCAGCCAGGTGAGGAGGGAGTGGAAGAACAGGTAAAAAAGAGGGAAGACAGATCACATCCTCTTTCTCTCTTGGACTGAAAGGGCCGGCCTGAGCTGGGGGTAGAGACACAGTGGGAGTTTGCAATGGAAGAGAGATTGAAGTTTCAATTTAGATAGGACTTGCCTTTTAACACATAAAAATATGGACTATTAATTAATACCTAAAGAATGACTAGCAAACCATGTGCCCTACCCTAAAGTCTAATCTCACTATATATACCCCAGCAATGTTAGTGAGACCTGCTTATGGTATATCACTTTTGTAAAGCTAGACAATAAAATCACTATCTTTGACTTTAAATATGCCTCTGCTAACGTTCCTTTCTTCATTTTATTTTCCCTTCTGTTTTTATAGATAGGGCCTGCTCCATCTGGACATCTGTTTGGCTATTTCCACAACTGTGGGATTAGCATGGGAAGAGTGGGCTGCAGGGAAAGGTTCATAATGACAGTGCTGGTTTTGTAGTTGGGAATGTCCTACTACCAAACCTCTTTTGTCCTCTGCCTAGGGTCATAACTCACTTTGTTTTTCAGAATTGAGGAGGTAAATTCACAGAAGCTCCTTAAATCACACTCTCATGTTGAACCTAGGGCTGTTATCCTCTCTTCTTCACTCACCACTATCCTCCTTCCCGCATTTAGCCCTCCTTCAAGTAAAAGGCTACACTGCAGATGACAATGGTGTGTCAGTGACATGCTCCCTCCCCTTCACATCCCAGCCATGTTGTGGTTTCTGTGGTGTAGAGCTGAGTCTCTTTAGAGACCCTGCCATGTTTCCAGAGCCCTTTTATGCCTCAGATCTTGTTGCTCAAAGCTAGGAAAAGGAGTGTTACAGAAATCTTTCAGAAGCACAGCACTTACTTTTAGAGATACCACCATACCCAGATTCTAAGAGGATATGAATCATTCCATAGCATTTTGCCTCATATGGGTCCACATTTCATTAATACTACAAATAACAGTGCATGTTTAGTGAATGTTGGCATTTTCTATCTAGAATATCTTAATTATTTTCGGTGTTCAGCTGATGGTCAATGGTTTGGAGTTGAGACTATCTTTGCCATTGTTACTATTAACTCTTTGAATGATAAGGATTAATACTATTTAATTAAATAGTAAGGATTATTTTTTTCTTTTTTTCTGTTGTTGTTGTTGTTCATGTTATTGGAAGACCAAAGAACACACGGCCTCATCTTCTGACACTAAGCCATATGAACATTTTGCTCTTGTCATAGTTAGCATTTCCTAATTACTGGGCACACATAGTTCACAACCTAGACCTTCAACCATGCTGCTCCTTCTACCTCCTAAACATCTATTTCCTCATGACATTTCAAGATGTATGTCTTTGTGACAGCTTCTCTGATTTCCCCAGAAAGAGTTAGTCAGCCGCCTCCATCTCTACACTCCTACAGCCATTTCTACTTGCCCTGCTCTAATATCTGACCTTTAAATGGGAAGTCTCTCTTTCCTACCCCTGGAGACTCCCAAGCTTTTGAACCTCTAGCACTTAAATAGCACCTTGCACAAAACAGGCATTCAATAAGTTATACCAAATAAAATTCATAATAAATATCAAACAGTCAAAAAAAGATCTAACAATCTATTCAATAACTTATACTTTACATAGCATGGAAAAAATAGCTAAAATTATGTAAATCCCTTACAAAAATGCTTAATATAAAAAATATTTAGTACTTAAAGGTAGCATAATTAATTTGTATGGAAAACAATGAAGTAGAATATGGATATTGAAAAACTAAGCATCATTGCAACATATTCATTCACTTATTTCATTTTCATAATTTTAGTATTCACAAATCATTTTCAAAATATAGTTCTACTAAAACTTTGAAATACATCGTTTTTCAGTGAAATAAATACTATTAATACATTTCTAAAAAAATTCATGTGTCAATATATTTGCTAATATAGTTTGCGCAGTTAACCAAACAGTTCTTTGAAGAGAACTAGAAAAGGATATGGGATAATAAATGAAAACTGAAAGTTGTGAGTTTGCAGAGTCTTCTATAATTATTGAAATTACACACTACTAAATATTTTTTCTAAGAGTCCAGATTTTTTTTATTTGAGAGAGAGAGAGCATGCACAAGCAAGGGAGAGGAGCAGAGGAAGAGAGGGAGAGAACGTTAAGCTCAGTGAAGAGCCCTATGCAGGGCTCAATCCCACGACCCTGGGATCATGACCTGAGCTGAAATAAAGGCTGGACACTCAACTGACTGAGCCACCCAGGCATCCCTAAGAGTTCAAATTTCACAATCTCCTGATTTCTTCAGTGAAATAAGCCTATCTCTATGTAGTTTGTATACCAAAAAATGAAACTGTATTCGTTATTAAAAATATATGTGCTGATTTAATGAATTTTGGCTTTATTTGGGATATTTTAATTTATTCTATCAGTCAATAGGATTTCAATTAACATCTATTATGTCAAAGTTATGATCTCACATGTTGGAATACAAAGAAGAAATAAAGTGCGGTCACTGCTTTCAGGAATCCCACTGAAGAGACAGTTATTCAGCAGAGAAGTTATTTTAAGTGCCACACAGAGATCTGAATATTGTACCAAAAGAACTTGAAAAACATATATGTACTATGACAAGAATAAAGGCAGCAAAAGAACAAATCTCACGAAATCAACAGATATTTCATTAAAGCAATAGGACAAAAGATGATTTTTAAGGTTCAAAGTATACAAAACATGAGTAAATTATAAAAGGATAATGGCTGTCTGTATTCATAATTCATTTGTTCTTCTCCACTAAGGAGTAGAAGAAAAGAAGACACACTGGTTACAGGGCCAGACACGGGATCTGGCCAGAGCCCTTCCCCTTACCACCATGACCCTAAACCATAATTATGTAGACCAGAGGAGAGAGTTACAGTTACTTTGGTACAGCTTAATTTGTGTCTCTCCTCCTTCAGTTTAAATTATAAGAACTTTCCATTAGAGAATATGAAAACATTCAGCATCAGTAAAGCCCAGGCATAGTTCTTTTTTTTTCCCCCTCCAGTGTATCTAATTTCTTGCTGAAATAAACCCCCACTCTCCCTCCCCTCTCCTCAAAATAATATGAAACACTGTAGTTATAATGGGTTTAGTAGAAATAAACAATCCAAAAAGAAAGAGCAACCCTAAGATGCACAGAGGCCCAGAGACCTTTTGCAGGGTCCTACAGTTTGTTAGTATAAGAGCTGTCACAAGGACTAGGAGTCCTGTCCTTCTCACACACATCACATCATTTCTGTCATGTCACACTCCATCACCTGTGCAAGAGTCAAGTAACTAAAGAAACTGCTCTCAATAGAAGTTTGGGGATTATGTGATCACTGAGCTCGTGGTGGCTCACCCAACGTGCTACGGGAGAGCTACATGTTTCCCAGGAGCTGAAAATGTTACAAAATAGCCAGTTCTCATTCTCAGGGGGAAAAAAAAGTCTCATCAGTTTCTTCATGCTCTGAGAGCCCCCCCCCCAAAAAAAAAGGCTTGGAAGTTTCCCTTATCACAACTGCCATTCCAAAAACAGCAGAAGAGGACCCTACTGGGGCATCACTTAAAAGGCTATAAGGACTCCATGCACATTATCAGTTCTTTACAAGGTAACCCACCCTGATTATAAGTGAGTACCATTTTTGCTTTGGAAACATTTCAGCAAACCTGAAAATAAATTTCCCATCTCTGAAAGAAATATAATTTAAAATAAAATATTTCTCGTTTAGCTTAAGAGATATTCTGCCTGAAGCCTAAATAAATATAGGAAGAAAAAGAGATATGGCAAAGATGACATTTTAGAATTACCTCTAGACCCGAGTCTGTGTTCTTACAATTTTTTGAAATCTAAAATAACATTGACTTAACTGTTGAGCTGTTGAGACCTGTATTTATCTATTTACTTATTTGTATTTGGTCCCTATTGTATATGTTAAGCATATAAATAAGAAAAACCTAACAGATTTTTTTTTACATTTTCTTCTACTGTAACTGACATTGTGGCAAATCAAGATATTTACAGATTTTTTAACTGCTTAATACAAATAAAAACAAAGTTAATTAGGAGAAGAAGAAGGAGGAGGAGGAGGAGGAGAAGACAACAACAATGTGACATACATGAATCGGATCCAGAATTTTCACTGCTGCTTTTTGGCCATTTTTCTTATTTAACACTTTAAAAACTTTCCCGTAAGTTCCTTTGCCGATCGTTTCAATGATTTCCCATGTATCAGAAGGATCAGGAAAGTTATCAAAGATGATTGTTTTTCCAGTTAATGGAAGCATCTCACAAGTTTAAATCCCTGGAGAGAAAAAGTACAGTTTCAGGTACATCTCATTGGGGATATTAAATGGCAACATAAACTCAAGGGAAATTATCTAACACTTCACTAATATGATGGAAAATATACAGTTGTAACCAAATGTACTCAGAATTATAGAAAATTTTAATTTCAATTCTTTTTGCAAAAAGATTACTAAGAGTAATAATGCTTTGTAAACAAGGCTTTATTTCTATGTTTAATATAGTCCCATATTAATTGCTCTTAATTCTTTTCATATTAAAATAAAAAACAAAAAATATTCAAAAGAACTTGAAGGACATTAGCCTCTTTTTAATACTACTAGGAGAGTTAGAAAATGTGAACCTGAATGGATAATATTTGAACTGAGTTGTAAGAAGCAGTTTTTTAGATAAGGAAAAAGGAATTATTTTCCTTCTTCCATGCTTTCCATATCCAATCTACCAACAAGTCTTTTTGATTTTTGCCTCCTAAATATCTTTGGAAAGTTCTGCTTCTCACCATCTTGAGTCTGACCACTCTCATTCAGTTACCATTACCTCAATATAATGCACCCAAATCCGATCAAGTCACACATATTCCTGCCATGCTTAATCCCATCTGATGGCTTCCACCGATGTTAAGATTAAGGCCAATATCCTCATCCCAGACACCTGGATCCTTGGTAGTCGGTGCCTTGCCTGACGGTCCAAATTCAGTGCCTACTTCTTGTCCCCTTTCTTTCTGTTTTCCAACCACACAGATCTTCCCTCGGTCTCTCAAACAGGTTGTTTTCATTCCCATCATGAGGTGTTTGTTAATGTTAATCGCTTTGTCAGGAATGCTCATTCCTCTATTTTTTACCTAGTTAATTCTTTTCTCATATGTTAACGTTTCTGACTATCTTCTCCTCTCAGGATATATCAGGAATCTTTTAAAGACACTATTGTGGTACCCTAACCCTTTCCTTCAGAGTATTTATCTTTGTTTTAAATTTTGCATTCATTAGGGTCATTATTTAATATCTGTCTCCCCTTGCCCACTATGTTATAAATTCACTTCAAGAGGAGTGATACTTACTTTTGCTCATCATTATATTATAAGCACCTTTTACAGTAGTTGTCACATAGTGTCATACAATAATATATGTGCCAGATCAAGCAATGAATAAATAAATAATAGAACATGCCTACATGGGATAGGGAGAAGGGAGAGGAAACAAACAATTTCAGAATCTTGAAAACAACTGGCAGATATGGAGAATGGTAGACATTCAGTGCAGGTGGCACGTAAGTTGCCTGTGGAAAGGCAGTCAGAAATAAGAGATAGGATAGAAGGGATAGCTTAAAAACATTCATAAATGTTCTAGTATCCCATTCTAGTATCCCAGAATGGTTTTTGTTCATATTTTATCAGTAAGTGGGATGAACAGATATTTTAACTAATGAAACAATACACTCTATTTTGGGTTTTGGCATTGTAATTCTGGTAAAGGGTGAAGGATAAACTGGGCAGAAATTGGTGGAGTAGATCATTTTGAAGGCTATTGCAAAAGACAACGTTATCTTGGAAAACAGAATGGAAGTGACGGTGGAAGAAAGGAAACCTGAGGTTAAGATATCTCTAAGGTAAAAGCACCATCACCAGGCAGCACATTAATTGTTGGACATGAGAGGGGAATGATCTCTAGAGTGGGAGTCTGGACAGATGCCATTCCCAGTGCCAAGATGGATACTGAAGTAAGAGTAGTTGAATATGGGATGATATTAACTTCCCATCTTGACATGCCAAGTTTGAGGTTCATACAATGTATCTACTGAAATTGTTCAATAGCAACAATTGGAAATACGGGGACGTAGATACATACTTATGAATCTTCAGAATGCAAGGTGGCAACTGAAAGCATGAAAGTGGATTGATTCAACTAGAGAAACCATCGAGAATGAGATCAGTAAATTTAAAAAAAGAAGAAAAAGAAAAAAGCAGAAGGAGACACTAAAATGACAGAGTTCAACAATTGTTATAAGTGAATGAGATCCAGGGTATACGGTGGTCTCAAAAAAAAAAAAAAAAAGAGGAAAGGTCTTCAGTGAGTGGTCTACTGTTCAAAGGCTGATGAGAAATAAAACATAATAAAAACTGAGAATAGGACTTCATATTTGCAATTAAGAAGTTATTAGTGCTTTCAGAAGAACAATTTTAATAGAATAGCAAAGACTGAAGTGGATAATCAAATAGTGATGAATGAAATTGAGGAAAGAAATAGCCATAAATTACTTTATGAAATTGAGGAAAGAAATAGCCATAAATTACTTTGAAAACATAAACAACACCCACAAATATTTAATGCTCAAGAGGAAATAAGTCATAATAAAAGATTGGAAGAAAAAAACAAAGACTATGTATCCTTAGGGTTTCCATTTTATGTTTTTATTATTTGAGATGGAAAGTGATCTCATACCTCATTGATTTATTTGGTCAAATTATATATATATATATATATATATATATATACATATATATATACACACACACATATATAAAGGCATATATTATATATATTAAGGCATAAGGCATATATTTAGTCAAATTATATATATATATACACATATATATATAAAGGCATATATTATATATATATATATATATATATATATATATATATATTAAGGCATCTTTCCTTGAGGAACTTAAAATCTTGTTTGAGAATGAACTCAAAATAATAAAAATAAAATAATAACAAAGCTTGATCTTGATTAATTCTTCAACAAATGTCAGTGCTTCCAATCAGCCAAACACTATGGTAGATACCAAGAATGAGGTAAGGGTCATGCCAGATGTAGTTCTGGCCCTCATGGAGCTTGCATTGAACATTAACAATGAAAGAAATAGCACACAATGCAATTATTATATAATAATTATTTTCTATACTCCAGAGACGTAAGGAAGAATGCAATGAAGAAAACGTTCAAATCAGTAATCTAAAACACAGTCTCATCTTTGACAGCAGAACAAGTCAACTATAGGAAATCAAACTGTTTTCTTAATGCCAATGATAGAATAACAGGATGAAAAATTAAAACTAAGCACTCTTTGTTGTTACTCTTTTAAGGCTTCATGAAGTTTAAATTTTAATATGTATGTAAAATGTTGTGATTTGTTCCCATTAGAGATATATTAATTCAGGATAGCCACGTGTTTATATTTTTAGATATTAATATAAAATCTAGCCAGCCCTGGAAGATGAGAGAAGACTATCCTTTATTTTTTTTTCCTTTTTTTAAATTTATTTTTTTAATATGAAATTTATTGTCTAATTGGTTTCCATACAACACCCAGTGCTCATCCCAAAAGGTGCCCTCCTCAATACCCATCACCCACCCTCCCCTCCCTCCCACCCCCCATCAGCCCTCAGTTTGTTCTCAGTTTTTAAGAGTCTCTTATGTTTTGGTTCCCTCCCTCTCTAACCTTATTTTGTTCCTTCCCCTCCTCCATGGTCTTCTGTTAAGTTTCTCAGGATCCACATAAGAGTGAAAATATATGGTATCTGTCCTTCTCTGTATGACTTATTTCACTTAGCATAACACCCTCCAGTTCCATCCACGTTGCTACAAAAGGCCAGATTTCATTCTTTTTCATTGCCACGTAGTATTCCATTGTGTATATAAACCACAATTTCTTTATCCATTCATCAGTTGATGGACATTTAGGCTCTTTCCATAATTTGGCTATTGTTGAAAGTGCTGCTATAAACATTGGGGTACAAGTGCCCCTATGCATCAGTACTCCTGTATCCCTTGGGTAAATTCCTAGCAGTGCTATTGCTGGGTCATAGGGTAGGTCTATTTTTAACTTTTTGAGGAACCTCCACACTGTTTTCCAGAGTGGCTGCACCAGTTTGCATTCCCACCAACAGTGCAAGAGAGTTCCCATTTCTCCATATCCTCTCCAGCATCTATAGTCTCCTGATTTGTTCATTTTAGCCACTCTGACTGGTGAGAGGTGGTATCTGAGTGTGGTTTTGATTTGTATTTGCCTGATGAGGAGCGACGTTGAATGAAGAAATGGGCAGAAAAAATGAATAGACGCTTCTCTCAAGAAGACATCCAGATGGCCAACAGGCACATGAGAAGACTATTCTTTAAACTAGATTCCTAAACTTGTTAGCCTAACACTTTTTCTTGATTTTAACTATGAATACATGCTTTCACTTTTTCTCTGCAGCCCTTTCATGTATTGACTGCTAAACCACACATACCACTCATCTTTGAGGGGAGGTGGTGCCCTTCTTGTTCAATATTACCACTTCTAAACCGTTATTGTTCTTTATTTTATAAAAAAAAAAACTACCTGCTATCAAATATCTGGCTCGTTGTTTTTATCTAAACCATTCTTCCTGCTGTAACTCAAATCTCCACCTAGACACTTCTTCCACACCTTGGTTTTAAACTTATGAACATGAGTTCAAAAATTCTGACCAACTGCATTTCCTCATTTCGATCATTCTCCCATGATGGCAAGAAACTATTCCTATCTTCTTTCTCCCTAAACCTCTGATAGAGTCTCCCTTCTCATTCTTGGCTACTGATCTTTCTTATATCACAGAGGAAAGATAAGCAATCAGGAGAGAATTTCCACAAACTTCCATTACCTCATCTACCCACTTTCATCTGTGCTCATTCATATCCTACTTTCTCTCCAAATATAAAAGCAAACTCTCTGGGGTCCTGCTCAAGGCCAACTTCTCCACTCGGGCACTGGATCCCACCTTATTTCACTTACTCAAAGCAAATGTTTCTGAAATTATACTTTTCTCATCATCACTTATTATTATCACTACTATTACTGGCTTATTACTATCATTGTACAAACATGCTATAACATTTCCCATAAAAATCATCCTTTCCTGGATTCCATATGTTGTTCTAACTACCATTGACCTTTGATCCTTTTTATAACAAATTTCTGGAAAGGAATGTCCAAACTTGCCAACTCCACTTCCCCTCTTCCCACATCCTCTTGAGCCTGTCCCAATTAGACTTGCCCTTCCCAAGATATCCACATTGCCAAACCTAATGGCCAATCTCTTCTTGCTCAACTCTCCACAGTATCTGACATGGGTGATCACTCCATTCTACTTGAAACTCTATCTTCACATGACTTCTGGGATGTCACAAGCCCTGATTTTCTTCGTATATAATTCATCCCCCTGTCAGCTTTCTTTGTTGCATCTTCTTCTATGTCTATACTCCATAAGTTGGTGTGCCTGAGGACTCGGTCTTTGGACTACTTTCTAGCCACATTTATTCCATCACATGCCATTTTCACAGTAATGAGGTCCAAATTTTTACCATCAGCCTACACCTCCCACCCCACACTCCTCACTTTTAATCCAATTCTACATCTCCACCTGATTTATAGTAAGAGTTCTATACTTAACAAGTTTATGACAGAATTCTTGATCCCACTCACCTGAGGCTCATGATCATAGGTTTCAAATAAGAACAGACAGAAAAAAATGTTTTTGTTTTTCTCCCAGTTTCAGCTGAAACATTTCAGGCTTGGAGTAGACAGAGATTTGGATTTGCCCAGAATGTGATTTTTCTAAACAATTACAAAGGAGCAAAAAAGGGGCAAGGTAGTTGAAGGTACATGTGTCTGTGTAGTCATGACCAACAAGGCTTTTGCTCAGCTGACTCCTGGCTGCCTCTCAGACCTTGTTTCCTATTCCCTTCTCTGGGTCTGTTCCTCATCCAGCTATCCTGGCCTCCTTGAACATTCCAATCTCTGAGTCTTTGGACTTGCTGAGCCTTCCTTCTCCAATATGCTCACCTTGAATATTCATAAAGCTTGCCCCTTTACTTCATCTACACCTCTACTCAAAAGGTACATCTCAGACAGAACTTCTCTCATTATCTAAAATAGCACCCTCATCACTTACTATCCTCTCACTTTATTTAATTTTTCTATTGCTACCTATTCTATCCTTATATTATTCCCTGCCTCACCATCTAGAATATATGGTACATGAGGTCAGGAGTTTGGTCTCTCCTATTTACTTAGAATTTAAACAGTGTGTCCTATATAGCTAACACTCAATAAATATTTGTTGAAAATATGATTACTCAAAATATTTATTTTGTGGGGTAACTCAAATGCTATCTCTTTGATCATAACATTAATAGTCTTACAGGAATATCTATGGAAGTTCTGCTAATGATAATAGAAATTTCAAATGAGAAATCTACATAGAGTACTTAAAAAGTCCCTGGCCAATAATGACCATTTAATACTTTCTAACGATCATCATTAATTATCAATAGAATTAATACTTAAAAACCCAGAAATACTCAAGATATATTTTTGGTTTTCCATGCCCTCATATTTTTACTAGTAACAAAGAAGAAAAATGATTTTAAATGATCATTTTTTCTTTTTCTTCTTGATCATTTTAGTTTGTTTTTGCAGTTCTGTTATAAACATTATGAAAAGTTTTAAAAGAAAGTAAACTCTATGATCTCTACAATGTCTTTTATACCCAAAGTATAAAAGCACATCAGCTCTATACAGTCATGTATATTGTCTTCAAATAACTGCCTTGCATTCACCCTTTTATCTCTAATGGAGCTGTGAAATGCTCAAGAATTACATGCTTTGGGAAAGATCTTAAGTAGTCAAATCTCCTATGAAAGTCAAAATTGCAATTATTACTGAAATATATACCTAGGGAAATAAAATACACCTAGCCTTGACAACTTAATTATGGTCTTCTTTAGTTTGAGAACGGAGTATTATATAACATTCACCTTATATTGCTTCAAGTCTGAATCATGAGACCACTAAATTGCCTGGTCGGTCATCACCATTTTGCTCAAAACTATCAAATTTAACATGTCTTGGTGGAAGTAACAATATACCATTTTGAAATAAATAAGGAGTTTTTGTCATGAGACTCAAGTAAAAATAATAAAATCTAATATTGGGGGTAATTCCATTGAATAAAATCAATTTCTTATTGTGTTAGACAAAGTCAAGTTAAGGAGTGAAGTCAGGACCCCAATGCAAGATTGCATCAAATTAGAAATGAAAATGCCTACTGGACTTCTCATTGTATAAGTATTTTTTTTTTCAGTCTTTCTCATAAGTGAACTTTTGTAGAGAAACAATCTATTTCTTTTTTTTATATTTGGAATTCTTTTTGTTTCAAGTTTTTATCTAAGTTCTACTTAGTTAACATGTAGTGTAATGTTAGTTTCAGGAGTAGAATTTAGTGTTTCATCACTTACATATAACACCCAGTGCTCTAATTGTTCTAATAATGATAACAATCAATAACTTGTACATTAACAAGTGCCCTCCTTAATACCCAGGATTTTCATCTTTATTAGAATACTTAAAACTATTCAGTATGTATTTAATCATTTTCCCTGTGTTAATCCCTGGCCATTTCTCCCAAGTATTTGTGCTTGCTTTCATTCTCAGGAGAAACCCAGAGATTTAAAAGCTGTGGGTTTTGTCAGTGTGAATTTTTATGTACATCTTGGCTTCACATAGCTAAGAAAGTAGGTTTCACATCATTACATCTCACAAGAACTTACCAGCCCCCAAATTCTCTCCTCAAAGGTCAGGTGATGATGTTCCCCAGTATCACTCCAAGGCCCATTAGTTGAATAGTTCATGTCAGTCATGCACAGCTGTATTATCTTAGAGACGATTGCCTGGGAATTCCAGAAGTCTAGCATATCACACATAAATAAGGTAGGATTAAGAGTCCAGACACTCTTGAGGCACCTGGGTGGCTCAGTCGGTTAGGCGTCCGACTTCTGCTCAGGTCAAGATCTTTCAGTTGGTGAGTTCGAGTCCCGCATCAGGCTCTGTGCTGACAGCTCAGAGCCTGGAGCCTGCCTCAGATTCTTTGTGTCCCTCTCTCTCTCTCTGCCCCTCCCCCACTCACACTCTGTGTCTCTCTCTCCCTCTCAAAAATAAGTAAACATTAAATTTTTTTTTTAAAAAAGAGTCCAGACACTCGAATATTAAATTAGGAAGCTTCTCTAAAGCTTATTTTCTCACCTATAAAATGAACCCCCATTTTATAACAATAAAATAATACAGCTGCCTTAGTCATTTGGGATGCTTTAACAAAAATACCATAGACTGAGTGGCTTACACAACAAATATTTGTTTCTCACAGTTCTGAAGGTTAGGAAGTCCAATATCATGAGGCCAACATACACTGTGTCTGGTGAGGGCACTCTTCATGGTTTATAGATGACCATCTTCTCACTGTGTCTTCACATGGTGAAAGGATGAAAGAACTCTCTGTGGTCTCTTTTGTAGGGACAATAATCCCATTCATCAGAGCTCTACCCTCATGACCTAATCACCTCCCCAAATCCCCACCTTCTGATACAATCACAATGGGTATTAGGTTCTCAGCATGAATTTTGCAGGGACATAAATATTCAGCCCATAATACTTTATAAAATTTTGAGATTTTGACAATGCCTTATACAGACCAGGTGTTAAACATATGTTGAATGACTGATTCAGATAAGATATTACTATCTAAAACATTTTTCACTCAACTTGAGCCATGGTAAGCAGTCAAAACATGGTAGAAGGAGTAATAGTAATAATAGTAATGTCAGTACTTAATGATAGTTGTACTGTACTATTAATGTTAATATTGATTTATTTAACATTGGACTGCTTGATCACTTTTTCAAGCTGAGAGTAACAAAAATTATGTTCCCATCAGGTTTCTACACTATAGATATGATGTATGCTTTTCCTGTTTAGCTCTTCACCCATCCTTGACTGTACATAGATTTATCAAAACAAATTTTATAATGAATTCTTCTTCTAGTTCCCCCTTCTCTCCAAGCCTACCCTAAAATCCTAACATCCTGTGTTAAGAATAAGAATGTTATTGAATAGGTAATTACTTCAAGATAGAACTTGAGTAATATCAAGATATGACCTAAACACCTATCTCAACAAGGAGACAGGATAACATTTACAAATTAATTTCCCATGGGATCAGATGAACTTGGGTTTGAATTGTGACTCCATTCTGCATTAAGTTATCAGAAAATTAATTATTTAATCTTTATGAATTCCAACTTCCTCTCTTTTGAAATGGTGATAAAAACGGTTTATTGTGAAGATTAAATGAAATAAAATATAAATTAATGATTAAAATAAATTAATAACAGTGATATGATGGTAATGTTTAACAAATGTCCTTCTAGAAACAAAGAACATGATTTGTAGCATTTGCCAATTTCTATGGTGTAAATACTCCCACCAGGGCTGGTGTCATTACCAATAAAATGTGACTAAACAAAAAGATGTGCCCCATGAGCTCTCATTATAAGTTGGTTCCAGTACACCATGGGTTCATAAACATATGTCAAATAATTGCAAACAATTTTTTTCTAATGTTTATCTTTGAGAGAGAGAGAAGAAGGGAGGGGAGGGGCAGAGAGAGGTGGGAGGACAAAGAATCCAAAGCAGGGTCTGCACCGACAGCAGATAGCCCCATGTGGGTCTCAAATTCATGCACCATGAGACCATGACCTGAACTGAAGCCGGATGCTCAACCAACTGGATCACCAGTTGCCCTGCAAACAATTTCTACTTCTCTTTGGCAATATAGACCCAGTTATTAAGTCACAATGAAATGGGGTAAAATCCTTATAACTGAGCCTAATATTTTATAACTCTACAGTTTTATGAGACTAGTCCATAGCGAATTGAAAATTGTAAATGGATCTGTCTTCCAGGATACCCTACCATCATATTCTAAGCCACTGAAAACTAATTATGGACAGCTCTCCTGTTACCTATATTAACTGTAAATTGATTTAGTGTTACTAAACTTACAAATGTCCAGAGATTTTAGATAGTTTTGAAAACCCAAAATGGGATCTAATAAATAATTCTGCATCCAAATAAAAAAAATAATGAAAATTTTAATTTATCCTATCTGAATAGCCATGTGGAATATTATAAATTGGAAACGGTTCACATTTTAGAGCAATATCTATTCCAACATGTTTTGTTTTGTTTTTTTAACTGAACATCTAACAAAAGGCTTTCTTGCTAACATATCATTGTATCACTAAAAATATTACTTATTATTTAGAGAAAATCTTGATAGCATCCTAAATTATGCAAAAAAGTAGAATGTTTCAATTTCTTCAGTGCAGATATTTTATCAAATTTTAATATAGGGTAACCCAAATAGTTGGTATTGCTCATTGTATTCATAAGTATCTATTCTAACACAAGACCTTTAGAATACAATTTCTGATTTTTTTCTTTTTTAATAAAAATTCTAATATGATTTCTAGTATATAGTACCAGAAAGGAATAGGAAGAGCTAATAATAAATAACACCAAAAAGACATAGACTTTAGAAATAATCATATTGAGCTTTTCATAAAAGGCCAAATGTAATCAAATAATCAGAGTGTAGAATTCTTGCCACAGACAAAAATCAAGCCAGAAAAGACAGTAAGACAGACATTTTCCAGACAGCAGATGGTGAGTGCATGCATTCTAGAGTACTTGTGCAATGACTAAATTCACTCAGAAAAATTAGTTTCCATCTCTAGGAACTACTTAGGCTTACGTGAGGAAGATGTAGGGTGGCTAAAACTATGATTTTAGTGTAGAAAACTTAAAGCAGCATTGATCAATCTAGTGTGTAGAGTGTGATCTGGAAATACAATGCTAGGAATCAATCATGATGTAAAGTAATATTGATATCTGATAAGACCTCTGTACCCGTATCAGAAGGAAACACAGCAATCAGGAGCTTTAACAATAGGTAGAATATAGAATTCTCAAAAAAAAGAAAAACATCCAAAACTATCAAGTGTGCTGTGTGCTGTTGGAATTGATTACAAACTTTTTAAAAAAAAATTTTTTTTTAAGATTATTGCCTACAGAAGTCAGTGTGTGTCCCAGAGGAATGACTCTTTCTTGAAACTTCAACGTTTATTTATTTTTTGGGGGGACAGAGAGAGACAGAGCATGAACGGGGGAGGGGCAGAGAGAGAGGGAGACACAGAATCGGAAACAGGTTCCAGGCTCTGAGCCATCAGCCCAGAGCCTGACGCGGGGCTCGAACACACAGACCGCGAGATCGTGACCTGGCTGAAGTCGGACGCTTAACCGACTGCGCCACCCAGGCGCCCCTAAAATTTTTTAAACAATGGATTATTTTGTCTATAGATTAAAGGGCCTATTCTAACTTCTTTGACTACTTTTTAATAATTATGGATTTCCAAAATGGAATATGAAGAAAAATGAAAGCAGAGTTTTTTTGTTTTTGTTTTTGTTTTTTTTTTTTGAAAGCAGTTTTTAGAAGGAAAATTACTTTGAATAATTCTGAAACCTCCAACTTCCTCTAGCACCTTCCATATTAAAGACAAAAAATGTACAAAAATTTTGTTTGCGTTGATTTCCACTTTCATTTTTAGGTCTTTAACTGAAATCATGAGAATACCTTTTATAAAAAGTTTTTAATGTTACTAACATTAATTTTAATATTTTAGTTTAATGAAATATTTCAGAAGTTTCAGTAAACTGCTTCTTTACTTTGATTAATATATTAATTTCCAGTAGATTCTATAGGAAAAACTTTTACTGACTATTCTTTTAACTAAGACATGAAAAACCAGACAACTATATAAAATTTACTTTTTAATAAAAATGGCTTCTATTAACAATAGCAAGAAAAATATAAATATGAAGTATATCTAATAAAACATGTGTAATAACTTAATGAAAAAATTACGAAAGTTTACTGAAAGATATTAAAGAAGTTTTTTTTATTTCTTTAATGTTTATTTATTTTTGAGAAAAAGACACACAGAATGTGAGCAGGGGAGGGGCAGAGAGAGAGGGAGACACAGAATCCTAAGCAGGCTCCAGGCTCTGAGCTGTCAGCACAGAGCCCAATTCAGGGCTTGAACCCAGGAATTATGAGATCATGACCTTAGCCAAAGTTGGACACTTAACTGAATGAGCCACCCAGGCACCCCAAAGGAGTCTTAAATAAGTAGAGATGCAATAAATTCATTATTAGAGGATAAAAAACTGGGAAAATGTTAATTTTATCAAAAATGATTAATAGAATCAATATATCTCCAATAAAAACATGCATTTTGTAGATATGGACAAACAGATTCCAAAATTTGTATGGAAGAGCACAAGGTAAAATATATACCAGATTTCCCTCCTAGATATCAAGACTTGCAATAAAGCTATGGGAATTAAGACAACCTTGTATTGGCACAGGAAAAGACAACAGAGGATTTAGAGACCTACTCAAACCTTTGTGTAAACCCAGTGTTCTGCAGACTTAGTACTGGAAATCTGGAGATAAGGTACAGCCCATTAAATACCTGATGCTGGAACAACTGGTACTCTAATGGGAAAATATATGTGTACCTGGACTCTACCTCTAACTATATATAGAAATCAATTCCAGGTCAATTAAAGACTTAAATATGAAAGCCAAACTTTTAAAGTTTAAAAGAAAATGGAAGACTATTCATTTTGAGGGTAATCAAGAAATATTTCCTACATAAGACACAAGAACAGATGGATTGAGGGGTGCCTAGTGGCTTAGTTGATTAAGCATCTGACTCTTGATTTTGGCTCAGGTCATGATCTCATGGTCATTAGATTGAGCCCCAGATAGGGCTCTGCACTGACCATAGAGCCTGCTTAAGATTCTCTCTCTCTCTCTCTCTCTCTCTCTCTCCCTTGGCCCCTCCCCTGCTCACATGCATGCTCTATTTCTGTCTGTCAAAAAAACAAAAACAAAAAAACAAAAAAAAAGCAAAGAAACAAAAACAGATTGATATAACTTCACTAAACTTAAAACTTCTATAGTTCCAAAGGATACAGTGAAAGTGGGGGGAAAAAAAGAAGCCACAAAATGGAAGGAGACTGTACAAAATAAACAAAATAATAGTTTTTAAAATATATAAACAATTGTTTCACATTAGTAATAATAAAAATACAAAGAATGCAATAAAAAATGATTAGGGCAACAACTCTATTAAAATAGAAACAGACTGGAACAGATATTTTAAAATAAGGATATGTACATGGGTATGCATATGAAATGATCCTCAACAGTTTTAGTCATCAGGACAACGCTTATCAAAATTACAATGATATGTTACTACATACCCACCAGAATGTCTAAAATTAAGATCACTAAAATATTTGTTGTTGTGTAGAGGCAACAGAAACCCATATGCAATGGTGAGAGTGTAAGTGACTTTGAAACCATTTTGGCAGGATTTTTTTTATTATTATTTTAGTAAGAATGCTTAACATGAGATCTACTCTTCTAACAAATTATTTGAATTTAAATCTAAGTTAGTTAACATATAATATTGTTAAAATGTCCATACTACACAAAGTGATCTACAGATTCAGTGCCTCCCCTATCAAAATCCCAATGGCTCTTGTTTTTTTACAGAAATAGAAAAAAATTCTTAAAAATTTTTAGGAACCATATGGGAACCCAAAAAGTGAAATCGATCTTGAGCCAGAAGAACAAAACTGGAAGAAGCATCACACTTTCTTATTTCAAATATATTACAAACCTATAGTAATTAAAACAATATGGGACAGGCATAAAAACAGATATATAGACCAATGGAACTAAATCAATTCATCCCAGGAATCAATCCATGCACATTCAGTCAACTGATCTTCAACAAGAGTGCCAAGCATCCCCAATGAAGACAGTCTTTTTAACAAATGGTATAGGGAAAATTGAAAATCCATATACAAAAGAATGAAATGGGCCCCTCAACTTATACCATACACAAAAAGCACTTCAAAATGGATTAAAGACTTAAATGGAAACCCTAAAACTAAAAAATTTTAGAGGGTAACATAGAAGAAAAGCTTTATGATATTAATCTTGGCAAATACATTCTGGTTATGACACCAAAATTTTTAGAGGGTAACATGGAAGAAAAGCTTTATGATATTAATCTTGGCAAAGACATTCTGGTTATGACACCAAAAGCTCAGGAAATAAAGGCAAAAATAGACAACATTCTCTACTACAGCTAAATAATTTAAAATACTGAAAATAGCACTAAATATATGCCAATACTTCCATAAGTAAACATGCTATAAGTATTTTTGTGCAAGACTTTTGGTGGACATGGACCCTAATTAGTCTTGGGTATATACTTGTATATACCTGTGAATATACCTTGTGTATATGTGTGTATATTCCAGACTAATGAAAATATATACTCACCAAAAGACCTGTACAAGAATGCTTATCGTAGCTTTATTCACAATAACACATATCTGGAAACAATACCAATGCCTGATAATAGTAGAATGACTTAGTAAGTTATGGTATATTCATACATACACAGCAATAAAAATTTTGAATATACTACATGCAATAACATAAATCAATCTCATACACGTTTACTGAAAGAAGTCAGACATAAAAGAATTCGTATGATATATTTATATTTATTTGAAGTCCAAGTATTGTCAAAATTTATCTACGTTTTTAAAAGTCAGAAAAGTAGTTTCCTTGTGACAGTAGTCTTATTGATTTGACGATGGCAAGAGGAAGTCTCTGAGGGGCCAGAGTCTTTCATATCTTGATCTAGTTAGTGATCACATAATTCAAACATTTTTAAAATACATTTAACTGTATGCTTAGGATATATGCACTTTATATCTTTTTAAAAATCCACTGAACTGTACACTAAGAAATGTACATTTGGGGCGCCTGGGTGGCTCAGTAGGTTGAGCGTCCGACTTCAGCTCAGGCCATGATCTCACGGTGGGTGAGTTCAAGCCCCGCGCTGGGCTCTGGACTGACAGCTCAGAGCCTGGAGCCTGTTTTGGATTCTGGGCCTGCCTTGCTCTCTGCCCCTCCCCGACTTGCGCTCTGACTCTCTGCCTCTCAAAAATAAAATAAATGTAAAAAAATTTTTTTAAAAATAAATGTACATTTTACTTTACATATCTACATCTCAATTTAAAAAAATTAAATCCTCTAAATTAACTCATTACTAGTCCAGTACTGACTCTGCGTAATTTTTCAACCACTATTGACAACTTTGCACTGATTGGACCTTTTGTTAAAAAATAAAATAAAATAAATTTAGAAAATAGGGCCGGAACAGATAAAAAGTAAAAATTACTCATGTCTAATTACCAGATTTAATTAACAACTAATATTTATGCTTGGCTCATAAGACCATTAATTTGGATGCACTTTCAGGGAGATGTGGCAACTTTCCCAACCTATCATATCTTCTAATAGAAGCCTCAGGCTCTCTGGCATTCTTTCTAAGTAATTAGAATGGAAGATAAGGGTTTTTTTGTAAGTAATCAGTGCATTGTCTTGAAAACCAATTCAGGAAATGAATTTTTGCTCTAAGCAAATACTGCTTTAAATATCACATTAGAAGGCCTTTTCTTGGGGTTCATTTCCCTTTTTTTTTTAATGTTTATTTATTTTTGAGACAGAGAGAGACAGAGCATGAACGGGGGAGGGTCAAAGAGAAAGAGACACAGAATCTGAAACAGGCTCCAGGCTCTGAGCCATCAGCACAGAGCCTGATGCGGGGCTTGAACTCACGAACTGCAAGATCATGACCTGAGCCAAAGTCGGCCGCTTAACTGACTGAGCCACCCAGGCCCTCCTCTTGGGGTTCATTTTCTATCTTGTCATTCCAGATAGTGGCTAAAAATGGGAATGACTGAAATGTATAATTTTTTAATAGAGATGCTGTGTGTTTGGTTAAATGGCTATTTAGAGTGAAAATCTGCCAATGGCAGTTTACAGGTGCACCTACAATCTTCTCACCAGCTGTGTGCACAAGTGTGTGTGTGCACATAACATAAAAGCGAGTCTCAGTGTATTCCACCACCAAGATTAGAAGGAGAAAAACATCTGTAGTGTTCATGAACAAAGAGAGCTGGGATTCCATCTAGGAGTTAAACGTGAATGTTCAAGAAGGTCCTAATGAGAAACAGAACCATTTTGAACCAAGTGAAAAACTATCTTCCATCCTACGTGTTTTAGGAGCCTCCTGGGGTAACAGTAATTGACCGTCCTGAAACACGCACAGCCCACACAGATGAAGAAGTTCCCAAAGCACCGAGCAAGCACAGAGCAAGTCATCTGTGCCCTATCAGCAAATCCAAGAGAAGTGAAATACTGAAGTAGGAAATAGACCAGTTTGTTGGGGAAAGCTTGTATCTTTTAGGGGGAAAAAAATGTTTGAAATGACAGTCATAAAATTCTTAGAAATGTTATCAGGGAGTGATTCCGTATCATGCTTGCCTAAATAAAATTTTATTGTCAAATTCCATGGAAGTACAATCCTTAAGAATTTCTTTTTCTGAGAACAATACCTCCTAAAAACAAAAAAACATATAGTGGTGTCTTTGTCAGAATCAAACTTAAAGAATTGACTGAAAATTCTACTGACAAAAATAGCTAAAAGACAGAAAACACATTTTATCAGAAAAAAAATGGGGACAACATGACAGATCATTTTAAAAGGGGGAAGATAACGGGGCACCTCGGTGGCTCAGTTGTTTAAGTGTCCAACTTCAGCTCAAGTCATGATCTTGCAGTTAATTCGTGGGTTTGAGCCCCATGTCTAGTTCTGTCTGACAGCTCAGAGCCTACAGCTTGCTTCAGATTCTGTGTCTCCTTCTCTTTCTGCCCCTCTCCGGCTTGCATTCTCTCTCTCTCTCTCTCTCTCTCTCTCTCTCTCTCTCTCTCAAAAGTAAATAAACATTAAAAAAAATTTTAATGGGAGATAAGAGTTGTCTATTTTCCTTTAGAAGGAATTCACATAGTTCTTCTAAAGACTTTTAGGGGTAAAATGTAATGCCATTACCTACAGCTTAATCCTATCTGTGAGCTTTTCAACTTGCTATTTTATCCCAAGAAAGTCTATTTTGGGAGCCTTTTTCAATATGCTTTCCTTTCTTTGTTGGCAAGTCATCTTGCCTCACAACAGGCGCAGTGGACCAAGGACAGGAGCAGAGCTAGAGTAAAACAAGTCTGGTGAAGACATTATCAGAAAGCATGAAAAGTCATGGTTTCAGCAAGAAACAGACACAGCCGGGTCATAAAGGAGTATCTGCAAAAGTTTGTGGAGGGTGTAAGTGGAATCAGAAGAGAGGGTGCCGTACCTCCAGGGATGGTAACATAGGGAACTACGACCACCCTCATTCCTTTTTTTTTTTTTTAATTTTTTTTTTCAACGTTTATTTATTTCTGGGACAGAGAGAGACAGAGCATGAACGGGGGAGGGGCAGAGAGAGAGGGAGACACAGAATCGGAAACAGGCTCCAGGCTCTGAGCCATCAGCCCAGAGCCTGACGCGGGGCTCGAACTCACGGACCGCGAGATCGTGACCTGGCTGAAGTCGGACGCTCAACCGACTGCGCCACCCAGGCGCCCCGACCACCCTCATTCCTAAGAGGCAAGGAGAGACAGCAAAAAGGACAACACAGGGTGTCCACACCGCTGGAGTTCCAGCAGTGTGCTTCATTTTACTAGACTCTCACATACTGTCACACCGTCGTGTTATTTGGATATACCTTGTTCTGGTTTTCATCTGTTTTGTGCATCAGATCTGCTCTCTTTTCTGTGCCCTCTTCCATGCCCCAGGCAGCTAACTTGCAAGGACTGCTTCTGTAGGCTCCTTTGCTCTTTGGCCTCCAGTGGAGGCTTGAGTAAGGGGTTAGAAGGAGAAAGGAGAGTGAGTGAGGTATCAGCTTAGGACACCCTGTGCTTTCCACCCCGGGCTCCTATCAGACAGCCTGCTGCATGTGCTGTCCTCCTTGCTTTCTCTCCTTTTGCAGTTGTGCAACTCTTTTGAAAAGAGTTCTGGAGATGGGTTGCACAACAATTCAAGTAGTTAACACTAAGAACTGTATACTTAAAAAATGGCTAAGACAGTAAATTTTATGTTGTGCATACTTTATCACAATTTAAAAAAAAATTTTTAAAGGAGGCTGCACATGTTATGTGGATTTCATTAATATGACAAAAGCTTTGCTCATTAGAAATAAGGGGAAAATGGAATAAACAGTAATCCAAATGTGAGACTTCCTGTTCAGAGCTGAAGGAAAAAATACAGGAATTCAGCAAACTATCTACGAAACTTCAAAGGAATTGAGAAGAAAGTAAAAAACACTTCCTCAAAAAATCAACCAACCAGAAAAACAAACAAAAAAAAAGTAATAAGGCAGAAGGTAGGAGTTTTCCATTAGTGCAAAAAGCAGAAATACTGGGCCTATAGACTGGACTCTGAATTTGTATCTGAATTTCAGGTATAAATAATTTATGTTATTTAGTCAAGAATTAAAATCTCTTAGGCAAGTATATTAGCTTCCTATTGCTCTTGTGATAAATTACCACAAATGTAGTGGCTTAAAACAACACACATTTATTATTTTATAGTTTTAAAAGTCAGAAATCAAAAATGGGCCTCAACTGGGCCCAAATCAAGATATTCCTTCTGGATGCTTTAGGGGAGAATCCATTTCCTTGTCCAGTGTCTAGGGATCACCTGCATTTCTCATTTCATAACCCCCTTCCTTCTTCAAAGACAGAAACGGCTGGTTGAGTCATTCTTACATCACCTCACTGTGACACAGAGTCTTCTGTCTCCCTCTTCCACATTTTAAGGACCCTTGAGATTAGTTTGGACCTATCCAGATATCTAAAATAATGTCTTTATTTCAAGGTAAGCTAATTAGCAACCCAAGTGTAATTCTACCTGCAACCTTAATTCTCCTTTGCCCTGAAACATAACACACTCAGATTCTAGGGATTTTGATGTGAATATCTTTGGGGGGCCATCATCCTACCTACCACAACAAAATTGTACAAGAAAGCGGTAAATGTTTTGTTAGTGAGGTGTTTGTGTAAACACAGCTACATTTTCAGTGTTTACTTGAATTGTTCTGCAGTCACTAAATAAATCAGAGAGGATTGAGAAGAATAAAAAACAGAATTTATCACTCAAAGCTGACTAGCTGAAATTTAATCAGAAATTAAGCTCCCTCAGTTTTCAGCTTTAAGAGAATTCTTAAACCTGCTCTGCGTGTATCCTTTATATCAACAAGTACAAAAAGAAAAGAGCATGCCTTAGTAGGGTTATTAGACAGATGAGTTTCTAATAGTTAGAAAAATGTGTGATTGTATCTGCCAACCATATGGGTCCTTGTGCCATTACACTGCTGTCTTACAACTGGATAGAGCTTCCAGACTACAACAGTTTGCATGCATTTGTTCACTTGATTCTTTCTACAAATCAGGAGATTTGTAAACACTAAGATGACTTTCTGGGTGGGGAGAGATGGGGGGGGCAGGAAAGGCTTGATTCCCAATAGAGTATCTCCTGTAAAATTTTTGCTTTATTACTAAAATAAGGCTTTCAGATTCAATCATTTTGAAACAAACTAGGCAAATGTGTATTCATAAGAATTCTCAGAAAGTCTGTTTGTGGCTGGAAGGAGTGCTTTAATAAGTCCACTGGGGGTGGGCAAGTGAGACCCCCAGGCTTCACGACTGAGTGACAATAGAGGGTATAACATGAATGGTGGGTAATTTCTAACCTCTATCAATTCTATAGAGTTCACTAATCCTTTTTTGAAAATGTGCCTTATTTGATGGAAACCAAAACAGGTGTACATGCTTTGGTTAAAGTTTTCTTGAGAATAAAAGAACAGATAATAAACTTGGAGACAAAAAAGAAGAGACTATTCTTTAGTAGTTCAGTCATCAAAGGATATATGACTGTCAGATTACAGTTCAGAAAACAAAACCAATGAATCCGGCTCCTGCTTAGAAAAGAAATTGGAAATAGTATCCCAATATATGGATAATTTAAGGCAGGATATGATTGAGTCATTTAAGGATTGGCAGGTATTTCAGGAATTTGTATCCAACAATCTTTTGTCACTGTCCTATGTCTTCTTTCCCAATTCACATCTCTTTAGCTATACCAAAGCCTTTCCATAGCCTGACTTTGGGTGGAATCACCTCGTTGGTAAAAAATCAGTGTGGAAAAAAAATCATGAAAAGCAGTAAGTTAGTCCTCAAATACATATTCATTCAATAATTTAATAAGGATATATTAATGATCTAATGTGTTCAAAACAACACACTAGATACTTTGGGTAAAAAATAAATTAGTAATAAAGGCACTTTCCCTAAAAGAACTTGTGATCTTGAATTATTCAGAAAATATAAAAATTATTTTTTTTTACTTTATTTATTTTGAGATAGAGAGGGAGGGAGAGAGTGTGTGAGTAGGGGAGGGGCAAAGAGAGAGAGGCAGAGAGAAAGAGAATTCCAAGCATGCTCCCATGCTGTCAGTATACAGCCCAATATGGGGCTGGATCTCAAACCTGAGCTGAAACGAAGAGTTGGGCGCTTAACTGATTGAGCCACCCAGGTTCCCCAGAAAATATAAAAATTCCTAAAGAAAGACCAAATTGATCATTCAGGTTAAGTGACTGATGAGACACCTACTATGAGCTCAGTGCTTTGTTTTGTGCTGCATTGGATGGTTACCAGGCCAACAAATTAAATAACTCTGAAGCTATCTTTCCCATTTACAGCAAATGTAATTGATGCATCTAGCTTCCCTTCAGCCAAAGAGAAGATTATATCAAATTCCATCCTAAATTTCCCATAATGATATTGTGTCAGATTATCTAAACAGAGTCTGAGAAAAAATGTTCTGCCTGTCCTCACAGGTCAAAACTAGGGATCTAGGGGCCAACATATCAAGGAGCATTTAGTTATGTGGACAATTGCTTTCCCATAAATTACAGTGTACAAATTGTCCTATGACATATACATGGTCTATCATAGGCTGGATTTCTACTTTAAACCTGGAAAGAAGTTAGGGAAAATTGTATTACTTTGCCTCTATTTACAGACAAAGACCTGGACCTGAATAATTTAGGGACATTTCCAACATCAATCAGCTAGTTAGAGACAAATAATGATCTTTTTTTTTTTTTGGAGTGCTTATTAAATGCTGAACAATGTGGTATTTTGTTTGCATTAGGCATTTAATTCTCACAAAAAACTAAGTGATGCATAGTATTTTTACTCCCATTTTACAGATGAGAAAACTGATGCCCAGAAAAGCCATAGAAAGTACCCAAAGTCAGATCAATCAAGGTATTTAGAGCTGTGAATTAAACATGGATTTGCCTGATAACAGTGCCCATTCCCCTAAATACTCCTATATTGTTTACTTCCTGATACTCAATTTCATACTTTACCAGTTAAACTAAAAAAACTCACCCAATGCTATTAAACATCAAGAAATAATTAAAGTCTGAATACCTACCTGGGCAAGGACCTAAGACAAGGACCTAATCTCAGCATTTCACAACAATTTGATGCTATAGGCTCTATTTCTAAATCCATTTTATAGTCGAAGAATATGAGGCATGTAGAAGCTGAGTAATTTGCTCCAGGTCACAAAACTACTAAAAGTCAGAGCTGAGATTTGCACCCAAAAAGACTATTTCCAGAGCCTTGCTCTCTACCTTTCCTCAGTACTATACAAGTCAGAGGTGTATGACTTGAAAAGGAAAAAAAAAATATTACCATCAGTTGATAGAAATTTCTAACTACAAAATCCAAAAAGAACCAACTAAAACATTATTCGAACTACTAAGAGAATTCATATAAAAGATAAACATTGAGGGGTGCCTGGGTGGCTCTGGCGGTTGAACATTTGACTCTTGATTTCGGCTCAGGTCATGATCTCACAGTTCATGGGTTTGAGCCCCATGTGGATCTCTGTGCTGAAAGCAAGGAGTCTGCTTGGGGTTCTCTCTCTCCCTCTCTCTCTGTCCCTCCCCTACTCACATTCTCTCTCTCTCAAAAATAAATAAATAAACATTAAACATTTTTTAAAAGATAAACATTAATAAGTCAGCAGCTATCACATTCACTAACATTTAAAAATTTAAAAATTTAAGAAAAATAAAAGAACAGTAATTAAATATTTTTCATTTTTTAAATTTATATCCAAGTTAGTTAGCATATAGCACAACAATGATTTCAGGAGTAGATTCCTTAGTGCCCCTTACCCATTTAGCCCAACCCCCCTCCCACAACCCCTCCCATAACCCTCAGTTTATTCTCCATATTTATGAGTCTCTTCTGTTTTGTCCCCCTCCCTGTTTTTATATTATTTTTGTTTCCCTTACCTTATGTACGTATGTTTTGTAATTAAGTGTAATATACATGTAATGGAATAATATTCAGACATACTAAACAACGAAGTAGATTTCAGATGTATTTATCTCAAAAGATTTATTAATTTTAAGGTCATATAACAATATGGAGTGAAGAAATAGGAAACATTTTAGCTTATATACTCTTTATATGTAAGTTACTGGCACTTTTAAAACAAGCACTCTTTCACATATTATCTTTTATGTTTAATTTTATGAATATGAATTGATATATCACATATATGTAATAATTCATTATTTCTCTGAGAATGAAACTTTCTCTTCAAAAGGATTCAAGTTTAGGAAAATGTGGGTCTGGGCCATTAACTGGGTCTCACACAAGAAAGTTCATTGTGCCCTTTTCTTGGAACACCCTAGAATAAGCCAACTTGCAGAAAAATCCAGAAACAGATGTACTCCTCAAGATCAGAACAAGATACACCATTGTCAACAGAATGTGACAATCCCAGGTTCAAAAAATCCCAATTCCCTAATTTATTATGTGACTTTGGATTTAACCCCTCCATCTCTTGGTCTCTTCAAATGTAAAAAAGAATAAAGGACACAAGTAAGTAGGTAAGAATAAAACACTGAGTGGTTAGTTGCCATAGAGAAGTAGGTCAGCAAAAATGGTTAGGGGCCATCTCTGGTGTCAGTCTTCCTAAGTTAAAGTCATGGCTCCATCACTCACTAGCTGAGTGACCTTGGCTTAATTCAGCCAACCTCTCTGTATTCCAGTTCTCCATTTGGAAATTGGGGATAGGAATGGAACAAGGTTGTAGCATCATTAAGCAAATCAGCCTATACAAAGCACACCAAACAGTGCCAGGCACATAGTAAGTGCTATGTATTTGCCTTCTAGAACTGTGACTCCTAAACCCAAAATTCTTCCCATTTCTTTAAGTTCCCTTGTAAAACCATCTTCCACTAAGGCATTCTGATAAGAGATTTTTTCACTGGTGTCCCAGGTACTTATGGAGAATGGATCTGAGACTGCAGCATGGAGAGCAGAAATGTACTTGGAACCAGGATTCACAAGCACTGAATGTTTATCATCGATGAGGATATTCTTGATTCCTGAATATATTCTACCTTGTAATTATACTATGTGGTGTACACTCTGAGATCATTAAGCTGCAACATGAGGTGGTATCTGGAAAGTATCAGACTAGGTTACATGCAGGACTGCTCTATCATGTAGACTTAGACAATTATGCTTCCAGACAAGATTCCCATCAGACCTTACCATGTACAATGCATCTGTTGGCAAGATTTGGGACCAGGGATCCTGTACCTCCCTGTGCCCAGGACAATGTTGATGATCCATCCCTCTGCCACATGTTTTGGCTAAGCTTTCTCTAAATTATTTATATAAGTAGACCTTGGTTTTTCTATTAAGTGATGTATGCACCTGGTTTTTACCTTTTACTGACATTCATCAATAAAGTGGAAATCCAAGCTTTCAATGTGTCACATTTTTGAATGTCCTCTTCTTCTGTATGAAAATATTGGTGTGTCATTGCAACTCCATAACCGGTCATAACCAGTAGTGTATCTTCCTCCATTTTGTCCCACCTTCATCCTTTTTAAATTCCTTTCATAAAATTTGTTACTTTTCTTTTGTTTTATTTTTTAAAGTTTATTTACTTATTTTGAGAGAGAGACAGAGATAATGTGCTCACAACAGGAGAAGGACAGAGAGAGAGAGAGAGAGAGAGAGAGAGAGAGAGAGAGAGAGCCAAGCAGGTTCCACAATGTCAGCGCAGAACCCTTATGAGGGGTCAAATTCACAAACCATGAGATGATGACCTAAGCCAAAACCAAGAGTCAGATGTTTAACCAACTGAGCCACCCAGGCACCCCTCTTTTTTCATTTTTATTGCTCCTTCCTACGTGAGATTTGTTTTTGCTTATTGGTTTGGGATTTTGTTTTTTATTTTTTTATTTTCTTAATTTAATTTTTTTTTTACTATAGACATATGGGTGTATTCTGTCTTATTTTCTCTTCCGCCAATTATAACTTATTGTGTGGTCTTGTCTTTTGCTGACTAAGAAGAAAACTAAAATTTCACAAAATATCTTCCAAGAGAAACTCATCCATTAAACATAAAAATATTATTCCAAAATACCCATTGTAATCATTACAGTACCCTGTCCCCTTATCCACAGGATGTGTTTCAAGACCCCCAGTAGATGCCTGAAAGAAATCATGGAGAATACCAAATCTTGAATATACTATGTTTTCCTATATGTAAATACTTATAATAAAACTTAATTTATAAATTAGGCACAGTAAGAAAGTAACAATAACAATACAGTGGAACAATTATAATAATATATTGTAATAAATATTCTGTAACAGAGGTTACGTGAATGTGGTTTCCCTCCTTCAATATATCTTATTGTACTAGACTCACCCTTCTTGTGATGATGTGAGATAACACACTGAAGTGATGAGATGAAGTGAGGTGAATGACGTAGGCTTTGTGATGTAGTGTTAGGCTATGACACATCAAGAGATCATCTGCTTCCAGACTGTGGTTGACCACAAGCAGCTGAAGTCATAAAAGCAAGACTGTGGATCAGGGGGGATTACGACATTTTCACCTCTCCTTTGCTTTTATTGCTTTAATTACTTTGACCCTATGACTATATACTATACCTGAAAATAAAACAATGCTCTCAAAATGCCATACACAGAGTTGCCTGCCCTGAGTAGGTATTCTTGTTCCAGATGCTCTTAATCATTCCTTCTTCCCCTTTGCTATTGTATGCCCTTTTCATTTCCACTCTTAAAGATTCCTTCCTACATTTCAGGATCCAGCCATGCTTTCTTTCCCGATATCCTGCTCTCTCCAAGTTCTTATGTGTGATTAGCTCATTCTAGAAGGTAAAAGGGTTATCATCACTCAGTTCTTACAGCTCCTACTGAAAACTCTCTACTCTCTCAAAATTATTCTATAGCCTCCCATTCCACTTCTCCCCCAAAAATTTCTTCAAAAATGTGGGATTTCTCCTGTGAGAGAAATAATTTGATTTCATCATTACAATGCAGTATTATTACATTTACTGAGTTTGCTCTTCCAGAACCATAAAATTAATCAACAACAAGGACAGGATTAAAATAAAGCTCCAGGGATAAACATTCTGATACTTTCTTCAGTGGCTATATGAGTCCCCTGTTTTGTAGTATGTAACTATGCCAACCATCTTCTGCACTTGTTGATGGCCTGAACGCATTCCTATGAGTCTCACAGATAAAATCTATTCCATTTTATTTAAGTCTTTTCTGCAGGCTCAAGGGTAGTTGACACAAGGGAAGGAAAGAGCGTAGCAAGTGCAGAGCAAAGCAAGATTTAAGTGTGGGAATGGGACAAAGGTAGGGAGGTGCAAGAAGCCTGAAATGGGAGGTTCATTGGTTTACTCATCAAAAATGCAGTGAGCATCTTAAGTGCACTGGGCACAGGTCCTGGGGGCACATCAGCAGTGAAAGTTGAGGGCATTAGTAAAGTCTATTACTTTTTAACACAGGGATAGATAATTTAAACTTTTTCTTCTAGGTATTAGTAACCATAAAATGGTTATGATCTCACTTTTTGAAATGACTGGTTGTACTATGGAGCATAAAAGATTGCATGACTAGAAAATAATAGTTATAATTTAAGTAATCAAGGTAAAGGACCAATGAGAAGACCAATCAATGACAGTGACAGTGGGACTGGAATTTGGAAATGTCTAAAAAGTATAATAACTAAATTGCATTACTAAATAATAGAAGTTCAAGAATATTGGCAAACTTTTTCTTAATTCCTAACATGAAACTAATAAAATCACTTCTTAATCCCATTGAATTAAAAATATTTTATTTAAATAAAATTGATAAATAACTAGTAACTATTACAATTTTACAAATATTTTATTTTATCAGTGCAGAGCCCAGTGCGGGGCTGGAACCCACAGACCATGAGATTATGACCTGAGCCAAAAGAGTTGGACACTTAACCGACTGAACCAACCAGGCGCCCCTATAATTTTACAAATATTTTAAACTAAAGCAATATGAAGATTATATTAATGTTCATGGAGTTTTTTTAGTAATACCTACTTTATTTTCACAACTAATAATCTATGACAATACACCATAAATAAAGCCAAGAGTAAAATAAAGGTGCTTTCATATAAGAGAGAGTTATTTTAGGGAGAATTGAAAACATAGTCAGTCATGCTGATATTCTATCTTGTTTTTAATTATTCTATATAATAAAATCTAGCCTCTTTTCCTCCCATTTTTTTTTACAAATAATTCATTAGCAATAAAACCAGTCACTGAGACAAATTATCTGTAAATGTCTTCAATAAACTTAATACTAAATAAATAACTTTGTCCTATATTTCAGGAACACCTGAAATATAATTACCTTATTTTAGTTAATTAAAATTGTGTTTTAAGTTTAAAATTTACATGCTGATCCTTTTAACAAACATATGTGAGTTTTTACTTGTGACTTTTAAACACCAAACAACTCAGGAATAATACATCAGGCAGCTGTAAATATAGATGTTCTAAAGATTTAGGGAATTCTTATATCCAAACATGGCCTTTCCAATTCCACAGAGTTCTGATGCTTTGTGCCAGATCCTTTCACACACGTTGCCTTGTTTAGTCTTCCATCTTGGGAAGGAGAATTTTACAAATGAAGAAACTGAAATTTTCAAAAACAAGCTATTTCCCATGTCACATGATTCATAAATGTTGTGAATAATAATTTCAAATGTGGTGCTGTTCTACATTGCTAAGATGCCATTGCAAATACCATATTGCCAGGCATAGTGATATGGTAACAACAAAAATTAAGAGAAAAAAATGTAATTCCAAATGAAAAATTTAACAAATTATTCAGAAAGCAGAATGGTCTCCCTTTTGTGAGAAATACCTCTTTCCTGCTATCTAACATGCAGTCACCATGAGGGCCTAAACTGGGTCATTTTTATTGCAAGTTTACAATCTAACTTATTACTATGACCCTCCAGAGCCACTTAGAATTGGGGCTTCTAGACGATCTTTCAGCAGATAATAGAAATGTTCTCTGGAAAACATTTCTGTGCTGTAGAGATGTCTCAGAGCATTCATCCAATCTGGCTCAGTTCCAGATTCTGCTTTGCAGTTTAAACCACTCTTTGTGGAATTAATCATCAATATTGTTCAAACTGCAGATGGGGCCCTGTAGGACAGAGAAGGCTGAGTAGAGCAAACAAGTTAATAAGCTAGAAAAATACGGGCCGGTATTGCTGTACTTGAATACTCGCAGATAGGGTTCCTCTGAGTAAAACGATATGGAGAACAACCAGATTACCAAATATTTACTAAGGTTGCATATTTAACAAATAAAATAACACAAAATAAAGGGAAAGGTCTAAATACCTTTTATTTTCATAATAAAAATAAGGTTGGAAAGAAAAAAATTAAAAACAATTTCCTTTTATTGTCTGTATCAAAGTATAATAATTCTTTTTATTCTATTCACAGCAGGTAATTTTTCCCAAATGACTAATATAAAGAAACAAAAAGTATATTATAAGTGCACTGCCATAATAGTAACCTATAGAATATAGGAAAACAATATAATTACTTTTACCAGTATTACATATTGTGATGTTGTCAACCAGCAGTGAGGGGAATCATTATGAAGAGAGTGAAATCAACTATAAGACCTCATGATTAAATATGTAGAGAAATAAACCAAGAATATTTCCCTTTCCCCCTATGCATTCTTCCCCTTCATCATGTGCAATCCCAACTCGATCTGTTGAGCTACTTGTTTCAAAGGATTTGCGCAGTCACCTCCAATCCTCTAGACCAGAAAGAAAACCTTGGACCGAAACCACCAGAAAACATGTAGGAAAAGGCATTTTGGGTATTCCCAATTTATTAAGTTGAGCTATTCATCACAATGATTAAATATGCATTAACTCTAGTGTTCTCAACACATGTTATCTATGTTATTATCAGGGACTTTACAAGGGCAAGACAGTAGAATAAGGAAGTCTCCAAAGAATTTAAAAGCAACCTTACCAGCTATTTTTCCAAAGAAGACATACAGGTTGGCCAACAGACACATAAAAAGATGCTCAATATCATTAATCATCAGGGAAATGCAAATCAAAACCACAATGACATATCATCTGACACCTGTCAGATGGGCAATAACAAAAACACAAGAAATAACAAGTGCTGGAGAGGATGGGAACCCTCATGCACTATTGGTGGCAATGTAAATTGGCACAGCCACTATGGCAAACAGTATGCAAGTTATTCAAAACATTAAAAACAGAACTATCATACAATCCAGCAATTCTACTTCTAGGTATTTATCTGATGAAAACAAAAATACTAACTTGAAAAGACATAGGCACCTCTGTGTTCATCGCAGCATTGTTTGCAATAGCCAAGACATGGAGGCAGCACAAATGTCCGTCAAGAGACGAATTCATAAAGAAGATATGGCATATCTAGAGAAAACAATAGAATATTATTCAGCTGTAAAAAAGAATGAAATCTTGACCTTTGAGACAACATGGATGGAGCTAAAGGGAATTATGTTAAGGGAAATAAGTCAGAGAAAGAAGACAAACACTCTATGACTTCACTTATATATGGAATCTTAAAAACATAACAAATGAACAACAAAAAAATGGAAAGACTCATATATATGGAAAGCAAACTGATGGTTGCCAGAGGGGAGGGGAGGGGAGGGGGATGGGGGTATAGACAAAATAGATGAAAGGAATTAAACAGAACAGTCTTCCAGTTATAAAGTAAATAAGGCATGGGTATATAATGTACAGCATAGGGAATATAGTCAACAATATTGTAACAACTTTGTATGGCAACAAATGGTAACTAGGCTTATGATGGTGACCACTTCATAATGTACATAAATATCAAATCTCCATGTTGTACATCTGAAACAAATAAAATGTGTATGTAAATTATTCAATAAAAAATAAATAAAATTTTAAAATGAAAGGAAAGGAAAAGAGAAAGAATAGGGCATACAAGGGGAGAGCAAATAAAGAGATAATTTATAGTCATGTTAGACAAAAGGATTCATGCTCTCCCTAACAGACATTTTGAGGAGTTCTTTTTTTTTATTTTATTTTTCATGTTTTATTTTACATTTGAGAGAGAGAGAGAGAGAGAGAATGAGCAGGGGAGTGGCAGAGAGAGAGAGGGAGACACAAAATCTGAAGCAGGCTCCAGGCTCTGAGGTGTCAGCACAGAGCCAGATGCAGGGCTCAAACTCATGAGCAGTGAGATCATGCCCTGAGCCAAAGTCGGATGCTTAACCGACTGAGCCACGCAGATGCCCCTGAGGAGTTCTTATTAGATAGTATATTTAGTCAGTGTTCTCTAAAGAAACAGAACCAACAAACAGGATGTAAAATATGTGTGTGTGTGTGTGTGTGTGTGTGTACATATTAATAAATTGGAATTGGTCCATAAGATAATGGAGGCTGAGAAGTCTCATGATTGCAGTCAGCAAGCTGGAAATCCAGGAAAGCCAGTGATATAGTTTCAGTCTGAAAGCCAGAAGGCTGAGACCCAGAAGGAGCCGGTACTTCAGTTCAGTCCAAAAGCAAGAAAAAACTGATGTCTCAGCTGGAAGACAGTCAGGCAGAGGAAAGGCATGAGGAAAGGTCAGCCTTTTGCGCTAAGCATGCCTTCACCTGATAATATGGGGCCCACCCTACATTTGGGAGGGAAATCAGCTTTACTTAGTCCACCATTTCAGTGTTAAACTCATGCAAAATACCTTCACAGAAACACCCAGAGTAATGTTTGACCAAATATCTGGGACCCCATAGCCTAGTCAAGTTGACACTAAAAATTAACCATTATAGAAAGCAGGCAAACTCAGATGGCATACAAAACACAAATATTAAGCAGAAAATAGTAATGCCCAAAACAGAGATTAGGGTAGTGTTAGACCTGCAGTAACTAACTCCCAGGAAGAGTAGATATTCCCCACATCCAGAGGACCTCACGACGTATGGCATGTCTTTACCTCCTTGAGGATGATGGGAACGAGGTAGCAATAGAGATTGTGGTGAATGAGCTTTCTCAGATATGAAGCACCCATCTGAAAATCACTAACTTCGTAAAGAAAAGTCCCACAGTGATAAATATGCTCTACACTTAAAATGTATCATATGTAAAATTAACCATGAAACAAATAACAAAACATTTAGAGTGATTATAATTAATACCTTTATAAGGTAGGAGAAAAATGGCAACAGACATGGAGAATAGAGCAACAAGATGCAAGGTATTTCTAAAATAAATTCTAGGGGCGCCTGGGTGGCGTAGTCGGTTAAGCGTCCGACTTCAGCCAGGTCACGATCTCGCGGTCCGTGAGTTCGAGCCCCGCGTCGGGCTCTGGGCTGATGGCTCAGAGCCTGGAGCCTGTTTCGGATTCTGTGACTCCCTCTCTCTCTGCCCCTCCCCCGTTCATGCTCTGTCTCTCTCTGTCCCAAAAATAAAATAAACGTTGAAAAAAAAAAATTAAAAAAAAAAAAAAGAACATTGTTTTAATGTGCATTCAATACATTTCAGTGAATGAGAAATAAAAATGTTGAGTTTCAGCTGGCATGTTGGAAATTATATACAAGCCTGGGTAAGTTAATGAAAGTTTGAAGCAAATGTAAAGATAATTCATCAGGTAGCGGGGAAAAACAAAAAAAACAAAAAAACAAAAAACCAACTATTGATCACATCTGCTGTACAAAAGCTATTTATTTACATTAAAAATATTCATTCATGGGGCACCTGGGTGGCGCAGTCGGTTGAGCGTCCGACTTCAGCCAGGTCACGATCTCGCGGTCCGTGAGTTCGAGCCCCGGGTCGGGCTCTGGGCTGATGGCCCGGAGCCTGGAGCCTGTTTCCGATTCTGTGTCTCCCTCTCTCTCTGCCCCTCCCCCGTTCATGCTCTGTCTCTCTCTGTCCCAAAAATAAATAAATGTTGAAAAAAAAAAAATTCTAAAAAAAAAAAATAGACATTAAAAAAGATTAATTTAAAGAAATATAATTTCAAAGCTCTTACCATTTACATCACTGTGACTAAAGGAAATCACCTAGCTGTAACGTGTGGATAATGATGATTTCATGCAGAGGAAAAGGACCATCAGCACAAGGAGAATAAAAAGGAAGAACTATCCCAGAGGGTCAAGCTTGAAGGAATGAGTGGTGAATTGTATGGAATGCCACTGCCTGGTAGAGCAAGATGAGTACAGAAGGGCTCACTGGATTTAGCAAAGTGGTTGTTATTGGTGTCCTTGGAAAAACAAATAAAGGAAGAAAGGCAGGAAAAGGAAGGGGGAGACTTCCGTGAAGTGGAGGAGATGGAAGCCAGACCAGAGTGGTTGATGAGTAAATGGTAAGTGAAGAATGGAGAACAGGTTAAGACAACCATTTTTATGAAAAATGTAGTAAAATCTTTAGGGGAATATGAAATCAAGGAACAGATTTTATATATGTATGACAGAAGAGCTTATCAAATACAGGTGAAAATAATCCACCAGAGAGGAAGAAACTTGTGATGTAATTGCCTCAAACAAAAAGGTCTTAAAAACTCAAGAGAAGCTGCGGTCTGAAGCACAGGCAGAAGTATTGGCTATTGATAAGCTTTAAAAGAAGATTAGGAATATGAGACATATTGTCTTATGAAAACAGGATGATGGGATGGCTATAAGAAGGTGAAAGCACTTCTGTGTGATTGTTTCTATTTTCTCTATGAGGTATGAGAAGTTATTCAGCTGAAAGCTGCAGTGGCAGCTAAAAAGAGATGTTACACAGGTTTTAAGGCAGTAAATAGGGTTGGAAACTTGGTAGGGGCCAGAATGCGAATGAAATCATAAAGCAGATGATACAGAATCACAAGATCTATAAAGAGAGGACTGCAATCATTAACTCTATGTTTTAGAAACATAACTGCAGCAATGTGGATGATGGAATTGGGACCAGTTATGACACAAGATTCATGGTTGAAAAGGCCCCAAACTAGGGCACTGGTAGAAAAAACTTCCTTGAGGTGGGGTGAGGGCACTGGGAGGCAAGTTGGAGAGCTAGGAAAAAGAACAGTTAGGAAATGTGTGTGTGTTGGGGGCATGCTTATTTATCTGTCTCCTCCACTGGAATGAAAATTCCATAAGGGCAGGGACTCTTTTGTCCCAGTTCCTAAGATATTCTCAAGAAATATTTGTGGAATGAAGAAGTTGGTAAGTAGTAGGCTTCTGATAAATGTTTGTTTAATTAAATTTCCCAATGCTTGAGATATTTTTTCCATGAATAAAAAATCATATTTTTGTTTTTTGTGGTCCTTTTCAATCTACTGTAATGTTTTCTGATGATTCTACTCATTTTTTAATACTCTTAAAGCTTTAAGTCCAGATCTTTACTCTTACTTCTAAAGAATTATTCATGACAATAATAATCTGAGACCAATCATAGTAACATAAGAAAATGAAACATAGTAACAAAACATAATATTCCACTATATTAAATTATGTATTACTATGTGTGAGCTTGTCTCCTTCCACTAGAAATAAACACTATAAGGACAGATACTCTACATGCTGTTGCTGTTGTTGATTTCTTTTCACTGATGTATCCTCCAGTTCCCAGAATAGTGGCAGGCACATGGTGGATTAAAATAGTGAATTTGCTACAGAAAATGAGAAGAGTAAAGTTAAATAGAATTACAGAGATTTATGGCTTTAAAAGTGAATTGTGATAATATTAATCAAGAATGAAGCAAACAGTTTTGGGGGGGGGGGGAATAATGAGTAGGTGTGGAGATACACATATGAGATAAGTATGTAGCACATCAGGACATGCTTTATAAAATAAAAAGTACCCGTGTAAATTACTTCTAAACTGGGCTATCTAACTCTCCCCAAGCCCACAAGCATGGTGCAACCCAGTTAATACTCTTCAAGCCAGACACATTGGGTATGGTATATTTTTAAAAGAAAAGAGGGGTAAATCACTCTTCTATTCTTCCAGCCCTGATCCCAACATAAGAGATGATCACAACTCTCTATCTGAGCATTCTTCCCTGTGATGGAAATGACTAGACATGTTTATTTACCAATGAGCTCTTTTGGACCCTGAGTGACTTCCTGGTACACCATATTTTTCTCATAGAGGAAATGATCAAGCGCAAACTGGATTTCAAAGCACATTGGTGCTGTGTACTGTGGCCATCCTAGCCCTGACAAAGCTCAGCACTCTCTACTCCTCCACCGCATCCATGACCTGTGTCTTGAACCAGTCAGGCCATTTCCAGAGTAGTCCAATGTCCCTCTGCTGCAGCAGAAGTAGGATCTTAGCTCTCATTGGCTTGTTTCACCTAAGTCTTCCTAATAAGAATAGCAAAGAGGGGCGCCTGGGTGGCTCAGTCGGTTGAGTGTCCAATTTCGGCTCAGGTCATGATCTTGCCGCTCGTGAGTTCAAGCCCTGCATCAAGCTCTGTGCTGACAGCTCAGAGCCTGGAGCCTGCTTCTGCCTCTGTGTCTCCCTCTCTCTCTCTGCCCCTAACCCACTCACATTCTGTCTCTGTCTCTCTTAAAAATAAATAAGCATTAAAAAAAATTAAGAGTAGTGAAGAATTATAACTGTTCCAATACTTTGCCTTATTAAGGAGCAGAGTTCAATATAACAGTTGTTACTTAGATATTAAAGCATTCTTCTAACCATCTCATACTGATCAATACAAAGTCTTCTCTGATTCACTGTACATCAATGTTAAATCTAATCATGGTCAGTGAGAATTAGTACCCTTTTCCAAGAGGAGATTATTGTAACACCCTTTTGTAGAAAATTCCCTCTGCAGCTTTGTATTCCATATCCCTTTCTCCTAATCTTTCCCAAATAATCAAAAAATAATAACAAAACAAATAATTCTATAGCCCTTACTGTGTTCCAGGCACTATTCTAATCTTTTCACAGATACTAATTTATATAATCCTCATAACAGTATTGTTGGTAGGTATTATTATTATCCTCACTGTACAATATGAAGCTAAAGTTCAGAAAGATGGAGCAACATTCCCAAGATGAATAACACCTGTGCTGGAACTCAAAGTCTAACCCAGTCATTGTGGTTCCTACTATAGTCATTCGCAAATGTACCATAATATTTTGAATGTAAAACAATGAGAAAAAATTTAAATAAAATATTTCCCAAGAAAAATATGTGCATAGGTACCAAAGAATAGGATAATTTCTAAATGACTAACATAGAGATCTGACAATATTTTTCCATTGCTTAAATATTACAGATCAATATTATAGCCATAACTTCAAAATATTTGAGATGCCTGTGAGGACAGTACTTACTAAGGAAATTAAAATCTGTATCCCAAAATTTTCAAGATCCTTTCTTAAAATTTCCCTGAGAAAACATACACAACTTGTGTTGGAGTTTGAGCACACAATAGCAAGAAATGAAAATTAGTAAGAAACCTACTAAAATTTCCGTATACTCTATTGGGTAATTTTGTTCAGCATTCAGAAGATAGTTTAAAATGCAGTAACATGTATGTGGAAGTATAAATCATACTATGGAGCCATATCAGCTGGTTTAAATCAATAAATTTATTTCAGACATGATCCTAAGTACAATTCAGGCTTGAAAATTTCAGCAATCTGATTCCCAAATACAACAGGGAAAGCAAAATAGAAATTCTGTGTTTTAATGACAAACTCAAAAAAAACCAAAAACCATCAACAAAATTAAAAGGCAACCTACTGGATAGGAGAAGATATTTACAAATGATATATCCAATAAGAGGTTAATATCCAAAATATATAAAGAACTTACACAACTCAACACCACAAAAATAAATAAATAAATAGTCTAATTAAAAAGCGGGCAGAGGACCTGAATAAACATTTTTTTGAAGAAGATATACAGAAGACCAATAAACACATGAAGAGATGCTCAACATCACTAATCATCAGGAGAGTGCAAATCAAAACCACAATGGGATATCACCTTACACCTGTCAAAATGGCTAAAATCAAAAGACAAGAAACAAGTGTTAGGGAGAATATGGAGAAAAAGGAACACTCGGGCACTGTTGACGGGAATGTAAATTGGTGTAACCACTATGGAAAACAGCATGGAGGTTCCTCAAAATATTAAAAATAGAAATACCATATGATCCAATAATTCCACCACTGGGTATTACCCACAGAAATTTAAAATACTGATTCAAAAAGATATATGCACCCTCATGTTTACTGAAGCATTACTTACAACAGCCAAGATACGGAAGCAACCCAAGTGTCCAAAAATGGATAAAAAGGAAGTAGTTTATATATACAATGGAATATTACTCAGTCATTAGAAAAAATGATATCTTGTCAATTGCAACAACATAGATGAACCTAGAGTGTATTATGCTAAGTGAAATAAGTCAGACAGAAAAAGACAAAAGCATATGATTTCAGTTTTTTGTAGAATTAAAACAGCAACAACAACAAACAACAACAACAAAAGGGAAAAAACAGAAACAGACCCATAAATACAGAGAACAAACTGATGGTTACCACAGGGGAAGGGAGTGGAGGGATGGGTAAAATGGGTGAAAGAGAGTGGGAAGTACAGGCTTCCAGTTACACAATGAGTAAGTTATGAGGATAAAAAGTACATGACAGGGAGTATATTCAATGGTATTATAATAGCATTGTATGGTGATAGATGGTAGCTACACTCATGGTGAGCATAGCATAATGAACAGAGTTGTCAAATCACTATGTCGTAGACCTGAAACTATTGTAACATTGTGTGTCAACTATACTTCAATTATAAGTAAGTAAGGAAAGAGAAAAGGAAAGAAGGAAGGAAGGAAGGAAGGAAGAAGAGGGATGAGGGAGGGAGAGAAGAAGGAAGGAGGAAAGGAAGGAAGGGAGAAAGAGGAAGAGAAAGAAAGGCAATGAAGTCAAACAAAATGTCTTACTAAATGCTTAGAAAATAAACTGAGCCCTTCAAAACAGAGGAAGCACACTTTTTACTTGTTCGTCTCCTCCCCCCACCCCATATATACTAGGTATTGTCTGAACATACATAAATTGCTTTGTTTAGAACCTGGAAAGAATTCAGAACAGAAACCATATGGCTAAAGGAACAGGAATTCTGTACTTTAAATTCTGGGTATCAGAGGCATGTCTCACCTCTTACAATCCTAGTTATTGATCACAGAACACTTCTTACATGACGACCAGAGGAAGATGAAATTTCTCCAGCTCCAAGCCACTAGTGCTAGCTCTAGGATCCTGAAGTAGAACAGTATGACGTTAGGGACCAGATATCAGAAACAAGTCAAATAGAATCTCAGAGAAAATAGGATCCAGGGTGAGACGGAAGTGGAGGGTGTCAAGTAAAAATGAAAAAGAATATGGGAGGAGAAGTTAAAGGAAGTGTTTCGGAGGGATAGGGCTTATCTTCTCTTTTTCTTTTCTTTTTTTTCTCTCCTTATCACTCCCTAAAATAGTTTGGGTTGAGCAGGAGTATAAATGTGTAATGGCTTCAAGGGAGAGAAAAGAGGAAAGAACAGTTGGCAAATTGTATTTTTCCTACTTTTTTCTTCATTCTTAGCTTTGCTTCACTCATAAAAAAATATATAAAACAAAAAAAAAGGCAAACTATAGATTTTATGCAAAATTAAAAAATGCTTTAAAGTTTTACCCAGAGCAAATCAAACAAAAAAAAAAGGAAATTAATACCAAAGATTAGCAAGGTAAATGTTACAAAGAACTACAAAATTAAATCCAAAATGTGCAATGTTTGACATTACAGTTCCGGGTTCTCCTGTGACATTTGAAAATATTAAACAGTTTTAACAAGGTGTATGATAACATTTGCCAACTTATAATCTAACTTAAACACTCTTTAATAGTCAAAACACCTGAGAAATCAATTCTGTACCTTAATGATATCATCAGTGGTACTTTAAAAACACTAGAATCTCAGATGCATTCAAAATATTAAAAAAGTTTTGGAATTTACATATTATTTCTGTATTGAGACTGTACTGAAGCTGTTTACTTAGCATTACCTAATTTAGACTATTTAGCATTACCCTTTTATGTAGAACATAAAGTTTACTTGTTGCTCAGCCCAAAAATAATCATAAGGAAACGAAGTACCATGAATCCATCTGAGTGAAATGTTTGTTCTTCATTTAAATATAGGCTGAAAGTAATTTAAAGGAGCAGATGAATCATCTAGATCAACTTCAAGTACAACTAAAGACGGTTGCATGAGATTCTGTGTGACTTAGGGTCACAGTAGTTCATATGTGCAAAAGCATTTTTTGGTCCCCTAGGAGGGCTTGCAGGATGGCAGCAAGAATTTTGGAGGGTTTAAACTCCTACCTTCTCCAGCTTCTCCAGAGGGCATACTGAGGATTAGCCTGATGAATCAGTTCCTCCTGTTCCTCAGGTAGTTTTGACTCAGAAACGGAAGTACAGTAACAACCTCAGCCCAATCAACCTAGGATGATTGTCAATGTGTCAATGTGCCAGACATGAGTCCTTACAAGTTTTTTTCAGGCTGTAAATTCCTCTTGAATTGTCTTCTTCCTGCACCCTAAAAATCTATCGGCCCCATCTTTGAAATTTCTTTCTGTCTTGGTTTCCCTACCTAGCGTAAGTAACAAAAACAACAGTAAAATATAGCTAATATTTGCTGAGTGTCAACCAAATGCCAGGCATTTTTTGTCTCACTTAAAATTTATTAATCCATTAAATTCTCACAAAAACCCTATGAAGCAAGTGTCATTATCATCCCTATCTCATAGATGAGGATATTGAGGCACAAAGAGGTTAAATAAGTTGCCTGAAATCACATAGTTAGAAAATAGTATAACTGGGATTTGGACCCAGGTAATCTGGCCCCAGGAACCATGCTCCTAACCACTAGCCTAATGCCTCCTTAAGAATGGCCTCTTGGGAATATGGCAGAGTAGGGGGACCCTCAGTTCACCCCATGCCACATTTTCAACTAGATATCATCTACACCCAAGTCAACAAACCATAGAGTGATCTGAAAACTGGAAGAACAAGCCCCACAATTAAATAATAGAGAAGATGAATATTTCTGGAAAAAATCAGTCCAGGAACTAAAAAATATATATATCTAAAATGTAATAACATATACCTTAAACATTGGGAAGACAGGAGAAAGAAATGGGTTCAAACTTAAACAACCATCGACTGAATATAGACTGCTATACACAGAAGAGAAAATCTTCAGAAACAACCATTAAACAAGTAATTAAATGGCAATAAATACATATCTATTAATAATTACTTTGAATGTAAACGGACTAAGTGCTCCAATCAAAATACACAAGGTGATAGAATGGATTAAAAAAACAAGGTCCATCTATATGCTGCCTAAAAAATACTCATTTTACACCTAAAGACATCTGAAGGTTGAAAGTAGGGAGATGGAGAAATACCTATCATGTAAATAGAGTCAAAAGAAAATAGACTTATTTCAGACAAAATAGACTTTTTTTGTTTATTTATTTATTTTGAGAGGGAGCAAGCAGGGAAGAGGCAGAGAGATAGAGGGAGAGAGAGAGAGGGAGAGAGAGAGAGAGAGAGAGAGAGAGAGAGAGAGACTCTCAAGCAGGCTCTGCACTGTCAGTGCAGAGCCCAATGTGGGGCTCAAACTCACAAACCACAAGATCATGACCAGAGCCAAAATCAAGAGTTGGACACTTAACTGACTGAGCCACCCAGGCACCCCTATTCAAACTCACGAACCACAAGATCATGACTAGAGCCAAAATCAAGAGTTGGACACTTAAATTGACTGAGCCACCCAGGCACCCCTATTTCAGACAAAACAGACTTTAAAACAAAGATTGTAACAAGAGACAAACAGATACTATATAATACTGAAGGGGACAATCCAACAAGATGATATAACAATTATAAATATTTATGCACACAACACAGAAGCAACCAAATACATAAGACAGTTAATAACAAACATAAAGGAACTATTTGATAATAATACAGTAATGGTAGGGGACTTCAACACCACACTTACATCAATGGACACAGCATCTAAACAGAAAATCAACAAGGAAACAATAGCTTTGAATAATACACTGGAACAGATGGATTTAACAGACATATTCAGAACATCACCTCCTAAAACAGCAGAATACACATTCCTTTCAAGTGCACATGGAACATTATCCAGAACAGATCACATATTAGGCTACAAAACAAGCCTCAACAAGTTCAACAAGTTCAAGATCAGAGTCATACCATGCACCTTTTCTGACCACAAGGCTATGAAACTAGAAGTCAACCACAAGAAAAAAAGTCTGGAAAGACCACAAATACATGGATGTTAAATAACATGCTACTAAACAATGAATGAGTCACCCAGGAAATTAAAGAAGAAATTTAAAAAGTACATGGAAACAAATGAAAATGAAAACACAATGGTCCAAAAACCTCTGTGATGCAGCAAAAGCAGTTCTAAAAGGGACCTTTATATCAATACAGGTCTTCCCCAAGAAGCAAGAAAAATCTCAAAAAACCTAATCTTGCACCTAAAGCACTGGTAAAAGAACAAACAACACCTAAAACCAGCAGAAGGAAGGAAACAATAAAGATTAGATTAAATTGAAACTACAAAAAGCAATAGAACAGATCAATGAAACCAGGAACTGGTTCTTTGAAAAAACAATAAAATTTCTGAACCTCTAGCCAGGTTATCAAGAAAAAAGAGAAAAGACTGAAATTAATAAAATTACAAATGAGAGAGGAGAAATAACAACTAACATCACAGAAATGCAAACAATCATAAGAGAATATTATGAAAAACTATATGCCAACAAACCGGACAACCTGGAAGAAAACAATAAATTCCTAGAAAAATATAAATTACCAAAACTGAAACAGAAAGAAACAGAAAATTTGAAGAGACTAATAATCAGCAAAGAAACTGAGTCAATAATCATAAAACTCCCAAGAAATAAAGTCCAGGACCACATAGTTTTACAGCTACCATATTCTCCCAAATACTTAAAGAAGAATTAATACCTACTCAAAAAATAGAAATGGAAAGAAAACTTCCAAATTCATTCTATGAGGCCAGAATTACTCTGGTATCAAAACCTGATAAAGATGCCACTAAAAAAGAGAACTACAGGCCAATATCCCTGATGAACATACATGCAAAAATTTTAAACAAAATACTAGCAAACCAAATTTAACAATACATTTAAAAAATCACACACCATGATCAAGTAGGATTTATTTCCATGATACAAGGGTGGTTCATGGCACAAAGCTGTAGTAATCAAGACAGTATGGTACAAGCACAAAAATAGATCAATAGAACAAAGTATAAAATCTAGAAACAAACCTACAATTATATGATTAATTGATCCTCAACAAAGGAGGCAAGAATATACAATGGGAAAAAGACAGTTTCTTCAACAAATGGTGCTGGGAAAACTGGACAGCTACATGCAAAGAATGAAACTAAATCACTTCCTAGTACCGTATACAAAAATTCAAAATGGATCAAAGACCTCAATGTGAGACCTGAAACCATAAAAGTCCTGGAAGAACTAGACAGTAACTTCTTTGATATCGGCTGTAGCACTTCTTTCTACATATGCCTCCTGGGGCAAGGGAAACAAAAGTTAAAGTAAACTATTAGGACTATAACAAAATGAAAAGTTTCTGCACAGTGAAGAAACAATCAACAAAACTAAAAGGTAAACTATAGAATTGGAGAAGATATTTGCAAATGACGTATCTGATAAAGGGTTAGTGTCCAAAATCTATAAAGAAATTATAAAACTCAATACCCAAAAAACAAATAATCCAATTAAAAATGAGCAGAAGACATGAACAGATATTTTTCCAAAGAAGACAGGCTGATGGCCAACAGACACATGAAAATTGCTCATCATCACTTATCATCAGGGAAATGCAAATCAAAACTACAATGAGATATCATCTCACACCTGTCAGAATGGCAAAAATGAACAACACAAGAAACAACAGATATTGGTGAGGATGTGGAGAAAAAGAAACCCTCTTACACTGTTGATGGGAATGCAAACTGGTGGAGCCACTCTGGAAAACAGTACAGAGGTTCCTCAAAAAGTTAAAAATAGAACTACCCTAGGATTCAGCAGTTGTGATACTAGGTATTTACTCAAAGAATATAAAAATACTAATTTTAAGGGACACATACACCCCCCTATGTTTATAGGAGCATTATTGGCAATAGCCAAACTATGGAAGCAGCCCATGTGTCCATCAACCGATGAATAGATAAAGAAAAATTGGTGTGTGTGTGTGTATACACATACACACACACACACACATACATGCTGATTCTAGTAAATATGTATATATACTAGTAAATATGTATATATACATGTATATATGTATATATACATGCAGTATATATATATACATATACATATATATATATACATATACATATATATATATATATACAATGGAATATGACTCAGACATAAAAAATAAAAAAGAATGAAATCCTGTCATTTGCAATGACATGGATGGAGCTAGAGAGCATAATGCCAAGTGAAATAACTCAGTCAAAGAAAGACAAATACCATGATTTCACTAATATGCAGAATTTAAGAAACGAAACAAACAAGCAAAGGAAAAAAATCAGAGAGAGATGGAAAGACAAATTAACAAACAGATTCTTAATTATAGAGAAAAAACTGATGGGTACCAGAGGGGAGGTCAGTGAGGGGATGGGTTAAATAGGCAACAAGCAAAGGGTGATGTATGGAAGTGTTGACTCATACACTGTACACCTGACACTACCATAACATTGCATGTTAAATAGCTGGAATCAAAATAAAAACATTAAAAAACTGTTCAAAAAAAAGAATGGCCTCTTCCCTGAACTCTTGCCTATTTAGGTGTCTCAAGCCCATTTCTTCTTGAAAATTGTCATTCACCTGTAATATAGAGGGATACTCTATATGCAGTTCCTACATGGCTGTCAGAGGCTAGAGTTCTGCTATGAATATAATACTGCTCAAAACTTTAATGCTATGGCCCACTTGATTTGGGGAATCAACTATGGCTGCGCTTTTTTTTTTTAACTAAAATCAGCATATTAACTTTCTTGCTTAGAGATAAATGTCCACACCATAGCTGAGCTTACCACTCTCTTTGGATAGTGTAATGGATAACCCTTCACCTGCTTCAAGGTTTGGCTGATATAACCCATTTAATTTCTCCAACTACAGTTCTACTTAGTCTGGCTTCCATCCCACCCTCCTCTGGCCTTTGGATAATTTGAGTTACATGGCAGGGTGGATTTGTACATTAGTATTCTTCCACAAGAAAACGTAAATTGATGGATTATAGCACCAAAGGACAAGATCTGTGAGAAATGGCAGTAAGGGAAAAAGCAACCCAATGAGTGTGTGCAGCAATAGGGATGGGAGAGAAACTCACAGGTATCAAGCAATCCTATAATTCAGACATTGGTCTCGGGATTATGTAAACGATCTCTTTAACCTTTTATCACCAAGAAGAACTTTGAGAAAGCAAAAGCTTTGGGAAAACAAGATTACAGTCAGCTTTGGTAGGTAGAATAGAATAAAAAATGGCAGTGGACTTCAAGAAGGTCTGTGATAAGGATCAAGATAGTAATAAAAACCAGTTACCATATGCCACACTATTTGCAAAATGTACATTAGGCATTTTAATTGCTTGAAGTCACTGAATCCTCAAATCAACCTTATATTGTAGGTGGTATTATCTTAACTTTAAAATAAAGAGACTAAGCCTCAGAGTTTGAATAACTTACCTAAAGCATCCCAAATTAGTAAGTGGTAGAGTTAAGAATGAACTGTGAATTTTATTGGTTGTAAAGCCTATTGCTTTTCCTATACTTCCTGTTTATAGTAAAACAAGATCAGGGCCAGCTATATTAACAGCTGCAGATGAGTAAGAACTTCAAACATGATAGGGGCAACAGTCCTGGACAATTTTGGGACTGCCCATGGACACGATAGCAAGAGAACCAGCAAAAGCAACAACAATGACAACGATTTGGACAACAAATAGCCATAAAACTGAGACCAAGGGAAGGGGCAAGAGCAGCTAAGGCCAGAAATGAGACCCCAGCAACACTAGCAATACTGACTGAAACAACAATGTGGGAAAGGGGAGTACTTGGCACTATGTGGAGGGAGAGACCTTGAATCACCCCCAAATCAAGGAGAGGTAAGAATGTGCCCCTGGGAATCACATCTTGGCTTCCCACAAGTGAACATAGCCTGGAAGATATACATAATCATTGTAGGTTTAATTGGTGATTGAATCCTGTTTATTCTCCCTGCCTAGTACCTATTTATTCTCTTCATCCTGAGTACTTCTTCCCAGAGAGTATTGCATTGGAATTATCATAGTAATCTCCTAAAATCGTTCTGTCATTTCTAATCTATCTTCTATACTGCTAGCAGAGGTGAGCCTGATTGTGTCACTTCTCTGCTAAAAACACTATGATTATCAAAATCCTCAATGAAGCCATTCTATTTCTATTCATACCACTAAATACCACTGTTTTATTTCATGTATCTGTCCTCTTATAATTCTTCCACCTTCTATCCTTTCTCTCTTTCCCCATTCCACCTTCTACTCTACCCAACCCACCTGGAGAACAATCAAAACTTAGTTTAAGTATCATTTCTTATTCAAATTCTTTCAATCATTCAACTAGAATTAGCCAATCTTTTTTCATAAACATTTAGATAGATAGATGATGAAAGAAAGAATTCTCAGTAACCTAGAATCATGTGGAAAATATTTGTTAAGTCATAAATGCTGATAGGAAGTGAAGAAGGGAGATAGGAAGACAGGAAGGCAAGAAGGAAAGGAGGGAAGAGGCAAGAAAGGAAGAGGGAAGGAATGGATGGAGAGGAGGAAGAAGGAGAGAAAGTAAGAATAATTTAGTCAAAGCTTGACAGTTATGTGATCTTGAAAACTATAATAAAAGGTCACCTGGGTGGCTCAGTCAGTTAAGCATCTGACTCTTGATTACGGCCCAGGTCATGATTGCATGGTTCATGGGCTTGAGCCCCACATCAGGCTCTACACTGACAGTATGGAGCCCACTTGGCATTCTCTCTCCCTCTCTCTCTGCTTGGGATTCTCCTTCTCTCCTTCTCCCTCTGCCCCTCCCTTTCTCACTCATACATGTGCGCTCTCTCGCTCTCGCTCTCTCAAAAATAAACATTTATTTAAAAAAAGAAAACTATAATAAAAAATATATTCATTTCACAAAATTATATGCAAAACTGCTTCCAATGATCCTGCTCTACATAGGTGAGTTCACCAGAAAAGACAAGTTTCATAGAACATAAGAATCTTCTGATTTCTAACTTCTGTAAGAATAACAACAATATTATCCTTAGTATGTGCTGGGTGCTCTACTATGTATTTTATAAAGTGCCTCTTTCATTCTCACACCAACCCATGAGTTAAGTACTGGGATTCCTACCATATAGATCAAGAAATTAAAACAAGAAAGTTTGCACATAGCTAGTGCATTACTAGCAAGTAATAAAGAGTACAAATTCAGGCATCTTGATCCTAAAGCTTGTACTCTCACATTATACTCTAAGTTCATCCACTTGATCACTCCGATTTCCAAACTTCCTAGACTTTCCTGCTCGAAATGGTCCACTCCATTTCCATTTTCTGTATGCCACCCTGCTGTTTCCTCTATCTTCCTTGTCTAGCAAATCAAAAGTTAATGGCAATACTTCACATTGTGCTTTGGGGATTTGAAACACTTCACTCTGAGCATACCCTATTCAACATAGACCAGGTTTTGGGGTGTCCTGATAATACACATTTTTCACAAAAGCCTAAACCAGAAATGCAATATCTTGTCAAACATTTCAATGGACTAAAGAATTCAAGCATGTGTACATTTAACAAAAAAAAAATATATATATATAGCATTTTTGTATAGCAGTAATATGTGTAAATATCCTTTATGTCTACAATGGGAATAGATGGGAGTTGAAAGAGAAGTGATGAACTTTTAAGGAAGATATCCTGTATACACGTGTTGATTCATTTATTCAACAAAATATTCACTGAGTACTTTTGTAGTCAGAGCTAGGATCTGTGAATTATTAATGGGAAAAGGAGAAAAAAAGTATAAGGGAACCACACTGGAAAGGAAAAGGTTGAGAAACCTAGCCTAGACTCTCAAACTTCTACAAGTCCCAGTCTTTTACAGAAGAAAACATGCTTGAGGCTACTGAAGAATTGTTTGCCTCACCGTATTTATGTGACAATAAAAGCTGGTTCTGAAATAACTGGATCTCTAGTCTGAATGACCTTGAGTGTTTTCTTGCACAACTCAAAGTCTAGCTTTCTGAAACTCTGTTTGGCTGGAAGTATTTTTAGCACCCTAGAGTATCAAGAAAGGTTTATACCAGTAACACTTTAAAATGAGAACAGAAACTAATGTTCGCTTAATACCTTTGCATCAAAACTATATAATGCAACCACCAAAAGGTCACATTAATTACAAATCAAAATAATTATAAATCAAAAACTCAGATTCATAGATAGCTAAAACAATGATCATAAACAATGAATTAGAAAGTATAATGAGTGCAATAACCCTGCTTTATATTAAAATACAATGAACTTCATACTATCAAAAAACTGGAGAACTAGAGCTAAAAGACTGGAAAAGGTGAAGAAAGTTTATAGGAAAATTATGAAAATCTTACATATTTGGAAATATTATGTGTTGGACAATATTATATGGGCTGAAAATGTTGAACCTGAAGAATCAAAGGCTGAAAAATAATGCCTTAGGTTTTAAAATATGCAGAATGTTTAAAACAAAGGATGGCACCAACAATTTTCTATTTCCTAAGTGACAGAGTCAGCAAATGTATCAATACATCAGCACAATTTGTGTCATTCTCATCATCATGTAGAATACATGGAGTATTTGGTACATGCCAGTGCTGCAATAAACACTTTACATATTTTACGTCAGTCAAGCTCAAAACAACCCTAGGTTTTAATAATCCCCCATGAGAGATATAAAAACTGAGACTCGTAAATATTGGGGTTTTTTATTATTTTTGAAGTTTATTTGGGGGGGGGCATCAACACACCAACAGAAGAGGGGCAGAGAGAGAGGGAGGGAGAGAATCTGAAGCAGGCTCCATGCCATCAGCGCAGAGCCTGATGGCAGGGTTCTGTCTCACAAACCATGAGATCAGGACCTGAGCCTAAATCAAGAGTCAGACGCTCAACTGACTGAGCTGCCCAGGGGTTCAAGACTCAGAAATATTGTGTAACTTGCCCAAGGTCACCCAGTTGGCAAGTGAGGAGATAGAATAGAGTATTTCACTCCAAAGCCAGTGCTATGAACCACTACACTAAGATTATTCTAACAGTGAACAACTGGAAATGTTTAACTCCAGTTCCCTGGTTCTGTCCCTAATAGTGCAATTGCTAGATCATAGGGTAGCTCTATGTTTAGTTTGTTGAGGAACCTCCATACTGTTCTCCAGAGTGGCTGCACCAGTTTGCATTCCTACCAACAGTGCAAGAGGGTTTCCCTTTCTCCGCATCCTCACCAATACCTGTTGTTTCTTGTGTTGTTAATTTTAGCCATTCTGACAGGTGTGAGGTGGTATCTCATCATGGTTTTTGATTTGTATTTCCCTGATGATGAGTGATTTGGGCATCGTTTCATGTGTCTTTAAGCCATCTGGATGTCTTCTTTGGAAAAGTGTCTATTCATGTCTTCTCATTTCTTAACTGGGTTATTTGGAGGGGGTATTAATTTGATTATGTTCTTTATTGATTTTTGATACTGGCTCTTTATCAGATAAATCATTTGCAAATATCTTCAACCATTCTGTAGGCTGCCTTTTAGTTTTGTTGATTGTTTCCTTTGCTGTGCAGAAGCTTATCTTGTTGAAGTCCCAATAGCTCATGTTTGCTTTGTTTCCCTTGCCTTCAACAACATAAGAAGTTGCTCCAGCTGAGGTTAAAAAGGTTGTTGCCTGTGTTCTTTTCTAGGATTTTGATGATTTCCTGCCTCACACTTGGGTCTTTCATCCTTTCATTCAGAGGATGAAATTTATTTTTATGAATGAAAATTTGAATTTATTTTTATGTATGCTGTAAGAAAGTGGTCCAGGTTCATTTTTCTGCATGTCAGCATACAGTTTTAACAACACCATTTGTTGGATATTCTTTCTTACTTTGTCAAAGATTAGTTGACCAAATAGTTCTTGGTCTATTTCTGGGTTCTCTATTCTGTTCCGTTGATCTACATGTATGTTTTTGTGCCAGTACCATACTGTCTTGATAACTGCAGCTTTGTAATACAGCTTAAAGTCAAGAATTGTGATGCCTCCAGCTTTGGTTTTCTTTTTCAGGACTGCTTTGGCTTTTCGGGGTCTTTTCTGGTTCCATACAAAATTTAGGATTGGTTGTTCTAGCTCTGCAAAAAATGCTGGTGGTACTTTTTATAGGGATTGCTTTAAATGTGTAGACTGCTTTGGGTAGTATAGGCATTTTAACAATGTTTGTTCTTCCAATCCATGAGCATGGAATTTTTTTCCCATTTCCTTGTGCCTCTTCAATTTCTTTCATAAGTGTTCTATAGTTTTCAGAGTATAGATCTTTTACCTCTTTAGTTAGGATTACTCTTAGGTGTCTTATTGTTTTTGATGCAGTTGCAAATGGGATCGATTCCTTGATTTCTTTTTCTGCTGATTGTTATCAGTGTATAGAAATACAACAGATTTCCGCATATTGATTTTATATCCTGCAACTTTGCTGAATTCATGTATTAGTTCTAGTAGTTTTTTGGTGGAGTATTTCAGGTTTTCTACATAGAGTATCATATTGGCTTCAAATAGTGAAAGATTGGCTGCTTCCTTGCTGATTTGGATTTATTTCTTTTGTTGTTTGATTGCTGAGGCTAAGACTTCTAGTACTATGTTAGATAGTAATAATGAGAGTGTGGACATCCTGTCTTGTTCCTGACAGTAAGGGAAAGGCTCTCTGTGTTTCCCCATTGAGGATGATGTTAGCTGTGGGTCTTTTGTATGTGGCCTTTATGATGTTGAAGTGTGTTCCATCTATCACTACTTTATTGAGGGTTTTTACCAAGAATAGATGCTGTATTGGGTGCATGGGTGGCTCAATCAGTTGAGCATCTGACTTCAGCTCACTCAGGGCATTATCTCATGGCTCTTGAGATCTTGCATCAGGCTCACTGGTGTCAGTGCCGAACCTGCTTTGGATCCTCTGTCCCCTGTCTCTGCACCCTCTCCCCTGCTCTCTTCCTTTCTCTGTCTCTCTCAAAAATAAATGTTTTTTTTAAAACAATAGATGCTATATTTTGTAAAATGCTTTTTCTGTATCTACTGACAGGATCATATGGCTTTTATCCTTTATTTTATTAATGTGGTGTAACACATTAGTTGATTTGCAAATAATTAAACCAGTCCTGCAGCCCAGGAATAAATCCCACTTGATCATGGTGAATAATTCTTTTAATGTACTGTTGAATTTGCTTGGCTAATACCTTGTTGAGAATTTTTGCATCCATGTTCATCAGAGATATTGGCCTACAATTCTCCTTTTTGGTGGGGTCTTTGTCTGGTTTTGGAATCAAAGTAATGCTGGCTTTGTAAAATGAGTTTGGAAGCTTTCCTTCTATTTCTATTTCTTGGAATACTTTGAGAAGAATAGGTATTAACTCTTCTTTAAATGTCTGGTAGAATTCCCCTGGGAAGTCATCTGTTGTTTGTTGGGAGATTTTTGTTTACTGATTCAATTTCTCTGCTGGTTATGGGTCTGTTCAAATTTTCTATTTCTTCCTGTTTCAGTTTTGGTAGTTTATGAGTTTCTAGGAATCTGTCAATTTCTTCCAGATTTCCCAGTTTGTTGGCATATATTTTTCATAGTATTCTCTTGTAATTGTTTGCATTTCTATGATATTGGTTGTGATCTTTCCTCTTTCATTTGTGATTTTATCTATTTGGGTCCTTTCTCTTTTCTTTTTGATAAGTCTGGCTAAGGTTTATCAATTTTGTTAATTATTTCACAGAACCATCTCTTAGTTTCATTGATCTGTTCTACTGTTTTTGTTTGTTTCTCTATCATTTATTTCTGCTCTAATCTTTATTATTTCCTTTCTGCTGGCTTTAGGCTCTATATGCTATTCCTTTTTTAGTTCCTTTAGATGTAAAGTTAGGTTGTATATTTGGGACCTTTCTTGCTTCTTGAGATAGGCCTGAATTGCAATGTGCTTCCCTCTTAGGACTGCCTTTGCTGCATCCCAAAGGTTTTGGATTGTCATGTTTTCTTTTTCATTTGCTTACATGCACTTTTTTATTTCTTCTTTAATTTCCTGGTTAACCCATTCATTCTTTAGTAAGATGTTCTCTAACCTCCATGTATTTGAGGGCTTTCCAAATTTTTTCTTGTGGTTGACTTCAAGTTACATAGCATTCTGATCTGAAAATATACATGGTATTCTCTCAATCTTTTTGTACTTGTGGAGAGCTGATTTGTGACTCAGTATGTAATCTATTCTGGAGAATGTTTTATATGTACTTGAAAAGAATGTGTATTTTGTTGCTTTACAATGAAATGTTCTGAACAGATCTGTTACATTCATATGGTCCAGTGTGTCAAAGCCATTGTTACGTTGTTGATTTTCTGCTTAATCTGTCCATTGTTGTAAGTGGGGTATTAAAGTCCCCTACTATTATTGTATTATTATCAATGAGTTTCTTTATTTTTGTTATTAATTGATTTATATATTTGGGTTTTCTCATAGAATTTTAACTCAAATATTTTAAGAATCCAGGTTCCCATATTTTATATAAATTTTACAAATAAGACTCATTTATTATTTTTGTTTAATAAAAAGCTATGTCTTCCCTGATTTATCAACATAGAGTATAATACAAGCTTACATTTTTAGTCTACTTGGATTATGTTCTTCCTATGCTTATGTAGAATTCCTAATCAAATCAGCTACCAGTCATCTACTTAAGTGTAAATTTTTAAAAATGTTAATTGGCATTTAACCAAATTGATTCATTATTCTGAAATTTTTGTTTCAACAGTAATTATATCTTATAGTATATGAGTTAGAAGATTAGCTCACAAGATCCTTAGGACTACTATAAAACTGAGCTAACTAATCTGTATTAATTGGATACCTAGATCATTTCCAAGCAGTCAGAATACTAAAGATTAAGTACCAAGCATAGCTTTAAGTTCATATACTTGTGCTTCTTGTTTACATTCTATAGAGAAGCTATTTTTCACTCTTTTTTGAGAAGCTGTACAAGGGATTATTGTGTCTGTAGAAAGGTATTTAATGTGTGATCATAAATTCTGCTCATCTAAGATGCTACTATGTGACAGTTGACAATTGTCAACCCCTTGAGTTTTTTTGGTGAAACAGAAATTGCTTTGGCTAAAAGTTGTAATTAATATACTTGAATGAGACTCTACCACTAACGGTCCTGTCAGAGAGACACAATTTTATGTGCAAAGTAATAAGATGTGTTTTCCTTCAAGAAAAAAAAAGAGAAAAGTTTTGTCTTAAACTAGAACGACAAGGACAAAACCTGATGGATACCAAAAGTAGTATAAGGCACACAGAAAGGGAATTTCATTTTCTGATTAAAGTAAGTACAGATAATGAGTCTGACAAGCAATGAAATGTGTTAAAATCCTAGCAAAGTTTGCTCAATTTTGATGGGTTTGTGTCCTCAGTTTACTATTTATTGCTTTCACCTAAAATATAAAGAGTTATTTTTTAATGTTTATTTATTTATTTGAGAGAAAGAGAGAGGGAGAGCATGCACAAAGAGGGGAGGAGCAGAAAGAGAGGGAAATAAAGAATCCCAAGCAGCCTCTGTGCTCTCGTGTGCAGAGCCCAAAGCAGGACTGGATCTCACAAATTGTGAGACCATGACCTAAGCCAAAACCAAGAGCCAGTCATTTAACTGACTGAGCCACCCAGCTGCCCCTAAAGAGTTCTTTTTTGTGTGTGTTATCTGCATGGATAGCAAAGATTCTGTTTTGTCAGGAAAATTTTCTGTGCTTTCCTTTGGTTTTATTACATTCTTGTTTACCTAAGAAAACAAAAATTTCTCACTTATGAAAGAGTTACAGTTCTTGAAAGTTGTCATCTTCCCTGTTTATTTTTAAATGTTTGTTGTCACTTTCAATTAAATGGCCAATTATTTCTCAACACTCACATTCCTAAGTATTCAAATCTCCTGACAACTTTTTTTTTCCTTCCTAAAATTTAATCCTAAATGTTAAACAAAGTAAAATAACTTTCAGGATATCTTTTGTTCCTAAAAATATCTCTGGGATTTCCCAGAGGGTTCCTGGAAAAGTATGAAGACTCATTCTTTCACTGTAGAAAAGAAGGTGCCAGAAATAATTAAGATTTTTTGAAATATTACTTTTGATGAGTTCCATGGCAAGAGTTGTCAAATCAGAAAAGAGGCTCAGCTTTCTCTAGATTAAATTGTGTGGTAACATGCCTCAATATTTCAGAAACTGTATGTGCTAAAGGAGAATGACAAGAGACTTGTCAGTACCCTTGCTGACCTTGATATATTTTTATTTATCAGAGTTAGTGGTACTCTGCCTGATGTAGGCAACAACGGTATAATAACTTATAATTATTTTGATAATTATCATAGTTTAATAATATCAGTTATTATTTAAGATGTTAGCTTTGGGGGCGCCTGGGTAGCTCAGTTGGCTGAGCGACTGACTTCAGCTCAGGTCATGATCTCACAGCTCATGGGTTTGAGCCCTGCGTCGGGCTCTGTGCTGACAGCTCGGAGCCTGGAGCCTGCTTTGGATTCTGTGTCTCCCTCTATCTCTGCCCCTAACCCACTCACATTCTGTCTCTGTTGCTCTCAAAAATAAACATTTAAAGAAAAAATGTTAGCTTTGTCATATTCTTACTTCCTTAATTTGAATCTAGCACTTTCTAGGATGGTGCTTTTTAATACAGGATGCACATCAAACTTATCCACAGAGTTCTTTTTAAATAGAGGGTTTTTTAAAGACCTACTCCAGACTTACCAAATTTGTTATCTGCTTAGCATAGTCTTGATATGATATATGTATATTATGTCTCTGGTTAATTATATGTTACATTTCAAGATATTTTCCTCTATAAAGAATACATTTGCTATTTTTTAAATAAGATGTAACATTCATTATCTATTAAAACATTCTTCATGCTTAATCATTATGCTTATAGACATTTTGTCTAAAACTTTAAGATTGTCTTTATTATGTTTATTTTGCATGTCACAGAAATAACCAATTCCCTTGTCAGTTGCATTTTTGTAATGAACTCTCAACAGATCTTTCACTTTTGAAAATTTTAAGTAATGACCACAGCCATGTTAAGTCTCTGTCATCTACAAACACTATTTGTTTGACTATACTTCCCTAAAGCCTCAGCGACAAGTCAGAGTTTTGTGTTTAACAAAAGACTGTGTCACAATCTGAACTACAAGGACCCTATCAGGTATTGGTAATAACTAGCACAGCAGTGAAACACTTAAATAACTGATTCTTGGACACATATCCCCCAACCAAAGAGACATAAACCATCCTCAAACACTGGAAGACCAATCCTATTGAAGATCTCCAGCTGAGACTTCTCAGGAATCCAAAACAGTCCGTCTTCATTCTTTATTCCATATCTTATTTCTTTTTTAATTTTTTTTTCAACGTTTATTTACTTTTGGGACAGAGAGAGACAGAGCATGAACGGGGGAGGGGCAGAGAGAGAGGGAGACACAGAATCGGAAACAGGCTCCAGGCTCTGAGCCATCAGCCCAGAGCCTGATGTGGGGCTCGAACTCACGGACCGCGAGATCGTGACCTGGCTGAAGTTGGACGCTTAACCGACTGCGCCACCCAGGCGCCCCTGAAACAGTCTGTCTTCAGATGTAGATAGCTTTCACCCAAGATGCACAGAACAATACCACAGGTTGTCACTTTTTAATCTGCATTCTTCTCTTTATTACTTTCCTTCCTCTTGCTGGCATATGGCCATTTTTAACTATGTGGTTTATAAGTCCCCTATTTTTTTATTTTTTTTTAATTTTTTTTTTAACGTTTATTCATTTTAGAGACAGAGAGAGACAGAGCATGAATGGGGGAAGGTCAGAGAGAGAAGAAGACACAGAATCTGAAACAGGCTCCAGGCTCTGAGCGTCAGTACAGAGCCCTACGCGGGGCTCGAACTCACGGACCGCAAGATCATGACCTGAGCCGAAGTCGGTCGCCCAACCGACTGAGCCACCCAGGCGCCCCTATAAGTCCCCTATTTTTAATATTTAAGATTGTTGTCTGTACTGTCAGTCACTGTCACTCTGTGGTATGAGTCCAATAACTGGCTGTAATTTTGCCACAAACTAGCTATAAAGCATTCAATTGAAATAGGTGAAGAAGACTGAGAGGTACAAACTTCTAGTTATATTGGGGTGTCTGGTTATCTCAGTAGGTTGAACACTAACTCTTAGACTCTTGATTTCAGCCCAGGTCATGATCTCATGGTCGTGAGATCAAGCCCCATGTCAGGCACTTGCAGAGCCTGCTTGGGATTATCTCTCTCCCTCTCTTTCTGCCCCTCCCCCACTTGCATACAAACTCTCTCTCTCAAAATAAAGTTTTAAAAATGTTTAAATAAATAAGTCACAGGGATGAAAAGTATGGCATAGGGAATATGTCAACAATATTGTGATAAGGCTGTATCGTGACAGATGGTGACCATGCTTATCACGGTGAGCACTGATTGTCAAATCACTATGTTGTACACTGAAAATAATTATGACATCGTATGTCAACTACATGTTAATAATAATATTTTTAAAGTATTCAATCCAATTGGGACTATGAGGTTTGTACACATTTCACTTTGGAAATTATCCAGCTTCCTTTGGTTCCAGTTCCTTATAATAAACAAGTTGATTTCCGGAGTATGCAAACTCATTCATTGGATGATTATTTACATGGGAAACACCAAACCTATCCAGGCATCCTGGAATCTAAAACCTCCTATCATTTCATACATAGAAAAGGAGGTTCTTGCTTCTACTGAAATAAGATCCAGACAGAGACTTTTTGTGAAAGCAAGCCCTTACAATGGAACTTCCACAGAAATAGAATTTGGAGAGGATTAGGATATAGGTGATATGTATTTGGATCACTTTCATGGGTCTTACAAGGAAAATATATTACCTTTCTTTTGCTTTAGATCCATCTAATGATCTTGATACTATAAATCACAATCTGGTGCCAATCCATTCTTGATGAATGGTGCCAAAATGTTATGGTATTAGTTGCCAATTCCAGAGGGGCATTTTTCCCAAAGATAAATCACTGGATGTCCCTTAATGATTGGTATTGGATATGTGGTATAAAAGCCTACTCGCTATTACATACAATTGGACAGGAACCCACTGTCTTAGCACACTAATGCCTGCTTTTAAGATCGTTTCTGACATTATCCAGGGTCCATTTTGGCACATTCATGTGTCTTCTAGGAAAAAGGGATCAGTAAGTAATTTAACTCAAGAAGGAGAAGACTAGGCTCTGATACCAGAACTGAAATGGTAACTATACTATGGGAATTCTGAGAAAATAGTAGGTGATTTAGACAATGCCACTAAGGCCAGAGAACTCCTCAACCAAGAATTTCATGGAATTCAACACTGCTGGTTCAAAATAGACTTGCACTAGACATAATATTGGCCTCTAGAGGGGTAATGTGTGCTGTTTTAGAGGAAGAACCTTGTACTTACATGTCTGCAGACCTCTCTGAGTTTTTTTATTAATACTAAAAATATCTGGGAAATAGACAAACAACAATAACTCTCTGTGTTTGTAAGTGTGTGGGGGGAAACAAAAGACTTCTCATCTTTAGTGGACTACCTGGAGTATAACTGATAATTCACTTGATGAATTCTGAACTAAAAATATCTACTCCCAAATACTTAGCAACCATTAAATGTAACATTGAGGAGGGAATTTGTATGTAAAAAAGATTACACATTCTGTTATTATTTACTGTCAAGCTGGTTATTACATTCACTTCTCCAGCCATTATAAAGACTAAAAAGAATTTTCAGTGTAAAATATGCATTGTTTCAAACCTGAGCACAACTTAAAAATTGAATTCTAAACCTGGACCTTAAAAGCTTGAGCCCACAAGGAATAGGGAACTTTGATTGACAATCCACAGAAGGAACCAGGAAAATTATATGAAGATCACCCCAGTCTATTTTAAAATTGGCTGACTTGAGTGATGAAACAAGCTCTTTGAAACATACATGGATCAGGAGTTCACATTTCACCTTCCTCTTTGTCAGTATTAAAGGGCTGAATGAATTATGGCATGTGACTTCATACCATGTGTCAGATGGCACAAAATCAATACAGTGTGCTACTGTGAACAATAATTCAGTGGCAATAAAACCTGAAATCACCTGGATGGTTTACTAGTTGAACTGAAAACCTTTAACGGCTTGGGCCTAGACCACTTTGTACATCAGGAAATAACTGTAAAAAAGTAAATTGTGTCAGGGAGTTAAGAAAGCCACTATAATTATGTAATACATAGCTTCTATAGAAAAAAAATTGCAAGACATTTTATAGAATGTCTTCTCCAATTTATCTGATCACAAAAATCATCGGGCACCCTCATTTTCAAAAGGATATTCCTTTGGAAAATCTGCTTCTGACAGACCAATTGGGTGGAGCTCAGGATTCTGTAATTTTTTTACAAGTGTTCCAGGTCACTTTGTGGTCAAGGAAGTTTAAAAAACACTTCTAGAGTATACTCTATATTTTCCTGGTAGTTTCTCAAACTACTAGTCTTAAATCCTCTGCCCTTAATGTTGCTTACTTTACCCTAGTCCACTAGGGCTAAACATCTAAGACATCCTCTTCAGTTCATGCCTGCAGTTCTTAAAATAACCTCCAAACTAATAATCCTCTCTCTAGGCTCTTATGCAGATGCCAGACTAATCTTCTAAAACTGCTTTTGTAATTATGTTAATCCCTTGATAAAGAAAATATTTTGAGAGCACAGCCAGTAAAAGTACAGGCTCTGCAGTTAGACTTCCTACCTTGGAATCTGAACTTCGCCAGTGATTTACTAGTGCTATAAGCTTGGAAAGATAAGTTAACTTCTCAGAGGTCTACTATCTTACTCATAAAATATGTAATTTCAAGTGCAAACCCCTTAAAACTATACGTATGAGTCAAATAATTAATCATTTAATCAAACTGAGGTACTCCACAAGTATTGTCCCAGGTTCTGACATAGACTAAGTGGTTAATCAATATTAAATATTATTATTATTATTATTATTATAGTGAGATAATAAATTTAAATAATACACTTTTTATCTTATTTCCTCACCTGTAATTCCTCAATGAGAAGCATTTCCTTTGCCTAAATGAGATTAGAACTGTGAAGCAGTTTTAAATATTTTAAGAAACTACTAATATTCAATTTTTGTTCTTGTTGTTTATTTAACTGAAGCTCTTGAACCCATAACAAAAACAAAAACAAAACAATGTTTTTGATTTATAGGAAGCGAAATTATTATGAAGTAAAAACTCTTGAGAATCAGAAAGAAAGGCCCAGAAAGAAGCAACACAGAGTTCATGCCATAAAAATAGATTCAAAAAAGACAAGAGGATAACCCTGACTATTCTACTCAATGTAAGACGAATAAAAATCAACAGGACTCACGAGGGGAAAACTCAAAAGCACAGTAATTTGTAGGATATCTATGGAGCTTGGAATGAGATGCTGAAGATAAGACCTGGGACTCCAGAGAGGAGGGGAATCACATTTAGACCCTGCCAGTCAAGGTCCAGCACCAGCAACAGGGAGCCAAGGCAAGCCTACTGCCCAACCCTGTGGTAAGGAGCCCTGTGAGGCCGTGAGGTATGCTGTTTGTAGCTGCCTGATGAGGGCCTTCCTCTGAGAGCTGTCTGCATGTCTCCAACAGAACTATCAGCAGAAATGACACTCTCTAAAAGGCAGGAATTCACTGAGTCCCATCCAAATCCTCCACTGTGGACTAACCATTTTCAACAGTCTAGAACATTCATGTTTCCCAAAACAATGGGGTGACTCCTCAGAGACGTGGTGGAATGGAAGGGAAATCCTCAGCAATTATACTTGGGCTGATAATACTAAAACTTAGCCCAATTACATTTTGTTATTATAATGATTCCTTATTGCCTTTTACACCATGTGTAAGCCCAGGGCTTCCAGAATCTGGGCTTTAGAGTCCAATTATTTCATATTACTTCTCTCTTGCTCACAACATAAGTTATCCAGCCAAATCAGATTATTCTCCCTATGTGTATAAACCACAATGATACCAACTGATGTTTCCAACCATGCTTAGAATACATTCTTGTTGTTTTCCTTTGTCTATTTCAAATGTACCCATTTTGTAATGTCCACCTTGCATCCAACTTTCTCCATAAATTTTCTATAACCGACGGCATTCAACTCACCCATCTCTAAGCCACCATTATGCTTAGAAATGCTACACAGTTAAGCCCTTGAATATATATTGTGTTATGTCTTTCTCTGTATTTTGTGCATTTTTCTCATCTCTTCAAGTAGATGAGATGTTCATGGTGGTTAAAGACTTTATCTTATTTGTCTTATGTGTGTTACACAATGCCATTCCAAATTCTGAGTCATAGAGTAGGTACCAAATTAATACCTCTTGGTTAACTGATATGTTCTGAACACTGTAGGTCTATAAACCACTTTAGACCATGTAAAATATCTATTTAATTGTGCACCAGCTGCATTTCAAAAATGACATTTAAAATGATACCAACATCCCTTTGGTGAGAACAAAAAGGTACAGATTTCTCAAAGAAAAATATCTGTAAATCCATTATATTTCTGTGTTTTGCATCAAAATGTGTTACATATGCTTTTTTCACTTCTCTTTCCATGGGCACAAAACAAATCAGCAGAAGTGTGTGAAAATCAGTTAAAAAAATTTTCTGACCTATAAAGCTCTCTACCAGCTGTACCCCTACCTTTTTATTATATTGACCCATCTTTTATACAATTATTGGTGCTACAGAGTTTTTAACATACTGAATTTTTCATAAAATATTCATAAAATAAAAATAAATATTGATAAAATAAGGGTTAGTAATATATGATGACAATGTTTCTTCTAGGGTTGATAATCTGCTTCCATTTAAATGCTGGTGGGTGTAAGCCAATGATCAGGGAAATAAAGACCACAATCCAGTTCTTTCAAAGGTTATTATTTTATTTTCTTACCTCTGAACAATAAACTATTTATTCCAGACAACCCTCTGCTAACTCCCTTGCATTTTCCCTTCTTCATGTCTTGTATCCTGAATATGAAGAGGAAAATGAGTGTGAGGACATGATTCTATTGGATCTGTGGTGTGGCACTGGATTTCAGCACGTCCATTCCCATCCCATTCCTGGTCTTCAAGTCCTCCTAGTCCTGACAGAAAGAACTGTTGTCATTGGTCAAGTGTATGGGCTATTTCAGTAATCTTTTAACTTGCCCCAAGTCAAGCCAACACATGTAGTTTTTCCAAGGAAAGACAGGCAAGCTTGCAAAATCTATATGGGTTGTAACACTAGAATATCTTACAAAATAGTAGGCTCTAAATAATAAAGGACTTTCATGTATCTACTCTCATTTGACAGTACTAGTGTACACACACACACACACACACACACACACACGTGCACGCACTTGCCCTGAGGCAGCCATGAAGATGTGCTATTTCAATCAATCTTCAAGAAAGAGCTCGCCATTCAGGAGCAAGGAGTCCAGTTACTGATAGCTCCCAGTGTTAGTGCCTTCAGTGTCCACCACAGATTATGAGTGGAGGTCACACTCTTTGCCAACAGCCAATAGCCAACAATTGAGCATGGTGTAAGTACTAAAGCCTGGTTATTTCTGTCTAACACCAGACTCCCCTATCAGTGATCTTTGATGGAGAGTTCCTTGTTGGTTTGGCCATGGCTCTGTCACATGCATCATCACCTGAAGCTGTCCTGTCCAATCATGCTCCATCTTCTTTTCTTTTGGCAGCTGTCAAAATATTTCTTCCTCCCTCTCACAGGCATTTCTGCCATTAAGCCTCTTGGACTGCTAATTCTGTCTTACTGTCTTAGAGGATGCCAACTGACACACCAATACTTTTTTTTATTTGATCTTATAATATTTGGGTTAAAAATTGTGTGTGTGTAATATCCATGTATACACACACACACGCGCACACACACACACATAATTACTTCACTCACAGCATGAAGCAGAATAAGTACTTTTCAGTTTTTAGGACTAGTTAGCTCATCTCAACTTTTCTAAGTTACTCCTTCCTTTTTTGTTAGAAAAGAAATCATCACTTCAGCAGAAACTAAATCATAGTGTTTAGATGTAGGTAATGAGAATAGGCAAATTTTTTGTGTTACACAGAAGAAAGTCGGCAAAAATGTTATTTCTTGTAATCATTAGCTATTTGTAAAAGGTATTTGTAGGGTTTTTTGTGATAAATGCAATAGAGTTTCATTAGGCTGCTAATAAAAACCCAATATTATTCCCTCAAATCCATATTAAGAAATTTGCAGTCTTTTGCTCTCATCCATACCCACTTTATTAAGATAAAATTAAAATATATAATTTTAATAGAGTTCTGATCTCCATAAATAGCAATTTAACAATGCCATAGGGAAAAACATCTATTGAACAAAGACCTTGATTAAAAATAACTATTTTAAATACAGTTATCAAAGTAGGTATTTTAAATAGGATGATCAGGGTAGGTGATCAGGAGAGAAACATCCACATTAGTGTTGTCCTTCAAGCAATCATCTTGGGAAAGCATAATTTATTCCAATGAAGCTATTTTGATCAGGTAGTTTTGTATTTCACTTAGAGAGTTATCTTTACATTTAGTTTATAAAGCATTCAAGAAAATGAGTCAGTAACTATAGTCACATATTTTTTAAATCCTCAAATAACTACCTTATTTATAGCACTTATTTCTAGGTAGCTTCTAAGTTTTTCCAAGAATAAAGCACAACTCCAAAGAATAAATATGTGCTGCATTCAGAGACATTTTTTTTAAATATATTTCCCAAAACAATTTTCAGAAAAGAAATTTCAAAAGTTTCAAACAACTTGCAGAATTTCTCAAATGAGCTAATAGTTCCCAACTATCAAATATGAAAGAACAATATGTACATTCTTACCTCTGCATTTGCTAAATATTTGTTTTCTTACCTCTTAGTGACACGCCACTCATCTTTAGGCCCCTGTCAAAATATTTAGAGCTCATTTTTCCCCAAATAATGATATTCAAAAGATGCTTGCTCCCTTCGATGTTCCCCTAGATTTACAAAAACCACAATCTATGGGGCGCCTGGGTGGCGCAGTCGGTTAAGCGTCCAACTTCAGCCAGGTCACGATCTCACGGTCTGTGAGTTCGAGCCCCGCATCAGGCTCTGGGCTGATGGCTCAGAGCCTGGAGCCTGTTTCCGATTCTGTGTCTCCCTCTCTCTCTGCCCCTCCCCTGCTCATGCTCTGTCTCTCTCTGTCCCAAAAATAAATAAAAGTTGAAAAAAAATTAAAAAAAAAAACAAAACACAATCTATGAACCTGTGGTAAATTTGGTCCTTTCTTATGAATAATATTTTTTGAAGATTTTCACTTTCTAATACTGAGCTAACAGGTTAGGTTGCCAGATTAGATGAACATGAATTAGAGATTTTTAACCTGTATTACACCCAAATAAGTAATATCAATTAAAAGAATAAGACAGAGAAAGGAAGACATCAAGTGTGGCTCCCCAGGTACCCCCTTGGTAGATCAGGGCCACCTTCGTGGTCAAGAATGGATAAGGTTTCTAGGGGAGGTTCACAGGGTCTTCAACAGTGGGAATACCCAATTTAAAACATTTTCATTTTATGCCCCAGAGGCTTCCATAGTTTGGAAGACATGCTCCAGGGTGCCAAGTTCCTAATCTTAGTTTAATTTTCCTTCACTTAGACATTATGCTGAAGGCATTTTCAAGATAAGGCTTTTCTTGCTACCAAATATCGCCAGTCCTTTCTCCCTGGGAGCCAGGTGACATAGACAATAAAGCTGCCTTATTAACTCCTTCCTCCCAATCACTTAGCACAATTTTAAACATGGAAAGAAAGAAAAGAAATGAACAACCACAACAGTAACAACTCTTGAAATGTATGTCTTGTATGTCCATGATGTTACCTGATCTGGAGGTTTATGATGGTTTAAAAAAAAAAAAAGTTGATGCACACCAAATAGTCAGAGATGGTAGGGAGAATCCTGTGACTCCCAGTGGATTAGCAACTAAAAATCACTTCATAAGTAGACAAACCACGAAACTTCTAATAGAAGGATCTATAATAGATTATGGTCCATCAACAAAAATGTAAACATAACATGTCTGGATATCACAATCCTCTAGTAAAGAACTTTAAAGAGTAAAGATACCATCTGCCAGTAAAAAGAAGTATGTGCTTAGAGCGACACTGGATGTTAAGAAGGAATAGAAGTTATTTAAAAGCCTTATTACAATCTTAAGTTTCTTGCAATGACCCTCAAGTTCCTATTAGATCTGTTCAACAGTAGTCCAACTGTTCTCTGACTTTATCTTATTTATTCTTCTCTGGCCACACTGCCAATTTTCCTTACATTGACTGTATTCCCCCACATGAACTGCTCTTCCTCTGACCAAATACAAGTCACTCCCTCAGGCTATTCTCTGGTGAATTTTTTTCTCAATGGATCTATTCTTCTCATCTTCCCTAAAATAGCAAACCATTCGCATTCCCAATTCCTTTTACCCAGCTTTACATTTTTGTCCATCACACTTACCATCTTCCACTAGATCTTATAATTTCCTTAATCATTTTGTTTATTTTTCATCTTTACCAACAGAATGCAAGTTCCAAGGGAATAAGGATTGTCTCCAAGGGTTTTATTAATATATCCCAAACATAAAATAGTTCCTGGCATATAATAGGTGTTCCATAAATATTTACTGAATATATGTGTAATTCTAAATTTTTTTAAGTTTATTTTTATTTATTTTGAAGGAAAGATAGAAAGCAAGTGGGGGAGGGGCAGAGAGAGAGGGAGACAGAATTCCAAGCAGGCTCCCCACTGACACAGCACAGATCCCCATGCCCAGGCTCAAACTCACAAACCATGAAATCATGACCTGACAGGAAACCAAGAGTCAGACATTAACCAACTGAGCCACCCATGTGCCCCAATAAATGTGTAATTCTAAAGACAACAATAATGCAAGAAACATAGACATGGGACAATCAAGAAGAAAACACCAAATAATTTTAAACCTACCTGAGAATATGTATTATACGCATGTAAAATGTTCAGTAATTAATCAATTTTAAGTCATGGTTTAAAATCACAAAGAAGAGATTAGAAGTCAAGAGCTTAATGCATCAATTTTAATCTACTTATTAATAAAATAAGGCAACTTAGCATAAAAGGTAGTATGCGAGCCATTTAAGTTTTTAGCCTGGTCTAAATCCAAGTTCTATTACTTATTAGCTAGATGTACTAAATCAAGCCCTTCAATTTCTATTAGCCTTAACTAACTTACTGATAAAGTAGGATAATCATGCCTACTTTGTAGGTTTCTTAGGACCATTCATATCAGATAGTCTATAAGAACTACTGATCCCAGGGAATGATTAAATAAATTGATAATATTACTAAGAGTTTTTGGAAGAAATACAGAAGGAGGGGATCTCTGGCCCCTATCAGTAAATAGCACAGTTATTTAATTATAGCAAGAAGGGTCACACAATTCATAGAACTTAGATTTGCAGAGATACAGCTCCCTTATTTTTGTTCATAACTGATCTGTCCATGAAATAGAAACTCAACTAAATTTGTATCTAGTTTAAATTTACTCCCACCCCACACCTTAAAAGGCCATGTGATCTCTCTATTAATATTTTATTAACAAAAATATTTAACCTCCCATATAGCCACCCCATCGCCTGTTTCCCTCCCTAACTGGACCTCCAGGGATATAAGAGGGAAAATATGTCTCACACATCCTTGTGGAAGAGCAAGCAAGGACACCCTTCATTTCAATGTCCTTCATCTTCTGGTCACTACAGTCTAATAGACTCTGATAATCCAGCTACCTCTGGAAAAATCATGGTTGGCTCTTTGATTTATGCTGTCTTCATAGGCTGCCAACCTTGGAGTGATTACCATTTACTTCCTCCAGTCTCCCAGTCTAGAGTTTTCTACCTGCCTCTACTGTGGATCACCTTAACCTCCCCAGAAGCTTCCTAGTAACAGGCTGGCTGGCTCTCCTCTCAGGGTGCGTGACACACAGAAGTGCTATCTGTGTTGGTTATGTGCATCTTCTCGGTACAAAGTAGGTATACCTGTTGTCCGGAAAATTGTAATTTTTGCCAGTTGTCTCAGTGTGATTCCTTTCACTCTAAATAACGTTGCACTATGGACAAGTTGGAATGTCATCCCACAAACGGGAAAGCAGGTAAAAAAAAAAAAAAGTTCTGCTCTTGCCATACTACTTACTTATGGGAGGTCTCTGCCTTGCATCAATCCCTTAGAAAACAAAAACCCAGAGAAGGGAAATCAGGATGCAAAAGTCCTACAGCTTTACTTTCATCCTAGAGCTGTTGCTTCTTCCCTTCACTTTCTTTTTCCTCCCCCTCTTTCAGACTCCAATCTCTGGCTAAGCTTTTGTAACAAACAAGGAGATTTCTTCCACATTTCAGGGGACGTCTATTAGCTGAGCCCTCCAGGCTGAATAAACAAATTCTGTTTAATTCCTTCTTAAAACAATAGCCTTGCAAAGTCTATACTGTTGCATAATCCTGTTTTTTAATGAGAGAAGCTGAACATTTGGCTCATACTCCCTGTTTTTCCAGAGCTTGTTCTGTCTATTGGGTCATATTGCGGGGGCTAAGACTAGAATATCTGTGTTACTCAACCTAAAGTATTTTCTTTTATTAATTTTCTCTTAATGATTTTTTCAATCTTACAACAATCCAACTGAGACCTCCTTCAAAAAGATTAACTTCAATTACTTAAATACCAAAGGCAAAGAAAGAACATTCCATAAATTTTAAAGTGACTATGTCTCAATCCAAAGATGAAATCAAAACTGAAGTGAAACTGTAAACAAGTTAATAGTTTACTTCAGAATTGCCTCCACATTTTTAATTGGAATCTTTCTTCCCACTGAGGTACATTCACCTTCAAGTGTCCTACCAACCATTTCTCAGCCATATTGTTCTTCTCCCTAAACCATGTGCTTTGCTCTTGAAAAAATATTCTTGGGGTACCTTTTTATGTTCTATTGATACCTACTTCCCAGAAATAAACAGTCAGGAAAGCTCTGACAAAAAATAGAGAGCGTGCATGTTATATGGCAAGAGAAATAACTTGAGTCTGGAAAAATGAGTATCTAACTTTTGGATTCTATAGTAGGCAGTAATAGGAAGGATGACTGGGAAATGACTTTTAAGTGAGCCAAAAACTGTCTGCCACAGTGTCTTCTCATTCCCAGTGTCCCTGTCGGTTATATGTCAAGAAAAATAATGTTAGCTAAATTTTTTATTACTATTATTTTTTAAGATGAGGCAATCTTTTATTCTTAGACACTTTCACAAAGAGCTTTTCAGTAACTAATCTTCCCAGTGGAGAAAGGAGAACATGAAAATCAGCTTCCAGCCATCAGCAGCTGCTCTACTCAGGACCTGGGATCCTCACAGCCTACGTGGTGAGGTGGAGGAAGGCACTTCCTTTTATAAGCTGATACTGTTGCCTCTTGATGACACTTCCACTTTTTATCATTTTCTGCCAAAGCAGATGTTTTAATGAAAGACAACATAAAGATCTTAGAAATGTGTTTTTACAAATACAGGCCACTTTAGTAATTTTTTTCAAAGAGGCATTAATCCTGGGGCTTGTGACATTTCCCAGGAAAGGTTTCAGCTGTAGCCCCCAGAAATCACACAAACGTAATACACACACACCATTACATAAAAATGCATCATTCATACAAAAAGAAGGGAACTAAAAGGGAATTCTTAGCTGAACTACTTCTTTTTATTTATTTATTTATTTATTTATTTATTTATTTACTTACTTACTTATTTATTTATTTTAGCCAAGCTACTTGTATATTAACAAGCATTGTGATTATATACATTGGTAAGATTTGGAGATAAAGCAATAAATTAATAATAACATTTATCAAGCACTTAGCATATGCTTAGCATAAAATAAGTAGTTTCATGTGGTTATATCATTTAATTTTTACAGCAATTCACTTGAAAAATGAGGATATGAAGCCCCACAGAGGTTAAATAACTAGTTCAAGGATGCACAGCTAGTAAGTAGCCCAGCCAGGACTCAAACCCTGACCATCTGCCTCGAGAGCCAGCACTCCCCACCACCAACCCACATTGCTTTCCAGGGTCAGGATGATGAAGAAGGGAGAGGGAATAAGACAAAGTTTAGGAAACATGACATGCAAGGCCATAATGCACACCAATGTTACAGAAGCAAGATCCTGAAAGAACTTCAGGAAACTCTACATGGTAGTTAAGCCTTTTTAATGCTAAAACTTCCAGTAAACTTACTCTTGAAGTGTCCAGGCTTAGGGACACTAGGAATTAGAATAGGTTGTATCAGACACTGTTTTTTGGCCAACTCAAAAGTCATTTCCCAACTGTCCTTCCTACTGCTGCCTACTATCGAATCCAAAGGCTAGATGCCCATTTTCCCAGATGCACAGTAATATGTTGTCATGTGACCAAGTTCTAGCCAAAGGGCTACGGGTCAAAAAGGGAAATCAAGCAAACAGTTTCTGGGAAAGATTTTGTTTTTGTTTACTGACATTAAAAAAGAAAAAAGGCAATAGATAGCACTACCCCTTCCTCCCTTCTTTCTTCCTTGTATATTGGCATAAAGGCAAGGGTTGCAGCAGCCACCTTGAGTACTAAAGTCAAAAAAGGAAGCTGAGGATGGACTATTATGCCAAGTGGAATAAGTCAGACAAAGAAAGACAAATACCATATGATTTCATTGGTACTGAGAAAACTAACTAAACACAGCAAAACTAAAACAACAACAACAACAACAACAACAACAAATAAACCAAAAGCAGAATCAGACCCATAAATATAAAGAAGTGATTGTTGCCAGAGGAAGGTGAGCAAAGTAGGTGAGAAGGAGAGAGGGAGATGCAGGCTTCCAGTTATGGAATGAATAAGTCATGGCAATAAAAGGTACAGCATAGAGAATATAGTCAATGATACTGTAGTAACATTGTATGGTGACAGATGGTAGCTACACTTGTGGTGAGCATAGTGTAACATGTAAACTTGTTGAATCATTATGTTGTACACCTGAAACTAACGTAACACTATGTATCAACTACACTGAAATTAAAAAAAACTTTTTTAAATTAAAGTTTTTAAAAGGAAGCTGAGAGGTAGGAATAGACATATTAGAGACTTGTACAGAGAGCATGGATTCCAGATGTCACTGAAAAGAAGTTGACCTAACACCAGCCCTCATCTACCTAGAGATTTGGTTTGTGAGAAAAATAAATCTTATTTGATTAAGCCTCTGTTTTCAGCTGAATGTATTCCTAACAGGCATAAGGCTTTAACAAATTGGATCAATTTTTATTTCATTTTATCAGAGTAAAATCAGCCCCAGTTGGATTTTAGGAGTTTCAACTAAATGATTAATGGATTATTTATTACATCCGTTGCCCTCTCTTTTCCAGTGGGTAAAGTATTTTTGTGAGATTAAAGATAATGCCAGTGAGCATAGAACAAACTTTGGGTAGATTATGGATTTTCTTCATTTTTTAAAAAGTCAATCTTAAGCGTATTTTAGGACCTACATGTATTTCTTCTCCCACAAGATCTCTCAATGTTTTATTTTTCATCATTTTAAAATCACGAAAAACAAACTTGTGTATGGCACTTTGCAAAAATAAAAAGTAACAAGTGTTTGCTTTCTCTGTAATCAAAAACAGTTAAAGATGTTGCTTTAAAGATTGCAAATGTCTAGATCACCATGGTAATTCAGTATTCTAACACATAAACTATCTAATTAATTACAAATATTAAGCATCTACTATGGGTTCATTCATGGGCTAACCTATGAATGTAGTAAAAAGATTTCTTTTCTGTAAAATGATTTTTTTCACTATGGCCTTTTCATTTATGTTAATCATTGCTTATGTTAGATATTGTGGATTTCTGAAACAAAGTTTCTCAAATATAAGGGAGCATAAGAATTGTCCAAAACACTTATTAAAGATGCAGATTCTTAGTCTTAAACTCCAAATTCTGATTTAATAGATCTGTGGTAGCATCCAGTGATCTCCTTACTTAATAAGCCCCAAGAAATTGTGATGGAATTAGAATCAATGGAATAGCATTTGAACAACTGTCCTGAAGGGCAGGAATGACCCTTCTAATTCTTATTGTCCAAGAAGGTTCTTAATCACTTAACATAGAACATGCTGATGAAAAGGAACATAGGATTTATACATTCAGTTTTGAATGTATTAAAGTGTAATATATATAATAAAAAGTGTGAACTTGTTTTTTTGTTTGTCTTTGCTGTTTTTGTTTTTGTTTATTGTCATTTGTTTTCACAGAGTTTATATTACCATATTCTGTCATAATTGAAAGATGTTAACTATTATACAGATTCTGACAACAATTAGAAATTTTACATGTTCTTTTACATTTATTGACATTTATGGTCCTTGTTGATATTTGTTTGTCAGGTTAGTTATATTAAAGTGACTTTATTATAAACAAAATCTCCATTTGAATCCTTCCCATTCCATTAAAGCCATAATTTTATTAATGTCTCTCCAGTATTCACTCACATATAGATAATTTCAGAGGAAAGTCTGTAATTCAAATTCACATTTGCCTAAAAATTGGAACTACTACAACGGCAATGGATTACAATCTTCTTCAACCCTCTTTGGTCTTCTCCCAAGAGGTAGAATCTTTAAGGATAAATAATTTTACTTTTGCTTCCTTTATTCAATTTCTCTCATCCTTTTTCATTTCTTATATGTGGTCTTATGTTTTCCATCACTGAGTCTAAAATAAACTATTTAAAGAAAAATGGTTAGAGAGGGAAGGAGCCAAAACATAAGAGACTCCTGAAAACTGAGAACAAACTGAGGGTTGATGGGGGGGTGGGAGGGCGGGGTGGGTAGGTGATGGGTATTGAGGAGCGCACCTGTTGGGATAAACACTGGGTGTTGTATGGAAACCAATTTGGCAATAAATTTTTTTTAAAAAAATAATAAATAAATAAATAAATAAATAAATAAATAAATAAATAAATAAATAAAATAAACTATTTATGATTGAGAAGAACTTCACATCATAAAAAAATGATAGAGTAAAATTTTCTCCACATGATGGATAATGGATGGAGTATTCTAACATACTGTGTTACTGAATATGAGAAGCATGATGAATATAAAAGGAGGGATTGGAATAAAAAAATAGTGGCTGGATGAAACATGTACTAACAGATACATCAGAAACATGTTTTATTGACCTATGAAACTAAAATTGCTCTTTGTCTCTTCATCTTCTTTATTTTTTTTTTTTTCTGAAATTTATTGACAAATTGGTTTCCATACAACACCCAGTGCTCATCCCAAAAGGTGCCCTCCTCAATACCCATCACCCACCCTCTCCTCCCTCCCACCCCCCATCAACCCTCAGTTTGTTCTCAGTTTTTAACAGTCTCTTATGCTTTGGCTCTCTCCCATTCTAACCTCTTTTTTTTTTTTTTTCCTTCCCCTCCCCCATGGGTTCCTGTGAAGATTCTCAGGATCCACATAAGAGTGAAACCATATGGTATCTGTCTTTCTCTGTATGGCTTATTTCACTTAGCATCACACTCTCCAGTTCCATCCACGTTGCTACAAAAGGCCATATTTCATTTTTTCTCATTGCCATGTAATATTCCATTGTGTATATAAACCACAATTTCTTTATCCATTCATCAGTTGATGGACATTTAGGCTCTTTCCATAATTTGGCTATTGTTGAGAGTGCTGCTATGAACATTGGGGTACAAGTGGCCCTATGCATCAGTGCTCCTGTATCCCTTGGATAAATTCCTAGCAGTGCTATTGCTGGGTCATAGGGTAGGTCTATTTTTAATTTTCTGAGGAACCTCCACACTGCTTTCCAGAGCGGCTGCACCAATTTGCATTCCCACCAACAGTGCAAGAGGGTTCCCGTTTCTCCACATCCTCTCCAGCATCTATAGTCTCCTGATTTGTTCATTTTGGCCACTCTGACTGGCGTGAGGTGATACCTGAGTGTGGTTTTGATTTGTATTTCCCTGATAAGGAGCGACGCTGAACATCTTTTCATGTGCCTGTTGGCCATCCGGATGTCTTCTTTAGAGAAGTGTCTATTCATGTTTTCTGCCCATTTCTTCACTGGGTTATTTGTTTTTCGGGTGTGGAGTTTGGTGAGCTCTTTATAGATTTTGGATACTAGCCCTTTGTCCGATATGTCATTTGCAAATATCTTTTCCCATTCCGTTGGTTGCCTTTTAGTTTTGTTGGTTGTTTCCTTTGCTGTGCAGAAGCTTTTTATCTTCATAAGGTCCCAGTAATTCACTTTTGCTTTTAATTCCCTTGCCTTTGGGGATGTGTCGAGTAAGAGATTGCTACGGCTGAGGTCAGAGAGGTCTTTTCCTGCTTTCTCCTCTAAGGTTTTGATGGTTTCCTGTCTCACATTTAGGTCCTTTATCCATTTTGAGTTTATTTTTGTGAATGGTGTGAGAAAGTGGTCTAGTTTCAACCTTCTGCATGTTGCTGTCCAGTTCTCCCAGCACCATTTGTTAAAGAGGCTGTCTTTTTTCCATTGGATGTTCTTTCCTGCTTTGTCAAAGATGAGTTGGCCATACGTTTGTGGGTCTAGTTCTGGGGTTTCTATTCTATTCCATTGGTCTATGTGTCTGTTTTGGTGCCAATACCATGCTGTCTTGATGATGACAGCTTTGTAGTAGAGGCTAAAGTCTGGGATTGTGATGCCTCCTGCTTTGGTCTTCTTCTTCAAAATTCCTTTGGCTATTCGGGGCCTTTTGTGGTTCCATATGAATTTTAGGATTGCTTGTTCTAGTTTCGAGAAGAATGCTGGTGCAATTTTGATTGGGATTGCATTGAATGTGTAGATAGCTTTGGGTAGTATTGACATTTTGACAATATTTATTTTTCCAATCCATGAGCAGGGAATGTCTTTCCATTTCTTTAAATCTTCTTCAATTTCCTTCAGAAGCTTTCTATAGTTTTCAGCATACAGATCCTTTACATCTTTGGTTAGATTTATTCCTAGGTATTTTATGCTTCTTGGTGCAATTGTGAATGGGATCAGTTTCTTTATTTGTCTTTCTGTTGCTTCATTGTTAGTGTATAAGAATGCAACTGATTTCTGTACATTGATTTTGTATCCTGCAACTTTGCTGAATTCCTGTATCAGTTCTAGCAGACTTTTGGTGGAGTCTATCGGATTTTCCATGTATAATATCATGTCATCTGCAAAAAGCGAAAGCTTGACTTCATCTTTGCCAATTTTGATGCCTTTGATTTCCTTTTGTTGTCTGATTGCTGATGCTAGAACTTCCAGCACTATGTTAAACAGCAGCGGTGAGAGTGGGCATCCTTGTCGTGTTCCTGATCTCAGGGAAAAAGCTTTCAGTTTTTCCCCGTTGAGGATGATGTTAGCTGTGGGCTTTTCATAAATGGCTTTTATGATCTTTAAGTATGTTCCTTCTATCCCGACTTTCTCAAGGGTTTTTATTAAGAAAGGGTGCTGGATTTTGTCGAAGGCCTTTTCTGCATCGATTGACAGGATCATATGGTTCTTCTCTCTTTTTTTGTTAATGTGATGTATCACGTTGATTGATTTGCGAATGTTGAACCAGCCCTGCATCCCAGGAATGAATCCCACTTGATCATGGTGAATAATTCTTTTTATATGCCGTTGAATTCGATTTGCTAGTATCTTATTGAGAATTTTTGCATCCATATTCATCAGGGATATTGGCCTGTAGTTCTCTTTTTTTACTGGGTCTCTGTCTGGTTTAGGAATCAAAGTAATACTGGCTTCATAGAATGAGTCTGGAAGTTTTCCTTCCCTTTCTATTTCTTGGAATAGCTTGAGAAGGATAGGTATTATCTCTGCTTTAAACGTCTGGTAGAACTCCCCTGGGAAGCCATCTGGTCCTGGACTCTTATTTGTTGGGAGATTTTTGATAACCGATTCAATTTCTTCGCTGGTTATGGGTCTGTTCAAGCTTTCTATTTCCTCCTGATTGAGTTTTGGAAGCGTGTGGGTGTTCAGGAATTCGTCCATTTCTTCCAGGTTGTCCAATTTGTTGGCATATAAGTTTTCATAGTATTCCCTGATAATTGTTTGTATCTCTGAGGGATTGGTTGTAATCATTCCATTTTCATTCATGATTTTATCTATTTGGGTCATCTCCCTTTTCTTTTTGAGAAGCCTGGCTAGAGGTTTGTCAATTTTGTTTATTTTTTCAAAAAACCAACTCTTGGTTTCGTTGATCTGCTCTACAGTTTTTTTAGTTTCTATATTGTTTATTTCTGCTCTGATCTTTATTATTTCTCTTCTTCTGCTGGGCTTAGGCTGCCTTTGCTGTTCTGCTTCTAGTTCCTTTAGGTGTGCTGTTAGATTTTGTATTTGGGATTTTTCTTGTTTCTTGAGATAGGCCTGGATTGCAATGTATTTTCCTCTCAGGACTGCCTTTGCTGCGTCCCAAAGCGTTTGGATTGTTGTATTTTCATTTTCGTTTGTTTCCATATATTTTTTAATTTCTTCTCTAATTGCCTGGTTGACCCACTCATTCGTTAGTAGGGTGTTCTTTAACCTCCATGCTTTTGGAGGTTTTCCAGACTTTTTCCTGTGGTTGATTTCAAGCTTCATGGCATTGTGGTCTGAAAGTAAGCATGGTATAATTTCAATTCTTGTAAACTTATGAAGGGCTGTTTTGTGACCCAGTATATGATCTATCTTGGAGAATGTTCCATGTGCACTCGAGAAGAAAGTATATTCTGTTGCTTTGGGATGCAGAGTTCTAAATATATCTGTCAAGTCCATCTCATCCAATGTCTCATTCAGGGCCCTTGTTTCTTTATTGACCGTGTGTCTAGATGATCTATCCATTTCTGTAAGTGGGTGTTAAAGTCCCCTGCAATTACCACATTCTTATCAATAAGGTTGCTTATGTTTATGAGTAATTGTTTTATATATTTGGGGGCTCCGGTATTCGGCGCATAGACATTTATAATTGTTAGCTCTTCCTGATGGATAGACCCTGTAACTATTATATAATGTCCTTCTTCATCTCTTGTTACAGCCTTTAATTTAAAGTCTAGTTTGTCTGATATAAGTATGGCTACTCCAGCTTTCTTTTGGCTTCCAGTCGCATGATAAATAGTTCTCCATCCCCTCACTCTCAATCTAAAGGTGTCCTCAGGTCTAAAATGAGTCTCTTGTAGACAGCAAATAGATGGGTCTTGTTTTTTTATCCATTCTGATACCCTATGTCTTTTGGTTGGCGCATTTAATCCATTTACATTCAGTGTTATTATAGAAAGATACGGGTTTAGAGTCATTGTGATGTCTGTATGTTTTATGCTTATAGTGATGTCTCTGGGACTTTGTCTCACAGGGTCCCCCTTAGGATCTCTTGTAGGGCTGGTTTAGTGGTGACAAATTCCTTCAGTTTTTGTTTGTTTGGGAAGACCTTTATCTCTCCTTCTATTCTAAATGACAGACTTGCTGGATAAAGGATTCTTGGCTGCATATTTTTTCTGTCTAGCACCCTGAAAATCTCTTGCCAATTCTTTCTGGCCTGCCAAGTTTCAAAAGAGAGATCAGTCACGAGTCTTATAGGTCTCCCTTTATATGTGAGGGCACGTTTACCCCTTGCTGCTTTCAGAATTTTCTCTTTATCCTTGTATTTTGCCAGTTTCACTATGATATGTCGTGCAGAAGATCGATTCAAGTTACGTCTGAAGGGAGTTCTCTGTGCCTCTTGGATTTCAATGCCTTTTTCCTTCCCCAGTTCAGGGAAGTTCTCAGCTATGATTTCTTCAAGTACCCCTTCAGCACCTTTCCCTCTCTCTTCCTCCTCTGGGATACCAATTATGCGTATATTATTTCTTTTTAGTGTATCACTTAATTCTCTAATTTTCCCCTCATACTCCTGGATTTTTTTATCTCTCTTTTTCTCAGCTTCCTCTTTTTCCATAACTTTATCTTCTAGTTCACCTATTCTCTCCTCTGCCTCTTCAAGCCGAGCTGTGGTGGTTTCCATTTTGTTATGCATTTCGTTTAAAGCGTTTTTCAGCTCCTCGTGACTGTTCCTTAGTCCCTTGATCTCTGTAGCAAGAGATTCTCTGCTGTCCTGTATACTGTTTTCAAGCCCAGCGATTAATTTTATGACTATTATTCTAAATTCACTTTCTGTTATATTATTTAAATCCTTTTTGATCAGCTCATTAGCTGTTGTTATTTCCTGGAGATTCTTCTGAGGGGAGTTCTTCCGCTTGGTCATTTTGGATAGTCCCTGGCGTGGTGAGGACCTGCAGGGCACTTCCCCTGTGCTGTGGTGTATACCTGGAGTTGGTGGGCGGGGCCGCAGTCAGACCTGATGTCTGCCCCCAGCCCACCGCTGGGGCCACAGTCAGACTGGTGTGTGCCTTCTCTTCCCCTCTCCTAGGGGCGGGATTCACTGTGGGGTGGTGTGGCTCGTCTGGGCTACTTGCACCCTGCCAGGCTTGTGATGCTGGGGATCTGGCGTATTAGCTGGGGTGGGTAGGCAAGGTGCTCGGGGGCAGGAGGGGCAGGCTTAGATCGCTTCTCCTTAGGTGATCCACTTCAGGAGGGGCCCTGTGGCAGCGGGAGGGAGTCAGATCCGCTGCCGGAGGTTTGGCTCCGCAGAAGCGCAGAGTTGGGTGTTTGCGCGGAGCGAGCAAGTTCCCTGGCAGGAACCGGTTCCCTTTGGGATTTCGGCTGGGGGATGGGCGGGGGAAATGGCGCTGGCGAGCGCCTTTGTTCCCCACCAAACTGAGCTCTGTTGTCAGGGGGCTCAGCAGCTCTCCCTCCCTTTGTCCTCCAGCCTTCCCGCTTTCCAAGCAGAGCTGTTAATTTCTGACCTCCCAGACGCTAAGTCGCGCTTGCTGTCGGAACACAGTCCGCCCGGCCCCTCCGCTTTTGCAAGCCCGACTCAGGGGCTCTGCTTGGCCGGCGAGCCGCCCCTCCGCCCCGGCTCCCTCCCGCCAGTCCGTGGAGCGCGCACCGCCTCGCCGCCCTTCCTACCCTCTTCCGTGGGCCTCTCGTCTGCGTTTGGCTCCGGAGACTCTGTTCTGCTAATCCTCTGGCGGTTTTCTGGGTTATTTAGGCAGGTGTAGATGGAATCTAAGTGATCAGCAGGACGTGCGGTGAGCCCAGCGTCCTCCTAAGCCGCCATCTTGCCGCCTTGAACCTCTTCATCTTCTTTAAACACACCCTCCCAATAATCCTCATTTCTCTGATATGGCTCTCCCCAGATTTTGAAATTGCATTTACTTTTCTTTCCTCTGTGTCTCTGACAGTCATGCAATGGCCCCCTCCTTGCAGCTCTATCACTGCCTTAGATTGGCCTCTCTCTCTTTTTCTTTCCTATATTTTATTGGGGTATAATTAACATCCAATGCTAATTTCAGGTGCATGAGATAGTGATTCAACAATTACCTTATTTAACACTCACCACAAGAAGTATAGTCACCATATGTCACCAAACAATGTTATTACAGGGCGCCTGGGTGGCTTAGTCTGTTCAGTGTCCAACTCTTGATTTCAGCTCAGGTCATGATCTCACGGTTCATGAGATCCAGCCCCACATGGGGATCTGCGCTGACAGTGCAGAGTCTGCTTGGGATTCTCTCTCTCCCTTTCTCTCTGCCCCTCACCCACTCATGCTCGCTCCATCTCTCCCTCAAAACAAATAAATAAGCATAAAAAATGTTATTACAATATTATGACAATATTCCCTGTGCTGTATTTTTCATATCTTACCAGTTATAAAATAAATAAGTCATGGCCTCTCTCTTTTTTCTCAGTCACCCGCTCCACCACAGGCTCCTTCACCTCACATGTCCCTCCCAGGGGTTACTCTCCTTGCCTCCATTGTCTTTCCAATCCCACCCACAATTGATCATGTTCCAAACTGCTGATATAAACTTGCTCAAAAAAATGATTATAATATCAGTTTCCTGCTTAAGTATCTGTAGTCCATTCTCTATCTTTAAATTTTGACAATTTTCTTTGTCCCCTGCAAGATTTTTCTTGTATCAAACCACAGTACCCAAAGAACTGTGTGTGGGTCTCCTCTTAGCCAAAAGAGGCAGAGAATATGAGGTGGGGACCAGAAGACTCAGGAACAGGAGGCACTGACACATTTTTACAAATCTGGTGAGTGACAATTATTTTGCAAAGCTGCATTACATATGCTTATTTATTAAAATCCATACTCTAAATCAAGCTGTTTCAATAAGCAATTCTAATTTTCCAGAAAGTAATAGTAGCATTTTAAGACAGGTAGGCAGGCAAATGTGGTCAGGGTCTGAGGCTTTCAAAGATGATATGGCCAAGGTTAGGCATTTAAACAAGAAATCCTGGCTGTAAAATGGCTACTTAGGTAAGAAAAACAAGTTATACAAGAAAAGCAAAAACAAGGTAGTTATACAACAATTCCAAAATCTTTGGATTTTATATATCAAAGAATAAAAATAAACAGGGTAAATATCAAAGGATAAAAATTAATGTATGGTGTCATTCTGTAAAAGCTGTCACAGAAAGGCTGAAGCCATAATGAGCTGATTGGGAAGACAGTTCAAGACTGCAGCAACAAAGCTTTTTGACATGGTCAGAAATGAGAAAAGAACAAAGGAAGAATAGATCTTCTTTGAGGACAAATAGTGTCCTGCTGATGGGTGGCAGTGAGAAAGCAAAACATCTCAGCTTTATTCTTTTTTTCTCTGTCAATAAGAAAGACTACAAAACTGAGAGTATAAAACCTTCCAGCATTCAGATATCGAAGCCCAAGAGAAAAAATGCAAGAGAGCCAGGCAATAAGGCTCCTTGCTAGGCAAATTAGGTGTCAGACTTGGAGACAATACCATGAAATCTTTTTCTTAACACATAACATACCTTATGTATAACTGAGAAGAAAAAGGTTGCTTATGGATTTATTGTGGTCACAAGACAAAGCACAGAGTAAAATGTAAATTATAATGATAAACCATTCACAGTTAGATAAAATACATCTGCCAGTTTTTCTCATTACTTACTCTCTGGGAAAGATAGTACTGAGATGGGTTTCTACAAAGAAACAAGGCAGAGTACAGCTAGACCATCATTCCTAACCTCAACCAGAACTTGCACAGCTAGAAACTGTACTATAACTTGGAACCATGAAGTGTGAAAAGGCACATGACTCCCATGGCAACTTTTGTTGTGAGGCAAGGCTGCAGAACAGAATATCAAGATAAGGAAAGACGTGCTGACTCCCACAGACTAAAGCAAGAAGGGGTGTATGCACTCTCACAGAGGTATATTGATTCTTACTTCTATGAGATATAAACCTGAAACAACTTTTTTTTCCAATCTCTGATTAAAAATCCTTTGATGGATCTCTTCTCTCCTGTGTGTTAACTACATGTTAAGTACCTCCTACTTCTCCAGGTACTTTTGGATACCCAGACTTAGTCCAGTCCATTTACAACTCCAAACTCATATCCAATTCTGAGCTTTCCCTTTCCTCCTATGAAGACAGGTGTTGTGGCCATGTAGGCTATATGAAAAAGAGGAGGTGTTCCAGTCTTATGACACCTCATCTGTGTCTGGATGGCACTGACAGCTGTTGTGTCTCCTCCCTGCATGACAGGTGTCCACACTCTCTCACACAGATTGCACATGAGTATCTCAAATGAGCCCTGCGGAATGTCCCGCTTCAGAATTCCCTGAAATAATATCTGGTTCTGGATCAACTTATTTCATCATCTCCCAGCCCTGCAGCCAGACGCCAACCAACAGCCTGGCAGTCTGCCCCCTGGTGCACAACTGGTAAGAGATCTTGAGCCTGACTGACCACCCATTAGACTTATGAGAAACTCACACATCTTTGTCAATCTAGCTCCTCCCCTTCCTTTCTCTCTCCAATACTTTTCTCTCCTGATCAGACAGATACAAGGACAGATCAACCAGGCCACTCCCTAGGCAGATGAGATAAAGCTAGATGACCTACGAGATTCTGTTTCTTGCAGGCATCCTCAATCACAATCAGTGATTTCCCTTGGGCCCTTAGCTCATTCTCCTTGCTTCCAAAATGCAAGGAAACAGCCTCTCACCACCAAGTACTCCCTACTAAAGTGCGTATTTCTCCTCCACAGACCTTTCCTTAAATGTTTTGGGAGCTAAATGGAGAAGGGGTGCAAGTTGGTTAACTCCAGTTAGACCTTATCCCTCATAAGCCCTTAGGGAGATAGTTCCAATTTTGAGTAACTTGAGGGCAGAATTTATCAGAATGTGCGATACTTGGTTCCTCCTATCCTCACTTTGGGCATTAGCTGCAACTCAAGAAGAACAGAGATGATTCCACCCAGCCTCTTAACTTACACCAGTAGTAGTGGCTTTAGAGATGGAATGGATTTTTATCACTTCCTACAAATCTCATTTTTTGGAAGAAGATGATATTCCACCCTAAGAGAAACTCAGTGATTTGCCCTGCTTAGATCCATGTGAATGACAAAACTAGATATATCAGGGCACCTGGGTGACTCGGTCGGTTAAGCGTCTGACTTCAGCTCAGGTCATGATCTCACAGTTCGTGAGTCTGAGCCCCACATCGAGCTCTGTGCTGACAGCCGAGAGTCTGGAGCCTGCTTCAGATTCTGTGTCTCCCTCTCTCTCTGCCCCTCCCCTTCTTGCACTCTCTCTCTCTCTCTCTCTCTAAAATAAATAAACATTAAAAAATTTTTAATTAAAAAAAAACCTAGATCTATCTTCTTTACAACTTTCTTCCCTCTCTGCTATTTCAAGGTTCTAAATTGTCAGTAGCCACCTTCATCCTTTATTAGTGGTACTATTAAGACCCTTATCCTTGACAAATACCAGATTTGGAAATACATCTTCAAACATTGACAAAGCTAAAAAATTAAGGGAAGTTAAAGGGAAATGCTACTTGCTTATGTAAGGAATATCCAAATTTTTACATGTATTTATAAGTTTATAATCAGGGCTTCAAGAGCTTTGCAAATTCTAAGAGGAATTGTTATCTTAGTGTCTGGTTGTGTTGCAGCAGGCCAGTGCCACCAGTCATGCCAGATCATTATACTAATGAAAAGAGCAGGAAACTGACACTACAACATATCGAGATGACTCAGAACCCATTGAACAGCAATACCAATCTGGATCAGTAGCATATCCAGATGGCAATGACTTTTTCTTCAGCTTAGGCTAAAGAATTACCAGAAGTGAAGAGGGGCGCTGAGAGATAAAATAGAAAAACACACAAACCACAGACAGTAAAACCTTACTATGACTCTCAAAACAAATAAGCTGAACCTAACCATGATGTGTCACATGGACAATAAAAGCTCACATACTTTATCACTTTTAACACCAACTCATAATGGACTCCTATATTACAACGACTGGTTGTTCCAGGAACTTACCTAGTTTACAAATTCATTTACCAATCCCTGCCCAGATTACCATATAAGTACTCTTTTTGAACTTTTCTCTTTTGAGACACTACTAAGTCTCTGTCAAGATGGTGCTCTCCCTTAGCCAGAAGGTTTGTATGATAAATGAGTTTTCCTGATGTTCTTTGCATGGGGACTTCAAAGGCTTATTAGCACATAGGAGCAGGGGCCAAACCTCATAAAGAATCATTACAGGTTGAACTGTGTCTCTCCAAATTTATATGTTGAAATCCTAACCCTACTATCTCAGAATGTGACTGAGTCTTTAATAGAGTCTTTAAAGAGGTAATTAAGTTAAAATGAGGTAATTGAGGTGGACCAAAGAAAGAGCCAAAGAGAGAGACTTTAGAAGACACTAATCCTGGGACACCTAGGTGGCTCAGTCCGTTAAGCGTCCGACTTCAGCTCAAGTCACCATCTCTCACAGTTCGTGGCTCAAGCCCCACGTCAGGCTCTGGGCTGGCAGCTCAGAGCCTGGAGCCTACTTTGGATTCTGTGTCTCGCTCTCTCTCTCTGACCCTCCCCAACTCATGCTCTGTCTCTCAAAAATGAATAAATGTTAAAACAAAAATTTTTTTTTAAAAAAGACAAAATCATGCTAACACCTTGATCTCAGACTTGTAGCCTCCAGAATTGTAGGAAAATATATTTCTCAGACTTCAAGCTGTATTACAAAGCTGTAATCATCAAGACAGTATGGTACTGGTACAAAAACAGACAGATCAATGGAACAGAATAGAGAATGCAGAAATGGACCCACAAATGTATGGCCAACTAATCTTTGACAAAGCAGAAAAGAATATCCAATTGAATAAAGACAGTCTCTTCAGCAAGTGGTCCTGGGAAAACTGGACAGAAAAATGAACCTGGACCACTTTCTTACAACATACACAAAAATAAACTCAAAATGGATGAAATATCTAAACGTAAGAAAGGAAGCCATCAAAATTCTAGAGGACAAAAGAGGCAACAACCTCTTTGACCTCAGCTGCAGCAATTTCTTACTTGACACGTCTCCAGAGGCAAGGGAAACAAAAGCAAAAATGAACTACTGGGACCTCAAGATAAAAATTTTCTGCACAGCAAAGGAAACAATCAGCGCAACTAAAAGGCAAGCAACAGAATGGGAGAAGATATTTGCAAATGACATATCAGAAAAAGGGTTAGTATCCAAAATCTATAAAGAACTTATCAAGCTCAACACCCAAAAAACAAATAATCTGGTGAAGAAATGAGCAAAAGACATGAATAGACACTTCTCCAAAGAAGATATCCAGATGGCCAACCAACTCATGAAAAAATGCTCAACATCACTCATCATTGGGGAAATACAAATCAAAACCACAATGAGATACCACCTTACACCTGTCAGAATGGCTAACATGAACAACTCAGGCAACAACAGATGTTGGTAAGGATGTGGACTGCTGGTGGGAATGCAAACTGGCGCAACCACTCTGGAAAACAGTCTGGAGGTTTCTCAAAAAGCTAAAAATAGAACTAACCTATGACCCAGCAATGGTACTACTAGGTATTTATCCAAGGGATACAGGTATGCTGTTTAGAAGGGACACATTCACCCTGATATTTATAGCAGCACTATCAACAATAGCCAAAGTATGGAAAGGGCCCAAATGTCCATCGATGGATGAATGGATAAAGAAGATGTGGTATATACATACAATGGAGTATTACTCAGCAATCAAAAAGAATGAAATCTTGCTATTTGCAACTGCATGGATGGAACTGGAGGGTATTATGCTAAGCGAAATTAGTCAGTGAGAGAAAGACAAATATCATATGACTTCACTCATATGTAGAATTTAAGATAAAAAACAGATGAACATAAGGGAATGGAAGTAAAAATAATATAAAAATAGGGAGGGGGACAAAACATAAGAGATTCTTAAATAAAGAGAACAAACAGAGGGTTGCTGGAAGGGTTCTAGGAGGGGGGATGGGCTAAATGCATAAGGGGCATTAAGGAATATATTCCTGAAATCATTGTTGTACTATATGCTAACTAACTTGGATATAAATTTAAAAATAAACCAATTAATTAATTTTAAAAAATCAGTCCCTCTATTGAGGTTTCTTCAGCAGAAGTGAAAACAGGCTATGAGTTCTTGATTTCTGGCACTCTGCTCTACTAGGATGAGCTTTCCTTTTCTGAATCAACAACTAATCAGATCTCTGTCTCTTTTACCCTACAATTTATGCAGTGACATTTTCTAATGATAATTGCTTTGTAAGGAGTGGATTGCTTCAGTGCTAAAACCTATTTGCTGAAACAGGACAAAGAGATATCTAGCAATGTCATGAGCAGCCGGGCCATGAAAATTGTATTTTGTATAGGTGAAATGTTTTGGCCAGTATTACCACAGCCAAAATTACCTCTGACATTTCCAAATGTCACAGCTAATCCAATCTTAACAGCAATGTTTTAAAATGTGTTATAAGGAAGACTTCCAAAAGTAAGTCTAAGCTAAGGAAGCATAGTGATTTTAGCTCAGGGCCTCTCAAAACAAAATAAATAAATTTTTTAAAAAAGCAAAGTTATTTAGACATGCATTTGGGAAGTTAATTATCAATACTTTGAGAATCTCCAAACAATTCAATATCAAAAATGTTTAATGTTATTTTGGTGAGAACCTGGCACTAATGCTTTCATGTATTGGATTCCAACATAGCTGAGGTAACTTTATTTTGTTTTGTGACTACAGACTACCAGCCATGACATCCCACTAAATCCCTGTTACATACCAAATATCTGTGCCCACCTCCCCGACCAAATTCATATGTTGAAACTCTATCCCCCCATGTGGGTTTTAGGAGGTGGGCCTTTGGAAGGTAATTAGAACTAGATAAGGTCATGAGGACGGAGGCCTCGTGAATAGGAGTAGTACTCTAAGAGTCATCAGAGAGTTTGCTTCTATGCTCTGCTCTCCATCATGTGAGAACTGAGAAATTGGCTCTTAGTGAAACTTGACCATACTAGCACTCTGATCTTAGACTTCCAGGCTCTAGTTCTGTGAGAAATGAGTTTCTGTTGTTTGTAAGCCACCCAGTCTGCAGGTACTTTGTTACAGAAGCCTGAACTAAGACAACCCCAACTATAGTAACACATGTTGCAAGCCTAGTCTTACAAAGTGTCTCATCCCCTGGACCATATAATTTGCCTAAAAATCAGCAGATGACCTAATCCAGGCCAATCATAATCATTCCATGAAACTACATAAATGGATACATAAATGGGATCTCTTTCCCCAGTTGTAGATCTTTGGACTAGGATGCTATCATATTGAAGATGTCTGTGGCCATGCCACCATTTCTCCCACCATATGGAGAAAGCCTGTCTACTGTGAGAAGCCAACATACCAATATAAACAGAACCAAGTGATGTAAGAGAGATTGTCTGGAGAGATAGAGGAAGATGAAAATATTATTCTTTGAATCTATATGTTTTCAAAGATAATCACACCCTCTTGGAATTCTGAGTTACATACATGATTGAATAAATTCTCATTTTTAAACTAGTTTATTTGGGTTTCTGTCATCATAATAGAATGATATCATGGTCATGAAATTTAGCCCACCTAAACAAAAAGAGAATTCACATTGATAGCAAAGCAAGTCTTAAAGATTGCTTTGAAGATTCAGTCATGTATTGCCATATGATGTTCTTAATAACATAAATGGATTTAGATTATCTTGTTAATTACAGAATAGTAGAGTTCAACTAGAAAGTTCCATTTCAGCAATCATAAGCACACATTATTTTATTAATGTTAGGATCTATCCAGACATCTCTTGCCTTTGTGCATGAATTATTATATGACAAGATTTTGAAGCTTTTACAGGATAGGAACATGTATGATTTCACCTTCACAGCTCCTCAGATGGGTCAATTTATGGGAATAATTTCTGAGTTTAAAAATAATAAAATATTTGTCCTCTTTTTCCAGAAGTCAAACAATCAAAATAGAAATGCTTTTGTTATTTTATCAGTGGTATAGTACAGTGAGCTAAATCGTGGCCTCCAAAAGTTAGGTCCACATATAACCTTGGAATGTGACCTTCTTTGGAATAAGGATCTTTGCAGAATCAAGGCAGACTCTTGAGATGAAATCAACCCAGATTAGGGAGGATCTTTTATACAGAGACATAAAAGGAGAATACACAGGTAGATGTAAACAAGGCCATGTGAACTACAGGCAGAGACTGGAGTGATGGAGCTACAAGCCCAAACCACCAATTGCTAGGAACTTCCAGAAGCTAGGAAGAGAGAGGGAACATTCTTCCCTAAAGCCTTCATAGGAAGCATGGCTCTGCCAACACATTGATTTTGGAATTCTATCCCCCAGAACTGTGAAAGAACAAATTTCTGTTGTTTTAAGCCAATAAGTTTGTGATCATTTGTTATGGCAGTCCTAGAAAACTTTTAGAAATGTACATTTCCTATAATCAATTCGAGTGTTCTTTCATTGGTTTCATTGTAGTTATCAAGGTTTGATTTTTACACTATTCTTAGAAAATCTACCATAACACATTTTGCCATGTGTGAAAGTTTCTGGGAGTTTCGTCTTATGTTTCCCTGGATAATTATTTCTTATGAAATAATTTCTTGTGAGAGTGTGAACCCACAGACACTTGGCAGATAACTATATTTTTCAGCTGTATTTTTATAACTGAGTTTCTTAAACTTTATATTTGAGTAAGATGTCTACTACATATCAATTTATGCTGTCATTCAGAAAGTATCTGTTAAGTTTTACAGTTAACAACTTCATAAACAGTTCTTTTTTCTGCCTTAGACCAAGTTTGTTTTGGAATTTCTGTGAGTTTATAAATCCTATTTCTTATATAAAAGTCTCATTTCTCCTTTTCTTACTATGATCTTCATTCGCTTTGGTAATATAATTATACGTTTTTAATATTTGGAATCTCTGTTTTTTAAATAAACTAATAGTGTGAATAACACTGCAAGGATTCTTCTTGTAGTTTGATTTTCTTATATCATATGTCCCCCAGTGCCTAGAAAAGTCCTTTCTATATAATAACTATGCATAATGTTTGTTAATGGATAAATACATAAGTAAATGGTTTTTTATTCTTATTCCAGAGAGAAATGCAGTCTCGGATTCAATACTTCCCTCCCACCTGCACATTGTTTGCCGTAGACAGTCTCAAGAGCTGAAAATGCCATGAATGCAGTTGGACAACACCCCAGACGTGCCAAAAACCAGCAAGGGAAACCATGGTTGAGGGTAGAGTTTCCTAACAGAGAGTCGGTAAAGAGGTATCTGGAGTGGAGTCTACAAGAAATTTTCTGTAAAAATGTATGCATATTCCTAGAGAGGAACTGTATACCTTTCACCATGCTCTTAAACAGATTCTTGATCTAAAAACAAGCTTAGAATTTGTTTTTAGAACTGATCCACAGATGAAGTGATTCATAGATGTCGATATTACAAATCAGAGGGAAATGTATATAATGTATGTGTTGAAGACATTTTTATTGCCACAAGAGAAAATTCAAAGTTGTAGCTAGCTAAAGTAATCTTTTAACATTCAAGTCACACTCTGTAATAGTATTTTCTTAATCGATAGGTATCCAATTGCAAAATTGCTGTCAGGATCAGAGTTACCCATCTTATATGTTTCCAGGTTCACGTTGAGAAATTTGTACTACATATAACTGTAAACACAAGAGAATTGATTTGGCCAGCAAATGAATTTTACTTATATTCAGAGGCCTTGTTATGGAACTTCTCATGATTTATTCCCACATTTGTTACTTTATCTTAATAGTTTCATCATTATTTTTATTCAGATATGGTTGACATTATAAAAAGAGTAAGTGACCATCTTAAGACCCATATATATGCAGCATCTTCTATTAGACATAGCTTGGAACTTTTAATAAGTATTTGAAACAAAAAGTATTTATTAAGTATAGTTTGTCAACCATCATAAAGATTTTGCTTATTTCTGGACTTCCTCCCATTTCTTGTAGCCAGATCTTCTTTTCTGAGTTTAGATATGGGTCCACATTCCACATCCCTCCCTGTTTCCCCCAGATAACGGGATAAGCACAGCTCCCTCGGAAGAAATGAAGCAAGAGACTGGGGGCATATTCTAATCACATTTTCAAAGACTTGTGCATCCTCCCATATTCCTACACAAAACATAATAAATACATCAGATCATTTCCTGCTTCTTCTATATGCTGCAATAAGAAATAAGTCACAAAGAACAATATCCAATCTGACCAAAACTACGAACAACAAAATTTGCTCAATACCTGCCAAAGTGTAAACTGCCTCCTGATGTCACTGTATGGGGTTACACATTTTAGTGTGTTGACAAGAAAAATAAAATTTGTGAGGACATAAAGCCAAGTAAAGAGGAGGAATCAAGGACACATGTTTTAAAATCCTAAAACCGGAGAATTCTTCCACACCTGTAACTCTCCATTTAAATGCTAATTTACCCATTATGATTTTTCATAGTCGGTTGCTTTCCTTCTTCACCACCTCACATATAATGGTGTTCATTTTGTGTGGGACCTAAGAAGACATGTCCTAAGCTTCTACTTTAACTCATACTATGATAAGCATACAATGGGCATTAAACAATTATTTTTAATCAAAGTGAAGACTTAGTGAACAAAGTGTGAAGTTTCTCTAAGAAACATAAAAACAAAAGACTCAAGAATCCACAAAGCGGGTAAGTAATTAAACATCTGATCTACAAAGGCATAAAATGACAACAACAAAAAGTGTTATTATTGTTAATATTTTCCAATGTCCATTTTTAAAGCCTGAGATCAATCAAAGGTCAACAACTACCATAGTTAAGGGCTACATAAACTTTTTACCTAAAATATCCAAACAGTCGAAAGCTTTTTCTAAATGTCACTTTTCTAACCAGGTTAGTATTTAATGATCAGCTTATATGGTAAAATTCACTCATCTATTTCTGAGGCGAGTTATTCAGTTATAATTTTCTACTCATTACAAAAGGGATATAATGTTTCTCCTGGAATCTTGGAAGAAGCAAAGAATGAACAAGGCAAAGAAACAAAAGAGAAAATTTTAAATACTTCTAAAGCCATCTCCCAAAGAGAAACACTTGATATTGATCATTTTAGACATTTCATAATATAGAGGCATTGTAGATGGAAATGATGAAAATGATCAATCACCCACATGCCTTCTTCCATATTCTCCCCTCCTACACGTGCCATGTGTTGAAGATGGCAGTACTACAGAAGCAGGAAGCTGATCCCCCATATTACCACAGGGACCATCACCTACCAAATACCAATTAGAACTGAGATGTGAGCAAGACATAAGCACACTCAACTCCTGAGGCTTTCCCCCCAAAAAAAAAAAATTTAGCAACACTAGCTTATTCTAATACAGTAATTTGTGCTTTGAAGTGAGATGATGCCTTAACAAATCCTTAAATATATGTCATTGGCTAAGCAGCTGAATTTTGGGTGATGAGAAATCTGATATCAGAGGCTGAAAAAGCATTGAGCCTTACACGTAGTGGAAAATGGTTAGAGAGAATATTAAAACTAGCACGTGCAGCTGCCACTACAGGAGATCAGCTGCCTGTTACAAGAAACAGATAAGTCCAGGAGAGAATTTGCTGATTTGCAAGAGAAGGGAGTCAATAAATTTGGGGTCTGGAAGAACTGGAAAATATGAATAACTGCTAGAAACCAAACAGTAAGACGTAACAGAAAAATTGTTGAAAACAGTAAGACATAACAGAAAAAACTGTTGAGGGACCAAGGCCCTTCAAGACCTAGCCTTGTGAAGAAGACAGAAAAGGATATGGATTTTTAGCTTTGATAAGACTTTAGACAGCCTCTCCTGGAAAGAAGGTGAGTCTGACCCATGACTGGAAGAGATATCTGTGAAAGTAAGAGTGCTATGTATTCATTAAATAATTTTTTATCCTCTGAATACACACACACGCACACACAAAAACACAAACCTATATTTATGTCCCCATGCATAAAAATTGGACCTTTAACTATTTCTCCTCAAATAAAATGATCAGATGGCGCCTGGGTGGCTCAGTTGGTTAAGTGTCCAATGCTTGGTTTCTGCTCAGGTCATGCTCTCTCACTGTTTATGAGTTCAAGCCCAGTGCATTGGCTCCAGGCTGCCTGTGGGGAGCCTACTTGGGATTTTCCCTCTTTGCTTCTCTCTCTCTGTCCCTCCCCCAATCACACTCTCTCTCAAAATAAACTTAAAAAAAAAGGCGGGCGGGGGAAGTGAGCAGACTTTCTATGTTTCAAGCAGTTAAAAGCAAAAATGCCTTCTCTACAGTCCTTTTTCCTTTCCCTGCTGACTGGATGATGTAGGTATATTGAAGCCATGTAGTGAGTATGGAGTAGATTCATGATACACTATGATAGATCTCTGAATGGCTACGAGGAGCAGACACTCCTCCCTCTCCTTCCCCTACCACATTCACAAATAGACCCAGTCAGATTGTGAAATGAAAGACAAATAACCTTATCTCATATTTAGCAACTGTAATGTTAAGATCGTGATAGCAACTAGCATTATTTCCCTAATATAAATGGATAAATAGATCATGTTGTATTTGTGTAATGGAATATCGAACAACAATGTAAATGAATAAGTTACTGAACTATAGGTACACATGATATCAAAGGCCAATCTCAAGAATAATGTTCCTGAGACAAAAACAAATAAACAAGTTAGGAAGAAATGTGTGGAAAAAAACAAATTTAATATCTCTAAGTGTGAAGTTACCTCTGAGATTGAAGAAAGTAGTAGATTGGGGAGGAAGATCAGACCCAGTGTTCAAAGATAAAGGTAATGTTGTATATCTTAAGCTAGGTATTCTTGGTATGATGTATTTTTTTTAATTTTTTAATGTTTATTTATTTTTAAGAGGGGGGAGGGGCAGAGAGAGAGAGGGCAGGGGAAGACACAGAATCCAAAGCAGACTCCAGGCTCTGAGCTGTCAGCACAGAGCCCGATGCAGGACTTGAACCCAGAAACTATGAGATCATGACCTGAGCCGAAGTCGGACACTTAACCGACTGAGCCACTCAGGCACCCCTGTTTCATGTACTCTTAATATATTCACATTTTATAAAAATGTTCATTCTTCCATCAACATTGCCTTGAAAAGAATGAAAGTCAATATATTCAGTAGTAACATTTTTGAATCACAAATATATAACTACAGGGTAAGTGAATAAATAACCCCTCTAATAGTATGGAAATATGTACTTAGCACTTTCACAAAAGCCTCCAGTGGTAACATTAGGCAGGCTTCAAAGAGTACTGCATCTCAAATAACCTTGCAGTCAATGTGATATTCTCTGGACCACTGTAGGCAACTCATAAAGTAGCTCTAACAATTAAAAAAAAACACAGTATTAAGATAAAAATAAAAATAAACAAATTATTGATATCAAACACACAACTGAAGAGTTTGAATAAAATTATTTCTTAAACTGTGAAGGGGCAACATTTACATTTATAAATTGATATAATATTTTATATAATACCTAGTTTGAAATATGTATGCATAACTATAAAGCAAATATAAATAGATATATTACTATCGGTGGTATGATTTTTATTCTTTTCTGTATTATTTAGTATGGCTTAAAGTTTCTTTTCTAATGGGCGTATGTATCATTTTTTACAAAAACTACAATCACTCTGATTAAAAAATGAGAAAATTCTTTGTACCACAATGAGTGTTCTGAAAAGACTTTGTCACTTTGTTCTATGTCATTTAGCTGAGGTTATGTAATAAACCACCCCCCAATCTAGTAGCTTCACAGGTTCAGTAGCTGTTCTAGCAGCTGAACAGGTTCAGCTGATCTTGACCAGGCTTGCTCATGCTTCTTCAATGAGCAGGTGGGTCAGCTGGAGGCTGGTCACAGCTGGAATGACTTGGCTGACCTCCACTGCCACAGGCTTGCCCCAGGCTTGTTCTCATGGCAGAGGAAATGGTCTAAAGGAGGCAGTGAAAGTAAAGCACAAGGCTTCTGGAAGCTTATGCTCAAAACAGTCACGTCCACTGAACTCCTTTGATCTAAGAGAGTCAAAAGTGCAGTCCTAATTCAAGAGGTGTAGAAACAGGTGAGGAAAAGGCACAAATTACTGAAGGGAAGAGATATAAGAACTGTAACAGGATGACTGGGTAGGGAATCAAGCCATTTTTGGCAATTAATCTACACAGGATCTAATTCAGAGCCCAGAAATGGAAGCCAACTGTTCACTGAACCAATCCAAAATCTATTCCCACTTATCTTTGATGTTACCTATTTTGTGTCTCCAAATGCCCTGCTTCTCTAGCCCTTCCAGTGGGAATTCTATACCTCACAATCCTTGAACTTCATTCACTTCTACGTATTTTAATTTAGTCATTTATTTAAAACAAAATTACTAGATATTTGCAAATGACATATCAGACAAAGGGCTAGTATCCAAAATCTATAAAGAGCTCACCAAACTCCACACCCGAAAAACAAATAATCCAGTGAAGAAATGGGCAGAAAACATGAATAGACACTTCTCTAAAGAAGACATCTGGATGGCCAACAGGCACAAGAAAAGATGCTCAACATCGCTCCTTATCAGGGAAATACAAATCAAAACCACACTCAGATATCACCTCACGCCAGTCAGAGTGGCCAAAATGAACAAATCAGGAGACTATAGATGCTGGAGAGGATGTGGAGAAACGGGAACCCTCTTGCACTGTTGGTGGGAACGCAAATTGGTGCAGCCACTCTGGAAAACAGTGTGGAGGTTCCTCAGAAAATTAAAAATGGACCTACCCTATGACCCAGCAATAGCACTGCTAGGAATTTACCCAAGGGATACAGGAGTACTGATGCATAGGGGCACTTGTACCCCAATGTTCATAGCAGCACTCTGAACAATAGCCAAATTATGGAAAGAGCCTAAATGTCCATCAACTGATGAATGGATAAAGAAATTGTGGTTTATATACACAATGGAGTACTATATGGCAATGAGAAAGAACGAAATATGGCCCTTTGTAGCAACGTGGATGGAACTGGAGAGTGTGATGCTAAGTGAAATAAGCCATACAGAGAAAGACAGATACCATATGTGTTCACTCTTATGTGGATCCTGAGAAACTTAACAGAAACCCATGGGGGAGAGGAAGGAAAAAAAAAAGAGGTTAGAGTGGGAGAGAGCCAAAGCATAAGAGACTCTTAAAAACTGAGAACAAACTGAGGGTTGATGGGGGGTGGGAGGGAGGGGAGTGTGGGTGATGGGTATTGAGGAGGGCACCTTTTGGGATGAGCACTGGGTGTTGTATGGAAACCAATTTGACAATAAATTTCACATATTGAAAAAATAAATAAAATAAAAAAAATAAAACAAAAATACTGAGCACTATGTTAAGTGTTAGGAGTAAAACAGTAAACACGGCATAGTCCCTGTGGCCAATGAACTCTCAGATTAATAAAAGCTGCAAACACAGAAATAGTGACACTTAGGGGAAAGAAAATAGGTGTGTAATGATAAAGATATTTATAAGGGAATTTGGGGATCCCATAAAGGCCCCTAAAAAGGTTAGAGATGTAGAGGGAAATGGTCAGGTAAGATTTCCTGAAAAGATGATCTGGGGTGGAGTCTCAGATCAGCTAGAAAATATGGAGGTCTTCCAGCAAAAGCAGCAGACTACACAGAGGCATGGAGAGGATAAACAGCATTGGAGAAGAATTCCGTAGGAGAGGAAACTGTAAGTAGTTCAGCGTTGCTGGTCTGTAAAGGAAAAGAGGAGATGGTAAGAGATGAGACTTAAACTTTACATTTTAGGAATATTATCAGCAGTAGTATTGAAGATGAGTTTCAGGGAAGAAAAGGAGAATGATGGAAGAAAAACTAGAAGATGAAGCTGATTATGTTTTCTTATCACTTTCTATCATACCCTAAAATTTACTTGTGTAATATGTTTTATTATTCATGTTCTCTCTCTCCACTAGAAAGTAACTCTGCAAAGGCAAGGGTTTTTGTCTACTTTGTTCATTGGGGTGCCCCGAGCACTTTAAATACTGCCTGGCACATAGCAGATACTAATAATAATTTTCACCTAGTAATAATGTTCATTCAATAAGTATTTGCTGAATGAATGAATGAATGAATGGGTCTTAGCCTACGTTCCCCAGAAAACAGCAAGAGGCAAAGTTTATCTACTAATAACTCATATCTTATTGGGTCATTCAATCTCAGGGTATCCAGAATGTGGAAGAAAAGGAAGTGAAACAGAAAAATCAAATACAAGATATGAATTGCTGAGTTAGCCATAGCTTTAAAGAAAATAAAGGTTGCTTTCATATCATGAAGGCCTTATCCAGACAGCCTCCATGGAATCATCCTGCCTTGGAAGAGTCCATCAGGTAGAAAATGGAAAAGAAATTTATCTGCTGGCTTCCCATCTCTTCTATCTCATTGGTCAAAATTTGTCTCAGGGCATTGATTCTTGCCCAGTGCTTCCAGTCAGCTGCTGGGAGGCTATATGTCAGGCCCCTGGTTCAGTGCTTCATCTAAGTCTGGATGTGGTGTAAGGAGCCAGAGCCTCCATGGGAATAGCTGGTGGTGTTTTAGTATGAGGGGCAGATGCTGCTGCAGGAGCAAGCAAGAGGGCAAGAGAAGAAGTGAAACTGGGCAAATCTGCAGACCCAATATAGAACAAATAAAAGAGCATCACACATAAAGGAAAGAAGAACACAACAGTTCCTCCCATTATTTCCTACCTTTGGAGGGGAAAAAAAACCAACTTTGACCTTCATTTACACAGCTGTACATCTCCATGGAGAATTCACTCCTACACCCCAGTGCCCAGGCTGGTTCAGGAGCTCTAACCCTCCTCCCCAAAATTCCACTTCAGAACCCAGTGGAAACCATCAGAATATGCTAGGACCTCTTATTCCACCGTTACTCTCTCACATTAGCCATCTTTCACCTAATAGGATGGACGTTGGATTGCAAAGCCTGCAACATTTGATTTCTCTCCCAAACATATATTGTGGAGATATTTTAAAGAAAATATTATATCTGTCACGCCATTTTTGCGATCTCCTCCTTAATTCCTAATAACCTTAATTTTCCCATTTTCTAAATATCAAAAGCAATTTTAATTAAGTTCTTCATGGAAAGTAAATATGAGACCCTAATGGTTCCCAATGTCTGGCAATACCTGTTCAATGAAATTCCAAGACTCTGGAACTGAGTAAAAATATGTGATCTCGATAATGGCTGCCATAACTTCAAGGGTCTCCTCTGATAATAAAATAGCATTGGAGGGTAAGTTTTATACATCTTTGGAAACTTTAAAAACTACTACACTAGAGGACCACTGGTTATTTCTTTTATCCACATGAATCTAAAGTTAAATATGCACTGTTTCTAGGCCATAATCTTTGTATATGTTTAATCACTCACCATGACTGCTTATCACTACCTTTATTTTTTTTTTTCAACGTTTATTTATTTTTTTGGGACAGAGAGAGACAGAGCATGAACGGGGAAGGGGCAGAGAGAGAGGGAGACACAGAATTGGAAACAGGCTCCAGGCTCTGAGCCATCAGCCCAGAGCCTGACGCGGGGCTGGAACTCACGGACCGCGAGATCATGACCTGGCTGAAGTCAGACGCTTAACCGACTGCGCCACCCAGGTGCCCCGTTATCACTACCTTTAAATACATTTATTGTGTGTTCTCCTATTAATTCTCATGCAATGGCGTGACTAACATGTTTCTAATAATAGTTGTAATAATAACAGTAAAGTTTTAAAAAGTATAACTAAAATTTGTTGATGACTTTAACATTTAAAAAACATTTTTATATGCATTATCTTCTTTCATCCTTTTTCTAATCTTGGAGCAACTTATTATCAGTCCATTTTAAACATAGGATAATTAGAAATTGTTTTTAAATCTTTCATTATAATCTTTTTATTGGCAGGTTTCTATTTTAGGAGAATAATATTCTCATATAAAAAACTGAACCTTATAAAAATATGTAAGGCATAAGTTCAGAATGGCCCATGACCCTTGCCATCCAGTGATTATATTATATGGGTTGGGTCTGATATAATCACATGAGGTGTATAAAATTAAGTTTTCTCAGGCTAGTAGGGAAAGAAGTCAGAGAAATTTGAAGCATGACAAGGGCTCAACTCATCCTGGCTGGTTTGAAGATGGATAGGGCCATATAAGAGGGATGTGGAGAGCCTCTATGACAGAAAACAGTCTAGCTAATTGTTGATAAGGAAACAAGACCTCAGACCTATACCTTCAAGGAACTGGATTCTACCAACAACCTAAATGAGCTTGGAACGGACTCTTCCCCAGAGCTGCCAGCTGAGAGCCCACGCAAGTTGATTTTGACCTTATGAGACCCTGAGTGAAGAACTCATCTGAGATAGCTGTGCATCTAACCTAAAGACTGAACCAATAAATGGATGTTGTTTGAAGCTGTCTAAGTTGTTTAAGTTTGTGGTAATTTATTATGCAGCAATAGAACATTCATACAAAGGGCATATATAATGAAAATATTACTGGCCCACCTCTGTTCCCATACCCCCAGAGCCCTCTCCAAGAGCAACCACTATTTCCAGTTCTTTTTTTAATTATTATTAATAAATATTTTTGTTTATTTATTTTTGAGAGAGAGAGAGAGACAGACAGACAGACAGACAGAGCATTAGCAGGAAAAGGGCAGAGAGGGAGACAGAATCCAAAGCAGGCCCCAAGCTCTGAGCTATCAGCACAGAGCCTGACACGGGGCTTGAACCCATGAACCATGAGATCATAACCTGAGCCGAAGTCCCATGCTCAACCAACTGAGCCTCCCAGGTGCTTCTGCTATTTCCAATTTTTAAGTACAAATTTGGAAATATTTTAGACATATATGTGTGTGTACATACACACATGCACACCACATGCCCTTTATTACACAGTGGAAGCATATTTTATACAATGTAGTGTACCATGCATATACTAGTATTTATATGTCTCATTTTTTACAGTGACTTAATATTCCATAAGAATTCTGTAACTTACTAAATCAGATCTCTATTGACTGACAGTTTTTGTCTCTACTCCTTTATATTACAAACAAAGCTGCAATAATTTTCCTCATATAATATGTTTTTGCACACAGTTGAAATTTATATCCATTTTATAAATGGCAGTTATTTGTATATAGGAAGCTATCGTTGACTTTTGGATCTTTGCAACCAAATCTCTTTGAATTCTCTTATATTTTCCAATAATTTTTATTTCATTTCTCTTATGTTTTCCAGTTATATAAGCATTCAAAAAATAATGGCTCTCTTCTTAATTTGCACATTTTATACCTCATTTCTTTCTCTAGTTTAATTGTACTAGCTAGGTAATTATAGTACTGTTACTCTATTCCCAAATGCTTTTTGTTCCAAATAAAGCCAGGAAGACAGTCATGCCCACTAGATAATAATAGTATCATTTTGTCTTTAGCTTCGTTGGGAGTACTGCTTACTAAAATTTGTAATCAATTATTTAATTTAAATACTAGGCTGAGTTTTATAAACATTACATCATTTAATTTTCATATAATAATATAAGGAAAGTAATATTATCCCTATTTTACAGTAGAGAAAACTGAAGCATTATGATACTATGAATGTATCCTAAAATTAAGAAGTTGAACATGATCCTCTTTATGCTAATATCAAACAAATAAAATTGAAACAAGTTTTAATTATCTCCAAAAGGAAGTAAATTATACAGCATTTCAAATGTAGGGAAAATTGTTGCTCTGTTCTCAAAAAAAAAATGTTAGTAACTTCTCTATGGTCACTGAACAAATGTCAGATTAAGAAAGTAGTCCAACCAGGAATCTGAGAATCTTACAAATCTAGGTAGACATTATACAGAAAGTTTCCATTTTCATAGTGAGGCATTATCATACTTATTTTTAATTAGAATTAAAACATATAGTTACAAGAAATCACATGCAATAAAATGCACCTGTAAGTATACTGTTATGGGTGCATTTCATGTTTTCACAAACTTATACATGCATATAACCATCCTAACAAAAATATAGCTCACAGTGTTGTGCAGTCTATATCTTCAATACCACACCCAGAATAAGAAACCACTGATTTGATTTGTGTAAAATATACATTTCTAGAATATCATGTGACCAGAACCACATCAAATGTAGTTATTATGTCTGCCTTCTTTCAGACAGCATGTTTTTGAGATTCATCCATGTTGTTTCCAGGATCAGAATATTTCTCTTACACAGTATCTGTGGAATGCATTTAAAGAAGAGAACAAAGGAAAATACTAATTTTTAAATATCTCTATCAATGAAATAAAAGAATGAAAATAAGTGGACTAAATTTCCAATTTAAAAATCTAGGAAAAGATTACCACATCTTTAAGTAAACAAGAAGAAAGGAAATAAAAAGATAAAAGCAAAAAGTAATGAGATTAAAAACGAAAAACTGTAGATACGTTAATAAATCAAAATTCTAATTCTTTCAGAAACTACAATGAAAATAAAAAATATTAACTTAATCTAAAGAGGAAGAAACATAAATATACAAAATAAGAAATAAATGAGAGAAATAATTATTGATATAGCCAAAGTTTAAAACATCAAAAGCAACTACTTTGCAGTCTCTGTGCAAATAATTTACAAATCTGCATGAAATGGATTTTATAGGAAAATATAGTTTATCAAAACTGAGGTCAGTGGAAATAGAAGGTATAAGTCAATCTAATTTCCATAGAAGAAACAGAGAAAGTTGTCGAGGAGCTAATTCAAACACACACACACACACACACACACACACACACACACACACACCAGTCAGATGACTCTATGAGGAAATTTTACCACACCTTTAGAGTCAAGATATTTCCAATGCTATATAAATTTCTTCAGAGTACAGAAAATTAAGGAAACTTCCAAATTATGTTAATGAAGCAATTATAACTTTGAAACTGATACCTGATTAATTTACCACACGCACTAAAGAAAATTACAAATTACTATCACTTATGAACACCAGTGGAAAATTCCTAAATATTAGCAGAGACACTCTGACACTCCATTATGAAAATAATATGTCAAAACCAAGTGGGATTTAAGCTAAGAATACAGGGATAGCCCATTATTAGGAAATCTATTGATATGATTCACCAAATTACTTGATCTAAGAAGAAAAAACATATTTTCTCCATAAATGTTGAAAAAGGCCTTGGCAAAATTCAGTGCCCATTTCCAATACAAAATTCATGAAAATACAAATGATTGGATACATCCTTAAAGTAATAAAATATATTACTCAATCCTCTAGTCAGTATCTTATACAAAGGGAAATACTATAAGGATTTTCACAAAAATCAGAGATAAGGATACCCATTATATCCACTAATATTTTGTAATGTTCTGGGGGCATCAGTTAGAGGCATAAAAGATTTCAAAGAGGCAAAACCATGTGTATTTGCCAATAGTATGATACTCTGCCTGGAAAACACTAGAAAATCAATAATAAAACTGACCAAAAAAAAAAAAATCACAAAAATAATTCAGCAAGGTAGCAGACTATAAAATTAACATGTAAAAATCAAAGACCTCTATATACACCAATAATGACCACTTAAAAGAAAAAAATAAAGGAAAAGTATACAAATATTGTAATAATGATAAAGATAAAATATTTAGTAATAAACTTAATAATTGGTTATTTTCTGTATTTAAAAACTTTCAAAACAAGAAAAATAGGTAGTAGCGGGTGGACAGATACCTCTTTTTCTTGGATCTGACCACATTATCAAGATATCAGTTCTCCCTAAGTTAATTTATAAATATAGTGCCAGTAAAAATAACAAAAAAACTCCCCCCCCCCATGGCTAGAAAAGTTGATACTAAACTTCATAGGAAAAAAACAAAAATGCATGTTAAAATGCTAAATAAACACTAAAATGAATGAAGTATGAAAAGAGCCACTAGAGGATAGTAGAACACATTACAAAGCCTCTATAATAAAACAGTGTGATACAAGAATGACAGATCATAACAATAAGCACCCAGATTTGGATTTCTAAATACCATTTGCCACTACAATAAACCAGATCTCCTTGGAAGAATGGTGTATTTATTATCTGGGACATAAAAGATGTAAGAAATTCTACCAAACATTTAAATACAAGTTAACACCTATTCTTTTGAAGCTCTTCCAAAAAAATAGAAAAATAGAAATGTAAGGAAAACTTCCAAATTCATTCTACGAAGCCGGCATTACCTTGATTCCAAAACCAGACAAAGACCCCACTAAAAAGGAGAACTATAGACCAATTTACCCGATGAACATGGGTGCAAAAATTCTCAACAAGATACTAGCAAACTGGACACAACAATACATTAAAAGAACTATTCACCGCAATCAATTGGATTTATTCCTTGGATGCAGGGCTGGTTCAATATCTGCAAATCATTCAATGTGATATATCACATTAATAAAAGAGAAAATAAGAACCACATGATCCTCCCAATAGATGCAGAAAAACATTTCACAAAATTCAGAATCCTTTCTTGATAAAAACCCTCAAGAAAGTAGGGATAGAAAGATCATACCTCAAGATCATAAAGGCCATACATGAAAGACCCACTGCTAATAGCATCCTCAATGAGGAAAAACTGAGAGCTTTTGTCCTAAGGTAAGGAACACAAGAGGGATGTCCACTCTCACCACTATTATTCAACATAACGTTGGAAGTCCTAGTCTCAGCAATCAAACAAAAAAGGAAATACAAGGCATCCAAACAAGTAAGGAAGAAATCAAACTTTCACTCTTCTCAGATGACATGATACTCTACATGGAAAACCCAAAAGATTCCACCAAAAAACTGCTAGAACTGATACATGAATTCAGCCAAGTTGCAGGATATAAAATCAATGCACAGAAATCAGTTGCATTCCTATACACCAATAATGAAGCAGCAGAAAGAGAAATCAAGGAATCGATCCCATTTACAATTGCACCAAGAACCATAAAATACTTAGGAATGGACCTATCTTAAAAGGTGAAAGACCTATACACTGAAAACTACAGAAAGCTTATTAAAGAAATTGAAGAAGACACAAAGAAATGGAAAAACATTCCATACACATGGATTGAAAAAACAAATATTGTTAAAATGTCAATACTACCCAAAGCAATCTACACATCAAATGCAATCCCCATCAAAATAATACCAGCATTCTTCACAGAGCTAGAACAAACAATTCTAAAATTTGTTTGGAACCCTGAAAGATGCCAAATAGCCAAAACAAAGTTGAAAAAGAAAACCAAAGCTGGAAGCATCACAATTCTGGACTTTAAGCTGTATTACAAAGCTGTAATCATCAAGACAATATGGTACTGGTACGAAAACAGACACATAGATCAATGGAACAGAATAGAGAACCCAGAAATGGACCCACAAATGTATGGCCAACTAATCTTCGACAAAGCAGGAAAGAAAATCCAGTCAAATAAAGACAGTCTCTTCAGCAAGTGGTGCTGGGAAAACTGGACAGTGACATGCAGAAGAATGAACCTGGACCACTTTCTTACACCATACGCAAAAATAAACTTGAAATGGATGAAAGACCTAAACGTAAGACAGGAAGTCATTGAAATCCTAGAGGAGAAAACAGGCAACAACTTCTTTGACCTCAGCTGCAGCAATTTCTTACTTGACATGTCTCCGGAGGCAAGGGAAACAAAAGCAAAAATGAACTATTGGGACCTCATCAAGATGAAAATTTTCTGCACAGCAAAGGAAATGATCAGCAAAACTAAAAGGCAAGCAACAGAATGGGAGAAGATATTTGCAAATGACATATCAGATAAAGAGTTAGTATCCAAAATCTATAAAGAACTTATCAAGCTCAACACCCAAAACACAAATAATCCAGTGAAAAAATGGGTGAAATACATGAATAGACACTTTTCCAAAGAAGATATCCAAATGGCTAACAGACGCATGAAAAAATGCTCAACATCACTCATCATCAGGGAAATACAAATCAAAACCACAATGAGATAGCACCTCACACCTGTCAGAATGGCTAACCTTAACAACTCAGGCAACAACAGATGTTGGTGAGCATGAAGAGAAAGAGGAACCTTTTTGCACTGCTGGTGGGAATGCAAACTGCTGCAGCCACTCTGGAAAACAGTAATTTTAATTTTCAAAAATTAAAAATAGAGCTACCTTATGACACAACAATTGCACTATTTATTTATAATAAATAAAGGGACATAGGTATGATGTTTCAAAGGGTCACATACATCCCAATGTTTATAGCAGCACTATCTATAATAGCCAAAGTATGAAAGAGCCCAAATGTCCATCGACAGATAAATTGATAAATAAGATGTAGTGTGTGTGTGTATGTGTGTGTGTGTGTGTGTGTGTGTGTGTAGACACAATGGAGTATTACTCAGCAATCACAAAGAATGAAATCTTGCCATTTGCAAAAACGTCGATGGAACTAGAGTGCACTATGCTAAGCGAAGTAAGTCAGTCAGAGAAAGACAAATATCATATGACTTCACTCATATGTGAAGTTTAAGATACAAAATATGAACATAAGGGAAGGAAAACAAAAATAATATTAAAACGGAGAGGGAAATAAACCATAAGAGACTCTTAAATACTGGGAACAAACTGAGGGTTGCTGGAGGGGTGTGGGGGGGATGGGCTAAATGGGCAAGGTACATTAAGGAGGGCACTTGTTGAGATGAGCACTGGGTGTTATGTGTAAGTGATGAATTACTAAATTCTATTCCTGAAATCATTATTATACTATATGTTAACTAACTTGGATTTAGATTTGAAGAAGAAGAAGAAGAAGAAGAAGAAGAAGAAGAAGAAGAAGAAGAAGAAGAAGAAGAAGAAGAAGAAGAAAAAGAAATTAAAAGTAAACCTGGCTACTTTCCCTGTCCTGGACCAGGCCACCACTTACCACCTTTTCCACTAGATCCCCGGCAAAAACCACCATTATCTTTCTCTTCAATTACAGCATTAGCCTTCTATGTGTCTCACTGCTTTCCCCCTTCCATGCTACAGTGTGTTTTCTCCACATAGAGTCAAGAGATTCTTTAAAAATAAAATCAGAATGTTACTTTTTGTATAAATTCCTTTAGTGCCTTTCCATCTCACTCAGAGTAAAAATTGAGTCTTTTAAATTGGCCTATCCTCTCCTCGACTTCTCTGTTCTTATTTTCTACCACTATTTTCCTGTTCACTCTATTCCTCATGGCCGTGTCCTTCAAATGCACTATGCATGTTTCCACTGAAAGGCTTTTGTCCTTGCCATTCCCTGTCAGAGACACTCTTCCATCAGATATCCACATGGCTCATTTGTCACCATCAAGTCTTTGCCCAAAAACAGTCAATGCTTGTTGTTTTCAGAAATAATGTTCTGTATGACCCATAATATAATAGTGCCTGAAACAAAGAAGACACCCAAACTATAACTGTTAAATGAATAAAAGGTATTTGGTTAAGAGGCAGCTTTCTATCAAGTGTTCAAAGCAGAAAATGCCATCAAGGAAGATCACAACCCAGCATAGACACCAAATAGAAAACCCTGGGAAATAGATACTTTCTCCCATGGAGAACTCTTGAAGAGGGCTAAGGAAAGAATTGCTAAGATTAATTATATCTTATAAAAAATTATTATCACACAAAGTGTCCAAGGGAGAAAAAAGCATTGACATGATCTGCCCCCATATATCCACATACTCTCATGCAGGGCCAGGGAAAGGAAGCTGAGGTCCCCATAACAAATCCCCTACATTACCTGATTCCTACAGGCTGGGGCAGGGTGGAGAGACAGATATGATCCAGTGTAAAGCATAAGACAGTGAACTCAATTTGTAAAACTCAAGGAATGAAATATCTATCTCTTAAATCCACATATGGTACAGAATCCACAATGCTGCCTGAAACCTTTTTTCTGTTAAACATTCTAGAAATTCTACCTTTCCAGAATGGCTACATTCATGACAAGTTTATAGCTCATTTGAGGTATCTATGTGGTTTAGGCCTCACCAACTAGGAAAAAGGTGGAATCAGGTGCAGAGGAGGTTAGCAATATCATATTCCTTCTATTTTATAATCACATTTACTCTGAAATAGAGATAACTTTAAGAGTCTTAGGAGCCCAGGGTCTTAGTATTTTTTTTTTTTTTTTTTTCTGAAATTTATTGACAAATTGGTTTCCATACAACACCCAGTGCTCATCCCAAAAGGTGCCCTCCTCAATACCCATCACCCACCCTCTCCTCCCTCCCACCCCCCATCAACCCTCAGTTTGTTCTCAGTTTTTAACAGTCTCTTATACTTTGGCTCTCTCCCATTCTAACCTCTTTTTTTTTTTTTTTTCCTTCCCCTCCCCCATGGGTTCCTGGTAAGTTTCTCAGGATCCACATAAGAGTGAGACCATATGGTATCTGTCTTTCTCTGTATGGCTTATTTCACTTAGCATCACACTCTCCAGTTCCATCCACGTTGCTACAAAAGGCCATATTTCATTTTTTCTCATTGCCATGTAATATTCCATTGTGTATATAAACCACAATTTCTTTATCCATTCATCAGTTGATGGACATTTAGGCTCTTTCCATAATTTGGCTATTGTTGAGAGTGCTGCTATGAACATTGGGGTACAAGTGGCCCTATGCATCAGTGCTCCTGTATCCCTTGGATAAATTCCTAGCAGTGCTATTGCTGGGTCATAGGGTAGGTCTATTTTTAATTTTCTGAGGAACCTCCACACTGCTTTCCAGAGCGGCTGCACCAATTTGCATTCCCACCAACAGTGCAAGAGGGTTCCCGTTTCTCCACATCCTCTCCAGCATCTATAGTCTCCTGATTTGTTCATTTTGGCCACTCTGACTGGCGTGAGGTGATACCTGAGTGTGGTTTTGATTTGTATTTCCCTGATAAGGAGCGACGCTGAACATCTTTTCATGTGCCTGTTGGCCATCCGGATGTCTTCTTTAGAGAAGTGTCTATTCATGTTTTCTGCCCATTTCTTCACTGGGTTATTTGTTTTTCGGGTGTGGAGTTTGGTGAGCTCTTTATAGATTTTGGATACTAGCCCTTTGTCCGATATGTCATTTGCAAATATCTTTTCCCATTCCGTTGGTTGCCTTTTAGTTTTGTTGGTTGTTTCCTTTGCTGTGCAGAAGCTTTTTATCTTCATAAGGTCCCAGTAATTCACTTTTGCTTTTAATTCCCTTGCCTTTGGGGATGTGTCGAGTAAGAGATTGCTACGGCTGAGGTCAGAGAGGTCTTTTCCTGCTTTCTCCTCTAAGGTTTTGATGGTTTCCTGTCTCACATTTAGGTCCTTTATCCATTTTGAGTTTATTTTTGTGAATGGTGTGAGAAAGTGGTCTAGTTTCAACCTTCTGCATGTTGCTGTCCAGTTCTCCCAGCACCATTTGTTAAAGAGGCTGTCTTTTTTCCATTGGATGTTCTTTCCTGCTTTGTCAAAGATGAGTTGGCCATACGTTTGTGGGTCTAGTTCTGGGGTTTCTATTCTATTCCATTGGTCTATGTGTCTGTTTTGGTGCCAATACCATGCTGTCTTGATGATGACAGCTTTGTAGTAGAGGCTAAAGTCTGGGATTGTGATGCCTCCTGCTTTGGTCTTCTTCTTCAAAATTCCTTTGGCTATTCGGGGCCTTTTGTGGTTCCATATGAATTTTAGGATTGCTTGTTCTAGTTTCGAGAAGAATGCTGGTGCAATTTTGATTGGGATTGCATTGAATGTGTAGATAGCTTTGGGTAGTATTGACATTTTGACAATATTTATTTTTCCAATCCATGAGCAGGGAATGTCTTTCCATTTCTTTAAATCTTCTTCAATTTCCTTCAGAAGCTTTCTATAGTTTTCAGCATACAGATCCTTTACATCTTTGGTTAGATTTATTCCTAGGTATTTTATGCTTCTTGGTGCAATTGTGAATGGGATCAGTTTCTTTATTTGTCTTTCTGTTGCTTCATTGTTAGTGTATAAGAATGCAACTGATTTCTGTACATTGATTTTGTATCCTGCAACTTTGCTGAATTCCTGTATCAGTTCTAGCAGACTTTTGGTGGAGTCTATCGGATTTTCCATGTATAATATCATGTCATCTGCAAAAAGCGAAAGCTTGACTTCATCTTTGCCAATTTTGATGCCTTTGATTTCCTTTTGTTGTCTGATTGCTGATGCTAGAACTTCCAGCACTATGTTAAACAGCAGCGGTGAGAGTGGGCATCCTTGTCGTGTTCCTGATCTCAGGGAAAAAGCTTTCAGTTTTTCCCCGTTGAGGATGATGTTAGCTGTGGGCTTTTCATAAATGGCTTTTATGATCTTTAAGTATGTTCCTTCTATCCCGACTTTCTCAAGGGTTTTTATTAAGAAAGGGTGCTGGATTTTGTCGAAGGCCTTTTCTGCATCGATTGACAGGATCATATGGTTCTTCTCTCTTTTTTTGTTAATGTGATGTATCACGTTGATTGATTTGCGAATGTTGAACCAGCCCTGCATCCCAGGAATGAATCCCACTTGATCATGGTGAATAATTCTTTTTATATGCCGTTGAATTCGATTTGCTAGTATCTTATTGAGAATTTTTGCATCCATATTCATCAGGGATATTGGCCTGTAGTTCTCTTTTTTTACTGGGTCTCTGTCTGGTTTAGGAATCAAAGTAATACTGGCTTCATAGAATGAGTCTGGAAGTTTTCCTTCCCTTTCTATTTCTTGGAATAGCTTGAGAAGGATAGGTATTATCTCTGCTTTAAACGTCTGGTAGAACTCCCCTGGGAAGCCATCTGGTCCTGGACTCTTATTTGTTGGGAGATTTTTGATAACCGATTCAATTTCTTCGCTGGTTATGGGTCTGTTCAAGCTTTCTATTTCCTCCTGATTGAGTTTTGGAAGCGTGTGGGTGTTCAGGAATTCGTCCATTTCTTCCAGGTTGTCCAATTTGTTGGCATATAAGTTTTCATAGTATTCCCTGATAATTGTTTGTATCTCTGAGGGATTGGTTGTAATAATTCCATTTTCATTCATGATTTTATCTATTTGGGTCATCTCCCTTTTCTTTTTGAGAAGCCTGGCTAGAGGTTTGTCAATTTTGTTTATTTTTTCAAAAAACCAACTCTTGGTTTCGTTGATCTGCTCTACAGTTTTTTTAGTTTCTATATTGTTTATTTCTGCTCTGATCTTTATTATTTCTCTTCTTCTGCTGGGCTTAGGCTGCCTTTGCTGTTCTGCTTCTAGTTCCTTTAGGTGTGCTGTTAGATTTTGTATTTGGGATTTTTCTTGTTTCTTGAGATAGGCCTGGATTGCAATGTATTTTCCTCTCAGGACTGCCTTTGCTGCGTCCCAAAGCGTTTGGATTGTTGTATTTTCATTTTCGTTTGTTTCCATATATTTTTTAATTTCTTCTCTAATTGCCTGGTTGACCCACTCATTCGTTAGTAGGGTGTTCTTTAACCTCCATGCTTTTGGAGGTTTTCCAGACTTTTTCCTGTGGTTGATTTCAAGCTTCATGGCATTGTGGTCTGAAAGTAAGCATGGTATAATTTCAATTCTTGTAAACTTATGAAGGGCTGTTTTGTGACCCAGTATATGATCTATCTTGGAGAATGTTCCATGTGCACTCGAGAAGAAAGTATATTCTGTTGCTTTGGGATGCAGAGTTCTAAATATATCTGTCAAGTCCATCTCATCCAATGTCTCATTCAGGGCCCTTGTTTCTTTATTGACCGTGTGTCTAGATGATCTATCCATTTCTGTAAGTGGTGTATTAAAGTCCCCTGCAATTACCACATTCTTATCAATAAGGTTGCTTATGTTTATGAGTAATTGTTTTATATATTTGGGGGCTCCGGTATTCGGCGCATAGACATTTATAATTGTTAGCTCTTCCTGATGGATAGACCCTGTAACTATTATATAATGTCCTTCTTCATCTCTTGTTACAGCCTTTAATTTAAAGTCTAGTTTGTCTGATATAAGTATGGCTACTCCAGCTTTCTTTTGGCTTCCAGTCGCATGATAAATAGTTCTCCATCCCCTCACTCTCAATCTAAAGGTGTCCTCAGGTCTAAAATGAGTCTCTTGTAGACAGCAAATAGATGGGTCTTGTTTTTTTATCCATTCTGATACCCTATGTCTTTTGGTTGGCGCATTTAATCCATTTACATTCAGTGTTATTATAGAAAGATACGGGTTTAGAGTCATTGTGATGTCTGTATGTTTTATGCTTATAGTGATGTCTCTGGGACTTTGTCTCACAGGGTCCCCCTTAGGATCTCTTGTAGGGCTGGTTTAGTGGTGACAAATTCCTTCAGTTTTTGTTTGTTTGGGAAGACCTTTATCTCTCCTTCTATTCTAAATGACAGACTTGCTGGATAAAGGATTCTTGGCTGCATATTTTTTCTGTCTAGCACCCTGAAAATCTCTTGCCAATTCTTTCTGGCCTGCCAAGTTTCAAAAGAGAGATCAGTCACGAGTCTTATAGGTCTCCCTTTATATGTGAGGGCACGTTTACCCCTTGCTGCTTTCAGAATTTTCTCTTTATCCTTGTATTTTGCCAGTTTCACTATGATATGTCGTGCAGAAGATCGATTCAAGTTACGTCTGAAGGGAGTTCTCTGTGCCTCTTGGATTTCAATGCCTTTTTCCTTCCCCAGTTCAGGGAAGTTCTCAGCTATGATTTCTTCAAGTACCCCTTCAGCACCTTTCCCTCTCTCTTCCTCCTCTGGGATACCAATTATGCGTATATTATTTCTTTTTAGTGTATCACTTAATTCTCTAATTTTCCCCTCATACTCCTGGATTTTTTTATCTCTCTTTTTCTCAGCTTCCTCTTTTTCCATAACTTTATCTTCTAGTTCACCTATTCTCTCCTCTGCCTCTTCAAGCCGAGCTGTGGTGGTTTCCATTTTGTTATGCATTTCGTTTAAAGCGTTTTTCAGCTCCTCGTGACTGTTCCTTAGTCCCTTGATCTCTGTAGCAAGAGATTCTCTGCTGTCCTGTATACTGTTTTCAAGCCCAGCGATTAATTTTATGACTATTATTCTAAATTCACTTTCTGTTATATTATTTAAATCCTTTTTGATCAGCTCATTAGCTGTTGTTATTTCCTGGAGATTCTTCTGAGGGGAGTTCTTCCGCTTGGTCATTTTGGATAGTCCCTGGCGTGGTGAGGACCTGCAGGGCACTTCCCCTGTGCTGTGGTGTATACCTGGAGTTGGTGGGCGGGGCCGCAGTCAGACCTGATGTCTGCCCCCAGCCCACCGCTGGGGCCACAGTCAGACTGGTGTGTGCCTTCTCTTCCCCTCTCCTAGGGGCGGGATTCACTGTGGGGTGGTGTGGCTCGTCTGGGCTACTTGCACCCTGCCAGGCTTGTGATGCTGGGGATCTGGCGTATTAGCTGGGGTGGGTAGGCAAGGTGCTCGGGGGCAGGAGGGGCAGGCTTAGATCGCTTCTCCTTAGGTGATCCACTTCAGGAGGGGCCCTGTGGCAGCGGGAGGGAGTCAGATCCGCTGCCGGAGGTTTGGCTCCGCAGAAGCGCAGAGTTGGGTGTTTGCGCGGAGCGAGCAAGTTCCCTGGCAGGAACCGGTTCCCTTTGGGATTTCGGCTGGGGGATGGGCGGGGGAAATGGCGCTGGCGAGCGCCTTTGTTCCCCACCAAACTGAGCTCTGTTGTCAGGGGGCTCAGCAGCTCTCCCTCCCTTTGTCCTCCAGCCTTCCCGCTTTCCGAGCAGAGCTGTTAATTTCTGACCTCCCAGACGCTAAGTCGCGCTTGCTGTCGGAACACAGTCCGCCAGGCCCCTCCGCTTTTGCAAGCCCGACTCGGGGGCTCTGCTTGGCCGGCGAGCCGCCCCTCCGCCCCGGCTCCCTCCCGCCAGTCCGTGGAGCGCGCACCGCCTCGCCGCCCTTCCTACCCTCTTCCGTGGGCCTCTCGTCTGCGTTTGGCTCCGGCGACTCTGTTCTGCTAATCCTCTGGCGGTTTTCTGGGTTATTTAGGCAGGTGTAGATGGAATCTAAGTGATCAGCAGGACGTGCGGTGAGCCCAGCGTCCTCCTAAGCCGCCATCTTGCCCCAAAGCCTCCCCAGGGTCTTAGTATTATGTCATCTTTTTTTCTATCTTATATAACAAGTAATGCATTATCCGAGAACCACTGGCATCTTAGATTCAATGAAACATGTGTAAAGCAAATTTAGAAGTATTAGCCAGGGCCAACTGAGATTTATTAGAAAAGTACCACTTATTAAAAGGAAGGGAGTTCATAAAACTTTTTGCTTTAATTTTTTAAGTTTACTTATTTATTTTGAGAGAGAGAATGTGTATGTGTGAGCAGAGGAGGGGCAGAGACAGAGGGAGAGAGAGAGAATCACAAGCAGGCTCCACACTGTCCATGCAGAGCCCCATGCAGGTCTTGAACTCACGAACCTGATCATGAGATCATGACCTGAGCCAAAACCAAGAGTTGGATGCTTAACCAACTGAGCCACCCAGGCACCCCAAACCTTTTGCTTTTAATAAGATGCTGAAATACTATCTCACACAGACTGGTGTCCATTTTCAGAAAAAGTCATATTTATAAGAAAACCTCATTTTTACTCTGGTACCTCTTGATACTTCCTTGACTGCTTTGGGTGGAGGCTTCATGGGGAAAGCCATCATAAAAGAAACAATCCTAAAGAACTCATGGAACTGGACAGGCTAAAGCAGAATTCACGGGAAATTGTCCTCTCAGACTGATGTTGCCCTCCTGAATTTTGGCAGAATACTCAGGCAGTGTAGGCAATTAAGAGATGGTTTAAGAATCTGGATACAGCAATTGGAATCCTGGACACTGAATTTAAATACAGCTGTCATCACTGCAGGGAACAAGGTGAAGAAATACAGTGTAAATGGGGTCCTATGGAATATTCAAAGGGCACTTAGTCAATTTTCTCTCAGAAGAGGAGGAACGGCTTCATCTCCACAAATGCTCTAAATAGTAATGTTGGTTACCATTGCAAATGAATCTTAGCATTACAACTCCTCTAAGTCATCTCATGTTGTTCAACAGATAATCCAGTTAAGAGACACTTTTAAAATCTTAGATTAAACAGAGCAATCAGGGGCGCCTGGGTGGCGCAGTCGGTTAAGCGTCCGACTTCAGCCAGGTCACGATCTCGCGGTCCGTGAGTTTGAGCCCCGCGTCGGGCTCTGGGCTGATGGCTCAGAGCCTGGAGCCTGTTTCCGATTCTGTGTCTCCCTCTCTCTCTGCCCCTCCCCCGTTCATGCCCTGTCTCTCTCTGTCCCAAAAATAAATAAACGTTGAAATAAACAGAGCAATCATATCAGAGCTTCTAGAATGGATCAAAGAAGCACCAAGTTTGTTCATTAGGAAGAAAATACCTTATTAATAAACATAAGTTTCCACACTAAAAAATGTTTTCATTGGTGATTATTGTACATATGTTTTTAAAATAGCTCATACGCCACTGTATATTAATTTATTTCTTCTTAAAACGAATAAAGATAAAAAATTTTCTGGAGTAATTTAAAAATAAATATTTAAAGAAAATAATGGGGATCACTGATGTTTTTCTCTTTCTTTTTCCCTTCCCCAAACCTCTCCTACCTGCTATGGAGGGACGTGTGTGTGTGTGTGTGTGTGTGTGTGTGTGTGTGAGTGTGTTTTAATCAGACCATTTGCCCTTCATTTTATGAACCCACTTCTTTCCTCTATTTCATTCCTTTTGAAATTGTTACAAGAAAGCAATTTCTAACTACTCACTTGAGGAAATTAGTTTTGGATCAAAACAGTTCTAAGGTCTGACCATGCGGTTGAAGTTTCCTATAAAGGGGTTTCAAGATAATGTCCATATAAGTCCAGCCAACTAATTAGCTGGCAGTCTTTTCCCTCTTATTTAATCATTTTTCAGTAAAAGTCAAGCTTTCTGACTCACTAGTGATGGAATATTTCCTTGAATCTCAGTGATGCGAGAAAGCCTACAGTACTTAACATGACACTTCTATTAACATAGTCATTACACATGCTGTTTCTAAAACTTCCTATCCAGGAGAATAAGTCTTGTTTCTCCTAAATAATTTCTCTTTCAAAGTCTTCCACAGTCAAACCCAATTAAGAAATAATATAACAAGATGCTCTTCCACTCTCAAGTCTGGCACTTCATGTTTCTTCCCGCCATTCCTTCCCTCTAACCGCACTTGCAAATATACCAATGGGCTACTGTCCAATTAGAGTTCTCAGCTTGATAACATATGCAGAATAGGCTTTGGCTCTTTAGAGATCATTTACAAACTATATAATAATAATAATAATAAATAATAATAACAATAATAATAATAGAAAAAAACATATGCACGTGGAAGCTGTATGTTTGTGTATGTGTGTGGTTGTTTTTCAGCACTTAGCAATTTTTAAATTCTGTACTTGATTACCTATCATTAATTTTGTTTTTAGAAAATAAAAATTAATTGGCTTCTATACAAGGAATTATGTTTCATACTTTTCAAGGCACCACTAATTTATTCTTCAAACTGATTAAACCTGACAAAAAGCCCACTGTGGTTACCAGTAATCATATATCTTATTTAACAGTCACATTTTTGTTTATCATCAGTTCTCTGGTCCTCATGCCAAGAAAATCTGTTTATATGTATATAAGTAGGCCAACCAGGAGACCTCTATAAGTGGATATTTTCACAAAATTTCAGCCCCCAAAGCTACTTGTAATTGTCCATCTATAAATAAATACAGTGCTTCAAGCAATGACTTTGTAGCTTTCCAGCTACAACTCACAGAGCTGAATAGTGTCATCCCATTGCTATAAGCATTTTCTTAGTTACCTTCTAAAGCTAAGCTGGGTTGTGAAAGGCATTTTTTTATGCATTTGCGTCTCTGAGCTCCTAGGCCCCTAACAGTTTTGAGTGCAATCAACTCAGTATTGTACAAGCTCTTCAGGCAAACACACAAACAATAGAAAATAATGTCTTCACCTTCAAGCACAGAGGATAACTCTAACCTAAAAGAGCAATGCAAGCCAAAATAAAAAACAAAACCAAAAATAACCCCAAGGAATAAGAGGTAGAATACTGCATGGATGACCTTAATGGTCCTTTACTTACTAATATTTGAGAGACAGTTGATCAACCCTCTATTTAACTTCGCTTGAATAAATACAGGTTGTACATACATTAAAGAAAATTGCCATGACCTTCCAAAGCATAAAGTGATTCATTACCTAGTTAGCAGTTCATGTGTCTTCTATCCTTTTTATAAATTTTTTAGTGTTTTTATTTATTTTTGAAGGAGAGAGAGAGACAGAGCATGAGCAGGGAAGGGGCAGAGAGAGAGGGAGACACAGAATTCGAAGCAGGCTCCAGGCTCTAAGCTGTCAGCAAAGGGCCCGATGTGGGGCTTGAACTCATGAACTGTGAGATCATGACCTGAGCGGAAGTCGTCCACTCAACCAACTGAGCCACCCAGGTGCCCCATCTTCTATCCTTTTTAAATCCTGGAGTCTTCATTTACACAATATGTATCCTTGCCCTTCTGAAAACTAGCACCTACTATAAAAATAATGCTTAACTCTTCTCCTTGTCTCTGAACAAAGACCTGTCTTTGTCCATGTTCTACTTCAGCATGGATGAGCTTATATTATTAAACCTTTATGAGCCAGCATGTCCTCATCTACCTAATGGGGATAATTTTGCCTTTCACAAAGTTTTAAAGTGAGTATAAGATGAAATAATGAATGAAGATCTTTTAAAAGAAACACAAAGTACTATATCAATGTAAATTATTATTTTTCAGAGTTATATATAACAACTAAGTTACATACAACTTGTCAAATATATGCCTAAGTGTTATCCAAATCCAGTATTATCTAAAGCAAATGTCAAATTTTGCCACAGCCACTAGAGTAAAATAAATATTTTCTGTCTTTTACTTAAAGTTTTGCTAACCAACAAAGAGGAACATATTTAGATACATTACTATTGTTTTTAAAGGTATTTGTACTTTTAATTAAATTAAAATATGTGTAAACATAAACATTATTATATTTATTTACTGGGTAATTGCAGGTGGACAGAAAGACCACTTAGAAACCAGAAGTCTGTGCCTTCCTAATGAAGAAGAAACATCTTAATTGCATCCCTTTCCATTTATCTTTTTAATCAATGACCAAATTCTGCTAAATATATCTTAAATATGTCTTTGTCTCTTCATCCCTTTGAACACTGCTACTGGCTCTGTTCTGGCCAAGTACACCATCACACAGTTGTACAGAAACCCCATTTAATGTCAGGACTTAGTATGGAGTATTTAAGGACAAGCAGAGTAATCATCTTTGTTTGGGAAGAAGAATACTAGCACCACAAAGTTAAATACACAAGAAAAAAATACTTAGTTTTTCTCCAGATCCACTTGGCCATTAGCTATTTCCATATTCTGTATTTCAACCACACAGAAAATTTTAGGTCTTTCAAATGTGTCATATTCTCTCTCACTATAAAGGTTTTACAAATGCTATCTTTACTTGGACATTCTTTACCCAAAGACCCTCCTCTATCAGTTCTCTTCAGTTTACACATCGTTCAGATTGATTCTTTTTTTTTTAATTTTTTAAAATATTTATTTATTTTTGGAAGAGCACAAATGGGGATGCAGAGAGAGGGGGACAGAAGATCAAAAGTGGGCTCTTTGCTGACAGGCTGACAGCAGTGAGCCTGATGTGGGGCTCAAACCCATGAAACATGAAATCATGACCAGAGCTGAAGTCGGACACTCAACAGACTGGGCCACCCAGGTGTCCCATGTTCAGATTGGTTCTTAAAGACACTCCTCTGGGAAGCCTCACTTTCCTTTTCTTGAAAACATAAGTGTCCCTGATATAAGTTCACACTGTATCCTCATATTCCAACAGAGTTTTTGCTAGAGCTGTGGTAATGACCTAAGTTCTTCTCCATAAGACTTTCATCTTCATGAAGACAGTAACTGTGCCATTCTTGCTCATTTTTTTTATCCCAAGCACCTAATACCAGATGTGGTATATACTAGCAGCTCATAGTATTTGTTGAATAAGTTGAGACCACAGAGCTCAACATCTATCTACCTCTTCCATCAATCTTTCCTATTTTCTTGAGCCCCTATCTCCATCCTATGTCATTAATATGTCTACTCAAAAATTTGGATTTTACTTTATTTCGTGATTCATTAAAGATGTGATAATTTTTAGCTTCTTATATCAATTAATGACCTTAGTTACAACAATAGCAAGTAATTCTCTACATTAAATATTCTGAGTAACTCATAGAATCCAAAGAGACAAGCAACTACTTATAGACACTTCTGAACCCAGAAGTCCAAGTCCATTTCACAGAACTGGTCTCATGAAGGCATCACAGCTGCTACCCATGGGTGCAGACCTTAGGTAATTCCACCAACCCCAACAATGCTGGCCATTAGGTACTCCTGCTACTGTTGCCTGCAGTTTCTGGAAAGTGGATGCAGCAATGGCCACTACCTCACCTTTACCAGAATGCATTCTGAGTGGTCCCTCCCACGTATCTGCTTATCAGAGCAGGGTCAAGGGCCAAGCCTAGATGCAAGGGAGGCTGTGGAGGGAGGTTCTCTAGTGGAAGGTACATGAAATCTCATGAGGCAGAAGAAGCTTCAAATATTGGAGGTGATGTTGGGGCAAAGGAGGAAATGTCTACTATATCCCACACAATTATTCATGAGTTAGGATGAATGAATGGGGGAAAATCTTATTGTTCTGTGATATCTCTGAAAACACCCAGAACAATGTACTGCATACAGTAGAATTTAAATGATTAATATATTAATATAGGAAAAAAATAGTAAATAAACATACCACCCAATGTCACTGAGAAGGGCTCCAAAAGTCCCAGTTGAAAGCAACATCCAAATTTTTAACACTGTCCACATGACCTTCTTATTTATACCACACCATCTGTGATATTACAAAAATCTAGGCCTATTTAAATGTTGTGCAAAATATCTGAAGCAAATACTCCTTTCAGTAGTTAGCAGGTGCTAACTGCTTAGCAACATGGAATAATGAAGCAATTAAAGAACTCCATAAAGAATATTATAGACTTACACAGGATTAGGAAGAAGACATCATGTGGCATGTACATGCCAACCCTCAATAACAGATTCTCAGACAGCTGGTCACCCGCACCACTCAAAGAATGACTGGTAGAAAGAAGTTATAAAATTGGACTCCTTATCTCTGAAAATCAACATTCTACCATTGAAGCAATGAATACAGTGCATCTAGGCACATGGTCTTTGAGTCATAAACCCATTGTCTTATCTCATTCTACTAGAGCAATCCTTTGAATTAGAGGATACTTAGCAGATTTTAAAACTTCATTTCACAAATCCAGGATTAGTAAGGATGCACTGACATGGCATTATTTATGTGAACAAGAGAAAGATTTTATTTTCTGCCTGAAATATTGAAGTGCCCATATTTGAACAAGCTTCCTGCAGTAGGCTGTGACCAGACCAGGCAAAGAACAATTAGATACTAGCTTGCTTTTTACCTCTAAGCTTGGATATAAAATTTAATCTGTGCAGAAGCAATTTCCAAAAAAAAAATACACATAAAAGAGATTACCATGGCTTTTCTTTTCACACAAATCCGTTCAATAAAATCTTAATATCTGGCATCTAGTAATCATTCAGAAAGAATAAAGAAAAGTTTAGAAAAGAGATAAATTTTCTATCCAGCAATTACACTGTGGTGACAGGATTTCACACACAGCTCTCATAGATTAAAAACCTGAAGAAAGTTAAGACTTTGGAGATATCTTTCAGTCCTCCTCTCCATATCTTTTTTGGAAACACTAAAGATTTCAAGCCATGCTCAAAATGGAAAGTTCCAGAATGTTTTCTTTAAATGTCTGCAATAGGAAAACCCAGTGTCTTCCAGTAAGACTTTCTTTAGTCCTGAGCAAAACACTGAATTGGAAAAGAATTAGGCATAACTTAAACAAATGGAAGGTGTGGCTTCTCACAGCTTTCACAACTTATCCCAAAAGAATTCCTTTAAATAAAAAACTTGGTAATAAATATGTTCAGGATGATACCATTTTTACAATGATAATACTGAGTGTTCTTTTATGCCCATAAATGCCAGAGACTATTAGCAGTCTTTCCATTTCACTTTCTTGGAGGCTTCTTTTTTAATAGGTACTAACTTTAACCTACACCCATAGCCATCTGTCATAAAAGGTGCATTTCTCAGGCTCCCTAACAGCTTCATGTGGCCACTAAGAATCAGACAATGGACCAGAAGCAGAATGTTTCAGAGCAGCCTTAAGGGACCTTACCTAAAGGTAAGGCCAGTGCCTGCCCTTTTGGCCCCTTTTTGACTTTATCCCTTTCTAATCCTCCTGCTTGAGATATAGTTGCCATTCTGAACCATGGAGATGAGTTCCATTCTCTACAGATGGAAAAGCGGCAATCTGTAAGGAATCACACTTCCGGTACTCCCTGCGCTGAAATTTTACAAGACAAGTAAATTTCCCTCTTGTTTAAACCAGAGCTACTTGGGGCCTGTATTACTCACAGGCAAACCTAATCCTTTACACACACATTGACAGAACAAGTATAGCAGCTACTGCTAGTGGCCTTCTCAATAGCACTCCTCCCATTTCTCTAAAAAGAAGAATCATAATTCTGTTCTAGAAACAATTTTCCTAGACACTCCCTGCCCCCCAAATTATGTGGGCAAATGAATTCATGTCAATCCCATTAGATAGTGACTAGATAATCACTTTCTCAGACTTCTTTGCAGCAAAAGTGCCAAATATCCAGTTCTGTCCATGAGGGTAAGGAAGATTTATAGAAACATTTTTTTCTCCCTAATGAAAGGAAGCCCCCTTTCTCCATTCAGCCTTTTCCTCCCAGTAATGCCTTTATATAAAGATGTGCACTTGAGGTTGTTATAGCCACCTTATAACCATGAAACGAGAACTCGGCGGGGGGGGGGGGGCACGGGGGGGAGCAAACAGGTAGAGAAAGGCAGGGGGAAGGAGCCTGGGTCCTACCTCACAGAGCTAACTCACTGACCCTAGAACCACTTATCTTCAAGCTCCTTGATTATGGGAAATAATTTAACCTTTTAAATGATCAAGTCACAAATGGTCCAGTATTTAATTATAGCAGAAAGCTTCCTCTACTGATACATTTTAGTACTTATGTAGGAAAAAAAGCCTGTTACTCTTTAAAGATTAGAATAATAGGTTGATTTACACTTATACTCCTTATATTTGTAATGGTTGGATTTATCAATATAAATTACTTTATAATAAAAAACAATTATATTAAAAAGAATGGACTCAAAGTACCTCTACAAATATATTTGTTTAAACCTTGCTCATATATTGCTTGAAATATTCTGTTTATATTTTCTTTATATATGAAAAATGATAAATACTTTTGAGTGTTTTATTCTAATAGACACTGAATATTAATCTCATAATCAACTTGCTAATCCATAAATACCTATTTTTTTAATGTAATTTATTGTCAAGTTAGCTAACATACATTGTATACAGTGTGCTCTTGGTTTTGGGGGTACATTCCCACGACTCATCACTTACATACAACACCCAGTGCTGATCTCAACAAGTGCCCTCCTCAATGCCCATCACCTATTTTCCCCCTCCCCCACCCCTCCATCAACCCTCATTTTGTTTTCTGTATTTAAGAGTCTCCTGTGGTTTGCCTCCTTCTCTGTTTGTAACTATTTCCACCCCCCCTTCCCCCATGGTCTTCTGTTAAGTTTCTCAAGTTCCATATATCAGCCAAAACGTATGATATCAGTTCCATCCATGTTGTTGCAAATGGCAGGATTTCATTCTTTCTCATTGCCAAGTAGTATTCCATTATATATATAAACTTCTTTATCCATTCATCAGTTGATGAACATTTAGGCTCTTTCCGTGATTTGGCTACTGTTGAAAGCACTGCTGTAAACATTGGGGTACAAGTGCCCCTAGAGTGCGAGAGAGCCAAAGCATAAGAGACTGTTAAAAATGAGAACAAACTGAGGGTTGATGGGGGGTGGGAGGGAGGAGAGGGTGGGTGATGGGTATTGAGGAGGGCACCTTTTGGGATGAGCACTGGGTGTTGTATGGAAACCAATTTGTCAATAAATTTCATATAAAAAATAATAAATGAATAAATAAATAAATAAATAAACAAACATTTAAAAAAACTTTTAAAAAAGATATGACACCAAAAAAAAAGACACAAAAGGAAAGGAAAGAATTAGGAAATCTAAACTAATGATTCCAAAAGAGTAAGAAAGTGTATGAACTATAGTCTTCCTAGGACAGGGTATCACCCCAAAAAAGTAAGATAAAATTGTGGGTATCTTAAGAGTATTAGAGGGAGATGGGAAACAGGGGATGGGCAAGAAAAGGGAGCAGAGAACATCTACACCTGGTTATAAGTACCTGCTTTAAGACAGGAGAAAGCAAACTAGCCCATACCTGACTAAAATATTGGAAAAATGAAAGCAAAAAAATGGATTAGACTGTGTGTCAGGATAAAGAAGAGGAAATAGACAGATGTTGAGAAATAAAAATGGGATGGCCAGAGGTGAGACAATGTACAGTTAAGTCTAAGTTAAAACAGGAAAATATTACACAAATCTGGCCCCTTTAACACTTTATTCCATATTTGTGCATCTTATTTCACTTCAAGAAACTGGGAGAAAGTTTTTAGAAAATTTAATTTTTAATTAACTTCTACATGTACATAGTTCACAATTCAAAAATATGCAAAAGGCTATAGAGTAAGACATAAGTCCTCTTCCCATTGGCTCGGTCTAGCCTTCCCATGGCTAGGTCTTTCCCCCACAGAGCCATTGTCACACTTTCTTGTACATATTAGGGACATTTTCTTAAAGACACAATTTTTTTAAACCAGAATTTTTTTAATTGGATTTGGAAGTAATACTTAAATGAATTAAAAATAATTTGTTGTCTATGGTGTGGAAGATTTAATATTAAGATGACAATATTCCTCAAAGTGATTGCAGATTCAATGCAATCCCTGTCAGAATCTCAGCTGCTTTTTTTTCTTTCTTTGTGCAAAAATTGACAGGCTGCTCCTAATATTCATATGGAATTGCAAAGGACACAGAATAGCCAAACTAATCTTGAATGAATAACAAAGTTGGAGACCTTCTTCTTACTGTTTTCAAAACTTACTACAAAGCTACTGGAATCAAGACTGTGGTACTGGCCTGAGGATAGTCATACAGATCAATAAAACAGAATTAAGACATCAGATATAAACCCCTACATTTATGTTCAATCTATTTTCTACAAGGATACCAAGACAATTCAAAAAGACATGAGGGATGTTTTAGAGTAATGAGAATATTCTAAAATTGTGGAGATGGTCACACAGGCTCTATAACTTTACTAAAAGTCATTGAATTGTACACTGAAAATGGGTGCTATGCAAATTGTATTTCAATAAGTTTTTAAAAATTGTTTTAATTCATCTTTTCAAATTTGTCATTAAGTTATATTTTAATCTTATGTTTAATTTTTAATTTAAACAGTGTTTCAACGATACTGTTTACATTCACCTATAATAAGAGTCTATTTTTTAGCACAATAAAGAGAGAAAAGATTATCAGACACATAATTAAAACCATTTAGATGAAATGTCTTCTGACTAAAGTCTAGTTATTTTTAGTACAAAATTAAAACAACTGTTAGCATCCAGTAATAAGTATCAAAATTGCATGGGTAGACTTCATTGAAGTTGGGTAGGGAACCCAAAGATATACAGTGATAAAAATAATAAAGACACAATCCTGATTTAAATGTTTCATAGGGTGACACTAGAGGAGAAAGACATATATTCTGGTTTTACTGAAGCCTTGTAAAAACAAGCCACTTTCAAGCAGACTTTATACAAATTCAAAGTTTAAGAAAAAAATCCAGGATATAAAGTTATTATCAACAGAGATCAGTAACAAAAAAAAAAAAAAGGTATTTTGTGCCACCATTTGAACATATGCCTAAAACATTAAATTGTCAAACTTGAAGCAATTTTAAAATAATAGCTTAAAATTAGGCTAAAATTGTAGAATTTAGGGTATATATCATGTGCTTTTATCTTGTAGAACCTAGTAACTTACCCCTTCCTCAGTTTAAACTGTCTCAAATCTTTTAAAAGATATGAGGTTAAGTCTTCAATCAACAAGTAATAATGAAAGTCCTATAATATGCCAGGAACTGAAAATATAGTTATGAACAAGGCATACATATTCTCTGACCTCCTAGAGCTAATATGCCAGTATGAAAAAAAAAAAACTTTACACAGATAATCATATAAGCAATCATCTAATTAGTATAATTATAAGTCATTATGTTTAGCAGTATATCTATTTTATTCATTCATTCAATCACTACATATTTATTGAACCCTACTATGATCAGGGTGCTATTAACAGTACATCTTGCTAAAACTCCCAAAATATTTAAATCTTGGTTATAACTTAGAAATACTCTCAACCCAAAGTGCCAAATGAATGTTCGCATTTTTGGAGAGCCTGGAAAGAGGTAGACCTTGGAGGAAAAAATGGGAATTCTATAGGTGAGCTAATAGACTTCAATGAGAAATAGCATCCCCCTTTCACTGAGTTGCTCTGCTCTAGACTCAAGATGTACACATTTTCAGCTGTATTTTTAATAGAGAGTATCCATGGAGATAAGTCAGGAAGTCTACTGGGCGATCACCCAGAAGCTAGTCCCAGGAAGTAGCACTTTAGTTTACAAGAACGATATCCTGTCAATGTCAGAGATTTCATGAGAATGAATCCATCAATAGGTTCTGAGAGTAACCACATCAGGTTACCTACCCTTCTGAATACGTAATAAAAATCTTTTAAAAGTTGTAGTCTTATTTTCACTATCCTCTGAAGAGGTCTTAACAGAAAGTCCTATGCTTGGGTCAGAATGCTAATGGGAAGACAGTGACCACTCCTCCTCCCCTACCCTTCTTATTCCCCAAGTACATGCCAAGGCAAGCATGTGATTGTAGTAGTGGCCAAGGAGCTCAGTGAGCTATACTAGGGGAAGTATACATACAGGGAAAATCCCCACCATTTGGGGGGTTCCCTGAGAGATGTTATGTCATACAGGAAATCTCAGTAGGAGATTGAGGATCCAGCTCTCAAAAGGATGGAGAAGTGATGACAAACCTGTCACGCCTCAAGTATATCTGGGACTGAAAAGAGAAGTACAAGAGTGGCATCATTTGGTTTACAGGTGCAGCTATCATTTGCTAAATTAGAGACATGTGACTCTGACTGTTAAGAACTATACTGCTATTGACAGAAAAAGTCTTAGATTTAAAACAAAGAAAATAAAACAGACTGTGATGGTCCTTACATAATTCAATCATCAGTAATAGCAAATAACAGCTTGTTTCCAGATTGAAATGCAAAGCATGTATGTTGGTGAGCACCTGTTATAGAAGCAGCATGAATCTACTTGACCTAATTCCATTCTGTATGTCAGCCTGAAATGCAATAGAAAGCCCAGAGTAAAGATAAACAGAAAGCTCAAAGCTCAACATGTGGTCTCCCCCTGCCACTTGGGAATAAATGGCACAGTAGTCAATCTTCTAAGTTTTAGCTCTCTTCTTCCTTCTAGCCAGAAGGAGGGGGAGCAGTGTAATCAAAAAGAGATCAGATAGTAAAAATAGGGAACAAAAAGAATCATCAAGAAAAATATAGTAAACATTCCCCCAAAAGGGAAAAAAGATATAGTTAAGATTGAACATATCTGTCATATTAATAAATATAAATAAGACAAATGTATGTATTAAATACAAAAGCCTTTTAGAATTGGATCAAAAAAGAAAACACATGTTATAAACAGGCAAAAAAAATATAAAGCAAAATTACTTGAAAATGTTGAAATGAAAGAATAAACAAAGCTTTACCTATCAAGGAAAAATCAAAGGAAAGATAAGGAAGGGGTGGGTAGGGAAGGGAGGAAATGAGATAAAGAGGAGAATTTTGTAATGATATTATCTGCTGTCTATAAATAAATCAATAGGTAGACAGGTAGGCAGGTAGGCAGGTAGGTAGATAGACAGATGATAGATCAAATAAAATCAATAGGGATAGGGAGAGAAAATGAATCACAAACAGAAACAAGTTTATCTGTAATTTTTTCTATTTTTTAATTTTTTATTGAAGTATGATTAACATACAGTGTTATATTATTTTTCAATTGTACAAGTTAAGTGTACTCTTAAAAAACAGAATTACCACATGATCCAGTAATTCCACTACTGGATATTTACCTAAAGAAAATGAAAAGCTAATTTGAAAAGATATGTGCACCCCTATGGTTATTGCAGCATTATTTACAAACTAACTGTATTTTAAATGAATAACATAACTGCACTAAAGGGTTAGGGATGGGAAAAATTAATCTCAACAGTTTTTGAGCAGAATATTTTGATTGTTTATTTCAGGTGAAAGTAAAAAAGAACAATTGTATTCTAGTTGGTAGGTTTGTCTCCACAGTCTTGCACTATGGATTAGCAATTACTGAATTAGCTTGTTTAGCAGCTTGCCTGAGATCAATTTCTCTCTCATTATCAGGAAAGAAAGAAGGAAGATAACACAGCCAAGTTTCCTTGTAAACACATTGCTAATAGATGTATGGTTTATCTATGGAATCTCCAGAATGATTTTTAGCAGGACGGCCCTGGTTAATGTTCACGGTAAACAAAGCTAGAATCTATCAATTTATAAGGCAATACTCCCTGGAAAATTTCATGTAATCTATGTAAATATCTCAGTGTAGCATGGAAATGTGTCATAACCTAAAATACTGCTGGCTGTGTAAGTTAGGGGCCTAATCAGTGCTCATACTTTTTTTTTTTTAAGTTTACTTAGTTTGAGAGAGATACCACACGTGCATGTGTGCAAGAGGGGCAGAGAGAGAGAAAGAGACAGAGACAGAGAATCCCAAACAGGCGTCACGCTGTAAGTCTGCATATAGATACATTTGCCTGTATATACTTTTGCCACCTGGGTCCACTCAGTGACCCAGGTGCACTGGCAAAGCCCCACATGGGTCTCAAACTCAGAACCGTGAGATCATGACCTGAGCAGAAATCAAGATTCGATGCTTAACTGAATGAGCCACCCATGCACCTCATCCTATTCAATTATACTTCTTTTTTCTAGTAATGGATTTTAAATTGATATATATCAAAAGAAAAATCCAGAGAATTCTCAATGTTATTAAAACATTTAATCATAAATAGATTTCCTGACCATGACCTGAAGCATTATTTTGCTGTTTTAAATTTAGTAATGCTGATATTTTATCTATCTGCCTTATAGCAGATTTATTAAATACTACAGCTTTGACCCATAATTATAAAACCTTAACCAAAATTGTAATTTTGTCCAATATGGGAATTCCCAATTCACAGGTATCTTAGAGAAGAATTAGAGCCTTGATTCTCCAACTTGTTACACATTTGAATCACACATTGAAGCATTTTAGAAGTGTAACCAAGTTCTCAAAAGATTTATTTCTGCATTAAAAAGTTACTTCAACACTTAGTGGCTTAAAACAACAACGCATACAATTTTATGGGTACAGAATTTATTCAGGGATTAGCTGAGTGATTCTTCAGCCGCTCTTGGTTGCCACTGGGCTGAAGAGCCCAAGACAGTTCCTCTGATATGGACATCTAGAATCCTGGATTCAAAAGGCCCCCTCTCCCTGAATACGCTTAACAGACTGAGCCATGCAGGCATCCCCAAAATTTCCTCATTCTAATATTCCTCTAAGGTGGAGAATTACTGAATCAAAATAAATGGCATTGGTAGTTCCCAAGTCATTCCCTCTATTTGTTAATTCTTTTAAAATTGAACTTCTAAAATATTCTACTTATTTTTGCAAAACAACTGCCCTGACAAAAATGAGCATTAACATGTGGAATGCTTGAACTTACTGATGTTAACACACACACACACACACACACACACACACACACACTCACACTCACACACACACTCACACACACACAAATGTTGTTTATCTTCAGGAGACAGATTTAAGATGATTTTTCATTGTTTATGAAGGATTTGTGTTGATTTATGCCTTCTCTGCTTCCAGGTGTCGCTTATAAATGATTTCATTCATTAATAGTTTTCTAATTAGTTAAGATGTTTACAAAAATATTACCCTGATCTGTCACTCTCCTTTTTGAAGAACATGATTAACCAACTCCTTGTCAAATTCCACAACCTTCAAGTCAACACCACATACCTTTCCAATTCCATCCCTTCACTACTCATCAAGCACCTCACACTCCAGCCACAATGCACTCTCCCTTATCTCTTTGAAAGTTCAAATGCTTCTGTTTATTCATTTACCTAGACCTGAATGTCCTCTATATTCAAGACCTATGAATGCTGCATCGATATCAAGCATCTTCTCATTCATGCTTCAAAAGCCAACTCCAATGCTCTCTCCTTTGTGAAGACTTTCCAATACCTACCCCCTTCACAAACTACCAGAAGGAATTGCTCCTTTCTTTGTGCTTCTACAATTAAGTGTGAAGTATTATTCTATTGTAGTACTTGTCTCATCATATTCCAATAATCTCACACGTCTGTCTCTTTTTTCCTACTGGAAACTCCAAAAGAAAGCAATTGAGTCATTGCTTTTTCTGTATGTGCATCATTTACCAGAGTGCCAGATATATGACTGGTGTCCAATCAATGTTCTGCTGCCCAGAACTTTTAAAAATATGTCAAAATGGTAACTACTACTACAGCATAACTAGGTAGCCAATGATAAAATTTAATTGGTAATTACAGTGATAAGAAGTTGACTTTGGATGTTTTAAGTACCTGTGCCAATGAGTATCTTACTGTTTACCTCACTCTAGTCTTTTCTGTGTTGTCCCAAATGAGATTCCAAATAGCTGTAGGATTCAATGTAATTCTTTAAACAAATGTAACAATTACACTGTATGGCCAGATCCTTCACTCACATTCCAACAGGGTTTGGAAATAATTATCACTACTCCTTGCCCACACTCCTTAATAAGTTTCGGGCATAAGACCCTATGACTGGCCCAGGGAGGCAGCCAGATGATCAATTCTTGCCTGCTTCTCCTTTAATTCCTTGAGTGCCTTGTGATTCTCTGTCCGACCAGGCCAGGAAAATGAGCTGGAAACAAACCCTTCCCTATCCTCCAGCCATTTACCAAACAGCAGAGCCAACTTTCTATCTAATTCTTGTCATGTAGATGTACTCTACCTATAATCTAGTTTGTCTAGCTTTCAGGTAGAATGCTCAAATAGCTTGGCACTAATTGATACAGATACTTTACACCATGTACTTCCCCAAGTCGTGACACTGTCCCAGTCCTCATGCACCTATAACTCTTCCTCCACTCCTTACATAATCCATCCCCTCTTGGAACTTAGGTGCCTGGCCCAAACTCCTCCTCTCCAGCCCCATTCTCTGACTCCTATTCCTGTTTCCCAGCCAGTGAGCCCACTAGTTTCTTGGTCACCTCTTGTCTCTGGGCCTTGGTCTTACACCCAACAGCATGTTTAGAGCCAAGACACAAACCAATAGCTAGCCAGATTTAGGATACAGAGCAAAAAACTTAATTCAGTCATCAAGGAATTGCTGATTATTGGTCCTTAAGAAAGTATGCCACAGGAAAATGAAAACTGTAGCAACTGGAGGAGAATCGTGACACAAAAAGTAAGACAAGAAAATCATTCTGTTCTAGCCACCATGATTACTTTTTGGCTATTCTGCCTGCAAGATCTTCCCACTATCCCCTCCCTACCACTGGCTGGCTCCTATTAGCCTTTCAATCATTAGTTAAGAGGCATCCTACCCTGGAAGCTTTCCCAGATGCCCAGATTATGGGACCCTCCTTCCCTCATCTCACGAAGCTATCTTAGATGATCCACACCAGAACCTTCATAATATCCCATAACTGCCTCTATCATTGGGTTGCAACACTGTCTTATCATTTTTTGTGTGCACTCTACCACTATACACACACTTGATAGGCCAAAAAGCCTAATGTTGTGTTGTCACTGCAATAGTAGAGATCCAAAAATATAATTGTCCTCATCAAATATATGCTGAACAAATTAATACTAACATATTAATATATTAATGAATAAATATATTAATGAATGAATGCACTGTATCCATTATTCATTTATTTTCATTTAACTTCTTTGAAAGAGTTTTCAATTTAAAATTTCAGATATGGAATTTGAATATCTTAGTTCTGCCCCTCAAACAAGTTCAGCAGAACAATTCCAAAACCTCTTTTTTGTCATTTATATATCAAAAATAGTAAAATTGATTTTAAAATTAAGATTAACATGTTTTAAACCTTTTTGTGTAGTATTTACAGATCTTTTTAAGATTCAAGTGTATATAAGGTAAAGAAAAGCAAAAATAAACTATTAGGACTAGATAAAAATAAAAAGCTTCTACACAGCAAAGGAAAAAAATCAATAAAACTAAAAGACAATCTATTGGGGCTCCTGGATGGCTGAGTCAGTTGAGCATATGACTTCAGCTCAGGTCATGATCTCATGGTTCCTGGGTTCAAGCCCCACATCAGGCTCTGTGTTGACAGCTAAGAGCCTGAAGCCTGATTCAGATTCTGTGTCTCCCTCCCTCTCTCTTCCCCTCCCCCATTCATGCTCTGTCTCTTCCCCCCCTCAAAACTAAATAAATATTTAAAAAATTTTAAGATAACCTACTGAATGGGAGAAGACATCTGTAAATGACAGATCTGATAAATAGTATCCAAAATATATAAAGAACTTACACAATCTACACCAAAAAAACCCAAATAATCCAATTTAAAAATGGGTTAAATGAACATAAGAGAAGAGAAGCAAAAATAATATAAAAACAGGGAGGGGGAACAAAATGTAAGAGACTCTTAAATACAGAGAACAAACTTAGGGTTACTGCAGGGGTTGTGGTGGGGGGGCGGAATGGGCTAAATGGGCAAGGGGCATTAAGGAGGACCCTTGTTGAGATGAGCACTGGGTGTTATATGTAGAGGATGAACCACTGGATTCTACTCCTGAAATCATTATTGCACTATATGCTAACTAACTTGGATGTAAATTTAATAAAAAAAAAAAAGGTAGAAAACATCAACAGACATTTCTCCAAAGAAAACATACAAATGGTCGATGTTCAACATCACTCATCATCAGGGAAATACAAATCAAAACCACACTGAGACATCACCTCACACCTGTCAGAATGGCTAAAATCAAAACCCAAGAAACGTGTTGACAAGGATGTAGAGGAAAGGAAACCCTCACAACTACTGGTGGAAATGAAAATGCAAACTGTTTTCTACTGTGGAAAAACAGTATCAAAGTTCCTTAAAAAATTAAAAATAGAATTGCCATATGATTCAGTAATTGCACTACTTTTACCCAAAGAATATGAAAACCCTAATTTGAAAAGATATGCATACTTACATTTATTGCAGTATAATTTACAATGGCCCAACTATGGAAGCAACCCAAGTATCCATCAATAGATAAATGGATAAAGATGTGGTTTATATATATATGTATATATATATGTAAGTATATATATATATATATATATATGTATATATATATACAATGGAAAATTACTCAGCCATAAGAAAGAATGAAATTTTGTCTTTTACAACAATATGGATGGAGCTAGAGAGTTTAATGCAAAGTGAAATAAGTCAATCAGAGAAAGACAAATACCATATGCATTTCACTCACATGTGGAATTTAAGAAACAAAATAAGTAAACAAAGGAAAAAAGAGACAGACAAAAAAACAGACTCTTAACTATAATGAACAAACTGATGGTTACCAGAGGGGAGGTGGATGGGGGGATGGGTGAAATAGGAGAGGGGATAAAGAGTATTATCATGAGAAGCACTATGTACAGAATTGTTGAATCACTATATTTTACACCAGAAACTAATGTAACATTATACATTAACTACACTGGATTTAAAAAAGGATTCATCCCTATAGGTCTTAGCCCTATATGAATTATTTGATGCCCATCTGAATATTCATCATAAGAAGTCAGAGTCACAGGAGTGTAACACTTGATTCTTGTCACAGTTTTTGAAACTGTGACCCTTTACCAGGTCAGAAAACAAATTTTAAAATGCCACCGTATCCACATCTAGGAAGTTTAGTCAAAATATCCAAGCAGAGATATTATTTCTAATAATTATAATAGCTAATATTGATTAAACACTTATTAAGAAGTAGCACTCTTCTATGTGATTTGCATGTGTGAACATATTTAATCTTCATATTGGCCACAGGAGAAAGGCAGTATTATCTCTATTTTATACATGAGGTGGAAAAAAGGAACAGAGAATAAAAGTAATTCTCCATAGTCACACAACTAGAAAATGGCAGAGCTGAGAAATAAATCCAAGATATGTGGCTCCAGAGTCTATGATCTTAACTAAGCTACTTCAGAGAACATGTTTCCTAATCAGGGAGCTTTCCACCTACCAGTAAATTAAATGAGATTACTTTCCTAAACAAGGAAAATAATAACTAATATATTGAGTATTTACTATATGACTGGTGGTGTGCCAAGGGTTTCCTCTGAAATATCTCTTTTAATCTTATAACAAACCAAAGAGGAATTTATTTTTATCTCAGTTTTATAGATGAGAACTCTAATACTTACATACAATTAATCCCACTGATGACACTTATAACCTCAGGCACATTTCTATACAAGTTCCTAGGTCAGTACTACCAGTTTCACAGGGACATAAAGTAAGTCGCCTTCCTCCAACCGGGATGGCCAGTGACATATAATGGTCAGTGACAATAGTCCCTAGATTCCTAAACTCTGTTTCCTTTTCTTACAAATTAAACCTGGAACATACTGACCCTACCTCACACCTCCCCTCCTATCTGCCGTCTCCTCTCTTCCGGTTGTCCTAGTCCCCACCTTGATCAATCTGAACCACTAATATGTATCAGTGAACAAAAAAAAAGATACAGTTCCTCCCTCTTAGGACTTGTAAATTAGCAAAGAACAGAAAATACAAACGTGATAAGATACACAAAGTAATGCAGTATCCTAGGAAGAAACCAAACTCATTTTGAAGTGGGAATACCTCCTTTTTGTATATAGGGTGAAGTCTGAGAGACGAAAGGCAATGTAGTAGGCAGAGAGGGGATGAAGAGGGGAAGTTAGGTTTGACTCTAACAAAAAACAAAATATCAACATCTTAATATGATCGCTTACTTCTCAGTCACATAACAATCTAAACATGAGCAAAGTCTGATCTGTTGGCTTCACAGGAGTAGGAACTCAGGCTTCTTCTCTCTTGCTGTTCTGCCTTATTCAACAAGCAGCTTCCATCTCATTGTCTAAGATGACTATTCCAGTTCACAAGTCTAGTTTCCAGCCAGAGGCAAAGAGAGGAAAAGTGGAGGACATGCTCCTCACCCTTTATGAGCATCACCTGTAAACTGCACACATCACTTCTACTCATGTCCTAGTTGTCTAGTCACAAGACCATGACCAGGTACAGGGAATTCTGGGAAATATTTAGTTGGGCAGCTATGCTTTATACTTTATACTAAATAGAACTCTAGTGTTGTATTAATAAAGGAAGAAGCAGAAAGGGACAAGCAACAGAATATGGGAAGTCATTGACAAAAGAAAGAATTTAGTGAATCCTGGACTAAGAAAAGTCCAATATGAGATAAATCATATATGTGATGAACTAGAACAAGCAGAGATGGACAATTTAAAAAAAAAGTCTCATGGAAGTGATCCCAGTTCTCAATTTCTAAATTCTAGGTTCTCTGGCTTGAAATTTCAATTATCTTCCAGAGCTGAAGTCCACCCTTAAATCCTTGTCCCAAACAGTTATCTTCATGAAAAATGTCTTGCTCCAACCCCATCCTGTCAACTAAGCTTCATTTTATCAATAAATCATCATTTATAATCCAATTGGTCATCTGATATGCCTAGTCTTTACTCTCTTTATACCTGGCCCTCCAAAGCTGCCTAATCCACTTTATTGAGAAAGTTTTCAAAGAAACTATGATCTGGAAAAAAAACCCAAAGGTTATCGTCCACATATTCTTCATGTGAGTTACCTTGGTTCAGTTATCTGTAATTCAGGGCAATGGTTGGGGAATTGCAGATAACTTTGTTACCAACCACATTTTAACATCTCATTATGTGAGATCAAGAATCTCTATTTAAAAACAAGAGACACTATAGAGTATTCTAACTCCAGGCTCCTGCCTCTCTCCTAAAGATATGTTCTAGTTGCTTCTAAATTTGTACAGCTAGAACTGGATGACTCTAAGGAAACAGAATAATTACGAAAAGACCTATCACATAATCCAGACTGAAAGAATCAGAAATGACATTCAGGTTTGACTTAATATTTTGAAGAAGGAAATTATCCATAATTCTTCAACAGAGAAATAATCAGTAGTAAGTTTTGAGCTCTTTACTAAGCATACCTTTTTTTCAACGTAAGTGAAATTATACCTCAGATAGGTTCTTGTACCCAGATATTTAGAAGCATTTTTAAAAGATTTTTAAAAATCTTTAGGGTGCCTGGGTGGTTCAGTTAAGTGGCAGACTTTGGCTCAGGTCATTATCTCACAGTTCACAAGTTTGAGCCTCTCTGGAGACTGCTTCGAATTCTGTCTCCCTCTCTCTCTGCCCCTCCCCCAGGCATGCTCTGTCTCTCTCTCTCTCTCTCAAAAAAATTAAACGCCAAAAAAATTTTTAATAAATAAAAGATTTTTAAAAAGTCTTTGAAGTCTACATATTAATGTCTTTTTTATGCCATAATTTAGTAATCTATTTCCTGATTATTGGACATTGGTGCAGTTTTGATGACTTTATTGAAATTCATACTCTAATAATCAATTATCTTTGGACATAAACTTACATAAATGTTCCTGATTGTTTTCTTCTCTGGAATTTTTCTCTAAATGTATGACAAATTTGATTTTTAAAGCTTTTATCAGTTTATACCCATATGAGCTATATATAAAGGTGAATTTCTCACTGTGACTTCACTATTTTTAAAATAGTTTCTGGGGCGCCTGGGTGGCTCAGTCGGTTAAGCATCCGACTTCAGCTCAGGTCACGATCTCAAGGTCCGTGAGTTCGAGCCCCGCGTCGGGCTCTGGGCTGATGGCTCAGAGCCTGGAGCCTGCTTCTGATTCTGTGTCTCCCTCTCTCTCTGCCCCTCCCCCATTCATGCTCTGTCTCTCTCTGTCTCAAAAATAAATAAACGTTAAAAAAATTAAAAAAAAAATAGTTTCTAATTAGATGTGTAAAAAATAATATCCCATGGTCTTAATTTGTATTGGTAATGAAGTTAGACTTTTGGAGACTCTCATATATTTAAGAGATACATGCATATTTGGTCTAAGAGTGCTAGATTTGGTGCCCATTGATTTGGCTAGACCTCAAGGGGTTGGGTTTCTGTTGTTTTGAGAGCTCTCTATGTTATCATCCTTTGTTATAAGTATTTCAGAGTTTAGAATTTCCATTTTAATTGCATTTATAGTGCTCTTTATGTTAAGAAATTGTTACCTACTCTGTGGTCAAGTCTCTGAATTTTCACTTTTGTGGTTTCTTCTATTTCCATTAGCAAATCTGTTTTCATCTGGACATAAGTATTCACCATATTCCCTCCAGAGTTTGTAATTATTTTCTTTTTTAACATTTAATTCTTTGATATATCTTCAACTTACCTTTGTGGAAACTGATTTTTTTTTCATGAATTCAAATTTCAATTTTCCCTTAGCTAACATTAAAATTTTAAACATACATGAGCAGTGAAAAAATAATTGCGGCAAAATCATGAAACTATATAAACTGGAATTTGAAAAATGATGGCATAAGCCAGGGCAGGGCAAGTAACTTAAAAATTTCTCAAAGAGGCTTGGCCATTATCTCATAGAATGTAAACCATTGTCTGGGACTGGGGTCTTAGGGTGTTTTTTTTTTGTTTTTTTTTTTTAACGTTTATTTATTTTTGAGACAGAGAGAGGCAGAGCATGAATGGGGGAGGGTCAGAGAGAGAGGGAGACACAGAATCAGAAGCAGGCTCCAGGCTCTGGGCCATCATCAGCCCAGAGCCCGACGCAGGGCTCGAACTCACGGACCGCGAGATCGTGACCTGAGCTGAAGTCGGACGCTTAACCGACTGAGCCACCCAGGCACCCCTGTTTGTTTGTTTTTTTAATCCAGACATTCCCCCAAGGAAATCACAAACCATAGAACAGTTTTATTCGAAAACAACATATTTTATTAATTTGAACCATTTTAGAATGTAGGAATTTGAACTAGATTACAATAGTGTTTCAATTGTGCAATTCACTTATTGTGTAAAGACAGCCTCAGAACAGTGCCTGTTTTTCAAACGGTTTATCCTAGTGGCCTGGGAAGCTAAGGCTGACCTTTTATTGTGATTCCTTCTGGGCATGATTTTACAGTAACAAAATAAAGGAATAAAAATCACAGAGAAATCAACTTTTCTATCCCCACAATCCATAAGAATTATACGTATTGCAAAAAAATGAATGCCTAAAATCCATTTAGGAAAGTAATCACATAAGTGATTATTAACCCAGAGAGAAAGAAAACTATCAATAAAGGGCAGTACCCTCTGATTTTTTAAGCTGTGTTATTTTATGGTAACAACCTCAAAATTCCAGTTTTATTTTTAGTGAAGTGAATGAACAGCTAGTCTGAAATGGAGTTCCTTAGAAGCAGAGCCTGAAAAGGAGATTTTTATAAAAATAACTGACTGATGGAGGTCAGGAGAAGGGGACTGAGGGAAGCAGCGTAGGGCAGCAGAGGAAAGCTAAGCTAGGAGACGCTCACCTGGAGATAAGCTTCAGCCTGATCCTGGAGGGAGCTCAGGAGCATGAATTTCATGATAGAGCTTCTATAACAGGGAGCCAATCTTCTATTCCGCTAACACAGTCCCCATGAGGTGGCAGCTGTGAACCCTAACGCTCTCACCCAAGTGTGTACTAGCCGCAAAAAAAAAAAAAAAAAACGGTATCTACTGCAGCAACCCACTGCTGCTACCACACTCACCAAGCTGTACTAACTTTTCCTAGAATGTCCTACCCAAACTGCAAAGCTACCACCTAAGTAAACTCTTTTCCAGCCTCCCTCCCTAAACCGTTGCTCTTTTGTGCATATGCTCTCACTATTGTTTCTTCTACTGTAACATTTATCACATCATATTGTAACAATTGGTTTACATATCTTTTTCTTTCCTCCCGGGGACTTCTCAAAGAAAGCAACTGTGACAATTTCTTTATGCCCCAAATCGTTGCACGCACCTAATACATAACTGGTGTTCAATAAATGTTGGGAATCCAAAGCTTCTAAAAATATAAACAAAGGTTAAATTATAATAGTGCATAATAGGTATCCAAGAATCAAATTTAGGCCACAGCCAACACAGTAGAACTTGCCCTTGGAGTTCTTAGGTATCTGCATGTCAATAGTGGTCAGACTTCAACATTTACCCTTAGTTATTTTTCTGTCATTAGACTGAGAACTCATTGGTAGGATTTTCAACCATCTCCTTGAACTAATGAACCAGCTATACTGTCTATCCAAGATCTCCCATAGGCAAATCAGCAAGTATTGAAAATAAGTGCTGCTACTCCATACCTAGTGGCTCAATTCCCTATGCTCTTCATCTAAAAATTTCATGAGAAAGTCAAGATGCCAATTTACTATATACGTTACAACATAGAAGTTAGCCATTGCTGTAAAATAAACAATCTCCAAACTCAGTAGCTTCAAACAAAAATCATTCATTCTCATGAACAGGTATTGAACTGCATGTCAGCTGATTCAGATGTGTTTTGGCTGGAGCCTTTGCTTCAAGCTGCTAGTCTAACTTGTCTCAGCTTCTTATTGTGGGTTGAGCTCATTGCTTTTCCACCTGTGTCCCTCCTCATTTACCTTGTAGATTTTGAGGAAATAAAGCTTTACAAGTGTGATAAGATCTACAAAGTAATAAAGTGTCCTAGGGGAAAATGCTCCACTTGTCGGAGGAATCAGAGAATCTTTGCTAAGGAATTGGTATTTAAATTGAGACCTGAGAGGAGAATAGCCATTAGGTTTTTTTGCCTAACAGGCAAAAGATATCTGATATGAGGATATGGCTTAATTGCTTAAACAAAGGTCAAAATAAACATTGGCTTAATTAACATTAACATTCATTTCTCAGTCATGTAAAAGTTTGAGTAAAACTGCTCAAGGCAATTATGAAGGCTACAAGTGCCAGGAATCTAGGCTTTTTCGGTCATCCTCAACATGCAGCTTCCATTCCAGAAGCAAAGATGGCTGTTTCAGTTGTGTCAACATTTCCACAAGCAGCCCCCAAAATGGTAAATTCTGTGTATCAGAGTTGATATCCTATGTGCAGGGGGTCCTCTGTCATTGTTTCATGTTATTCAATATTAAACTTTCTGCTTCAACTATACAGACTTCGTGCAGAAGCTGCTGTATATTTCTTCTCCTTCCAATATTTCATTTATTATTTATGATGTCATAATGTGAAAAGGGAATATATTCAGGAAGTACAGTGCTCTTGGAATATAAACATACTCCCAACTTCTAGGTTTTATCTACCATTTAAAAATATTGGGGACTTCAAATGGCTGCTAGCCCAATTGATTTTAGTATATTCAAAATAATACTCCCAGGCAATCTTCATGCCATTATATTGGTTTATTGCCTTCACTGCATTAATCATTATTTGAAATTGTTGTGTATCCATTTGTTTATCCATTTGCCATGAGAAAGTAAGTGTCATTAAGCATAAATTTTTCGTACCTTATTCATCACTGTATGTCAAATACCCTGTATTGCGTCAGACACAAATGTGCATTTAACAATTATTTTGTTCAGTGAATGGATGATAAATGAATGACTGAATGGTATCCAGGGGCTTATACATAAGGAGTACAACTGCTCAGAAAAAGAATTATAAATTAGAAAGGTGCTCCAAAATTATCTAATTTGTATATTTTAATTATACACAGCAGATTCTCCAAAATTCAGATCAACTGACTTAGAATTATAAAGAGAAGAAATAAGTCAATTACCCCCATATCTCATATTCAATTACTTAAAATAAAGGCTGATTAAAGAAAGTTTCATCTCCACCCTTGTATCTCTCTCTTAAAGAAATATACTTGACAAACTCCCAGCTCTAAAATTATTAAGTCATGGGGATATAATGCACAGCATAGGGACTATAGTTAATACTGTTATAGTATCTTTAAAAGTTGGTAAGAAAGTAAATCTTGAAAGTTTTCATAAAAAGAGAAAAATATATAACTATGTATACTGATGGATGTTAACTAGACTTATTGTGTTGGTCATTTCACAATATATGCAAATATGATATCATCATATTATACAGCTAAAGTGAATATAATGTTATATGTGATTATATCTAAATTTTTGTAATAATAAATGTACTTTTTCCTTACTAACTCATAACTTGAATTGGGTGACTCAAAGGAAAGAAGAAATAATTACTAAATGAATGAATGAATGAATGAATGAATGAATGAATAAATAAATAAATAAATAAATAGTTTTATTTATTTATTTATTTATTTATTTATTTATTTACTTACTTACTTATTTATTTACTTATTTGTTTATTTTACAATCACCACCTCTTCAGGGTAATCCACAATGGAAACTCAAAAATAACATTCAGGTTTGGGGGTGGGTGGAAATAACAGAAACATGTATATATTCTTGTATTTGCTGCTTCAAACCCTGAAAACATTTATAAGTTCTGAAACCCAAATAAAATTTAGCTACTTTTCCTCATGTGACAACATTCTCACATGACTGTCTCTTTTCTTAAATATATTTTCACTTTTGTTAAAAATTATTCTGTAACCTTCTTTATAAATTTCAAAATGGTTCAATTTGAGATTATTAAAGAAACACTGGCTCACAGTAGAATATTTGGAAAAGAGGTAAACTGTAAAGAAGAAAATTAACATAATCCATAAGCACTCAAAAGAGCTAACTGCTATTAACCTTTAGGAACATTTACCTCTAGCTCTTTTACATAATTTTCCATAATTAGAATCATACCTTATACAGAATTTTGTAAGATTGTTCCCATGTCTTTGAATTATTTTGATGACTTCAAAGATTACCTCATCACTGTGGTTTATCATAATTTATTAAAACCACTAAAACACTTCCTGGTTGTTGAACAATGATGTTGTTTTAATGATTTTTTTTATACAAATAGTACTGCAATAATCACACTTAGACATAAATTTTGCCCATGTTCCTATAATTTCCCTCATGGAAGATAAATTATTAGGTTAAAGATAATAATGTCTATTGATAAATATCTTTTCTTTGATATTTTATAAATTTGTCCTTTATACCAAATATATTGTTATGTGTATTTCATAGGAAACCTATTAGCATGTTATTTTTCTTGAAATGCTTTCAATCCAATTAGTCAAAATATAATTTCATTGTTTTAACTTGTACTTCTTACATTCATGTAAAAGTTGGGCTTTTGTATGTTTTTACCATATTTGTAAGGTACTGTTTCTGTAAGTGGTACACATTAAACCTATTCTTTTTTTTTAACATGAAATTTATTGTCAAATTGGTTTCCATACAACACCCAGTGCTCATCCCAACCGGTGCCCTCCTCAATGCTTATCACCCACGTTCCCCGCCCTCCTACCCGCCATAAACCCTCAGTTTGTTCTCAGTTTTTAAGAGTCTCTTATGGTTTGGCTCCCTCTCTCTCTTTTTTTTTTAATTCCTTCCCCTCCCCCATGATCTTCTGTTAAGTTTCTCAGGATCCACATAAGAGTGAAAACATATGGTATCTGTCTTTCTCTGTATGGCTTCTTTCACTTAGCATAACACTCTCCAGTTCCATCCACATTGCTACAAAAGGCCATATTTCATTCTTTCTCATTGCCAAGTAGTATTCCATTGTGTATATAAACCCCAATTTCTTTATCCATTCATCATTTGATGGACATTTAGGCTCTGTTGGTGGGAATGCAAACTGGTGCAGCCGCTCTGGAAAACAGTGTGGGGGTTCCTCAAAAAAATTAAAAATATACCTAGCCTATGACCCAGCAATAGCACTGCTAGGAATTTGCCCAAGGGATACAGGAGTGCTGATGCCTAGGGGCACTTGTACCCCAATGTTTATAGCAGCACTTTCAACAATAGCCAAACTATGGATAAAACCTATTCTTTAGTTGGATTTAAGAGGTTATTCTTATTGTTTTCGTAAACCTTATTTTAAAATAAAATATAGATACAAAAAAGAACCTACATAAAATAAAGGTAAATCTTAACAAATTATCACAAGGCATCACAAATACTCATGTAACCATGACCCAAGTCAAGAAATAAAATTTTGATATTACTTACCTTGATTATGGTAATCATCTCACAATTTATACACATATCAAAACATCACACTATATATATATATAGTATATATATATATATATAGTATATATATATATATACACACATATATATACATGTATATATACATATATATACATATGTGTATATGCATACACATATACATACATATGTGTATATGCATACACATATACATACATGTGTGTATATGCATATACATATATACATATGTGTATATGCATACACATATATACATATGTGTATATATACATATATACATGTATATATATACATATATATACATATGTGTGTATATATATATATAATTTTTATTTGCTATTCATATCTCAGTAAAGCTGGGGTGGGGAGAAATAAAATTTGTGAGTTATCCAAAAGTTCCTACATATCCTCTATCCCAATCATAACCCTGTTCTCCCAAAAACAACCAATGTCTCACGTGTGCCCACAGTCCAACTCTGCTATGCTTAAAAGAGACTGCCTCCTCTATGGTTAAAGGTTGAACAATTATATGAAAGGTTGTACAGTTCTGGGAGATATTGAAGTACCAGCCAGTGTAGAAAGATCATACCAAATGCCCTGGCCTTTCAGTTGAGACTAGAAAAGGGTCACCACTTAGGAGTCCAGAGTATTCTCTGAAGTAAGAGTCACATGCAAAGACTAAATCAAAAATTAAAATATACCCTCCCACCCTAACAAGATAAAAAATACTAAGCCTGACAGGCCCCAGAGTATGTTAAAATTTAACAGACAATCAGAATAAAAATAAATACCTTTTAAAAGAGATACATAATCCATACTCATAACTATCATCCACAATGTATAGTATACAATCAAGATTACTAGATATGCAGGAAAAGGGAGAAACATAATGCATAATAAAGAAAAGAAACTGTGAAAAGAAACAGACGCAAATATGACCCAGGTGTAGAAATTAGTAACAAAGAAAATTAAAGCATCTATTATAAATACGTTCTGAAATATAAAGAAAAATATAGTCATACTTAAAGAACAGGTGAAGATTCATTTTCAGCAGAGGAAAGGAATTTGTATTTTAAAAAAAGAAGCAAATGAAAATTCCACAATGGGATGTATAATATATGAAATGAAAATTTCATTGGATGGGTTTAATTAAAGAAATGAACAATAGTGTGGAAAAGGAACAGTGAACCTGAAGATGGATCAATAAGAAATATCCAATCTGAGGAGCACCTGGGTGGCTCAGTTGGTTGGGCGTACGACTTCAGCTCAAGTCATGATCTCACAGTCTGTGAGTTCAAGCCCCATTGTACTCTGTGCTGTCCGCTCAGAACCTGGAGCCTGCTTCAGATTCTGTGTCTCCCTCTCTCTCTGCCCCTCTCCTGCTCATGCTCTGTCTCTCTCTGTCTCAAAAATAAATAAAAACATTTTTAAAAATTTAAAAAAAAAAGAAATATCCAATATGAAAAACAGAAAAAAGATGTGGAAAAACAAAATGAACAGAGTATCACTGACTAATGAATTAACATGAAGCTCTCTAACATATCTGCAATTGGAGTTTCAGAAGAAGAGAAGAAAGAGAATGGAACCAAAAATAATTTTGAAGAAATAATTATCTCAATTTTTCCAAATTTCATAACATAAACAGAAAAAAGCAAAGAAGCTAACCTCAAGCAAAATGAATACAAATAAAATAACACCTTGGTTTATCATAACACAACTGTTGGAAATCAGAGATAAAGAGAAAATTCTGAAAAGAAGCCAGAGAATAGCAACAGATTTTATACATATTTATATATAACAATAATTTCATTGAGGGTTGACTCCTAATAAGAAACAATGGAGATCAGAAGACAATGGATTGATATTTTAAAAGTGAAGGAGAAAAAAAAAATGTGTCAACCCAGAATTCTACATCCAGGGAAAAATATCCATCAAAACAATGAAAACATTTCAGGTAAATGGAAACTCATAGAATTTCTAGCACACCTGTACTACAGGAACTGTTGAAGAAAACTCTTCACCCTAAAAAGAAATTACCCTAGATGATAACTTAGATCTAGAGAAAGGAATAAAGAGCACTAGAAATGGTAAATACAAAACTGTAATTTTTGTTTATGTCTCTTTACATCTTTAAAATACATATGACTGTTTAAAGCCAAAACTATAATACTGTACTTTGGAATGTACAACATTTACAAATGTAATTTAGATGAAAATAACATCACAAAGAATAGGTTGTAAACAGAACTTTACTGTTGCAAGATTTTTACATTTAACACATAGTATAAATTTAATTCCAAACAGATGTGATAAGGTAAATGTGTATATTGCAGAAATCTATAGATTAAAAGTCAGTTAAAACACAGCAAAGTGAAATAAAATATTTGATTAACCCAAAATATGGCAGGAAAAGAGGAACAGAGACATAAAAGCAGATGAGATTAAAATAAAAATAAAACACTAATAGAAAACTGACAGGGTTAAGTCTAAACAGATAAATAATTGTATTAGATTTTAACAGACTATACACACCAATTAAAAGGCAGACGTTGTCAGGTTATATAAAAAAGTGAGATCCAACTATATGAAATCTATAATAGATGTACTTGAAATATAAAGAAACAGATTAGGAATGAAAAATGAAAGATTATGTGTATAAGCTATATAAACAAAATAAAGCTAAAATAAGGATATACATAGGTGAAAAGATAGTTTTCAAGAGAAGTATTAACAGAGATAAATAGGAACATTTTATAATTTAAAAAGACCAGGAAACCAAAACAATTCTTAAATGTGTATGTAATTTAATAACAGAATTTGAAAATATATGAAATAAAAATAGACTGAAATAAAGAGAGAAAAAATAAAAATCCATAATCATGGTTGCAGTTTTTAATATTCTCTCTCAGTAATCAATAGAACAATAAGAAAAAACTCAGTAGGAATACAGAAGATCTGAACAACATGATCAACCACATTTGTAAGACCCAACACTCAAAGAATGCATAATACATATTATTTTCAAGTGCACATGGACAATTCATCAAAATAAGCCATATGCTAAATCATAAAACAAGTCTCAATTAATTTAAAACTACTGAAATCTTAAGAGTATGCTTTTTGACCACAAAGAAATTAAAAATCAGTAACAAGGACTTCCATTTTCTTATTCCACGTGTAAGGAGCTTAGAAGTCTCCACTATACCCTAATAACAAGAAAAAAGCTGAACAGACTGAAAAACCAACATTTTTTTTTTACCTGTAAGAGAGAGAGCCCAGGGCAACCTGCTGCCTCTGAGACTAGAGAGACAGGCAGGAAAACACAGGTCATCATGGCTTACAGGAGTAGAGACTCAAAAGAAGAAACTTTGGGAGCCGGTTCAAAATACTTGGGAACCGGTGCCAGAGTAAGAAAACCTAAACTGTAATTGATGAATTTCTGGAGGCTCAGAGGAGACAACTCTGAAAATTGAAAACTCTAGGAGGACCCAGCCATAGGGGAATCCCACAATTTTGTGATTTACCTTCAAGACCTGGGCCAGACTTCTACAGTAAATATGAGAGAAAAATCCCCCTGGGCTTCTGGCAGGGACAAGGGAAAAGGCACTGTTTTGAAATACACCAGAGCAGAGCATTTTTCTTCTTAACAAGAACTACAGTCAAGGGAAATTAATTAACCAAAGCCAAACCTGCTGGGGTATTATTAGAGCCTCACTGACCTCAGGAATGGAAATACCCAACTCCAGCCCACTTTAGCCAACCTCTCCCACCCAAGGGTGGAGAAAAAAATTAAAACAGAGGAACTCTTGTGAAGTTTTACAGTCCAGAGGCATAGGCTCAATAAAAGATTGAGATTTAATCATAACACTATAGAACACTTCCCCCTCCCCATATATTTCACTACCACATTACTAAAGGTCTATTTACCGCAGGTCCTTTTATCCAGCATATCATGTCTGCCTAGCAAGAAAAATAATGAGGCTTATCAAACGGCAAGAAAAAACACAGTTTGAAGAAACAAAGCAAGCATCATATTTTGCTATGGCAGGGATGTTGTAATGATCAGACTGGGAATTTAAAATGACTATGATTAATATGCTAAGGCTCCAGTGGATAAAGTAGACAGCATGTACTAACAGATGGGCAATGTAAGCAAAGAGATGGAAACTGTAAGAAAAAAAAAAAAAAGAAATGCTACAGATTTTTTAAAAAATGCAACAGAAAGGAAGAATGACTTTGATGGACTTATTTATATAATGGACACAGGTGAGGAAAGAATCTCTGAGCTAGAAGATATATCTTTAGAATCCTCAAAAACTGAAAACCAAAGAGCATAAAGACTGAGGGAAAAAAAAAAAGAACATAATATCCAAGGACTACGGGACCACTATAAAAGATGTGCATAATGGAAATAGCAGAAGGATTAAAAAGGATAAAAGGGGGTGCCTGGGTGGCTCAGTCAGCTAAGCATCCAACTTCAGCTCAGGTCATGATCTCATGGTTCCTGAGTTCAAGCCTCACGTCAGGTTCTGTGCTGACAGCTCAGAGCCTGGAGCCTGCTTCCCATTCTGTGTCTCCCCTTCTCTTCCCCTCCCCTGCTCATGCTCTGTCTCTCTCAGTTTCTCAATAATAAATAAACATTTTTTTAAATGTTTAAAAAGAGAAAAAAAAGGAAAAAGGACCAGAATAAATATTTCAAACAATAATGACTGATAATTTCCTCCAAATTAATCTCATACACCAAAGCACAGATCCAGGAGCTCAGCAAACAACAAGCAGAATAAACACCAAAAAATTTGAATATAGGCATATAATTTTCCAAGAATAAAAAATCAAAGATAAAGAAAAAATCTTGAAAGAAGCCAAAGGGAAAAAAAAAACAAAAACATTTTACCTACAGAGGAACAAAGATAAGAATTACATCCAACTTCTCCTCAAAAACCATGCAAGCAAGTAGAGTGAAGTAAAATATATAAAGTGCTTATTGGGAAAAAATAAAACCAACAACCTAGAATTCTGTACCTTGTGGGATTATCATTCAACTTGAAAGAGAAATAAAAGACTTCTCAGACAAACTAATATTGAGGAAATATGTTGCCAGTAGACCTGCCTTGAAAGAAATGTTAAAAGTTCTTTAGAGAGAAGGAAAATAATATAGGTTAGAAGCTCAGCTGTCCATAAAGTAAGGAAGAGTATCAAAGAAGGAATAAGTGAAAGCAAAATAAAAACTTCTATTTTTCTTATTTTAGTTGATCTAATAGATAAGAGTTCCTTCAAACCAACAATATATTTGGTTATGTATGCTTATGTTTATTATTGTGTGTATTTACAAATATACATAATTATGCATAAGTCTAGTGAATGAGAGCAATGATACAAGCAAGGGATGAGAGGGAGGAATTAGCACTATTTTATTATTATAAAGTACTCACACTACCCATGAAGTGTTATTTGAAAATGGACATGGAATTGCTGCAATATATATTGCAAACTCCAGGGTAACCAGTGAAACAAAGTAAAAAAAAAAAATAATTATAACTAATATGCTAAGAAAAGAAAGAAAATGAAATCATATAGAATGCTAAGATAAAACCACAAAAGACAGAAAAAGACTGGAAGACAAAAATCAGAACAAAGAACAGGGGCAACAAATAGAACACAGGAATGAATATGGTAGATATGAATCCAACTATATCAATAATCACTTTGTACATCAATGGTCTATAGAACCAATTAAAAGTGAGATTTTCAGATTGGACCAAAAAAACTCTAGGTTGTCCACAAAAACCCACTTTAAATATAAAGAGATGTAAATATTTAAAGTAAATGTATGTAGAAATATATACCATGCTAAAACTAATCAAAATAAAGCAGGAGTAGCTATGTTAATTCTTACTGAAAACCTTAAGACATCTGAAGATACAGATAAATGAAAAGATAATCCATGCTCATGGATTGGAGGAATTAATTTTGTTAAAATGTCTATACTACCCAATCTACGGAATCAATGCAATCCCTCTTAAAACTTCAATGGCATTTTTCACAGACCTGGTACAATCTTAAAATCTGTATGGAATCACCAAAGACCCCTGATTGCCAAAGAAATCTTGAGAAAGAAGAACAAAGTTGGAGGCATCATGCTCCCTGATTTCAAACTATATTACAAAGCTATCATAACCAAAACAGTATGGTATTGGCATAAAAACTGACACATAAATCAATGGAACAGAATAGAGAGCCCAGAAATAAACCCCTGCTTGTATGGCCAATTAATCTATGACAAAGGAGCCAAGAATATGCAATGGGGAAGAACAGCCTCTTCAATAAATGATGGGAAAATGGGACCGCCACATGCAAAAGAATGAAACTATCTTACAACATACACAGAAAGTATTTCAAAATGAATTAAAGACTTGAATGTAAGACTTAAAACCATAAAATTCCTAAAAGAAAACAGATGGTAAGTTCCTTGACCATCAGCCTTGGTGATGACTTTTTTGGATACAACTCCTAAGGAAATGCAACAAAGTAAAAAATAGACAAAGTGGGACTACATCAAACTAAAAATCTCTTGCACAGCAAAGGAAACCATAAACAAAATGAAAAAGAATCCTACTGAATAGGAGAAAGTGTTTGCAAATCATATGCCTAATAAGAGGTTAATATCCAAAATATATAAAGAACTCATGCAACTTAATAGCAAAAAAAAATCAATTAAAAACTGGGCAGAAGATATAATTAGACATTTTTCTAAAGAAGACATATGGGTAGCCAAAAAGAAGAAGGAGAAGGAGAAGGAGAAGAAGGAGAAGGAGAAGGAGAAGGAGAAGGAGAAGGAGAAGGAGAAGAAGGAAGGAAGGAAGGAAGGAAGGAAGAAAGAAAGAAAGAAAGAAAGAAAGAAAGAAAGAAAGAAAGAAAGAAAGAAAGAAAGAAAAAGGCATACAGATGGCCAACAGATAGACAAAAAGGTGCTGAACACCACTAGCCATCATGGAAACACAAATGTTGGTTTGCAAAGTGGCCCCCATACATAAAGGGCAAGCAGAGACTGAAGAAAGCCAGCTCGCTCCAGACTGATAGGTGGCAGTTTTAATAAACTTACAGAAGAGGCCCTTCACAAGCAGCCATAAGACATGAATAAGTAGGCCTCCACATCTGCCCACCAGAATCTTAAAAGTTTATGTATAGGCCTTAACTGGGTTCAGTCAGACATTCAGTCCATATGGACCCAACAACGTATTACTCTCTCAAGGATGTATCTTTAAAACAGCCTCTAGTGTGGGAATGGTGGGCAGACACACATTCTGAGGACAGGGAAGGGGTTGAGAAGCCTCGGATTGCCCAGGTCCACCTTGCAGGTCAACTGGCAGTCATGTCCTCTCAGTAACTTCCTCCAACACTACACTCCTCCTGCTGTCTCTTACAATCATACCTGCCCCCTTCTTCTGCCATGTGCCTGAGTGGTCAGCAAGGGGTTTCAGTAGGATGGAGGTAGCTCATTTGGCAGCTACCTGGCTGCACTGGAAGCAGATACCAAAGCAACAATAGGAGCACATGCAAGAGAAAACACAGATCAAGGTAATGATTCCCAAAATAATTAAAATTTTTTTCTACCAGGAGCCCCATGATCCTAACCATTAATTTATTAAGCCCCCTGGGCTGGAATTGGACCATTCAGGGCATTCATTTGTGTTCTTGTGTGATTTAATAAAGACATACATTATCAGATTCATCAGGTATGAACACATATTCTGTTTGGATAATACCACAGGTTCCTCCTTTCAAGGCAGTAATAATGTCTAAGGCCATTCTACTTTGGAAGATAGTTTTTCTCAGAGACATTTCAGTATTCAGTAAGGACAGGCTTTGCTGGCTATCATTTAAGGCTTGCTAAGTGAATTTAGTAAGGGCTTCTATGTGTGCTATCATGTCCTCCAGGCCAAATGGGAACAAAGATGGCAGCCAAATGATTGTATCAGTGGAAAATAGAACATGCCCATCTGGCCTTGAGGAGAGCAAGGTGGACAGCTTTAGGAACCTGACCCACTTGTGCATGCAATACATGTTGGCTGCAGGAGGCAACACTGTCAGGTGTCAGGAGATGGATTGGGGGCAGGATATGCCAGACCACAAACCCCACCTTCTTTCTCTTTCAGTGGTGCATGTTTCGCTCCACGCATTTCAACAGGTCCTTACAGCAAGACAATGAAACCCCAATCGAGACTGAGAATTCCCCTTCACCTAGGGGTGCAAAGTAACTCACGTGACATTTGAAAAAGGAAATCATAGGACCTCACTTCATTCCACCCATTTAAGGTATATTAATTTGTATGAGACTCATATCTTCAGTATTCAGTAAAGAAAAAGAACAGTAAATGTGTCCTTTCAGAAAACAACAGGATACTTAGTAATAAATACTTATGCTTCCACTAAACATTTCCATTTAGCTAATGAAGTTTATTGTAATATGCATGTCTTGTGTGATTAAACAATTTTTTTCCAAGGAGGGCACTTGTTGTGATGAGTCCTGGGTGTTATATGTAACCAATTTTACCATATAGGTCAACTAGCTAGAATTGAAATTAAAAATTGAAATTTAAAAAGATAGTAAAAAATAATAGTAGGGGCACCTGGGTGGCTCAGTTGGTTAAGCATTCGACTTCAGCTCAGGTCATGATCTCACAGTTCATGAGTTCAAGCCTCATGTTGGACTCTGTGCTGACAGCTCAGCTGGCCTGGAGCCTGCTTCAGATTCTGTGTCTCCTTCTCTCTCTCTCTCTGTCCCTCCCCCACGTGCACTCTGTCTCTCTCCCTCTCAAAAATAAATAATCATTAAAAAAATTTTTTAAGGGGCGCCTGGGTGGCGCAGTCGGTTAAGCATCCGACTTCAGCCAGGTCACGATCTCGCGGTCTGGGAGTTCGAGCCCTGCGTCAGGCTCTGGGCTGATGGCTTAGAGCCTGGAGCCAGTTTCCGATTCTGTGTCTCCCTCTCTCTCTGCCCCTCCTCCGTTCATGCTCTGTCTCTCTCTGTCCCAAAAATAAATAAACGTTGAAAAAAAAAATTTTTTTTTAATTTTTTTAATAAAAGAAATTTAAAAATAAAATAATTTTTTCCACACTGACTTGTTATTGCTGGGTTTTTCCCCCCTCAGTATTTTTCTTTCCTCTCATATAAGCAAAGAATTAGATTCAAACAGAATGATATACATTAAAAAAAACAAAACAAAACAACAGAAAAACTCTGATTTTTTCTCTTTATCTTTTGGTTTCCAAAAAGCCTAAGTCTCAGCAGATCAGAAAATTTTAGTTGTGTCATAGGCAGAATAATGTCCACCCAAATATGTCCAAGTCCTAATCACCAGAACCTGTGAATATGTTCCCTTCTATGGCAAAAGGAACTTTGCAAATGTTATTATATATAAATATCTTGAGATAGGGAGATTGCTCTGGATTATCCAGGTGGGCCCAAAGTAATCACAAGGGTCCTAATAAATGAAAGGATATAGGAGACTAAGAGTCAGAAAAACAGATGTGATGACAGATGTAGAGTTAAAATAATGTGATTGCTGGCTAGGGGACCTGAGCTAAAAGCAGCATCTAGAAGCTGGAAAAGGCAAGGAGAGGAATTTTCCCCAAAAGGTCCCAGAATGAACACAGACCTGCCAACACCTTGATTTTAGCCCAGAACTGTAAATAAATTTGTGTTGTTTTAAGACATTAATGTTGGGAAGCCTGGGTGGTTGAATCAGTTGAATGTCTGACTTCGGCTCAAGTCATGATCTCATAGTTCGTGGGTTCCATCCCAACATCGGGCTCTGTGCTGACAGCTCAGAGTCTGGAGCCCACTTTGGATTCTGTGTCTCCTCTCTCTCTGTCCCTCCCCTGCTTGTGCTCTCTCTCAAAAATAAATAAATAAACTTAAAAAAAAATTTTAAACATTAATGTTGTGGCATTTGTTATAGCAGCAGTAAGAAACACTAACACGAGGTATTAACAAAATACTTTCAGTGAAACACATAGAGAGAACATCACCTAACCCCCTATACCCAACCCAACACCAAATAAGAAAACAGAGTTTTCTGGGACTGGAGGGCCCAGGATGGGGAAAAGGGGAAGGGGGTGAAATTTCCTCCCCAAACTCTCCAGCAGTTCTATGAAAAACATAGGAAAGACCTGGAAAAATTTTGCCAATATGGTACATCCAGGCTCATTGTAACATGATCAGCCTTCTAGAAAGATGCCCAAGAATTACACTAACTTAGTAAAAAGATACAAAATCAGAATGGCCATGCTAGTTCAAACCATGAGATATCAACTGTAACCTTCAAACTAAGATATTTATTATAGTTATAGATATATATTAATATATATTAACATGTTAATATATATTAACATATGAGCCACTAAAAAGGAAGCAAGAACGCTTGAGGTAAATCCTATTTATCAATATTACTAATTGTGTATATTTAAGCATTTTACCTACCCCTTGTATGCCTCAAAGATAAAAAGGACAAATATCTGCCTGTGTTTGTTTTCTCATAAAGATGTTATAGTCCAAATAAGTGTAACCCAAGTTCTTCAACCTTGATCGGGCTGTGGGTACAAGCAAGGCCAAATTAACAATGATAACTTGGACTTTATTTGTTCATTTCTCTGAACTCTATTACAGAAAGAACTTAGCCCCTACCTCCTTTAAATCCCCAAAACTCTCACATATTTATGAATCTTATATTCTGCTCTGCCTTTTGCGTAGTGTTGTCTCCATCTCAAAGCCATTAACTGACACTTTCCGTAAATGCTGGGGGAGGGGGGTTTAGAGCAGTGAGAGCAGTGGTGGAGGGAGACACGCAAACGTGCCGGCCGATCTCATCTAACATTCATGACCACCAGTGCTGTAAACAGGACGCAGTGTCAGGAACAGGTCATATTTTAACATCCTCTCTTCCTCCACGCACCAAAATTTCACTCCGCGATAATTATTTTGTTCATAATAATTATGATGAATATTTTTATGGCAGAACTAAAAAAAAAAACTATAACAACTCACAATTTGAACTAGCTTCACAGTTGCAATTTTTAAACACTTAAAAACTCTTAAGTGCTCACATAGAATGGCAGTATTGACATAACTCAGATTCTGTTGTCTTTACAGTCACTGAGCTCTCATCATTTATTTCAAATCCAGTATTAACCTTGGGAATATGTACAGAGGCAAATTCACCGGAAGCAAGCTCAAATGGTTATGAACCATTTTAAATTACAAAAGAAACCACCGAAGTTAAGTCTGTGTTGGAGCTCAGAGGCCAATTTTTTAAACAGTGGTTCCCCCAAATAACTCAGTAGAATACAACATTTATTAAAGAAAAAGGACATTCGCAATCCACATTTTCAGGTGTTAAATTGAAGCCATTAAAACTCAAGAGTAATAATAACAATCGTTTAGATTAGAACTTGGACTAATAAAACATTTTTTTTTCAGGGAGGAGTACATTATCACTGACATTGTTTAGAATTGCTACACATAATGATAATAAATAACAGACCAATTTTAATTTAAAATTTTAATATAAATTTAAATTTAATTACTAATTAAATTTTCATTTAAATTTAAGATTCAAAATTATTTAGGAGCACCTGGGTGGCTCGGTTGAGTGAGCTTCCAGCTCGATTTCGGCTCAGGTCATGATCCCAGGGTCATGAGACAGAGTGCCACATCAGGCACCATGCTGAGTGTGGAGACTGCTTAAGATTCTCTCTCTCTCTCTCTCTCTCTCTCTCTCTCTCTCTCTCTCTCTCTCTGCCCCTCTCCCCTGCCCTTTCTCTCCCTCTCTAAAAAACTGAATTAAAATAAATAAATTTCAAAAAATTAAAAATTAAATTAAAAAATAAATAAAATAATCCTTAAAAAGATTTAAAATTGTTTAAAATAATAATTTAAAGTTGTTGTAAAATTTCTACATAAAATTCGTGGCTTATCACCTGTACCCATAGTGAACAGTTCTATCCCTACCCTTGCCCACTGCTGATGACCACTCACTTCAAGTGAACTCTATCTCAAATGACTATCTCAAAATGACGGTTTTATACATTTTGCTCTCCTCCCAAACCTCCATCACACCATTTTCCTCTTCACTTTTAGCTCATTGTGATGCATTGCAATTCCACTGTCTTCTACTTTGCATTATTTCTGACAGTCACTGTCATTTTTTATTTCATTTCTCTGTACATAGTGTGTTTTCCTCTGGCTACTTTTTAGATTTTAACTTTATCACTGCTTTTAATCATTGTAATTATAGTGTGTCTGGGGTAATTTTCTTTATGCTTCCTCTGCTTGGGTTTGTTGAACTTCTTGGATCCATAGGCTTATAGTTTTTATCAAACATGATAAAATTTTCAGTCATTATTTCTACAAATATTTTTTGTCTTGTCCTCTCTCTCCTCTATTTTGGGAATTCTAATTTCCTATATATTAGGCCAATTTAAATTGTTCTGCAGCTCACTGAGGTTTTGTCCATTTTTTTTCATTTTTTCTCTTTGTGCGAATAGTTTCTGTTATGATGTCTTCACATTCATTAATTTTTTTCTTCTGAAGTATCTAATCTCCTGTCAATCCCATCCAAGGTATATATTTTAAACCATGTGCTTTTATCTCTTAAAAGTTTTATTGGGGTCTTTTTTACATATTATTTTTGTTTACTTAACATGTTCATGCTTTCCTTCAAAAATGTATAGAACAGAATTATAATATGGTTTTAAAATTATTGTCCATTAATTTTATCATGTAAATCATTTCTGGGTCTCTTTCTATCTAATAATGTTTCTCTTCATTATGGGTCATATTTTTCTGCATCTTTGCAAACAGATATTATGAATTTTATCTTGTTGGTTACCAGATACTCTAAATATTCTTGAGTTTTATTCTATGAAAAGTTGAGTTATTTAAAAAATGTTATCCCTTTGAGACTCAATTTTAGGTTTTATTAGTCAGAAACAGTACAGCCTTCGGTCCAGGACTAATTTTGCCCTACTACTGAGGTGTTACCCTTCTGAGTACTCTAATCGTTGCCTATGTATTTTTGGCTGGTGGGAACACACACTATCCCAACTCTCTGTGACCTCCAGGGATTGTTTTACTGGCTCCTATCCAGTGGTCCTTTTCCTCACACATATGCAATGCTTGATACTCAGCTGAACACATGGAAAATAAATCTTCTGAAGATGCCTAGAATGTATCTCTGTGGAACTCTCTCTTTTGTGATACTCTATCACATGAATTCTAGCTACCTTGAAATCCTGCAATCTTTCAACTCTGTTTTCTCAACTCAGAGACATCTTCAGGTTCTGTTTGGGTTTACCTTTCCCACTTGGGAACCTGTAATATGGGGAATCAAAGGCTCATCTAATTTGTTTATTTTCCCTCAGAGATTAGTGTTTTGCTGCCTGTTGTCCAATGTGAAAATTGTCATTCTATATGATTTGTGCATTTAAAAAATTTTTAGAAACAAAAGAGTAAATCTGATCCCTGTTACTGCATCATGATTGGAAGCCAGAAATGAGAATACTGGTACTTTATGTTGAGACATGGTTTGGAGATCTCTCTGGAGAGGACCAATTATCTTTGGGGGTTGTTGTTGGAAAACAGAACTGTTTTGAGCAGGTAGAACCTCTGCTACAAAACAGAACTGCCTGCACCTGCATACCACAGCACAGGCTAAAACTTTAATATGGTCTCACTAACACATTTCAATAGATCTGTGTCCTGAAGTCTTAAAATTTAATCTCAAAAGAATATTTTAATGTAAGAATTCAGGTGCTTTTACTCACAATGTTTGTCAAACAATATGTATAATACATAACACAAAGAGAATATTTTACATAATATAGAAATATTTTATAAATTTTGAAATGAATAGTTTCTTCCAGCTAAATCATCTATCAACAAGTCAGAATTATCCATAATCCCCTGAAACTGATAACTCAATAATTCTTGATCAAAAAAGTTATATGTATTTATAATAGCCTTGTTTTTTTATTTAAAAATATGTTCAAAAAATGAAAGTAAAATATGTTCATATATAATATACAATTATATGTGTATAATTACATTAGATTTATTTCACATTGAGATTTTGACAAGGCACAGTAAACATAACCTTAAAATAAAGAATTTTGCATTCTATGTTCTGAGTAACTGAGTTATAAAATATGTAAGTGGATTCACTTGTAAAAATATTTTTTAAAGCTGGATTTTAAGAACGTGGAAAAGCCTGCCTTTTATCAAGATATTTATATAGTGACCACAAATTCTTTGTGGGATAAGGCAGAAGTAATTAAATAAGAAGAGAAAAAAGAAAAATTTTCCTTGGTATTCATACACTCAAACATCTGATTATCAACCATAACTCAAACATCTTACAGATTATTTACTTTTTTTTTTTGGTAATTTTATTACAATTTAGTAATATCTGTTACTTAGACGAGGTCCCATACATAAGAATCCTAAAACCCAAATGGGAAATGGGGCATTGTCTGATAGTTCTGAATTCATTTATGTGGTGCACTTCTAAACAAGCATTCTACTTTTAAAAACAAGAAAGGGCATAAATCATTTAGCACATAGCAGTTGCATTCAACAAGACACACACTACAGGCATATTGAATAGACTTCAGAGTTGTTTTGAAAACTCTGGAAATTCTCTCACCCTGCTTCCTCTTTTTGTAATCTTTAATTAGATCCCTTCACACTCTCAAACCCAAAATTCATAAATATTACATTGCATGCTTCCACATATTTCTTCCAGAGAGCCAAGTGAGTTTTCCCCACCTGAATATTGCCCTGTCTCACCTTATAACTGCCTTGGAAGATGAATTCAATTCAATTTCAACAATTTCCTGAGTGCCTACTTCTGCTCTGGGTCCTTGACAGAGATTAATACAACATGCAATCTTCCCCCAGCAAATAATAGTAGCAAAGATTTCTTGAACATACAGGTTATGTCATACACTATTAGTCTTAATTTACATTAGCTTATCTAATTCTCACAACTACCTCTGTTTTACAGACAAGGAAAGTGAAGCATTTTTTGAAATATATGCAATTGGCTAAAGTTACAGAGCTGATGAGAGGTGGAGGTCAGTCTTAAAGCCAGGCTGACTGACTCTTCACCACTGTATGTATGCACTGCCCTCCCCAAAGAGAGGTAGACCCATATATACAAAAACTATGCTATAAGGGTATTTCACTATCCAAAACACAATAAAGGAAAGTGCAATGAAAGCATCAAAGACTATGTGATTTATTTCATCTAGGAAAATTGAAAATAGCTTAATAAAAGAGATAGTATTTGAACTGAATATTAAAGGCTGAGAGTATCAGCAGAGACAAAAGCAAAAGACATTCCAAGCCAAAGGCTCATGTTGGGTGATTGCCACAACCTGTTTTAGTGGTTCTTGGATTCCAAGGTGCATCAGAATCCCACTTGAGATGCTTCACAGCCATGCAGATTCCCTGACATATACTCAGGCACTTAGTTCACAGAGTCTGATAATCTACATTTTTAATAAGCCTTCAAAATGATTCAAATGCAGGTAATTCAAACACAAACCTAATTGATTTTCAGCACCAGCATCTCCTTCCTGTAAGCTTAAACTCTCACCACCATCCTTGCCCCAACCAGAAAATTCTAAAATTCCAATCTCTGCCAGGTGGGAAGTAAGAAACACTAATCCAACACTTAATATTCAGCATCCATCACCCTCACTGCTGGCCCAGCCCTGATCTTGTATTTGAAATCAAATGTTTAGAATATTCCATTGTTCCCTTTTATTATGTTCCCATAACTGCTTCATACCAGTATTTTCACAGATATTAAATATTGAAAAGAGGTGGTTGCCTTATTCAAAGTTCTATACATTACATGAATTGGAATCCTTTATTCCATAAAATACCCAGAACAATATCACCAAAACCAGGGCCCTGTATACTATATTCTTTCAAAGGTCCTACCTATGGACTAGAGTTCTGATCCTGACCTCTAGCCTAAGGATTAAAATCCACGGTACCAAATGAGTATTATTCTACAACCTCACTGCTCCAATTGTCCCCAGAGTAGTAGCTACTGCATTATCTAAGAGCTTTTTAGATATGAAAAATTTCAGGCTTTATCCCAGACCTACTGAATCAGAATCTGCATTTAAATGAGAATTCGGGGCGCCTGGGTGGCGCAGTCGGTTAAGCGTCCGACTTCAGCCAGGTCACGATCTCGCGGTCTGTGGGTTGGAGCCCCGCGTCGGGCTCTGGGCTGATGGCTCAGAGCCTGGAGCCTGTTTCCGATTCTGTGTCTCCCTCTCTCTCTGCCCCTCCCCCGTTCATGCTCTGTCTCTCTCTGTCCCAAAAATAAATAAACGTTGAAAAAAAAATTTAAAAAAAAAATAATAAAAAATAAATGAGAACTCAACTGATTCATAATTCAGTAGCATGCTAGAAGTGGCTTGCATTTTGAAAGAGCCAGTTGTGCACATCTTCCCAAACTCTGCTTTCAGTGGCATCACTTTGGTAGCATGAAATCAGCTATGCAGGAATACTTATATCTCAGAAATCATCAAACACTTCACAAAAACTTTCTTTTCAGAAAGCCAGTTGCTAAACATTTACAAGTACACCACTGTTTCACATGTGCATTAAATTTGAGAGGCACTGCTCTACATTATTCTTCATGATTGCATAGTAGTGTATTGACAAAACATTCCATATTTAGTTGATCTATGCTTTGTTGTTGAATTCAGAGTGCTTGCATTTTTGCCATTGTAACACTGAAATGAACATTTGTACACACATATATTTTCACCCACACTTTTTTATTTCTTTAAGATAAAATTTTAAAGTGTGACAGCTACATTTGTATATTGACATTTATCTTGGCACATACTACCAATTTCCCTTTGTTTTTTCATCTTTGCCACTGATCTTTAAGAGGTAAGTCATTTTTTTAGAACTCTCAGAGAAGTTATCTATCTGTAAGGCATACATAGCCAGAAGCTAATAATCTGAAGAACATAGTCTATATATTACACTTATTTATTATTTAATTTTCTTTCCTTGTTTTCTTTTATCTCACCAGTGATATCTTCCTCTCTCTACGTCAGCCTGATATTTATGTGTCTTTCTTCTCCTCAGTTATTCTTAATCTCAGAGTTCTACAAATTCCCTAAAATTATATATAAAAAGTTGAGTGTATCTGTATATGGACATTTCTATTGAAGTTCTAAGGGTTCTATCATATTCGTGAAATGGTCTCATTTCAGCTCTAATGTTGGAAATTCAGGTAATAAACTCTTATGAAATTCATTTCATAGAGTAAGAAATATAACAGAGGTCTAAAGGACACTTACATACATGCAGTAATTGAGTTCCCACAATAGAAGCCAATAAGTTCACCTCCATAAGTAAGTCTACTGCTTTATAGTCAATCATTCGCAGACAGTTGTCACCCTGTTGTTTACATGGCCAACTGTTACAGTCTCCGTGCAAGTAGTCACTTTTCTACTACACAATATTCATTTAAGTAAAACTGCCTGTGATAGTAGAAATTATACCTTTTTTAAAAAATCCGATTTGCTTTGGGGCGCCTGGGTGGCTCAGTCAGTTAAGTATCAACTTCTGCTCAGGTCATGATCTCACGGTTCATGGGTTCGAGCCCCACGTTGGGCTCTGTGCTAACAGCTCGGAGCCTGGAGCCTGCTTCAGATTCTATGTCTCCCTATCTCTCTGATCCTCCCCTGCTCACACACTGTCCCTCTCTCAAAAATAAATAATAAAGATTGAAAAGAATTGTTTTAATCTGATTTGCTATAGCAAGAATATGTGGAATCAAGTAAACCAAACTCTTAATAGGAGACTATATCTAGAGACTTCTCAGTATGTATTTATTTACTCAATCTGTAACAGGAGCACATATTTTGTTCAAGTGCACTATGGTTCATGTTTAATTTCCTTTTCTTCTCTGGGAAGTTATAAAATCTAGCAGACATTAACAATTTAAAAGGCAATGGAAATGAAATAACAATAAACTTAGCAGTCCAGCTCAGAGCATGGAAGAAAGGATTATTACAGAGGCAAAGATATTCACAAAATACCAAAGCCTGGAATTATGGAAGAATACAGTACAATTTACTGAATAAATCACAAAGAGGGATTTGAAATAGTATATAATAGGCCTATTCTAACAGGCCTTGAAGGACAGCACACAGACCAGATTCACTAATCATTAATGGCATTCAATTATTCCCACAGCACCGAAATGAGACAATTTAATATTTCCTCATCAACCAAGGATTGAACTGTGCACCTAGAGAAATAAATGTAGCTATTGGTGCTTTATTGATTATTCATATTTTAAGCAAATAAATTGAAATAACAAGCTTCAGCAGGTTCTCATCCTGCATTAAGACATAAAGTATCTGACGAAACAAAAGACACTAGGTGTACAACTGGTTAACAAGAATATACATAACAGAAGATGCATTTTAACATGACTCCTAGGTGATTTATATATACACTGGAATTTGAGAAGTACAGTTGACCCTTGAACAAGGAGAGGGGATTAGGGACACCTATACATTTGAATACCAATAACATCAACAGTTAAATAACATATATTTTGTATTATAATAAAGTAAGCTAAAGAAAAGGAAATTTTTATTAGAAAATCAGAAAATAAAATACATTTATAGTACTGTACTATAAAAAATCCAAGTATAAGTGGGCTGAAGCAGTTCAAACCCATTGTTCAAGGGTCAAGGGTACTGCTTTAAGGGATGGTGAAGAAACAAGATAGGGCACTTGCATCCCTGGGTCACCCTACAAAGCAGAGCTGCCCTGCAAGAAGATGCATGTGGGGTTGACCTTCCAAATTTTGCACTGATAGGGCTCAAATTCAGAGATTTTTTTAAATGTTATTTTTCAATTTCTGCACTAAGGCAAAGAACACGGTGGGCCGCTCGATCTGAGGAAAGAGTTCATTCGATGGATGTAACATTCATGCTCACTTATCACTTCTACTCTAAAACATTTGGCAAGCACAAGCATTTATTCATCAATTCAGCAAGTGTTGAATACTTGCTTCATATCAGACATAAATATCTTATAAAATAGAACTAAAGTTGCTGTGTAGATAAACTGATTAGGGAGGGGGAGAGTCTTTATTTCAATCAGCATATCCAAAAATCAAGATTGAAAAGATCTAAATTATACAAATCATCGTACAATTCAATCCTGTAAAAAATAATAAGACCATACCAAAAAAAGAAACAGCCTGTTTCCTTGCAGTTACTATTATCTTTATAAGGTATTGAAAGTAAAGATTCAATTTTTTGGAAAATGTTTTTCTCTGAAAGTTAAAAAAGTAATTATAGGGGCGCCTGGGTGGCGCAGTCGGTTAAGCGTCCGACTTCAGCCAGGTCACGATCTCGCGGTCCGTGAGTTCGAGCCCCGCGTCGGGCCCTGTGCTGGCAGCTCAGAGCCTGGAGCCTGTTTCCGATTCTGTGTCTCCCTCTCTCTCTGCCCATCCCCTGTTCATGCTCTGTCTCTCTCTGTCCCAAAAATAAATAAACGTTGAAAAAAAAAAATTAAAAAAAAAAAAGTAATTATAAATGTTTCTATAAGAGATGATTTCTAAACAAGTTGGAGTCTTTGTAAAACCATGAACAAGATCATTTCTTTTATTTATAGGAATTAGAAAATAATAGTATTCATTGTATTTTATAATACATATGTCAGGTATAATTTTATATTTGTACTCAGGGTATTCCTAACAATGGTATATTAAATGAAGCTAAAATACCAAGCTGCTGAAAATAGACAACAATATAGTAAATTAAATAGAAGGTACAGATTATCCATATAAAGCTAATTCTTTTTCTAGTATTAAATGTAAATACTTGCTAATACCTGTCATTCCTTCAGATTATTAGAGGTTTTATTTTTTGTATTTTTGTGGCACAATATGAATAATCTTGACAGAGCGCTCTGTTTACTTCTGCAAAACTGCAAAAGACTCACTCCATTATGGCCTTTAAATTGACAGTTTTCAATCTTTCCCACTAATAAGTTTAGATTATAAACTAAGACAGCAAAAAGGATGCCATCAACTTTTTAAATGAAGTTTGTAAATAAAGGAAGAAATCTATGTAAATATCTTTGAAACACAGATTAAAAAGCTGTATTCAGTCATAACAGATGCAAGAGGCTTCAGTGATTTGTTTAAGTGACTTAAACTGATCATGTTGCTTGACTTATTCTGCTTGTGGGGCTCAAACTAGCAGAATAAGTCAAGCAATATGATGAAATAAGATGTTGATGATATCAGAAGAGAAATCCTGTACCAAAACTTCTGCTGGCTGCCATAATGCTCCCTCCTCTGTCCCTGATCCCTCTTAAACCCAAGCCAGAAATGAAATTCTATTTTTTTATGTACGGCATTGTATAAAAAAGACTTCTGGTAATCTGCACAAATTATCTAGGAGGGATAGACATTCAGCACAATCAGCATACATTAACTAACTAACTTAAATTTATCTCTTTGATACCTTGGAAATCAAATACAAGAAAGAAGAAAAATGAAGGTTGAAAATATGAAGTATCATTCTCTACAATCTTTTTCAGAAAACAGGAACAGAGGAAATATTTTATAACTCATTCTACAGGGCCAGCATTACCCTAATACCAAAAAATAGAGAAAAGCATTACAAGAAAAGAAAACTACATACCAATATCTCTCATGAACACAGATGCAAAAATCTTCAACAAAAAACTACCAAATCAAATCCAACAAGGTATAAGAAGAATTGCATGCCATGACAAAGTGGGATTTATGTGAGGTATGCAAGATTGTTTCATCAATCATTAATTAATTACCATTCATCAATTAATTATAATTCAAAACAGAAAAATCACATGAGTATATCATTAGATGGAGAAAACACTTGACAAAAATCAACACCTACTCATGATGAAAATTCTCAGTAAACTAGGAGTACTGGGAACTTTCTCAACTTGATAAAAAAAAATGTTCACAAAAAATCTACAGCTAACATCATATTTAATTATGAGAAACTTTTCCACTAAGCTTTCTCACTAAGATCAGATACAAGATAAGGACATCCCCTCTCACCACTTCTTAGTCCTTGCTAATGTAATAGGCAAGAAAAGGAAATAAAAGGCATACATACTGGGAAGAAAGTAATACAACCCTCTGTTTACAAAAACCATGATTCTCTATGTAGAAAATATGAAATAACTGACAAAAAAACCTCCTGGAATTAATAGTAATTATAGCAAAGTTTGAAGATTCAAGGTTAATATACAAAAGGCAAATGCTTTTCTATATAAGAGGACTGAACAAGTGGAATTTTAAATTTAAAAAAAAATACCATTTATATTTACATTCAAAAATATTAAATATATAGTATAAATCTAGCAAACTATGTATAATATCTATATGAGGAAAATTAAATCTCTAATGAACAAATGCAAAGAACTAAATAATGGTGTGATATCCCATGTTCATGGGCAGGAAGACTCAATATTGTCAAGATGTCACTTCTTCTCAACTTGATCTATAGATTCAATGCAATCCTAATCAGAATCCCAGGAAGTTATTCTGTGGTTATCAACAGACTGATTCTAAAGTTTATATGGAGAGACCAAAGATCCAGAATAGCCAATACACTATTGAAGAAGAACAAAGTTGGAACACACTGATGTTATCCAATTTCAAGAATCACTATGAAACTACAGTAATCAAGACAGTATATTAGCAAAAAGAAAAAAAGACAAAAAGATCAATGAAATAGAATAGAGAGCCCATGGGTTCTTGGTTGGCTTGATCAGTTAAGCATCCAACTCTTGATTTTGGTTCAGGTCATGATCTCATGGTTTGTGAGTTCGAACCCTGCATCAGGCTCTGTGCTGACTGACAGTGCTGAGCTTGGTTGGGATTCTCCTCCCAAAATAATATATCTCCTCTCAAAATAATAAAAATAAGCTTAAAAATGAAAATAAAATAGAATGTATCAAACAAAGAAATTATACTCCATCAGTTTACCCTCTGTGCTGGACAAAGGTGGAGAGAAGTAGGTTTAGTATCAAAAAATGGACAGTTATAAGCAGGTGTATAAGATAGAGAACAACTACTCTTGTAGTTGAAATATTTCAACTAATTCATAATTTATTATTGTTATCCATATTCCATGTCACAGAATAGGACACCCCAATGATTTTTAACCATGAGATCTTTGGAATTTTAGAATATACACATAATGAAATAAAATTTTCTATATAATTGATGTATTTTTCAGTTCTCACTATTCATTTTACCCCATGTTCCTTCCTCTCAAATCAAGTAAAATTCCTATTTTGCCTTTACATCAAGGCAAGGATTTTATCCTAGAGGAGAACACAGGCAGAAATTCTTTGACATCAGCTGTATCAACTTCTTACCAGAACGTTACTGAAGGCAAGGGAAATAAAAGCAAAAATTAACTACTGGGACTTCATCAAGATAAAAAGCTTCTTCTGCACAGCAAAGTAAACAGTCAACAAAACCAGAAGGCAACCTGCAGAATGGAGGAAGATATCTGCAAACGACATATCTGCTAAAGGATTAGTATCCAAAATCTATAAAGAATTTAGCAGACATGAAAGGATACTTTTCCAAGGAAAACATCAAGATGGCTAACAGACATGTGTCTGTTAAAAGATGCTCTGTGCAAAGATGCATCTGTGAAAAGATGCTCAACGTCACTCATTATCAGAGAAATACAAATCAAAACCATAAAGAGATACCACCTCCCATCTGTTGGAATGGGTAAAATTAACAACACAGGAAACAACAGGTGTTGGCAAGGATGCAGAGAATGGGGAACCTTCTTACACTGTTGGTGGGAATGCAAACTGGTGCATCCACTCTGCAGAACAGTATGGAGGTTCCTCAAAAAATTAAAAATAGAATTACCCTCTGATCTAGAAATTGCACTATTAGGTACTTACCCAAAGGATACAAAAATACAGATTCAAAGGGGTACATGCCTCCCAATGTACATTAGCAAAACTATGGAGAGAATCCAAATGTCCATTGACTGATGAATGGATAAAGAAGAGATGGTATGTGTGTATGTATATACATATACATATACATATACATATACATATACATATACAATAAAATATTACTCAGCCATCAAAAAGAATGAAATCTTGCCACTTGCAATTACATGAATGGAGCTAGAATATATTAATCAAGTTAAGTCAATCAGAAAGAGATTAATACCATATGATCTCACTCATAAGTAGAATTGAGGAAATAAAACAAATGACCATATGGGAAGGAGGGGGGAAAATAGGAGAGAGGGAAACAAACCACAGGAGACTCTTAATCATAGAGAACAAACTGAGGGGTGATGGAGGGAGGTGGGTGGGACATAGGCTAGATGGGTGATGAGTATTAAGGAGTGCACGTTGTGATGAGCACTGAATGTGGTAAGTGACAAATCACTGAATTCTACTCCTGAAACCAATATTGCACTATATGTTAACTAACTAAAATTTAAATTGAAAAAAAGGCAAGGATTTTATCATGGAAAATAATAAAAAGAAATGAAATCATAGCCTTGGGGTTTCAAAGTAAATTTCTGGGGGAGTCTGGGTGGCTCAGTCGGTTGAGAGTCTGACTTCAGGTCAGGTCATGATCTCACAGTTCGTGAGTTTGAGCCCCGCATCCGGTTCTCTGCTGTTAGCACAGAGCCTGCTTCAGATCCTCTGTCTCCTTCTCTCTCTGCCTCTCCCCTGCTTGTGTTCTCTCTCTCTCAAAAATAAATAAACATGAAAAAAATAGAATATAAAAAAATTTAAAATAGCTTTCTGAAACTCATGGCAGAAAAATAGTTTTAACAGCAAAGGCTTTTTGAGTTTCAAAAATGGAAACTTTTGGATATCAAAATCCAAAACTGTGATGGATTGGGGCCCTAACATTCATGATACAAACTTTGGTAACAAACATGATAGCAAACTTTGAAAAAATAGAAATCCCTAAAACACTCTGTCCCAAACTACATAAATAGTCTTTGGACAGAAGGAAAAGAAAAATCAGAAGTTGCCTAACCTTTACTTTTTCTGTCTCTTACAAGTGAGCATTTCCCTTCAAAGAGGCCTATATCCTGACCCCATTTCAGGATGGTTTAAATAATGAATAAAGAATTTCAAGAAAAGAAAAAGATTATACAGAATTAAAAATAAAGTGGAAATTCTAGAGTTGGAAAATAGAATATAAGATAATAACACAAATATAATTTTAAAAATCAATAGAGGAATTAAAATAGTATTGTGTAAATATTCATAGCATTCTTACTCATAAGAAATAAGATCTGTAACCAATCCAAATATCCATTAATTGATGCATAGAAAAATGTGATATATCCACATATATATCCAAAAGACTATTATTCTACAGTGAAAAAGAATTACATACTAATACATGCTATCACACATATAAAATTCAAAAACATGCTAAGTGATAGAAGCCAGATGTAAAAGGCTCATGTCTTATTATTTCATTCATATAAGATATTCTGAAAAGGCAAATCTAAAGAAGCAAAAGGCAGATCAGTGGTTGTCTGTGACTGAAGAAGTTGAAATTGATCTAAATTGCAAATGAGATTGAAAGACATTTGGGCAGTATTAGAAACATTTTAAAAATCAATTGTGATGTGCAGGAACAAAATCAGTATACAGAAATCTACTGCACTTCTATACACTAATAATGAAGTAGCAGAAAGAGAAATTAAGAAAACAATCCCATTTAAAATTGCAGCAAAAATAATAAAATACCTAGAAATAAACTTAACCAAGGAAATGAAAAAGATCTGTACTCTGAAAACTATAAAACATTGATGAAAGAAATTGAAGGTGACACCAAAAAAATGGAAAGACATTCCATGCTCATAGATTGGAAGAACAAATATTGTTAAAATATCTATACTACCCAAAGCAATCTACACATTTAATGCAATCCTTATCAAAATACCAACGACATTTTTCACAGAACTAGAACAAAGAATCTTAAAAGTTGTGTGGAACCAGAAAAGATCCTGGGTAGCAAAAACAATCTTGAAAAAGAACAAAACTGGGGTATCACAACCCTAGATTTTGAGGTATACTACAAAGCTGTAGTAATAAAAACAGCATGGTACCAGCACAAAAACAGACATGTAGATTAATGCCACAGAACAGAAAGCCTAGAAACAAACCCACAATCATATGGTCAATTAATCTTCAACAAAGGAAGCAAAAATATACAATGGGAAAAATACAGTCTCTTAAACAAATGGTGTTGGGAAAACTGGACAGCTACATGCAAAAGAATGAAACTGGACTGCTTTCTTACACCACACACAAAAGTAAACTCAAAATGGATTAAGGACCTAAATGTCAGGCCTGACACCACAAAAATTCTAGAAAAAAGCACAGTCAGTAATTTCTCTGACATCAGCCATAGCAACATTTTTCTAGACGTGCCTCTTGAGGCAAAGGAAACAAAAGCAAAAATAAACTATTGGGACTACATCAAAATTAAAAGTTTCTGCACAGAGAATAAAACAATCAAAACTAAGAGACAACCTACTGAATGGGAGAAGCTTGCAAATGACATATCTGATAAAAGGTTAGTATCCAAAATATATAAAGAAATTGTACAACTCAACACCAAAAACCAAATCCAATTTTAAAAACGGGCAGAAGACATGAACAGACATTTCTCCAAAGAAAACATACAGATGACCAAAAGACATATAAAAAGATGCTCAACATCACTCATCATCAGGGAAATGCAAATCAAAATTTCAATGAGATAACACTCTGTACCTGACAGAATGACAAAAATCAAAATCACAAGAAACAACAAGTGTTGCTGAGGATGTGGAGAAAAAGGAACCCTCTCACGTTGTTGGTGGGAATGCAAACTGGTGCAGCCACTGTGGAAAATAGTATGATGGTTCCTCAAAAAAATTAAAAATAGAATTACCCTATGATCCAGTAATTCCACTACTGGGTATTTACCCAAAGAATATGAAAACACTAATTTGAAAGATATACATACCCCTATGTTTATAGTGGCATTATTTACAATACCCAAATTATGGAAGTAGCTCAAGTGTCCACTGATAGATGAATGGATAAAAAAGATGTCGTATACATATACAATGGAATATTGTTCAGCCATAAAAAATAAAATCCTACCATTTGCAACAATATGGATGGAGCTAGAGAGTATAAGGTAAGTGCAATAAGTCAGTCAGAGAACAACAAACACCATGTTTTCACTCATATGTGGAATTTCAGAAATGAAACAAATGAGCAAAGGAAAAAAAAAAGAAAGAGAGACAAACCAAGAAACAGACTCTTAACTACAGAGAACAAACAAACTGATGGCTATCAGAAAGGGGGGAGGGATGGATAAAATAGGTGAAAGGGATTAAGAGTACACTTACCATGTTGAGCACTTAGTAATGTGTAGAATTGCTGAATCACTATATTGTACATCTGAAACTAATATAACATAGTGTACTGGAATTAAAATAGAAAATAAATAAATAAAATAAAAATAAATCAATTGTGGTGATATACAACTCTATACAACTCTATACATTTGCTAAAAATCATTTAAATGTGCATTGTTACTACTTGGCAATGAGAGAGAATGAAATCCTGCCATTTGCAGCAACGCGGATGGAACTGGAAGGTATTATGCTAAGTGAAATACGTCAGTCAGAGAAAAACAGATACATGTTTTCACTCATATGTGGAACTTGAGAAACTTAACAGAAGACCATGGGGGAAGGGAAGGGGTAAAAAACAGTTATAAACAGAGAAGGAGGTAAACCATAAGAGACTCTTAAATACAGAGAACAAACTAAGGGTTGATGGGGAAGGCAGGGGAGAGGGGGAAATGGGTTATGGGCATTGAGGAGGGCACTTGTTGGGATGAGCACTGGGTGTCGTATGTAAGTGATGAACCACGGGAATCTACCCCCAAAACCAAGAGCACACTGTATATACTGTATGTTAGCAAACTTGACAATAAATTATATTTTAAAAAATAAATAAAATAAGTAAATAAATAAATAAATAAATGTGCACTGTTTTTCTTGGACTAAGCCCTAACCTTCGTGAGACTTTGCACTAAACATTGCCTATCCATTCTACTACCTCTCTGGTAAACTCCCTCTCCCAACCTAACTAAAATCATTTCGGAAGGCTCAGTTTGCAAGTTAAAAACAAAAAAAGTGTTTTCCCTTGAGACAACCATTGCACTTGATATGCAGTAGCACATTCTTATACGAGTTTTTATTTTAGTGTTGTCTTACTACAAGTATGTGCTATCTTAATTTCTGTTAAACTCCAATCATTTCACCTACCCTTGCTTTTGCACTATTGAAACAAATGTTAACACAATAAAAAAAAAAACTTAACTAGTATTATGAAAATAGTTTTGACCACACAGGACTTCCCAAAAGGGGCTCAGGGACCTCCAGGGTCTGCAGCGGAAAGCCACTTTACTGGAAGGAGAATATTAATAATGAGTGCCCTCAAGCCAATAATTTTACTGAATTTCAAGAAAGAAAAATGAGAAAATGTAAAGGTGGCATGATTTGGTAGAAAAAACAAATGTTAACCACATTTTTCGGAACAAACACTGGGGATAATTTGACCAAAGACTTCTTCTGCATGATTTCTTGAGAGAAGAGGCAACCTGGAAATCAAAATGTTAAAACTGTCAAGACATTTAGCTAGTTTATTATAAATGAAGCAGAATATCTGAAATCTCTGTAATTTTTTTAAATGACATGTATATTCCATGACCCCAAAGAAAATCTTTTCAAAACAAACAACAAAAGCAATTCCTTGTTCTAAAAGGTCCTAAGCAACTTATACCCAATATTTTTCCTCTCCTGGCAAAAATGGAAAGAAATCAAGATACACAAAGTAAAATACTAGGGGAAGAAAGTAAATGAAGAAATGCAAACACTGCATAAAATTAAGAAATACTATCAAGTTTTTCTTGGAAATTTTATATTTTGTGTGGTACTTGTTATTAGATATTATGATTGCCACCCACCTCAATATTTACCTAATAAATTTAAAAATCAAATGTTTTGCCTGGCCTATAGTATATAATTGAGTACTGACTGACTATGCTAGGACCAGACACAGTAATAAGCCAAGTGATCTTGGTCCCTTCCCCAATAGAACGTAGAGTTTAGCTGTCAGGAATATGCCTTTATATGTATGACATGATATTATTATAGAGCGGTAGTAAGATTTGGATGGCTATTTACAATATAGAGAAATCAAATGACTTTAAATATAAGCTTGAGCCTAAAGATCTCTTGCCCAGACGGTATAAACCTGTGTACTGCAACCAAACATAGCTCACAAACTTGTTTTGTTCGACCCATGTCATATTTTATTTTTAATCAATATTAATATGAGGAAACCCCAAGTCCAGATTTTTGACTACTCATGAATAACTGCAAAGTGGGTTATTCACATTTTCACATGACAATTTGGCATACAACTCACCCCAGTCCCTTACATTCCTGTTCTTCCTATTAGTGATCTGTGTCTTTGCCCCTTTAGAGCCACTGCTACTCCAGATCCCAGTGTCTAATAACTGGAGGCAGCCAGAAAGTGGAAGATTTTCTTTTCCCTCTTATTTCCTGACGGTGTCAACAACCAAAGCCAAACAAACCAAACAAGTCCTTAAAAACTCCAAAAGCCTAATTTTAGGGACATGAACGTGAGGAGAAAGCTATGAGAAACTACATTTCTCCCTCATGGTGAGTTTGAGAGGAGAGAAATGCTAATTTGAAGGAACTAATAGTGATGATGAAAAGGTACACAAATCAACTAATATTTCCAGAGAACCAACCATGTGCAAAATTTGGTACCAATTAGTACAGGGGGCCAAAGCATAAGCCTGTAGCAAGATAAGCTCTTGGCCTAGGGTCATGATTCCCAAATCATGAGCAGCAGACCCACAAAGTACCAAGAATTATCAATCAACTGAGTCACATTTGTCAACTAATAATTAATCAACTATATCATAATGAATCAACTGAGTCACCTACGCTTATATGAGCATTTATTCAAATACAGGATATTGCTGTTGTGAGAACTAAAATTTACATATTTTTAAATACAATGATGCCATTGTCTTTTTAAGCAACAAAAACTATGTGAGATGCGGGTCTATGCAATTCTTTATTTATTTGAAGAGGTACTTTAAAACAGAAACTCCATTTTATTTTTTTTAGAGGAACTCTATCTTAGAGGACAAATCAGAAATATCTATTCAATTTTCAATACAATTAACTTCCAAAATTTTTACTTATAGGAATTAATTCTTTACATATATATACTTGAACTAGTATACACAGATGTTCATCAAATATTCTAACTGTATAATTCAAGAAAAAGGTTAAAATCCATCTGAGGATAAGGGAGGTCAGTGAATTAGAGAACGTCTCCCAGATCTCTGAACCATGATCTGCCAGAAGGCCTAATCAAGGACCTTAACCATCAGCCAAGGCAGTAAATTCTTAATATTCCTACCCGGTATCATTTGATCATTGTTATGAGCAGAGGCTACTATGTATTTCCCATTCTCCCCTGTTATGAGTAGTTTTATTGTGGTTATCTTCCTTTTTCTCACCAATATAATTTGAAATGTGCTGGGGCCAGATAACTTGCCTTTTGGTTTACAGGATGTCAAACATTCCTATAAATGTTAAAGCTACATTTAGATCCAATGGAGAAAACTGTGGACTTTGAGCTAGATGCAGCTTTTGTCTTATAGATAGTGAAACAAAATTCCTAACTAATAATGACTCTTTGAACACCATCCTTCTCCTCTTCTTTTCAAATGCCACTTTATGCAAGTTCTCGTTACTATCTAGTTTGAGCTTTTCCCATTTTATGTGTCTTTCCTCATCTCTCTATGTACCGGCTTTTGCTTAAGGAGAATCAATTAGGGTCCCCAACATTGCATTTCACTGCTGGAACCTCATTCACTTAGGAAAGCATGAATCTTAGGATCTACTTTCCTTAGATATCTATATGTATATTTATATGCAAATGTAAAAATAATTGCTACCATTTAGTCAATACCTACTACATCAGAGACTATTCTGGGGTTTCAAGCATTATTCAAAGATTTTACTGAATTTTCACATTAATCTTCACAACACTCCTGAGTTTATCTTGTTAGCTTAACTTAAGAAAGGTTAAGTTGACCACGATTACACAACTAGTAGTGATGAAGCCAATATTTGAAACCAGAAAGGAGTCTAGGCTGTGTGTGTATGTGTATGTGTGTGTGCACATGTGTCCGTGTGCATGCACAGGACACTTAGATCTTCGGGGTAGAGGGGTTACTACTTCTGTCGTTATGGCAGAACCATGAAAGCTTTATGCTCCCAGATCACAAATATGACATAAAAAGGATCTTCTCCATGAAGAGTAAATAAAAATCCCTCCCCTCCCAGCCCAAGAGATGAAGGGTTGAAATAAAAAGTCAGGTGCTTGGGTCCCTGTTGACACTCATCCTTGGGCCACACCTTGGAGTAGGGAGCATAGAAACATGTAGGTGTGAGTCACCTCAAAAACAGCAGGAATTAATAAAGTGTTCTGAGGCTAAGCCTTAGAGATTCTGCAGATCTTGAAGACAGTGTTTCTCAATCCTAGTAGTACTTTAGAAATGTCTAAAGATGGGTTGATGGGGGGGTGGGAGGGAGGGAATAGTAGGTGATGAGCATTGAGGAGGGCATCTTTTGGGAGGAGCACTAGATGTTGTATGGAAACCAATTTGACAATAAATTTCATATATTAAAAAAAAAAAGAAATGCCTATAGATATTTTTTAAATTGTGATGCCCTGGTCTACCCCTGGCTCCTGCCCAGTATCATTTGACCACTGGCTGTAAATTATGCAATTCTACTGATTATGCACATCCGCTCCACTAGGAAAAGTCTTGCAGTGAGTTCCGCAGCTCAGCCTAATAGTATGGCAAAAACTAACCAGGGCATAAGATTTAGCCTAAGTTGGAGCTCCAAAAACCCACTCATCTGCACTTACTGTATATGGGGAACCAGAAGCTGGAATGCAGAGTTAATGAGAACATGGCAGGAATAGGCACACAAAAATCCATTTGGGATTGATACAAAAAGACCGCATAGTGCAGACCACCGGACTGCAGGATCACAGACAGAGGCTGCACTTGGGGTGTTCCCCCCACATCCACCCTGATAGAAGCTCATGAATAGTCATTTTTAAATAAATACTTTTCATTCTCTTTGCATATCAGAGTTATAGTACAAAAACATCAATCCTGCCTCAGATAGAATAATATATACCAAATAGGTTACAGGAGTAGGGTTTTGGAAAGTTGTATCTCCAGACTTTCCTTTTTACCACTACAGCCTACAAGCACCCACAGCCTTATGTCTGCCTTTCTTCCTGTTAATGTGCATGAACCATCGGTGCCCCTTTCACAAGCAGTGCATTGGCCCCATTCCCCTCTCACGTATTCAAATACATAAAATCTCCCTTCTCTCTCCCATATCATATCACTAATTTTCTGTCTATCCTAGATCATTCTTATCAACACACAAAATGTTAGTAATTCTCCTACCTTAAAAAGAAATATTAAAAAAAAAAACCTCTGGTGTGCTCTCCTCTCCCATGAGCAACTATGCATTTCTCTACATTCTTGTACAGCACATCTCCTCCAAGTTGACCACACTGTTTCCAATTAAACTCTTCCTTTGCTCTAGTAAATCCACTGCAATCAGGGTAGTGCCCACACCGCTCCAGCAAAACTGCTTTTGACAAGTTACAAATGACCTGCTGGTTACTAACTCCAGCGGTCAATGTTCAGTTTTCGCGCAACCTAACCTGTCAGCAGCACCTGTCTTAGGCCACTCTCTCCTCCTGGCAACACTAGGGAGAGCATTAAAAAAAAAGAAATAGTTCTGTGTAATACACACTGGAACATTAGCTCAAATATTATTGTATTCTGAGCTGGGCATAGGTTTACCACACCATGGACTTATGAGTCAAACATATATTAATTTTTTTGCAAATCCTAAGGCATCTTTGGTCACTTTTACACCCCCAGTATTCTAAACTCACAGCACAAATGAAAACAAAAGAGCATATTTCTCAGACTTCTTTCTGAAAAATCTAAACAGCATCTCTTTCTGGAAAAAAAATCCTTTTATAATCCATTAGAAAAAAATTAGACACAGCCTATCAATTTGACACCCAAAGATTCAAATTAATTTCTCTATTTCACTCACTGGTAGCATCTAAATATATGGTAACCTGTTTTGTTTTGTTTGTTTATTTGTTTCAAAGAATTTTCCAGTCCTCAAAGAGATTTACAAGGCCATAGTTTCCACATATTTTTGTTAATGGCTAGTATTATTTCATCCTCACTTTTATATTACCTTCTCTATAAAAGTATTATTGCCAATATGTCAAAAATATCCTGAAAGTTGCAACTCAGGGAAGTCTAAGAAACCATTACTTGAATTGGCCCTCAAAAGTAAATTCAATACGTCAAACAGGAATTATCCATAAAAAGCAAAACATAAGAAATACATATATGTATAAAACCACAGGTCAGTGTATTGTGTTTTTGACCACATAATTAACTATAATTACATGGAAACACCTTACTAAATAAGCATGTTTATTATCAGCACTTTATATCAAAATGCCATTTGAATAAATGTTTATTTATAGAATATGATTTATATAATACCAGTTTACATAACCAAGGGGGAAAAAGTAGGAAAAGAAAGTAAAACATTGTGATGAAAAAGAAACAGAACTAGACTGAATAAGCTTATTTTACTTTCTCCAGGAATGTTAAATTCTGAGAGGTGATGATTATAAACATATACTTCTTTATGAAGTATGTAGTTCTCTTTCCCAGAATGGAAAGGCCTTAACACACAATGCCTTTATACTGAAGGCGATCAATCTATTTATGTTTTAAATTTTATTTATGTTGATTCTGTGTACCATAGTCCCCCTTATCCACAGGGGGTACCTTCCAAGACCCCCAGCAGATGCATGAAACTAAGGACAGTACCAAATCCTATATATACTGGTTTTTTCCTATACGTACATACCCATACAAAGTTTAATTTATAAATTAGGCACAATAAGAGATTAACAACAATAACAAAACACAAAACAATTATACTGTGATGAAAGTTATATGAATGTGGTCTCTCTCTCAAAATATCTTACTGTACTATACTCACCTGTCTTCTTGTTGTGATGATGGGAGATAAAACGCCTACGTGATAAGATGAAGTGAGGAGAATGACGCAGGCATTGTGATGTAGCATCAGGGTGCTATTGACCTTCTGATGACACCCCAGAAGGAAGATCATCTCCTTCCAGACCATGGTTGACTGGGGAAAACTAAACCAAGGAAAGCAAAACCATGGATAAGTGGAGGAGTACTTCATATTTGGAAAAATACTTTGATATCAAATTTTTAAAAATCATTTGCTAATCTCAGTAAAGCTTTGATAATCAATAGCATTTCTAAGGGGGATAAAAGAATTGGTTATTAATTTCTTTTTCTAATAAATGTTTATTCATTTTTGAGAGAGAGAGAGAGCAAGCAAGCAGGGGAGGGGCAGAGAATCCAAAATAGACTGTGCTGACAGCAGCAAGCCCATTACAGGCCTCAAACTCATGAACTGTGAGATCATGACCTACCCTGCAGTCAGATGCTAAACTGACTGAGCCATCCAGGTGCCCCAGGGATTAATTTCTTAGGAAAACTTTATTTCATGCTTTTAAAATAAGTTTAGAAATCATTCTGAACTCTATTTTATATAAATGAAATATCATAACACAATCAGAGGGCAGATTCTTTCACTTAACATGAGTGAACTAAAATAAATTTCGAAAAATGGCTGTGGGTACTCTGAAAGGAAATCCTTTCTCTGCACCAGAACCAGTGAAGTCATGTGATGACCCAGGTCACATGGTGCGGTCCTCCTGCTTGGAACCACACAAAGGCTTCCCATTCCACTTACAATTCAAATCGAAGCACCTTACTGTGGCTGGCCTAGGAGGCTCAACATGCCCTGGTCCCTCACTTCCTGCCCTGAGCTCATCCCATATTACTCACCGCACTGCAGCCACAGAGCTTTCTTCATGTCTGCTAGACATGTCAAGTGTGTTCCTGACCAGTGTGTTCACACTTGTTCTTCCCTCTTCCAGATGTCTCTATCCTGAGATACCTATATGTCTAATTCCTTTTCACATTTAAGTCTCCATTCAAAGCTTCATCGTAGAGGTCTCCCCAAACATTCATTCACCCACATTATGCTTTGGGGCACTTATTATGTCCTGTTCGAGGTTTTGGGGTCAGGTGCGTGGGGTCCAGCAGTGAATAGAACAGACTAGTTACCTTCCCTCATAAAGCTGGAGGCAGATCCACAATAAACAAAGAAATACTTGGCAGTGTCTGAGTAGAATGTAAATACCTTAAGTCCTCTCCAACAAAACTAACGAAAATGGTTCTCTGGCCATAACAATAGACAATGCACATGGACATTCTCAAAGTATACATCTTCAGATAAAAGATGAAACATGCCATTCTATATCTTGTGATTTAAAGAACAGAGGATGATCTTCGAAGCCACACTGCCTCAGTTCAAATTCCTGCTCTGCCGTTTACCCCACATGATCTTGGGCAAGTTAGTGAATTTCTCTGTGCCTATTTTCTCAAATATAAAGTAGAAGTCTTAATAATATAGCTCATAGGGTTGTTAGAAGGAGTAAACTGTGGGAAATCAAATAGCTATGTCCTGGGTTAAGAAATTACAGGGAATGCATTACAAAGCAGAACACTGTTCTCTGACCTTGTTGAAAACAGCAGGCCTCATTTTGCTTATCTAGTTAATGTATATCTAGGGGTTAGGTCCTCCCTGTGCTCATAAATTCCTTAGACCATGTAATCGCATACAATATTTTATCCTGTCTTAACTTGTCTTTCTGCGCGTTTTCTCTACGTTCAGTAGCCCATTGAACGTACTGTGCAATGTTTCCCTAAGTGTATGCTCAATAAATACAGGAGCTTGAGAGCAGCTCCAAGAGACTTCCCTTAGCCTCCCTGTCACCACTCTTGACTTTCATGGAGTCTTGAGTAATCCTTCCTGCCATCCCCAGCTTTGCTGGATGAAGCCAAAACCCAAACCCACAATAAATGAGTCCAATATTTCCAAAGAACTTGGAGTGTTGTCTGGCACATAAGAAATACTCTGTAAGGCTGTATTCAATAAGTAAAATTTGTCCAAGTTCCAAATTTTCCTTGATGCTTATCCAGTAGTTTCCCATATAAAGAAAACACATTGACAAAGTGTTGAGAACCCTAGGTTCTGATACCCAGGCTGTCACCAACCAGCAGGCTAATCTTGAGCAAGCCACCAGATGCCTCTGGGCACAGTCTACTCATTAGGTCAATATTCAGTCTCTTGGGGTTGAGCAATGCCCTCTCAGACTGCACATTTCATAGTACAGAGGGCATAGAGGATTCAAGAAGCACGGAAAGAGGCTCCAGTTGAATTTGCAAATAGATGTTTTAATTTTTCTCGGCTAATAATATATGATTAGATACTGCACCACAGATGAACTAAGATGAGTGGAAATAGATGCTCTTACATGATGCAAGGAGAAACAAAAGTGGTTACAACCTTTCCAGAAGTCATTCAGGCAGTATTTAGCCAAAGTCCTTAAAGATAAAATTTCCTCTGACCAAGAAATTCCATTTTTGCAAATTATTTCAAGATTATTTTTTGTGGACTAGGATGCTCATCATATTATTGTTAACAGTATGGGAAACACTATTAATATTTAATAGTTAATAACAATAGTAATAGGGAATAACTAGAAAACTAAATATTCAAAAATAAGAAATAAATTGGTTAATAAAGTATGGCATTATCATACTGTGCAATCATTAAATCATGCTGGAAAAGAATATTTAATGACATATAGAAACATGTAAGATATGAAAAGCCTAAATAAAAAGTTTTGGTTGCCAATAATATACATAATATGAGTTTAATTTTTTAAGCATCCCTATAATTAAAGATATTTACCATGATGGTTAATTTTATGTGCCAACTGGAACATGGGGTGCCCAGATTAAATTGCACATTATTTCTGTGTATATCTGTGAGAGTTTTCTGGATGGGATGAGCATCTGAATCAGTTTTCTGAGTAAAGCAGATTGCCCTCCCGTGTGGATTGGCATCCCCCAATCCACTGAGGACCCAAAGAGAACAAAAAAGCGGAAGAAGAGGAAATTCTCTCTCTGCCTGACCAGAGCAGCTGGACCATCATTCTTCTCCCTTATTCAGATTCAGACAGTGTTTATACCATTGGCTCCCCTGGTTCTCAGGCCTTTGGATATGGACTGGAACTATACCATCAGCTTTCCTGAGCTTCCAGACTGCAGATGCTAGATTATGGGACTTTTCAGCCTTCATAGTCAGGTGAACCAATTCCTTACAACAAACATACATTTAACGCACACACACACACACACACACACACACACACACACACACTGTTATTTCTGTTCCTATGGAGAACTTTAATAAATACATTTACCAAAACATTAATGGTTATCCATACAGGATGGGATTATGAGACATTTTTATTTTCTCTGAATTTTTTTGTTTTTATTTTGGCTTTAGAAAGTTTTCATGAAAACCATGAATTATATGTGCAATCAGAAGAAAAGAAACAAATGTAGCAGCTATGTAGTTCACCCCTCGGATCCTCCAAGAACCTGCCATGAGGAGCACTATCTGCTAATACCCTCCAGCTGGAACACTTCCAGGATCCACTGCAGCATTTGAGATGAGGTCATGCTCTCCCCAGAAGTCCCCACTAATGACTGAGCCTGGTGGGAGTACTAGGGCCTTGCCCTTTCTTCCCAATTCAGGACTCCTCTATGGGTAAACTGCATGAGCTCAGCATAGGGCTGGCTGAGATTTCTCAGAACTGCCCATAATCTGAGGCCTTCCTACCCTCTCCTCTTTCCTTCCATTCTCCCTGCTCTCAGAGCAGCAGCGTCTTCTGAAGGCTTTGCCCACCTGCTCTTGTTCATTCCACCATTTTTCTTCCTTTTGCTAGACCTCCAATAAAGCTCTCACACTCCCAACTCCATCTTGAACCTGAGCTCATGCAATCACATTCCAAAACTGCTGAACTTAAAATTCATGTAAGGTAATCTAAACCCAGAGGTATGGACATGTAAACTGGGCCTCTTTTTTCTCCTCTCTCCTTTCTCTGGATTCCTTCCTGCCCCTGACCCTGACTTCAGTATCTAAAGTCTTATCTGTCCCCAAACTTGGAATAAACTAAGATCAAATAAAATTTTTTATTATACCATTGATGTCAACCACAAATCCAGCTTCTATATACTGCTTCTAATATAGGAAAAAAAGGAAATTACAATAGAGAAATTGATGATATCAGACCTACCCCTAATATATTGTGGAGCCCAGATAAGAATACAAACGGGGATCCACAAAACATACAATACTTAAAAACGACACATCCAGTTAACAAAACTGTAAATAAAGTATGTCCTATCCCAGGGGCACCTGGGTGGCTCAGTTGGATAAGCGTACAACTTCGGCTCAGGCCATAATCTCATGTTTGTGAGTTCAAGCACCACATTCTGCTCTCTGCTGTCAGCACGAAGCCCACTTCGGATCCTCTGTCCCCTTCTCTCTGCCCCTCCCCAGCTTGTGCTCTCTCTCTCTCCCCTCTCCCTCAAAATTAATAAACTTTAATTTTTTTTCAATGTCCTATCCTACTACCTTGAAATATATACTTCGACCAAAATCTGGAAAGATAGGTTCAAACTTATAATTCTCAGATTCCTCAAAGTTCCACATCAGTACACAGAGGCACTGATAAAATTATCTCTCTTATCTGCTTCTACCCCACACATGGCTTACCCTTCTTCTTTTCCATCCCCAGCCTCTTCTTGTTCTCCCACACTCCTCCCACATAGCTATAGCCCAGGTCTAGGGGCACACCCACAGGTGGAGAGAGCTGCCTTCAGGAGGAATGACCAAAGTAAAAGGTTTCTCAAGCCCTGAAAGTGGACTCCAGCCATTTAGTAGAATTTCGGGGTCTAGGTCCACATAGCAAGGTTTAGAAGGCAGGCATAGGTGCCAAATGGGCCCACCTCCCAACTGGGCCTATCCCCTTGGTCCTAGTCCCTACAGAGGCAACTGGCAGGAGGAAGGCCAGAATGGGGCATTATGAGTCATAATATCTACATTAGTTTGCTGGGGCAACCATAACAAAATACCACATACTGGGTGACTGAAACAACAGAAATTTATTTTCTCATAATTCTGGAGCCTAGAAGCCCAAAATCAGCGTATCTTGGGGTTGGTTTCTTCTGAAATCTCTCTCTTTGGCTTGCAGATGGCCACCTTCTCATTGTGTCTTCACATGATTGTCCCTCTCTCAATGCTTTCTGTATCCTAATCTCTTCTCATAAGGACATCAGTCAGGTTATATTAGAGCCAACTCTAGTCCCATTTTACTTTCATTACCTCTTTAAAGGCCCTGTCTCCAAATATAGTCACATTCTGAGGTACTGAGGACTTCAACATATGAATTTGGGAGTTGGAAGACACATTTCAGCCCATAACAATACCCAAAGAAGGGGCTCCATTTGTCTGGGTTTAAGGGTAGTACTAGAGATTACCATCTCATCTGGAGAATTTTCAATGGTACATGACCAGCATACAACGGCTGCCTTGTGTGAAACTGCCTCAGACAATGTACAGGAAACCTAACCCTCATGTAGTAATCTCAAACTTCTGCAAAATAATGAGGCAGTAGGAAGTTGACAGTCTGAGTGGGATGAAAGGAGTTCCCTAAACCATGAAAATCTACCCTGAGTATTCAGAGTAATCATCTTTATCCCTAGCCATCTATGGAATTTACATAAGGGATGGATACAATAACTATGGAAAAGAAACAAAAAGGCTAAATCACCCTCAGCCTTGGAAAATCACATTCAAACCAGTTTATTTGTTAAGCACCAATGCCTGAATTTAGCAATATACAAATTACATCCAAAAAAAAAAAAAAAACACCTACTGCAAAATAGTGGTCAATACATGTGTAATGGTTTGGTTTAATAACAAAAGAATGTAATTTTTATAAAAATAGACTTGCAACTGAAAGGGTTACTCAATCATAGAGCTGTAATATTAACCAAGATCTTAAAATGCTGTTTATTGTCCAGTCTCACTCCAATATCATCTTTGAATTCCCAGAGAGAATATAATCTGCACATCTTGCAATCCTCCTGTAGGGAAAACCCCTATAGAAACTATAGAATGTAATTTCCCACCCCAAATACCATCTTTTAATGACTCCATTTCTACCTTCTTTCTCCCCACCTGACTTCCCCAAAGGTAGGCAAAATTTCCTTCTGCTATTTAATAACCTCATTGCTGAGAACTTTATCTCAAAATTTATTTCAATCCCTCGGCAGTTAGCTATCAATTCTTTTGTATTTTCCTCAGCAGAAAATGAACAATAAATAAATATCACCCTCTGCTTACAAGGTTTTCTTACAGTTGAAAACATTATTAAATTGTTCCTCAGTCTTCAGTTTGATAAGAAAAAGCGCAGTTTCCAGTAATTATATATATCGTGAGGTGAAATCATTGAGGAAAACCTATTCAGCAGCTGCATTTTAGTATATTTAATGAGTATACAGCTCTACTGGCTTCCCCTATCAGGGTCATTGCTTACCAAAAAAAAAAACCCCAACTAATTGGATCAAAGGTCCAAATTTAGAACATGCAAAACAACACAGAAATGAAACAGCATAATATAATTTTCTATGCACAGTTTTTTTTTCTTCATGCTCAATACCTTAGGGGTTATAGTTGAAAGACTTTAAAAATAAGACTTAAAATTTTTATTGCATTGAACTGAGAGGAAAATAAGAAAGACAAGTGTTGAAGGGTAAAATTAAAAAAGAAGTGGTTAATTTTATGACCAGTAAATGATACTATAGTGAGATTATCAAATCAAACTGATACTGGATAAATAGACCTGAGCCAACACCTCTCTGCTAATGCTTGCTATTATCTCTACAGGTCCAGGATCTTGGGACAATTACAGTTTTATTCATAACCCACACCAGAATAATATTAATAGTACACTTAAAAGTCATCTGAATACATTTTAAAACTGCATAAACAGCAAAAGAGCAGAATAAACACAGCAAGAATAGCTGAAAGCCATGGGAACCCCAGAAGTCATGTTAGAAGCAGCCCTGTTCCCCGGGTCTTCACCACCTAGGACCAAACATTGCAACTGAAGGAGATTGTTTTTTAATTTGGTTTTGTTTAGTAATTTTTATTTTGGCCATGTTTGTTGTGAGAATTTTTGCTTAGTTGCCGTTGTTGTTTGGGAGGTAGGGAGACAATAAACAATATAATTGGAACAAAACAAAGAAGCAAGAAGAAGCTCACTACTTGGACCTTCTAGCACACACTGCTAACAAATAACCGAGAAAATTAGCTCTCCCATTTTGCATCCCTCTTTGCTTTAAAGAGAAGAGTCTTCACACAAAAATGGATAGAATAAATTTTTTTTAATGTTTATTTATTTTTGAGAGAGAGGGCATACGTGCATACACATGAGTAGGGTAGAAGCAGAGGAGTGGGGAGGAGAGAGGATCCAAAGTGGGCTCTGTGCTGACAGCAGAGAGCCCAATGCAAGGCTCTAACTTACAAACCGTAAAGTCATGACCTGAGCCAAAGTCAGATGCTTAATCAACTGAACCACTCAGGTGGTCCTGGATAGAATAAACTTTTGAAAACACACAAAAGACCCCAAATAGCCAAACCAATCTTGAGAAAGAAGAACAAAGCTGGAGGCAACACACTCCTGATTAAAAAAAACTCTATTATAAAGCTATGGTAATTAAAACAGTATGGTACTGGCATAAAAGCAGACATAAATCAATGGAACAGAACAGGGAGCCAGAAATAAACCCATACATATATGAACAATTAATTGATGACAAAGGAATCAAGAATATACAGTGGGGGGGGCGCCTGGGTGGCGCAGTCGGTTAAGCGTCCGACTTCAGCCAGGTCACGATCTCGCGGTCCGTGAGTTCGAGCCCCGCATCGGGCTCTGGGCTGATGGCTCAGAGCCTGGAGCCTGTTTCCGATTCTGTGTCTCCCTCTCTCTCTGCCCCTCCCCCGTTCATGCTTTGTCTCCTTCTGTCCTAAAAATAAATAAAACGTTGAAAAAAAAAATTTAAAAAAAAAAAAAAGAATATACAGTGGGGAAAGTGAGTCTGGTGCTGGGAAAACTCAGCAGCAACATGGAAAAGAATGAAATTGGACCACTATATTGCAGCACATACAAAAATGAACTCAAAATGGATTAAATACTTGAATGTGAGCCCTGAAACCATAAAACTCTTAAAAGAAAATACAGGTAGTAAGCTCCTTGACATAGGTCTTGGCCATGATTTTCTGAATCTGACACCAAAAGCTAAAGCTATGAAAATAAACAGGTGGGACTACATCAAACTAAAAGTCTTCTGCACATCAAAGGAAAACATCAACAAAATAAAAAGACAACCTACTGAATGGGAGAAAATATTTGCAAGTCATATATCTGCTAAGGGGTTAATACTCAAAATGTGTAAAGAACTCATACCACTCAATAGCAAAAAACAAAAAACTGTATTTAAAAATGGGCAGGGGGTGCCTGGGTGGCTCAGTCCCTTAAACGTCTGACTCTTGATTTTGGCTCAGGTCACAATATCACCGTTTGTGAGTTCAAGCCCCGATTGGGCTCTGTTCTGACAGTGTGGAGCCTGCTTGGGATTCTCTCTTTCTCCGTCTGATTGCCACTCCCTCTCTCTCTCTCTTTCTCTGTCTCTCAAGAATAAATAAATAAATTTTTAAAAATGGGCAGATCTGCATAGATATTTTCCCAAAGAAATAGAAATAGCCAACAAGTATGTGAAAATATGCTCAACATCATTAATCATCACAGAAATGCAAATAAAAACCGCCATGAAATATCAGTTCATACCTGTCAGATTGACTATTACCAAAAAGAAAGAAGTAAGTGTTGGCACAGATGTGAAAAAAAGGAAATCTTGTGCACTGTTGGTAGGAATGTAAATTGGTACTGCCACTATAAAAAACGGTATGAAGTTTCCTCAAAAGATTAAAAATAGGACTACAATATCATCTAGCAATTCCACTTCTGGGTATTTATCCAAGGTAAAAAAAATCCCTAACTCAAAAAGATATATATATCTTCTATGTTCATGGCAGCATTATTTACAATAGCCAAGATACAGAAACAACCTAAGTGCCCATAGATAGATGAATGGATAAAAAAGGTTACACACACACACACACACACACACACACACACACACACACAATGGAATATTATTCAGCTATAAAAAAGAATGAAATCTTGCCATTTGCAACAACATGGATGGACCTTGAGGGTATCACGCTAAGTGAAATAAGTCAGACAGAGGAGGACAAATACAGTATGATGTCTCCTATTCCACAAATATTGTATATATGGAATAAAAAAAAGGTTCATAGATACAGAAAACAGACTGGTGGTTACCAGAAGCAGGGGAAAAGGGGCAGAAGAAATGGATGAAAGGGGTGAAAGGTTAAATAAAAACAATTTTTTTAATGATGAAAAAAGGATAGAGTTCTAAAGTTTATTTCAAACCTGTTTGAGGAATGTAAGTGATATGTGATAATTAGCTTGTTATTCCATTTTTGTGCATTTATTAATTCTTCGTGTAGGGTCACATAGGATACTACAGCAGACAGAGCTAGGTGATGCCAGATAATGGGGTAATGGGGTTTGCACCTGCACTCCTTGTTACGCTGTGCCTGAAATAAAAGGACTAGCTCACCATATTGCTCCTTCAGCTGTTCAACAAATCTAAAGATGTCATGTCCTAGAAATGTGGATTTTAGTAAGGAACTCCTCTTGAAAATGAATTTATTTCTTTGTTTTCATCCTTGCAAATAACAGGGTCTTTAAATAATAAGAATTTCAAATTCAGAGCTAGTTTTAAACAAAGCACATGAATTTGCTAGCTACTTTTCCCTCGCTGTGGATGTTAGATAGTCTCCACTTGTTCTTCTTAACCTGTAGACTACTGTAGAGCCTAACAGGGAGCAATTTCAATCCCTTTATTATTTTTTAAAGGATTGAGAGGTTCCTGGGTGATGCAGTCAGTTAAGTGTCCGACTCTTTATTTCAGCTCAGGTCACAATTTCATGGTTCATAAGACTGAGCCCCACATTGGGCTCTGTGCTGGCAGTGCAGAGCCTGCTTGGGACTCTCTCTCTCTCCCTCTCTCTCTGTCTGTCTCTCTCTCTCTCTCTGCCCCTTCCCTGCTTGTTCTCTCTCTCTCTCTCTCTCTCTCTCAATAAACTTTGAATAAATGAATGAATGAAGAATTGAAATCCAAAATTGGTGACATGAGAGTTGAAAAACTCTTCTCAGGCTAGTTGATTTGTTTTTTTGTTTTTTTTTTTGCTGGTTTTAAGTTCAAAGTGAGTTAACCAAGATGGATTTTATTCCTGAATACTAAAAGTATTTGCAAATTCAATGCAGGACAAATGTCAGCATTTGAGACATTATAGTGAATGAAACAGATGACAGAAAACTGAGGCTGAACAAGGAAATGTTTCATTTTCCAAATATATTTTCTTTTTTAATGTTTATTTATTTTTGAGAGAGACAGAGCATGAGCAGGGGAGGGGCAGACAGAGAAGGAGACACAGAATCCAAAGCAGGCTCCAGGCTCTGAGCTGTCAGCACAGAACCCAACGTGAGGCTCAAAATCATGAACGATGAGATCATGACCTGAGCCGAAGTCAGATGCTTAACAAACTGAGCCACCCAGCTGCCCCTTTTTTCCAAATATATTTTCTAAAAACTACAGATTTCTAAAATTTATTTCAACCACTGGCAAAAAAAACAAAAACAAAAACAAAAACAAAACTTGTATAAATCATTAATAGGGTATATAAACATTTATAAGTGTTAATGACTAGAAGCCAGCCTGACCTTTTAAGAATAAATCATGCAAATTACCTAATATCTTTTTCTCATAAACAGACTGGAATAAAATGTTATATCTGTGTTACAGCAAGGCATTTGAAGTTTTTAATGATATACTTACTAATTAGAGAAATGTGATCTGGATAATATTACAAGTGAGTGATTTAACAGCTAAATGAATGATAACCAGAGAGTACTGGTTAATAGACCAAATTCAAAAAATAATAAATTATCTATTTCTATGCTTAAACTAGCATGTGAACAGAAAATATCACTGTTTATAAAAATTGTAAATAAACAGAAATTAGAGAAATGATATGCTTGACAGCAAAATCCAGATCCAAAATATGCAATAGGCTATACTAATAAACCCATTAGCCAAGATAAAAAAATTTTAAAGGGAAAATCTAAAATAACTACTTACAGATTCCAAAATTCCTGTACACAAATGCAAAATTAGGGAAACATGCCTTAAATAAGTAGATTTTTTTTTCCAATTCTGCTAAGATTCTTGCGCATAACCTCAGGCCAACGCTAACCTCCTAACAGCCCAGGGCGGTAAAAAGACAGTGCTCTAGACCTTGAACAAGATGCATGTGAAGGACCAGGAACAAATTATGTTCTTCATGCTAAGAAGGCAGCAAGCAACTTTGCTTACCTAGGGCAAGGAGCCTGAGGTAAAGAGAAACAAGGAAAAAGGAACCAGACCAAAGAACTGATGCTAATAGTCTGGGAGTAACTCAAGGCAGGAAGCAGGTAAACATAAGAGACTTCAGAACAAAGAAGCAATCATCCCAATGCCATCTCAAGTTTATGATTCTTTTGCTGTTCTGTGGCTTAGAGACTACATGGAAGGATAGTGGTATGAATCATTCTGAAAATGCCATCATTACCATCCAGGCATAGTTGGGAGCATTTTAGTAACAGTGAAAACATGAGGTAAACACCTGTCATACTTGAGGAGGCATGAATAATTCTGCCTGCTGCCCTGTGGAGCTGACTTCAAAAAACAAAAACAGAAAACTTTTAATGGAAAAAGTTGAGTGTACGGCATTGTGCAAGGCACTTTGGAAGAAACAAATATAAGCAAGACACAAATAGGTTTTCATCCACATTAGATCCAAGGCAGTATCTGTTGTGCTCAATGAGTAGGACAAACATAGTTCTAGACACATTCAAAAGACAGCAACGTTCCTTCTGGCTAGGTTTATGAGGAAGTCTTCTTGGAGACAATGGCATTTAGCAGAGCTAAAGTTAGTAGCACAGGCCCTCCCCAAATACGACACAGCTTATACTTGGATAATGTCTGAACCCCTCAAAATACAGAAAACTATACCCATAGCTTGATCTCTTCCTGTTTGTCCTCCAGATCCTCTTACAGTCTGGTGTCTTCCCTGGAAGACTGGCCTGTGTGGACTGCAGCAAGCTTCCAGTGGGGTTCAGTCAACCTGAAGCACCAGTGGGACAGCAGAAGGCAGGAGAAGAATGATGTCAGAGTCTTTCTTCCTTCAATTCTCCCTGCCAGCCACCCAGATTATCTGTGTCTGTCTCCCAAAAGCCAACTCCTGTCATAGGACCCTCTCTATTATAGCTTACTCACCAAGTTCATGAGCCTCTCTCACCCCTTACCCCTTTCAACCTAGGAGAGCAAAGACCCCCAGCTGATACCAGCCCTAAGGAGCCACTCTATCTATCCTTTATAGTATTCACTAAGTCTTGCCTATAGCTTTATAAATTGTACTTTTATTAAACTATGCTCAGTTACCCAGTTTGAGTGTGGCATCTATTTCCTGACACATACAGTGTACTTTTGGGTCTCATATTCATATTGCTAAGCTGAAGGCTCTTACCAAGGCTTGAAATATGAGTCTGCTTATGGAGAATGAGATATTAGGGACTTAGGACCCAAATCTGCCTATATAAGCATTCTTAGAGAGGAGATGAGTTTAAGCAATTGCCAGAAGCAGGCATAAGGTCTTGCCCTTCCCAACATCATCAGTCACTTTGTGTATGTGTATTCAGAATCATAAGGATGAAATGCACTACCTCAATAAGATAAATAGCCCCTAACTTGGCACTACGGGACCAAGCTAAAGACGAATTAGGAATCTTTACTCACCCATGCCTAAGAAATACAATCCCATTACTTCTGTCACTGCTGCTGCCACCACCCATATCCGATGGCTCCTGTCTACTAACTGCCCCAGAGGAAGCCCCAAAGACCAAGCAATAGCTTATGGCTTGGGTAATAAAAATGAAATAAAGTAGGCCTCTCAATTTGGGGGAATCTGCTGCTTGCTTTAGTACAATATTGCAAAGGCAGACCCAACATTATTGGTAATACTGTTCCTTAGCTTAGGTAGATCCATGTGTTTATTTTCTTATTATGTTTCTCTCCTCTTTCCCACTCCATCCGGTCTCACCCTTGTCTCTCAGCAACCAAAGACTCAAAGCTGTGCCTGCAAGAGATTCCACTGGAATATGGAGAGAGCAAATGAGGCTCACATTGCTGCACAGCACTGCCAACAATTTAGGATTAAACCTCCCTTCTACCATTTCCAACTCTGAAGCATTTTCAATGACTGTGTCTTCCCAGGCTCCAGCCTCCCATCATTCTGCAGAGTCTCCACCCTCCTCCCACCCCTTTTCTTTCCTCCTTTCTCCTTCATAGATTGTTCATCTCTGAATTCTCCAAGTTTCTGTTTATTTCTTTTTTTTTTAATTTTGTTTTTCAACATTTATTTATTTTTGGGACAGAGAGAGACAGAGCATGAACGGGGGAGGGGCAGAGAGAGAGGGAGACACAGAATCGAAACAGGCTCCAGGCTCTGAGCCATCAGCCCAGAGCCCGACGCGGGGCTCGAACTCACGGACCGCAAGATCGTGACCTGGCTGAAGTCAGACGCTTAACCGACTGCACCACCCAGGCGCCCCTCTGTTTATTTCTTAACAAGAGAAGCTTAGCAATCTATGTTTCACTGCACCCCGGAAAGCTCATCTTGGTAATAAAATATATCTATTAATGGAGGTTCCCAAATAAAGACAGTTTTCTCCTTGAGATAAACCCTCCGTATTTGCTTAGAAATAATAGTGTTTTCTCTCTACCACAACTGTGAGTACACTTTGTAAATGGAATGGATTTTACTGTGCATATTTTAAGAAAGCTTCCCAAAATCTAATCACTTTCAGCATACAGACACCATCAATGTCTGTACCGTAAGGTAACAGAAAAGATAGATAAAAGATACCTATGGAAACTTCCTTTCCATGATAAGAACCTTTAAATTTCAGAGCTTAAAATACCCAATGCATACCTCCAAATTCCTGCTCCCTTTTACAGCACAAGGCAAATGTCTGAGTTGTTTCACAAGAAAACCCTGCCCTGGCTGCAGGCACAATCAATACCGCAGATTTAGAGCTCTTTGTACAGGTTTTTGCACACAGTGGGTGCTCAATAAATATTGATGGCTGATTGATTCTAGCTCCAGTGATCCAGAGAACTCACACAGAAGCAGCTAGTTTGAAAAAGAAATTATGTTTGAATTGCAAGCTAATAAATATTGTGCCAGCAGATTCTGACTAGGGAAAACTTACTCTAGAGTGAATTGAATGCAGTTTTCACTTTTTGATTTTTAATTTTCATACAAATACTCTTGTGGGCTGGACTGTAATCCCCCCAAATTTATTCGTTGAAGTCCTAACCCCCAATACCTACAAGGTAGAGATCAAATCTTTAAAGAGGCAATTAAGCTAATATGAGGTCATTAGCATGGACCCTACTCCAGTGTGACTGGTGTCCTTAAAAGAAAAGGAGATTGGGACACAGACATGCACAGAGGGAAGAACATCTGAAGACATAGGAAGAAAATAGCCATCTACAAGCCAAGAGACCAGCCCTGCTGAAATCCTGATCTCGGGCTTTCAGCCTCCAGAATTGTGAGAAAACACTTGTCATTTAAGCCACCCAGTCTGTGATATTTGTTCTGGCAGCCTAGAAAGTCATACATGCTCTCATAACTTTCTAGCAACAAAGTTCTTAACATTTGGGGGAAGGGAACTTGCAGAACTCCCTAAAAGCCTGATGAAAGTCTCCAAAATCTCCTTAAGATCTATCTGCTCATCTGTGCAAAACCAAAATTTTACATTTGATTCTAGAGGATTCATGGATCTCTTTGATCCCAGACCTACAATTAAGATCCTCTGTGTGTGGTATCAAATACTCTCAAATGATATGCATGAAAAATTTGCTGGACTAGTCCTGAGACTAGTGAGTGGTTTACTCAAGTCTCCAGTGATGAGAGGTATGGTCATTACCTTTGTAACCAAATAATAAATAATACATTAATTAAATGACTAATTATATAACATTTCAAAATCTCACAAAGAAAAGTAAGACATGCTAAGGAAAAAAACCCTGAACATAAATTTCATTCAAAGTTATAGTAAAATAGGGGTGCCTGGCTGTCTCAGAGGGTAGAGCATGCAACTCTTGATCTTGGGATCTTGACTTCAAGACCCACATTGGGAGCAGAGTTTACTTTACATTTTTTTTAATTACAAAATTATAGTAAAATAATTGTGAAAAAATAACTTCATGGGCAAGGTGAATATGTTCAAATATTTCTCTAATATAATACTCAAGAAAATATTGATAATTATGATCAGAATTTAAGAATAGTAAGATGGGGCGCCTGGGTGGCTCAGTCGGTTAAATGTGTGACTTCAGCTCAGGTCATGATCTCACTGTTCGTGAGTTCGAGCTCCATGTAGGGCTCTGTGCTGACAGCTCAGAGCCTGGAGCCTGCTTTGGATTCTATGTCTCCTTCTCTCTTGGCCCCTGTCCCACTCACTGTGTTTCTGTCTCTCCCCCCCCCTCAAATATAAACAAACATATTTAAAAAAAAAAGAAGAACAGTAAAGAGGGGCACCTGGGTGGCTCAGTTAGTTAAGCCCCACATTAGGCTCCACACTGACAGTTCAGAGCCTGCTTGGGATTCTGTCTCTCCCTCTGTCTGCCCCTGCCCCCACCTCTCAAAATAAATACATAAACTTTAAAAAAAAAAAAAAAAGAACAGTGAAGAAAATGTCCATGCAAAAATGAAAGGAACTAGAATAAAATGTATTCAAAAATAAAATCTTTGAACTAAAATATTATATGATTTGTGTCAATAAAGGAGTTTCAGCTGACTAAAAGGGAAGAAACCTGTCTCCCCCAAAGACAGGTTGTGAGGTAAGATGGCTCATGGCTGGAAATGTTGGAGCAGGGCCTAGATAATCAGTTGTTATGGGTGTATACAAGAAGAGACTCTGTTGGAGTTGGCGGGGGCGGGGGGGGGGGGGGAGGAGTTGAACTACATGCCTCTAACACCTACATTTCACTAGTAAGGGAAATGATATATGTGAAATAAAATTCCTCTGCAAAGTGTACTGCGTCATAAGAAAGACAAATTGATAGAGAAATTCAAAGAAAAGTGCTGCTGTTTGTATGTGAATTTCTGAGTTCCCTGAGTCCCTTTCCTTTGTTATCTAGCTGACCGCAGGGGTGAAGGGGCAACATAATCAATTTAAGGTTGCATCTCAGGGAGCATGAAAAGGGGGGCTGCCAAGAGAAAACAAACCTGCTGCTTTCCAGGACAAGCCAGCCAGGAAAACAACTAAAAACCTGAATCAACTTTAGAGGGAGGAGAAGGAAGCAACAACACAGATGCCCTTGGCCAGTCATCAACGTGGGCATGCATTTCCACACCCGTAATTGACTGGAAACCTCTAACACCAAGAGACAGGTTGTTCCTGACTTTTTCCATTTCATGTGAAGTATTTATTGCTGATTTTGAGTTTTAGCTTCACCTTGAAAGATAGCTTATTCCAGAATATTTTTAACATATATACCATAAACCATTCAGAAACAGAAGATATCCACCTTAAAAAAAAATGAAAAATTTCCCCATAAAAATCTAGTTTCCTATAATAGTTTGAACATTTTAGACCAAAAAATGTTAAATCCTTGCCACTAAATAAAAGTGGCATTTTACCATTTTAAAAAGTTTTTTTTTATTTTATTTATTTTTTTTTTAATTTTTTTTCAACGTTTATTTATTTTTGGGACAGAGAGAGACAGAGCATGAACGGGGGAGGGGCAGAGAGAGAGGGAGACACAGAATCAGAAACAGGCTCCAGGCTCTGAGCCATCAGCCCAGAGCCTGACGCGGGGCTCGAACTCCCGGACCGTGAGATCGTGACCTGGCTGAAGTCGGACGCTTAACCGACTGTGCCACCCAGGTGCCCCTTTTTTTTATTTTAAAATAATAAATTTGAAGACAAATATTACCTATAATGCCTACTAAATGCCACAGAGATGGGTTTTTTTTTCCCCTTATTTTGTAGAAGTGGAAAGATATGTGTTAGCAGGTCAATTAACTACCTTATCAATGTAAGCTAACATTTATTGAGGTACATAACGTGCTAAGCACTTTAAATGCATTATCACATTTATTCTTCACAACAGTCCTATGAAGCAGACACTATTAAAACTCCATTTTATTGATGAGACATCTGGAGCACAGAGCAATTAAGTAATTTGCTTAGGATTACATGCCAAATTAAGTGGTAAACCTAGAATCCTCCCTCAGAACATCTTGGTTTGCTTGATGGTTTTTGTTCATTTGTTTGTTTTTGTTTCAGGAAGTGAGGACCTAGTCACCTATGGAGTATTTAGTAAGTTAGTTATTTTTAACTGATAATCAATTTATTTAAAAGGTTGATTTAAGCATCTGCAATGGTGACTTCAACCTCAATTCCTGTTTCAATACTCATGGAAGTTATCTATTTAACAATCTCAGAAGGGCTGTATAAATCAATGAATTGCTTGTGGATCCTCATCTGAAAATGATCTCAAGTCTAAAACCTTCACCTCAAGAAATTTTTCTTGTAGTGATTCTCAGAGCCTTGGTAGGCATCCAAACTGGTCCTTTCACTTTGAGATTCTTTTTCTTTGTGCCTCTGATCAAGTCAGCACACGCTTTCTCCATTTACTTTGGGGCTGGTTAGAGTAATTCTAATTTGATGAATCACTATCTCTGGTTCCAGGGGTGTCTTCCTGGTGTCTTTCAAAGCCACGGCTGTGGCACAGCTTCCTGACCGACTGGTTCCTTGGCAAGAGCCAACATGGTGAGGCAGGAGCAGGATCGGGGCCTGCAAAGTTCTGTGGTACCTGCGACCATGTCTTCTTCAAAGAGCCCTATGTTGTTTTTAATAACCCTAAAGAGTAGCTTTGAGAAAGTTGTTATAAATAAGCAATATGCAGCCTAAAGATATATATACAAGGGAATCATTTTATAGTATGAGAATCCCCATTACTTTTGGATCAGTACTTCCTCAAGTACTATCCACTGAGCTACACTGGGGTCCACAGAGCATGGCACTCAGGCAAGCACCTCCATTCTGCTCTGCCCATTTTTGATTACTGAGTATTGGCGATGCCATAACAAAGTTAAAGAAAGGCAATTCTAAGTTCTCTATAACAGGAGAGTTCTCTCCCTCCTCACTGCCACCCATCAATCTAAATGACACCATTCATCACCAATGAGCTCTTTCCACTGTGGCTGGACCACAACAGCTAATTTTACTCACAATCATGATTCTCAACAGTGCTAGTTCAAAGTACATATTTGTATCTTACAGTAGTCCTCCTTTATCTGTGGGGGATATGTTCCAAGACATCTCCTCTAGTGGATGCCTGAAACCATGGGTAGTATTGAACCCTATATATACAGTGTTGTTTCCTGTACCTACATACCTATAATAAAGTTTAGTTTATAAACTAGGCACAGGAAGAGATTAACAACAATAAGAATAAAATAGAACAATTATAACAATGTAAATGTGGCCTCCCTCTCTCTCTCTCAAAATACCCTATTGTACAGTACTCACCCTTCTTGTGATGATGTGAGATGATAAAATGCCTACATGATGCAATGAAGCAAGACGAATGATGTAGCCATCATGACATAAAATTAGGCTACTATTGACTTCTAACAATTCATCTTAAGGAGCAATGTCTGTTTCCATGGTTGACCACAGATAACTGAAACTGCTGAAAGTGAAACCATGGATAAGGGGGGGCTGCAAGCATACCTCAGAGATATTGCAGGTTTAGTTCCAGACCACTGCAAAAAAGCTAATATTGCAATAAACCAAGTCAAATAAATTTTTTGGTTTCCCAGTGCATATTAAGGTCATGTTTACATTGCACTATTAACTCTATTATGTGTGCAATACCATTATGTTTTTTTAAAGTACATGCCTTAATTAAAAATACTTTATTACTAAGAAAAGAATGCTATCATGTGAGCTTTCATCAAGTCATAATCACTGATCACAGAGGACCATAACCAATATAATAATAATGAAAAAATTTGAAAATTTCTGAAAATCACCAAAATGTGACAGACACAAAGTGAAAAAAGCTGTTGGAAAATGGGGCCAAAAGACTTGCTCAATGCAGGGTTGCCACAAATCTTCAATTTGTGAAAAAAAATGCATTATCTACAAAATGCAATGAAGTGAAGCACAATAAAATAAGGTATGCCTGTACTGTATTCTATTCATCTACTAAAACTTTTGTACATCTTTCTATCTTGGAGTTTTGCTTATTCTGAGCAAAAAAATCTGAGCCTTATTCCCAATGGTCTTGAGAACCCATCTAAAAATCCACTCCACGGATGCCTGAGTGGCTCAGTCAGTTAAGAATCCAGCTCCTGGTGTCAGCTTGGGTCACTATCTCACCAACATGAGATGGAGACTCACAGTGTGATCGAGTCCCACATCGGGCTCCATGCTGAGCGTGGAGCTTGCTTGGGATTCTCTCTCTTCCTCTCTCTCTCTCTGCCCCTCCTCTCTATGAGCTTTCTCTCTTTCTCTCAAAATAAATATACTTAAAAAAATAAAAATACAAAATATAAAAATCCACTTCAATAATACATTTATTAATTATTATGGTTTTGATGTTTAGTTATATGTTCAACTTGGTTTCTTCTGATTGTTTCTGGGTTCCTCTTTTTCCTTCTCTTTTTCCCTTGAATCTATACTCATATTCTTTCTCTCACTGTATCCTAAAGCAAAATCCCACACTATTTCCCAATTCTTATGAGACTAATGAACAAATGTTTTTCCTACACAGATTTTTCTAGTATAATTAACCCATATAAAAAGCATGCAAAAAACTGGTAAACTCTTGTGCAAATTAAAACAGCCAGAATACTACTCAGAATGTGCCCTAAAAAACCCCAAAACATCATTCAGAGAAAATAGCTAAAGTCCCTTCCATATAAAAAAAAAATTGATGCTGTCATTCACCCTAGGCACCTTAGACAATAACATTTTATTGGACATGTTGAAAGATGACATATGCTAGTTTTTTTTTTTAAAGGAAGACTTCAGACATTTTCTACCGGTTTGAAAGGTGTATTTTAAGGAAAGAAAAACTCTGATAACTTAGGTTAGCCTTCGAGGTAGAGGTAGGCAGAAATGTGTCAGTCAGAGGCAAAAGGGGGAACAGAAAAAATAAAGGTCCCAGTTAAGCAGTTATATAAAAATTTTAATTTTTATGATACAAAAAGCAATTACAAAATTACAGGCCTTCTAAATCATCATGCTTGAGTGCTTTGGGTTGTACTCCTAATATTTAAAACCAGTTCTGTCACTGATATGTTTTTTTTTTAATTTTTTTTTCAACGTTTATTTATTTTTGGGACAGAGAGAGACAGAGCATGAACGGGGGAGGGGCAGAGAGAGAGGGAGACACAGAATCGGAAACAGGCTCCAGGCTCTGAGCCATCAGCCCAGAGCCCGACGGGGGGCTCGAACTCACGGACCGCGAGATCGTGACCTGGCTGAAGTCAGACGCTTAACCGACTGCGCCACCCAGGCGCCCCTGTCACTGATATGTTTTATGCAAGCAGTGGCCAATACTCACCCTCCACAAGTTATGGGGTATCCCAGGCACATAAGTGGTGGCAACTGGCAAGAAGGAAAAAGTAAATATATTCATCAAGTCTACAAATCTGAGCCAAAGAGCAGGAACAGCCATATGCTGAGGCTCACTCAACAAGAAGACATATCCCTCAACACCAAACCTTTCAATCACATATTATCAAATGCAGTGCTATGATCTTCCAGTTGCTCAGGTCAATAATTTTGTACTTGTATCTTTATTTTTCTTCTCATGTCCACATCCAAATCTCCAGTAAATCCTGTAATACCTGCTTTCAAATTATATGCTGAATCTAATTCTAACCTACACCACTACCCGTCTCCTACCCCATTCCAATCCACTTCCAACTCTTACTAGATTATTGCAATAACCTCTTTCCTAAATATTCTCTCTACTTCCACTCTTACACCTGACAAGCTGTGCCCCATAGCCAGACAAACCCTTTTTAATGTAAGAAAGATGATATCACTTTCTGCTCATCATTTCAACAGCTTCCCATCCCATTCACAGTAAAACCCACAAGACCCACCATGACTTACAGTGTCCTACAAAATTTGTCCGCCCTCTGCTCCACCACCGCTTCTCCAGTCTCTTTTATTACCCTTACTCCACTCCAGCCACATTGGTTGCCTTGCTGTTCCTCCAACATTCTAATTCCTCTCCACCTGTATTAGTTACAGTTCTTCAGAGAATAGAACCAATAGAATATATACACATATATAAGAGATTTATTACAGAAGTTGGCTCATGCAATTCTGGAGCCTGTGAAGTTCCACAATCTGCTGTCTGCAAGCTAGAGAACCAGAAAAGCCAGTGATGTAATTCAGCCTGAGAATGTGAAAACAATGGTGTTAAGTCCCAGGCGGAGTCTGAGGCACAGGAACACTGATTTCTGAGGGCAGAAGATGGACATCCCACCTCAAGCAAAGAGAAAAACTGTATTCTTCCTCAGCCTTTTGTTCTTTTCAGGCCCTCAGTGGACTGGATGATACCCACCTGCACAGTTGTGGGCAATCTACTCAGTCTACCAATTCAAATGCTAATCTCTTCCAGAAACATCCTCACAGACACACCCAGAAGTAATATTTTACCAATCATCTGAATATCCCTTAGCCCAGTCAAGTTGACACAAAAAATTAATCATCACACTACCCAAGGGCACTTAAAACAGGTGTCATCTCTACCAACAATTAAGTTTCCCCCAGACATCTTCATGGCTCACATACTCTCACTTCCTTTAAGTCCAGGTTCAAATATCAGCTAATCAAAGAGGTGACTTTCCACCCACCAGTGCTTCCTATCTCCTCTTTCCTGATTTATGCTTTTCTACACATGAGTTACCCCATGATTTATTCTATGTCTATGTATTTTTCTCCCTCCCCCACCCACTATAATATTAGCTCCATGAAAGTAGAGACTTCTTTCATTCTAGATCTTCTAATCCTGAACCTGGAGTCATGCCTAGAACACAATAGGACCTTAATAAATATCTATATTTATTAACAAGGGATATTATTTCAATCACTTATGGCACCTTCATTATGTGATTTCAGCTAGCATCATTTCTCTTTGAAAAGGAATACTTGCCATTTTTTAATTTATCTCTTGAAACCACTGTATAAACTTTATATTTTTTATTGACATAATATTAAAGTTAAAGGGAATTAAAAGTTTCTCCAGTTTAATTGCCTCTTCCCAAAGACCATATCCTATCTTTGAATGTGTTTACTAGAAAATTCTTATTTATATTGAGCTAAAATTTGTCTATATAACATTCATCCTTTGAATGTTAAAAATCCTTGAAGATTTTTAAGAAAAGATTTTTGGAAAAATAAACTTGAAACAAAGAACATAATGTAGGATTTAAAGTCTTTTAAAAAATTGCTTCAATTAAGAAAGTTATCAAATTAGCATATTACCTGTGGGTAATATGTCACCAACAAGTTATTTAGTATTAAATGACATTTGCTTTGTTCTCTGAGTAAACACCACCATATTAGAAAGAGGCCATCATTGAATGGATAAAGAAATTGTGGTTTATATACACAATGGAGTATTATGTGGCAATGAGAAAGAATGAAATATGGCCCTTTGTAGCAACGTGGATGGAACTGGACAGTGTGATGCTAAGTGAAATAAGCCATACAGAGAAAGACAGATACCATATGGTTTCACTCTTATGTGGATCCTGAGAAACTTAACAGAAACCCATGGGGGAGGGGAAGGAAAAAAAAAAAAAAGAGGTTAGAGTGGGAGAGAGCCAAAGCATAAGAGACTGTTAAAAACCGAGAACAAACTGAGGGTTGATAGGGGGTGGGAGGGAGGGGAGGGTGGGTGATGGGTATTGAGGAGGGCACCTTTTGGGATGAGCACTGGGTGTTGTATGGAAACCAATTTGACAATAAACTTCATATATTGAAAAAAAAGAAAGAGGCCATCATTGTAGAAGATTCACACCTAAAATATATCCCTTCTTACCAATAGAGCATATGAAAAATAAGCTAGAGTGAGTACTCTGAGAAATGCTGGACAGCTACAAACGAGAGATTCCCAAAGAAAAGCAAGATTAAAAGTGACACGAAATGGTTTAAGGACAAAGATTTACATTTACAAATTTGTGGCTATATTTCTAAAAATCATAAAATGTCTAATGTCACTTTATTGTAATAAGGATTTTTTAAGTACTTTTATTTAAAAAGATATTTTTAGGGGCGCCTGGGTGGCGCAGTCGGTTAAGCGTCCGACTTCAGCCAGGTCACGATCTCGCGGTCCGTGAGTTCGAGCCCCGCGTCGGGCTCTGGGCTGATGGCTTGGAGCCTGGAGCCTGTTTCTGATTCTGTGTCTCCCTCTCTCTCTGTCCCTCCCCCATTCATGCTCTGTCTCTCTCTATCCCAAAAATAAATAAAAAACGTTGAAAAAAAAATTAAAAAAAAAAAAGATATTTTTAGAAGGAAAGCATTACTTTAGGAATCATGTGCAATCTTAGTTATCCATTCCAAGGAAAGATAAGACTAGTCAGTTAGTTATTTATTTAGTTAGCTAGCTTGCTAGTTAGTTACTTGTTTTCCATCTCTCTCCCCATTATAGAAACTGCATGAATGCATGGCTTCCTCTGAAGATTAAAGTTTTAAACATCTTATTTTGGAATAATTATAGATTCACATGAATTTGCAAAAATAGTACAGAGGAGAGGTTTTTACCTTTCACTCCGCTTACTCCAATGGCTACATCTTACATAATCAGAGTCCGATATTATAACTAGGAATTTGACATTGATACATGTGTGAGTTTAGTTTTGTGACATTTTACAACATGCATAGATTTATGTCACTACCAACACAATCTATAGAACTATTCCATCATCACAAAGACCTCCCTCATGCTATTCCTTCATAGTCACATCCACCTCTTTCCTCCCATTCCAACATACCTAATCCCCTTGCAACCATGAATACGTTTTCCATCTTTATAACTTTGACTTCAGGAATGTTACATAAATGGGACCATGCAATATGTAACCCCTTGAGATTGACATTTTTTTCACTGAGCATATTGCGCATTTCAATAGCTCATTTTTGTTGTGGTGATTGTGTGTTATATGGTAAGTATATGTTTAGCTTTTTTAAGAAACTGCCATACTATTTTCTAAGGTGGCTGTACTACTTTACATTCCCATGAGCATTGGATGACAGATCCAGTTTCTCAGCATCCTTGTCAGCATTTGGTATTGTCATATTTTCAAGTGTAACTGTTCTTACAGGTATACAGTGATATCTCATTATAGTTTAAATTTGCATTTCCCTAATGGCTAGTGATGCTGAACATCTTTTCATGTGCTTATTTGCCATACGTACATCCTTTCAGTGAAATATTTTTTCATGTCTTTGGCCATTTTTTATTTGGATTGTTTGTTTTTTTATTGTGAGTTTCCAGAGTTCTTTATATATTCTAAAAATTGATCTTTTTTAATATATGTGGTTTGCAGATATTTTCTTTTGGTTTATAGCTAATCTTTTCAACCTCTTAATGAGGTCTTTCACAAGGAAAAAAAGTCTTTAATTTTGATGACATGTAATTAATTGATTTTTGTCTTTTATGGATTGTGTGTTTTGTGTCATGTCTAAGAACTTTTCACTAAGCCCTAGATCCCAAAGATTTTTTTCCTATGCTATCTTCTAAAAGTTGTATATATTATCCTTCACATTTATATTTATGATGCATTTTGGCTTAATTTTTGCATTAGATGTGAGATTTAGTTCAAGGGTTTTGTTTTTGCCTGTTTTTGTTTTGCCTGTGAACAGAAAATTCCTCCAGCACCATTTGTTGAAAAGTTTATCCTTCCTGGGGCGCCTGGTGGCTCAGTCAGTTGGGCCTCTGACTTCAGCTCAGGTCATGATCTCACGGTTGGTGGGTTTGAGTCGGAGGGTGGGTTTGAGCTCCGAGTTGGGCTCTGTGCTAACAGCTCACAGCCTGGAGCCTGCTTGTATTCTGTGTGTGTGTGTGTGTCTCTCTGCCCCTCCCCAGCTTGTGTTCTGTCTTCCTCTCTCTCTCTCTCTCTCTCTCAAATAAACATCAAAAAAATTTTTAAGATTATCCTTCCTTTATTGAACTTCTTTTGTATTTTTTCAAAAGTCAGTTGGCCATACTTAGAAAATGGAAAAGTCTATTTCTGGGTTCTCTATCCATTCCACTGATCTCTGTGTCTATCCCTCTCCCAATACCACAGTCTTGATTACTGTAACTCAATAATAAGTCATGAAATTAAGTAGACTTTTTCTCCCACTTTATTTTCTTTTTTGAAATTGTTTTATCTGTTCTAGTTCCTCTACTTTTCCATATAAATTTTAGAATCGTCTTGGGTATTTCTACCAAAAAGTCTCATTGGGATTTTGATTATTTGTATATCAATTAGCAAAGAACTGGCATGTTTAGGATATTGATTCTTCTAATACATTAAATTGGCATAACTCTCCATTTATTTAGACCCCCTTTGATTCCTTTCATCAGTATTGTGTAGTTTTCAGAATAAATGCCTGAAGATGTTTTATTAAACTTACATCTAAGTATTTCTTCCTTTCTTTTTTGAGTGATTGTAAATGGCACTGTGCTTTTAGTTTCAATATCAACACTCATCCATGATAAAAACTCTCAGAAAACTAGGAATTGAAGGAAAGTTCGCCAACTTTAAAGACTGTCTACCAAAAAAAAAAAACAACAACCCACCCCCAGCTAGCATCACACTTACTGGTCAAAGACTGAATGCTTTCTCTTAAGAAGGGGGCAAGGCAAGGAATATTTTAATCATTGTTATTCATCATAGTGTAGGAGGTTTTAGCCAGTGCAATAAGAAAGGTAAACAAAAGGGATACAGATTAGAAAGAAAGAAATAAAACTGTCCTTATCTGCAGATAACATGATGGTCTACAGAGAAAATTCCAAGGAATCTATCTAAAAAAACAAAAAAACAAAAAAACTAGAACTAGTGAGTGAGTTCAGCAAGGTTGCAGGATACAAAGTCAACATACAAAATCAATTGAATTTCTATGTAATTGCAATGGGTACCTTCTCTCCTACCTCCTTCTGGAACTACAATGTCTTAACTTGTTTTGTTTTGTTTCGTTTATTTAAATTCAAGTTGGTGGGGGTACCTGGGTGGTTCATTTGGTTAAGTGTCCAACTTTGGCTCAGGTCATGATCTCACAGTTCATGGATTTGAGCCCTGTGTTGGGCTCTGTGCTATCAGTGCAAAGTCTGGAGCCTGTTTCAGATTCTGTGTCTCCCTCTCTCTCTGCCCCTCCTCTGCTCTCGCGCTCTCTCTCCCTCTCTCTGTCAAAAATAAATAAATGCTTTTTAAAAAATGTTTTTAAATAAATAAATTCAAGTTAGTTAACAATACAGTATAGTCTTGATTTCAGGAGTAGAACCCAGTGATTTATCTCTTACATATGACACCCAGTGCTCATCCCCAAAAGTGCCCTCCTTAATGCCCATCACCCATTTAACCCACCCCCACCCACCTCTCCTCTAGCAACCCTATTTGTTCTCTGTATTTAAGAGTCTCTTATGGTTTGCCTCCCTCTCTGTTTTTAACTTATTTTTCCTTCCCTTTCCCTGTTCATCTGCTGTGTTTCTCAAATTCTACACAAGTGAAATCATATGATATCTGTCTTCCTCTCACTGACTTATTCTGTTGTTCAGATCAGATCATTTCTACTGTTCTATGTTCAAATTCACTGACTTTTTTCCCTCTGTCCTCTCTATCCTATTAAACCTATACATTGAGTTTTTATTTTGCTTTTTTAAATTTTTAGCTCTAAAATTTCCATTTGGCTCTTGTTTATATCTTCTATTACTTTGCTGAGAACTTCCATTTTATGCCCAGACTTTCTGTTTTTCAATGGTTTCAAGCATATCTATAATTGTTTATTGAAGCATTTTTATGATGGGTTCTTCAAATTCATTGTCAAATAATTCTAACATGTATCATCTTTGATGTTGGTGTCGATTGTCTTTTCTCATTCAGTTTGAGTTCCTCCTGGTTCCTGGAATAATGAGTGATTTTTTATTGATATCTGGCCATTTGGGGTTTTATGAGACTCTGTCTTATTTAAATCTTTTTTAGCAATTTTCCTCTGACACCACTCAATGAATGAAAGGGGGCATTACCTCAGTTCTGCTAGGTGGGGGTGAATATTCAGGTTCTCTACTCAGCCTCTGTGGGAACCTTGAGGGGTTCTGGAGTTCCCTGATACTGCTGGGCAGAGTGGAAATTCAAGCTCCCACTAGGTCTCCACCGATGACGCCCTGGCTAGGAAGGTAAGTGGTGCCATGTCGCTACTACACTGATGCTGCAAGCAAGAAAGGGGGAATTCATTGTGCCCAGCAAGGATGAAAGTCCCAGCTTCTCACTCAGTCTTCTCTGACACCCCAGCAGGAGGTTAGGACAACATTTACAGTCAGGCAAGGGTGGAAGTCCAGGCACCCACCCACTCTTCACTTGAAGGACTACGCATAGAGCTACAGTTTTTTTTTTCCCTGTGGTTATTTGGCTGGACCAGATCATTTATTATCTAAATATTTTCTGCCTTTCTAGGCTGACCCTTTCCACATCTTTTAGCTAGAGAGAACAGGCTTTTCTTGGGTTGTGTTTTGTTTTGTTGTTTCGTGGGGAGTTGGTTTTTTGTTTGTTTGGGTTGCAGGGGAGTTCTTTGGTTTGCTTTCGTTTTTGTTTTTGTTGTGGCCTGTACCTATCTGGTCTGGTCTGTGGTCTGGGCATTCTCAGATTTAAAGCTTCTCCAGGACCCAGTTGGGAATATACAAGGCAAAAAAAAAAAAAAAGGAATTCACTCCTGTGTAATTCCTTGGGTCCCAGAGTCCATAACCATTTGTCTTGTTCTCTCTACCTTCCAGGGTCTTCTTATGTTTGTGCTATACTTGATGACCAGAGTTTTTCATTATTCTGAGAGGGGGAATAAGGGAAAATTACATCTCCTTAACATTTTTTTTCAATTTTTAAATTTTATTTAAATGCAAATTAGTTAACACACAGTGTAATAATGACTTCAGGAGTAGAATTTAGTGATTCATTGCTTATATATAACACCCATTGTTCATCCCAACAAGTGCCCTCCTAAATGCCCATCACCCATTTAGCTCAACCTCTCACCCAATATCTCTCCAGCAACCCTCAGTTTGTTCTCTGTATTTAAGAGAATCTTATGGTTTGCCTCCCTCTTTGTATCTTATTTTTCCTTCCCTTCCCTTCTGTTCATCTGTTTTGTTTCTTAAATTCTACATATGAGTGAAATCATATGATATTTATCTTTCTCTGACTTATTTCACTAGTTCCTCCCATGTTCTTGCAAATGGCAAGATTTCACTCTGTTTGATCACCAAGTAATATTCTATTGTATGTGTATATATCACATCTTCTTTATCCATTCGTCAGTCAATGGACATTTGGGCTCTTTCCATACTTTCGCTATTGTCGATAGCACTGCTATAAACATTGGGTATGTGTGTCCCTTCAAATCAGCATTTTTGTATCCTTTGGATAAATACCTGGTACTGCAATTGCTGGGTCATAGGGTAGATCTATTTTTAATTTTTTGAGAAACATTTTCCAGAGTGGCTGCACCAGTTTGCATTCCCACCAATAGTGCAAGAGGGTTCCCCTTTCTCTGCATCCTTGCCAACATCTGTTGTCTCCTTAACATTTCCATAGAAAAAATGAAAAATAGTCAACTATAGCCTCCCTCAACTCCAGTGTAGCTTTGAGTAAGCTCGATGTACTTACTGAATGAGAATAGGTTTCAGAATCAGACACATCTATGTCTGAATTCCAGCTGTGATTACATGAGAGATGCTAGACAAGCCAATAAACCTATGCAATCTTTAGTTACCTCATTTATAAAATCAAGATAGGGGCGGCTGTGTGGCTCAGTTGGTTGTGCTGCCAACTTTGGCTTAGGTCATGCTCTCAGTTTCTGTGCTGACAGCTCAGAGCCTAGAGCCTGCTTCCGATTCTGTGTCTATCTCTGCCTATCCCCCATTTCTGTTCTCTCTCTCTCTCTCTCTCTCTCCCTCCCTCCCTCCCTCCCTCAAAAATAAATTTAAAAAAATTTTTAATACAATAAAATAAAAGATAGGAAATTTGCATGGGTTAAAGATGACGTATGTGAACTCTGTTTTAGTGAGATGTACTAGAATCTCAGGGAAAGGTCTCTCCAATTACTATGGACACTAACTTCTTAATAAGAAGCTCTAAGAGGTGGTGTTTGGCTATAGAGAACTTCTATTGTAGTAACTATTACTGGCTTTCATTTGTCATTCTTTATGACATGACATGAAAATGAGGTACACTTTTAAGCTTTTTTCCTAACACTTTTCTAACAAAATGGGAGAAAATTTCCTCTCAGAATTATTGGCCAAAGCTGGTAGCAAATTGTCTTTAGATAATATGGTCTACTATAGCATGTAACAATAGGTACGCGAATCAATTCTAGAGTCCCCATAGCTGAATGTCAACACTGACTCTACTTGAGTGATCCTGAATAATTTACTTAACCACTCTTAACATGTATCAGTTTCTTCTATGTGAAAAAGAGCTAGCTCATAAAATTCTTGAGGAGATTAAATGAAGTAATACATGCAAACTGCCTAGAAAAGTACCAGGAAGAAAACAAACATTCAGTAAATGTTATCTATTAATACTTGAAAATATAAACTTAGAAACAATTTTCACAATTTCATATGTCATATAAATTTTTTTACCTGATTATTTGTATCATATGTAGAATTTTCTCTAAATCAAAAACTAGAAACTAGTACAAACAATTCCTTAAAAATAGATACATATATTTGTTATCCTTGTAATCTTTATTTTTTCTGAGGGCAAGGAGAACAAAAGGTTTACCTAAGTTATTAAACAAGTTCAACATTCTAGATTTTAATTAATTCCATGTATAAGTTCTATTATCTGTGTTAAATTTTTAAAATCAATTCCACATTATTTTTATTTGAAATAACATGCTTCAGAAAAGTGTCAAAGCCTAATGGCAATTCTTAACAAAATTCAAAACTAAATTACCTACATATGATCAGTAAGATTTTTTAAGAAAATCAAAGGTCAAGAGTAAATAATGTCAAACTAATCTAATTTCTTTCATTGGTAAGTTTTCTTCTGATATGGAAAACAGGACAATCTTATTGATTTTGTATTTTTTTAGATTTTTAACAAGACATTCGATGAAATATTCCATATCATTTTTATGATTAAAATAGGAAAATGTTACTTGAGTAAAACTACTACTGAAATGCATTTCCAATAATTTAAAAATAGCAGCCAAAGTTGGAATTCTGTACACAGTGGTATATTGGAATCTATATGAATATACACATAGATTCGTGCATTGCAAAATATGTGCAACTACACACAGAAGAAATGAATTGTTAGTTTCTTCAATTATAAATTTAAAGGGATTTTACTATGATCAAAAGTTTGGCATCAGGGCACCTGGGCTCCTCAGTCAATTAAGCGTCCGACTTCAGCTCAGGTCATGATCTCACGATTCACGGGTTCGAGCCCTTCATCGGGCTCTGTGCTGACAGTTAAGAGCCGGGAGCCTGTTTTAGTTTCTGTGTCTCCTTCTCTCTCTGCCCCTTTCCTACTCACGCTCTGTCTCTGTCTCTCAAAAATAAATAAACACTGAAAAAACATTTTTAAAAAGTTTGGCATCAAGCTAAAGGGAGTCTCTAATGAAATACAGTAATTTTCAACCCTTTGCTCTTTCCCACTTAACTTTTCCAAATAAATTACTTGTATGAAAACATAGAAAGCATTCTTAACAAATTTTCAGAAAGACGGCACTGGGATAGCAGCTAATAAATCAAAAAAGAAAACCAAGATCCAAAAAAATCTGAATAGGCTGAATTATTCACATGTAGTAATCAAGATGAAATTAAACAGTGTGATTTTTTTTTCTTACTGAGCTCTTCACTAAATGTGGGGCTTGAATTCATGACCCCAAGATCAAGAATCACATCTTCTACTGACTGAGCCAGCCAGGTGCACCAATAGTATGATACTTTTTATCCTGGTTTTCAAAAACTCCGTTGTACTAGTGTCACAAGAAGAAAACCCGACTTGGCAGAAGTTCTTATGAAAAAGACCTCAGGGATTTAGTTGACTTCATGTTCAAAATGAGACAGAGGCATAATGAGCTTTACAAAAGAACTAATGCACTCTTAGATGGTATTAATTGGAGTATATTGTGCAGGACTGAGTGTATTTTTCATTGGTCAGACACTTCATGAAGCATTGTGTCCAGTCTAGGTATTAGACGGCAAGACACACTAATTGTAAAAGTGCTAAATCAGGTTAAAGTTCAGTTATAGTCAATAGTATCTTCACAGTTGGTGTTTCAAACAATCTACACAATTATTTCCTTAATTTTTAATCTTTAAATCAACTAAATCACCATTTAACTTACATGTATTTTTGAGAACTTTATATCACTGTCACGTATGGAAATCCAGCACCACTTCCCAAAAGTAGAAAAAGTGAAAATAAAACTGTTATTACATTTTAGCTGGTTATTGTTGTCTGCCAGAGCTCAGAGTTTGAGATCTGCTGTCTCTTTATGCAAAGTTACATTATGAACTGTTAGTTGTTAAACACATACTACCATCAAACTGAGATCTTTCTTTACTAATGAGAAGAATTATAAAAGTTAAAAAAAAAATCTGTGATTAGATTTTATTTAAGTCCATGTCCCTCAGGTGTGCTATCTAAAATTATCTCTTTTATATGCTTTCACCTTGGGAAACTAAATCAAAATCAACTGTTATACCAGGCTATTACATTCTGGATATTTAATCTGGAGACTAGAAACACTAGAGATCTGCTTACTCAAAAATATCTCTCCTGAATAATTAGAAAATTATCTCAATAGGAGCGCCTAGATAGCTCAGTCAATTAAGCGTCCAACTCTTAATTTTGGCCAGGGTCATGATCTCACAGTTCATGAGATTGAGCTCCTCTTTGTTCTCTGCACTTACAGTGTGGAGCCTGCTTGGGATTTTCTCTCTCTCTCCTCTGCCTCTCCCCCACTCACCTCTCACTCTCTAAAAATAAATAGATAAGAAAGAAAGAAAGAAAGAAAGAAAGAAAGAAAGAAAGAAAGAAAGAAAGAAAGACAGACAGGAAATAGTCTGGATATGTGTCTGTTTGGTAATGATGTTCCCATACTGTGACCTCTCTCTTCCCACCAACATCTATCATGGAGACATGTCTCATGGAACAAAAGGATATGCATCCACGAAAAATAGTGGGCTGAGGGGGTGGGCATAAGGAGTAAGAAAACTGGAAAAAAAAAGATCCATGGTTTCTAACTCTTTGGTGATCTTCCCCACCTTGACTCCTTCTCAATTAATCTCTTTATCATTAACCTAAGTGTTCTGAAGATTCTGATATATCTATGGAACTCATTGTCCTCAAATGCCTGAAAACAATTCATTTTCTAATCCAGGATAACATGTTTGCTCCATTACAATCCAAATAAGTGAGATAAAAAAGTCTACAGAATAAAATATTTTAAATTCACAAGTCTCTAATAGACTCATTAAGTTTGTAAGTCTTCCTAGCTTAAAGTTCTTATGACTTTGCAACTTGTTCAAAGGCTGAATTTTCAATAACCATAATTGTCTAGATAAATAGATAAATCAAAGAGCATAAGGTATGTGAAAGCAACCCATGATGAGTTTAAAGAAAGGCTTCACTTTCACACCAAATATTTAGCACTAATACAGTGTCATACATACAACAAGTGTTCAAGATGAATAATTAATATTTCAGTATCACCCAAGGAACAATAATAGTTTGATTTCAAAAAAAGAAGTAGCATAGACCAGAAAGAAAAAAATATATATCTATTTAGTGTCTGTTGCATAGCAAGGACTGTCCCCAAATTCTTTTAATATCCACTCAAGAGTTCTACAAGTGAAAAAAACACACATACAGAACTGACAAACTTAAGTAATTTGCTCAAAATTACAGAGGTAGTAAGTAGCAGAGTCAAATTTAACCAAGCTGGGGACTGGGGAAATGGGGAGATGTTGATTGAGAGTACAAACTTCCAGATATCAGATGAATAAGTTCTGATATACTGTACAGAATGGTGACTATAATTACAAACCTGTATTATATACTTGAAAGTTGCTGAGACTAGATCTTAAATATTCTCCCCATGAAACAAAACAAAACAAAAAGGTATGTGGAGGAGGAGGAATTAAGATGGCAGAGGAGTAGGGGGACCCTAAGCTCGCCTCATTCCTCAGAGCTAGATAAATATCAAATCATTTTGAAAACCCAGGAAATCAATCTGAGGACTGATAGAGCAAAACTGCACAACTAGCAGTAGAAAAATGGCCACATCTAGGGAGGTAGGAGCTGCAGAGAGTTGATTTGGGGGAGAAAAGAACTGCAGGTGTTGCAAAGGAGAGGGAACCCTGATCACACAGAGGAATGAGAGTTAAAGAGAGAAGAAAGAGACAGACAAAGAGAGAGAGAGAGAAGCATATGCAGGAGACTGCACAAGAAAAACACTTCTCCAAAACTGACCAGGAAAAGGAAAGCGACTACCACAAGTTGTTATAAGCAACAGAGTGAAAAGTCTGAAGTTTTGGATGTCTGTGCCATTGCCAGGGTCATGCCTGGCTGGCTTGACAGTGCTCCAATGGGGAAGGAGGGTGGAGACCAGAGAGTGGACAGAGTGGTCTGAGGATCCCCTGGGTTGCACGGAGAGAAACAGTCCCTCTTCTTGGAGTGCAGGGACAAAAGAATCGGCCACACTAACGTGTTGCCTTGTTCCCTAGTAGAGTAACAAAGACACTGACTGAGGGCAGCAAACCTTGGTGCAGCATTTTGCTGTGCTTTACCATAAACTCCAAACTGCTGTGTGATTGCACAATTGATTTCTGGGACAAACCATCACCAGTCACAGTACAGCAAGAAGACCCTCCCCCAGAGGTTCAGCATGGGTCCATGCCATACTAATCTCTAAAATGTGGAGTTCTGAAACCCAGCCCTGGGCACAAAATAAAACACAGGAGTACTGTGCTGCCCAGCAGGCAGAGAGCTTGGACACAGGAACAGTAAAAGCAAGGATCTGGCAGAAGCCAGGGACACAAGAGAGGTGATTGCTCTTCTATGAGGGCTTCCTGAAGATTGGTAGGTGCTAACTACCCATGCTGGGACAAGAGAGTGGGGCGATGCCATTTCCTCCACACCTCATTAGCACTGACTGACTTCAGTGAGCAAAAAACAGCATCACTCAATAGAAGCTGGAGCTGCTTACACCAAGCTCTGCCCCCTTAACCCTGCAGGTGCATCTCCACTAGGGCAAGTCCACCTGATAATCGATAATTGGCACAGCAGGCTTCTCCCCAGAAGATGAGCACAAACCCCTCAGACACACCATCTATTGATCATAGAGTTCTGCAAAGCCTCAGCTCTAGGGTAAAAAGGATCTAGCTACTTTTTTTATTTTTTTTTTTAGATCTACTTCTTTTCACAAGCACACCTAGGATTTGGCTTCCTTTTTTTGTTTTGTTTTGTTTTGGTTTTTTTGTTTGTTTTTTAGGGGGACTCCTTAATATAGCCATTACTCTCAGGAGCAGTATACAACAGGCTTTCCTAACAATCAGAAAACAAACAAACAAAACAAAACAGTGACCCAGACAAAATGACAAGATGAAAAATTCACCCCAAAAGAAAGAACAGGAAGAAGTCATGGCCAGGGATTTATTGTTTGTTTGTTTGTTTGTTTGTTTGTTTATTTTGAGGGGGGAGGGGCAGAGAGAGAGGTAGAGAGAGAATCCCAAACAGGATCTGTGCTGTGTGGAGCCCAATGTGGGACTCAATCTCATGAACCATGATATTATGACCTGAACTGAAACCAAGAATCAGACACTTAACCAATTGAACCACCCAAAAGCCCTCATGGTCAATTATTTAATCAATACAGATATAAATAAGTTGTTTGAACCAGAATTTAAAATAATAAACATAAGGATACCAGTTGGGCTTGAAAAAAGCATAGAAGACATTAGTGAGGGGCACCTGGGTGACTCATTCAGTTAAGTGTCTGACTCTTAGTTTTGGCTCAGGTCATGATCTCATGGTTCATGAGTTCAAGCCCTGTATCAGGCTCTGAGCTAGCAATGCAAAGCCTACTTGGGATTCTCTCTCTCTCTCTCTCTCTCTCTCTCTCTCCCCCTCCTATGCTCTCTTTATATATATCTCAAAATAAATAAAAATAAACTTAAAAAAAATAAGACACTGGAGAATCCCTTACTGCAGATATAAAAGAACTAAAAACTAGTCAAGCCAAAACAAAAAATGCTATAACCAAGATGGAAATTGAATGAACGCAACGATGAGGATGGACAAAGCAGAGGAATGAATCAGTGATATGAAAGATAAAATTATGGAAAATAATGAAGCTAAAAAAAAGAGGGAAGGAAAGGCACTAGATCACAAATGTAGACATAGAGAACTCAGTGACTCCCTAAAACATACTAACAGTCATAGGAGTCTCAGAAGAAGAGAAAGAAAAAGGAACGGAAGGTTTGAGCAAATTATAGCTGAAAACTTCCCTAATGAGAAGAAAAATAGACATCGAAATTCAAGAAGCACAGAGACTCCCCTTAAATTCAATAAAAGCTGGCCATCACCAAGACATATCATAGTCAAATTCACAAAATACACAGACAAGGAAAGAATCCTGAAAGCAGCAAGGGAAAAAAGTCTGTAACATACAAGAGAAGACAGATCAGGTCACAGCAGATTTTCCACAAAAATGTGGCCTGTGGGAAGGGAATAGCATGATATAGTCAATGTGCTGAATGGGAAGAATATGCAGCCAAAAATACATTACCCAGGAAGGCTGTCATTCAGAATAGAATGAGAGATAGAGTTTCCCAGACAAACAAAAACTAAAGTAATTTGTGACCATTAAACAAGACCTATGAGAAATATTAAAATAGACTCTTTGAGTGGGGAGTAAAAGACCAAAAGCAACAAAGACTAGACAGGACCAGAGAATATCACCAGAAACACCAATTCTGCAGGTAATACAATGGCACTAAGTTCATACCTTCCAAAAATCACTCTGAATATGAATGAACTAACTGCTCCAATAAAAAAACATGGGGTATCAGAATGGATTTAAAAAAAAAAGACCCCTCTATATGCTGTCTACAAGAAGCTCATTTTAACCTGAAGGCATCTGAAAATTAAAAGTGAGGGGATGAAGAACCATCTATCATGCCAATGAAGGTTAAAAGAAAGCTGGAGTAGCCATACTTATATCAATCAAACTAGATTGTAAAATAAAGACTGTAACAAGAGATGAAGAAGGGCACTATATCATAATTAAGAGATCTACCCAACAAGATCTAACAATTATAAATATTTATGCCCCCAACTTGAGCATGCAAATATATGAATCACTTAATCATGAACATAAAGAAACTCATTATAATAATACCATCATAGAAGGGACTTCAAAACCCTATTTACAGGAATGGACAGATCACCTAAGCAGAAAATCAACAAGGAAACAATGGCTTTGAATGGCACACTGGACTAGATTAAGTTAACAGATATATTCAGGACATTTAATTCTAAAGCAACAAAATACATATTCTTCTCAAGTACACATGGAACATTCTCCAGAATAGATCACATACTGGGTCACAAATCAGTCCTCAACAAGTACAAAAAGACTGAGATCATTCCATGCATATTTTCAGACCACAACACTATAAAACTTGAAATCAACCACAAGAAAAAATCTGGAAAGACCACAAATACATAGAGATTAAAGAACATCTTACTAAAGAATAAATGGGTCAACCGGGAAATTGAAGAAGAAATTTTAAAATGATGGAAGCAAATGAAAATGAAAACACAACACTCCAAAATCTTCAGGATGCAACAAAGGCAGTCCTAAGAGGGAAGAAATTTGCAATGTAGGCCTATCTCAAGACATGAGAAAAGTCTCAAATACACAATCTAACATTACACTTAGAGAGCTAGAAAAATCAACAGCAAATAAAGCCTAAAGCCAGCAGAAGAAGGGAAATAATAAAGATTAGAGCAGAAATAAATAATATAGTAACAAAAAAAATAGTAGAACAGATCAACAAAACTAAGAACTGCTTCTTTGAAAGAATTAATAAAATTAATAAACCCCTAGCCAAACCTACCAAAAAGAAAGAGAACAGACCCAAATAAATAAGATCATGAATGAAAGAAGACAGATCACAGCCAACACCACAAATAATTATAACAGTATATTATGAGCAATTATATGCCAACAAACTGGGCAATCTAGAAAAAATGGACAAATTCCTAGAAACAAACTACCAAAACTGAAACAGGAAGAAATAGAAAATTTGAACAGATCCAAAATCAGGAAAGAAAGTAAATCAATAATCAAATATATCCCAACAAACAAAAGTCTACATCTGGATGGCTTCCCAGAGGAATTCTAACAGACATTTAAATAAGAATTATGCTTATTCTTCTCAAACTGTTCCAAAAAATAGAAATAGAAGGAAAACTTCAAACTTATTCTATGAGGCCAGTATTACCTTGATTCCAAAACCATACAAAGACCCCACTAAAAAGGAGACTTACGGGCCAATACCCCTGATGCACCTGCATGTGAAAATTCTCAACAAGACACTAGCAAATCGAATTCAACAATACATTAAAAAAAATTATTCACCACAATCAAGTAGGATTTATTCAAGGATTTATTCAAATCAAGTAGGATTTATTCCCGGGCTCTAGGGCTGGCTCAATATTCACAAATCAATGTGATACACCACATTAATAAAATAAAGGATAAGAACCATATGATCCTATCAATAGATGCAGAAAAAGCATTTGACAAAACACAGCATCCTTCCTTGATAAAAGCCCTAAACAAAATAGGGATTGATGGAACATATCTCAACATCCTAAAGGCCATATATGAAAGACCCTCAGCTAATATCATCCTCAGTGGGAAACACTGAGAGCTTTTCCTTTATGGTCAGGAAAAGACAGGGATATCCACTCTCACCATTACTATTTAACATAGTACTGAAAGTCTTAACCTCAGCAATCAGACAACAAAAAGAAATGAAAGGCATCCAAATCAGCAAGGAAGAAGTCAAACTTTCACTATTTGCAGGCAACATGATATTCTATCTAGAAAACCTAAAAGACTCCACCAAAAAATTTCTAGAACTCATACATGAATCCAGCAAATTCTCAGGATATAAAATCAATGTACAGAAATCTGTTGTATTTCTATACACCAATAACCAATAATAAAGAAGCGGAAAGAGAATCAAGGAATCAATCCCATTTACAATTGCACCAAAAACAATAAGATACCTAGGAATAAACCTAATGAAAGAGGTAAAAGATCTGTATTCTGAAAACTATAGAACACTTATGAAAGAAATGGAAGAGGACACAAAGAAATGGGGAAAAAAATTCCATGCTTATGGATTGGAAGAACAAACATCGTTAACATTTCTATGTTACCAAAGTAATCTACACATTTAATGTAATCTCTATCAAAATAGCACCAGTATTTTTCACAGAACTAGAACAAACCATCCTAAAATTTTCATGAAACTAGCTAAAGCAATCCTGAAAAATAAATCCAAAGCTGGAGGCATCACACTTCCGGACTTCTACCTACATTACACTCCTGTACATCAGTTTGGTAATGGCACAAACATAGACACATAGATCAGTGGAACTGAATAGAAAACTCATTAATGAACCCACAACTATATGGTCAACTAATCTTCCATAAAGCAGGAAAGACTCTCCAATGGAAAAAAGACAGTTTCTTCAACAAATGGTGCTAAGAAAACTGGACAGCAACATACAAAAGAATGAAACTGTACCACTTTCTTATACCATACATAAAAATAAATTCAAAATGGATGAAAGACCTAAATGTAAAACAAGAAATCATCAAAATCCTAGAGAAGAACATAGGCAGCAACTTCTTTGACCTCAGCCATAGCAGCTTCTTACTAGACATGTCGCCAGAGGCAACGGGAACAAAAGCAAAAATGAACTTTTGGGACCTCATCAAGATAAAAATCTTCTGCACAGTGAAGCAAACAATCAACAAAACTAAAAGACAAATGACATAATGGGAGAAGATATTTGCAAATTACATATCTGATAAAGGGTTAGTATCCAAAATCTATAAAGAACTTAATAAATTCAACACCCCAAAAATAACTAATCCAGTATAGAAATGGGCAGAAGACATGAATTGACATTTTTCCAAGGAAGACATCCAAGATGACTAACAGACACATGAAAAGATACTCAACATCACTTATCATCAGGGTAATCAAAACCATGATGAGATACAAACCTCATACCTGTAAGAAAGGCTAAAATTAACAACTCAGGCAACAACAGATGTTGGCGAGGATGTGGACAAAGGGGAACCCTCTTACACTCTTGGTGGGAAAACAAACCGGTGAAACTACTCTGGAAAACAGTATGGAGTTTCCTCAAAATTTTTTAAAAAGAACTGCCCTATGATCCAGAAATTGCACTACTAGGTATTTATCACAAGGATACAAAAATACTGATTCAAATGGGCACATGCACCCCAAAGTTAACAGCAGCACTGTCAACAGTAGCCAAATTATGGAAGGAGCCCAAATGTCCATTAACTAATGAACAGATAAGGAAGAGGTGGTATATTTGTACAATGGAATATTTCTTGGCCATCAAGAAGAATGAAATCTTGCTATTAGCAACGATATGAGCTAATTGAGCTAGAATGTATTATACTAAGTGAAATAAATCAGTCAGAGAAAGAAATACCACATGATTTCATTCATACGTGGAATTTAGGAAACAAAACAGATGACCACATGGGAATTGGAAAGAGAGAGGGAAGCAAACCATAAAAGGCTCTTAAATATAGAGAACAAACTGAGGATTGATGGAGGGAGATGGGTGGGGAATGGCCTAAATGGGTGATGAGTATTAAGGAGGACACTTGTTATGTTGAGCAGTGTTATAGGTACAAGATGAATCACTAAATTCTATTCCTGAAGGCAATATTACACTATATGTTAACTAAAAAGAATTTAGGTAAAAATTTGGGGGGGGAATGCTTAAAAACTACACAGTGGGGTCTCTTTTTATACTTCAAGCAGAACAGTCCTTCGTTGTAGTGGAAAATAATTTTGTGTCTTTACACAGAATTATGTTTACGGAAGAGAAGGAATGATTTTTATCAGTAAGTGCATAGTGTGGGGCAACCCAATCAGGTGGAGGCTGGTGGTAGGAACAGTAAAAGAATTCGCCTAAGGCAGAACAAAGGAGACAGTTTATGGAAAACACTGCAAGAGAGTGGAGGCTAGGACAGCAAAGGAGAGACTGTCTGCCAGGAAGCAGTGCTGGGGCTGTAGTTAAGGGAGAAAGTGAAGAGGTATGGATGGGAATGTACGGAATTTTCCTTTTTTGGTACCTGTGTCTGGGTCAGCTAGGGCTTATGGATATTTTGAAGTGGGTCACCTAATGGGCCTGTTTGTATTCAGCCAGGGGGTCACTGTGGGCCCTTCTCCTTACTCGGGTTTCCATTGCTCGAGATGGCTGCCTAAAAGCGGCCTCCACACATGGCAGTGCAATGGCAATAGTACAGGCTAACAGTCCTTCAATCTGCCTCCTTTGAAAAACATCCCACTGATCTGTAAACCATGGGGCATTGATGTCTCACCCCTTCTTGGTGTCCTGGTTTCTCAGCAGCAAAAATGAATGTAGTCTTACTAGGAAGCTCCACCCTCCACATTTCATCCAGCCCCATAAAGTCTATAGAACCGAAGATTCCAGCAGTTACCCTTTCTACTAATAGTGATAAGGAGGAGAACAAAGGCAAAAGAAATGTAAACAAAATTTTAAATTAAATTTTCTTACAGCTTGCAGCCCACTGACAAATACTTGAGATAAGCAGAATATGACATTCCTCAGGAACTCACAACTGCCTTAATGCTAATGCTTTGCTAGAGGCAAAAAACACTCTTAGCTGGACAACAGCCAGACCTCCAGGATACTGTAAGTCATCTTTTTTTTTTTTTTTTTGTTTTTGTTTTTGAGAGAGGGATTGAGAAACAGAGTATGAGCAGAGGAAGGGCTGAGGGAGAGAGAGAGAGACACAGAATCTGAAGAAGGCTCCAGGCTCTAAGCTGTCAGCAAAGGGCCCGATGCAGGGCTTGAACTCATGAACTGTGAGATCATGACCTGAGCAGAAGTCAGATGCTTAACCGACTGAGCCACCCAGGCACCCCATAAATCATCTTTAATATATGAAAATCCCTTTAGAAACTTCCTTTATCTTTCCCCCACTCCAACTTAAAAGTATATAATCAATCTCTCCTCACAATCATAGTGCAGCTCTTTCTGCCTATGGGTCCTGTCCCTGTGCTTTAATAAAAACACCTTTATGCACTGAAAAAAAAAAGGGGGGGTAATTACATGAGGTAATGAGGGTGTTAACTAACCTTATTGTGGTAATCATTTTTCAATATATATGTGTATCAAATCATCAAAACATCACATATGTCTTAAACTTAATGTTATATGTCAATTATGTCTCAATAAAGCTGAAAAATATATACCTAAAAGAACCTGAGGCCACAGAAATCATCTGAGACTTAGTGATAACCCAATTTATCCTGATAATCATCATCATCCTCATAGTATAACTTTCTCATCAGGTCTTCTCAAATTAGATTCTCAAAACTTACCAGGCCACATGTTTTTAATTTTTGTTTTTCAGACCACATGTTTTTGAAGATCCAGCACCTAATAAGGAAATCATGTCTAATAGTTGTTTACATGAAATGATTTTTGATAAATACTATTTATAATATGAGAATTGTTGGCAGTGTCTACTGAAAATTACCTAAGTAATTTTTGTGTCTATAGTACATGTGGTTACATTTTAGCTTTTTGGTTCATAGTATTCCCATTTAAAGTTTTTAAGGTTTGTCTTGAATAAAGTATGTTGTCTTGAGTGGGTCGTTGGTATTGTAGTCTCATTCATCTAGTGCTTTATATAGGTTAATCTTTACTTTTATTTAAAAATATAAAATGCTATGGTAAATAACAAAATTAAATAGTAAGAGAAATATTTCTTATTTATGATATCCAAAAATTATGAAAATATATTAGTATTTCAATTATTCTTCACTTTCAGTGTTTTCACAGCAATACTGAAGCAAGTAAAATGATATATAATTAATAAGTGTGACATGCTGTCTTGAACTTGCAAGTTTCTTAATTAATACATATATTCCACAAACCAATACAATATTGAGACTTTCAAATATTTCAAAGAAACCAGAAGTTGTGTTTAGGTAAACTATGCGACAGATGGAAAATTAAGTAGAAGTCAGTTAGGGTAAAATATGCATTTTCTAAAAGACTGTTTTTTACCATATATTTAACTAAAACCAGACATTCTTCTGATAATAGTGTTCTAACAAGGAAAAAATAACATTGTTATTGCAGACAAGATTTAATCTCTGTAAACTATGAAGAATGAAATACATGTTTTCTCTCTGCAATGACATTATGACAGCCAAATATAGGAAAAAAATTTAAACTTTTCAAAATAATCGCCAGACTTATGCTTTCACGGTTTTATTATTTCTAGTATTATGTTTACAGAAATTTTAATGAGTCACTAAGAGTATAACGAATTTGTGTGTCTATCCTTTCTGCAGCCATAGAGAAAGTGGATGAGACATCATGTACTATCTCTAAATCTGTCAAATCAGCAGTATTGAAAGCCAATGATAATATCCATTACAGGCTGCTAAACAGGTTCATAAAAGAAGAGAGGAGCAAGGGAACCAGGGAACCCTAAAACCATTTTTACTTATAAAATATCAGTTATAAACTGAGTGAATTTCAATTGATAAGTGCTATTGAGAATATAAAAACTTCATGTGATACACAATCTCTGTACTCAATAACATAATTTTTAACTTAGAGAAATTTTTTTAAATGCATAAAAATGAGTAAGCAATATGAGTGAGCAATTCTATTAAATGTAAATATTGTGTTAGTGACTCTAAGCTAAGGTCAACAAACAAAACAGAATACTTGAAAAGAAGAGAATTATCTTAAGACTATATTTCAGTTCGGGAGTGTCTCAGTCAGTTCCATGTCCTACTCTTGGTTTTGGCTCAGGTCTGATCTCATGGTTCATGGGTTCAAGCTCCACATCAGGCTCCACACTGATAGGGATTCTCTCTCTCTCCCTATCTCTCTCTCTTTCTCTGTCCCTCCCCTTCTTGCACTCTCTCTCTCAAAATAAACAAATACACTTAAAAAAAAAAAGGACTACATTTCAGTTTTATGATGCACAAAAGATGAAAGAATTCTGAAACATAAAGAAGTATAAATCTGTGAGGAACAACTTCAACAGAAGATAGAATAAAGTCAGAGGACTTATTACTACCCACAGGTAGTAGCCAGTAAGAGATACAGAAGCATTTACTCTAAGCTGACTGAGTCCAGACTGCTAAGTATATCCAAGGACTTCCAACTTCAAGTACCACAAACATAGTACTAAACACATGCAAATTAAAGTCTGTGGATGAAGGGAAATTTGTTTATCCTGTTAAAAACACTGTAAGAAATATTTCTCTTACTATTTAATTTTGTTATTTACCATAGCATCTTATATTTTTAAATAAAAGTAAAGATTAACCTATATAAAGCACTAGATGAATGAGACTACAATACCAACCACCCACTCAAGACAACATACTTTACTCAAGACAAACCTTAAAAACTTTAAATGGGAATACTATGAACCAAAAAGCTAAACTGTAACCACATGTACTATAGACACAAAAATATTTGAGTATAGACATCAAATAAAAAAGCAGCTGACCTATATTTTATTTTTGTTGATGTTTATCATCACAATTTAATCCAACAGAGATTTATTGAGCACCCATTATGAACCAGCCACTGTGACAAATGCTGGGGATAGAGATGAATGAACTGATTAAATGGTGGTTCTGAATTTAGCATCGGTTTTCTCCCCACAATTTTAACACTCTCCTCTTCCCATTCATCTCATCCCCCCGCCCACCAAGCTGAATTTTAAACCAATAAAAATTAACCTGATAAAAACTATTTGGAGACATTCATATCATTTTAGATGGGATCTGTATATTTTCCAATTTCAGTGAATAAGCAAAGTAACTCAATTATAATTAAAAGTCAAACTAGACTTGCATAGTTTTACTTCCATTTTGCATTTTACAGGAATAGTCATCCTTTTCAAGGTTCTTTTAATCTCTTTCTCTTTCATTCTCCCTCTCTCTCTCTCTGTCTCTCTCTCCCTCTCTCTCTGTCTCTCTCTCTCTCTCTCTCTCTCTCTCTCTCTCTGTCTCTCGCACACACACACATACCTGCAACCCTAATCTACATTAAATCTTTTAGACATCAATCATTCTGAGCTAACTAGCTGGCTTCTTGAATGATTGCAATTTTGACATTTTCAATGGTCATGTATATAACTTAAAACCTAAAATCATAATACATAAAACAGAGCCATAGGAATCATTTGGGACAATCCATTGACTTTATAAGTAAAAGAAGTCACACATATGCACACATTCAATAGCCAGCTGTCGTCAAAGTCAGTACTTGTACCCAATTCTTGTTATTCTTAATCCAATTTTATTTCCATTACCTGTGATACCTCTGTTTCTCCCTCGGTGTATTCTCATCATGAGTTCTTCATTCTTAGAATCATTTCTGAGTAGTAGTGGCACATTTTCTATAAGTCATCAAATATTAAGTAATGGTATAGCTTAAGATGTACTAGTAATTCACACTACTGGTTAAGTTCTACAGCCAGAATTTTTGACACATTTTTTTAACGTTTATTTATTTTTGAGAGACTGAGAGGCAGAGCATGAGTGGGGGAGGGGCAGAGAGAGCGGAAGATACAGAATCCGAAGCAGGCTCCAGAGTCTGATCTGCCAGCACAGAGCCGAACGTGGGGCTCAAACTCACGAGCCATGAGATCATGACTTGAGCTGAAGTCGGATGACCAACCAACTGAGCTACCCAGGTGCCCCTTGACACATATTTTTGGTTCCTTCTTTTGTGGGGGGAGAGGGGTCTATTAAAATATGCTGTCTCTCTATAACAGTATATGGAATAAAGGCTATTAAAATTTTTAAATCAACTCAAAATTTTGACACAAGGAATTAAATGATCCCAATTAGTTAGATCACTGAAATATTACAGAATAAGATTCATGGTGGAGATATAATAATTATTTTTCAAAATTAAATAGAGAAGTAATAGCTCTAAAGTGAGTCAGGCAAAATATAAAACCCATATTGGAAGTGAACTCATTTCTGCTGATTCACTGTGAGAAACAACATAATCAGAAGGTAGAGGAATTTAACCTGAGCAACCCTGAAACCCCACTTAGGAAACAAAAGGGGCACAGGTGGTGCTTCGTCTGCTTCTATTGAATGAAGATCATGATTTTGGAAATGAAAACTGAACAGCAGCTACCTAGATGTCATACAGGACTAGGGTTTGTTCATTCATAAGCCCTACTGTGCCAGTTTAGTGGAGAGCATTTAGATGAGGGAAAAAGAGAATAATATCATTACAGATCCCCTCAGAGAAGAAAGGACTGACTTCCCTCACAAAGGTTGTAAATCAAGCACAAAGGCAAGAGATCGTAGCACCAATTAATCCAGATATCTGCTAAAAGTCAAATCCTTCAGAAAAAAACACTCTGCTTCAGAAATATTCTCTCTCTCTCTCTCTCTCTCTCTCTCTCTCTCTCTCTCTCTCCCTTCTTGTCTCTCTGACAATATCCTCATGCACAAAACTGAAAAAACACTAATATTCTATTTTGGACTCATTTGGGATATAGATATGATATAAACTGATATAGGGAATGGCCTCTTAATTTTGAAATAAATAATAGCAGAAGAAGGAAATATTGGAAATGGTCCAATATAGTCAAACTGCAGGTATAAAGTGTATTGACGAGAGAATAGGAGAGAAAAACATGATGATCTCAAAGTTTTAAACACAAATATCACAGAAGTGACATAAAGCCTTAAAATAGCCCTGGAAAGGTTTAAGCCCAGGATGTGCTGAGATTGTGGGAAACATGAAAACAAGTGAATGTTTTCAACTAATTCCAGGGAAGCAATAATCAAGGAATGTCTATTTCCTGCTGGAGGTAGATAATGGAATGTTAATGGATAATAAAGGAAAGGCAGAAAGATCCATTAAGCAATTTCATTTTCATCTTCTCCAAAGAGTACAATCTTTACCAATATGTTGCCTCTTAAGCTTGCCTGAGCTTTTAAGAGACCAACAGCAAATTCTAAACAAATTCTGGAAAGCCAATGAGGCAGGACTAAGTAACCCTTTCCAATGGGGAGCAAATATCAGACATTTCATTTCACCCATAAATGTTTTAGAATATTGTCTACAAGAAAAGGATTCTTTTTTTAATTAAAAAAAATACCATTACTCTTCTTAAAATTAACAAGTTTTTAATATTATCAAATACCTAGTCAATGTTCAAATGTCTGTAATTGTTTCATTAATGCTTTATTTAGAGTTGATTTGATTCAATCAAGAACCAAACCATGCCCATATGTTGCATTTGGTTAACATGCTTCTTAAACATTTAATTTTCAATGTTTGTTTACTTTTGAGAGAAAGAGAGAGATCATGAGCAGGGGAGGGGCAGAGAGAGAGAGACAAAGAATCCCAAGCAGGCTATGCACTGTTAGTGCAAAGCCCGACGTGGGGCTCAAACCCACAAACCATGAGATCATGACCTGAGCTGAAATCAGGAGTCAGAAGCTTAACAGACTGAGCCATCCAGGTGCCCCAGTTAACATGTTCTTAAATCTCTTTAGTTCATACATTTTGCCTTGAGATTTTTTTTTCTAAATTTAAGAAACAAGTCTGTTGTTCCTACAGAGTTTTCCACATTCTAGATTTTGCTGACACCCAGAGTGTCAACATATTATTCAGTCTCCTATGGATAATTAGATATAGAGGTCTGATCAGATTCAGTTTGATATTCTGTCCAGGGACACCCTGGTGGCTCAGTTAAGCGTCTGCCTGCATCTCAGGTCTTGATCTCGAAGTTTGTGGATTCGAGCCCAGTGACAGGCTCTGTGCTGACAGCTCAGAGCCTGGAGCCTGCTTCAGATTCTGTGACTCCCTCTCTCTCTCTGCCACTCCCCCGCTCATGCTCTGTCTTTCTCTCTCAAAAATATATAAACATTAAAAAAATTTTTTAAAGAATAAGGCATAGTTGATGTGTACTTCTACTAGGAAGTATGTAACATTCGATTGTCCCTCTTTTTGTGAGGGAGTTTTTTTTTTTATGTTTATCTAGCTTTTTTTGTTTGTTTGTTTGTTTGTTTGAGAGAGAGAGAGCTCAAACAGAGCTCAAACCCACGAACTGTGAGATTATGATCTGAGCCGAAGGTGGACACATAACCAACTGAGCTACCCTGATTTCCATTAAAATGTTTTTAGCAGCTATTATTGACCTTTGCCTAGGTCTATTACTTTTTAGAAATCAGAAAGTGGTAATGTTCTCATTATTTGATTTCTTCATTTATTAGCTGGAATGCTTCAATAAAGATCCCCTTATCACCTATATGGCTACCCTAAAGTTCTTCATACAAGAAAGACATGTTTGATACATTCCCTTCTTTACCAGGATTCAGAATAATGAGTTGGTTCTATAACCTTCAAAGGTAACCAATGAGGCTTTTTTTTTTAAGTTTTTATTTAAATTCCAGTTAGTAACAAGCAGTGTAATATTAGTTTCAAGTGTACAATATAGCGATTCAACACTCCCATACAACACTTGGTGCTCATCACAAGTGCCCTCCTTAATCCCCATCTCCTATTTCACCCATCCTCCCCACCCACCTCCCCCGTGGTAACCATCAGATTGTTCTCTATGATCAAAAGAGTCTGATTCTTGGTTTTGCCCCTCTCTCTCTTATTTCCTCCTTTGCTAGTTTGTTATATTTCTTAAATTCCACATGAATGAAATCATATGGTATTTGTCTTTCTATGACTTATTTCATGTAGAATAATACTCTGTATCTCCATCCATGTCATTACAAATGGCAGGATTTCATTCTTTTTTATGGCTGAGTAAATTCCATTCCACATATACACTGCATCTTCTTTATCCATTTATTTGAGTATCATTATGAAGTCATGAAATTTATCTTATTTGATGTCCTGTATTCGAATACAGTCCTTAATCCTTATATGAGGAAGCCTCTTTAATTTGGCTCCTGTGCCATTTCTGTCATAACCCATAATAGTAGGTGGTAGCTTCCTCATTTTCTGGTATAACAAGATCTTTCTGACTCCTCTTGTATATCTTCTGCTCTGGACCTGGAAACACTTATTTTTGCAAAAACTCTGTTTTCTTTTTATGGAAAAAAAATTAAAGAATCAGCTTGGGTATTATAAAGTGTTGCCTCGGGACTTTTTTAGCAGACAGAGCTAGGAAACAACTTGTTTGAAGAGAAAATATATCATCATGAATTCGTATTAATATTTCCAATCCAAGTTTAGGTTAAGATGTTTTCAGTTAATTTTTTGTTTGTACTTTTATATGTCTCTTCTCTTATGCTAAAAATATTGGTTCCTAACAGCATTAACATAATTACTTATTAATTAGTTTTGAATAATATCATCACTGATTACTGAAAAAACAATTTAATATTTCTTTGCATATCTTTTTCTCCTTAGCCCGTGTTCACTAGAGTCGTATAAACTACTATGTTTTAAAGTCACTTGAAGTATCTACTCTCTGTGTCATTAACCTACTAATTCAATTTGTTTCATTTTGCTCCCAATTTTTAGGAACTCCTTTTAATTTTAGATTAATTTATTATATAGTTATGTAAAACATACTCATGTTTCCGAAGTCAAATCTAAAAACTAAAATTAAAAGGATATATTCTGAGAACTCCAGCTTCCATTTCTACCCCTCCTCTCTGTCCCTTCCACAATCATTGCAGTTCCCAAAATAGTGCCCCCTAGGAACACTTAGCAATGTCTGGTTGCACAACTAAGCAGGTACATCTGTAGGTATAGGCCAGGGATGCTGTTAACCATCCTACAATGCAGGAGAGAGATAGTCCTACAACAAAGAATTATTCAGTTTAAGCTTTCAAAATTGTTGCTGTTGAGAAATGCTTCTCTATAAATAACACTTGTTCCTTTTGTTTGAGTTACTCTTTTTCTAATACACACCAAAGAAAAAATTACTTCCTTAGATAACAGTAGACATAATACATAGTTTTCTCCTTGATTTTTTTAATGTAATGACGTACCCTGGAGCTCCTTTCAAAGCAGTATATAGATGTATTCTTCATTCTTTTCCACAAGGGCATAGTACTTTATTATATGGATGCATAGTAGTTTATTCAACTATTTCTTATTCATAGATATTAGACTCGAGTATTTTTCTATTGAAAATAGCTCTGCAATGAATAGTGCTGTGCATATGTCCTTTTGTACTTTTGCAATGCCCATATATTTGGATGATATTCTAGAAGTGAGGTCACTAGGTCAAAGAGAAAATGCAATTATAACTTTGCTAACTATTGTCAATCCCCCTCCATACAGGTTTCTTCATTTCCATCAGCCAGTAGAATACTTTTTCAGATTCTTTATCACTGTTTTTACGAAGATTGAAAAATTATATGTCAGTGTAATTTTTAATTTGCATTTCTCATTATACATGAGTTAAATATCTTTTCATTTCATTTAGGACTATTAGAATTTATTATTACTTTTATTAGTTAACTTCTGCCATTTTTTCTCAGTGTTACTAGTCTCATTCTGCTATATTTTTAGGAGCTCTTTTTGTATTAGAGATAGTAACCCTCTGTAATATAATTCACAAATACTTTTCCCAGTTTATGTTTTTATATGTTAATTTTCTTATAGCTTTTTCCATGCAAAACTTTTTTTTATTTTAGCACAGTCAAATGTACCTGTCATTACCCTATGTCTTCTAGATTTCTGAATTTTTATCAAGTTTTCCCACTTACAAATTATGAATGGATTCCTGCATTTTTTTTTCTGGTAGTTGCATGACCTCTCTGATACATTTGGAATTCATTCTGGTAAATGGTTCAAGGAAGGATCAACTTTCATCATTTTCCATGTAGCTATTCAGTTATGCCACTATCATTTCTTAAAGTATTCATCTTTGGATATGCTATCTTTATCTTGTATCAATTTCTATATGCACTTGGGACTATTTCTGGATTTTTTTATTCTATTAGTCTAATTACATTAATTTGTCTATTACATTACTCTGCCTAATTAATGCACTGATTACGTCTGTTAAAACCAGCATCCTAATAACTTTTCTTCCTTTTGTAGGATTTCTCTGGCTATTCTTGGTTGGCATTCTTTCACATAAAAATTTGAATAAACTAGTATATCTCCAGTTTTCATTTAAATAATGACAAATATATAAATTAACTCATGAAGAGTTGTCATCTTTATATCATTCAGTCTTTCCGGCTAAGAATATGGTGTCTCCTTCCATTTGTTCAAATCTAATTTTTGTGCATTTTGGAGATGTCTCATAGTTTTCCTCATATAGGCTTGAATATTTCTTAAGTTCATGCCTAGATATTCTATTTCAGTTCATTTTCTATCATTAACAGGATCCTCTATTCCTATTGTATCCTAATATATTATTATGGGTTGATATGAATGCTATTGATTTTGTCTATTGATTACTTAACATACTATTTTACTAGACATCAGATGTATTTGAGTGGGTTTAGCATTCCCTTATAATAGCTGGAAGAGGCCCAAGGAAATACTGCTTTATTATGTTTGAGAGTTCCTATTTTTAGCGTAGGTTGATGTGGCCAAGAGAAACAGATTGCCATGAATCAGAAGAGCAAAACAAGTACCACTGAGAAAATAATGGAAGCCCCATCAGAAAAGAAGATAGTAAAAGAATACTTAGGGGAGGCAATTTTCGAAAATGATGGAAATGCTTCGTATCTTGATAGGTTTGTGTTTATACAAATGGCATGTATCTGCCAAGATTCATGAAATTGTACAACTAAGATTTCTACATGTCACTACATAGAAATTTCACTTCAATAACCTGTAAATAAAAAGAGTACCTAGGGGTTTTTTTATTTCTTACTTTTCTAATCTAAATAAATACCCACTGAAAAGCATCAAACCAACAGCTATAGATGGTTAAAATTTTCCACCTCCTCCCCAAGCCTACTCTTCAGAGGAAATCACTGTTAACACTTCAGTGTCAATACTCCCAGACTTTCTATAACATATAAATTCTCTCTCCCTTCCTCCTTCCCTCCTTTCCTCTCTCCATCCATTTCCTCTCTCCCTCCTGTCTCCTCTCCCCTCCTCCTCCTCCTCATCCTTTTTCTTCTTTCTCCTTCCTCTCCTTCTCCCTCTCTTTGTTCAAGCCAAAAACCCACACAATCCAAATTCAAGGAAGAAACAAATTTCAGCAACAAAAGCTATTATCAAGTTCTTTTATTTCTCAAATATAGTGAACAGGACACATGCTTCATAGCAGTATTTCTTAAAATTCCCCCTTCCTCTTCCATCAACGTCTAGTACAAATGAAGGGGTTTCATCCAACTTCTGAGAACAATCCTCTGAAATATCTCTTCCCTCATTCCTAGATTGGACTGTTTCTCTATTTTACCTCATTCCTTTTCCCACTTCTGCATCACTATCGGGAAGTACCTGACAGCTTAGACCCCTGCTGGATTATTAGGGAGAAGAAAAAAATGTGAGAAAGCAGAAGCCACCAAAGGGTGGGAAGGAAGCTGAGAACAATATTTGTCATACTAAAATGATAAGCATATATATACACAAACACAAATTATAATCCTATGATACAAACATCCTGCAATATGATTTTCAATTTACTCAACTATAAACTCAAAGTACTTATCCATACCATGAACAGATAGATACTGTAATTATTTCAAGTCACTAGATAGGTCAAAAGACTCATAGGTGTGAACTGGATAAAATAGCTAGTAGGGTTACTGCTATTAAGAATAGTAACTAGATTGCTGATTAATAAGTATTGTTACGGAAACTGGTCTGGATCACCTGGCAGAAGAACCAAGTGGCACTCAGAGATCTGGAGATCTTAGAAGTCAGGAGGTTTATTTTACACCAGTAGGCTCAGAGGAGATCACTCTCCAGAGGTCTGACCCTGGAGCATAAGCAGAGGGAACAATTTATAATCTGTTACTTCCGCATTCCTCATTAGTAGTAACTTGGCAGAGACAAGCAGGGTGGGAAGAAGAACCCGGAAGGGGTGTCTTAGGTCAGGGACTGGATTTACCCTGTGAGTCCTGTTGGCCATCTTATAACGGATTTTTCCCTATCAATATCAACCTGGAGAGTGCTCTCTAGTGGCTTGCTATAGAACTCTATCCTTGCCTCAGCCCTGTTCAACATTCCTATTGGTAATTTAGATAATGACATAAAAATCATGCTTCTGAAAACTGTTTGACATAAGTGTAAGAGGAATGGCTAATGCAATAAGTGATGTAATCAGGATTCAAACTATTCTTCTTAAGTCTTATTAAACTAAAATCCAACAAGAAAAAATGCAAAAGTAAAATATAAAGTTTGAAACATAGGAACATAACCACGATAACTTAAAGGTAAGATATAAAAGACTAATGGGGGGCCTGGGTCACTCAGTCGATTAAGCATCCAACTCCTGGTTTTGGCTCAGGTCATGATCTTGCTGTTTGTGAGTTCGAGCCCCACATTGGGTTCCGTGCTATCAGCTGATAGCAAGGAGCCTGCTTGGGATTCTCTCTCTCCCTTTCTCTCTCTCCCCTTCCCTGCTTGTGCCCTCCCTCTCTCTCTCAAAGTAAAATAAACTTTAAAAATAAATAAATAATGGCACAAAAACAGACACATAGACCAATGGAATAGAATAGAAACCCCAGAACTAGACCCACAAATGTATGGCCAACTCATCTTTGACAAAGCAGGAAAGAACATCCAATGGAAAAAAGACAGTCTCTTTAACAAATGGTGCTGGGAGAACTGGACAGCAACATGCAGAAGGTTAAAACTAGACCACTTTCTCACACCGTTCACAAAAATAAACTCAAAATGGATAAAGGACCTGAATGTGAGACAGGAAACCATCAAAACCTTAGAGGAGAAAGCAGGAAAAGACCTCCCTGACCTCAGCCATAGCAATCTCTTACTCGACACATCCCCAAAGGCAAGGGAATTAAAAGCAAAAGTGAATTACTGGGACCTTATGAAGATAAAAAGCTTCTGCACAGCAAAGGAAACAACCAACAAAACTAAAAGGCAACCAACGGAATGGGAAAAGATATTTGCAAAGGACATATCGGACAAAGGGCTAGTATCCAAAATCTATAAAGAGCTCACCAAACTCCACACCCGAAAAACAAATAACCCAGTGAAGAAATGGGCAGAAAACATGAATAGACACTTCTCTAAAGAAGACATCCGGATGGCCAACAGGCACATGAAAAGATGTCCAACATCGCTCCTTATCAGGGAAATACAAATCAAAACCACACTCAGATATCACCTCATGCCAGTCAGAGTGGCCAAAATGAACAACTCAGGAGACTATAGATGCTGGAGAGGATGTGGAGAAATGGGAACCCTCTTGCACTGTTGGTGGGAATGCAAATTGGTGCAGCCGCTCTGGAAAGCAGTGTGGAGGTTCCTCAGAAAATTAAAAATAGACCTACCCTATGACCCAGCAATAGCACTGCTAGGAATTTACCCAAGGGATACAGGAGTACTGATGCATAGGGACACTTGTACCCCAATGTTCATAGCAGCACTCTCAACAATAGCCAAATTATGGAAAGAGCCTAAATGTCCATCAACTGATGAATGGATAAAGAAATTGTGGTTTATATACACAATGGAATGCTACGTGGCAATGAGAAAAAATGAAATATGGCCTTTTGTAGCAACGTGGATGGAACTGGAGAGTGTGATGCTAAGTGAAATAAGCCATACAGAGAAAGACAGATACCATATGGTTTCACTCTTATGTGGATCCTGAGAAACTTAACAGAAACCCATGGGGGAGGGGAAGGAAAAAAAAAAAAGAGGTTAGAGTGGGAGAGAGCCAAAGCATAAGAGACTGTTAAAAACTGAGAACAAACGGAGGGTTGATGGGGGGTGGGAGGGAGGGGAGGGTGGGTGATGGGTATTGAGGAGGGCACCTTTTGGGATGAGCACTGGGTGTTGTATGGAAACCAATTTGACAATAAATTTCATATATTAAAAAATAAATAAATAAATAAATACTAACAACAATTCCAGTAAAATAACCAAAAAAGTTTTACATGCCGAAAAGTACAATATTAAGTAATAATTACTCATGAAATCTAAAATAGACAATAGACTTCTTCATTTGCATTAACAGGAAGTTAACATCCAAATCAAAGGAGGTCATAGTACTCAATACCCACTGTACCTGACAGTGGACAGCAACATTAATTGATTTAGTTCTGGGCACCATACCTTACAAAGGACATTGATAACACTGTGTTGAAAGGACAACAAAAACAATGAGGCATACACAGTCTACTTTACATGTGAACTGAATAACTAAAAGCGATTTACATATAGAGGCCATAATTAAATATCTGAAGTGCTGGCATGTGAAACAGAGGACAAATGCAATATGTATCATCCAAATGGAAAAAGTAAGATTGATGTATTGAAATTAGTGAAAATCTGTGCTTATTAGAAATAGCCATACACAAATTTTAACCATATCAGCCTTGTATATAAAGAAAGAACAAAGGGGGCACCTGGGTGGCGCAGTCAGTTAAGCGTCCGACTTCAGCCAGGTCACGATCTTGCGGTCCGCGAGTTCGAGCCCCGCGTCGGGCTCTGGGCTGATGGCTCAGAGCCTGGAGCCTGTTTCCGATTCTGTGTCTCCCTCTCTCTCTGCCCCTCCCCCGTTCATGCTCTGTCTCTCTCTGTCCCAAAAATAAATAAACGTTGAAAAAAAATTAAAAAAAAAAAAAAGAAAGAACAAAGAATAATGTACATTAATTTTAGGAAGAGCACATATTTTATTGACTGTGTCTTTCTTGTTTTGTTATCTGAAAGGCAAAAGAAATATTTCTTATCTTTATTTAATATTGCCAAGATGTCTATTTTTGCAAACTCTGGTTGTGTGGAAACCCTCTATCCAACAAAAAATCTAACAAAGCTCCAGAATGAGTAAGGTTGGTGACATAGAAGAATTGTATCATTTAAACCAGTGTTTGGAGCCAGGAACGATGATACCATACCACACTGGGAAGAATGTGAAGATGTTCTGGTTGTCACAATAATTAACAATGCTATTGTTAAAAGTGGGTGGGACCATGAATGATAAACATCCTGCAAAGCATGTGAGGCTATCCTTATCAAAAAAAAAAAAATTTACTCTTCCCAAACTCCCAATAGTTGCCATGTTGAGAAACACATGTTTAGACCATAATTGTGCTCATGGTGCACTTTGAATACTAGAATTTTTGGCTACATATTTAAAGAAATGCAGTTGTATCTACGTATTATTAGTGTTCTCTTGGATGACCTTCAGCACTATTTTAACTGTTCGAGTTGATATGTTTACTGCCTTGATTTTCATTCCATAAACTCACTAGGTAATTTGTTCCAGTAACCATCAACTTTTCTTTGGTGCCAACTTGGTGATATACAGCACCTCTTCTATGTTCCTTGTGGCAAGTTGCACCCCACTCCTCACATCCTATGATGCTCACAGCTGCAGGTTCAATCTGTTAGACATTGCTAAAATAGTTTCTATTCTCAATGAGCAAAATCCAGGACCACATTTTGGGAGAATTTATAGCGTGCATGGCACAGGAAACCAGCTGAGAATCAATGACACACAGACAATCAAATTTTGTTTTCACAGATTTGCAAGTAACTTCCCCAAGCTCTTTCTTTTCATATGCTATCCTTGCTTTCATATTTTTCACCAAAACAAATATAAAAGCTCATAAGAATGATAATTGATCAAGAGTCTTCAAATTAATGCTTCTTTTGTTATCTACATCCTTTTCTAAAGGAGGGGAACTCTGCTATCAATAGTGATACCCATCATTGGTTAGGGAAGCTTTCTTTCCTCCTTCTCCTGTATGTCCAGAGCTATAATGGCTTTATTGCCCTAGGGTGCTAATCAAACTCTTTTTCAATAACAGATGGTTCAACAGCTGTTAACATTTGATAAATCCTTTTGTTCTTATCCCAGAACATTTTGTGTATTCTCATTAAATGCAAAGGGAAGAAATGAAAGAAAACACAAGAGAGAGACTGTGGACAAAACTATTCCTCAGAGAACTTTCTAGTTTAACCTATGAGCCATGAAATTAGTGATGTGCTAAATAAGCTGGAAATTTTATACTTTAAAAGAGCTCACAATATAGAGTGGTCTGCTTGCTTGATCATGTATATAAAAAAATACATAAATTATGGACATAAACTGCAATTTATGTAAACACGCAAATAGACCTCCTAGGACAGGGGCTGGAAAACTGAGGCCCACAGGCCAAATCCAGCCTGGCACCCACTTTGGTATGGCTCAGGACTAAGAATGGTTTTTACACTTTTAAATGATTGAAAAAAAAAAAACAGAAGAGACATGACATTTTATGATATGTAAAAATTACCTAAAATTTAAGTCTCATTGTCGATATTTATTAAAACACCACCACACCATTCATTTATGAATTGCATATACCTGTGTTCACACTGCAATGACAGAATTGAGTCATTGCTACAGAGACCATATGACCTGCAAAGCTTAAAATATTTTCTATATGGCCATGGCCTTTTAGAGAAAAAGCAAAGAATGAAGAGTGTCAGAAAAAGTCTAATCATGCAGATGGACGCTAAGTAAATACTTTTTGAAAGGAGTGGCGATGGAACAGAAATACTGGAGCTGCATTCCACTTCTCACTCAATGGCAAATAACTCAATTTTTTAAGTTTAGATAGTTCAACTGTGAACTATTATTAGAATATTTAACTCACCTTATTAAAAATAAACTATGTAAGTGAAGTATAACGTATATAATATACAAACAACAAGGGTCAGCTCAATGAACATTCACAAAGTGAACACACATTTGCAACCTCCATGAATATCAAGAAATAGAATATTACCGGGACTGTCAAAATCCCCCTTCCAAATTACAATGCACCTCTTCCCAGAAAGAAACCACTATTCCTGATTTACACCACTATTAATTTGTTTAGCCTATTTCTTATCTTTATTTAAAGTAGATCAAACAGTATATATTTTTTTGTGTCCAGCTTATTCTGCTCAGTATTGCATTTGTGAGTTTCACCCATGTCACTGTAGGTAGTAGTATTTAACTCATTTTCATTTCTGTATTTTAGGTCCTTGTATGAAAATACCATAATTTATTCATTTTAATGTTGATGGGCATTTGGTTATTTCCATGTTTGGGCCATTGCAAATAATGCTGCAATGAACATTTCATGAGTCTTTCGTGCACATATGTATGTATGTCTGTGTGGTATACACACAACTTTCTTTTTTGTATTTACTTATATCCCAAACTGTTCCAGAAAGTATTAAAGACAGCTTTAACAATTGCTACAGTCAGGTTGAAAGCATTATTAATGGCTAGTGCTTAAACCCCACTTAAGGAAAAATGGTCTGTTAGGAATGAAAGGTGGACTCCGGAAGTATAAGTTGGAGAGAAAGAATGAAACCAGAAAAACAGTCAGTATTTTTCTTTAAATGAAGAAATGTATTGGCAAGAAAAAGTATAAAAGAGAGAAGAGGAAAGAATGTATGGAGAGAAAAGGATAAGACAACATGGCAGAAGGCTACAGCCTACAAAAATAACTGGTCTATGAGAAGTCACCAAAGAACTTTAAGGAAGAGGTATTTTAAACATTTAATATCAAGTTGCATGAACTGTGTCCTGTCAACCATCTCAATTTACTCCCACCTAAAAAATCAGCTGCCCACACAAATGCCTTTCTGAGTAAATTGGTCCAATTGTTGTTTCATGAACAGCAAAGAAAGAGGGAGCTACTATACATCTAGAGTAATACAGCACAGCAAATTTAGGAACATAGCTAGAATATAGCCCAGCAAAATTAAGGAATCAGCAAACATGTATTGAGTGTTCAAAATGATTACTGTGTCTCATTTGTTATGGGCCATGGAAGCAAACAAAGATAAATAAGACACAGTCCCACATTAAAGTCCTACATAATTGGCAATCCACAAAAATTAAGTAAATTACTTTTTGTAGGTTATATGGCTTTCTTTAAACAAACAAAAACAAACTCCCCTTTTCTAAACAAAACATTTACAACTGTGTTACCTGGAGCATGAAGAGTCCACCTTCCAGGTTCATAGAAAAACTATCTCATTAAATATTAATTCAGGGCTTTCAAATTTTAACACATAGATTAGGATAATCATTATGAAACTGCTAAACATTAAGTAGACCTCTTTTTTAACTTTTAATTTTGAAATGCTTGTAGATTCACAGGAAATTAACAAAATGTAGAGGAAGGTACCATATGCCCTTCATCTAGATTCCCCCAAATATAATATCTTTCATCTTTATAGTACAATACCAAAGCCAGGAAAATTACATCAGTACAATCTACAGAACTTACTCAGATTTCACTAGTTTTATATGTACTCATAGGTATGTGCAGTTCTATGCAATTTTATCACCTGTGTAGATTTCTGTGACTACCACCACCAAGATACAGAACTGTTCTATCACCATTAAGATTAATTAAAACCAAAATTAAATTTTCAATTAAATTAAAATTAATGTAATTACTTTTTAACTAAAAAATTAAAACTTTTTTTTAATGTTTTCTTTTTTTTTTTTTTTTTTTTGAGACAGAGAGCGCGCATGCGTGCGCAAGTGGGGAGGGGCAGAGAGAGAAGGAGACACAGAATCTGAATCAGCACAGAGCCCAACATGGGGCTCTGGCCCACAAACTGTGAGATCATGACCTGAGCTGAAGTCAGACACCCAACCAACTGAGCCACCCAGGCACCACTCCCCCAGACCTCTTTATAGCACCTCCCACTCCACTCCCACCTCCCATCCCTAACACCTGGGAGCCACCAATCTGTCTTCCACTCTTCCATTCTTATTTCAAGAATGTTATATGAATGGAATCAAATGGTATGTAGCCTATGAGACTGGCTTTTTTTCCCCACTTAGCATTATTACCTTGAAACTCATCCAAATTATTGCATATGGTTCATTTTTACTGCTGACTAGTATTGAATGGCATAGAGATACCAGTTTGTTTAACCATTCCCCTGTTGAAAAGACATTTGAGTTGCTTCCAGTTTTTGCCTACTACGAATAAAGCTGCTAAGAACATTCATGTACAAGATTTTGTGTGAACTTTTCTTTGATAAATGCCCAAAAGTGCAATTGCTGAGTTGTATTTTTTAAGAAACTGCTGAACTATTTTCCAGAGTGCCTATACCATTTACATTCCCAATGGCCATGCATGAATGATCCAATTTCCATGCATCCTCACCAATATTTGGTGGTATCACTAGTTGTAATTCTAGCCATTCTGATAGGTGTATAGTGATGTCTTTTTGAGGCAGACAGCTTTTTAAAAAGTACCACTATCCCTGGTAGCTTAAACATTAAAAATGATAGTCTTTATAACTTTAATAATAAAAAATATTTTGTCAGCATTGATTTTCCTTGTCCTTCAAATTAGAAAATATGCACATATAAAACATTGTCCTCTTTTTCTAAAGGAGGAAATGTATATTAGGCACATGCTTTACATACAGTAATCACATGCTGAATTAAATGAGTTGTTAGCAGCAGTACAAAGCGCAGTAGTTGCAGGACAGAACTGTTAAACCTTGTACAATACAGAGGTTCTACAGAATAAAAATAAGTAGTTTTTACAGAGGGTCTATGCATGCTGAAAAATAAATATATTCTTTATTCTAAGGAACAAAGCCCTATAATAAACCAAACCATGTCCTTTAACTCTTGTTTAGCCTTACTAATTTTTTTTTTTTATTTAAGTGTGAATTCATCAGTTTCTCAAGCTTCCCTCAGTGTTTAATTTCTGTATTTAAAGGCTATGTGGATTCTTGGCAGGCAAGATGGCGGCTTAGGAGGACGCTGGGCTCACCGCACGTCCTGCTGATCACTTAGATTCCATCTACACCTGCCTAAATAACCCAGAAAACTGCCAGAGGATTAGCAGAACAGAGTCGCCGGAGCCAAACGCAGACGAGAGCCCACGGAAGAGGGTAGGAAGGGCGGCGAGGTGGTGCGCGCTCCACGGACTGGCGGGAGGGAGCGGGGCGGAGGGGCGGCTCGCCGGCCAAGCAGAGCCCCCGAGTCTGGCTTGCAAAAGCGGAGGGGCCGGGTGGACTGTGTTCCGACAGTAAGCGCGACTTAGCGTCTGGGAGGTCATAAGTTAACAGCTCTGCTCGGAAAGCGGGAAGGCTGGAGGACAAAGGGAGGGAGAGCTGCTGAGCCCCCTGACAACAGAGCTCAGTTTGGTGGGGAACAAAGGCGCTCGCCAGCGCCATCTCCCCCGCCCATCCCCCAGCCGAAATCCCAAAGGGAACCGGTTCCTGCCAGGGAACTTGCTCGCTCCGCGCAAACACCCAACTCTGCGCTTCGGCGGAGCCAAACCTCCGGCAGCGGATCTGAAACCCTCCCGCTGCCACAGGGCCCCTCCTGAAGTGGATCACCTAAGGAGAAGCGATCTAAGCCTGCCCCTCCTGCCCCCGTGCACCTTGCCTACCCACCCCAGCTAATACGCCAGATCCCCAGCATCACAAGCCTGGCAGGGTGCAAGTAGCCCAGACGAGCCACACCACCCCACAGTGAATCCCACCCCTAGGAGAGGGGAAGAGAAGGCACACACCAGTCTGACTGTGGCCCCAGCGGTGGGCTGGGGGCAGACATCAGGTCTGACTGCGGCCCCACCCACCAACTCCAGTTATACACCACAGCACAGGGGAAGTGCCCTGCAGGTCCTCACCACGCCAGGGACTATCCAAAATGACCAAGCGGAAGAACTCCCCTCAGAAGAATCTCCAGGAAATAACAACAGCTAATGAGCTGATCAAAAAGGATTTAAATAATATAACAGAAAGTGAATTTAGAATAATAGTCATAAAATTAATCGCTGGGCTTGAAAACAGTATACAGGACAGCAGAGAATCTCTTGCTACAGAGATCAAGGGACTAAGGAACAGTCACGAGGAGCTGAAAAACGCTTTAAACGAAATGCATAACAAAATGGAAACCACCACAGCTCAGCTTGAAGAGGCAGAGGAGAGAATAGGTGAACTAGAAGATAAAGTGATGGAAAAAGAGGAAGCTGAGAAAAAGATAAAAAAATCCAGGAGTATGAGGGGAAAATTAGAGAATTAAGTGATACACTAAAAAGAAATAATATACGCATAATTGGTATCCCAGAGGAGGAAGAGAGAGGGAAAGGTGCTGAAGGGGTACTTGAAGAAATCATAGCTGAGAATTTCCCTGAACTGGGGAAGGAAAAAGGCACTGAAATCCAAGAGGCACAGAGAACTCCCTTCAGACGTAACTTGAATCGACCTTCTGCACGACATATCATAGTGAAACTGGCAAAATACAAGGATAAAGAGAAAATTCTGAAAGCAGCAAGGGGTAAACGTGCCCTCACATATAAAGGGAGACCTATAAGACTCGTGACTGATCTCTCTTTTGAAACTTGGCAGGCCAGAAAGAATTGGCACGAGATTTTCAGGGTGCTAGACAGAAAAAATATGCAGCCAAGAATCCTTTATCCAGCAAGTCTGTCATTTAGAATAGAAGGAGAGATAAAGGTCTTCCCAAACAAACAAAAACTGAAGGAATTTGTCACCACTAAACCAGCCCTACAAGAGATCCTAAGGGGGACCCTGTGAGACAAAGTCCCAGAGACATCACTACAAGCATAAAACATACAGACATCACAATGACTCTAAACCCGTATCTTTCTATAATAACACTGAATGTAAATGGATTAAATGTGCCAACCAAAAGACATAGGGTATCAGAATGGATAAAAAAACAAGACCCATCTATTTGCTGTCTACAAGAGACTCATTTTAGACCTGAGGACACCTTTAGATTGAGAGTGAGGGGATGGAGAACTATTTATCATGCGACTGGAAGCCAAAAGAAAGCTGGAGTAGCCATACTTATATCAGACAAACTAGACTTTAAATTAAAGGCTGTAACAAGAGATGAAGAAGGACATTATATAATAGTTACAGGGTCTATCCATCAGGAAGAGCTAACAATTATCAATGTCTATGCACCGAATAGCATCAGCAATAAGACAACAAAAGGAAATCAAAGGCATCAAAATTGGCAAAGATGAAGTCAAGCTTTCGCTTTTTGCAGATGACATGATATTATACATGGAAAATCCGATAGACTCCACCAAAAGTCTGCTAGAACTGATACAGGAATTCAGCAAAGTTGCAGGATACAAAATCAATGTACAGAAATCAGTTGCATTCTTATACACTAACAATGAAGCAACAGAAAGACAAATAAAGAAACTGATCCCATTCACAATGGCACCAAGAAGCATAAAATACCTAGGAATAAATCTAACCAAAGATGTCAAAAATCTGTATGCTGAAAACTATAGAAAGCTTCTGAAGGAAATTGAAGAAGATTTAAAGAAATGGAAAGACATTCCCTGCTCATGGATTGGAAGAATAAATATTGTCAAAAGGTCAATACTACCCAAAGCTATCTATACATTCAATGCAATCCCAATCAAAATTGCACCAGCATTCTTCTCGAAACTAGAACAAGCCATCCTAAAATTCATATGGAACCACAAAAGGCCCCGAATAGCCAAAGGAATTTTGAAGAAGAAGACCAAAGCAGGAGGCATCACAATCCCAGACTTTAGCCTCTACTACAAAGCTGTCATCATCAAGACAGCATGGTATTGGCACCAAGACAGACACATAGACCAATGGAATAGAATAGAAACCCCAGAACTAGACCCACAAACGTATGGCCAACTCATCTTTGACAAAGCAGGAAAGAACATCCAATGGAAAAAAGACAGCCTCTTTAACAAATGGTGCTGGGAGAACTGGACAGCAACATGCAGAAGGTTGAAACTAGACCACTTTCTCACACCATTCACAAAAATAAACTCAAAATGGATAAAGGACCTAAATGTGAGACAGGAAACCATCAAAACCTTAGAGGAGAAAGCAGGAAAAGACCTCTCTGACCTCAGCCGTAGCAATCTCTTACTCGACACATCCCCAAAGGCAAGGGAATTAAAAGCAAAAGTGAATTACTGGGACCTTATGAAGATAAAAAGCTTCTGCACAGCAAAGGAAACAACCAACAAAACTAAAAGGCAACCAACGGAATGGGAAAAGATATTCGCAAATGACATATCGGACAAAGGGCTAGTATCCAAAATCTATAAAGAGCTCACCAAACTCCACACCCAAAAAACAAATAACCCAGTGAAGAAATGGGCAGAAAACATGAATAGACACTTCTCTAAAGAAGACATCCGGATGGCCAACAGGCACATGAAAAGATGTTCAGCGTCGCTCCTTATCAGGGAAATACAAATCAAAACCACACTCAGGTATCACCTCACGCCAGTCAGAGTGGCCAAAATGAACAAATCAGGAGACTATAGATGCTGGAGGGGATGTGGAGAAACGGGAACCCTCTTGCACTGTTGGTGGGAATGCAAATTGGTGCAGCCGCTCTGGAAAGCAGTGTGGAGGTTCCTCAGAAAATTAAAAATAGACCTACCCTATGACCCAGCAATAGCACTGCTAGGAATTTATCCAAGGGATACAGGAGCACTGATGCATAGGGCCACTTGTACCCCAATGTTCATAGCAGCACTCTCAACAATAGCCAAATTATGGAAAGAGCCTAAATGTCCATCAACTGATGAATGGATAAAGAAATTGTGGTTTATATACACAATGGAATATTACGTGGCAATGAGAAAAAATGAAATAGGGCCTTTTGTAGCAACGTGGATGGAACTGGAGAGTGTGATGCTAAGTGAAATAAGCCATACAGAGAAAGACAGATACCATATGGTTTCACTCTTATGTGGATCCTGAGAAACTTAACAGGAACCCATGGGGGAGAGGAAGGAAAAAAAAAAGAGGTTAGAATGGGAGAGAGCCAAAGCATAAGAGACTGTTAAAAACTGAGAACAAACTGAGGGTTGATGGGGGGTGGGAAGGAGGAGAGGGTGGGTGATGGGTATTGAGGAGGGCACCTTTTGGGATGAGCACTGGGTGTTGTATGGAAACCAATTTGTCAATAAATTTCAGAAAAAAAAATAAAAAATAAAGGTGGTCTGGCAGAAAAAAAATAAAAAAAATAAAATAAAAAAAATAAAAAAATAAAGGCTATGTGGTCACCACTTACAAATAAATGATTAGTATATCATTTTTTAACATTTCTTTTATAACCATATGGTACCTTACTTTAATACTTTCACCTTAAACTCTATTCTGTTGGATCTTAATATAGTTCCACCATTCCCTGTTGGTCATTATTAGCTTGATATATCCTCTCCCCTCCCTCTACTATCAATCCTCCTGGGTCATTTTGTCAAATCAGTCATTCATAGGCAACATTTAGCTGTTTTTGCTTTGTATCCAAAGTGATAATCTTTTTTTAATGAGTGAATTTTTTTCCAGTAATTTTTTTTATATATCAGAACTTGTTTCTATTCTTGGTATTTTCTATCTCATTCTATTTTTCCTCTTTATCCCTGATTTCTGTTGGATTAATAGAATTTTCTATACTCCTGTCCCATCCCTCTTTCTCTCTCTCTCTCTCTCTCTCTCTCTCACACACACACACACACACACACACACACACACACACAGTATTTTCTTTTTGGTTTGGTAGTTACAGATTTCCTTTGCTGGTTGGAAACTAGTCATTAGTGATATCAAATTGGCAGAAATCCCAGACCACAGACACTACCTGGGTAAAGCAAATAGGGTTTAATAATCCAAAGTAAGCAAAAATAGCATTTGTAGAAAAAAGATCAGTAACATTTTCTAGAAGAGACAACAGATCTAACTTGGAGACCCCAAAAGCTTCACCAGTGGGCAAACTTGTATGGGTAATAATCTCTTTTTAATTAAGGGGCATATCAGAAATTCAGTTGGTCCAAATGGCCTCCTTCTGGTCCAGACTTATGTCCTTAGGCCAGGCAGGATTTGTGCCAAGAACTACTTCACCTGGACTGGGTGCAATTCACCAATGTGGAGTTAGAAATATGCCATATGCCAGAGTAGGGCTGGCACAGTACATGATATGACCCTAGCCCTCACTTATCACCTTCGACCTCTCCAAAGCCTTGTCCAAGCACATTTCTGAATTCAGGCAGTAGAATTTTAAAAAGGATTTTTAGATGTCACAATAAAGGAGATTGTTAGCTCATTTGTATGGCTTAAGTTACACATTCTTAACTCTGATTTTTTAAATCTAAAGTTATTAAGGATCTTCAGTCTCTTTCCAAAACAAAAATGTGAACATGTTTCAACTACGCTGTGAACACTATTTCTCCCTCATATCCCTTATTACTTGCTAGAGTTTTGTCTTTTCTAAAAAATTCACCCTAAAAAACAAGTTCTTTTTTACTATCAGTAGTTAAATTTATCAGAATATTTACCACTTCCTAAATTTGTCACAATTTCTTCCATTCCATTTCTTCCCCCTCCAACACATGCTTTGGTAGTTTTCTCAATGAACATCTAAGTTCTCTTATTATTTCTATGTCTGCAAATGCCAATATATTCCACCCTCACTTTGTAATAGGTTAGCTAAACATAAAAATCTAGATGGCAGTTATTTTACCCCAGCATTTTGAAGATAATTAGTATCTTGCCTTCTGTCATATGCTAATTTGTTAAGTTGCTAATGGTCAATCGTCTTAGGTAATTTCTTTTCCTTTTATGGAGGCTTTAAAATTTTTTCTTTGTATTCTTGATGTTCCCCAATTTGACAAATCTGTGACTAGGTATGGAATTACTTTAATTATTCTACTTGCTCTTTGCTGTTCACTTTCAGTCTTGAGAATTTTGAAAATTCCTCACTTTCTCTTTGAACATTTGCTTCTTATTTTCTCTATTCGCTTTTGTGGAATTCCTGTTAGATTTAAGTGCAAATGTTAGAGCCTCTCTAGCTTTCCTTCATTTCTTTTAATTAATCAAAATCGCTTTGTCTATCTGGGCTGAATTCTGAGCAAATTCATGAGTATTGCCTTGCAATTCATTAATTCTTTCTTTGATTTTGACCTGTCTAGGATGAATTCATCTTCCATTGACTGTTTTTGTTGGATGTGTTTCCTAAAATGAATTTTCCACATTTTGGAACTTGGATTTTTTGGGGTTTTTTCTGTACTTTTGGTTTTTTCTCTACTTTTCTCTACTTGAAGGTTCTTGTTGACTCTCTTTTTAATCTGCTCACCTCTCTTTCATCCAATATTTTGACAGTCAAGAACCGAATCTCCCATTGGTTGCTCCAAGTTCCACCCCCCACCCCCCCTCCCCCCCACCCCCCCACCCCGCCCGCAGTAAAAATTCAGCATACTGCAAAACAATTAGCTACACCAGAGGGAAGCTTAGCCTCAAGACTTGGTCAGACACTATATCCAGAAACCTACACAGACTCAAGCTTTGCATAGGCCACAACCCCAGGCAGTCATTGGTAGTAAACCTTCAGTCTCCTCTGCCTAATACAGAAATCCTGATGTAGTCCCTGGATTCAAACCAAACCTGGCTTGGGTTCTTTTTTTTTTCCCCTCACCCCATTACCTCACAGGAGCCAAATACCCAGCAGATCCTTGGCTTCAACTTTTCACCTCTTTATACTGCTGTACCATTTGTGGTTTATAGAAATTCTAACTTTATTTTAATTTTCTCCTCTTATGTATGTAGCATTAACAGTAGGTTTGGACACAGAGTAGAGTGAGATAATGAAATACTCAAAAGAGTGAATTTATAAACCTGTTCTATTTTGTATTTATTAAATAATATTTCTGATAGAAAAGGGAACTATTTTCATTACTATATAAGAAAAAAACCAATTTAATTAATTTAATTAACACTTAAAGAAATAAAACAGTGGGGGCGCCTGGGTGGTACAGTTAAGCATCTAACTCTTGATCTTGGCTCAAGTCACGATCACACAGTTCATGAGTTTGAGCCCTGCATCGGGCTCTGCATTGATGCACAGTGCCTGCTTGGGACTTCTTCTCTCTCTGTCCTCTCTCCTTCTCTCTGCCCCTCCCATATTTGCGCACACGTTCGCTCTCTCTCTCTCTCAAAATATATAAATAAACTTAAAAATTGTGCTCAAAAGCACAACCCTTTTGGTTGAAAGACATAAAATCAAAAGCATGTAGATGATCATTTAACTTTTGTGATCTGGTGTTTAAAAACAACTCCTAAAATACAATAGCTTAGGTAAAATAAAAATGATAAGCAAACATAATAAAGATTCAGAAAGATATATTTGATGGTCTGCATCAGAAAAAAAGTAGTAGTGAAAGGAAATCTACTAAAACTACATTTGCATTTCAACACTCATCACTAAATACTACAAATTTTAGAGAGGTGAGTGAGTAAGTGAGTGTATGTGTCTGTATGTCTGTGTGGAGAGGAAAAATAAGTCTAAGGGAATGGAAATATCGTTGGAATTTCAAAGCTTTTGGTCAAAGCTATTACTAAAGTAAGTAAAACAACAAACGCAAAAATAAAGCAAAATATTTTTATCCGTTTTGTTCAAAGATGCATCCTAAATTCCTAGTTCCTGACACAAAGATACCCTCAGTTACTAACTGGCCATCAATCACGAGTATGTGGTTGACATACACTATCTCGATTTCATCAACATAATTAAGGCTCTTGTTATTTAAGGAACTATTAAAGAAATAAGACTGACTAACAAGTAAAATTAGGTAAACTAATCATTAGTTCATGACCTTTCTCAATGTTCATTTATTAGTGAACTGAAGTCCTCTAAACTGAAATGAAAATAAAATAACAGTTTCAGACAATCTAATTCCAGGATAGACAGGAAGAAAGCCAAAAAGAGTCACCCATCTGGAAAAGCTGATATGATCCATCTAGTGGCACCTTCTCTAACAGGGAGTCATTACCTACATGAGTTGCCTTCTATTTTAACAACCTGCTCCCTAGATAATCCAGGGAAACCAGCCAAAATTCTATTTTCCCTTTCCCTTTTACTCCACCTGGACAGCTCCTCTGGGTGGTCTGGCAGCCCAAATGGATTTCACTGATAAAAACCCAGAACTCAGCGTCTCCAAAAGCAATGGGTTCACAGTAAGCCATGCCCAGAGGTATGGGCAGAGGAAGGGGAATTACATCCTTGTCTCTATCCTTCCCAACTCTCCCCATAAACCATGAAGTCATTCTGGCCAATTTTCTCTTTAGTATCAATCATGCTTGGTCAAATTACATAATCTGATCAAGGGACAGTTTGGTAAGATTGGTAAGACAAAGACTGGTAAGAATTATAATTTGGATAAGCTAGAGATATTTTCATTTTATTTTACTATTTCTTCAATTAGCAAGCAAAGGAGACCAAGCACATTTGAAGATGCAAGAAAATTCTGCTTTGATGCTTCTCAGAGTCAAGACCAGATTTAGTGAAGGATCCATATCCTCCACATACCCATGGATCCCAAACTACTAATTTTCTGTTTTCATTCTCTTTTATTTTTTTTTTAATTTTTTTTTCAACGTTGTTATTTATTTTTGGGACAGAGAGAGACAGAGCATGAACGGGGGAGGGGCAGAAAGAGAGGGAGACACAGAATCGGAAACAGGCTCCAGGCTCCGAGCCATCCGCCCAGAGCCTGACGTGGGACTCGAACTCACGGACTGCGAGATCGTGACCTGGCTGAAGTCGGACGCTTAACCGACTGCGTCACCCAGGCGCCCCTTCATTCTCTTTTAGACAGGAAACATCAGTCTTCCATACTAGTTTTTGAAAGCGGGGTGAAGAGAACAACATTGGAAAGTAACTTGTTCTCTTTGGGAGTGTTTGAGGAATCTCTTACCTGTGGCTCATTTCACATAAGTAATGATTCCCCCCTGTTATTTGGTCATAAATGACTCCTGCCTCAGCCACTGATGCCCTGTGTTTCACTCTCTTTTGGGGTTCCCTTACTCCAAGAGGGTCTTTGAAAGAAGCCCCACTCAGGGAGGACCAATTAAGCTTCCTTTCAGTTGGTGTACATCTAGCCTATAGGAAATAACACAAGAATAGCCAGGTTTGGGGCGCCTGGGTGGCGCAGTCGGTTAAGCATCCGACTTCAGCCAGGTCACGATCTCGCAGTCCGTGAGTTCGAGCCCCGCGTCGGGCTCTGGGCTGATGGCTCAGAGCTTGGAGCCTGTTTCCGATTCTGTGTCTCCCTCTCTCTCTGCCCCTCCCCCGTTCATGCTCTGTCTCTCTCTGTCCCAAAAATAAATAAACATTGAAAAAAAAAATTAAAAAAAAAAAAGAATAGCCAGGTTTAGGTTGATAATTTCTTTTTGTAAGTTTTCTTTTTATAAGTTGTTTTATTTTTATTAAAATAGCATGTGCACATATTTTACAAATCAAGTAGTGCTAAAAAGCTTAAAACAAAAATAGCAGGTTCCCCACCTTATGCCCTCTACCCTTTATCTACTACCCACTCCCACTCCTCCTTTGAAAGAAGTAACCACTTTCAAATCTCTTAGCTATGTAATGTGGGCACTGAACATGTCTCCAGTTAATAGATGCATACATGTCTACAAGATCAAATTGTTATCATTGGGTTATTTGTTTCAGTCTGAAGAAGCAAAAGTTGGCAGTAAGGGATTAGTTATTTTTTAGGAGTTCCTTGGGATTTGCTTCTACTTTCAGAACTCCCCAACAGCTGCTTATAAGATGACAAGTTATCTCACAAAGAGATCTAATTACAAACCTAGTTAGAAAACACTAAAAAACCAGGGCACCTGGATGGCTTAGTCAGTAAAGCCTCCTACTCTTGATTTCAGTTCAGGTCATGATCTCACCGTTCATGAGATTGAGCCCCACATCAGGCTCTGCATTAACAGCCTGCTTGTAATTCTCTCTCCCTCCCTCTCTCTCTGCCCCTCCCCCTTTTCCACGCGCAGGCACGTGTGTGTGCACTCACACTCTCTCTCTCTCTCAAAATAAATAATCTTAAAAAAAAAAAAAGAGGGGCGCCTGGGTGGCGCAGTCGGTTAAGCGTCCGACTTCAGCCAGGTCACGATCTCGCGGTCCGGGAGTTCGAGCCCCGCGTCGGGCTCTGGGCTGATGGCTCAGAGCCTGGAGCCTGTTTCCGATTCTGTGTCTCCCTCTCTCTCTGACCCTCCCCCGTTCATGCTCTGTCTCTCTCTGTCCCAAAAATAAATAAACGTTGAAAAAAAAAATTAAAAAAAAAAAAAAAAAGAAATTGAGAAACAGACAATTAAGAGTACATTCCAGCAAAAAGCTCAATGTTTTACTGTGGCAAGTGCTACTATCAGGTTTTCAAATAACCCCATTACATGATTATTCTGTGTACCAAGAATTTTCATGCCACTCTCATGCATACATTTGCAAAAATATTTGGAAATAACTTTCAAAAAATAAAGCAAATAGTCATGCTTACAATACTTAAGAGAAACATATGTAGCAATAAGGTTAAACCAGGGTGTTTTTCTGGTGAGCAGATCTTACAGTTAACCGAAATCACTATATCCACTTGTACTAAGATATATATATATTAAAGATTGTAAAAGTCAAAGAAGCAAAAACCAAATACATGGAAATCATAATCAAGACAATAATTCTTACCCACAATGCAAATGTAAAAGTATGTGCCCCACATGGTAATTTGTTCTGCTAATTACATATGCAATGCCCTTCATGGATCCTGGAATGAAATGATGTGGTTCTAGATATTACTGGTATACACATATTCCAAATATTACATTTTAGAGGCAGCTCTAGGCCTGAAAAAATTATGTTATTAGAGTCTATTTTAGTATAGTATATCAATTAACATTTTCAAGAAGAGTTACTTCATGGGTATTTTCAGCTACTTCTCTTAGTACAAAACTAACTTCTCGGAGAACAGTCATTTTTCACAGTTATTAAAGTACCTGTTTTTCATTTCTTAAAATATGTTGAGGGCATGATAACTATCACCAATTGATATTTCAAAGGGATATACATCAAGTATTCAATAATTTAGCAAAGCAGGATGTAAGAAAATTGAGATACAGCCCTACTCTCAAAGAGCTTACAGCCTAGTTGGGAAGTCATATGACGCTCCAAGATGTAGATACTACATATGGTGCTACAGGAACACAGAGAACCAAATAGAGGTCTCTTAGAAAATGACATTTGAACTAATTCCGGGGAAAAATAGCAGTTAGTCATAAAAGGAATGGGAAGCTGAAATATATCAGTGGTATTAGTGATGCACAAGAAGGCAAGGATTCAAAAACACTTAAGAGAAAAAAACCTACAGGATTGCTGATTGGTTAGCTGTGGGCTGTGAGCAAGAGCAGGAGTTAAAACTAACTTGCAATTATTTTTCTTAAATAACTGGATTGTTGTTGAATCTATTGAAAATTATAACAAAAGAGGCAGAGCTAAACATGAAACATATGTGGCTAGTTTGGAAAATTTTGAGATTCCCTTGGGATATTCATGTGATATCCAGAAAAGAGTTAGATGTTCATGTCTAAGCTAAGGAGGAATTTTGAATTAGAGATATAGATTAAGAGTTAGCCTACAAATGGCAGCTAAAACAATGACAGGGGACAGAGAATAAAAAGAGCAGAGGACTGAATAAAACCACTGGGAATCATAACATCTATGAGTAAGTCAATGATGAGCTTACCAAGGAGATCAGAAAATGGTGGTCAGGGAGTAAGAAGGGAACCAAGGAAGGGATGTATATTAGAATCTGAGGGAGCAGAGCTACACTTTCCAATATACTATCCACTAGTCCCACGTGGGTTGTTGAGGACTTGAAATGTGGCTAGTGGACCTGAGGAACTAAATGTTTAATTTTAATTCTAATTTAAAACCTTATAATTGATTCAGTTTGTGAAAAACTTTTAAGTACATTTGGGACAACTAGGCTATGTTAATCTATTTTTTCAATGGTAAATTGTATAACCTCTAAGATCTGTATTTCTGATCAAAATTTACATCAGAATTGAGACATGCTGCAAGTATAAAACATGTTCTGAATTTCGAGAATTTCATATGAAGAAAAGAACATACAACATCTCAATGATGGGAAGGGGAAGATGGTGGCAGAGTAGGAGGATGGTAGGCTCACCTCATCCCATGAATACAACTAGATAACCATCAGATCATCCTAAATGCCCCAGAAATCAATCTGAACACTGGAAGAACAAACTCCACAACTAAGAGAAGAGGCCACACTGAAGAAGGTTGGAAGTACAGAGATGTGGCTTGGGAGAGAAATGGATCAAGGCTGCTGCAGTGGGGAGGGAGCTGTGGTGGCAGAGAAGGGTGAGAGACAGACTAGCACACTGAGGAGTGCAAGGAGAAAATGAATACCCATAGTATTGGCTTGGAAAGCAAGATGCCTGAATTTCATGAGTTCTTGCAACCAGCAAGGCTTAAAACCTGGAGTTTCAAAGGTCAGCATGCTTAGCTCAGGGAGAGCTCAGAGGACATTGGGGCTGTTCTCAGGGAAAAGCAGGGTAAACAGCCCTCAGACATACAGCTTGGAGAAAACAATCTGAAAAACAACTGGGGCACACAATAGGGAGGCTATTCACTCATCTCAGAGTGGTCCCAGAGAGATAGCATTCATGGAAAGACCCTTCCAGGAACAAAGGAACTGGTTGGCCACATTTCCCTCTCCCAACTCCTAAGCATAAGCACAGGGCCACCTGTAGAAATGCCAACACTCCCTACTTACCTTTTTTTTATTTTCTTTCCTGAGACAATGTTTTATTAAACATTCTCCTTACATCAAATTTAGCCTCTCTAGTCACCACCACAGGGATCAGTCTAGGTACACGGTCTGACAGGACACGGAGGCCTGCTGTCACAAGACAAGAGGACACCTGAGGCTAGGGCTGGAGCTCCAGAAGATGACTCTCCACTTGGAATTTGTCCTCACACAGCACATCTGCACCCATGGTGACTTGCCACCCCCTTTTGCTGCAAAGGCAGAACCAGAATGTGGAGAACACAGCTATCACAAAGGCAGATGCTGCAACAATCCTGACATTTTCCACCTTGACCTCTGATGTGTTACACGATTAAAGACCTTACTTTGAGCTGTTACAAGAGCAGTAATTTCATATTTTAATAAAACCCCCTAAAAACCCACGTTCCAGTGGAACTACCATTCCAGCACAGTAGGCCCCTCCCCTAGAAGTCTGGCCCAAATCCCTGCCAACATTGCATCACCCTACCCAGGAGTTTTGCAAGGACTCAGTTTAGGTGGCTGCAGCAGCAGGTCTCATTTCACAAGCAGACCAGAGCACACCTAGTTAAAATGCACCACATTCAGGCCAGGCACCAACACTACCCACAAAACACAAAGAGATGTTCTTCAGACAACCAGCCCAAAAGATAAAGAATCCAAGACACAACAGCCGGGTGCACACAGCACACACTGGAGACACTCCCAGAAGTGCCAGGTCCAGGGGAACAGAGGACACTATGCTATAGGGCACTACAGAACCTCTTCTTCATAAAGCCATTACCTTCAAAAACAGGAGACAACATAACTTTCCTAACACATAGAAATAGACACAGAGACTCAGACAAAATGAGAAGACAGAGGGATTTGTCCCAAATGAAAGAACAGGACAAGGCAATGGCCAGAGATCTAAGTGAAACAGATATAAGTCACATGCCTGAAGGAGGATTTAAAGCATGGATCATAAGGATATTTCCCTGGACTTGAGAAAAGAGTGGAGGACATCAGTGAGACCATCAACACAGAGATAAGGATAACATAACAGAGATAAAGAGCTCAATAAATGAAATGAGAAATATGCTTATTGAAATGAAGAGCAGGCTGGAAAAAGCAGAGGAACAAATTAATGACCTAAAAGACAGAGTAACAGAAAGTAATCAAGCTGAACAAGAGAGGAAAGAAAAAAGAATTATGCAAAATAAGAATAGATTTAGGGAACTCAAAGACTCTATCAAATGTAATAACATTTGTATTATAGGAGTCCTAGAAGAAAAAGAGAGAAAAAAGAGGGCAGGAAATTTATTTGAAGAAATAGTAGCTGAAAACTTCCCTAATCTGAGGGAGGAAAAAAATATCCAGATCCAGGAGGCACAGAGAACCCCCAATAAAATCAACAAAAACAGATCCAGACCAAGACATATTGTAATTAAAATGGCAAAAAATAGTGATAAAGAAAAAAAATTTTTTTAATTTTTTTTTCAACGTTTATTTATTTATTTGGGACAGAGAGAGACAGAGCATGAACGGGGGAGGGTCAGAGAGAGAGGGAGACACAGAATCGGAAACAGCCTCCAGGCTCTGAGCCATCAGCCCAGACAGAGCCCGACGCGGGGCTCGAACTCACAGACCGCAAGATCGTGACCTGGCTGAAGTCGGACGCTTAACCGACTGCGCCACCCAGGCGCCCCATGAAGAAAAATTTTAAAAGCATCAAGACAAACAAGAGAGTTACATACAAAGGAAACCCCATGAGGCTATCAGTGGATTGTTCAGCAGAAACTCTCCAAACCAGAAGGCAGTGGCATGATAAAATTCAAACTGCTGAATGGGAAAAATCTGCAGCCAAGAATATTCTATCCATCAAGGCTATCATTCAGAATAGAAGGAAAAATAATTTCTGAGACAGATAAAAACTAAAGGAATTCATGACCACTAAACCAGTCCTGCAAGAAATATCAAAGAGACTCTTTGAGTAGAAAATAAAGACAAAATATGACAGTATGAAAATAAGAAACACAAAGGCAGTACAAATGAATATTTCTGCAAAAAATCAGTCAAGGAACTCACAAATTAAAAGGATATAAAATATAACAGCTTATACTTAAAATGTGGAAAGGAGAGGAGTAAAAATGGATTGAAACTTAAACTACCACCTAATACAGACTTCTATATGCAGAAAAGCTTATATACAAATGTAATACTAACCACAAACCAAAAGCCACTAATATACAAAGAATAAAGAGAAAGAAACCCAAATATATCACTAAAGAAAATTAGCAAACCATGAAAGAGAGAAAGGCAAGAAAGGATCAGAGAAACTCTTCAGAAATGACTACAACACAAGTAATGAAATGGCAATAAGTATATATGTATCAATAATTACTTTGAATGTAAATGGAGTAAACACTCCAGTCAGGATATAGGGTGACAGAATGGATTAAAAACAAGACTTATTTATATGCTTCCTACAAGAGACTCATTTTAGATGTAAAGACACCTGCAGATTGAAAGCAAGGGGATGGAGAAACATTTATCATGCAAATGGATATCAAAAGAAAGCTGGAGTAGCAATATTTATTTTACACAAAACATACTTTAAAACAAAGACTATAACAAGAGACAAAGGAGAAAACTATTTAATACTAAAGGGGACAACCCAACAATAAGAATTGTAAACATTTAAGCACCCAACAAAGAATAACCCAAATACCTGAAAGAGTTAACAAACATACAGAAATTAATCGATAATAATACAATAATGGTAGAAGACTTTAACACCCCACTTACATCAATGTACAAATCATCTAAACAAAAATCAAGAAGGAAACAATGGCTTTGAACAACATACTGGAACAGATGGATTTAACCGATATATTCAGAACATTCCATCCTAAAGTAGCAGAACACACATTTTTTTCAAGTGCACATGGAACATTCTCCAGAACAGATCACATATTAGGTCACAAAACAAGCCTTAACGAATTCAAAAAGATTGAAGTCATGCAATGCATCTTTTCTGATGACAATGCTATGAAACTAGAAGTAAACTACATGAAAAAAATTTGGAAATAACATATATATGGAGGTTAAACAGCATGCTATTAAAAATTAATGGGTAAACCAGGAAATAAAAGAAGAAATTAAAAATACATGGAAACAAATAAAAAAGAAACACAACAGTGTTTCATTCTTTGGGATGTTGCAAAAGCTGTTCTAAGAGGGAAGTTTATAGCAATAAAGGCCTACCTCAGATGCAAGAAAAATCTCAAATAAACAACCTAACCTTACACCAAAAAGAGCTAAAAAACAACAACAAAGAAAACCTAAAACCAGCAGAAGGAAGTAAATAATAAAGATTAGAGCAGAAATCACTGCTATAAAAACTAAAACAAAACAAAATACGTGCACACACAATAGAATACATCAATGAAAGCAAAAACTGGTTCTTTGAAAATGATAAATAAAATTGATAAATCTCTATCCAGACTATCAGGAAAAAAAGAGAAAGGACCCAAATAAATAAAATCACTGAAGAGAGAGGATAAAAAACAACAAACACCACAGATATACAAGTATAAACACGAACAATTGTGAAAAACTATATGTCAACAAATTAGACAACCTAGAAGAAATGGATAAATTCCTAGAAACATAACCTTCCAAAACTGAAACAGGAAGAAACAGAAAATTTGAACAGACCAATTACCAGCATAGAAACTGAATCAGTAATCAAAAACCTCCCAACAAACAAAAGTCCAAGACCAGATGGCTTCACAGGCAAATTCTACCAAACATGTAAGAAAAGTTAATACTGGGGTTCCTGGGTGGCTCAGTCAGTTAAGCATCCAACTTTGGCTCAGGTCATGATCTTGCAGTTCATGAGTTCGAGCCCCACTTCGGGCTCTGTGCTTCAAATTCTGTGTCTCCCTCTCTTCCCCTCCCCAGCTCACATTCTCTCTCTCAAAAATAAGCAACATTTAAAATAATTTTAATAAAATAAAGAAGAGTAAATACCTAATTTTCTCTAGCTATTCCAAAAAATAGAAATGGAAGAAAAACTTCAAAATTCATTCTATGAGGCCAGCATTACCCTGGTTCCAAAACCAGCTAAAGACACCACAAAAAAAGAGAACTATAGGCCAGTATCTCTGATGAACATAGATGCAAAAATCCTGAACAAAATACTAGCAAACCATATCTAACAATATTTTTAAAACTACACCAAAACAGTATTTTTAAATATTTTAAAACTCACCATGATCAAGTGGGATTTATTCCTGGGTTGCCAACCTGGTTCAATATTTGCAAATCAATCAATGTGATACATCACATCAGTAAGAGAAAGGATAAGAACCTTACGATCATTTCAATAGATGCAGAAAAATATTTGACAAAGTACAACATCCATTCGTGATAAAAACAACGTAGGTTTAGAGGGAACATTCCTCAACATAATAAAGGACATATGTAAAAAAAAACCCATAGCTAAAATGATCCTCAATAAGTAAACCTGAGATCATGTCCCCTATGGTCAGGAATCAGACAAAGATGTCTACTCTCACTACTTTTATTCAACATAGTAAGGGAAGTCCTAGGCTCAACAATCCTACAACAAAAAGAAACAAAAGGCATCCAAATAGGTAAGGAAGAATTAAATTTTCACTATTTGCAGATGACATGATACTACACATAGGAAACCCAAAAGATTCCACCAAAAAACTGTTAGAACTGGTAAACAAATTCAGTAAAATTGTAGGATACAAAATCAATCTACAGAAATTTGCTGCATTCCTATACACTAATGATGAAGCAGCAGAAAGAGAAATTTAAAAGACAAGCCCATTTACAGTTGTACCAAAAATAATAAGATACCTAGGAATAAACTGAACCAAAGAGATGAAAGGCCTGTACTCTGAAAATTAAAAAACATTGATGAAAGAAATTGAAAATGACACAGAGAAATGGAAGGACATTCCATACTCATGGATTGGAAGAGCAAATATTGTTAAAATGGCTATGCTACCCAAAAACAATCTCCACATTTAATGCAATCCTTCTCAAAATACCTGTAGCATTTTTCACAGAACTAGAACAAACAATTCTAAAATTTATATGGAACCACAGAAGACCCCAAATAGCCAAAGAAATCTTGAAAAAGAAAAGCAAAGCTGGAAGCACCACAATTCTGGACTTCAAGTTATATTACAAAGCTGTAGTGATCAAGACAGCATGGCACTGGCACAAAAATAAACACATAGATTAATAGAACCAAATAGAGAAACCAGAAATAAACCCACAATTATACGGTCAATTAATCTTTGACAAAGCAGGGAAGAATATCCAATGGGAAAAAGATAGTCTCAACAAATAATGTTGGGAAAACTGGACAGCAACATGCAAAAGAACAAAAGTGGACCACTTACACCATACACAAAAATAATTCAAAATGGATTAAATACCTAAATGTGAGAACTGAAACCATAAATATCCTAGAAGAGAGCAAAGCCAGTAATTTCTCTGACATTAGCCATAGCAACATTTTTCTAGATAGGTTCACTGAGGCAAGGGAAACAAAAGCAAAAATAAATTATTAGGACTACATCAAAATAAAAAAATTCTGAGCAGAGAAGAAAACAATCAACAGAACTACAAGACAACGTAACCACATTCGATAAATGGTTAGTATCTAAAATATAAGAATAACTTATAAAACTCAACACTCAGGCCAATAATCCAATTTTAAAATGGGAAGGAGACATGAACAGACATTTCTCTAAAGAAGACATACAGATGACCAAGAGACATATGAAAACATGTCCAACATCACTTATCATCAGGGAAATGCAAAATCAAAGCTTCAATGAAATATTCCCTCACACCTGTCAGAATGGCTAAAATTAAAAACACAAGAAACAAGTGTTGATGAGGATATGGAGAAAAAGAAACCCTCGTGTACTGTTGGTGGGAATGCAAACTGGTAAAGCCACTCTGGAAAATAGTATGGAGTTTCCTTAAAAAGTTAAAAATAGAACTACCCTAAGATCCAGCAATGGCACTACTGGGTATTTATTCAAAGAATACAAAAACGTTAATTCAAAAGGATATATCTACCTCTATGTTTATAACAGCATTATTAATAGCCAAATTATGGAAGAAACCCAAGTGTCCATTGATTAATGAATGGATAAGGAAGATATGAATACACATATAATGGAATATTACTCATCTATAAAAAATAACGAAATCTTCCCATTTGCAAAAACCTGGATGGAGCTAGAGAGTATAATGCTAAGTGAAATCAGTCAGTCAAAGACAAATACCATATGATTTCACTTATATATGAAATTTAAGAAACAAAACAAACGAGCATAGGGGAAAAAAAGAAAGAGGCAAACCAAGAAACAGACTCTTAGCTATAGAGAGAAAACTGGATGGTTACCAAAGGGGAGATGGGTGTGGAATGTGTGAAATAGGTGATGGGGATTAAAGAGTACACTTGTGATGAGCACCAGGTGATTAAAATAAAACTTAAAAAATTGTTTTTAAATCTCAGTAATTTTTTTGTACACTGATTACATGTTGAAATCATAACTTTGATATACTTGGTTAAATAAGATGTTATTAAATTTAATTTCACTTGTTTCTTTTTATACTATTTTTTGAAGTTTATTTTTTTATTTTGAGAGAGAGAGAGAAAGACATCAGGGAAGGGGCAGAGACAGAGGGAGAGAGAGAATCCCAAGTAGGCTCCATGCTGTCAGCACAAAGCCCAATGTGGGTCTCAACCCCATGAACCATGAGATCATGACCTGGGTCGAAATCAAGAGTCAGACACTCAACCAACTGAGCCACACAGTGCCCTCTTTTTAAACTTCTTAAATGTGGCTATTAGGTATCATGGCTTGCATGATATATCAATTAAACATAGAGTATTTCTGGAAAGGAGAAATCATGACTGTTGGAAGACCATTCTCCATGGGTCTTATGATTCTATAGGTCTTGTAAGTGAAGCACTGTGTGCCATTTGTTCCAAGGATATTTGTATAAGGAACAGCCTTGAAAAATGAAGATAACATCTCACTATGGACCGATATTAATTGTCCATTGTAAAATATTTAGATCTCCTAAATCAGGGTTCACATTCTTGTAATTTAATCCACTGTGTACAGATGTCGCTTGACCTTCACTGAACCATCTTATAAGATTTGGCATTCAGAAAACCAGCACAAAAATTCTCATACTCTGGCTATTACTATGACAGTAATAAGTAATAAACTTTTCATTTTTATGAGTAACAAATTTTTCTTCATCCTTGACCTCAAAGTCTTGTATCTTCTACTAGCATCCATGAAACTATGGCAGGCTAATTTATTAGCTTACAAGAAGACTAAAATGTTAGACCCTTCACAGTTCTTGATAGTGACTATGTCAGTTATATATATCGGCGTATAAGAAATAGCCATAGTAGCTTAGAACAATAACAATTAAAGACAGACACGTACATAAATGGAATTGAATAGTCTAGAAAAAGACCCATGCAAATAAGATCAAACAAGCTTTTTCCAAAAAGCTACAAAGACAATTCAGTGGAGTGAAAATAATCTTTTCAATGAATGGTACTGGAACAAAAAACTATGCTTATGCCAAAAAATGAACATAGACCAATACCTTATACCTTATATAAAAATTAACTCAAAATAACACCTGAGACATAATTTAAAATGTAAACCTATTAAACTTTTAGAAGTAAGTATAAAAGAAAACCTTTGTGACTCTGGGTTAGTCCAACAGTTCTTAAATATGACATCAAAGCACAATCTGTAAAAAAAATAATAATAAATTGGGCTTCATAAAAATTACAAATATTTTTTATGTGAAAGACACTACTAAAACAAATCATAAACTGGGAGTATGTATATGTAAATATCTCATAAAGGACTTGTATCCAGAATAAGGAACTCTCAAGACCCCAAAATTAGAAAACAAACAAAAAAAAAAAAAAGTGAGCAAAATATTTGAACAGACTGTGGTGCCTGGGTGGCTTAGTTGGCTGGTTGTCCAACTTTGGTTCAGGTCATGATCTTGCAGTTCATGAGTTCGAGCCCCCGCCTCAGGCTCTGTGCTGACAGCTCAGATTCTGTGTCTCCCTCTCTCTCTTCCCCTCCCCTGTTCATGCTCTGTCTCTCTCTCTCAGAAATAAATAGACATTTAAAAAAATTTTTTTTAGTATTTGAACAGATCAAAAATCCACATGAAAAAGATGAGCAAAGGAACAAAGGACTTTTTAATCCAAATGGACAATTTAAAACATAAGATGTAAATGTTACATAATAATTTATCATGGTGTTGGATTATTTATTACTCTGTAGTGTTTGCAACTTCATTTTTTTTCTGATAGTGTCTTTGTAACCCCTTAATATTCATATAGCTTCCATTTGGTTGACTGGTTATGTAAAATTAGATATATTGATGTAATGGACTAGTATTCAACATTAAATACAATGTGTCTTGGGGCGCCTGGGTGGTGCAGTCGGTTAAGCGTCTGACTTCAGCCAGGTCACGATCTCCCGGTCCGTGAGTTCGAGCCCCGCGTCAGGCTCTGGGCTGATGGCTCAGAGCCTGGAGCCTGTTTCTGATTCTGTGTCTCCCTCTCTCTCTGCCCCTTCCCCATTCAAGCTCTGTCTCTCTCTGTCCCAAAAATAAATAAACGTTGAAAAAAAAAATTTAAATACAATGTGTCTTGCAAGATAATAAATAAATACATACATACATACATAAAATATTACATAATAATGAAAGGATGGCCAATCCTTTGGCAAGCAGGAAACTACAGATTAAAATAATATTTTTCCCTATAAGATTTTAAAAAACAGAAATATTGATAACATCATGGATTGGTGAAGGATAGGGAAGTAGACACTCACATACTCTTGGTTGTAGTATGATTGGTACAACTTCTTTGGAAAGTAATTTTGTAGTACTTGTTATAATTCAAAACAAGCATATTGTTTGGGTCAACATTTTGACTTCTAGCAATCCACTCTATGAAAATAAAGGCATGAGCATGGAATGGTGTATATAGATGGATTTTTGTATTATAAGCTATATTAAAACAGTGACAACAATTGAAATGCCCATATAAAGGAATGACTGAATAAACCACAATATAACCATATAATTGAATATTAGGCATCCAGTAAGAAAAAAAAGGGGGGAAGGCAGATCGATATATTGATTTGTTAGCATAAAAAGCAAATTGCATATCAATAAGTACAGAATGATTCCATTCTTGAAAACATTAATGTGGTTACTTCTCTAAACAGATTTTTTGCACATATTTTAGAAAAGGTCAGAAAGGTTTTTGAGAAGATGGCGGCATAGGTGGACTCTGGGCTCACCTCGTCCTGCTGATCACTTAGATTCCACCCACACCTGCCTAAATAACCCAGAAAACCACCAGAAGACGAGCAGAACAGACTCTCTGGAGCCAAGAATAGACAAGAGGCCCACGGAAAAGCGTAGGAAGGGCCAAGAGGTGGTGCACGCAACACGGACTGGCGGGAGGGAGCCTGGGTGGTGGAGGGGCAGCCCACCTGGCAAGGCAGAGCCCCAAAAGTCTGGCTTGCAAAAGCGGAATGGCCAGAAGGACTGAGTTCTGACAGCCAGCGGGACTTAACATCTGGAATGTTATAAGTCAACAGCTCTGCTCTTGGAGAGCAGGGAGGGCAAAAGGATGCCAGGACAGAGAGTTATTGAGCCCCAGGAGACAGATCTCAGCTCCACGGGGAACAAAGGTGCTGGCCAGCACCATCTCCCTCTCCCATCCCCCAGCCGAAACCCCAAAGGGAACCAGTTCACCGAACTTGCTTGCACCGCACAAATACCCAACACTGTGCTTCTGTGGATCCATCCCTCCTATGGGTCTGCCTCTCTCCCGGTGCTGCAAGGCCCCTCCCACAGGGGACCACCGACAGGCAAAGTGAGCTAAGCCTGCTCCTCCCGCCCCTGTGCACCTTGCGGATCCACCCCGGCTAATACGCCAGATCCCATCAAAGCAGCACCACAAGCCTGGCAGTGTGCAAGTAACCCAGACAGGGGCCACACCACTCCACAGTGAGTCCTGACCCTGGGAGAGGGAAAGATAAGGTACACACCGCTCTGACTGTGGCCCTAGCGGTGGGCTGGGGACAGACATTGGGTCTGACTCCGGCCCTGCCCACCAACACAAGTTACTCCAGACACCACAGGGGAAGTGCCCTGCAGTTCCGCACCACCCCAGGGACTATCCAAAATGATGAAACAGAAGAATTCTCCTCAAAAGAAACTCCAGGAAGTAGCAACAGCTAGCGAATTGATCAAAAATGATTTAAGCAATATAATGGAACAAGAATTTAGAATAATAGTCATAAAATTAATCGCTTGGCTTGAAAAAAGTATAGAGGACAGCAGAGAATCTCTTACTACAGAGATCAAGGGACTAAGAAATAGTCATGAGGAGCTAAAAATTGCTATAAATGAGGTGCAAAATAAAATGGAGGCGACCACAGCTCAGATTGAAGAGGCAGAGGAGAGAATAGGTGAATTAGAAGATAAAACTATGGAAAAAAAGGAAGCTGAGAATAAGAGAGATAAAAAAATCCAGGAGTATGAGGAGAGAATTAGAGACCTAAGTGATGCAATCAAATGGAACAATATCTGTATAATAGGAATTCCAGAAGAGGAAGAGAGAGAGAAAAGGGGCTGAAGGTTTACTTGAACAAATCATAGCTGAGAACTTCCCTGATCTGGGGAAGGAAAAAGGCATTGAAATCCAAGAGGCAGAGAGAACTCCCTTCAGACGTAACTTGAATTGACCTTCTGCACGGCATACCATATTGAAACTGGCAAAATACAAGGATAAAGAGAAAATTCTGAAAGCAGCTAGGGATAAACACGCTCTAACATAAAAAGGGAGACCCATAAGACTCGTGACTGATCTCTCTACTGAAACTTGGCAGGCCAGAAAGGAATGGCAAGAAATCTTCAATGTGATGAACAGAAAAAAATATGCAGCCAAGAATCCTTTATCCAGCAAGTCTGTCATTCAGAATAGAAGGAGAGATAAAGGTATTCCCAAACAAAAACTGAAGGAATTCATCACCACTAAACCAGCCCTACAAGAGATTCTTAGGGGGATTCTGTGAGTGAAATGTTGCAAGGAACACAAAGGACCAGAGACATCACTACAAGCATGAAACCTACAGATATCACAATGACTCTAAACCCATATCTTTCAATAATAACACAAGGTAAATGGACTAAATGCTCCAACCAAAAGACACAGGGTATCAGAATGGATACAAAAACAAGACCCATCTATTTGCTGTCCACAAGAGACTCATTTTAGACCTGAGGACACCTTCAGATTGAAAGTGAGGAGTGAAGAACCATCTATCATGCTACTGGAAGTCAAAAGAAAGCTGGAGTAGCCATAATTATATCAGACACACTAGACTTTAAATTAAAGGTTGTAACAAGAGATGAAGAAGGGCATTATATGATAATTACAGGGTCTATCCATCAGGAAGAGCTAACAATTATAAATGTCTCTACGCCGAATACGGGAGCCCCCAAATATATAAAACAATCACAAACATAAGCAAACTTATTCATAAGAATGTGGTAATTGCAGGGGACTTTATTTAATACTCCACTTACAACAATGGATAGATCATCTAGACAGAGAATCAGTAAAGAAACAAGGGCCCTGAATGATACATTGGTCCAGATGTACTTGACAAATATATTTAGAACTCTACATCCCAAAGCAACAGAATATACTTTCTTCTCGAGTGCATATGGAACCTTCTCCAAGATAGATCACATACTGTGTCACAAAACAGCCCTTCATAAGTATAAAAAAATTGAGATCATACCTTGCACACTTTCAGACCACAATGCTATGAAGCTTGAAATCAACCACAGGAAAAAGTCTAGAAAACCTCCAAAAGCAGGGAGGTTAAAGAACACCCTACTAAAGAATGAATGGGTCAACCAGGCAATTAGATAAGAAATTAAAAAATTCTTGGAAACAAATGAAAATGAAAATACAACAATCCAAACACTCTGGGATGCAGCGAAGGCAGTCCTGAGAGGAAAATACATTGTAATCCAGGCCTATCTCAAGAAACAAGAAAAATCCCAAATACAAAATCTAATAGCACACCTAAAGGAAATCAAGCAGAACAGCAGAGACACACCAAACCCAGAAGAAGAAGAGAAATAATAAAGATCAGAGCAGAAATAAACAATATAGAATCTAAAAAAAAACAGTAGAGCAGATCAATGAAACCAAGAGTTGGTTTTTTGAAAAAATAAATGAAATTGATAAACCTCTAGCCAGGCTTGTCAAAAAGAAAAGGGAGATGACCCAAACAGAAAAAAATCATGAATGAAAATGGAATTATTACAACCAATCCCTCAGAAAAGGTCAGAAAGAAACAACATACATCATCTTAAGGAAAATGAAATTTGATGGGTAATAAGGAACCTTCACTTGACAATTCTAGATGTATCTTTTTTAGAATAGTGGACTTACAGATGATCCTTCTTTTTGTAATTTGATAGCATTTTTCTGAAATAGAGAATAATTGCTGAAGCAAAGTCCGGGAAGAGACTGAAGAGGAAAGAGTCAGGGTGTACACAGAAGAATCCACCTTGGACATGACAAAACCTCATCCTCCAGAAGCGTGTGGAAATAGATGGTGGGGATATGGAACAATTGGAGCACAGTCTGTAAGGGTAGGAGAACTCAGTGACGAGACATCTTGCCTGGTAGCCTGGTTTGTCAATAAGGATGAGGATGGGACCCAGGCATGAGGAGAATGAGGAAGGTTTGGAATCATCACTGAGGGAAAGAAGAAGGTTGATCTCCAAGGACAAGGGAGGAAGTTTTTATTACCTAGGCCTAAAAGTAGCAGCATTAACTGTAAGGCTTGCTGTCTGTCCAGAAAGAAGAGAAGGATTGCGGTGGACTGCCATATCCGTCTCGTCTCTGCAGCACTGTGACTACCTGAGATATCCTCTGCAACCTGGATCACTTTTCCTGTCCCCTCACTCATTCCATATTCTGTTGGACACCCATCCAAACTCAATTTTAACAAGTTCCTCTTCTTTACAAAGATGTCATAGATTTATTGAAGCTGATGGAAATCTTAGAAATTCTCTTAGCCAATTTCCTCATTTTGTAGATGAGAAAAATGGTAAATCATAAAGATAAATGATTTTCTGGTATTGTGGCATGGCTTATAAACAGTGGAGTTGGACTGACACAGGTCAGTGCTGTTTCCATGATGCCACAGAAATCCTGTGTAACCATGATTAAAATGAAAAGGATACTATGTCTGTGATCATTACAAATACTTACATAGCAAAATTAAAGGTAAGACTCCTGTTTTGGAAATTAAAGAAAAGTACTCCTGTTGAAGGGAATGGCATGATGTAAATATATACTGTAATTAATTGTATATGAAATGCATAAAATAAATGAGGACAGGAGAATAATTTGAATTGATGCATATTCCTAATATCACAAGCTTCTCTAAATCCTAAAATTTGCACCACACTCTAGAACTACAAAACACTATTCAAGGCTATGCCATGCTTTAGAAGGATTACAGTGCCCTCTGCAGCTTCAGCAGAAATAAACACAGTTTGGGGGGCAAAACAGTAACTTAAGTATCAACACGGAACTGTGTGCAATTAACAGGCCTCAAAAATGTACTTTACCTTCTTAAACTGAATGCAAATATTTATGTAAAGATCACACTTTAAGCAAAGTGCACTACAGCATGTACAGCAAGTATTTTTGTAAAAAGATATACAATATAGGAAAAAATACATATGTACATATGTACAGATTAATTTGGGAGAACACTCAGGAAATGCCAAAATTGCCTTTGGGATGACAATGGCACCCTGGGGATCAGATGTAGCAAGGTTTATATTTCACTGTGATTCATCATGTACTACTTAAACATTTTCATCACGTGCATGTGTTAATTTTCCAGGTAAGAAAAAAATTAATCAATAAACCTTTTAAGTACCTTTCAGAGAAAGGATATGCATCCAAATCTGAAGCCTGTCTCTCCAGAAGTTCCATAACTTCAGACAAGTTGTTTACTCTGTTAAAAAAGAAAAAAAAAAGACCCAAAATAAAGTTATTTATGTCAAGCCTCACATAACCAAACTGAGACTTAATTACTGTTTCAGCTCTCCCAGAAATGGAATCAGGAATCACCTAATGTGGTACTGATTAGGTAATCTGCCTGATAAACCCCTTCCATCCTCTGAAGGAAAGTAACTTTTCAATAACTACCCTGCTTTTTTTTTTTTTTTTTTTTGCCTTGTATGACTTCTTTTTTCCCCTTCCTTCTGCCTATAAGTCTCATTTTGTATAGCTTCTTGGGGCTCCTTTCTATCTGCTAGATTGGATGCCTGGTTTTAATCAATTTTTGCTCAAATAAACTGTCAAAATTTTTAATATGTCTCAGTTTAACTTTTAACAAATCTCTTTGCCTTTCCTGACCAATTTAAAACATAGCTTTTCCTTAACTCTGTTTTCTTATTTGATACAGCCTAGCATCTTCATAATTTAAAGTAGTCTATACTAGTTAAAACCAATCCTGAATGAGTAGACTATTTTACATACAGTTTTTATCTATTAGCTAATTTCTTAAAGTTGAGAGAAATAATATTCATTAATTAAGATATTAATAATTATGAAATAGTATACAATGAAAAGTAGGTCTACTTTCTAACAGGCCTCTGCTCCAAAGGAGATTAGTTGTCCTCCGTGCAGCTTTCCCAGAAATTGTTAATAAGTACTTATAAAGTGATTGAATAAACAAGTTTTTAATTGAATGTTTACTATACTCTAATTCTCTTTCTCTTTTTTTTAAGTTTATTTATTTATTTTTTAGAGAGAGTACGCAGCCATGTGTGCACGCATGAGCAGGGGTGGGGCAGAAAGAGAGGGAGATGGAGAATCCCAAGCAGGCTAGGTGTTGTCAGCCTGGAGCCCCATGTGGGGCTGGAACCCACTAACCTTGAGATCATGTCCTGAGTCAAAATCAAGAGTCAGACACTTAACCCACTGAGCCACCTAGGCACCCTTCTAAGTCTCTTTCTAGATGCGCAGGTAAAGTATAAACAAAAATGTTGCTAACCACTAGTTAGAGCTGACACTCTAGTGAGAAGAAACAAATAATACATACATAAATCAATACTTATATTATTTCTGAAAGTTTTAAGTAACCTTTTAAAAGAAGAATAAAGAAAGAGAAGTAGCAGACAAGAGAGTTGTTATTTTATACAGAGTTCTGAGAAGGTGACATCTGAGCAGAACCAAATCTAAATGAAGAAGGAAAACATAGATATCTAGGGTAAGAGCCTACCAGGCAGAGAACAGCCAGTGCAAAGGCCTTCAGAGAGAGGGAGCCTGACTGCTATTCAAGAAACTGTCAAGAGACCAGTGTGCCTGGAGTGGAAACAGCAAAAAAGAGAGTGGTAGGGGGTAAGGCCAGAGGGGTAACAAAGGGCAGTATCATGTCAGGGAGATAGCTGAGACTGTAATCTCATTCTGAGAAAAATTGGGGTTGGGGGTGGCCCTGGGGGTCTTAAGAGAGAATTAATATGACCTAACTTATATTTGTAAAAGATCACTCAAATTGCTGTGTTGTGAATAGGCTGGTAGTGGGGGTGGGCAAAGCTAGAAACATGGAGATGAGTTCAGTAAGAGATGATGGTATTTCGGACCAGATGGATAGCAGGAGTTGTAGTAAATGGCCATATTCTGGAATATTCTCAAAGTAGCCCCAACAGAATTTTCAGAACACCAAATGTAGACTCTGAGAGAAAAGAAGTTGAGCATGGTAACTCCATAGTTTGTGGTCTGGGTAACCACAAAGGGTGGAGTTGCCATTAACTGAGTTGTGGAAAACTGCAGATTCACCAGGTTTTGAGGGAAAGATCATGAATTTGGTATTAGACATTTTAATTTTGTTGTCCAAGAAAAATTTTAATTTTGCTGTCCAATATTAGATGTCCAAGATGGAAGAAACTAAAGCAAATGTTTGCTAAAGACCAATTTATTAGAGAAGGGGAAATGACAACATCAGACAGAGAGAAATTAAGCCAGAAGGGGCAGGATCTAGAGCAAACATGGAGAGATTTTCAGAGTGGAGGACAGAGGATGTTCACATAGTTACAATCTGGAGGATGAGGTAAATGGCACAGACAAGCAGGTGGGTAACCAGGTTGTCAGGAATCAATGCAAAGTGTCTTCTAGCTGCTTCTATTTTCATGGTGAAATAAAAAAGAAAATCTTGTTTGAATAAATTAGGGAATCCCTTTTTATTCCCTTCCTTAAAACCTTCCATTAGATTCCCCTCACCATTGGAATAAGAGCCTAACATTTTATCATGGCCCACAAGACTTTACAGGACCTGGCCCCACATACCTCTCTCCATTGCCCAAAATGTTTCAGCCACAGGGGCCTTCTTTTTATGCCTCAGACATGTACAAGACAAACTTGTACAAGCCTTGAGTTCTTTGACTCACTTGTCCCTCTATCTGAGACAAATAAAAGAGGTATCCTTACCCTCCCATGCATGGCTAATTCTTTTCATATAAGTCTCACCTCAAAAGTCCCCTCCCTAGGCCTTTCTTGAGCATCCCATCTAAAGTGACACCTCCTTGGGGCACCCGGGTAGCTCAGTGGGCTAAACGTCCCACTCTTGATTTTGGCTCAGGTCATGATCTCATGGTCTTGAGATCAAGCCCCGATGGGCATGGAGCCTTCTTAAGATTCTCTCTCTTCCTCTGCCCATCTCTCTTGAGCAGGAGTGCTCTCTCTTTGAAAAAAAAAAGTGGCACCTCCTCTTATCATAAGATCCTAGAACTACATCTGGCACATAGTAGATTTTCAATAAGTATTTCTTTATGAACATATTTGGAAAATTAAATGGAAAACTGCATGCAGAGCGTACACCAGAGCACCTGACACATAGTAAATCTCATTAAATGTTAGCTGCTGTGATGATGGCAGCAAAGACTAGCATGGCCACAATCACAAGCACAACCCTGAAAGGCCAATCCTCCTCTGTGCTCTTGAACCACCCCACTTGGTGTTGTCAGAGATTTTCTCTCATTAATTGCATGTCCCTTCTTCCTCTTTATAGGCTCCTTCCCTTCAGCTAAATATGTGAAATATTTCACCACCATTTTTTAAAAATCAATTAAAATATATGTTTCTTAACTCTGTCTTATTAGGTGCAGCCAAGTATCATCAGGGTTTAGTCCTTAAAAAAAGAGTAATCTAGGGGCACCTGGGTGGCTCAGTCAGTTAAGTGTCCAACTTCAGCTCAGGTCATGATCTCATGGTCCATGGGTTCGAGCCCCATGTCAGGTTCTGTGCTGACAGCTCAGAGCCTGGAGTCTGTTTCGGATTCTGTGTGTGTGTGTGTGTGTGTGTGTGTGTGCGCGCACGTGTGTGTGTGTGCACGCGCATCTGCCCCTCACCACTCACTCTCTCTCAAAAATAAACATTAAAAAAAAGATTTAAAAAAAATAAAAAACAAAAAAGAGTAACCTATACTAGCTCACAGCTGAATGTTCAAACTCCTTTTTATTTACTGTTTTTTTCCATTAACTAGTTTTTCCAAGTTTAACAACTAGATATTTGCATGGTTAAAATATTATTAATTATAAAATACTACACAGTGGAAGGTAGATCTACTATCTAACTCATCCTCCCTCTCTAAGGAAATTAGGTATATTCTGTGTATCTTTCCAGAAATTATGTATCCATATCTAGACACATAAATATCCTTTGAAAATATCATAGAGGATCATATTGTGTACACAATTCCACACCTTGGGTTTCTATCAGTTAACGAAACACCTTGAACAGCTTTCTAAAGTACATATTAAGAGCTATATCATTCTTTTTACGAGCTACATAGCATTTCATTTTATTGATAATATTCCATCCATTTAACTAGTCTCAGATTTATTATTTATTGGCACTTAATGTGTTTTCAGCCATTTGCTATTGTAAGCAATCCTGCAACCCATATACATATATCCTTGCACAGTCCTTCAAATACATGTATAAATTCTTAAAAGCAGAATTGCCTGTAAAAAGGGCATAAATAGGGCGCCTGGGTGGCGCAGTCCGTTAAGCATCCGACTTCAGCCAGGTCACGATCTCGCCGTCCGTGGGTTCGAGCCCCGCGTCGGGCTCTGGGCTGATGGCTCAGAGCCTGGAGCCTGTTTCCGATTCTGTGTCTCCCTCTCTCTCTGCCCCTCCCCCGTTCATGCTCTGTCTCTCTCTGTCCCAAAAATAAATAAACGTTGAAAAAAAAATTTTTTTTTAAAAAGGGCATAAATACCTTCCACTTTTTATTGATATTGCCAAATTTACTCCCAAAACAGTTTTATTACATCACTAGAATTTTCTACTCCTCTAAATAATAAACAATTATTAGTAACTGCTGGTCATATTTTTGGTGAGGGAAAGGGAATAATTCCTGAAGCTCCTTAAACCAACTATGAAAGGGAATGAAATCACTCTTAAAGAAAATGTTAACACTTTACTATGATACATATTTTTTAAAAAGAAAATAGCACTATTTCCAGGAAAGAATTATTTAGAATTACTTTCCCACTCTTGCTAATAAATGTTCACCGTATTACTCAAAGAGTTTTTCCAGTGTTCAATAATTCTCTTTCCAAAACAGCTCCTCTTAGGAACTCACAGCCATTGGAAATAGGAGTTTAAAGAAAAAGGAAAATGTAAAACGTAAAACTCAGAGTTTCTAAAGAGCACAATAAGATTCTTACGTTTCGGGGCAGCGAAGTGACTTTCAGTTCTTGTCTTTTAGGGTGTTTTTAATTTTAAAAAGCTGTTAGGAGATTCTTAATTCTGTTGGTGGATTTAAAGGTCTTACCTCTTTGTGAAAAAAAAAAATATCTGCCTTATTTTCCTACACACGGCAAACTCTTTAGGGGTGAGGTTTGTAAACAGCTGCCTGCATTTCAGTGACTTTTAGCAGATAATAGTGCTCTCCGCTGCAGCCAAAACAGCCGCTCGCCGCCTGCTCCCCCCATCTCCTCTCTGTGACTCCCTAACCCTACTCTCTTCCAGATCCTTTATTCCCCCCTCCACCTTTTATCCGTGGACGCGCCGCCGGCCTCGCGCCCCCCGCGCCGAGCGCAGTGGAACAACCCATGACGTCACGAGGCCGCGGCTCAATCAGACGCGGAGTTTGGGAAATTTTAAACTTAAAGGCGGGGCGGCCGGTGCTCTCAGAAGAAGGGACGCTGAACAACTGTGCCAGTTCCCTGGGATCTAGCCTGGCAGGATGGCGGAGGAAGGGGCTGTCGCGGTGTGCGTGCGGGTCCGGCCGCTCAACAGCAGGTAGGTGGGCCAGACCGAGACCGGGTCCCAGCTGCGACCTCTGGCGCGGGCCTGAGCCCCAGAGTGAGTCCTCGCTGCTCCTTCCTGCTGCCTGGTATCTCGGCCTCTTACCCGCTTTGTGCCACGGTGTCCTTATCTGGTAGTGGCCAAGAGGAAGGATCGGAAGATCTAGAAGACAATTTCCAGCTGTAGGAGTCTTTTAGATGTTAACTCAGGCTCGCCAACGTTAAAGACCTCAACGCCAGCCCTGCACTGCCTCTCCCCGTATGCGTTTCCCCACCCCACCCCACCCCACCCCATACCTTAAAGGAAGTCGTATCGGAAAGGTTTTTATTTGTACTCATCTGTCATTTTGCACTTAACTGCCTCTCCCTTATTACTGTGTACTTCTTGAGAGCAAGGACTAGTCTGTCTTGTTGCATTGTATTCAAAGGCACTCAAGACTTCAGTCATTGACTGAATTCAACATTCAGAACGTTGAATGGCTGATATTTATCAATACTGATTTTTTTTTTTTTAGTACAGTGTACTCTACTACATAGACACTACCATCCTTGCCCCTGTGGATCTACATTCTAGTGGGCAGACAGAAAATAAAGTAAAAAATACAGAATGTTAAGTTGACATAATGTTACAGGAGTCATGCTACAGAGAAGAAAAGAAGGGGGAGGGGGGGTGGAAATGAAGTCTTTGCTTCTCTCTGATCTGTGGCCCTCACTCCAGAATACTAACATATTTTGTGTTTGAGAAATATTTGTTAAATATCACTAGGTGTTAATAAATGAGGAATTTCCTGTTTTTAAATATCTCATTACTTAATGCATTAGAAGACCATTATGTTACAATCACAATATTTAATCTCTTATTTTTGAAAGGGACTGATATGCAGTCAGAATTGATATGCAGTTAGGCATGTATAGGAACTTAGAGCCAGATGACGTTGAAGAGAGAAATAAACATGTTCCAGATCTAGTATGCCATGTTAAGAATTTCAGATGTTTTTTAAAAGTTGTGGGCAAGAGTGACATAATCAGAGTTGCATTTTGAATGTATCTTTTCAGCAACCAGTACTAGGTAGGAGGGTAGAAATGAAGAACTTCACCAGGAAACTCCCATGAGAAGGCAGGAGTTAAAAGTCTTGGCCCACTTAAAAGTCTTGGCTCCTCAAAGGCAGATTTTCCATGTTTCTCATATATAGTATAAGTCAATACTACTATTTTTTTTAAGTTTACTTATTTTGAAAAAGAGAGAGAGAGAGCAGGAGGAGCAGAGACAGAGGGAAAGAGAAAGAATCCCAGGCAGGCTCCATACCAACAGCCCAGAGCCTAACATGGGGCTCAAACTCACAAAACATGAGACCATGGCCTGAGCCGAAACCAAGAGTCCGACACTTAACTGACTGAGCCACCCAGGTTCCCCAATACTATCTTTTAAAATATTCTTCAGAAGAAGCACCTGGGTGGCTCACTCAGATAAGCGTCGGACTCCAGATCAGGTCATGATCTTACAGTTGGTGAGTTTGGGGCTCATGTCAGGCTTTGTGACAGCTCAGAGCCTGGAGCCTGCTTGGGATTCTGTCTCCTTCTCTCTCCACCCATCCCCTGCTTACACTCTGTCTCTCCCTCTCAAAAATAAATAAACATTTAAAAATAAATAAATTTATTTATTAACTAAAATAAAATATTTTTCAGAAGACAGAATCTTTTAAATTATCTGTCATATGACATGAATTCCATGACCAGTTTTACTAAAATGCAGTGTTTTTATTCTTTCAGAGAAGAAGCTCTTGGAGGAGATACCCAAATTTACTGGAAAACTGACAATAATGCTATTTATCAAGTTGATGGCAGTAAATCCTTCAATTTTGGTAAGTTTATAATAGCATCAAAAGTTAATATATTATCCTTTTCCTATTAGGACTACAAAAGGCTTATCCATAATACTGGATTTGTCATTAAAGATCAGACGAGGCCTTGTGTAAACTGCATTAGTAAAAACTCAAAAATTGTTCATCCATCATGTATGATAAATAAGATAATAAATTGCTATTTAAAATGCAGTTATGTGTGGAACCTCAGAAACTTAACAGAAGACCATGGGGGAACGGAAAGTGAAAAAAATAGTTACAGAGAGGGAGGGAGGCAAACCATAAGAGACTCTTAAATACAGAGAACAAACTGAGGCTTGATGGGGGAAGGGAAAATGGGTGATGGGCATTGAGGAGGGCACTTGTTGGGATGAGCACTGGGTGTTGTATGTAAGCAATGAACCACGGGAATCTACCCCAAAACCAAGAGCACACTATATGTTAGGCAATTTGACAATAAATTATATTTTTAAAAATGCAGTTATAGTCATAGTGCCTCAAGGTTGAAACTAACATTTTTTCCTCTTATTCATTAGTGTATTTGTGGCCTAAAACCCCATAAGCCTAAAATATGTTGCTTGGTATCAAGTCATCTTTAAGATCTTTGATTTTAGTATATACTTTCCACAATTATTTTTAAGAAAATTCTTTAAAGAATAAGTAGTGAAGATATTCCTTCTTTGTCTGCTAAAATACAGCAAAGACCTACCCCTGCTTTTGTGGAACTTCTCATATGATGAGAGAGAGGCTTTAAACAAGTAATCACATTTGTGACAGCATAAGCTTTGTGAGATTTATAGTGGGACATAACTAGTCTAGGTTTCTAAAATGGTACCACCGACACTGGGGCAGAAGGTCATGGAGGCCCTGAACGTTGACTCAGCTGATTTGTATATTGATTTAATATGGGTCTACTGCTGACATTGTGCCAGATACAGTTTTCAGCATGTCATATTTATTAACTCATTTAATCCTCATAACAAGCTTATGTGGTAGGTACTATACAGTAGGTGCCTTTCCATTTCAGAGTAACTGAAATAAGCCTAGAGTCACACAGCTAGCAAATGGAAGAGTCAGACTCACTAGCATGCTGTCATTTAGGCACCTCAGGGCAACAGTGAGGCCCTCTCAACAACTCTGGGAGTAAGAATGGTTAGGATGTTGAACTAGCATTAAGCTAGAAAGCCATCATAAAAGGTTTTGGAGCAAAGATGTAAAGAAGAGAAAACAATTTCTGGTAAAGGACTTGTTTTAGAGTATTAACATAATTTTTTAAAAAGGTAGTACAATAAATGCCAGAGATTATAAAACCAAGAGAGAGGGATGCACAAGCATTCAGACTCATGATCTATGGGTTCTCTGTAGCCATGTATGCCCATCGTGGATTTGGACTTATCCACTTATCTAAAGCAAATGGCATTAAGATTTGAATTATCCTGCCATCTGTCCTTGCTCTGATATCATAACCCCTAAGCAGCCTTCAGATGGCACTTTGATTTTCCATAGAGCTCTGCCAACAGGGCAAATGTGTTGTCTTGATGCAAACCATGTGATCACTGAATTTCTCATTGCATGTGGATGCATTTCCCTCCTGATTTAGAAATGCATTTCTTGGGGCGCCTGGGTGGCGCAGTCGGTTAAGCGTCCGACTTCAGCCAGGTCACGATCTCGCAGTCCGCGAGTTCGAGCCCCGCGTCGGGCTCTGGGCTGATGGCTCAGAGCCTGGAGCCTGTTTCCGATTCTGTGTCTCCCTCTCTCTCTGCCCCTCCCTCGTTCATGCTCTGTCTCTCTCTGTCCCAAAAATAAATAAATGTTGAAAAAAAAAATTTAAAAAAAAAAAAAAAAAAAAAGAAATGCATTTCTTGTGAGGTTTTTTTTTTTTTTTTTTTTTTTTCAACGTTTATTTATTTTTGGGACAGAGAGAGACAGAGCATGAACGGGGGAGGGGCAGAGAGAGAGGGAGACACAGAATCGGAAACAGGCTCCAGGCTCTGAGCCATCAGCCCAGAGCCCGACGCGGGGCTCGAACTCACGGACTGCGAGGTCGTGACCTGGCTGAAGTCGGACGCTTAACCGACTGCGCCACCCAGGTGCCCCTCTTGTGAGTTTTTTAATATGAGGCTACCGTTGAAAGAGTAGTCCATTTTTAATGTGCTAATTATGCTAACAAAATTAGCAGAGAACCACATCCTAGACTAGTGAATTCATCAGTACAAATGTACTCTAAACCCAGCCTCCTTTAGCAGCCAGCCAACTGGTCATTCCTTGTAACATTTCAGCTTTGTTAGGTCTCTTCTTCCATATGTGTGCATTTCTTATTTTAGTTTGAGCTAGGTCTTCTTGCTAAATATGTTATAAACCTTAAAATTTCTCAGTAGTGGGGCGCCTGGGTGGCGCAGTCGGTTGGGCGTCCGACTTCAGCCAGGTCACGATCTCGCGGTCCGTGAGTTCGAGCCCCGCGTCGGGCTCTGGGTTGATGGCTCAGAGCCTGGAGCCTGTTTCCGATTCTGTGTCTCCCTCTCTCTCTGCCCCTCCCCCGTTCATGCTCTGTCTCTCTCTGTCCCAAAAATAAATAAACGTTGAAAAAAAATTTAAAAAAAAAAAAAAAAAAAAAAAAAAAAATTTCTCAGTAGTAATAGTTCATATTTCCTAAGTATTGACTATAGGTTCACAATAATTCTATGAGGAAGAGAATTCATATCCATTTTACAGATTGGGTAATTGAGGCACAAAGGCATCGACCACCTTGCCCAAAGTCACACAGCTTATAAATGGTGGAACCAGATTTGCAGAGTCTGATTCGATAACCCTGTATTCAGCCACTGTTCCCTGCTGACTCTTAAAAGCACATAGAATAGCTGAGAAGTCTGACTTGTATTTTTTCTGTGTGAGGACCAACACATCTTACCTTATAGAGAAATATTTTTTCAGAGGACCAATAAGGTGAAGAGAATATTGTGTCTTAAATATTTTATCTTATCATATCCTGACCATTTTATTTCTTTGGACAACTACTGAGAATGAAAACAAAGTTGGTTTGTTTGATTTAACTTCTGTATATGTGTTTTTTTCTTTTTAGATCGCGTCTTTCATAGTAATGAAACTACTAAAAATGTGTATGAAGAAATAGCAGTACCAATCATAGATTCTGCCATACAAGGCTACAATGGTTTGTATTCATTGTAGAAATATTTTGGTATTGGTTTTCTGTTCAAGTATTGATAGTTTCACATCTTACAGATTCATTTTTAATCTTTGCATGTGTGTGTGTGTTTTGGTTTTACAGGTACCATATTTGCCTATGGGCAGACTGCTTCAGGAAAAACATATACCATGATGGGTTCAGAGGATTATTTGGGAGTAATACCCAGGGCAATTCATGACATTTTCCAAAAAATTAAAAAGGTAAATAACTTAGGTAAATTTCTGGTACATAAAGGGAAAAGTAGTAATAGTAGGATGAAAACCTTAATATATTTTCTTATAATGATGAAAGGAAGTAGATTTACAGTTATCTCTTAATTAGCCATGGGTAAAGAAGGCATAACAGATTCATTTTTTTCCCCACAAACTTACTATGTAGAGCTTAAAGTTCTTTCATTCTTTTCCTTGAATCCTGAAACAGTAATAATCACACCAAAAAGTGGGTGTTGAGGAACAGGAAAATCTTACCAGAATGGTTAGCTCCTCGTTGTCTTTGTGTAACTACCAGTGATTTTTTTTTTAATGTTTATTTATTTATTTTGAGACAGGGAATGAATGTGCTCAAGAGAGGGTAGGAGCAAAGAAAGAGAGAGAATCCCAAGCAGGCTCCACACTGTTAGGACAGAGCCTGACAAGGAGCTCGATCTCATGAACTGTGAGCCGAAATCAAGAGTCAGATGCCCACCGAGTGAGCCACCCAGGCTCCCTGCTACCAGTGCTTATAAAGGAACAGAGAGGGGTGCCTGGGTGGCTCAGTCAGTTAAGCGTCCAAGTTTGCCTCAGGTCATGATCTCATGGTTGGTGGGTTCTACCCCTGCATCTGGCTCTGTGCTGACAGCTCAGAGCCTGGAGCCTGCTTCAGATTCTGTCTTCCTCTCACTCTCTGCCCCTCCCCTGCTCGTGCTTTCTCTCAAAAATAAATAGATGTTAAAAAAAATTTTTTTAATTAAAAAAAAAAAAAAACAGAAAAGTACATGTAGAAAAAAGACAAGGAAAGCAGAAGGCCAGAATAAGCAACCTAGTTACTTAAGAGCTGGTTTTAGGTTTGTTTTTTCATTACTATTTTAATGATTTTTAATGTTCTTACTTGAACATCCATTGGTAGGTTTTATTTTGAGTTCAGAGAGTTGGACCAGGCACTCTCCTCTTCTAATTCTTTGATACTATACTTTCCATTATTACTGAAACATGTTTTTATATTTTTGTGTTTATTGTGGATATAAAACGACATGAGGTTTTGTTTGTTGTTTGCTTTACAAAGATAATTTCTCAGAATGTTTTAATATTTAATATTATCACATAAGTATTCAGTATTAGGTTTTCATAAATGGATGACCTCTGATGTTTTACATATTTTTTTCTGCTAGTTTCCTGACAGAGAATTTCTCTTACGCGTGTCTTACATGGAGATATACAATGAAACCATTACAGACTTACTCTGTGACACTCAAAAAATGAAGCCTTTAATAATTCGGGAAGACTTCAACGTGAGTAACAGAGCTAGTGTGGTTCTAAAAATAGTCTTGCTTATTGGGATTCATGTTCTTGAATATTTACCTTTAATTTCTGTATTTTTTAAACTGTCTCCTATTTGTATGGTTTATTTTTTTGTTTCTTAAGTGTTTATAGAGATAGCATATGAGCAACATGTATCGTTTTTAAACACTGACAGCCGTGATATTTTGGTATAAGTGCCTCCTAAAAAAGAGCAAAATGGAAGTATCAGGTTCGAATTTGGTACAGAAATAAATTGTATATATCATAGTTTACTTGTTATTTTCATCCATTTTCCATTTGTAACTTCTGCATGTGAATTCTATACTAGCTCACACCTTCTTGTGAGATGCAACTTTTTCGTGACTTCTCTATTCTTAACCTTGTTTCAGAGGAATGTATATGTGGCTGATCTCACAGAAGAAGTTGTTTATACATCAGAAATGGCTTTGAAGTGGATCACAAAAGGAGAGAGTAAGACTTTATACTGTATTTTTCCAAAACACTTGTAAAAACTATTCAGTTGAATGTATTTAGGCTTTAAATCACACTTTTCACTCTAAAAAAAGTCAATATTTTTCTTTGATTTTAATATACACACCTGAAATATGACTCCCTTTTCACAGAGAACAGACATTATGGAATTACAAAAATGAATCAAAGAAGCAGTCGTTCTCATACCATTTTTAGGATGGTAGGTAACTCTCTGTTTGGCCTTTCCAATTAGAAATGCACTGATTTTTTACAAGTTGTCTTTTCTGTCTAGATTTTGGAAAGTAGAGAGAAAGGGGAACCTTCCAATTGTGATGGATCCGTCAAGGTGTCCCATTTGGTGAGTATTGATGGACCATGATACCGTCCCACATGGACCAAACCATAATTTAATTTGGCTGCTGGATGTTTGGTTTCATAAGAACTGTTAACTGAACTAAACAGGCAAAAACACCTATAAATTGGTAGTTTAGTCTCATCTATAAACATAAGATTACAAGCTGAAACATCGGACGAATTCAGAGGGTCTTTCTTCCTGTTATGTTATTGCTGTTGTCTCCTAAAATTTAGAGTGAAGCACTTTTCCTAACCAGAGTTCTTGGGGAAGAGTTTTTCCGTACACATTTAAGAGTATATTCTTGAAACGGGGGTGGGGGCGATTTGGTATTGTTGTTGCTGTTGTTTTGTCTCAGCCAAAAGAATTGAGACTCGTGAGATCAACAAAAACCTAACTGGGATGGTTAAAAAGTAAATCACATTATTCAAGTTCATTCTTAAATAAAATAAGGAAATGTGGTTTTTTTTAATTTTTTATTTTTTAAACGTTTATTTATTTTTGAGACAGAGCATGAACGGGGGAGGGTCAGAGAGAGAGGGAGACACAGAATCTGAAACAGGCTCCAGGCTCCGAGCTGTCAGCACAGAGCCCGACGCGGGGCTTGAACCCACGGACCGCGAGATCATGACCTGAGCCGAAGTCGGCCACTTAACCGACTGAGCCACCCAGGCGCCCCAGGAAGTGTTTTATATTATAAACATTGTGTTTACGACTGTAAATCCCTTGAAGGGAAGAAAGACATTTATTCATCTTGATAGCCCCAACACAGTATACGTAGTTTATATTGAGTACTTGTTTGCTGAATAGTGAATATAAACATGATGTAAACATTTCTTTTTTCTACATAAGTAAGCCACCATTTCCTTCTTGTTGCACTGAAGAAGTTCTCTTTTTTTTGTGCTTGCTTCCTGTTCCTTCCCAATATTGCTTTATTTCTGTCTTCAGGGTCTAAATTTCTTAGCTTCATGTAGGATATGATTTAAGATTATTCTTGAAAACTTCAGGGAAAAAAAATAAAAAATCTCTAATTATTCACTTACAGATTTGAAAAATCAGAGTCTTAATAAATTCTAATTCTTGTTCACCTCAGTTATTTTACCGTACCAATATAAAATTTATTTTAGTAGATGGTCTTGCTTTAATTTAACAATAAAACACAAAACCTAACTTCTGTTTTGTTTTCTAAACCCAATCTGTGATATTTCACTACAATTTTAACTATTAATAATTTCTTTAATACTCTCGACATGTTCAGTAATCAAGTTGATGACTTTTTTATATACTTTGACACTCTATCATCTAGGGAATATAGATACCATCTGGGGCCCCTGGGTGGCTCAGTCGGTTAAGCGGCCGACTTCGGCTCAGGTCATGATCTCTCAGTCCGTGAGTTCGAGCCCCGCGTCGGGCTCTGTGCTGACAGCTCGGAGCCTGGAGCCTGTTTCAGATTCTGTGTCTCCCTCTCTCTGACCCTCCCCTGTTCGTGCTCTGTATCTGTCTCAAAAATAAATAAAATGTTAAAAAAAAATTAAAAAAAAATATAGATACCATCTGGTCCAACCCTTCAGCCTTTCTACTTATTGTAAGTATCTTCTTGGAAAGAAGTCTTCCTCAAAAGATCATTTTCTGGCTCTGTTTTGTTTTGTTTTGTTCTGTTTTGGTTTTTTAGCGTCTTCTGATCTTTCTGGTTCATAATATCCAGGTCCTTTTGGCTCTGCTTCTTCTCTGTTCCCTTTGTGGGAATTCTTTCTCCTACTCTACTGTCTAAAACATAGGAGTGTTCTGCTGTCGCCTTTCTTGCTTCCTGCGTCTGCCCTCAGACATTCTGTTATCGTTTCTGTATTGATGACAGTCAAGTATTTTATCTAGAGTCTCTGAGCTCTAATTCATGTCTTTATAAAGATGATTATAATTGTGTGTCTCACTGTTACTTCAAACTTCAGTGTGTCTAAAACAAAATTAATTTCTTTCTATCATAGTGAATATTCCTTTTTTCCAGTAGTACCAACATTATCCTGGTCACCTAGGTTAGACCTGAGTCAGTTCCGACTCATCTTTTTCAGCCTTCCCCTTTTTGTGTCCATTCATCAGCATTTCTTATTCAACATTCCCATGGGCATCACATTCATTTAGGTCCTCATCTCCTGACCTGGCCTCTATGACTCTGGTCTTCCTTTCTGTGGTCTGCTGGCAGATTTCTAATGTTACTAAGTACTGCTTTTGTTATGTTGCATCCTTTGGCAAATTCTGGCCACTCTCAACCAACCTGATTTGATTTCCCTCTACTCCACGTGAGCCCTCTCTCAGATAGATTGGTGCCTCTTGGTGTCTTTGAACACCAATATTTGTTCCCAGTTTTATTCCTCAATTCATGCTGCCTTCATCACTACTTTGCCCCTTTATTATTTATCTAGGTCTTCTGTAGTAGATGCTACACCAGAAAGATTAGACTGAGTATTTTAGAGAAAGTAGTGTCTGAGATAGGACATAATTAAAGCAGGAGTGCATAATTACTGCCCATCCGTGAAAGTCTCTGACTTTGTTTTAATGCGTTGAGAATATTTGCTGAGACTGCATCATGTTCTGAGCATAGTACCAGGCTCTGAGATTAGAAGAATAAGGAACACATCCCTCCATCACTTACTGTTTCCCATGCTACCTTACTAGTCCAAGCCGCCATTCACCTCTTGCTCAGATTCCTACACGAGCCTAATGGGCTCCCTGCTGCCACTCTTGCCTCTCTCCAGTCCTTCCCCACCCACCCTTTTCACCCTTCTCTGCCAAAATGTCTGTCACTCTCTTGCTTAAACCGTTTCCCATCACATTTAGAAAATCCACAGTTCTTGCTCTTGCTTACCATGCCCCATTCCATCTGACCCCTACCCACTTCTCTGACCCAGTCTTGTCCCAACTCCACTTCACCAACTCTGTTGTCCTTCCTATTTTTTGAACACACCAAGCTTATTTCTGCTTTGTGACTGGGTATACTAGCTGTTCTTTCTATCTGGAGTATGGCTCCCTTAGGCTTTGCATGGCTGGGCCCCTCTTCTCTGTCTTTCCAGATTCTAGCTTAATGGGAGGACTTCCCTGCCATCAAGTCCAAAGAACCAATTCTGTACCTTCCTCTTTCCCCTTCCAGCACTCTATTTAAATTATCTCTAATGAGGCACCTGGGTGGCTCAGTCCCTTGAGCATCCAACTCTTGATCTCAACTCAGGTCATAATCTCACAGTTCGTGAGTTCAAGCCCTACTTCGGGCTCTGTACTGACAGCACAGAGCCTGCTTGGGATCCTCTCTGTCCCTCTCTCACTCTCTCTCAAAATAAATAAATAAAACAACAAAAAATTATCTGCCATGATGCATTTCTTATCTTTTTCTTGTTTCTCACCAACTTTCCCCTCTCCCCAGCCTGCCCCATGTAGAATAAAAGCTCAATGAGAGCAGAGAACTTACATGTCTGATTCACTGCCATATCCCTAGTACCTAACAAACTGCCTGGAGCATGACAGGCAGTCACTTGTTGTCAACAATATTTGTGAAATGAAGGAGAGGCCCATGCTTTTAAAGATGCTACAGTGTAGGCAGAGACACAAATGACTAGCTCAACACAGTAAGTGCTGAAGAGTAAGTTGTATCTTTAAAGACCCTTGGGGGGGCGCCTGGGGGGCGCAGTCGGTTAAGTGTCCGACTTCAGCCAGGTCAAGATCTCGCGGTCCGTGAGTTCCAGCCCCGCGTCAGGCTCTGGGCTGATGGCTCAGAGCCTGGAGCCTGTTTCCAATTCTGTGTCTCCCTCTCTCTCTGCCCCTCATCCGTTCATGCTCTGTCTCTCTCTGTCCCAAAAATAAATAAACGTTGAAAAAAAAAATTTTTTTTTAATAAATAAATAAATAAATAAATAAATAAATAAATAAATAAAGACCCTTGGGTACACAATTGAAAGAGCAGATCAAGGTGTGGGAGAGGAAGGATAAAGATGGCAAAGTTTCACTAAGAAGGTAACAGTTGTCTTTGGTCCTGAGTAAAGAATAAGGATAGTCTAGAAAATTAGAACTAACTAACTAAACAAGGGGAATGGCAAAAGATAGCTCTTGGAAGCATAGAAGTACATGAAGCATTTAGGGCATAGTGAGTAGGTCAGCTAGAATTCAGAGCGAGTAATGTGTGGATTTAAAGCTGGAGGAACACAAGTGCCAGATTGTAAAGAATTATATTCACCATGGTAAGGTTTTGAACTTTGTGTAGTAAATAGAGAATCTATTCTGACAACATTATGGAGGCTATATTATAAGGCAGGAACAAAGTATACACATCAGTTTGACCCAAAAATGGTAAGGACCTAACCGGTGGAGCGAGAGACCAGCATACAGATGGGGTATGCTGATAAACCATGTGTTAAAATTGTTCCTTCAGTCATTGGGATTTTATTTCAAGTTACCCTTCCTAAAGTTTTATTTTCATCTATCTTACAGAATTTGGTTGATCTTGCAGGCAGTGAAAGAGCTGCTCAAACAGGCGCTGAAGGTAATGGAAACTCGTAAATGTTTTGGCCTAAGTGTTATCTTGTTCTTTTACAGAATAAAGAAGTGCTACCTTGCATTTTAGAAGCTAATAAAGATAGTAAGTTTGTGACAAGACTCTAATGTAAAAAGCAGCTTCCATATCTAGCAAATTATCTATTTGGGGCTACTATAGCATCAATTAAAAAGCTAAAACTATGCAGTTGGTAGGATTGTATAGCTACAAAGCTGAAAGTACCATGAAAACCATCTAAATTTTCATAATTAGTAAGGAAATTCAGGAAGGTAGTCAGGTACAAAATTAATATACGATATTAATAACTCCTAATACAAACAACAACCAGTTAGAATATTTAGTGTACAAAAAGACTCCATTTACAATAATGACTTAAAAGATCTTATATCTAGGAAAAAAACTCAACACAAATTACACAAGACCAAAATAAAGAAAACTTTAAAACAGACCTAAAGGATGTAATCAAATACTTAAACAAATGGAAAAGCATACTTAGATGGGAAGTTTCAAGATCATGAAGATGTCAAACCTTTCTATATTTATTTCCTACAGCCTGACACAGAGACACTCCTCTGAGCATGGTCTCTATTCACCAAACCAGTGGATCCTCCAATCTGTAAACAAGAAATAAATGCTTGTTGTTTTAGCTGGCTTGTTAGAGCAATAGCTGAAAAATGCATCTGTAAAATAACAGCTGTTCAAAACTATTTGTTGTAGTACCTTTTATATATGTGGTGTATTGAAAACGTACATGACCCTCAACAGGGTGCTGAGGAAATAAATTTCAATACGTCCATATAATGGAATTTTATGCTATAAAAGATAAAAACACCAGTGTTTACTGATAGGATATATTGCCAAGTGAAAAAAAACAAAGTGCAAATTAGCATATACAGTGTGCTACTCTTTGTGTATAAAAGAAATAAACATATATGAACTTGAATTTCTAAAAATTTCTACAAGAGTCAACTAAGAAAAGTGATTTTCTGGTAGGGGGACAGGAACTGGTTGAATGGAGCATAGGAGAAAGAGCTTTTTCAGTGTACTTTTTTGGGGGGGTATATGACTCATGAGAGCATATTAGTTTAAAAGTAAGAACTTTGTTGTGCACCTAATAGGAATTAATTTGGTTGTAAGTCTATAGTTGCCTATATTTGGAGGTTTGGAAAAAATAGATTTGAACTGGGGGATTAGGCTCTTGGGGGAAATGAACTTTACTTCCCTCTGATTTTTTTTCTTAGCCATCATTTTCTTTTTGCTCTTTCTCTGAGGTGATGACCTTTCTGATTCACTTACTAGGTAGGAGGAACAGGGAAAGAGCTCAACCAGTGGTATTAAAGGTGGACTCAGATCTAATCCAAAGCACAGACTTTATCGTCTAACCCTTTAATTTCTAGTTTCTCTTACAATTTATTGATAAATTAGTTAATCATCTAATACAGAGGTTAGTTTTCATTTTTATGTTTGCTTAATAAATGCAGGTGTGCGACTCAAGGAAGGCTGTAATATAAATCGCAGTTTATTTATTTTGGGACAAGTGATCAAGAAACTTAGCGATGGACAAGTTGGGTAAGTTTATTCCATTGTACATTTACCTATTAATGCTTACATTTTTCATTAGGTTGAGAATTTTAATACTTCAGTGACACTCAAACGTACTGATTTCTTCAATATGTTCAAAAGCTTTTGCGATTCTGTGAGCATGCTTAGCTTCTTAAATATATGACTACAACTTCCTAAATTTGCTTTCTATTTTAAATATTTTTTACTGAGTAGTTTTGATCTGCCTCATGTAACCTATAATGAATTAATTTTTAAATTGTAGCTAATTTAAGGTTCTGCATTAAAAACCAACCACTTTTGTTAAATAAAAATTCTTACTGGTTTTTTTTTTTTTCCCCAAACTCCTTTCTCACTAAGTGGTTTCATAAATTACCGAGACAGTAAATTAACACGAATTCTCCAGAATTCTTTGGGAGGAAATGCAAAAACACGTATTATCTGCACAATTACTCCAGTGTCTTTTGATGAAACCCTTACTACTCTACAGGTATGTTTGATTTTTTTTTTCAGTATTCAGGCCAGGGCGGGGGTGTTGTGGGAGTGGGGAATCATCTTTAAAAAGAAAAAATTACCCACTAACATTAGGGTTTGTTTTTTTTTTAATGACATACTATATCTATTACGATAAAATTGGTATACTGTCTACTAAATAGTATTCCTTAATTTTCCCAAATTTCAATTATTCATATCCCACCTCCACAGTTTTGCTGTATCCAACACTATTATACTGATACATTTCTCTTTAAGAAAATCACTTTTTCTACTTTATTTATTGTAGAAGGAAACCTTATCTCAATCCCATGAATGAAAAACTAGTATCACTTTCAACAAATAGGTACCCCAAGAAACACATATATGTGTGTGTGTTTATAATAAAATAACTCTTAAATTCCTGCTAGCTCATTGTTGATTGCCTTTGCTCTGAGCCTAAGGCTTACATTTTCTGTTAAAAAAAAAAAAAAAAAAGGAAAAATGAGAAATGTCAATAGAATAGCCGTCTCAGTCAAGGATTCAATGTTATTTAATGGTCACCTTCATGGAACCACTTAAAGTTACTTCTGATACACTCTAAGAAAAATTGTTTTAAATAGCTATTGAGCACTGGCTCAAGGTAGTATGAAAGAAACAAAGAAAGTACAGTCCCTGACTTCACAATTTATAGTCATATAGGGAAGGGGCACCTGGGTGGTTCAGCCAGTTGTGTCTGACTTCGGCTCAGGTCACAATCTCACAGCTCGTGAGTTCGAGCCATGCATCGGACTCTGTGCTGACAGCTCAGAGCCTGGAGCCTGCTTTGGATTCTGTGTCTCCATCTCTCTCCGCGCCTCCCTTGCTCATACTCTGTCTCTCTCTCTTTCAAAAATAAGTAAACATTAAAAAAAAAAAATCTTAAAGTACTATAAGTAAGATAAGACCTGTCTTCCAACACGATTGGCTTGGATTAATTAACTATTAATAAATGGAATAGAGTTCAGGGGAAGGAGAGGTACTTTACACTGGAAGCAAAGCTTCAGAGTAGAGGGAGCATTTGCTCTTGACTTTGAGAGGTGGGTGGGATTCTAGTAAGCCAGTATTTGTAGGTTCTCTGTTGGCATATGTCTTCAAGATATTTCCCTGTCTCTTCTGAAGACTAGCAGCCAGGGTAAGTTACAAGGATAGAGAATACTCTCTGTGTTCAAAAGTATTAAGCCACCTGGAAAGAGGATTGATCTTTCTTTATAAAACGTAATTACAAGAAACCTAAATATTATTAATTAATTTTTTTGATGTTGAACACTTAACACTCTTGTATTTTCCCCAGTTTGCCAGCACTGCCAAATATATGAAGAATACTCCCTATGTTAATGAGGTATCAAGTGATGAAGCTCTCCTGAAAAGATACAGAAAAGAAATAATGGATCTTAAAAAACAGTTAGAGGAGGTATGTATGAACCGACAGATTTAGGGGCGCCTGGGTGGCTCAGTCGGTTGAACGTCCAACTCTGGATTTCAGCTCAGGTCATGATCTCATGATTCATGGAATCGAGCACTGTGTCGGGCTCCATGCTGGCAGCACAGAGCCTGCTTGGGATTCTCTCCCTCTCTCTGTCCCTCCCCTGCTCCTGTACTCTCTCTCTCAAAAGAAATAAATAAAAATTAAAAGAAAAAAAGAATAGGGGCAGATTTACAACTAAGAGCTGCCCAAATACCCAGAGATTCTTAACTCCTCAATAGCTGAGGTCTACAACCTAATTTTTTTTGGGGGGGGGGGGGGGGGAGCTGTGTCATAATTTTTTATGGTGCTAAAATAGAAACATAAAATTTTACCATTTTTTAAGTGTAAAATTCAGTGGTATTAGGTACATTAACACTGTACTGATATAATCACTGCCACTATTTCCCAAACTTCTTCATTGTCCCAAACAGAAACTCTGTGCCCATTAAATAATTACTTCCTATTTCTCCCCCGTCCCTCCAGCCCCTGGTAACCTCTACTCTCATTTATGTCACTATGAGTTTACCTATTCTAGATACCTCTGGCAAGTGGAATCATGCAGTATTTGCCCTTTTGTGTCTAGCTTATTTCACTTAGCAAAAGGCTTTCAAAGTTAATCCAAGTCATACTGTGTATTAGAACTTCAGTCTTTTTTTATCCATTGTCTGGATATAACACATTTTGTTCATCCATTCACCTGTTCATGGACAGGTGGGTTAATTCTACCTTTTGGCTATTATGAATAATGCTGCTGTGAACACTGGTGTACAAGTATCTATTTCAGTACCTCTTGTCAGTTCTTTTGCACACATACCTAGTTATAGAATTGCTGCGTCAGATGGTAATTCTATGTTTAACATTTTGAGGAACAACCATACTTTTCCACAGAAGCTGTACCATTTTGCACAACCAACACATTGCATGAAGTTTCGAATTTCTCCACACTTTCACCAATATTTGTTATTTATTTTACTTTTTTTATATAATAGCCATCCTAGTGAGTATAAAATGATAAGTGTGTTTAGTTTTATAAGAGACTGGGGGCCCCTGGGTGGCTCAGTCAATTAAGCATTCGACTTCGACTCAGGTCACAATCTCACCACTCCCTAGTTCCAGCCCCACGTCCGGCTCTGTGCTGACAGCTCAGAGCCTGGAGCCTGCTTCAGATTCCGTCTGTCTCTCTCTCTCTCTCTGCCCCTCCCCCACTCACATATTCTCTCTCTCTCTCTCTCTCTCTCTCTCTCTCTCTCTCCTTCTCTCCATCCCCCTCCCTCCCTCCTTCCCTCCCTCTTAAAAATAAATAAACATTAAATTTTTTTTTTACAAATAAGAAACTGCCAAACTGTCTTCCAAAGTGGTTGCATTCCCACCAACAATAAATAAGAGTTCCTGTTGCTCCACATTGTTCAGCATCTGGTATCATCCGTGTTTTGGATTTTACCCATTCTAATAGGTGTGTAGTGGGTATCTCGTTGTTGTTTTAATTTGCAATTCCCTAGTGACATATGACATTGTCTTTTCATGTGTTTATTTACCATCTATATGTCATCTATGGTGAGATGTCTGTTCAGATCTGTTGCCCATTTTTAAATTGGATTATTTTCTTATTGTTGGGTTTAAAAGTTCTTAGTGTTTTTTGGATACTAATTTCTTACCAAATATGTGTTTTGCAAATATTGTCTCCCAGTCTGTGGCTTGTTTCTTCATTTTCTGAACAGTGACTTTCACAGTGCGGGGGTGTATTGTTTTGTTTTGTTTTGTTTTGTTTTTTTATGCAAACATGATTCAACTTTATTTTTTTTTACAGGAGACTCTTTTTGGATTTTCAATTTTAGTTGAATCCAAGTTAGTTAACATATAGTGTAATAATGGTTTCAGGAGTAGACTATAGTGATTCATCACTTACATATATCACACAGTGCTCAACAAGAGCCCTCCTTAATGCCCATTACCCATTAACCCCCACCCACAACCCCTCCATCAACCCTCAATTTGTTCTCTGTATTTAAGAGTCTTTTATGGCTTGCCTTCCTCTCTGTTTTTATCTTACTTTCTTCCCTCCCCTATGTTCATCTGTTTTGTTTCTTAAATTTAAGAAAAAGATTTATATGCTGCTGTAAACATTGGGGTGCATGTGCCCGTTGGAAACAGCACACCTGTATCCTTTGGATAAATTCCTAGTAGTGCAACTGCTGGGCTGTAGGGTAGCTGTATTTTTAATTTTTTGAGGAACCTCCATATTATTTTCCATAATGGCTACACTAGTTTGCATTCCCATCAGCAGTGCAAAAGTATTCCCCTTTCTCTGCATCCTCACCAACATTTGTTGTTTCCTGAGTTAATTTTAACCAATCTGACAGGTGTGAGGTGATCTCTGATTGTAGTTTTGATTTGTATTTCCTTGATGATGAGTGATGTTGAGCATCTTTTCATGTGTCTCTTAGCCATCTGAATGTGTTCTTTGGAAAAGTGTCTATTCATGTTTTTTGCCCATTTCTTCACTGGATTATTTGGTTTTTGGGTGTTGAGTTTGTTAAGTTCTTTATACCTTTTACAACCTAAATTTAAAATAGCTTTCAAGGGGCGCCTGGGTGGCGCAGTCGGTTAAGCGTCCGACTTCAGCCAGGTCACGATCTCGCGGTCCGTGAGTTCGAGCCCCGCGTCAGGCTCTGGGCTGATGGCTCAGAGCCTGGAGCCTGTTTCCGATTCTGTGTCTCCCTCTCTCTCTGCCCCTCCCCTGTTCATGCTCTGTCTCTCTCTGTCCCAAAAATAAATAAACGTTGAAAAAAAAATTTTTTTTAATAAAAAATAAAATAAAATAAAATAGCTTTCAAGTAAGAAGAAATCAGCTCATAAAAATTTTTCAATTTAATATAAACTGAAAAATTTGATTTCTTGAAATTATTTTAGATTGTTTTTCATTTCCAAAAGGCAAAATTTGAGATGTTCAGATGGGCCAAGTAGAGATAGTCTTTCTAAATTGTCACAAATGCATAGGGAGTTAGGTTAAAAAAGAGAGACCATGTATAATTACTTAAAAGTGTCCTTTGTATGTTCACATTATCTTGAATTCTTCTTCTGACTGTAAGATAACAATCTAATAAGATAGTATAATCATTTGTCATTGTAATTTGTTTATTTTAACCATTGTGGTCCCATATTTTGTAAAAATTTTATATTTTAGTTATCTTTTTAATAATGAGCTAAAATATCAAATGGAAGTTTTATGAGAACATCTGTTCCTTTGCTGTAGGTATTCAAGTCTCTGCTGTTATGACTTCTCTGCCTAATTTTTAGGCAATTAATAGGATTGCTTTAACAGCCTTGTTATAATCTATATGGCATAGAATAGTCACATGGGAAGAAATGTTTATTTTACTTTATTATAAGTTAGAAAAATTACTCTTTGTGGCAACTGAGTATTAGTATTCTATAGGTAAGATATATTTTCTTTCGGTAAAATGTAAATTCTCATAGTTCACATACAAATTTAATATTCTATTCTTTCAAGCTACTTTCAAGGCTTGAAAATCTAGCTATGTTTATTATTAATATAACTTAATATTATGTCTATAGGTTTCTTTAGAGACTCGAGCCCAGGCAATGGAAAAAGACCAATTAGCCCAACTTTTGGAAGAAAAAGATTTGCTTCAAAAAGTACAGATTGAGAAAATTCAGAACTTAACGCGGATGCTGGTGACTTCTTCTTCCCTCACATCACAACAGGAATTAAAGGTAAAATTTAAAGGAATGACAACTCAGACTTAGTATATAGGGACTAGGATGGGTATTCCTATAGGTTGTTTATAATATAGTTATACATTTCTTATCCTTTGTTACAGTGTATTCAGGAAACCCAGAACATTTTGTGTGTTTGCCTATGTGTCAGCAAAACCTAAAAGGTTCATTAAAAATACTGATCTCTGATCCTACATGTAGAGATCCTAATTCAAGAAATCTAGAATAGGGGCACCTGGGTGGCTCAGTTGATCATCCAACTCTTGATTTTAGCCTAGATCATGATCCCAAGGTCATGGGATTGAGCCCCATGTCAGGCTCCATGCTGAGTATGAATGATTATGATTTTCTCTCTTTCTTCCTCCGCCCCTCTTCCCCCATCATGCTTGCTCTCTCTGTAAAATTAAAAAAAAAAAAAAAAATGCACAAGAAGTCTGGAATATTGACCAGGAATCTATATTCAATATGCTTCTTAAGAAATTCTGATGAAGTTGATCAAGTGATTGGGAACCACAGGTGTCTAGGGTATATGGGAATATTTTCTCTTTAAAGAAAAAGAATATCAATCTCAGGATGATTGATCTAGAATACAAATCAACATAGTGATCAAAATTCTGGTTTCCAGTATGTGTACTTTTTGTTTTTGGTAGAGTTAGGGGTTTTTTTTTTGTCAAGTAAGTATGTTTTGGCTATAATGGTATCATGGTTAAAAGGATGGCCTCTGGAGCTTGACTGCCTGGATTTGAATCCTGATGCTGTCAGTTCCTAACTCTTTACCTTAGGTAATTTCTTAAATACACTTTGTTGCATTTTCTTATTTGTGAGATATCTAGATCTCCACCTCATAGGAATGCTGTGAGAATTAAGTTAAATAATATATAGACTGTGCCTAACACTACACTTTCTACAGGGCAAATCCTCAATATATGTATGCTCTTAATTAAGGTAATTATTAATAGACATTATGCTCAAGTCACCACAGTTGGTATAAAGAAGACATTCGAAGAGCTATTTGTTGACAGACTGATGAGAAGAAAATAGTCCAATGGAAGGTATAAGAGAGAATATTTTACGAAGAGATCTACATGTACAAAAGCTCAGAGTTGTGAAAACAACATAATATATTTCTTGGACTTAGAATGTTTTGGTGGCAGGGGAATTCTAAACCATAGGGAAGGATTTGAACATTGTGTTATGCTAAGGATAAGGAAAAACCTTACATGTAACACAGAACTGTATTTTAGAAAGGTGTGTCTGCTTGTGTGCATCAGATTGGTTGGGACTATACAAGGACTGTGACTCTGGAGATGCCAAAGATGTGGATAAATTGGAAAGCTGTGTGAGAGGTAGACTCAACAGGACTCTATGATTGTTTAGATGTGAGGGACAGGGATAGGGAGGTATCCAGAATAATTTGCAAACGTTGCTAGGCTTGCTGGGTAACTGGTAGCAGTATTCGTTGTTAAAGAACACTGGATGAAGCTCAGTGCAGCTGCTCAGTGTTTTATTTGGGCCATCTCCAGTTTAAGGTGTCATGCAGTTGAAAATCCAAATATATGAAATCCAAGTGAAATTTGTGAGTTGGAGATACCAATGTGGCCATTAGATACTGCAGATCCAAAGTAAAGTCATGGGAATGGATAGTCTTGTTCTGGGAGCATGTTGAAAATGAAAATAGCCAAAGACCCCAAGGACAACTTTTCAATAAAGGCAAAAGAATCCCAAAGGGAGCCCAGGATTAGCTGTAGAGTTAAGTAAATCTGGTGAATGTGGTCTCTAAGAGAAGAAAATATTTCAGAGAGGTAGTGATTAGCAATGTCACATTCTGCTAAGAACTTAATTAAGATAAATATAGACATGGGGTGCCTGGGTGGCTTAGTCGGTTAGGAGTCCGACTTCAGCTCAGGTCATGGTCTCGCAATACATGAGTTCGAGCCCCACATTGCTCACTGTGCTGACATCTCAGAGCCTGGAGCCTGCTTTGGATTCTGTCTCTCTCTCTCTCTCTGTCTCTCTCTCTCCTTCTCTCTCTCTCTGCTCCTCCCTTGCTCACGCTCTCACTCTCAAAAATAAAATAAACATTAAAATAACTAAAAAAATAAATAAAGGATAAATTTAGACAAAAACTTTTTGGATTTGGATATAAGAAGCTCATTTACAAAACAATTTGAGTTATGTGGTAGGAGTGGAAGCCACTTTACAGAGGGTTAAGATGGCCCCAAGGGATTGGATCATGAACACGGTAGAGAGGACTGGCTTCAGAAGAAAGGATCATTTATAGATCTATAAAAAGGATCTATAAATCCCAGTAATAGGATTATAGAGAGGATCAAATAAGACAATACTTGGACCTAGCAGAGGGACCACAGAAAAATGGTAACTGAAATATGGAAAAACACAAGCAGAGGAGGAGAAACCAGCAAAGCAGAGTGAGAGGTGAGGACGGCTAGCTGGGAGACAGAGGTATTCCTGGAAGGAGTAGATGGATGATGAGGAAGAATACAATGGTAGATAGAGAGAAGTAAGGACTGAAGAGTTTGTTTTTAAAAAAAAATCAAAAGCAAATAGGGCACATGGATGGCTCAGTCGGTTGAGTGTTCGATTCTTGATTTTGACTCAGGTTGTGATCACAGAGTAGTGGGATCGAGCCCTGGGTCAGACTCCCTGCTAAGCGTGGAGCCTGCTTAAGAATCTCATTCTCTCTGTCTCTCAAAAAAAAAGATACTAAAATAAAATAAAAGTAAACAAAGAGGCTTGAGCATTTATCAGGCTACTAGCAGGGAACTGGTAAAGATGACATGAACAGATAACCCAGGGAGCAAGATCTCAAGGGAGAAAGGAACAATGAGGTCAGGAGTGCTGGTGGAGGCATTAGCTTTACTGAATTGGAAGAGAACTGGCATTGTGAAGGCCACGTGTGTGAGATTCATTCACTGCAGGAAATTCAAATGGACTGTCTGTCTTTGTCGGTTAAAGCTGGAGACTCAGACGTGCTTTTGGTAGCTATGGTGTGGCAACAGCAACTTCCTTTCTAGAGAACACTGGATTACTTACTTAAAGGGTTGTGAGTCTGCCAAGTCCTTTCAATTAAGTCCCAGAAAAGTTTGTAAATAAACCTTCAAATAAAACATGACATTTGTTTCATCAAATTTTTTTATGAGTTAAACACTGATTTTAAAAGTTTGTGTTCATGGGGCGCCTGGGTGGCGCAGTCGGTTAAGCGTCCGACTTCAGCCAGGTCACGATCTCGCGGTCCGGGAGTTCGAGCCCCGTGTCAGGCTCTGGGCTGATGGCTCGGAGCCTGGAGCCTGTTTCCGATTCTGTGTCTCCCTCTCTCTCTGCCCCTCCCCCGTTTATGCTCTGTCTCTCTCTGTCCCAAAAATAAATAAAAATGTAAAAGTTTGTGTTCTCACAGGATGTCCTAAGCCCAGTATGATATTACATAGGCTTAATAAGAATTCTACCAAGTTAGTGCTTTCCAAAAATGAAAACTAATTCCCTTGTTTTATGATGTTTGAGCCCAGATCTGTGCGAGGTAATTTTTATTTCTTTCTCCTTAGGCTAAAAGAAAACGAAGAGTCACTTGGTGTCTTGGCAAAATTAACAAAATGAAGGACTCAAATTATTTAAATGAATTTAATATGTCAGCAAATATAACAAAAACACATAAGGCAGCTATAACTATGATAGGAGAAATTGATGAATGTGAGTACTTTTTCAGCTGCTTTTAATTATAAAAGCATCCTTGTAGGGGCACCTGGGTGACTCAGTTGGTTGACTTGATTTCAGCCCAGGTCATGATCCCAGGATTGTGAGATCGAGTCCCATGTCAGGCTCCACAATCAGCATGGCGCTTGCTTAGGATTCTCTATCTCACTCCCTCTGTCCTCTCCCCAACTTGCACTCCCTCTCTCTAAAGTAAAAAAAATAAATAAATAAATAAAAAACTCAAAATCAAAACAAAAAATTATCCCTGTAAAGAAAGACTTTCTTTATAATTCAGTTAATGTGGTAAACACATTTAATAAAATGTATGAATTTTAGATATGATTACAGATGGAGATAATGATAAAAAATTAGTAATTTTAAGACAGTGAACATTCTCTATTTTTTTCAAGACTCTTAAGAATAATGCACTGTAGTTGAAACATATGAGACATGTTTTTATTGTTTGGTTTTTGTTCTAATCATTATCCAATTAAATTAGTATCCATATAACATCTGCCTTAAACTTTGTTTAATCTTGGAAGGGGGACATTACATAGACATGTTTCAAAATAATGTCTCCAACATTATCAGTATTTTTAAAGGGCATTTTAAAACCTACTTACAATGATCAAATCTTAAATTCAGATTTTGTCCCTATAATGTAGGTAACTATATTTTATTAAGGATCTATATTATATTACTAACCCCAACCAGGGATCTTAATTCATACAATACTATAAATGATCATATCTGTTGTTAATATATTCGTGGCATTCATATTGTGAGCACATGTTACCTAATTGGATCTTATTATTACCTCTGATCAGATTTTCTTATAGTCTTTGACTTTTGAGAAATTTTATTAACACATTTATGGATAAATTTCTTTTCCTCCTTATTATAGCTATCTCTTCAGAGTCTGATATTTTCAGTAACACTCTTGATCCATTAACAGAGGTAGAGTGGAATCCAGCAACAAAGCTACTAAGTCAGGTAATTTAAGTGTACTTCATAGACATACTCTCTTTTTAAAATTCATTTTTTATTGGTGTTCACTATTGTTGCTGCACATTATAAGCTCTGACTTAATTTCGGTAACAGTTTTGGTTCTAATTACTCGTAACACTGCTAGTTGCTAACTGGCATACGGAGGAGGCGAAAAATTTCATATTGCAGGTGTATCGTATTAGGTGAACCTTTGCTTCTGGTTCTTTACCAGCAGATCTTGGTATTCGTGATTTTTTGTTTGTTTGTTGTTGTTGTTGTTCTTTTGGTTTTTGTTTTTACTTAGACCCATAAGGGTAAAAAGTCTGATTTTTAAAGTGTCAAAATCTCAAGCATATAGTAGAAAAATGACACATCGGGGGTGGGGGGTAATATTGCCAAATAAGACTGAAAAAAAGAAGTAAATATATTATATATGACCTTGTCAAAACTGTAAACAAGGAATACTATAGTAAATACTTCAGTGGGTAGAGAGTCCATGTTTACTTTCTAGGCTACTAATGTCCAAAAAAATACAGTATAGTTTTATAAATGTTTTTGTTAAGGAAATTTCATTTTAGTTTTAGAGTGAAATTGCAGTGATGCTTGGGAATTATTACCATTAGTTAACCATCATATTAGTTATAATTAGGTGAGTATTAGAGGTAAAGTGCTTTTATGTCCCTAAAACATCCTCTAGAAGTGTGTTATTGTTGGAAAATTCCTGGTGTTTATTTTTGTTTCTATAACTTACAGTTTATCTCTTTCTCATAATAGTATACAAAACAGGAACAGGCCTCTTTTGAGTATGGTAAAACATGGCACTAGAGGTCAATGAAGAATATTTCTGTTTCCCTTCCTAAATTCAGACCTGTCTGAGAAATAAAACAGGCATCAGATAGGTAGAGAATTAAATTATCAGCTTTATTACTAAGGAGCTTAAAAAACTGTGGTCAAATGGGGCACCTGGGTGGCTCAGTTGGTTAAGCAGCTGACTTCTGCCCAGATCATGATCTTGTCTGTGAGTTCGAGCCCCGCATCGGCTCTGTGCTGACAGCTCAAAGCCTGGAGCCTGCTTTGGATCCTGTGTCTCCCTCTCTCTCTGACCCTCGCCCACTCATGCTCTGTATCACTCTGTCTCTCAAAAATAAATAAATGTTAAAAAAAAAATTTTTTTTTTTAAACTGTGGTCAAATGGACTTCCCAGTATACACCCTACCTCCCCAAATTCCTCCTCCCGACAACTTTTCCAGTTAAATATTGGCAGAGCATTGTTTATAAGATGTTTTTTTCATACTCCTTTCAAAATTGCCTGCTCTTCTAAATTAGCTAGTTTACCGAAATTCACACCCTTTATTTTACCCGGGATGAAACTAGACCATTAGATATTGAAGAAGAATCTCCTCCTGAAGCCAAGACTACACTGTATGCTAACTAACTTGAGAATAAATAAAGTAAAATAAAAAAGAAAGATATTGAAGAAGAGAATGACCTAAGTTGCTACATGATATAAGGTTAAATTAATTATTTGAGTAATCTAAAAGAAACAATATATGATTTGAATTCTGTCTGTCTTGAAAATCTGGTTTTGTTGCCAATAGGAAAACTTAGAAAGTGAGCTGAATTCACTTCGTGCCAACTATGATAATCTGATATTGGACTATGAACAACTGAGACGAGAAAATGAAGAAATGGAATTGAAATTAAAAGAAAAGAATGATTTGGATGAATTTGAGGCTCTAGAAAGAAAAGCGGAAAAAGATCAGGAGGTAAGAGATATGGAAACATGAACCTAAAACCACACTTTTCAAAGAAGTATCATTCTCTTAAAGATATTTCTAAGGTTGATATAGGAAGAATCCAACCATTTTCCATATGTAGACACAATTTAAAGAATTTAAGAAATAATTCATTTGTGTCACTTTTAAAATATTTAAAGCATATTTGTTTCACTTGTGCTCACGCACAAGAAGAAGGACAAATTACAAATGTCTTTGGGATGGTTTCGTGCATCTGCCTATTGATGGATTTGTCTTGAATAAGTTATTTCATTGTAATTTGTATATTATCAGTTAATTGGTTGAGCACACGTAAATTCTGTCTATAGTATAACCATTTCCTACTGAGACCAATATGAATTTTACTATCTGACTGTTTTATGCATGGATACTACATATCCATGGACCCATGGATTTCATTTTCTTTGAAAAGTATATTCCTAAATATTTAGAACATTATTAGAATAGACAGGAAAGCTGATTATGCTCATGTCTTTTTCCATATAAGAGAGTTATTATGAAAATTAGTGTAACTAAATACTAAATACTTGTAATGCAATTTTTAGAAATGAAACAGATCACTTAAATTTTCTAAATATATATTAGGCTCTATGTTAAGAGAACCTAATTCAGAAAACCTCAAACTTCAGGTACTTAGAAATTGTCCAAGAGATTTAAGATTTCTTAGAGCACACAGTCCTTAACTTAGAGTTCACAGACAGTATAAAATTATTTTGCGGAATTTTTGAAGGATATTCATTTTTTTGGAACAAGAATCCATAGCTGTTATCAGACTATGAATCTGTCCCTACCCCACTCCCGTCTCCTGCCCTGCCAAATAAGAGCCAGTACTGGTGTAGTTAAATGATGAGTTAATTTGTAGCTACTTCTAAGACTTCTGTGTGGATAGCCCAAAGGAACACAATGCTCTTTCCTCAGTATCATTGTTTCATTTCTCACCCTCTTTTTTTTTTAATAAGGAAAAAAGAAATCTGTGCCAAAACTATTATTTCCATTCTATATAAAAATTAAAGTTAATCCTACATTTATGGGTATATATCCTAAGAGGAAGTCTATATGTTCTCCACAGAGTTTCATTTAACTTGGTTTAAAATTTACATTTTAACAAAATACAAAATGTCATATATTGGCCCATGAATTTCAGTCTATAAAACAGAGTTTTATAAGGAAGGGGGTGGTGTAGTGTCATGGTTAAGACCATGGTCTCTGGAGCCAAACTGCTCAGATGCAAGGCTAACTGAGCATAAGTATAGCAATCATTTCTAAGTTTTTTACATGATTTCTGTATCCAATCAATAAAAACTGAAGCTCACTAAATTGTCTCACACACAAAAAGATTACAAAATAACACAGTATATGACTTTACTGTCACATCCCAATTTTTTTTTTCTTTTAACCACAGTCAAGGGGAGAAATAATCCTATTCTCTTCATCTTTACTTGGACACAATTAAAATTCTAGGTTCAATAAGGTAACCTAAAAGATTAAGTAATAAAAACTTAACTCTATTCAAAGCTCTTTTTGCAACGTCCATTCCATTTTAAACTAAGAATGTAAGTCTGAATATACAGTAAAATGTGTTCCCAAACCTCCATTTTGGGGAAACGCTTAATGAAAACGGAATGAAAAGTCAAATAATGACCTTAAGACATGTGGGTATTGCCCTGGTTTGCCGATGATCTTATAAATCACCAAGGCTATGGATAATTTTCAAATGGGAATATAGAAATACAGAATGTTTAGTGATTTTAGATGGAGTAAGTATTATGCTCAGGGAACAAAGTAAATTCCAACCCCTACCTGTTTTAACTTGATTAGTTTTAGAATTTTAACAAGTTAGAGGTTTTTGTCTTAAGTTAAATATTTTATTTCACCTGCTGCAAATTACAGTTGAAATCTATTTTTTTTTTTTTTATGTAGCAACCACTTGACTTTTGATCGTATCATATATACTTTCTCTTTATGCTCAGCATCTTAATACATCTTTGGGAAGTTACACTCAGAGCTTTACAAAAGTTACTCCATCTTTTTTCTGTTAATGAGAACCAATAGTTAAAGTGGTATTTCAAATGAAAGTGGGACAATTTTTCTTTCTAAATGTTTATTTTCTAAAATGAAGGTAAATTTAGTTCTTCTTTATTGGTAAATGTGATTTTCTTGCACAAAATTTAGAAACAGGAAAGAAAAGATAAAAGATGGAGCCAATTTAAGTTATAACCAATATAAATGTCTAAAATTTTGCTGAACACTTGGTAGCCACTTAGCACATGTGGTGATTTTGAGCATTTGAAATGGGGCCAGTCTGAATTAAGTATGAAAAAAAAAAAAAAAAAGAATGTAAACTATTTCTTTAATTTTTTATATTGATTACATGAACAAATGATAGTACTTTGAATATTTTAGGTTAAAATACATTATCAAAATTAATTATACCTGTTTCTTTCTTTAATGCAGCCAGTAGAAAATCTTAAATTACAAATTTGGCTCACATAATATTGTGGAGGCAATGTTGGAGGGCATTGACCTAAAATAAGAACATCAACACGAGCACTAGTCTGAGTCTAAATCTAGTTAGGACTGAATTAAACATTCATACAATATTAAACAAGATGCTGTTTTCCTAAGTCCCTTACATTCTACTCTAATTTGCCTTTACTTTTAAAGGATTCATCGAATTATGAAGATTAAATAATTCTAAGGGAAAAAACGTTTATCTGTGGTAAATTGTCATTTACTTGCTTTGCACAAGAATACCTGAAACTCAAATATTTATGCTCCAGATATTTTGTGAAAAGGAAACTTTAATAGAAATACTTGTATCTTTAAGTATTCTTTGGACTTTTAGACAGTTGAAAAATGTAAACCAATAACATCATCTTTTTAGTATTTTCTGTAGACTGAATTGACAAGGTAATAATTCATAATCCCATACCTATTTCTGTAGCTTGGTGAACCGTAATATTATTATAAAAACACCACATGAAGCTACCTTAATCTAAACCTAAATTCTAAACCACAAAGCCTTAAAAAGTATGCCAGTATAAAATCTAAATGGATAATTTACAGGAAGAAAAAAAATCTTATAGAATAAACATATGTCTGTACTTAACTTCCCCAAAACAAAAATCTATTAAAAATGTATTTTAAAAAAAATGTATTTAAAAAAAATTTTTTTAATGTTTATTTATTTTTGAGAGAGAGAGAGAGTGAGCGTGAGTGAGGTAGGGGCAGAGAGAGAGGGAGACACAGAATCTGAAGCAGGCTCCAAACTGTCACCACAAAGCCTGATGTGAGGCTTGAACCCACAAGCTGTGAGATCACGACCTGAGCCAAAGTCGGACACTTAACCGACAAAGCACCCAGGTGCCCCTAAAAGTGTATCTTTTAAAAGTTTATTTCCTCCAAGGAATGCATACTAATTTGCTTTTAACTTTATTCTAGCATTATTAACAGATGACATAACTATTAGTTGGGCCATGCTGAGGTTTTTTTCTTGTTGGCTTGTTTTATGGGGATTGGGAATTTTCTGTTGAGTTTGTCTCTGTTTAATGAGGTGCTCTGTACCGGTAGCTTGAACAATTGATTTCTCAGTCCCTTCTTACTGTTTGGTGATTCTGAAGTGGTTGATGAATGAATGCTATCTTTTGGGGTTGTTGGTTTTGGTTTTTTGGTTTTTTGGTGTTTTGATGTTTTTTTGGTTTTTTGGTTTTTTGGTGTTTTTTTTGTTTTTTGTTTTTTTGCTTTATTAACTATTGGTTTGCTCTGTTGCCTGTTCACATGCTCTTACAGATGCAACTAATTCATGAAATTTCCAACTTAAAGAATTTAGTTAAGCATGCAGAAGTATATAATCAGGATCTTGAGGTGAGCATTTATGTTGGTATTTCCATTGATAAAGAACTAGGCCTAAAATGTACATCATACATAATTGAACATGATTTCAGAAAATACAAGAATATATTTATTTTTTTCAATGTCAACTTTTTAAGTTTTACTAACAGTGTAAACTGTTAAATATAAGTTCTTTTTAACCCCCTAAAATATAAATCCAATTAAATATGTTTCTCTTTTTTGTTTCACACTTCTTTTAGAATGAGCTAAGTTCGAAAGTAGAGTTGCTTAGAGAAAAGGAAGAACAGATTAAGAAGCTACAGAAATACATAGACTGTCAGAAGTCAGAAGATACAAAAATGGACTTGTCATACTCATCGGTAAAAATCAGGTTTATTTTGTTGCGTTCTCATGTAGACATTTATAGCACATCATCATCATCATTGTTATAGCAAATGCTTATATTGAGCCTGCTGTGTGCCAGGCACTGTTGTAGTTGTTTTACATATAGTATTTTATTTAATATTTGTCAACCCTATGAAACTGGGACTACTAGTATCATTGCCATTTTATGGATAAAGAGTCATTCATAGAGAGTTGAAGATACCATTCTTTGAGTGAATATAGGTAAGTTAGGGATGAGCTTCCATTAAAAATCAATAATTTAAGAATTATTTTATTTTTTTAATTATTGTATGCACATGTATGTAGAACTGTATAGTTAGTATCTTCAAGTGAGCACTTATGTTGGTATTGATACATACCTGGAGCTATACGTATCACAAGTAATTGAGCATGGTTTTATAAATTTCATCAATTTGATTAATATTAATGCATGCTCATCATAATTTAAATAAGTATTTTATCAGTTTGTTATTTTTTAGAAACTGTGGCTCTAGATGATTTTAGTTGGTAGAAGATATGGCATTAAATAACATTGAATTTCGTAGTGAAATTGTTAATTTTTACTGTTTGCTTTCTATTCTTCTTGCTTTCAGTCCCGATTACTTCAAGAAAGTATCAGTTTGAGTCTAGTTTTTAACACTGTTTTTAAGAAAGCAGCAATTTCTAGCTGGAACTTTGGTTTCCATTGTTCTTTTGTTTCCATTTGAATTTTCAGAGTACTTTTTATTACCTTTTATTAGTACTCTTCTGTTACCTGTTACTAATGACAAATGCTTTTTTATAAAAGTGATCTTACTGTTCTGAGGCCCTGGGAAGAAAGGCAGGTATCATATAATCCTGGAGTGTCTGTTGATAGAGTATCAAGTAGAATTGGCCACTTTTTAATAATTATTATTTCTTTCTCTTTTTTCATCCAATTTATTAATTCATTCATTCATTCATGCATTAATATTCTGCCAAGACATGTGGTTGAATTTATGTAGGCTAAAGTCATGTTAAAATGGCACTTCTCTCTAAAAATGAGACCGTAGATCTTTTCATGTATTTATCATTCATTTGCATTTTCTCTTCTGGGAGTTGCCTGTTCATCTTTTATGTTTTTCCATTGAATTTTTTTGTCTTTTTCTTTTCATTTTGTAATTTCATATCCTTAATTTTAACTACGAACTACTTTCATGTTTTGGAATAACTTAAAAATACATAGGAGATTTTAACAAGCTAGCTGAACAACAATTGTTAGCCTTTTTTAAACAATAACAAATTTTTTTTTAATGTTTATTTATTTTTGAGAGAGAGATAGAGAGACAGAAAGTGAGTGGGAAAGGGACAGAGAGAAAGGGACACACAGAATCTGAAGGAGGCTCCAGGCTCTGAGCTGTCAGCCCAGAGCTGGATGGCGGGGCTCGAACCCATGAATCGTGAGTTCATGACCTGAGCCAAAGTAGACGCATAACTGACTGAGCCACCCAGGCACCCAACAATAAAAAATTCTTAAATCTATACAATGCTTCTGTAATTTAGAAAAAGAGATCCAGAATTTTAAAAATATTTTTATTATGGAAAATATTATTTTTTTCATCTTTTCCTAAATACACATTTGGTAATTACCATATTTCCACCATTTTTTATCAATTCAGAATAACATCTATGTACATGTTCTCTAAAGTGTCTTCCAACTCTCAGAAAGCTAGATTTCACTAAATTTTTTTGTCGTGTGTACAGGAAAGCACTGAAGACCTAAAACAAATGAAACAGACTCTGCTTGATGCTGAAGGTGTAGCTCTTGATGCCAAGAGAGAATCCGCCTTTCTCAGAAGTGAAAATCTAGAGCTGAAAGAGAAAATGGTAAGTGACTCCTATAATATTTATTTAAAAAGTTATTACGATCAATACATTTGTGTGAATTTACAATGTTTCTCTCAATAGAAAGAACTTGCAAATGCATATAAGCAAATGGAAAATGATATTCAGTTATATCAAAGCCAGTTGGAGGCAAAAAAGAAAATGCAAGTTGATCTGGAGAAAGAATTACAATCTTCTTTTAATGAAATAACAAAACTCACCTCCCTTATAGATGGCAAAGTTCCAAAAGGTATTTTATAATTTCAGACTACCTCTTTTTAGATCTTTCTCTAGAAACCTACCTGAAGAATATTGTGGCTACATTCCAGTGATTAAAAATCTATTATTCTCTGCTCTGATTTTTTTAATAACCTAATAAGTTTCAGTGTCATTTGGTATCAATATTTATAAATGCTTCCATGGACTTCATTCAGATTCATAAAGGTTTAGGAGTTATTTTTCAAATAAATTGGACCTAATTTTTAAGGAGTAATTGAAGAACTATTAACAATTAGATTACCTGTTAACCAACATTGGCTCTTTCTTTAATAAATTTTATATAGTCTGGTTCAATAATTTCATTTTGCATGTAATTTAGGTTGTCCCAATAACTGTAAGCTGCTTTATTTAATTTACCCAAAATGTCCTAGATTTGCTCTGTAATTTGGAACTGGAAAGAAAGATTACTGATCTGCAGAAAGAACTGAATAAAGAAGTTGAAGAAAATGAAGCTTTACGTAAAGAAGTTAATTTGCTCTCAGCATTGAAACCTTTACCCTCAGAATTAGAAATATTAAGGAAAGAGGTAAATACATTTTTAAGCAAATAACTCTTCTTCTGAAATAAAAACCTTTGTAATAGCACTTTAAATATTTTGCCATAGTTTATTTTAAAGTAGCAGGCAAGAGTCCATAAACATTTAACTACTTGTTAGGAACAGAAATGAATGTAGTTCCTCCTCTAATTTTTTTTATATTACTAGATGTAAAAATACATTTTCAGAGCATATTTAACAGTATACTTAGTATCATGAGCCATGCACAGCCATTTCTACAGCCCTCAAGTGTTGCATTTAAACAGAGTTCTGTGGGGGCGCCTGGCTGGCTCAGTCGGTAGAGTGTGCAATTCTTGATCTCATGGGGGTTGTGAGTTCGATCCCTATGTAGGGTGTAGAGATTACTTAAAAATAAAATCTTTTAAACAGAGTTCTGTGGCCCACCCTTTTTCTAAATCTTTTTTTTTTCTTTCTTTTTTTTTTTTTTTTTTTTTTTTTTTTTTTTTTTTTTACTAGTCACTATGTTGAATAAAAGAAAGTAATGAGATACAAGGGAGGGCTCTGATACAGTTGAGATCAGTGTAAATCTTGCAGGCTAGTGAACAATCCTGTAAACCATCTGCCAGCCTTTCTTTTCTCTCTGCCTTTCTGGAAGAAATAAAAAGTGACAAGTGTTTGAACACTATATGGCAGACATCATGCTAAAAAGCTCTAGCAACATTATTTTATTTAGTCATCCTAAAAACTCTTTAAAGTAGGTGCTGGTTCTTAGCTCAAAAATAGTTATGGCACCAATAGTTGAGTTACATAGATGTGCCTCCTATCCTTAGTCTGTGATTGAAACAACTCTGCTGTGTTACCCCCATCCTTGGTCTCCAATGTAGCTCACCTCTCTTCTTCCCACCACTTCTACCTTACCTTTCACAGTGATTTTACTATTTATAAATTGGATATGGTTTATTTAAATAATAATTCAAATAAAGCTTGATTATTTATTCTTGGATTACGTTTTAGAAATAAGAGTCGCATTCAAAGGCTTTAGATGAAAATATGTCAAATTCTTAGAAAAACCATAAAATGTCTGATACACCAAGAAGTTAGAAAATACTTTAGAATGATAGATGATGAAATAAAGGCATGTTCTAAAATAAAGTGTTTCTATTGAGTGTGCTCCAAACAATCCTTACTAGAGCCCAAAGAGATTAAAAAACAAAACTTTGAAGGTAAACAGGATAATACATTATTAAAGGAACGGTGACAATAAAAATGTTGCATTTCCTCAGTCAAATCTTTGCTTAATTTCAATGTCTTTTTTTTTTTTTTTTGCATAGGAATTTTTTCCTTGAAACTGCTTCAGTAGATCTTACATTGCTAACATAACTAAATTTTATTTCCTCTCCGTAGATACATGATAAATCTGAAGAGCTCTATATAATAATATCGGAAAGAGACAAATTGTTTTCTGAAGTAGTTCAAAAGGAGAATAGAATTCAAGATTTACTTGACGAAATAGAGAAAACTAAAAATGACTTAGCAACTACCCAGATGAATTATAAAAGCACTGATCAAGAATTCCAAGATTTAAAAAATCATCTTGAATTTGAGCAAAAGTATAAGATGGTCCTTGAGGAGAATGCAAGAATGGATCAGGAAATAGGAAATCTCTCTAAACAAGCTCAAAAACTTGGTTTAAGTTCTGATGCTTTGAGCACAGAGGTTGGTACAAGACACCCTCTAGGGAAGCGATCTTTAGTATTCTGGGGTCTGGCCTCCATATATGTCCCATAGACTGTTCTGCTTTTCACATTTTATTTTTCTTATTTTAAAGCTTTGTCCAAAAACCAAAGAACTTCAGCAGAAAGCAACCGAGAGTCAAGAAGTGTTAAATGAAATGGAAGAGCTAAAGGAACAATTAGAAAGTAGAGATTCTAGGCTGCAAACTGTAGAAAAGGAAAAAGCACTGATTGCTGAGCAACTTCAGCAAACCTTGGTGGAAATAAGAACCTTAACCCAAGAAAGGGATGACCTAAAACAACTCCAGGAGAGCCTGCAAATTGAGAGGGACCAACTCAAAAGTGACATTCAGGATACTGTAAACATGGTAAGACTTTGACTGATTAGATGCTGAAAACCGAGAGCCTCTGTGAAAACATAGGAGCTGTCACTTACTATTCATGATCAAGTAGTCCCTGCAAAATCACTTCCATCGTTTCTTATTATTCTAACAGAAATTGTTCTGTGTTTCTCTGACAAAGAATATAGACACCCAGGAACAATTACGAAATGCTCTTGAGTCTTTGAAACAACACCAAGAAACAATCAACACACTAAAAATGAGAATTTCTGAGGAAACTTCCAGGAATTTGCATATGGAGGAAAACTTAGGAGAAACTAAAGATGAATTCCAGGAAAAGGTAAATGATATTTCTGTCCAAAGTTTTCATACTTGTGTAGAAGAGCTTTCTCTTTAACCTCAAACACGTAACTACATAACGATAATCTCAATCTTGTCTATTATTCACAGAGCTAATAACTAACGATAATTTACAAGCATAACCCTAATGTGTTTGAAATAACTTCAGATATAACTGCTTACAGTCAATTTGGAAAAAAAAGGCAAAAATTAGTTCAGACTTTGAGGTGACATTTCCTGAGCCTCGATGTATTTTAAAATCTTTAAAAACCCCTCTGAATTCTAAGAATGTAAGAAAGATTGCTTATTATTATGTCTAAAATACTTGTTTTATGTCAGATTTTGTATATTAAACTTGCTTAGAGTTCTGTAAAATCAATGTTTATGTTGTAGTTTTGCCTGTTTCTAGGGCTTGTGCTATAATTGTACTATTAGGTGCTTAAATCTCACCTTGATTTATTCTAGGTAGTGTGGTTCATTTTGTCCTGATACCTTAGGAGTTAACTGGTTATTTAATTATATACAAGAAGGGCTAGGAGATGCTAATGATAATTTTTTTTTTTAAGGGGAGGTATATTAGTCTACTAGACTGCCACCACAGAATAGCATAGACTGGGTAACTAAAACTTTTAACAGAAATTTACTTTCTCCCATTTGTGGAGGCTAAAAGTCCAAGACTAAGGTGCTAGAAACTTTGGTTTGTGGTAAGTCTTCTCTTCTCTGTATGCAGATGGCACCTTCCTTCTGTGTCTTCTCATGACCTTTCTCCTATTCTTGAGCTGAGAAAGAGAGCACTAGTGTTTCTTTCTCTTCTTAAAAGGACACCAGTTCTACGGGATTAGGGCCTCAGTTGTTTGTTTGTTTTTTATGTTTATTTATTTTGAGAGAGGGAGGGAGAGACAGAGCATGAGCAGGGGAGGGGCAGACAGAGAAGGAGACACAGAATCCAAAGCAGGCTCCAGGCTCTGAGCTGTTAGCACAGAGCCCTATGTGGGACTTGAACCCACGAGCTATGAGATCATGACCTGAGCTGAAGTTAGATGCTTAACTGACTGAGCCAACCAGGCGCCCCAGGGCCTAAGTTTTATAACCTCATTTAACCTTAATAAACCTCCTTAAAGGCTTTATCTTCACATACAGTCACATTGGAGGTTAGGGCTTCAACATAGGAATTTGGGGACAACACATTTGAATCCATAACAGGGGATTGCCTATAGTTTTATACAATGGATTCATTTACTATACATTTCTACTCTCAGAAATGCCTTTGATATATATTATCAACAGAATTTTTTATACTGTCTTTCATTCTTATTGCACTACTATTTAAACCAGACTATTTACAACTAGGAATTGAAAACATTCATCAATAAGAGACTGGTGAAATAATCTTTCATACATTCATAGCTCAGAATAGTATACACATATATATATACATATATACATAAAACTTGGTTTTATACAGTTACATAATTTTTTAAACTACATTTTGTATGCAAGAAAAATCACCAGATTGGACATATTACTAAATAAAAAAAAAAATACTACTTCAGAATAATTCAGTAAGCCCCAACTTCTGTAAATAAATATTTGTATAGATTTATATACTATCACTCTATATAATGAGCTTTTTTTCCCCATTTACCCCAGGGTACAGTATTCTTGCCTTGGAAAAGCTTTCCCTCTCTCTCTGTATGCTTCAGTTCTTCTCTCCTAGGAAAGCATTTTTGTTTTATATCTTATGTTCTCAGCTTCTCTATAGTTTGGATTAACCAAATGGGCCAAAGGCATTTGACCTTGATTTGAAATTTATAACTTTTATTTTCATTAGAGGAAGACTTTTTTGAAAAGATTTTTAAAAATAAGATACAACAATCAATACCTGCTTTTAGACAAATGCAAATCTGTAATCATGTGGCCCCATGAGAAGGGGCAATAGCAGAGGAGTGAGGGAAAGGGAGAGTTGTATTTACTGGAGAGTTATATTTAGCTGCTCTGTGTTCCTAAGTTCATGCTGGAATCATCTATGTTGATAAAAAGGTCTGACTGGGGCTCTTTTGTTTCTTGGGGTTTCTCAAATATGGGATGGAAGGCTAAGATCAGCTTCTTCTGTTATCGTGTTCATGTTAGAATCCCATGTGGACCCCTCTGTTCATCTGGACCCCAGAGGGCTGCATTAGTAGGTCTATAATGAATCCCCTTCGAGTGCCCACTTTCAATCTTGCTTCATATTTCTCTCTCTAGAAATGCAGCTTCTCTCATGTGTTCCAACAGAAATTTAAAACAATGATTAGTAAGCTTATCTCAAAGCACACAATTCTTTTTCTTTATTTAATAATAAGATCTGTGGTAGCTGAAATACTTGCTAGGTTGAATTCCATTCTGAAATGTACCTTGGGTATTATTACATAGTTTGTCTCAGCCTGCTCTGTTTTTGTGTACATTCCTATACTTAGGGTGTACAGATGCAAGATTCTGAATTAGGGTATCTGACAAGCTAGTCCCAATGACTATGTATTCCTTACCTTAATTTCTCATGTAGTTAGCTCTGTGGTTACCATTGTCAGAAACTCATGCATGTTACCAACAATAAAAAAAATAGTTAAGTAAAATAGGTTCTGTCCATACCCACTCTAGAATATTGAGCAACTACTAAAAGTTATAGTTTGAAGATTATGTGACAGCATGGGAAAAATGCCTGTGATCTAAGTGGGGAAAAGCAAAAGCAAAAATGAATAATTCTGTATGTGTGTGTGTGTATAGATGTGTGTGCGTGTGTGTGTGTGTGTGTGTATATATATATATATTTATATAAATGATAATTACTATGTTCAAATATATTTTTTCATGGACAAACTCTGAAAGGAAATATTCTAGAATTTTTTTTTTGGACATATTCTGGAAATCTAATAGTGGGTTCTGTGAAGCTGGTGACATGGGTAATTTTTTTCTCTTCATTTTTCAATTTTTTTTTAATTGTAGATTATTATAAAACTTTTAAAACATATGTGGCCAATATGGAGCTGTATTTATTTCCTGGTCGTATAAGGTTATATAGTGATACCCTCATTTCATACCAGTGATTGTAATGTCAGTCTTTGTCTCCCTTTATCAAGGGGTACCCATATTAAGTTACGTTTGCTTAAGATCTATTTATGGATAAATCAATGTGTATAACATGCTTTTCTTAACCAATATATGAAAGAATATATTTTGAAAAGGTGGTTTATACTATTAGAATATGAAATATGTTTCTTGCAAGATTAATTTGTCCTCTCATTTGATGAAACTCCAGCCTTTTGGGAGTATGACTGCTTCCGAAAATTATCATTTGTTGGGAGTGGAAGATATGGAGTCATTTCCAGATTTTGATGGAAAGAAAGTGGTAGAGTTCAAGGTCGCTTACTCTTTCATAAAATTAAGTTAACCTATCATCATACATGAAAATAATTATTAATTATCCATAACTGTCCAGGTAGTTCTTAGCCATGAACAAGAGTATGTACAAGGACACAGAGTCTGAAGCCAGACCTCTTAGATTCAAAACCTGAGTGACCTTGGGCAAGTGACCTGTCATCCTCTCTGGAATTCAAGTTTCTTGTCTGTCAAATGAAAATAATACCAGTACCTACCTTATTAGGTTATAGTTAAGATTAAATGTGTCAAAATACGAAAATAGTGCCTGGTAAGTAATAAGTAATACTAGCTTTGGCAATTTTTATTATTATTCAAATTGTTATTAACTGAGAAATTCTTCTTTAATCTATTCATATTTTAGATGGCTGACACAGATAAAAAACAGAATTTGAAAGCCAAAAATACTCAAGCACTGATTGCAAATGTTGAAGATAATGAGCTAACTGAGCAACAGAGAAAGATATTTTCTTTAATACAGGAGAAAAATGAACTGCAACAAATGTTAGAGAGTATTACAGCAGAAAAGGAACAATTGAAGACTGACCTAAGGGAAAATATTGAAATGGTAAGATGTAGCACTGTACATTTAACAATATGTTTTTGTCTTTGCATGTTTTTGGTTTTTATAATTGTACTGAGGCATAATTTACATGCAGTAAATGTATCTGATACAAGCACACAGTCTGATGACTTTTGACAAATGTCTCTACCTATATTCCCTCCACTCCAGTCAAGGTACAAGGTGTTTCCCTTACCCTGCAAGGTTCTCTCACATCTCATCCCAGTCAGTCCTACTCTTACTCTCTACCGCATATAGTCACCATCCTGATGTTTTTTCACCTCAGATCACTTTTTCTCTTCTAGAACTTCATACAAATAGAATCATATAGCATGTACTCTTTTGTGCCTTTTTTACACTCCTTTTTCAGTGCTGGATACACTCCATGTATGAATAGGCCACACAATTTGTTTAGCCTTTCTCCTATTGATGGAAATTTGAGTTATCTCTACTATTTAGCTATTGTGAGTGAAGCTGTTATAAACATTCTTACATAAATCTTTTTATGATCTTTTTTTTTTTAATTTCTCTAGGGTAAGTATCTAAATGGAATAGCTGAGTCATTCAGCTATTCCAGCTATTCAGCTAAATGGAATAGCTGAGTCATATGAGAATAAATTCTCATATACTTAACTTAATGAGAATTCACTAGACTGATTTCTAAAGTAGTGGTACCATTTCACATTCCCATCAGCAAATTGAGAGAAGTCTGATGGCTCCACATCTTCATCAATGGTTCACATTACTGGTGTTTTTAATTTTAGCCATTCAATTGGGTATGTACTTCATTGTTTTAATTTGCCTTTCCCTAATGACTAAGAACATTGATCATCTTTTCATATGCTTGTTGGCCATTGCATATCTTTCTATAAATTATGTTCTCTCAGTGATATGTTATAGGTTTTAGTATACATGTCTTGTCCATATTTTGTTAAATCTTTTTCCTAAATGTTTCTCTTTTATTAATTTTGTCTTAATTTTTAAACTTCATTTTTAATTATTTGTTAATGTTTGCTGTATTGTCATATCTATTTTAGTTTTGTTTCTTCATTTAGGGTTAATATAGTATATATAGATTGAAATTAACATTTTTAGAAGTTTGCTGTGGGTTGTAGGAGAACCTGAACTTTTGTTTAATTTTCCATATTTCTTGGGATTGTCTGGTCAAAAGAGCTGAGTATAAATAAGAATGCAGATAAAAATCATGGTCTCAAGCTTGTAATGTTTTTGTGGCCATGATACTTGAGAATGCCACTGTATAAGCTTATAACTAGGATTAGCCCAAGTCATGCTAGCAAAGGATGGCTGCCATTTTGAACTTGGCTGTTAACTGGTGCACCAAACCAAAGCCATTCATTCTAGCATTTGAAAAGCCTGTAACTGTAGTCTCAGAATCAGTCCATGAAAGCTTAGAAACAGTCTCCTTTGGTTTAAGGCTAGAAAATGAGCCAACCTCTCAAGATAGAATACTAAATCTAGTTCTAATTCTCATGATAAGAATATAAGTAGAGCAATAAAGAAAACGTGTAAAGAGTGTCTGACAGGCTCAGTCAGTGGAACCCTGATCCCAGGGTTGTGATTCCAACCCCTACTTTGGCATGGAGCCTACTTGAAAGAAAGAAAGAAAGAAAGAAAGAAAGAAAAAGAAACAGCATAAAAAAACATATGCTTGACATCCTATATGATTAAATTAAAGACTGACTTTCTTTCTAAGATAGTTTTTTCCAATAGAGTTTGCATAATTTCTTCATTTTTAGGCTGAGGTAAATGCTGATTTTTACTTGATTTGATTTTATAAAAATAAGCTAATATTATTTATTTTAATCTCAACTTTAAAAAAAAAATCTAGATGATTGAAAACCAAGAAGAATTAAGAATTCTTGGAGGTGAACTTAAAAGGCAACAAGAGATAATTACACAAGAAAAGAACCATACCATGAAGAAAGAGGAAGAGCTTTCTAGGACCTGTGAGAAATTAGCAGAAGTTGAAGAAAAGCTAAAGGAAAAGGTGAATCTTTAAAGTTACCTTCCTGGCCATATTAGATTTCCGATTGAACTTTTTTTTTTTTTAAAGTTTATTTTTTTATTTTGAGAGACAGCACACAAGCAGGGAAGGGGCAGAATAGAGGGGAGAGAGAGAATCCCAAGAAGGCTCAGCACTGAGCCCGATGCAGGGACTTGAACCCACAAACCGTGAGATCATGACCTGAGCTGAAATCAAGAGTAAGACCTTCAACCAACTGAGCCACCCAGCCACCCCTAAACTTCTTCTTTTTTTTTTTTTTTTTAATAAATTTTGATGGCAGTAGAGCTGAATTCTAGAAATAACATGTATCTCCCAAATGAGCAGATTTTAATGCTAATATCATAGACAGTTTCAACTCACACCTAGATCTTAACCAACATCCTTTGTAAGGATATATTATCCTTGAGTCTTCAGATGAGAGAGAAAGCCTTAATTCATCTAAACTAATCATGGAATATATTCATTCATAAGAAACTTATTGGGAAGTACCATAGGCCAGGTGTTGTTCTGGGTGCTTGAGATACATTAATCAATAACACAAAGATTCTGCCTTTATAAAAATATGGTAGTCATTCTCTAAAATATAAGATATGTGACTGTTACCATCTCTTAGATGTTTACAATTTCCTGAGTCACTTCTTTTATAGAAGTAAGGTGCTGTTGTACTATTTGTATAAGAGATGAGAATCTAGTAATAATTGTACTGCCCAAGTAATTCTAAAATTCGCCCACTGAGATCTTTCTATTTTTCTAAGGCCTATGCCACATACATTATAAATAATATATTGTGATTTCCATTGTATTTCTGTGGAGTGTTTTTTTTTTCCTATGTATTCTCTTAATTCTCCTCCTTTTCACAATAACCCAATTAATTTGCTAGAACCTGATGTCTGTTTCATATTCACCCTAAAGAAGTGAAATTTATAGACTTATGTAAAAGTTAATGCCTCAGTGTCTTTATGGGCCACCTGTAAGGACCTTTTTCAAAATAAAAACAGATGATCCAAAAAGGTTTTAAGAGATGAGGAATTGGGGCGCCTGGGTGGCGCAGTCGGTTAAGCGTCCGACTTCAGCCAGGTCACGATCTCGCGGTCCAGGAGTTCGAGCCCCGCGTCAGGCTCTGGGCTGATGGCTCAGAGCCTGGAGCCTGTTTCCGATTCTGTGTCTCCCTCTCTCTCTGCCCCTCCCCCGTTCATGCTCTGTCTCTCTCTGTCCCAAAAATAAATAAACGTTGGAAAAAAAAAAAAGAGATGAGGAATTATAGTTATTTGGCAGGTATACCTGCATATTTAGTCTCTTTTCAAGTTTTTCTCATTTTCACTTTACCTCTTTGATTAACCTCGTGACCATATATTAGTTTCCTAGAACTTCTGTATCAAATTACCATAAACTTAGTGGCTAAAAAGCAACAGAAATTTCTTGTCACATTTCTGGATCCTAGAAGTCCAAAATCAAGTTGCTGGTAATACCATGCTCCTCCTGAAGGCTCTAGGGAAGAATCTTTTCCTTCCTCTAACTATCCTTAGCTCCCAGCTCCCTTGGTGTCCAAGGCTTAGAGCTGTATCAGTCTTAACTCTGCCTCCATCTTCACAGGAGTTTCTCTATGTCTCTGTGTGTCCTTTTTTGCCTCTTATAAGGACACTGTCATTGCATTTAGGGCCCACCCTAATCCAGTAGAATTTCTTTTCATACTTTAATTATATCTGCAAAAACCATATTTCCAAATAAGGTCATATTCTGAAATTCTGAATATACTTGAATTTTGGGTAGGACACTATTCAACCCACTATAGACACTGTGCCTAGAAGGTTACTCTACTTTCAAAGCTGCTTACTATAATAATCATTTTGGTTTGGCAAAATATCTTTTACATAAGAATTTTAAGGGAACATAAGCAAAATGATAATTAAAAATTTTATTTCTCAAGAGCCAACAACTACAAGAAAAACAGCTAAAGCTTCTTAGTGTACAAGAAGAGATGAGTGAGATGCAGAAAAAGATGAGTGAAATGGAGAATGTAAAGAATGGATTAAGAAGCCAAGAATTAACATTGGAACATATGGAAATAGAGAGGCTAGAATTGGCTCAGAAGCTCCATGAAAATTATGAGGAACTGAAATCCATAACCAAGGAAAGAAATGATCTAAAAGAATTACAGGAATCATTTGACATAGAGAGAGAGAAACTTCAAGATTACATAAGAGAACTCGAAGTTACGGTAAGTTATACCCTTTTCTTTCATCTAGTAAATGTTTCTTTAAAACCGAGCCAGTTGGAGAAGGGAGAGGCAATGTTGATGCTTGTTATAATATTCTTTAAATTCCACTTGCTAATTAAGGGTCTAGAAACAAAAGAAGAACTAAAAATTGCTCACGTGCATCTCAAAGAACAACAAGAAACTATTGATGAACTAAGAAGAAACATTTCTGAGAAGACAGCTCAAATGATAAATATTCAGAATGACTTAGAAAAATCCAATACTGAATTACAAGAAAAGGTTTGTCTCTTCTTTCTCTCTTTTGCCCCTTCTTTTTGTTTTTTTTTGGGGGAGGGGGTGTTTGTTTTGGTTTGGTTTTTGGTTTTTTGGTTTCGGTTTTTTTGTGTGTGTTTTTTTTTTTTTTGAAGGAAAAATGAGCAGTTAAGTAGTGACTGTTACAGCTCATTTATTGGGTAGTATTTGTTGAGTGTCTAATGTGTCAGGCAAGGTCTTGGGTTATAGAAATAAAATGGGAACAAGCTGAACAAAATTTCTGTGACCATAGAGCTTATTTTGTAGTGGAAAGAGTTAATTGGTAAATAAACAAGCAAATGAAAAAGATAATTTGAGATAATGGCAAATGCTATAGAGAAAATGAAACACTGGGATAACTGAACCAACATATGTTAAAGGCCACTATGTACCAGCCATTGAAACTGTGGATATGAGTAAGACACTCTTCTCTCCCCCTAATTTGGGCATATACAATAATCCTTCAATTCCAGCAGGACAAACGCAGAAATATGGTATGCAAAGTTAATGGAACCACTAATGACCATAGGAAATGGTCTGTACATATAAAAGAGTATGAGAAGTGGCATGGGAGGTCATCTGAGAATTAAGGACCATTCATTTATTGAGATAAAATCTCAGTAAAAACAATGTTTTTTCTCCTATAGCCTTTGAGAACTAGTATAAAAATGAAGACGTGTGCAACTGGCTGAATTAACGGTGTTAGTTAGGTATAAGAATTGATTCACTTTGGATGTAAGCTGGAAACAAAGAAAGTTACGGCAGAATGTGACTAGCAGAAAGGCCATGGATAGCTTTAGTAGGAATCAAGAGAAAATGAATAAATTGTGAGTTTGTGATCCACGATAGGCCATGGGATCAAGATAACTTTTATTTCTAGGGACAGTATTCTCATCTTTAAAAAATTTGAAAAATTTATAATAATGCTCTCCAGATAGTAACCTTGGTATTCCATGCATATTACAAGATCCCAGTGCTTCATGAGGAACAGGAACTACTGCCTAATGTGAAAGAAGTCAGTAGTACTCAGGAAACAGGGGATGAACTGGAACTATTAAGGAAACAATCCAAAACCAAGGATTCAATGACCCCTGCATGCATAGAAATGGAAAAGCTTGGGTTGACTGAAAAACTTCCAGAAAGTCATGATGAAATAAAATCTCTAACTGATGAAAGAGACAACCTTAGAATGAGAAAAGAAGCAGTTCGGGCTGGACAAGACCAGTTGAAAGAAGACATTAGAGAAACTTGGGCTAAAGTAAGTTTCGTCCTTTCCTTCCATTTAACAAGTGTTTTGTAAGAATCAAGTCTTTGGGAAAGGAAGCACTTGTGTTATAGTTAAAATGTTACTGCAGTGTTTTCTTTAAATGTCTCAATTATGAAGTGGTTGGAAACAGAACTAAAAATTGCTCATAAATACTAAAAAAACTATTGAAATTGAGAGAAGATGTTTTAGAGAAGACAGCTGTCTTCTTAAATATTTAAAATGATTTAGAAAAAGCAATGCTAAATTATAAGAAAGGATAAAGCCAGAAAAACTATTTTCTTTCCTTCTTTAAATCTATTCCTGTAGCATCTCATAAAGCACTTCCTCAATACCTGAGACAAATCTGAGAATCACCTATCCCAATTTCCTTTCCTCACACTCACTTTATAATCCAAGCACCAAACCTTGTTGATTTTAAGGTGTGTGTGTGTGTGTGTGTGTGTGTGTGTGTGTGTGTGTGTGTGTATGAGAGAGAGAGAAAGAAAGGGAGAGAGAAATCTTCTCTCTTTCTCTCCTCATTGCCAACACTAATCCAAGCCACCATTATTTCTGTCCCTGGCTTTCTGTAGTAGCCTCTTACTGGTCTCCCAGTATTCATTTCTATACTTCTCTAATTCATTCCTCATTCTGAACCCAAGCAATCCTTTGTTCTTAAAACCTTTTAATAGGGGCACCTGGATGGCACAGTCAGTTAAGCATCCGACTCTTGATCTCAGCTCAGGTCATGATCTCACGGTTTGTGAGTTCAAGCCCTGCATCAGGCTCTGCACTGAGGGAGCAGAGCCTGTTTAGGATTCTGTCTCTCCTTCTCTCTGACCCAGCTCTCTCTCTCACTCTCTTTCAAAATAAATAAATAGAATAAAATAAAAATAAAATAAAATAAAATAAACTTTTAATAACCTATCTCTACTCTTGAACCAAAGACCAGAATCCTTCACATGGCCTATGAGGCCTTGGATCGCAGACCTTGCTGGTCTCCAGCCTTATTTCTGCTCATCTTACCCCTGTTCATCATGCTCCAGCATTGTGCTTCCTCATCTCATGGCTTTTGGGTGTTCTGGTCTCCCTGCCTGCAGCATTTCCCTACTGCCTTGCCCACCTACTGCTGTCATTCTTCATGTCTCAACCGAAGCTTTCTATCCCCCAGGAAGCCCTTCCTAACCACTCAGGGTTGGTTAGGTTGCCACATAACCCTGCAAGAACCCAGCACCCCTGTTTGGTAAGATTTGGCATAATGTCTATCTTTCCCTCTGAAGTGTAAATCTCAAAAAGGCAAGGATCATATAAGTCTCATTTACCAATTTATCTCTAACCTCTGGTAGGATACTGACAGCACACTGAGCCCTCAGGAAAGAAGTGTTCAGTACCTGAGTGATGACGAGTGGGAGAGTGGAAAGAATGCTCTGTAATGAGCCACTGAGTCCTGACTTACTTGTTTTAGAAACTGTCCTGATATCTTTTCTCTGAAAGTAAAATAAAGTATCTTTGGATGTCAATTCTCTTGTTGTTCTATTCTTTTAAGATCCGAGAGGCTCAAGACAAACAAGAACGGTCCTTCAATATGGAAGAAAAAGATGGCGCACCTGAGAAAATGATGAGCGAGATGGAGCAACTGAAGGAGCAGCTCAAAGCCACAGAGTCAGCCCTGCAAAGAATGGACGTGGAAAAGCTCGAGATGTCCGAGAGGCTTCAGGAAAGTCGTGATGAACTGAAATGTATAACTAAGGAGAGAGACAACATACAAAGGCTGCAAGAAGTTCTTCAGTCCGAAAGCAACCAGCTCAAAGAAAACATGAGGGAAATCATAGCTAAGGTAAGTTTCATCCATTCCCCATGTGCTTTTTTTTTTTTTTTTTTTTTTTTTTTACTTTTGTAAGCAGATATTTTTGTAAAAACTAAACCTTTGGAAAAAAGAGAGTATAGTGGTTATAATGTTTCTGTAAATTTCTTAACATCTCCTCTAATAATGAAGCACCTGGAAACTGAAGAGGAACTGAAAGTTGCTCATCGTCACATGAAAGAACAGGAGGAAACTATTGAGAAGCTAAGAGTGAATCTTTCTGAGACGGAAAATGAGCTGTCCAGCCTTCAAAAAGAATTAGAAATAACTAATGATGAATTACAGAAAAAGGTAAATTGGGGGTGAAGGAAGTGTAGGAAAAAAACCTGAGGGAGCTAGCTAACTGAATTACAGAAATTGTTTTTGCATACTAAATTGTTATGGAGAACATTGTGAGTTCTTTTCATTCAAAAACTAAAACGTATTATATGTACACACACACATATATATAAGCATGATTTGTGTGTATGTATATTTTAGCTATTAACTTATTATTATTTTAAGATCCAAGAGCTTCATGCGAAACAGGAACAATTTATTACCACCAAAGAAATCAGTGAGACTCAGGAGAAAATGAGTGCACTGGAGCAATTAAAGGAACAACTCAAAGTCAAAGATTCATCACTACAAAGTGTAGAAAGCGAGAGGCTCCAGTTGACCGAGGAACTTAAGGAAAGTCAAGATAAAATAAAAATTATAATTAAAGAAAGAGATGAACTGAAAAGGATGCAGGAGGCCCTTCAAATGGAGAGAGACCAACTCAAAAAAAACATTAAAGAAATTGTAACTGAAGTAAGTTTCCTTATTCTAATGATTTTTTAGGTATGAAATAGTGGTAAAGTGGTTAACAGTGATATTCACTATTGCTTTATTAATTTCTATCCAATCATAAAGGGACTGAAAATCAAACAGGAACTAAAAAACTACTTATATTCTTTTGAAGGAGTACCAGGAAACCATTAGTACAAGGACTTTTTCAAAGAAGACAGATCAAGAAGCAAATATTCAGAAAGATTTAGAAAATTCAGATGCTGTATCACAAGAAAAGGTAGGTCTTATTAAGTTGGAAACTGACATCTGATTATTGTGTTCCTCATATCCCTGTGGAAGAAAATATTACATACATTAGACAAAATGTAAAGATGATTCACTTGACTCAGAAACAATTCCTCCTTTTCCTAAAAATTTCTGCCTGTGTCCTAACTTGTTTTGTTGTTTTCTCAGATGCAAGAACTTCAGCAAAAAGAACATCAGCTTCTAAAGATGAAGCCTGTCAATGAGACTCAGGAAAAAATGTGTGAAATAGAATACTTGAAGAACCAATTTGAGGCCCAAAAGTCAACTCTGGAAAATATAGAAAAGGAGAATGTAAGGTTAACTCAGAGACTTCACGAAAACCTTGAAGAAATGAGATCTGTTACAAAAGAAAGAGATGATCTTAGGAGTGTAGAGGAGACTCTCAAAGTAGAGAGAGACCAGCTCCAGGAAAACCTGAGAGAAACCGTAATTAGAGTGAGTTACTGTTTTTCCCCCATCCAGTAAATATGACACTGTATCCTAAAAGAACCACGGGCGATAGGATTGGTATGAGTGTAAAATTGGTCCAACCTCAGGCAAGGTTGGAGGAGGGGATATTTGATAATATCTTCCAAATATTTCAGTACGTTTATTCATTGACCCAGAAAGCCCAGTTGTAGCCACTTATCCTGCACACAGTAATGCAATTGTGCAAAGATATCTGTAGAAGAATATTCACTGCAGAAAGTTGTAAGAACAAATCAAAGCAAACCACAAAAGCAGGGAAAATACCAACTGTCCATTAGCAGGAGACTGGTTAATGAGTGCAGCAAACTCAGACCATAGAGTACTAGGCCATGGATAAAGAATGAGGCAGTGCCATGGTGGTGATTTGGAAGTATCCTCTTAAGGAAAGGGGTAAGTTATGGATTAATGTATCTAACATGTATTGATGTTTAAGAGTAACTAGAGGATGAGGCCTAAGGGGGTGGGAGGCATATTTACCTCTTACCCTCTATCTTTCCACACATTGTTTGAATTTTGTCACTCTAAAAAATCATTTTCCTTTCTCTAATGACAAAGGACCTGGAAAAACAAGAGGAACTAAGAATTGCTCACATGCATGTGAAAGAACACCAGGAAACTATTGATAAACTCCGGGACATTATTTCTGAGAAAACAGATGAAATATCAAATATGCAAACGGATTTAGAAAACACAGATACTGCCTTAAAAGTACAGGTATGGTTTTTATTTGAGAGTTTACATTAGGTCTTTTTTGTAATGAAACAGGATATGAATTAGCCTAAAATCATAGACAAAGATTTGCCTGCTTAATTTAGAAAGTATTATTTATCGGGTGCCTGGGTGGCTCAGTCAATTAAGCATCCAACTTCAGGTCATGATCTCACAGTTTGTGGGTTCAAGCCCTGCATCAGGCTCTGTGCTGACAGCCCAAAAGCCTGGAGCCTGCTTCAAATTCTATGTCTCCCTCTCTTTCTGCCCCTCCCTGCTTTCACTGGCTCGCTCTCTCTCTCTCTCTCTCTCTCTCTCAAAAATAAATAAACATTAAAAATTTTTTTAAAAAGAAAGTATTATTTATTAATATCAATCTATATCTTAACTTATTATATGATTATCTTAAGATCCAAGAACTTCAGGAGAAAGAACGTCAACTTCTTAAGGTAAAAAATGATCTCAGAGAAAGTATGTATCAAGCAGAGCAATTGAAGAAGCAATTAGAGACCCAGAATTCAACCCTGGAAAGTGTAGAAACTGAGAAGTTAAGGCTGAGTCAGAAACTTCATGAAAACCTTGAAGAAATAAAATGTGTTACTGAGGAGAGAGATGGCCTAAGAAGAGCAGAGGGAACCCTTAGGATGGAGCGAGACCAGCTCAGAGAAAGCCTCAGAGAAAAAGAGGCTAAAGTAAGTTACTCTTCCTCTGCTGGTGAGTAAATGTATGTTTTTCTGACAGCAGGGAACCGTGCTTTGATGTGAGTGGCACTGTTGATGTGAGTGAACTGATGGAACCTTTTACAAAGGCGGGTAATTTGGTATTGTTCTTCAAAATTTTTAATTCTGTTAGCAGTATTTTCTTTGTGGACTTCATCCTACATGTATATTTATCTACATACACAAACACACACACACACCACAAGGTGTCCATTGTAGCAATTTGTAATAAAAATTGGGAAACAATCTAAATATCCATCAGAAGGAAACTGGGTAAATATGAATAGTATGTCAGAATACTGTGCAACATAATTTAAAAAAAAAGTGAAATAGGTTTGGATGTTCTAATTTGGAAGCCCAAATAACTTAGAGGGAAAAGCAAGCTGTAGAATAGTATATGTGTCATGTATTTGCCTCTGGAAAGTAGGAGTAGGTTGTGGGGAGGTGAGGACAGGGAAAGGGATGAAGGGAAAGCTTGTAACTTTCTGACATCTAAGATGTAGCTTAAGAAGTAATAGTTTTATTATTTTTACTAAGAAAATATCACTTTTATAAAAAAAAAAATACTAGTTAATGTTAAGCTATGTCACCATTCTTAAAATTTCTCTAATGACAAAGGACCTAGAAAAACAAGAGGAACTAAGAATTGCTCACATGCATGTGAAAGAGCACCAGGAGACTATTGATAAACTCCGGGGCATTGTTTCTGAGAAGACAGATGAAATATCAAATATGCAAATGGATTTAGAAAATTCAAATGCTAAATTACAAGAAAAGGTATGAAGAAGGTGCTTGTTTGGGTATTTGATTTAATTTATATATTTTTTAACGTTTATTTATTTTTGAGAGAGAGAGAGACTGAGAACAAGCATGGGAGGGGCAGAGAAAGGGAGACACAGAACCCAAAGCAGACTCCAGGCTCTGAGCTGTCAGCACAGAGCCCAATGTGGGGCTCGAACCCACGAACCGTGACATCATGACCTGAGCTGAAGTTGGACACTTAACCGACTGAGCCACCCAGGTGCCCCTGGGTATTTGATTTATTCGTGCCTAAACTCATATGGGGATGTAAAATGGTTTAACCACATTGAAAACATCCTGACAGTTTTTACTAATGCTGAACATACACCTGCCTATGGCTCAGTATTTCTATTTCTTGGATATGTACCTGAGAGAAAAGAGTGCATACTTTCACATAAAGCTGTGTACAAGAATGTTCATAACAGTTCTAATCATAACAGCAAAAAATGGAAAACAAGTGAAATGCCTGTCAACAGGAAAATGGATAAATACATTGTGATTTTTCTTAAAGACAGTTCTTTTTCTTAATTTTTTTTTTAACGTTTATTTATTTTTGAGACAGAGACAGAGCATGAATGGGGGAGGGTCAGAGAGAGAGGGAGACACAGAATCTGAAACAGGCTCCAGGCTCTGAACGGTCAGCCCAGAGCCTGATGCGGGGCTCGAACTCACGGACTGCGAGATCATGGGCTATGAGATCATGACCTGAGCCAAAGTCGGACGCTTAACCGACTGAGCCAACCAGGCGCCCCGTGATTTTTAACTTCAAAAGCAGGCAAGACTCATCTAGGATGAAAACAGTTCAGAATAGTGGTTAACCCTAGGAGGGGGCACACAGAACCTTAAGGGGTGCTAGAAATGTTTGATATTTTAATCTGGGTTGTAATTATATAGATATATACATATGTGGAGAATAATTTAGCAATACACTTAAGATTAGTGTATTTATGTATATTATACTTCAAAAGAAAATAAGTTTTGTGTGGAATTATGCAAAATATTAATGAGTGACATGGGAAAACTGTCTTAATTTTGAAACTATTTTTTATCCTTCCCTTAAAAACTGTCTGTATCCTAACATGTTATATTATGCTTATCTTAAGATTCAACAACTTAAGGCAAATGAACATCAACTTTTTAAGTTAAAGGAAGATGTCAGTGAGACACAGAAAAAAATGTCTGAAATAGAGCGATTAAAGAAACAATTCAAGGACCAAAGTTTAACTCTGGATAAAATAGAAATGGAGAACTTAAATTTGGCCCAGCAGCTTCATGAAAACCTTGAAGAAATGAAATCTATAATGAAAGAAAGAGATAATCTGAAATTGGAGAGAGACCAGCTCAAGGAAGACCTACAGAAAACCATAGCTAGAGTGAGTTGGACTCTTTCTCACTGTCCAATAAACATGTTTTTAGTATAAGAAGCTTCCTTCTTTGGAAATAAATAATAACTGTTGGTGAAACTGTAAATGTTATAAACTTTCAGGGAGACAGTTTGACAATGCCTTATTAAAGATTTATCAGCGTATATATCTGCTACTGCGATTCCACTTTGTAGGAATTTATCCTACCAATATATTCACACATTTGGGCAGAAATACAACAGCGCTCACTGCAACGTTGTCTGTGCTGACAAGTCTGGAACCAATCCAAGTGTCCACTAATAAGGCACTGGCTAAGTGGGGTTCATGTGTATGATGGAGTACTTAGCATGAGAAGAGGGCCCTCTTTCTGTGATAGTGATGTAGAATGATGTCCAAGTGGTATGAGAGAAAGGAGAGCAGTTGGCAGAGTTCACCAGGAAACCCAGCTACGATGGGTGAGGCTGGGGACAGGGACTTGACGTTATAGCCTTCTGTACTGCTCTCATTTGGGGGTGCTGTGCTTCTTGTTTTTAACTGGGAGCATGCATTTTTTAAGATTTTGTCTAACTAGTTCATCATTAAGAAAAGGTAGTGTGCCTTTACATCATAATATTTCTTCATTTCTTCTAATAATGAAGGATCTAGAAACACAACAAGAACTAAAAGTTGCCCATATGCATTTGAAAGAATACCAAGAAACTATTGATAAATTCAGGCAGAGAGTTTCAGAAAAGACAACTCAGATTTCAAATATTCAAAAGAGTTTAAATAAATCTAAAGACGAATTACAGAAAAAGGTACATGTCATTTTGTTCTTTGGGGAGTAACTGTGTCCACAATCACTTGGGGAATGAGAAAGAATATAAATACAGATATTTAGAGATAGAAATAGATGTACATATATAACAAATAGACACAGGAATTCTTTTTGCATTCTAACTTGTTTTATAATTATCTCAAGATACAAGAACTTCAGAAAAAAGAGCTTCAACTTCTTAAAATGAAAGAAGATGTCAATAAAACCCATAAAAATATAAACAGAATGGAACGATTGAAGCAGCAGTTTGAGGCCCAAACTTTATCTATGCAAAGTGTGGAAGCGGATAACTTACACTTGACTAAGAAACTTCATAAAAGACTTGAAGAACTCAGAATTGTAGCTGAGGAAAGAGATGAGCTAAGGAGGATAAAAGAATCTCTGAAAATGGAAAGAGACCAATTCAGAGAAACGTTAAGAGAAATGATAGCTAGAGTGAGTTCAGAATCTTCCTTATCTAGTAACTGTAAGAATCAAGCTTTCTTGACAAGGGGAACAATTTGGGTTTTTTGTTGTGGGGCTTGGGGATTTATTTTTTGTTGTTTGGGGGGTTTTTTTTCTTTTCTTTTTGGAAACTTCTACATACAGGGAAAGATAATGGGAAAACTATTACTATAATTTTTCACACAAAAGAAAATACAGTTTTAAAAGAAGCCAAAATATTTTTCAGAAAATACCATTTTATTTATTTTTTTATTTTAAATAGTTTTTTTTTTTAATTTTTTCTTTAATCTTTATTTATTTTTGAGAGAGAGAGAGAGACAGTGTGTGAGCAGGGGAGGAGTACAGAGAGAGGGAGACACAGAATCTGAAGCAGGTTCCAGGCTCTGAACTGTCAGAACAGAGCCTGACGCGGGGCTTGAACTCACGAACAGTGAGATCATGACCTGAGCCGAAGTCAGACACTTAACCGACTGAGCCACCCAGGTGCCCCCAATTGATTTATTTTTAAGAAAAGATTTGTTACATAAAGCAGACTATTTTCTTTAATGTAATTTTTAAAAGGGCTTTTTCACCAGGAAATGGCATTATCCTTAAGGAAGAAATATTTGAAGGACTAGATCTGTAGAAGAGTAAGTGCGCCATTTCTCTGCCTCTACATGACAGAGTTTTAGGCATAGGCTCTTCTCGTCGCTCAGTTAGAGAAGTGGCCAGCTACACAGAGGAAAGAAGTTCATCCAGTAGGACTGTAGGTATTTAGAATCACATGTCTTAAAAAGCCCAGTTGAACCCTCAAGAAAATAATATAAAATTCAGACAAATAAGAAATCATATGAAATCTGTAAGAAATCTTTTTTATTCTCATAATTCAACAACAGAGCAGAAGACCATGTCATCTGCAACATTAATAGAAACATGAGACCCTTGGGAATCATCATTATGTGGGCCCTTTATGAAAAGATTTAATTCATTCAAAGATCAATCATTCTTCTAAGTACTGTAGTAAATAAGTGGGAGAAAAGGTTTTAGGTCGTACTTCGAATCAGAAGTCCAAGATGTAACAGGATATGCATTTTCTATTCCAAGGAGCTGGGAAGAGTGAACAGAGATATTTCAGGTGGTTTTGGTAGCATATTATTTGGCAGCAATTCAGAGACTAATTCTAATTCGGAGACTTGGAATAGTAGGACCCAGATATAAACCTAAAATCTAATTTGCAGTTGTGATGGTTACGGGGATAAATCCTATCTCCAAAAAATATGTGGTTTTTCCACATTTTTTCTTAGTGAGTCAGGGCCACTTACTACTTACTGGTACTGTTACTCATTTTCTGACCATTTTTCACTTTGTTTTTGAGTTACAAGTTTATAATTCCATTATTGAAATGAGGTAAAAAAATGTAAGTGGACAAGTATATAGACATTAAATGTGAATGTAGTTACAGTTGATGCCTTGTTTATTTCTTTGTGTCAAAACAGGACCAACAGAACCATAAAGAGGTAGTAAAATATGAAAAAAAGTTACCATGTAATGGGAAACACCACCTCACAGAGAGCCTGAGAGACAAGTGCTCTAGGATAAAAGTAAGTGTCCCATGTTAAAATTACAAATAAATATTGGTACCCTTCCAGAGGCCTAGAATGGAGCCTCTGGGTAATGAGTAGATAGTGTTCAAAGTTTCTTTCAACTTTCTAATCTAGTATAGGTGTGCAAGTATGTGCATATGTATATACATAAACACACAAAATGATGGGGGGGGTGATTTTAAGGCCCCACTGGAAATATGATATTTGAGCAAATACCCGAAAGAGAAAGGATTGAGCCACATAGCTATCTGAGGGAAGAACAAGATAAGAAGAGAAAATAGCAAGTAAAAGCTCCTGAGGCAAAAGCCTGCCTGGTGGGTTCCAGGAACATCCAACAAGGGAGAAAGCTAATAAGAAATGAGGTCCGAGAGTTCATGAGGAAGATGCAGGCTGTGCAGCCTTGAAAGATCTTTGGGTTTTAGTCTGAGTGAGATGGAGATTTATTGACAAGTTCTGACCACGAGAGAGACATTATCTGACTTACATTTTAGAGGGATGACTCTGATTGTTGTGTTGGAAACAGAGTGGAAGCAGGAAGAGCATCTGAGAGAAAAATTTCAATAAGCCAGGCAAAGTTGATGGCGGCTCAGCCCAGAGAAGAATCAGTGGAGTAGTGAGAAATGTTTGGATTCTAAATGTATATTGAGGGGAAAAGCCAACAGGATTTACTGTCTCGTTCCAATTAGAATGCAAGATCCCTAAAGATGTTGTGTGTTTTCTGTGGCTATATCACTTAGCACATTCCTAATGGAACATGTATTTATTAAAAGGACAAATAAATGATTACACAGTGCTGCTTCATACTGTAACATGATTCATACTAGGACCAAAGGCAGGAAATGAATGTACAGCTAGCTTTTCCTTAAGTTATTAAAAAGGAAGCTCATTATTGTCAGAAGTCCCTTGTTTTATTATTTAGCACCCTGAATTAAACATGTTATTTGTTACGTGACTGTAGCAATATGTACTACTGTGTTCTTCCATCTGCACTTTGACCAATGTGTCCCCTGCTTGGCCTCTAATCATTTGAACTTACAGACCAGGCTTGTTGGGTGTCTACCATATGCTAGGCACTATATCAGTTCTTTATCTCATGAGATACGTTTTATTGCTCCATTTACAAAGAAACTGAGGCTTGGAGAGGAAGTTTAGTAGTTGCTCAAGGTCATATAGCTAGTAGGTTGGTAGAATCAGGACATGAAATCAAGTGTAAGGTTAGAATTTGAGTATAGAAACATTTTCACAAATATAATTTTATTTCCCTTAAGCTATAATGTCTGTGTATATTTCATAGATTACATAGATATGGATATCATATTTACTTTCCCCTAGAAAAGTTTGTGGGACTCATCATAGTCTTTATTTTGTTTTTGGGGAAATGGCTCAATGATATCTATAGTCAGGAAGTAGCAGAGATAGAACCTGAGCTCTAACTGATAAAAGGTTCGAAAACTCAGATTCTAGGCAGAGAAATAGAAATGTGTAGAGAGGCTGCACCAAGCTGACAAATAGTTCGATCTTTCGTCACTTGTTTTACCTGCAAACTCACACTGCCTGCTGTGAACATGAGCCAGCATTCAGTCTTGAACTATAATATATAGTTCATTCAAATTTATCATTCAAATTTATCTTTGATTGAATTCATTCAAATTTATCTTTAGACTTTGAGATGGTCATTTAAATCATTCATTCAAATTTATCTTTAGACTTTGATTGAATTCATTCAAATTTATCTTTAGACTTTGAGATGGTCATTTAAATCATGAATGCGTAAAGAACTAAAAGAAAATGTATCAAAATGTTAATAGGGATTGTTTCTGGTTTTCTGTGTTATATTTAAAATTTTTAAATTTTCACAATAATTAAATAGTATTTCTGTAATCCAAAATCAATAAGAGTTCCTTCCCCCCTTTTTTTAACACAAACATCTTAATTTGTTTCTGCATTACAGAAAATATTAAGCATAAGTTTTGTTAAAATTCTAGGGCAAGGACTATTTTTGTTACATTAGAATGAATTGTTAAATGAATTCTAATTTCCCTTAGGAGCTTCTGAAGAGATACTCAGAGATGTATAATCATTATGAGTGCTTAGATAGACTATCCCTTGACTTGGAGAAGGAAGTTGACACCCAAAAAGAGCTTTCAATTAGAGTGAGAGCAAACCTCTCACTTCCGTATCCACAAATCAAACAAATTCAAAAACTTCTTACTGCAAACCAGAGATGTTCAATGGAATTCCACAGAGTCATGAAGAAACTTCAGGTACCACGTTTCTTAGTAATATCTTTGTAAATACTGCTATAATTGGTTTTAACATCAGTATATCTAGTCCTACTTTGGGAGTTGGCATATTTGCTATTTAGTGTATTTACTACCAAATTAAGGGTTATATGGGTCTCAGCATAGTATGTGCAAAATCCAGTATGCATCTAGGACCTGTTCATTCAACAAAACTTGAGCTCTCCCTGTGAATCTGGATACTGCCAAGGTGCTCGGGAGACAGGTAGGAATAACATCTCAGTTATCTCCTGGTCTAGTGCATGAAGCAGATATATAAGCAGGTAGTCTAAGTGTGGTGATAGAGGTACGTGAAGATTGTGTGACATACCAGATAAAGAGTCACAGAAGGTGAGACTGCAGTAGAAGCTGGACTGAGCAACAGTGACTGCAGTCCATTTTGCAGATGATGGAGAGCCACTGGACAGTTATTTTAAGTAGTGGCAGTAGCACGATCATACCATTTTACCTACTTCACCATAGAAAAACAATGAGTTTGTGGCAGAGAGAAGAGACAAAAAGCAGTTACAGTGGTCAGATGAGATACTATAGGTGACTCTTTTACCAGAAAAAGATTCACAGGGATGGGGAGGACAAAAGAAATTAAAGAAATATTCAGCAGCTTGGGATGCCTATGTGGCTTAGTTGGTTAAGCGTCTGACTCTAGATTTTGGCTCAGGTCATGATCTCACGGTTCATGAGATCGAGCCCCACTTTGGGCTCTGTGCTGATGGCATAGAGCCTGCTTAGGATTCTTTTTCTCCCTCTCTTTCTGCCCCTCCCCCACTCACGTGTGCTTGCTCACTCTCAAAATAAACTTAAAAAAAAATAAAGGTTTGGAATTCATCAGCTTATAGTTGCTACATAATATAACATATGTGAGTAAGGTCACCCAGAAACCATAATAGAAGAATAAGAGCCATGGGATAAGAAGAGAGATCTAGAAAAGATAAATTTTCCAGTCAGTAGCAGAAAAGACAGCAACATGTGGGTTTGAGGCTGGAAACGTCAAAGGAACAGAAAAAAATCAAGCAAAAGTGCCGTTGCTCAAGTCAGTAGAGGACAACACGTCAAAGATAAAGTGGTCAAGAGTGTCAGATACTTCACGCAGCCAGAATATGAACCGAACAGATGCCCTCAAGTTGTTGTTTGATAATAGAGCTCATTGGTGACTTTCTCAGAGCAGTTTTAGTTGAGTGGTTAGGAAGGGCCAGATTATAAGAGGTTAAGAAGTAGTGGAAGACTGAGGAAGGAGGGAGGGAGTTGGTATGTGTCTTTCCTAGATAGTTTGCTTCTCAGGCCCTGATATTCCTTTTTTTTTTTTTTTTTTTTTAAGTTTATTTATTTTGAAAGAGGCAGTGTGTGCATGCAGAGAAAGGGCAGAGAAAGAGAGGGAGAGAGAGAAAACCAAGCAGGCTCCACACGGTTAGCGCAAAGCCTGACACAGGGCTTGATCCCACTAACCATGAGAGCATGACCTGAGCCAAGATCAAGAGCTGGGTGCTCAACCAACAGAGCTACCCAGGTGCCCCAAGCCCTGAAATTTTTCCACAAATCCAGGCAATCAGATATCCAGAATTTATCCAAGAGGTCCATGGAACACATGGCATTCAAATTATTGTTACCTTGATGCCAAACATCTAACAACATGTAGAAAGTACATCTTGAGGCTGGCATACCCATATTGGTTACCCAATCAAGGTATGCAGGACAGGATGTTGAGAATGAATCTCAAGCTTCTAGCTGGGAAACATGGGTGATTGGTAGAGAAAGGTGAGTTTCTAGGGAAAGAGATTATGTTACATTTTAACATTGAATGTAAGGTAATTGTTGAACATCTATGAGATGTATCCAGTAGGGAGTCCGAAGTAAGGAACTTGAAGTCTGGAAGTTCTTCTCCCAAGATACTGAGAGGAGAAAACTGGGGATAGAGAGAGAGGCTCTTTCCTTCTTCCTCACTTACCAGAGGATATAGATAAACAAGAGATGCCATCCCACCTCTTAGTCTTGAGGGTTTAAAACTTCCTCTAAATGTGATAAAAAGTTCATTTCCCAATTTGTTTAATGTTTTTCTGTAAGTATGTGTTAAGCCATGTTACAAAGATAAAGGAAGAACACCATGAATCTATCAATAAATTTGAAGTGTGTTTTATTGATGAAGTGGAAAAGCAAAATGAACTGCTAATTAAAATACAACACCTTCAACAAGATTATGATGTGCCATCCAGAGAATTAACAGACCTTAAATTGAGCCAGAATATGGATCTACATATTGAGGTATCATTTATTTAAATGGTTTCATTAGATTTTAGGCCTTTATGTCACATAGAGAAGGTACCTTTCCATGTGCTTAGAGCCATTTTTCATTTTCCAGAAATTAAAACTAGGTTGCAGGGTGACAAGTGGCTAGATGTAAAGAGTGTCACATAATGGACTAATCTCCTTTTTCAGGACTCCACAGATACAGGAAATAGATTTAGCACCAACAAGTGGGAATTCATAGAACCCCAGAATAAGTTTGCAAATGCTTTCTAAACCTAGATCTGTGGCTGGGAGTCAGGAACATTTTTATTGCAGTAACTCCACATGGAGTGCCTTGCTCTCACCCAGCAGTGTGAGGCTGGCATCTAACTCCCAACACGTATGTGAGACCTGAGTGCACAGGAAAGCTACATGTAGAAGCACTTCGAATATTGTGATTATTGGTCACAGACAGTTTTGACAGGTAATTCTAACAGGCAGAATTCACAGACATTCCTCTTAGATGGCCTATACTGCCAAAAATTTATTATTCAAATCACTAGAATAAAGTTTTAAATAGAATTACATTTCTAATGTAATTAGAATAAATTAGAATTATATTTATTTCAAAATATTAAGAATGAAAGTTCAGTAAGGTATTTTCCCCTCTTTATGATATCTATATGATATTTAGGTGAAAACTTTCCTAATGTCCAGGTGATTAAATACTTATTTTTCACACAGGAAATTCTCAAAGATCTTTCAGAAAATGACTTCCACTGCATAAAGGCTGAATTTCAACAAGTGCTAAGTAATAGGAAAGAAATGACCCAGTTTTTGGAAGAATGGTTGAATACTCATTTTGATACAGAAAAGCTTAAAAATGGCATCCAGAAAGAAAATGATAGGATTTGTCAAGTGAATAACTTCTATAATAACAAGATAATTGTAAGTAATGATTTTCTTTTGTGCTACCTCATTCTTTTTTGTTGTTTGCTCTGGTTTTTCCACCTCTTTCTTAAAAAAGACTTAGAACAACTTAATCTTAGGTATGCTTTCTGTAATTTACTTGTACATACTTTATTTTTTTATTTGGAAAAAATTATGTAAAACATGTTCTTCCTCTTATATGTTATGTATGCTTCTTTAAGATAATTAAAGATAATCAACTGACACTTGTAAGGAAGATAAAATTAGGAGGCTTGGGAGACTTAGTTGGTTAAATATCCGACTCTTGGTTTCACTCAGGTCATGATCTCATGGTTTGTGAGTTCGAGTCCCACCTCCGACTCTGCACTGACAGCATGGAGCCTGCTTGGGAATCTGCACCCTGCCCCCCTGCCCTCCCCCCACCCCCCCACCCCACCCCACCCCCCGCTGTTCCTTACCTGTTTGTGCTTGCTCTCCCTCTCAAAATAAACTTAAAAAAAAAAAAAAAGGATAAAATCTTGAGGTGTAATAATCAATTTCCACTTATGAAATCTTGAATCCTCTTTCCTTTCTCATTTCTCACTGCTTCTGTAGGAATTGAGCCTTTTCCCCCCAGTAGCCTCAGACAGGGTAAGACATGAGCCTGATTCAGGGCTGCAGGCAGCACCTGTGGTCATGCCATAGACAAGCCTGGCCAACTCCTTGGCGGAGGCCTCATTTGCTTTTCATGTTGGTGGTATCACTACCATATGCACTGATCCTTCAACTCTGAGGTTCAGAGATACGGTTTATACCTCTGTTCCCGAGGTGACTGACTCCAGTGTATAGATTCACAAGAACCAACATTGCTGAAGATCATTTTTGTTAATTTGTTGTACTTTCCATTGATGAGGATATCATTCTGCTTTCTTTTTTTTTTTTTTAATTTTTGTAATGTTTATTTATTTTTGAGACAGAGAGAGACAGAGCATGAACGGGGGAGGGGCAGAGAGAGAGGGAGACACCGAATCCGAAGCAGGCTCCAGGCTCTGAGCTGTCAGCACAGAGCCCAACGCGGGGCTCGAACTCACCGTGAGATCATGACCTGAGCCGAAGTTGGCTCAACCGACTGAGCCACCCAGACGCCCCTCATTCTGCTTTCTGAAGTAATCCCTATCTCTATACCTGGTAAAATACACAGTAATCAGAAAGTTGCTTGTGTACATGGAACTGGAGCAAGGGGAGCTAGATTAACATCACAGCTTCTAAGATTAATTTCATATTTCATATGTTTGGGCAGTTCTTTTTTGACACTTTAATTTCATCTGCAAACTATACTTAAATCACACTGAAGTATAGATAATATTTTCAAAAGCTGTTTTCCTATGGAGAGTCATTCCCATTTGTTAAATACCTCAAGCTAGCAGAATAGTATGAGCTATTTCAGGGCGGGGGCGGGGGAAGAGTCCACAATCAACAGGGAAAAATATAAAACCAATATTTGGCTAAGAGAATCCCCGTATAATTCAGTGTTTTTCTTGTAATATTGAGGGCCTAGTTGGGAGTAGAAAGTAGGGATTCCTACTGTGTGGATGAGCATAGATATGTGGCTTCTTCCAGCACCCTGAGAATAGAAAATGATAACTTCGTATGTTGTGAGGCCAGTAGTCTAGAACCCAGGAAAGTCCAGGGTGCCAGCAAGAACACAACTAAGTTAGCATCCAAGTCTGATAGAAGTGCCTTAAAGCCACAAAGTTATAGATAAAACCAATAAGGCATTCATGATGAGAGCAAAAACACGTCCCATAACAATTAGGAAGTAAAAAGATATGAGTAATTTCAGAGTTAGCGAAGGTATTGATTGACTATTATTTCCTGCACAGAAATATAAGATTTTCAGATTACCAAAAGTCAGTGAACTATTTTCCCTATAAACATTGAGATTTGAAATGAAACTGGAAAATAGATTGCTGTTAAGTTTATTGAATATGCTCTGCTATTACAGGTCAGTTAATGTTTATATAGGACATTATAAATATCATAGTACAGGAGCACAGTCGGTTAAGCATCTGACTTTGGCTTAGGGTATGATCTCCCAGTTCATGAGTTTGAGCCCCGCATCAGGCTCTGTGCTGACAGATCCTTTGTCCCCCTTGCCCCTCTTGTGCATACATGCTTGCATACACTCTCTCTCTAAGATAAACATTAAAAAAGTTGAATAACAAATGTCATAATACATAATAACTTTAACCTGTATAGTTTTGCAGATTCCTCTCCATAATGTTAGCACTGACTTAATAAAGTGAGGTTTATCATCTTGCAAATCAATATGAATCCTCTCCAGTCCTTATTTTTTATTCTCATCAATATCCAGCATCTTCTGTAGTTTTAGAAACTGATGCAAACCACAAAGAATGTTCACATTCTTTTAAAGTACTATTCTAGAGTGTTCTAAATAATGAATTTCAGCATATGCCTTGTCCTAGAATTCTAGTAGTTTTCATAGTATTTTTATATGTAATTCATTTTAGAGTTATAATAGTGTTTTACTATTCAATAGGCTATAATGAATGAATCTACAGAGTTTGAAGAAAGAAATGCTACCATAACTAAAGAATGGGAACATGACCTGAAATCAGTGAAAGAGAAAAATGAACAACTATTTAAAAACTACCAAACTTTGAAGATCTCACTGACATCTGGTGTCCTTGTTAATGCTGTTACAGAAGACAATAAGAATCTTCATGTTACATCAAGAGCCACACAACTAACCACAGAGGTATGTGATTTCTTATGAGACATTTTTCAGTTTGCAGATTGATCAGAGTTAAAGATGCATTTTATGTAACACTTCAGAGCAAAATTATAGTATCAAATGTATTAGGGAATGTGGGCCATGTTTGTGTGTGTGATGGGCTTGTTTTTATTTATTTTTTTAATGTTTTATTTATTTTTGAGAGAGAGAGAATGAGCAGGGAAAGGGCAAAGAGAGGGGGAGAGAGGATCAGAAGCGGGCTCTGCACTGACAGTAGTGAGCCTGATGTGGGGCTCAAACTGACAAACTGTGAGATCATGACCTGAACTGAAGTCACATGCTCAACTTACTGAGCCACCCAGGTGCCCCAATGGGCTTGTTCTTTAAATACAGTCCTATTGTGGCTATCACTCAAATAACTACAGAACTATGTATTACATGAGATCTTCCCTTTGAATTATAAAGCAGAAGTAACTCATAGCTTAATTTGATTAAAGATACATATACCTTCTCAGGTGCTATTACTATACATTATAAATTTCTTCAATTGTGTAATTTTTTTTTTAAGTTTATTTATTTTGAGACAGAAAGAGAGAGGCATGAGCAGAGGAGGGACAGAGAAAAAGGAAGGGGGGGGGGAGGCAGAGAGAATCCCAAGCAGCTTCACACTGCCAGCACAGAGCCTGATGCAGGGCTCGAACTCACAAAATGCAAGATCATGACCTGAGCCAAAACCAAGAGTCAGCTGCTTAACCAACTGAACCACCCTGGCACCCCACAATCGTGTAACTTTTTATTAAACTATAATCTGTGTCTGTATATAGAACTAGCTTAGAGGGTTAGTGCAATTCAGCTTTTCTCTAATTAACTGGTTTGTGTTATATGAAACTTAAAATGGAAAAGCCTGGGGCGCCTGGGTGGCTCAGTCGGTTGGGCGTCCGACTTCGGCCCAGGTCATGATCTCGCGGTCTGTGAGTTCAAACCCCGCGTCGGGCTCTGTGCTGACAGCTCGGAGCCTGGAGCCTGCTTTGGATTCTGTGCCTCCCTCTCTCTCTGCCCCTCACCTGTTCGTGCTCTGTCTCTCTGTGTCTCCAAAATAAATAAAAATGTTAAAAAATAAAAATGCGAACCAGGAAGAACACCAACCTGTTAAGTTAAAAAACTAACTAACTAACTAACTAAATAAATAAATAAATAAATAAATAAAATGGAAAAGCCTAAAAAAAATATAACAGATGTCTTATATAGATTAACCTGTATCCAAGAATCAATACGTTATTTGAATGATTCAGTTATAGGGTACATTGGGTGGCTCAGTCGGTTAGGCGTCTGACTTCAGCTCAGGTCATGATTTCACAGCTTTTGGGTTCGAGCCCCATGTCGGGCTCTGTACCGACAGCTCAGAGCCTGGAGCCTGCTTGGGATTCTGTGTCTACCTCTCTCTCTACCCCTCCCCCACTCATGCTCTGTCTCTCTCTCAAAAATAAAGAATTAGTAAAACAAAATTTTTTTGAATGATTCAGTTATTTTGTTACCTAGCCTTACTTGGGAATCTGTGAAGCAGGCATACTATTTTATGTTGTTAGCACACAAAATGACTTCGTGAAGAACCTAAGAGGAAATTATAATTTATCATCTTGAGCAAAATAAATACTCAGAATAAAACATTAGCCACTAATTTAATCAATTACCAGTGGAAACTAGAAGATCACTGGTACAGTTTATCAATTTGCTAATCACTACAGACCTCAGTCAGTTGGTGGAGACAAAAATAGCCGAAATATTAAGCCCATCTACCAAAGCAATAAAGAAACAGAAGAAATATCCATCTTCAGCGACCCCAGGAAATACCCTATCCGACAGTAAATGATATACTATTAATCTGGTAATCATGCCAAATTAGAGTAGCATAGAGTAGTTTGATACGATATGGAAATAGACACATGGAGCAGTGGAACAGAGTAGAGTTCAGCAGTACACCCAAGTAAGGATGAGAATTCAGTGTTTGATAATGGTAACCACCAACTCGGTGGGGAAAAGATGGTTTACTGCATGTTTGATTGCAGACTACCAGCTAGCCACCTGGAAAAAAATAAATCTGGATTCCTACCTCACTCATTTAAACAAAAATAAATTCTAGATGGGCCAAAAACAAACATTTTCTAGGAAATCCTGCATGTGTGTGTAGGTGAATAATCTTACAAATATGAACAAACTCAGGTATTTAAATTCAGGTATTTTTGTATTTGAAAAAAACTGGAAATAACCTAGATGTTCACTAGTGGTTGATGGGTTAGCTAATTTACAATACCTCTATAAGACAGGATGTATGTATCCATGAAAACAAAAACGTGGAGAGATCTCTATGTGTTGTTAATGGAAATATCTGGAAAGTATATTATCAAGTTAAAAAGAAACAGAATTGGGGCACTGGGATGACTCAGTCATTAAATGTCTGACTTTTGATTTGGGCTCAGGTCATGCATGATCTCTCGGTTCATGGGACCAAGCCCTGAATTGGGCTCTCTCGCTGACAGCAAGGAGCCTGATTGAGACTCGTTCTCTCTTTCTCTCTCTCTCTGCCCCTCCCCCACTTGTGCACTCGCTGTCTCTCTCTCAAAAATAAATATTTTTTAAAAACAACTATATATTCAGTATGTTCCTTCTCTGTGTATGACTGACTCTTTTGTAACTGTGTACTCACAAGCACTTAAATAGGGATGGAAAATTTCTAGAAGGATACACTTGAAAGAGTTTAGTAGTCATTGTTACCAGGTCAGCTCGGGTTCTGAGATGGGGGAACTTCCCCTTCATTATATGCCTTTGAATTTTTCCACATGCTTGTATTTTTTAATTTTAAAATTAGGTAATAAAAATAAAGGGAAAGCTATGTTATATGCATTACTTAAAGAGTCAGTTAACAGGTGTACTTTCTTTAAGTGCTGTTAATTTAAAATGTGAGTGCCTTTTTAATATGCTTAGCACTGTACTAACCAGTAAATAAGATAAACACTAAAACTTATAATATAAAATTTGGGCCTTTTTTAATCCAAAAATCATCAACTTCTAAATAAAGGAAATAATACATGTGTAAATTGAGTGACATTTGGTTTCTCTTCTATCTTTTCTTAATGCAATCTGAAAAATTAATGCCTATGTATATGATCGTCTTTGTCTTAAACTTATATTCTGTGATTCTGCCTTCATGGCATACCTTATTTATGTGTGCATTTTCTCACAGAAAATTCAGGAGTTGGAAACTTCACTGCGTGAAGCTAAGGAAAGTGCTATGCACAAGGAAAGCAAGATTATAAAGCTGCAGAAAGAACTTGAGATGACTAATGACCTAGTAGCAAAACTTCAAGCACAAGTTAATGAATCAAATAAATGCCTTGAAAAGACTAAAGAAATGATCCAAGTACTTCAGGTAACTTAACAAACTCATTTTACAATAAAAGGGTTTTTTTTTTTTCTTCTACTGTTGAATTTGACAGTTTACTTGGGACTCTCATCTTTTACTTGAACTTCCTGTTACCTATGTATGTATGAAGTTCAACACTCAAGCTTTAAGAGAGCAGGTGAAGGGGCCCCCGGGTGGCTCAATCAGTTAAGCATCCGACTTCGGCTCAAGTCATGATCTCACAGTTCTTGAGGTCAAGCCCCGCATTGGACTTTCTGCTGTCAGTATGGAGCCTGCTTTGGATCCTCTGTCCCCCTCTCTCTCTGCCTCTCTCATAAATAAATAAATAAATAAATAAATAAATAAATAAATAAATAAATAAATAAGCAAGCAAGCAAGCAAGCAGAAACTTAGAAATGAAATGTAGGAATATATTTTCATGCAAAATAATGATTATTTTTGTATTCCTAGAAAAATTACTTTTAAAAGGCATATAAATACTATTCTAAAAGTCCTGGCTCATTCAATAAGACATGAAACAGAGAGGCAATAAAAAACAATCTCATACAGTTTAATGTAAAACTAAAAACCAAGAAAATCAATTGTAAATCCTTAGAACTTTTTAGAATAATTATTTAATATTTCAAATCACATTTTTATTCAATCAAGAAATATTTGTTGAGTCTTCTATATATTGGTCATTGCTCTAGATGTCATGTATACAGCAGTGGAAAGAAAAGTACCTCCCTTCCTTCTAGTTGCTTATATTCTTGTTCAGGAAGACAGAAAATAACCATGTATATATGTGTGTCAAATGGTGAAAAGTGCAATGGGAAAAAATTAAGCTAGACAAGGGGTGTATGGGTGCTGGGTGAAAGTGAGGGTGGGAGGGAAACCTCTTATCTTACAAAGCGTTGCTGAGCAGAGCCACACCATTAAGAGGACTTGAAGGGATGAGTGAGCTCTGTGGTAGCGGAAGGGCCTTCTAGGCAAAGGAAATCTCAGATAGCCTAGACATGTTTAAGAAACAAGCCGGTGTCTCCTGTGCAGGAGCAAGGGGACAGAGGTGGGAAAGAAGGTAAGGAGTAGCGGAAAGTCAACTCGTAAAGGGTCTCACAGGTTATCGTAAGAACTTTGGTTTTTATTTTGAGTGAGCTGAGAAGTCGTCGGGATTTTGGCAAAAGGATATAATGACTTAATTTTAAAGGCTGCCCTTTGAAAATCAAATCCAAGAGGGTGTGTTTGTTGTAGCTGCTACAACAAAGGGAAGCAGACTGCAACAACTCACACAAGAGAGAATCTTGTTTCTCTATCTCATATAAAAGTATGAGTTCCAGGTTGGCAGGAGGGTCCATACTGCATGACCATTCAGAGGCTCACTTGTCTCCCATCCTGTTTCTCCGCCACCCCTCTGGTGCTGTTTTCATCTGCATGGTTAAAGCCAGGTTGTAAGCAGTTCATGCTCCGGCTCCTAGGAAAGGGACAGATGGAGAAGCCAAAATTCATCTTAAAATCTCTATTCTTAAAGAAGACTCTGGCCCAGACGTGGCACACATGCCTTCCTTTCATATTTCTTGGAGTTAAGACATTATGCCAGAGTTTTTGGCCCGGACAACTGGAAGGTTATAAACTTATATTCTATAAAATGCAACGTGTATTTAACGTAACATAAGAAAAAACTTTTAACCTATTCCCCACTATTTGAAAACATCTTGGATATAGCTGTCCAATATAATGTGGGGTTTATTAATTGAATAGAGAAGAAAGTAATTTGAACAAATGAATCATTAAAATTTTGTTTCAATCTTGATACATTTCCTCCCTTGTATCATTACAAATTGTTTATATCGAGTAGCAGTGAATTTATAAAACATTTAAGTTACATTAAAACTTTAGGGACATCCCGCATGATGGGAAAAAAAAGATTTTTTTTTTAATGTTTATTTATTTTTGATAGACAGAGCACAAGTGGGGAAGAGGCAGAGAGAGAGACACACACACAGAGTCTGAAGCAGGCTCTCAGCTGTCAGCACAGAGTGGGGCTCAGACTTACAATCATGACCTGAGCCACCCAGGCACCCCAGAAGAAAAAAGATCTTATTTATGATGGTCACAAAATCAAAAATAAAATGCTTGAATGACTAACTTTAACAAAAAATGAGGAAAACATATATGAAAAGAGCAAGAGAACTTAAAAAAGAAATACAGAGCGTGTGGTTTATAAGAAACACACCATTTCCTAGGTTGGAACTTCAATACTGTACAAGCCTAAGTTGTTCCCAAGTTAATTCCTAACTTTCATGTAATTCAAATCAGAATTTCAAAGGAATTCTTTCTCAGGTAGAGCCAGGAAACTTTCTTAACTGAATCCATCTAAAATGCAGCTGATAAATAGGTGATATTAACAAATTTATGTTTGCAGTCTTCTCAGTTTATTAGTGAAACTATTTAAGATTCAGTATTTCTTGAGTGCAGCATTGGTCACATGCCATATGTTTGAAATATGGAATTCTGTTGTCTTTCATTTCTAATTCGGTATTTTCAATTTTGATTTCTCTTACATAAGAATGTTTTAAATAATGTTATATGTGACTAATTTATTTCATTATACCATGGCAAAAAAACCTGTAATCTCTGCATTTTCTTTTTAGTGTCATAAGTGGATACCTTTTTTTTTTTTAATTCTTTGAACTTTTAAAACAGTATATAGACAAGTAGATCAGTGGAAGAGAATAGAAGGCTTAGAAGTAGACCCACACAAATGCAGTCAGCTGATCCTAGACAGAACAAAGGCAGTTGAGTAGACTCAACTTAGCAACTAGTGATGCTGGAGCATCTGGACTTCCATAGGCCAAAAAACGAATCTTGACAGAGACCCTCTATCTGCCACAAAAAGTAACTCAGTTGATCAAAAATCTAAATGTAAAACACAAAACTAGAAAACCCCCAGAAGAGAAGATAGAAGATCTAGGTGGCTATGGGCTTGGGAGTGACTTTATCTTAGATACAACACCAAAAGCACGATCCAGGAAAGAAAAAACTGGTAAGTTGAAATGAAAATATTTAAATGAAAAATATCTGCTCTGTGAAGGACAGTTAAAATTAAAAGACAAGTCACAGACCGGAAGAAAAAATTTTTGCAAAACACATATCTGATAAAGAACTGTTGTCCAAAATAAACAAAGAACTCTTAAAAGTCCATGATAAAAACAACCTGATTAAAAAATGGGCAACAGATCTAAACAGACACCCCACCTAAGAAGATACTCATGGGACAAATAAGCAAATGAAAAGATTCTCAGCTTCATGTCATTAGAGTATTGCAAATTAAAACAAAATACACTACACTATAACACCTATGGTATCTCAAAATGCCATGCTCGCCAATCCAAAACATCACACTAAATGCTGATGAGGAGCTGGAGGAATAGGAACTTTCATTCATTGCTTGAAGGACTGCAAATGGGACAGCCAGTTTGAAAGAGAGTTTGGCAACTTCTTACAAAACTGACAACACTTCAGTCAGCCACATTCTCAGGGAGTCCCTGATACGAGCATCTGAATCAGAAGGTGGGGTATTGAACGGGTGCTGTGACTGAGCAAACAGTGGGCTTCTCCAAGAATGGGCTTATCTTACCCTGTCATCAGCCTCCTTAAGCTGAGCATCTATCATTTTGCATCTTTTTAGTCTTTGCTAGCCATGGTGTGCATGTGAATGTTTCTATGGGGCTTGGGGTGAGAAAGCCTAGAGGAATAAAGAGAGCTCTCTAGGTCCCTGTTTAGATGGGTTTTATTTTTTATTCAATATCTAATTCTCCATTGTATGGCTGCAGTACAATGATAAAAAGTGATTTATTCAGCAATAATAAGAAATGAGCTAACAAGCCACAAAAAGATGCGGACGAACCTTAAATACACACCGCTAATTAAAAGAAGCCAATCTGAGGGGCACCTGGGTGGCGCAGTCGGTTAAGCGTCCGACTTCAGCTCAGGTCACGATCTCGCGGTCCGTGAGTTCGAGCCCCGCGTCGGGCTCTGGGCTGATGGCTCGGAGCCTGGAGCCTGCTTCCAATTCTGTGTCTCCCTCTCTCTCTGCCCCTCCCCCGTTCATGCTCTGTCTCTATCTCAAAAATAAATAAACGTTAAAAAAAAATTTTTTTTTTTAAAAAAAAAGAAGCCAATCTGAGGTGGTGCTTGTGTGGGTCAGTTGGTTAAGCGTCTATCTTTGGCTCAGGTCATGATTTCATGGCTCATGAGTTCAAGACCTGCACCGGGCTCTGTGCTGACAGCTCAGAGCCTGGAGACTGCTTTGGATTCTGTGCCTCCCTCTCTCTCTGCTCCTCCCCGGCTTGTGCTCAGTCCCTCCCTCCCTCTCTCTCTCTCTCTCTCTCTCAAAAATAAATAAAACGCATTAAAAAAAAAAAAATTCAGAAGAAGCCAATCTGAAAAGACTTACATACCCTATGATTCCAACTATATGACATTCTGGAAAAGGCAAAACCAGGGAGACAGTAAAAAAATCAATGGTTGCCAATGGTCTGGAAGGGGTTAGGGAGGGAAAGATGAATAGGTGAAACACAGGGGATTTTTAGGGCAGTGAAGCTATTCTGTATGATACAGTAATGATGGATATGTGCCATTTTACATCTGTCAAAATCCATAGAATGTACAGTACAAATAAAAAACCCTAATGCAACCTAAAATATATCAATATTGGCTCATCATTTGTAACAAATATACCACACTAATATGTGATGTTAATAATGGGGGAAATGGGCAGGGTGGGGAGGGAGATGGAGTGTGACAAGGGTATATGGGAACTCTGTGTACTCTCTGCTCAGTTTTTCTATCAACCTAAAGTTTCTCTAAAATATAAAAATCTGTTTATTAAAAAAAGATTTAAATATATGCAAGTATGTATTTATGTATGTTTTGTTTTTTTTTTCTGTGATGGGAAGTAGATACATTGACAGCACTGGATTGAACCATCCTTGAATACACAATGTCCCAACAACACTTTATACTGCTTTGTGCCTTGGTTCAGTTCTAGTTTGCTGTTTGTATTGCCATTCTGGCATCTTTTTGTTTCATTTTACCCTCCCTGTCACCACCCCCCCACCCCCCATTATTCTCAACATTTGTTGCATTTTGTCTTAAGTATTTCATTTTTAATTGGAAAAAAAATTGTTTTAAGAAATGAAAGTCATATGTTCTTAATTACATATTAGCTTCCAGTAGTTTCAAATATACTTCACATCAAATATCTGCTTGTTCATTTTAGGATTAAATTTTGGGCCTTTTCCTGCTTTTCATATATTTGAAGTTTGCTGTTTTAAAATGTTCCTACCAAATCAAGGTAGTTAACAACTCTTTAAAACTGCTCTGAAATTATTTTATTTTTCTCTTCTCTAAAATATTTAGGACAAAGTTGCTTTAGGAGCTAAGCCCTACAAAGAAGAAATTGAAGATCTCAAAACAAAGCTGGTAAAAATAGACCTAGAGAAGATGAAAACTGCCAAAGAGTTTGAAAAAGAGTACGTCTTTGCCTTAATTGAACACGACTTTAATAGCTCAAGTTTGCCTTCTAAATTATATAAATTCCTTTGCATTGGTTAACTTTTTAAAATATATGGAAACGGGGCGCCTGGGTGGCGCAGTCGGTTAAGCGTCCGACTTCAGCCAGGTCACGATCTCGCGGTCCGTGAGTTCGAGCCCCGCGTCGGGCTCTGGGCGGATGGCTCAGAGCCTGGAGCCTGTTTCCGATTCTGTGTCTCCCTCTCTCTCTGCCCCTCCCCCGTTCATGCTCTGTCTCTCTCTGTCCCAAAAATAAATAAACGTTGAAAAAAAAATTTTTAAAAAAAAAAAAATAAAAATAAATAAATAAAATATATGGAAATACTGTTATTGCTTTTTAAAATAAATATCCACATCCACAGATTTTAAACTTGTTAAATTCTCATTACATATCCAAAGTTTTTTAAAAATGTGCATAGTTCTGGCCAATTACTAATACAATGTTTCTTTTGATGCTTCTTGCTCAGTCATATATAAACAGCTTAAAAATGGCCTTTTTATGCTTGAAAATGAATGTTAAGAACCTGTATGTGTGTGTTTGTGTCTAGCAGTTTGACCAAGGTTTCTGTCGGTTCTCTTAATTTAATTTGTTCCTCCTGTTGTGTTTTTGTGTAAAGGTTGTATTTCCTTTTAAATTATGGTATCTAGTACCCAAATGCATAACCTCTTTTTATTTGTTTATGTATACTACTGTACATAATGGCACGCCTAAAATTCTTTATGATATGGCGTAATGAAAGAACATGAAACAGAGTCAGAGACAGTGAATTAGAAATATAATATTGCCACATTATTATATCACCTTGCATAGGCTGTTTAATCTCTCTGGGCTTTATGTTCATATTCAATAAATAAAACAATAAGTTTGTATTAGACGATTTCTTAAGATTCCTTCTGGCTCCTAATGCTTTTTGTTCTTCCTATAAATATTTAACAAGGATACCTAATTTGCCCAAAAAGTAGCATTCTGAAGCTTTTGCATCCGGACTAGCCTTCCATTGATAGACTATTGGTTTTAGTGAAACTTATACCTATCAAGTTCTTCACTATAAAAAAAGCAATTTTACTTAGAGAATAGGATCAGCAGATAACTTTCAGAGTCTCTAAAGGCAGAAAGTCTCATGATTTATCACTGCTGATTAATGCTTAAGCCAGGAGTTCATAAAATATCACTTTCTACTGGGAGACAGTGAGCAGAATTTGTTTGACCTTTGACTATCACTGGACTGGACTGCAGCCGGGGTTTACTTCCCTGACAATGTAGACATAGGTAGAAGTTTTTACTCACTTTCATGCTCTGGTAATCGTTGTATCCAATTAATAGCTATTGGGCTTCCAGATATTTAAAAAGAATTGTTTAAAAAAAATTACTCCTGCAACCAAACAGAATGCTTCTGATTTGATGGTGTTGTACCTATAAAACACTTGGTACCAGGAGGGTATCTGCTGCTACTTATGGGTTTCATGTCAATGTGATATATCTTATTAGAAAATTCTTGACAGCAGTTCTGTTTATTCTTCCATTAAAAATTAGTTGCTAGGCTTTTACATATTTCCATTGTTCTTTTTAGAATTACTTCTACAAAAGCCACTGTAGAATATCAAAAAGAAGTTATAAGGGTATTGAGAGAAAATCTGAGAAGAAATCAACAAGCGCAAGATACCTCACGTAAGTAGAAAATGCTGATATTTCCATAACTTTCCATTTTACTTCTCAATACACTTAGACATTTTGAATACTATTATATATGTGACAATCAAGAATAAACATGTTAATCACTAATTTAGAAAGAACTGTTTTTGAAACGAACTTACTGGGATCATATTTATCCTGTACCCAATTTAGTTTGGTTTCCTATAATTTTAACTGTCCATTGGAGATTCTTAAAAAATACAAATTTTACCTTTGCATTATCAGATCATCACATCTTTACATAGTAGTGAAGACATTCACATCTTAATAGATCTTAACCATAGGCACAGTAAAAATACAATCAGTACACAGTAGAAATAAGGAAATAAGATCCTATTTGTTCTTAGTACTGAAAATACAGAGTTGTTGCTTATTTGCAAACTCTTTGAAATCGTGCAATCTTTTTGAAATTGATTTTAGACACAGTTTTCAAATCTAATGATCAAATTTCTCATATGATTTCCTCAACCTATATCTTTTTCCATATTTTTATCTCATGTTTCATTTGAAAAGAGAGGATGCTGAACAGTACTTGGGACAGCTTTGTGTAGTAAACACTGAACTAAGGACAGGTGACTCTCACTTCATGGCCCTATGAAATCATGGGGACAATAATACTTGACCTACTAGCTTATATATATACTTATTGTAAGGATCAAACTGAAAGTTGTGTGTGAAAGCGCACTGAAAGTTCTAAATGTCAAGCAAACATAAGGTAATACTTGTGTGTATTATTATCCACTCATTTAAAAAAAAAATGAGAAAGTGTTAAAGATGTTGTCTAGTACATATGTAGACTGAACTTCTCTAGTGGCTATTGTGGGATAATTGCACCCCTACCTGGAAAACTTTAAGGGATAAAAATAGAAATGAGCAAGCTTTGTTGTTACAGAAGGGTCAGGATAATTAACTCTTGATTTGTGACTTTCAGTACATATTGTATCTGAATCCAAAGTAATTCAAAAGAAAATGGACATTAAGTGTCTTCCCCATACACACCTTACCACCCTTTTGTAAATTGTTGGTTACACAGTGGATTATTCTACATAGAAGCACCTCACATTTTAATGCAGTTTTACCTGAAATTTAAAAAACAACTCCTTACATTACTTTTACACACATAGTGCAGAATACTTAATAATATATGCTTTAGTATCTTTCTGAGGTTTATTCAGTTAACAAGTATGTGTTGAGAACTTACAGTGCACTGAGTAACTGGCAGTGGACCCCCCACACACACATTCTGTATTGTAAGAAGCCCTCTGGGTGTTTCCACTGATGGAGAGGAGAGAGAGTGAAGGACCACATTCACTGGGGAGATTACTACTGCTGCCGTCATTGTGCAAGATTTCAGGGAGCACTGTGGTAGGAGTGGACTTGGTGGGTTGGAGAGAAGCAGGAGGACTCTAGAGATAATTAGAAGTGTTGATCATATAGGCACAGGAAGTGAGGTAGAAGGAGGAAGGCAAGGATGGCTTCTAGGGAGATGATTGAGATGGTCTGGTTTTTACAGTGACTTATTGCGCTCAGTAACATTCCCTCTTTTTTGAACTTTGGAGATAATTAAAATTATCACTTAATGTGTGTATTTGCCCTCCTCACAGTTGTGTCAGAATGTACGGACTCTCAGCCTTCTAATAAACCCTTAACCTGTGGAGGTGGCAGTGGCATCGTACAAAGCACAAAAGCTCTTATTTTTAAAAGTGAATATATACGGCTAGAAAAAGAAATCTCTAAGTTAAAGCAGCAAAATGAACAGCTAATAAAGCAAAAAAATGAACTATTAAGGTAAGATCTGCTTACACGATATTGAAATTATGCTTCTGGCTATTACATGTGGGGAGCATGGCATATACATATGCATATATATTTTTTGCAATTGGCAAGCCTTCACACATCTGGGGAAAGTCATTTTTTAGAGTATATGTAATAAATATATATTTTTTAAATTTAATTTAAATGCAAGCTAGTTAACATATAGTGTAATAATGATTTCAGGAGTAGAATTTAGTGATTCATCACTTACATACATTACCCAGTGCTCATCCCTACAAGTGTCCTCCCTACTGCCCATCACCCATTTAGCCCATGCCCCAACCCAACACCCCTCCAGCAACCCTCAGTTTGTTCTCTGTATTTAAGAGTCTCTTATGGTTTGCCTCCCTCTCTGTTTTTATCTTATTTTTCCTTCCCTCCCCCTATGTTCATCTGTTGCGTTTCTTAAATTCCACATGCATGAAATTATGATATTTATCCTCCTCTGACCGACTTATTTCGCTTAGCAGAATACATTCTAGTTATTTTTTTTTTTAACATTTATTTATTTTTGAGACAGAGAGAGAGCATGAACAGGGGAGGGGCAGAGAGAGGGAGACACAGAATCTGAAACGGGCTCCAGGCTCTGAGCTGTCAGCACAGAGCCCAATGCAGGGCTTGAACTCACGGACTGTGAGATCATGACCTGAGCTGAAGTCGGACGCTTAACCGACTGAGCCACCCAGACGCCCCAGAATACATTCTAGTTATATCCATGTTGTTGTAAATGGCAAGATTTCATTCTTTTTGATTGCTGAGCAATATTCTACTATATGTATATATACACACACATACCACATCTTCTTTAGCCATTCACTAGTCGATGGACATTTGGGCTCTTTCCATAATTTGGCTATTGCTGATAGTGCTGCTATAAACATTGGGGTGTGTGTGCCCCTTCGAATCAGCATTTTTGTAATATATGTCTTTTAAGAGGAATAAGACTATGGGACACCATTCCAGATGTTTGCTATCTATCAATTGACCTATTTTTAACAAAGCCCAGAAGCAGGAAGTAAACAGATCTTTGAGGGGCAGCTCAAATATACCACAAGTCTGTATACCCAAGTCAAAGGAGAACTTAAGTCCATTATTGTAGCGTATTTCCTTTTACTTCATAAACAGTTCTAACAGATTTAATTATTTGGCTTCTATCAAGGATTAGAATCTTGTGCCAAGCACTTTACTAATGATACAATAGAAGAAAAATGGGCATTAAACAAATAACTAAACAACTAATTTTTGCAATGAGTGCTATTAAACAGCAACAGAAAAAAAACACATTATCTAGTTGTGGGGAGGGGTGATGGCGAAGAAACTGATAGAAGAGCAGTTATAGAAAAGGGTAGAGGTTAGGCCAGATGAAAGGAGAGACATATAAGCCTTCTAGGCAGGGGCCAGCATGTGCACAGGCTTCAATCAGAAAGAATAACCTGTTGGTGGAACTGAAAGACACCCAGTGTGACTGGGGTGTAGAGAATGAAACACTAAGGTACAAGAAGAGATGCCAGAGGTCACTGGTCTAGGTTAGTTACACAGGCCTTTTTGGGTCACTCTGAGGAGGCGTGGGTGATAATCTGCAATATAATGAGAAAGTGACCTCCGGTGGAGGATTTTAAGCCAGGGCCTGATGAGATCAGATAGCATCTCTGGCTCTAGAGCAAATAGGGAAACCCAGTTTAGGAATCTATTTGCTATAGTCCATGTAAAAGATAATTTTGGCATGGACTAGAATGGAGCCAATTGGGATAAATATAAGGAGATAAATTTGAAAGATTAAGTGTGAGGTTGGGTCCACAGACCTGGATGACCAAATAAAGGAGAGCAAGGCCTCTGGGATTGGTCCCCAGGCTTCTCTCTGCAGGAACTGGATAAATGCTGGTGACATTTCCTGCAACAAGCAAGACTATAACTAGTTCAGAAGCATGGTGTAGTATTTCTTTTAAAATAACAAAGGTACATTAAAGATTAGTCTATCCAGAAGATTAATTTGTCAAGTTATTGCTGCAAGGTATCAATAGGTAAACCACTCTGGATGATCTCACTGACTCATTTGAAAATCTGTCATACTCTAAGCTTTCTTTTCAGGACTCCTTAATTACAATTGTTCAATTAATGCGACCTCATTTCATTTTCTGAACTGTGAAAATAATCCAAGCAGGAAGCATTAGGTGGGAATATAAGTATGATAAAATGGTAAATTATAACAAACAGGCAAAGGGGGGGGGGGAAGAAAGAGAGTTGGGGTGCCTGGGTGGCTCAGTCGATTAGATGTCTGACTTCAGCTCAGGTCATGATCTCATGGTCCGTGAGTTCAAGCCCCACATCGAACTCTGTGCTGACAGCTCAGAGCCTGGAGCCTGCTTCAGATTCTGTGTCCCCTCCTCTTTCTCTGCCCCTGCGCCACTCGTGCTCTGTCTCACTCTATCTCTCAAAAATAAATGTAAAAAAAAGAGAGAGAGACAGAGACAAACCAAGAAGCTCTTAACCATAGAAAACAAACTGATGGTTGCCAGAGGGAAGTGGGTAATGGGATGGGTGAAATAGGTGATGGGGACTTAAGAGTACACTTGTTGTGAAGAGCACTGGGTATTGTATGCAAGGGTCGAATCACTATTTTGTACACCTGAAACTAATATAACACTATATGTTAACTGTACTAGAACTAAAATTTAAGATTAAAAACAAGACAAAGTGGTAAATTATATGTTGTATATATTTTACCAGAGTTTAAAAAGTTTTTAATGTAAGTGTGAATAAATTTCAGGAATTGAGCCAGACTTACAGTCTCTTTTTTTTTTTTTTTTTTCCCTACTACATTCAAGCAATAATCATCATCTTTCCGGTGAGGTCAAAATGTGGAAGGAAAGAATCCTTACAAGAGAGGCACACAAAGAAGTTAATTGTGAGAATTCTCCACAGTCTCCTAAAATGACTAGAACAGCTTCCAAAAAGAGGCCACATACACCTTCTCAATGCAAGGAACGGAATTTACAAAATCCTGTGCCAAGGGAATCACCAAAATCTTCATTTTTCGATAGCCGATCAAAGTCTTTACCAACACCTCAACCAGTTCGCTATTTTGATAACTCGGGTTTAGGCCTTTGCCCAGGTAAGTAAATATCCTGGTTCCTTAGAAATCAGGGGATATCTGTCAGAATTTATCATTAATTTGTGACCCCAAAGGGCAAGTTTAGACAAGATATAGTTGAGCAAACTATGGTGCTCAACTTGATTTGGCATTTCTGGGGTGAGAAAGTTTCTCCAAAGCATGGCACTAACGTGTATTGTTTTTTACCCCAAGCTAAGCCTTTATTCTGCCTCTTAAACCTTCAGCTTTTCCCTAAGAGAAATAAGCAACTCTGTTAAAAACATGAAGACACTACACTATAAACAAAACTTTTACCGAAGAAGCCCTTCTTATCAATTCAGTTGGCCAGCATTTCCAATAGCATTATATTCATTTTACACAAGCCAGATCATAGACTTATTTCACTTACTTATTAATTCAATCAACAAAAAATTTTGATCTCCGACTATGTGTCAGATACATTGATAAGCAAAACCAGACATGGTCCCTTACTCTACTGGAGCGTATAGTCCAATAGGAGATATAGTAATCAAGTAGTCAAAAACAGACAGGTAAAATTCTAGAGTATAAAAGGCTATGAGGCATATTATAGGTTTTTGTTGCAGGAATATTAAGGAAGTCTTCCTTGAAGAAGGAAACTGAGATCTAAGGTTAATGTGAGTTTGCTTAACAAAGAGGGGAGGGGAAAGTATTTCTGGCAGATAGAACAGTGACAGCCCAAGGTAGGAGGGACCATAACCAGGGGAAGCATTGGAAGAAAGATCGTATGGCCACAGCACAGTTAACACAAGCTGCTGTGGTTGGAGGCCCTGAAGGCAAAGAGGAGAAGAGCCAGGTGTGTGGGAATTTGTAGATTGTACAGAAGAAGTCTTTGAAAGATTTTAAACAACATAATGGCAGGGGATCATAATGAGTTATAAATTTTGAACACATCACCTTAGTTATATGGTAACCAACAAATAATAGGAGCAAGAGTTTATGACAGTTGTCTAAGCAAGAGGTCATACTAGCGTGGACCTGAGCAGATTCAGTAGAGCTACAGAGAAGTGGACGGACAGGAGAGATAGGGGAGTCGAAGCAGTCAGAGGTGCCTGGCTAGATGGTAGGAGGGGTGCCAGACACAGAGGTGTAGAGCATTGCAGAAGAAAGTCTGTAATACTGTGTTTCTTGTAGTCCTTCTCACCACACAGCATTGATTGTGTGTGTGGCCAGAGCCTTTGTGACTGCATATCTGCCTGTCAGAAATCCCATTACACAGTTGTAGAAATCGACAGCAATAAAATTGTACACCTAAGGAAAGCAATTGCCAAATCATTTTTGGCCCCAAGTGAAGGTTGTGGATTTGTGAGGAACTCTATTGTGTGACTGTCCATTCTCATCAACTTTAAAATCAATATTAGATAAGTCCTCAGTCTTAAAGTGCTCTTTGGGATATAGGAAGACATCAATTTGAAAAAATGTTTAAACTATTCATTTTATGGAATAGCATTTAACAAACATTTAAGCACTTGCCATTAGCTAACACTTATGTGGAACTTTTGCTGTATATGCATACATGCTATTTTAGAAGAGTCTTCTGAAAAACCAGGAAACTGTTAATCACCTCTTGATTTTATCTGATAATGCCAGAGACACATGCATGATATGAAACCACAAGTAGAAATGCTTAAGTATTTTTATCAATATATGGATCACTCTGGTACTATTTTTAAGTAAAATAAATAAAAGAGTAGGCTGGAGGGACACCTGGGTGGCTCAGTGGCTGACTCAGTTAAGTGTCTGACTCTTGATTTTGGCTCAGGTCCTTATCTCATGGTTCATGAGATCAAGCCCCACTGGGGCTCTGCACTGACAGTGTGGCATTCTCTCTCCCTCTCTCTCTGCCACTCCCCTGCTTATATATGCTCTCTCCCTCTCTCAAATAAATAAGCTTAAAAAAAAAAAAAAAAGAGCAGACTGGAATAATATATGAATCAAAAAACTGGCCAATTCAGCCTTAAAGGACATAGTCCCAGCCTGAATTAGTAAAATACCATTCTAACAAAATTTTAATGCTTTTATTTTGAATTATAAAAGATAATTTAAATTTTCTCAACAACTTGAGATAATTGCAAAGACCAGGTATGAGACATTTACTTATATGAATATAATCATTTGAAAATCAATATTATTTATAAACAAATAAACACAACTGAAGTCCTCTTTAAAGGCTCAAAGAAAGTTTTCCAAGGATGGCTAAATAGTCTCCAAAATTAATAGTATTTGTTTAGTATAGCATTTTTTTTCCCTAAAATTCAGGCAAAAGAAAATCAGACTCACTCTGTGTTTGATTTCACTTTGAATCTCAAACTGATGAATTTCAAATGAGACTTTATTGCTTCTTGGTTTTGTGTTCAAAATGGTTCTTCTAACAATTGATTTTGTGAGAAAATGGGGAATAAACTTCTCCAACTCTGATGAAGTGAAATATACCTTTGTAATGACCAAACATGAGGTTAATGACCATATTGTCATTTTTCATTCTTCTTATCTCTGCTGTCTTAGCATTGTTTACATTTCCAATTCTATTAGAATTTCGTGTAGTTTTTTAATAAAATATGGTTACTTTTGGTTTTTTTTTTCTTTTTGTTTTTTCTCAGAAGAACAAAGTGCTGGAGCAGAGAGAGTGGGTCCTCAGCCAAGTCTTTGGCACACCTCCTCAAGAAAAGATATGCCTGAGTGCAAGACCCAGTAGGCTCCTCTACTGTCACTTTCCTGGGGACCCAGCATTTCCTGCTGAGAAATGACTGTACTTTTACATTATGTGCCTATCCCTGGCAATGTTACCACAGTCCAACATAATTTCAATTCAGTTTTCACTTTGCCACTAGAATTGGAAGATGAAGGAACAGGAGGTTAATGCATTCCAATAATTTGGAATGACTGATAGCAAAACCTCCTTGAAATGTGGTAATACTTTAGAAATTGAATTGTTTTATTTATTTATATATTTTATAAAGAATAAAATTATTGAAGGAAATTTCCAGTCTTTCCATGCATATGCAAAATGTATTCATCTTTATTAATGTAATGTTTTACACATGACTTAGGTAATTCTAAGGCCTAATACATAAAGTGTCATTTAATTAACATTATGAACTACTTTTTAAGTGCCTTGAACATTGAATAAATGTTTAATTAGTGGTTCTGAATCACAACTTTATGTAATATTGATGGTTTCTTGGTGGGGTATTCAGGGTATATTTGGCTGTACTCGTTTGGTGACTTTCAGAATTTTGCTACAAGAATATATACATGCTTCCTGGATTTAAGTTGCTAAGGGACAGCAAAGTGCTGTGACCTCTTCATTTTCTAGTCTGATCTTTGTTTTGCTATAATAAATACAAAAATTCTCTTTGTTTTTCTGTACCCACCCACTCCCTATACAAGAACTCTAAATTGGTTGATTTGCTATTAGACTTTGTACTGTGCTGCATTTTACTACCAGCGGTAAGAACTTCATACCATTTATCCTACCCTTGTATTTCAGACATGAGGAAACAACACCTGAGTTTCTATCAAAGTAGAAAATCTTAGAAACCCAGAGTCCCCACACATACATAAGGCATCTGTGGATGGGCTTCATGCAGTCTGTAAGACCTCTGAAATTTTATGTTAATTTGTATGTAAACTCATTTTTCTAGGATACTTGGGTCCATACTTCTATCATATTCTTAAAGGGATCTGTCACCCTATAGGAGGTTAAGAACTATGGTTTTAGAGAGCATCTGTTACTACTTTTAAATAATAAGACTTTGAAAAATCACATAAAACAGCAAGTTGCATAAGGTTTAGAACAGTTAGTGATTTCAGTGCATTCTTGGCTCTTTGATAAAATTCATTCAAAGGAAGAGATTGTGAATTACATCATAGCCACCATTTTACAATCTATGGATGGATATTTTCCCTTAATATACTATCATAGGCATTCACTAGGGCTAAGGGAAGATGTCCCTTCCAATAACTGTCTCCCCCAAGCCAGTCCCTTCGGAGTTGTTTCTCCTTTCCACTCTTCCCCCAATAAGACACTATAGCAGAACTACAGATTTGCTTCTTGACAATGTCTGCTCCTCCACTGAATAACAGTAACTCAAGGTAGTAGGTTCACCTGGATAATAAAACTAAGTCCATTAAACGTAATCAGTCATCAGGTATCCAGTCTAGTAGAATATTGCTCAACTCTAGAATTTGGATGTCCATTTCCTTAGATTTGGGAAGTTTGGGGCCATTATTTCTTCAAATAAATTTTTTGACCCTCTCTCTGTTCTGGAAGTCCCATAATGCATATATTGGTCCACTTGCTGATGTCCCATGAGAACCTTAGGCTTTCTTCACGTTTCTTTATTCCTTTTTCTTTGATTCTTTCTGCTCATGGATCAAGTCTTGCTACTGAACCCCTCTAGTAAATTTTTTAATTCAGTCATTGTATTCTTCAGGTCCAGAATTTCTGTATGGTTCTTTTTTTATAGTTTCTATTTCTTTGTTAATATTGTCATTTTGTTCATGCATTGTTTTTCTAATTTCATGTAGTTGCCTATCTGCATTGTCTTGTAGATCATTGAGCATCTTTAAAACTATTATTTTGAATTCTTTGGTAATTCATAGATCACTTTTTCTTTGGCGTTAGTTTCTGGAGACTTATTTTGTTCCTTCGGGTCATGCTTCTCTTTGTGTGTACATGTGCTTTCTGATTTTTTGCTGAGTTTAATGCATTTGAAAAAGCAGCCACCTCTTCTAGTATACAGATTGCTTCACACAGGGGAATGCTTACACCAGTCAGCCTGGTCATAGATGCCAGGGGTCTCTGAAAACTTTTTAGGGGGATATGACTTCTCTGGGCTATGTGTATAATTTGCCAATTTCTTTTCTGAGAGCTGGATCTCTTGCTCCCTCTGGTGTCTCTCTGCAGTACAGCATGTTCTTTAATGCAGTAAGAAGCCACCTGCTCTCCTTTGTTCTCATTAGCCCCCAGGCATCCAAAGCATCTCAGCCCCCCATTAGCACCCCAGGTAGATAAGACAAATATCAGTCTTGGACAGCCTTCCAAAAAGTGGGAACACCAAGCACATACTCTACTCTTCCTCCTCTCTCCCAAGTGTGCTGAACCATTCCGGTCTCCTCCTGGGGCACTGCAGGCCATCTAGTACCAACTATGCCAGTTCCATCAGCCTCCCAAGTCAGGCAAGACAGAAACCAGTCCCTTGGGCTGCCATATGGAAAGAATTTTGGATGAATTTTCCACTCTTTTCTTTCCCCCTACTCCCCCGGGGAAACCAGGAGCCAGAGGCTGAACTGTGCTAGCTTGGGAAAGGGCTGGGGTGGGATGGGTAGAGCCACAGGTGAGGTGAAATGGCTCTTGCCCGTTTCAATGCAGCTGTTCTCAGCTTTCTCCTTACCAAGGGTACTGCAACTTCTTAACTGGCTTAGTTAGGTTAAGAAGGTATTTTGGTTCATTTAGTGTTTTAAATCAGTGTCTCGGGGGAAAAGAGAGGTGGGACTCCCTTTTCCTCCATGTTGTCGACATCTCCCTCAGAATGTTAAATTCTTGAGATCTGAGTTTCAATATCATGATGAATGGCTGTGAAAGGATAATGACAAACGTCAACAATGAAACATGCATGAATGTTAAAAAGCAGTAATATGGTCAGAAAACATTAAACTGGCCTGAAAATAAAGCCAAGACTGAAGACAAATAGATTATTGTTCATAGGAAATATTTTCTTGAGAGCCTGGCAGATTTACATTCAAGAAAACTAAGAGCCTGCCATTCATACTCGGCAAATATTTAATGGTCGTTTACTGTGTGCCAATCGCTGGTCTGGACACCAAAAGGTACTGTCTTGGTGAAATTCATGTTTAGTTGGAAAACAAATTACTGTATGCTGATTGCAATATAAGGGTGAAAAAGATATGGTCCTTAGCCTTGAAGAAATTTAGTCCATGGAAAATACAGATGTGTAAGCAAATTTTTACAACACCATGTTACTTAGGCTATTACAGAGTAGGCATTATTGTTGAAAATCTGGGGACAAAGGGGTCAGAAGAATGCTGCACCAAGAAAGTGTTAGAGTTGGCCTTGATTAGAGAATTCTCATGTCCATATAAAATCCGTTCTAAAATCCTCAAAAGTTAAAGGAAAGACATTGAGGCAAGGAGCACAGCTGGGGATGATTAGAGATCATTATACTCCATTGGAAGCTACCGTAGGCAATGAGGGACAGTTTTACCAAAAACTGTATGTGGATGTATGCAGAAATTAGATCAGGGATTTTTTAAAATCAAATTTTGCCATCTACTATAATTGAATTTTAATAATCATTAACATTTATTAAGTAAAAATGTAACAAATGTGCTGGTATCTGTACATGCCTCTAGTCCCTCCTCACATGCCTGAGGTAGGTGCTATGGTTACCTTCATTAACAGATGAGAAAACTGGGGTTTGGAGAGTTGTTACTTACTCAGCTAGTGAAAAGCTGTGGGGCTTACCTTGGTCTTTCTGACTCCGCAGTCTTTGTTCTTAACCATCATGACTGTTATGAAGATACTTGGTTCCAAAGACAAAAAAACCTGGAGAAAAACATAATCTAATGAAGTTAACTTTTTCTCATATAAGGAGCACAGAGGAGTTAGTCTAGGGCTGAGGCACTGAGGCTGTCTTCAAGCCATCAGGTTCCTTCCCTTACCGGGCTCTGTCCTTAATGTGTGCCTCTGACCTCGTACCAAGTCACAAAATGGCTGCCATGTCCCAAGGAATATTCGCATTCCAGGAAAAAAGCAAGGAAAGGGCAAAAATGGAAAGCGTTTCAGAGTGGCCTTGCCTTTCTATCCAAGAAGGAAGTCCTCCTCAGCTTGTGTTTCCTTGGCCAGCACTAGCAGCAAAAGAGGCTGGAATTTGAGAGTTTTGTTTTCCGACCTTTATAAAATAAAAGGCAGAGGAAAGTGAGGTGGGTGCATGTTGAGTAAACCAACTTAAATAGTACATGCAGAAAATAACTTACACAATCACCCTGCTCAATTACACACCTGATAAGTATGAATGACTAAGTCTAGCACACATGACCTCATCCTTTCTTTTCAATCTCTAATATCTGTTCTCTTCAGCCGAGCTTGATTTTGTTTTGCTCCTACCCAACATGTCCTTCCCTTTCAAGCCTCCACACCTCCTCCACACTGTGAAGCTTGAAGTGTTGCCTGGACCCTGCCTCCTCAGGGTAGTCAGGATGCCTGCACTCTGCCACTAAATATGTACTAGTGTTAGAGTAGACTGTGACGAAACAACCGTAACTATGCCTTAAAATGAGAGAATTTTTATTTCTCTCCCTCAAAACAATCTTGGTGAAGGGCCAGGAAGGAAGCCTCCACTATCTTAAATGATCTAGGGCCCTTCTATTTTATTGCCCTGCTCTCTTTCACGTGAAATTTCTTACTCATTAAAATGTAAATATCCTAGAAGAGCGCATAATAGACCCCAACAAACAACAAAGACCCGTTAAAGTGAAGCAAATGATTTCCACATCCTAAGTAAGCTGTAAGGGGGCTTTTCCAGTTTTCACCTTCTCCTTGGAGTTAACAGTTCTAGATGAGTTCCACTAGATGGCAGCACACACACGTATATAGTATACAAACGTGCGACTCCTTAAAACTGAACGAAACTACAAATCCCAACATGCATCTTTAAGCGCCTGACTTGCTCCTGCACAAAGGTCTCAAGTTTGTTGCTCGCACGGGGATCTGGAGGACGCCGTCCACCTGCTGCTCTAAAGTAAGATTTCCTAATATTTTTTAAATTTAATTTTAGCCTGCGAAAAGAAGAGGTTTAGATTTTTGCTTGTTCTGCAAGTTACCTATTTCAACATTAATCTTAGCAGTTAGGTCAGGGTAAGGGTGTGTTTTTAACAAGTTTGAAACTCTGGTATATTAGTTTTTCAATGTGCTTTTCACGTTGGATTTTACCATTTAAGGCCACGTTTGCACTCATTTTCCCAAATAAACCCATTTGTATTTAATAATGTAGTTTATTCTAACAGGTTTTAGCCCCAAAATCTGGTTCCAGAAAGCCAAGGCTAGCTAGGGGAGATATCGGAGTGAGCAAAGTGGCTACTCTGTGCTCCAGCAATTGTTCAGTAGTAAGTGCTTCTTTCTCCTGGTGTCAGAGATTCCTAGGGACGCCTTTGGTGTGTGCCTTCAGTGTCATGTTCCTGAAGCCAGCAATTGACAGAGGTGTAAAATAATCGCTTTTTAATACACCACGCCCAGAATCTTCGCCCAAGATCCAGTAAAATGATTGGATTCTCTTACTTTCTATAGTATATATGGTTATATCTCTCAACTCTTTACATGTTTAAAGTGAAAACGTATCACTCGTGTAAGAATAAAGACAAAATAAATAGAGAAAATCCATGGCATCAGAGTAGGTCAGGCAGTGTAAAAGCTCAGTTTCTCTGGCGCATGACAAACGCAGATTTAATCCGAGAGAGTATCAGTGAGACTCTAAGCAAGTCCCTGGAGCGGGTTGTTCGTCTGGCCCTCGGAGAAGCAAAACTCCAAGACAGAGGTAAACGTGCAGGAGAGTTATAAGGGGAAATGCTGGTGTGAGAGAAAATGAGAGGGACCGGCCGTCAGACCACGAGGGAGCCCCTCCTCCCTCCCCGGGCAGGAAGGCAGTGCAGTGACTGGAGGGTCCGCAAGGCCCCGGAAAGAGCCCCGTGTCCCCCAGAAAAGAGTCAGCCTTGGTGGTGGTGCGCACTCGCGCCCAGGTCTCACAGCGTGCGGGTGGGCGTGCGGAGACTGCGAGAACCACGCGAACCACGAGGTCCTCTCCTGGACCTGCAATCCGCAGGCCTAATTCGCAGCCGCGAGGCAGGGTGCAGACCACATGATCTCTCCAAAGATAGGGCACTGGTGACCAGGCCTTGTGTCACGTCTCAAATGCTTCTCTGATCCAGCCCCCCCTTCCCATCCCTGCTATTTCACGCTCGGCCCTTCAGGCCCCCGCAGCACCCTCCCAAGGAAACCACCCACTCCCCAAGGTCTGCTCCAGTGATCTTTCCAAAATACATGTCTTCTTGAGTTGCACTCATTTCATCAGTCCTTCAGTGGCCATTATCCACAGGAGTAACTGGCCGCTCAGCATTCCGAGCTTAGATAAAGTGTGAAGGCTTGATTACAGCAAAATGCCAAGGTTGGCAGAAGACAGCAGAGATATATTCACAAAGATAGCACTAGATCATGTGAGCCCTTTAGGCAAGACTAGCTAGTTACCTGTATTTTTTTAGGCGGGTAATTGAGCAGTGAGCGTGTAGGTTATCTGTACATGTACTATTTAAGTAAGTTCACTCGGTACCCACCCAATTACGCACCCCTTCCCCCAGCTTTTCTCTTAATAGAGGCCAGAAAACAAAACTCAAATTCCTAGCCCTTGCTGCTAGAGCTGGCGAGTGAAATGTAGGCTGAAATGTTTGGCAAGGGCTTCCTTGTTGACTAGAAAGTGAGGACTCTCTGAAAGGCTTTTTTGGCTTTTATTTCCCACCACCACCCCCACCTTTTTTTTTTTTTTTTTTTTTTTTTTTTTTTTTTTTTTGCCTGAATGCTGATGAGATGCCTTGGGACAAAGTAGCCATTTTGTGACTTGGCGTGAGATCAGAGGCAGCCATGAAGTACAGCAGGGTGAGAAAAGACGCCCAGGTCCTTGAAGACAGCCTCAGTTGATCATCATCTGACTCTTAACCACCCCCAATCTCGTCATGAGCCATTCCTCTTATCCCAGAGTCTACAATCCAAGCACCAGATATCTTATGCGTATCTTATTTTCCCGATGTCAGAATTTCTGTCTCCAGTTTGAAAATTACTGATGGTATCTGATAAAGTGTCACTACTTTAAGAGAGGATCAGCGGCATTGTGGAGTGGAATTTCACATAGCAAAGGAGTCGGGAGGATTGAGCTTAGTTCTGGTTCTGTCATTAACTGGCTCTGTGACCTCGAGCAAGTCAGATCAGTTTTCCCCTCTACAAAATGGGAGTGTTGGACATGATTTTATTTTTCCAGTTCTTTTGTTCAATGACTCTCTGAGGCCAACCACTAAATCTTTCCAAGGGAGAAGGAAAAGCCATGAACAATTGATAGTGCAAACCCCAACAAAAATTTATAGCAGAGAAATTGGGAAGCAGCCCCAAGTAGCAAGGACACATACAATGCCAAAAGAAGTGTGTATAGAGAGAGTGGGGAGGATGATGGTGGTAGTGAGGGGAAGGACTCCTCCCCTGCTGTATCAGTATCAGAGGCTGTCTTCTCTAAGTAATGAAGAAACCAAATGGTAGGTTGAAGTCCCATGTCTGTCTGTTGCCAGTTATCACTTCAATGGTTTATGCTAAATGTTTTTGATTTACAAAGCTACATATCTAGAGTCAGCATTCTTGGAGAATTCAGTTGATGGACTATCTGTACAGAAATGCTACCTTTAAGTTCATTCTAGATGTCACTGCACAGGACCACATGCTGCAGTGTAAACCATTAAATACACATGTCTCTAGATTGAACCACAGGTTCCATGATGGGTCGACTTGATGGGAAGATCATCGTCCTGACCGCTGCTGCTCAGGGGATTGGGAGGGCAGCTGCCATAGTAAGTTATTATTTCTTGTTAGCTTACTAACTTTTGAGGTATTAAATTATGTGGACACAGCCCATGGTTATTTAATTCTGCTCTCGTTTTTGGTTGTTTTTGGCTTTGATTTTGTTTTGTTTTACTTTTGTGCTTCTGTTGTCTGAGGTTACAAAAAGAAAACTCACTAGCCTTGACCCAGGGCAAGTGAAGGAATGAATACCTCACATGTTTATTATGCGACATCAGTGATAACCTTGGACTCTGAGAAACTTAATTCTCTGCCTCAGTTTCTCTGCACGATGATATATTTACTGCAGGGGACCTACAGGAATGTATTGCTTTCTGTAATTGTCAATTCAGATGTAGGACTCCAGAGATACAAGACTATCAGGTTACTTTCACCTTCTAATTTATATCAACTTCTTGTGCATTATAACCCACACCTGAACTCATTAATGCACTTACAGTATAATAGGGTATGGTTTGACATTTATGAAAACAGTAATATTGTCTTAGGAGGAAAAGTGTGAAAATAACGCATTTTCTCTTATTATTTGGGATATAGTAAAAAATGGAAAATAATAAGAACTAGCTCAGAAATGAAATACAGGCTATCACATCACAGAATAGTATTTTGAGAGGTGTCAGTAACAGAGTCCTAGTTTTTAAAAACACTCTTTTATTTGATAATGCTTACAGGCACAAAGTCAGATGACAAGCACAATGTATGTCATGTTGTTCTAATTAATGGTAAAATTATTAACAATGGGAAGGGTGAAATGAGAGTAGAGAGCTTAAAATTCCACCTATTTTATAGGTAAAACAATGAAAATAAGATAAGGGGGGAAAGGCTAAATGACTTTCCACTCAAGAGAATGGAATCAAATCGAATAAACAAAGGATTTATTTGTACATTGTGTCTACCAGGCTTTTGCAAGAGAAGGTGCCAAAGTCATAGCCACAGATATCAATGAGTCCAAACTTCAGGAACTGGAAAAGTACCCTGGTAAGCAACTCAGCACTTTGAACTTGGGATTCAGAATCTACAAGGTATTATAAAGCAATATTGTTCACATGTTGAAAGAAAATTCCTTAGCTGCTCGGTTGTGCTGGCCTTTTTTAGAGCGTTTTTCTCTGCTATCACGTCTATATTCTGTGTGGGGCTCCTGGGCAGCTCAGTCAGTTACGCATCTGACTCTCAATTTCAGCTCAGGTCATGATCTCATGATTTGTGAGATTGAGCCCTATGTTGGGCTCTATGCTGATAGCACAGAACCTGCTTGGGATTCCCTCTCCCTTTTTCTCTGCCCCTCTTCCTCTTGCATTCTCCCTCTCTCTACTTTTCTCTCTCTCAAAATAAATAAACATTTTTTAAAAATCTGTATTCTGTGAACCTACAGACAAAAATCTATACATTTAAATGTATAAACAAAATTTTAAGATGTATGCTTAAATTTTTTTTATTTAGCCAAAATGTTGAAGGATTCAGTACTCAATTACAAAATTACATGTGAAAATTTAATAGTTGTTAACTTTTTTTTTTTTAAGTAAGCTTTCGTCAATGGTGAGCTTGAACTCACAACCCTAAGGTCAAGAGTCACATGCTCCACCAACTGAGCCACCCAGGTGCCCCTGTTACGTTAACTTTTGATGATGACTTTCCACTTCTCTGCCTCCCTCTGGGGGAGACGCTGTCCAATAGACACATGACATGAGCCATATGTGCAAGTGTAAATTTTCTTAGTGGCTACATTTAAAAAGTAAAAAGATACAGGTGAAATTAATTTTAATAATGTATTTTAATTAATTCAATGTATCCGAAATATTATAATTTTAACATATGCAATTGTAAAACATTACAATAGAAAATTTTACATTTTTTACACTAAATCTCTGAAATCCATGTGTATTTTACATTTACAGCACATTTCAGGTCAGACTAGCTGCATTTCCTATCCATGCTTAGTAGCCAGCCACATGTGGCTAGTGGCCACCATATTGGAGACAGCTCAGCCTTAAAATCACATGTCATGATCAGAAACTATAAGAGATTAACTTGTTCAAGTACATATTGCCCCTTACTGTACCACACCGAGCCTAACTCCGACGTCAAAGGGCTTTAATTGGCGTTACTCAGAAAGAAATCAGAACGTAGAACTCATTTCAAAGTTAACTGTTTCAGCGAAATAGAATAGGTTGCATGATCAAACATAATTTAGTTCAATTGAATTAGTTAACTGAATTAGACTGAGTTATCATTTCAACAAATGTAAGGGAAGCTGCTGTCGTAGAAAAGCACAGAGGAAAGGAAAGTCCTTCTGAAACTCCATTCTAGTCCTCCCTTTATTTATAATCTTTCTTTTCTATATGCAAAAGGGAAGAATAGAATAATAAACCATATATTTTTTAAATCATAAAAATTGTGACTGCTGCTTAATGAAAGCATTAGAGCATATTTTTTTAGTAGCTAGTACAGTGTGTCTGCCTCAGACCCCATGCCAACTCTCTCATGACTAGTGTTTTCATCCCTTCTTGTGGCCTGTCATTTCTTCTTGGAATTTGGTCCAGAAATAAGTGATGGTACCTGTGATCCACAAAGTCATTTCTAGTCGATAATACAATTGACATAAAGGTAAAATGCACAAATAGAAACCATCTCTTATCCCACTGCCCCTGTCCTTCCCCCTCAGACAGAATTCAGCATCACTGTAGCAGTGATTCAACCTCTGGGTTGAAAGACGGGACTAGAATGAGCCCACTTGCAGGTATTGCTGCTGGTTTGCTGAGAAGCATCTACTATAGAGGTCAAGGTGGAGCACCTGGCTGGCTCAGTCTGTAGAGCCTCCGACTCTTGATGTCAGGTCGTAAGTTCAAGTCCCATGCTGGTTGTGGAGCCTACTTAAAAAAAAAAAAAAAAGATGGAGAGGACTTCAAGATTTTTACTAATGAGATTCTTAAGATTGATAAGACCCTACTAATGGCCAACAATCCTGTGAAGTCTAACTGGACAAATACTACAGTCTTCACACTTCAGAACAGCTAAATCTTCAAGGCTAGACATTTCTATGAGTAAAGATAAATTGTGTACTTTGTTTTGTTTTTCAGGTATTCAGATTCGGGCCCTTGATGTCACAAAGAAGAAACAAATTGATCAGTTTGCCAATGAAGTTGAGAGACTTGATGTTCTCTTTAATGTTGCTGGGTAATTCATACTTTTTCATTTCACTCTCCTTACAGAAAGTTTTATATGACTTTTATTTAAAAAGTTTTGGTAAGGGGCACTTGGGTGGCTCAGTCAGTTAAGCATGCAAGTCTTGATTTTGGCTCAGGTCATGATTTCACAGTTCGTGAGATCAAACCCTGCATCAGGCTCTGCACTGACATTGTGAAGCCTGCTTGAGATTTTCTGTCTCCCTCTCTCTCTGCCTTTCTCTGGCTCGTGCTCTGTCTCACTCTCTCAAAATGAATAAATAAACTTTTAAAAAATTTTTGATAATAAGGCATAATTGTTCATCATGAACCATAATCTATTTCTTAGGAAATATAGTTAGGTTTTAGACAAATTTTATTCCAAGTAAGATTCAGCAAATAAGACAGCCATAGAAGTGAACATGGGCTTCAGGCTCTGCACTGATAGTGTGGAGCCCACTTGAGATCCCCTCTCTCTCTCTCTCCCACTTCTCTCTCAGTCGCTTCCCTGCTTGCATGCACATGCACTCTCTCTCACTCTGTCTCAAAATAAATAAATAAACTTAAGGGAAAAAAAAAGCAGACATGGACTTGAGTCCTAAGGAAAATGATGGTCTCAAGAGAACTGGTATTAATCCAAACCTGTTAATCTTAAGGCTGGTCATAGGCTTACAGCAATGGACTGGCTGTGGACGCTCCACTAAGACTTATAAAATAAAATGAAAAACCATTTTCCAGTAGGTGTCTTTATTTTTTTTGAATGTTTTTATTTATTTTTGAGACAGAGAGAGACAGAGCATGAGCAGGGGAGGGGCAGAGAGGAAGACACAGAATCTGAAGCAGGCTCCGGGCTCTGAGCTGTCAGCACAGAGCCTGATGCAGGGCTTGAACCACGAACTGTGAGATCATGACCTGAGCCAAAGTCAGACACTTAACCAACTGAGCCACCCAGGCACCCCTCCAGAAGGTGTCTTTAAAGCAAAGTATATTTACCAGAAACCAAGTACTCAGCTTATTGAAATGCAGGTGTTCCCAATTTTTTGGCATGGCATTCTAGCAACTCCTTTACACATCCCAAGCTCAGTGTTTCTTACTGGGACAATGAATTCCACCCAGCAAAAGAAGTTTCCGTGTTGCATCTCTGTATAGAGCACAAAGAGAATGGCTTAATTGAACTTATGCAGATGATACCAAACGTGTTGAACCGTGTATGAATGAGGAGAGGCTGGAACTGGAGCAGCTCGTGCTGGGACTTTCCCTGCTCAGGCGAGACAGTAGAGATGAGTACAGCCGAGGTTTACACAGGAACTAAGTGACATTCCACTTTTCTTATGTTCTGTTATATTTGTACTGCCGCATTGACGGAAAAATTCCAGAGCCTTCTAATACATTTTTGTTCTTCCTAATCATTATGTTTCTGCACAAAAAACATGTATGTATGTATATATATACATATATATATATATAGTGTGTGTGTGTGTGTGTGTGTATATATATATATATATATATACATACATACACACCTTTCTATAGTTTGTCATAGGTTACACTGTGTGGATATTAAACCAACAATTTATGACAATCTGCTACATAAATAAACTGCTCATCCCTTATATGAGAATATACTCAGAGCCATGACAAAAAAATCCGCAGAACTGGTTTTTGAATATCTATGTATTAAATTCTCAGCAAGGTAAGGGATATAGAAATAGAGCGTGGGTACCTGCTGTCATACGAAGGATGAGAAGGTTATTTAAGAGTGTGACTTGAGGGGCACCTGGGTGGTTCAGTCAGTTAAGCGTCCAACTTCAGCTCAGGTCAGGATCTCACAGCTCGTGAGTTTGAGCCCCGCATCGAGCTATGTGCTGACAGTTCAGAGCCTGGAGCCGCCTTCAGATTCTCTGTCTCCCTCTCTCTGTCCCTCCTCTGTTTGCACTCTCAAAAACAAATAAACACTAAAAAAAATGTTTTTAAAAACAAGAGTGTGACTTGAAAAGAAGTGAAAGTTGCTTTAAGAGTTTTGTTCTGCTTTGTTTACTCAATATGTTAGAACTGTATGATAGCGATATTACTTTGCTACCCTGAGATGTTGAGACAATGGTTTTCCTTTGCAATTTGATTTCCCTTTGAAAATGTTAAATCTATGCCACCTGAGGGCACTGTTGCTTATGAAATAGGAGTCGGGGCAAGTATCATGTTCTCATTTGTTTGTGATATTGTTTTTGCTATTTCCTGTGCACTTGCCATAGAGCTTCTTATGTTTGGTGGCCCCAAGCTTTTGCCTTTCTTTCAAAAGAAAGATGTTGTTTTCCAATAAATTTATTTAGCTTAAGCTGTTGGATACTTACTAACTTAATGTACTAAGTGTTACTATGAATTGCTAAAATCTTCATAAGGTCTAAGTCAATAAATGACAATATAAAATGATAAGGAAGTACAATAGAAATCCTAAATGATCATTTTTCCCCACTGATTAATCCCTCTTCCAGTTTTGTCCATCATGGAACCATCCTGGACTGTGAGGAGAAGGACTGGGACTTCTCGATGAATCTCAATGTCCGCAGCATGTACCTGATGATCAAGGCATTTCTTCCTAAAGTAAGGACCACCATCACTATGATAAGTAGGTCTCCACACTGGGCATCCAGAAAGGGCCCTTACCTTTCTGTTCTGAAGAGTGACAGTAGCTACCACAATGACTAACCCATACTGAACATTTATATCAAGACACTTAATACAAACTCACTTAACCTTCCAGTTAAGAAATATTCAAGAAGTATTAAGAACTTTCTTTATGCAAGTCTCCATTCTGGGTGCAGAAGACTCATCAGAAAAACAAGTCCCTTCTATGAGAGAGATCTCATTTTTGGGGAGTGAGACAGGATAACATAATTAAATAAACATATAACTCCGGGAGTGGTTAGAAGTACTATGAAGAAGGAGCACCTGAGTGGCTTAGTAGGTTGAGTGTCTAAATCTTGATTTCAGGTCAGGTCGTGATCTCATGGTTCATGAGTTTGAGCCCCACTTCGGGCTCTGCACTGACAGCGTGGGGCCTGCTGGGAATTCTCTGTCTCCCTCTCTCTCTGCCCCTCCCCTGCTCATGCTTGCTCACTCTCTCTCAAAAATAAATACACTTAAAAAAAAAAAAGTGCTAGGAAGAAAAAGAAGCTAGGATATCAGTAAAGCCCAGGGTGCCTCGCTGATAAGCTGAAATTTTCATGGAGGTCCAAGTGAAATGAGGGAGCTAACCATTGAGATATATGAGGAAGAGGGTCCCAGAGAGAGGGATAGCAAGGAGGTACATGGGACCAGAAGAATGGGATAAGGTAGATACTACTTTATCACATCCACTGTACAGAGGATAAAACTGGGAGGTGAGGTAACTTGCCCAAGGTCACATAACTAGCAAGTGGTTAGAGCCGGGATTTGAACCCTGGAGGTTAGGCCCCTTCTTGAATTTCACTGTCTAGGCATATGCTGTCAGATGGATGTACCTCATTGCTTTTCTGTTCCTTGAGTATTCTTCTTGCACTCGTGTTTTTAACTGAGCCACAGAGGTACCAGAGAGGTGAGAGACAGTGTGTGTTAAAGAGAGAGAGCATTCTTCCTGAGTCTGCTACCCTGGAATTCCACAGCTTTTCCACAACTCATTAATAATTTTCATTTTGTTTTACAAACAAGCATTACATGCCTTTTGATGAAAAGCACACGCTAGGCATTCTTGGAGAGGGGAGTGTAAATATGAAAAAGATTGAGTTCAAATGAACTTGTAAGCCGATAATGAGCACAGGCTCAGACAATGAAGGGATTGACTGCGTACAGAACCGGCTCAGTCCAAGGCTGCAAACTGAACCCTAGTGAAATGCAGAAGGAGCCGTTCTTCTCTTCCATCCCAGCTGGATTAGATGGCAGACGTACTGAATGCTGCCAACCCAGTGCAGGAGAAGAGCTTTTTAAAGGCAAGGCAGGGCTGATGCTTTGCTCTGAACATTCAACATAATGTCAAAAAGGATCCCAGGTCACTTAGGTGGCTCAGTAGGTTAAGCATCCGATTTCAGCTCCGATCATGATTTCACCGTTCGTGGGTTCAAGCCCCATGTCAGGCTCTGTGCTGACAGCTCAGGGCCTGGAGCCTGCTTTGGATTCTGTGTCTCCCTCTTTTTCTACCTGTCTCTCTCTCTCTCTCAAAAATAAGTAATAAACATTAAAAAAAGAAAAAAAGAAGAAGGATCCAGGTGAATGTTGAAAGGAAAACTAGAAAAACTGACTTCATAACAAAGGAATTTGTTTCAATCTACTTGTTTAGTGCTTAGAAAGGATCTCTTAGTGGTTCCATGGGATATGGGACTAGCAAATTGTTTTTTTAAATGTTGATTTATTTTTGAGAGAGAGAGGGGTGGAGAGGGGCAGAGAGAGGGAGACAGGGGATCTGAAGCCATCTCTCTGCTGATAGCAGAGAGCCTGACATGGGGCTCCAACCCACGAACTATGAGATCACCACACAAGCCGAAGTCAGATGTTTAACTGACTGAGCCACACAGGTGCCCCTAGCAAATTTATTTTTAATGTAAATTTCATTTTTTTGTTTATTCGGAGTTCATGAGAATCTGTTATTTGGAACCCTGATTCTTTTTTTGTTTTTGTTTTTGTTTTGTTTTTTAATTTTTTTTTCAACATTTATTTATTTTTGGGACAGAGAGAGACAGAGCATGAACGGGGGAGGGGCAGAGAGAGAGGGAGACACAGAATCGGAAACAGGCTCCAGGCTCTGAGCCATCAGCCCAGAGCCCGACGCGGGGCTCGAACTCACACACCGCGAGATCGTGACCTGGCTGAAGTCGGACGCTTAACCGACTGCGCCACCCAGGCGCCCCACCCTGATTATTTTTTTGACGCCTGATCCTTAACCTATGATTGGGAGAGAAGCCAAGGCTGTGGCAAAAGGAGAAAACTTAGATCATAGTGGGTAAGACTATCACATGTGCAAAAACAGCCTACTTCATGTCTGCAGTGCTTGACAAATATGAGTGAAGGGAGCAGGCATGGGGTATGGTCCAGCGGCACTGAAATTCAAACTTGTCAGTAAATGTTAACTTTTGAAATATCAAACACTAACTTGCAAATTAGTGAGTTTTCCTATAATTTAAAGCATCTCAACAATAATCCATATGAGCCACTAATACTCATTTGTAAAAAATCCCAAGAGATATTATTGACTGGGATGGGCAGTGAGAAGAAGTCAGTGCCACTTATTAAAGTGACAGTAACCAACCTGACCCTGGATTTCAAACTCTGGCATCACAGCCTGAACTCTGCCCCTACTTCACCATGTGCCGTGGGAAATGGCACTTGTACTCTGTTCTATTTAAAATGAGGATGAGATGGGGTACCTGGGTGGCTCAGTTAGGTGTTCAACACTTGGTTTCATCTCCGGTCATGATCTGATGGTTTACAAGATTGAGCCTCACATCAGGCTCCACGCTGACATCGCGGAGCCTGCTTGGGATGCTCTCTCTCCCTCTCTCCACCCCTCCCCTGCTTGCTCACTCTCTTTCTCTGAAAATAAATAGGCTAACTTTAAAAAAATAAAATGAGTGGGGCGCCTGGGTGGCTCAGTCGGTTGAGCGTCTGACTTCGGCTCAGGTCATGATCTCACAGTTCGTGGGTTCGAGCCCCACATCAGGCTCTGTGCTGACCTCTTGCTCAGAGCCTGGAGCCTGCTTCAGATTCTGTGTCTCCCTGTCTCTCTGCCCCTCCCCCGCTCATGCTTTGTCTCACTCTATTTCTCAAAAATAAATAAATGTAAAAAAATAAAATGAGGATGAGAGATTACACAATCCCTTCCAGCCCTAATTGGGATCTTCTGGGTTCATTAACAATGATGCACATACAACAGGGTAGAACTTTCCAGGGGAAGTCAGGATTTGGAGTCTAGGCAGATCTGAAAAGTCAGGTGGTCAAGACATAGGAACACTTGTAGGAAATTTTTGATCATGGATACATACACAGAAAACCGTTCCAAAACTGGAATGTGAGTCAAAAGGCAAAGAACAAGCTGAAAATACTGTAAGAAGAAGTCAGTGCAAAATCCAAAGTCAGGGAAGTCTTGGATAGGTGGAGGTTTTTCCCCTTTGCTGTATCTTAGAAGATTCTCTAGTACATAGAGATGCTCTAGCAAGTATTTGTTGAATGAATAAATGAATCTAGGTTGTCAGTCCAGGTAGAGGTGAGACATGGAATCATCAAAGAGCCAAGAACCCAAGGTCTGCCAGGTTTAAGAGCTGAGTTCAGTGGAGATAGAAAAGCTAGGTAGGTAGGACTGACTAGATCAACAGCTGGAGGAAATTTTCAGAGCTCTTTCTTAGCCCCTGCCTGAGCTTCTGGGAGGTCAGTCCCATACAGAATTACTACATACCAGGCACTTCACTTTATACTTGCTAAGTGATATTTGCCAGAGCGGGACGTTGCATGGGGAGCCAGGAAGAGCATCCACACCGTACCAGCAGGTACTGAGCTGGTGTTGAGAAAACAGCGTGGAAGGGTGCTGAGCATGGACTGAGGGCTCTAGATCCAGCAGACAGACCTGGCTGAATGGATAGCACAAATGTTAAGGGACAGCACTAGCACCTCCTAGGTGACTCTATTCCAAAGTTTTGCCTGAGGAATTATAGTATTTCCGGTGATTAGAGACTGAACTTACTTAGTAGCTCATCGTTATGTATTCTACTGTAATATATGTATTCTATAGGTATTAAAATGGGTTATATATGACAATGATAGCTCAATGAAACTGGAACAAAACTAAAAATAAGTAAAAACAGATTATTTGCTAAATTGGATAAGAAAGAATAATGTTAAGGCTTCGTTTCCAACACCATTATACTTTACTAATTTTCCTGGTCGTTTTTGTGAAGACCCCATCTCATTATGATCCTCTTTATCACATAGACAAACAAGTGGGGTTAAATATTTTCACCCCTACTGTGTCCTTGCCTTGATCGGGTCACCTCAGCCTCCCCTGTATCCTTTAATCCATCCAACACAATGCCTTAGGTTGTTGTATATAGATTCTCTGCTCTTGAGAACAAACAGTAACTAAGTATCAAAACAGAAAGTCAGGAGAATACCATGGGGAGATCTGCCATCTTGGCAGCCACATCCCTGGACCATCCAGTCACTCACCCCCATCCCTATGCCTCTCTGACTGAAAGCTGCTGGAGAAGCTCACCCCAGCAGGAGTGACTTCTCTCCCTACCCTGACTATTGAGACTCTTTTCTTTTTAGAAACTCGTTCTTTGCTTGACTTTCATGGCATAGGATATCCTGCTTTTCCTTCCTCTGTTCTCTGGTGGTGGTCTTCCATTCCCTCTCAGCAGTTGTTTTAACTCTTCACCACTCTCTGTGTCCACCATTCCCCCCACTCAACCTTGTTCTTTACAGCCATCCTCCGAGCTTCTGATGTCAATGAGAAGGTAGTGCCCATTGAGTAGGAATTCTCTCCATGTCTCACTTCTTCATGGGTACCCACACTCTTGCACATACCTCCATGCCCTGAAAGCATACGTACTTATTATACTAAGTATAAATGTATATGAAAACATTTTTAATTCATAGCAGTTTTTCATTTATATATTCCTTTACATCAGGGGCAGGGCCCAGCAATCTGCACTTTAAATTAGCCCCTCAAGAGATTTTGATTCATCACAGTGTTTGACCACCTACTGTGTACCCTGTCTAGGAGAACAAAACAGCCCCAACCCCTCCTCTTCAGACCTTCACACTTGGAATGGGGGAATTCTGAGGGAGGTGTTCTTAGGAAGCACTGCCCTCGATGAGGGAGGCAGGCCTCACTTCATGTAACTGTTTACCACGTCCTGCCCTTACCACCTCAACCTCCCCCCGCATAACTCACAGACATTGCTGCATCTCAGCTTTTCTCAGTCCTTTCTGAAATCACTGTATCACCTTCCAGTGGTCTCCTCCATGTCGTGCCACTATAATCTTAGAATTCCCCAAATCTAAACATGCCACTTCTCTGCATTAAGCCCCTCATTGTCACCACCACATTGCCTCCTGGGTAAAGCCCACATTCCTAAATTTAGCCCCTGTTGGCCTCTACAGCCTCATTCCTCCCACTCCGGGCATTCCAGCCAGACCCATCCCTTCCTCCCAGCTCTGTGCTAGAGCCTTTATACATGTGGCCCTCACTCCTTAAAACACCTTTCTCTTTTATTTTTCTGAATTACACTCCAGTTTTCAAAAATCAGCCCACCTCCAATGCAAGCTGGTGCAGCCACTCTGGAAAACAGTATGGAAGTTCCTCAAAAAACTAAAAATAGAACTACCCTAAGACCCAGCAATTGCACTACTAGGCATTTATTCACTGGATACAGGCGTGCTGTTTCGAAGGGACACATGCACCCCCATGTTTATAGCAGCACTATCAACAATAGCCAAAGTATGGAAAGCGCCCAAATGTCCATCGATGGATGAATGGATAAAGCAAATGTGGCATATATATACAATGCAGTATTACTCGGCCATCAAAAAGAATGAAATCTTGCCATTTGCAACTATGTGGATGGAACTGGAGGGTATTATGCTAAGTGAAATTAGTCAGAGAAAGACAAAAATCATATGACTTCACTCATATGAGGACTTTAAGAGACAAAACAGATGAACATAAGGGAAGGGAAACAAAAATAATATAAAAATGGGGAGGGGGGACAAAACAGAAGAGACTCATAAGTATGGTGAACAAACTGAGGGTTGCTGGAGGGGTTGTGGGAGGGGGGATGGGCTAAATGGGGAAGGGGCATTAAGGAAGACACTCGTTGGGATGAGCACTGGGTGTTACACACAGGGGATGAATCACTGGAATCTACTTCTGAAATCATGGTTGCACTACATGCTAGCTAATTTGGATGTAAATTTTAAAAAATTAAAAATAAAATTAAAAAATAAATAAAAAATAAATGCTTTTTCCTCCCTGGCGGGGGGGTTGGGGGGGTAGTATCAGCCCACCTCTTTCCTCCTCAGGAGCCCCTCTGAGTGTCCTGAAGCCTAGTTTGGTCCCTTCCCACCACTGACCCCTCTCTATGGAGGTCTCCACTATTGTTGGATGCTGGTTATGTCAGCACCCCCAGTCCCCTGGCAGCTCTCCATAGGCAGAAAGTGTGTCATTTATCTTCGTATCTCCTGGACCTAGCACAGTAGGTGTTCAACAAATATATGTTGAATAAAGTAAGAATTTTCCAACATCGGGAGTACAAAGTAATAATTAATGTTCATTAACCTTCCATTCAGCTCAGAGTTTCTCCTTGGTCTTGCTGATGCTCCTGTGCCAAAGGAAGGCAGTAATCCCCCTGGGAAATGTTCCTGCCAGTGAGTGCGTCAGCATGCCATCAACTCCCAGCAGTGACTGGGTGAGGCTGTTAAGACGCTTAACCGTGCTTAATGTTAATAGCTAAGAAGATGGTTCTGCAAACCATAAGTAAATGCAAATCTTGTAAAGAGCTATTATTTTTATCTTGCAGAGTGGCATTTTTTAACATTGTTTTTGTTTTGGCAGATGCTTGCACAGAAATCTGGCAACATTATCAACATGTCCTCTGTGGCTTCTAGCCTCAAAGGTAAGGTCCGTCTTCCTCTGGGAATCACGATGCACATACTCCAAAAACTTTATGACCTATATGGGTTTTCAGAACAAACATAGCAGGGATTATAAAACCCACACGTAATTTCAACACCACTTTTTTAAAAAAATTGTTATTAAGCTCCCTTCTATCAGCCCTTTCTGCCTTAGATGTAAACCAATTGTAACAAATAAGTTTGGTTTCATTTGCCCTTCCTCTAATCCCTTCCAGTGGATATGGAAATGGAAATCAAGTTGGAAGAAGGAAATATTTACCCATTTAATTAACCAAAAAAGATGTATTGAACACTGTGTGTCCCTGCCCAAAAGAATTCACACTGCAAAAGGAAGAGAGTCAGGCAGATGTAGGTCTTCTATAGCATGATAATATTACAACACAGGTTTGTGCAAAGTACTGGCACGATATGGGGGAGGGTAACAATTTGGGAAGTGCTTCACAAAGACGGTGGATCTGGGCCCTAAACAAGAGGTCAAGTTGAAGAGCCAGGATCGCAGTGCCATCTGGAGTAATGTCAAATGTCACAGTCTGGCAGATGGGTTTGTGAGTTTAAAATGAAATCACTACTGCTGAAATAACATTCTTTCTCTTTGCAAGAATACACAGTGAGCCTGCACGAAGAGAGGAAGGTAGAGAAATGCCTCGGCCCCTTGACTTTTTGGTTTGGTTTTTGTTTTGTTGGTCTTTACCCTGATTGTCCTTTGGTGTCTTTTGGAATCTGCCCAAGTGTTCGACCAACTGACGATGAAAACCTAAGACCATTGCCGTTACCTAAATGCAGCATCTCAACACATAGGTCTCAACTGAGTTGGGCCAGTAATGATCTTATTTTCCTACACTCAGAAATTAGCCCCAGGAAGGGAGAAAACCTGATACCAAATTTTATTATTTCTTAGGTGTATTTATTTATTTTGAGAGAGAGAGAGAGAGGGTGAGGGGCAGAGAGAGGGAGAGAAAGAATCCCAAGCAGGCTCTGTGCTGTCAGTGCAGAGCCCAATGCGGGGCTCAAACTCACGAACCTAAATCGAGAGTCAGACACAACCGACTGAGCCAGCCAGGTGCCCCCTGAATCAAACTTTAAAAAGGATGGCATGGGAGGAAGTATGACAGTAGGTATGGAGGACAGTAATTTGTGTTCCCTTTCTAAAGGAGATTTTTTTGTTCCTTCAATGGTTAAACCTTCCTTTCATCCTCAGGAGTTGTGAACAGATGCGTGTACAGTACCACGAAGGCAGCCGTGATTGGCCTCACAAAGTCTGTGGCTGCAGATTTCATCCAGCAGGGCATCAGGTGCAACTGTGTGTGTCCAGGTGAGGTAGGCACAAAAGGGCTGTGCACTTGTCCTTTCTGAACCCTGGTTCGCACTGTGAAACATATGCATAGAAGCTTGTTTACCACATGCTATATTGTGTCCTGTCATTAGGAAAAGCTCAAATGAAAAAGGGTCTAGGCTAAGGTAACAGTCCAACGGTATGTTGGCAATGAGATTCTCAGTCATTGGGAATGAACCACAGATGCAAAGGGTTTAAATGGTATTCACACGTGTGTGGAACAACTCCAAATCTCGTGGCCAAGATAACTGACCAGAGCTTGGTGTTTTGGAGGTAGACCAGAGATGACCTTGTCAGGCGAAAGATGAAAAGTAGACCGTGTTCACTGCACCGCAGGAAGAAGGTAAGAGGAGCCTCCCAAAACACAGGGAGCTACTGAGGCTTGTAAATCACCTGGGCTGACCCACAACCAAAAAGGAGAGATTAACACCTTCCTTTATGCTATAAAAAGGGGATCAACAAACTATGACCTGCAGGTGGAATCTGGCCCGTCACCTGTTTAGTAAACACAGTCTTATTGTAACACACCCACACCTAGTTTGCCACATGTATGGCTACAGGCAGAGTTGAGTAGTTGCGCCAGACCAAATGGTTCTCAAAACTAAGAATATTTCCTATCTGGCTTTTTACCAGGATGCATGCTGACCTCTCATATAAAGGAAAGAAGAAAAGAAGAACTTATTATTAGTAGAAAGGACATTCAGTCTGTCCAAACAAAAGCATTCTATAACTTATTTTGTAGGAATAACTTCCCATTTTCTTAATGACTATGGGTATGTCTATTAAACAGATATGCCCTTTCACCTGGTTCCATTGACCCAAAATGAATACAGGTTGCCTATGAAGAATTATTAACTTCTTCTCTAAAAAGGAATTAAATATCACATATCCAGAATCAAGCTTGCTCTCAGTGGTTCACAACTGGTACTGGGGGGTTGGGGAGAAGCAGCATTTCACAGTTACGTATGGAACTTTTCAAAACCTGAAGTGCATGCCAGAACTTGGGGAAAGAGTTGATGGGGAAAATTCTGTGTAGTTTGGAAAGTTCCACATGAGATTTTTATATAATCCACCATGGTCTCCCCTCAGGTTAAAAAACACTAACTCATTAGTTTAAAAGAGGAATGTGAAATACCTTTCAAGCTACAGAATTTCCATGACGGAGGTATTCTGTTTAATTTTTCTTGGATTAGAAATGTAAACATAGGTAACACCAAGAAAGAAGAGGATACAGAAGAGACAGTTTCACTGGGTTTTAACATACACGCTGGTGATACTTGACTCTAGCTATTTCTGGTGCCATTTACCCAGTGGAAAAAATCGAAAAATGATTTGGAAAATGTGGTTGTTTTAGCAGCTGGACTTTTCAGAAGTTTGGAAAATATATTATCAACCTGTATGGGACAAGGAACGAGCTGTGACTCATGAGCCAGTCACAGCAGAAAACCTGACAAGGAGTGAGTGTGTCTGGGGTAGTGCTGCTGGTGGTATAGTCACACTCTTCAACACCAGCCTTTGTAGACTATGACATGCTATGTGGTCCGTGCCCTGGACGCAGTAGAGTTGAGACAATGGAATTAAGTACAAGGCATAGGCTTGCTCTATAGTTTCATTTAATAACCATTAATACCAGCCATATGAAAGACATGATGCTCCCTCGCCTGAGTGGTAGGAAGCTGTCAAAGTTGTATTTTAAAACTGGATTTTGAGGACATTGTTCAATGAAAGCTTACGACATCTTGAGCATACTGTTGGTAGGACTGGGGACTGTAAGGAGGCTATGGACGAGGGAAGTGAGGAAAATATTACCAGAAGATGGGTACAAGGGAATCTTTGTTACATGGTTTCAGAAAGTTTATCAACATTATTGCCTGTAGTAATGTGGAAGGTAGAAAATGTTCCTAATGAACCAGGTGACCATTTCTAGTAAAGACAGTTTCTACCCTGAGTGTCAAAAGTGCTGCCCACTTATGATGAAACGTGAGAGGAAACAGGTAAGCTAAAGAAAGGGTGTAAACACAAAGGAGCCAAAACTTTCTGAATTTGAAGATTTCCACCCTCTCCAGAGAAATGACAAATGATGCTAAAATTAAGAAATGGTTGGGGCTCCTGGCTGGCTCAGTCGATAGAGCGTACAACTCTTGATCTTGAGACTGTGAGTTCAAGCTCCAAGGTAGGTACAGAGATTACTAAAAAAACTAATTTTTTTTTAAAAGAAAATAAATGATTTCCTAGTAAACATCATCCCTATGGCACTCTCAGGAGCAGAGGATATGACTTTAAAATCATTTTTTAGGACCTTAGAAATACCATGTGGTTGCCCAGAGTACTGTCAGCACCCCCCACCCCCCGCCAAAAGGCCCTCTAAACAGAATTTACAGATTACAAAAATTGACAGAAACTCTGGGAAAGTTGCTCTGTAGGAGCTTGAACCAAGCGGGATTTTCAAATGTTTAGTGTCATTCTTACTTTAAGTGAGATAATTCAAATTATATTTTTTATGAGAAACATGAAACAGTGGTTAAAAATAGGAATTTGAAACCAATGAAAATAGGCAAGATAATGAAGAAAATGTCGAGCCATCTAATTACTGAGGACCGTGACAGGCATGGCCCTGTCTGAGGATCCCCAGAGTGAACCTGACAGCAAAGAATGGTTTGGGGATCATTAAGGCAACCTAGGTTCTTTCACTGATGAGGTATTTATATGGCTGTATTTACATCTCAGGGTTGTTGTGAGGAGTAACTGAGATAATACATGTAAAAGTGCTGAAAATCCATAAAGTGTCATGCAGTGTAATGTAACTAAAATATATCTTGGGGATGCTTGTGTGACTCACCCAGAGTCCTTGCCTAATGTCACAAAGAATTATGGTCTCTGTGTGTGTGTTTTTAATGTTTATTCATTTATTTTGAGAGACAGAGGGAGGGAGGGAGGGGCAGAGAGAGAGGGGAGAGAGAATCCCAAGCAAGCTCAGTGTTACCAGCACAGAGCCTGATGCAGGCCTCAATCTCACAACCATGAGATCATGACCTAAGCTGAAATCAAAAGCCAGATGCTTAACCAACTGAGCCACCCAAGCACCCCTATGGTCTGTGTTTTTAGAAATCATAAACACGGAGGTGAAATTATCATTGTAAGTCATGGGAAAGGATTTCATTGATGTATCACGTGGAAAGGAAGTTTAAAATTTGTCAACTTCTTTTTCAATTTGAGTAATTAACCAAGCTGAATGTCCCCCTTTGATTTAGGAACAGTTGATACCCCATCTCTACAAGAAAGAATACAAGCCAGACCAAATCCTGAAGAGGTATATCTACTATTTTAAATGCGATTAAATCTTCTGGTTGAAAAATGTCCTCTTCCTTACCTAGAGTAGACAAATTCAGAGACAGACAGAGGGCGGCTGCCAAGAGCTGGGGGAGGAGAGAACAGGGAGCTATTGGTTAATGGGTACAGAGTTTCAGTTTTGCAAGACGAAGAGAGTTCTAGAGATTTGTTGCACAATAACGTAAATGTACTTAACACTACTGAACTATACACTTAAAAATGATTAAGATGGTAAATAACGTGTATTTTACCACAATTTCAAAAAAAATTTTTTTAAAGCTCTCCTCTTTAATATGTATTTTGATCTGACACAGTATCTACAGGTTTTATTATAGACACAGTGTCTATAGGTTTTACTAGTTTGAGTAGCTTGGAAGTCATTCTAGTCCTACCTGGTCCACAATTAATGATATTCTCATGTATCATGTATCATACATGATTAATCAAGGCAGCAAGCCAATGGTAACTCTATAGATTCCTCTTGCCTCGGACTTCCTGAAGGAGTTGCAGGTGAATTCAGACTTCACCTCCTATCACTGATATCTGGTATGGTTTCTGATCTCAGGCACTGAGCTCTTTCCTGAAGAGACAGAAGACGGGAAGATTTGCAACCGCAGAAGAAGTAGCCCTCCTCTGTGTGTATTTGGCTTCTGATGAAATAAGCACTGTTCTTCCCAGGGAGTTCATTATTCCTCATTTGGCCACAATTTGCTTATCAAAATAATGTCATTTTAGAGAGTTGCAACATATATAAGAGGTTGCATTTACAAGATAGGGATAAATTCTAATTTAGTTTGCTCAAAGAAAGGCCACTTTGATCTGAGCCACCAACTCTTCCTTATTCAACTCTATGTGTCACTAAATCTTGTAGCAAATGACATGGAAGATTGAAAAAATAAATTGCTCAATTTTATGAGAGACAGTTGCTTTGAAAAATTGTAATTGGGGAAAGTCGAATTAAATGTAAGTCAAGCAAATGAACCTCCAAAATTATGAGAGCTTCAGGTGAAAGGGGGAGAGAGTTAACCAGATTTAGTTGTGTCTAGAATACACAGAATTGGCATTTGGTGTTTTTATTTTTACTGGTGACTTAATTAGGACAATCCCACTGGCTGGTTTTTTCCTGTGAATTCTTGTTTATCACATATGGAAATCCCAATTCTATCTCATTCTGTTTTGCACCTATTTAGTAATCAATTTCTTCCTTAATGGCTATTGCATATTCTTAAATGGCATACAACTAGGAAAGCAGAAACTATAAGGTAAAGAGCACAAAAACACCCCCCCTCTGTTGGATGTATTTGAATATTACATGAGGAGGGAACTGCAGCATTTGAGATGGGGGGGGGGGATTAGGCAGGAGTGAGGAGGCATGTTACTGATCTATTAGCTCTTCTTTACAGTAACTTGCACACCAGCTAGTTGGTGAATGTAACAAATAGTGGTTGAAATGTTAGTGACCGAAGTTACCACTTCTCAGGACTGTTAACAGCAGTTTTTAGTAGCTGGGAAATTGCTAAACAAATTACTAATGGAACAAGTTCATTGGCTTTTGTTGTTTCTCTGAATCTGTATCTGGGCAGAAGAGTTCATTTGAATTGGGGGGTACTGCTGATAAATTAAATTGTCCTTGTTTAGCCAGAGCTTAGTTTACCAAATATTTGGAAATGTTCTGGCTTGAAATGTGCAATAAAAAGACCTTTGGACTTCTAGAGGAGCCCCAAGGCGTCCATATGTATAACAGAAAATTTGCTTTTTAAAAAACCTTTGGGGAGTTGATGATAGTTTACCTACAGTATGTGATTAGTTTTCATAGATTGAACTTTAAAAATGTCTGTACTCATACTGTGATGTCTTTCCTTCCTGCCTCTTCCATTGTGTCAGGCTTCAGATAAATTTAAAAATAAGAACACGAATTTAACATCTATGTTTAAGTTAAAAGATTTTTAAACTTCTACCACAAGGCTTACTTCAGATTTATTTCTTTGGAAAGTGCAAATTTCTGTGCAAAAAAAAAAAAAAAAAAGTGGTTTGTTTGTTTTTTTTAATTCCCTTAGTTTGGTACAGATTTGGATATCTGAAACTAGTATAGAATATTTTTTCATAGCTTAATAGATATAATAATTATTCATATAAATTTTTTAAACACATTTACCGTGCCTCAGCTTCTGACAACACCTATATATTTTTATCAACTAAAAATACAATATCTTCCACAAAAAATTGTTTAGTAATTAACACAACCACTTTATGACTAATACACTTGACGACATTCAAAAGTTTTTTGTTTTTTTTTTTTTATTTTTTTTTTCAACGTTTATTTATTTTTGGGACAGAGAGAGACAGAGCATGAACGGGGGAAGGGCAGAGAGAGAGGGAGACACAGAATCGGAAACAGGCTCCAGGCTCTGAGCCATCAGCCCAGAGCCCGACACGGGGCTCGAACTCACGGACCGCAAGATCGTGACCTGGCTGAAGTCGGACGCTTAACCGACTGTGCCACCCAGGCGCCCCTCAAAAGTTTATTAATGGCATAAAACTCAGCTGCTTTAGAATAGTTCTGAATTTCAAAATGAAAATGTACTGTTTTAGCTTATACTTTATCCTAATTTAGGGAATGGCTGCATATCACTGAGCTTAATTTTCTGATTCTGAGACCGAACATCTGCTTAGAATGTGACATGTGCTAAAACACTAGCCAGAGGCCAGGTAACTCTAGATCACAAGAACATGCAGCAGTTTCAGATCATCCAAAATGTAATTCAGATTTTTCCTAAAATCTATTTGTTATGTGAGATTTCCTGTTACCATGAGAGTACATTGTTTAGGTTTCTGAGTCATGGAAAAATTGAAGAAACACAACCTGTGTTAAACCTGGTTAATTGTTCTGTCTCCTTGTGTTTGTCATTGCAGTCTGCCTACGTAACAGGTAATCCTGTCATCATTGATGGAGGCTGGAGCTTGTGATTTTAAAATCTCCTTGCTGGGAAGGCAGGCTCTTCCTGTCCACAGTGAACCTGGTTACAAAGAAAACTCACCCATCATGTCTCTCCTATTAACAGCCTATTAACGAAAACAAGCCCTTTTTAATGATGTCTTTGCTCACAAGAGTCAGATTCTTTAAATATATTAATCTCTTTCTAACCTCTTCTGAAATCATTATAGGTAGACGACATAAAAGATAATGAACTCACTGCAAATGAAGAGGTTTAACATCAACCACAATTTGTAAACATATAAAATTAAAATGTGAATATGAAAAATGGAAGGTTTTTAAGAAAAAAGTATTTGTATTTTACTTCTATTTCCCAATATTCAAATATTTCGTATAATTCTGCTTGGTCTGTACATGGACTCTAATTTTAAAATTTTACACCATCATAAATGAACACAAGATAGGAAAGAATTTAGCTTCAGTGACTTACATTAAAAAAGAGTTTAGATTCAGAACTATATTGTTAATCTGTTATATAAAAGAAAAATAATCATCAAGTATTTATATTTAACAGATGTTACCACTCATAATTGAGTACTATTTTCTTAGTTTAACTAAAAAATCTTTATTAAAATAATGACATCGGCATGGGCCTAAGAAACTTACAGTGAACCAGCAGTATTTTCAGTTTGAATAGATTAAGTGTAGATTTTTTTCATCAAATGCCAGGTTAACAGTAAGAGGACATGAAATTTAGAAACAGTCTCTGGATACATAAATATAAATGAATCGTATAACAGGAAACTAAATTAAAGAAAATAATTTTCAAGGGATGGGTGAAATAGAGAATTAGGAAACACAAACTTCCAGTTATAAGTAAGTCACAGAGATGAAAAGTACAGCATAGGGAATACAGTCATTAATATTATAATAATGTTGTAGAGGGACTACACTTAATCATGATGGGCACTGAATAATGTATAGAATTATTGAATCAATTATGTTTTACACCTGGAGTTAATACAACATTGTATATTAATCATAATTCAATAAGAAATGGTTAAAAAAATTTTTTTCAAGAAAAAGTTTAAGCAAATTCATGGATGGTAATTGTATAAGAGGTTATTAGGAAGTTTTTTCTTTTTATTTTAGTTTTAGGGTTTTATGTTTGTTTTTTACTTGTTGCTACTCCAAAAGACCAAATGGTATGATGCACATATAGATAATAAATGAGCAGTTATTCTTAGTCTTTCCTCTTAGAAACTTAATTAACAACTAATATTAACAAGGAAAATTTTGAAATGGACATTGAGAGGATAACATTTTATGTGCGAGGAAGAGTATTATGTGATTGATGAAAAAAAGTTAAAATTGACAGCAAAGGATATTTTGACCAGCATTCCCAAAGAGTCCATTGATACAGGATTTGTTTTGGGGTTCTGGACCAGGTTTCCACAACTGCATCACAGAACGCTTGGTTTGTGACTAAACCAAGTCCCCGGATATATGTTAGATTTTAGTATTCTGGTTTGTGAAATAAGGGAACTGGGCCAAATGACTTGGGTTTTTGTTTTGTGTTTTGTTTTTGGTGTATTATATTCAAAATGCTGTAACTTCTTATCAAGTGGAGTAGTGGAACAACGAAACTTACAAGTATGTTATGAAGTACTTCATGCTGTGAGCAAGTATACGGGTGTGTGTATAACTATGACAGATGAATTCTAAATAAACAAATGATGAATTCTTGAAAATGAATTCTAATTAACAAATGCTTCTTCAGACTGCATGCTCTCATCTAACTATAAACTATAAAACATTATAAACAATAAAAGTGCAGGTAAAACCTAACCAAAAAGTTCAGTGTTCCTCTCCAAAGTCCTGTTACTCAAATCGGGTGATGTGTCGATGAAGATCATATGTCTGAAACAAAAGGAAAACTGTATTTCATTCCTGTGGTAAGAGGAAGCTGGATACCACTAGAAACTTCCCCCGTCCTTAGGAGAGGAAGAATTCGACTTAGGAAAATACAGTAATAATCACTTTAGATGCCCTGAAGTTTACTGTACAGAACGTAGGTTCATCCGTCCTGCCCACAAAGGCTGAGAGACAAGAATGAGTGGTTTTTATTTGGTGGAGATATTAACTTGACATTGTCCCCCTTGCTTGAAAAGCGGTGCTTAAAATTGAGCCAAGAAGTGAAAATTAGGTAAGACCATTTTTATTTCTGAAGGAAATGAAAATTACCCCGAAAGGGGCGCGCGCATATATAGACACACTTACCTGGAGCCGGGAGACATACAGAAAAGGAAGACACAGAAATGGAAGGGAGTTTTAATGGAAAAAGCAACTGCTGATGGGAAGGTTCAAATCTACAACAACGCGGTAAGAAGGGCTCCTGTTAAAGACGCGATACAAGGGGGAAAGACAAGTCTTTAATCCCGCCTAACTGGCCGCCCAAACGGAGAATGCTATCTTCCCACCGCATCGGAGAAGACACTTCGAAAAGCACGGCTGAAAGGTGGAGTTAAAACCCGAAGTGTGTTAGTGGGTTTAGGGAACATTAAACCTCGTAATTGGCTGTCGGGCCTGCACTCCCGACTCCAGAAAAGCCAGCGCTGCGCGTCCTCTCCAGAGTTCTCGTCACCGCCGGGGTCCGCGCTCGCTGGGCGGCCTTTCCTGCGAGTTTCCCGGGGCAGACGCGCTCGTCCCGGCACCGGGAGCCGGCCGCCCAGCCAGAACGCACGACTGAAACACGACGGTGAGGCGCGACATCTCGGCAAGCGGGCGGGTGGCCCGCCGGGCACCCCCGCCCGGGAAGGCCGCGCGCCGCCAGACCCCGACCCGGCGGAGGGCACGTGGGGCGGCCGCCTGGGGCCGGGCCCCTCCCGGGCTCGCTCACGGTATTACTCAGGCGCCGCCGGACCAGACGGCCCTCCCTCCACAGGGCCGCCCCGCGCGCGCAGAGAAGGCGGAGCCTCGGAAATCCGCGGCGCGCCCAGGGCCCAGATATAAGCGTATTTCACAGCCTCCGGCTCCGCCTGGGGCGATGCGTGCGCGTGGCTGGACCAGGCTCCCCCGGAAGATATTTTAGCCCGTCTCCCACTCTTCCGGCGCTGGAGACCGCCAGGTGAGTAGCCCTCAGAGGACACTGAGTGTCCAGAGCGTGTTTTTCTTGTTTGTGTTTTAGTTCTCGAACACCAGAGGCTGTGGCTACTGTGGGCTACGTTGGCACCACCAAGATGCTGAGAACCATCAGATCCCACTGGCTGGAGAACCACCACATGCTGAAAGTGCACACTGCCTGTGGCTTTTTTTACTTACCAGGCGGCAGCTTGTTATCTCATCCTTGTTGCATCCTTGGTATCTCACCGAAGACTTTGGTGATTTGTTGCCCTAAAAAATTGATATCAGAAAGCCACCATTGACTTTAGCCTCCCTTCAAGAAATGGACAACACCAGTGGACAGAGAAGGCGGTACCTTCCTTAGCCACATTAACCTCTGTTTTCACTGAAAGACAGAAACCCTATTCCCCTACTCTGTAATGGGGCCTCCACCTGACATTGTTGCTGCTACAAACTGCTGTCATGAAATTCTGGCTTACTGTTTCTAAGTTCAGAATGAAACATTTAACTTTAGCAAATATCTGTTTGTCTTCTCTGGGCCAAGCAGGCATGGGGACAGGAAATACAAATATGAACTAACTACAGTTTCTGCCATTCAATACCTCAAAATCCAATGGATCAGAATATACTTAACAAGTTACTAGGTAGAGTGATTCATGCTGTACTAATGACGTGAGCAAAGTGACTGATTCACAAATTTATATTTACTAGAATATTAAGATCTTTAGAATTCTAACCCTATTGAGTAGATGTTTGCTTTTTTTAAATTTTAATGTTTATTCTTTTTTAATTTTTTTAAATGTTTTTATTTATTTTTGAGACAGAGAGAGACAGAGCATGAGCAGGGCAGGGACAGAGAGAGACACACACAGAATCTGAAGCAGGATCCATCCAAGCTCTGAGCTGTCCGCACAGAGCCCGACGCGGGGCTGGAACTCATGGAGTGTGAGATCATGACCTGAGCGAAGTCGGATGCTCAACCAATTGAGCCACCCAGACGCCCCATAATGTTTGTTTATTCTTGAGAGAGAGAGACAGAGTGTGAAGAGGGGAGGGGCAGAAAGAGAGGGAGACATAGAAGCTGAAGCAGGCTCCAAGCTCTGAGCTGTCAGCACAGAGCCCGACACGGGGCTCGAACTCATGTACCGTGAGATCATGACCTGAACCGAAGTCAGATGCTTAACCTGACTGAGCCACCCAGATGCCCCTTGCCCTTTTTTTTAAAGGATTTCTGAAAAAATGGGAAGAACTCAGTGATACAGGTCTGTCTTGGAGTCTACTCCAAAAGTTGCTGTGCTGGATATAGAAGGTTGGCACTCATATCGATCCCTACCTGCTTCCAGCATGCCTTATTGTATAGGAGACACTGGAGAGCTAAAAACACTTCCTTAGACTCCAATCCAGCCAAAGTTCTAGATGTAACATTAGTGTCTGGCAAGTAGATGAACTTGTCTGAGCTTTTGAAGGCAGAGGTGAGACAGAGGCCATCTCCTTGCTACTTTTTGCTGTTTTCTCTTGGCAAGGAAGGTCCAGGATTTGCCAGTCCTAGTCTCCACAACTGTGGGTGTGGGGAGGGACTTACAACAGTGGTGACAGCCAGACTCAGCATCATCATATTGAATCACCAGCTCTGTGGCCATCAAGAAGCAATTGAGGGAAGTGGTGAACATAGTCTGTGTTCCCTGCCCAGGCAGCTTCCAGATCCCAGCTTCTCGGACTCATAGCTACAATGGTGTCCTTGAACTCTGTAGTCCTTGTGGGGCCTTCTGATTGTAGCAAAAATAGTACATTCCTCAACCGTTCATTTACTACTGTTCTAGAAGTCATTCCCGGAGGCCCAGTCTAGAACCTACTCTTCTAACCCTTTCAACAGTCTCTAGCCTTTAAACAATTCACTTAATTCCCTGTGTAAAACCTCTTCCTGATTAAAATACCTGAAGTGGTTTCGATGTTCTGCACTGACTGATGAGTATGTTTGCTATGTGGCCTCTAAGAGTCACATAAACCTAATCCCTTCCATTTCTTTTTCTTTTTCTTTTTCTTTTTCTTTTTCTTTTTTTTTTTTTTTTGAGAGAGTGAGAGAAAGCACGTGCATGAGCAGGGGAGAGGGGCAGAGGGAGAGAGAATCTTGATCCCACAACCCTGGGATCATGACCTGAGCCAAAATCAAGAGTTGAACACTAAATAGACTGAGCCACCCAGGATCCCCTAATCTCTTCCATTTCTTTAGAAGGGAAATGAAACCAAGAGATTAGATTCAGGGGCTTGCAATGATGTGAATGCTTTCATTTGGGCTCTGCCCTCAGCAGTTGCCGTAACTATCTGTTATAACAGATAAACTCCAAACTCTCAGTACCTTAACATAGTAGAGGCTTATTTCTACTCAGGTAAAGTCCAATCAGGTGTTCAGTGGGTGTCATTCTACTCAGTGAGGAACCCAAAGTCTTTATATTATGGCTTTGTCATCCCCTAAAACCTTAAAAGTTCTTAGTTTTCAGACATTAGACAGGGTATGTTGTAGAGGGAGGTATGTTGTAGATTGCATGAAAGTTTCTTATAGGTAAAAAATGGAAGTGGCAGACATTACTTATGCCCACATCCCATTGGCCACACCTCAATGACTTGCCACACTAACATGTAAGGGAGACTGGGAAATGTCTACTATCTGTGTGCCTAGACCGCACAGGAAACTGGTTTGATGAACATGTATCAGTCTCCTTCCGTCCCTCAAGAACAGACTGCATCTCAGTAATCTTTGTATCTCTTGTGCTTTACACACCACAGAAAATCAGTAAAAGTCTGATGAACTTCACCAACTGTAAAGGGATAGAGTTGTTATCTCATGTGCCTAATATCGAAACTTACCACCCTTTACTATGGTTGTTTAAGGAATGAGCTATCATTCTCTGACTACGTTACAGCCTTTGAGTGTGGGAACTATGTCAGACTGGTCACTTTTTTGTGTGTTTTTTTTTATTGAAGTGTAGTTTACACACAATGTTATGGTAGTCTCAGGTGTACAACATGGTGATTCAACAAGTCTCTATGTCATGCTATGCTCACGACAAGTGTGGCTATATCTGTCACTGTACAACATTATTATAATCCCATTGACTGTATTCTCTATGCTGTATCTTTCATCCCTCAGACTGTTCATTCTTGAATCCCTGGAACAAGGGCTAAAATCTGGCAAGAGTTTAATAGATGTTTGTTAAATAAATGAATGAATGACTCCACAGAGAGAAAAAAGAGGTACAGAGTTAGTCTACATGAAGTTAAAAAAGTACTAATTGAGAAGGTGACATTTGAGTTAGATCTTGAATGACTAGTAGAATTTTACCAGATAGAAAAAGCAAAAAATGAAACCTCAGGCGGTAATAGCAGTGCTGTTTTGTTGTGGTTGTAATTGCTTCATGAATAGACATTTAGAAAACCATCAAATGTTTATAAGCCCAACTTGTTATTATTCACTATTCAAATATTACAACCAAACTTAAGGGGTAGGGAAGGAAAAATATATAACCTTACAATCTCTGTAATCTCTATTGACTAAAAGAATGGCACTAAAAACCTTGGCACTGATTTTTTTTAGCTACTTAAATATTCTTTTCTGAATATTTTTGATAAATAGCAACACAGAGGCAGTATTCTGATTGTTCATCCTCCATGAAGATTTTGCACCATGTCAAGAAGCTAGGGAAACACATATGAGCCAAAGGTTCCCATTACTGCTCATCAAAGCTTCTCTGAGCTGGCTCTGCATCAAAATCACCTGTTGTATTGGTTAGGCTGCTTTTGGCTGCAGGTAATAGGAAATTCAGCTAAAATTGTCTTCAAAAATACAAATTTACTTTTCTTACACAAGGTGTGTGGAGGTAATTGGATCCAGGGTTTGTTCCGTAGCCCAATGATATCAAGATTTAGTTTGCTTTCCATGAGCTAATTTTGTCTTTTTCTTCATGGTAAATGATGGCTGCTAGAGTTCTAAGAAACAACAGTCGTCATCCTTGGCCCCATCCCCTCCCCCCGCAAACACACACAGATACACAGTTTAAAGACAAAAAGAAGAGAGGAAAAAATAAATAGTAACTAAATAAATAGATAGATGCAATTTTAAAAATTAAAATTTTGGAGCACCTGGATGGCTCAGTCGGTTGGGCATCCAACTTCGGCTCAGGTCATGATCTCATGGTTCGTGAGTTCAAGCCGCACATCGGGCTGTGTGCTGACAGCTCAGAGCCTGGAGCCTCCTTCAGATTCTGTGTCTCCCTCTCTGTCTGCCCATTCGCTACTCGGTTGTGTCTCCCTCTCTCAAAAAAAAATAAAAACATTAAAAAAATTTAAAAAAAGAATAAAGGTACTGTGAAATCGTTAAAAAAAATTAAAATTTTTAAATTAAATAAATATTTTTTAAAAGGAGAGGGTTCTTGCCTCTTTTTGGGGGGTGAGGGGGGAGGAATATCATATCCAGTGGTCCCCAACAGCCTTGCCCACAGATTTCATTGATGAGAAGTGAATCATGCCCAGCCCTAAACCAACAGCTGGCATGAAGGAATAGTGTTACAGAGATTGATTTAGACCAATAATGATTTATCCCTAAGGGTGGGGAAGGTACACACTGACATACCTGAGTAATGGCTCTTAGGTAATAGGTTGGGTTGCCCCACTTGAGGAGATCGAATCTTTGGAATCAGATTTAGTAGGCCTAGAGGCAATATTTTAAATTTTAATTAAATGCATTTGTCCTTGGGAGAGAGATTAGAAAGGAGAGAAGCAAGTATTGGGTCCCTTCTTACCTAGGAGTAATTTCCTTATATTTGTATCTCATTACATAGTGTTTTACTTCACGATGATTCAACCAAATCACTGTATCAGTTAACCAAATAGAACAGTACTTGTTTTCCTTTGATTGCTTGGTCTCATATGGTCAGCACACCTAGCACTTTCAGATAAGGTTATTTTGTTCAGGGAAACATTCTTAGTCATTTCAGTTAACTAATTCAAGGAAATTTTAAGTCCCACCCTTCACTTGACCTGAATTCCTCACTGCTGGGTGGGTCTCCTTTTGGGGAATGAGCATTAGATCTGCAGTTGATTAGCAGAATCCAGAAACTGAAAGTTTTCTATATGTTCTACATAGACATATCAGACTGAGCTTCCACTTCCAACACATGAATGGTTGAACACCAAAGGTAGGAGTTTTTGTTATAATCATTATAGAGTACTTAATGGATAGTCATTGAGATGTTCTTTCAAATGTATAAATAACACATACAGTACTCCAGCCATATGTGTAAATTCTCATTAAGATTACCCCATTAAGTGTTGGTCTGTCCCTACCTCAGACAGAAATAAGAATAACCAGCCTTTATCTATGTAATGATCCTTTAGCAGTAATTTGATAGCAGTAAGCATATTTTACTTGACCAAGAGTCTATGGACATTCACAAATTGAGAGTTCTTTTATTTCCTCTGGAATATTACAGAAAGCACTTTTAAACATTTAGATTAATAAGATAACCTGAAAAAGAGAAGGCTGATTTAACAGCCTTCTGTATATGAGAGCATATTTACAAAAGTGATTTTCAAAGTGTCCTTCACTTGCCAGGAGAAATAGGGGTTAGTGGACACGGCTCCTGCAGTCCCCTTTATTTGTCCCATTTGTTGGATTTCAGGGTAGGGTTTTATTTGATGAAAGATTCTTTTTTGACCTAAAAAATATTTGAAAACTGCTGTAGAAGATGCTAGGCAGTTCCCCATCATCTCTGAAAACCCCCAAAACAAAAAATTAACTTATATTGTAACAATGGGATTAAGTTATCTAAAGGGAAATTACCAGATTTTATCTCTGAAAAATATTATTACTGAGGAAAGCTGTATCATTTTCTTTTCTCTAAAGCTTTAAGAATTACATAACGTTGTTTAAATATATTTTGAATTGCATAAGAAAATCTTATTGTAAAAATCCTAACTGCAAAAATACAGAGAATAAAAATGATATTCCAACCACTCTGATTCCATTTCCCTCCCCAAAGGCAACTACAATTTACAGACTTTTTTTCCTATTTATTTACCTGCAAATGCTCATACATAATGTTCATATTCTTTATCCGTGATTCTTCATCTGCAATTTTCTCTCAAATTTGGAGGAAAGACTTAGGAGACTGTTCTTTTCAAGTCCACAGCTCTATGATTTTGGTGGCATATGTTCCTAGTATTGCAACATGAAGCTCAAATTAAGCCAAGATGGTTTCTAAGCATGTAGATCAGTCCTGTAGGAAATTCTGTATACTGGGAATGCTAAAGAGAGGCATGAATGACCAACAACCTTTGAATATGTTTTTAGAACTTGATCTACTAACCTTCTAGCAAGTGGGTAATCACAACAGTCATAACAGCCACATCCTTTGGCTTAGGTCAAACCACATTCTTCTGTTGAAATCTATATTTGAGTCACATAACTTTGATTAAATTAACATGATTGAATTATGAGATCTGTAAAATTCCACCATTTGATGTGAGATAAATTTGTTTAATGTAGTTTATTGTTGTGTATCAATCAGAATAATACAACATCTCGATTGAGAAGCAGAAAAAAAACTGTTGCTTCTGTATATAGGCACTTTTAGTATTTATCTAAAATGTGCTTTGCCTTCCTATTTCTTAGTGTCGTATTTTTATATACAAAAATCTCTCAAAGCATCATAGTCTAACTGGATTTTTTATCAGATAAGATCAGGAGTGTTCAGGGTGGTATGACAGTAGACTAACTGGATTTTTTAAAAAGAGAGCTCCTTAATCCCTAGAATCTTAAGGCATATTTAAATGGCAAGTTGTTGCTTAGCCAATTAACTAATAATTTCAGAATATATAAGCAATATTTGTCATGAGAACAGATTAAAATTCTTGTTTCATTTATTTTGTCACCAATGTTGTGCAACCTAAATGGACTAATAAAATATTTTGTTTATAATAAACTCTATCACAATCATAACAATGGGAAAGAATAAAACTGAAGGTGATACAAGATAGAAAATAAAAATATTTTCCAAACTTATTATGAAATGTGTTTTCAAACTTATAGTTAATTATGACTATATGTGAGTGGGATTTTAAACAAAATATTACAGCAAAAATATATAAAAATATAATGCAGTGATTTGGTAGAAATAACCTGAAATCAAAGATATAGATTAAAGAATTCTCTCATTTCACAAATATTTATACAGTTTTACTATGAGGCTTGCCTGATATTGGCTATGTTAGTTGAAAACAGTCATTTAGCTTCTCTAGGCTTTAGTTTTCTTATGTGAATATTAAAGAGATTGGACCAAGTAATTTCTAAAAACCTTTCCAACTTTTATTATTCCATTAAACTATAATTCTTAATTACTAGGAAATCAACTAGTTTCTCCATATTTCCCCACTTTTTAATTTCTCCATTCCAGACACCCAGTATCTCAGTTTAACAGCCTTCATGAAGTTTTACTGGGACAAAAGATTTTAAAAGACTTTTATGAACACAGTAAAAAAGTATTCATCTCATTTAAATACACTTATTACTTAAATAGCATTATTAAGTAGCATCTTGGTGGCTCAGTCAGTTAAGCATCCTAGTCCTGATTTTGGCTCATGTCATGATCTCATGATGGGCATGAAGCCTGCTTGGGATTCTGTCTTTTCCTATAAATAAATAAATAAATAAATAAATAAATAAATAAATAAATAAATAAATAGCATTGTTGAAAACAAAGCATTTCACTTAACTTTCTGGATAACTGACATCTATTTTATTGAATGCCACATTTTCTTTAACATTCTTTTTACATTGGTAAACCATGCTATGTACTTTAATGCCTCTTAAAACCAAAAGTATTAGTACATCAGTTTTTTTTTTTTTTCTTTTCATTTTCTTGGAGATGTAAAATCACCTTCCAAACATTTGTTATTATACAAGAGATCCTTCAGGGCCAATTCAGGTATGAAGGTTCTTACTGAGGATTCATTTGGTGGCAAATGACAGAAACTCAACTCTAACTAGTAAGGACTTTATCAGCTTACCTATAACTGACAAGGAGCTGCTTCCTGTTAAATCAACAATGTGGTTATTAATTTGGGACTTTCCTTTTTTCTCCTTCCATATTAAGGATCTGCTTTGCTCTGTGGTCACTTCATTCTTTGGAAGGCTTTTCTGTATGTCACAAGGGTTGTCAATAGTGAGTCTGGGCTTAGCAACCCCAACAGAAAGAAAGCTCTTTCTCAATGGTTCCAGTGAACACCTTAAAGTTGACTTTCACTGGCCAGGTATGGATCACATGCTCATGCCTAAAACAATCAGTATGACTGGGGAAGAAGTTCTCTCATTGGCCAGGCTTGTCCTCATCTCCAGAGCATTGGTAGAGCATGGAGATAAGGAACGTGAGGAGGACATGAGTCTCATATGAACCACATGGATGGAGAATAGAGGACATGTGGATTCCACAAAAGAAAATTAGTATGCTGTTATCAAAAAGCTTGTTGGGGGGGAGGAGATGTTTGGGAGGCCAAAACTACAAATATGGAAAAGATAGATATCCCCACATTTTATAGCCTTAAATTCCTATCTTTCCATCTCCTTCCTGTCAGCTGTCACTTATGGTGCTTTCAGTTTGCCTCTATCACAATTTCTTCCTACATGTAACTTTTAACATCTTTTCTTCTGAGGGTTTGGAAACCAGATGAGGAGAGTCATTTGAAATGTTTTTATTTTTGTTTTTTTTTTTATTTAATTTATTTTTTTAATTTACATTCAAGTTAGCATATAGTACAACAATGATTTCAGGAGTAGATTCCTTAGTGCCCCTTACCCATTTAGCCCATCCCCCCTCCCACAATCCCCTCCAGTAACCCTCTGTTTGTTCTCCATATTTAACAGTCTCTTATGTTTTGTCCCCCTCCCTGTTTTTATATTATTTTTGCTTCCCTTCCCTTATGTTCATCTGTTTTGTATCTTAAAGTCCTCATATGAGTGAAGTCATATGACATTTATCTTTCTCTGACTAATTTCACTTAACGTAATACCCTTTAGTTCCATCCATGTAGTTGCAAATGGCAAAATTTCATTCTTTTTGATTGCTAAGTAATACTCCAGTGTGTGTGTGTGTGTGTGTGTGTGTGTGTGTGTGTGTGTGTGTGACTTGATATATATCAAGTCATTTGAAATGTTTTAAAAGTTAGTGGGCTCTGAGTGAGGACTTGAGAGCTTCTCTACAAGAAGTATAAACTTCCCACTTTTTAATGGACTTCATGATATATCTTATCCCCTTTAAAAGGTAATTTTTGTGTATGTTCTGATTTATTTGCTGAAACCAACTTACTGGTAGGGGATATACTATTGTAATTTCAAGACTCAATGACTATGAACAGTAAGTGCCATGAACATGGTTGCTATTAGAAATAGTCGTTTATACTTGTTGGTTATTTTAAAATATTCTTCATAAATGGCAGAATTGGCTGATTTTAGAAATTTGATAAAGGAGATGATTCTAGTAACACTGCTCAAGAGTTCCTATATGATTCTACTAATGAGCAAGTGAAGAACTGACAATGGTGAGTGTTCCATCCACCTTATCAAGAAGTTGGCCTTGAAAGAAAGAGGTAAAGGGCATTATCAAAGAAAATCAGTGGGATTAAGTAGTAAATTCTTCAACATGGGGCTGGGGGTACCTTGTCTTGTTTAATAAGGAAGGCAAAAAGAATCTTAGAGATTTATGTTAAGTAAGGAGAAGGAACAGGAGTGGCTCATAACCAACACTATTGAATGTTTACCAGGTGCATGGTTGGAACCACTCTTATCTCTGTTTTATAAATAAGGAATTAGTTACAAAGAGGCTCAGAAATTTGGTATATAATAGAACTAGACTACAGACCCAGCAGATCATCACTTACTATATGAGGGGGTTATTCTCTACATAGGGTAAAGGGCAAGTGCCATGGTTTGGGAAATGATATCCTAGCTCTCCCACTTCATTTGCCATTGCTTTCAGCCTTACACCTCATGCTCCAACAAAGTTTCCCCTGACATCCCACTGGATTCCATGCCTCCATACCTTCAAGACAAGGGTTCTCTGAGCCCAACATTTTTCCTATCAAATGCCATTCTTTCGCATTATGAGTCTAAATTTTGAAATAAATTTATAAACTTAAAAAATTATATCTACATACATACACACATATATATTATTATATGTACATGAACTTATTATATCTAGTATAAAAACCAAACTGAAGGTTTTTTGAGATACCACCCTGGCCAACATTGTATTTTGTAAGGAAGAAAAATGGTGATGATGGTGATGGTGAGGGTGGTAGTGGTAGAAAGGATATAATTTTCTTGGAAATATTAAATGCAAACATCTTGGCACTTTTTTTAACATTTATTCATTTTTGAAAGTCAAAGAGAGACAGAACACGAATGGGGGAGAGGCAGAGAGAGAGGGAGACACAGAATCAGAAGCAGGCTCCAGGCTCTGAGCCATCAGCACAGAGCCCGATGTGGGGCTTGAACCCATGAACCGCAAGATCATGACCTGAGCCAAAGTTGGATGCTCAACCAACTGAGCCACCCAGGTGCCCCTATTGGCACTTTTTTAAACAGAAAATTATTCCTTGAGGCAGGGGTCTTGTCTAATTAATCCTTATCTTTATAGCCTAGCATAGTGTATGGCACATATTAGACACTCAAATGTATTGATTTAGATTTTCCCTTCTCTCACATAATTTTCCCTTTGCTTATACCAGGGTTTGTAGTTCGTGCTTCTATTATAATATCATTATACTTGTTGCATTAGAAGTAAGTTTGATTACTAGTAAAAATAACACTTGACTAACAGTAGCTTCAACAATTAACTTGAAGCTTGGCATCCAAGACTGATGGAGCAATTAAAGGGTATCGTCAAGGAACAAGCTCCTCCTATCTTAATTTTCTACTCTCCTTAGTATAGGGCTTTTTCTTCTCATGGTTGAGAGATGGTCACTGGCCCTCCAGGTAGTGTATCTACATTCTAGGAAGAAGAAGAAGAAGAAATGTTAGAGGACAAAGAATAAAAGTATGATCTTCAAAAAGCCTTGCCTTATAGTCTGGGAATGAAAGTTCTCCCTAGGGACTCTCACTTATATCTCATTACACAGAACTGTGACACATGGCTATCTATAGCTACAGAAGTGGCCAGGAATTGGAGTATTTGGTTGTTCAGCCTATATAGCATGAGAAGCCAAGAGAGAGGAGATTGAAGTAGTTTACAGAGTCAAGCTATAGGTCTGTCCTACAGGTTTTTTAGTTACTTCATGTAAGTTTATTTTTCCTGGTATATCGTCAGCCTATAGAGAACAAAAAATATGTTTTTGTAATCTTTGAATTACCTACAGTGACTACCAACATGTCTCAGTTGTCTAAGACATTGTGGCTACTCAACCAATGTTATTATTTTAACTTTAATTTAGAAATATGAACCAGACAAGAATTAGTGATTCTAATTTCTCTGAAAATGATGGAATCCATAGATTTTTCTTTGGCGATTCATTTCAACATTGAAAAATTGCCTAGCGCTTATGAAGGAAATTGAAGAAGACACAAAGAAATGGAAAAACATTCCATGCTCATGGATTGGAAGAATACACTTGATCTTAGCCAAAAGGCCAAGAAGCAATGGATTGGAAGAATAAATATTGTTAAAATGTCAATACTACCCAAAGCAATCTACACATTCAATGCAATCCCAATCAAAATTGCACCAGCATTCTTCTCAGAGCTAGTACAAACAATCCTAAAATTTGTATGAAACCATAAAAGACCCTGAATAGCCAAAGTAATATTGAAGAAGAAAACCAAAGTGGGAGGCATCACAATCCCAGACTTTAGCCTCTACTACAAAGCTGTCATCATCAAAACAGCATGGTATTGGCACAAAAACAGACACATGGACAAATGGAATAGAATAGAGAACCCAGAATCGGACCCACAAATGTATGGCCAACTAATCTTTGACAAAGCTGGAATGAGTATCCAATGGAAAAAAGTCTCTTTAGCAAATGGTGCTGGGAGAACTGGACAGCAACATTCAGAAGAATGAAACTAGACCACTTTCTTACACCATACACAGAAATAAACTCAAAATGGATGAAAGACCTAAATGTGAGACAGGAAACCATCAAAACACTAGAGAAAAAAACAGGCAACAACCTCTTTGACCTCAGCCACAGCAATTTCCTACTCAACACATCTCCAAAGGCAAGGGAATTAAAAGCAAAATTGAACTTTTGGGACCTCATCAAGATAAAAATCTGCACTGCAAAGGAAACAATCAACAAAACTAAAAGGCAACCGACAGAATGGGAAAAGATATTTGCAAATGACATATCGGACAAAGGGCTAGTATCCAAAATCTATAAGAGCTCACCAAACTCCACACCCAAAAAACAAATAATCCAGTGAAGAAACGGGCAGAAGACATGAATAGACACTTCTCTAAAGAAGACATCCAGATGGCCAACAGGCACATGAAAAGATGCTCAATGTCGCTCCTCATCAGGGAAATACAGATCAAAATCACACTGAGATACCACCTCAGACCAGTCAGAGTGGCTAAAATGAACAAATCAGGAGACTATAGATGCTGGCGAGGATGTGGAGAAACGGCAACCCTCTTGCACTGTTGGTGGGAATGCAAACTGGTGCAGCTGCTCTGGAAAACAGTGTGGAGGTTCCTCAGAAAATTAAAAATAGAACTACCCTATGACCCAGCAATAGCTCTGCTAAGAATTTACCCAAGGGATACAGGAGTGCTGATGCATAGGGGCACTTGTACCCCAATGTTTATAGCAGCACTCTCAACAATAGCCAAATTATGGAAAGAGGCTAAATGTCCATCAACTGATGAATGGATAAAGAAATTGTGGTTTATATACACAATGGAATACTACTTGGCAATGAGAAAGGATGAAATCTGGCCATTTGCAGCAACGTGGATGGAACTGGAGGGTATTATGCTAAGTGAAATAAGCCATACAGAGAAAGACAGATACCATATGTTTTCACTCATGTGTGGATCTTGAGAAACTTAACAGAAGACCTTGGGGAAGGGAAGGGGAAGGGGAAAAAAGTTACAGAGAGGGAGGGAGGCAAACCATAAGAGACTCTTAAATACAGAGAACAAACTGAGAGTTGATAGGGGTGGAAGAGAGGGGAAAGTGGGTGGTGGGCATTGAGGAGGGCACTTGTTGGGATGAGCACTGGGTGTTGTATGGAAGCCAATTTGACAATAAATTTAGAAAGAAAGAAAGAAAGAAAGAAAGAAAGAAAGAAAGAAAGAAAGAAAGAGAAAGAGAAAAAGAAAAAGAAAAAGAAAAAGAAAAAGAAAAAGAAAAAGAAAAAGAAAAAGAAAAAAAGAACAAGTGCCTGGAGATTTCCTGTTTCATCAAGCCAGACCATTAGAGAGAACGATTTAACAGTAGTATTGCTTGGAATATTTGAAATATAACTCAGAAAACAAGGTGGGAAAGACATCATATAAAAATATGATAAACAAGGGCTTTTTCAGGAGCAGTAGAAAGTAAATAAGAATTAGTATAACATATTGTAATCAAAGAAAAGGTTAGCAATTGAAAGTTAAGAATAGTCTAATTTAAAATATTTTAGACATTCACAGTTCCAAGGGAAAAAATAAGTACAATTCATTCATTTAAATTGTTCAAATTGATGCTTAATTCAGCAATGCTGCTGAATTATCTGAATTAATGCTGCTACATATCTGTACTATTTCTCCTTCGAAACAGTTCCCGTTCCTCTCCCTTGTGTCATCTTATTTTTAATTATAAATCATGGGAGATGAAGATAAAGCAATTGAACATGAAGATCTGACACCATCCACAGGAATGGCCCACACAGCCTCTACATATCAAGAAACACAGGTAAACCTACGGTCAAATATAGAGCATTCCAACCATTTCCTTAAGAGAGGGACTATATATTTCCAAATCTCTGATACAGTTGTGTTCTCTTCATGCTCTATCACTCAATTAACAGTTCTTCCCATTTTTAATCCCCAAATTTGTACAGTAGGTGTGACTACCAGTTTTCCCAGATTCATTAGCAGCTGGCCCTACGTGAGGCTGGAAAAATAGAGAGCCTGTGAAATGCTTTGTGTTCCCAGCCTCACCCCTAGAATGGTTGTGATTACTTCCCTCCCTTTTTATTGCTTAAATTCAAGTAGATGAATGAATTTGAATTCACTTTTACCACAAATAGTTATTTTTTCTGAACCACTTTAATATATTAACCAACTATTGCCTTGAAAAATATCTTAAGTAGGCTAATTTTTAAACCCAGTATTGTAAAACAAAATGAAATAGTATGTGTACCCCAAGGATTTATAATGCTACAAATAGTGACTCAATGGTAAATATTCCTCTAACATAATTCTTGTTCCAAGCATTCACTGATTAGCTATTAGTATAGCTCTGCATTTCCACTATAAAGTGTTAGCCTTGATTCTAGCAGTAAAAATTTGATTTGTGATTTGATGACTCGATAGCTATAAAAATGTACAGCAGATATAACCGTTTTAAGTATTCTTAAATTGTTTTAAACACAGGAGGAAGCAGTTATGAACTCTAAAGGAATAGATGCAAAAGAACCAACAGAAGGAAGTAACCTCCTGAATAGCAGTGAAAAAAAGCTACAAGAAATACCAACTGAATCAAATAATTTGCGAAGACTAGGACAAACATTTGCTTGCCCTCCACATGGCTTGCTGGCTAGAGGGATAACAAATGGTATGTAAATGGTAAAAAATAATTCAGAAAGAGACGGTAAAAGATGAAATTGTTTTAATGAGAGATTCCAAAATAATATGGTTTAAAGAACAAAAAGAAGTTTACTTCGGTATACATAAAAACTAGAGTGCTATTGCTACTACCATTCCAGCTAGCAGGAAAAGAGCAGAGATCAAAGATATTTTCCTTTTCTGTCTGTGAGTAATTTCACAGGATTACATTAGGCCTCCAATGAGAAAAATGAGAAATCACCTGTAAACAGAAAGGCACTACATAAATGTTGGGTTTAATCGTTATTAAGTAATGCAACTAATGTTTGAACAAACAACTTAATTTATGCTTCCAAATGAATCCATCATTTTGTAAGAATCTTGGTTTCCAATCCAACTTACTCCAGTACAACTACTATTACCTAAAATATTTGGAAGATTTTTCTTTTTTTTAATGTTTTATTTATTTTTGAGAGAGAAAGAGCACATGAGCAGTGGAGGGGCAGAGAGAGGGAGATAGAGGATCTGAAGCAGGCTCTGTGCTGACAGCAGAGAGACCACTGTGGAGCTCGAACTCACAAACCATGAGATCAACAAACCATGAGATCACGACCTGAACTGAAGTTGGACACTTAACCAACTGAGCCACCCCGGGCACCCCTGGAGGACTTTTCTTTGGGAGTTTATCTCAGCACTATTTCACATACTGTCTTTGAGGAACGGATTTGGTTTTTGGAGGGAGCCAAACATTATTATGATATCAATTTGAAGAATAGATGGATATTCAGATTCAGTAATCCTGTTTTTTTGTTCAGAAAGGAAATTGTGTGTGTGTGTGTGTGAGAGAGAGAGAGAGAGAGAGAGAAAGTGTGTGTGTGAAGTGTATGTATTTTGTACATTGGAGGAAATGTAGTAGGAAAAAGAAGGGCTTTGAAAATTGTCTATAAATGCTGACTTTTTGTTAATTTTTTAAGTTTATTTATTTATTTTGAGAGAGACAGAGACAGTGCGAGTGGGGGAGGGGGGGGGAGAGAGAGAGAGAGAGAGAGAGAGAGAGAGAGAGAGAGAGAGAGAGAATCCCAAGCAGGCACTACATTGCCAGCACAGAGCCCGATACAGGGCTTGAACTCATGAAACCATGAGATCATGACCTTGAGCCAAAATGGAGAGTTGAACACTTAACTGACTGAGCCACCCAGGCACCCTATAAATGAGAATTTGAAGACAATTTCAAAATGATATTGAGGAGCAACAGCACTACTAGAGTAAATACATATCTTCCCAAAGTAAATATGTTGAAGAATATAATACAGTTGATCTAAAAGTTGTGTTTACTAAAAAATCAGACTCAGTTATTGTTATACTTCATTTGTGAGCTCTGAAAAACATTTTTACCATTCTCAACTGGGACAGTTGAAGCCCAGTTATACTCTAGGCTCTACATATGTTTTTAATAAAATTAGGTAAGTCTGTAAACTAGCATGAGAAAAAAAATCTCAAACTTTATTTAAAAAATGTAGAGAAAAACAGGTTCCAAAATATATACCAGTTGATAAGACAACATATAATTTAATACCTTTTCTGTCCTATTTATTTTTTTGAAATTTCACCATTCAAATCATGGCACATTTCTAGTTAAAACATTTACAGTAAAACAGATAGTGATTGCATTAGGGAAAGGGTATAAATGAATGATGTGATTTGGAGACTCATTTTTTTTTTTTTTTTTTTAGAGAGAAAGGGGGTGGGGGACAGGCACAGGGAGAGGAAGAGAGAGAATCTTTTTTTAAAAAAATTTTTTGGGGGGCGCCTGGGTGGCTCAGTCGGTTAAGCGTCCGACTTCGGCTCCGGTCACGATCTCGCGGTCCATGAGTTCGAGCCCCGCGTCGGGCTCTGGGCTGATGGCTCAGAGCCTGGAGCCTGCTTCCGATTCTGTGTCTCCCTCTCTCTCTGCCCCTCCTCCACTCGTTCTCTGTCTCTCTCTCTCTCTGTCTCTCTCTGTCTCTCTCTCTCTGTCTCAAAAATAAATAAACATTAAAAAAAATTTTTTTAAATAGCCAAAGGAAAAAAAAATTCCTAAAAGACACTAAAAACAGCAATAAAAGCCAGAAAACCAAGGGACAGTATTTTAAAGGAACTGGAAGATAGTAACTCTCAACCTAGAACTGTATACCCTGAAAAACTATCTTTTAAGAATGAGAATAAAGATAATTCCAGATCAATAAAACTAAGAATTTGTTACCAACAGATCTTCATGAGAAATATAGCATGCTCTGGTGCACTGTTTCTGAACTATGAATTAGTTCATATATGATGGTAAATGAGGAATTGTGTTAGTGTAACATGAAAATTTGCATTTGTACATAATTTCTCCTGCCATGTTAATATTTTACATCACCAAACAATAGCATGTGAATACAAAACGCATTGAAAAACAAGAACAGACAAAAAGATCAGATATATGATTCCTTACAATTAAAGATAAAGCCTTACTAAAATGAAGACTTTTTAAAAAGCTGAACTCCCTATAGAAGTACTTTCTTTTTTTTTTCAGACAGTTAGTTGCTGGTTTAGGGGTTTCAGAGGCTTTTTAAACTTTCTAGACCATTAAACTATCTAATGAAACCATATATGGATGTAGAAGCTGACATTACAAACAAAGTAGCTGCCAACACTTTCCCTCAGTTAAAACAACAACAACAAATATTTGATTGATGGAGAAAGCTATAATCTGGATCAGATTTGGACGGAACTGCTTACTATTTAAAGCAAATGCTTTCAAGGTTCTACATCTCGAAATAATACGTGTGGTTCCAAGGGTTTGAGTCTGCCAAAAAGAGACTGTGAAATGCAAATGCTAGTGGAGATTTAACTGCACTAGCACTTTTATTAGGATCATTGCTGTTTTTGTCAATACTTTGGTCACAGGATTTAAGCTTTGAGTTGTCTGCCCAACTGTTTTCCCATGAGTCTTTGTTGTTTCAGTGTAAACTTTAGTACAACACAAGGTTTTCAAACAAGGAAACATGTTTCACCTTCTAATAGAAATACCTCTATTAAAGGAAATACTTTAGGCAACAAAATAATTGTCCCAGATAAAAAATTTGAGTTGCCATAATGAATAATGATCAAAACGGAAAATAGGTGAGTATATGGATAATTCTAAACCGACATTGACTATAGAAAAGAAACAATAATAGTGTTTAATTCAAGACAGAACTAAAATACTAGAATGTGATTATTCAGGTATTCTCATGTTCCTATGAAGAGAGTAAAGATAGCCAGTGTTTCCCTTTTTATTAACGAGTGAATATTTATGGTAAAATTATAAAGGAAAAACGAGGAATGATAAAAAAAAATTCAAGATCGTAGTTCCTTCTGACAGTGTGAAAGGAGATGGGAGATGGGATTAAGAGGGGCACATGGGTGGATCCAAAGGCACTGGTAATATCCTATTTCTTAAGATGGTTGGTAATTATTACCCAATTGTTCATATTACTGATGCTTTCTAAAATTTACACATGGTTATAAATACTTGTATGTATGTTCGATATTTTTAAAATTTTTATATTATATTGAAACCATATGACAACTTACTGATAGAAACTAGTTTTCCTGGTTTATTTCAGTTACCATGGTTGTTCTTCTCTGGGCTGTAGTTTGGTCAATTACTACCAGCGAATGTCTTCCTGGAGGAAACCTATTTGGAATTATAATCCTATTCTATTGTGCCATCATTGGAGGTAAACTTTTCGGGCTCATTAAGTTACCTACATTACCTCCACTGCCTCCTCTTCTAGGTAAGTGCTAAATACTTTCTGACTTCAAGAGTAAATCATATTTTAAAAACTGTAGTTTGGGAAGCTTTGGGAAATAAATATAAAATATTTCTGTATTTGATGTGTTGGAGACAAAAGCCAATTATTAAATTTTGAGTTTGGTAAGCCAGTTGTTAAACACAGAAATTTTTAAAAATTAAATTATATATATTTACAATTAAATAACTTGCATTAAAAATAAAACCAATAGAGGGGCGCCTGGGTGGCTCAGTCGGTTGGGCGTCCGGCTTCCGCTCAGGTCACGATCTCGCGGTCCGTGAGTTTGAGCCCCGCCTCGGGCTCTGGGCTGACAGCTCAGAGCCTGGAGCCTGTTTCCAATTCTGTGTCTCCCTCTCTCTGACCCTCCCCCATTCATGCTCTCTCTCTCTCTGTCTCAGAAATGAATAAACATTAAAAAAAAAATTTTTTTTAGTAAAAAAAATAATAAAACCAATAGATACTCAAAACTAATCACTTACGGCATTTTCCCCTTATCTAGGCTCTTGAAATTATGGAAACAATATATAGTGGTGTGCCACTGGCTCTCTCTTCCCAACTGCACATTCATTGACATCGTGTTGGTAGCTTAACATCAACCATGGTAGAAGTAACTGTAAGACAGAAATGCTACAAAACTAGGGCTCAATGTATTGTAAGTCACTCACATCATTGACAAAGGAGTGAATGGGACGTCTGCCAAATCAGTATCAGGTGGCCATATCAATCCAGAACATCCAGAAACAGTGTCCCAGGGAAGTTGTTGTCACATTCATTTGGAGAACAAAAAAATGCTCCCTCTTGCGCCCCACCCCCCAAAACTCCAAAAAAAACTCTTAACATATTTTTGAGTCCTTGTTAGATTATTATTTCTTTTGAACTCTGCTCATTTCAGCACTATTTGTAATGAAAAATCTGAAAAGTTCCTTAAAGTCCATTAATTGGTTCAAAAAATTACAGTACTTCCAAACAAGGAGATACTATTTCTACTATTAGAAAATGAGGCACACGAACACACATACTGAGGCATGCTTACATAGGTATACAAACTTTTCTGGAAAGGCAAAGAAAACCCTTAAGAGTGAAAATCTTTGGAGAATGAAGATTGAAAGTTTGCAGTTGGAATAGAACATGTACTTGTCACTTCCTACTTGTTGGTGATGTTTTAATTCACCATGAGCATGTGTTATCCTTTAACATCTTTAAAAAACAACTGTGGTTGGCTAGTTCCCACTTTCAAAAATTCTGGAAAGACCGTAACTGCAGAATTCAAAACTTTACGAGACCTTCTTCTAGATTAAATGGCAGTGAGGCTTCCTGGCCTAGCGGTGTCTGGAGCAAGTCACAAAAGCTATGCTTGTCATTAGTCTCCATTCTCATAGCTTACATACAGAACATTGCAACAATAGTAAGTTTGTTTAGTCATTTAATGTGTAATGCTTGTAAGGTCATGCTGAGAAGAGGGTACTGCTAGAGAAGAACAGTCTGGAAGCCCAGTGTCTGGTGGAGAAGTCTCTTTCCTGTTGTAGGGGCATGTGGTATCAGTGAGGGCAGGATTCTCTCGCAAACTCCTCAGCTCCCTCGGTCACTGTCAACTACTGACACTTCCAGAATGTGTCATACTTCCTCTTCATACCTTGGAAGAAACTGCTAACCCATCCAGAAACTTCTTGACTCCACCCGGTTCTTCCCCTTGTTTGGATCCATCTGACTTGCTACTCTTCTCTCACTCATACAACACTTCCTTATGCTTCCATAAAATTGAGGTTGTCAGTTTATCTCACTCCCCTAGAGGCTGAAAACTTGTTGAGATGTAGTACCAAGTTTTTGTTCATTATTATACTTCTACTACCTACTGTGCTGTCTAAAATACTGAAGGCCTTTGGTAAACAGTAAATGGCTGAATGAAAGAAGAATCAGAAGCTGACCTGACAGAGCAATGTCCATTTCTTCATAACTCACAAGCCTTTGGAAAGCAAGGATTTTTTTTTAATGTTTTTTTCATGTTTATTTTTTTTATTTTTTTTATTTTTTTTTTAATGTTTATTTTTTGAGAGAGAGAGAGCACAGGTAGGGGAGGGGCAGAAAGAGAGGGAGGCCTAGAATCTGAAGCAGTTTCCAGGCTCCGTGCTGTCAGCACAGAGCCAGAAGCGATGCTCAAACTCATGAACCATGAGATCATGACCTGAACCAAAGTCAGAATGCTCAATGGATTGAACCACCCAGGCGCCTCGTAAGTTATGTATTTTTTGTTAAATTACCTGGCTTGAGGGTGAAATAGAATCCACATAGGTATTCGTTGATAATTCAGGTAATCTGACATAGCAAATAACTTCAGGAGCTGTTTACTATTTGCACATAAAAGAGTGACTGAATTAGGCATTGTATTAAAACATTTTATATTTATAATTTGATCACATTTCTATCTGAATACTCCATTACTGATTCTAATGATTTTTATTTGCATATTAAAGGCTTTTCTTAGCTCCTCTATTTTAATTTTTTATTGAAAATTTTATTTAAATTCTAGTTAGTTAACATATAATGTAATATTGGTTTCAGGAATAGAATTTAGTGATTCATCTTGCATATAACACCCAGGGCCCATCATAACAAGTGCCCTCCTTAAGACCCATCACCCATCTAGCCCATCTCCCCACCCACCTCCCTCCATCAACTCTCAATTTGTTCTCTATCATTTAGAGTATCTTATGGATTATGAGCAGGTAGATGGGCTAAATGAGTAAGGGGCATTAAGGAAGACACTTGTTGGGATGAGCACTGGGTGCTGTACATAGGTGATGAATCACTGGAATCTACTCCTGAAATCATTATTGCACTATATGCTAACTAACTAGGATATAAATATATATATATATATATATATATATATATATTAAAATAATAAAAAAAGAAAAAGAAAAAAAATAAAATTCAAAGAAAAAAAAAGAGTATCTTATGGTTTGCTTCCCTGTCTTTTTTTCCCTTCACATATGTTCATCTGTTTTGTTTCCTAAATTCCACATGTGAGTGAAATCATATGATATTTGTTTTTCTCTGACTTATTACACTTAGCATAATATACTAATATTATGGATATGGATATATAATATCCATCCACATTGTTGCAAATAGCAAGACTTCATTCTTTTTGATGGCTAATAGTCCATTGTGTGTGTGTGTGTGTGTGTGTGTATATATATATATATATATATCATATCTTCTTTATTTATTAATTAGTCAGTGGACACTTGGGCTCTTTCTGTAGTTTGCTATTATTGATAATGCTGCTATAAACATCAGAGGGCATGTACCCTTTGAATCTATATTTTTGTATCCTTTGGGTAAATACCTAGCAGTGCAATTGCTACATCATAGGGTAGTTCTATTTTTAACTTTTTGAGAAGCCTCCATAAGTGTTTCCCAGAGTGGCCACACTAATTTGCATTCCCACCAACAGCATAAGACGGTTCCTTTCTCCACAGCCTCACCAACCTCTGTTGTTTCTTGTGTTAGTTTTAACCATTCTGACAGGTGTGAGGTGGTATCCCATCATGGTTTTGATTTGTATTTCCCTGATGATGAGTGAGATTGAGCATCTTTTCATGCATCTGTTAGCCATCTGCATGATGGAAAAGTGTCGATTCATGTCTTCTCATTTTTTCACTGGATTGTTTTTTGGCTGTTGAGTTTGGTGAGTTCTTTATAGATTTTGAATACTAACCCTTTATCCGATATGTCACTTGCAAATATCTTCGCCCATTCCATAGGCTGCCTTTTTGCTTTGTTGATTGTTTCCGTTGCTGTGCAGAAGTTTTTATCTTAATGAAGTCCCATTTGTTCATTTGTGCTTTTGTTTCCTTTGCCTCCAGCAATGTGTCTAGTAAGAAGTTGCTACAGCCAAAGTCAAAGGGGTTGCTATCTGTGTTCTCCTCTAGGATTTTGATGGTTTCCTATCTCACATTTAGGTCTTTCATCCATTTAAACAAAAATGTTAAACAAAAGAATATTAAAGAGACATGAACTCAAAAAGTAAAAATGCCAAAAATATCTTCTCTATTTGAAAACCAACTAAGGAGTTGTTTGACTTCTCCATTCTAGGCATGCTTCTTGCTGGGTTTCTTGTCAGAAATATCCCTGTCATCAGTGATAATGTACAAATCAAGCATAAGTGGTCTTCCTCTTTGAGAAGCATAGCCCTGTCTATCATATTGGTTCGTGCTGGCCTTGGGCTTGATTCAAAGGTATGAAGTATAAATTTCTAATTGTTGACTAGGAATTGAACTCTTCCAGTACTGCTACTATTCAGAATCACTGTGCTTTAGGCACTTTGTGTGACAGTCTAAAGAAGAGAATGGAGGGGGGCCTGGGTGGCTCAGTTGGTTAAGTGTCTGCTCAGGTCATGATCTCACAGTTCGTGAGTTTGAGCCCCACATCAGGCTCTGTGCTGACAGCTCAGAGCCTGGATCCTTGTTCGGATTCTGTGTCTCCCTCTCTGTACACCACCCCCACTTGCGCTCTCTCTCTGTGTCTCAAAAATGAATAAATGTTAAAAAAAATTTTTTTAAAGAAAAGAATGGAGTTTATTTCATGGAGGACTGACTATTCCCAGAAGATGACCCTATATTCATTCTTGGAGGAAGGTGGAATTACTGTCTGGGGACAGCACTAACAATAAAGGCTCCCCTTTTCTCTGACAGAGATATAGGTCATCCTTATAAATAACAGGCTAGAGAGAGGATAGCACATTTATGGCATGCAAAGCCTTATGCAAGTGCTTAGGCTAACTATACAGCTCAAGAAACTGCTTGATACATAGGACGAGTCTCAAGTATGCCTTTTTTAATGCTTTTAATGAGAGAATGAGTGTTCTTGGGGATGAAGGTTTTCACCCTGGCCTCGTTCTGGGGCCACAAGTTATAAATAAAGCTAACACCGAGAGGGTTAAATCAGCTACTTTGGGGATTAATGAGCACAGACTACAGAACATCCTGCTTGAGTTCAAACCTAGCTGCACAATTTACCAATTTCATGATCTTGGACAAATGACTTTAACTTGTATCTTTTTAGATGAGGACATCTAAATATAATGGGGATAGTAATTTCACCTATATCATAGTGTTGCTATGAGGACTAAATAAGCTATCTCCAAAACACTTCAAACACTGAAATGTTTGTTAAATAAAACTCATTACCTGGCAAATTCATGATAATCCAAACATGGTCTGAATACTGAAGAAAAGTGTCTGATGTCATAATCTCTTTCTGTCTTTAAATGATTATTTTTGTATTTCTGTTTGCATATTTCAGGCCCTGAAGAAGTTGAAGGGTGTTTGTATAAGACTGTCCATGGGTCCTTGTCTTGTGGAGGCATGCACATCTGCACTTCTGGCCCACTTTCTAATGGGCTTACCATGGCAATGGGGATTTATCCTGGGGTAATGGTTTTTCTTTTTCGTATGAAAACAATGCAGGGATGTTTGGGGCTTTCTCTGATTCCATACCAGAGAATGCATAATAGCATTTTCTTAAGGACATCAGAAAATACAACATGGATATTCCAGTGTAATCTAAATATTATAACTTCAAAATATACTATTTATAGAATACATCTAACTTTTACAGGCATTATGATTTAAACAGTTGAAGAATTAATGGTGTTTTACCTACACCTTATTCCATGAGGTGAGAGAGATGCCATATCTCACCTCAAAGTCCATACAAAGGGTAATAAACATATCAACAGTAATGAACACCTAATACTCTTTTCTCCTTCTTTTGTCACCAGACAGTTATGATTGGGTGGTTCTGCTGTCTCTTCCTTCCACTGCCACTTCTTCTAATGGTTAACAGCCATAAGAAGTAAATAAATAAAGGGGAGCCTTGGCGGCTCATCGGTTAAGTGTCCGACTTTGGCTCAGGTCAAGATCTCACAGTTCATGGTTTCGAGCCCCACATTGGGCTCTCTGCTGACAGCTCAGAGCCTGGAGGCTGCTTCTGATTCTGTGTCTCCCTCTCTCTCTGCCCCTCCCTCACTCACTCATGCTCTCTCTCTGTCTCTCAAAAATAAATAAACATTAAAAAAAGAAGTAAATAATTATGAAAGTACTTAGTAAGAATTTAGTACTAATTAGTAGGCAAGAAGCAAGAAATCCTTACTTCTGGTTAAGACGGTAGAGCTATACGGCCTGGATTTAAATCCCAGCTCTGTGACTCCAATATGTGAACTTTGGCAAGTTATTTAATCTCTCTGCATCTCGTTTGCAAGAATGAAGTCTCCTCATTTGCAGAATGAAGACAATTATTGTAGCTACCTTTTAGAGTTGTTGTGAGGATTAAATTAGTTAATTTATGTAGAGCACTTAAAATGGTGTTTGGCACATAGTAAACACTGTAAAATGTTTTCTGCTGTTACTGCTGCTGCTAGTGTTAGTATCACTGTCACTGCCATTATGGGCTTCTTCTAATCTGTGGTCTTATTCTACTTACCAAGTCCCAACAGAAGGCCTAATATCAGTCAGTTCCAATTTAAAAAGCCTGCAGCTGTGTTTTTCAAACCTCATACCATAAATGTTTCATCTTTATTTTTTTTAATGTTTTATTTATTTTTGAGAGAGAGCAAACGGGGGAAGGGACAGAGGATCCAAAGTGGGCTCTGTGCTGATAGCAGCAAACCCGATATGGGGCTCGAACCCACAAACTATGAGATCATGACCTCAGCCAAAGTCAGATACTCAACCAACTGAGCCATGCAGTCGCCCTGGCTTGCTTGCTTGCTTGCTTGCTTTATTTATTTATTTATTTTTATTTATTTATTTTTTTAAGGCAGATTCCTGCAACCTAATCCCATTAGGTCTTCTGTGCCACCCATAACTATATATTTCAGGGCAACCTGAGTGGTTCCAATATAGCCTGTCTGCAGCCACACTTTCAAAAAGTGTTCTGTAGAACTTGTGTGTGTGTGTGTGTGTGTGTGTGTGTGTGTGTGTGTGTGTTTCCAGTTTGGTGCTTCACTGCTATTTGAAAGACAGTAGTTGTCTAAAGTGTAACCTCTAAAAGAGTAGATGTTATTATAATTTCAACAGTAATAATAATAATGAGTAAGCTGCTATCACAAATGTTTAAAGCGCTGCCTACTTAGTTTTGTTTTAGGTGCTGTATCTCCAGCTGTCGTAGTGCCTTCAATGCTCCTTTTGCAGGAAGGAGGCTATGGAGTCGAAAAAGGCGTCCCAACCTTGCTTATGGCTGCTGGCAGCTTCGATGATATTCTGGCTATCACTGGCTTCAACACATGCTTGGGCATGGCCTTTTCCACAGGTAAACTGGTCAGTTCACGATGTGCTGTTCCCTTGCGCTACAGAGACATAGATTATGATGTTCCAAACTGGGCATATTTGCTTGATAACTGAATACGGCAGATTAAAATGGAGAAACCAACTCCACAGGTTAGTTCTATACCTGAGGAGGGACCAGTTGCTTATTTTACTCCCTTCACCCTCTGGACGTGGACTGTTCCAATGGTCTGGTAAATGCATTGACAGGGATCCAGAGTAGCAAAGTTTAAGAAAGGATTAGAATAGCTTTTGCATGGAGGCTTCTGAGAAAGCTCAATCTTGGAGACTTCACACAGAGATGAGTAGGTTTTTCAAAGACAACAATGACACAGAGCAGTCCAAGTGAAAGGAACAGCATTCTTCTAAAATAGGAACAGTTTCTGCTCTCTGTAACATTTTATGGGTAATAATGGCAATGATTTTTCACAGGTATCTTACTTCCTTACTGAGTGTCTGACATGGATGTATTTTGTGCTAAGCAGTAATAAAAGAAGAGTGTAAAACATTTTTTGTCTCCCACTATTATTTAAAACTTTTACTATCCTTTGGCACAGCACAAGTTTATTTTTAAACCATGTCCAAGATTCAGAGATAAGATTTGCGATCCCATGCGATTGACAAAATGTAATTGTAGAGTGAGTTTAGCTTCCAATTATTGTGGAACACATTTTCTTGGGAAGTCATATGTTCTCAGTATCTCTACTCCCATAGTTATCTAGGGGTAACATTTTAAGATTTAGGCTGATTACCTAGAACCTCAACTCTTCCCACTGCCCCAAGTTCCTTATATCCGGTCACCCTCCATACACTGCTGTGCATCACTGGTAAATTAACCTTGTCAAAACATGACTCTCATAGTATTACTTTTTGGTACAAGAACCAGTGAGGATTCTCTGTTACCTGTTAGGTCAAATCTACACCCTTGTCTTTACTTTAATTTTACTGTACCTATCCAAACTTATGTTCTCACTGCCTTCCTGGTATACACCTTTGAAACCATGGTTCTCAGCCTCAGCTGCATACTAGAATTACCTGGAGAATTTTTAAAAATACTTGTAAGTGAGAACTACCTTAGACCAATTAAATCAGAACCTTTGGGAATAGAAACCAGGCTTTATGCAAGAGTTTGCATTAGAATCACACGGGAGGAGAAGAAGAGGGATGAGGGGGCAAGAGGGAGGGTGTACTGGGGTTTCATAATCTGGGGAGTATGGGCTATGGATAGTTTAAAGAACTTTCCTAGTCAACAATGCTGTGTTCCCTCTGCCCTGCTCCACTAAATGTGGTCCTTAGACGTTTTGGATGGGAACTACCAGGAGCCTCTTTAAAATATGGATCCCAAGCCCTGCCAGGCTTACTGAATCAGAATTTTTAGAGGTGGGTCCAAGAAGTCTTTTTTTTTTCCTTACATTAGAGACTGAAACTAATTAGCTACTTTTTATACATTTATAATAAATTATTTATTGTAATAGCTTGAGACATTTGCTACTGTCACAGCTAGATGTTTCTGACAGTCACACCATTATCTAACATAGAGCTGCTCTGGCTAAATAAAATTACTACAGAGGTAATTCTTTTTTTTTTTTTCTTTTAATAAGAGAGATGATTAAAACTGTAAGGAAGGAAAAACTGTTGCCCATCTATCCACCTTAAGTCCATTGGCTGGGCCCTGTAAATCAGAATGACAAAAGACAAATTAATAAGAGAAAAGCATGTGCACCCTGTTGTGCATGTTGTTAGCATGTGCACCCTGCTTACCTAGGGGAGTACTTACTCACTGATGCCTAACTCAAAGAGGTGGTTAGAATTTGGTATATAAATATATATGTAATTTGCATGTAAGTGAACCATGCAACTCAAACCTGTATGTGATGTATATATCACATCTTAGCAAAAAACAGTAATTTTGGTGAAATGCAAGACAAAAGAAAAGAACTTTTAGAGGCAGCAAATTGTGGAAAGGCAAATAGGGTAACCAATGGTATCTAGGGATGCTCTTAGTAGAATCTGTCTTAGGGATGTTAAGAGTCTGAAGTTGTCCCAGTGGTTAACTTCTGTCCTTCTGGTAGAGGAAAAATTTATGCCCTTAAAAGTTTATGCTCTCCTTTTAGGCAAATAGGAAGAGATAGATACCTTTTCTTGATTCTGTTTATTCTCAATTGCCTTCTGCTCAAAATCATCTTTATGCCAAAGTGGCATACCTTGGTGTGGCATATTGTTACCCTAAACTACAATAATAAGAAACTACATACTAGTTGCATTTTTTAAAATGTTGTGTTTATTTTTGAGACAGAGACAGAGAGAGAGAGAGAGAGAGAGAGAGAAAGGGAGAACATGAGTGGGGGAGGGGCAAAAAGAGAGGGGGACAGGGGATCCAAAGTGGGCTCTGTGCTGAGAGCAGAGAGCCCTATGCAGGGCACGAACTCATGAACTGTGAGATCATGACCTGCGCCTAAATCGAGAGTTGGACGCTTAACCAACTGAGCTACCCAGGCACCCCAGTACATATTTTCTTTGAATAGTGTGGAAGGAAGGACTTCACGTGTTGAGCAATTTACTATGATTTTGTGTACAATGTGCTAACAGATTTTTTTTAAGTATTCTAAATTCTGTTTGCTATGAAAGAAAACAGAAGTCTACATATATATATATATATATATATATATATATATATATATATATATTATGATACTTCAAAGAAGCAATCCAACAAATAAAGGCTCTTCTAAGAGCAGTTTCAAAAATAATTTGTTTTTGGGGGTGCCTGGGTGGTTCAGTCAGTTAAATGTCCGACTTCAGCTCAGGTCATGATCTCGGGGTTTGTGAATTTGAGCCCTGCTAGGGCTCTGTGCTGACAGCTCAGAGCCTGGAGCCTGCTTTGGATTCTGTGACTCCCTCTCTCTCTGCCCCACCCCTGCTTGCACTGTGTCTCTAAAAAATGAATAAACATTAAAAAAAAATTTTTTTTTAGTAATTTGTTTTCAGATTTACTTTTAGAAATAGCTTTTGAGAAACAGTAAGTCCCCTACACTCCTTGTAGTAAGAAAAGATTCTTGGGGTACTTGGCTGGCTCAGTTGGAAGGGCATGTGACTCCTGACCTTGAGGGTCATGAGTTTGAGCCCCACATTGGGTATAGCGATTACTAAAAACAAAAAAATAAATAAATACATTTTAAAAACTTAAAAAAATAAAAGATTCTTGATTTAACTGCCAAATTTTTAAGTTACTGTATTCTTTACATATCAGAGCTACCGTAATCAATTATTAGTAAAAAATCAGGCTCTTAATTGGCAATTTGAAAACTAGATATGTCTTCTCACCCAGACTGTGCCTATAGTATAGTAGAACAAATTAGCTCTGTTCATGAATTTTATCTTTCATATTTTCTTAGGCCATTTAAGTAAACTTTTATTGATGTAAGCATAAAAGAAGGGCACAAATCATAGTTTATACCAATTTTGAAATTTATCTGCAATAATATGCATAGGTTTCTTATAATATAGGCCCATCTTATTAGACATTTTACATCACATATATTTAAGAAAGTAGAGAGCAGGAAATACCTGTATAACTTTCCTTCTATGTAATTAGATGCTTTTTATGTTGATAATTAAAGTCTAAGTATTTACAGATTTAGAGTTCTGCCTGAAGTTTTTCTTTTTATGTGTTTTTAAGGCTCCACAATTTTTAATGTTCTCAGAGGAATTTTAGAGGTGGTAATTGGTATGGCAACTGGATCTCTTCTTGGATTTTTTATTCAGTACTTTCCAAGCAGTGACCAGGTAAAAGAAATAATCTATGGGAAAGTCATGCTCTAAAATGTCATTGGAAAAACATTCTGGAACAGTCCCCTGAACGTGAAGAACACGATTTAGAAAATGGCCCCCCATTGTAAAACTGCTTATTCCCAAATCAGTGCTATCCATGAGATGTATGAACAAGGCTAGATGTGCAGTTGACCCCCGAACAATGCAGGGATTAGGGGCACTGACCCTGTGCACAGTCAGAAATCAATGTATAACTTTTGACTCCCCCAAAACTTAATTACTAATAGCCTGCTGTTGACTAGAATCCTTTCTGATAACATAAACAGTTGATTAACACATATTTTATATGTTGTATATACTATATACTGTATTCTTATAATAAAGTAAGCTAGAGAAAAGAAGATATTATTAAGAAAATCGTAAAGGAAATACATTTATAGTAGTGTACTGTATTTATCAAAAAAAAAAAAATTGCATGTAAGTGGACCATGCAGCTCAAATCTGTGTTAAGGGTCAACTGTATAAGGTTTTAATTAAATCCTAAAATTTTTACTCTAATGTATATTCTATAAACTTACATTTCACTGAAAAATAAATAACATCATTTCCAGAATATGCAAGCAATCCTTTCTTTTTGTTTTTATTTTTTATTTTATTATTATTATTAATATTAGCTAAGTCAAGATGTAAAATGGCTTTGGGGCCCTCTTTTTAGTATCAGCATATCTTAGATTATAATACTACCTATACCTTAACATCTCATTGTAATATAGTCTAGTATTTGTCACCAAGATGATCAAAGTTCTTTACTCATCACAATAATTTCATAATATTCACAGAGAGTTTTTTCGTTTTGTTTTCCTTTACCCTCCTAAGTCTCTTGGGATAGACAAACATATAAGAGTCTTTGTTTTCCTATAAGAACTGGCATTATTTTGAAATTTCAGAGAATTTTGAATGGAAATATAAACTTAACTAAAGTAGAACTTTAAAAAAATTAATATTTCCATTATAAGAAAGTATGATGAGTTGGATTTTTACTATGCTCCAAAACCCTCCAACTAAAATTGTAAAAAATTTTATGAATGCATAAAAGAAAATTATAGGATTTTCTAATTACACAACAAAATAAAGAAAAGAGTGATGGCTTACATTTTGTTGCTTACTGTATATAAAATGATATAGTAAGTACAATAAAGTGCCACTACATTCAATATGGCAGCCACCAGCTACATGTGGCTATAGCAGATAGAGAACATTTCAGTGGAGCAGATGTAGAAATTTCCATCATCACTGGATGTTCTTTTGGGAAGCACTGATCTAGTACAATCATATAAACTCATGTAATCTAGTGTAAACCACATAAGACCCATGAAGAGAATACTATTAATAGTATTCATCAGTACCTTTCTACTGATGAGGAGATTGAGATTTAAGAAGTAACTTGAACGAGTTCATATAGCTAGAAAGCAGCAGAGCTGGGAGTGAACTCTAGTAATCCTGAGCCTGGATGCTTCCAAGTCAAGCACTTCTAAAGACCTACTTGCCTTCTAAAGTGATCAAGAAGTTTAGGCCATGGCAAACATTTTTCTAGATATGTCTTCTAAGGCAAGGGAAACAAAAGCAAAAATAAGCTATTGGAACTACATCAAAATAAAAAGCTTTTGCACAACAAAGGAAACCATTAACAAAACTAAAAGACTAAAACCTACTAAATGGGAGAAAATATTTGCAAATGATGTATCCAAGAAGGCTTAGTATCCAAAATATATAAAGAACTTATACAACTCAACACCTATTATATATATATTCTGGTACTCTGCCCATTTTTAATCGGAATATATATATATATATATATATATATGTGTGTGTGTGTATATATATATGTATATACATGTATATATGTATGTATATATATATATGTATATACATGTATATATGTATGTATATACATATATATATATTCCGATTAAAAATGGGCAGAGTACCAGAATGGACATTTTTCCAAAGAAGACATAATATATGGCCAACAGACACATGAAAAGATGTTCAACATCACTAACCATTAGGAAAATGCAAATCAAAACCACAATGAGTTATTACTTTACACCTGTCAGAATGGCTAACATCAAAAAGATAAGAAATAACAAGTATTGGATACAGAGAAAATGGAACACTGCACGGTTGGTGGGAAGGTAAACTGGTACAGCCACTGTGGAAATCAGTGTGGCGGTTCCTCAAAAAATAAAATATAGAATTACCATATGACTCAGTAATTCTACTACTGGGTATCTACTCAAAGAAAACACTAATTTGAGAAGATTATGAACCCCTGTATTTATTGCAGTATTATTTACAATAGCCAAGATATGGAAGCAACCTAAGTGTCCATCAATAGATAAATGCTAAGGAAGGTGTGATATATATACAATAGAACATTGAACAGCCATAAAAAAGAATGTGATCTTGCCATTTGCAATAACATGGATGGATCCAGAGGGTATTATGCTAGTAAATAAGTCAAACTGAAAAAGACAAAGAGCATATGATTTCACTCACATGTGGAATCTAAAAACAAAACAAATGAATAAATAAACAGGAAGGAGAATCATGTTTAGAAAAAAAAATGAGAGCATGGCATTAAGGAGTAAACAGCCTAAAAATACTAAAGATATCACATCTTTAACTTTCACAAAAACACTGTCACAAAACTGCTTTCAGGGAGGAGAAGAAAAAAAGCCTGAGGAAGCTAAGTTATGTGACCACTACATATGCCAGTAGTGTAAAAGAGCTAGAATTTTAACTCTGGTCTGTCTGGCTCCGAAGCCCATGCACTTTTTTCTACTATTACATTCAGCCCTGTGAAATTCTGCTTTGATAACTGCAGGAGAATACAACTAGTGTTCTTGGAAGAGGAAGCTGCATTTGTCCATGTGTTGACTCTACTTTTCTTAAGGAAAAGAAAGTAAATGTCATGGCATGCATTTATTTGCCTAGACAGACATTTTCATTTTCCACTAAGTCCTGAATATAGAAAAAGCAATCATTAAAAATCAGTTATAGGAAATAATTGAGCTAATCAACCTTTCTTTTTCTCCTCAAGGACAAACTTGTGTGGAAGAGAGCATTCATTGTTTTGGGGCTGTCCATACTAGCTGTGTTCAGCAGCGTGTATTTTGGTTTCCCTGGGTCAGGAGGATTGTGCACACTGGTCATGTCCTTCCTTGCAGGTTTGAGATGGGCCGGCGAAAAGGTGAATTTCAAGTTCTTCTTCTCATTTAAGTTCTTTCTGATCAGAGTAAATTTTTTTCTGTACAGATGTTTCCTAATATCAAGTTAATAAAATTATTTAATCACAAAAGCTATTTTCTATGCATATGTAAATGTATGCCCAAGTGTACACACATACATCCTTTTCCCCCTTATATACCAATCTGTAATTTGATGACTTAAAAATATATTATGGTCATATTTCCATGCTGCCTCCCTATTCTTTGTAAGGGCTACGGCTACAGAGTATTGCATGGTATAGCTGTCCTATATTTAACCAGTCTCCTGATAACAGATTTTAAATTGTTTCTGGTTTTCTACTAAGACAAAAAGTATTTCGGTAAAATATCCTACCTATGCCATATTTCATTAACTCTAAGATGCTATCAAATCTAAGAAGCACCATTTTACATGCTACCAAGAAAGAAAAAAGAATACTGCCTATTAAACTATGACATGACATCCTAATTTCAGAAATTTTAAAATGTGAAAAAAAATCAACAAAATACGACATACATTTGAGTTTATCTATAGGATGAATTTCCAGAAACAGGATTGCTCTATGAAGGAGTATATACATTGATATTTTGATAATATCAATTTTCCCTTTTAAAAGACTGTGCCAGTTTATATTTTCACCAACAGTATGTGAAGATCTGTCTTTCTGATCTGAGTATTTTCAATCTTCAGATATTTTGCTAATCTGATAGGTTAAAAATGTATCTCATTATTGATCTGAATTACATTTCTTTATGAGTAAAGCTAATCATCTTTTCCTGTGCTTACTAACTGGTTTGCTCAAAAGCCTGTGCCTATTTTTTTAAAAGGTTGTTTTGGTTTTTCTTATTGATTTTCATGATCATTAAGATTATTGATTTTTTTGATATGTACTATGGAAATTAGCTGGTTGTTATTTACTAATTTTAATTTCAAGTTACATCCTTATAGATTTGAACTTGACAGCAGCATATGCTATTCTGTTTAATGGAGAAATTAGATGTAGGTGACCCACCTAAATGCAGCTATATCATTTTGGACAACCTGGAAACAACTGTTCAAAATAATTAAGCTTAAAATAATGCCACATGGAAAAATATGTGAGGGTTAAAAAGCTGGAGGTTAGGTATATAATCAAATTCAATTGAGTGAATCTCTGCAGAGGTAGAATAGAGACAGAATTTCCCTGTGAGTAAAGAACACTCAGATAGGAGGCTCTCACTATGTAATCTATGATTACAAAGTTAAGACAAGTATAACTGAATTGTCTTGCTTCAGAGGAGACAAATGGTAGGGACAGCCTGGAGCATTGTGTAGAGAACGGTATTGAAGCCACCAGAAAGTACATGGAGATGGATTGGGCTTCGAAGAAAGTAGAGAGTCCCTTTGAAACTCTGCTCCATGCACTAGATGCACCCCTTCGTTTGCTGCCTTGCAAGACTCTTGGCTACAAGGCTTATTTCAGGTCTACTTTTTTCTTTCCTAGCAACACCTATATTACTCAATTCTACTTTCTGATTTCAAGTAACCTAACATTTGACCAGAGCAGAGCTACAGAATAAACAAACTTCCTAGCATAAATCAGGTACTCTTATCATCCCTTGTCTCCCATAAGCATTTGCTCTTATCAAAACATTTGTTTTTCCATGGCTTCACTTTGCTTGTGGGCTGAAGCAGAGTTATCACCTATCACTGGTCAGTCTTCTATCTAATCTCAGCTCTGGACTTGAGGGCTATACTGCCTCCTTTGCTTCTCTCTGTGGATTCACTGCTCTCTGTCTTGGGTCCTCCCCAGGGCTGCTGACAAATGTGCCCTACTCTTTGAAGCGCTCTGATCTATTCTCTGCCCCAGGACCGAGGTCACAGTTTCACTTTAGTGAAAGATGCTGCTACATTCACGTTGTGAATGTAGCACACTTTTCTTTGTCCAACACTTGGGAAGTTTGCCTGCATTGGCATTTTACAAATTGTCCATTCACTTCTTAATAGTAATCTTTTTTTCAGCATTAAAAACGTAAATTACCAAAGACAGTAATTTTTAAAATAAAATTAACTTTATTTTAACTTCTATGAAGGTACTATATGCTCACTTTTTAACTTTGGAGGTGGAAAATCTGAAAGAAAAGGAAAGAAATCATTTGCAGTTCCTCCATCTAAAGCCAACAGCTCTGTAAACTATTTAAATATTTTAGTTTATTTCCTTTCACTTATTCAACAAGAAAACTCAAAAATGCTCATAATAAGCTTTTTCAAACTGAACTTTATGGATAACTGTTTTTATGTTGTCACCCCCTTATAAATCTTCGAAAATGACAGCCAACTCATTATTTCATACTGTAACAGGTAAAAAGAGGAAAGGGAACTAATAGTTTGTTCTTTTTTAATATTTCTTTTTATAATCTTAATTTGATAATTAGATTATTTCATGTTTTTAAGTTTTCATTTAAATTCAAGTTAGTTAACATACAGTGTAATATTAGTTACAAGGGTATGATACAGTGATTCAACACTTCCATATAACACCCTGTGCTCATCACAAGTGCACTCCTTAATCCCATCACTTCTTTTACCCATCTCACCACCCACCTCCCTCTGGTAACCATCAGTTTGTTCTCTATAGTTAAGAGTCTGCTTCTCGGTTTGTCTCTGTCTCTCTTTTTTTTCCCCTTTTTCCTTTTGTTTTGTTTCTTCAGTTTCATATATGAGTGAAATCATTTGGTATTTGTCTTTCTCTGACTGATTTTGCTTAGCATAATACTCTAGCTCTATCCATGTCATTATAAATGGCAAGATTTCATTCTTTTTATGGCTGAGTAATATTCCATTGTATATATACTACATTTTCTTTATTCAGCCATCTATCAACAGACACTGGAGCTGTTTCCATAATTTGGCTATTTTATATAATGCTGCTATAAACATCAAATTAGTGTTTTTGTATTCTTTGGGTAAATATTTACTAGTCCAGTTGCTGGATCATAAGGTAGTTCTACTTCTAACTTTTCAAGGAACTTCCAAACTGTTTTCCACAATGGCTATACCAACTTGCATTCCCACCAACAGTGTAAGAGGATTTCTCTTTCTCCACATCTTCGTCGACCCCTGTTACTTCTTGTATTATTGATTTTAGCCATTCTGACACGTGTGAAGTGATATCTCATTGTAGTTTTGATTTGCTTTTCCTTGATGATGAGTGATGCTAAACATTCTTTCATGTGTCTGTTGGCCATCTGTATGTCTTCTTTGGAGAAATGTCTATTCATGTCTTCTGCCTGTTTTTTAGTAAATTTTTTTGGCCAGTCTGTATGGCTGTATGCTGGGCACTAAGTGGATGTTCTCATTTATTTTCACACACACAAAATAAACTTTAAAAAGTATTACCATTTCTATTTTATAGAGACTATAAATCAGAAAGACATAAATAACGTGTCCAAAATCACAAAATTAGAAAATGGCACTGTGATTTAAGCTCAGGTTTACCTGACACCAGAGTTACTACTCTGTGATACAACTGTAGCATTGTTGTTCAGGGCACATTTTTATATTTTTGACATCTATTTGAATAACACATACCAAGTACCTTAGAAACATTATATTTCTACACTTTGCACTTCAAAATTAAGTCTCTAAATCCCTAAGTGATAGGATAAAAAATAAACAATGAAAGGGGCCATATCATTTGGAATGGAACATATAAGAGTAGTTTTAGCAACAGGGAAATCAAAGGGGAGATTAGTGCCTGTTGCAAGTGGGCATTAGCTATGGGCACAGAAAGACACAGCAAGGCAAAGGAAATTTTGACCAGTTCCAGTTATACCACTCTTCTCAAAAACTGGGGATTATAGAGAAAAGATCATTATAAACCAAAACACAGCATCTGTTAGTCTGCGTTTGTCATAATTTTGCCTGAATTGCCTTCAACCCAGATGAACATAGGTCCATGTAATCCTACAACCCAGTGGAAGAACTAGGAACACTTTTTTCATATGTACCTCTGGTAACTCTCATATATGGATCTCTTTACCTTACACACACACACACACACACACACACACACACACACACTTTTTTTAACCATTATACTCTATACAAAGCTAAATCCTTAGCTGTAGAATACACTCAGTAAATAATAATATAATCCTTATTATTTTGTAACTACTTTGTAGAACAATACAATATAATAAAAAGAGCTTAAAATTTAAGATAAAGTAATTGGGATTCCAATCCCAATTCTACTGCTCTGTAGCTGTATAATCCCCCCAAACTTACATGCCTTCTCTATTACTCTGTTTTCTCAAACTGTAATAGGAAGAAAATAATAATAATATCAAAAGAATAGTGACTACTATGTAGGAAAACAGATACGAATCAATTGTAAACTCAACAGTGCTATATCAAGGCTGGTTTTGAGTTATAATTTGAAAAGCTAAAATATGTTATAAAACTTTGTTTATGCTATAGTTTTCTGACATTATTTCATACTTCTTTACTTGGTTTTTCCATATATCATTAATCTTGCCATTTATTGTATTCAAATACGCTCACCTTTTTACAGCCTCTGTCATTTTTTTTCATCTATTTTCAAATCCAGTGCTTCTTCTGAAGACCTTTGTAGCTGTGGGATGGTTTTTCTGACATATTTTGAATCTTCTGAATCTTGAAATACTCTTTCTGAGAAGGGAGGTATCAGCTTATGTAGGTATTTAAGTCATGGTAAAACTTCCATTTCTGCTCATTTTCTTCCTTTGTCCATCCTTGAAAGTGATTTCTGTTTTTGAAGATTCTTGCTACTGCTACAAACAGATGTATAAAGTAGTCTTAAACATTTAGTGTGGACAACATAGTTTTCATTCCTCTGCTCTCTTTTACATTTAGCCTATTCGATGACTCCATTTTCTTTATAAGCACATTCATTTTGAAGTTATGAAAAAGCATTAAGAGGGTACATTTTGGCTCTTCTACCATTTTTAAGTCTTACAATATATAAACCTATGTCTGATGTTCAACTAGTCTAAAGCATTACAATCAAAAAAACAAATGGTGGCCTTTGTCTACAGTTTAGAAATGAAAATAATTGGATGGAGAAAGCTTTTTAGGCCATCTGCTTTCATTGGAGTTCTGAGTACATTAAATATTTTTGAGGCCTTCCCTTAAATAATTAGTCATGGTAACAAAAGGCTAAGTAACCTAAGATTAATAGAGTTGATTTTTGTTCTGCACTAATGTGGATAGCAACTAAAGTCTGAGCTATACCTATGATATACTCTAAAAACTAAATTAAAAAGTAAAATTTAAAGGTAGGTAGAAAGGTGGGCAACTGGACTCCAGTTTTGGTAGGACAATTTAATTGTCATTAAATGATAAAAGATCTTGGATGTTATATAAACTTTCCATTTTACAGATGAGAAGAAAATAAGGCACTGAGGGACAAGTGGCTTGCATTTAGCAGGTGGCAGTATTTGACCCTAAGTTATTATCTGATTCCTTATGATATGAAAACATAACTCTTTGCATGATGTAGGAATAGAACTGTATAAGTAAATCAACCAGCCCCCTCACACATGAGCTCTTTTGTAAGCCAAGAGGAAACAGAATCTTCACCCTAATAAACATACCAGAATTTGTTTAAAAATAAAGAAAACAGAGACACAATGTAATCTTCCTTTGTTAAACTGCTGAATATAGATATAGAAAACCAGATCCTCAAAGGTGTGTAGTTATAAGTGTAAAAGTGTTGTCTAAAAATAGATTCTTATTAGTTGACTGGAAAAATCTGTTCAATACAAATTTTTAGATACTATGATGGGTACTGCTAAATTGCCCTCTAAAAAAAAGCACTATCAATTTGTTCTCCTACCAATTAGTGAGAGTTTCCTTATAATCACAGATACTTGACATTATTAAAACTTTTTAGTAGTTTTTGTAATGTAATGCCTCCTCAAATGTGACGTATCGTTTTAATTTGTGTCTCACTGATTACTGAATTTTAACATCTTATGTTTTTGGCCATTTGTGTTTCTTCAGCTATGAATTACTTGTATATATACATTGCCCATTTTTTTCTTTTACTTTCTTTTTCTTATTGCTTAGATTTTGCTCCTTATTCTGTTATGCACAGTACAAATATTTTCTCCTGGTTTGTCATCTTTTTGTTCTTTGTGTGTGGTTTCTGTTGCCACAAAACATTCTAGCCTTGCTATAGTCAGTTGTGCCCATCTTCTTTTAGGATTTTGGCAGTATGTGTTATAAAGTTAGTGCTTTTATCAGTTAGGATCTTATCAGGCAAGGGAAATCACATGATAACTGGAATAGGGAAAGTTAATTATTAACCATACCAGGGGATCAGATAACAAGAGATTGGCTTGTAAGATGTAAAGGACCCCTGAAGAATATAGGAATAAGCTATAAACTCCTAGCGCTCAGATTGAGCATCCCCTAAGACCTCCCCACTCCATCCCACCTTCTCCCACCCCCAGGGCTCAGAATCCAGATCATGTTAGAAAGCCTTTATTCCCTGGATGGTGGAGAAGGCAGCCATGGTGCCCTGCTTGGACAATTTGCTGGAAATCTATACTCCAAATTCACCTTCTAGCGTGCGTGGGGAGGTATTTTGCCCAAGGGAATAGGCTATGAAACTCCCTTGCAGTAAGCTAGGAGCGGCTGCTGGCCACTGGGTGCTGCTGGCTGCCATGCACTATAGAAGCCCAGCACTGGAGAAGATACCTGGGTGCTGAAGAAACCCAGGTGTGTTATAGGATCCTGCTGGGAGGAGCCCCAGAAATCAGGAAGGAGAGTATCTTCCTTGCAATATCTCTTCAGCACTCTCTACTGACAAAATTTAATATGATGCCAGCTGGCAAAAGAGAAATATTTAAAGGCTTAGCTTAATTTTCTGCAGAGCAACAATGAAATGTGGATTTGGAACCAACGGGTAAAAAATTAACAAGTGGCACAGCATTTTACTAGACCTGAGTTATATTTCTGTGCATGATTTGAGACAACCTTAAATGATGTTTTCTATAAAGATAAAATAAAATGGGAAACAAGGGGCCATCAATAAAGACATGATTGAATAAACTATGGTACTACCATACTATAGATTACTATATAACAATAATGAGATGTGTATCTAGATATATGTGCTACTATTATGAGATCTCAAAATCATATTGTCAAATGAAGATTAACATAAAATTTTAACTATAAAATCTAGGTATTATATTTGTACATACACACATATCATATATTCAGAAGTAGAAACCCCCCTAAGATTATTTTATTAGACTTTTTATAATTAACATCCACTTGCAAACCAACTCTAAAGCACCTCATATAATAACTGTGTTAGAAATATCTTTATGCAGTTTTTTGTTCTATTTTAGCTAACCTCTTATTTATAGGTATCACAGAAATAGGGACACCTGGGTGGCTCAGTCAGTGAGCATCCAACTTTGGCTCAGGTCACAATTGCACAGTTTGTGGGTTCGAGCCCCGCATCGGGATCTGTGCTGACACCTTGGAGCCTTGAGCCTACTTGGGATTCTGTGTCTCCCTCTCTCTCTCTACCCCTCCCCTGCTTGCACTCTCTCTCTCAAAAATAAATAAACATTAAAAGAAAAAAAGATGTCACAGAAATAAAGCCTATCTCAGGTCAAATTGACTCAAATTTCAAATTAGTAAAATTCTTAGAACTTGTAACTTCACGTAATAAAAATCTGTGTGTGGGTGTTTGTGTATTTCTTTTAGGCAGATGTTGAAAAAAATTATTGCAGTTGCCTGGCACATCTTTCAGCCCCTTCTGTTTGGACTGATTGGAGCAGAAGTATCTATAGCATCTCTCAGACCAGAAACTGTAGGTAAGAATTTCAAAGTAGTACTTTTGTTAGAATCAACTTTTATATTCAGTGGAATACCTTTATTAGGTATATTTATTGTCACAATTATATAAAAAGCTAATAATGATCTAAGTCTCTTACAGGAGTTGGCTATAAAGTAATATTTGTCAGTCTAAGGCATAAATTTTATACCTTTAATATTATTCTTTGTAAAGAAAAGTAACACTGCTAACTACTATCTAGAAAATTCAGGTCTTAAAAGTTTTTTCTAAGGATAAAAATGTTCAATTAGACTTGTTCTTATCAAGGGCCAGAATTGCAAAGATAACTACTCAGTTCTATAATATACACCCATGGAACAGAAATGTCCATTCGAGCATTCATTCATTTATTTATTCATATATTTGAAAGCCATCGTATTAAAATTTTTTATTCATAACACCACATTTAAAAATTTATTGGTGCACATGTACACACTATTTCTTCTTTCTGCTCATTCCATATTCTTTCATCTTTACTAGGAATCCCATGTCCCTGCTACTTTCTTCTGGATCTCACACATCGATTCTTCCCCTTTTCTCATATATCTCCAAATATCCATGTCATAGTTCTTTCCTCTTCAGAATTTAAACGAACTCTAATCTCTCCTATCTCAGTGTCTTTCCATTCCAATACATACTACAACATGGATGAACCCAGAGGACAAATACTGTATGATTCCACCTATATGAGGCATCCACAGTAGTCAGACTACAGAAACAGAAAGCAGACTGGTGCCAAGGACTTGGGGGAGGGAGAAATGAAGTGTTAAATAGGTCAATTTGCAAGATGAAAAAATTCTGAAGATTTGTTGCACAAAAATGTGAATGTTTAACTTAATGCTACTTACCTTGTACACTTAAAAATGGTTACAATGCGGGGGCTCTTGGGTGGCTCCGCCAGTTAAGCATCCAACTTCAGCTCAGGTCTTGAGTTCGAGCCCCACTTCCAACTCTGTGCTGACAGCTCAGAGCCTGGAGCCTGCTTCAGATTCTGTGTCTCCCTCTCTCTGTCCCTCCCCCTCTCGCACTCTCTTACTCTCTCAAAAATAAACATTAAAAAAAAAATCTTAATAAAAAAATGGTTATGATGGCAAATTTGTTATGCACGCATTTTACCACAATTTATATTTATATATAAATATGTAAACACATAAAATTTCCTTTCTTCATTTCACTTCCCCCTCCCCATCTACCATGCTTCTTCTTTATTCCTCTTTTCAAACTTTTCCAAAGAGGTAACTGTATCTCCTTTTTCCATTTCAACTCTCACTCTGTTCTTCAAAACATCTCTGCCCAGCTTTCACCCATCGTACAACCATCCCTGCTTTCACCAAGGTTATATTGCTAAATATACTGAATACTTATCAGTCTTTTTTTTTACGTGATCGTTCAGCAGCATTTGATGCTATTGACCTCTTTAAAATACATTTTACATTGAATTCTGAAACTTCATATTTTTCAATGCCCTTTGAGTCCTCACTTACACTGTATATGGCTTAAATTCTACTCTTCATCCAAGTTCTTCCAAAGCATTCTGTGGTTCTCACTCTATGTCATTTTTCTGGGCTCATCTATATTCAGTAGCTGTGATTATAAACTATATAATTCCAAAATTTTTATCTCTAAATCAGTGTATCTAATTGCTGATTGGAAATCACCACTTGTAAATCTCAAAAAACTTCCAAGTCAATATGTTCACAACTTCTAAATCATCTTTTCCCCAAACCTTCAATGTTTCCTCCTGGAAATGAACCAAATCATCCCTTTGGTTTCTTGTACTTCAGGCAACAAGTACTTTTGAACCCTACCAACCTGATTTGCAACAAATGATGATAAGAGCAATGTCCTTCTATAAAGAGCCACAACACTTTTTTGTAAAGAAGCCATATTGCAGATTCACAGTAGATCCTCCAGCAATGTCTATCTGGTGTTTTACTAACCTTTGAACTTGAGAAAGTCATTGATCCTTTCTAAACTTCATTTTTTTTTTTCAACTGTAAAATAAGAAACATTTCCCCACAGGTTGTAAGGATTAAGTAATGAGTGCACTTAAAGCTGAATGCAGAACCTAGCACACAGTAAACACTCAACAAATGTTACTTTTTAGAAAATCACCCTCTTAGCAGTCACCTTAGCTCAGGTTAGCACCTTTCTCAGGTTCAGTAGCCTGTAGCAGCCCTAGTCACAGTTCTTGTTTTGCAAATCAGGATGAACTTATCTCTGAGCAAAGGATTCTAAAGGACTGAATGAAGTATCTGTGCACGTTAACCAGGGCTAATGTGCAGTCAGTGTATACACCAATATGGTGAAACAGATGTAGACTGCCAGTGTCTATTCTGATAGGTCAGTGCCCAGCCAGCTCTGTTCTGATTGGCTAATTGCTTCCATACTGGCTGATAAGTATCTTTAATGTCACCTCTGGTTTATACTCTGTAAATAGTTCTCAACCATTTTGATGAAGACATTAATGTTTTCCTCCTCTATGACCTCTTACCAGTATGTTTATATTGCCCTTACCTTATAGCGTATTAATTAGCTGTTTATGCTTCTGTTCTCCTCTGACTTTGAATATCGTAGAGGCAAAGTCTGCACATTATGCATTTTTGTATACACAATACGTAGTCCAAATCCTGTCATGCATAGTTATGATTTAATGAATTCTTGTTGAATAAACACATGGAAGAAAGTGTGGTTCTTGCTATACAGCTTAAAAGAAATAACATTCAAATCTCCTTTGTAATATACATCAAATCTCTCTCTCTCTTTTTTTTTTTTTTTTTTTTTTTTTTTTTTTTTTTTTTTTTTTTTTTGCTATGGAGAATTTGTGCTCAACCTTTTTCTTTCTTTTATTAAATTTTTTTTTAAATTTACTTATTTTTTAATTTACATCCAAGTTAGTTAGCATATAGTGCAATAGGGGCACTATATGATTTCAGGAGTAGATACCAGTGATTCATCCCCTATGTATAACACCCAATGCTCATCCCAACAAGTGTCTTCCTTAATGCCCCTTACCCATTTAGCCCATCCCTCCACCCACAACCCCTCCAGCAACCCTCGGTTTGTTCTCTGTATTTAAGAGTCTCTTAGATTTTGTCCCCCTCCTGGTTTTTATATTATTTTTGCTTCCCTTCCCTTATGTTCATCTGTTTTGTATCTTAAATTCCTCATATGAATGAAGTCATATGATACTTGTCTTTCTCTGACTAATTTTGTTTAGCATAATACCCTCTAGTTCATCCATATATCAAATATATTTAATTAATTTCTGGTTTAATCTAGGAAAAATAACTTCTTTCAAACATGTGGTTTGATCCTTAATGTTGATGTTTTGATAAATTATGCCTAATCATCTTTGTCTTTTTAATTTTTTAATATATTTAGACAATTACAGTTGATAGTATTTTGAATCAATAACCATGAGTTTCATTTTCTCCCTCAGTATTTCATTACATCTAAAAATTAAGTATTTCTTACAGGCCTTTGTATTGCCATCCTCGGCACTGCAGTATTGATACGAGTTTTGACTACATTTCTGATGGTGTGTTTTGCTGGTTTTAACATAAAGGAAAAGATATTTATTTCTTTTGCATGGCTTCCGAAGGCCACAGTCCAGGTAATAATGGATAGGATGGCTTAGCATCTTAACTCCTATTTATATATGGTGTCTGGAACTTTTGAATAAGAGGGCTAATTCAAATTTGGTGAAAAAATGTAATTGAAGACTGATTTACAAAAAGGGTTTATACTAATCTACTGTTTAAAAGTTTTATTTTGAGGGGCGCCTGGGTGGCGCAGTCGGTTAAGCGTCCGACTTCAGCCAGGTCACGATCTCGCGGTCCGTGAGTTCGAGCCCCGCGTCAGGCTCTGGGCTGATGGCTCAGAGCCTGGAGCCTGTTTCCGATTCTGTGTCTCCCTCTCTCTCTGTCCCTCCCCCATTCATGCTCTGTCTCTCTCTATCCCAAAAATAAATAAAAAACGTTGAAAAAAAATTTTTTTTTAAGTTTTATTTTGAGTATATTGATTTCCTAAATATGATGGCTCATTTAAATTTATCTAGATCACCAGATTTACTTAAATCAACTAAAAATCCAATATATCCCTACACTAAGCAGAAAGTAGTAGTCACAGGAAGAAAGTGTTTGAATTTTTATCAGTCAGAGTTCTCTAAATCACCCAGAAAGATAGTTGTCAATCTTTTGACAACTTTGCATTTCAATATCTTCCAAGAAGAGAGTGAAACAGAAATAGCATGGCCCATCTTAGTATTTGGAAATACTTCAGTGTCCATATGACTAATGATCAGTTATGCTTGACCACAGTCTTTATATATAAAGGAGAAAGATTTATTAAAAACAATTAAGAAAATGCTTTATTGCCTTCCTAGATTATTGGTTGATATTAAAATTTTCAAACTAGCTGAACCTCCTGTCAAATGTATCAATCACATGACCCCAAAACTGTGCACTCTCATGAGCAAGGCATGAATATAGGTGCTTGAAATTACTGACCACGTATTTGATAGAATTTAATTACTAATTAAATTACAACTGTGTAGATTATTATTTGTTGCAAATGTAATATATTTCTGATTATGTTCCATATTTTCAAACTAAACATAGCACACAAGATTTAACTGTCTCTTCTCTGATTATTTTGCAGTTGTTTAAATATGCACATTTCTGTTTCATGAAATGAAAATCAGATGTTCTTAATTTAGGAAGCTTTGGGGAATATGTATGCTCTATAACTATGCCAGATTTTGTGTGGCTGTGAGCTTCGGCATTATTCCAGAGGAGTTTTCATTTCCATCAGACTTTCAAAGACGTCTGAGACATAATGGATAAGAATACTGTGAGGTTAATAGTACAGTAAGTGAAATAGTTTCTCCCTCAGAGTGTCTTCAGCTTCCTCACTACCTTTGGTAACTTTAGTGGGTAAATATCAAATAATCACTCTAGTAGCTTTGGTATGAAAGATTTGTTTCTAAACATTAACATTTGCAAAATGACACTTTCCTGCTTTCAAAGCCAATTTTAAAATAAGGAAACATTATCCAGAACCTGTTGAATAATGTATGTTCTGTGAAGTAAGTATTGTATAAAAAATTTTTTCTCCTCTTGCCACTGCACAAGAAACAAAACTGTCGTATATGTTTTTTCTACATTAGTGTTTTTCAAACTTTTTTGCTCATGTATACTATAAGAAATATATTTTAAATCACAACTCAGCATATGTACAAGCCCCAAAACACACATGCATACTCACACACAAAACAGAAAATTGAAAACTACACATCGTAGTATGTGCAAATCTTCTCAAGAATTCTTGAAATGTTGTATTAGTTATGGTACAAGGTAAACTGCAATAACCAAGAACCTTCAAATAAATTATCTGGGCATTCCAGAGCTGGCAGGGTGGCTACTACCCTCAGCGTGTGCCTTCCATCCATGAGTCCACCTAGAGAGCAGTCTACTAATAGCATTTATCACTTCTGCTTGCCTCTCAGTGGCCAGAACTTAGAAACATAGCCTCATCTAGTTGTAAAAAAGGCTGAAAAAAGTCTATTTATACGGTAATTGACCAGCTGAAACTCAAGAGTTTCATTATAGAAGGATAAAGGGGCATTCAGATATTTGCGGGCAATTAGTAGTCTCTACCATGTCTCTTATGCACACTGATATTTTCTCTTCTATTTGATTATCCTCCAGGCTAACATTGTTGTGTTCTGTGGAATAAGGGAATAACAAGATCGTTTAATATATTATTTTGCCATGTGCACTGATAATACTGTATTTTGCCTGTAAAAAAGGAAACAAAAATTGTGTAAGGCTTTTCAAAAGCCAAATCTTAAATAAGACATTTTACCAACTCCCAAGGCAAAAATTAACTAAATACTGAATAACATTAATTTCAAGTTTTGAAGGTGCCTAACATTTTCAAGTTTCATGATGTTTAATAATTGGGCTCTAAAGCAAAACATATTCTTTTGTTTGTTGTTTAAATTTTTTTATATAATTTATTGTCAAATTGGCTAACATACAGTGTATACAGTGTGCTCTTGGTTTTGGGAGTAGATTCCGTGATTCATCGCTTACACACAACATGGGCTTTTATTATTGTTGTTGTTATTTAAAACTTCACCATCTTCCAGTATCACTGCATTTTTTCATCTTGCTTTTTTTCTTAATTCAGAATTCTAAAGATAAAAGAATGAGATGACCAGTAACATTCAGCTTTACTCAGGAGGAAGTTAGTATATAAGATCATGTTATATTGTGTAATATTTGTGATTATGTGATAATCAAAATTATCACATGTAATATTGTGAGTCTGCATTTGCCTTTTGTTTTGAAATATATTTGCCTGATAGTTTTTGTAACCCTACCTTATGCAAATAGGTACATATGAATCACTATTCTTTCCCCAAGCAAGGACAGGGAGAGTTTTCAGACAAAACTAACTGCAGTATGCTTTGAAGGAAGACTAAGAACTTTCTTAGTTGAGCAAGAGAATAAGCCATTTGTTTTTGCAAATGAGAAAATAATTCACCTTTTTTCTGTGTGCTTGTCTTATGTTTACAATGTTACCTTTAAACTTGTATAGGCTGCCATAGGATCTGTGGCTTTGGACACAGCAAGATCACATGGAGAGAAACAATTGGAAGAATATGGAATGGATGTGTTGACAGTGGCATTTTTGTCCATCCTCATCACAGCCCCAATTGGCAGTCTGCTCATTGGTTTGCTGGGCCCCAGGCTTCTCCAGAAAGCTGAACATCAAAAGAAAAATGAAGAAGTTCAGGAAGAGACTTCTGTACAAGTTTAGAGGTGAAGAGAGAGAATGCTGAATATAATGATTAGAAAGCTGCTACCAGAAGCTAATTTTATCAACTGCCAGAGGCTACTTTATCTAGATGGATATTGAGATATGTAATGTTTAAACCTTAAATGTAATAGAAACAAAAGTGTGGCTATTTCTTTAAAGACCATTTTCAGCCATTATCCTTTCCATTTGTATGGTAATATTCTACAACTCCAACCTGATTTCTCGACCTTTTTTTTTTTTTTTAAATAAGTCTTCATCATATATCTTAATTTGTTTAGGGACATATACACTAAAATGTACTACCACAATTTAAGATTAACGTGGAAAACATCAAGTGCAGTATCCTATTCTATTAGCCAACAGCTTGTTCTAACTTACTGTAACTGTCACAATTTCATGATTCATAGTCACCTGACCTTTCATGCCTTGACATATTTTTGGCTCCTCTTCTCTTTTTTATTTTTAAATACCATAATGCAATCCCCCATTAATTTCTACCCCCACTTTATGCAATTCCCCATCAGTTTTACCCCCACTTTCTGTGCCAATCTGCCTCTACTCCATTTCTACCTCTCTTGCTACCATTCTGTGTAGTATTGTAACTGATTGGTCCCACCAAAATTTCAAGTATGCAGAGTATCTTCATTGGCTCTTCCTCTTGCAGCTATGCACCTAGACAGACCTTATCCTGTCTCCTAGGTGGCAACATAGAGTCTCCCATTTTAGTGGCCCATCTGAGTTTGCCTTAAGGAGTGCCCTGATTCAGCCCTTTCTTATTAAAGGAATAGATTGTGTTAAATGAATAGATTACAAATATTCTGATCCTACCAAGCTGATCTGCATAAAGCCTATCCATTCCTCTCTTGTCCTTAGACTACTGTTCCAGACCCTTTCTCCATGACTTTCACCTCTGTTCAAAACCAACTTAATTTTTATTAAGCTAACATAATATGAAGCCATAATAGCTTCAATTTTTATATCAGCCTGACTTTGGTTACTTTATGGAACTGTGTTTCCTTCTAGTTTTTGCTCTTTATTTGGATTGGATTAATTTATGCCGAAATTCAGATAAATATTTCAAACTGAACTTCATTGGTTAGATGCACCTTGGTGGTAGCAACATAAACTTAATGCTCATCTGTTCCTCTACTCTTGCAGGCTCTGAAACTAGATTCCTTCAATAAATACTTAGTGGAAGGCTTTGATGACCTATGGACATCATCAAAACTATTATTGCTCCTGTCCTTAAGGATCTGACAGTCTAGTAGACAATTAAATAAGAGATTTCAAAGCAATATGATATGTGCTATGATGCAGAAAATACAGGAGTCCTGGGGGGCTCATAACAGGAGCACCCACACAATCCAGGGGTGGTACAGTTCAGGCACAGCTCCCAGACAAAGTAAGGCCTGGGCTAGGATATGGAGGATGCTTAGAACATAGACAGCAAAAGGCATGTGAGGCAAAAGGGCGCTGTAGTTAGTGCTAGGTCCCATGTTCTCCAGTAGTTTTTCTCCAGTAACAGCTTTGAATGCTTGTTAATGTATACAAAATACAATTAGTATAAGTAAATGAGAATGTTGTTATAAATATTCAAGGCTCCAAAGAAGAATTAGAAGTGTAAATTCACAGTACAGAAATGGTGCAAGAGGCTATTTGGCCACTAGCAATAGCCTATACCATTTTGGAGGGCATAAAACAGATTCTGTCCTCCCTCTCCTTGGTAGGCAGCCACTATCTAAGTGCCTATAACTGTCCAGTATGGGCCTATGCAGGGTTTGTAACTGAAGTCTCAGGCTTATCACCACATCATGAGTCACAGCTATTGACTTGGTTGAACTCAGAGTTAACTAGATACAGAGTGTTGACTCAGGCTAACCAAACTTACACCACCCCAACACAGATAGAAACAATTACCCTGACCTCTGAGTTCCTGAAAAAAGGATGTAAGTACCCCATACATACTTCTGTCAAAGCATTTATAATCTTTTTTCAGTTTGTTTACATGCTTGTTTCCTATTACATGAGCTCCTTAAGTGTGGGAGCTTTGTCTTGGTCATCTTTGGATCCACAGTACTTTGCACAGGGTTTAAACACAGTAAGCATTTAATAAACTTTCATCGACTGAATCACTGAGGGGATCCTATTCCAATATAGAAAACCACCTGCCAGGGGTGCCTGGGTGGCTCAATTGAGCTTTCAACTCTTGAATTCAGCTCCAGTCATGATCCCAGTGTTGTGGGATCGAGTCCCCACCAGGCTTCATGCTGAGTGCTGAGAGTGGAGCCTGTTTAAGATTCTCTCTCTCTCTCTCTCTCTCTCTCTCTCTCTCTCTCTCTCTCCCTTTCCCTTTCTACTCCCCATCATGCGCTCTCCCTCTCTTAAAAAAAAAAAAAAAGAGAGAGAGAGAAAGGAAAACTACCTGCCACATAACAGTTCCGATCTTAGTCTTCTTGATCTATTTTATTCTGCTTGGGCGGCTATAACAAAGTATCATAGACTGAGTGACTTAAACAACAGACATTTATTTTCTCATAGTTCTGAAGGATGGAATTCCAACATGAGGGTGCTATCATGATCAGGTTCTGCCGAGGGCTCTCTTCCTACCTCATTTATGGCCTCCTTTTTGCTGTGTCATCATGTGATAGGGAAAGAGATGAGAATGGGTTGGGGGAGGGGGAGTATGTAAGCTCTCTGGTGTCTTTTCTTTCCTCATGACCTCATTTAAATGTAATTACCTCCAAAAGCCCATCTCCACATAGTATCACATTGGGGGTTAAGCCTTCAACATATGAATCTGGGCGGAAGACAGTCCACAGCAAAGATGTCATACTTCCAAGGCACTGCTAAGAAATCTATGATGTCTTTTTCTTTTCCTAAGGTTGGTGCCATCCATCTCTCCTCTGAGAGATATTGTTTTTTATTAAGAGAGGCTTATTACATTTCAGGTGAAAGTAATTTTCACATTCCAGTATTTTCTCTCTGATATTAACTCCAGATAACCTTGATTGAACTTGGATGTCCTCAAAGTTTCCTCAACCATACATCTGCAAATGATCTCATCCTTTACACTCTTTAAAAATATTATTTTTTTCTGATTATAAAATAAGACCTTTTCATTACAGAAAATTTAGAACACAGAAAAGCACAAGGAACAAAACCGAAACTACTCTTAACATAAACATCCATTTTATTTTGATTCTTTTACATTTTACTCTTGCACTTCTAGGAGATGTCTTATTTTCAGAAAGATACATCATCCACTGAATTCGTTGGGTGAAAAGGAACAAACACTTTATATTTGACTTCTGTGAAGATATAGAGATTGAAGAACTTTTGTTGTATATGATGAATACTGAGACTTCCAAATAAGCATGTGTTCACCTGGTAATATTAACATATTCATTTTGCAATGAATAAAACAGACAAATCCTTGGAGATTATGGAGATAACCTTGATGGAGATTATGTTTTAAAATCCTTACATACACTCACTCAAAATACACATAATATGCTTGCTATGTGCCAGGCATTATGCTCAATGCCAAGAGATACAATGACCAAGATGTGCAAGAGCCCTGTTTAACGGAACTCGAATTCTACTGGGAAATTGACACTGTGGAAAATACAAATACGAATAACACATACTTGCCTTCAAGAATCTTACAAGGAAATAAGATATGTACAAATAGCTGTAATACAAATGAATGATTCAATAGTGTTCTCAATGGGGAAAATTAAAGGAGGATAAACGTGAATTGGACCTTCAATTTGAATTGATGGATTAATATTAGAGAGTAAGGTGAAGAAGGAAACAACTAGATAAATGACAAGCATATTGGAAAATTTGAAACAGTAAAGTCTGGTATACAGTAAACATTTGGCACTTAGGGTTGATAAAAAATTAGTGACAGGTAGGACTAGAAAAGAAAATTGGCAATTAGGGGAGCCTGGGTGGTTCAGTTGGTTAAGTGTCCGACTTCAACTCAGGTCATGATCTCACAGCTTGTTGAGTTTGAGCCCTTCATCGGGCTCTGTGATGACAACTCAGAGCCTGGAGTCTGCTTTGGATTCTGTGTCCCCCTCTGTCTCCGCCCCACCCCTGCTTGTGCTCTCTGTCTTTCAAAAATGAATAAACATTTAAAAAAATTTATTGGCAATTAAATCATGCCAAATAGATCACTGACCACACTTCTATTTCTATTAGTTGACCATCTTTCTATTTATTGCTCCCCGAACTACAGAGAGATTTTTTTTTTAATATGAAATTTATTGTCAAATTGGTTTCCATACAACACCCAGTGCTCATCCCAACAGGTACCCTCTTCAATACCCATCACCCACCTCTCCTCCCTCCCACCCCCCATCAATCCTCAGTTTGTTCTGTTTTTGAGAGTCTCTTATGATTTTTCTCCCTCCCTCTCTAACCTTTAAGTTTCACAGGATCCACATAAGAGTGAAAACATATGGTATCTGTCTTTCTCTATTTGACTTATTTCACTCAGCATAACACTCTCCAGTTCTATCCACCTTGCTACAAAAGGCCATATTTCATTCCTTCTCTTGCCACGTAGTATTCCATTGTGTATATAAACTACAATTTCTTTATCCATTCGTCAGTTCATGGACATTTAGGCTCTTTCCATAATTTGGCTATTGTTGAAAGTGCTGCTATAAACATTGGGGTACAAGTGCCCCTATGCATCAGTACTCCTGTATCCCTTGGGTAAATTCTTAGCAGAGCTATTGCTATGTCATAGGGTAGCTCTATTTTTAATTATTTGAGGAACCTCCACACTGTTTGCCAGAGCAGCTGCACCAGTTTGCATTCCCACCAACAGTGCAAGAGGGTTCCCGTTTCTCCACATCCTCGCCAGCATCGATAGTCTCCTGATTTGTTCATTTTAGCCACTCTGACTGGTCTGAGGTGGTATCTCAGTGTGATTTTGATTTGTATTTCCCTGATGAAGAGCGACGTTGAGCATCTTTTCATGTGCCTGTTGGCCATCTGGATGTCTTCTTTAGAGAAGTGTCTATTCATGTCTTCTGCCCATTTCTTCACTGGATTATTTGTTTTTTGGGTGTGGAGTTTGGTGAGCTCTTATAGATTTTGGATACTAGCCCTTTGTCCGATATGTCATTTGCAAATATCTTTTCCCATTCTGTCAGTTGCCTTTTAGTTTTGTTGATTTTTTCCTTTGCAGTGCAGAAGTTTTTATCTTGATGAGGTCCCAATAGTTCATTTTTGCTTTTAACTCCCTTGCCTTTGGGGATGTGTCAAGTAAGAAATTGCTGTGGCTAAGGTCAAAGAGGTTTTTTCCTGCTTTCTCCTCTAGGGTTTTGATGGTTTCCTGTCTCACATTCAGGTCCTTTATCCATTTTGAGTTTATTTTTGTGTATGGTGTAAGAAAGTGGTCTAGTTTAATCCTCTGCATGTTGCTGTCAGTTCTCCCAGCACCATCTGTTAAAGAGACTGTCTTTTTTCCATTGGATATTCTTTCCTGCTTTGTCAAAGATTAGTTGGCCATACTTTTGTGGGTCTAATTCTGGGGTTTCTATTCTATTCCATTGATCCATGTGTCTGTTTTTGTGCCAATACCATGCTGTCTTGATGATTATAGCTTTGTAGTAGAGGCTAAAGTCTGGGATTGTGATGCCTCCCGCTTTGGTCTTCTTCTTCAAAATTACTTCGGCTATTTGGGGTCTTTTGTGGTTCCATACAAATTTTAGGATTGTTTGTTCTAGTTTTGAGAAGAACGCTGGTGCAATTTTGATTGGGATTGCATTGAATGTGTAGGTAGCTTTGGGTAGTATTGACATTTTAACAATATTTATTCTTCCAATCCATGAGCATGGAATGTTTTTCCATTTCTTTGTATCTTCTTCAATTTCCTTCATAAGCTTTCTATAGTTTTCAGCATACAGATCTTTTACATCTTTGGTTAGGTTTATTCCTAGGTATTTTATGCTTCTTGGTGCAATTGTGAATGAGATCAGTTTCTTTATTTGTCTTTCTGTTGCTTCATTATTAGTGTATAAGAATGCAACTGATTTCTGTACATTGATATTTTATCCTATGACTTTGCTGATTTCATGTATCAGTTCCAGCAGACTTTTGGTAGAATTTATCAGGTTTTCCATATATAATATCATGTCATCTGCAAAATGTGAAAGCTTGACTTCATCTTTGTCAATTTTGATGCCTTTGATTTCCTTTTGTTGTCTGATTGCTGATGCTAGCACTTCCAACACTATGTTAAACAACAGCAGTGAGAGTGGACATTCCTGTTGTGTTCCTGATCTCAGGGGGAAAGCCCTTACTTTTTTTCCCCATTGAGGATGATATTAGCTGTGGGCTTTTCATAAATGGCTTCTATGATGTTTAAGTATGTTCCTTCTATCCCTACTTTCCCAAGGGTTTTTATTAAGAAATGATGCTGAATTTTGTCAAATGCTTTTTCTGCATTGATTGACAGGATCATATGGTTCTTATCTTTTCTTTTATTAATGTGATGTATCACGTTGATTGATTTGCGAATGTTGAACCAGCCCTGCATCCCAGGAATGAATCCCACTTGATCATGTGGTGAATAATTCTTTTTATATGCTGTTGAATTCGATTTGCTAGTATCTTATTGAGAATTTTTGCATCCATATTCATCAGGGATATTGGCCTGTAGTTCTCTTTTTTTATTGGGTCTCTGTCTGGTTTAGGAATCAAAGTAACGCTGGCTTCATATAATGAGTCTGCAAACTTTCCTTCCCTTTCAATTTTTTGGAACAGCTTGAGAAGGATAGGTATTATCTCTGCTTTAAATATCTGGTAGAATTCCCCTGGGAAGCCATCTGGTCCTGGACTCTTATTTGTTGGGAGATTTTTGATAACCGATTCAATTTCTTTGCTTGTTATGGGTCTGTTCAAGCTTTCTATTTCTTCCCGTTTGAGTTTTGGAAGTGTGTGGGTGCTGAGGAATTTTCCATTTCTTCCAGGTTGTCCAGTTTTCTGGCATATAATTTTTCATAGTATTCCCTGATAATTGCTTGTATTTCTGAGGTATTGGTTGTAATAATTCCATTTTCATTCATGATTTTATCTATTTGGGTCATCTCCCTTTTCTTTTTGAGAAGCCTGGCCAGAGGTTTATCAATTTTGTTTATTTTTTCAAAAAACCAACTCTTGGTTTCATTGATCTGCTCTACAGTTTTTTTAGATTCTATATTGTTTATTTCTACTCTGATAGTTATTATTTCTCTTCTTCTTCTGGGTTTGGGGTGTCTTTGCTGCTCTGCTTCTATTTCCTTTAGGTGTGCTGTTAGATTTTGTTTTGGGGATTTTTCTTGTTTCTTGAGATAGGCCTGGATTACAATGTATTTTCCTCTCAGGACTGCCTTTGCTGCATCCCAGAGCGTTTGGATTGTTGTATTTTCATTTTAATTTGTTTCCATATATTTTTTAATTTCTTCTTTAATTGCCTGGTTGACCCATTCATTCTTTAGTAGGGTGTTCTTAAACCTCCATGCTTTCGGAGGTTTTCCAGACTTTTTCCTGTGGCTGATTTCAAGCTTCATAACATTGTGGTCTGAAAGTGTGCATGGTACGTTCTCAATTGTTTTATACTTATGAAGGGCTGTTTTGTGACCCAGTATGTAATCTATCTTGGAGAAGTTTCCATGTGCACTCGAGAAGAAAGTATATTCTGTTGCTTTGGGATGTAGAGTTCTAAATATATCTCTCAAGTCCATCTGATCCAATGTACCATTCAGGGCCCTTGTTTCTTTATTGATCCTGTGTCTAGATGATCTATCCATTGTTGCAAGTGGAGTATTAAAGTCCCCTGCAAGTACCACATTCTTATGAATAAGGTTGCTTATGTTTGTGATTAATTGTTTTATAGATTTGGGGGCTCCCATATTCGACACATAGACATTTATAATTGTTAGCTCTTTCTGATGGATAGACCCTGTAATTATTATACAATTCCCTTCTTCATCTCTCGTTACAACCTTTAATTTAAAGTCTAGTGTGTCTGATATAAGTATGGCTACTCCAGCTTTCTTTTGACTTCCAGTAGCATGATAGATAGTTCTCCATCCCCTCACTTTCAATCTGAAGGTGTCATGAGGTCTAAAATGAGTCTCTTTTAGGCAGAAAATAGATGGGTCTTGTTTTTTTATCCATTCTGATACCCTATGTCTTTTGGTTGGAGCATTTAGTCCATTTACATGCAGTGTTATTATTGAAAGATATGGGTTTGGAGTCATTGTGATGTCTGTAGGTTTCATGCTTGTAGTGATGTCTCTGGTCCTTTGTGGTCCTTGCAACATTTCACTCACAGAATCCCCCTTAGAATCTCTTGTAGGGCTGGTTCAGTGGTGATGAATTCCTTCAGTTTTTGTTTGTTTGGGAAGACCTTTATCTTTCCTTCTATTCTGAATGACAGACTTGCTGGATAAAGGATTCTTGGCTGCATATTTTTTCTGTTCATCACATAGAAGATTTCCTGCCATTCCTTTCTGGCCTGCCAAGTTTCAGTAGATAAGTCTGCCACTAGTCTTATGGGTCTCCCTTTATATGTTAGAGCGTGTTTATCCCTAGCTGCTTTCAGAATTTTCTCTTTATCCTTGTATTTTGCCAGTGTCACTATGATATGCCATGCAGAAGATTGATTCAAGTTACATCTGATGGGAGTTGTCTCTGCCTCTTGGATTTCAATGCCTTTTTCCTTCTCCAGATCAGGGAAGTTCTCAGCTATTATTTCTTCAAGTACACCTTCAGCCCCTTTCTCTCTCTCTTCCTCCTCTGGAATTCCTTTTTTACAGATATTGTTCCATTTGATTGCATCACTTAGGTCTCTAATTCTCTCCTCATACTACTGGATTTTTTTATCTCTCTTTTTCTCAGCTTCTTCTTTTTCCATAATTTTATCTTCTAATTCACCTATTCTCTCCTCTGCCTCTTCAATCCGAGCTCTGGTCACCTCCGTTTTATTTTGCACCTCATTTATAGTAATTTTTAGCTTCTCATGACTATTTCTTAGTCCCTTGATCTCTGTAGCAATAGATTCTCTGCTGTCCTCTATACTTTTTTCAAGCCCAGTGATTAATTTTATGACTATTATTCTAAATTCTTGTTCCATTATATTGCTTAAATCGTTTTTGATCAATTCTCTAGCTGTCACTACTCCCTGGAGTTTCTTTTGAGGAGAATTCTTCCGTTTCGTCATTTTGGATAGTCCCTGGGGTGGCGCGGAACTGCAGGGCACTTCCCCTGTGGTGTCTGGAGTAACTTGTGTTGGTGGGCAGGGCCGCAGTCAGACCCGATGTCTGTCCCCAGCCCACCACTGGGGCCACAGTCAGAGTGGTGTGTACCTTATCTTCCTCTCTCCCAGGGTCAGGACTCACTGTGGAGTGGTGTGGCCCCTGTCTGGGTTACTTGCACACTGCCATGCTTGTGGTGCTGCTTTGATGGGATCTGGCATATTAGCCAGGGTGGATCCACAAAGTACACAGGGGCAGAGGAGCAGGCTCAGCTCATTTTGCCCTTGGTGGTCCCCTGTGGGAGGGGCCCTGCAGCACTGGGAGGGAGGCTGACCTGGTCTGAGGGATGGATCCACAGAAGCACAACGTTGGGTGTTTGCGCGATGCAAGCAAGTTCGGTGAACTGGTTCCCTTTAGGGTTTTGGCTGGGGGATGGGAGAGGGAGATGGCACTGGCCAGCATCTTGTTCCCTGCTGAGCTGAGCTCTGTCTTCCAGGGCTCAACACCTCTCCCTCCCGGTGTCCTCTTGCCCTCCCGCTCTCCAAGCAGAGCTATTGACTTATAACATTCCAAGTGCTTGCTAAATCCCGCTGGCTGTCAGCACTCACTGCATGAGGCCCCTCCGCTGTTGCAAATCAGACTCAGGGGCTCTGCCTTGCCAGGCGGGCTGCCCCTCCACCACCCCGGCTCCCTCCCACCAGTCCACGTAGTGTGCACTGCCTCTTGGCCCTTCCTACCCTCTTCCGTGGGCCTCTTGTCTACGCTTTGCTCTGGAGAGTCCATTCTGCTCATCTTCTGGCAGTTTTCTCTGTTATTTAGGCAGGTGTGGGTGGAATCTAAGTGATCAGCAGGACGAGGTGAGCCCAGTGTTCTCCTATGCCGCCATCTTCCCTGTTTTTCTCCCAGAGCGATTTACAGAAGATATTTTTCAGCTATTTTTGTCATATCAAATTTAGTGGAAAATGCTGTCATTAATAAGGTCATCCTTGTTCCTCAAAAGTGTTTTGCTCTCAATGGCATGGTTGCAAATATAACTGACTTATTTTTTTAAGTTTCTATTAAGTTTTTACAAGAGAAGACATCGGTGTTTTTTAGATGTTTTTTAAACCATTATTAAATTTTCATCATGTTATCTTCAAATAAATGAAGGACATAGTTTTTGAAATGTTTCAGAATGTTTATTTCTATATGAATAACTTATGTAGTTCTTTCCAACAGGTAGGAATTGCTTCATGCCATTTTAGGAGCAAATAATACAGGTTTAGTGGACTAAGCCAAATTAAATCTGGCTTGAGCCTTCTGTTCCAATTAGAACAGAACTTGTTTATGTGTCCTCCATCCTCCTTAGATGGACCCTAAAGCACTAAACTCTCCAGTATTTCACTGCATTTGGAGCATAGAGCAGTGCCCTGTTCAGACTCTTCTCAAAAGCCTTTCTTCCCAGCTCTACCATTTGTAGAGCTTTGCACCAGTATCCTGCTTTTCCCTTCCCTACCATGAGAACAAAGCATTTCCCTAACCCTACAATCACAGAAATCTTATCTACTCTCCTGAAACAAGGGAGAAAATAACTTTGAATCTTTTTTGAGATGTCTACATCATGCTAAAGGTGAAGGAGAGTTTTTTTTATTTGATCACCCAAGAAAGAGTTGTAATTTAAATCATATCCTGAGCAATAAGAAAAGGAGAACGAAAACAGTCCTAACCAAAAATTTGAGAAAAAACACATAGGCAAAAAAGGATATGGTGTGTGCAGGGACCAAAGTTGTTTGCGGTATGGGGAGCAAAATTAGAAAAGGGCAGTTTGTCTCTATAAGAAGTTTGTAATTCTTACTGGAGAAATAAGAGTTGTTTTTCGTCTATTATTTAGGAAGCTTGCAGAGTCCATTAGAGGAGCCTCAGAACTAAGAACCCAAAGCTTCTGGGGGCCCACCCTCAACTGCTTTTATTTGTTTCATATGAAGGTATCCACATAAGATCTCATGTGGACAAAAACACAAAGGTTGTATGCTGATAACAGGACATTTGAGTGTTTATTTGTACCGAGCCCTGTTCCAGACACTTGTCATGTAGTCGCACCACCGCCAACCATGTCCTTTACAGAAGAGAAAACTGAAGCTCAGGGAAGCTATGTATTTGCCTGTAGTTCCGTAGCTATAAAGTGGCAGTGCTGACATTTGAGTCCAGTCTTAACCCCAGAGACTATTCTCTTTTACAAGTGTACTATATTTAAGTTGACTTAAGGGGACACTGATGTGAGTTGACAGGTCATTTCTGACACGTGCAGCCCCTGGCGCTGCTTTTTGGCTTAAGGACCCTGTGATGTCAACTCTATACCTGGACTTTGACAACGCAATAAGTCACCATTCACAAGAGACGTGGGAAGGAAAGGGTCGAATAGACTGAAAGCACACCACGCCGTCCCGGGAACCCCCAAACCCTAGCCTCCGCAGGCCAGAGCAGCGGGCAGGCCGCTTAAACGCGGGGCCTCCATTAGCCCCGCCCTGCTGCTGCCAGCCCCGCCCAGACCCCACCCAGACCCCGCCCCGCTGCCCTTGGCTGAGCCGGCGGCCATTAGTCTGGCCCCAGCACCCGCGCGGAGTTCAGGCCTTGGCGGCTTTTCCCCCAGAGTGGCGCGTGGTCTACGCGGCAGTTGCTGGGCGCCAGGACCGCTCCCGGGGTAGCGAGGGATGCTGAAGGAATTGTAGGTACGGTCCATTTTTCTCAACTCTCACCCTTTCCAGGTCCTTGGGCACTGGCCCCTCATCCCGCGCGGTCCTTCCCTTCCTGTAGGCCCGTGGAGCTCCTTTCCTCCCGCTTCAGGAGCAGACGTGGGCTCCTTTGTCAGAAGCTGGGGAAACAGCCACACACCTTTTTTCTCTCCTCCCCCGACTCGTTTCTTTACTCCCTCATCACACATCGCTGTCTTCTTTATTCTCTCCCTTCCTTCTCTGTTCCTCTCATTTTACAGATAACTCGCAAGTAAGAAAAAAGATCTGTCAGTCAAGACTGACTGCAAAATTAGTTTTATTAAGGGTAGACTGTTGTCCAAAGGGTGAATATGTGCAAATGAACTTTAACGTGCTCCTGTGACCGGACGTGTGTTCCAGGATTGGTAGCTTATCCTGGGAACGCTTTCCTCCCTAACCAACCCACCTCTCAGTTCCCCCTCCCCAGCCTGTTTCTGTTGGCTTTATTACACTGGACAAGCCCTTTAGCTCAATGCTTTTAAAGAGACTAAGAGCAACTGTTGTACAGGTACCATGTGTCCAGTATACAGCATTCAGGAGTTACAAGAGCTCTGCAGGCCCATACCAGGTCCCTGAAAAATTAGATCGAGAGGAGCAATTGACGTGGGTATTCCCTAATTCTCCATAAGCATAAATAAAATTGTAATTTGTGCAAGAGCAGTGTGGAAAGTTAACACTTGTTACTATCTCAGCTACAGAATTCATGACCCCAAAGGGTTTAGTCACTATGTGCCTATGAAGAGCGCATTCATATTTATTGCCTTCTGTGAATACCAAAATGTATATTAGCCATTTTTATCAGTTGGCTGTCTCTTGTCATGAGCTCCTGCCCGTTACCTAACAAGAGGGAAGAGGCAAGTGCAATAATAGTACCATCTAAAGTAACATGTTTATGGTACATCTCATGTTGTACATTATTTTCATATTTTCACTAAACAGATTTAATAGTACCTGGAGCTTAGTATAATACACATTCAGTAAATATTTGTTGAAGAGACGAATGGATGAGATCCTCAAGGAGCCATGCCTTATTCGTTTTTGTATTCCTTGGACCCAGAGCTAAGTCTAGCACTAGCAAGTCTGCAAATGTGAGAGATCAGATAGAGTGAGTGATTCACTCAGGAACAGGCATTCATTAAATATCTCTAGGAAATCTGTTTTGCCAGTTATTCTGAATACAATGGTAAGAAAGACTGGCAAGATTCCTATTCTCATGGAACTTAAGATTTAGTGAGCAAAGCAGCAAGATATGAATGAGGAAATTTTGGATAATGTTAAGTGTAGTCAAGAAGTAAAACAGTATGAAGTGAGAGAGACTGGGGAAGAGGTTGTCTTAGATTGATTGGTTAAGGAAGGGCTCTCTGAAGACCTGACGTGTGCTAACACCCCAGTGATCTAAAAAAAAAAACAAAAACAACCACAGAAATAGTAGGATCAAAGCATTGCAGTTAAATGGAATTCCAAATGCAAAAATCCTACAGTAGGAAAGAGCTTGACTCTTTCAAGGAACACCATAAAGACTGCTCTAGCTTCAATGTGGATTAAGTGGTACAACTTGACCTTGAAGAGATAGGTAGGGGCCAAATCATACAGGGCTTTGAATAGGTCATGAGGATCTACCCATAGAATAAGTTTGGAATTCATTTAAAGCCTGATGATAAACCAGCAGGAAGTTCTCCTGGAAGGGAGTAATATAATCTGATTTTCATTGAAAACAGATGTGTTCTGCCTGTTATGTGGTTAATCGATCATAGGGTTGGTGACAAGATTAGTAGCAGAAGATGATTGTGATCCAGGAAGGAATGACAATAGTTTGGGCTAAAGTAGTATAGAAGTGGATGGATATAAGGTATATTTGGGGCAGAACCTACAGATTTGGTGATGTTATGAATGTAGGGGGTGAGAAAAAAAAGAGAATCTCCTAGGTTTTTGTCTTGAATTTGAGTGGATGGTTGTGACATTTACCAAATGAAAAAGACTAAAGAAGAAAAAGTACATGTGTATGCGTGTGTGTGTGTTGATGTGCATTGAGAAGAGGTTGTTTTTATTTTATTCACCTAAATTTTGATCTATGCTTATTAGAAATCTAAAGTAAATCTGGTGTCTTGAGTTCTGTGTAAGGAACCAAAGATACAAAATTGAGGAACATCAGCATGTAGAAAAAACTATCTGGATAAAGTGTATTCATAGAGAGGATTCCAATGACTGGAGGTAAAGCAGAAGAAAAGAAGCAAACAAAGGAATTGGGTAAGGAGTAGCCAGTGAAGTAGGAAGAAAATCCAAAGAGTGCGGTGACTTAAAAGTCAAGACAACGAAGCACGCCAGTGCTATTGAAACACGTTGAAAAGTCAAATAAAGATATCTGATCATTGGATTTTGGCAACATGTAGTGGTTATGTGTCTTGACAGGGACAATGAAGAGAAAATGTAATGTGAAGAATAGATACACCACTATAGACATCTCAAGATACTTCAGGAAGAAGAGCTGAGAAATGTAGATAATAGAGGAGTATGTGGAGTCAAAGTAGAATTCTCAAAGATAAGGATACTTAAGTATGTTTCTAGGCTAATGGGAATTATTCAGCAAAGAAGAAAAAAATTATAGTGTATGAGAGAATGTGTATATTTTAGGAGTGAAGTCTTTGAGAAAACAAGAGGGAATGGGATCCAGGGAATATGTAGCAGTGTTGGCTCAGGAACATGAACATAAAATTTGTAGTAATAAGAAGAAAGGCAGTGAGTATAGGTAGAGATGCAGATAAATGAGTAGATTTAGTGATCTCAGGAAAGAGTTTCTGCCTGATAGTGATTCTCTTTTTCTCAATAAAATAGAAAGTCTGACGCAAGATCAGTAAGGAGAGAGAAGAAAGAATGTTTGGGTAGGAAGAGAAGGCATAAAATAGTCATTTTAGAGAATGGAAGAAAGTCATTTGTCTTAGTCTGTTTGGGCTGCTGTAACAAAATAGCATAGACTAGGTGGCTTATAAGCAATTTTATTTTTCATAGTTGTAGAGGCTGGGAAGTCTGAGATCAAGGTGCTGGAAGATTCAGTGTCTGGTGAGAGCCCTATTTCTGATTCATAGAAAGTCAAAAGGGATTAGAGAGCTCCCAAGAACTGTTATTAAGAGCACTAATCCCATTCCTAAGGTTTCTGTTCTCATGACATAATCATCTACCAAAGACCCCCTACCTCCTCATACCATCACATTGGAGGATAGGATTTCAACATATGAGTTGTGAGGGGACACAAATATTCATCTATAGCAATACTACAGAAGCATAGTAGCATAGCTAGGCAGGATCAAGTGCCCATTTGAGATTTGTAGCCTTGTAAGTGGGTAGCTGAGATAGGGTGGAGGAAAAGATCATAGGAACCAAGGAGATCAAGGAGCCATAAGACCATAAGGGTTGGCTTACCTGGATATTCTAGTGGCTAAGTGAGATCTTCAACCCACATATCCTGACTGCCCACTCAGTAGGTTACAGTTTTCCTGAAAAATAGCTCATAGCATTACTCTTTTGTGCCACCTATCCTTCCAGTTGACATAAAAAAATTAAAAAAAAAAAATTGTGATCTGATTTATTTTTTGATCCATATATCCAGATTCTAGATAGGCTGCTGCTTTTGTCTCTCTTATTCCTTTAATATTTAATTTTTTGGCTTGTTTTCTTTGTGAGTTTTTTTTTTAACCACTTCCATCAATATATGTTTATTAAATTACAAAAGCCTACCTCTTAAGTGGCAAAGTAAAGATGAAGGATAAAATTTGGAAATCCTGTTGCCTGTAGAGCTGGGATGACCAGTAATAGGGAAACCTGATTGATCTGTATTCACACTAATAATAATAATAATGATAATAATAGCACTGGGGTAGCCTTTTACATTTTGTGCTATGTTTTTATTTTCTTGTATCTCATTTGATTTTATAACTACCTTTTTCAGATGAGGAAACTGAGGCTCAAAGAGGTTAAGGGTCTTGACCAAGGCCACATACCGAGTAAGTGGCAGAATTATTAACCACAGTGTTCTGACAAAATCCCATGGTTGTTTTTTGTTTGCTTTTTGGGTTTTTGGGGGTTTTTTTTGTTTTTTTTTTTTACTATAGTGGTTTGTTTCTTTGCTTTTTACCCTCTATTATATCCAAAGTAATATCCAAAAAACAAAAAACTCTGCTAGGTAGAAAGTAATGGCTGGCTAGAGGCCTTTTACAGTTTAAAAACTTTTTGTTTGTGTTTAAAATTCAGCAGTTAATGAGATTAGATAATTACCTGCCATCTACTGTGTTAGGTAGAGAACTCAGAAGTGATTACAAAATCAGCACTGATTTAATCCAGTAGGGAAATGGATGGAAATGCAAGTCACCAAGTAGCATTTCTTGGGCCCTTTCCAACATATTATATATGCTTCCACAATACCCTATATTGACTAAATTCTATATACAAAGGAAAATGAATACAGTACCAGTTATATGATGGGCTCTTGCTGAATATTTGTCAAATAAAAGCATGATGATAGTTAAACCAGTAATTATAAATATAATATAATAATATAATTATAATAGTTAAACCAGTATTTATAATTATAATTAAAATAGTTAAATCAATAATTGCTTCCACAATACCCGGTATTGACTAAATTTTATATACAAAGGAAAATGAATACAGTACCAGTTATATGGTGGGCTCTTGCTGAATATTTGTCAAATAAAAAATGATGAGAGTTAAACCAGTAATTATAATAGTGGGATACAGGCTGTGATAAGGGATGGATGCTATGATAAGGATGCATCCTAGAGGAACTTCTAAATGAAGAACTTCTAAACTGATACAGAGTTAGTTGTGCAAAAAACAGGGGTTTAGGGTTGGAAGACAGCATACAGAATGTATAGTCTCAGAGATATGAGGCTTGGCAAGTTTTAAGAACTAAAATAGCATGGCTGAAGTTTAAAAAAGGAGGAGATAGACAGGGACAAGGTTAGCCCTTATTAAAGGGAGCTCTGTAAGATGAGTTTAAGGAGCTTGGACTTTTTTCTTCTATGGGAAGCCATTGAGGAATGTTAGGCAGGAAGTTGCCGTAATCATGCTACATTTTAGTTTATGCTGCATTGTGGAGATTACAAGCAGAGGACCAAGACTGGACGTGGGGAGAACAGTTGGAAGGCCGTTACAGGGCATATGTGGAAAAGTGCTTATGGCCTGGGCTGGCACAGTGGCAATTTATACTGAGAGAAAGTGGACAAAATTTTCAATTATTTAGGAGCTTGTATTAACATGATTTAGTAACTCACTGAATGTCAGTAGGGAAAGAGAAGGAATGAGTCCTCAGTTTCTAATTTCAGCAAGTAGGTGGATGGTGGTTTCATTCTCTGAGATAGGAAATTCTCTGAAGAAGGAATAGATTTAGTGGGGGAAGCTCTTGAGTTCAGTTGTACATATATTGAGATTAAGATGCTTATAAAGACCATGAAGTAGAGATATCCAATAAGTTGTTAAATACACTACTTAGAATCTCAACAGAGCTTCTCTAGGCCAGACTCATCAGCATATTGGTCATAATTGGAGCCATGAGAGTAAAAGAAGTCTCTTAAGAAATGTATATAGAGTGAGAAGAGGGCATAGGGAAGAATGCTAAGGAACCCCAACTTTCAAAGGATGGGTAGATGAAAAGAAGACCAAGGACAACCAGAGAGAGAGAATGAAGGTAGAACAAGTGACAAAGTGATGTAAGAATTCAAAAAGGGAAGGTGACTTCTAGTTTTGTGCTGTACCTTGCAGGAAGTTCTATTGGAATGACCCTTAAGCAATAGGTATCATTTACAAAGAAGAAATGCAGTGGGAAGGTATTCCAAGCAAAGAAAACAAAAATGCACGGGAGAACAATTAGTAGTTCAGTATGACTGAAATGTAGGGTCAAGAGGACTAGAGAGAAAGCCATGATGGTTTGATGCCATTTTGTGGAAAACCATGGATTCTGGGTAAGTTGTTGGTAACTTTATTATTTGGTGAGAAAAACCATTGTAGTGGGGCTAACAAAAAGTTAAGGATATAAATCATGCTCTGAACCCTGGAATACCTTACTATTTTATTGTGGAAACAAGATCTAGGCATCTGAAGAGAATAAAAATTCAAGATAACATCTGATTACTGAGAACAAACACTAACTCCCATAGGAATTTTAACAGTGGCAAAGTCAATTTGAATTGGAGTACTAGTTTAGCCCAGATTTGTATTGTCCTGATTAAATAATATTCCAGCTAGTCATTATCTTTAAAAAAAAAAAAAAAGCCAAGCAAAAAAACCCTGATCTAATTTGAATGCTCTGTATAAAGAATATTCTCCTTGTGGATATAGCTTTCAAATTCATCTGTTTGGAAAGGCTTATATTATAGTTTTTACTTAATGGTCTTTGATGTACAGTCACAAAGACTTCTTTGTATGAAGGACAACACAAGTTCCAAAGATCCTAAAGCAATACATATAAGCAGATAATGATGCTTATGTTTTACCAAACATTCATGTAATAAATACACATTAAATGACCATTATATGTCAGTAATGCATAGTGGCTCGGAGCATGGACTACATATTGAAACACACATGAATTCAAATCCCAGCTCTGCTTTCAATGGAAGGAAACAAGTTGCAATCTCACTTAGAATAGTTTATACTTACCTCTGTAAGTATTCTGATTTTTGAAAGAAATTCCAGTTATGTATCCAATTTTAACACTACTATCAAACTTAATTGTTATTTCTTAAATCTTCTGGGGAGAGAGATGAGAAATGATTTTAAAGTATGTAGCTAAACCACCGTGTGAATTATCCATATTTAAGGACTATTCTTTGGCCATAAATTTTGCTGAATGATATATGATATATTCACTAGATGTCGCCATTGCACAACATTGCTTCAAAATGATGAACCCAAAGAACAGTGTATAGTAACAAGATCACACACCAGAGAAAGACAATTAATTTCTGTTATGTGATATACATACATACACACACACATACATACATGATATTTATATAAGATGTGTAATTCCCAAGCAACATGTGTTGGTATTCTTTCACACCGTTTCTTAGTAGGTCCATAAGAGAATAGAAAGCAAAAAAGAAAATTGATAAAGACCTTAGATCATCTAACATCTTTCGTCTCTACCTCATTTTATAAATTTGAAAATGAGGTACAGGGAGATGAAGTGACAAGAAATTTACTCAATGCTATGTGGCAGATTAAAAGCAGGAAGCTTAGAATTCCCAATTCTATAATACAACACTGTTTCTGTTACTAATATTTACAGTCAAAGAAACATTCTAATAAAACTAGAACCTCTAAATCCATCAAAATTTTCCACTGCTCTTTTTTTTTTAATTTGTGTGTGTGTGTGTGTTTTTAAGTTTATTTATTTACTTTGAGATAGTGAGAGAGAGAGAGAGAGCACATGAGTGGGAAGGGGCAGAAAGAGAAGGAGAGAGAGAATCCTAAGCAGTCTCTGCACTGTCAGTACAGAACCCAATGCAGAGCTTGAACTCAGAAAGTGAGATCATGACCTGAGCCAAAATCAAGAGTCAGACACTTAACCAACTGAGAAACCCAGGCACCCCAAATTTTCCACTACTTTAAAAGCAAAGTTTAGCAACATGACAACAGTTCCTATTTATAATAAAAATTATTAATTGATTACCATAGCTTTTGTTATGAACTATACAAATATCTTACTTTATCCCTATGATAGCAAGATATGTGGTACATATTTATTTATTTCTGCCTTATTCCAAATGAGATTTTTAAGAACCTTATTGAAATAAATAATAGCCTAAAAGTTTAAAAAGATATTGAGGTGATCATAAATATAAGATACTAAAATATAAACTACTTTGAAGTCTTCGGTTTGTTAGTGTACAAAAAGCATGCCCTGATGTCTAGTAAAATCAAATTTTATGGACTTGTCTCAAATTTTATTCTGCTTTCTCTAGCTGTAAGTGTAAAGTAAGAAAAGTAGATAGTACTATGCTCATTAAAAGATGACAAGATACTATAATTTCCCCAAGATCGTACAACTAGTGTATTTCTGATTTCAAAGCCCTCATTCTTTCCATTATGCCAGCTATCCAGACGTATAATGAGAGGACTCGTGCCAGAATACAGTCACTGTAATCCTTAGACACCTGGATTACAATTACTTCTGATTTATACAGGTAGGCTTTTGCTTATATCAAATTTATTTCACATAATTGCACAGAGCTGTTGACCAGATTTTTTCTGTCAAGAAATTGACTCCTAAGAATGTTATTAGGAGAACTACATTTTAAATTATAAAATTTGTATTATATTAAGGAAATCAACTTTTGAAAATTTGATTATGTAATAGATAAAGAGGTCCTAGGGGAAGCAAGAAGTCCAAAGGAAAATAGAAGGAGATATCTAGATCAAAGAGGAAAGGAGATAAGCACAGTGTCAAAAAAAAAAAAAAAAAAAAAAGAAGAGGGCAATAGGGAGAGAGCTAAGGGTTAAATACCCTGCCTAGCCTGCTTCTGATCCCTATATTACTTGAGTATCTGGATTTTCTTCCTTACCTTCCTTCATTTTTGTATCAAAAATCTATCCTAGCCAGGTCCTACCTAGTTCTTCAAAACTTCTACTCTTTAGTCTTTTTCTATAGGAACAGAACCTTTTACTAAGTTGTCCTGTTGATTTCCTGCCTGTCTTTGCAGCATAATCATTAAGGATCTTTGTCATTCTATAATTTGCTTCCTTTTTCATAACATATTTGTAAAGCCTATTCTTGGTGTTGGACATCTTACTCTTCTACAAAAGATGCCTTTTTTTGTTAACACGCAGAAATATTTTTGGTTTTGTTGTCATTTTGAATATCTGGCATTTAAAATTCTCAGTTCACTCAGTATTTATTGCACACATATTTCTTGAGGGCCTACCATGTGGTAGGCACTATGTAGATCAAGGGTAAAACCAGATATTGTCCCTCTCTCTTGTGGAGCATATAGCCTTCCAGTTCCCTCCAAGATGTAATAGGTCTACAGCAACCTCTTTTTTTTACTGCTCACAATAAAAAAACTCTGGACAAAATGTGAAGAGCAACTACCTGAGATCGAAAAGTAAACAAAAGGAGGTGGATTGTGGAGAGTCAAAACCACACGGTGAATTTCTTTTGCTCTTGCAGCTTTGACCTGAAGACAGGCTTCAGTGATAAAACCATGCAAGGACAGCACAGAAGGTTAAAAGTACAATAGGAAACCTATTTTTATGGCCTGAAGATCTGGGAAAACGGACTCTATCATTTGAAGAGAATGTGAAGAATCCTTGTTGTTGTTGTTGTTTTCCTTTTGTGGTTTTTTTCCCAAGGGCAGGCCCTATTTATGACATTATGGGCAGCTATAACTCAGAGGAAAAAAACCCATCTTCTGACCAGAGAAACCAGGAAAAGAGACTTTGAGAGATATAGCAGGGTACAGATTTAGGAGAGGGAAAAGCTGGAGAATGAGGTTCCTTAGTTCTGTATATGAACGCAACAAGATGCCTTGGGTCACCTCCAGCTGTGCATGCAGGAGACAGGCCTAAAGCAGCATTGCAAGGGCTTTAAGAACTAAAGTAAGATAAAGAATTTTTAATTTAAAATAAATATGGAGGGAAAAAACACTGCCCAAGTCACAGAATAACCCCTGAGTGATTCATGCTGAAACACACCAAAAACCGCAAAGCAAAGGCTTTGAAAACAAATGAGATTGGAACCAGTGCCCACAGAAAGTAAGAGAGAGCTTATGATCTGCACCGAAACAAGTTGATTACCTACTGAGACAAACAAATTTAAATATTTTTCATAGGATTTTAACAGGACCCAGAGTCTACACAGCAAAATGTCAAGGATATACTCCAAAAGTACTTGACATATGAAGAACTAGGAAATGAATGTCTTACGAGAAAAGAAAATCAATAGATGCCAATCCAAAATGACACAGATATTGGAATTATCAGACAGAGGTTAAAGCAGCTATTATTATAACTGTTTCGTTGTGGTAAACTATGATTGTAATGAATGGGAAGATACACATTAATAGCAGAAAAATAGAAACTAAAGAAACAAAAAGTTTCAAACTAAAAAATACAGTATCTGAAATAAAAATTAACTGGATAGACTCAACAGCAGAATGGAAATGAATGAGGGAAAATCAGTGAACTTGATAGATAAATAGAAACTATCTTATCTGAGGAACAGAATGGGATAAGGAGATTGAAAAATAAAATGAACAGAAAATTGAAAAATAAAATGGGCACTATTATGGAGTCTATAGCCTAATGAGGCTAACACATTAAACAATCACTAATGGATACACAATTACAAACTGAGATAAATGTTCTGAAGAAAATGATCAAGATACTGTAAGAGCATATAATAACTGGACCTGACTTAGCTAGGGGCAGAGGTGATATCATAAATATTTCTCTGAGGATGTGTTCCTTGAGCTGAAGGATGAAAAGGAGTTAACCAAATGAAAGGGAGATTGGTGGTAGAGAGTGTTTCAAATTAGAGAGAAAAGTAAGTGTTAAGGCCCTACAGAAGGAACCTAGAAATTTCAGGGAACTGAAAAAAACAGAGTGGCTAAGAGTGGGGGAAAAATGGATGGGCAATGGTATGAATTAGGCTAGAGAGGGAGCCAGGGACCACATTGTGCAGAATCCTATAGGTCATTGCAATGGACTGAATGTGTCTCTCCCCAAATTCATATATTGAAACTTTTTTAAAGTTTATTTATTTTTGGAGAGAGAGAGCATGTGAGCAGGGTAGGGACAGAAAGAGGGAGAGGGAGAATCCCAAGCAGGTTCCTTGCTGTGAGCACAGAGCCCTAATCAAGGCTTGATCTTACGAACCATGAGGTCATGAACTGAGCCAAAATCAAAAATTGGATGCTTAACCAACTGAGCCAGCCAGATGTGCCCATATATTGAAATCTTAACCCTCAATGTGATAGTATGAGGAGATGGGACCTTTGGAAGTTCCATGAAAGTAGATTCCTTATAAAGGGATTAATACCCTTGTGAAAACAACCCCAGGGAGCTCTCTGCCTCACGTTTTGCCATGGGAGGATATAACAGAAGTTGGCAGTCTGTTACCTGGAAGAAGACTTTCCACCCTACTTGCTCAGACCCTGATTTTGGATGTGCAACCTCCAGAATTGTGAGGAATAAATTTCTGTTATTTAAAAGCCACCCAGTCTGTGGTGCTTTGTTGTGGTAATCTGAACTAAGACAATCGTGTTAAATATTTTTATCTATATCCTAAAGCCAGTGAACTGGTAGAGGATTGAGAGACAGAAACTTCAGGATTCCCAACTTTTAGCAATTGAGGATGATCCTGTAAAGGAGACAGGGAAGGAATAAGAAGAAAGGTATGGGGGCGGGGAGGGGGGATATAAGAGAGTGGTTTAACAAGAACCAAAAGAAGAGTGTTTTATCATGTCATGTGGTCACTTGGAGATTACTAATGATTTTTGCTAGAACTGTTTTTTTGGAGTGAAAGGAGTAGAATCTTCAACTAGAGAACAATGAGGGGTGAGTAGTTCATGGAGAAAAAAAGACTGAGAACTGCTGACTCTCCAAAAAGTTTATTGGTAAAGGAACAGAGACAGACGGGACAGTAACTAAATGGGCAGATGGGTTTCTGGGAAACTTTTATTAAGATGAACTCATTTAAAAGTCATTGGGAAGGATCTGGTTAAAAGGAAGTACAAGGGGAGGGATTGTTGGTACAGGCAGAGAAGGATCATTGATAGTATAAAATTCTTGAGAATATAGGAAGGAATATAATCTAAAATGCACATGCTCTGATTGCCTTAGGAGGAGGGAGACTTCCTTTAAGAAGAGAGGAAGCTAGATTTATATATGGAAATTGGAGGTAAGGTTGTCTACTGAGAATTAAGGGGAATATGTGGAGGATCTATGGTTTGAGAAGAGTGGAAAAGGTTTGGAATAGTCGTTGGGGAAAATGAGTTGACAGAATGTATATGTTGGGTTTGGTACATCCTGATGTTAAAGATTAATTGGTAGGGATGAAGCAAATGCAATTGAACAAGCAAACTGAAAGAAGATAAGGTAATATTTTTAGAAGTAGATGTTTGAATTAGTGATTATTGATTATAGAACATTTCAGATTATGGAAGGGTCTAGTATGGCCTTTCCTTTATTGGAAAGGAAGTAAAGAACTGAGGAACCAAGGTAGTAGCTGAATTATCCAAGTGTATGTTTAAGACTCACAAGCATTACAAATTTGAGGTGCTCATGCTTTTGGTGAATAATGGGAAGGGACCAAGATGAGGTCAGTAAATTACAGAGATTAGAAGAGAGAGAAGGTGGTGTTGTCAAATTACACAAGCTTCAAAGCAGCAAGGTTTTTAAAATTAATGTTTAGTGGGGCACCTGAGTGGCTCAGTCAGTTGAGTGTCCGACTTTGGCTCAGGTCGTGATCTCTCAGTTCATGAGTTCGAGGCCCACATCAGGCTCTGTGCTGACAGCTCGGAGCCTGGAGCCTGCTTCGGATTCTGTGTCTCCCTCTCTCTCTGCCCCTCTCCCGCTCATGCTCTGTCTGTCTCTCTCTCTCTCAAAAATAAATAAACATTTTTAAAAAATTTTTTAATAATAATGTTTAGAAATAGCAGTAGGGTGTCAGAAAGAATGGTAGTAAATAAACAGATATTATGTAAGAGAACCATAGGGGAAGAAGTGTCCTTAAGGGAAGTGCTTGGTTTCAGATAGAACACAGAATTTGAGAAAATGCTCTGAAAATAGGTTGAAAATGTAAGAGGCTGAGAGTTTGATAATAGTCTAGCAGAAGTTCCAGAGTACTCAGTGAAGGGGCTTGGGAGGTGAGGGGCATGTAGAGGGCAGGATGACAGGCAATGAGATGATGGCTAGGGATTGTAACACTTTTATAAATTGATTTCCTATGAGCTATTTCTAAATAATGTTAGCCTTCTGTTACTATTCTTTTAAATATTTATTTACTTGAGAGAAAGAGAGAGAATCCCAAGCAAGTTCTGCACTGTCAGTACAGAGCCCCACGCAGAATCCAATCTCATGAACTGTGAGATTATGACCTGAGCCAAAATCAAGAGTCAGAAACTTAACTGACTGAGCCACCCAGGAGCCCCTATAACTTACTCATTATGCTCTATTTTGAAGTTTTTCTAGGGCCCTTATTTTTAATAGTTTCTTTTTTAAAATGGAAAAGCCAAAAAGTTAGATATATGATAGATTTTTCTTCTCTCTTTTTGAAAATGGATTTATTATGGCCATTTCCTTGTGAAAATTTTCATCTGTGTATAGCACAGTTTCTGGCATATTATAGGAACTTTAATTTTTAAAGTGTAGGCTCTGCAGAAATAAACAACATAGAATACAAAACACAGTAGAACAGATGAATGAAACCAAGAGTTGGTTTTTTGAAAAAATAAACAAAATTGATAAACCTCTAGCCAGGCTTCTCAAAAAAAAGACAGAGGACGTAAATAGATAAAATCACAAATTAAAATGGATTTATTACAACCAACCCCTCAGAAATACAAGCAATTATCAGGGAATACTATGAAAAATTATATGCCAGCAAACTGGACAACCTGGAAGAAATGGACAAATTCCTAAACACCCACACACTACCAAAACTCAAACAGGAAGAAATAGAAAATTTGAACAGACCCATAACTAGTGAGGAAATTGAATCAGTCATCAAAAATCTCCCAACAAATAAGAGTCCTGGACCAGATGGATTCCCAGGGGAATTCTACCAGACATTTAAAGCAGAGTTAATACCTATTCTTCTCAAGCTGTTGCAAAAAATAGAAAGGGAAAGAAAACTTCTGGACTCATTCTATGAAGTCAGTATTACTTTTATTCCTAAACCACACAGAGACCCAGCAAAAAAAGAGAACTACAGGCTAATATCCCTGATGAATGTGGATGCAAAAATTCTCAACAAGATACTAACAAATCAAATTCAACAGCCTATGAAAAGAATTATTCACCATGATCAAGTGGGATTCATTCCTGGGCTGCAGGGTTGGTTCAATATTCTCAAATCAATCAATGTGATACATCACATTAATAAAAGAAAAGATTAAGAACCATATGATCCTGTCAATAGATTCAGGAAAAGCATTTGACAAAATACATCATCCTTTCTCAATGAAAACCCTCAAGAAAGTCGGGATAGAGGGAACATACTTGAACATTATAGAAGCCATTTATGAAAAGCCCACAGCTAATATCATCCTTAATGGGGAAACACTGAGAGCTATCCCCCTGAGATGAGGAACACGACAGGGATGTCCACTCTCACCACTGTCGTTTAACATAGTGTTGGAAGTCCTAGTATTAGCAATCAGATAACAAAATGAAATCAAAGGCATCAAAATTGGCAAAGATAAAGTCAAACTTTCACTTTTCACAGATGACATGTTACACGACATGGAAAACCCGACAGACTCCACCAAAAGTCTGCTAGAACTGATACATGAATTCAGCAAAGTTGCAGGGTACAGAATTAATGTACAGACATCAGTTGCATTTTTACACACCAATAATGAAGCAATAGAAAGAGAAATAAAGAAACTGATCTCATTTACAGTTGCACCAAGAACCATAAAATACCTAGGAATAAACCTAACCAAAGATGTAAAAGATCTATATGCTGAAAACTACAGAAAGCTTATGAAGGAAATTGAAGAAGATACAAAGAAATGGAAAAACATTCCATGCTCATGGATTGGAAGAATAAATATTGTTAAAATGTCAATACTACCCAAAGCAATCTACACATTCAATGCAATCCCACTCAAAATTGCACAAGCATTCTTCTCAAAGCTAGAACAAACAATCCTAAAATTTGTATGGAACCACAAAACACCCCAAATAGCCAAAATAATACTGAAGAAGAAAACCAAAGTGGGAGGCATAACAATCCCAGACCTTAGCCTCTACTACAAAGCTGTGATCATCAATATAGTATGGTATTGGCATAAAAACAGACACATAGACCAATGGAATAGAACACAGACCCTAGAATTGGGCCCTCAAATGTATGGCCAACTAATCTTTGACAAAACTGGAATGAGTATCCAATGGAAAAAAGACAGCCTCTTTAACAAATGGTGCTGGGAGAACTGGACAGCAACATGCAGAAGAATGACACTAGACCACTTTCTTACACCATACACAAAAATAAACTCAAAATGGATGAAGGACCTGAATGTGAGACAGGAAACCATCAAAACCCTAGAGGAGAAAGCAGGAAAAAACCTCTTTGACCTTAGCCACAGCAATTTCTTACTTGACACATCCCCAAAGGCAAGGGAATTAAAAGCAAAAATGAACTATTGGGACCTCATCAAGATAAAAACCTTCTGCACCGCAAAAGAAACAATCAGCACAACTAAAAGGCAACCAACAGAATGGGAAAAGATATTTGCAAATGACATATTGGACAAAGCATTAGTATCTAAAATCTGTAAAGAACTCACAAAAGTCCACACCCAAAAAACAAATAATCCAGTGAAGAAATGGGCAGAAGACATGAATAGACACTTCTCTAAAGAAGACATCAGGTGGCCACAGACACGTGAAAAGATGCTCAACAACAATCATCATCAGGGAAATACAAATCAAAGCTACACTGAGATATCACCTCACACCAGTCAGAGTGGCTAAAATGAACAAATCAGGAGACTATAGATGCTGGTGAGGATGTGGAGAAATGGGAACCCTCTTGCACTATTGGTGGGAATGCAAACTGGTGCAGCCACTCTGGAAAATAGTGTGGAGGTTCCTCAAAAAATTAAAAATAGAACTACCCTATGACCCAGCAATAGCACTGCTAGGAATTTACCCAAGGATACAGGAGTACTGATGCATAGGGGCACATGTACCCGAATATTTATAGCAGCACTTTCGACAATAGCCAAATTATGGAAAGAGCCTAAATGTCCATCAACTGATGAGTGGATAAAGAAATTGTGGTTTATATACACAATGGAATACTAATTGGCAATGAGAAAGAATGAAATCTGGCCATTTGCAGCAACATGGATGGAACTGGAGGGTATTATGCTAAGTGAACTAAGTCAGGCCAAAGAAAGACAGATACCATATGTTTTCACTTATATGTGGATCTTGAGAAACTTAACAGAAGACCATGGGGGAGGGGGAAGGGAAGGGGCAAAGGGGGAAAAAGTTACAGAGAGGGAGGGAGGCAAGCCATAAAAGACTCTTAAATACTGAAAACAAACTGAGGGTTGATGGGGGGTGGGGGAGAGGGGGAAGTGGGTGATGGGCATTGAGGACGGCACTTGTCACGATGAGCACTGGGTGTTATATGGAAACCAATTTTACAATAAATTATATTAAAAAAAAAAAAGAGTGTTGGCTCTGGAACCAGCTGCCTGATTCTGGCCCCACCTAACTCCTTATTTATAGCTATGTCACCGTGGAGAAGTTTATTCAGCTATTCTGGGATAGTAAAGCAAGAACAAAAGGAGTAAACCAAAGGGGAAGTGGTAAGGTATCCTGATCTGTGGAAAATATGTGAGGCTACCATAATTTGGGGAGTACATCATCTATAGCAAAATTCTTAGAGAACTATTCCTCAGAAATTGGGACACATTGAGATAAAAACTGAAAGTTGCAAAGCTGTCTCAACCAAGCTCAGTGTCTGATTTGCTTAGTGATTAACACTGTCCCCACTCCACATATTTCTGTCTGGAGGAAGATATTATCTAGAGACTGAATTTTTATACACAATGTCAAGTTTTCAATACAAATTATTAGCCATGCTAGCTATTAGACAATACTATATGACTACCAGCCAAGATAGAAAATTGAAAATAGGAACAGATTCAAAGGTGACTCAGAATTTTTAGTTAGCAGTTAGCAAACAAAGGTGTTAAAATGACTATGACTGCAAGAACTAGAACTATAAAACTCTTAAAATATGGGAGTAAACTTCATGATATTGAATTTGGCAATGGTTTCTTGGATAAAATAGCCAAAACACAGGCAATAAAAGAAAGAGAGAAATTGGACTGCATCAAAATTAAAAACTTTTGTGTGTTGAAAAACACCATTAACAGAGAGAAAAGGCAACCCACAGTGACAAAATATTTGTAAATAATGTATCAGGTAAGTGATTAATACACAGAATATATTTAAAAAACCCTCACAACTTGAAAACAAAAAATAAATAACCCAATTAAAAACTGGGCAAAGACTAGAACAGATCTTTTCCAAAGAAGATATATAAATGGTCAATAAGCACATGAAAGATGCTCAGTAATCATTAGGAGAATGGAAATGAAAACCACAATGAGACACCATTTCAAACCCATTAAGATGGCTATTATCAAAAAACAGCATAACAGGTGCTGACAAATATATATAGAAATTGGAACCTTTGTGCATTGCTGGTATGAATATAAGATGGTATAGCCATAGTCACTGTGGAAAACAGTATGGCAGTTCCTCGAAAAAGGAAACAATTACCATATGATCTAGCAGCTTTCAGGCAGAGACTTGAACAGATATTTGCACACCCATGTTCTTAGCATTGTTCACAATAGCCAAAGGGTAGAAACAACACAAATATGCATAAGTGAATGAATGAATAAACAAAATGTGATATATACATCCAATGGGATGTTTTTCATCCATAAAGAGGAAGGAAATTCTGATACATGATACAAAATGGATGAATTTTGAAGACCTTATGCTAAGTGAAATAAACCAGATGCAAAAGGACAAATATTGTGAATCCATTTATTGGAGGTACTTGAGGTAGTCTAATTCATAGAGATGAAAAGTAGAATGTGGTTGCCAGGGGATTAGGAGAAAAGACAATGGGGAGTTGGATGCAGAATTTCAGTTTGGAATGATGAAAAAGTTCTGGAGATGGATAGTGGTGATGGTTGCTTAATAATGTGAATGTACTTAATGCCAGTGAACTGTCTACTTTAAAATGGTAAAGTTTTGTTATGTATATTTTACCACAATGAAAAAAAATTAACAACTATGATTAATATCAGCCAAAGACATATCATCTTCAAAGGAACCATAGTAAGAATGACAGTTAAATTCTCAACAGAAGTTATGGGAGCCAGAATACAGGGGAACATCTTTAAAATTCTTAAAGAAAATAACTTCTAATATGGAATTCTGTATTCAGTGAGAATCCCTTTCAAAAGTGAAGGTGAAATACATTTAAGGTAAACAAATAATGAAGGAATTTATTACCAACAGATCTATGTTAAAACAAATACAGACAATACCAAGGTCAGCAAGGATATAAAACAACTGTAAATACAGGTTTCAACCAGTGCAATAAAGAAAGAAAAAAATTGGTGAGTTCTTTATAGATTTTGGATACTAGCCCTAGTACTGCTAGGAATTTACCCAAGGGATACAGGATTGCTGATGCATAGGGACTTGTACCCCAATGTTTATAGCAGCACTTTCAACAATAGCTAAATTATGGAAAGAGCCTAAATGTCCATCAACTTATGAATGGATAAAGAAATTGTGGTTTATGTATACAATGGAATACTACTTGGCAATGAGAAAGAATGAAATATGGCCTTTTGTAGGAACGTGGATGGAACTGGAGAGTGTTATGCTAAGTGAAATAAGTCATACAGAGAAAGACAGATACCACATGTTTTCACTCTTACATGGATCCTGAGAAACTTAACAGAAGACCATGGGGGAGCGGAAGGGGGGGAAAAAAGTTCAAGAGGGAGGGAAGCAAACCATAAGAGACTCTTAAAAACTGAGAATAAACTGAGGGTTGATGGGGGGAGGGCAAAGTGGGTGATGGGCATTGAGGAGGGCACCTGTTGGGATGAGCACTGGGTGTTGTATGGAAACCAATTTGACAATAAATTTCATATTAAAAACAAAAAAACAAAAAGGCTTAATGGGTTAAGGCTCCGACTCTTGATTTCAGCTCAAGTCATGATCTCATGGTTCGTGAGATCAAGCCCCGCTTCACCCTCTGTGCTGATAGTACCGAGCCTGCTTAAGATTCTCTCTCTCTCCCCTTCTCTCTGCCCCTTCACTGCTCGTGCTTTCTCTCTCTCAAAATAAATAAATAAACTTTTAAAAAAATGTATAAAATTGAGAAAGGAAGAAATTAAAAGATATTTGCTGATGACATGCTTGTATAGTTAGAAAATCCAAAAGAATATACAGACTATTAGAATAAAGTGAATTTATTAAGGTCTAGGTTCAAGGTAAATAAATAAAAATTAGTTGTATTTCTGTATACCAGCAAAAAACAAGCAACAGGTTTTTTTTAATGGTACTGTTTTTGGTACATCTCAAAAAACATCATTACCTAGAAATAAGCCTATGTAGGAATAAGTCTAATGAAAGATATGTAAGACCTTTACACTGAAAACTACAAATATTAAGGTAAACTAAAGAAAATCTAAATAAATGGAGAGATGTATACAATTTGTAAGTATTACAAAACTCAATATTGTTAAGATGTCAGTTCTCCCCAAATTGATCTACAGAATCAATGCAATTTTAGTCAAAATTCTACCAGATATAGAGAGTGTGTATGTGTATGTGTATAAATGTACAACTTCATTCTAAAATTTATGTGGAGGGGCACCTGGGTGGCTCAGTAGATTGAGTACCAAACTTTTGATTTCAGCTCGGGTCCTGATCCCAGGGCAGTGGGATCCAGCCCCATATCAGGCTCCCCACTGAGCATGAAGCCTGCTTAAGGTTCTCTCTCCACTGCTCCTCCAAAATACATACATACATACATACATACATACATAAATTAATTTTTTTAAAAAATTAAATAAAATTTAGGGGCGCCTGGGTGGCGCAGTCGGTTAAGCGTCCGACTTCAGCCAGGTCACGATCTCGCGGTCCGAGAGTTCGAGCCCCGCGTCAGGCTCTGGGCTGATGGCTCAGAGCCTGGAGCCTGTTTCCGATTCTGTGTCTCCCTCTCTCTCTGCCCCTCCCCCGTTCATGCTCTGTCTCTCTCTGTCGCAAAAATAAATAAACGTTGAAAAAAAAATTAAAAAAAAAAATTAAATAAAATTTATGTGGAAACACAAAGAGACAAAGAGTCAATCCTACTCTGAAGGAGAACAAAGCTAGAGAGCTTACACCACCAGATAACAATTCCTATTATACAAGTACTAGTGTAGTGTTGGCATAAGGATAGAGAAATAGACTGGTGGAACAGAACAGAATCCAAAAATAAATTCACATATATGTGGTCACCTGATTTACAACAAAGGTGACACTGGAATGCAATGGGTAAAGGATGATCTTTCAAATGGACCACATATAAAGACAGTATGTATCAGTAACTTATAGATGTAAGTATTAATGTAGTTGATCATATTTTAAAAACTTTTGTACTCTCTTCTGACAGGAATGTAATTGAACATAGAGTAAATCAATGGTGGAAACTATTTCAGTGCATAAAATAAAGAACTGAGTTTTCTGATGTATTGCTCTTAAGGTATGACCCAACATTATGAACCACTGAGAAGTTTTAAATTTCTGTGTGATAAATAAGTTTTTAAAACTTATGCACGTGATTTTGCTTAATAACTTTACAATGAATATTTGGATCTGTCTTAGCTATAAAGGTATTTGACTTGACTGTGATACAACTTTATGATAAAAAATCATTAAAATATTAATCCCACTTAACCATGTTTGTTTCAGATGGATTTATAGTACTTTTTTTCAAATTATTTTTCTTTTAAATATTAGCATGTACATCACAGAACCACAAAATGAACATTTGGAGGATAAAAACACCCCATCATCTACAACTCCTCAGGTGAAAACCTAAAACTATTTTGTAATATAAGACATAAAAATCAATCTTATCTTAGATTTTATTTTTAAAGTTTACTTATTAACTTTCTATTATATGTCTGGTTAAAAAATGAGAAGTGGTCATTTAAAAATAATTTAAAAGATTTTTTAATCTTTATTTATTTTGGAGAGACAGAGACAGAGTGAAAGCGGAGGAGGGGCAGAGAGAGAGGTAGACACATAATCTGAAGCAGGCTCCAAGCTCTGAGCTGTCAGCACAGAGCCCGATGTGGGGCTCGAACTCACGGACCGTGAGATCATGACCTGAGACGAAGTTGGACGCTTAACCGACAAAGCCACCCAAGCACCCCTGAAAATAACTAATTTAAGTCCTAAGAAATGAGCAAAATGAACGAAAAGATGGAAAGGGGTGACTAAAGATTATTTGGGGGCTAAAAAAGGCAGGCTTTAGGAATAATGGAAATATGGTTTATTATTTTTTGCCATGTCTAGGAAAAACTCAGTAATTTAAACTACAAGAGGTAAAGACAAATCTAAATTAACTAAACCACTGTTCTGTATATTTGAAGAGAACCAAGTTTTTATTTTCCCAAGTGTATAGAGTAAGTAATAGACGTTTTGTTGGTCTAGTTTTACTACATAATAATTGCTCACAATTAGAACTATAAATTATTTACTTTTTAAAAATTGCTTACTTTAAAAATTTTTTTTTTCAATGTTTATTTATTTTTGGGACAGAGAGAGACAGAGCATGAACGGGGGAGGGGCAGAGAGAGAGGGAGACACAGAGTCGGAAACAGGCTCCAGGCTCTGAGCCATCAGCCCAGAGCCCGACGCGGGGCTCGAACTCGGACCGCGAGATCGTGACCTGGCTGAAGTCGGACGCTTAACCGACTGCGCCACCCAGGCGCCCCTAAAAATTGCTTACTTTTTAAAAAGGAAGAGGTTTCTATAGTTCTTAAGGGCTCAAAAAATCTTCTTTTAAATATATAAAACATTTGTCATTGATTCTAACTATTTTATTTATCTGTAAAGACTTCATCCTGGTCTATATCAATTTATTATACATTCTGAAATAATAAAACTTAAAATAATACGGTCTTACTGTATATGCACTTTCACCCAAACTAATCAAAATTCACCTTTGTGTCTATTCTTGGCCCTTTTGTATAGTGACAGACTATCCAAAAAGTCTCTATACCAGAACTCCCAACAGATTAATTATGATTAATTTTAAAGAAGTTTGCTATTAAAGAACCACATAATTCATTTACATCAGCTGCTGTGGTGCCTCTGTCTCCCTAGTTACTAAATGTTTCTTTCCTCTTCCCTTCCTTAATCTGTCCATGCCTCTAGCCTTTGTTACCATTTCTTGTGACAGTGCACTCTCTTCATTTGAGTGCAGTGGAGAGAGACACGTCTGCTTACACTATAGGCTCACATCTCTCTCCACTGCACTCAAAGTATTAGCAATACACTTACAGTGTTGGCCTGTTTGTGCACATGCAAATACATACATACACACACACACACACACACACGCACCATAATGACAATAAAGCAAATTTGAAGATCTTTATTTTAGGGTTAACTCTATTCTGTTTTGTTTGTTTGTTTGTTTTGTTTTGTTTACCTTGGAAGAAGCCTCTTAATATTCTCACAAACTACAGTGTCCTTTTTTTTTTTCTAAATCGGCAGTTTCATAGTTAGACTAACCAACATTTAAAGCCTGGAAGATGTATCTAAACTCATGAACTACCTAAGGATGTTATCTATAATTAACAGTGGAAGCATGAGCCTTGAATTTCTGAAAGCTTGAACTGTTTTTCTCATTTTTTTCCAGTTATATAATTTTTCAAATGAAATGAGTCCAAGTAGAATTATATTTCATCTTCTTTCCAACTCAGTTGTATTTTCATTCTACAAAAGTTTTATGGAATAATCTTTGGAAGTAAGACTGAAGAGGGACACTTTTAATTATTCTGCTTATCCTATAGGCTCATTTATCCAGTATGCATAAACCACAAATGAAAATGGCAGGGACAAGTCTATAAAAGCTAAATTAAAGTGCTCTACAAAGTGCACTCCTGTGACATCCCCAAATACCTAATGATATAATGCATGAATATTCTTTTATATGTGTAACTCTCCATGATGACAGTAATAATATGAACTTAATTATGAGATTTGGTGGTTTTGTACATTCATAAAATAGTATGAAAAGTATATGTCTTAAAAGATTTCCTTGTTTTACTTCAGATCCTCAAAGATAGTAGTATTCATGAACATGAAGAAACTAAGGAAAGTGTCTTGTCACAAACAGAGGAAACAAAACCACAGAAGGAAAAGAAGTATTCTTGTCCTCCACAAGGAAATTTGAATAAAGTTATTACAAACGGTATGTGAAATAAGAAATGTAAATGGAGAGAAAATAAGAGGTATATTTGATAAATATTAAAACACAAACCAACAAAGCCACTGCTTAATCTATATAAACCAGATCAAATCGGCTGTATACTTCAGCTCTATTACAAACAATATGTGGACAAAGAGGAAATATTTCCTTAACTCTGTCAAAAAATAGTAATAATTGCTTAACAGGTATATATTTTAATGTTTTTCATGACTTTTTATGTTAAATCTTGAGGATTAGAAACAGCATTGATTAAAGATTTTTATTTAAAACATACTTTTGATATTTAATTTTAAGTCAGCTGGAAGGAATATTATACTCCTAGCAATATTAAGGTTCTTAATAAAATTAGGACCCCAATTTTAAAACAACTACTGCCTTGTAAAGAAGTGTATAAAACTTTCTTTCCCATTAAAATTTCAAAGCATCTCATTATCATATAATTTTTATATGATATAAGAATTATAAAAAGTTTATGTAACATAGCAATGTTGAGCATCTTTTCATGTGTCTGTTAGCCACCTAGATGTCTTCTTTGGAGAAGTGTCTATTCATGTCTTCTACCTATATCTTCACTGGATTATTTGTTTTTCGGGTGTTGAGGTTGGTCAGTTCTTTATAGATTTTGGATACTAACCCTTTATCTGCTATGTCATTTGCAAGTATCTTCTTCCATTCTGTGGGTTGTCTTTTAGTTTTGTTATTTCCTTTGCTGTGCAGAAGGTTTTTATCTTGATGAGGTCCCAATAGTTCATTTTTGCTTTTAATTCCCTTACCTTTGGGGATGTGTCGAGTAAGAAATTGCTGCAGCTGAAGTCAAAGAGGTTGTTGCCTGTTTTCTCTTCTAGGATTTTGATGGTTTCCTGTTTCACATTTAGGTCTTTCATCCATTTTGAGTTTATTTTTGTGTATGGTGTAAGAAAGTGGTCCAGTTTCATTCTTTTGCATGTTGCTATCCAGTTCTCCTAGCACCCTTTGCTAGAGAGACTTTTTTCCATTGTATACTCATTCCAGCTTTGTCAAAGATTAGTTGGCCATACATTTGTGGGTCCAATTCTAGGTTCTCTATTCTGTTCCATTGGTCTATGTGTCTGTTTTTGTGCCAATACCATATTGTCTTGATGATTATAGCTTTGTAGTACAGGCTAAAGTTTGAGATTAACATCAGTATTTTTAAAGTTCTGAATCTAAATTTGGACATCTGATAGTATAAGTGATTGGACTCCTTTGTAAATATAATTTCTATACATAGATCTTACATGCACATTCCCATGGCCCTATACCTTATATCGTGAGCAGTGTCTATACAGCACTTGTTAGGAGTAGGGTCAGGGGCACTGAGGAGTGGAAAACATATTGGTCACCAAAGATTTTCCATTGAGATTGAGGACTGCAGTTTGCTCAGGAACTAACTTAGGAGTTTTATAAACACCAGTATTGAGACTGCAAACATACATACTTAGATCTATAACCAGTTTTCCCCTTTGTTTTCTTTAATCTTTGAGTTTTCAAATTTAGAGTAATTTATAGGAAAAGGATCTTCCTCCATGTTTCTATCTTGGGGAGTGGATATTCTTATATTCTCTTTTCCTGTCTCTCTGTCTCTGTCTCTCTGTCTCCATGTCTATCTGTCTGTGTCTTATGTGTGTGTGTGTGTCTCTTTCTCACTGTCTCCCTCTCTCTCTCTCTCTCTCTCTCTCTCACACACACACACACACACACACACACACACACCCTAACATTCACTAAAGAAACTCTTAAAACATATATATTCTAGATAATATTTTAGATAATAGCATATATTCTAGATAATAGAGATGGAGCTACAGTTTCTCTACAAATCATATTTAATTCACCAATCCCATAGTGTATATAAGTTAAATTAAGTAAGAAATCTAAACTCTCAACCACATGCAAAAATCAGTCTCATCACTTTTAATCAAGTTTATGTCTTCTACTCAGGTGGTAGCTTGCCTAGTTCCAAAGAAATGGATATTGTATGGAAATAGTTTAGGTTTTAGGTTATTACCCCATTTTTGTTTCTTTCAGGTTTACTTTCAATAAAGATACCTTATTTTCAATAATAGATACTTTATAACTATTTTATGAAGTTGTTTTGCCTTTAAATAAATGAAAGAAAAGCTTGATTATACATCCAGCTATGATTTTCAAATAATCTTAGGGCCAGAATTTCTCCATTAAAATCTTATCATCAGTTTTTTGAAGGAAGCAGTCTTGAGAGTTTAGAGCTCAAAAATAATATCCTAGACACTTCCAGTTTCTGGTCCACCATCATCACTCCATCTTACCAACATATAAAAAGCTAAGCAAACTTAAAAATTGACAACTGTTCTTAGCTCTATCAAAGAAGTAAGGTCACAGGGCAAATAACTGTCCCTAAAATTGGAAACAGGAATGTGGATACAGAGAATCATAGCTTATCAGAGTAGAAACCTCAGCAGGAACCAGTGCTAGGATAGGAAAACCAAAATTGTTATTGGCAAATTGGCTAGAAACTCAGTGTGGATAAGTCTGAGGGAGGCCAGTCATGGTGTAGGAGACAGACTTTCATGAGTTTTACCTCCAGGAGCCATCTGGCAAGGAGAGGGGGAAAGTAACCATGTGCAGTATGACAGTTTTCTGTTCTTCTTGTACTGTCCCTCAAAAGAAACTGTTTTGTCAGAACCTAACTTATGAGGATTTTATCAGAGCCAAATTGATCTGGGAAAAGAGAAATAACCAACTCCTGCCCCCTCTAATATAATTTCCACTAGCCATCCTATATAACCAAATGGGGTAGGAAAAAAAACCTGAGAGGCACTTGTGAGGTTCACAGCCTAGAAGCACAGGCTCACTAAAGACTGGTTAAGAATTCTAAAGAACTCTTTTCTTCCCCTCACAACTTACCACTATATTACTAAAGGCCTTTTTACCTAGGACATCATATTCACTTTTAAGCAAAAATAGGACAAAAAAAAAAAAACAACCCACACAACTTGAAGAGACAAAGCATCAGAACTAGACCCAGATATTACAGGGATGTTGGAACTATCAGACTATGATTTTAAAACAACTATGACTAAAATACTCAGGGCTCCAATAGAAAGGTAAACGTGTAAGAACAGACGGGTAATGTAAGCAGAGAGATGGAAACTCTAAGAACCAAAAAGAAATGCTAGAAATTAAAAACCCTAATGGAAATGTTGGCTTTGATGGATTCATTACTAGACTGCACATAGCTGAAGAAAGAATCTCTGAGCTTGTGGATATGTCAATAGGAACTTCAAAAACTGAAAAGTAAAGAGGAGAAAAATATTGAAAAAAAGAAAATACAAGAACTGTGGGACAACTACAAAAAGAAATGGGAATAGCAAAAGGAGAAGAGAAAAAGCAGCAGAAGAAATGTTTGAAGCAAGTGATTGACAATTTCCCCCAAATTAGTTTCAGATAGAAAACCACAGATCCAGGAAGCTCAGAGAATTCCAAGCAGGATAAATACCATACACACACACATACACACACACACAAACTACACCTAAGTATATCATATTCAAACTACAGAAAATCAAAGATTAAAAAAATATTGAAAGAAGCCAGAGGGGAAGACAACACCTTACTTATTGAGGAGCAAAGATAAAAATTATGTCTGACTTACCCTCAGAAACAGTGCAAGCAAAAAGAGAGTGAAATGAAGTATTTAAAGTGTTAATACAAAAACCAACAAGAACACACCAGACTCTACTTCTGTATCCTAAAAAATCATCATCAAAAGTAAAGGATAAATAAAGACTTTTTTTTTTTAATTTTTTTTTCAACGTTTATTTATTTTTGGGACAGAGAGAGACAGAGCATGAACGGGGGAGGGGCAGAGAGAGAGGGAGACACAGAATCGGAAACAGGCTCCAGGCTCTGAGCCATCAGCCCAGAGCCTGACGCGGGGCTCGAACTCACGGACCGTGAGATCGTGACCTGGCTGAAGTCGGACGCTTAACTGACTGCGCCACCCAGGCACCCCAAGACTTTCTTAGACCAACAAAAATTGAGTCAGTAAACCTGCCTTGCAAAATGTTAAAAGAAATTCAGAGAGAAGAAAACGATATAGGTCAGGAACCCAGATCTACATAAAGAAGGAAGGGCATCAGAGAAGGAATAAGTGAAGGTAAAACAAAAATGTTTTTAATATTCTTAAATTATTGAACAGATACCAGTTCACAATAATAGCAAAAATATATTCACTAATGATAGCTAATGTATAAGTGAAATGAATGAAAGCAATGATACAAGAACAGGAGGAAAGAATCAGGAATATTTTGTTTTTATGAAGTGCTTGCACTATCCATGAAGTGGTACAGTATTATTTGAAAGTGGAGTTGGATTAGTGGCAAACTCTAGGGCAACCACTAAAAAAGAAAATGAAAAGATTAAATATAACTGATAAACTAATAAAGGAAAGAAAATAGAAGTATATAATAAAATGGTTAGTTAATGCCACAAAAGGGAAAAAAAGTAGGGAAGACAAAAATAGAAACAAAGAGCAGGGGCAATAAATAGCAAACAGTACAAACATGGTGGATATTAATCTAAGTATATTAATAATAGCTTTAAATGTGAATGGTCTAAATACACCAGTAAAAGATGGATTGTCAGAGTGTATCAAAAGACCAAGATCTATAAGAAGCCACCTTTAAATATAAAGGCACACATAAATTAGACATAAAGGGATTGAGAAAGTATACCATGTAAACACTAATCAAAAGAAAGATGAAATATTAATTTCAGACAGCAGACTTCAGAGTAAGGAATATTATCAGAGATAAAGAAGGGTATTACATAATGATAAAGGGGTCAATTCCCAAGAACATATGATAACCCTTAATGTATATGTGTCTGACAACAGACATGTTGACATGTGTCATGGAGTTAACATGAAGCAAAAACTGGTTTTCAGTTAACATGAAGCAAACTATCATGTTGACATGATAAAGGGGTCAATTCCCAAGAACATATGATAATCCTTAATGTATATGTGTCTGACAACAGACATGTTGACATGTGTCATGGAGTTAACATGAAGCAAAAACTGGAAGAACTGCAAGAAGAAATATATGAATCCACAAATATAGTTATAAACTTAAACAATCTCTCAGAAATGGACAGATCCAGCAGGCAGAAAATTAATAAGGACATGAACTCAACAATATCATCAATCAACAGGATGTAATGAACAATTATAGACTACTTCATCTAATAATAGCATAACACTCAAGCATTATTCTCACTCAATAGCATAACACTCAAGCATTATTCTCAAGATGACATGGAACATTCACTAAGATAGACCACATTCTATCATACACATACAAAAACACTTTAATAAACATACAAGAATAAAAATCACACAATGGATGCCCTCAGACCACAAATGATTTAAACTACAATTCAAAAGAAAAGTAGCTGGAAAATCCTAAAACACTTGGAGATTAAACAATATACTTCTAAATAACACATGGGCCAAAGAAAGAACCTCAAGTAGTATTTTTAAATGTTTGGAACTAAATAAAAATGAAAATACAGCTTATCAAAATTTGTGAGATGCAGTGAAAGTAGTGAAATTAGAGGATAATTTATAACATTGAATGAATATTTTAGAAAAGAATAAAGATCTTAATCTTCTGAACTTCCACATTAGGAAACCTGAAAAAGGAGCAAATTAAACCCAAAGTAAGCAAAAGAAAAGACATAACAAAAATCAGAGCAGATATCATTGAAACTGAAAACGACAGAGAAAAATCAATGAAATCAAAAGCTGGTTCTTTGATAAGATCAGTAAAATCAGTAAGCCTCTAGCTAGGCTAATTAAAAAAAAAAAGACACAAATCAATAATCTCAGAAATGAAAGAGGAGACATCACTACAGATCCCATTAAAAAGATAAGAAAGGAATACTGTGAACAAGTTTTTGCCCACAAATTTGATAGCCAAGAAGAAATTCCTTGAAAAACACAATATGCCAGAATACGCACAAGAAGACATAGACAATCTGAATAGGCATATCCATTAAATAAACTGAGTCAATACTTAATCACCTCCCATAACAAAAAGCACCAGACCTAGATGGCTTCACTGGTGAATCTTATCAAACATTTAAGGAAGAAATTATACCAATTCTCTATACTCTCTTCCTGAAGATAGAAGCAAAGGGATAGTTCCCAACTCATTCTATGAGGTCAGCATTAGCCTCATACCCAAAGCAAAGACATTACAAGGAAAGAAAAATACAGACCAATATCTCTGATAAACACAGAAGCAAAAATTCTCAACAAAATATTAGTAAATCAAACTTAGCAATGTATAAAAAGAACTATACATCACAACCATGTGGGATTTACTCTAGATATGCAAGGTTGACTTATATTTGAAAACAAATTCTTGTAATCCATAACACCAGTGGGCTAAAGAAGAAAAAATCACATGATAATAACAATAGATGTAGCATAAACATTTGATAAAATCCAACATCCATCATAATAAAAACTCTCAGCAATTTATGAATTGAGGGAAACTTCCTCAACTTGACAAAGAAATATCATTCCCAACTTGATCCATAGATTCAACACAACCCCAATCAAAATCCCAGCAAGTTACTTTGTGAATACCAATAAACTCATTCTGAAGTTTATATAGAGAGGCAAAAGACTGAGTTAAAGTTGGAGAGCTAATACTACCCAAGTACAAGATTTACTATAGGGCACCTGGGTGGCTCAGTCGGTTGAGCATCCGACTTCAGCTCAGGTCATGATCTCATGGTCCTGTGAGTTCGAGCCCCGCATCAGGCTCTGTGCTGACATCTCAGAGCCTGGAGCCTGCTTCAGATTCTGTGTCTCCCTTTCTCTCTGCCCCTCCCCCCTCATTCTCTCTCTCTCTCTCTCTCTCTCTCTCTCTCTCTCTCTCTCTGTCAAAAATAAATAAACATTCCAAGATTTACTATAAACCTACAATAAACAAGAGTGTGTGATGTTGGTGCAAGACCAGACACATATACTAATGGAACAGAATAGAAGGCCCAGAAATAGACCCACATAAAGACAGTCAATTGATCTTTGATAAAGGAGAAAAGGCAATGCAATGGAAGAAAGACTCTGATTTTAAAATGGGCAAAAGACTTTGACACCTCACCAAAGAAGATGACGAATAAGCATATGAAAATATTCTCAGCATCATATGTCTTTAGAAAATTGCAAATTAAGGCAACAATAAGAAACCACTATATACCTATTAGAATGCCCAAATTCCAAAACACTGACACCAAATGCTGGTGAGGATGTAAAGCAACAGGAGCTCTCATTTATTGCTAGTGAGAATGCCAATAGTACAGACACTTTGGGTAACTGTTCCACAGTTTCTTACAAAACTAAACATACTCTTACCGTATGCTCCAGCAACCATGCTCCTTGGCAGTATTTACCAAAATGAGATGAAAATTTATACACACAAAAACCTGCACATAGGTGTTTATAGCAGTTTTGTTCATAATTGCCAAATTTTTGTGTGTTAACCCTTGCCCTGTTTTTTTTCCCCAAAATCTTTCCATCATCTTATAAACTTTTTTTGTTATTGACTGTGCCTTATTGAATTATAATATAGTTAACATACCACAATGTTAACTTAAGACTTAAATGTGCAGCTCCATGAATTTTGACAAATGTATACAGCTCTGTAACCATCCCTCACATCAAGATAATGTAGAAGAGTCTTGCAGCAGTATGACTTTATTTATTCCTCCTCTGCCCTCTGTGCTAGATTTATATATATGTTCTTTACTTCTACATTCTTATTTTACTTCTGCAATTGTATATATTTTTACTTCTACATTCTTATTTTTCTTCTACTTTTATATATATATATATATATATATATATATATATATATATGTTTTTTTTACTGCTACATTTGCTTTAAAAAAAGCCAAAAGTCTTTTTTTTTTTTTCATTAAAAAAAATTCTCATATTTCTCCACATATTTACATTCTTTGGTTCTCTCCATTTCTTTTTGGCATTCTGGGTTCCCATGTGGAATTCTTTCCCTTCACTCTAAAAAACTTGTAGTTTTTGTCGTTGTTGTTGTTGTTTTGTTTTGTTTTTGTAGTAAAAGTCTTCTAGCATTCTTTTTAGCTTTTATTTGTCTGAAATTGTCTTTTTAAAAGAAATTTTAATAGAGGTATAACAGACATATAACCTTATATTAGTTTCAGGTGCACAATATAATGATTCTATATTTGTGTATATTGCAAAATGATCAAGATCAACACAATAAGTCTAGTGAATATCCATCATCATACATAGAAACCTTTTTTTTCTTGTAATGAAAATTTTAAGTTCTACTGTCTTAGCAACTTTCAAATATATAATGCAGTAGCCTTAACTATCGTCACCATGCTATACATTATATCCAACAACTTATTTATTTTATAACTGGGAGTTTGTAACTTTTGACCCCCTTTACCCATTTTTCCAACCCCCCCCCCCCTTCTGGCAACCACCAGTTCTCTGTATATGTAAGCTTGGTTTTATGGTTTGTTTGATTTTTAGATGCCATATATAAGTGAGCATGCAGTGTTTGTTTTACTTTGACTTATTTCACTTACATTGATACCTTTAAGGTCCATCCACATTGTCTCAAGTGACAAGAGTTTTTCTTTTTTTTTTTTTTAAGAGTTTAAGTACTGTCTACACCCAACATGGGGCTCAGAGTCACAACCCCAAAATCAGGAGTCACAAGCTCCACTGACTGAACCAGCCAGGCACCCTGGCTATTTTATGACTGAAAAATATTCTGTTTTTATATTATATTATATTATATTATATTATATTATATTATATTATATTATATTTTATATTATATTATATTTTATATTATATTATATTATATTATATTATATTATATTATATTATATTATATTATATTATGCTATTGAAAATAATGCTACAGTAAATATGAAGGTACATGTATCTTTTGAATTACTGTTTTTATTTTCTTTACTCAGAAGTGGAATTTCTATTTTCCTCTCTTCTTGAGTAAGTTTTGGTAATTTGTATCTTTCTAGGAATTTGTCTATTTTATCTAGTTGCCTAATTTTTTAGCTTGAAATTATTTATAATATTTCTTTAGCATCATTTTAATTTTTGTAAGGTCTAAAGTAATGTTTCCTCTTTAATCCCTGATTTTGGTAATTTGTACCTTCTCTCTTTTTCCTTTGGCAGTCTACCTAAAGACAATTTTTTTATTTTATTGACTTTCTCTAATGTTTTTCTCTTTTCTATTTAATTGTTTTCTACTTATTTTTTATTTCATACATCCTACTTACTTTCGGTTTGATTTATTTATGTTTTTCTAAGTTTTTAAGGTGGAAGTTTTTATTGTTAACTTTAGATAATTCTTTCTTTCTAATATTTTTTAAAGCTTATACATTTCCGTCTGTGCACAACACATCCCATTAATACTGAAATGCTTTGTTTTCATTAAGATATATTTCTCTTGTTATTACTTCTTTGATTCATGATTACTATTTGCATGATATATCCTTTTCACCTTTTTATATTCAGCTTATCTGTTTCATACAAAGTATCTTTCTTATAGAAGCCATATGGTTGGATCTTGCTTTTTTAAAAAAAAATCCAGTATGACAGTCTTCCTTTTGAATTTAAACCATTCAAGTTTAACATAAATACTGATATGGTTGTGTTTATGCCTGCCGTTTTGTTCCTTGTTTTCTATAAGTGTCATGTCTTTTGTTTTTCTGTTCATGCTTCTTTTTTGCTAACGAAGTATTGTTAGGGCACTATTTAAATTTCCCTATTGACTTCTTAGCTGTGTTTTAGAGGTTTTAGTTTTAGTGGTTTCTCTGGGAATTCTAATAATCATCTCCAACACTTAATTCCTGTGTTATATAGCAGCTTTGAGCCAATAGACCTTTATATGCCATAAACTCAACAATATTTTGTTATTCTTACTGCTCTTAATAATCTTAGTTTTTTTAAATGAAGAGGTGAAATGAGAATATATTTATAATCTTTTATACTTAGGTATTTATTTACCATATCCAGTACACTTTATTGCTTCTTATTGGTCCAAATTACCATCTTGTGTCATTTCCTTTCAACTTAAAGCATTTTCTTTAGTATTTCATTAGGGGTGAATTTTTCTATTTTCATCTGTCTGAGAATGTCTTTATTTCAACTTTACTTTGAAGAATAGGTGTTTGTTTATTTGTTTTTTAGAGAGAGTGTGCACACACAGAGGCTGGGGGTAAGGGGGGGCGGTGAGAGAGAGAAAGAAAGAGAGAGTGGGAGAGAGAGAGAGAGAGAGAGAGAGAGAGAGAGAGAGAGAGAGAATCTCAAGCAGGCTCCATGCCCAATGCAGAGCCCAGCACAGGACTCAGTCTCACAACTGTGAGCTGAAATCAAGAGTCAGACACTTAACCAACTGAGCCATGCAGGCACTCCTGAAGAATGGTTTTACTAGATGTTGAATTCTTAATTGACAGGCTTTTTTCTACATTTTTGAAATGTCACCCCACTGCCTTTGGGCCTTTATTTTTTCTGATGAAAATGCTGCTGTTAATTGAATTATTGTTGCCCTGTACATAATGAGTCATTTTCTTACAACTTCCAAGATTTTCTTCTGTATTTTTTTGTCAGAAATTTGATGATGGTGATGATGTCTCTAGGTGTGGATCTTTTGTGCTTATTCTATTTGGGATTTGTTGGGCTTCTTAATCTATAAGTTAATGTTTTTTATTAACTTCGAGAGGTTTTCAGACATTATATTTTCAAGTATTTTTCTGCCCCTTTATGTCTTTCTCTTCCTGGGACTTCTTTTATGCATATGTTAGTATTCTTGGTGGTATCCTAGGCTGTCTGAGGCTCTGTTCATTTTTCTTTATTCTTTTTTTCCTTGCTTGTCAGATTGATTAATATCTATTGATCTATATTCAAGTTCACTGATATTTTCTTTCACAAGATCAAATATGCTGTTGAGCCTCTCTAGTCAACTTTTCATTTCAAGTCTTGTATATTTCATTTCCAGATTTTCATTTTTAAATAAATTTTATCTCTTTATTGATATTCCCTATTAATTGACACATTGTCCTATTTTCGTTATTTGAATATATTTATAATAGCTGTTCTGAAAACTTTGGAAATCTAGCACCTGGACTTATTCATTCAGTCTCTATTGACTGCTTTTTTGTCCTGAATGTGGGTTGTATTTTCCCATTTCTTTCCATATCTAGTAAGTTTGGGCTGAAAATTATACATTTTAGTTGCACATATGGCAACTTTGAATTCAGTTTTATTTTTTTAAGGTTTTCATTGTTGTTGTTTGGGTAATTTGCATGTACTTAAATGTGGAATCATTCTGTGCCATGGTTTTGCAGCACCTGGTGTCTTACTTTTTGTTTATTTGTTTTTAGCCTATCTTCCTAGCGGTTTCTAATTTGTCTGCATAGCTTAAGAGTCACCTAATGATTTGGGGGAGACATTGTGCTCAAGCCAGTTAGGCTTCCACCCTCTGCCAAGTGATCCTATAGGTAGGTTGAAAAATGCATTCAAAATTGCTGCTGGTAGTCAAATCTCACATCAGTTTTTACTTTTTGCCATACTTTCAGGAGTCTTCTCTGTGGTTGCATACACATACATCCAATCAGCCATGCATATGTGGAGAACTTACCTCAACCTTTCTATGATTCTGTCATATCCAGCATCTCCCAGTTAAATTTTTACCATATCTGCCACTCACCTCAACTTGAGCTGCAACCTCAAACTGGCACCACAGCATATTTCCTCTGCCTATTCTGAAACCAGTCTGCCACTTCTACCGAGCAAAGTCATGGGTTTTCTCCCTCCACTGCATATCTATACCACCTCCTCTCACAACAAAGTGGCTGGTTTTTAAGCTAGCTCCATGATGGTAAAACTACAGTGTTTCCTAAATGAAGTAAGTGGGGAAATGAGGGGAGGAATGATAGCAGTCCCAGACAGGAAGGCCTCAGACTTTAACCAGTCCTACCTAAAACCCTAGCATCTTTTTTTTTTTTTTAATAAATGCTTCTCAATTTGGTAACTGTCATTAGTCAGTTTTCAGGATCCTATAATTATTGGTTTGTTGTTGTTGTTGTTGTTGTTGTTGTTTATAGCTTTACATGGAGGGATTTTTTTGTTGAGATAAATTGCCTATCTCTTCAGGTCATCATTATTGACAACCCCTTCCCCACTTACTTTTATATCCCCTGATTACCCATTTTGATTAGTAATGTGTTCTAAAATTGGTTAGACTAACCTACATGTTTGCAAATTTCTTTGTACATCTTTCTTTTTGTTCTTATGTCCTTATTCCTAAAACATATCTTTCAATAGTTTTTGTTTTCAGTGAAAATGGAGTATGTTCTTAGATATATATTAACTTGACAATATCTTTAATTTGTTTTTTGTTTGAATGATAGTTTAACTGGCTACAGAATTCAACATTGAATATTTTATCTCTGCACTTTGAAGACTTTATTATTGTCCATGTTCCATTATTGCTATTGAGAATTGAGAATCTGCTCCAATGTTTATTTTTTATGATTATCTTTCTCTCTCTGGAGTCTTTAAGACCTTATTTTTGTCTTTGGTGGTCTGTGGTTTCTCAACATTATGTCTAAGTGTCTATTTTAATTTAATCCTGGGTGAGAACTCATTTTGCTTCCTGTGTCCAAATCATTGGGAATTACTTCTTATTTTATAAATTTTTATCTTAAATTCAGATTCAGTGGGGTTTATACAGTTTGGAATCAGGAGTGTCTATTGGGGATATTTTGAACTAGAATCTACTAATTGCTCAAGGCCTAGTTCCATGGGAAGATATTTTTATGCTGTGTTTAGGATTTGGGGTTCCCAAACCAAGCAAATCATGTAAATTTGAGACTTAGCCTTAAGTTACTTGAGGCCTAGTTTTATATATGAATTCCCAGAGGTGATTTTGCCAACTAGAGACCAGCTAAGACAAACAAACTGCCCTGTCTTTTCCCTTTGTCAGTAGAATAGTATCTTCTGGTCCATTTAATAAGAGTGTAGTCCTTCAAGTGTTCCAGTTTTGTGGATGGCAATAGTCAGAGCAGAGGAACAAGAATCTTAGTTCTAACTTTTTGCCTTGAGTTTATCAAAATCCTCCTCTTCTATCCTGCCAGTTTTATGGAGCCAAAAAGGGGTCACAGCTAAAAAATACACTTAAGCTGTTCTAAGAACCTGAAAAAGTATTAGGAATTATGATTTATAGTAAAATATGTTAAATGTTTAATATGCAGGTGGCAATTTACAGTGTAATCATTTGTCCTTTGCAGAAACTTATGGATTCCCTGGTGAATAGGGCCTTTCCTGAGAATCTAGTTGCCAAAAAGAAGATATCTACTAACTTATCCTTCTCACACTATTTACCTGTACTTCCTACATATAACCTAAGATACATTATATTCTCCCAAAGACCAAGTTCACTTTTTTCCTAGCCATTAAATCCCTTTAATAATTTATGCCAAATATCAACTGAAGTATCCTTCCAGCACAAAGACTTATTCTGGTCCTGTTTTAAAAAGTTGGCACTCTGCCACTGTGATCTACTATAAATTTGAGAATTCTTATCACAACCAATTATCTTTTTATTCATGATGCAAAGGCTACTCTAAAATGTAAAATGAAGTAAAGCTCATCATATTGCCATGGAATTTTTTAAATGTCATATGTTGTGAGAAATGTTTAGCACTTTATTATTTTTGTTTGTTTGTTTAGCACTTTAAAGGATTCACATATACTTCTAATTTTTTTTAATTTTTATTTTTAGAAAGAGAGAGAGACTGAGCGTGTGTGAGCAGGAGAGGGCCAGAAGAAGAGAGAGAGAAAGAGAAAGACAGAGAGAGAGAACCTTAAGCAGGCTCCATCCTCAGTGTAGAGCCTGATGCACGGCTTGATCCCATGACCCTGGGATAATGACCTGAGCCAAAATCAAGAGTCAGATGCTCTACTGACTCAGCCACCCAGGAACCCCTTAAAATATTTTTTAAAATAATAATACTTTGTTAAAAACTTGTGCCATAAATTGACAGGGACTTTGGAATATATGTTAAACAGATATTTCTTCAACTATACTAGCAAGCAACATTAGTCTATGTTATGTATCATTATATAGGCCTGGCTATTAATATGATATTTGATAAGATAGAATCATCTTTTGTATGTATATATCCATGTCTATGTAGATATATAGATATATGCTTTTTTTATATTTCAGGAGTTGCACTTTTTATGTTATGGTGTGTAGCCTGGTCATTCTCAGGCCCCGAAGTTCTCCCTGGTGGAAATTTATTTGGACTATTAATTATTTTTTATAGTGCCATGATTGGGGGGAAAATTTTGGAACTCATTAGAATACCTTCAGTGCCTCAACTTCCACCTCTTCTTGGTAAGTGTACAGTTAGCTCTTATGTCTTTGTTTTTGCTGTATGCAAATTATGAACATACTCTAGTCAGAATACATATAATATAGAAATATTTCAATGTAATATAATCTTTATAGCTTCTTTTTATATTTACTATATATGTGTGGATATAGCTCATTTATAGAAGTATTTATTCTCTTTGTATAAAAGCACACAGATTTTTTTTCTGAAATATTTTTGAAACAATTTAAATATACTCAATATATGATTCCTGTTGCTTTATTGTTTAATAGGACATTTTAAAATTAATTTTCAATATATTATAGAAAATGAAACATTTTGAAAAGACTGAATTTTTCTGTAGATAACCTAACTCAAATACGATGATAAGATTCAAATACTATAGTGACTAGGGCACCAGAAAGTTTTATGGTTTAAGCTGTTTGGGCAGCTCCACTATGTATATTCATAGATGCGTCATCTGCCTAACCAGTATTATATCCTCTTTCTTTATTACCATTGTTATATAACTCTCCATGTGGTCAGAGGAAAATTAGTGGAAGAACTTCTATCAGTGGTGTCTCATATCTTCTAAGTATTCAATACACCCAAATATTCCGTACACTGTGAGTAGAGATAATTGCTCCATCCTATTGCTAATATCCTTCTATGTCCACAACACCCTTTTAGCACCTGCTAAGTATTCACTGAATCTTTTTTTTTTTCTCTCCAAAACTTCTACTCTTACCCTAGCTTAGGCTATTTGTTTTCCAAGTCTTCCATGGACTTTGGCAGAGCCTTTTAATTGTTCTCTCCTCTAGTTTTATGTCTATCTAACTCATCAAAACCATCACATAGAAAATACAAGACGCACTATGTCTCTCCCTCCTAAAACTTTTCCTATGGTACATTACTCTGGAAAAGCAAGCGGTGGGAATGGAGGCTGCAGGGGGGTTAGCTTTATATTATCTGGCCTCTCCTGCCCATTCTCTCACTCAGTCCTTGCCCTTTTTTTGTTTAACAACACTGAATTACCTGTTTTAGCCCTTTGAGATATGTCATTTCTTATCTCCAGTCCTTTACTTATGCTGCCTTCTCTACTTGTATGTAATCTGTCCTTCACCAAAGTAATGATGTAGTGTGTTTAGAGAAGGGAAATTAAACATTTCTCTTTTCTAACTTAGAAAAATGAACTGAATCAGACATGTTTTCTTTTCTTTTTTTTTTAAGGGATGTTACTGGCAGGTTTTACCATCAGGAATGTTCCATTCCTCAGCGATTACATCCATATTAATAACACATGGTCTTCAACTTTAAGAAACACTGCCCTTACCGTTATCCTAATACAAGCTGGGCTTGGACTCGATCCACAGGTAGATTTGCAACTATATCTTGAATAAAGATTTTTAATTATTAGAGGCTGGTAGAAAAGAAAAAGAGGCAACATTTTTGTTATAGCTGCTCCAAGTGAAGTCTGTAAGCAAAACTAAGATAAAGAACAAAGATTTTTCAGAAATATTGGCATCTTATAATTTCTACTTCTGGCCATCATTATTACTGATATGAAGAGAAATCAGTGTGATGTAAGATCTCTATTAGAAATCATCTTTAGTTATTTTCATAGAGATAAATGTCCCTTGTACAGCATTTATTTTGTTTGGGACCTGTGGCTTTTCTATGGATAACTATTTACTTTTCAGTTAATAGTAAACTTGTGGTGCTTGGGTGGCTCAGTTGGTTGTGTCTGACTCCTGATTTTGGCTCAGGTCATGATCTCACAGTTCATGAGATTCAGCCCCACATCGGCACACAACCCGCTTGGTATTCCCTCTCTGACTCTCCCTCTTTCCTTGCCCTTCCCTGTTCTCTCTCTCTCAAAAATAAATAAATAAACTTTAAAAAATAAATAAAGGGTAAGGTCCACTCCTAAAAGGTTTTTACTTTTGTTTTGTTTTTCAAAGAGATTAAGAATTTCAGTAACATTTTTATTTAATGACTTTCTTCCCCCACAGATGTATGTTCCTGATTATCTGTGCATTATTGTAGAAGCTAATCTTTTAAAATATCACAATCTAGGAATCATAAATCTATTTGGGTTTTAAAAAGGTGACTCTTTTTTTTTCAATATATGAAATTTATTGTCAAATTGGTTTCCATACAACACCCAGTGCTCATCCCAAAAGGTGCCCTCCTCAATACCCATCACCCACCCTCCCCTCCCTCCCATCCCCCCATCAACCCTCAGTTTGTTCTCAGTTTTTAAGAGTCTCTTATGCTTTGGCTCTCTCCCACTCTAACCTCTTTTTTTTTTTTATTTCCTTCCCCTCCCCCATGGGTTTCTGTTAAGTTTCTCAGGATCCACATAAGAGTGAAAACATATGGTATCTGTCTTTCTCTGTATGGCTTATTTCACTTAGCATCACACTCTCCAGTTCCATCCACGTTGCTACAAAGGGCCATATTTCGTTCTTTCTCATTGCCATGTAGTACTCCATTGTGTATATAAACCACAATTTCTTTATCCATTCATCAGTTGATGGACATTTAGGCCCTTTCCATAATTTGGCTATTGTTGAGAGTGCTGCTATAAACATTGGGGTACAAGTGCCCCTGTGCATCAGTACTCCTGTATCCCTTGGGTAAATTCCTAGCAGTGCTATTGCGGGGTCATAGGGTAGTTCTATTTTTAATTTTCTGAGGAACCTCCACACTGTTTTCCAGAGTGGCTGCACCAATTTGCATTCCCACCAACAGTGCAAGAGGGTTCCCGTTTCTCCACATCCTCACCAGCATCTATAGTCTCCTGATTTGTTCATTTTGGCCACTCTGACTGGCGTGAGGTGATACCTGAGTGTGGTTTTGATTTGTATTTCCCTGATAAGGAGCGACGCTGAACATCTTTTCATGTGCCTGTTGGCCATCTGGATGTCTTCTTTAGAGAAGTGTCTATTCATGTTTTCTGCCCATTTCTTCACTGGGTTATTTGTTTTTCGGGTGTGGAGTTTAGTGAGTTCTTTATAGATTTTGGATACTAGCCCTTTGTCCGATATGTCATTTGCAAATATCTTTTCCCATTCCGTTGGTTGCCTTTTAGTTTTGTTGGTTGTTTGTTTAGTTTGTTGGTTGTTTCCTTTGCTGTGCAGAAGCTTTTAATCTTCATAAGGTCCCAGTAGTTCATTTTTGCTTTTAATTCCCTTGCCTTTGGGGATGTGTCGAGTAAGAGATTGCTACGGCTGAGGTCAGAGAGGTCTTTTCCTGCTTTCTCTTCTAGGGTTTTGATGGTTTCCTGTCTCACATTCAGGTTCTTATCCATTTTGAGTTTATTTTTGTGAATGGTGTCAGAAAGTGGTCTAGTTTCAATCTTCTGCATGTTGCTGTCCAGTTCTCCCAGCACCATTTGTTAAAGAGATGGTCTTTTTTCCATTGGATGTTCTTTCCTGCTTTGTCAAACATTAGTTGGCCATACGTTTGTGGGCTAGTTCTGGGGTTTCTATTCTATTCCATTGGTCTATGTGTCTGTTTTTGTGCTGATACCATGCTGTCTTGATGATGACAGCTTTGTAGTAGAGGCTAAAGTCTGGGATTGTGATGCCTCCCGCTTTGGTCTTCTTCTTCAAAATTACTTCAGCTATTCGGGGCCTTTTGTGGTTCCATATGAATTTTAGGATTGCTTGTTCTAGTTTCGAGAAGAATGCTGGTGCAATTTTGATTGGGATTGCATTGAATGTGTAGATAGCTTTGGGTAGTATTGACATTTTGACAATATTTATTCTTCTAATCCATGAGCAGGGAATGTCTTTCCATTTCTTTATATCTTCTTCAATTACCTTCATAAGCTTTCTATAGTTTTCAGCATACAGATCTTTTACATCTTTGGTTAGATTTATTCCTAGGTATTTTATGCTTCTTGGTGCAATTGTGAATGGGATCAGTTTCTTTATTTGTCTTTCTGTTGCTTCATTGTTAGTGTATAAGAATGCAACTGATTTCTGTACATTGATTTTGTATCCTGCAACTTTGCTGAATTCATGTATCAGTTCTAGCAGACTTTTGGTGGAGTCTATCGGGTTTTCCATGTATAATATCATGTCATCTGCAAAAAGCGAAAGCTTGACTTCATCTTTGCCAATTTTGATGCCTTTGATTTCCTTTTGTTGTCTAATTGCTGATGCTAGAACTTCCAACACTATGTTAAACAACAGCGGTGAGAGTGGGCATCCATGTCGTGTTCCTGATCTCAGGGAAAAAGCTCTCAGTTTTTCCCCATTGAGGATGATGTTAGCTGTGGGCTTTTCATAAATGGCTTTTATAATGTTAAGTATGCTCCTTCTATCAAAAAGGTGACTCTTCATGAATAAATATAACAGCTACTGAAACAACAAATGTATGAGTTTAGTGAAAATATCTCAAAAGCATAAAGACAGTGACAATTTATTATAAGCTCCAGTAGACAATTTGAACCAATGAGAAAATTCTAAAGTTCTCCTTTCTAGTGAATTATGCTGTTTTTAAGTGATTTTTCTCTTTTGGCACATTGATATTTTCTATTATAATTAGTAAATTAACCAAACAGGTCATTTCTAAAAGTTAACTGATGGAAATAAACCTATAGGTCATACTTTTATTATACTCTTTATAAGAAATATTAAGGAAGGTAGAAATAGTTATTTAATTACAGAGAAATGGATGTTTTGAAATAATTTAGATACAACAGTATTTTATAAAATGTGAAATACTTTATATATAACCCAATCTGTGATGACATATAAAATGCGCTGTATTAGCATTTCAAGCCCAGTGAGACAATCTGGAAGATTTAGCTTAATAAAAGCTAATTACTTAAAAAAAAAAAAAAACTATCTCAAAATTTACTTAAATAACTTTCTTGTTCACCATTGTAAGTTGTCTAAATGTGACTATTTTTATATTTCAGGCTTTGAAGCATTTGAAGAGAGTTTGTTTAAGATTGGCTCTAGGTCCATGCCTCATAGAGGCATGTTCAACTGCTGTTATTTCCCACTTCCTTATGAATTTTCCCTGGCAATGGGGATTTCTTTTGGGGTAACTTTTTCTCATTTTTCTCTATGAAAATATTCGGTTAAGAATGCTTGGTTTGAAATTATCAAAATATTCAGAATATTATATAGACAAGCTTCTCATTAAACTTCTTTTCACAGTGGGGGTACCTGGATGACTCAGTTTAGCATCCCACTCTTGATTTTCGCTCAGGTCATGATCTTAACGGTTTGAGTTCAAGCCCCACGTCGAGCACCTTGTTCACAGCATGGAGTCTGCTTGGGATTCTCTCTCTGCCCTTTCCCACCTCATGTTCTCTCTCTCTCTCTCTCTCTCTCAAAATAAATGAATAAATAAACTTAAAAAAAAAGTATTTGGGGTACCTCAATGGCTCAGTTGGTTAAGGGTCTGACTCTTGATTTTGGCTCAGGTCATGATCTCATGGTTTGTTAATTCAAGCCCCACATCGGGCTCTCTGCTATTAGTACGGAGCCCCCTTGGGATCCTCTGCCACCCTCCTCTCTGCCCCTCCCCTGCTCATGTGCTGTCTCTCTCAAATATAAATAAACATTAAAAAAATTCTTTTCACACTGGTAGAAAACCTTGGAAATGTGTTGGTCAGAAGCAGAGCCATATCCTAAATCTACCATATCCTTAGCAAACATGCAGTCCCTGAATGTTTAGTGCAAGATAATTCATCAATTTACTCCTTCTCTCCTATATCGTTTTCCATTTCTATGTTTTAACCCATCCAGTGGCCTCTTCCTTATAAATTGTATGTATATATTATATACATATATATGAGATTTTATATATAGATATTATAACAAAAACACTCTTTCCCTGTACCCAATGTCCCATCTATTTTTACCCACTATCCATTTTCTCTTCATGTCCAAATTCCTCAAAACAATAGTCCATAATCACTCTCTCTAGATGCTCAACCCCTTTTCATTTTTCAATATATCTACCTTTTGCCTCCATTTGAATGTAAAGTTCACCCATTATATACTTACTGCCAAATCCAATGGATTTTTAAAAAATTTTTTTTATTATAAAAGTAATACCCAAATGCATTTTACTTTTGAAAAATTAGAACTTTACAGATAAAACTAAGAAGTCTTTTAACCATGCCTTCAAATCGTAGTGCCCATACCCGTACCCAAAGTAACAATTTTTATGAGTTTTATGTTATTATTCCATAGACCTTTAAAAATAACAGTCCAGACTTCTAAAGAATATATATATATATTATATATATATTTATATTAAAATAGATAAAATAATATTGTTTTTCCAAGGATTTATCTACTGTATACATATATAATATATAAATAATATCAAAGAGTGTATCACTTTGTTTGCGATTTTCTCTTTTTTACTCAACAGTATTCTTGAGATTTATACACTTAGAAATATGTAGCTCATTTGTTTAATTGTTGTATAGTGTTATATTGTATGATAATACCAGCTTTTACTTACAGTGTTCCAACAAATAGCATTTTGTTTGTCTCACTTTGCATAAATGTGAGTTTTCCTAGAATAGTTACTTAAGTTATGCGCATTTTCAGTTTTGATGGATACTATCAAAGTGCCTTTAACACGTACCAATTTGCCCTATCACCAGCAGGGTATGAAAATGACTGTTATTCTTTCAAATCCTTGCAAATTATAATATCAAGTCTTGATATTATCAAACTTCCAATCTTATCTTCCAATCTTATCTTCCAAACTTCCAATATTATCTTCCAATCTGGTGAACAAAAATTGATTATTTCTTTGTTGTTTTAATATGCATGTATGTGATTATTAATGAGCTTCAGTATTTTTATATGAGCCTGTTCAGACCTTTTTCTATTTTTCTGTTGAGTTATTCTTTTCTTTCTTATTGATTATATCAATGCTTTGGTACAAGTATTGCAAATACATGTCCTAACATACCACTAGATATTTAACTTTGCTTATGATGACTTTTTTTTTTAATCTAAAAAGGGTATTTTATTATTTCCAACAGATAGGAGAGCAAATACATAAAACCATTCCTTGACCTTGAGAATCAAAAAGAAAAACCAGGGCGTGGGGAGGAAGAATATAGCTGCTTTTGATATAACAAAGGGCTTTTTTATGTAATCAAATTGATCAATACTTCTGTTTCTGTTTAATGCCTTTCTATGTGTCATTCAAAAGATCCTTTTTACTCATATATTTATGGTCATAAATATATTCTTCTATATATTATTATTATTACTTTTAAGTGCATTTAAAAAAATTCTTTTAAAACAGTAGAGTTTATTATGTGTGGGGATCTAGCTACATTCTTTTTCCACATGAATAGGTTGTTGCCTCAGCACCATTCATGGAAAAGTTCTTTCTTTTCCCCCTTGATTTGAAATGTTGATTTTGTCATGTAACAAACCCCAGAGATTTGTGTTTTTTTATAATTTTTTTAATGTTTATTTTTTTGAGAGAGAGAGGACAAGAGTGTGAGCTGGGGAGGGGCAGAGAGAGAGGGAGACACAGAATCTGAAGAAGGCTCCAGGCTCTGAGCTGACAGCACAGAACTGCAAGATTGTGACCTAAGCCTAAGTGGGACAGTTAACCGACTGAGACACCCAGACACCACAGAGATTTGTTTTTATACTTGTGTTCTGTTTTTCTTCCAATCCATTTTGTCTATTTCTATGTCATTATTACATGGTTTTAACTATCTTGCCTTTACTAAGACAGTATCTTCATTTTTACATCGACTTGGTTTTTCATTCTAAGCTCTTATTCTCCCAAATGAATTTTAGAATCAGCTAGTCAAGTTCAATGAAGAATCCTGAGAATATTTTAATTGGCACAGCAATGAATTAATAAATTAATTTGGAGGAGAGATGACACATTTATAATATTGAAGAGTTTTTATCCATAAATATGCCATATCTCTCCATTATTTAGGTGTTATATTAAGTTCTATGTTTATAATTTTTAGAGAGATCTGGGTCTATCTTCATAGTTTTGTTCTTAGGTGTTTTATGTTTTTTATTGATGTTATTAATAGATTTTTCATAACATTTTCGAATTAGTTTTTGCAGATGTATAAGAAAACTACTGATTTTTAAAAATACATTTTATTGAGGTATAGTTCACATAGAATAAGCACTCATTTTTAGTGAACATCTCAATGAGTTTTTTTATAATGAGTTTTATAATGTAATTATATAGTATGTACTCTTTTATTTCTGGTTTCATATGGTCAGCAAGTTGTTTTTGAGATGCATCCATATTATTCATTCCATTTTATTGCAGAATATTATTTCATCGTATGAAATATACCACCCATTTTATTCATTCACTTGATGGATATTTAGATTATTTCCAATTTAGTTGTTACAAACAAAGCTGCTATGAACTTTTGCATTCAAGTCTTCGTGAAGACATTTGTTTTCATTTGTTAGAGAAATACCTAAGAGTAGATTTGCTAGATCATATGGTAAGATATTATTTAATTTTATTTTAGAAATGGGGTGCCTAGCTGGCTCAGTCAGTAGAGCATGCTACTCTTGATCTCAGGGTTGTGAATTTGAGCCCATGTTGAGTGTAAAGATTACTTAAAAATAAGTAAATAAATAAACAGTGCCAAAAAATTTTCCTAAGTATTGTAGTATTTTACATTCCCACCAATAATGTATAAAATTCTAGGCCATCCACATCCTCTCCAATACTTCATAGTGTCTCCTTAATTGAACATTTTTTAGTTGTATGTGTAGTGGTACAAAGTTATAGTTTTAGGCAAGGGAAACAGAAGCAAAAATAAACAATTGGGACTTCATCAAGATAAAAAAAGCTTCTGCACAGCAAAGGAAACATTCAACAAAACTAAAAGGCAACCTTTGGAATGGGAGAATATATTTGCAAATGACATATCTGATAAAGGGTTTGTATCCAAAATATATAAAGAACATATAAAACTCAACACCCAAAAAACAAATAATCCAGTTAAAAAATGGGCAGAAGACATGAATAGACTTTTTCCAAAAATGGCTAAAAGACCAATGAAAAGATGCTTACTATCACTCATCATCAGGGAAATACAAATCAAAACTACAGTGAGTTATCACCTCACACCCATCAGAATGGCTAAAATCAACAACACAAGAAACAATAGGTGTTGGCAAGGATACAGAGAAAAAAGAATCCTCGTGCACTGTTAGTGGGAATGAAAACTGGTACAACTACTGTGGAAAACAGTATGGGGCACACACACACAAACACATACACAATGGAATAGGAGCCATAAAAAAAGAATGAAATCTTGCCATGTGCAATGACATGGATGGAGCTAGAGAGTATTAATGTTAATTGAAATAAGTCAGAGAAAAACAGATACCATATGATTTCACTCATGTGGAACTTAAAAAACAAAACACGTGAACATGGGGGAAAAAAGAGACAAACCATAAAAGAGACTGTTAACTATAGAGAACAAACTGAGGATTGATGAAGGGGGGAGTAGGTAAGGGGGTGGGTTAAATGCATGATGGGTTATGGAGGGTGTACTGGTAGTGATAAGCACAGAGCGCTGTATGTAAGTCATGAACTATTAAATTCTACACCTGAAACTAATATTCACTGTATGTTAACCAACTGGAATCTTAATAAAAACTTGAGAAAAACAATAAAGTTGTGGTTTTATAGTTTTTCAGCAAATTTGGAATTTTTAAGCCATTATTTCTTAAGTATTTTGCCCCTCTTTCTTATTCTAGAACTACAACTACACATGTGTTAGACTGCTTGATATTATTATGTAGGTCCCTGGTACTCTATTAACTTTTTTTACTCATGTGACTCTCTGTACTTAATTTTGCGTCTTTTTCCTCAGAATACATCTTTATTAGCATTTTGTTTATAGACCTAACTATATTGGACTCTGTATAAAAATATGAGTTCTTTTATTCTTTAAATAGGCAAACATATGTAATTACATAAGATAACAGTCTCTGATTTTATCAGAGCACTATTTGTTTAAGAGAAGGTGGCTTTTAATAGGTTACTACTAGAGTGCTTTATGTCCCTGTTAGGAAGTATATTTTGAGCATATTGCATTTTCTTTTTTGTACCTAATGGCTTTTCAATGATGGTGCCATAGGTGATTTGCTTTTTTGTATATATAATTTGGGGTTTCAAATGTTGAATCATCAAAAAGCATTAAAAATTACCATTCTAAATCACCCCTCTGCCACCACCACCCCCCAAAAGAGAAAGAGCATTACCCTGGACCTAACTCATGTTTTGCTCCATGTCTGTTGTTTCCATATTTGCCCTTTTCTGTTTGTTTTTGTTGTTTTGTTTTGTTTTCATCATGTTAAGTGTATTCTTTAGTCCCCATCACCTATTTCACCCAGCCCCCCTTCCCACCTCTCCTCTGATAATCCATCAGTTTGCTCTCTGTTAAGAGTCTGTTTCTTGGTTTGTCTCTCTCTCTCTCTCTTCTTTGCTCATTTTTTGTTTGTTTGTTTCTTTCTTTCTTTGTTAAATTCTACATATGAGTGAGATCACGTGGTATTGTCTTTCACTGGCTGAGTTATTTTGCTTAGCACTGTACTCTCTAGCTCTATCCACGTTGTTCCAAATGGCAAGATTTCATTCTTTTTTTATGGCTGAACAATATTTCATGTGTATATGTACACATACACATATATATGTATATATATCACATATATACATATATGTGTATATGTATATATATCACATCTTTCTCCATTCATCTAATGATGGACATTTGGACTGCTTATACTTCATTTTGGATATATTCCACTGCTGTGTCTTCAAGTTCATTGATCTTTTCTTCTGCAGTGTGTAACCTTCTATCAATCCAGTGAATTTTTTAAATAATTTAATAATTTTTTAATATTTCAGATATTGCATTTCTTTGGTCATAAGCCATCTTCCATTTCTTTCCAGCTTTATTGAGATAATGATTCACATATAACATTTTGTAAGTTTAAGGTATACAACGTGTTGATTTGATACACTTATATATTGCAAAATGATTACCAACATAGCATTAGTTAACACCTCCATCTTATCACATACTTGCCTTTTTCTGTGTGTGTGATGAGAACTTTTAAGATCATCTCCCTTAGCAACTTTCAAGTATATAATACAGTATTATTAATTGTAATCACCATGCTGTACATTAGATCCCCAAAACTTACTTATCTTATAATTGCAAGTTTATACTCTTTTGACCAAAATTTCCCCATTTCCCCCATGTACCAGACCCTAGTAACCACAATTTTACTCTATTTTTATGAGTTCAGCTTTTTTAAATTCCACACATAAGTGAGATCATGCAGTATTTGTCTTTCTCTGTCTGACTTATTTCACTTAGCATAATGTCCTCAAGGTCCATCCATATTGTAAATGGCAGGATTTCTTTCTTTCTCATGGCTGAATACTTGTCCATTGCATATGTATTGCACACATATATATACCATACACACATACACACACACACATATACATACCACATCTTTATTCATGCATCCATTGACAGAAACTTAGGTTGTTTCCATCAGATACTACATTTTTTATTTCCAAAAGTTCCATTTGGTTTTTTATTCTGTCTGCTGCTTTCCCCCCCATTATGTTCATGTTTTCCTTTAGATTCTTAAGGAACATATTTATACGTTCCATATGTAACATATTTATAACAACTGTGACAATATATTAATCTACCAGTTCCCTCGTTGCTGTCATTTGTGGATCTATATGTATTAACTGATTTTTCCCCCTGTTGTAGGTTACATTATCCTACCTATTCATGTGATCCTACCTATTCATCTGATTCATAGTGATCAGATGCTGGGTTTTGTAGGTTTTACATTGTTGAAATCTGGATTTTGTAATTTTTCTTTAGAGTGTTAGACTTTGTCCTAGAAGGCAGCATTAAATTATTTGTGAGTTAGTTGATGCTTTCAAGTCTTGTTTTTAAGATCTTTTAGGGATTATCTAGAGTAGCCTTACTGTAGAGCTTCTAAGATGTGGCCCTTCTGAGTCTACTGAATGCCCTATGTGTTTGATGAGGTATCTCCACTCTAGTTGGTGGGAACCCAAAGGTTTTCCCAGTCTTCTGTGAGCTCTAGAAATTATTCATGTTACTGATGGTCAGTAATCTTTCTTTATGAGTTGTACTTGTCCACATTTGTGGGGTTTTACTCTATGCCTGCTCTCAGTAGTATTCAACCAAAGACAGGGAACCCTTCATGCCAATTTCTGGAAATTTCTTTATGTCTTTCCTTCCCTCAGGTACTCTGCTCTGAAAATTTTAGCTGCCTTGGCTTCCCTAGACTTTTTTCTCCTCAACTCGGCAAATTTGTTGGGCTTTGTTTGGTTTCTCTTCACCACAGCCTTGAAATTGTTCCCAAGCAGAAAACCTGGGCAATGGTGAAGTTTAATTCATTTGTTTCCCTTTTCTCATTTGTAACAGTTCTGTACTGTCTGTTGTTCAGTGTCTGAAATTTTTTGTCTGGTTTTCCAGGTGCTTTCAGCAGGAGGGTAATTGCAGAACCTATATTCTTTTAGAGCTGTAAGCAGATGTCTTACTTCTGATTTTTAAAGGTTGATTTTATATATGACTATCCTGATGAATGTTCATATCGGTACTTTTAGTTCTTATATAAACTTCCTGTCTTCGGGGCGCCTGGGTGGCCCAGTCGGTTAAGGGTCCGACTTCAGCCAGGTCACGATCTCACGGTCCGTGAGTTTGAGCCCCGCGTCAGGCTCTGGGCTGATGGCTCGGAGCCTGGAGCCTGTTTCCCATTCTATGTCTCCCTCTCTCTCTGCCCCTCCCCCGTTCATGCTCTGTCTCTCTCTGTCCCCCCAAAAATAAATAAACGTTGAAAAAAAAAAATTTAAACTTCCTGTCTTCAAATAATTAAACTTCTGTCACTTCCTTTACCAGTGTTTATACTGTTATCTCTATTTTACTGTGTTCAATTGAATATCCCATCAATGTGAATATTAGTAACGGAAAAAAATAGATATTTCTATTTTTAAAATAATTTTAATGAGAATTCTAATGCTTTGTCATTAATATGATGTTTACTGTAGGGTGTTAGTAGATGCGGTTTATTAGGTTAAGGAAAGTTTCCTGAATCTTGTTTGTCAAGAGGTTGCCTCTTAATAAAAAAAAAAAATACTATCATTTTTTTTCCCTTCAATCTGACGTTATGAATTATACTGGCAGAGTTTCTTAATGCAGAACCATCCATACATTTACAGACTTGGTCAGCATTTTTATTCTTTTAATAAACTGATGTATTCAGTTTGCTCCTATTTAGGATCATAAATGAAACTGAACTGTGGCTTATTTTCTTATGCTATCTTTGCCTTATTTCTATTTTTTCTACCCCCAACCCCTACCTATCTTTGCCTTATTTATGATCATGTTATTATTTTGCTATGACTGCCTCAAATCCCTTCATGTTGATACCTAGCATTTTAATGCAAGTTAAATAATCAATATAAATTTTCTTTTCTTTCATCTTAGTTTTTTTTCCTTTTAAAATAAAGATAAGTGTAGAAGTTACTAAGATATGTGAATATCCTTAATTTGTATTTCTGTTGCAACAACTTCTGAATTCATTTTTCCTCCCATTTGAGTACTTTCACCAAAATGATTGTGAACGTGGGTCTTTGTGTGACAAATCTTTTGAAGCTTTGTATGCTTGTGAATATTTCACAGTATTATAAAACCTTCATATTTGAATGACTATTGGACTGATTTTAAAATGTCCAAAATGGGGGCATCTGGACTGGCTGGCCGGTTTAGTTAGCAGAGCATGCGACTCTTGATCTCGGTGTCATGAGTTCAGGCCCCATGTTTGGCATAGAGATTACTGTTAAAAAAAAAATCTTAAATAAATAAATGAATGAATAAATAAGTAAATATTCAAAATTATTTTCCTTGAACTTTTAAAAACTGTTCTGCTTTTTCCTTGTATCTAACCTTGCTATTGAAAAGTCTGGTGTCAAACTAATTCTTATTCTTTTGTTGATAACCTTTCTCGCTGGATGTTTTTAGAATTTCCTGTTTTAATTTTCTTAAATATTACTATAAATTATTTAGATATGGGTTATTCTGTTTCTTGTGTGACCTTTTATTTAGATTTAAGGTCATTTGCCTTTAATTAAGGGAACTTTACTTTCATTATTTTTTTGAGTATGCCATCTTCTAATTTCATATATTTATCATTTATATAATGGCACATCTACTGCTATTCTTTTTTTTAAGATTTTATTTTTAAGTAATCTCTACACTCAGCATATCCTTCTCACTCATTGTAATCCTTATCTGTCTTGAATTCTACTTTGTCAGATATTAATATTTCTCTTCCTGCTTTGTTGTGGGTACCCTATTTGGAATGAATTTCTCCATCCTTGAATTGTTGAACTTTTTATTGAAGTCTAACTCAGATACAGAAAGTGTAAAGTACATGAATGTACAGTTCCTTGAAGACTTAAAAAGTGAATATTCATGTAACCATCACCCAAGTAAAGAAGTATAGCACTGCCAATACCCCAGAAGTGTCCATATGCTCTCTCCTAATCACTTCTCTCCATCCTCTCCACAGATAACCACTATACTAATTTCTTACACTATAATTTAATTTGCATGTAGTTGTACTTTATGTAAATGAAACCATATAGTATATATTCTTTTGTGTCTGCTCTTTAACTCAACATTATATTTGAGATTCGTCCATGTTATTGTGTGTGAACATAGTTTACTTTCTTTTTTGTATAGTATATCATTGTATGAATATACTAGTTTATTTGTGCATTCTATTATCAGTGGGAATTTGCATTGTTCCTACTTGGGGTTATTATTACTAATGCTCTTACATTCTTGTAAATAACTCTTGGTACACGGTTTTCTAAAGGTGCTTAACTATGAGTTGAATTGTTGGTTCATGGGGTAACTATATGTTTAAAACTTTGGATTATGTCAAAATATTTTTTGAGAATTCCTAATTTACATTTCTACCAGTAGTATGTAAGAGTTCCTCTTATTCCAAACCCTGCCAACATTTGGAATCATCAGTCTTTTTTATTTGAACCATTCATATGGGTATGTTGTGATATCTCATTGGGATTTTTATTTGTATTACCCTGATTTCTTTTTTCAACGTTTATTTTTATTTTTTGGGACAGAGAGAGACAGAGCATGAACGGGGGAGGGGCAGAGAGAGAGGGAGACACAGAATCGGAAACAGGCTCCAGGCTCTGAGCCATCAGCCCAGAGCCCGACGCGGGGCTCGAACTCATGGACCGCGAGATCGTGACCTGGCTGAAGTCGGACGCTTAACCGACTGCGCCACCCAGGCGCCCCAATACTTTTACATTTTTAATAATATTTGTTACTGATATTTAGAAATATTATTTATTTTCCATATTGCTTTTGTCTCTAGCAACCTTGCTGTGCTCATCAATTCAAATTTATCTATAGGTTGCCTTGGTTTTTCTGCATGTACAGCTGTGTCATCTGTGAATAATGACAGTTGTACTTCTTTCTTTCCAATAAGTATACCATTTATTTTTCTTTCCTTATGGTACTTATTAGGCTGTTCAATATAATGGTGATTAGAAGTGGTGATAGTAGACATCTTTGTCTTGATTCTGTATTTGTCATAAGTTTTTTGTAGCTACCCTTAATTAGATTAATGAAGTTTCCCTACATTCTTAGTTTGCTAAGTTTTTATTGTAATTGGGTGTCAAATTTTATCAAATAATTGTTTTGCTTCCATTGAAATACTATGAATTGTTAATTCTATTCTAGTGAATTATGTTGATTAATTTTCTAATGTAAACCAAATTTTCATTTATGAAATTGATTCAATTTATTCATCATACTTATAATTTTCAACTTTTTTGTACCATTTGTCTTAGGTATATTTCTTACTAACAACTCAGAAATAAATTTTTTTTTTAATTTTTTTAAAAATGTTTTTATTTATTTTTGAGAGAGAGACAGAGCACAAGTGGGGGAGGGGCAGAGAGAGAGGGAGACAGAATCAGAAGCAGGCTCCAGGCTGAGCTGTCAGCACAGAGCCCCATGCAGGGCCCAAACTTGTGAACTGCGAGATCATGACCTGAGCTGAAGTTGGACACCTAACTGACTGAGCCACCCAGGCATCCCAGAACTAAATTTTTAAAATTCAGTCAGAAAAGCTATGTCTTAACAGGTCCATCCAACCGATTCTTTGTAGGTCAATTTTGACTTAACCTTGCTTTTATTTCACCTTTTAAAATATTACACATTCCTGTAAGTTTTATTCTTTTTTCACTTTTCCTACTTTTTGTTGGATTACCAGCATTTTCTTTGTTACACTTTCATTTATTCCTTTAATATTTAGAAATTACAAACTCATTCTCCTAGTGATTACCTATAATTTTGTAAAAAGCATACTTAAAATTGTCGCATGTTTTCAGTTTTCTCCACTCCCTCATATATTTCCCCACCAGTTGATATAATCTAGAATTTTCATCTAAGATTATTTATAAGTTTTCTTTACAATGAGTACTTCTATATATTTAACAATGACTTTCACTGCTCATCATTATGTCTTGTGATTATAATTATAATAATATAATAATAATAATTAATATAATTATAATAGCAAACATTTATATAGTGCTTGCCATGTGTCAGGCACTTTGTGTAGTATTTGATAATTAATAATTTAATCTTCACATAGTCCTGTGAAATAGGTATTATTATTATTACCATTTTTTTGTTTTGCATACAAACTGAGACAAAGAGATGTTACATGGTTTTCCTAACATCAGATGACTAAATAGATAGATCCAGAACCTTTACTATGTCTAGAGAATTTATTTTTTTAAGCAACTTTTCTAAATGTTTATTTTTATTTATTTTGAGAGAGAGAGAGAGCGCATAAGCAGGGGAAGGGCAGAAAAAGAGAGAGTGAGAGAGAGAGAGAGAGAGAGAATCCCAAGCAGGTTCCATGCAATCAGGCCAGAGCCTGATGCAAGGCTAGATCCCGTGAGCCATGAGATCATGACCTGAGCCAAAATCAAGAGTTAGACATTCAACCAACTGAGCCACCTCAGGTGTACCCTCCTTTTTTATTAAGAGTCTTTTTTTTGAGCCTTTATTCTTAATGTCTACACTATGCTGCCTATACTCTTTTATTTTTTTTAAACCCCTTTATTTTGTACTAAATATTTTTCCTGATGAGTTGATCTTCTAGTTCTTTTCAAACTGATCAGTGGATGATAAACTGAATCCTGGAATGTCTGAAAATAACTTCTGTGTGACTCAGTATTGAATTTTAGATTCAAAATTATTGGGGCGCCTGGGTGGCGCAGTCGGTTAAGCGTCCGACTTCAGCCAGGTCACGATCTCGCGGTCCATGAGTTCGAGCCCCGCGTCGGGCTCTGGGCTGATGCCTCGGAGCTTGGAGCCTGTTTCCAATTCTGTGTCTCCCTCTCTCTCTGCCCCTCCCCTGATCATGCTCTGTCTCTCTCTGTCCCAAAAATAAATAAACGTTGAAAAAAAAATTTTTTTTTTAATTATTTTCCCTCAGTACTTTAAAGAGATCAGTGTTATCTCTTTGTATTAGTTTTGCCCATGAGGAATATTTTATCAAGCTAATTATTAATTTCTTTCCTAGGTAATCTAACCCAATCATTTTTTTTTTCCTTTGGAGGCTTGGTTTCCTGAATTTTTCCAATTAAAATCTTCTTGCTATACAAGGTACATTCCTTGGACAGCAACATTAGTATCACCTAAAAGCTTGTTAGAAATGTAGACTCCTGGGCCTTATCCCAGGCCTTTTGAAATTAATCTGCATTTTAATGAGATTCTTATGTTATTTGTTTTCATATTAAAGTTTTAAAAAAACAGTCTCAGATAAGTGTTTTTTCCTTAGTGAAATTTTTCAAATATGTACAAGAGTAGAGAGAATAACAAAATAACAAACGTCCAAATATCCTTAATTTAAACTTAATAGCCCCTAAGGAATCCTAAAGTAAATTACATGCATAATGGTATTTCACCCCTATATCCTACAGAATGCATTTCTAAAAGTTAACAGAATTTTTCTAACTAAATTAACAACAATCCCTTAATGTAATCAGATGAGTCTTAACATGTTCTATTCAATATTTGGTGTGATGTTTCAATCAGAAGAATATGTATCTATTTTTTTCCAGGTCTTGATTGTATCCTTTATCTTTCTTCAGTTCTCTTGTATTATGTCCTTTTGTAACTCCCTCCTCCATACCTATTAAGCCTTCTTTATACTTTTTATATGCTTACCTTTTTGCAGTACACACTGGAAAATTTTTCTCTGCACAGTTCTCTAGCTTATTAAGTCACTCTTTAGCTATGTTTATACCTATGTTTTTTTAATTTGGAGAATTTATTGTTAATTTCTATGAACTATCATCAAAAATTTATGGATAGATGCAATATACTTTCATGATTCAGAGGATATTTATAGTTATTCTGACATCATGTTTTGGTTGCTTTCTTCCTAGTATATCTCTTTTCTCAGGTATAATTTTTTTTTTCCACTTAATGAACGTGGTTCCTCAATTCAAAGTGATAGGTTCCCCAAATATTTTGTTAATACTTTAATGGGGGCTCATTTTTGTGTTTTACACTTCCTATTAACTTGTTATTGCTTTATCTATTGGCTTTTGCCTTCTTGCAGGGAATAGCCCAATAATGTTACCAAGCAAGGTGTCTAGAAGCTCAGGCTGAGATTAAGATTCTTATGCAGTAATGTACTGAGGGAGGTCTCAGTTGAAACTTCTGAGTGAAGAAAGCCAGATAGACTATGGGGTAAATCAGTGGTTCCCGAACTTTGCTGTACATTAAAATCACCTTGGGAGCTTTTGAAAATCCCAACAATCAGAAGAGTAATGTCAGCAAGATAGCAGAATACGAAGCCCCAGGCTCTTCTTCTCCCACTTACTGACTTAAAAACATAAGAACTAAATTACCTTTGTGAGAACTCCAGAAACCACTTGAGAGGTTGCACCATCCTGTCCAAGTGCAAGGTCAAGAAGAGACACATTGGAGTAGTTAAGACATTTCATTGTATTTACCCACCATACCTCATCCCCTCCCTGCACAGCAGAGGAAATCAAGAGAAAACTCCCAACCCCTGGCTTATCCATCAGGAATGAAAGAAAGAAGCTGGGACATGTGTCTACATTCTGGCATTTTGAGTCAAGGGACAGGTTTCTGTCTCACCTAACTCAGAGTGCTGCCAGAAAAAGAGTGGCACACTTTGGATACTGAGGCACATTGAAAACAAAGGTGAGTCCTGTGGGTTGCTCTAGCTCCTGAGATATTGCAGTAATGCAGACAGACATTAGGGGTGTTCTGGAGCAGAAAAAGGCAAAACTTTTCAGCTGGCGATAATGTACTCAACCCTGAGAAGATGCATCCCAGAAATGTTTGAGAGACCCCTAGAATCTCTAGCCGAGCTGATTTGTGAAGAACTTTCTCTAGTGAAAACAGTTCATAAAGACAGGAAGAAGTGACTGTTTTTTCAAGTATCCAAATGATGGCTCCAACAAAGGAATGAAATGAAACTCCAGAAATCAACCCTAAACAAATGGAAATGTATGAATTACCCAACAAATAATTCAAAATAACCATCATAAAGATGCTTAATGAGTTAAAAGAGAACACAGAAAATCTAAAATAAATCAGGTAAATGATGCATAAACAAAATGAGAATACCAACAAAGATGAAGAATCTGTAAAAAGCAAACAAAAATAAAAATTCTGGAGCTGTAGAATACATAACTAAATTGAAAATTTTACTAGAGAGGATCAAAATCACACTGTATCAAGCAGAAGAAAGAGCCTGTGAATTAAAAGATTGGTCACTTGAAATTACAAGTCAGAGAAGCAAAAAGCAAAAGAGAAGTGAAGAGATCCTAAGAGATTTAAGGGATACTATTAAATGGACTGATCTACACATTATGAGAGCTCCAGGAGAAGAGAGAGAGAGATGTTCAGAAAACCTACTTAAAGAAATAATTGCCAAAACTTCCAAATTTGAGTAAGGAAATAGATATACAAATTCAAGAAGCTCAAAGAATTTCCACTAGAATAAGACTAAAGAAACCCACACTGAGACACATACTCAGGCTGTCAAAAAATACATAAAGAGGGGAAAAAAGACAGAGAATCTTAAAGTGTCAAGAGAAAAGCAAAATCACCCATAAAATAGGATTTCTCAGCAGAAACCTTTTATACCAGAAGAGAATGAGATGATATATTCAAAATGCTGAAAGAAAAAACCTGCCAATCAAGAATACTATATTCAGCAAACCACATGTAAAACTTTTATGACATTAAATTTGGCAATTACTTCTTGAATATGACACAAAAAGCACAGGCAACAAATATGAAAATAGATGAGACTGCATGAAACTTAAGAATTTCAACACAGCAAAGGAAACAAAATGGAAAGAGTACATGGAATGGGAGAAAATAATTGCAAACTATATCTGAAAAGGTCAATGTTCAGAATATATAAACAACTCCTACAACTCAACAATAATAATGGACTTAATAGTGGGCAATGGACTTGGATAGAAATTTCTCCAAAGAAAATATACAAATAGCCAACAAGCATATGAAAGTACTCAATATCTGTAATCATTAGAGAAATGCAAATCAAAACCACAATGAGATATAAGCTCACACCTATTAGGATGATCATTATCAAAAAACAAAAACAAAATAGGGGCACCTGGCTGGCTCAGTCAGAAGAGCATGCAACCCTTATCTTGGTGATGTAAGTTCGAACCCCATAATGGGTGTAGAGATTACTTAAAATCTTAAAAAAAAAAAACAGAAAATAACACAAAATAAAGATTGGCACAGATGTGGAAAAATGAGAACCATTGTGCTCTGTTGTTGGAAATATAAAACAAGCAGTTGCTATGGAAAACAGGTTGGAAGTTCCTTAAAAAAAAAACAAAAATAGAATTACCATCTAATCCAGTAATCCCACTTTTGGGTATATATACAAAAGAATTGAAAGCAAGATCTTAAAGAGATATTTCCACATCCATGTTTATTGGAACATTATTCACAAAGTCAAGAAGTGGAAGCAGCCCACACTGACAGATGAATGGATGAAGAAAATGTGGTATATACCTAAAATGGAATATTATTTACCTATAAAATATAGATAGAAATCCTGTCACATTCTACATCATAGATGAACCTTGAGGACATTATGCTGAGATAAATAAGCCAGGACAAATGCTGTATGATTCCACTGATCTGTTTAGAGTAGTCAAAATCCTAGTAACAGATAGTAGTATGATGGTTGCCGGGGCTTGGGTGAGGGAGAAAGGAAGGGGAGTTATTTAATGGATATAAAGTTTTAGTTTTGTAAGACAAAAAAGTTCTGGAGATCTGTTATACAACAATGTGAATATAGTTAACAGTACTGAACTGTGCCTTAAAAATAGTTTAGAGGGTAAATTTTATGTGTTTCTTGACACAATTAAAAACATTTTTTTAATCCTAGTACTAGGTCAAAGACTGATCTTAGATCAGTATGTCTTAGAATGGGATCCAGGCAGGGGCACCTGGGTGGCTCAGTCAGTTAATTGCCACTTCTTGATTTTGCCTCAGGTCATGATCACACAGTTCATGGGATCAAGCCCCACGTGAATCATTTCATCAGGCTTGTGCAGACAGCACGAATTCTCTTTCTCCTCTCTCTGCCCCCCAGCAGGCTCACCTGTGCAACCTCTCTCAAAATAAACAAAGAAAAAAAAATGAGAGCCAGGCATCAGTGTTTTTGAAAGTACCCAAGTACATAGTAGGCAGCTTCTAAGATTATTCCCAGTAATCCCTGCTATCTAATATTTTACACCTTTGTGTAATACCCTCTTCTTGAATATGGGCTGGACTTACCTGACTTGCTTCTAATGGACAAAATACAATGGAAATGATAGGATGTCAATTTTAAAATTAGGTCATGTGAAGACCATGGCTTCTACTTTGCATGTTTTCTCTTCCATTCTCTTTAATTGCTTATCGTGGGGGAAACCAGCTGCCATACTGTGAGTAGCCTGTTAAGAAGCTCCCATAACAAAAGATTGAAAGCCTGCCAACAGCCATGTGAGTAAAATTGGAAGCAGATCTTCTACACATTTCATGAGGACCTTGATGCAGAGGCATCCAGCTAAGCCACACCCAGATTCCTGACCCACAGAAGTGTGATAATAAGTGTTTGTTGTTTTAAGCAATGAAATTTGGGGATAATTTGTTGAGCAGCTACAGATAAATAATATACCAGGTGATTCAAATGTGCAGGAAAGTTCAGAAACAACTGAACTAGGCAAATAAGTTTTCAGAGAATTCTAGGCTCTCTCATTCGGAAAGACTGTACAGTCAGAGGCAAAGGCACTAAACTGTCAGACCCTCACATCAGTCAGTAATTGACAGGAGCTGTCTGGAAGAAGGAGTGGGAGGTAAACCTCCTTAGCACCCCCAAGTAAGCTCTTCTAAGCAGGGGAAGGCTGCTAGAAAGCTGCAGGTGTTGGGGGTTAGCAGCCAACAGCAGCATCTGGGGGATGTGTGCACTGGCCTGGTAAACGGTTTCTGCTGGGGCACCAAGAACATCTCTACACAAGGTATATATTTCAGTCCTTATAAAGTTAATGTGGCAGAGATGAGGTAAAGTACTAAATAGGATATACCAACAAAGATGTTCTGAGCAGGAGTTTCCCCATTCCTCATGCATGTTATCATCCACACTCATTGTTCCTTCTTTGGGGCAGGCATCTCTGTTCTTTATTGACTTGCTCAAGAATTAGAAGTAAGATGGAGAGTACATTTGTCTGGCCATTGTTACAGTGGCATTCCAAATAATCACCTGTTGGATTTCTTCAGAGATCCCTCCTGCTCCTAGCGTCTGCTGTTTCTGGGCTTGGAGCATTTTTAGATGTATACCATATCGGGGTGCCTGGGTGGCTCAGTCAGTTAAGCATCCAACTTCGGCTCAGGTCATGATCTCACAGTTTGTGAGTTTGAGCCCTGTGTCGGACTCTGTGCTGACAGCTCAGAGCCTGGAGGCTGCTTCAGATTCTGTGTCTCCCTCTCTCTCTTCCCCTCCCCTGCTCCTGCTCTGTCTCTCTCTCTGTCTCAAAAATAAGTAAGCATTAAAAAAATTTTTTCAAGTATACCATATCTTTTGTAGCAATGTTTACTCACACACACTTGGCTTATAATTTCTTTCTTCAATCTTAAACTGTCTTTTATCTTCCTGGGCTATACGTATTTCCTTGTCCATTGAGGATTCTCCTCCTTTTTTTTTTTTTCTTTCTAGTTAGGTTATGGGTTTTCCTATTATTTTTACATCTTCATCTCAACGGATTTAGGGATGAAGGTAGAGACAATTTGTGCCCAAACCAACATCTTGAATGAAATCTCTATAAACTTTTAGGCAGCACTAAAAAATGTGTGAAAAATTTTACCACTATTAAATGACGTTGACCCAAAAGCAGAATTTTTACTTTTGAAGTTATTGTAAATCTGTAAAGGCTAATATATTTGTTGTAAAATTTAACATAAAACACTTTTGTTAAAATGATGTTTTAAAATTGGTTTTCAAAGTCTTTCTATTAGTTTTGTAGTAGGCGCTGTCTCTCCTGCTGTTGTTGTCCCTTCCATGCTACTTTTGCAAGAAAAAGGATATGGTATTAAGAAAGGCATTCCAACCTTACTAATAGCTGCTAGCAGTTTGGATGACATCATAGCAATCACTGGATTCAGTGCGTGCTTGAGCATAGCCTTCTCCTCAGGTAAACAAAACACAACTGCCACATCATTCACAGCCTTTTCTGGTTCTTTTAAACAAGACTTCTGGCTTTCCTCCTTATTAAAATTTATTTATTTTTACATGTATCGTCTTTTTGTTCTTCATAGAAAGTTCATTCTAGAGCAAGGAAGAAACTTCAATGGACTGAGAAACCACTATTTAACACAAACACTATTTAATAACCATAGATTTAAATTAATCTGACAACCCATATTATCATTTTTCCATTCATGTTGCTTTGGAAATTTTATCAGTTTTCAATAGAAATTTTTAAGCAGCAATATTATTAGTACTGCTAATGTATTTAATATATACTTCTCAAATGTACCTTTTGGGCCATCATTATAAATAGCTGGTTGCTCTATTACTAAGACATCTTAAATATATAGAGTATGGACAACTGTGCCTTTTTGGTAGTGGTAGGACAAGATCTGCAGCACTTCTGAATCCCAAGGTAATATTTGATCTTGAATGTCACTCTGCACAAATTGTGAAAGTAAATGTTTCCACGTTTAGTAATGCTTTAGTTATTCGCACTGTTTGAAATTCAGTCTTCTGTTTTATTGAAGCACCAAAATATTTAAGTTGAAAAGTAATATGTACAGTTTATCTTAAAATCAAGACCTAAATAAATAAGAAGGGAAAAAAAGGAAAAGATAAACTCTGCAGCATATCCTCAGGAATAATAACTCTTTTTAAAAAATTAATTTATTTAAATTCAAGTTAGTTAACATACAGTGTAGTATTGGTTTCAGGGGAGAACCCAGTGATTCCTTACTTACATATGACACCCAGTGCTCATCCCAACTAGTGCCCTCCTTAATGCCCATCACCCATTTACTCCATCCCCCCCCCCCACTTTCCCTCCAGCAACCCTGTTTGTTCTCTGTATTTAAGAGTCTCGTATGGTTTGCCTCTGTCTCTGTTTTTCTCTCATTTTTCCTTCCTTTCCCCTATGTTCATCTGTTGTGTTTCTTAAATTCTACCTGAGTGAAATCATATATTTGTCTTTCTCTGACTGACTTACAATAACTCTTTTGATATAAATCCACCCAGACTTCTCTTTCTCCCTTTCTCTATCTCTTTCTCTCTCTGTCTTCCATCCCAATATTCTTATAAAATTATAAGAATTGGCCATACTTTCTTGTAACCTGAGTTGCTTTGCACTTTGCTGTATATCACTAACAAGTTTCTTTTCAGTAAATATATTTCCATGACCTTTTAAATGGTTGTGTAGTTTTCTTTTGGCTGTATCATACTTACTTAACCTGTTGAAAATTGAAGTTGACTCCAATATTTACTGTTAAAATAATGCATGGTTGAATGTCTTATAGCTAAATAGTTGTACCTAATCTTAATATTTTCATAATCTCAAAGTGGAATTGTTGAGATAAAAGTATATATAGTTATAAGCTTTCTGACATATATTACCACAATGTCATGTCCTAGCAGGGTAAAAAACCTTGCTACTTTCTCTTCACCTTCTTCAAAACTAGGTATTACTAGTTTTTTATACCTTTGTTAATTTCATAGGTGAAAAGCGAGGCTTCTTTAAATGAAGTGCTTTGAATACTAGTGGTATTTTAAAATATTCAAGTTTATTGGCCATTGGCATCTTGGAATGTTTTATAAGTTGCTTTTCTTGAAATCCTTTGCTTTCGTCTTACAGGTGTGTTCATCTTTTGTTCTTTTTGATTTGTCAAGATTCTGCATAAAATTGGGAATGATAACCTATACTCTATAGTTATCGACATTTGTAATTTTACTTTAACCTTTATCTTTTTTTTTTTGTTTGCAATTCAGAATTTTAAAATTTTTATTGTCAAATCTGGAAATCTTTACCTTCATGACAAGTATCAGTAATTCTTTCAAAAATATTTTTTGTGCTCTTCTTTCATTGTGCCAACAGCTGTGCCAAATACTGAGGATAAACACTGAACGACAATATTAGCTTTTGTTGAGTAATTGCTTTGATAGTTGCTCCAAGTTCCATAGATATTTTCACTCATTTATTTTTTTTTTAATTTTTTTTTTCAACGTTTATTTATTTTTGGGACAGAGAGAGACAGAGCATGAACGGGGGAGGGGCAGAGAGAGAGGGAGACACAGAATCAGAAACAGGCTCCAGGCTCTGAGCCATCAGCCCAGAGCCTGACGCGGGGCTCGAACTCCCGGACCGCGAGATCGTGACCTGGCTGAAGTCGGACGCTTAACCGACTGCGCCACCCAGGCACCCCTATTTTCACTCATTTAATAGTCACAATGGTACTATGTTCATTTTACAGAATAGGAAACCAAGGAACAGAGGTTAAGTAACTTGGTCAAAATCACAGACCCAAAACTGGAAACCCAGTTTTCACTGGGATGCAACCCCATACCCACACTTTTAAGTACTATTCTATACTATTTGACACAGCAGAGAAGCCCATGTGGCTCATGTTCTCAAGGAGTTTGTGTTAAACAAAAAATTACAAAATGTCATAGTCGATAGTATGCGGTGCTACACAGCATGCTACAGGCGATCACACCTAATTTGAGGAGGACAGAAAAAGTGAAAAACCAAGCAGTTACATGCTTAGAAAATCTTCTCTTGACTCATGACTGTATAAACTGTCACTTAAAATGTTAAGGACTTTCAGGGTTTTATTTTTACGTTAGATCTTCAATACGTCTATATTTTGGAATATCGTAGATATGGAGACCTCATCTTATTAGGTCTGGGTCAGTTGGCCTTTTTATCATTATATAATGTTCTTCTTTATCTCTTGTGACTTTTTTGTATTTGACTTAAATTTTATTTTGTTTGATATAAGTATAACCACCCTGCTGTCTTTTGGTTACCATTTGCATGGAATATCTTTTTCTATCCTTACAAAAACTCAAAGTGATAACTTAAATTTCAATCACATATGAAAATTCTAATCCTTTACATCTCACCCTCTTCACTTTGTAATCCATGTCACAAATTAAATCTTTTTATGTTGTATATCCATTAACAGTCTTACGGTTATATTCATGTCTTTATCTTAAATTCTATAACAGAACTGAAAGTGATTAACTCACCACTGTTACAGTATTACAGGATTCTGAATTCATCTATGGTATTTACCTTTACCAAAGATTTATATTTGTGTGCTTTTGTATTGATAACATCCTTTTACTTCCACTTGAAGATTCCCTCTAACATTTCTTGTAAGTCAGGTGTAGTGGTGATGAACTCCTTCAACTTTTGTTTATCTAAGTCTTAATTTTTTATTCATTTTGAAAGGTAATTTTGTAGAATAATATTCTTGATTGGCAGGTTTTTTTTTTTTTTTTGTTTCAGCACTTTGAATTTATCATCCCACCCTCTTCTGGTTGTTTTAAGATTTCCACTCTGAAATCCTCTGATAATCTTCCAGGAGCTTCCTTCTACATGATGAGTCACTTTTCTCTTACTGCAACTTCTTAATTGGTTTGTGGAGTTCCATTAAGGCTTTTGGACTGTATGTTGTTAAATTGATGCCTCTGTGAGGGAACAAGGTTCTGGGGCTTCCAAATCTACTATCTTATTGTTGTCACCCTGCATTTCTATAATTTGTTAATAAAGAACATTTCTAAATACACACACACACACACACACACACACACATACACACACACACACACACACACACCTTATTACGCTAAATACACATAGCATAACAACTTTTTTGTGACTCAGGATCTTTTTTAAAACTTATTACTCTAAACTGCAGATATGGGTACATAAAATATATTAGAAACTCAATTGACTCCTGACTCGAATATTCCTAGGATTGATCCTGTAATAAATCTTCTGTTGTTGTTAAATTTTTCTTTTCATTTTTAAGTCATTTGTTTCTTTGTCATAATAGTATATTGGAGAAGAAACATGTGCTAGGTACCAGAGGTGTTCCTTTGTCCATTTCTGTCCATTCTTCCATTTCACTTGGTCTTTCAGGTTGTATGTGTAGGTGAGCCACATTATGGCTTATTACTTCTTTGTTTTCTGGCCTATATTTTCAATGAACATTTCTGAATTGTGTGTATTTATTAAATTATTTGACAATATATAATTTATCAAACAAATCATATATTTTCAAGTATGTGAGTGTTAAAGGACCATTTTTGTATATTTGTTCTGGAAAATATGTGCCTTTCTTTATGAAACCACCTAGATTTGATCCTCTGATATGTGAAGTATGTGAAAATATTTCTCTATGAAATGTTTCCTTTATTGTGTGTCCTTATAGGCAGTGTACTTAAAAATATCCTCGCCTCTTTCCGGGACATACTTATTGGTGTGCTGGCAGGAGCTATTTTGGGAATTTTTGTTCGATATTTTCCAAGTGAAGATCAGGTAAATAAAAAGTTTATTTTTTAGAAGTATACTATTAGATATTTCTTTTAAAAATTTGAACTTTTGGGGGCGCCTGGGTGGCGCAGTCGGTTAAGCGTCCGACTTCAGCCAGGTCACGATCTCGTGGTCTGTGAGTTCGAGCCCCGCTTCAGGCTCTGGGCTGATGGCTCAGAGCCTGGAGCCTGTTTCTGATTCTGTGTCTCCCTCTCTCTCTGCCCCTCCCCCGTTCATGCTCTGTCTCTCTCTGTCCCAAAAATAAATAAACGTTGAAAAAAAAAAGTTTAAAAAAAAAAATTTGAACTTTTGGAAGAGCCATAAACAGTTAAATGTAACATTTAATTCTCCTTCCCCCAAAATAGCCTCCAATGCCTACTCTCTGCTTAAAATGGAGCACAGCTGTGATTGATACAAGTCAATGGTCTTGACTAGAGTCTCTGCTTCCTAATTTGGCAAATAAGAATATCAGAAAAGTGTACTTAACCCAGAGTACCTTTTCAATTCCACCACCCCTTTATTCACTGAATTGCCTGTTGACCCCTGACAATTTTCCCTAATGATTTTTCCCTCCAATTTTCCATTGAACATTTTTGGGGAAATAGATTGCCATTTATCTCTGCATGTTTTCTAACTTAAATTCACTCCCACTTCCTTTGGCTAAGGCAACTCTATTAAACTCAACCCTTTCCTCCACCAAAGGATATGCCATTACTCTTGTATTTCTGTAACTTCCATCTTAATTTCCCCTTAACAATTGTCTTAGCTAAAGAGATATTAAAATATATAGAACTACATAAGGGTCTCTTTCCTTTCTTCTTCACTTACAGCTAAAGTATTATAGCCATTTTACTGGCATTAGTATCAGAGATGTGGCAGAGGATAAAATGTAATAATTACAAATTTTTTCACTTGGTACCAAATCTGCTAAAATATTTGGTGGTAAAGAATGTAAAAATTTTAGATATTATTTAATATAACATATAGAGACATGATATCAAAAGATCAATAATCAATGATAGAAGATGTAAATATTGTATTATGTATTAAATGTAAATTAATTTCTAAGTATCTAATTCTAGACAAAACTTTCACTGAAGAGAGCATTCCTTATTTTGAGTATGTGTGTTTCTGCTGTCTTGGGCAGCCATCATATTGGTTTACATGCAGCTGGAGGATTATTCACACTAGCGTTGTCTTTTGTTGCTGGGGTAAACTGGTCCACGGAAAAGGTGAATATTTTTAACACATTTTTTAAGATAAATTAACTGGGTTTTTTTTTACATCATAATAGACATTTAGGAAATCTCTTTGTTCTAGTTGGAAGATGTTCCAGAAGTTTGTGTCTTCAAGAAAGTGTATAAATCAATCAAGGAAATAAAATATTTAGGAAAGGGACCTGGAAATACAGTAAAATGAAATCATAAGTTGAGCTATCACATCAGGCTGCTTTCTTTTACCCAAGTTTTATACGATATGATTAACTTTTATTTATTTAATTTATTTTCTTTAATTAAATTTAAATTATTTAAATTACTTAATTTAGTGTTATTATTTTATTTATGTATTTAATTATCTTATTTTATTATTTATTCATTAAAATTTTAGTTATACAGTTGATACATGAAAAATGCTTGCAAAAGATTAAAACAATACAAAAGGCCCACACATATAATAAAATATAAGACTCCTTTTCCCCTAACACTCCCAAATATTATACCCCTCTTCCCAGATTTAATCATTTCCTTTAATTTGTTCTCTATTTGTACATTTAGATCATTTCCATTTTGTTATTATAAACAGTGCTGCCATGAACAATCCTGTTCATGTGTCCTTTTGCAAATACACAAGCACTTCTATAAAAATAGATTCCTAGAAACATAATTGCAGAATTTAGAAATGGAACATTTCTATTTTGATGGGTAGTGCAAAATATTCCTTCAAAGAATTTAAATAATCTGATGGGTAAGAAATGATACAACATTCTTATTCTTTGTTTACATTTCTCACAGTAGTGCAGTAAACTTCTCTTTATGTATTCTTTTTTAACTACCTATTCATCTTCTTTGCCATTTTTAATTGATTTATTTGCCTTTTGTTCCTAATTTATAGTTTCTTTATATCTTAATGCTGCTAATCCTTTGTTACGCATATATTGCATATAATTTTTGCTTATTTTCAACTTTGTTATGTCTTTTGTATAGTCAAACCTGTCCATTTTTCTTTTTTGTTTTGGATGCTATATCTTGTTTAAGAAGGATATCTTCACCCAAGATTATAAGATTGTATAAACAATATCTTCCATATTATCATCTAATATTTTGTTAGTTTTTATTTGTTTTATTTTTGCATTTGGTTCTTTAATTCATCTGGAATTTATTTTTTTAAATGCTGTTAAGGATATATGTGTGTGTGTTTATAAATATGTATACATATACATATACTATATATCTACGGACACATATATATGCACACAAACTGGACAGGCATTTTTTGCTAAATTATGTACTGACTGATCCATTAATTATTCAATAATTTTTAAGTGCCTCTTTTACCATGAGCTAAACTCTCACATTATATACACACACACATACAAGTTCATTTCTGGAATCTATTCAATCCTATTTATCTAGTTCTCTGCCAGTACCACTCTATTTTAAATCACTATAGTTTTATGTCTCAAAATCTAATATGGAAGATTCCCTGTTATTGTACTTATTATTTTTTTTTAATTTTTTTAACGTTTATTTATTTTTGAGACAGAGAGAGACAGAGCATGAACAGGGGAGGGGCAGAGAGAGTGGGAGACACAGAATCAGAAGAAGGCTCCAGGCTCCAAGCCATCAGCCCGGAGCCCGACGTGGGGCTCGAACTCACGGACCGCGAGATCGTGACCTGAGCTGAAATCAGACGCTTAACCGACTGAGCCACCCAGGCGCCCCCATTGTACTTATTTTTAAAGTATTTCTTTTTTTTTAATTTTTAAAAATTTTTTTATTTTTTAAAATTAACATCCAAATTAGTTAGGATATAGTGCAACAATGATTTCAGGAGTAGATTCCTTAGTGCCCCTTACCCATTTAACCCATCCCCGCCTGCCACAACCCCTACAGTAACCCTCAGTTTGTTCTAAATATTTATGAGTCTCTTCTGTTTTGTCCCCCTCCCTGTTTTTATATTATTTTTTGTTTCCCTTCCCTATGTTCATCTGCTTTGTCTCTTAAAGTCCTCATATGAGTGAAGTCATATGATTTTTGTCTTTCTCTGACTAATTTCACTTAGCATAATACCCTCCAGTTCCATCCACGTAGTTGCAAATGGCAAGATTTCATTCTTTTTGATTGCTGAGTAATACTCCATTGTATATATATATACCACATCTTCTTTATCCATTCTTCCATCAATGGACATTGGGCTCTTTCCATACTTTGGCTATTGTTGATAGTGCTGCTATAAACATGGGGGTGCATGTGTCCCTTCAAAACAGCACACCTGTATCCCTTGGATAAATGACTAGTAGTGCAATTGCTGGGTCATAGGGTAGTTCTATTTTTAGTTTTTTGAGGGACCTCCATACTGTTTTCCAGAGTGGCTGCACCAGCTTGCATTGCCACCAACAATGCAAAAGAGATCCTCTTTCTCCACATCCTCGCCAACATCTGTTGTTGCCTGAGTTGTTAATGTTAGCCATTCTGACAGGTGTGAGGTGGTATCTCATTGTGGTTTTGATTTGTATTTCCCGGATGATGAGTGATGTGGAGCATTTTTTTCATGTGTCGATTGGCCATCTGGATGTCTTCTTTGGAGAAGTGTCTATTCATGTCTTTGGCCCATTTCTTCACTGGATTGTTTGTTTTTTAGGTGTTTGATAAGTTTTTTATAGATTTTGGATACTAACCCTTTATCTGATATGTCATTTGCAAATACCTTCTCCCATTCTGTCGGTTGCCTTTTAGTTTTGCTGATTATTTCCTTCACTGTGCAGAAGCTTTTTATTTTGATGAGGTCCCAGTAGTTCATTTTTGCTTTTGTTTCCCTTGCCTCCAGAGATGTGTTGAGTAAGAAGTTGATGGGGCCAAGATCAAAGAGGTTTTTGCCTGCTTTCTTCTTGAGGATTTTGATGGCTTCCTGTCTTACATTTAGGTCTTTTGTGCATTTTGAGTTTATTTTTGTTTATGGTATAAGAAAGTGGTTCAGATTCATTCTTCTGCATGTCGCTGTCCAGTTTTCCCAGCACCACTTGCTGAAAAGACTGTCTTTATTCCATTGGATATTCTTTCCTGCTTTGTCAAAGATTAGTTGGCCATACGTTTGAGGGTCCATTTCTGGGTTCTCTATTCTGTTCCATTGATCTGAGTGTCTGTTCTTGTGCCAGTACCATACTGTCTTGATGATTACAGCTTTGTAGTATAGCTTGAAGTCTGGGATTGTGATGCCTCCTACTTTGGTTTTCTTTTTTAAGATTGCTTTGGCTATTCGGGGTCTTTTCTGGTTCCATACAAATTTTAGGATTATTTGTTCTAGCTCTGTAAAGAATGCTGGTGTTATTTTGATAGAGATTGCACTGAATATGTAGATTGCTTTGGGTAGTGTTGGGATTTTAATAATATTTTTTTTTCTTATCCAGGATCATGGAAATTTTTTCCTTTTTTTGTGTGTGTATTCTTCAATTTCTTTCGCAAGCTTTCTATAGTTTTCAGCGTATAGATTTTTCACCTCTTTGGTTAGATTTATTCCTAGGTATTTTATGGTTTTTGGTGCAACTGTAAATGGGATTAAAGTATTTCTTGACTGCTCTTATACAAATTCTTTCTTAGATAAACTTTAGAATCAGCTTGAGAAGTTCCTGACCCGAAAATTATATTAACATTTTGTTTAGTATTGCAATAGTATCATAACTGTAAAATAAATTAAATGGTTAATAATAAGTTACAATTAAATAAATGAAATGAAAATTACTAAAATTATTTTTTATATGATAAAATAAATCAAACAGTAAAGAATATGTTTTAAAAATTAGGGGCGCCTGGGTGGCTCAGTCGGTTAAGCGTCTGACTTTGGCCGGTCACGATCTCGCGGTCCATGAGTTCAAGCCCCGCGTCGGGCTCTGTGCTGACAGCTCAGAGCCTGGAGCCTGCTTTGGATTCTGTGTCTCCCTCTCTCTCTGCTCCTCCCCTGCTCATGCCCTGTCTCTCTCTGTCTAAAAAATAAATTTAAAAAAAACATTAAAAAAAATAAATAAATAAAATAAAAAATAAAAATTAAAAGTAACAACTAGGATAATGTGCCACCAAGAAGAAAGAGTAAAATTGTTTTTCTTTTTTTCCTTTTTTAAACTTTACTTTTATAAATCAGAAAGCCCAGTCATAAGGGGAATAGTTAGGAATATAGTTTATACCCAATACAAAGGATATGAAGGTTTTATGTGTCTTTAAAAAAAGATAAGCCCAGACTGAAACTAAAATCTCTTCATCCAGATTCCTTGAAACGAGCCAGGGTACTGTTGCATCAGTAGGGGACTTTGTTGTAACCACATAACTGGAGAAGTAGCCCTGGGAAGGGTTCATTCTCAGAAAGGAAAGCCAGGCAGGCAACCAAATAAGAGTCTGTATTATATGGGTTTGGTTTTGTTTTCAGGAAAAAATAACTTTGAAGTTTTCAACATGTGTCCTTTGGAAGCAGGCCTGACAGATTACTGACATTTTTTGCCTAGTAGCTTAGAACATACCAAGATTCACTTTCATGGGCTTGGGTCCCAAGATAATTGTTAGTGGAGGCCTTATAAACTCCCTTTTGAGAGCTGAAATGTTTGCATAATCTTGAGTACATTCTTACCAGGCATGAGGTAGTGCTAGTTCTGTATTTGTTCTGTTACCTTACAAACAAAAGCTAGGGTTCTTACTGAAACATCAGAACATGTCTGGAACTCCAAAACCTTATTTGTTTCATGACAAGATTACCAAATATTTTTATTGAGTAACTTTGTAGATTTTTTTTCCAGTTTCAAGGAACATTTATTTCTATTTTACTTCTTTTTTTAAAGTTTTTATTTTAATTCCAGTTAGTTAGCATACAGTTGTTATATTAGTTTCAGGTTGTACAATATATTGTTTCAACAACTCCATATATCACTCAACGTTCATCACAAGTATACTCCTCAATCCCCCTTACCTATTTCACCCACCCCCACTCCCCTCCCCTCTGATAACCATCACTTTGTTCTCTATAATTCAGAGTCTGTTTCTTTCTCTCTCTCTCTCTCTCTCTCTCTCTCTTTTTTCTCTTTGCTCATTTGCTTTGTTTCTTAAATTCCACACGAGTGAAATTATACAGTATGTCTTTCTCTGACTTATTTCACTTAGCATTATGCTCTCTAGCTTCATCCATGTCGTTGCAAATGGCAAGATTTCATTCTTTTTTTATGGCTGAATACTATTCCAGTGTGTGTGTGTGTGTGTGTGTGTGTGTGTGTGTGTATACATACCACATCTTCTTTATCCACTCATCAATCGATGGGACACTTGGTCTGCTTCCATAACTTGGCTATTGTAAATAATGTTGCTATCAGCTTTATAGATTTTTTAACCAAAATCTACTTAAGTGTTTGACTAAAACAATTCACCTACTCAATTTTTATTAAACTTTAACATTTCATCTACAAATAAGATATCTTAAGTTCAATAAATATTAAGACTTTAATTTCTAAAATGTAATCATTTTCATGTGTTACAATAACTAAAAATATATTGTTCTTTTCTACAGATTAGAGTCCAAAGAGTTATTAAAACTGTATGGTGTATTTTTCAACCCCTTCTTTTTGGTTTGGTTGGATCAGAAGTATCTGTTACATCTCTTAAATCAAATGCTATTGGTAAGAATAATTAGAGGCACAAAAAATATAAGATTTGAAAATATTTAAGAAAATTATGAATGATTTTTATTTTGTTTACAATATGTCTTTGAATGCTACGAGAACCTTCTTCAGAAACTCATACTGACACAGTTAATAACATATATTTGCTCTTATGTTACCCTGTGTGCTCTTTGCTACCAAAGACAGCCCTGAATATCTTTTCCTGAGTGACCTGAGGAAATGCAGGCTGGAATTCATTTCTGACAAAAAATATTACATACCATCAGCACCTTTTGAATACTTTATTTTATAGTGAAAGTTCAAAGTCTGTTAACTCAGAATTAAATAAATGTAGTCTATCTTGTCTTTCATGGTACCTCTAAAGTGCAAGATCATCTCTTGCACTTTACATAGAAGCTTCAATCATATTTTTATTTTTTATGATTATTATTTTAACTTAAGAAAATGAAGACATAAAGAGGCAATAGTCTTAAAATGTTTTCAGTACTTCTGCAAATCACATCTCTAGGTATAAAGAACCACTTCTTCCCAAATATTTTATTATTTATGTTTGTTTTTATTTGTTGTAGGCATTTGTGTTGTTACCATGAGTTTGGCATTATTGGTTCGAATTTCTTGTACTTTTTTATTGATGTGTTTTGCTGGTTTTAGTTTTAAGGAGAAAATATTTATTGCTTTATCGTGGATCCCCAAAGCTACAGTCCAGGTAAGAACATATTAAGCCATTTTAATAATTTTTAATGTTTATGACTTTTTAATCCTAAATGAATAATGTTACTTTAATCACAAAATGTGGGCTACTAGCCTTACTTTTAAAAAGCTTCATTGATCACAACTACTTGTTGAAAATGATGTAATATTTTAAAATCTGTTTTAAAAGCAATTCTTCTGAAGTTAAAAAGCGTACTTTTAATGACAAATACTTCCCAAACTTCTGAAACATTTTTTCCCTATGTTCCCAAAATATAAACTAAGAATATATCTGAATACTGGAATGTTTACATTTTGCTGAATATTGTAGAGCTAACTGTTACAACTTTAAAGTAAAAACACATTCTTTTAAAAATATATCTTTCCTACCCCTGCCACCCACTCCACCATACATGGATGCACATATATTATTTTTAATTATGCATTTAATTTGTATGGTTTTAATTAATGACTAAATCTCCCCACCAGACTATCTGGGAAAGACAAGGAATAGTGTCTGGTTTCCTTCCATTATATTTTCCCCAGCCCTTAACACAGTGCCTGGCATGCAGGAGGTATACAGTAAGCATTACTTATCTACAAGAATGAATGACGAGTGAGTGAATGAATGAAGGAGTGAATGAATGAATGAAAAGGGAGACCTTGTAGTTTTGCCCTCTGATTTAATGATGTTCTGTTCCTACTCAAAGGTGTTGCTACTTATTGTTAGACTTTTTAACGTGACAGCATGTCTTGATTTCCAGAGATTCTTTTTTCCATTGTTACTCCACCACAGAAGGTTGTGAATTTTCATACAACAAAATTTTCTGTGTCATGATTAAAAAAGCAGGTCCATGGGGCAAGACTGGCTGTTTTGAATACCATGTTACTTGCCTATAACATTAGGCAACTTACTTCCTAATCTCTCAGTGCCCACTTTGTAGATTCCACACCTCTTGTCAGTTTTACAATACACACTGCCTCCCAAGTAGGAAGAACAAGAAGACAAGCAACAAAATCCTAGAGAACCATAAGAAACTTTAGTATTTTGTGTTGTCTTGTTACAGCCAAGAAACTAATCATCCATGATAAAGGCAAATAAGCAAAACCCTGCTTCGTTTAAAACTCCTGAGGTTCTGCGAGTAATGTGAGCACTCAAAAAAGATACTTAAATGGGAAAGCTGAGATAATAAGAATACGAAACCAGCCCCCAAATGTCTGCACGCTGATTTGTCACTATTTCACTTTTCGTCCAGGTATATTTACTAGGGAGAACATAAAATTGATGAGTAATTCATGAAAATTCCTCAGCACTTTAAGGCTCATCTCTTTTCTGAACCTACCACTAGGTTTTGTTTGTTTTAACAGAACCACTAACTTTTATCATATAATAACTATTTTAACATTTTTCTTTATGCCTCATCTTTTTGCCCTCTAAATGCAGGCTGTATTAGGTCCCCTGGCTCTAGAAACAGCAAGCATCAGCGCACCCCACTTGGAACCATATTCAAGGGATGTGATGACAATAGCATTTTTAGCCATCTTGATCACAGCTCCAAATGGAGCTCTAATTATTGGCATACTGGGTCCCAAAGTACTTGCACGCCATGATCCAAGCAAAATCAATGTGAAATTGACAAAATTAGATCTTCATTAAAAAGTTTATTTGCCATCACCTGCCTGCTTTTTTTAATAAATTATCTTACATGAGAGAAAAGTTAAAACATACAAGTGTGTGGAGATTGTACATAGAACCAAGGATTTAATAAATGTGTAATTTCATTACAGAGCTTTCCTATGATTTTTTATTCCAAGATTAATTTAATAAAAGCAATGTAAATAGAATGACCTCTTAGTATTTATATATTTCAAGAACAAAATAAATCTGTAAATACTCTAGGAAAATTTAAAGCAATCCATCAGGCTGAGTCTGCTGTTATATTACAAACTAAATACAATAAAAAATTAAATGAACCTAATGACAGAAAGGTAAGAATCTAAGCTTCCAAACAGAAGTAGAACTTATCATCAGTTTAGTAATTCATTCACTAAAAAGATCACCAGAAAAGGAAAATGCCAGGAATAAATCTACCAACTTTAAGTGGGTCAACAATATGTATTCTATATTCTGTTTTTAGTGACTATCTGAATAAGTGATATATTAAGTAAAAAAAAAAAAATTAAATTTATATTACTTCTGCAGTATCCTTAAAATGACAAGTTTAATAGTTTTTTTTTAATCTTTTTTCTTTTTTTAAGTTTATTTATTTTGAGAGAGGGGGTGCAGAGAGAGAAGAGAGAGAATCTCAAGCAGCCTCTTCACTGTCAGGGCAGAGCCCCATGCAACCCACAAACTGTGAGATCCTGACCTAAGCCGAAATCAAGAGTCAGGCACTTAACTAACTGAGCCACCCAAGTGCCCTGCAAGTTTAATTGGTTTTAAATTTTTGTAATGTTTTTGTTTACTTTTGAAGGAGAAAGAGAGACAGAGCATGAGTGGGGGAGGAGCAGAGAGAGAGGAAGACACAGAATTCGAAGCAGGCTCCAGGCTCCAAGCTGTCAGCACAGAGCCCGGCGCAGGGCTCAAGCCACAAACTGTGAGATCATGACCTGAGCGGGAGTCGGACGCCTAACCGACTGAGCCACCCAGGCACCTCTTAATAGTTTTTAGATGAAATATTGTAGTATTTATTTACAGGTATAAAATTAAATCACAAATGGAGATAAACCATGATTTTTCAACTAGAATAAAATAAGGATTAAAGTCAGCCTACAGAAATGAAAGACTGATAGACTTGTCCATGTGAGATTTTCTTTTCCTTAGTAATACAGAATCTCCTTTCAATTCTGGCTGATGAAGTCAGCTATGCTTATATAGAACCCATCACAAGCAAAATGCAGTTTCAGTTTATTTCAAGATTCTTTATTTTAAAGTTGGAAGGGTCATGTAAAATCTTCTCAAATAGCCTTAGTGGAGCCTTCTTAGAAATCATTCAGACTTCTTTGGCAAAAACCAAATGCAGGAACTAGTCATTACTTGGTTTCTCTCTTTCCTCTTCTATATAATAAGTAAGGTATTAAAATAGCACAGAATGTGAAATTTACACATAAATTTGCAAAATGAAGCAACTATAAGGCAACCAAAACTATGCATTTATTCCTATTAAGACTGGGACCTTTGGGGTGCGGAAAGGAAGAGGAATATGCAACTCTTGATCTCAGGGACATGAGGTACAGCCCAACGTGAAGTGTAGCAATTACTTAAAAAAAAAAAAAAAGCTGGGACCTTTCACAAAATGGAACACTAAAACTGTCAAAATTTCAAACACACCTAGATAACTCTGGGAGGAGATAAAATAACTACTGTTCTAGTAGCATTTTCTTGTACATTTTTACAACTCAGCATAGACTTTGTGCCTCATTTTCAACTAAATTCCAATACTAAAATTCTAAAAATTTAAAATTCTAAACTTCTGCAATGTTATCACTAATGTTTAAATCATAAGGACATATCATTTTACCAGTAAGTAAATGAAAATATACTTATATTCACAAGATAGTATTTTACATTTATAAGATAATTAGATTTTAAAATAGGAAGTTGATCTTAATAAAAGATAAAGGTACAATAAATCATTTTCAGAATGAGGAACTATGGGGTTTTTTTAATTAAGAAAACTATCATTTTTGTGATTTATAGATTTTTTTTCTTAAGTATTAAATTTAATATTTATATGTCCATTAGACCAAAACATTCTACATTTTAAGGTAGTATTGCAGGCATTCAGACTTAATTTGAATTTAAAAGTTTCTGTGTGTAAAAACTAACTTCATTAATGTCATTTTAAAATTACAACTGGGAGCACCTGGGTGATTCAGTTGGTTGAGCAACCAACTCTTGATTTCGGCTCAGGTCATGATCCCAGGGTCAAGAGATCAAGCCCCACATCGGGCTCCATACTGAGAGTGCAGCCTGCTTAAAATTCTCTCTCTTCCAAGGGGCACCTGGGTGGCTCAGTCAGTTGAGCGTCCAACTTTGGTTCAGGTCCTGATGTCACAGTTCGTGGGTTTGAGGCCCATGTCAGGCTCTATGCTGACAGCTTGGAGCCTGGAGCCTGCTTTTGATTCTGTGTCTCCCTCTCTCTCTGCCCCTCTGCTCATACTCTGTCTCTCTCTGTCTCTCAAAAATAAACAAATGTAAAAAAAATAAAAATAAAAAAGATTCTCTCTCTTCCTCTTCCCTCTCCTGGCACATGCTCTCTCTCTCTCTCTCTCTCAAATAAAAAAATAAAATTACAACCAATTAACCATGTGTACAATATCCTAGTGTTTATAGTATTTAAACAAGTAAATACAAGAATATTGTTCCTTATAAACTTATCAAGATGTCCTTGTTTACTTATTAATATTTTTTACTGTTTAAGAAATTTTTATTAAAGGAAGAGTTTTGTAATCCAAAGTACATTTCCTTGTTCAGATATTATTTCTCTTATTTAAAACTGAAATGACATTCTGAGCTATTCCAAAGTAAAGAATTATAAAATTAAAGAAATGCTTTAAATTTTTGTACTTTGCTGAAAACCGTTTTTCCCAGGATCTATAAAATACCACTTTTTAGATTGCGTGTGTGTGTGTGTGTGTGTGTGTGTGTTTGAATCAGGAAGTAATCTAGAACCAGCATTATGTTTGCTACACCTAGCATTTGATCAGTACATAAGGCTCATAGTTTCTTTTCCTCTTTTGCATTTATTTTACACTTAGCAGTTATTTCCCCATGATAGTTAAGCTTTTTGGTGCTTAGATAATTTTCTTTGGTGAAACATGAGTTTCTCTTCATGGTCCCTGATCAATTTTAAAGAGTTGGGACTACAATGACATTGTTAATTGCTTCCTGGGCAGCCTTTTTAGCTTGGTAGGCTTGTGGTACAGCAACACTTTACCAACCTTAGAACAGAGAGACTCTGGAGATTCAAGGCTATGAAGAGGTTCTGAATTACCAGTCTCCAACAACACATCAGTGATTTTTATCAGCAACAGTAGGGTGCATGGCTTGAATAAAAGGAATCAGCCATTCATCCCAACTTGCTTTTGCACTTGAGGTGGTGCAGATGCCAGCATGGAAGTAGTCAAAGGCTCCTGACCTTGTACGTTAACAGCAGGCTGCTACATGGTAACTTGTGGCTTTACATTAAGATGTTGAGGCTAGCAAACTCCCCAGCATATTTGTACTGTGGAAGAGTACTGACAGCAGGAATAGATAGAGCAGCAGCTGCTGAGGTTGTTGGGCCCACTGTCTGTGCTGTTACCAACACACCATTGATATGACTTGTGGAACCTATAAAGGAGCTAGGCTCAATATTAAATGGTAGTCTAGGAACAGCTGGGCAGATAGCACCAGGCATATTTTGGAATGGATGAGGTCTGGAACCCTGAGCAGTCCAGTGAGGACTTGGTCTTAGTTGAGCAATTTGGTGAAGAGGATGGTATGCAGCATGGTTCTGAGTCTACAGGGTAGCTGCCGTGAAGTGACCTGAAGGAGGTGGATCCAGGTACTGTAGTTGTTTGCAGCTGGTGATGAAGTACAATACTAGCTTGTATTGTCACCAGAGCCAGAAGCCTCCTGTGTTCTTTTTATGTCAATTTAGGATTTTTTTAAATTTGTTTTTCGATTCTCAAAGTGTCCCAAATATGGCCCTTGGGTACCCTTCACGATCGTTTCTGTACTCTCTGGACATGATGCCATAGTGTTTGAATGCTTTCTTCCTTGCAGGACTAACAAGCTGTCCCAGATTCATATGCATTTTTCCTACTCCAGACCTGGAAGCAGCTATTCTCCACAAGACACTGGTATCTTTCCATGAAAATGGGCATATTAAAACCAAAATCTGAAGGGTTAGGAATCCTAACTATAACTGGAGTATCACTGCTTCTAGACCTTTTCAGTAAGCATTGCTAAAAAATACAAGTTTTAGAAATCAGGAAGTACATGTTTTAAAGTAAAAACAGTGTTGTTTTTACTATTATTGGTGATTTTAGAATACAATTCATAGCATAGATTATATGTAGTCAAAATTGCTTCAGTGCTGATTAATGAGGAGAAAAAGTAAATGTTATATAAAACAATGTAATTATAGGACATAAGTTTTATAAGATAACTAAATATTTGAAATAAAGTTTCCTAAGTTATCACAGTTTTTGAATCATTTAAAAAATAAAACTATAAAAAACATGAGATCAGTTGCTATTTATAAATCAAATATAACTATTATAGGGATTTTACCTAACTTCTGTCTTCTTCACTTACACTTAATATCTTGGTTCCTAATATTATTAACGTATTATTTATTTTTAATATTTAGCATAGTATTTATTAACTTTATTTTCCAATATTCAAAAATTTCAAGAGAGCAATACCAATATTATTACTTACAAGAAACTACTGAGTTAAGTTTAAGATTTTTTTTAATGTTTATTTATTTTTGAGAGAGAAAAAGAGAGTGAGAAAGAGAATCCCAAGTAGGCTCCATACTCTCAGCGCAGAGCCCAATGTGGTGCTCAAACTCATGAACTGTGAAGTCATGACCTGAGCCAAAATCAAGAGTTGGAGGCTTAACTGAGTCCTAAGATTTTTTAAAAAATATCTATGTATGATCAGGGAAATACAAATCAAAACCACACTCAGGTATCACCTCACGCCAGTCAGAGTGGCCAAAATGAACAAATCAGGAGACTATAGATGCTGGAGAGGATGTGGAGAAACGGGAACCCTCTTGCACTGTTGGTGGGAATGCAAATTGGTGCAGCCGCTCTGGAAAGCAGTGTGGAGGTTCCTCAGAAAATTAAAAATAGACCTACCCTATGACCCAGCAATAGCACTGCTAGGAATTTATCCAAGGGATACAGGAGCACTGATGCATAGGGCCACTTGTACCCCAATGTTCATAGCAGCACTCTCAACAATAGCCAAATTATGGAAAGAGCCTAAATGTCCATCAACTGATGAATGGATAAAGAAATTGTGGTTTATATACACAATGGAATATTACATGGCAATGAGAAAAAATGAAATATGGCCTTTTGTAGCAACGTGGATGGAACTGGAGAGTGTGATGCTAAGTGAAATAAGCCATACAGAGAAAGACAGATACCATATGGTCTCACTCTTATGTGGATCCTGAGAAACTTAACAGGAACCCATGGGGGAGGGGAAGGAAAAAAAAAAAAAAAAAGAGGTTAGAATGGGAGAGAGCCAAAGCATAAGAGACTGTTAAAAACTGAGAACAAACTGAGGGTTTATGGGGGGTGGGAGGGAGGAGAGGGTGGGTGATGGGTATTGAGGAGGGCACCTTTTGGGATGAGCACTGGGTGTTGTATGGAAACCAATTTGTCAATAAATTTCAGAAAAAAAAAAAAAGGTTGAAATGCTAAATTTATGTATATTTTACCACAATAAAAAAGTAAAATTAAAAAAATATATATCTATGTATATATTTTGAGAGAGAGAAAGCAAGAGGGGCAAGGACAGAGAAAGGGGGAGAGAGAATCCCAAGCAGTCTCCACACTTGGCTCATGAACCATGAGATAATGACCTGAGCCCAAATCAAGAGCCAGTTGCCCAACTGACTGAGCCACCCATGTGCCCCTAAGTTTAAGATATTTTGCAGTTCTTTTGTCCTTAGACTATGTCTCACCAAAGACGTCCACTAAAAGTACTAAATTCTAAAGCTTCTTGAAATAATCCTTGAAATTCTATATATAATTATATATATAGTTATATAATATATATACTTTGATATACAGATCTATTTACTTCTATTTGCTTTTAGTTCCAAGATTTGCCTTTAAATAAGATTTACATATAATTTTGGAGTATATAAAACATTTATATAGTTTAAAAGTCAAGACTATATTAAAAGGTATTTTTGGAAACTCTTGCTTCTTTTCCTGTCCCTTAACAATTGAGCCCATTTTCTTTTTCTTTTATTTAATTTCTGGCTTCTCCTTTTTTAAAAAATATATTTTAGTAAATATAAGCAAATGGATATTTATTGTTGAAAATTATTCCTCTCCGATTACACAAATAGAGCATAATTTGTACACTTTTTTGTCCAGTGTCAGTGCATAGAAATTGTCCTTGTTCCTGTTAACCACTGAATAGTACTATATTATGGCCATGTCCCATTAGTTTGAGAATTCCTCTATTGACGAAAGTTCTTTCCAATCTTTTGATGTTATAAATAATCCCACAATGAACGAACACATGGGGTTGTATTTTGTGTGTGATTATGTGTGTGTGCACGTGTGTGTGCTTGGGCAGAGTCTTTTCTAGGATCACACCAAGAGCATATATTTTCAAACCTCAGAATTATTCCAGTCTGATAAATGAGAGAATTTCAGTGTAATTTTAAGTTTCTTTGATTATGAATGAGTGGGCATCTTTTCCATTGATTTAAAGGCCATTTGTCTTCCTTTTTCTGCAAACTATCTGTTCATGTCCTTTGTCTATCAGATTTTTGGTATTTCTCTTTTCTATTTTAAAAAGATCTTTACATAGGAGAGACTAGCCAATTGTCTGTGATGTAAATTACAGATCTTTTCTCCAATTTTTCTTTTGATTTTGCTAGTGGTACTTCTTTCCTTAAGTAAAAGAGTTTTCTGTTCATATAGTTGAATATATGAATCTTTTTCTTTATGCTATTAGATACACAGTTAGAAAGTAATTCATTCATTTTTCCCTTACCACTTGTATAGTTTCATTTTTCACTGTTACTTCTCTGATGCATTTGGAATTTATTCTGTTACATGGTGTGCGGTATGGATTGAATGTTATCTTTTGCCAAATGGTTTTCCAGTTATCTGACCCTGGATTAGTTTGTTAGAGCTGCCAAAACAAATTGCCACAAACTGAGTAGTTTTAAACAACAGAAACTGATTTTCTCATAGTTCTGAAGACTAGAAGTCCAAAATGAAGGTGTCAACAGAGCCATGTTTCCTCCAAAGCCTCCCAGGGAGGATTTTTCCTGGCCTCTTCCAGCTGGTGGTAGTTCCTTGGCTTGTAAATGCATCACTCCAGTCTCTTACTCTGCCTTTAGATGGCATTTTCCTGATGTGTCTCTGCATCATCCTTCCTTTGTGCATGTCTGTTTCTGTGTCCAAATTTCCTATTCTTAGGGTGTCAGTCATATTGGATTAGGGGCTCAGCCTGCTCTAGTATGACCTCACCTTAACTAATTCCATCTGCAGTGACCCTATTTCCAAATAATTCTGAAGTACTAAGGTTCAGGACTTCAACATATCTTTTGGGGGAACACAACCCGTAATAAGTACCATTTATTAAAATAACTATCGTTTTCCTTCTGTGATTCAAGATGTCTTTATTGTACATTAAATTTCCATATATATTTGAGTCTATTTCTGGAGTTTTATCCTATTCCACTGATCTATCAATTCACCTTCTAATACCAGAATATTTTAATTTTAGAAGCTTTATATTATGTTGTAATATCTGGTAGAGCTAGTTACCTTAATGCTCCTTTTTCCCTAGGACTTTCCTTGCTTTTTAAAAAATTTTCCTTATGAACTTTAAGATGACTATGTAAATACAGAACATAATTCTTGCATATTACTCTGCCTACATCTCGAGAACAGTATAGCAATGTGTGGTAAAGTTTTCAATCCAACATTCACAGCACAAGGAGAGACATAGAAGGAGGGTGTGGATCAGAGAACATAAATGCTTTTCATGCAAGAACTGAATAGACTATGTCTAAGTGGTTTTCATTTGTTTAAGGAAAGGAATGACTGTTGTATTTAATGCCCTAGATACTACATTAATTTCTACTGTACATTATACTCCCTTGGTGAGAGTATTCTTAATGCCATATTATTTTTTAATAAAAACAATATTTTTGTTGTGCTTATTTATAGGAGTTATTGTCAATTGGAATTTATAGAAGTTATTGTCAATTGGAATGTACACATAAGAATTACTTCATGGTGTAGGAATCTCTAGGTTTTCGATAACCATTTGTTATTTGTATTAAAGATTAATCTTCTATTAGTAAGCTAGTTATAGGTTTAAAGTATTGTCCCCCAGTGCTGTTTGTTTGTATGTCAGGCAGAGAAGTTTAGAATTACAGAATACAGGAGCAGGAAGACACTTGGTGATCATTTAATCTAACCTCCCTCATCTTTTATTTTAAAAAATTTTTTAAATTTTTGAGAGATTAAATTTTTGAGAGAAATAAATTTTTAAATTTATTTTTGAGAGAGAGCAAGCAAAGGAGTAGCAGAGAGAGAGAGAGAGAGAGAGAGAGAGAGAGAGACATCTGAAGCAGGCTCCACGCTAACAGCCCAGAGCCTGATGCAGGGCTTGAACTCATGAACCATGAGATCATGCCTGAGCTGTGAAGTCAGAAGCTTAACCAACTGAACCACCCAGGCGCCCCACCTTCCTCATCTTCTAGATGAGAAAACTGAAACCCAGATTTATTATTACTGTTCAGTGTCCAAGTCTGGGCCTCAAATCTCCCTTTTCTCCATTGCTTTCTGCTCAGCTAAACCTCTGAACATCAGTGGCCCACACTGGCCACATCGTCATTATTTCCTCTGGTCTTACTAACAGTCTTCTAATAGTTCCACTCCATTCAGCTCATCTCAAGTTTTATTTTTTCTTTCACTGACAACATATTACTTAAAATATTGCTGGCAATAATTAATATGATTCTGATGAAGTAATGAAGTAGTCATTGGATGTGTACTGCCCCCAGGGAGGTAGTGTAATTGGGCTACGTAGTTCCTTTTTGGTGTTGTTGTTAATGTTTATTTATTTTTGAGAGAGAGTGAAAGACAATGCAGGTGAGGGGCAGAGAGAGAGGGAAACAGAGGATCCAAAGCAGGCTCTACATTGACAGCAGAGAGCCCTGTGTGGGCTCAAACCCACAAACCGTGAGATCAAGAGCGGAGCCAAAGTCGGACACTTAACCAACTGAGCCACTAGGCGCCCTGCTATATAGTTCCTTTTGTCTGAGGGCAATTCTCTCTCTCTTCTTTTTTAATGTTTATTTATTTTTGAGAGAGAGAGAGAGCACGCGCACAAGCAAAGGAGGTGCAGAAAGAGGGGAGGAAGACACAGAATCTGAAGCTCCAGGCTCTGAGCTGTCAGCATAGAGCCCAACGTGGAGCTCAAACTAACAAACTGTGAGATCATGACCAGAGCAGAATTAGAACATTTAACCAATTGAGCCACCCAGGCGCCCCTATATGAGGGCAATTCTTAAGGAGGGTCTTAATTGTGATCCCTTAACAGACAACACTCAAGGCAGGCAGGGGAATGAGTGCCTCAGTCCTGAAAGAGGGATATTGGCTACACATCACCACCCCTTGTGCCATTTGGATCTTTGGCTCTATTGCTTCATATAATTTCACTCCATCTGGGAAAAAACTCCTCCAGGATTCTGGTTGGTTTCTTTTCTTGGGGAAATTTATGAAAGGAACATTAGTGGAATGAACTATAGCCCCTTACCTCCACAGCTGGTCTTGCACCCTCAACTGATCATTGCTCTCACCTACTATCCACACACCATCTATTCTACACTTCTCTCACCCTCAACTAGTACCTGTACTGGTCTCTGTCACTTACCTGGCAGGTGACCCAAATCATCATCCTGAGGTGCTTGAGCCCAGGTCATCATTTGTCCTCTACTGAACATAGAATGCCACGCTCAGCCATGGTACTACACTTGTCTACTTAAATTGAGCCATCAAAATTGAATAAGAGATTTCCTTATTACATATCTGTTACATACAGATCCCCTAGTGGATCACTTGGAATGTGCCAACCACATTCCTCTCTCCTTCCATTTTGTAACACCACTGAGAGATTAGAAGCAAAAATTTCCCAAACAGGTCACTGTGAATGATGGTAAATGTGCTACTCTTTCTCCACCCTTGATCTTCTGTCTGCTAGAGACATGGGACCATGTAATGGTCATTGATCTAGAGTGTATTCTGGCGCCCCATCCTTGTAGCTTCAAAAGTCTTCTAAAGCTTTTTCTATCATTCTCATCAGTTTGGCAGGTTCTGATTGCTGTGCTTATATGATTTTTGATGGGATTACTGATGCACATTGTCATGTGTCCACTGCTCCAACTACTGTGCTATAAAGTGTATTCCTTGCTCCAATGTAATGATGACCACGATTCCTTGTTGGTTATCAAATATTCTGTTAGCCCTTGGGTAGTGGTGCTGGTTGAGGCCATATGAGCAGGAAAGACAGACTGATACTCAGAGTAAGTCTCAGTTCCAATCAAGATTAATTGTTCTCTTACCTAAATGGGAGGGATTCAATGTCTTCAACTTGCCACTATGTTACTACACGGTCTCATTGAAGGATGGTGCCATATTGAGGTCTCAGTGTTGTTCTCTGCTGTTACCAGCAAGTTGGACATTCAGCAGCAGCAGTAAGAACTTCTACTGTTTGGGCCTCTTTATAGCTGCCACTACATATATGCACCAATTGTGGCAGTACTTAGGTGGCCAATGGAAGAGGCTGGTTGACATCAATTGGCTGAATCATTTTGTCACCTTGGTTGTTGGTAGATACCCTCTGTAAGAATTAACTGTGATACAAAGATCTTCATATCTTGTATCTATTCCCATAGGTTCATCCATATGCCTCTTTCTCAGATTTCTTTGTCTTCAGTCTTCCATGCCTTCTCCTCCAGCTCCTTACCTACCAACCAAACCATTTGGCCATGAATCTGAATACATTCTTACCTTGGGCCACCTCTCTATACATGTTAAATGAATGAACCAGTCCAGAGTTCTGACTACTGGGAGGATTTTGTCTTTTTGTTATCTTTCCAGAGCTAAAGTAAGCAGCCATATAATTTTGGCTTCCAGCCACATCTTGAGCTAAACCTTCAATAAACCAAATTTAACCTTTTTCCTCCCCAAGCAACATGGGAATGCCCACACAACCATAGTTGCAAGCTGAGGGAGAGAAACTAGTGGAACAGTTTTTGATGACATGGGAACCTGAACCTCCTGCTTATACTGTTTATTTGTGACCTGTAGTGCTTCTTATGCCTGATCTTTAATGTGCTACTTCCATCTTGTGATGGGCTACTGTTGGACCAAGTTGCCCTTATGACTCGGTAGGTCTAACAAAACCAAGTTCATAATGGGAAGTTCTAGTCACATGGTAACTCAATACCCATTGCCAGGTGAATCCAGTATTATTAAGGTGTATAATTATGCTATTCAATATGATGTATAATTATCAGCAGACAGCATGGCCTTGCTAGAGAACCCCATAGGACTATGTTGTGATTCCTCTTCTTGTGGTTTGCTTCACATGGTGTCTTTCCCACTGTATATATCTTTTTTTCTCTATTGTTTGTATAGTGTTGAGATACATTAAAATATTAAGCATCACTATTGTAGAGAATTTAAACTCAATTCTATAATAAAATATGGTTAATACTGGGTTGCCAAAAGCCCATTTTCTTCACTTTTAATATTCTTCCTCATTAAAATAACATTGCTGTAACACAGGTGGTTCCTACCCATACTGATCAGCAAAATTTTAGAGTCTTATCTTGCAAGTGTAGCACATATATAATTAAACAGTTGGTAAACATACACAGATTGAGCACAAATAAGGCACACAAGGTACTGCTGTGTAATGTATCTACCAAGAAATTGATCAGGCCAGTATATAAAAGTTGTATTTTACAGCTAGAAAAAAAATAACTGGTTTCTGTTCATAGCTGTGATTAAACAAAGACTGAGTTCCTTTCTTTCAGCTTCAGAGACTAGAGATACTAAATGCTTTTTATTTGTGGCAGACAACTAGATCGGTTCCCAAGAACATAGTGGTACTACAGCCCCTTTAATTAGAAATTTGGCAAAACTCAAAATTGTATCACCCAGTAGTAAACTACTAAGAACGATCAGGCTAGAAGCAACTATCTAAATACAAAAGGCTAAATAGGTATTCTCTGAGATACTACAACATTTACCTGAACTATGTAAAGAGATATGAAGAGGCTAATAGCTGTCAGAATACCGTATGTTCCTTTTATCCAGTTTTTGACATGTGATCTTTTTTTAAGCATATATGATCCTGTTTCCCACTGCATACATATATATCTTTTTAATGTTTATTTATTTTTGAGAGAGAGAGAGAAGCACAAGTAGGGGGAGGGGAAAGAGGCGGGGTGGAATTCCAAGCAGGCTCTGTGCTGTCAGCAGAGAGCCTGATGCGGGGCTGGAACTCATGAACGGTGAGATCATGACCTCAACCGAAATCAGATGCTCAACCAACTGAGCCACCCAGGCGCCCTCCCCCATCACTGCATATATCTTTAATGCCAGAATCTGCTGGTTGTATGACCCAACTGGTAGGGCTGCTTGGACCTATTCTAAGCTCCTGTCAAAGCTGGCAGCCTTCTGTGTCACTCAGCAAATATGTCAGAGCAGTATTCCTAAGTTTGGAATATGCTACCTCCAGAACTCAAAGAGGTCTATGAGGCATTGCGCTTCCTTCTTCATGGTAGGAATATAAGATGCAATAGTTTGTCCTGTATTTTAAACCTACCTCAGACCAATGGGCCCTGAAAATCTCCATTGATGCGGTAGGTCCCTTAACCTTCAAAGGGTTTTCTCTTACTCTCAGGGATGCATGTGTCCCAGAGGTCCAGCACCAGTTTGCATTCCCTGTTATTGATTTCTAATACTAGTGCTTTTTTGTCTGTCTCTGAATTTTAAAATGTCATACCTTTAAGAACGCCTTGGTGGCTCAGTCAGTTGAGCATCTGACTCTTGATTTCAGCTCAGGTGATGGTCTCATGGTTCATGGGTTTGAGCCCTGCATTGGGCTCTATGCTGTATCATCACAGAGCCTGTTCAGAATTCTCTCTCCCTTCCTCTCTGTCCCTACCCTACTCATGCTCATGCTCTCTCTCAAAATAACAAACTTTAAAAAATTTTTAAAAATAAAATGTTATAACTTTAGGCCTAACACCTGGTCCATTTTTGTAAATATTTCAACTTTACTTGAAAAGAATAGGGATTCTTTAATTGTTGACTATAGTTCTATATCATATATATAGCTTTATGAAGTTTATTTGCATTTAGTCAGTTACTAAAAATGATGTGTTAAAATCTCTCAGCGTATTTGTGAATTTATCAATTTCTCTCCATAATTCTATTTTGGCCTTTTTTACTCTTGAAGATGTATTATTAGGTATCTATAATTTTAGAACTGGTATATCTTCCTGGTGGATTTTTACTTTTATTATTATCTACTGAAAGGAGAGGAGTTTGAGCATTTCAAGGCTGATCATGGGGGGACAAATATGGCCATGAGGTGGCAGTAGCACACACAAGCTTTATTTGGGGGATGCTTTGAAGATTTGCATATTGGGGAAAGCCCTAAGGGAAGACCTTCCAGAGACTTAAGGCTTGGAGGCCATCCTTCAGAAGGGGAGGAGAGTGAGGGAACTCCTGGAGGAGAAAGGCATCAGAAAGAGGGCTTATGTGTCTAGGTGGTTTTTGTATGATGTCACTCAGCAAGCAGCATCTGAGTGCAGAGAGTCTCTGGGTCAGACTGAAGAATTCTAAAGAGCAGCAGCAGGTTAGGGTCTTTATAGCCCAAGACTTATTGTATCTGTGGCAAGCAGATTTTAGACAGTTGCACAGGGTATGTTAAGGAGTCAAGCTCTAAGTAGCTAAAAATCTGATTAAGCTATGTTTAAAACAAATGGATGTGTAAAATTTTGGTATGGTATTAGTGGGCTTTTGAGCTAATAAACAACCCAGGGCCAATATACAGAAGCCTCATTTGCCTCATCAGTTTGTTTTTTGTTTTTGTTTTTTTGCTCACTGTTGTTTATTGTATTTTACTTGATTTTTAGGTTTATTTTTTTAAAATATTTTTTTAACATTTATTTATTTTTGAGACAGCATGAACGGGGGAGGGTCAGAGAGAGAGGGAGACACAGAATCTGAAACAGGCTCCAGTCTCTGAGCTGTCAGCACAGAGCCTGACGCGGGGCTCAAATTCACGGACCACGAGATCATGACCTGAGCCGAAGTCGGAGACTTAACCCACTGAGCCATCCAGGCGCCCCTAGGTGTGTTTATTTTTATTGGCATTATTTTAGTGAAGTGCCAGTTTATTGCAGTCTGCTATCTTACCACGTATTTATTATTAAAACTGCTGTAATAGGAATTTTACTTCATTCTTTGCTTCCACTTAACTAAAATTGCTCTAGGTAAGGTCATCAATGACCTTCATGTTATCAGTTCCAATTAATATTTTACATTTTCTTATATCAATATACACATGTGTAATTTACATAATTCAAAATGGGATATCATACATGGAATTTAATACTTTACTTTCCCTTTTTTGCTCATCTTCTCCTTTCTCCCACTCAGATTCCCATCTTTACTCCACCTACCCTCTCCAGACAAAAAATGTCACCCTCATTAGAAGATTTTATCCCCATTTTTCTCCATGCTCATAAGATCTTATGAAAAATTATATACATATACATGACCCCAAATAAGAGTGTATATATACATACATACACACAAAGATGGATAAAACATGCTATATTGCATCTTGCTTTTTACCACTACTACATAGAAATGCTGACTGATTCACCCAAACACTCCTAAAGTGAGTTTTTAAGTCCATAATTTAAAAAGTACTAAGAAGGGCGCCTGGGTGGCTCATTCAGTTGAGTAGCCACCTCTTTATTTTGAATCAGGTCATGATCCCAGGGTTGGGGGATCGAGTCCTGTGTTGGCCTCCATGCTCACAGCACAGAGTCTACTTGGGATTCTCTCTTTCCCTCTCTTTCTGCCCCTCCCTCACACTTTCTCCCCAAATAAATATAATAAACATTTCAAAAATTAAAAAAACTCTTTTTATTTAAAGAAAAATTTTTTAAATGTTTATTTATTTCTGAGACAGAGAGAGACAGAGCATGAGCAGGGGAGGGGCAGAAAGAGAGGGAGACACAGAATCCAAAGCAGGCTCCAGGCTCTGAGCTGTCAGCACAGAGCCCAATGCGGGGCTCTAACTCACAACCGCAAGATCATGACCTGAGCCACCCAGGTGCCCCAAAACTCTCCTTTTTAAAAACCTCACTTTTGGGGTGCCTGGCAGTCTGTCAGTTAAGTGACAGACTCTGGATTTTGGCTCAGGTCATGATCTTACAGTTGTGAGATCCACTGTGCAGAGCCTGCTTAAGATTCTCTCCCTCTTTCTGCCCTCCCCCTGCTTGTGTGCATGTGCCTGTGTGCTCTTAAAAACTCAAAAAATATAATAAATAAAATTTAAAAGCCTCACTTTTATGCTCTCATTTGATAATTAATCTACTAACATTTAAATTTCATCTTGGGTGCTTTTGGTCATTTATGTTTTTCTAGGAAATTATCCATTTCCTCTAGGTTTTCCAATGTGTTGCTTATACAGCTGTATGCAGCATTTTTTTTAACGTTTATTCATTTTTTGATAGAGATAGAGCGTTGAGTGGGGGAGGGGCACAGAGAGAGGGAGATAGAATGGGTCACAATCTCCAGGCCCTGAACTGACAGCACAGAGCCAGAGGCCGGGCTAGAACTCACGGACCATGAGATCATGACCTGAGTGGAAGTCTGACACTCAACCGACTGAGCCACCCAGATGCCCCTGTATGCAGCATTTTAAAGTGAACATCTTTCTAGATCTTCATCTTATTTCGCTGCTTGGCAGCATTCAAGATAATTGAAGACTGTACTTCTAAGTTTTGAGGGTTTTTTCTTTTAACATTTATTCATTTTTGAAAGAGAGTGACAGAGCATGAATGGGGGAGGGGCAGAGAGAGAGAGAGAGAGACAAAGAATCCAAAGCAAGTTCCAGGCTTTAAGCTGTCAGCACAGAGCCTGACATGGGGCTCGAAACCACGGACCACGAGATCATTACTTGAGCCGAAGTCGGACGCTTAGTTGACTGAGCCACCCAGGTGCCCCTAAGTTTTTGAGTTCCTTAAATCTGTTGAATGGGTGGTGTTGATCCCTATCTTCAGTGTTATGAGGCAGAGGAATGTATGACAGATACTAATGGAAAATTACAGGAAATTCAAAAATTTAGTGAATTATTTCTTGACATTTTTTATTTTCCCTCTAGTACAGGGTTCATCTCCGTAATTATGCAATTTACTACCCTTTTCCCCATTTCTATATCGTTTTGGGAAATTACAGCCTTATAATAGAGATCAGGAATTTGCTAACATTGTGGCTGATCTATTGGACAACAGTAAATATTGAATTTGACAATAGAGAATAGAGTCACAGATACACTCTTTTTATAAGCAAATATTTAAACCAAAGGACAATTAGTGGGTGATGTCATCTCTGACTAACAACATAGGTATGCCTCTCTGAACAGATTTTCAATGTCCTTCAAGATCATACCTAATATAAAATGACATAATACAATTGCTTACAATATGGATTTTCTACTTTTTATATTAAAATACTGCTTGCTAGAACATGACTCTACTAAACTGGATTTCTCCAGAAGATAAAAAATTTCACTATCTGGGGGCGCCTGGGTGGCTCAGTCGGCTGAGCGTCCGACTTTGGCTCAGGTCACGATCTCGCAGTTCATGGGTTCGAGCCCCGCATCAGGCTCCGTGCTGATGGCTCGGAGCCTGTAGCCTGCTTCAGATTCTGTGTCTCCCTCTCTCTCTGCCCCTTCCCCACTCATGCTCTGTCTCTGTCTCTCAAAAATGAATAAACGTTAAAAAAATTTTTAAAAAAATTTTCACTATCTGAACAATGTAAGATAAAGTGAGCTTCCAGGAAAAGATCATCACAAACTAAATCACAACTTCAGATGATGCAGTATAGCTAAAACAAAACAAAACAAAACAGCCATTGAGTCTTCTACAGTCCAGCCTCTGATGCAAAGGGATTCCCTGGCTAGCAAGACAAACCATGTTCCTTTAATTTTCCTCATACTTTAACAAATTAAATTATGTAGTGAATTACAGTCATTAAACTTGAAAAATCTTTCAATTAAATGGAAAAACTTCCCATGAGAACTCTCCAAATATCAAAAAGAGAGTCAAGGTATTTTCTGCATAAATTTCCCACCTGGATATACCACTCAAAGTGCTAAACTTTTAACTATTTGAAGTGGAAACTGGTATCACAAAATGCAACACATATCCTGCCTTCTTAAATGCCACATACTACCCATCTTGATTCGAATTCATCAGTAACATTACTTGGATTAAGTTGATGACAGGGATGCTCTCAGGGACGAGTGTGCAGGATCCTATGTTAAATTTTAAGCTGCTATACTTTTAATGTTCACATTAAATTTACTTTTTAGTTTCCTCCCCCTGCTATCAGCTGTTACATTTTATTGTTTACCTGACACTAGCAGGACCCTGTTGATACTTGCGATTTTTTTCAGGAGCATAAGTCAGATAACCAAACTTACTAGAATTAGTTGTGAAGTAATAAGCAGACTCTGAAGATGGAGACCTGAGGCACTCAAGTCTTTTTTTTTTTAATTATTTTTTAAATTTACATCCAAGTTAGTTAGCATATAGTGCAACAATGATTTCAGTAGATTCCTTAATGCCCCTTCTCCATTTAGCCCATCCCCCCCCACCACAACCCCTCAGTAACCTTCTGCTTGCTCTCCGTATTTGAGTCTCTTATGTTTTGTCCCTCTCCCTGTTTTTATATTATTTTTGCTTCCCTTCCCTTATGTTCATCTGTTTTGTATCTTAAAAGTCCTCATATGAGTGAAGTCATATGTGTGTCTTTCTCTGACTTACTAATTTTGCTTAGCATAATACCCTCCAGTTCCATCCATGTAGTTGCAAATGGCAAGATTTCATTCTTCTTTATTGTGAGGCACTCAATTCTTAGATGTTTCTAGTAGGTAGTTAATAAAATATCCACCATAATTTAAGAACCCTATTGAGCAGCAGATTTTAAAACTCTCTTTGCAGAGGGAGAGTCTGATAGCATGTTTCTAATGGAAAACTATATGAATCACAATAAGGAAGGCAGAACTATATAGATCAGCAACTGGCTTACGTAGCTTCCCATCAACTTATTAACAAATTAGGTTACAAAATACAAAAGCAATTTAATGAATCATCATATGAGGCATTGAACTCAAAGTTGAACTGTCATGTGCTTTCATAATACCACTTGCTTAATTACCCATATGAATGAATCATTAATACCTCAAGCCTGCTCAACAGTTTTGGATACCTGATATTTATGTAATGGTGTGCTCATTTGCTGAGTAAGGCAACGAGTAAGGAGAAGCAAGCCTCAAAACAATCACGTGACAATGAGAGTTTTTTCTTTAAAGTTCTAGAAAACCAAGGTATGTATTTCAAGAGCTGTTGTCTTCTGTTGTAACAATTCAGAAGCAGTTGGTTATCAGATATTCATCTTTTAAAACAGACATGATGGAATTCTATAAATTTACAAGAGGAAGTGATGGCAACTGATAATAATGCTTATGTAAAGGGAGTCATTAAAAAAACAGCTTGCTACCAGCCTCAGCCCCTTTTGAAAAATTTGCACACGTAGGAAAATATTTGGACATAGCTCTTTAAAAATGTGGGGAGCACAAACTATTCTGAGTATAGCTCTCATACTTTTGGGGTGTTAAAATTACCTTCTATGAGATAATTAGTTTTCAATTCTTTATATACATTTAGCTGACAAAACTTAAAGTTGATCATTTCATTTTAGTCTCCACATTTTTAGGAAACTTTAAGTATGGGAACCACTAGAATATACATGTTGCTGTGCTGCAGTAAATTATTTTAAAGAAAAGCATTTCACGGCCACAGATCATGGATATTCAAACTTTTGGTAAGGAAGATTTTTCCCAAAATCTTGTGATCATCTATGGAGAAATAATTGTTTACTTTGACAGTGAAGCCCCTGAAGAATGTTGAAGAGAAGGTTTTAGGAAAGAACACCCAGAGCCATAGTGACGGCAGTGGTAGACTTCTCCCTCTTCACACATGAGGAAAGATTAACAATTTTGGACACATACCTTGTAAAACTGTTCAAAACCACAACTACATTTCTAACCCTAACTTTAAAACTCCTGCTTTTGGGGAGCCAGGATGGCTCTGTCAGTTGAGCGTCCGATTCTTGATTTCAGTTCAGGTCATGATCTCGCGGTTTCTGGGTTTGAGCCCCGCGTGGGGCTATGTGCTGATACCAAGAAGTCTGCTTAGAATTCTCCCTCCCTCTCTGCCCCTCTCCTGTTCACTCTCTCTCTCTCTCTCTCTCTCTCTCTCTCTCTCTCTCTCTCTCTCGGTCTCTCTCTCAAAATAAATAAAAATAAAACTTAAAAAAAAAAGGTTTTAAAATTCCTGCTGTTGGTCACAGAGGCAAGATCACACAATAGAATCTACTGACGTTACAAGTAATAAATTACAAATCTAGGTACCAGACTTAGTGCAATGTCACGTACATACATGTGCTACCTATTAGCATATCTTTGTATATAAAAAAGACACAGTAAACTGACAGGACTGTACCTTTAATAGACTTAAGGATAGCTATTAATAGAAGAACTGTAATATACAATAAAACAAAATAGACTCTTAGGCTGAAAAATTACAAAAGTTTTAAAGATTCTTCAGTAAGTTTATTTTGCAAACTTTTTGTGTTTTATGTTTTATTGGCTTAGACTGTTTGAAGAGAAAAATGTATACCATTTTGAACACTGAAGTGTTTATCATTTTACTATGAATTCAGATATGCTTTGTGTTTATTTCTAACTGACCTCCAAATTGCACCAGCTCATCAGTTTAGTATAAGTATTCTTGCCACCCCATCCCATCCTGTCATTGAGTCAAAGAGTTCAAGATACATATACAAAACACACACCTAAACAGACACAAACAAGACTTTTGTAAAGTAAGCACATTTTTTATAATGTAAATAACTGTTCCTTTTTGGAACTTTCTTTATCCAGTTCAAGTCTTTTCTGAAACTGGGATATTCACACTTATTAGACACAATCTTTATAAAAGCAAAGCATTTCTCTCTTTGAAAACTCAAGTAATTCTTGAGAGCAACATGTTTCTTACTGATCTAAAAAGAACAGAGTGTGGAAGGCCAAAGAGGAAAAATCACAGAAGAGGACTGGAAAACAATATATTTAATAGTGCACAGAGAAAATTTCTAAGTGTAGATTCTATTGAAAATATTGATATTCAAAGGAATAGCTTTGGACACACTGCCAAAAACTTAGATTTTTCTCAATTAAAACCAAGAGTGTTGATTTATTTAGGACAATAACATTAAATCTTTGAAGTAAGAATGAAAGGGTTGTACAATTTAATTTCTATATAAATGATTGTTTGAATATACAAAGTATCAAATATAAACAGTAGTGTAGCAAGAAAATAAATTGGTAGAAATAATTACTCAACCAATAGCAATAATTAAGACCACCATTTGAAAGATCTTCTATACACAAAGAATGAAAAAGTATTATTAGGAGATTTTACAGAACACAACTGAACTCAATCCTAATTCATTACTATTATACTTCTTTCTTCTTCAGTATTAGTGGACCCACATTATCTCCTGTTAACTCATTGTGTTTATTATGTGAACCATCACAGGCAGGAAACTAGAAAGGAAAAAGAATTACAAGTATTATTTTAAAAATGATTCAATAAGTAGAAATATTTGTGAAATGTTCTTATAAAGAAAGCACATTACTTTGAAAAACAAATCACCAGACAGCTTTCCTAAGTAATGTATATTCTACACGTAACCCAACTGCATTCCAATATCACAGCAAATCTAACAACTTTAAACAGTTAATTTATTATTTGATAGATATTTTAAATAAAAAGCTTTGGATTGGTTATTCCAAGAGTCAATAAAACAGGCTTAAAGGGGGGATCAAAATAATCTCTTGTTTTCTGTGGAGCTCCAAATTAGAGCTCACCTCTTCACTTACTTAAATTTGAAAAGAATGTACAGTTGACCCTTGAACAACACAGGTTAGAACTGTGTGGGTCTACTTAACTGTGGATTTTTTTCTTTTTTGATAAAGACAGTATAGTACTGTAAATGAATTTTCTCTTCTTTATTGTTTTCTTACTAACATTTCTTCTCTAGCTTCATTGTAAGAATAAAGTATGTAATATATCTAACATGGAAGATAAATGTTGACTGTTTATGTCATTAGTAAGGCTTCTGGCCGACAGTAAGCTAATAAGTTTTGGGGGGAGTCAAAAGTTATACCCAGATTTGACTGTGCCGGTGGTTGGTGCCCCAACCTCCATGTTGTTCAAGGGTCAACTGTAATTTAAATTCAAAATACATTATTTCATGTTTTCTTACCATGAAACTCACACATATTGTAAAATTTTTGAAAAAATTTTAAAATGAATTTTAAAATATTCACTCATAAGTAACAATAATTAAGATTTTTATATAATTTTTCCTCTGCATTTACTATGTGCATTTCTTTTTTAAAAAACAAAATTGGGATCATACTGTACTGTGCTTTTATTAATTACATCATGCTCTCCTGTCATTAAAATATTCTTTAAAAACATTACTTGTAATGGCTTCCTAATATTCCATAATTTGTATTATACCATTCTTTAATCACATTCCCATTATCGGACACCTAGATTATTTCCAAAACTTTGCTATTACAATAAATGTTGTGATGAACATTACTATGCTTAAAACTTCAAATAACCTATGATCAAAGTACTTGAAGAAAACAGATCTCACCAGCTACTTATAATACTCATCACTCCATACTTGTTTTTATTATTTCCACATTAAAAATCATCCATAATTATAGCTGCCATTTATTAGCTCATCTATATATAAGGCCCCGTACACATAGCATCTACTAAATCCTAAAAAATGTCTGTGATATTGATATATTATCAGAAAACAAAAAAACAAAAACCTAAAACATCAGAGATTAAAGATTCAGTAACCTGCCCAACCGAAGTCATACTGTAAGGGGCAGACATCAGTTTTGAAAACATCAGATTTCTATTCTTCCTTTTCTAATGTAGGTAAGTATCCACCATAAAATGCAAACTTTAATTTAGGAATATAAATTTTCAGTACTGATTACTGTGGAAAAATCTTTCATCTCACAGAACCTCAAAACTAAGGATTTAAAAAGCAGAACAATTCTAACTGCACAAAGCTTCAGAGTACGTGCAAGTGGACATCTTACCGTCTTAGAACGCCAACACCTACAATAAGCTGCTTTAGTGAGACACAAATCTTCAATGTTTATTTCATTCACCACTTTGGGATTTTCCTTTTGTATTTTAAGATTAATCAAGCTATCCTTCTGTTGTTTCTTCTTCGGGAGGAATGGACGAACTGCAAGGTAGCCAAGTAGTGCAAGTACACCAAGGAAAGGCAATAACCGAAGCCATTCTGAAACTAAACACGTACAGATTTAACAGCCTGCAGCACTCTTGTAATAGAACTCAAACAGCACGTGTCATGCTTAAGTTTATTCTTTACCTATTCTTTACTTCTCACATTAATTTCTTACCTATAAGTCTACGAATAAATAACAAAGTCAAGCCACCTATATCTAAGACCACTCTGATTTGTGAGCTAACTGAAGAGTTGTGACACTGGAACACAAAGTTTTGAGAAATGTATCTTATATCAAGTATCCTATTTCATTATCCCTGACCCGCCCTCCAAGACAGTACTGAGTGCTCCACAAGGCATTTAATGAACACTTAGGTAATAAGAGGTATCTAATAATGAGAACACCAAGTATATTTGTGTTTATCTTTATTTTTATTTCAGGAATAACAATCATCATAATTACAAACAAAGTTCAATGTGTGATATATTTTATAGGTTTAGAAAACATTTCCACCATGTCTAAAATCATACAACAGAATACCCAAGAATATTTTTTTAATGTTTATTTATTTTTGAGAGGGAGAGACAAAGCATGAGAGGTGGAGAAGAGAGAGGGAGACACAGAATCTGAAGCAGCTCTGAGCTTTCAGCATAGAACCTGATGTGGGGCTTGAACTCATGGACCACAAGATCATGACTTGCGCTGAAGTTGGATGCTCAACCAACTGAGCCACCCAGGCACCCTGGAATACCCAAGAATATTTTACCGTTGATTTAGAATTTCAGCCAGAACATGTCTTCAATGCTTTAATTTACATTTTTGGTAAGACATAGTAATTCCTAAAGAAATGTTATCTAAAAGCTACTATTTTAAAGAACTAATTAAAATTTTCATACACTGAATGTTCTCATTATTAGATACCTCTTACTCCCTAAGTGTTCATTAAATGCCTTGTGGAGCACTCAGTACCTTCTTGGAGGGCAGGGTCAGGGAAATTAATATAAATAAAATGGTCCCTATGTCTATGAAGACAAACACATAAGGAAACCAAGATAAACATTTCAGCATGCACTCATCAAATGTTGGCTAGTGCCCTCCCTCTTCGGGGCTCTGTAGAGAATCCTTTCTGTTCTTAAATGTGATCATTTGACAATCTTCACTGAGTACTTACCTGATATCTTGCTCAGCACTATGTAAAAATCGCTTAGTCAAGAAAGAGAGAAAAACTAAAGATGTGCCAAGGCATGCTAATTAATGTTAGTAATAGACTATGCTAAGAGTACCACTGTATTATCTTATTTAACTCTGTTAAGCTGTGTTAGCTTAAAACAGCTGTATTTGGAGGGTACCATTATTATTCCCATTTTCATGTGAGTAAACTGCAGCTCCTTAAGCAGGTTTAGTCCAGGACAATAAATCCAGTCTAGTTCTCAATCATGATAAATAAAATCCAACAAATTTAAAATTTCATCTGTCCTTCTCTTGGTAAGACTATAATATAATTGTTCTTACACTTAACTATTAAAGAAAAAAATTTTAATTTTTAATGTTTATTTATTTATTGCAAGTACACGTGCAAGAGAAAGAGAGAGAGAGAGAGGGAGAGAGAGAAAGAAAATCCCAAGCAGGTTCCGCGCTGTCAGCACAGAGCCTGATGCAATGTGGGGCTTGATATCACCAACTGGGAGATCATCACCTGTGCAGAAATCAAGAGTTGGATGCTTAACTGACTGACCCATCCACATGCCCCAAGATAATTTTAGATTATAATAAGAGCTATGAAGGAAACAAACAGAATGATAAAAGAAAGAAAAAGATTATCCTAAGGACCAAGCAGGATAGGTTGACTCCAACTTTCGGTAAGGAAGTCAGGAAGGAAAAAAAGATCTTTAAGTCAAGACCTAAAGACAAGAAGGTGGGGGGCTCAAAGACTTGAGAAAAAAACTTTCAAGGCACAAGAGTACATGTAAAAGAAGCTTCCAACTTTACAGGATTGTTGGGCGGAGCGAATGAAGTTGGAAACCACTAGAAAAACTACAGAACACTATGTGAAAGAAAGCTACTAATACATTCTGCCCTGAAACTACAGTTATGTAAATATCTGTCTCCTCCCCAACTCCCTGTCCTCTAACAGAGACTTATATAAACCAAGACTTCAATTAATTTTAACTGAATTGAGTCTGTACTCCATTACACTGACATTTTTTTTAAATTTTTTTTAATGTTTATTTATTTTTGAGACAGAGAGAGACAGAGCATGAACAGGGGAGGGTCAGAGAGAGAGGGAGACACAGAATCTGAAACAGGCTCCGGGCTCCGAGCTGTCAGCACAGAGCCCGACGCGGGGCTCGAACTCACGGACCGTGAGATCATGACCTGAGCCGAAGTCGGACGCTCAACCGACTGAGCCACCCAGGCGCCCCTAAGATAACTCCTACTAGGTATGCACTTGTTTGCCTTTATTCAAGGCCTATGAATGATAACAGTGTAAGGTGACAGATAAGAATTCTGTTTAAAATATTTAAGAAAAAAACTTTAAGCACCCTCAAGAAATATAAAACCTCATAGACAGATCAGGTGATAAGACAGGTGAAGATACAAAAATTACAAGACACAGTTCCTACCCCGAAGAAGCTTTTCACCTAGTATGGACTACAGATCTATAAGAAAAGAATTAAGTACTGTATGGTATGTGCAATTATAAATAAGCAATACAGAAGACATGATTAACTCTGCAGGGATGAGCAAAGGCTTTACATAGAGGTTGGCACCTAACCAGGTTTCTGAAAGATGAATAAGACTATAGGAGTCCACCATGCTGACCGCTCAGAGCCTGGAGCCTGCTTTGGATTCTGTGTCTCCGTCTTTCCCCCCTTTCCCACTTGCGTGCATTCTCTCTCTCTCAAAAATAAATAAACATCAAAGAAAAATTTTTTAAAAAAGACTATAGGAGTCCATAGGCTTATGGGAGGGGGAGCTACCTTTCACACAGAAGAAACAGCATAAACAAAGGCACAGAGATACAATGTGCATGAAAAGTTGGGGGAAGTAAGCACAACAATATTGCTGGAATATGATGAAATAGGAGAGGGACTGTAGAAGTGGTCAGGTGCCAGATGATAAAAATCAATAGGTAGGTAATAATCTACCCTGTACATAAAAGGTAAACCACCGATATTAAGAATATCACTGCATATTAATGTAACTGGAAAGCTGTTCATTTATGAAATCAGATGGAATTAAGGTATCAGATGGACGATGGACTAGTGGAGAGACAGAGGGAAGGGCAGAGAGGGATGTTAGTGGGAGGGCAAGAGGCAAGACAATCTGTTAGAATTCCACTGAAATAATTCCCCCCAAAATAATGCAAGTTTAAACTAAGGCAGTAGCCAGTAAAGCAGAGGAAATGGAACCCCCAAAACTGCCTGAACGGTGTATGTGTGCATGCATTTTTTGAGGAGACAGTCTGATGCTTTTACTGGGATCACAGAGCAGGTCTGTGATCAATCTTGACATACCTTGAAACTTAAGAACCACTAACTCAAGTAGTAAAATCAATAGGATTGGGTGAGTGATCAAGTATGGAGCATAAATGGAAGAAGTGAGGGTCCTTCATGATTCCCAGATTTCTGGTTTCATTATCTGGATGAATGGAGATGCTGGTCTCTAATTCAAAAACAAAACAAAACAGAACATAACAAGGGCAGTTTTAAGCAGCAAGAGACCAGTGCAGTGTTGTAGAAGAAAGGGAAAAATATGAAGGAAAATATTCCTTAAAGAATATAAGGGAGAAACTAAAGGTCAACAGTTAACAGCAAAAAATTAGGAATACTGAAGGATTGCATAAGTCATAGCTTTCTTTGAAACAGTGAAATAGTCTAATGTGGAAGTTGCTCTTCAGAGCCTAAAAGATGCCATCTCTTGGGGCACCTGGGTGGCTCAGTTGGTTAAGCATCCAACTCCTGATTTCAGCTCAGGTCATGATCTCACAGTTTGTGGGATTGAGCCCCATGTCATGCTCTGCGCTGACAACATGCAGCCTGCCTGGGATTCTGTCTCCCTCTCTCTACCCCTACCTCTCTCTCTCTCTCGCTCTCTCAAAAATAAACATTAAAAAAAAAAAAAGCCAACTCTCTCTGCTCTTCCAGAAAGACAAGAAAGATAAAGAAAAGATATCACTGAGAGACCTACAGGGGAAGTGGTTTACTAAGGGATAGCTTTGTTTCATTTAGGGTAAGGAGGTGCATATGTGAAAAATTATCAAGTAGACAAGCCAGGGAGCACCTGGGTGGCTCAGTCTGCTAAGTGTCAGACTCTGGCTCAGGTCACAATCTCACGGTTCATGAGTTCGAGCCCCACGTCGGGCTCTGTGCTGACAGCTCAGAGCCTGGAGCCTGCTTCAGATTCTGTGTCTCCCTCTCTCTCTGCCCCTCCCCTGCTTGTGCTCTGTCTCTCTCAAAAAAAAAAAAAATTAAAAAAAAGTTTTTAAATAAAAAAAGTAGACAAGCCAAGAGTAGAAGATAACAGTGTGAGAGAAGATCAGGGGTTATGGGGTGGGGTAAGTATTTTTGGCTGTAATTAAATCAAGGACATGGCTGACCTCAACATTCAATCCACTAAAAATGTACCCAGTTAGGCAACATTTTGATTATTCATTTGAATGTAAAAGGCTTGAATTTCCTTAAATTTTTTCCTTTACTTCAAATTTTTCACTTCAGAAAGATTTTCTTCCTCTACCAGTGAATTTCTCCTATTTCCAATTTTTTTTAATCACCTGTTTCTAAGTTAAAAACAAAAATTAGGGGCGCCTGGGTGGCTGAGTCAGTTAAGCATCTGACTTTGGCTCAGTTCGTGATCTCGCCATCTGTGAGTTCAAGCCCCACGTCAGGCTCTGTACTGACAGCTCAGAGCCTAGAGCCTGCTTCAGATTCTGTGTCTCATTCTCTCTCTGTCCCTTGCCCGCTCATGTTCTGTCTCTGTCTCTCTCTCAAAAATAATTAATAAAACATTAAAAAAAACCACACTAATACTAAAATACCAAGCAGGATTCTAATATGCATTTTGCAATATTCTATTTCCCACTATTAAGACAAACAACAAATGGACTAAGAAGGTAGAGTAAAAGAACCAGTACCATCAGACAAACAAAACATACACAGAAAAGAACATTTCAAAGCAACCTGAGTAGCAAGCAATTTTAACATAAATTTTTTTAAAGTTTAAATGCTGTTAAAAGAAGGTATAGTATCTCCTTAGAGAAACAGAATGTGGCTTAAGACAGGGCAGATTCAAGACAGGCTACAGGGGCTCCTGGGCTCAGCTGGTTAAGCATCAGACTGTTGATTTCGGCTCAGGTCATGATCTTGCTGTCATGAGACTGAACCCCATGTAGGGCTCTGCGCTGGGAATTGAGCCTGCTTAAGATTCTCTCTCTCCCTCTCTCTGTGCCCCTCCCCCACTTGCATACACTCTCTCTGAAAATAAACTTTAAAAAAAAAAAAGGCTACCTATTACACCCTATTCCTGACCAAGATATATAATCAAATACTATGATAAAAACATTTGTAAAAGTACAATATAGATACACATGGCTCTCGATGAGGAACTATATTCTAAGAAACTGGGACAGAATTTTTTCCCTTCTCAAAATGTGGCATGTAATGATACTATAAAAATAATATTGACAACTTGGCTGCTGATACTTTAATAACAGATTTTCTTGTGTACCGTTTATAGGTTAAGACACAGAAATGATTTCTATTTCTGGACTGCAAAAAGAGAAAAGTAAAATCTTTTCAATGGATGGTTTTACTATTACCACTCAAAACCTAATACAGACTGTTCAGGACCAAAATCCAATAGAATGAAATTAATGATCAATTTAAAAATCTTTTTTACATTCATTATTATGAATAGAACAGTGTCTCAGTGTCCAGAACATTTCCTGGACCAAGTCCTCAATAAATACCTGATGACCTGAGAAAATTTACACTGCAAGGTAGTTAGATGGCAGAAAATGTTTTAATGAGGCTGAAATTGTTCCCCACAAAGCCTAGTATAATCTTTAAATCTTTAATTACACTAACTTTTAAATATAGTTGGTCTAACTAGGAAAAGGGGAAAAAACTTTTGTAACTTATAGTAACTATGTAAATATCTTCCCAAATTCTCAAAAACAGTTTTCTAAAATAAAATTCTTTAATCTTTTAGAAATAACTTTTATTATTTACGTTATTATTAATAAATGCAACTTTCTACTTTGAACTTAATTATTTCTTATACATTCCTACTGAGAAACCTCACCTTTGGTTCATTTCTTTAAAAAAAAAAAAAGAGATACATTTTACATACAAGAAAATAAACAGATCTCAGGTGTTTAGCTCTCAGTTGTGACAAATATACCCCAGCAGCCTCTACTGAAAATATGTAAAAACATGCAAAATCCTCCATCACCCAAGAAAGTATTCTTCTGCCCTTTCTAGTCTATCCTTCCACCACTGATGTCTATCACTAAAGCTTTTTCACTCAACATAAAGTTTTTGAGATTCATCCAGTGGAACAGTAATTCATTCCTTTTTATTGCTAACCAGTATTCCACTTTGAGTATACTATAATTTGTTTATCCACTCTCCTGTTGTCAGATATTCGGATTGCTTCCAGTTTGGAACTATTATAAATAAGGCTACTATAAAACATGCTTGTAGAAGTGTTCTTGTGGATATAGGTTTTCAACTCTGCTCCACTTCTAAATTCTTTGTTCAAAAGTGGCCCTTTCTGGATAAACAGAGCTAATGCTTTTGATGCTGTCAGCTCTGACATGTTTGTGTTACTCTGGAAAGAATATTATGATGGTCTTGGGAGTCATTGCCTTGTCTTTAGGAGCAAAACCATTATTTTTCAAAGAACCAAACAGGGTCAAGAAGGGCAAAGCTACATGTTCAAAGTTTCATAGCAAGCTTTTAAATCCAGAAGCAAACTGTTTCTGGCTTTCGAATAGGAAGATTTTATTGTTGTTGTCATGCTTTAAAAGTTTACACAACAGGGAAAGTTTTTTTTAAAGGTCAAAGTATTGGAATAGACTGTACTTCCAAGCAATATACAAACTTACTTTAAAAGCCTCACTGTTAAAAATGTGGCCTAAATAAAAATAGATAAGTTGTTTCTGATAGATAAGGACTGTCTGTAAATAGTGTATGGTGATTAAGGATCTCCAAGTGTTTACTAAGAATGCAGAGTCATCATGAGACAGTCTATTGCTTTAAAAAACCACTAGATCTAAATAGGGAAGAAAAAACAGGCAAAAATAATATAAACTGTAACTTTGTTTGCTCTAGTTTTCACAGATAGAAAATGCAAACACTTTTGGTCTCCTAGACATTTTTTTTTTTAATTTTAATGTTTATTTATTTTTGAGAGAGACAGAGTGTGAGTGGGGGAGGGTCAGAGAGAGAGAGGGAGACACAGAATCCCAAGCAGGCTCCAGGCTCAGAGCTGTCAGCACAGAGCCCGATGTAGGGCTCGAACCCACCAATCGTGAGCTTATGACCTGAGCCGAAGTCCGACACTCAACTGACTAAGCCACCAAGGCACCCCTGGTCTCCTAGACATTTTAACAATTGCTGAAAAGTTACCTTTCAGGTTTTTGACTCAACAGAAGTCTAAGTATGGATTCTGTAAGTAGCTCAATCAAGACAGATGTAATTAGCTACTAAAATCTACTCTGAAGGGGAGACTCAGAGTAGAAATTGGTCATTGGAAATTTTCTTCCATAGTGCTCCAAAACAGATTCTGCAACTATTATATTGTCACCATCCAGTATGAAACAGACCATCTCAATTTTTCATAGAGCAATTATTACAAACATGTTAATGTTTCCTAATAAACAATACAATGAGAACTAAAGTGTAGACACATTGTAATGGAACTTAAATATATGTTTTTAAGATACTTATCAGAGTTATCACTATTTCTGAGAATCAGTCCTCACTTTAAATATTTAACAGCTTTGAAGAAGTTACTATGTATTATTGATTTAAGGGGGAAAAGGTTTGAGTTTCCTTAATGCCTTTAATAGAAGTTAAATATTTGTTGACAGTGGAAATCTTTAAGGCAAAAATAAAAACAAAGAAAACTTCTAAAATCTAGCCACTAAATAAAACATCATACTTTCTATCTGCTCCAACTATATTCTATTCACAAAAAATTGAAACTAATATAAAACCAAATGTCACAAAATGATCATATTCTTTATTACTACTTTGGTGAATGCATTCAAGGGTATAATAAAAGGAGAAAAACTAACAATTGGTATAGGGCTACTTAACCACTGAATATTACAAATAAAATATATATACACGCAAACATTCCAAATTTCCAACTGCAGGGGAATGGTTAAGCCTACCATGATGTTACTCTAAAAGAAAACTATACAGTTGTTAGAAAGAAGATGAAGAACACGTTAAAATATATAAAGTTCTAAAGTAAAAGCAATGATAAAGGGTTTAAAAAAGCCAAAATTGTATATAACTGACGAAAATCCATCAGAATAGGATCAAAAGAAGACTTTGATGTTTATAAATACTTGATTTGACACATTTTTTCACTTTATGTTAGTTTTATGCGGCTTTCGATGTTTAGATATTTCTTCTTAATAACCGTTAATTATTCGGTTACTATACTTTCTATTTAATTACATGCTTTCAGGGGCACCTGGGTGCTTCAGTTGGTTAAGTAGTTAAGCATCCCACTTTGGCTCAGGTCATGATCTCACAGTTTGTGAGTTCAAGCCCCACATCTGGCTAAGGTCAGTGTGGATCCTGCTTCTGGTTCTCTTTCCCCTTCCCTCTCCCCCTTGAAATAAACCTAAAAAAAAAAAAATATGCTTCCGATCAAACCGTAATTCAAACAATCTCTAGATTTGGAATGTCACCCAGTTCACCCCATCTAAATCTATTACTGGACTACCTCATTTTTTTAATACTATCCTTTTTTAGGGATAGTATTCTCTTAAAAAACAACCAAACAAAAACCTTCCCTGTATTAGGAGGTGAAATTCATCTCCCAATAATCTTCACCGATTTGGTCCTAGTTCTGTCTTTTGGTCTACACAGAATAAATGTTATTCTTCCACCAGTAAACCTTCAGCTACCATAAAACTCCAGACTGCTCTAGGCTAAACAACTCTATCTCAAAATTGTCTTCATGAATCATGTTTCATTCCCTGACATTGAAGACGTATGAGTTCAAAGTTTGCCGAATCAATATGGTTTTTGTTTTTTTCTCTCACCACCCTGATCAGTCTCAGTCTGGTTTACAACTATTCCACTTACAAAGTAACACTCCCAACAATGTCTCCCAAGTGTTGACTGCATTCTAGAAATTTTCGTCCTTTTGATGTGAAATCCTGAACTGTGGGTTCTTTTCTTGTACAGGAGGGATCTAAGTACAGAAAGTTATATATATTCATTAAATTTCACTTTCTAAAATCTGGTCCATCATACTAGCCTTTGAACCCCTTTTGGCTAACTGATCTTTCCTCAAGTTGCCTCCAGGCCCATAGTAACGGAGTTGGCCTAAAATGCCCCGGGGTAGTTCAAGTCTTCCCTATGGGAATGGAGGCTACTCTCCAATTTTGTTACCAAATAAAACTGCCATACACATATTGCGTGCCTGTTTCTCTCCCACGCACACACAAGCTGTGGGTAAAACAGCGCCGAGAGCTGGAAATGCCTAATTCACAGCACCTTAGATAGCTATGACTTTAAAATAAAAAGCACACTGCAGTGACCGATGGAGATGAAAAATATGGGCCCGCCACAAATTCAGCACCTCCTCTGCAAAACCCTGGTCCCCCGTCACAGAAGAACACCGCAGAGCCACCAGGACAAGGACGGAAGGACGGAAGCCCCCAAGAACCCACAGGAGGAATCACTCGCGCTCCACGGCGGCTGCGCCAGCGCTCGCCCCCGCCCTCTGCGCGCAGGGTCACGGGGTAACGTGCCACTCGCCAAGCCCCGCCCCGTCCCTTAGCCCGAGGATGTTTAGACCACCCCCGACTCCCACCTTGAGAAACTTGCAAGGACAGGGACTGACTGAAGGCGAGGGTTACCTGTGAGACGGGCGAACCCGGTAATGCTCTCGGGGACAGGGAGCCGCTTTAGATAGGCGGGGAGCTGCACCTTCACGATACGGGCCACGCTCTCCAGCACCATCCTCGCGAGCAGCGTCCACTCCCCTCTGAGACCGCGCCGCTCTCCGGCCAAGCTGCCGCGCCTGCGCCGAGAGGAGAAGCGGCCGGCGGGCGTTGAGGCCTGGGTCCCGCGGCCTGCAGGAGGGGGCGGCGCTGGGGGCCCACGGGGGAGAGGTGACCTGCTGGGCGCCGATTGGCAGCGGGCGAGTGACGTGCGCGCCCCGCGGACGCCGAGGGGGCGCGCGCGGCCGCGAGGTGCGGAGCCGCGGGAATGGATGAGTAGGGCCGCCCTCCGTGGAAACACGGTTTTAAAGAGGGCCTGCGTACACGCTGGGCCCTTCACATCTGTAGACGGTGGAAGCCAGGAGAAAGGATACTGTGTGCGATGAGGTAAAGCATGTGAGAGTGCTTTGTAACCGGAAAGTGCCTTTCAAAAGTGAGTTGCTCCTCTCGTCGCTTTTTACTTCGGCCGCTCTCGTCACGACCCCTTCTTCCTGGAACTGGTTGGGTACCTTGGCCCTAGCATTGCATACTCCTCTAAGAGCACCCTCCCCGTCTACCCTGCGGTGCCCAATTCCGTTCCCTCGCCCCTGCAAGCCAGGTTTTTGTTTTTGTTTTTGTTTTTAAGTTAAAATACCTGAGCTACGAACTGCTTAAATTAAGCTTTGCCACTCGGCAGTTTTGTGCAACCCTGAGGGTTTGGTTTGGTTTTGTTTTTGCAGCTTAGATAGGACCCGTGATATTCCTTCTTTCGATACTTTCATTTCCTTCTGCAGATGATCAGTTCTTTTTTCGGTTAACTAAAACTAGGAAAGTGTAAAGGAATATAAACCTTTAAAGCGACTTTCATGGTGCAGGATTTCTACTATAAGCTAAAGTATCCGTGAAGATCTTTAGATTTTATTTTTATTAATATCTTTTTAAAAACTGAAGAATGGAAGGAGACCGCTTCACTTCCTTGCAACACCTGCATTGGCATGACTTTGTTTCCTATTTTTACCAAAGTGAAATATCCCTAGTAATGCCTTTGGTGACTGCGTGTTGTGTATGTGGTGTGATATCTTAATAAGGTGCCTCCGTACAGTTCTGAGCTCCACCTGACTATTAACATATAATACCAACGAACTGATCATGGTCCGGTATTTCGTTTTGTGTGACTTAATGTTAACAGCTAGTTGTAATAAATACGTTTTATTCTTTATTTTTCCCCTTGTTATTTTCATTTTAAAGTGAGGAAAGGAAGCCATTTTTTAAAGTAACTTTTCGTTCTCTAGACTCTTTGATTTTTAATATCTGTGATGGGTTTTCACTAAAAAAAAATAAATAACCGTATGAGAGTTAGTTGAATTCAGATCTAGATAAACCAATTTTCTATTGTTTTACCTTGTTCAAAATCCAATTACATTGGAAATTCTATGAAAATGCTTAGATACAGGTTCATGAGCTAGAGCAATATAGAAGGTTATATACAAAGTGATGATCAAAAGGTTGTTTACATTAGGATTTCCTTTCCATTTCTTTTTGGGAACTTACTTTTGGTTTAGTGAAAGAAGGACCCTGAAGTTTGTTTATTCTGAATTTAATATTCTCAAACATCCTTGTCCTCTGGACTGTTCTGTTAGGGGTTATCTTTAATAATCTCTGCTGATCATATGTAGAAATACCCTTGGGGAGATGATTGCGGTAGGAGTGTGTTGGGAGTGAGGGAAATGAAGGGAGGAAAGGCTTGGAGACAGCCACTAAATATTTGTTTCTCAATTAAAGGCTTTGTGGTTTTTGACAAGGGCAAAACAAGCTGTGTTGAGTGAGATTCTTTAGGCTTCTGAAGTTTTTCTTTAAAGGAATTAAAAAATAAATACTTCATTTAAGACATACAGCATAGTAAAATGCTGAGGTGCCGAAGGTGCAATTTGGTGTGACCACTGCACAGATAAATATATAGAGAATAATGTGTCCAACACCTAAGCAATAGAGCTTCTTTTGGTCCTTTCCAACCATGGTTGGTCCCCCTACCACCACCACCACCACCGCCGCTGCTGCCACCGCCGCTATTCTGCCTTGCTTTGAATGTTCTTTAACTTCATATAAAAGGAATTATACAGTATGTAGTTCTTCTGTGACTGGGTTCCCTGAGCAGTTGATGTAGATAGCTGATTTGCTATTTCCAAGTAGAAGAAATATAGTAAGTAGAAGTCTCTCATCCATTGATCTTCCTTTCTTCTTCCTTCCTTTTTCCTTCCTCCTTCCTTCCTTCCTGCCTCTTTTTTTTCTTTCTTCTTCCTTTCTTTCTTTCTTTCATCTTAAAATTTAGAGAAGATGCATTACATGAACTACATTCATGTATAAAAGGAGATAGTTCCTAACCGAATCAATAAAATTCTTACTGTGTATTATAGGGAATAGTTTCTTAGATTCTTTTTACCTTAAAATTTAAATCTTGGGGCACCTGGGTGGCTCAGTCGGTTAAGCGTCTGACTTCAGCTCAAGTCATGATCTCACAGTCTGTGAGTTCAAGCCCCACATCAGGCTCTGTGCTGAAAGCTCAGAGCCTGGAGCCTGCTTTGGATTCTGTGACTCCTCTCTCTGCCCTTCCACCTCTCACGCTCTGTCTCTCTCTTTCTCTCTCTCAAAAATAAACATTAAACAAAATTTTAATCTTATGGGACTCCTGGGTGGCACAGTAGGTTAAATGTCTGACTCTTAATTTTGGCTCGGGTCATGATCACAGTTGATGGGATCCGGCCCCACAGTTCAGACCTCCTTGGGATTCTCTGTCGCCAGTTGGCACGTGTGCATGCTCTCTCTCGCTGTCTCAAAATAAATAAATAAACATTAAAAAAAATAAATAAATTTAGGGACACTTGGGTGGCTCAGTCAGTTGAGCATCCAGTTTTGGCTCAGGTCATGATCTTGCAGTTTGTGAGTTCAAGCCCTACATTGGGCTCTATGCTGACAGCTCAGAGCCTGCAGTCTGCTTCAGATTCTGTGTGTCCCTCTCTCTCTCTCTCTTCCCTTCCCCAACTCCTATGCGTGTGCACACACTCTCTCTCTCAAACGTAAACGTTTTTTTAAAAAATACATCTAAATCTTGAAAAATAAAATTTAAATCTTGTTTCATTTATACTTTAAGTTTATTTTGAAAAAGAGAGAGTGTGTATGTACACAAGTTGGGGAGGGGCAGAGAGAGAGGGAAAGAGAGAATCCCAAGCAGGCTCCACACTGACAACACAGAACCTGATGTAGGGCTTGAACCATGAGATTGTGAACCATGATGAACCATGAGATTATGACCTGAGTCAAAACCAAGAGTCAAATGCTTAACCAACAGAGCCACCCATGCACCCCTGTAATAGGATATTTATTAATGGTTGTTATGACTAGGTATAATTGTTTTGTGTGTATAATGAATGGTTAGTATCATCATCAATGAATGAGTCTTTACTCTGGCTTTGAGATCTTAAGTTCAGAAATACTACCTTCTGACCACAACCTTGTATATTTGTTTATACATCTTCTACTCCCTTACTCCTATGAAACTTATTCTTTGACTTAAAGATATTTAGTGTTGAAACCATCTCTGTTATTCTAGTCTGTTAGTCCATTCCTGGATTTACTTTTTCCATTCCTCCAAATCTTCACTATTTTACATTATTTATTTATTAAGCTTTCTAATTATTACTACCAGACTTATTTTGAGCTTCGATGACCTTGAATTCTAGTTAACAGATAAGCTCTCCTCACCAGCACCTCTGAAGATAGCTATAATTCCTCCTATAACTAGCGTCAGCCCTTCTCTCCTAGTCTTCTGCACCCTGTGTTCTGGAGCTCATCCTCCAAGATTTTGCTTCATCAGTTATTTCCTCAGATTTTCATTTTTCTTGATCTCTACTGGCCACAGAACCTGATGATCTTCAGGCCTTTAGATTTCACCAACTATTAAGTTTTTGAATTGCGAAAATGTAGGTTCCCCAACTTTTTATTTTGTCAAGAAAATATATTTAAAAGCAGTATAACAGCGCGCCCTGGGTTGGCCCAGTCAGTTGAGAGTCACTCTTGATTTCGGCTCAGGTCATGATCCCAGGGTAGTGGAATCAAGCCCTGCATCGGGCTCTGTGCTGAATGTGGAGCCTATTTGGGATTCTCTCTCTTTCTGACTCTCTCTCCCTGCTTGCATTCTCTCTCCCTCTCTAAAATAATAATAATAATAATAATAATAAATTTAAGGAGTGCCTGGGTGGCTCAGTCCATTAAGCATCCAACTCATGGTTTCACTCAGGTTATGATCTCACTTTTCATGAGATCAAGCCCCATGTCAGATCCCCTACTTGGGATTCTCTTTCCCTCTCTCTCCTCTCTCTCTCTCAAAATAAATAAACTTGAAAAAAAATAATAAAAGCAATATAACAAACAACAAAAAAACCTCTGCCATTAGGGGTGCCTGAGTGGCTCAGTCAGTTAAGCATCCGACGACAGCTCAGAGCCTGGATCCCGCTTCGGATTCTGTGTCTCCCTCTGTCTGCCCCTCTGCTGCTTGTACTCTGTCTCTCGCATTGTCTCAAAAATAAATAAACATTTAAAAAAATTAAAAAAAAAAAAACCCTCTGCCCCTTACTACTGGAAGGTAGTATATCATAACAGTTAAGACCACTGACTCTGGAACTGGACTGTTTGGACTAGAATTCTGGCTCTGCCAAGGTAAATTATGTAACCTTTCAAAATGTAGATAGTATTGGGGTGCCTGGGTGACCCAGTCAATTAAGTGTCCAACTTTGGCTCAGGTCATGATCTCGCGGTTCGTGAGTTCGAGCCCCACGTCGGTCTCTGTGCTGACAGCTCAGAGCCTGGAGCCTGCTTCAGATTCTGTCTCTCTTTCTCTCTGCCCCTCCCCTGCTCACACTCTTGTCTCTCTGTCTCTTTCTCAAAAATAAGTAAACATTAAAAAAAATGTTTTAAGCTAGTTTAAGAAATATAGATGGATGGATGGATAGATAGATAGATAGATAGATAGATAGATAGATAGATAGATAGAACCTACCTCTTAAGGTTGTACTGTATGTAGAAATTTAGTGGATTAAAACATATAAAGCAACTAAACTCACTTGGCACATATACATGCACAGTTGTGTTATCTTTTATCATTGTCATAATTATTTATATCACTATTAGCACATCTTTTTATTATAGCTGTACTTTGTTTTGTTTTTCACAGTGGTTGCTGTAGGGCTGCATGGTCAGTTTGATAGTGCAGTGTGTCAGTGCTAATCACATGTGGCTCTTGGGTATCTTATTAAGATTGCTGTAAGTATAAAATGCTTAAGGGGACCCCACACAGATTTCTGGACTTCTTCAGAAACAAAGAGTAGATTGTACAAGTTTATGGAGAGAAAAAAAACAGGTTTCATGTGATGTACACAAAGGTTAATGTGCTGCACTTCTCAGTAGCAACTCTGCAAACAAAAGAATAATAGAGCAGTGCTTGAAAATTCTGATGAAAAATTAATTGTAATTTAGAATTCTGAATAAGCCAACCTGTAAGTTAATTATGGGGCTAGAATAAAGTTATTTTCAAACCTAAAAGGTCTCAGAAAATACACATTTTGTACATCTTTTCTTAAGAAGCTAATGGAGAATGTGTACAACCTAAGTTAGGATTAAACCAAGAAAAAGAAGGGCATGTGATTAAGGAAATATGAAACCCAAACTAAAAGAGAGGTAAAGGAGTTGCAGATTGATGAATTGAAACAGTAAGATGAAATTAATGGAACACCTAACACAGGCATAGCTTTGTTTATTGTGCTTCGCAGATAATGCATTTTTTACAAACTGAAGGTTTGTGGCAGCCCTGTGCAGAGCAAGTCTGTTGGCACCATTTTCCAACAGCTTTTGCTCTCTTTGTGTCTTTGTGTCACACTTTGGTAATTCTCACAATATTTCACACTTTTTCATTTTTTGTTTTGATCTGTGACTCACTGAAAGCTCAAATGATGGTTAGCATTTTTAGTAATAAAGGATTTTTTTATTTTAACTTGTTTTATTTTTTATTTTTTTTAATTTACATCCAAATTAGTTAGCATATGGTGCAACAGTGATTTCAGGAATAGATTCTTTAGTGTCCCTTACCCATTTAGCCCATCCCTCCTCCCACAACCCCTCCCGTAACTCTCAGTTTGTTCTCAATATTTGTGAGTCTCTTCTGTTTTGGCCCCCTCCCTATTTTTATTATTTTTGCTTCCCTTCCCTTATGCTCATCTGTTTCGTCTATTAAAGTCCTCATATGAGTGAAGTCATATGATTTTTGTCTTTCTCTGACTGACTAATTTCACTTGGCATAATACCGTCTAGTTCCATCCACGTACTTGCAAATGGCAAGATTTCATTCTTTTTGATTGCCAAGTAATACTGCATTGTATATATATATGCCACATTTGCTTTATCCATTCATCCATCAATGGACATTTGGGCTCTTTCCATACTTTGGCTATTGTTGATAGTGCTGCTATAAACATGGGGGTGCATGTGTCCCTTCGAAACAGCACACCTGTATCCCTTGGATAAATACCTAGTAATGCAATTGCTGGGTCATAGGGTAATTCTATTTTTAGTTTTTTGAGGAACCTCCATACTGTTTTCCAGAGTAGCTGCACCAGCTTGCATTCCCAAGTAATAAAGGATTTTAATTAAGGTTTGTACATTGGGTTTTTTAGACATAATGCTGTTGTACACTTAATAGGTTATAGTATAGTATAAAATAACTTACATGCACTGGGAAGCCAAAAAATGTATTTGACTCACTTTATTGAGGTACTTGCTTTATTGTGGTGGTCTAGAGCTGAACCCAAAATATCTCTTAGGTATGCCTGTATGTCTGAAAGTTATTTGCAGGCTTACCCTCCTGGGCTATAGTTTGGGGTTGAATGAATGATCATTACATGAGAAACTAAGCAGATGTTTAAAAAGAACTTTTATTAAACCTATCAACTTATTTATTGAAACATTTTTAAGGGGATAAACAAAATTTACTAAAAAGAGTATTTTGATTTTGGTGTTTGGTGTTCTCACATTATACTTCCCCTTTCTTTATGAGGAACCATATTTTAACTGCCTTGCCTTACCCACAGCTTTAAGAGGAAATGCAGCAAACTGGAAATAAAAGCAAAATTGGAGAAACAAAACTGGTATTGGTGAATTAATAACATATGGTAAAGTTATTTTAAAATCATCTTCCATAATACTTCTGGTACTAAAAACAAGAGTATATAGAATTGCCTAGTAGGAAATTTCTAGAGACATGTAGTGGAATAGAGTGAGCTTTGAAACAGCCCCTCTACCCCATAATTCTATGAGTGTATACAGTTCTTCCTCAGTTTACAATGAGGTTATGCCTCAATAAACCCATCATAAGTTGAAAATATATTAAGTCAAAAACACCTTTAATAAAGCTAATATAACTAACATCATAGCTTAGTCTAGCCTACCTTAAACATGCTTAGAATACTTACATTAGCCTATCGTTGGGCAAGATCATCTTACACAAAACCTAGTGTATAATATCTCACCTAATGTATTGAATACTGTATTGAAAGTGAAAACCAGAAGAGTTGTATTGTTACGGAATGGTTGTAAATGTATTGGTTGTTTATGCTGGTGATTTCATGGTTGGCTGGGAGCTGTGGCTGCTGCCACTGCCCAGGATCACTAGAGAGTATCATACTGTATATCACTAGCCCAAAAGAAAACCCTAATTCAAAATTTGAAGTACAGTTTCTACTGAATGCATATTGCTTTCCCACCATCATGCAGTTGAAAAATCATGAGTCAAACCATCACAAGGGACCATCTGTATTGAGATGCCACTTTTGCACTCATGGACTAGAAAAATATTACAGTTAAGAAGTAAATACGTACATAGATATGTGCATACATACATAACAAAAAGCTTAATTCTGTAGATCTTTGAAGTTTCCTTTTCTTTTTTGGAAACTACCTTTTTGCCTTAGAAATGCCATACTTACTATAATCTTCATATGTAATCATTCAAAATATTAGAACAGATTCTTATTTAACTCAGAAATTTATGGAACTGGCCTACTCCCAAGTGTGATGAATTAGGCATTAAAGAAAGCAGGAATCTAATGCTTTGTGTTGTGCATAGAATAAATTTGAGATAGCTGCATTTTGTATGAAATAGTGCTATTTAGATTGAAAGAAAGCATCCAATAATGTCTTGTTAATGACTGATTTGTTAAAGAAATTAAAGGTAAGTTATAAAAATATGGAAATGAACAATTTAAGAACATGAGTAACACCAAGTGTAATGGATGAATAACTTCCTTATTCCTCCATGTCGTGTTAAGGTAAAATATAGTCAACATGTCAGTCATGGCTATTCACATCTTTTCAGCCATATTTTTTTGTTCTCATAATTCTTGCCCATATTGGTGAGGTTTTTTTGCTGTTCCTGACTAACATAATATTTTTGACAGATTACCTATTTAAATCACAAACTTTAAATTATACTTAAAATTTCTAAGAATGCAGGGGCACCTGGGTGGCTCAGTTGGTTAAGCATCCAATGCTTAATTTAGGCTCAGGCTATGATCTCATGGTCATGAGATCAAGCCCCACGTTGAGCTCCGCACTGGGTGTGGAGCCTGCTTAAGATTCTCTCACTCGCTCACCCTCTGCCCCTCCCCCACTCATGCGTGTGCACACACTTTCTCAAAAAATTACTTTAAAAAAAAAAAGACTTCTCAGATGCAGTTTTCTTAAGTATTAGCAAATCTTTTCAAACTAATTTCATTTGCTACCTTAGTACTAATCATTTTAAGCTTGGACCATAGCAACAACCTGCCTGAGATTTGACCTCTAGCCTCCATCTCTAAAGTATCCTATACAAAGCTTTACAAAAATAGTTTACAAAATAGTTTTTCTAAATGAGGTTTTTTTCATAGATTGTTTTTGGAGCAGTTCTAAGTTTACAGAAAAACTGGACAGAAGATACAGAATTCCCACATCTCACACACACACACTCAGTTTCTCCTATTGTTAACATCTTGTATTAGTGTGGTATATTTATTTGTTACCATTGATAAACCAATATTGATACATTAATATTAACTAAAGTCCATAGTTTGCATTAAGGTTCCTTCTGTTTTGTACAGTTCTGTAGGTTTTGACAAATGCATAATGTCATGTATCCAGAATTATAGTATACAGAATAGTTTCACTGCCCTAAAAATGCCCTGTGTTTCTCCACCTGTTATCCCTACTGTCCCCCAACCACTGACCACCCAGTGATCGTTTTATTATCTCTGTAATCATGCCTCCTAAATGAAATTCTGCTGTCATTTAAAACCTCAGTCTCTGGAGTCAGTCCATATTGGGAAATGAAAAAGCAAGCTGCTATAAATTTTTTAAACCATGTATGTATACATATTTGATTATACATAGAAAATTTCTGAAAAGATACATAGAAAAATGATTACCCCTATGGAAAGGATAATGGAGGAGAGTTAATGAGGTCTTTTACTTTCTACTTTCCTTCTATTTTGTTTGAATTTCTTACCATCTACAAATACTATTTTATAATTTAAAATGTTGCAATTATAAAGCTAAAAAAAAATCTCTGGATGACGGTGTTTCAAACATGAAAACACAGGAAACCACAAGGGTAAAAAATCTAGAGGTTTTAACTACATAAAAATATTAAAATTCTGTACCTCAAAAGCAACTTAAAATCTGATCAACCCTGTTTATCCATCTATGATGTTCCTTTTTTTAAAATTTAATTTAATTTTAATTTATTTATGATGTTCTTTAAACTCGTTTCCATACCTAATATTCTCATATGGCTTTTTTTTTTATGATTTCTTGTTTCTTCAAACATTACTGACCTCCCACTCAACATCCTCTTCACTCCTATTTTAGGCTTAGTTTCATTTTAAAATTGTGACCCTTTTCACAATCCCAGTCAGCCTTATTTTTATAGCAAATATTACCTTCTAAAATGGCTTATTCCTTAGTTAGATAATAAGTTGTTTGTATGCTTTTGTCTCTGTCCCTCATGCCATTTCCCACCACTAGAAAATAAAACGTACAAGAATAAAGATTTTTGTCTATCTTGTTCATGATGGATCCTCAGTGCCTGACACTAGTAGGTGCTCAGTAAACTTTTTGTTGAATGACTAATTGTTTAATTCTTTAAAAATTTTTAAATTAAATGTCTACATTTATTCCTATAATTCTGCTTCAGTTGGTATATGTTGTGTAACTTGTTGTGTTACATAGTGATCATATTCCTAGGAGTCTAGATACTTGGTTCACAAGCTTCTGTTCTGATAATGGATATTGAGGAAGAGCAAAAGGGCAGACCCTAATTTTTATCCCTTCCCACAAGTTTAAGGATTAGAGAGCAGAGAGCTCCAGACACCACAGAGGAGCTATAGTGTTCTATCTCTGTTGCTACTGTTTCCTCTGAAAACTCCTCTGGTGAGGATTTAACTTGAAACTCATAATCTAGCAGAAGGCTCTTGTAATCCATCAAAACCCTAGAGGTTTGGGGAAGGAGTTGGAGAGTGAATGTCTCAATTTTCTAGAGTATCTGTTCAGCCCACACACTTTTTCATCAGCAACTCGCTTCAACAGACCCTTTGTATTATTCTATACTGGGAAGCGGTTGCTAATGATATCTGTAGCAGTCAGTTGTCTGGACTGATTGTCCCAAAGCAGTGAAGGGAAGTGCCAGGAACAATACTTAAAAACTTACTCCTGACCCTTACCAGGGTTTTCTCAGTTTTTTTATCTTATTCCTCAAGCCCTTGCTCCTTTATTTCTGTAGTTACCTAGGGTTTGTTTGGAGGAAGGAAGCCCACAGCCATTAGTAGTGCCCCATTTTCTCAGGAATCATGTAAGAAATCTATTTTACATATAAAGATACGGGTTAAAAGCAAAAGAATGGAGAAAGGCCCACCAATCTCATACTAATCAAAAGAAAGCTATAGTTGCTATGTTCAGGGAAAACAGACTTTAGAAAAAGGAAAATTATCAGGGATAGAGAGGAGCATTACATAATGATAAAGGTGTCCATTCTTCAAAAAGATATAAACTTTAATGTGCATATCTCACAACAAAGCATTAAAATAGCTAAGGCAAAAGTAGACAGAACTACAAAGAGAAATAGACAAATCACTATTATGGTTGGAGATTTCAACACCCCTCTTATGGTAATTGATAGATCTAGCAGGCAGAAAATCAGTGAGGATACAGTTGAACTGTGTATTACCATCAGTCAATTGGATCTAATTGACATTTATGGAATACTTCACCCCAAAAGAGCAGAATACACATTCTTCTCAAAAAAGATAGACACTTGTCATTATTAAAAAGTAGCCTGCATAGAAAAGTTATAATTAAGGTTAATAGATGTGCAATAAATTTTGAAAAATATTCATGAGGAGGTTTAACATCTGTAATACACAAAACCCTCTTAGAAATTCACATTAAGGGAACATGTAGTTCAACAGAAAAGTGGGTAGCAAAGAATAAGAACTCAACAAAGAGTAACTCCAAATGTGAAAAGATGCTCAGAATCAGGAGAAATCAGGAGCATGCGAAGTAAAATAATAATGAGGTGCCAGTTAGGCCTAACAGACTGTCAAACTATTGTTTTAATTCAACTAACATTAAATGCTGATTATGTAACCAGCACTGAACTATGCACACATATAAGTGCTCACAAAGTACTATGACGTGCATCTTACCCCTGATTTACAGTAGAAGAATCAGATGGGTAAATGGACTTGACAAAAATCACATAAAGGAAACTAGGGAATTCACCATATGGAAACTTCTTTTCTTTTTCAGTAGGTAATTCATTCAAATGGTGTGTGTGTGCACGTGTGTATAAATAGACTTATGTTTTGAAATTTCCCACATGTATATCCCCTCCACCATTTCTCATGCCACAGCCATCTATCCATCCATCTCACAACTACTTTTACAATTTTCTCATGTATCTTCCTAGAGCTTATTTTTTCTTTTTCTTTTCCCTTTCTTTTGCAGTCTTTCTTGTCATGGTATTCTTTTTTTTCAATTGAGGTATGTATAATTGACATGAAACTTTATATGTACAGGTGTACAGCATGATGATTTGATATTTGTAAATATTGTGAAATGATCATCACAATAAGTCTAGTTACCATACACTTACAGAATTTTTTTTCTTATGGTGAGGACTTTTTAAGATTTACTCTGAGCAACTTTCAAATACGCAAAACAATATTATTAATTATAGTTACCTTCTGTACATTCCATCCTCATGACTTATTTATTACTGGAAGTTTGTACCTCTTAACCCTCTTCACCCATTTTGCCCACCCCACCCCTGGCAACCACCAGTCTGTTCTCTATCTCTGAGCTTGGCTGGTTGGTTGGTTGGTTGTTTTTATATTCCACATACAAGTGAGATCATGTGGTATTTGTCTTTCTCAATCTGACTTATTTCACTTAGCATTATGCCCACGTGGTCTATGTTGTTGCAAATGGCAAGATTTCGTTATTTTTTATGGTTGAATGATATTCCATTCTAAATATATATGACATGTTTTTCTTTTTTTTCCCTCTAAACTTCGATCATGAATTTTTCTTTTTTTTTTTTGAGTGTAGTTGACACACAATGTTATATTAGTTCATATGTACAACATACTAATTTGACCAATTTGTAGATTATGCTATGCTCATCACAAGTGTAGCTACTATCTGTCACCATACAACACTTACAATATCATTGATTATATTCTTTATGCTGTGGCTTTTATTTCCATGACTTATTCCATATCTACTACATTTTCTTTATCCATTCATCTTTCAATGTATATTTAGGTTGTTTCCATATCTTGGCTATTGTAAATAGTGCTGCAATGAACATGGGTGTGCATATATCCTTTGGAGCATTCTCATTGTCTTTGAATAAATACCCAGATGTGGAATTGCCAAGTCATATGGTAGTTCTAGTTTTAAGTTTTTGAGGAACTTCTACACTGTTTGCCATAGTGGCTATTCCAATACATAATTCCACGAACAGTGCACAAAAATTCTCTTTTCTCCACATCCTCACCAACATTTGTTACTTCTTGTCTTTTTGATAACAGCCATTCTAATAGATTTGAAGTAATTCCCAGAGCTTTCTTATACAAATTTATATTCTCCTTTTTAAAAAACAATTTATCATAATGTACACTATGTTCCACATCTCACTTTTTTGGTTGCAATACATCTTAGAGGTATTTAATCAGCTGCATAATAAGATTACTCATTCTTTAACAGCCACGTAGTATTTGTACTAAAAGAACGCCAGAATTGGGGCAGCTGGGTGGTTCAGTCAGTTGAGCATCCAACCCTTGATTTCAGTTCAGGTCATGATCCCAGGGACATGGGATGGAGCCCCAGGTTGAGCTCCATGCTGAGCATGGAGCCTGCTTAGGATTCTGTGTGTGTCTCTCTGTCTCTGTCTCTGTCTCTCCCTCTCTCTCTCTCTCTCTCTCTCTCTCTCCCTCCCTCTTTTCCCTTCCCTCTCCCTCTCTCTTTTGCCCCTCTCCTACTCTCCCCCACTCACGCTCTGTTTCTCTCTCTCTCTCTCTCTCTCTCTCTCAAAAAAAAAAAAAAAAAAAAGAATGCCAGAATTTATTTTGCAAACTTCTGTGATGGATATTTGCATTGTTTTCAGTCTTTTGCTCTTAAAAACAATGTAGTAATGAAAAATCCTGTTCATAGTTTTGTCTCACATGTTCAAGATATCTGTAGTATAAATTTACAGAAATAAGATTGTTAGATCAAGTTGTGCGTGTGTGTGTGTGTGTAATTTTGATGATATTGCCGAATTTTCCTCCATAAGTGTTGTATAAAGAACAGTTGAGAATGTATAGCACTGTCATTAGAATATGTTATCAGACTTTTGGATTTGAGATTGAAAAGTGAAAATGTTTAATATTAGTATTAGTTTATTATGTTTTTTTCCTGTTATGAGTATGATGAAACATCTTTTCAGAGTGGGCAAAATTTTAAATTCCCTCTTGCTAGTGAGGATCCAAGTAAAAGGGTATTGTTTTACATTGCTGGTATACATGTGAACTTTTCAACCTATTTACAAAGCACTCTGGCAATCTGTGTTAAAATATTTTAAATGACAAATACCTTTGTTCTAGCTACCTTTTCTTAAGGGAATGCCATAAGAGTTGCAGCCGTCATTTCCACTTATAAGTCATGGGCCAAAATATAGTCATATGGCCACACTTTCAAGGGAGGCTAGGACTATAGTCCTTAGCTATGTGGCAATGTACAAAGCTAAAACTTGGGCATTCTAATACTGAAGGAAGAAGAAAGGACATTGGGAGACTAGATTAATTGGTGAGCTAGGTAACAAGAGAAAGAGACTTCCTCCCCCCCACCCCCCAAATTATCTATTCCTCCAAAGGCATATTGCAAAAAGGCATAAACCAAAGAATTATTCATTGGGAACAAATATTATAACAGTGTAGCATATTACATACTTACAGGTATATATAAAGTTTTATATTTGCCCACATATTCAAAGAAATATGTATAAGTAAAGTTGGTTAAACACATTTATGGTATGCAGATACAAATATGACCATGTCACTATCCTACTTTTATTTACTTTACAGATTGAAGCCCAAACCCCTTTGCCCATATTTCTATTGTTATACTGCCTCCCTGGGGATGTAATAAAAACCATATAGAAAGATAAATTGCCTCTATCTGGAGTGGTTGGACTCCATGTAAGATACGGAATCTGAACTGGACCTTGAAGGAAGAAGTACTTGAATTAATGGAGAGGGGCATGGAGGCATAAACAAATAGTTCCAGTCTTTTTAGGCCCACCCTTTTAAAAAATCAAAATATAGAATACTACGGAAATAAATGAAGTATCTATCATAAAGTAAAAATATCACTGTATCCACCACTCAGAAAATAGAGTATTACTGTTTACATAGTATACAACCTCTCAATAACTATCCTGCCTTTCTCCCCAATGTCATCATTCTTCCAATTTCTAACCATAGACCAATTTTGCCTCACTTTTAACCTTACATAAATGGTATTAAGTGTGCATTTCATATGTATATGAGATTGTTCTGTATTGTTTGTAAAAGTTCACATTCATTGCTATATTCCACTGTATGACTACACCAAATATATTTATCCATCCTGTTGTTGATATTTGGGTTTTTCTACCCTGGGGCTATTAACCAATAATGATGCCATAAACATTCTCTTATGCGTCTCTTGGTGTGAATGGGAAGACATCTTTTGAGAGAATACTTAGGATTAAAATTCCTTGGTCTCGAGGTATGTTCACACTGTATACAGAATGACAGTTTTCCAAAGTTTATGTTATTTATATCCCCACCAAAAGTATATGAAAGTTTCACAGTCTCCACACCCTGAGCAACACTTGGTATCATCACTGTTTTTAATGTTAGCCATTCTGATGGGTGTGTAGTAGCATTTCATTTTAGCTTTAATTTGCATGCTACTGGTGATGATTGAGACTGAGCACCATTTTATGTTATTTGCCATTTAGAGATCCTCTGGTTTGAAGTGCTTGTTCAAGTCACTTGCCCATATTTCTGTTGGGTTGTCAGTCATTTTCTGACTGATTTTTAGGACTTCTTTATTCTGGATATGAGTTCTTGAACACACATATATACCAAATATCCTTTCTCATAGTATGGTTTGTCTTTTCATTTTCTCAGTAGCATCTTTTGAAAAACCAAAGTTCCTGATTTTAGTGTAATTTATTTTCACCAATCTTTTTCATTCTTAAATTATTTCACATGTGCCTTCAATTATTTTTATAACCCTGACTGAAAGAGTAATTAGTACCAGAGCTGTTACAGGAGATGGACCCTTTGAGGTTGAATTAAATACACACACACATGTAAAATCAATCACAGGGATAACTTCATTGCTATAGACAAAGGGACCACAAGTGATCCATGGCTTAAGGTACTGTTATACTTACTATTAATAGCATGGGATGGAGTGAAGGTGAGAACCTTCACTGTGGTAACCATAGTGATTTAAGATTGTGGATCCACCAGGCCTCTCTTATGAACCTAAACAGAATGTACACAGGAAAAAGAAAAATGTAAAAACTATGACTATGTAGCTGAGAATGCATAGAGAGTGTCAGAACTCCTCCACCACGGTTTTGAAGGAGTCCTTCATCTCCTATAAGCAGTGGGCAGAAAAGGTAGATTTGTAGTACCAATAAAATACTCAGTTCTTCCAGTTTTCTTAGTCTAAGGGTAGAGCATTGGTGAGAAAGATGTGGGGCCCTAAGACAGAATGGAGACTTTTGAGCAGACAAGAATGAAGATGAGAATGCTGAACCTGCATATCCCCCAAACTTCCTTGGCTCTCTGGGGAAACTAGCCTCCTCTGCATAGAGGCTTTCGGTGACTGCACTGGGAACAGCTCTCTCATAGGCTGGTATCTGTTCTCAGAACGTACCTTCATCACCTCACAGTATCCGTAGATAAATCTCAAGATCACCTAATCAGAGAAGTATGTGGCCTGGTCTGGCATGAGATAACCTTCACAGGAGTTAAAGACCTTACCATTTTGATCAGCAGAAACCTGAGGAGTATATATAGAAGTGGGTTCTAAGGATGTTACACCAAGGGGGAATCAATACAAGGTTTTATCATGGCAAATTTATTGGCATGGGTGCACTCACCTGAGAATCAACATCTCATATATTGGCATTAATAGTTTGCTAGGATGAGGCATGGGCTCAATAACAGTCTACAAATAATAAATGACCTACAAATGAAATTTGAAGTAATAATTTCAGAATCCCAGAAATACTCTGGCATACTGTAGAGAAGAGAAAACCAGGGCTCCTTAGACATTCTCCATTTTTACCAAGTCATTAAGGATGCATTGGTGATAGAAGTATAAGCATCCCTAAAGAGCTCTGAAGTGGCTGCTCTCTGTTTGTCAGATTGATGGTGATAAATGCTGTGGTAGAACTGAGTTTCCTGATCTCAGAATAAGATAATCTCAAATTGGTAGAGGCCACGTGATGGCATATAACCATCAGAGACATGGTGGGCACAATTACCATAATAATCCAAAGAACAGAACGTTAATCAGAGTGTTTTGACTTTCAGGGAAAGGTGGTAATGGTTAAAGGATAACAAGAAAGGAAGCAGATTAAGTAATAGATTAAGTAGCCTACTAATTTGCTGCTTGACATATATAGGTGGGAAAATTCTAAACTAACTTGTGTTGTCATAATGAAATTTGGAGCATCTCATCCAGTTCACAGACCTGGAACTCTTTGATGATGGAGAAAGATTGGGTCCCTTTGAAGAAAAATCCTGCAATGCTGCCACAGGTGTATAACCATGAACCTTCCCCTAATCCCATGCTTCCCAAACCTGTCTGTACTTTAGACCACCGTAGAATTCTCAAGAACATCCAGGCCAATTAAATCATAATTTCAGGGAGTGAGACCCAGGCATTGATATTTTTTGAAGCTCCCCTGGTGAGCAAATTACGGGATCACTGCCCTAATTCTTCTCTAGTGGCCATTTCCTGGAGAAAGGAAAATACCAGACCTCCTGAGGCTTATTAGATACTGTCTCTTAACTTATATTAATACCTAGGGACCCAAAACCTAATCCTGGACAACTGGTTAAAATAGGAGGCCTAGGAAACTTAAGTGACAGATGGAGTCTTGGCCTGCATCTGGGTTAACAGTGAGTCCAGAGAGACCCATATTAGGGTTATTTCTCCAGTCTTAATGTGTAGTAAGAATAGACATATTTTAATAACTGAAGCAGTCTTCATTTTAGTTTCCTGTCCAATGGAGTGAATGCTATTATGGTAGGAAGGGCTATGTAGAAGTTCATAACTGCTTGTCTCTCACCAAAGCAGTACTGCATCCCTGGGGAACTTGTAGAAATTAGTGCCACCATGCTGGCATAGTGATTCATACCACATTCCCACTTAACTTCCCTTTGTGGTCACCAGATGGGTCATAGGAATGACAGTATAAAAACCAAATGGGTAGTAAAGAATGACTGGATTACTGCAAGATTTTATCAGGCAAAGATGCCAATTGTAGTTGCTGTTACAGGTGTGGTATCTTCATTGGAGGAAATGAATACAGATTTTGATATGATATATAGGTATTGCTCTGGAAGTGCCCCCTCATTTCCCATTCCAGTTATTCAGGGAAATCAGAAGTAGATTGTGTTTAACTGACAGAGACAACAGTAAGCCCTTACTGTCTTGTCTCAGCACTGTGCCACCTTTCTATTCTGTGCTGAAGGGACCTTGATCATCTTGCTATGCGATAGAATATCACACTGGTCTATTATAGAAATGAACGTTAAATGAGCCCAAAGAGCAGGAAGTAGTAAACACTCTACATGCTTTGATAAGACATATGCTTAGCAGAAGGTGCAAGAAAAACCCTGTAAAACTTCAGGGACCTGCCACATGGGATTCAATGGCCAGAGACCTGTTAGGTTATCCATTCGAGTGAGTGACAGTCTGTTGTGTTTTTCACCACAACAGTAAAGAAAAAGGCAAAATGTATGGCAGGCCTTTTTAGGTTCTGGAGACAACAAAATAGTACTTTTGGGTGACCTAGCCTGTTTTATGGGTAACTGTAATTTTGAGTAGGGCCCAGAGCAAACTGTCTTGCCAGTTGGGCCTTATGGTTCGGCAGATACAATGGTATTGGAAGTTCATGTGGTAGAGATGTTCTATGAGGCCTCTGAGGGTAAGTGCCAATAGGAGAATTACAAGATTCCTTGGTTTTTGAGTATAGATCTATCTTCCTCAACCAATGTTTTGTTTTGTTTCTTTGAAAAGCAGCTCCTGGTTTGCTGCTGGTACCTGATAGAGATGGAACTCCTGACCATGGGACATCAAGTGACTATGTGAATGATCGAACTACTACTCGTCATGAACTGGTGTTATCTGATTCACCAATCATACAACTGGATGGGCATAACAGCAGTTCACTCCCTACAAAACTGGGTACATGGCCACAACTAAACTGAATAAGCAGGTGACTCAGACTACTGTTATTAGTACCTGCCCCTATTCCTTCAGCACTTCTCCCTCAATCCATATACACTGGCTTCAAAGGGGGTTCCCTCTGACCAATTAATGAAGGAAAAAAGTTTAGGTCTTGTTAATTCACAAAAGGGTCTGCAATGAGCTGGCAATAGCTGGGTGTGAGTGGTCACTATACAACACCATCGCTCAATAGTGGCCCTGAATCACAACAGTAAAGGGAAATCCTTTCCTTGAGAACTTTAGGAGACGTGGCCTGAGGTAAGGGTATAGAGTGGTTCATTGTGAGTGGCTTATGAGTCGACAGGCTGGACAAGAACTTAAAACAAATTAGAAAACTGGTTCAGTTTATGGAGCCAACCAGGAGACAATAACCTCCAAATTTAGGATGCAGACTTCAGAATAAAGTATTATGCTTAAATGCAGTAACCAATATGTAGTGCCATCTTTCCCAGAAGGTATGTATAGTGGAGATGAGCATGGTCCCTCTATTTTCTATATGTCTATTTTTTTTAAATAACTGGGAGCATGTTTTCTGAATTTGGTGAAAAGCATGAAATTACAGATCCACAAAGCTCAGTGAAGCACAGGTAGGAAAATTACCAATGCGTGTTATTGTCAAACTGACAAAACTAAGAAAAATATCTTAAAAGCATTCAGAAAAAGTGCACATCACACACAGGAGGGCTATTATATGAATTTTTAAAAGTTTTTTAATGGAAGCATAACACACATGTAGAAAAGTACACAAATATAATTATTTAGCACAACTTATCACAAAGTAAAGATAACTGTGTAATCAACACCCACATCAATAGCTACAACACTAACATGCCCCCTTCTTAGTCATTCTTCTTTCTTCCCAAAGGTAATCACTTTCCCAAATTCTAACACCAAAGATTAGGTTTGCCAATGGTTAACTTATATATATTGAATACATAACTGTATTCTCTTGTGTCTGGCTTCCTTTGTTTAATATTGTGAGGTTCATCTCTCTGCCCCTCCCCTGCTCACTCATCTCTCACTCTCTCAAATAAACAAACATTAAAAAAAAATCTTTAAAGAAAACATTGTGAGGTTTATCCATGTTACCTGGATCGGTTGTTCATTTATTTTCATTGTTATACAATGAATGAATATATTGCCATTTACTTACCCGTTCTACCGTTGATAGATATTGGCAATGTTTCCATTTAGGGCTATTATAAAGACTGATGCTATGAACATTCTTTTGTATGTCTTTTGGGGTACACATGTATGCATTTTTGTTAGGTTCTCTATTATACCTAAAAACCCACTTGAAGAATTTTTTGGTCCCTGAAACTTTGGACTTAGTGGTTTTGGTAGTAAACTTGGTACTAAAGAGAGAAATGCTTCCTAATACTTCAACGAATTAGAAGTGGACACTGTTCACTGGCAGGTTTGGGCTTTTTCTGTCACTAACCAACAAGAGAGAAGGAAATCACTCTACTGGCAGGGTGAGGGATCCCTTTTAACGGGGGGAAATTGCATTGCTGCTATACAGCAGAATAAATATGACTGTATATGGACTGTAACAGTATTCTCTGAGAAGCTTGTTCGTATTCTCTTAGCCAATAGTCCAGTAAAAAACTAGGGTAACCCAAAAAGGACCTCTCCTAGGACTCATAAGAATGACTGTTGGGAGTACCCCACCCGGTAAGAATCCCATCCAGGTGAGGTACAAACAAAAAGTGAGAGAAACCAAGAATGGACGGTGAATAGGGCACCTGGATAGCTCAATTGGTTAAGCATCTGATTTCAGCTCAGGTCATGATCTCATGGTTTGTGGGTTTGAGCCATCAGGCTCTGTGCTGACAGCGTGGAGCCTGCTTCAGATTCTCTCCCTCTCTCTGCCCAGCTGTTCATGCTCTCTCTCTGTCGCTCACTCCCTCTTTCTCTCTCTCAAAAATAAGCATTAAAAAAAAAGAATGGATGGTGAAAGAAAACAGCTATGTTTATGAATCTAGGCCTCATGACCAACTTAAAAAAGCAGGTTTTAAGAGACTATGATTATGTTTTGTAACTTTTCTCCCCTGCCATATATGAAGAATTCTAGGGTGCTAATGTTTATGGTTCCAGAGCTGATTACACCACCCCATGATGAGTTTGTAACTGGTGGGAAGAGATTGCTTAGTGGAAAAGAGTGAGGTGAGCGTATCTTTTCTTCCCCTCCACTAGAGGTTACCTTGAACTGGATTTATACTTTGACCACAGGTCATTACTCGTCTCACAGTGAACTCTTCACAATTCTCTCTCCCTCCAGATTCTGATTAAGTTCTTCTGTCTCTTGGAACCTATTCTTGTAATTCTCTTATACCCTACACACACACATTTGTAATTAGTCCCTTTGTAAATAAACCTTCTTTAAATGATCCTGAATGTATCATTTGTTTCCTATTAGGACTCTTGGACACATGAACTTTTTTTTTTTTTTTTAAATTAAGTAGGCACCATGCCCAACATGGGGCTTGAACTCACAACCCTGAGATCAAGAGTCCTATGTTCTATTGACTGAGCCAGCCAGGCGCCCCTGGACACATGAACTTTTTATCTCTTGAATTGCTTCTTGTCTAAAATCTACTTGGATTTAGCATAGCCGCACCATCTTTATTAGTTTTTGCATGATATACCTTTTTACTTTAAGCTTTTCTGCATTCTCATATTTAAGATTTGTCTCTTGAAAACAGGTTAAAAGTGTACCTTTATAAATCCAAGTCTTTGTCTTTTAATTGGGATAATCAATTTACATTTAGTATAATTATTATATACAGGCTTTAAAGCTGCCATCCTGCTGTTTTTTGTCTCACCTATTCTTTGTTCTTTTTTCTGTACTTTCTTTGGGATTGTTCAAGTGTTTTTTCTATTTCATCTTCTTCTTTTGATTTTTTGTGGTTTTATGTTTTTTTAATATTCTTAGTTACTCTAGAAATGAGAATGTGCATCCATGACTTTTAAAAGCCTAGTACATATTAGTACGTTTTCCACTTCCTAGACAATGTGATTACCTTAGACCACTTTAAAACTATTTTCCTTCGCCTCTCAGTTACTGTACTATTATGTTTTAAATCTGTATGTTTTTAACAACATGATATATTAGCATTGTTTTGTAAGCTTACTATTTATTGGGATTTACCTATGTATTTTTCCCTTTCATTGCTCTTCATCTCTTCCAGAATGTGAGAATGGCTATCTGAGATCATTTCTCTCTGCCCAAAGTCCACTCTTTTTTACAGGGCAGAAATGCTGGTGTCAAATTCTCAATTTCTGTTTGTTTGAAAAAACTTTATTTTGCCTATTTGAAAGTTATATTGTTTGAATGTAAATTCTAAGTTGACAGTATTTTCCTTTGGTACTCTAAAGATAGCATCATTTTGGTTGCAAAGCAGCTGTCTTACTGTCATTCGTTTTGATAAAGTAATTTGTCTTTTTCCTCTGGATGCGTAAATTTTTCCTCTTTGGTTTTCAGCAATTTTACGGTGATGTGCTTAGGTGTGATTTTCCTTGCCTTTTTCTTGCTTAAGGTTTATAGTGCTGCTTAAATCCGAGGCATGATGCCTTTTACTTATTTTAGACATCTCTTCAAGTATCACTTTTTTATGGTCTCTCATTCCTTTCCTTCTGGGTCTCAACTATATTAGACTTTTTTAAATTCTACACTGTAAGTCTCTTCCACCTTTAAAAATTTTTTTACCATTTTCTTCCTTTTGTCTCTGTAAATCTATCTGCATATTTTCTTCTGAACTTTCTCCAATTCCCTAATTTTGTCCTCAACTCCATATAATTGACTACTAAGTCTACCCACTGTGAAAGTCTACCCTCAGCTAAAAGACTGAGGTGTTTATTTCTTCCTTGTGAGCCCTAAACTCCAGTTTTCAACCTCCCTGCCCCCTCCTGGCCCTGTGAGTTTGCAAAAATCTGTGTTCACTTTCTCAGTTGCTTTTGATAGAGTCAGATGTCTCTAGCAGAAAGGGAGCCCTAAATACTCAAGTATCTCTCCGATGTGTCTCCCTCTCCTAGATCTTAGCCCTGCAATCTTCACCAGTTTGGTAGCTTTTTAGTGCCTTTAAAGAAATGTGGTTTTCTTTTTCTTGGCCCACTTTTCTAGTTGCTAGTTATTCTCAGCTAAAGCATAATCAAAACCCACCTAGTTCTTTATTATTAGAAGTGGAACTGCAGACGACTCATTTTTTTTTTTAAAGTAATCTCTACACCCAATGTGAAGCTCAAACTGACAACCCCGATATGAAGAGTCAGTCGTATGCTCCACCAACTGAGCCAACCAGACACACCAAGTCCTTGGTGACTTGTGACATTTTTAATGTCAAAAATTTTACTCGATGCCCCTGCCCCCTCTCTATCAAAACACACAAGGTACTAGTCAGACATGTTTAGCATATAAACTATAAATAAATATATAAGAAAAATAGACACATCATTATGTCCAAGTCCCCTGTAATAACTATTACTCAGGGATTTGTAACTCAAGGGAAACACTGCTATAAGCAAAGGCATAGTCTCAGGAAAGTTAGAAGGATGTTTGAAGGAACATGAGCCCAGTTTGATTAAGAGATTTGATGTATGAAAGCAGGGATAAAGGTCTGACTTTTATTCTCTGTATAATAGGAAACCATTGGAAATTTCTTTATTGTGGTATCTTTAAAATTTTTTTTAATTTTTTTTTATTTTTGAGGGAGAGAGAGACACAGAGTGTGAGCAGAGGAGGGGCAGAGAGAGAGGGAGACACAGAATCTGAAGCAGGCTCCAGGCTCTGAGCTGTCAGCACAGGGCCCACAGCGAGGCTCAAACTCACAAACCATGAGATCATGACCTGAGCGGAAGTCAGACACTCAACTGACTGAGCTACCCCTATTGTGGTATCTTTTCATAAAAACTGTGTTCAATACGGTAGTGGCATGCAAGATAGACGAAGTAAGAATACAGGCAGAGAAACCCACTAGGAATCTTTAGTAATGGACCAAATATGAGCTGTTGATGAGAGACATCATGGTGTAATGAAAAGAATGTTGACATTAGAATCACAGGACTTGTAATTACTGGTCCTGTCAACTTGGGCAAGTCATTTAACCTGTGTGATTCTGCTTATTTACATGCCAGTCACCTTGGAGGCCTTTAGTAGAATGATGAAATGTTAATAACTTTTGCTTAACTCAGAGTGGTTATACAAATATAATGATGATAAGAACCTTTTAAAATGCATATTATAAAATTTAAGGTGTAATATGCATTTGAAGAACTAAAGAAATAAAAGTGGAGACTGATAAGGAAAGAGAAGAGTGAAAGAAAAAGACTATTCAAGTATAGTGAATCCTGGTGACTAGAAAATGGAATCAACTTACATAAGTCAGTCAAAAGAGGAAGTGATGGGGTGCCTGGGTGGCTCAGTCAGTTAGGTATCTAACTCTTGATCTCAGCTCAGACCGTGATCTCAGTTTGGGATCAAGCTGTGTGTCAGGCTCTGCACTGACAGTGAGGAGACTGCTTGGGATTCTCTCTTTCTGCCCCTCTACACCCCCTTCCTCTCTCTCTCTCAAAATAAATAAACTTAAAAAAAAAAAAGAGGAACTGATTATGGGAATCAGGATGAGAGAAAAAACAGTGATTTATTTCTTTTTAATTGTGGAAATGTTTAGCAGGCACTTCTCTACTGTATCTATTAATTTCATATATTCTTAGGTATTTTCATGTGAGATTACTCAATTTCCTTTATAGAATTTTAAGTTTGGAGATAAAGAAGATATCTCCTTGGGAATATGTATTTCCTCATTTTTTTTTAAGTTTATCTGTTTATTTTGGGAGAGAAGAGAGTACAAACAGGGGAGGGGCAGAGAAAGAGGGAGAAAATCCTAAACAGGCTCTGCACTGACCTGGCACAGAGCCCTAGGCGGGCTGCGAATTCAGGAACCCAGAGATCATGACCCTAGGCAAAATCAAGAGTCAGACACTTAACCGACTGAGCCACCCAGGCACCTCATTTTTAATTTAATTTTAATTTAATTTTAATTTATTAAAAAAAATAAAGCCTGTACCTGCTGGTTTGATAAAAGTTCCATTTATTTTTGTCCAGTTTATTAGTAAAGTGATTACATAGGGTACTGCCTGGTTTAAGGATTATTTGTTCCTTCCAATTTAATACCAAACTGCTATTCTTCAGTGTGCATCACTCTAAATCTTTATCACTATTAGTACTTTAAGGTACTGTACCTTACTAAAACCCAGGCAAACACTTTATTTTTTTTTTCAATATATGAAATTTATTGTCAGATTGGTTTCCATACAACACCCAGTGCTCATCCCAAAAGGTGCCCTCCTCAATACCCATCACCCACCCGCCCCTCCCTCCCACCCTCCATCAACCCTCAGTTTGTTCTCAGTTTTTAACAGTCTCTTATGCTTTGGCTCTCTCTCCCACTCTAACCTCTTTTTTTTTCCTTCCCCTCCCCCATGGGTTTCTGTTAAGTTTCTCAGGATCCACATAAGAGTGAAAACATATGGTATCTGTCTTTCTCTGTATGGTTTATTTCACTTAGCATCACACTCTCCAGTTCCATCCACGTTGCTACAAAGGGCCATATTTCATTCTTTCTCATTGCCACGTAGTACTCCATTGTGTATATAAACCACAATTTATCCATTCATCAGTTGATGGACATTTAGGCTCTTTCCATAATTTGGCTATTGTTGAGAGTGCTGCTATAAACATTGGGGTACAAGTGCCCCTATGCATCAGTATTCCTGTATCCCTTGGGTAAATTCCTAGCAGTGCTATTGCTGGGTCATAGGGTAGGTCTATTTTTAATTTTCTGAGGAACCTCCACACTGTTTTCCAGAGTGGCTGCACCAATTTGCATTCCCACCAACAGTGCAAGAGGGTTCCCGTTTCTCCACATCCTCTCCAGCATCTATAGTCTCTTGATTTGTTCATTTTGGCCACTGACTGGCGTGAGGAGATGTCTGAGTGTGGTTTTGATTTGTATTTCCCTGATGAGCAATGTTGAGCATCTTTTCATGTCAGGCAAACACTTTAACTTCAATTTGAATTTCATGTGAGACATAACAAATGTCTTACTGAAAGTCATATGCCATGTTTGTTTCTTTTATATTTTAAATGTATATGCCTTTAATTTAGACTGTGAACTTTTAAGATGGTTTCTGTTCCTTCTGAAATCCTTAGTTTCTCCTAATTGTTTTTAAAATTAAATTGTAATGGACACTCAACCATAACAGTAGCTTTATGTTGTGCCCCAGGAATTTGTCCCCCATAATTTTGATTATCTCTGGATTGCTGTAGTATGTTACTGAATCTGTAACTTTACATTTCCAGTAACATCCAACATCTTCAGTAAGTTTAGACTTTAAAAAAATGCTTTGTCCACCATTAGAAAGCTGATTGGGGGTTTAGACCAAACATTCCTCTTACATCCTTGTTTGTTCCCTCTCATTTTTGTCTAGTTTCCCCTATTCTTACATGAGTAGAAATTTGGTTATACAGAGCTGTTTGCCTTTCCTGCTTTTTTTTGCCCATTACAGTTTTCTGTATTTAACAGCCCTTCTAGTTCTACTCCAAATAAAATATTTTGTATTTTTTACTTGGGACTACAGAAATAATGTATTGGCATCCTCTCTTATCCAGTAGATTTTGGCATGCCCAAATCTGGAAGTGAAAAAAGCAACAACAACAAAAAAAAAACAGAGCAGCAAGGAAAATCGGTAAGCTTTACCCTGCAGCAAAAATATCAATCTGTTCTTAAGGAATTAAGTGCTTCACAAAGGTGAGTTCTCCATGTGACTAAGGCTTCAATTATTCATCGTGGACAGTAACCCAGTGCAGTTTGAAGGTCCTTGTCATTACAGGTGACCTAGTAAATGTTTGACAACTAGCTCACCAGGAAAGAAAAAAAAAAAAAAGCTTTGATTATGGTGTTTGCAAATTTCTTGGGGTAAATATCCCACTGTGGCTCATTTCAGGCTACCACAGGACATCACAGAACACAGAATTAGAAGAAGGTATATATTATCAAACTATAATATTTCTATAATACGGATATGATCACCATAACCACAAAAACATGGATAATAGTAAAATGAGGAAATGAATTTTGAATATTTATTATTCTTATATATTGGATTTTAACATAATTGTCAGCTTACATAGTTAATTCTTCATAAAGGCTGTGTTTAACAGCCTGCAAAATTTCTAAAAATGTTTAAATGTACTCATAAAGCAGTATAAGCCAGCTCTAGCATATACTGCTTTCTGCACTCTTAGTTTTGGAAGTGACTTAGGCAATAGCTAATATGAGTTGAATCCTTCATGCCTTTTTCATATTCCTCCATGTATATGATACCTTGTTATGACTTTATTACTTTTTAAAATCTTCTGAGCCAGCTGCAAATGTTTAATTTGTCACTTGTAAATAAACACAAACAAAAGGAACTCCATGAACAATGGGAATAGAGACATTTCCTCAAGGAAGAAATATAGACAGCAAAACAGCACATTAAAAGATGCTGAACATCATTAGTCACTAGGTAAATGCAAATTAAAATAACAATGAGCTATACCACTACATACCTATTAGAATGGCTGATTAAAAAGACTGGTCATAACAGGTCAGGGGGAATTGGAATTCTCAGTATATAACTAGTGAGAATGTAAAATGGTACAACCACTTGGAAAACAGCTTGGCAGTTTCTTAAAAAGGTAAATGTATACCTATCATAATCCACCTATTCCATTCCTACCTATTTACCAAAAAGAAAACCTATGTCCATACAAACACTTATACAAGAGTATTTGTTATAGACAAAAACTGGAAACAACCAGAATGTCCACCGATGGGTGAATGGATATAGAAATTGTGGCATATCCATACAAAGAATACTACTCAGTAGTAAAAAAAAACAAAAAACTGTTGAGTGACACAACATAGGTAAATCTCAAAATAATTATGCTGAGTGAAAAAAGTCACGGAGGGCATGCTGTTTGATTCTATTTAAATAAAATTATAGAAAATGCCAACTAAGCTATAGGACAAAATGATCATTGGCTTCAAGTGGGTGCAAGGAAGAGGGGTTGGGTTGGGGGAAGAGAAAGGGTTTACAAAGGACTACACAGACACTTGTAGTGAGGCATATGTTTATTATCTTGATTTTGGTGATTGTTTCATGGGTGTCAAATTACCAAATTGTGTACTTTAAATATATGTGATATACTGTATGTCAATTATATTTCAATAAAGCTATAATAAACTTTTAATTTTTTTAACATTTATTTATTTTTGACAGCCAGAGACAGCTGTGAGCTGAGCGTGAGCAGGGGAGGGGCAGAGAAAGAGGGAGACACAGAATCTGAAGCAGGTTCCAGGCTCTGAGCTGTCAGCAGAGCCTGACACAGGGCTGAAACTCACGAACCGCAAGATCATGACCTGAGCCAAAGTTGGACGCTTAACCGACTAAGCCACCCAGGCGCCCCATAAAAATTTTTAAAACTATCGTCTGGCCAGTGAAGATGAGGAAAAGGCAAATGCTTTGTGCTGGACAATACATTTCTATCTTTGGGAGTAAAACTGTATAGGTTCTTTAGGCAAGCCCTGACCACATTGCTGGCTTATACGGAGAAGTTGAGCAACTGAAATGCTCAGGTTTTTATCACATGTCTGCTGTTAAGCCAGATTCTCTTCATCTTTATACTTTACACTTCTTTACACATTTTATACTTATCTCTGCTATATTTTATATTATTTATTTCTCATAACTATTATAGTGAGGCTTTGGTATTAATATTTATTAGACAATTGGTTTTTCAGATTCTGTTTAGTGAACACTAGGGAGGGATACTCACAGAACCATCTGAGGTATCCTGACTGGGTGTGAGGATTGGAAATGGAGGGAAAATGATAAAGATTCTCAGTAGGCAAGGCTCTAGCCTCCAAGTCAGGCAGCTTCTTTGTTTTATAGACTTAAGGGCTCCAGAGGGGAAAAAGTATGAAAATCACCTCCTAAGTTTTCTACAAGCTAAGCCCAGAAGCTAATGCATAGCAGTTGCTCAATAAATATCTGCCAAATGGATCTTGATTAAATTTAAAATGATTCTTTCATGGGGCACCTGGGTGGCTCGGTCAGTTAAGGGTCCGACTTCAGCTCAGGTTATGATCTTATGATCGTTTGTGGGTTCCAGCCCCTCGTCCAGCTCTGTACTGACAGCTCAGAGCCTGGAGTCTGCTTCAGATTCTCTCTCTCTCTCTCTCTCTCTCTCTCTCTCTCTCTGCCCTTCCTTGGCTTGTGCTTTCTCTCTCCCTCAAAAACAAAAAATATTTAAAGGAATAAAAATAATAAATAAAATGCACTTTCGCTTCTTTCTGCACTCCCTCTCTCACGTGGCACATAAACATTTATTCTGTCATCTGAGTTTCTTGAGGTGGGACTATTAATTTTTGAGAACTGCTATTGATTTTACACTAAGAAAGGTACCGATTGCAAGGAAGATGGAAGAACAGAAGGATCCTGAGCTCACCTCCACCCCCCACCCCCGCCAGACACACCCACACTGCAACTACATTTAATATAACTCACTCTGAAAACAACCTGAAGACTAGCAGAACAACTTTTCCACAGCTACTGATATAAAGAAAAAGCCACATTCATTACAGTAGGAGGGGCAGAGACTCAGTCAAGAACCAAAACCCCTGGCCTGGCAACCCACAAGTAGGAGGGATATCATAGGAGTTCCTCTCTAAGGAACGAAGAGATCAGGCTCCACATCAGGCACCTCTGGCTGTGGGGACCTGCACAGGGAAGATAAATCCCCATAAAATATGCCTTTGAAGATCAGTAGGACTTACCATAACTCTAAGAGAGCCAGAAGGCAATAAGAAACAAAGACGCCACTCATAAGGCCAGAGCACTAGATCACTTAGTCTGAGACCCAGCACAGGGGCAGCAGTTCGGAAAGCACCTGGGTTATACATGAAGGAAATCTAATTTTAGGGTGTTCTGGAGGGGCAGGGCAGTACTGGTGGGCACCATTTTTCTTGCCCTCTTTCAGCTTAGCTGGACGACGGTTGTGTGAGCCCGTTCTGATACTCTCCATCTGTCCTGAGAACACTACTTGCTCCTCCCCAGCATTTCCCTACAGACCTGTCCGGTCCAATCTGCACCACACCTGGCAAGCAGCCTCAGTTGTTTTTTGGGGTTTGTTAATTGGTTGGTTGGTTGGTGGTTGGTTTTTAAGATTTTATTTGGGTAACTCTATACCCAACATGGGGCTTGAACTCACAACCCCTAGATCAAGTCACATGCTTCACCAGCTACCAATGCCCTTCCAGAGCAACTTCTGCCCCAGGGAGGTGGAGTGCTAGCCCCACCCACCAGCATGCCCACCAAAGGTGGAGGTGAGACTCTTAGACTTCTACACTGGAACTAACCCTATCTACCAGCACACCCACTACAGCCAGATCTCATAGCTGCACAGGGGTCCACCCCTACCAACCAGTACACCCATAAGTAGTCATGGCTAATCACTGCAGCCAGCCAGGCTGGAGGCCAGACCTGCCCACTAGCATGCCTGCAGCAGTCATGCCAAGTCACAACAGGAGGGTGAATGCAGTCCACAGAGGGGACATCCTTGGATTACCTGGTTCTGGTGACCAGAGAGGATTGTGCTACTGGGCCCCACAGGACACCTTCAACATAAGGCCACTACTTTCAAGATCAGGAGACAGAGGAATATGTTCCAAACAAAAGAATAAGACAAAACCTGAGAAAGAGAACTAAACAAAATAGAGATAAGGAATCTGTCTAATAAAGAGTTCAAAATAATGCTCATAAAGATGCTAACCAGATTTGAGAGAAGTATATGAGCTCAGTGAGAACTTTAACAAAAACTTCAAAAAAAAATCAGAGCTAAAGAATACAATAACTGAAATGAAAAATACACTAGAGGGAATCAACAGCAGATTAGAGAATACAGAAAAATGGATCCATGATCTGGAAGACAGAGTAATGGAAAGCACCCAAGCCGAACAGTACAAACAAAAAAGATTTAAGAAAAAAAAAAGACAGGTTAATGGACTTCTAGGACAACATCAAGTATACTAACATTCATATTATACAGGCCCCAAAAAAGAGAAAGGGGCAGAAAACAATTTGAGAAAACAACAGCTGAAAGCCTCCTTAAGTTTAAGGGGGATGAAAACAGACACCCAGGTCTAGGCTATACAGAGAACCTCAAACAAGTGAGCGCAAGGCAGTCCACACCAAGACACATAATTAAAATGTCCAAAATTTGGGACACCTGGCTGGCTCAGTAAGTTAAGCGTCTGACTCTTGATGTCAGCTCAGATCATGATCTCAGAGTCATGAGACTGAACCCTGCACTGGACTATATGCTGGCATGGAGCCTGCTTAATATTATCTGTCTCCCTCTTCCTCTGTTCCTCACCCACTCAGGCACATGCATGCACTCTCTCTCAAATAAATAAATAAAATGTCCAAAATTAAAAACAGAGAATCTTAAAAGCAGCAAGAGAAAAGCAAATAGTTACATACCAGGGAAACCTCATAAGCCTATTACTTGGTTTGTCAGCAAAAATTTGCAGGCCAGAAGGGAGCAGCACTATATATTCAAAGTGCTCAAAGGAAAAAACCTATAACCACGAAGACTCTACTGGGCAAGGTTATCATTCAGAATTGAAGGAGAGATAAAGAGTTTCTCAGATACAAAGTTCAGCACCACTAAACCAGCCTTACAAGAAATGTTAAAGGGAATTCCATAAGCAAATAAGAAAAGGCCACAACTAGAAGAAAATTGTAAAAGGAAAAAATTCCACTTGTAAAAGCAAACACATAGTAATGGTAGTAGATCAATTATAAAGAAAGAGCTGGGGGCGCCTGGGTGGCTCAGTCGGTTAAGCGTCTGACTTCAGCTCAGGTCATGATCTCGCGGTCCGTGAGTTTGAGCCCCGCATCGGGCTCTGTGCTGACGGCTCAGAGCCTGGACCCTGTTTCCGATTCTGTGTCTCCCTCTCTCTCTGACCCTCCCCCGTTCATGCTCTGTCTCTGTCTCAAAAATAAATAAATGTCAAAAAAAAAAATTTTTTTTTTTAAATAAGAAAGAGCTGGTTCTCTGAAAAGCTAAAATTGATAAACCTTTAGCCAGACTCATCAAGAAAAAAAGAGAAAGAACTCAGTATCAGAAACAAAGGGGATGTTTCAACTGACACCACATAACTACAAAGGATTGAGACTACTATGAAAAATTATATGCCAACAAATTGGACAACCTAGAAGAAATGGATAAATTACTAGAAACATACAGTCTCCTGAGACTGAAGGAGGAGAAAATCTGATTACTACTAAGAAAATGGGATCAGTAATAAAAAAAATTCCCAACAAACAAAAGCCCAGGATCAAATGGCTTCACAGGTGAATTCTACCAAACATTTAAAGTTTATTTATTTATTTTGAAAGACAGCACATACGCACATGTGCACACGAGTGGGGAAGGGGCGGAGAGGGAGAGAAAGAATCCCAAGCAGGTTCTGCCCTGTCGGCACGGAGCCTGATGTGGGGCTTGAACTAATGAACAGTAAGATCATGACCTGAGCCAAAACGAAGAGTCCGATGCTTAACCCACTGAGCCACCCAGGTGCCCTGAGTTCTACCAAACATTCAAAGAACTGATGCCTATCCTTCTCAAACTATTCCAAAATATAGATGAGGATTGAATGCTTCCAAATTTATTCTATGAAGCAACAATCATCCTGGTAACAAAACCAAAGACACTACAAAAAAAGAAGTACAGACCAATATTCCTAATGAACATAGATGCAAAAATCCTCAACAAAATTTAACAAACCAAATTCAACAATATGTTAAAAGGACCATTCACCACAATCAAGTAGGATTTATTTTGGGGATTACAGGTTCAATACCTGCAAATCAATCAACATGATATACCACATTAACAATATGAAGGATAAAAATCATGATCATTTCAAAAAATGCAGAAAAAGCCCTGGTCAAAACTCAACATCTATTCATTATAAACACTCTCAACAAAGTGAGTTTAGAGAGAACACACATCAACAAAATAAATGCCATATTGGAAAAATCCACATCTAACATCATACTCAGCAGTGAAAGGCTAAAAGCGTTCCTCTAAGATTAGGAACAAGACAAGGATGTCCACTCTCACCACATTTATTCAACATAATACTACAAGTCCTAGCCACAGCAATCAGATAAGAAAAATAAATAAAAGGTATCCAAATTGGTAAGGAAGAAGTAAAACTTTCACTATTTGCAGATGACCTGACACTACATATTGAAAACCGTAAAGACTTCACCAAAACACTATTAGAACTAATAAATGGAGTCAGTAAAGTTGCTGGATACAGAACCAATATACAGAAATCTGCCACATTTCTATACACTTAGAACAAACTATGAGAAAGACAAATTAAGAAAACAATCCCACTGACAACTGCATCAAAAAAAGAATAAAATACCAAAGAATGAATTTAACCAAGGAGATAAAAGAAGTGTACTCTGCAAATTACAAGACACCAATGAAAGAAACTGGATAAGGCACAAATAAATAGAAAGATGTTCTGTGCTCATGGATTGGAAGAATTAATATTGTTAAAATACCCATACTTTCCAAAGCAATCTACAGATTCAATGATATCTCTATCAAAATACCAGCAGTATTTTTTACAGAACTAGAACAAACAATCCTTAAATTTGGGTGTAACCACAAAAGACCTCAAATAGCCAAAGTAATCTTGAGAAAAAAGAACAAAGCCAGAGGTATCACAATCCCAGTTTCAAACTGTACTACAAAGCTATAATAATCAAAAGAATATGGTACTAGCACAAAAATGAACACAGAGAATCAATAGAGAGAAATAGAGCCCAGAAATAAATCCACACTTATATGGTCAGTTAATCTAAAACAAAGGAGGCAAAAATATACACTGGGGAAAAGATAGCCTCTTCAATAAATGGTGTTGGGAAAACTGGACAGTTAAATGCAAAAGAATGGAACTGGACCACTTTCTTAACAATATACACAAAAATAATGCAAAATGGATTAAAGACCTAAACATAAGACCTGAAATCATAAAATTCCTAAAAGAAACCATAGGTAGTAAACTCGGACTTAAACAATATTTTTCTGGATCTGTCTCCTCAGGCAAGAGAAACAAAAGCAAAAATAAACAACTTGTACTACATCAAACTAAAAAGCTTTTGTAAAGCAAAGGAAACCACCAAGAAGACAAAAAGGCAACCTACTGAATGAGAGAAGATATTTGTAAATGACATATCTGCGAAGGAGTTAATATCCAAAATGTAAAAAGAACGCAAACAATTCAACATAATAATAGTAAAAATAATAATAAAATTTAAAAATAGAGGACCTGAATAGGCACTTTGCTGAAGACATACAGATGGCCAATAGACATATGAAAAGATGCTCAACATCAATAATCATCAAGGAAATGCAAATCAAAACCACAGTAAGACATCAACTCACAGCAGTCAGAATGGCTAGTATCAAAAAGACAAGAAATAATAAGCATTGGCAAAAATGTGGAAAAAAGGGGACGAATTTCTTTTTTTAATTTTTTTAAGGATTTTTAAAGTTAATTTGATTTTGAGAGAGACAAGTTTAGGTTTATAATCTTGTTGGTACTCTGCGAGTGGCAGGGGAGGAGGGGGGGCGGGCAGAAACAAAGTAGAGAGAGAATCCCAAACAGGCTCCACACTGCCAACTTAGAGTCTGATGTGGGACTCGAACTCACGAACCTCAAGATCATGACCTCAGCTGAAACCATGAGTCAGATGCTTAACTGACAGAGCCACCCAGGCACCACAGGGAACCATTTTCTTGGTGGGAATGTAAATTGGTACAACAACTATGGAAAACAGTATGGAGAGTTCTCCAAAAATTAAAAATAGAAATACCATATGATGCAGTAATTCCACTTCTGGGTATTTACTCAGGAAAATAAAAACACTAATTTGAAAATATTACACAACGCTGTGTTTATTGTAGCATTATATACAATAGCTAAGATATGGAAGCACTTGAGTGTTCATCAATAGATGAATGGATGAAGCCCTCCTTCCAATTAAGTTGAGAAAACTGAGTATTAATGGTCAACTTCCTGCCTCTTTCCATTTAAAATTATCTTTGTTTTTACCCATTCTAATCTTCTTCCCTCTAGAGTCTGATGTTTACCCATTGTTCAAAATCAAATACTCAATTTTTTGACCCACAGTCATCTCTTGTGAAGAAAATGACTTCATCTATTAATCTCTCTGTTCTATATCTCATCTCTCTCAGGATTTCCTCCAGGCTATAAATATACTCAAACCTCTCCCATTCTAAAAAAATATCCTCCTTTGACCCTGAGTTACTCTAAACTAATACTCTATCTTCTAATTTCTTCTCATGGCCCTGCTCTGCACTTTTTCATTTTCCATTTACTTCACAACACGCTTAAATATAAATTATTGTCAACACTACCTCAATAAAACTGAGTCATCAGTGACAAAATGTAGTTGACAAGTTCCTAACCTTTAGTATATTTAACTTTCTGTACCATTTCACACTTCATATTTTGAGTAGTAGTCAAATATATTTAGAAGAACAAAGTAGGAACTGATGGAAGGAAGGGAAAAGTTGCTTTTAAATTTGAGTACCCAAGGAATTATAAATAGTTGTAGTAGCCAGAATAATGCCTCCCCATGATCTTCTATTCCCACTGAAGATGTTTACATCTCAGTTTCCCTGGAACCGTTGAATATGTTATGTTATATAGCAAGGGGGAATTAAGGTTGTGGATGGAATTAAGGTAGCTAATCATCTGGCCTTCAAGTAGGTAGATTTTCCTCGATTATCCATGTAGGCCCAACATAATCATAAAGATCCTTATAAATGAAAGGATGCAGACAAGTGTGTCAGATTAATGTGATGTGAAAAAGACTAACCAGCCACTTCCGGCTTTGAAGATGGAAGGGAACCATGAACCAAGGTGCCGGCAGCCTCTAGAAGTTGGAAAGAGCAAGAAAAGAGATTCTGCCTCAGAATCTCAAGGAAGCAACCAACTCTGCTTATACCTTGATTTTAGAACAGTAGGACCCATTTCAGACTTCTGACCTCCAAATATCTAAGATAACTTTTTTTAAGCCACTAAATTTGTAGTAATTTGTTGTATCAACAGTATTACAATAACTATTTCTAATTTTCCTTTAAAGTACAGTTGAATCTTGTGACTTTTTCTATTGAGTCTGATCTATTGAGTGAGGGCTTGGAAGTGATGATAGGAAGGAAACCAGGTTCAAATAAGAGTTCTTTATCACTGCAACTACTCTCTTGTTGATCTTCATACTTGCTTATAATCATATATAAATACTAACATTCTATTACCAGAATTAAAACCATTATGAAAACTTAACAGGGTGCATACTTGCTTCAGGAAAAAAAGGTATAAGGAAAAAAAGGATAACGTAAGATTGTATTCTTCCCCAAGTGAGGACAGAAAAAGAAAGCTTGTTGGTTTCTGTTAGGGAGCAATTGATAATAGCAGGGGAGAAAAATGTGGGTAAACCAATCTGGCACTAAAAAAAAAAGAAAAGAAGGGGGTCCCAGAGCCAACCCAAACCATACAGTGACGTCTAAGGTTAAATATAGATTCGTTGGCTACCAATCTCCAACTTTCTAAAGCTTTCATCCAACCACTCAATATGATTTTACCTTCAGTCCAATTATTCCTGATCTGTTTGAGTTCTTGCCCTAAGTTATAGGAAGTAACTAACTCCTGTTACTTGAAGGTAGGAGACTTACTTACTAACAAAACAGAAAGGTAGGATGCCTCATTTTGATGGGCAGAGATCACTCCTGCTATATCAACTTGAAACTCTATAGAATATTTTCTCATAGTAACATAAAACATATACAGAGGTTGGATTTAGAGAATGGCCCTAATAGTAATCCTGGAGACAGAATTACTTTCCTATTGCATATTGTGTTCTTAGTTCCAGAACAGGAATGAACCTTAAAATGTACCTAAGCCCTTTCTTTCTCCTTTTACTTTCCCTAAACTTTTTAAAAGTTTATTTATTTATTTTGAGAGAGAGAGAGAGAGAGAGAATGCTCGTGTGCAAGCAGGGGAGGGACAGAGACTCCCAAGCAGGCTCCCCACTGTAGCACAGAGCCCAACTCCAGACTTGAACTCACACACAGTGAGATCGTGACCTGAGCCAAAATCACGAGTTGGATACTTAACCAACTGAGCCAACCAGCACCCCTTTCACTTTAAAATCAAGTTATTTATCTGTCCTACCTGTCTAGCATTTCTTGACTTTACTCAGAGTCACAAAGTCAGACTCAACAAATGTGACTTTAGATGTGACAAAAGGATTTTTATAACCTCTACACCAGTTTTTCTCAAACTAGAATCTTTGAATTCTTTACCAGACTTTTCCCATTTTGTGATTTATTTCATTAATCTATAATAATATAATCATAGTCCAAATCACCCTGATTGCCACTTATAACTAAATACTGCCATGTGATTCCAGAGCCTGTGCTGTGTTCAGATTTTATGATCTTGTTGGTACTGTGTAATAGCACTTGTGTCTCAGGCAAATGAGAACAGAAATAGGTAATAAATGCTTCTTTCTGGCCATATGAAAGTCAAATGACATCAGTGAAAGAATGAACAAGATCTCTTAAAGGTCTAGTAGAGAAAACTGGCCATCATATACGGAACACAACAGTTAGTACAGACAGGCCAAATTTAGAAGAACCTAAACTGTGGCAGATCTGTATTTCTGTTTCAAGAAGCAATTTTTGCAAAAAGTAAAAAGAAAAAAAATCAAGTAGCACATAGATACTAATTTTATTAGTTTATATTTCTCTACATTTAGTATATAAATTTTAGTTTCAAGATGAAGAGGTAAGAGCATAAAGAGTTCATATTAAGAGTTATAAAGATAACTGGAGGAAACTCAAAAATTTGTTTTTTTTCTTTAGGTAAGCTCTGCCTAGTAAACACACTAAATGTACTATGGGTCCTTAGTGCAAATACTCTATTTTAGGTCTTTCCCACAATCACATCTCATCTAGATATTTCAATAGCATCCCAAGTGGTCTCTTTGCCTCTAGTTCTCCACCCCATTGCAGCAAATATGTAACTTTAGTTACATATTTCACATTGCTCTCATAGTTATCTTTTTGTGATTAAAAGACCAAGACTTTTTTATGTTAAAATTCAATTCTCCCATCCCTTACCCTTCAGAATAGAATCTGAATTCATTACCATGATATGTTAAGGCACTCAATATATCCAGCCTTATCTTTCAACTGTTTTGTCTCCTCATTCATTCTTTTTAAGGTTTTTTTTTTTTAATGTTTTATTTATTTTTGAGACAGAGAGAGACAGAGTGTGAGCAGGCGAGGCGCAGAGAGAGAGCGAGACACAGAATCCAAAGCAGCCTTCAGGCTCTGAGCTGTCAGCATACAGCCCAACGCAGGACTCAAACTCACAAACCGCGAGATCATGACCTGAGCCGAAGTCGGACGCTTAACCGACTGAGCCACCCAGGCGCCCCCCCTTCTCATTCATTCTTTCCTCTGCCCTCCCCAAACCCCTTAGAGCACTTGCCAAACTTGTAGTTTCCAAAACTTACCAGGTCAAGTTCTCTGAGACTTTGCATTGTTCCCTCTGTGTAGGTGACTTCCTCTGTTTCCCGCCCCCCAGCTATGATTTTGTTTAAAAACAATTCTCTTACATATAGACATTTTCCCTGAACACCCCCAGTTAAATTAGATACATTAAAATTACTCTATGCATGCATTTATGTCATCACATTATGGTGACTATCTGATCCTTAATGGTCTCCCCAATTAAAAGACTTTCTTAAAGGTGACATCTGGATCTTTCATCTATGTATCTTCAACATCTAGCTCAGTGCCTTGCATATAATAGGCATTCAATATATTTTTAAAAGTTAACAGGAATATGGGAGTAATTTATCAATAGATCTCTATTGCATTAACATTCTTCAGCCTAAACCTTCACTTAGGGAGAAACCTCCCCACTTGGCCCAGTCAAATCCAAATATCACTGACGGACAAACTGTAGGAGTCTCAGTCTTGCCTCAACCTACATCAAAAGCAGTCCCATAATATAAATGGATGTTTTTTTAAAGCTATAAATAAGAAGGCTTTTGGAAGGCAGAATGTACTATCATATGAACAATGTTACAGTGACTAAATTTCAAGCTAGCAAGTACAGAAATGGCAATGAAGTTGTATAAAACTGAACCACCATGGTAGTAGCTGGAATTCTGTGCTCTAAGGCAGGAGATCTTACAGTGCTTGAACAAAGAGGAGAAAGAAAAAAAATATATCCTTATTTCTTGTTTCCTTAAGAATAATTTGCCTTTGACATTTTTCTTCCCACTTTTCTATGGAAAACCTGTCTCATACTGTTCTCTTACAAAGTATGTATATGGTAAAGCCCAATCTCATTATTGTTAACTTTTGAGATTAAATACGCTTTGATGATGGGATATCTCTGAAACTGTCATATTTCTTCAACACCAAATAAGCCAAATTCTTTAAATTCTTTAAGGTTTTTTTTAGATGTAATGAAATGTTTCTTAATAAGTTTCATTCTTTTAGTGCCATGTTAAGTCACTGTTTCTGTGCAATGAAAAATCAACAGGTACTAGATAATGTGTGTTAAAACCTAAAAGTCTCACATAAGTGGCTCCATTAAGTCACTTAGATATGATATAGATCAGATCCATCAGAACCACTATGCACAGCATGATTCTTTAATAAGAGTGTATTAACTTCTTAAAGAATTCTCACATAGATTTATTTAAATAATCAAATCCAATACTGTAAACACTGATCATTTCTGGTCTAAATCACACTCTATCTCTGTTTCCTTTGCATTTTTTACATTGTTATTGAAGCAACAAAGATTATAGTTATTGTTGGGAAGTAATATTAATTCAAATTATATATTTTAAGTACTGATAAAGTTAATTTGTAATTTGTATACTAGGATCCACAAAATGGAGGCCTACCTAAGTGGCCTGGCCCACGTCACAAATGTAAACCTAAGCCAGTCTGCATTTACAAAAACAGCTGTTGCCTTTAGATTTTTTACATTGTTATTGAAGCAACAAAGATTATAGTTATTGTTGGGAAGTTAATATTAATTCAAATTACATATTTTAACTACTGATAAAGTTAATTTGTGTACTGGGATCCACAAAATGGAGGCCACCTCAGTGGCCCAGCCCACATCACAAATGTAAACCTAAACCAGTCTGCATTTACGAAAAACACCTGTCAGGGAAACCTAGCATACGCCAATCACAATCCTTCAAGTCAGCTCTAGCTCTAGCTTACCTTACCCTAGAACACAGGACCTGTTAGCCTTACAAGGAAATCCCCAACCTCCTAGCCAATCATGCCATTTTCATCTTGCTGCTCTAATACTTTGTAAAACTGGCTCCTGCTCAAAATCCTCTCAGAAGTGGGGGCAGTATGTTCCCCAATCCATGGATTGTTTCCTTTCAATAAGGACATCAAACTTGTTACTAAACTGTTTTAGTGTTCTTATTTGATACTACCTAATCCTCAAAATCCTTATCTAGACGATTTACCCAATTTTCAACCTAACTTGATTTCATTTGAAATTTTAAAGAAAAATTTTTATCTATTTAGACTATTTGTAATTTCTGGCCACAATTATGAAGTTTTATTTTCAAGGCAATACAATGTATTTCAAGGAAATACAAAATTAATTATAAATTAATTTTTAATCACTGTTTTATTAAATAAGATTGATGAAAATACCACCAAATTAAAAACTAACAGCAAAGGCTTATTATTATATTAAAATCTAATCTAAATTACACTGTATTGAAGGAAAAACCGCTTGTTGACTAAGTTTTTCACCTTATACAAGGCTGCTGTATCTCATTTATCATCAGTAATCTGAGAGGCGCTGAGATATTGAAAAATATTTAGTAATAAGCTTTCAGAGTGATTTCACATTTGGTTCTAATTAATATTTTTATTATTTTTTAAAATGTTATTTATTTTGAGAGAGAGAGCATGTGCACAAGCAGGGGAGGGGTAGAGAGAGAAGAAGAGAGAAAGAATCCCACGCAGTCTCCACACCGAGAGTGTGAGGCTTGAACTCACAAACCTTGAGATCATGACCTGAGCTGAAATCAAGAGTTGGACAGACATTTAACCGACTGAGCCACCCAGACGCCCGTCTAATTTCTTTTTAAAAATCTACATTGAAATAATTCACATACCATAAAATTCTTTTGAAGTCTACAATTCCGTGCGTTACAGCATATCTATAGAGTTGCATAACCGTCATCATTATCCAATTTCAACATATTTCATCACCTCCCCCCAAGACCCTATACTCATTTAGCAGTCACTCCCCATTCCCCCTGCCCCTAGCCCCTTGCAGCCAGTAATCTACTTTGTCTCTATTTACCTTTTCTAGCAATTTCCTATAAATGGAATGATAAAATATGTTGCCTTTGTTTCTGGGTTTTTTCACTTCACATTTTCAAGCCTCAAGACACATGTTGAAATACGTATCGGTATTTTGTTCTTTTTTTTAATGTTTCTACTTATTTGAGAGAGAGAGAGAGAGAGAGAAAGCAAGTAGGGAGGGGGAGAGAGAGAGAGAGAGAGAGAGAGAGAGAGAGAGAGAGAGAGAATCTGAAGCAGGCTCTAGGCTCTAAGCTGTCAGCACAGAGCCCAATGGTGGGGGGTGGGGGGGCTTGAACTCACAAACCGTGAGATCATGACGTGAGAAGTTGGACGCTTAACCAACTGAGCCACCCAAGCGCCCCTGTTCTTTCTTATTAATACTATTCCATAATAAGGATATACCACATTTTATTTATCCACTTATCAGCTGGTGGGACTTTTGGTCGTATCCACTTTTTAGCTATTATAATGTTACTCTGAAGATTCATGTATACAAGTTCTTATGTGAAAATGCTCAAATGTATTTTTAGCTCAAACATTTGTGCATGGTTTACTATATACCAAACACCAGCTTAAAAAAAAAAATTTAACATTTACTTATATTTGAGAGAGACAGAGAGAGTGTGCACAAGTGGGGGAGGGACAGAAAGACATGGAGACAGAATCTGAAGCAGGCTCCTGGCTCTGCACAGAGCCTGATGTGGGGCTCAAACTCATGAACAGCGAGATCATGACTTGAGCCATTAACCGACTCAGCCACCCAGGCACTCCAAACACCATCTTAATTTAAGGTCGAAATGATGTTCTTAGCATAAAACAGTTCCCTAAACCACATCAACTTGTCTTGGTCATAAAATGAGATTTTGAACAAAGCATAGAGAGGAGTAATTTAATTTTTATGCGAACCATGTGAAGTAACATTTGGTTGACTTGGTTTCCAAATCACCTATTACAAGCAGAATATGTAAACATACATTCTGAACATAAAATCTGGACTACAACATTTACAATTTAATTAAGCTAATAAAATGGCATACACTGTGTTAGAGCCAGTATCCCTAACACGTTATAAAATTCCATGATAAAGTTACAAAAATCTGAAAACAGACTCAACATTAATAAACATATGTACCAATCTATATTAAATATATTTATTCACACATAAATTTTAATTAACCCTGGTACTGAGGTTTTTATAATTATGTGGCTTCAATGATACATTCACATATTAGTTTTGGGGTTTTGGGGTGATGGTGAGGTTCAGAGCTGACAACCAAGAAAGAATTCTTGAAGATGTCTTTAGTGCAAAAAGGTGATTTTATTAAGGCACAGGGACAGGGCAGAAAGAGCTGCACTGGGACTGTGAAGAGTGACTGGTTATATACCTTCAGATGGGGCGTGGGTTAGGGACAGCATAAGGCTCTAAGGAATTTTGGAAGCAAGGTTTCCAGGACCTTGAGGAGCTAGTTGTTGTTAGGAAAACATCATGTATTACTATTTAGTAAAACCTCAGTCATGAGACCCTTCAGATGTACATCAGGGGCCATATGCTTGGAGTATAACTGCCAACATATACTGGGGGTTAAGTATAAAGGAGGTTTGCAAAGGAATTTTTATGTGTTTAAAGAGACACACAGGAATCCTGTGGCAGGGGTGGGGGTGGGGGTACAGAAGTACACAAGTATTAAATCCTGACTCTACTACTTAATAATTTTATGAGCCTGAGTGTTTCATCTATATAATGGGTATCTGATGAGATAATGAATTAAGAGACCCCATACATAGTGCTTCAAGTAACAATTATTAACACTTATTTTTAAGAAATTTACACAGTATTTTAATTTCATTGTAGGTTATTATTTTAATTTTGCAGTTCTTCCACCACATCTTATTTGCAAAGGCGTGTAATAAATAAAAGTGATACAGTAAAACCTAAGTTACCAGAATGCTTGGGAAATGAGTCATCTGGATAGGTAAGTTTTCCATAGGGTACGTTTATACGCATAGAAAAAAAAAAAATCAACGAATAGGATAAAACTATTTCCTAAACCTATTATGTACTTCCATGCATTCTTAATAAGAATATACTGGTAGTAATTAAGCTTTTTTAAATGAATTTTAGTGATTAATGAATCACTACTGTTATGAATATGTTATAATTGAATAACATTTCACAATCCTTTCAAGACTTACCAACAGGAATAAGCCCACTTGACTTTACCTAAAATTTTTTATCATGAAGTTCATGGATAGAATATAGGAAGTATGTGAATTCAGTTGGGGAAAAAAAATTACTGCTTTATTCTTACTAATCTCGAACTGAAATGTAGTATTTCCTTCAATTTTGAATGTAAGCAGCAAATAGCTATACGTATGTCTGTATCACCAATAGGAATGAGATACTTTATATCACATTACAACTATTGCTATGAATTTTACTTTATACATTTAAAAACATTATTTTGAGAAGAGTCAATGGCTTTGCCAGACTGCCAAAATGGTCTGCGGCACAAAAAAAGTAAAGAACTCTGACCTCAAATTTGTCCCACTCCGCTGTGGTTTGTTAATTCAGAGCATTAACATGTTCCTTTATACTTTCATACTGAAGCTTGTTTAGATCAGGGTAATACAAATTGGCTTATCTGGGACTTTTCTTAAGGGACCTCCTGGATACTGTGAGTTCCCTTTGGGTCAATAGGAATGTTTCCTACCACTCTTGTATACTGGCTTCTGAAAGAACAAAACAGAGGGAGAAATAAGTCAAATAAAACTAGATTCAGAGGACACTGAAAGTAGAAATATACAACATCCTACTCTCCTACTTTCTAAAATAAGAGACAATATGAAACTCCACCTGATGAACACACTGAAGTTAACTGCATGGGTTCAAATTCTACTTCTGCCATTTATTAGCTGTGTGACCTTGGGATAGTAAATCTCCCTGTGCATCAGTTTATTTGTAAAAGTAGGTTAATAAGCACAGTCCCTGACACAAGACAAGTGTTGCATAAACATTACCTATATTTATGATTATTCTTGTACATTTGTTTCATATTACGGCCAGTTAATGTCTGGCTGGTTACATTAATAACTTCTATTTACACAGCAGTGTAGTCTACAGTACCCTTTCACATACATTATGACATATGAACCATGCAATAAACCTGTGAAAAAGGACAGCTATTATTATGTATAGTTCAGTGTTGAAGAAACTAAGATGGTAAGTAGCCACACAGTATCACACACATCAGAATAGAGCAAGAATGCAAACCTGGATTTCTCCCTCCACCCCAACTGCCTAATTCTGTGTTTCTACCATATCAGACTGGTTAAAACAGAGAACGGAGATTATTCTGGGAGAAGGGAAATAAGCCACATGATAAGCACTTTAGTACTCTGCTACTCATGTCCTCTACCCAGAATAATCTATATCACCTGGGAGCTTGTTAAAACTGTAGAATCTTGTGCCCCACCAGGGCCTACTAAATCAAAACCTGCATTCTGAACAAAATCCTTAGGTGATTCACACAGACACTAGTCTGAAAAGCACTGTTTCACTAGTTGCTCTAGTGACACTCATTCTGGTCACTTAAACAGTATAAGCTAGCTCATTCATCACAGACCTACTTTTGTTTTTATTAGGTAATACTTTATTGTAACAAGAAAGAACTTGATTTTTTTCTTGAGTATATTCTAAAAATGAGTTTATATACATACACATATTTTTTACAGCATTTTGGATTCTTCTTTCGAAGAGAGAGTGCATGCGTGCACGAGCAGGGGATAAGGGCAGAGGGGGAGAGAAGAGAGAGACAGTCCCACGCAAGCACCATGCTCTTTCCAGGCGCGATCCCACGACTCTGGGATCAAGACCCAAATGGAAATCAAGAGACTGTGCCACCCAAGCGCCCCAAGTTTATATTTATATTAATTCTTTAAAATATCCATTTCATGGGACGCCCAGGGTGGCTGAGTCAGTTAAACGTGGGACTTCAGCTCAGGTCATGATCTCATGGTTGGTGAGTTCCAGCCCCGCCTCCAGCTCTGTACCGACAGCTCAGAGCCTGGAGCCTGCTTCCAGTTCTCTCTCCCCCTCTGTCCTCCTCTCTCTCTCTCCCCTTCCCCCCTCATGCTCTCTCTCTCCCCTTCCCCCCTCATGCTCTCTCTCAAAAATGAATGAACGTTAAAAAAATTTGTTTAAATATCCACCTCACTTAGGAATGTTGGAAAACTTTAAAACACGTCAGCTCTTACCTTTACTCCTTTTAAAAATTAATGTACTACCCTTCACCTGAAGGATGCACTAGACAGTAAAACCACCCTCTCTATATTTTACAACACCTAAATTAAAACAGGCCGATCCTACCCTTATAGGTGCCTCCTCCCCCACCAGATATTTCAGTTAAGTAATGACTTTTTATGACCCAAAACTGATTTCTTGAGTTTTGCAACTCTGTGGCTCTAGAAATTGAAACACAGCAAGAAGAAGAAAAAGGTATTAAGCCTATTTTCCTACCTCAACCTTGGCGGATGGTGAAAGGCAAATAACTAGTCCGCACCTATCCCCCAAGTTAATCAATTCACTGTTGAGTTTGATTTCTAGGCCGCTGTCATTCTGGGAACGAGTGTATGAGTCCACTCTTCTCGGTACTGATCCTCTAGGCCAGAAATGCGCTATATTTTGGCACGTGAGAGCGCTGATCAGCGGTTCGCCTGGTTCTATTTAAAATGACTGTTTCATTTCGAGAGGTGCCTCCTCCCATTGGTTAACCGGCCCGGATGGGCAGGCGAGTAAAATATTGCTCACCTGCTTCCCCGAAAACTTCAAGACCACGGGTCAACCAGGGCTAAAGTTATCTAGTAATTAGTTCGTGGTACCTCCCACAGCACATTCCTGATTGGGCGCGTGAGAGACGGATGTGTCGGCGCGCGCTCTAACCAGGCCGGGGAATTCCATTTCCTCTCCCTCCCACCAGCATAAGCACTCAGGGGCGGTGCTTCCCAGCGACGGCCCGCCCCAACCCGAGCCGGTGCTTATTGCTTCTCGCGAGAATTTGTGGATTTGGGGGCGGGCCCTCAGCAGGAAGCGCGCACAAAACTGCCCTTAAGTCATTGCAGAGGTATAGCTCCTGTTAGCCAGCCACGAGGTTCTCGCGAGATCCGCCGCCTCAATACCAAGTGAGGAAATTGGGGGATGCTGCTGGGAGGGGCGTGGGGCTCAATCGCACAGCTGCCGCTTCCATTACCTTCCTCCCATGGTCTCCTTCCGGTTCTCGATGCTTCTCTGAGTCTGAGGGTTTCCGCCGTTCGTCCACCCTTCCCCCCAGCCCATGACCCGCCTCCGGCCCCCGCCCTCCCAGTCCAACCTCCGATCTGTTTAGTAAGAAGGTGCTGTTCCGAAAAGGAAAAGGGGGTAGCATAGATAAACTCAACCCTGGACGTAGGAAGTAAACCGTTCCCCTTCACCCTTAGATTCGTCCTGTGCTCGCGACGGCGGCGTTGGCGGACTGATACGCGGTGGTGAAGAGGCAGGAGGAGGGGGGAGGGGCGGAGCGTGGCAGCTGGCAGTAGTTCCGTCAGAGCGGACATCTTGTGGCTGTGTCGTGCGCGTGAGCCCCGTAGGGCCGGGGAGGCACCAGCTGCCGCGCGGGGAGGAGGCCGAGGCCGCAGCTTGAGGGAGGCCCCGGCCCCTCTGTACGCGTGGGTGTGGACGGCTAGGGGATGGGAAGGGAGGCCGGCCCACTGGCCGGCCGGGTAAGAGGGGAAATACAGGCCTTGGTTGGCTTGAGTGACCAGCCTGTTGGGTGGGGTAGGGTGGGAAGGCTGGAGAAGCCGGGGCCTGTCTTGCTTAAGGGGTGGGGGAATGGGCGCGTCCTCGCGCCTAAGCCAGAGCCTCAGGGGCAGCACGGGCGCGTGGTGGCGGTGGCTGGGCGGGCGCGTGCGGGAGCGCGCTGGAAGGCGGAGTGTAAGGTGGCGTCAGGGGCCGACACAGAATAGCCCTAGCTGCGGGGACGGCAACACATATCAAGCCTTCCCTCTTTTATTTCCTTCCCCTCCCTGGCCGCATCTTTGAGCAGAAACCGAAAGAAGTCCGGAGTCTCCTGTTTCCCCCTCCCCCCTAGCCTTTCTTTGCCCTAGTGACGCCGGCATAGCGCCGACTAGGCCCCGGCTCCTCCTCTGCTGGGCTCCGGACCCTGCCCCGCACCCACCCCTTTCTCCTACGCCTCTTCCTCTCCCACCCGGGTCTCTTCCTATCGAGAGGCCGGGAAGTCAAACTTGTAGCCGCCCCTCCGCTCTTCCCGTCACCTTCGCCTCCTCTTCGGGCCGAAGCACGGCATAGAGGCTGTTGGTGGCTTTGCCACGCCACCCCACCCACCCCGGATCGCGACCGTTTTAAGGGACCTGGATTCATCAGGGTCTCTTCGGGGCCTGTGCGAGTGCTGATCTGCTCCGTTTTTGCAAAAGGCGCCTGTGTCTGGCAGAGCCGGTGTGAGACGAAGAGACCCATCTTTCCCTGCCGCCCGGATAATCAAGAGTTTTGGCCGGACCTTTGAGCACACACCGGGAGAGTGAGGAGCCAGACGAAAAGCACAGACGATGGCGCTGAAACGGATTAATAAGGTAACCCTTGGGGCTAAAGGGAATGGGGTCGTAGAAGGAAAGGAAGGTTCAGTACCAGAGGAAAGCGTGGGGGTGGGGAGGAAGTATAATTATGAAAACGTCCCTCTTTGGGTCACTTCTCTTGGGGGAAGGGAAACGCAGATCTACTTTAAAGAAGTGAATGTTCAAGCTAAAGAACAACACTTGTGGCGAGTGAGGTGTTATCTTGTGTATGTTTTAGTGGAATCGGTGCAAATTAGGGGTGGGGGAGAGTGATTTCAGGCGCCTCGGTTCTGCTTCTAAAAGAAGAGTTAGTCTTGTTTGAGGTCAGAATTGCCGAGAGACGCTCCAGCAGATGTCATGGCGCTTCCTATTCTCGGTGCTTAAAAACTTCAATTGTAAGACCAAGGATCTTAGGCTTTCTACGGGAAGAATCATTGGAAACTCAGTGGAGAAGAACGTGTAAATCTGGCGGGCCCCGAACTTCATTGGGGGTCGGTGTAGAAGTCTCTTAGTGGCTGAAAAGTAGTGAATGAGGTTAGTCAAACTTAATCGACTGGGGGCAGGTTGGTTACACAAGAGTAAGTGGGGTTGAGAGGAGATGGGCTGACACAATGTTACCGCTTCCTATGTTTTGTAGTTGAGGCTTCTCACCCGAAGCTATTTATCTGAGGGACACCGGCAACTGATGTAAAAGGCTTCTGGAAGCTCTCTTCTTTTTGGCTGAGGGGGGGAGGGGGGCGGACGAGGGGTGCGATGGCAGTAAGGGAAGGCTAGGTGTACCTAGTTTTGCCTCGGCTCTGTTAATAACACTTTCGGGGAACAATGTTTCGCCACCTAAAATGTGGTTTGATACTAAACTATCCTTGGAAATTGGGGTGAAAAAAGGATTTTTCGAGGCTTGGGGGGTGAGCGGAACCTCCACCTCCGGAGGTTTAGTCTCATTTTCTTGCTCTAACTTCTATCCCGCATTTTAAGATGGCGGCTGCTTTAACTGGTTCAGGCTCTTTCCGGCATCTCCTTTCCTAATAATATAAAATGATATTCTTTGTTAAATGTTAACTTTTACATCAGATTGTACATAGCTCTTAAGACGTCCTGCTCAAGACTTTATCTATATTCAAACTCTCAGACTGTATTTCCCTTTTTTGTAACTTGTGTATGTGTGGTGTGTTTGGTTCTTGCACAATCGAGGAGGGTGGAGTATTTACAGCTAACTTGAAAAAAATGTCATGGAATAAATTCAGCCTTACTAAAACTAGGAGACAGAGGAGGTTGTGGGTTAGAAACTGGTTTTGATGGGTTACTTTTTTTAAAGGGGTTCTGCATGGAAGGAATGACAAGGACTTGGCTTTACTCAGTAGATCTGATGCTGCCTAATTTTGATTTATTCAATACGTATGACTTTGGAGTTTATTTGACAACACTGATATTATGAAAGATGAAGGTTCAGATCTTCATGGAATGTATCGAGGCTGAAATTTTGAATTTTGATTTAGTCCATCATTGCATTGTCATTGTGTGTTTATGTGAAATATAAACTTAAATCTCTGTGATTTTGAGAGGATGGAAGAGGAGAGGAAAAATTTTGTAAGAGTTAAGATTTAAAGCAAAAAGGATTAAGCATCTCTTTGACCACTTCGAAGGCCAGCAATACATTGGAAAAGCATAGTTAATACAAAGAATATAATATTAAATACAAATCAAAACCTTTTATCTGTGAGAATTAGTTCAGGCTACTAAGATGTGGATAGTTTCAAACCCATAGCTTTTTATGCATGTGGAACTTCAAAGGAAGGTCTCATTGATTTTTTTTCTTTTACAGGTGATACCCAGCTGCTGTGACACCACTTTAATTATTTAAAAGCCCTAGAGAGGCAATATGATGGTTAAGAATTTGAACTTTGGAGCAGAAATGCTCCAGTTAGAATTCTAGGACTGGGCAAGTTATTTGTATGCCTCTATAAAATGAGTATTTGTTACGTATGAACAATAGTTGAGTGCCTAGTATGTTCTAGATGCTAGGACTGCAGTAGTGAGCAAGACAGATTTAGGGTCCTAGATTTTATTTGTTTATTCATTTATTTTAGGATTAAAGAGGTTAGTGTGTGGCTTGGAACAGGCATATGGCATTCAGATTATTACTGCTATTTTAATATCACTTTAATTTTCAAAATCTTCTTAAAGAACTTTCGTAGTTTAGTACTCTTCATTAACATCAGATTGTCTTCTGTTGTAAATATTTTGAAGATATGCGTAATATATTAACTAGACATAATACTTTCCAAATTGGAAAAAACAATATTTATGTAGGACTGTTGATTCAATGTACAGAAAGTTTTTGAAAGGCATGTGGCTTGGTATTTAGCTGTTACTGTCAGAATCACATGGTGAAACGTAAAAAAAAAAAAAAAATCCCAGATCCAAAGAGTATTAGTGAGTGATAGTTATGGGGGACGGTTTTATTAATTTCTGTTCTAGAAATACAGGGTCAAGTAGGCATCGCTATTAGTATGGTATTTCTTGTGTTACGCACTTTTTTTTTTTTTAATTTATTGTTTGGAGTCCCCAAATTCCAAATACTAAGATACTTACATTCTTTGTTGATGCTTTATTGAAATGCTTATTGTTGGATTATTTTTGGCCAGTACTCATTTGATAAAGCTTTTGGATTTGTTTTTTCTAAAGCTTACGTTAAAATATATTGTGTTTCTTAGACCAGGCAGCTTTTTCAAACAATCTTACTTGTTTTTGCTGTATTATTTATTTAATAAGCTGTAGTACGGTTTTACAAGGCTATTTATTAAACAACAAAAATGAAAAATGGGAACTCCCAAGTTGATTAGTGGTGTTTGAGGACCATAGGCAATTATACTACTCCCATTAAACCAGGTAACTACAGTGCTTGTATTTTGGGGAAGTTTAAAAAGAACTTCACATAAAATATAATGTGAGCCAAGCCTAGAAGAGTAACTCATGTTTTGAGGGTTTGCAATGTGTCAGAATTGTTTGAAAACCTTGTATTAACTCACTTAATATTACAACTCAAGGAAGTAGGTACAGTTAAATTATTATCCCCATTTGGAGATTAGAAACCTGAAGCACAGAAAGGTTAAAAAACAAAACAAAAAACCTACCCTTCGTCTCTGATAGCAGAATTGGGATTGGAACCTGGACAGTTTGGCTCCATTCTGTGTCTTAACTGTTATGTCATCCTTTATGCTTTTAGCATTCAAAAAGGTTTTCTTTTGCATCATTCTGCTGCTAGTAATAGCGAGGACTTAGCATTTACTGTGTACCAAACTATTTCCAAGCCCTTTATGGAAATCAGCTTATTTAATTCTCACAACAATTCTGTGAGATGCTCTTTATCATTCCGTTTTATACATGAGGAAACCAACACAGAGGTTACTTGCTACACAGCTAGTGACTGAGGTTCAGATCAGTCTACCTCAAGAGCTTAAGCTCTTGAACTCCATGGTGTACTGCTGTTCTGAACCATTTGTTTGTATTTTATCAGGTGAATGTCATTTTAGTTTTACTACCTGCAATAAGCTGCTGCTCTCCTCTCCCACTTCACTTTTAAATAATGGGAATTTCACTTTATTCTTAGATTATAGTTAATTTGTGAATTAAGATATTCACTAACATAAGTTTTGAAAGCGGGAGTGAATGTTCTTTTTGGTTGATCTCTTAAAGGACTGGGAGTTGCCATGTTCCAACTAATTGCTAGGGGTATCTTAAAATATCTTGTCTCCAAAGAGCCTATAGGCTGGATACACAGTTTTGCAGGTGTTTCTTTAGGATCCTCAAGGCTTTTCTTTTTTTTTTAATTTTTTTTTCCAACGTTTATTTATTTTTGGGACAGAGAGAGACAGAGCATGAACGGGGGAGGGGCAGAGAGAGAGGGAGACACAGTATCGGAAACAGGCTCCAGGCTCTGAGCCATCAGCCCAGAGCCCGACGCGGGGCTCGAACTCACGGACCGCGAGATCGTGACCTGGCTGAAGTCGGACGCTTAACCGACTGCGCCACCCAGGCGCCCCTTTCTCAAGGCTTTTCTGTAGCCAACTAAATTTGTGGGACAGTTGTGTGACTCATGGATACTGAGCATGGTGACCTTGGTGTTTATTTTATGAAGAGGCACTTACCTTGACACTGTTTTCATCATCCTGCTCTTTTGCAGTGTTAATTCTAGTTTTTGTTATTCCTACGAATATAAACTTAAATACTCTCATTAGCACTGGGGGAGAAGCTACTTACAATATATCTGTCACTAGATTATATGTGAATTTAACTCATGGATTCCGTGCACCTTGTTAATCCAAGATACAGTAAATTCTTGCAATTTTTCCAAATACTTTTACTGTAATGATCCCTTTCTAGTAAAGAAAACAGTAGGTTCTTAATGCTGACATAAAGATGTTTTCAGATTAAGATTTCAAATCTTAGGTTGGCTTTTGCATTCCATAATATACGTTCTTGTTCGTGGGTTTTGACATGAGTTGCATTTATATATTGGGAAATTGAGCAGAGTTCTTAATATAGTGTATAGGATCTTACCAGATATATGGAATCATTTCATTTTCTCTGGGAACAGGCGTGATTTTGAAATGTCCCTTAGGTGATTCTGAAGCCTCTCTCTGGTGAAGATCCACAAACATCGGGGTAATCATTTAACCAATACTTAACTGAGGGAAGTTTTACTCCATTTGGCACAGAAGTTTAGTCCCAGGAGATAGAAAATGAGGAAGCCTTGTCATTACCCATGAGAGTCTCTGCTTTGAGTGGAAGAAACAAGCATATAAACACATGAATAGGGGTTTGTCACCTTGTACAACTTAACTTCCAAGAATCTAAGTCAAGTATGGGAAACACTTATTTAAAAGAAATTAAGGGGAGTGTCTGATCTTTATAAGTTGAGTTCTGAGTCTTAATTTTGGCTCAGGTCATGGTCTCAAGGTTTGTGGGATGGAGCCCCACATTGGGCTCCACACTCAGAGCGTGGAGCCTGCTTGGGATTCTGTCTCTCCCTCACTCTTTCTCTGTCACAATAAATTTTTTAAAAGGGGGGTGAAATCTTTGGTTTTATATCAGATTTACCCATTACTGTTTTTTACCTTTTTTGAGAGAGATGCAGGGGTGGGGCAGAGAGAGGGAGACACAGGATCTGAAACAGGGCTCTGAGTTGACAGCAGAGAACCCAGTGTGGGGTTTGAACTCTAGAAACGCAAGATCATGACCTGAGCCAAAGTCAAGATCATGACCTGAGCCAAAGTCAAGATCATGACGTGAGCCAAAGTCAAGATCATGACGTGAGCCAAAGTCGGGTGCTTAACTGACTAAGCCATCCAGGTGCCCCAGATTTACTTATTATTAAAGATAGTTTATTTAGGGGAGCCTGGGTGGCTCAGTCGGTTGAGCGTTCGACTTCAGCTCAGGTCATGATCTCGCGGTCCTGAGTTCGAGCCCCGTGTTGGGCTCTGGGCTGACGGCTCAGAACCTGGAGCCTGCTTCCAATTCTGTGTCTCCCTCTCTCTCTGCCCCTCCCCCGTTCATGCTCTGTCTCTCTCTGTCTCAAAAATAAATAAATGTTAAAAAAAAAATTACAAGAAAAAGATTATTTAAATAATTTGTATGCTCTATTTTGCCGTTTTATGGTGGGTTTTATAACTATACCTAATTCTGTCAAACCAGTAGTATTTTGAAATCAGCAAGATTAAGTGATTTTCGTTACTTTACTGGAAAATTTTATGTTGTTGATTGGGTTTTACTACTAACGGCATGATCTTATTTGAAATTGAACAGTGTAATTAAGAATGAATGCATTTAGTGAATATCTTATTAGCTAAGTTATCTGGCTAGATAAGATTCTCAAAACTATCCTCTGCCTTGTTATGTGTGAAAGGGAAAAATTCGATGAAGTGTTTTATACTTTCCCTAAACATCTGATTTTTATCTGCAACAATACTTTCAGTATAATCTTGTATCATTGATATTGACAACTTTTCATAGCTAGATTTGTCTTATTTGGCCTTGTAGGTTTCAGTTGTGAATCACTACTTGGTTACTTGTTCGTTTTTAGGATGGAGTACTTGTTCACATTCATCCTAGTCTTGTTATCATTTCAAAGCTAATGTATAATTGGATGTTTTCAACCACAGGACTGCTGTTAATTTTTGTTTTTTCTTATCTATGAAATGCCTTGTGTGTTTTCATGTATCAAAGCTGAGAACCTAAATTTGGCTTTCTGTTTTGCCCATTTAGATAATGCCTACAAAAGAACAGCTTTGAATAATTTTAAGTGATTTAAATGGTGATCTAAAGAAAGAAAATTGTAGTATTATTCATTCAAGACATTCTTTATATCTTGAGTAATGAGCAAGCACACTGTCTCACCTGTAATTACAGCTAAACAGGAAGTTACTATATTGTCAGTGATGTAGTGAGACATGGTTTGTAGCACCTACCTCTTAATTCTTAAAGTAAAAGAAACTTTTAGAATTTCGCATAAATTGTAAATTCCAAACTAAAATGATTTTAAAGTGACTGTTTCTTTTCATTCTTTAAGTCTGCAGTTCTATGAAAGTGTTCAGATCCTAAAATATTTTTGCCAGGTTTCCTTCTTTTGAAATAACTTCTGGTAAGCATACATTTCTGAAATGTTTGCTGTTTTCTTCTTTACTATTTGTGTCTACACACAGTATATAGAAATTTCACGATGTTAAAGTTAGTAAGAAAATTTTTGTTTACTTCATAGTAAACCTGATCTTTATAAGAACAATTAGAGCAGTTCTCATCGAGCAATAATTACATAGCATTTTGTCCTATCACTCGTCTGAATATGTACCTTTATATTTTGTTAGGTTGTAAAGGCTTGGTGAGGGTGAGTTCTCTCAAAATTTCTTTAAAGGCACTCTTCTTTCCACTTCATGGCCTCATCTCATCCAGACCCCAAAGCAGTATTTTATGTTGCTGCTCAGTATAGGTTTTAAGAGGCAAGAGATGTCTTTATAGTGCTGATTCACGTAGTTCTACAAATCTGGTCTCTAAGTCAAAAGTTTTGAAAGAAGTGGACTCTTGAGTAAAATACAAGAAATTGCCTGTCAGTAATGGCCTGAACCTTTTAAGTTTTCCCAAAAGTTATGATAGGAATTGTATCTATACTGCTATCGTTATGACCTTTGGGTGATAATGTGCATGATGGATAGTGGAGTATGGGATAACAAATGATTGTGAACATGGTGATGATAATTACTGTACTCAGGGATGGAACCCATGAACTTGGCATTACCACAGTAATTTCATAAATGCTGACTTTGGTTATGTTGATCTAATGTGTAAGTAGTGGTTGTCATTAGAAAGTTCAGCAGGATGCTTAAACGATTATTACTAGAGGCATTAAATCTTACTGGACACTCATTGATATGGCTGCTCTGTAGTTTCATTATTCATAAATAGTTCTTGTATTTCCAATTTATGAATTCTTTAATGGCAGAGACCATTTCTTGTACTTCCCATCATCTCTTTAGGCCTTTGCATTTAATGCCTTGGCTTTTTCTTCATAATCTGGTTAGTCATTTCACCTCTAAAATGAGTAAGATGTAGATACAGTAGAGAAGCAAAAAGCAAATATTTAGCAGTATGTTTAGACTTTAGGTCTTTTCATGTTTTACTTCTAATAGTCAACTTTCGAAGAGATCCTGTGTGCTATAATGATCAAAGCAAAGATCTAAAGATAAGCTGGGCTTTCTTGTAGGAGCCCCACAAAAGGAATGGTCATACTTCTTAATGTTTAATCATGTACCTACAATTGAGAACTCACTGCCTTAAGCTGTACCTTTTGGCTGCCTTTTGGAGAGATTTGCTTGGCTCCTTATCCTATGGGTCTGTTTAGGCTCTTTTTTTTTTTTTTTTTTTTAAACATTTATTTATTTATTTTTGAGAGAGTGTAAGGAAGGAAGGGATAGAGAGAGGGGGCCAGAGGATTCAAAGCGGGCTTTGTGCTGACAGCAGCAAGCCCAACGTGGGGCTCAAGCTCACAAACCGCGAGATCATGACCTGAGCCAAAGCAGACACTCAATCGATTGAGCTACCCAGGTGCCCTGTTTAGGCTTTTAAATGGAATAGAGAAGCATATTTCTAAGTGAGAAAAGGCGTGGATTTTCATACTAGCTAAGTATGCAGGAAGGTTTCAGGAGAAGCAGTTCAGAGGAAGATGATCAAAAAAAAAATTTCCTCCAGAAGAACATACCATGACAAAAAAATATTTAAATTTGGTGAGGAGGTTTGTTTGTTTGTTTTATGTCCTTGTATGCCCTTGATCCATTTTAGTGTCCCTTCAGTGTGAGTGGAGCCTTTAAGCAACTCCTAGTATGTGCCAGTCTCCCCTGACAACTTCTTTTCTATTTTAGTGGTCTTAATAGTTGGCTATGGGGGGCCTGGGTGGCTCACTCGGTTAAGCATCTAACTCTTGATTTGGGGTTAGGTCATGATCTCATGGTTCGTGAGTTTGAGCCCCATGTTGGGCTCTGTGCTGGCAGTGCAGAGCCTGCTTGGAATTCTCTGTCTCCCTCCCTCTCTGCTCCTACCCCATTCACTCTTTCTCAAAATAAATAAACATTAAAAAAAAATTTAGTAAAAAATAGTTGGGCAAGAGCCCACTTTAGTAATGCTATTCTTGGGGAAAGGGATGGTCATCATATGAAGACTTCCCAGGTGCTATATGTGAGCTGTTCTCTGGTCCTTTCCACATTCCTCTCTACTAGGGAGCAAAGAGCTAACAGTTTCAGTACTTAGTATGATTTTACCAAAGACAAAATTACTTTCGGAAATTCATTAAGTGCTTCATTGAAAATTGATCTCAGTCCAGTAAATAGAGTTTCCTCTTGCAATGGAATGGATAATTGTTTTCTCAGTTGGCTTTAATTTAAAGGCCATGTAACTTAAAAAATAGGTAACACTAGATTCACACTGAGTGTAGTAATAAGATGCAAACTAACTGAATGATTATGGAGAAACTGATCCTATGAAGACCTCAGTTTTCCATATCCTGTTCAATCTAGGGCATTTATTCCTTAAGTACAGTGGAGAGTTGGTTTAGTGCAATTGAAATTTTTTTCTTCAGTATGCCAAATGCCGTATCAAATTTTTTTAAATGCATCTTTGATGTAAGGACACCCTTTTTAAAAAGCAGCCATTTTGAAATCTGTTTCTAGATCTCTAATTTTCAAGTGTCTAGTAGATACACTACTTTTGTTTTCCTACACATCCTAAAGCTTAGTATATCCTATACTTGCATGCAGTCTTTCCTCTGATGTAAAATAGAAATCAGGCCTATTTTCGTAAGATTTTTGTAAGGGTAAAATGCTTGGTATTTAAGATCTTTTGTTTTTCTTTTTTTTAATCCTCCATGACTTAGTTCATGTTCTACTCTCACCTGAATTACTGCTAATGCTTCCTAATGTAGTTACTGCTTCTCTGTCCTTGTATTAGGGATTCCTACAATACGGAGATGAGTCTGTGATACCCACAGATTAAATTTTTGTATGGGTATATGGGGGATAGAAACTCTAATAGTTAATTTTAGAAGTGCTTGTCACAAATAGTGTTAAAAGCCAGTGTTCTGGGGGTGCCTGGGTCTGGGTGGCCCAGTTGGGTGAGGGTCCCACTCTTGATTTTGGCTCAAGTCATGATCCCAGGGTCGTGGGATTGAGCCCCATGTTGGGCTACGCGCTGAGTGTGGTGCCTGCTTAAGATTTTCTCACTCACTCTCTCCCTCCCTCCCTCTCTTTCTCTCTCTCTCTCTCTCTAAAAGAAAAAAATTTTTAAAAGCCAATGTTCTGAATGATATCTATAGAAATCCACATGGATACAAGTCTATATATATAGTTAAAGTTTGAAGCCCTGCAAAACAATGCTATATATTCTTAAGAGATACATATCTAGTAGTGTATAAAAATGGGGAGAAGTAGTGGAAACCAAATTTCAAATAACCTTCTGAGGGGCAAGTGGAATTGGGGAGTATGTGAGGGAGCTTCAGGTATATCTGTAGCATTTTTTAAAAATTATTTATTTTGAGAGAGAGAGAATCGAATCCCAAGCTCTTGCCTATCAGCACAGAGTCCGATGTGGGGCTCAAACTCCTGAACCTTGAGATCATGACCTGAGCCAAGATACAAGAGTTGGGCATTTAATTGACTGAGCCACCCAGGTGCTCCTATAGCTTTTTTTTTTTTTTTTTTTTTAAAGTTCATTTTGTGGGGTCAGGGGAGAGACAATCCCAAGCAGGTTCTGTGATGTTCAGTGTGCAGCCCGGTGCGGAGCTCAATCCCACAAACCATGAGAACCTGAGCCAGTTAAGAGTCAGATGCTTAACCAACTGATTCATACAGGCACCTCTCTGTAGCATTTTATTTTTAATATGAAGGAAATATAGTAAAAATGTTCAGCTTTACTTGTCAGCCTGGGTACACAGATTCAGGGGTACTTTTAGGATATGACCTAGTAATTTTAAAAATTGAAAGTTTTTTCTAGTGTACTATTGTCCGTACATTTTTTTAAAAACACCCCAAATTTGATTTGCCTTCTTCCTGCTTAAAAATTTCTGTGGTTCCCATTGCCTTTGGGATGGTCTTTGATATATTCAAAGCTACTGAAAGATCAAGCCATGGTTAACCTTGCTGGTCACATGTGCTACCTTCTTACCTTTACTCTTTTTTTGTTTCTGGTTGGTATACCAGAATTACAAGCAAATTTTTGTAGACTATTCTTTCATACCCTTGACTTTGAATAAGGTTCTCTGCTTGGAATGCTTATCCCTCCATCAGGACTCAGCTCAGTTGTCACTGTTTTTAAACCCAGGGAAGGTTAGTGGTTACCTTTTCAGGATTCACAAAGCATTTAAATGTCTTTATTTTAAGCACCAAAAGTTGTTGAAATGTAGTTTTTTGTTTCTGCATTGTGCCTACTTTATATTAACTCAGTCTATTAGGGAAGGGATTCAAGTTTTATCTCGGTATATTCAGACCTAACATGCTTGACACCAAATACGCACTTTTCCTATATGTGAATAAATGATGGTGAAACTTTAGCTAATAGCAAATACTACTTTTCATTTTAGAAATGGATTTAAATTAACTTCTAGTTTCTGTGATTAGATTAAAAGTTGCTAGACAGAATACATGATTTCTCCCTGCTCCCTCTAGCTTGATTTTGAGACTGTTTGATTTAGATTTCTTACATGTTTTTCAAAAAACAAGACTTGAGCATTACATTGTGCTTTAGTGGGATAAGCTCTATATAAATGGCCGTGGTTCCCAGGAACTTTCTGCTTAGAATGGGTCTCTCCTCACTCTTGGCGTTTTTTCTCCCTTGGATTTGTTAGAAGGAAACTGGAGCAGTTAACAATCAAAGGAAATAACTATAGGAACCAGAGCAAGCTACAACCTCAGGGACTGAAATTGCATATCTTTATGCCAAGTCAGCTCTTATTATCTCTTTTGCCCAATGTGGTCTCTTTTTCTCTGGATTCACCATGTAATTTCAAGGCACATGCCTGCCAATAGCTCTAGGTCACATCCTTACAGTTAGAGAAGGAAGAAGTCTTCCCAGCTTCAATATGAAAAACCAGGCAGAGATGGATGGACCTGATTAGGTCAGGTCCTGGCTTGGCTTAGGTTACTTTCCAGCCCTTTGAGCTAATCACTGAGGCTAAAGAAACAAAATTCTATGATTAGCCCTGAGTAATGGGTGGTTATCAGCCACCATTAGCCAAACACTACAATCACATGTTTTGGAGTAAGGGAAAAGCATTTCCATGAAAGCAGGGTAAGATAGAGGTCTTACACATTAAGAGCATCTGAGGTGACTTCTTACTGTGCTTTCTCATAATTTTTCTTGCTGAGATTTTCTTACGTATTCTCATTTGCTTATGCTATGGGCATAATAATGTCATGAGAATTACTTGTTATCTTAGAGATGAACGCTGGCACATGATTTGAAAGACCTGTTTTGATCCCTAAAATAACTCAGGTTGGTTTTTTTTTCAATGTTGTATTTAAAGTAGATTTTAGTATGTAAGATAATTGGCCTAATTTTAGATCTCTGATTATTACTTCAGAGACATCTTGGTCATGGAGAACTTAGAAAATAAGACACTCAGAAATTATCTGAGTAATAAGAGCCTGAAATTTTGGGAGGGAAGAGCTGAAATTAGACCTTCACTCTAAAGTTAGAATAATAATGCCAGTATTATAAAGGCTTAATTTATAAATATTATGCATAAAAACTTGTTTCCTCTGTAAGAAATATGTTCTTTAACATTAAATAGGGTGTTGGTATATTCTAGGTCAACTTTATAGGTTCCGGAAATTTATAATGAAGTTGTTTCAAGGTCACTTAGAGCAGCCATCGTTTAGATTGGTTTTATTTTATTTTATTTTTTTTCAACGTTTATTTATTTTTGGGACAGAGAGAGACAGAGCATGAACGGGGGAGGGGCAGAGAGAGAGGGAGACACAGAATCGGAAACAGGCTCCAGGCTCTGAGCCATCAGCCCAGAGCCTGACGCGGGGCTCGAACTCCCGGACCGCGAGATCGTGACCTGGCTGAAGTCGGACGCTTAACCGACTGCGCCACCCAGGCGCCCCAAGATTGGTTTTATTTTAAAATAACTGCTTTTTTTTCTGGCATATAAACAAATCTGTATTCAAAACATGTTTATTAAGGACATAATTTGAGCTAGATCGATGTAAGAAACGAGATAGATCTTTTATGGAAAAGGAGGGGGGGATGGTTTAGAACAGGTAAGTTTTTAACCTTAAAATAGACCCCTTTTTTTGAACCCTTGTGTTCCTTAAGGAAAGAGAATTAAACTGTATAAATTAGCTTTTGGTTTTTTGTATTTTTTGGTGGGCCAGCTAAACAGTAGAACTTGTTACATAAGCTTTGGAACATGGGAGAATACTCTGGTCGTGTCAGTTTGACTAGACTACTTGATTTTTACCAACAATGAAGTTTTTAATGCTTTGAGATGGTGTTAAAGTAGATTCCCATCATAACAAAAGTGGCTGGTTATGGGATGTAAATAATTGCCATATGAAACCTAATCTGGCCTATGAAAAAGTCATTTGCTTAATAATGGGTAGTCAATTAATTCAAGTACGTTTCTATTTTTACTCAAAAATTGGTAGTTTTGGGCGCCAGGGTAGCTCAGTCGGTTAAGTGTCAGACTCTTGATCTGAGCTCAGGTCTTGATCTCAGGGTTGTGAGTTCAAGCCCGTGTTGGGCTCCCCGCTGGACATCAAGCCTGAAAAAACAAAACAAAAAATAATTTCAAATACTTGATTCAGAATCATTTGATAATTTGTAACAGTGTTTGTTTTTGTTTTTAAGTTAAAACCATACATAGTTTTGTTCTGTTTTCTTAAGTTATTTACTTAGAGGGGGGAATATCCCAAGCAGGCTCTGTGCTTACAGCACAGAGCTGACATGGGCCTCAAACCCCCACAAGCCATGAGATCATGATCTGAGTTGAAATCAAGAATAGAAGGCTTAACCAAGTGGGCCACCCAGGTGCCCCCATACATAGTTTCTTTTAACCAGTTGTTTAAATCTCTGTTCAGAGTTTCTGTAATTCCTACTGATCAGGATCCATGGTGGTTGGGATGAATTTTCTCCCATTCTTAAATATATTGAACATAAGAAGGTATATTTATTTAGGCAAGCATAAAGGTCTGATCTGATCTTCCGTTATCCTAAGTTGTGTATCCTGGGATTTCTGGCTGTTTTGATAACCTTAAAAACAAATGTGTGAGTTTGAGAAGCAAGTTGGCAGTGTATCAGAGCAATCTCCAACTCCCAGTTTTATTGAGGTATAATTGATTTGTGACATTTTTAGTTTTAGAGCTACAACGTCATGGTTTATGAATTTTGTGAAACAATTACCACAAGGACAATTCTTCTGCATTGTGGGGTTTTGTTTTGTTTTTAAATGGAGTGAATCTAGATTGATCACTGTGCAATAGTTGGTTATTTTCTGAAATGTATTTGGACCATGTGAGAGAGGCAGATATTTGCTCTGGATCGAGCCCCACACATACTCTTTCTCTAAAATAAAATTAAAAATTAAAAAAGAAACAACTTTATTTTCTGACTAAATTATCCATATTTGTTACATATAAGTCCTGGAAAGGCTAAGTACATATTTATAAATATAAGGTCTGATGGAATTTTGGAAACTGCATGTTTTCCTAAGAGCAAATTTCAGTTTCTTCCAGGGTAATAAACACAGTTGAGTTGCAGCAATAAGACCAAATCAAAAAGGATACCTACCTACCTAGCCCCATTAGAGATTTTTCAAGTGGAAATGAGGTCTGTGGATAGTGTGGTTCAGATACAACAGAGGATTTAGGATAGTAGAAATAAGGGCTTCTGAGATATCCTGAAAGTTAAGCAAACAATATGAATGTTGAGAACTGTCTCAGTTCTTAAGCTGTGAAAGTATCTGATACAACTTTTCTGGTTTGGACGGCTTTTGTTGATGTAACAAGAATTTTTGTATCTGTGCCTATTATGTTCCACGATCTGGACTATGGTTAACTTAATGTTTTCTTTTACTAGAATGTATTAATGTGAACTATGATTGTGTGTCCCTTAAAGAATGGGGTGAAGATCAACTATTGACTCTGTTTGTTGTTATGGTTATATGACCCATCATTTTCTGTTTTGGTGTAGGAACTTAGTGATTTGGCCCGTGACCCTCCAGCACAATGTTCTGCAGGTCCAGTTGGGGATGACAGTAAGTAACTCTGAAGTTGATTTGAATGGCTAATTTCAAAAAAGCTTGTACATTTTTAGATAACAGTTTTGTTTTGTTTTTCCCTAGTGTTTCATTGGCAAGCCACAATTATGGGACCTGTAAGTATTAAGAATTAAAAATTGTTGCTTTTAATTAAAAATTCAACATTGACCTAGTTATATTTAACTTAGTCTCATATTTATTTTATTAACCTTGTAATGCCGTTTTGGAACTGCCATAGTTGTACAGCTTTTGAAAGCCCTAAAAATTTAATGAATTAGTCACTTGTTTACATATATTATATGTGTACACATGTCCCGAATATGTGTATTCGGGTTCTAGAGTCTAGCATCTCTATGACCTATCAAATATTTTTTTCACTTTATCCTAGTTTTCTTTTGTAGTAATGTAAAGCATTGTTGAAGAGCTTCCTGTTATTTATAGACCATTTAATTTATTAGCTCTACCATGGACCTAATTCCTCTTGCTGCCAAAAATCTAAGTTTTTATTGTATTTGATGTTTGTATAGAACTTTAGATTTTTACAAAATTTGAATATTTTTAGGTAGAAAGTGATATTTTGAATACAGCAAAATTCCTTTCTATCCTGGGTAGATAAGAAACTGTATATGCTGGATAATTGAATATTCAGAATTATGGATACCATCTAAGAATTTCACAGAATTAGAGCGCAGTAAAACAACCTGGGGTAAGACTGTATCTTGCACAATACTTAATATTTTTTTTGACTTGGAAGGCACTTTAGGATTTCTATTCTATGTATGTCTTAATCTGCTTTCTTCCCCCCCTTTTTGGTGGTTTAATCTCAACATAAATGTCAATAATGTACTTGGTGAGGTAACGGTCAATAAATAGGTATTATTCTAAAAGGAGAAATGCTCTTGGAAAAGTTAGCCAGTTGATGGGTTAGATCAATAAGTTTTTATTCCGTAGTTCTGATTTTGATAACTTTAATATTTTTTTTTTTTTCCATCTCCCTCTGGTCCCCCACTGTATGCCAGCCATTAAGGATAGCTACAATACTTCTCATTCTTTAGGGAACTTAAAATCTGGGAGAGACCGGCAATTAAAACAAGTGTATAAGATAGGAAATTTTATGGGAAATCATAGCAGGGATGATTGAGTTAGAGTAATTGTGAAATGTTACGACCTAAAGGTAGGGAGACTGTGACTTAAGTTAAACTTGGTGGTGTTGGTAGAGGGGGGGATATTTATCTTAATAATCTGAAACATATCTGTATTATCCTAATAGGGAAAAAAAAATTAACAGTCAGAATTGTTCACTTCCAGTTATCTCAAGGACTATTCTTACTACTGTAAATTTTATTTTGCTTTAAAAATACTTACTTTGTAACAAAATTGTGGTTTATTTATTTTAAGTGAACATAGTTAACTAGTCTGGCTTTTACCCAGTTTGGTCCACAAAACAGTTTAGAAGTTAACAGTCTTCATATTAAAACCCTGACGAGGCCCTCATTCCATAGCAGTAGCAACTGGGGATGGAGTTTAGCAGCTACCTTCCTTTTTTTATATGGGGTTTGTGTCTCACACTCCTGTCCATTTTGCCTCCCTAGATTCTGTAGGCACATGGATTTGCTGTTTCTAGAATTTTGTCATTATAGATCACCAATTCTTAAAGCAGAGTGTTCAGTAAAATGCCTTACCATTTCTACCAAGTAAAAGCTCATCTTTGATCCAGAGGGTGCTTTAAGATGGTCTCATAAAAATTAGTTGTCAGTATTAATAAAGCACTAAAAAGTTGGTAATCTCAAGACTTAATTGGATGGTGTGCATGATAGAAACCAGCTCTTTGACACCAGTGTGACATTTTTCTGCTGGACTCTGAGACTTCACTGTTTATTGAACTTTTGTTTCCAAAAGGTGAGGAATATACTTTGAGTAAATCAGAGTGAAGCATAAGTGAGTAGTTTATGCCAGTAATTTTTTAGAGAATAAGAGAAAATTGCTTATCCTGACCTTTTTTTGTAGCTGCTTACTTATTTGCTTTTATTTTCAGAAAACTTTGTTAATTGTATCAATGACAGTTTTCTACTTTTAAAAACAAATACTTGATTTTCAGAACTATTTAAATATTCCCTAATGAACAAAATTTGCAGAAACTGTATTTTAGTAAACACCGGTTTTGGGTGTCAACTTGGAAATAGTTAGCAATTAGCTTTACCATAGGGTCAACAATGAAACAACTCATGTTCTTATTTTGGCTTTTGATTGCATCCTTGTGATACAACATCACAGTTTGATTAGATAAATAATTGCTTTATTTTGTTATTATGCTTAGCTGTGTGACATGCAGATAAATGAGCTAAAACATTGGGACATTGGTAGTATAGCAATCCATATATTTGCAGATTTGCTGAAAGAATAAATGGTAACAAAATTGCTATGGAGTACTTCTTAGGTCAGTAAAGTGATTGGCAGTGCCACATAACTAAAGGTTCCTGACTAAGGAATGGAGCATCTAATTTGTTTTGATGCAGAGTAACTATTCAGTTTTAGTGTATTACAGTCTGGGAATGTTCTTGATCATTAAATTTATGAGGCAAAATGCTTTCTAATAACCATTTGAACTGGCTTATTCTTTCTTAAGGTAAGATACTTTGGAAGCACAAATACTAATAAAAATTAAACCTTTGAAAGAAATGACAGAGCATTGCAGGTTATGTGGTTCTTAAACTTTGGTGGTGGCTGGGTTTTTTGTACTATATTGAGGACAATTCCCATTAACAATTGGAAAAGTTAGGAGAAATTAACTCCTTACTTATTTCTGGTATTTATATACTTGATTACAAATTGGAAATGGAGCTGGGAGAAAGATAAGTTTGACATTATTTGGAGAACCACACTAACTTCCACCTAATCTATGATACAGCCAAGGAAGAAAGTACCAAATTTGAATAATATAACGTCATCTCTGGCAGCTTGAGCAGAATCAACTACAAAAACCATCTGAAGTCAAATAATTGGTTCATAGGTATTGTCTCGTTGGTCCATAAAGGTTATTTTTCAACTTATTTTAAGTGTATTATGTCAGTTTCTGCAAAGGTTAATGATACATGAAAACTCTTCCCTTCATGACCTTTTAAAAGGAGCTTTGTAGTCCAGAGGAAGAGTAGAGGAAGTAGAAAATATAAGTAAGTTATAAATATGTTGGATAATAGTAAATGTACAGAAAGTATAGAAGAAAGGCAACAAGCGGATTGAACTAAAGGAAAGGCTGTATTATCTTTTTAAAGACATTTAAGATTAAGATGGATTCTATAGTATAGGTAGGATCCTAGAGATAAAGATACAGATGCAGATAAGAATATTTCAAGTAGGAACGCCTGGGTGGCTCAGTCTGTTAAGTATCTGACTCTTGATTTTTGGCTTATGTCATGATCCCAGGGTCGTGGGATCAAGCTTTGTGTCAGGCTAACGCTGTGTGTAGAGCCTGCCTAACATTCTCTCTCCTTCTGCCCCTCTCCCCCCCACCCGCTCGCACATGCTGTCTCTCTAATAAAAGAAAATTTTTTTTTCAAAGAATATTTCGAGGAAGAGAAAGAAAGAAATAATAGAAAAAGGAGATGTGCAACATTTTATGTGCAGTAAAGAGCACATTTAGGAGAATAGGTAGAAGATGAGACCAGCTATATTAGTGGGAATGAGTTCATAAAGCACTTTATTTGCTTAGGAGTTTGTACTTTATCTTGAAATCTGTGCTGGATTTCAAGCAGGGGTGCAACTTGTGTCTTAAGACAACTTCAGAATTAGGGTGAGGGATAAATTAGAAGAAAAAGCCAGAGTGAAGACAGGAATACCAGTAGTAAACCATTACCATAATGTAGAAAAAAGATGTGAGATCTGGAACAAAGGTAGTGGTGGCAATGGACCTAAAGGAGAAGCAGCTAGTTGAAGAGAATTTAAGGATCTTTAAGATTGATAACTGCTTTGATCACTGATGGTTTGTGGTTTGAGTTTTGGACACAAGACATCCAAGAATAAACATTCATGAGCATTTGAATAGAGAGAGAGAGAGAGAGAGAGAGAGAGAGAGAGAGAGAGAGAGAGAGAGAGAGAGAGAGAGAGAGAAGGACTCCAGAGTTACCAGAATAAGTGTGGATCAGGAGATAGAAGCAGAAGATGGATCTTTGGGAATACCAACACTTTATGATTGCCCTAGGGGAGGAATACAATCACTGAGAGAAGCCACTTGAACTAATTGGAGTAAATCCAAGGTGTAGAAGGTTTATAAAGAGATCAAGTATAAATTCTGGATTTGGGTCAGTTTATAATCAAAATATTCCTGTTTTAATATCTTTTCTGTTTGTTTTCTATTTATAGTAACTTTGATATAGAGCCTCAATCTTTAGATAGCATAGTTTGGTTGGGTTACCCCTGGATCTTAAGATTTTACCAGTTTTTCCTTTTTGAGTTGATGGAGTTGTAGTGTTAAATTGTAACATTGAAATATTTTCATCCCATAAGTTTTTTTTTTTTTGAACAAGTGAAGTGAAATTTGGTTTTGCTTAAATCTTATGATTAGGTTGCCTTTATTCAGAAGCAGTGAGGTTACAGCACTTGTGATTGTATGAAAATTTAGAATTTCTTTTTTTTCTTTTTTTCTTTCTTTCTCTCTTTCGTTTTTTTTTTTTTTTTTTTTTTAATTTATTTTGAGAGAGAGTGAGAACATGAACAGGGGAGGGGCAGAGAAAGAAGGAAAGAGAATCCCAAGCAGGTTCCACACTTTCAGCCCAGTGCAGGGCTCAGTTCACAAACTGAGATCATGACCTGAGCCAAGATCAAGAGTCAGATGCTTAACCGACTGAGCCACTCAGGTGCCCCTAGAATTCTGTTTAGGATTACCGTAAATTGTTAACTGTATACTGTACAAGCATTTTCAGTATTAGTCTTATAAAAGTGTATGCCATTTGAAGCATCTACTCCCAGTTGATGTAGCTGTTAAAGATCCATTAATCTGGTAAATTCAGATCGTATTCTGGTACCTTGCTTTGATTTTTGTCTATACTTCACAATGCTGCTTTGCAGTTGTAGTTTTTCAAATTAAAATTTTGTAAACAATATGAAAAGAAAGGACTTGGGCATTACGAAAGGATTCAAACTGTAGTTTTTTTAATTTTATTAGTTGTATGTTTCTTTGAACTTCATTTATCATCAGTAAGTTGACATTTTTCCTTCAACTCGCAGATACATCCCATTCATTTTTCATAATACCTGCAACATTTCATTATATGTCTCTTTACCATACTGTTAGCCCATCAAGATAAGAAATTGTTCTCAATGTCCCTTCTACATTCCTGATCTATAGAAGGGAGTTAAATTAATTCAGCTATTGTTTATTATACAGCAGGCTGGGGATTAAATGAACACTATAAAAGTGACAGATCTGGAGAAGTTTTTATTCGCCTGATATCCAGAATGAGCATAGTAAAAGGCTTATATTAGCACTATGTACCTACTCTTCTAATGGAGAGAAATAGATGTTGGTAATAACTCACTATAAACTTCGAAATACATCTTCAGGTCGGCTCTTAGCATATCTAGAAGCAGTTTTATATTTTCCTTAACTTTTACCTTAAAGTTTTTTACTAAGTCACTGTCTTTTGTCCTCACTTTCTGTTCCATTGTTGGTAGTCTTCAAAAGACCTGGGGTTTCAATCTTGGTTCTATCCTATACCATTCACCTAAGTTATTTCTTCAAGTCCCTTTATATTTGTCCATAAAATGGGAACAATGATATCTTTTTCCTGATACTGGTTAAATTAAATGTAAAATTCTAGCAAGTAGTGTTTCCCAAAAATTAATTCATACTAACATTGTCTAATAGGTATTTACTAAGAGTCCTTCGTACTCAAATTATAATCAAAACGAGGGAGGAAGAGTGATGCGATAGCTTAAAATTTTGTTTTCTTTTGAAGTGGAAGAACAAATATTCTACATTGTTTTCCAAATATTGTAATGCTGTGTGTTGGTTTGCTGTGGGGTTTTTAGTATGCTTTTGAAGAAAAACTTCCTTGCTTTTAAATGAGGATTTTTGAGGGGTTACTGGCTGACTCAGTCAGAAGAGCACGTGACTCTTAATCTCAGGGTTGTGAGTTCAGCATTTTGCTTTGCCAGTAGCCAGAGTGGTGTGTTGAAGTACAAAGCCTTCTGTGTTGTATATATGGTTTTCATTAGAAGAAATAAATATAAGACCTTATTTTCAAATTCATGTTTGATGTATAATACTTTTATAGACCTTATTGCTAAGTATACTTTTCCTTTGTGAAAGTTGGCATCTAGAATACTTAGTTTCTGGGTAATTTTTCGGTTCTTTGGTGACCTACGTAAAATGGGATCTAAGTAAATAAGGGTTCATTGTTCTATAGTAAATTTTGATTGTGTATTTTCTAGTAATATGAACTAAATTGTGGAATAGTTTAGATTCTATTGCAGTGTAAACAGTGGGTAATTTGGGTCCATATTAAATGCTTATTTAGAAAATAGAAATGTTACCTGGATTATTTAGCAGTAATATTTTAAATATCAGAGTTAAGCAAATTTTTCTTTTCACAGAATGACAGCCCATATCAAGGTGGTGTATTCTTTTTGACAATTCATTTTCCTACAGACTACCCCTTCAAACCACCTAAGGCAAGTATTTATCCCCAAAATCCATTAGTATACATCAGTGTTTTATTTCAAAGGAATAGAGTATTCTTAGAAATTAAGATTCAATGTAATTCAAGGTAATTGGCATGTATATGTAGGGAGTAAGAATAATTTAGGTTAAATACATATTGAGGCTAATACATAAGCTAAATACATAATACAGAATGCTCTTAATCTTTAGTTAGAAGAGCAGCTAGACCTGGATTTGAACTTTTGTAAATGGAGATAAGGGTTTATCCAATGTTGCAAAGCTCTGATACATTATGTGGAAGTTTTTTTCCCCCCTTTATTGTGCTCATACAGGTTTGGATTATTAACCTCTGTAAAGTAGTAGACTTCAGGTATTCAGCTTTGTATTCATTTGCATATGTTGCTGCAGCCTAGGCTATGTTTGTTAGGGCTTAGACAGGCTATATCTTTTAGGGGTTTGGGTTTGCATATATAACAATAAATCTATCAAAGCTTATAGTTGCTTAATGCACGAAGGTGACTGGTTTACAGTTATTAAAAGCATTTGATCCTTGTCTTTTCAGAGCAATTAACATAAATCCAATCTATATGAATACCTGTAGAAAATAGCAGAACGTTGGCACTTCAGCCATCTTTGCAGTCATGTTATAGGTGTAGTATGACAGTTACTTCAGATGAAACACTTTTGTGATATTTAAAATTATTTTATGTACTATGGAAACGCACACTAAAACACATACTTTTTGTAACTTGATACCTTAAATGAGTTGGTCTACAAATTTGGTTTACATTCTGAAGTTCCTTTATTTATTAATGAATGTTAATTAGCCTTCACAATGTTCTTCTTGATACTCATGACATGGTAGAGCGAAAGTTAACCTTCAGAATATCCCATCATATCATTGATAGTAAAATTTTTGCCCCAAAGAGTACATTTTATTTTAATGAAAGAGAAGGATCCCCTGAAAGATCTTGATCAGAATATCAGATGAGTTTCTGTAATTTTTAGTCCTGTGTATGTAAAGTAGGTTTTAGCCATTTGATTGTGTGTGTGTGTGTGTGTGTGTGTGTGTGTGTGTGTGTGTGAGAGAGAGAGAGAGAAAGTGTGTGTGTGTGTGTGTGTGTGTGTGTGTGTGTGTGTGAGAGAGAGAGAGAGAGAGAGAGAGAGAGAGAGCGAGCAGGACAGTATTTTAAGCCTTGCTAAAAATGAAAGTCTTTTATTTCAGATTAGGATGCTTATTTTTACTTGGGGAAAAGATACCTAAAAAATTTTTTTAATTTATTTTAGGTTGCATTTACAACAAGAATTTATCATCCAAATATTAACAGTAATGGCAGCATTTGTCTCGATATTCTAAGATCACAGTGGTCTCCTGCTTTAACTATTTCTAAAGGTAAAATACTTTCAGAGAAAGTCTTGAGCTGCTCAGATTCATAGTCTTGGAAAGGTCTCTAGATCAATTCTGGTCTTCTAATTTCAGTTGGGATCTATTATATGACATCTCTAATAGGTTGTCCAGTCTCCACAAGAATATCCCAGATGGAGATGGAGTTCCTCCATCTTTCTCCATTTTGAATGACTGTGGTGGTTTTTATGTCACTTCTCCCCCACAAATGAAATCACCTACCACAGAGTGACTACTCAATGGGAAGGAAGTGTACCCTGTAGTAACCTTTGTGTATTGGTGTTGGCTTAGCATACCTTAAGGTATAAAAAATGAGGTTTATTATTAATGTTGCTAATTAAGACTGTTTCAGATAGGATTGTGCAGTGAATTTGTATCTACTAAAAAGGTAGTGTAGCATCTCCCAGACTTTTATTTGACTAAAATCACTGTTTTGGAGAAGAAAGAAAATCCCTTATAACACTTTGCAGTGTCTGCCACATAATAGGCATACAAAATGAATTAGATACATGCTCTGTAATGCTTGGTATCATCCAAGTTCATGAATTGAACAGGTCAGAGTAAGAACTAAAGTTGTGAAGGCTCGTTTAGTAATAGAGATAGAGAGGTGCCTGCGTGGCTGGCTTAGTCTGTGGAGCATGACTCTTGATCTTGGAGTTGTGAGTTCAAGCCCCATGTTGAGTGTAGGGATTGCTTAAAAATAAAATCTTCAAGGGCTCCTGGATGGCTCAGTCGGTTAAGTGTCCACAACTCTTGATCTCAGCTCAGTTCTCAATCTCAGGGTTGTAATTTCAAGCCCCACGTTGGGCTCTCCGCTGGACGTGAAGCCTACTTAAAAATATATGTGTATGTACATATATGTATATAATAAAATCATTTATTAAAAAAGTAATGGAGATCTCAGCATTTATTTAATCAGTACTCTTAGTTTATAAGTTCAAGGAGACAAAACACAATGGAGCAGTTGGGAGTTTATGTGAAACTCCCCCAAGGGCAGGGAAGAGAATGGATTTCTTTTTTTTTATTCTTTTTGTTTTCTTTAATGTTTATTTTTGAGAGAGACAGAGAGGGAGGGGGAGATACAGAATCTGAAGCAGGCTCCAAGCTCTGAGCACTCAGCATAGAGCCCAATGTGGGTCTCGAACTCAACAAACCATGAGATCATGATCTGAACCAAAGTTGGAGGCTAAATCAACTGAGCCACCCAGGTGCCCCCTTTCTTTTAATATATATATATTTATTTAATAAGTAAACGCTACCTCCAACATGGGGCTTGAACTCCACAAACCCAAGATCATGGGTCTCATGCTCCTCTGACTGAGCTAGCTAGACACCCTGAGAATGGATTTTTTGTTATGCCCAACCGCTGAAAATACTGCACGAATGTTCCCCACATTATTCTTTATAGATTTCCCCCTCAAAGTACCAAGAACTCCACAGTTTATTACTAATGCCACTTAACTTTATGAAAAGGATAATAAACTACTACCGCATTGTTTGAGTATCTTGGAACTCCTGAGTTTGGCACTCTTTTCATAGCTAGTCAGTACTAAACTTGATGCCAACAAAGTTCTATTTTTGACATTCCTTATTGTCTCCTGTGAAGCAAAATGTCTGTAAAGCTGTGTCTCATTGACCTTAAGATACAAACTAATAAAAAATCTTTTGAGGATTGGGTGTGTTTTTTTTTTTTTTAATACGTGTTTCTAAATACATTTTTATCTAAATTTCCAATGCTAGGTAATACTTTTTTTTCTTGCAGTTCTTTTATCCATTTGTTCACTGCTATGTGATCCAAACCCAGATGACCCCCTAGTGCCAGAGATTGCACGGATCTATAAAACAGACAGAGATAAGTAAGTATATAGTAGAAAAGTGACTTTATTTTTTTAATGAGTTAGGCTTACACTCTGCTGTAAGTTGTGGCAATGCCAAGAAGACTTGATGATTATTGCTGGTAAGATAATAATTAAAATGTGCAGAAAGCTAGTTTTTGAAATGTGAGTTTTTTTTTAATAGGTTTTAGTTTATGTGACAATGAATAGCCCCCTCTAAAACGTTTTAATTTCCCAACATGTTCAATGCTTTGTCACTTATTAAGTTTTTGGAAAGAAAGATTTTTCTTTGTCCCAATTACATTTTTGAAACAAATAACTGGTACTATTATAAAAATGTGGTCTAAATTCCTCAGATATTTGAATTACCTTATGTACTACTTCACCATTATAACTTTGTTGTATGTTATGATTAATGCTAAGTATACTTGTTCAATTAGGTACAATAGGTTAGCAAGAGAGTGGACAGAGAAATACGCTATGTTGTAGGGTAAGAGGATCTGCACTCTATGGTGCGCTTATTCATGGTACTGCCAGCACTTGAGTGCTGCATGCTTAAAGGCACTGTCTTAACTAACCAAAGGTAACAGATGTGACAGTTTTCTGAAAACTGTACATTTAACTGCTTGATCTCTGTTTAGCGTGAAAGTATACCCAATAGTCATTACTGCTTGAGAGTATTTGCATGGCAAAGCAGTTATATATAGCACTAGTAAGAAATGAAAGTTTAAATAGTATCTTTTTCAAACTACCATGGTATTTAAATTTTAAAGTTGGTATATTTTAACCTTTATTACCAGTACTTTATGGAATGTGGTGATTTAATTAAAATTTGGCCAAGAGATCATAATATAAGGGGAAAACACTTTTAATAAAGCCTCCAAGCATCTAAACTAAATGTTCATTACTGACAAGCATGCATTAATATCAGCTATACTTTGTGGCTCCCTGTATGCTAAATGAAACCTTTGTTTTAAAGTGCTGGCTTTTTGAGAGGGTGTCCTTAAATGAGGTAACCATGAATGGTAGAAAGAACTTCTATATGCTAAAGTTTAGAAAAGTGGTTGAACCATGTTTAGTTCTTGGTTTGAAATGAAGCTAGTTAATATTGCATAAAGTTCAAACTGGAAATAGAAATCTAAAAGTTCTCCTATGCCCTTTGATGTTATATTCATTTCTTAAGGCTATCACTGTATTTTTTGTTGGTAAGTAATTTATGGCATGGATGTAATACAGGAAGAAATTGATAGCATTTATCAATATGAATGATAATCCTCAGTAATAAATAACCTTGCTCGTGTGTGAGTTATCTGTTGATCTTTTTAAACAAAGATGCCCCCGAGTTGTACTACTGGAGATTCTCATTAAGTCTCAAGTGGGACTTGTTAGCTCCAGTCACACTTTCTAAAAGTAACACATACATGTTCCAATTAACACATACACGCCACTCACACCCACCTCTCTTGAAAAGTCCTTTCTTCAGAACCTCCTTCCCCAATGTCTAATCTTCTCCCTGTGCTTTAAATCTCAAATGTAATTTCTGGTATTACCAATTTCTCAAAGTCTAGGATTCAGATAAAATTGTTTGGTTCCAACTTTGATGAAAATTTCTGTAGACTGTGTGTGCCGTTCTGACATAAGTCCATGATCTGTAAAATAATTTTTTTAATGTTACAGTTAGTTGAAGTGAATACTAATTATAGGATTTTCTAATAGAACATTTAACTCACTGGTAGGGAAGAGAAAAGGTCTTTGATTATTTTTTTTCTTAGCGTCCCCAATCTCAATACCACCTTATTGTGTTTATGAAAATATTTTCAGTCTATTGGAACATTCTAGTGGAAGCATAAGATTTCCATTTCCCACATTGCTTTGAGTACCAATGCTATTTCTCCCTTGTTGGCTTAATTCTAATCATAGCCATAAGAGATCACTCCATGATGAGTTTGGAGGTAAAATAGAAATCTTTCCTTTCAAATATTAAGAATTCTTTAACTTTTTAAGTAACATCTTCTTTATTTGCAGGTACAACAGAATATCTCGGGAATGGACTCAGAAGTATGCCATGTGATGCTACCTTAAAGTCAGAATAACCTGCATTATAGCTGGAATAAACTTTAAATTACTGTTCCTTTTTTGATTTTCTTATCCGGCTGCTCCCCTTTCAGACCTCATCTTTTTTAATTTTATTTTTTGTTTACCTCCCTCCATTCATTCACATGCTCATCTGAGAAGACTTAAGTTCTTCCAGCTTTGGACAATAACTGCTTTTAGAAACTGTAAAGTAGTTACAAGAGAACAGTTGCCCAAGATTCTGAATTTTTTTAAAAATGGAGCATGTGTATTATGTGGCCAATGTCTTCACTCTAACTTGGTTATGAGACTAAAACCATTCCTCACTGCTCTAACATGCTGAAGAAATCATCTGAGGGGGAGGGAGATGGATGCTCAGTTGTCACATCAAAGGAAGCAGCATTATTCTAGCATCCAGTCTTTTTTAAGCCTTCCACTGTTAGAGATTTGAGGTTACATGATATACTTTATGCTCATAACTGATGTGGCTGGAGAATTGGTATTGAATTTATAGCATCAGCAGAACAGAAAATGTGATGTATTTTATGCATGTCAATAAAGGAATGACCTGTTCTTGTTCTACAGAGAATGGAAATTGGAAGTCAAACACCCTTTGTATTCCAAAATAGGGTCTCAAACATTTTGTAATTCTCATTTAAATTGTTAGGAGGCTTGGAGCTATTAGTTAATCTATCTTCCAATACACTGTTTAATATAGCACTGAATAAATGATGCAAGTTGTCAATGGATGAGTGATCAACTAATAGCTCTGCTAGTAATTGATTTATTTTTCTTCAATAAAGTTGCATAAACCAATGAGTTAGCTGCCTGAATTAATCAGTATGGGAAACAATCTTTTGTAAATGCAAAGCTGTTTTTGTATATACTGTTGGGATTTGCTTCATTGTTTGACATCAAATAATGATGTAAAGTTCAAAAGAGTGAATATTTTGCCATGTTCAGTTAAAAGTGCACAGTCTGTTACAGGTTGACACATTGATTGACCTGATTTATGCAGAATTAATAAGCTATTCGGATAGTGTAGCTTTAGTATGCTGCACATGATACTGGCAGCCCTGGAGTTCATAGATGGACTTGGGACCCAGCAGTTTTGAAACGTGTATATGGAGTTTAAGAAATTTATTTTCCAGGTGCAACCCCCATCTAACTAAATTTTTTCTTCACCTTGTACACTTGACAGCTGAAAAAACCATAACATGGGAGTAATAATGGGTCAAAATTTACAAAATAAAGTACTGTTCTGGTGTGGGAGTTGTCATGAGGCTGTGTTGAAGTGACTTAACTATGTGGGATATTGACTATCCATTGAAATGGATTTGTTCAGCCATTTACATTAATGAGCATTTAAATGCAACAGATATCATTTCAGGTGACTTAACATGAATGAATAAAAGTCAATGCTATTGGATTATTTTTTGTTTGACAAGTGCTATCTGTGCCACTAACTTAACTTCTGTAGTAACAAGGGCATTATCATTCTTCACCCTTCCTAATCCTGACGCTATAGTTTTTACTTTTTTCCTAGTTTTGATTTGTCCATTGCTTTCTTAAAATCTTGTGTTTGATTTTTAGCACATCTGTGACTTTTCTCCACTTCCACATTTTTGCACTGCTTACACTTATGTGCAATCTTATTCCTTGTCTGCACACAGATGTGGAAAGCTAGATATAAAATAAATGTTAAAGCTTGATTTTTATAAGCATTTTAATATGTAGTTTGGACATGGTTTATTGACTTAAGATTTTTCTCTAAACTGCAAGTGAAATGCATGCCTTCCGAAGATGTTCTGGCTTTGTTAATTCTGTAATTTAAACATTTCATTGAGAAATATCAACCCAGCTATACAATTTTCCAACGAGTGAATTTTTTTCATTTCATCTTTTACTTAAAAAAAATTACTCCTTAAAGGTAGATGTCATACTGTTAATGCTATTTTGGATTCAAATTACAAATGAAAAATTAGTAACCTACCTGCTCCGTAAGGTAAGAGATTCTGTTCTTTTGCTCTTTTTTCAAAATAATTACTTCTGATTCTCCAATAACTCAAAATAGCTTTAATAGGCATATTATTTCTTGAAAGCCCGTCGTGAATAAGCACTTTGTCAGAGCTTCTGAATTGCTAATTGACTTTCAAGTTGACCTTTTTAGCCATAGACAACCTTGAAGTATTTATAGAGAATGACTGAAATTGTTGTCCTAATTATTAGATGTGTCCAGTTCTCTGTATCTTTGATTTGATGCTTTCTACAACATTTCTAATGTCAGTCTAAGGGAATAAGCCATAGAGGCTTCTCCAGGTTTAAGAGAACAGTAAAGTACCTGGAAAACCAACATTTTTGAATGTATGGACACTGGACTTGAGATCATCTCTAATGAAACCTTCAAAAGAATCCCAAGAATTTGCCCTTTTTCCCTATATACATTACCAGTGCCATGTGTAGGACTGGATGCATATTAGAAGATTAAAAACTGATTTTGGTTCTTTATATTTCCTATATCTTTTAATGCATAAAGTCAAATTTTTAATGCTGAGTTTCTTGAGAATTAACAGTCCAGTTGACCTGTTAATGGTAAATTATATTTTAAGTGACTCATTTTTCCTGGGCAAGTTTGCAATGTGGTACCAGATTTTTTTTAAAAAGCTTGTTAGTTTGCTTTCTTGTGTGGGTGTGCTCACAATTTTTTAAAGTATGAACCACAGTTAATAGTGGTCTCAGGGGTAGTGAAACACTCACTTTTTTTTTTTTTTTTTAATGGCTTAGTTAAAATATGCTTCAGTTACTGATCATGCTGTGTTAGTGATTTTGGAGGTGACTCAAATTAGCCGTGTTTTGTGTTGGCATAACAACTGTTAAATGATTGTTGATTTTACTTTTTAAGTGAATTTGTCTTCTATTTTGAGGAAACCAGTACAAGTCACTAAATATTGTCTTAATAGTGACATCTGCATAACACTTGTAATAGCTAAGATAAAATTGAGCTTAAAGGAATTGTTACCATTAAAGTCTGTGTTTAAAGACACTTTGGTCTCAGTAATTCGGGCTAACATGAAATCCACACTTTAACCTAATATTATGTGTGAGTTCTAATTTGAACTTCTTAAAATAGCAGTTACAAAACTGATCTATAAAGAATTAAGACATTCTCAAAGTGTGGTCCCAAGACCTAATCTGTATCATTTGGGAAGTTTATTAAAACAGAAGTTATCAGACCACACTCTAGGCCTACTGGTTGAGAAAATCCAGTGGTCTGTTTTTGTTTTTGTTTTTAATGTTTTGTTTTATTTTTGAGAGCAAGACAGAGTGCAAGCAGGGGAGGGGTAGAGAGAGGGAGACACAGAGTCCAAAGCAGGCTCCAGGTTCTGAGCTGTCCACAGAGCCCAAGGCAGGGCTTGAACTCCTGAACTGTGAGATCATGACCTGAGCCGAAGCTGGTGCTTAACTGACTGAGCGGTTACCCAGGCATCCCTCCAATGGTCTGTTTTAAAGAGCCATCCAGGTGATTCTGAAGTCTGCTCCTAGATCTAACAACCCATAGCAGCAATCCTTGAGCCCCCATAGCTAGTTACTTGACACCTGTTACTGTTTCATTGGTGATAAGAGGACATCTGTTGTATTCCCAAGCATTACGTTGCTATCTCATATCTGACAAGTTGTAGTACTTTGAATTATAAATAATAGTGTAGGTTCCACACATTTACTTATGATCTAAAGTCCTACAATTTGACTAACCATCTTCCAGTGGTATTCAAATTCATAACAAAAATCTAACGATTCATGTATACATAATGGAGCAAATGGCCAACTAATATTTAAAAAGTAACCAGGTACAAAAGTCCAAGTTGGTTAGATCCAGGATTTGAACATGTCTTACCATGTGGCCTTTAAGTCTGTTGTTTTGAGTGACAAGGTAAGCCCTCATGTTTAGGATGTTTGTAATGTTCACTGGATTTAGCATATGTCAGAACATAATTCGAAATAGCTCAAAAGTAGCTATTGAAAACTTTCAGTTGTCCCAATGTAATATAAATTGTAAAGGTATTTAGAGACAGGATTTTAAAAACCTGATTACCTCTGCATCCGCATTCCCCAAAAAATAGTGTATTGGGGGAACTATGTAAAAGATCAAAACTAAGATACTTAGATACTAAGATGTTTTCTGGAAAGACTAGGAAGATTTTGGTTTCTTTAGGTCCCCAGTAATTACCACAATTTTGTATTCTTTCCTGCTATCTTATAACTACTTGCTCCTCCTTGCCTCATTTTGAAGAATTTTTTAGGATTTTAATTCTGGCAAACTTTCTAGTAATTGCTCTTTTAACATGGTATTCGTTTTAGTTAAGGTCCCATTGTCAGTTACCTTTCCAAATTGTACGCCGTTCCTGGATGAGTATCTTGAAGAGACCTCTTGAATTTTTCTGTATTGAAAATGGTTTTATGAAATAACTTTCACTTTGCATACTATATTGTCTGAGCCTCTTAAATAACCTCAAATTCCTTGTTGGTGTGTTACATTTGAATGGTGTCAAGACCAAACAGTGGAGTAGTTTCATGCCCTAGTTACTCAGGTACATAGTTAACCATTGTCCTTTGCTGATCTCCCACCCATCTCTCCTAAACATGTCTAAAACCTACTTGATTTCTACACAGATGCACACACCCCTACCTCTTTTGGCTTTGGTAAATGTAAAACATTCCTTTGAGTAGCACTGGCTCAAAGCTTGGGCATCAACCTTGATTTCTCATAGCAGTCCTGTCAGTTCTTTTAATTTTTATTCAGAACCTACTTATTCACCATAGTCACTGCTGCCACCATGGTATAAAGCTTGATCACCTCCTGGATCACTGTATGTAATAGCCTACTCAGTGGTCCTGCTTTTTACTTTGCAGCAATCTGCCCCACACACAACACCCAGCATACTCCTAAACCATGCCAGATCATGTCATCACTGCTCCAAACCTAAAGGTTTCCTGTCTCCTTCAGAGTGAAAACAAATGCTCAAGGATGTAACGACTTCCCATCACCTCTAATACACTGCTCAACCACTCCCCAACTCAAACTCTCACAGGCTTCAGGTGAGACTTGAGGACTTTGATGTTAGGATGTTTGCCCTTGTTCTTTGACTAGAATTCTCTCAAGTCATATGGCTCTCCCTTCCCTAATTGTTTCAAATGTTAAACTTAGAGTGGTTTTCCTCAACTATTATTGTACATAATATACCAACATAGCCCTGCATTGTAGAGTGTTCCATGGCATATTCTGTATTATCTACCTTCACATGTAATACTGTTTTTTCAACCCCATCCCAGGACAGGGATTTTGTCTGTTTTGTTCTGCTATATTCTTTAATGACTAGATGACTGCCTGGCACGTTGTTAGGTGGCCAAGTATTTAATAGATGAGTGAAAGTTAAATGGTAGACTTTGCCAAAAATATTCCTTGCCAAATGTTTAAAAATACAAAAACAAAAACTACAGTATACTATAGAAAAATATAGTAGTCCTCCCTTACCCACAGTCTTAAGTTATCCATGGTCAACTGTGGTCCAGGAGCAGATCATCCTCCTGATACACTGTCAGGAGGTAAATAGTAGCCTAACTGTCACATTTACCTCACTTCATCCCATCATGGAGGCATTTTATCCTCTCCTATCACAAGAAGGATAAGCAGAGTACAAGAAGATACTTTGAGAAAAAGCGAACACATCCACATAACTTTTATTATACTGTCATAACAGTATATTGTTGCAATTGTTAATCTTAGTGTACCTAATTTGTAAACTAAACTCTATCATATGTATGTATAGAAAAATATATAGTAGAGGGTTCAATACTATCAGTTTGAGGCATCCACTGGAGGTCTTGGAACATACCTCCACAGATCAGGAGGACTAGTGTAATGAACCTTCTTCACTTTCTGACTACGGTAAGTAAAATACCACCACAGTCAGTAGATGGACATTTCAGTTCCTATTAGTATGGATGATTATCCTGACTGACTCTTGTGAAAAAGCAACCAAACATGGGAAAAACAATTTTTTTTAATGTGTGAATCAGTCAAGAAAGGAGTACTCACAAGCCAAAATATATTGAAGCCAGGAACCCAAAAAGAATATAAACAGAAGCCAACCTTCATCTCAAAAACACTTGAAAACCAAGTGAACTGTAACCCAAGTTCCCTGTAAACCAAGTGACCCTGGCAAAGAGTGGTATCAAATAAGAGAAACCCATCCCCAAAACAACAGTGAGGAGTCCACAGATCTTGAACCATGGTGCTCTGTAACAAGAGAACATTCTCCTCTCAGAAACTGTAGTCATAGTTTGGCCTTTGTGAAGATTTGCAGCCCTTAAATCTTAACTACATAGGTGGTCCCAGAAAACTCAAGCAGAATTAATTTTTAAAGTAGTTCCAAATCAGAGCAACCAAGAACTGGCGGAAACAAATATTCTAAAGGAACTCAATAGTTCACGGTTAAATATCAGAAAAAAAAAAAAATTCAAAGGAACATAGCACCATGAGTGGGAGCCATGTGACCTGCAAAATTTTCAGACATTAAAAATACCAAGTCATCAAAAATTGGAAAGAAGTAGTAAAACCATATTCGCAAAATGACACAATCTAGAAAATCTTAATGATAATTTAAAAAATTAGAGCTAAAAATGGAACGCAGCATAATTGCAGAATACAAAAATCACAAAAATCGATTGCAGTTCTGTAACTAGCAATGAGCAATCTGAAAATGCAATTAAGAAAGCAATTTCATTTTCAATAACATCTAAAAGAATAAAATAATAGGAATAAATTTAACCAAGGAAGTGCAAAACTTGCACACTGAAAACTACAAAACATTTCTGAAAGAGAAAAGTCCTAAATAAGTGGGAAGACATCTTGTGCTCATGAATTGGAAGACTTATTGTGAAGATGGCAATGATCCTCAAAGCAATCTACATATTCAATGCAATCCTGTTAAAATCCTAATGACTGTTTTTGCAGAAATGGAAGATCTAAAAATTCGTAGAGAACTACAAAAGAGCACAAAGCAATCTTGAAAAAGAACAAACTTTGGGGGCTCATTTCCTGTTTCAAAATTTACTGCAAAGTTACAGTAATTAAAAGAGTATGGTACTAGCATACAGATAAACATATAGACCAATGGAATAGAACTGAGAGTACAAAATAAACCCACACATATCTGTGGCCAATTGATTCTCCACAAGGGTGTTAAGACCTCTCAATGGGGAAAGAATAGTCTCTTCAACAGTTCTAAGACAACTGGATATTCACATGCAAAAGAATGAATTTGGATCCCACCTCACACCACATACAAAAATCAACATGGATCAAATTCCTAAATGTAAGGTCTACAACTATAAAACTCTTAGAAGAAAGGAGGAGTAAATTTTCACGATTTTGGATTTGGAAACAAATTCTTAGATATGATACCAAAAGCAAAAGCAATGAAAGAAAAAACAGATAAGTTGGACAGCAAAATTATAAATTTCTGTATGTCCAAAGATACTATCAAAGTGAAAAGACAACCTATGTAATGGGAGAAAATATTTGCAAATCACATATCTGATAAGTGTCTAGTTTGCAGAATATATAAAGAGTTCTTTAAACTCAACAAAAAGACAAGTAACCCAATTTAAAAATGGGTGAAGGATTTGAATATTTCTCAAAAAAAGATACACAAATGGCCAACAAACATGAAAAAGATGCTCAACACCATTAGTTATTAGAGAAATACAAATCAAAACCACAATAAGATACCACTTCACATCTATTAGAATGACTATAATATTTTTTTAATGTTTATTTTTGAGAGAGCACGTGCGAGTTGGGAAGGGGGGCAGTAGAGAAAGGGAGGTACAGAGGATCTGAATCAGGCTCCACACTGACAGCAGTGAGCCCGACATGGAGCTTGAACTCAAAAATCACAAGATCATGACCCAAGCCAAAGTTGGACGCCCAACTGACTGAATCACCCAGGTGCCTGGAATGGCTATAATTTTTAAATGGAAAATAAGCATTGGGAGGATTTGGGGAAATTGGAACCATTTTACATTGCTGGTGGGAATGTAAGATGATGCAGCTTCTATGGAAAGCAGGTCGGCATTTCCTTAAAAAATTATATACAAAATTACTACATGGCCTAGCAATTCCATTCCTAGATATATACTCCTAGTTTTCAGTTGAAAACTGAAATTCAATATATACTCCTAGTTTTCAGTTGAAAACAGAAATTCAAACAAACATTTGTATGTTCATAGTAGCATTATTCACAATAGCCAAAGGTGGAAACAATGGATGAATAAACAAATTGTGTGTATCCATATGATGGCATATTATTTTGCCATAAAAAGGAATGTAGTACTGATGCGTACTACAATGTGGATGAACCTTGAAAACCTACTAAGTGAAAGAAGCCGGATATGAAAAGTTACATATTGACTTCCAGGGAAGATGGCAGAGTAGGAGGACCTTAAGCTCATCTCAGTCCATGGATACAACTAGGTAACAGCCACATCAGTGTGAACAACCCAGAAAATTACCCAAAGACTGGCAGCCAGACTCTCCACAGCTAAATGTAGAAAAGAGGCCACATCAAAGAGAGTAGGAAACACAGACATGATCAAAAGCTAAAGACCCACAGGACTATCCACAGGAGGGAGGAATGCCCTGGCCACAAAAAAGGGAGAAGAGCAGACCCCAGCCCAGGCATGGGAGACCCACACTGGAAAGATGAATCTCCATACATTTGGCCTTGAAAACCAGAGGAATGACTTGCACAAGTTCTTAAAATCAGAGAGGCCTAAAACTTGGAACTTAAAAAATCAGGAGGCCTGTGAGAGAGCTGGGAGGGCAAGAGGAAACTGAGTCCCAAGCCTTCAAGAGAGAGCACAAAAACAGTGTCACAGAGATACACCATAAAAGCAGCAGTTTGAAAAATGCTTGGGGTACACAGGAGGGAGATTTGTTTACTAATCTCAGAGCATGTGCTGGAGGGGCAAGGATCGTTGGGAGACTTCTTCAGGAACAAAGGAGCAGGAGAGCACCATTTCCCTCCCTCATCCACCACCATAAACATATGGGCCACTTGCAGGAACCAGAGTGTTTTCAACACTCACTACCTACCTTGCCTCCACTCCAGACCCCTTCCCACAGCAGAGGTACTGCATCTCTGGCAAACACCTGGTCTGACTGAAGCCCAAGACAGCCCCAGACTGTCCCACTAACAACACAAGGACCAAATCCTGGCCATAACAGGCAAAGAGATCCATTGCAGATGACTGGACTAAAGGCAAACACAGCTCAGCCACAACAGCAGGGTGCGTGCAACACATATAGGAGACACCCCCAAAGTGCCAGGTTGCAATAAACAGAGGACATTGCACTGCAGGGCACTACAGAACCTCTTCATAAAGTTGCTACTTTCAAGAGGAGCAGACATAGCTGACCTCCCTAATACACAGAAACGGACACAGACAAAATGAGAAGACAGGGGAATATGTCCCAAATGAAAAAACAGGACAAAATCACAGCAAGAGACCTAAATGAAGTGGAGATAAGTAATAGGCCTGATGGAAAATATAACATAATGGTCATAAAGTACTTACTGGATGTGAAGAAAGAGTGGAGGACCTCAGGGAGACCCTTAGCAAAGAGATGGAAAACAGAAAACCCATCAGAGATGAAGAAGTCAATAAATGAAATTGAAAATACACTTGAGGGAATAAATAGTAAACTAGAGGAGCAGAAGAATGGATTAGTGACTTGGAGGAAAGAATGGAAAGCAATCAAGATGAACATGAGAGAGACCAAAAAAAAAAAAAAAAAGAAAAAAAAAAAAGAAAAAAGAAAGGAAAACAGAGTTAGGGAATTAGCAATACCAATAACATCAAGCCTAATAACATTCAATTATAGGGATCCCAGAATGAGAAGAGACAGAAAAAGGGGGGAAGAAATTTTATTTAAAGAAATAAATAAAGAAATAAATTTAAAGAAATAAGCTGAAAACTTTCTGAATCTAAGGAAGGAAACAGAAATCCAGATCCAGGAGGCACAGAAATCCCCCAACAAAATATCAACCCAAGAAGGTCCACACCAAGACACATAGTAAACAATTTGCAAAAAGTAATTATAAAGAGAGAATTTTATTTTATTTTTGAGAGAATTTTAAAATAAGCAAGAGAAAAGAAAATGTTACATACAAGAGAAACCCTATAAGAGTATCAGCTGGTTTTTCAGCAGAATTTTGCAGGCCAGACAAGAGTGGCATAATATATTCAAACTACTGAAAGAGAAAAACCTTCAGCCAAGAATATCTAGCAAAGCTATTATTCAGAATAGAAGGAGAGATCAAGAGCTTCCTGGACAAACAAAAGTTAAAGGAATTCATGACTATTAAACTAGCCCTACAAGAAATGTTACAGGAGACTCTTGAAATGGAAAGGAAAAACCATAAGTAACAGTAAGGCAAATAGGAAAGAGTCAGTTAAGTGTCCAACTCTTGACTTCAGCTCAGGTCATGATCTCAAGGTTTGTGGGATAGAGCCCTGCATCGGGTTGTATGCTGACGGTGCAGAAGCTGCTTGGAATTCTCTCTCTCCTCCCTGGCTCGTGCTCACCTTCTCCCTCTCAAAATAAATAAATAAACTTAAAAAAAAAAAACAGGAAACACAAAAAGATCAGTGAAGGGACTCACAAAATAAAAAGACTTAAAGTATGACACTATATATTTAAGATAGGGGTGGGGAGAGGAGTAAAGAATGAGTTGAACTTAAGCAACCATCAACTTAATATAGACTGTTATATGCATAAGATGTCACATACAAACCTAACGTTAACTACAAATAAAAAAAACGAGTAATAGATACACAAAAAATAAAAAGAAAGTAATGTAAGTATATCACTAAAGAAATCCAGCAAACCATGAGAAAAGAGAGCAAGAGAAGAAAGAAACAGGGAAGAACTAAAAAAACAACCATAAAACAAATAATAAAATACCAATAAGCACATACCTGTCAATAATTACTTTGAATGTTAAATGGACTACATAGAAAGACATACAGTGATACGATGGATAAAATGCAAGACCCATCTATATGCTGTCTCCAAGAGACTCGTTTCAGACCTAAGACACATCCAGAGTGAAAGTAAAGGGATAGAAAAGCATTTATCATGCAAAGGGCAGTGAAAAGAAAGCTGGGATAGCAATACTATATTGGACAAAATAGACTTTAAAACTAAGACTGTAATAAGAGTCGAAGAAGGACACTATAAAATCATAAAATGGTCCAACAAGAAGATAAAATAATTGTAGATATTTATGTACAGCACCCAAATACACAAAGCAGCTATTAAAAAACATAAAGAGGGGCACCTGGGTGGCTCAGTTGGTTAAGTGGCCGACTTTGGCTCAGGTCATGATCTCACGATCCATGAGTTCTAGCCCCGCGTCGAGCTCTGTGCTGACAGCTCAGAGCCTGGAGCCTGCTTCAGATTCTGTGTCTCCCTCTCTCTGACCCTCCCCTGTTCATGCTCTGTCTCTCCCTGTCTCAAAAATAAATAAACGTTAAAAAATAAAAATAAAATAAAATAAAATAAATAAAAAACATAAAGAAAGTGATCAATAATAATACAATAATAGTAGGGGACTTTAACACCTCCTCATATCAATGGATAGATCATCCAAACAAAAACATTGGCTCTGAATGATACACTGGACCAAATGAATATAACAGATATATTCAGAACATTCCTTCCTAAAACAGCATAATACACATTCTTCTCAAGTGCACATGGAACATTCCCCAGAATAGATCACATATTAGACCACAAAACAAATGTCAACAAATTCAAAGAGATCAAAGTCATACCATACATCTTTTCCAACCACAATACTATGAAACTAGAAATCAATCACAAGGGGAAAAAAACCCTGGGAAAAACCAAATACATAGAGGTTAAATAACACATTACTAAACAATGAATGGGTCAACCAAGAAATAAAACAGGAAATCAGAAAATACCTAGAGACAAATGAAAATAAAAACACAACAGTCCAAAATCTTTGGGATGCAGCAAAAGCTGTTTTAAAAGGGAAGTTTATAGCAATACAAACCTACCTACCCCAAGAAGCAAGTAAAAAATCTCAAACAACCTAACCTTACACCTAAAGTAGCTAGAAAAAGAAGAAAAACAAAACCAGTAGAAGAAAGGACATAATAAATATTAGAATAGAAATAAACAAAATAAAAACTAAAAAAAAAACAATAGAACAGATCAATAAAACTGGGAGATGGTTCATTGAAAAGAGGAACAAAATTGATAAACCTTTAGCAACATTCATTAAGAAAAACAGAGAGAAAAGAGAACACAAAAGAACAAATTCAGAAATGTAAGAGGAGAAATAACAACTGATACCATAGAAATACAAAATTTTATAAGAGAATATTATGATAAAGTATATGCCAACAAATTGGATGACCGAGAAAAAAAATGGATAAATTTCTGGAAACATATAGCCCACCAAAACTAAAGCAGGAAGAAATAGAAAATTTAAACTAATTACCAGCAATGAAATTGAATCAGTAACCAAAAAAAATTCCAACAAACACAAGTCCAGGACCAAATAGCTTACAGTGAAATTCTACCCAACATTTTAAAAACAGTTAATACATATTTTTTCTAAAAAGTGGAACAGCAAAGAAAGCAGCCAAATTTATTCTATGAGGCCAGCATTACCCTGATACCAAAACCAGATAAAGTCACTACAAAAAAGAGAGCCATAGGCCAATATCTCTGATGAACATAGATGCAAAAATCCTCAACAAAATATTAGCCAACCAAATCCAACAATACATTTAAAAAAATCATTTACCTGCTTATGGATTGGAGAACAAATGTTGTTAAAATGTTGATACTATGCAAAGCAATCTACATATTTAATGCTATCCCTATCAAAATAACTGCAGCGTTCTTCACAGAGGTAGAACAAACAACCCTAAATTTGTATGGAACCAGAAAAGACCCCAAATAGCCAAAGCAATACAGAAAAAGAAAACCAAAGCAGGACGCATCACAATTCTGGACTTCAGGCTGTGTTACTAAGCTGTAATCATCAAGACAGTATTGTAGTGGCACAAAAACAGACACATAGATCAATGGAACAGAATAGAGAACCCAGAAATAGACCCACAAATGTATGGCCAACTAATCTTTGACAAAGCAGAAGAATATCCAATGGAATAAAGACATCTCTTCAGCAAGTGGTGCCGGGAAAACTGGACAGCGACAAGCAGAAGAATGAACCTGGACCACTTTCTTACACCATACACAAAAATAAACTCAAGATGGATGACAGACCTAAACGTAAGACAGGAAGCCATGAAAATCCTCGAGGAGAAAGCAGGCAAAAACCTCGTTGATCTTGGCCCCAGCAACTTCTTACTCAACACGTCTCCAGAGGCAAGGGAAACAAAAGCAAAAATGAACTACTAGGACCTCATCAAAATAAAAAGCTTCTGCACAGCTAAGGAAATAATCAGCAAAACTTAAAGGCAACTGAGAGAATGGAAGAAGATATTTGCAAATGACATATCAGATAAAGGGTTAGTATCCAAAATCTATAAAGAACTTATCAAACTAAACACCCAAAAAACAAATAATCCAGTGAAGAAATGGGCAAAAGACATGAATAGACACTTGTCCAAAGAAGACATGCAGATGGCAACCGACACATGAAAAAATGCTCAACATCACTCATCATCCAAGAAATACAAATCAAAACCACAATGAGATACCACCTCACCCCTGTCAGAATGACTAACATTAACAACTCAGGCAACAAAAGATGTTGGCGAGGATGCGGAGAAAGAGGATCTCTTTTGCATTGTTGGTGGGAATGCAAACTGGTGCAGCCACTCTGGAAAACAGTATGGAGGTTCCTCAAAAAACTAAAAATAGAACTACCCTATGACCCAGCAGTTGCACTACTAGGCATTTATCCACGGGATACAGGTGTGCTGTTTCGAAGGGACACATGCACCCCCATGTTTATAGCAGTACTATCAACAATAGCCAAAGTATGGAAAGAGCCCAAATATCCATCGATGGATGAATGGAGAAAAAAGATGTGGTATATTTATACAATGGAGTATTACTCAGCAATCAAAAAGAATGAAATCTTGCCATTTGCAAGTATGTGGATGGAACTAGATGGTATTATGCTAAGTGAAATTAGTCAGAGAAAGACAAAAATCATATGACTTCATTCATATGAGGACTTTAAGAGCCAAAACAGATGAGCATAAGGGAAGGGAAACAAAAATAATAAAAACAGGGAAGGGGACAAAACAGAAGAGACTCACATACTCACAAAAAAGTATTCAATGGAATATTACTTGGCAATCAAAAAGAATGAAATTTTGCCACTTGCAACAACATGGATGGAACTAGAGTGTATTATGCTAAGTGAAATAAGTCAGTCGACAAATAAATGATTTCACTCATATATGCAATTTAAGATACAAAACAGATGAACATAAGGGAAGGGAAGGAAAAATAAGATAAAAACAGAGAGGGAGGCAAACCATAAGAGACTCTTAAATATAAAGAAGAAACTGAGGGTTGCTGGTGGAGTGTTGGGTGGGGGAAGGGCTAAAGGGTTGAGGGGCATTAGAGAGGACACTGGTTGGGATGAGCATTGGGTGTTATATTTAAATGATGAATCACTAAATCTATTTCTGAAAAAAACATATTTTGATTTAAAAAATCATTCACCACAATCAGGTGGGTTTTATTCCTGAGATGCAAGGTGGTTCAATATTTGCAATCAATATTTGCAAATCAATCACATCAACAACAAAAACCATAGGGGTTCCTGGGTGGTTCAAGTAGGTTAAGGATAGGGGCACCTGGGTGTCTCAAGTCAGTTAAGTGTCCAACTCTTGATTTCAGCTCAGGTCATGATCTCACAGTTTGTGGGTTTGAGCCCTACATCGGGCTCCACACTGAAAGTGCAGAGCCTGATTAGGATTCTCTCTCTCTCTCTCTGCCCCTTCCATTCCCAAAAATAAATAAAGAAACTTAAAAAAAAAAAAAACAATAGAAGGATAAAAACCATATAATTATTTCAATATCTGCAGAAAAAGTATTTGACCAATTACAACATCCATTCATGGTAAGAACCCTCAACAGAGAAGGTTTAGAAGGACCATACTTCAACATAATAAAAGCCATATATGAAAAACCCACAGTTGGGGCGCCTGGGTGGCTTGGTCGGTTAAGCATCCGACTTCGGCTCAGGTCATGATCTCACGGTCCATGAGTTCGAGCCCCGCGTCGGGCTCTGTGCTGACAGCTCAGAGCCTGGAGCCTGTTTCAGATTCTGTGTCTCCCTCTCTCTCTGCCCCTCCCCTGTTCATGCTCTGTCTCTCTCTGTCTCAAAAATTAAAAAATTAAAAAAAAAAAAAAGAAAAAGAAAAACCCACAGTTGATATCATCCTCAATGGTGAAAAACTTAGAGCTTTTCAACTAAGATCATGAACACGACAAGGATATCCACTTGCACCACCTTTATTTAACATCATACTAGAGGTCCTAGCCACAGCAATCAGACAAGAAGAAGAATAAAAGACATCCCAATTGGAAAGGAAGAAGTAAAACTTTTACTATTTACAAATAACATGATACTATATATAGAAAACCCTAAAGACTCCTCAAAAAATCACTAAAACTGATAAGTGATTTCAGTAAGGTTGCAGGATACAAAATCAGTATAAATCTGATTGCATTTCTGTACACCAATGAATGGATCCAAAGAGTTGCATTTCTGTACACCAATAATGAAGTAGCAGAAAGAGAATTAAGAAAGCAGTTCCAATTACAATTGCACCAAAAACAATAAAGTACCTATGAATAAACTTAATCAAGGAAGTGAAACACCTTTACTCTGAAAACTATAGGGGAGCCTGGGTGGCTCGGTCAGTTAAGCGTCCGACTTCAGCTCAGGTCATGATCTCACAGTCCGTGAGTTCAAGCCCCACGTCAGGCTCTGTGCTGACTGCTCAGAGCCTGGAGCCTGTTTCAGATTCTGTGTTTCCCTCTCTCTCTGCCCCTCCCCTGTTCATGCTCTGTCTCTCTCTGTCTCAAAAATAAATAAACTTTAAAAAAAATTAAAAAAATGAAAACTATAAAACATTGATGAAAGAAATTGAAGATGACACAAATGGAGAGATATCCCATGCTCATGGATTGAAAGAACAAATATTGTTAAAATATCCATACATCCAAAGCCATCTACAGATTTAATGCAATCCCTATCAAAATGCCAACAACATTTTTCACAGAACTAGAACAAACAATCCTAAAATGTGTATGGAACCACAAAAGGCCCCGAATAGTCAAAACAATCTTGAAAAAGATGAATGAAAATGGAGGTATCACAATTCCAGATTTCAAATTATATTACAAAGCTGTAGTGATCAAAACGGTATGGCACTGGCACAAAAATAGACACATAGGTCAAGAGAACAGAAAAGAGAGCCTAGAGGGGAGCCTGGGTGGCTCAGTCAGTTAAGCGTCTGACTTCAGCTCGGGTCATGATCTTATGGGTTTGTGGGTTCGAGCCCTGTGTCCGGCTCTGTGTTGACAGTGTGGAGCCTGGAGCCTGCTTTGGATTCCATGTTTCCCTCTATCTCTGGCCCTCCCCCACCCACACTCTGTCTCTCTCTCAAAAATAAACATTAATTTAAAAAAAATTAAAAAAGAAAAGAGAGCCTAGAAAGAAATAAACCCATAATTATATGGTAAATTAATCTTTGACAAAGGAGGCAAGAAGATGCAATGGGAATAAGACAGTCTCTTCAAAAATGGTGCTGGGAAAACTAGACAGCTGCATGGAGAAAATTGACAATGGACCACTTTCTTATACCATATACAAAAATAAACTCAAAATCGATTAAGGACCTAAATGTGAGACCATAAACTGTAAAAATCCTAGGAGAGGGCACAGGCAGTAATTTCTCTGACATAGGCCATAGCAAAATTTTTCTAGATATGTCTCCTGAGGCAAGGGAAACAAAAACAAAAATATAGACTATTGGAGCTACAACAAAATAAAAGCTTCTCCACAGTGAAAAAAACAATCAACAAAACTAAAAGACATCCTATTGAATGGGAGAAGATATTTGCAATGACATATCTGATAAAAGGTTAGCATCCAAAATATATAAAGAACTTATACAACCCAACACCAAAAACCAAAACAATCCAATTCAAACATGAGCACAAGACATAAATAGACATAAGACAAGAACAGATATTTATCCAAAGAAGACATATAGATGTTCAAAAGAGATGATTCTCAACATCACTAGTCATCAGGAAAATGCAAAGCAACACTACAATGAGATATCAGCTGTCAGAATGGCTAAAATCAGAAACACATAAATGACAATTGTTGGCAAGGATGTGGAGAAAGGGGAACCTGTGCACTGTTGGCAGGAATGAAAACTAGTGCAAAACTATGGAAGACAGTATGGAGATTCTTCAAAAAATTAAAAATAGAATTACCATATGATCCAGTAATTCCACTACTGGGAATTTACCCAAAGATATGAAAACACTAATTTGAAAATGTGTATGCGCCTCTATGTTTATTGCATCATTATTTACAATTGCCAAATTATGGAAGCAGCCTAAGTGTACACCAGTTGATGAATAGATAAAGAAGAAATGGTGTGTGTGTGTGTATAATATTACTCAGCCATAAAAAATAATGAAATCTTGCCATTTACAACAACATGAATGGATCCAAAGAGTATAATGCTAAGTGAAATAAGTTAGTCAGAGAAAGACAAATATCATATGATTTCACTCATATATGGAATTTAAGAAACAAAACAAACAAAAGAAGAAACAAAACAACAAAAAAGAGACAAACCAAAAAACAGACTCTTAACTATAGAAAGCAAACTGATGGCTACAAGAGGGGAGGTAGGTGGGAGAATGGGTGAAATAGGTAAAAGAGATTAAGACTACACTTACCACAATGAGCACTGAGTACAGAATTGTTGGATCAATATATTGTACACCTGAAACTAGTTTAACACTACATTAACTATACTGGAATTAAAATTTTTAAAAATAAGCATGTGGGAAAACAAACAAAAAAATAACTTCTTAATATGATTCCACTTACATGAACATCCAGAATAGTTAAATCTCTACAGACAAAAAGCAGACTAAGGTGTGCCAGGGGCATGGAGGGTAGTGGTGGAGAATGGGGAGTAACTGCTTCATGGATATGGTGTGTTTCTTGTGAGTGTCAAAAATAAATTGGAACTAGATAGAGGTGATGGATACACAACACAATGTTAATGTACCAAATGCTGCTAATTGCACATTTTGAAATGGTTTATTTTATGTTATGTGAATTTTACCTCAATTATATATATTATATATATATATATGTATTCTGAATACATATATTCTGAATATATATATGTATGTATTCTGAATTCTTTGAATATATTAATTCTTAATTCTCATAGAAAATATATACTTATTATTTATATACTTACATTATTATCAATAAGCTTATATACTTATTTATAAATTAATATATTTATATTCTTACCCCTGCTATATAGATGAGGGAACTAAGTGACAAAAAGACCGAATGACTTACCCAAGGTTACTCAGCTAATAACAGAAGTTGGGATTTAGGTCCAGGTAATCAAATTCCAGAATCTTACCTCTTGACCATTATGCCAGAAAAAAAAGAAATTTGAAATACAAAAAGCAAGAAGACAACAAAAGGAAATCAAAGGCATCCAAATTGGCAAAGATGAAGTCAAGCTTTCAATTTTTGCAGATGACATGATATTATACATGGAAAATCCGATAGACTCCACCAGAAGTCTGCTAGAACTGACACATGAATTTAGCAAAGTTGCAGGATACAAAATCAATGTACAGAAATCAGTTGCATTCTTATACACTAATAATGAAGCAACAGAAAGACAAATAAAGAAACTGATCCCATTCACAATTGCACCAAGAAGCATAAAATACCTAGGAATAAATCTAACCGAAGATGTAAAAGATCTGTATGCTGAAAACTATAGAAAGCAAGTGAAGGAAATTGAAGAAAATATAAAGAAATGGAAAAACATTCCGTGCTCATGGATTGGAAGAATAAATATTGTCAAAATGTCAATAGTACCCAAAGCTAGCTACACATTCAATGCAATCCCAATCAAAATTGCACCAGCATTCTTCTTGAAACTAGAACAAGCAATCCTAAAATTCATATGGAACCACAAAAGGCCCCGAATAGCCGAAGTAATTTTGAAGAAGAAGACCAAAGCAGGAGGCATCACAATCCCAGACTTTAGCCTCTACTACAAAGCTGTCATCATCAAGACAGCATGGTATCAGCACAAAAACAGACACATAGACCAATGGAATAGAATAGAAACCCCAGAACTAGACCCACAAATGTATGGCCAACTAATCTTTGACAAAGCAGGAAAGAACATCCAATGGAAAAAAGACCATTTAACAAATGGTGCTGGGAGAACTGGACAGCAACATTCAGAAGGTTGAAACTAGACCACTTTCTGACACCATTCACAAAAATAAACTCAAAATGGATAAAAGACCTGAATGTGAGACAGGAAACCATCAAAACCCTAGAGGAGAAAGCAGGAAAAGACCTCTCTGACCTCAGCCGTAGCAATTTCTTACTTGACACATCCCCAAAGGCAAGGGAATTAAAAGCAAAAATGAACTACTGGGACCTTATGAAGATTAAAAGCTTCTGCACAGCAAAGGAAACAACCAACAAAACTAAAAGGCAACCAACGGAATGGGAAAAGATATTTGCAAATGACATATCGGACAAAGGGCTAGTATCCAAAATCTATAAAGAGCTCACCAAACTCCACACCTGAAAAACAAATAACCCAGTGAAGAAATGGGCAGAAAACATGCATAGACACTTCTCCAAAGAAAAGACATCCAGATGGCCAACAGGCACATGAAAAGATGCTCAACATCGCTCCTCATCAGGGAAATACAAATCAAAACCACACTCAGGTATCACCTCACACCAGTCAGAGTGGCCAAAATGAACAAATCAGGAGACCATAGATGCTGGAGAGGATGTGGAGAAATGGGAACCCTCTTGCACTGTTGGTGGGAATGCAAATTGGTGCAGCCACTCTGGAAAACAGTGTGGAGGTTCCTCAGAAAATTAAAAATAGACCTGCCCTATGACCCAGCAATAGCACTGCTAGGAATTTACCCAAGGAATACAGGAGTACTGATGCACAGGGACACTTGTACCCCAATGTTTATAGCAGCACTCTCAACAATAGCCAAATTATGGAAAGAGCCTAAATGTCCATCAACTGATGAATGGATAAAGAAATTGTGGTTTATATACACAATGGAGTACTACGTGGCAATGAGAAAGAATGAAATATGGCCCTTTGTAGCAACGTGGATGGAACTGGAGAGTGTGATGCTAAGTGAAATAAGCCATACAGAGAAAGACAGATACCATATGGTTTCACTCTTATGTGGATCCTGAGAAACTTAACAGAAACCCATGGGGGAGGGGAAGGAAAAAAAAAAAAAAAGAGGTTAGAGTGGAAGAGAGCCAAAGCATAAGAGACTTTTAAAAACTGAGAACAAACTGAGGGTTGATGGGGGGTGGGAGGGAGGGGCGGGTGGGTGATAGGTATTGAGGAGGGCACCTTTTGGGATGAGCACTGGGTGTTGTATGGAAACCAATACGACAGTAACTTTCATATATTGAAAAAAATGAAATATAAAAAGCAAGAGACTATAAAATGACAAGTCAGGTTTGAAAAAATAATAAAAAGCAGTACTTGCAGAAGAAAAACAGAGTAATTGAAATTGAAACTCTAAGAATAGGCTTAATACCCAATAGACACAGCTGAAGAAAAAATTTAGAGCAGTTGAAAATATGAAGAAATTCTGAATGTAGCACAGAGAGATCTAAAATAAGACAGAGTCTAAGAAACATGGAAAGAGACATAAGTAAGTCTAAAATGTCTAATTGGAGCTTGAGTTCAATTTATTGCCTCTAGGCTCCAAATGTGCTTTTCAACATATAGGCTTACAGGCATTTTATTGCTTCACAGATACTGCATTTTTTACAAATTGAAATTTGTGGCAACTTTACATTGAGCAGCCATTATTATCAGCTCCGTTTTTTCCAACAACATTTGCTCACTTTGTGTCTCCATGTCACAGTTTGGTAAACCTTGCAATATTTCAAACTTTTTCATTATTATTGTATTTGTTATGGTGAGCTGTGATCAGTGATTATGACTTGCTGTGCACTGTTGGTGGGAATGAAAACTGGTGCTCAGATAATGGTTAGTCTTTTTAACACAAAAGTATTAAGTATTTTAAAATTATTAGGTATATATATTGCTTTTTTAGATATAATAGTGTTGCATATAAAATAGACTACAGCATAGTGTAAACATAACTTTTATATGCACTAGGAAACCAAGAAGTTAATTTGACTTGCTTTCTTGAGATACTAACTTTATTGTGGTGTTCTGGAACAAAACCCACAATATCTTTGAGGTATGTGGTGATAACTAACTGAGTTCCTTTAAGCATTTCTCCTTTAAAATGAAAATGTTGTTAAGATTTCTCCGTAGAGGGTATTGGAGGGATATTGTGGGAAAAAAGAGGCTCTCTAGAAATTCCTGGTGTGGGCTGGTGGTTGGCTGGTATGGATGTGAAGACATTCAGTGAAGGTCCACAGGGCTAGAAACAATTCGTACGTGACCTTGCAGCCTTGGCCAGTGATGGTCTTTTTGCAGGCCTCTTGACATGGAAACCAATATTTCTGTATGGCCTGTACGCAGCTTCCTGTGTTCTGGAGGGTCATACACCAGAACTCACTTCTACAAGTCTCTGCACAGCCTGTGTGCATCCCCCCTGTGGTCCAGGGTTCCAGATAGAGCTGCTACTCCCTCTGTTGTAAAGTAGATTACTGCAAAGAAACAATAAGTAGACTGACTCAAGAGAAAAATGAAAGATTTCTCAATAAATCTTAGAAACAGAAGATGGTGGAATATTATCTTCAATGCACTGAGAAAAGATAATTATCACCCTAGAAGACTATACCAAGAAAAAGATTTTTCAAGAATAAGAATGGATTACATGGATAGATTTGAAGAACATCATATTGAACAAAAGAAATATATATATATTTATATATAATATATATTTATATTATATATATATATATATACATATTGTGTGTGTGTGTGTGTAATTCCATTTGTAAGACATTCAAAGAGAGACAAAATTAAACTATGGTGATAGAAATCAGAAAAGTGGCTACCTGGGATGGGGAGCATTTGATTAGAAAGAAGCACAAAGAAACTTTCCAGGATTAAATGTCCCATATCTTAATGGGGGTAGTGATTATACGAGTATATACATTTGCCCAACTCACTGAATTGTGATGGTTAATTTTATGCATCACCTTGACCAGGCCACAGGATGCCCACATAACTGATTAAACATTATTTCTGGGTATGTCTGTGAGGATGTTTCCAGAAGAGATTAGCATTTGAATCGGTAGGCTAAGTAAATCAGATTGTCCTCCTGGATTTCAATCAGCATCATCTATTCCACTGGGGGCCTAAATAGAACAAAAAGGCATCTATTCCACTGGGGCCTAAATAGAACAAAAAGGCAGAGGAAGGGAGAATTTGCTCTCTGCCTGACTACCTGAGCTAAGACATGGGCATCCTTCTTCCAAGGCTGTTTGAAATACAAATATCCTTTCCAAGATAGTCCAGAAACAAAAGTATCCGGTGCCATTGCTCATAAGATGTTCAGAAATATGAGATCCATGGAGAATCATCCCCCAATATTTCAGAACAAATTTGGTATGTGAATTTTTTTCAGGGTAAAACATAGGAAATTGAATACAGATGAAAAGTTAGCATTCAAATTGAGATATGCTGTAATTATAAAATGCACAAAAGATTTTAAAACCTTATATTAGGGGCACCTGGCTGGCTCAGTTGGCAGAACGTGCAAGTCTTGATCTCAGGGTTGTAAATTCAAGCCCCACGTTTGGATGTAGAGATTACTTAAAAATAAAAATTCATCAAAAAAAAAAAGAAGAAATGTGATTACTAGACATTGTAAAATTACTTATGAGTTGTACATTATATTTCTATTGAATAGCTCTGGATGTCTAATTTTCATTGGACCCCCTAGAATGATTGAGTAATCTAATGAATAGAAATTGGGAGAGAATATTGTCCTTGTTGGAGTTCCCTAGCAAACAGAGATGGAGGCAAAGCTTAACTGTTAATGTTTTGCAGGGAGGTACAATCCCAGAATAGTGAGAGTGTAGGAAAAAGGAAGTGAGTCAGAGACAGTGGGAAAGTACCTTTGGGCAGATGCTGGGAAAGTCTGATGCTAGGTTCTGTGGCATGATGTCTCATCTGAGATTTAAAGTGATGATAGGAGCCAGAATAACCATGGGACTGATTGGATTTGGCCTCAGTCCTGGGGCTACAAGGCCCATGTGGGTTGCCATGCTAGGCTGTTTTGGTTCTGTTGGATTATGGTTACTGTAATTTCCCATTGATAATTAATATTGGGCATGGAAGTGGTAGAAGATGTTCCACTGACTACTCAAGGTTCCAAACATAATCCTCCCTGCCTTCATTAGGTTGTAGCAACTCTAGCTTCACCTGGTAATCAGAATTCATACCCCAGCCAGTACATTAGCTCCATTTTTTATCTGTTTGTCCAATAGAATAAGGAACCCAAAATGACTCCAAAATACTAGTCACAACTTCCAATTGGGTGGAACCTTGTATATTCCCCAACCCCTAGAACCAAGACTTCTGACCTAACAGAGTCAACAGTTTCGGGGATAAGAAACACAAATTCCATTAGTGGGATAATGATGACAAGAGAGGCAACAGCTATTTCTATATCTTGGTTCCTATACCTGTATACTCTAGTTCTGGGGCACACACCACTTTATATTGGCCAGAGTTTAGTGCATATACTGCATTCTAAAGGAAGGGCTCCAACCCCATTAGGTGCCGCCCTCCAGCTGACATCTAAGCTGAGACTTCCACCGGCCATTGCACTGTTTTGTTGTTATTGTTATTGTTTGTTTTGTTTTAGGTTGGCTGCTCTTGGGTGATTGGGTACTCGGTAAAACCAGTGATTCTCAAGTTCGTGAGCTCATCTTCACATTTCCTTTGACATTGAGTGGATCTATTTTCCTTTTAAATTTTATTTTATTTTATTTAATTATTTTTTGAGTGGGTCTATTGTTTAAGACAATGTTGTAGGGATACCATTTCAAGAGAATGAATTCTATAACTCTAGGATGGTGCTAGTGGATACACTGCAGTCAAGGAAGGCAGAACATTTTCAGAATATGTATTAGTTTCAGTAAATCAATTTGATGGCCCCACCAAGGAGGAAGGGATCCAGTGTAATCAATCTGCCAACAGGTGGCTGGCCGGTACCATTGTCCAGAGCTCAGCAAAGAACACTGATAAAGGATGTAGAAGGCTAGACCACCTATTCATGTAGTTTACTCTAGTTTACTGTGTAGAGCTCAGTAAGATCGTCCTTGGTGAAAGAAATCCCATGTTGCTAGGTACGTGCATGCCTTTCATCTTTGCTACTGTGGATACTTTCCTCATGTGCTCAATGCCAAATACTGGAGTGGTACACAGACAGGCTGGCTAAAATCCACCAGAGTGGATCAAGTATATAGAAAGGACCAGGCTTTCTATATACTTGATTGTCAAGACCCTCCTCTGTGGTACATGTTCTCTTGTGAGCCTTAACGTGAGACACAACAAAACTGCATATGTTGTGTCCACTCCTACAGGGTCCATCCACATATTATCTACTCAGACCTCCATATCCCCCATCTTCCATCCTCATTTCTTTTAAGGCTGTTTTAAGCAAGACTTGACTCTACGCAGGTGTCAATATATAACTGTATCTCAGGCTACCTCTCCTTTCACATGAGGTGAAAAATCAAACATAAGTCTCCTAACTCTGTGTGCTGAGATTTTCTTTCACTAAATGTCATTCAGGGCCATTCCAGAATGGGACTGTAATGTGGCAGCTAACCTTTTATGGCTATTTCCAATATATATTGCACCAGCCTACGTGTGAATCAGGCCTCTATCAGTTGATCATAAGGGACTCCCCATGAGGTCATCAGTGCAGCACTGATTCATGATGTAGAAGGCTATTGTAGTTTACTTGAGTCCTCTGGGCTTTGCTCGAGTTTGAATATATCACTTCCTACATACAATGGGACATTGGTGCCCCTGCCCAGTTCTATGACTTGGTTGATTTGATAATCCTCAGTTGAGGCTTCATAGTCCTTTAATGTACCACGGTCAGGTGTTTGGTCTTTGTTAAGACCTAGTAGCATACTAGGACCTATTTTTCAGAGTAGTTCTTTATGGTGAATTGCATAGCTTTGTTTTAGGATATAAGGATCTGTACTGTGACTCTTCTATTGGAGTTTGCCCCAAACTCTATATAACCTCCATGGATAAATCTCTAGCACTAGCAGATCTGTTGGATCACATGACATAAGTGTAATTTTTCAGGTCTGACTATAGGCAATTACAAAGGCTTTACCTGACAGGCGTTGTGGGGAAAAGCCATCCCTTCATCCCATGCTTGGTATATAGCTAAATTATTACAATCTCTAAAAGAAGTTGCAGTGAAGGACTGATGTCCCTCTGGCTCTTCATGCTCTTCACATATTTACATTCCTAGCTCCAGTAACGTCATTCCTAGTCATTCCTAGGTCTCTTTATCTGAGGCCTTGGGCAGAGATCTTGTTCAGGTGACTCTGCTCGTATCTCCTTCCTTATTGGGCAGGACAAGTGGGAAACCTTGAACACATTTATTCCTACTCAGGCTCAGTACCCAGTAACTTCCTATTCCTAACCCTTCCTCCACCCCGTCATCTACAGGGTCCATACAGCAGCCAGAGCCTTTTGTTCAGGGTTCCCTCAACAGTGAGACAACCCCACATCTCTGCTGATCCACCTGCCCCTCAACTGGCATGTCATTTTATGGGGGAAATGAAGCAGCGGGGAGTTGACATCTGGTCTCTTTTAGTCTTTTGTTTATACCATCACAGTAAGTGATTAAAGGCTTTACTGTTACTATGTCTCCTCTCCTTCTGGTATTCAAATGAAGTGTTTGTTCCACGTTTTTAAGTTCTCCCACAGTCCTCGAATACATGTCAACTCATGTTATGCTTATAACAACCTGAAAACAAGGTGCACTGTCCACATTTTTTAGTTCAGGACACTTTCCAGTTGAAGTCCCACACTTGGTGAGCAGCAGAGGATTTTACATCTGCCTGCACATTTAGTGCAGGTTTCTGAAACCTCAGGGGGCCGCCTCTGTGAGGCTTTATAAAACAGAGGGTCGTAGTCCACTAACATTAACGAAGGTGCTGTTCTATCTCTGGGCCAGGCTTTATGCTGCACGCTGTACACGGATTTTCTCAGCTCTCACAATGACCCTACGAATTAGGCAATTTTATTTATTAAAAAAAATTTTTTTTTAACATTTATTTATTTTTGAGAGAGAGACAGAGCATGAACGGGGGAGGGTCAGAGAGAGAGGGAGACACAAAATCGGAAACAGGCTCCAGGCTCTGAGCGGTCAGCACAAAGCCCGATGCGGGGCTTGAACTCACGGACCGCGAGATCATGACCTGAGCTGAAGTCGGACGCTTAACCGACTGACCCACCCAGGTGCCCCTAGGCAATTTTAGTTATTGTTTACTCTTCGAAGGGTGGGAGTACGCCCTGAGACCAACCTATGGAGGTGCAGCAGGTGAGCGTTACCACCTCCAGGAAGACACCTGCAGCGTGGATGAGCGTCTGGGGAAGTTTGGGGGGAATGAGGTGGTGAATGTCTCGGTGTTTCGGTTCTCTGAAGCAGTTAGGAGCCTCTCTAGCTGTGTCTTGTCATCCTACTCTGTGTTCTTGAGCTTTCCGAGGCTTTGCGCGCCACTTTGTGCCCAGGAAACTGGGTGTCCCAATTACCGTGCACAGTTCTCGCCTCTCGTTAAGACACCGGAGCGGCAGGTAAAAGCGCGGAGCAGTGCTCAGACTGCAGAGGTACCAGCCCAGGACCGGCTTCTGCCGGTCTGCAGGGGATCTGCGCTCTCCGCCCACCCGCGTAGCCGCGGGAGCCGGGGCGGGTCCCCACAGCTCAGCTGACCTGGGGGCGGGGCCCGGGCGGGGGAGCGCCAGAGCCCCCGCCTCTTCCGAGGGGACCCGTGCTTCCGCGGCCTCCTGGCTGGGGATCGTGGCTGCTGCTCGCGGTATGCGCCTCCGCCTGCTTCTGCTGCTCGCCCTGTGCGGGGCGGGGCCCACTGCCGCAGCCCGCAGCCTCAGCTTGCGGGGAAGCTGGAGGATCCGCAGCGGGAACGGCTCGCTGGAGCTGCCGGGGAGGGTCCCGGGTTGCGTGCACAGCGCCCTGTTCCAGCGGGGCCTCATCCAGGTACTGCGTGCGGCCGCCCCGCCGGAGCCAGCACCGCGTGCCCCTCGTGGTGAGAGGGGCCAAGGAACCGCTTGGCAGCCCCCAAGCCTTGGGCTTTGCTCCCCGGGTTTAGATCTAACTTTACTTTTGCCTCTTCTGGTCTGTGGCAGGGAAATGCTGAAGCAGTTTGCCTTCTGTTGGCAGAGAGCACCGTTGGCTTCCGGGCTTGGTGGAAATAAGACGGAGCCAGTCAGGCACGTCGATGATTCTGGAAAGCTGGAAAGCGGAAGTTCGTACAGGGCAAACAGTGTTTCTACTGGCGGTTTTCCTATTGCCATAACTCTCCACTGAAGAGTGTGTAGAAAGGTCCTGTTACTGACAAAGCATAAGGCAGGGGATTCCTGTTTTACTGTGTGGACACTTCAGGGGACAATAGTTTTGCCAACTGTTAACTATATTGAGTAATGTCTCAGTTTTTCTCTTTTGCTTGTAGGCCTCAGGGAGTCAGATTTGGGAATGATGCAGCATGTAGGGTGAGGAGAATGAGATGTACAAGTAAGTGTAAGGTTGGATTACTAGTGCTAGTGTAAAGGCTAAATAATTTTTAAGGCTGATTGGGATATGAAGAAAGATGTTTCTTAGGGCATGTGATGCGTGTGTGAGTGTGTCTTAGTTGCTCCAATTTATAGACCACTTGTTGAGGACAAGAGGTTTGTTGTGTGCAGAGGTTTGCAAACAACTTTTCCACCCTCTGCTGTTTTTATGGTTCCGTCAGCTGCATGTGGCTTTCGCATTCTTTAATTGTTCTTGCTCTGATAGAGGGTCGCCTGGGGGGCTCAAATCATGATCTCATAGTTGGTGAGTTCGAGCCCAGCACAGAGCCCACGTCAGATCCTCTGTCCCCCTCTCTCTCCACCCCTCCCTCTGCTTGCTCTTGCTCTCTCTCAAAAATAAATAAAAACGTTTAAAAAATTAAAATCGTTCTTGCTTGGGAAAAGATGTACTTGATGAATATCTTCCAATCGTGTTTACCTGGGACAAGATGTACTTGACGCATTGTCCCAGTCCCCATAACAACTCTACAGAGTAGATCTTCTTATTTGCATTTTATGGATGATATAGAGTTATGGAGCCCAGAGAAGTTAGAGGATTTACCTAAGATCACACAACAATTAAGTGGCAAAAGTAGAAATCTAGCCCAGGCTGGCCTGACTCCATTCCGTAGCCTGGATTCTCAACTGTGCTACTCTTACCGCAGTGTTTTGAAAAATTGTTTTTGAAGCACTGTGGTTGACTTTCAGGAGTGTCCTTAACAGTGTACTTAAATGACGCGATTGTCAACTGGGGTTATGCAAAATTTATGATCTGGTACACGTTAGCTTTTTTTCAAGAAATATGTATCAGAAAGGAAGTGAATGTTGTAAATGAATGACACTGACCACAGTCCAGTTTATTTTTTAAAACAAGTAATTCTCAAATTTAGGTACTTCCACTATTTTTAGTTAACAAACTGCTTGTGACATAGACCACAGCCTACCTTGGTACCCTGAGGCTTCACTCATATATCTTGAGAATTCCTGTGTCTATTTGGCAGGGTCTCTCCTTGCCTCATTTCACTGATAAAATTAAGGCAATGGGAAATAGTGGTTTTAGCAAGTAGGATGATTGTTCCATTTTATGAGGCTACATATTAAGAAACAATGTTTGGTTACCAGCTAATGAGAAGGAGGTTGCTCACAGTGTGAAATAACTGACTTTTCCTCCTGAAAATAATTTACATTGTTTGCCAAATACTTCAAATTCGTAGAAGAACTTTAAGTTTAGTAAGGTGGATGTGGGTTTTATTTATTTTAAATATTTATTTATTTAATTTTTTTAATGTTTATTTTATTTTTGAGAGAGAGAGTGTGAGTGGGGGAGGGGCAGAGAGAGAGAGCGAGAGAGAGAGAGAGAGAGAGAGACAGGGAGACACAGAACCTGAAACAGGTTCCAGGCTCTGAGCTGTCAGCACAGAGCCCGACACAGGGCTCGAACTTGGGAATGGCGAGATCATGACCTAGGCAGAAGTCGAACACTTAACCTACTGAGCCACCCAGGTGCCCCTGCTTATTTATTTTTAAGAGAGAGAGCGAGCACAAGCAGAGTAGGGGCAGAGAGAGAAAGAGAGAGGGAGATGGAATCTGAAGCAAGCTCCAGGCTCTGAGCTGTCAGCACAGAGTCTGATGTGGGGCTCGAACCCACGAACCACGGGCCGAAGTTGGATGCTCAACTGACTGAGCCACATAGGCGCCCCTGGATGTGGGTTTTATTTATTTTTATTTTTTTATTTTTTTAAATTATTTTAATGTTTATTTATTTCTGAGGCAGAGAGAGACAGAGCATGAGTGGGGGAGGGTCAGAGAGAGAGAGGGAGACACAGAATCAGAAACAGGCTCCAGGCTCTGAGCAGTCAGCACAGAGCCCGATGCGGGGCTCGAACTCATGGACCGTGAGATCATGACCTGAGCCGAAGTCGGTCGCTCAACCGACTGAGCAACCCAGGCGCCCCTGGATGTGGGTTTTAAATGGTAGTGGGATGAGAAATGGGGAAGGCTTTTGGGAATTGGAGAACTCCAAGCCTAATCATCAGCAACATCAGTATTATTACTGAATAATATGCTACTTTTATTCCACCTGCTTTATTACAACATTACCATCCTTTTTTGGTGTTGGCCCTCAGGAAATAGTCTATAGTTTAGAACAGGCAGTGGCCCCCATACTGTGTTTACACAAGAACTTGAAACATATCTTGCCAAAGTCATTTACTTATTCATTTACCTAATTATCTCATAAGTATTTATTTAGTACTTCCAACATAGCAGGCACTATTCAAAGTGCTTGAAATTGAGTGGTGAAGAAACAAACTCTGTGCCAATAGACATTCTAGTGGAGGAGATAGACAATAAGCAAATTAATAGGTAACATAATGTCAGGTGGTGCACCTAAGAGAAATAAAGCCGATTAAAGGAAGGGAGCGTAGGAGGCTGGTTGGAAAGGATTCCTATTAAAGTGGTTAAAGATAGCCATTTTGATAAAGTGACTTTTAAACAGAGATCTTTTTGATAAGGTCTGTTTTAAGAAGAAGTGCATTCTCAGCAAAGAGGGAAAAAAGGCCGGAGTGGAGAGGGGAGAGGCCTTGAGGTGGAAGCATGCTTGATAGGTTCCAGGATTAGTGAGCTGGCCAGTGTAAGCCAGAGAGAAAGGGAATGTGTTCAAAGAAGGCATCAAGGGCGGACCATGCAGGGCTTGTAAACTATGGGAAACACCTTGGATTTTATTCTGCATATGATGGGACTTTATTGGGAGTTTTGAGCTTAGACTTGCATGAATGGATCTGCCTATTAGAAAATCATTCTGGCTATGTGAAGACTGTCTTAGAATGAAAGCATGGACACTAAGTACAGGACTATTACTTTTGAATGGACAGGAGATAACTTCCTGCTTGGACCAAGGTGGCAGCAGCAAACTGGTGAGAAATCCTGGGAGAACACTTTTTTTTTTTCTTGGTGTAGAATCTTAGTTTATCTGTTTACACATGTGGCTTGTATGAGTGTAGACATTTTTTTTTTTTTGCATTTCATAACTTGTTTTATTTTTTATTTTTTTAAATTTACATCCAAATTAGTTAGCATATAGTGCAACAGTGATTTCAGTAGATTCCTTAGTGTCTCTTACCCATTTAGCCTATCCCCCCCCTCCCACAACCCCTTCCTGTAACCCTCAGTTTGTTCTCCATATTTATGAGTCTCTTCTGTTTTGTCCCCCTCCGTTTTTATATTATTTTTGTTTCCCTTCCCTTATGTTCATCTGTTTTGTCTCTTAAAGTCCTCATATGAGTGAAGTCATATGATTTTTGTCTTTCTCTGATTTCACTTAGCATAATACCGTCTAGTTCCATCCACGTAGTTGCAAATGGCAAGATTTCATTCTTTTTGATTGCCGAGTAAATACTCCATTGTATATATATACCACACCTTCTTTACCCATTCATCCATCGATGGACATTTGGGCTCTTTCCATACTTTGGCTATTGTTGATAGTGCTATTATAAACATGGGGGTGCATGTGTCCCTTTGAAACAGCACGCCTGTATCCCGTGGACAAATGCCTAGTAGTGCAATTGCTGGGTTGTAGGGTAGTTCTGTTTTTAGTTTTTTGAGGATTGTGAAAATACATTTTATATATATGTATGTGTGTGTGTGTGTGTATACATATATATGTATATGTATATATATGTGTGTATGTATATATATGTATATATGTATATATTTTTTGTAAGCTTATTTATTTTAAAAGAGAGAGTATGGGGGAGGGCCAGAGAGAGTGGGAGAGAGAAAATCCCAAGCAGGCTCCACACTGTCAGCTCAGAGCCCGATGTGGGGCTCGAACCCACAAACAGTGAGATCATGCCCTGAGCCAAAATCAAGAGTCAGATGCTTAGCTCTCTGAGCCAGCCAGGTGCCATGAGAACACATTTAAATGTAGAACCAGTAGGATTATTTCAGTTTGATTTGTTGATGGATTGGGCATAAGGTGTGAAAGAGGAGTCAAGGAAAAGTTCAGGATTTTTCGGTCTGAACAGTTGATTAAATGGAATTCATATTTACTGAGAGGCTCCTGTGGCCAGCATGGGTGTTTCATAGATGACTGTATTTCCTATACAGAATCTAAATCTTAGGTGTCTTGGAGAGTCTTTTGAGCTTCCTGCTAAGGGTTATCATTCATTCATTCAGCCTACTATTATATCACACACTAAAGTATGCATTACAGTAAAAAAGAAATGAGTAAGACTCAGTTCCTATTTTGTAGGAGGTCACATTCTTGTGAGGCAGATGATAAGATATAAGTGCTTAGATAAGGGGACTCTTGTTAGGAAAGGTCTCAGCTTTCCTATTCAATTCCTCAGTAGCGCAAGTTTGAAAAGCTTTTTTTTTTTTCCTTTTTAAATAAAAGATACTCTCAAATTAGAGAGTCTGTGCCAAAATTAGAAAATATAGGTAGTAAGAAGAAGAAAACTTGGAAACCTGGCTTTCAGAGATAACTATTAAAATTTTTAAATGTACTATATCCATTCAGAATTTGTCTGTATGCACTTTTGATAATTATTTAAATACACAGTTTAACAACTTTTTTGTATAGCGTGTTTTTGATAGTTTTACATACAATAAACATATTTCTAACAAACCATATTTAATGGCTCTTTTTTATTTCATTGTGTACGTTTGCTACCATTTATAATCAATCAGTCACTTACTGTTGGATTGTTATTTTACTTGATTTTTTTCTATTCTTTGGTGAAGATCCTTTTAGCTAAATTTTAGTTGGTGTATATCCTTATTTTCTTAGACAATTCTTAGAAGTGCGATTGCTGATTCAAAGGGTATGCACATTTTTAGTGTTATAATATGTACTTCTCAGTTTTTTTTCAATAAAAATTGTAGTAGTTTTATGCTCCCATTATCATTTTATCCCAGTGCTCATTTTAAGTGCTAGATTTGGATATGATTTTAAAAAGCAGAAACAGGGGCACCTGGGTGGCTCAGTCAGTTGGGCAGCCAACTTCGGCTCAGGTCATGATCTCAACAGTTCGCGAGTTTAAGCCCGGCTTTGCGCTCTGTGCTGACAGCTCGGAGCCTGGAGCCTGCTTCAGATTCTGTGTCTCGCTCTCTGCCTCTCCCCATTCTCGCTGTTTCTCTGTCTCTCAAAAATAAATAAACATTAAAAAATGTTTAAAAAATAAAAGACAAGAACAATTTACTTTGTAGTAAGGTTGAACAATTTTTATCATGTTTATTGGTGATTTGCGGTTACTTATTCATGTTCTTTATTTTTCTATTAGCTATTAATCTTTTAAAATATAGATTTGTTAGACCTCTTTATTTGTTACATGTTTTCAAAAATGTCCTATTCATTAATGATGTATTTTATCGCATAGATGTTTTAAAGTTTTATATATTGAAAGCTTATAAGGTTTTTTCCTTTTATGATTGTTTCTTTGATATTATACTTTGAAAGTAATTCCCTCTCTGTCAAATAAATATTTACAAATATTTCTTTTTTTGTAACTTTATAATTCCTTTTCATATTTAAAATATTGATCCATTTGAATTTTTTTCAAATGGTTAGTTTTTTATATCCCGTAATTTAACAATTTCTCTTTTGTTCATTGATATAAAACATTAGTTTTTCATGTATGAAATTCTCATATACTGATACTTTTCTCATTCCCTCTTTTAAAATTACTTTTTAAAGCATTATAAATATTTAATGCTTAAAAAAATTGTTTAAAATGTTTATTTTTGAGAGAGAGAGGGAGAGATAGAGCATGAGCAAGGTGGGGCAGAGAGACAGAGGGGGACACAGAATCTGAAGCAGGATCCAGGCTCTGAGCTATCAACACAGAATCTGATGCAGGGCTCAAATTCATGAGCTGCGAAATCATGATCTGAGCCGAAGTCAGACGTTTAACCTACTGAGCCACCCAGGCACTCCAAATATTTAATGCTTATTGAACAACAACAACAAAATTGATGCACAAAAATATAAAATATAAAGAACAAGGAAAAAATAATGAAAAGCATACTACAAAGCAGGAGTAATCACTGTAAAATTTTTCATGTGTATCTTTCCAGATTTTTCTAAGTATGTACAAATACAATAATATAAAAATTAAATCAATTTCTGAAATAGTTTTGTAAGTACTTCTTCATTTAAAATATATGGTGAACATCTTTCTCCATCCACAAGTGTCTATAAATATAGATCTAGAATAATTTTTAATAACTATATAGATTCCATTTTGATGATGTGTTCTACACTTAAATCTACACTTAAAAATAGAAGAAAATATATTATAAATATATGAATATCTACATGTACTAAAAAATGGTAGACACCAAATGCTTAGAACTTTTTCTCTAAATTTTATTACTGCCTTCTATCCTTCATAATGTAACTGGGACAGATGGTCAGAGAAGAAGATTTTGTATATTCTTGTACTCTGAAAGTAGCCAAGAGGCAATTGCCATGTGAATATACTTCTAAAGCTTTTTGTTATGGTGAATTTCAAACAAAAAAAAAGTAACTCAATGAACCCCCATTTACCCATCACCTGGCTTCAGCACAGTCCGTTTTGTTTCTTTGTCCAGTCATTATACTACCCCTTACTTGAAGCAGTCCCAGATATCACATCATTTCATTCTCAAACATTTCACTGTGGGTCTCCAACTATAATACCATTATCACCATTTTAATATTTTTGTTGTGTTTCAGAGAAGGAGGTGTCACAATGATGGTCCAAAATGGCCAAACATAAATTTATTTTTAAAGAAGAGGTACTTTTTCTGGTTGCCATACTCACCTTCTACAAAAGACTTAAAAATGGGATACTTGGTTTTATTGGACCATTTCATGTGAAGTGACTTCAAAATCTTTTAGGAAAGGAATCATTTAAGGATCTATAGGGTTTCTAGAAGTTCGACTGCTTAAACAACGTGTGGCATTGAGGAGATAAATTAGCTAAGGGCTCTGCATTTGAAGTTTAAATTTGAGCAGAAATAGTCATTCAGTTTTGAGGAAAAGAAAATCACAAGGTTTTTAAGCCTTTTTTCTTTTATTTTTTAAGCCTTTTTTTAAAGTTTATTCATTTATTATTTCTGAGAGATAAAGAGAGCACAGTGGAGCAGGGGCAGAGAGCAAGAGAGGGAAACACAGAATCCGAAGCAGGTTCCCAGGCAGGCTCTGAGCTGTCAGCACAGAGCCTGATGTGGGCTCGAAGTCAGATGCTTAACTGACTGAGCCACCCAGGTGCCCCAAGCCTTTTTTTTTAAAAGATAGCTTTAGAAAATCCTGATTCTTGGGGTGCCTCGATTGCTCAGTTGAACACCCCACTCTTGTCTCACAATTTGTAGGTTCAAGCTCTGCGTCCAGCTCTGCACTGACAGCACAGCAGAGCCTGCTTGGGATCCTCTCTCTCCTTCTCTCTCTGCCTTTCCCCTGCTCATGCTCTCTATCTCAAATAAATAAACTTAAAAAAAAAAAAAAGAAAATCCTGATCCTTAAACCTGGACACATGCTTCTTCGTTTGATGCCTTGTCAGGTGTATCTAGGGCATAGGAGGATTTGCTTCTCATGGCCCAACACTGGGAATCAAAGCATCATCTGAGAGTTCAATCTTTAGGCTGGCTGGTCTTCATCACCCATAGGTGTATATAGTCAACCTAGACTGTGAAATTCATCTGCATGTAATAATTATGTAATATTTTCCATGTGCAATGCACTCTCTTTGACCCTTTCAGGTGCACCTGTTCACATAATTCCCACCGCAACCCTGTGGAGAAGGTATCATTACTTATACTGACTGAGGCTCACACAAGTTATGGCCTAAGAGCATGCATCTAATAAATGGTGGGACAAGGATTCAACCCGCATCTTTTCATGGCCCACGCTGCCTGTTGGCAAGAATAAATAGTAAGCAAAGAGAATAATTACTGTTTTAATTTAAAGATGTCCAGTAAACACAGTGATGAGCACAGCATACTACTGTTCAAAATATATCACTAGAAGCATCCCATTTGCCAGAAGTTCTTGATAAATGCAATAATTCCTGAGGGTCAGTGCACACATCACTTCCTTATTCTCTGTGACTCAGAAGTCTCTTAGTTTCAGCCATTACCTCTGTGCCACAACTGGTCTGGTTCCTTCATCTCTAACTCTGTCCTCCTGATTTGTGTCTGGAGATTTGGCTCCACTCTTCTACCTGAATGTCTTCATGGAGTATTGAAACTCGATATATGCAGATACCTCTTCTCTCAACTCTCCCAATCCTTAGTTTTTCTTCTTTTATCTATCTCCTTTTTTTTTTTTATGTCTACTTATTTATTTTTGAGACAGAGAGAGAGAATGGGAGAGCACAAGTGGGGAAAGGGCAGAGAGAGAGAGAGGGAGAGAGAGAGAGAGAGAGAGAGAGAGAGACACAGAATTTGAAACAGGTTCCAGACTCTGAGCTGTCAGCACAGAGTCCAATGTGGGGCTCAAACCCACAAACCATGAGATCATGACCTAGGCTGAAGTCAGATGCTTAACGGACTAAGCAACCCAGGCGCCTCTACCTATTTCTAATAAGAGCACCAACATTTTCTCAGTAAATGAGGCCTGGAATTTTGGTGCCATTTTTGTTTCTTCTCACATATGTTGCAACTTGTGCAACTTGTAGGTCCAGCCTACAACAACATCTTACAACCATTCTGGCCAAGTCATTTGTACTGTTATCAACCTCGCTTATTGTTTTCTTTTTAAAAAAGAGGTCAACTGATTTTAGAAACAGATAAAGGAAATACAATTGATGCTTGAACAACGTGGGTTTGAATTTACACATGAATTTTTTTCAGTAAATACAGCACAATACTATAAATGTGTTTTCCTTATGATTTTCTTAACATTTTCTTTTCTCTAGCCTAGTTTATTGTAAGAATACAGTATGTAATCCATATAACATACACAATATGTTAATTATGTTATTGGTAAAGTTTCTGGTCAATAGTAGGCTATTAGTAGTTAAGTTTTTGGGGAGCCAAAAGTTAATCAGATTTTTGACCATGCAGGGTTTAGGAGCACTTACTGTTAACTGTACCCCTGAGGGTTAACTGTAAAGATAAAAAAAAATTGAAGGTAGGGGGCACCTGGGTGGCTAAGTCGGTTAAGTGTCTGACTCTTGATTTCAGATCAGGTCATGATCTCATGGTCATGAAATCAAGCCTGGGATCAGGCTGTGGCCTGGGCATGGAGCCTGCATTAGATTCAGTCTCTCTCTCTCTCCCTCTCTCTCTCTTTCTCCCCCTCTTCCCCCTCCCCTGCTTGTGTGCATGATCTCTTTGTCAAAAAAAAAAAAAAAAAAAGAAGAAAAAAAATTACAGGTGGGAAACATAATCAAAGCAAGTACTCTTCCGTCCCTGTCTCCTAATTTTCTAGTTCCCTTCTATGGAAACAACTACAGTTAACCAGATTCTTGTGTATATTCATGTATCTTATGCTGTATGTCTATATACATATAGAGTTATCTGTATTTCCCTTCATAAAGGATAGCATTCTATGTATGTTGTTTGGTACTGACTTTTTTCTTTCACTTGACATCTCATAGAAGTCATTTCAGATCCATATGTATAACAGTAATGACAGCTATCATTTGTTGAATGCTTGCTATGAGTAATGAATGGTTCTGAGCACCTTCCACATGTTACCTCTTGCAATGTTCATCCTGATCCTGGGAGGTACTATTATTATCTCTGTTCTAGAACTGAGAAAACAGAAGTATAGGGGTGTTGTATGAGCTTCACAAGCTCCCACAGGTATTAGGGCCAAGCTAGGGCTTGAACTCATGTGAACAAGATTGCTCCCCACTGCTGCTCTTACCTGTCAACTCCATCCACACCCCTAGCTTCGTCCCAGAGGCAAGAACTATGGCTGCGCAGCTGTTCAACTGCCCACCCTTGCTCCTGAGCAAGTGTGATTTCCAACTCCTCTGACCCTCATGTCAGTCAAGAATCTCTCTCCAGGCATTTATGCTAATCTTTCATGAGTTCTACCCTGCACTGTGGAGTGGGCTAAGAAAATCATTTTGTTTCTCCTTTTAAATTCCCCTTTTAATACTCTTTGGTCAGAAAATAAGGAGTTTCCTTAACTCACAACCCCTTTTTACCTAGAGCTGTGTTAGATGTGAAGCAGTATTTACTAGTTTAAGGATTTTAAGCAAAAATAACATTAAGGCCAATCAAAATGTTTTGACTTATGAGGGTGCTTAGATGGCTCAGTCGGTTAAGCGTCCGACTCTTGATTTTAGCTCAGGTCATGATCCCAGGGTCGTGAGTTGGAGCCCCACGTTGGGCTTTATGCTGATAGCACACGAAGCCTGCTTGGAAGTCTCTCCTCTCTCTCTCTGCCCCTCTCCTTGCTCGCATGTGTACTTTCTTGCTCTCAAAATAAATCAACTTAAAAACATGTTTTGACTTATGGATTTGGGATCTCTTGTATATGTGAAGCTGCTGAAGTAAGAATCATAGCTGAGCTCATTTTGACAATGGATAAACAAGTTTGGAGAGTGCAGCTTCTTCTGAATGGAACAAATCAATATCCCTATGTGGGTTAGGGTAGATCAGCTTCCTATGAAAATCTTTTCTTCTTTTTCTTTTTATTATATGGTATCTAGTACATGGAAAGTTTTATGCACATGTGCATTTGTGACTTTTAAAGCCTATGATTAAATGAAGACCCATGCACCTGCCATCCAGTTTATGAACCTGCACATGACCAACACTATTGCAGTTACCTTGCCTCTCCCAATCCTATCACTTGCCTCCCCCTAAGGTAACCGCTATTCTGAGTTATCACTTTCTTGCTTTTTACAAATTAAGGTTTTATATATCTGTGTATCTTTTTTAAAAGTTTATTTATTCTGAGAGAGAGACAGCACGAGTGGGGGAGGGGCAGAGAGAGGGAGAGAGAGAGAATCCCAAGCAGGCTCTGCACTGACAATACAGAGCCCAACGTGGGGCTCAAACTCACGAAACTGTGAGATCATGACCTGAGCTGAAACCAAGAGTCAGATGCTTAGCTGACTGAACCACCCAGGCACTCCCAAATATCTGTGTATCTTAATATATTGGTTACTTTTGCTTATTTTTAAATGAATGTTTTCTTAAACTTTATTTATTTTTTTTGCCTAAGTGTCCAAGGATATATCTGTGTGTGAAATAGTTGCGAAGACTTCCTTTTCTGTATTTAACTCCATTTGAAGTAATTATGTCTGGGATGGTATCAGGCATTGGATTGAAGCAGAACTGGGGAGTGGAAACGCTATACCTGGTTAAGGAATTTATGTATCTCTAAATGGATGTAATAGATGAAGTTCAGAAGCTTACAGAGAAAATGGGACGGATAATGTTGTTTGCATGGCGTGGGGCCACATAGTCTGTTGATGTACAGCAGGTATGGTAAATGGCAATGATAAATAATCAGCCCTACATAGCATGTTTATCCCCTGGTTCCCACTTGGTAGTAGCACTGACTTTGTAACTGTTGATGACATTTGTGACATTAATGGCAGTATTAGGGAATGATTGAGTGCGTGGACTCTGGAGCCAGATGTCTTGGGTCTGAATCAGTGCTGCACCACTTCATAGCCATTTGACTTTGAGCTTTGGACTCTTTGTTAGTAAAGGGGAATGAAGATAATACCTGCCCCATTGGGTCATGGGCACTAGGGTAGCTATCAGCTATTGTTGCTGTGATCATCTGGTATAAAAGTGTAGGTGTATTTGGCATGAGGCATTGTAGAATAGTTGAAAAAATGTTAGACTGCCTTGATTTAGTTCCTGGATGTACTGCTTAGTTGGGGGACCTCAGGAGTGGAATCTTTTGGAACTTTCGTTTCTTTCTCTATAAATGCACTGCATGTGTTGGTTATGAAGACAAAAGCATGTGAGTGGCTATCTCGGTTAACAAATGATACTTCTGTTGTTTTTTAGGGTTCGTGGGTTTGCCTAACAACTCAGTGACTTACGTGGTTTCTTAGTCATCAGGTGTAACACTGAACTGCTGTTAGCTTTATTTTATTTAATTTTTGTTTGTTTTCAGGTTTCAACTTTTTAAAGTTTTTTTATTTATTTATAATGAGAGAGAAAGAGAGAGAGTGAGCATGAGCGGGGGGGGGGTGGGGGCAGAGAGAGAGAGGGAGAGAGAGAGCGGGCTCTGTGCTGTCAGCGAGAAGCCCCATGTGGGGCTAGAACTAACGAACCGTGAGATCATGACCTAAGCTGAAACCAAGAGTTGGGCGCTTAACTGACTGAGCCACCCAGGCACCCCCAGGTTTCAACTTTTTAATAAGTTCCGTGAAGGATATCCTGAATGCTGGATAAGATACAACAGAGTATTTTTTTTCTTCCAGTATTAAAAAAAAATGACATTCACAAATGTCATTTTTTAAAGAAACTTATATGTAGTTAAGATGGTGACCTTGAATTAAAAAACACCTCTAATCATGTTCTTGATTTCTTGTAGTTGCATTTGGAAATTGCTTTCTGGTCATGATAAACATTGTGTACAGGCTCTTAAAATGTCTCTAAGTGTACATTATTATTATTATTTTTTTTAAAAAGCACTCTGGCCAAACTTTTTTTTTTTTTTTTTTTTTTGCCAGAATCAGTAATCCTGAGAGCCCAAACTAAAAACGTGGTAAAAGGAAAACACCCAAACTCAATAAATGTCCTAGGATTTGTCTTTAAGTGGGAGAAGATTTTTAAAAAACACATGAAGCTTTCTAAAAGGTCTTTAACAAGCTACCTTGGGAGCTCAGTTTAAAAATAGAAGTTGATGCACTAACACAGATGTTTCAGCGCAGCTCCAAAAATCTTTATAAGTACAGCCATTTGGAAGGATGATCCGGGATCAGAAGTTTTATTTCTTGTGTAGCTACCACATTAGATGCACATGCCTGAACTTGGAGGTTCAAATTGTCTCTGTCGTTTCCTCCTGAGTAGTGGTCATAACCACCCGGCTTCTACCACCAGTCTCTGGGCCTTCCATATCCATATCCATATCCTCCAGGCTGCTGTCATATCTGCCACTCCCATAGCTCTGGTCCCTACCACCTCTAGAGTAACTGCAACCACGCCCGTGGGCCCCAAAGGCACCGCCTCCAGTTCCCCTGGCTAACTTGCCCAGGTGATCCACACAGATCTGGCGACCATCCAGAGACTCTCCATTCATGGCTCCCATGGCATCTGAGGCATGCTCTGGACTAGTGAAGGTGGTAAAACCAAAACCCCAGAATCGCTGAATCTCGCGGCCCTTGACAATGACCCCCTCAGAAATAGGACCAAACCTACTGAAGTGGTCTTCCAGAGTCTGCTCATCAGAGTTGAAGTTGAGCCCTCCCACAAAAAGCGTCCCTTGTTCAGAAGACATGGCAATGAGTTCAAGTACTGCAAATTAAGCGAAAGGACCAGAAGAACAGCTACCATCGAGGAGCTTATGAACGAAGGGAGTCAAACCATTCTGGAATCAAATTAAGTTGGTTCCTTAGCATTTGGAATAATGATTAGAAAGATAATATAAGCTTCTGCAACCTTTATTTTAGGGAGGTTAAAATATTTTCCCTTGGTAAGAGGAACTTTTGTTAGACTTTATTTTTTGGAGCATTTTTAGGTTCACAGCAAAATTGAAAGAAAAATACAGACGGCTCCCATATATCACCCCCACCCCACATGCACAGCCCTCCCATTATCAACACCCCCCCCCCAGCCCCCGCCACCGGAGTGGTACATTTGTTATCATCAGTGAATCTATACTGACACATCATTATCACCCAAAGTCTATAGTTTCCATTAGAATCCACTCTTGGTATTATATATTCTATGGATTTTGACAAATGTATAATGATATGTACTCACTATTATAGTATCATTTAGAGAAGTTTCACTGCCTTCAAATTCCTCTGTGCTCTGCCTATTTACCCCTCTCTCCTTTATTCCCGGGCAACCACTGATCTTTTTACTGTCACCATAGTTTTACCTTCTCCAGAACACCATGTATTTGGAATCATGTAGTATGTAGCCTTTTCAGATTGGCTTCTTTCAAGTAAAAGAAAAATTTTAACCTCTAAATTCTGTTTGTCTAGGGGTGCCTGGGTGGCTCAGTCGGTTGAGCGTCTGACTCTTGTTTTTGGCTCAGGTCATGATCTCACAGTTTATGGGATGAGCCCTGTGTTGTCAGCATAGACACTGCTTGTGATTCTCTTTCTCCCTCTCTTTCTGCTCCTACCCTGCTTGCGCATGCATGTGCTCATTCTCTCTCTCTCTCTGAAAAAACAAAATAAACATTTAAACTCTGTTTGTCTAGAAAAAATATATCTCAGCACCTTGCCCTCTCGAACTCAATAGGCAGTTTCCTTCAAGGGGCTGGGAGACAGGAAGGGGAATTGTGCCCTGCAAACCAGATCATCAGCCGGCTCCAAGGCTTAGCAGGCTGACATGTTGCAACCACATTCGCCTTCACACCTTCCTTCTCATGATATTTTTAACTGTATTGGACTAAGTCCACAGTGTAGAGTTATAAATAAGGCTGGGTGGAGACACATGGACAAGCTAATGATTAGGTACCTCTTCAAACCTGTGTCCTTAAATATTTATTCCATGCTTATTCATTGGAGAGGCTGAGTGGTGTGTGTGTGTGGGAAGACAGAAAAGGAAGCAAGTTGGCTGGGCCTGGCCCAGCCCATTTAACAGGATAAAACTCACTGTTAATCAGTCCTTAAAAATCAGCTTGGCGATATCAGTTGTTACTAAATCTCATCAACTACACCCTCCCCTAGTAGCTTATTAAAACATTTCTTCCAGTCAGGAGCAATTTCTGACTTGATACACATCCCACCATCTTGATATACACCCCACCGTTTTATAGTATGTCTTACAGATTTGTGCTCCGAGCATGTGCCCAACCGACTATTGCTAACCCAACGTGGTCATTGGTGGAAGTTAGACAAAATTGGCTTTTCTTTCTCTATCTGGAGTTGCAGTGCAACTTGGCCCTGTCCCAGTTGGAGAAGACCGCACTGTTTCCATCTAGGTGGCTGTGATGTTGTTCACAGAAAGATGACTGAAAAGCTTCACTTACCACTTTCTTTTCTGCCTCCTTATCTGGGAGATAAAGGGTGGAAAATGAGTAGGAGAAGAAAGACCTAAGTATTACAAAAGGAAGGACCTGGGGCTGGACACTCAGCCAGAACAGTATCTCTGAACACCCGGCAGGCCAGTCGCCTAGGGCAGAGAAATTGGCAACCATTTTCAGTAAAAGCCTGGACACTATTTTAGGCCTCATGGGTCAAATGGCCTCAGTCACACCTACTCAACTCGGCAATTAAAAAAAAAAATTAAATGTTTATTTATTTTTAATGTTTATTTGTTTTTGAGAGAGAGAGGCAGAGCGTGAGCAGGGGAGGGGCAGAAAGAGAGAGAGAGAGAGAGACAGACAGACAGACAGACAGAATCCGAAGCAGGCTCCAGGCTCTGAGCTGTCTCTGAGCTGTCGACGTGGGGCTCGAACTCACGAACCATGAGATCATGACCTGAGCCAAAGTTGGACGCTCAACCGACTGAGCCACCCAGGTGCCCCTCAACTCTATTATAGCATGAAAGCTGCCATATATGATTTGTAAAGGAATGGGCATAGTTGTGTTCCAATGAAACTTCATTTATTGACACATGTCCATTCTTAGCTCCCTGGCCAGACGAAATCAGGCCGTGAGCTACATTTGACCCATGGGTTGTAGTTTGCTGACCTTGTCTAGGAAAATATAGGCAACCTGAAGTTGGTCAGTGTGACGGTGGCTGTGCTGCCTGCGTATTCTCTGCAGAGATCCTTTTGTGCTCACTTAGTAAAGCTCAGTGGAAAATAACTTTGGAAATGCTAGGTGAATCCAAGGAGTGGGAGTTTTGCCGAGGTTTGGGTAGTACAGGAGAAGCATTCCCCCTGGAGGCCAGCTGGGATAGTGGCAGAAATGAGCACGGCAAGGATGACAGGGCTATGAGAGACTGAGGGCCTCACTCGGGAAGTGCCGATTTTCATTCTCTGCTAATACCTCGGAGGTTCTGTGTTTGGTTTTAACAAAGGCAGCCGGTCTTCATCTCCACACATGTTCTTATTGATAATGAAACTATATGATTTCTATCTCTAAGAACTTTCATTGAGGCATTTTGTTGGCATTTTTAAAAAACATTTTTTGGTATATTTTGGTTATGTGAATGTTGTTAACTTTGTTGGAAGGGTAATGGTCTCTTAAATGGATGGAGCTTTTAACCTTGAGGATGAGATGTGCCTGCAAATGCATACTCCTAGGCCCAGGATTCATTAATTTTTAGGTGGCAAATAGCTATTGTTAATAATTTATTTCATGTTTATTTATTTTTGCATATTTAATCATCTGCCATGATTTTGATCACCAGGATCCTTACTACAGATTTAATGACCTTAAGTACAGATGGATCTCCTTGGATAACTGGACCTATAGCAAGAAATTTCAAATCCCCTTTAACATTAGGTATGTATGTGTGTGTGTCTATATCTACATCTGTATTTATTTAGTTATTGTTATTGAGCTTTCCTTCTTTCTGTCTCTGGAATAATCTTTTGTTTGCTTAGGCTGCATGTAAGAGACTTGTCAGACTAAAGCCTTGTCCTGTAAAAGTGAATATATAATTTATGTTTTGATTTGTCTATAATGGTGCCACTGATCATTAGTCATGAAATTATGTCTGGTTCAGTGGTTTTAATGGAGTCACCTACACCTAGTCAGTTCTCTTATTTGCATTTCCTTCTATGTGTACCCTCCCCTCCCTATAATCAATAGAATGTGTATATTTACAATTTGTCAAGTAGGATCAGAGATTCATCATTTATTCCATGTGGTGTTAACCAGCCATCAAGGCTGTGGCATTGGCCTTATATTATGTTGTGAAGCCACGAGGAAAAACAGTATAATTTCAGTAATGTTCCACGTAGCAGAATGTAACCCAGTTATATCTACCACCATTATTGCTAAATAAAAAAAATGCTCTGTCCCTTTTGTATGACTTTTTTTGGGTAATTATTTAACTGCCTGCTAAAAGAGAAATAAAACCAGAATATGGTGCTCAACATCAACATTGCTGTGCCCCATGTTCACGTTTGCAGATAATAGTTAAAATATCTCTGTTAAGGGTCCTCTTTCATTTGAATTCAGCATTTCCAAAATGTAAGCAATGGACTGTCCCACTTAAAGCTTCCTTTATATTCTAACAGTCTCATTGCTTCTCTTAATGTAACAACCCTTTTCTGATCCTCTATGCCTGAGGTGTTTTTGGCTTATAGTATCTTTTTTGCATCTCTGTATTTAATCTTCTTCTGCGTTCTGTTAATTTCTGCCTATCATTTCTCTCTTTAAGTTTATTTATTTATTTTGAGAGAGAGACAGTGTGAGCAGGGCAGGCGCACAGAGATAGATAGAGAGAGAGAGAGAGCGAGAGAGAGCGAGCCCCAAGCAGGCTCTGCACTGCAACACAGAGCCTGCCGTGGGACTTAAACCCATGACACCCTGAGATCATGACCTGAGCCGAAACCAAGAGTCAGACCCTTAACTGACTGAGCCACCCTGGGACCCCATCTTTTAAAAAAATTTTTATTTTAGAGAGAGAAAGAGTGAGCAGGGGAGAGGCGCAGAGAGAGAATTTTAAGCAGGATCCATGCTCAACATAGACCCTGACTCGGGACTCGATCCCACAACCCTGGCTGGAATCATGACCTGAGCTGAAATCAAAGTCAGATGCTCAACCGACTGAGCTACCCAGGTGTCCCTCATTTTTCTTGATTCAGCCCCTTTCTCCTCATTTCCAGTTACCATGTTTGCCTAGGCCTTTGTTAGTAAGTGCCTGCAGTTAGGCCAAAGCTGCATAACTAAATTTCTTGCTTTGTCTTTTTATTCTTCACTCTTTTTTTTTTTAATTTTTTTTAACGTTTTATTTATTTTTGAGACAGGGAGAGACAGAACATGAACAGGGGAGGGTCAGAGAGAGGGAGACACAGAATCTGAAACAGGCTCCAGGCTCCGAGCTGTCAGCACAGAGCCTGACGCGGGGCTCGAACTCACAGACCTCGAGATCATGACCTGAACTGAAGTCGGCCGCTTAACCGACTGAGCCACCCAGGCGCCCCATTCTTCACTCTTGTATATAGAAACATTAGACTCATCTTCCCCAAATATTGGTTTTGCCCATGACATTCTTGCTCAAGAACGACAGTGTCTTCCTTTTAATTGGTAAAGCCAGTTTAATCTTATTTGCTTGTGTGTGAAAATACTGCTTAATGTTGCCTATTCCTGTTCCACTTCCTGTGCCCTGCTGCCCTCTTGCCCTGCTGACTTGACCAGATTTCTCCCTTTAGCGCTCTAGCACAAGTCCTGCACCTGCACCTACCATGTTATCTTAATGTTGATGTCGTTTGCACTTCCTTGTTTTGAGTTTGCTCTTCCTCCAGGGTCTACCTTTTACCTAGACATTTTCTACTCATTAAAAAAAAAAAAGGAACAACTTTATTGAGACCTAATTCACACACTATACATTCACCCTTTTAAAGGATACAATTCAGGGGTGCCTGGGTGGCTCAGTCAGTTAGGTGTCTGAGTTCAGCTCAGGTCAGGATCTCATGGTTCATGAGTTTGAGCCCTGTGTCGGACTCTTGCTGACGACTCAGAGCCTGGAGCCTGCCTTGAGTTCTGTATCTTTCCCTCTCTCGCACTTGTGCTGTCTCTTTCTCTCAAAAATAAATAAACCTTTAAAAAAAGTATACAATTCAGTAGTTTTTAGTGTATTCAAAGAGTTGTGCCACCATCGATCACTATAATCAGTTTTAGAATTTTCCTCACTTCAAAGAGAAAGCCATACCCATTACCAGTCATTCCCCATTCCCAACGTCCCCACCCCCTCATCCCTATCCCAGCACTAGGCAGCCTCCAATTTATTTTCTGTGGATTTATCTCTTCTGGAAATCTCATATAAATGGAATTATACAATATGTGGACCTTTGTGACTTCCTTCTTTCACTTAGCATAATGTTTTCAAAGTTCATCCATGTCGTCACATTCACCAGTACTTTATTTCTTTTTATTGCTAAATAATATTTTATTGCATGGTTATACTACATTTATCCTATTCTTCTTTAAGTTGTTGTTTCTTTCTTGAAGTCTTTCCTTGTGACATAAGCTCCGATAGCACATATAGTCTGTCCAACAAGACTGTACTATAAACCAGAAGAGATGGAAAATTTTCTCTTTTTTTTCCTGTGTTTTTGGCTTGAATGGCAACTAGACTGCAGATTCCTTAAATTCAGAGAGTGTTTTAGTTCCCTGTAAAGCTTAGCAGAGTGCCGAGCCCATAATAGGTATTCATAGATACTTGTTAGTTGGTTAATGTTTTCTCTTAGTGTCAGTAAATGTAATAGTTTGTGAAAAAAATTTTTTTAATGCTGATTTTTGACAGAGGGAGAGTGTGGGGAGGGGCAGAGAGAGAGGGAGACAGAATCCCAAGCAGGCTCTGTGTTGTCAGCACAGAGCCCGATGGGGGGCTTGAATTCATGGACTGCGAGATCATGACCTGAGCAGAAATCAAGAGTTGGACACTCAACCGACTGAGCCACTCAGATGCTCCTGTGAAAATGTCTTATGTCTACTATTTAACTTGATTCTCATAAGTACTTTGTGAAGTCCTAAAAAAAGTCAATGCATTTGGAAATTATAAGCTATGCTCATGACTTTATAAGGCAATTGAAACATTATGGAGAAAGATAAACCAGAGCACTCAACAGAAAAATGTATTAAACCAATACTTATGAAAATTTCATTGGAAATTGAATTTTAAGAATGTGTATTTTCAGGGGTGTCTGGATGGCTCAGTGGGTTAAACATCCGACTTTGGCTCAGGTCATGATCTCATGGTTTGTGAGTTCGAGCCCTGCCTTGGGCTCTGTGCTGACAGCGCAGAGCCAGGAGCTTACTTCAGATTCTGTGTGTGTCTCTCTCTCTGCCTCTCCCCTGCTCTCTCTCAAAAATAAACATTAAAACATTTTTAAAAAAGAATGTTTATTTTCTGTGAAATATTTATACCTTTAGTTTTAACTAATAAAAAAGATTTATCAGGGCACCTGGGTGGCTCAGTCGGTTGGTTAAGCATCTGACTTTGGCTCAGGTTATGATCTCGCAGTTCGTGAGTTCAAACTCCGTGTCAGGCTCTGTGCTAACAGCTCAGAGCTTGGAGCCTGCTTTGGAGTCTGTGTTTCCCTCTCTCTGTCCCACCCCTGCTCATGTTCTCTCTCTGTCTCAAAAACAAATAAACATTAAAAAAATTAAAAAAAAGATTTATCTAAGCTAATGTTTTACACATCTTGTTTAAAATTTTTTCTCTTTTTTTAGCAAATGGCAAAAAGTAAACCTGATTTTTGAGGGTGTTGATACAGTTGCAAAAATCCTGCTAAATAGTGTTCCTATTGGGAAAACAGACAACATGTTCAAAAGATATGTAAGTATACAGTGACATCAAGTTAAAAGAAACCTCCCTGTATGTGTTTGTGTGTTAATTGTTGTGAGTAGAGAAAGGTAAGTGCATAATTAATTGCCCGTGCAGGTAGGTACAAGCTCTTTGAAGCACTGGGTAAATTACCTTCACACTTGCCACATTGTAGAATGATGAAAACACCACAGACCCTATAGAGTTGTGAAGATTTAATAAGCTAATTATATAAAATGATTGGCACAGTTCTTGGTTCTTGGCACGTGAGAAGTGTTCAACAAATGCTGTTCCCTTCTCTGTTATTTGGTGATCCAGAGTTTCATGAGAATTGACAATTGACAAACTATTAAAAAAGAAAATGCTCCATCCTGTCTGGAATGCTTACATTAAGGTATCATGTTCTCATCTCCCTGCAAGGGTCAACTTTTCAAAACAAAAATAACTTATGACTTAGAAATACATGCTGTTCATACCAGAGAGTCAGGTTGTCCTGAAGCATCTAGGAAATCCTTGGCAGTTCAAGGCCATATGTAAATAGCCAGAGCAGACATTCCAGGGCTAAAGATATTTTCTGCTTGCTCTCTTTGCCTAAGACCATTGTCTGTCAGTAAAAATAGAAGGAGAAACCTAGAAATCTACTTTTGGGTAGGAGAATGTGCTCAGTTGTAACCGTAAGCAGGCAACTAAGTTACACTGTTTCAGTGAAGTGCTTTCTTCTGCAAAAAAGGCTAACCCTAAAGATTTCAATTATTTTATGCATCTTTCATACATTTTTGCATATCTATATCTAAAGTTTTACACACGAGCCTACTTCCACATCTGTTCTTTCCTTTAATGCAGAGCTTTGATATTACCACTGTGGTTAGAAATGTGAACTCCCTTGAGCTGCGTTTCCAGTCCCCGGTGTTGTATGCCGCCCAGCGGAGCAAAGCTCACACTAGCTACTGGGTGCCTCCGGACTGCCCTCCTCCTGTGCAGAAGGGCCAATGCCACGTCAACTTCATTCGAAAGGTAACAGTCTTGCCAATGGAGGGGGCTTTAGCCTTGATGATGGGAGGTGCTGGTGTGGAAAATGCTTGTTTGAAGACACCCGTCGTATTTCAGAATTTGGGCATCTCTTTCCTGTCTGCTTCATGGGATTGAAAACTTGAAATCAGAACCAGAAGGTTTATGAATTTTTGTGGACAATCTTTGCCTTCCTAGGTTTCCATCCTGAAGCATGCTTCAGAACTTAGGTAACAACAGAAAAAGAAGAAAAATAGGTGACTGATACTGTAAATGCACAAAGTATTTTTTAACATTTAGGTTTATCAAACTTTTCACCAGAATGTGAGGTTCATATGTATTAGTGACTCTTGTTACTGGGAAGCCTTCTGCAAATATTAATATATTTGCTGATGTATTCCAGCAGTTTAGTGCTAGGTTCTCATGTAATCTAACAAAAATGACAAAATCCACAAGGTGATTATGTATTTATTTTTTTTTTGAGTTTCATCTGACTTTAAATGACTTGAGTTTATTCCATTATGTAGTTGGATTTTCTATGTGGCATTTAGTTTTTGTTTTTTTGTTCTTTACAGTTTATTTATTTATTTTGAGAGAGACAGAGACAGTGAAAGTGGAGGAGGGGCAGAGAGAGGGAAAGAGAGAATCCCAAGTGCAGAGCCCGATTCAAGGCTCGAACTCATGAACTGTGAGACCGTGACCTGAGCCGAAACCAAGAGTCAGACACTTAACCAACTGAGCCACCCGGGCTTCCCTGTGGCATTTAGTTTTTAATTTTATTTTTATTTAAGAAATTTTTAATTGTGGTGAAATACGCACAACACACAGTTTGCCATCTTAGCCATTTTTAAGTGTGTAGTTCACTAGTATTAAGTATATTCACTTTGCTTTGAAACCGATCTCAAGAATTGTTTCATGTGGCAAAACTGAAAGCCTATACCCATTAAAAACAGCTCCTTATTCTCCCCTCCAGCCAGCCCCTGGAAACCACCATTCTTTCTGTTTCTGTGAGTTTCACTACTCATCTAAGTGGAATCATACTGTCCTATTCGTCACACACATCCTATTTGGCTTGTTATGCCTGGCTTATTTCACTTAGTGTGATGTTCTCCATGTTGTAGCATGTGCTGAATTTCCTTCCTTTTTAAGCCTGAATAATATTCCATTCTATGGAATGGGTCACTGGAGCCTCCGGTGCCCCAGTGCCCGCGGGTCTCCTTGAGACCCTACTTTCAGTTCTTTTGCATATATCCCAAGAAGTGGGATACTGGAGTGTATGGTAATTCTATTTTTAACTTCTTCAGAAATTGGCATGTAGTTTTAACAACAAATATAATCCTTGGTTTCATTGTGAAGAGACAAACTGTATTTTTCCAGTACTTGTTAGCAAAAACCTCAGTTGATAAATTCTGATTATTTACATTAGGTGGCTCTCTACAGAATGGATGGATTAATCATTAGGTTGTGTTTCCGTAATATAAGTACTAAGGTCAAAATTATACCCCCTCTTGTTTAACTCAACCTAGCTAAAGTTGTGTCAGTACCTTTTTTTTAATTTTTTTATTTTTATTTATTTATTTTTAAAATTTACATCCAAGTTAGTTAGCATATAATGCAGTAATGTTTTCAGGAGTAGATTCCAGTGATTCATCCCCCATGTATAACACCCAGTACTCATCCCAACAAGTGTCCCCCTTAATGCCCCTTACTCATTTAGCCCATCCCCCCCCACAACCCCTCCAGCAACCCTCAGTTTGTTCTCTGTATTTAAGAGTCTCTTATGTTTTGTCCCCCTCCCTGTTTTAATATTATTTTTGCTTCCCTTCCTTTATGTTCATCTGTTTTGTATCTTAAATTCTCATTTGAATGAAGTCATATGATTTTTGTCTTTCTCTGACTGACTAATTTCACTTAGCATATACCCTCCAGTTCCATCCACTTAGTTGCAAATGGCAAGATTTCATTCTTTTTGATTGCCGAGTAATACTCCATTGTATATATATACCACATCTTCTTTTTTTTTAAAAATTTTTTTTTCAATGTTTATTTTTATTTTTGGGACAGAGAGAGACAGAGCATGAACGGGGGAGGGGCAGAGAGAGAGGGAGACACAGAATCGGAAACAGGCTCCAGGCTCTGAGCCATCAGCCCAGAGCCTGACGTGGGGCTCGAACTCACGGACCGCGAGATTGTGACCTGGCTGAAGTCGGACGCTTAACCGACTGCGCCACCCAGGCGCCCCACATCTTCTTTACCCATTCATCCATCGATGGACATTTGGGCTCTTTCCATACGTGGCTACTGTTGATAGTGCTGCTATAAACATTGGGGCGCATGTGCCCCTTTGAAAGAGCACACCTGTATCCCATCTTTAAGGACACTTTTAAATTTCAGTTCTGACCTCTATATGGTCTTTCTGTAATCACTTCAAATATTTGGTAGCAATTTGCTTGACTGTTTTAGGTGTAGTATCAGTCTCTTAATATAAGCATTTGCTCCTGTTACTATAAAGGAATCATCTGTAACCGAACACTCAGGTATTCAATGGAATACTATGTACTTATACCTCTGTTTATAATTCATCTCTTGTTTCTGGTCTTTGGCGTCACATGGCACAATGGTTTGAACACTAAAGTTTGCACTTTTTCTCTCTCCTCTTCTATCTCTCATCTTCTATCAGAATGAGGACTTTCTGAATCCTAATTTACTTTTCATGTCTTCAGTAAAATGATATATATGTTATGCATATATCTATGTAGTATTTTCCCTCTGCCCCCCATTCAATCTGTGGCATTTAAAACACAGTTTCAGGTTATCCTGATAGAACAAAGCCCTCGTCCCTGAAATCAAGAATCAGACCCATGACTCTGCCCTCACAGTGTGTAGAGCACTAACCCTGGGGCAGACTTGCCAGAACAGTGAATTGTGTCTTATTGTTTCTGGCTATACTGACATGGTCCAGTGGGAAGAGGCCTGAATTGGGAGAGCAAGGCAGGAATCTTAGATCTGAATTCTGGATTTATGACCCATAAAGATCTTAGGGAAGTCCATCGTTTGTGAATGGAGCTAATCCCTTCTCTTCTTGACTGTGTTGGTAAGAGCATATAGTGAAATAATAATGTGAATGCACTTTGCATACTGTAGAGTGCTATACAGCTATTCAAAATGTAGAGTGGGAGGGGGCTCCTGGGTGGCTCAGTATATTAAGCATCTAATTCTTTATTTCAGCTCAGGTCATGATCTTGCGGTTGTGAGATCCAGCCCCATGTCAGGCTCTTCACTGACAGCACAGAGCCTGCTTGGGATTCTCTCTCTCTCTCTCTCTCTCTCTCTCTCTCTCTCTCTCTCTCTCTCTCTCCCTCTCTCTCTCTGCCACTCCCCTGTTCAAGAGCATGCTCTCTTTTTCTCTGTCTCTCTCTCAAAGTAAATAAACATTAAAAAAACAAAATGTAGTGTGGTGTTATTACTTATTTTGGAGACTTATTTCTATAATTATAGACTTCTTAAGTGTGTAACTGATTATATGCAGTTAGTGGGGTAGAGATATCAGCACAAACCCCCTCTTGTCTCTGCTTCCTTCTCTGTCCTGCCTGGATGGTGGGACCTCTCACTTCAGCTACTCTCTTAGCTATATTCTCCACCATCCTCCTTGTTTTCCAACTACATCTCTGGACATTCCTTCTAAGTTGCTTTATCCAGATCAACCTCCCCCTCTTGGAAGTTATATTATTCATGCTTCTTTCTGTTATAGACACTTTCTGTCTCTCATTTTATACCCTGTCTAGACTATCTCATTTAGCTTCACTTCTTCAATAACCAGTCGAATTTCTAATGACTTCTAATATTGTATCTTCAGTCCAGACTTCTCTTCAATTCCAGACCTTATACTGGATTGCCTATCTGGCATCTTCACCTGCCCGATTCCTGGGGACCTAAAGATTCAGGATGTCCAACACTGTGCTTGGATCTAAACCCTTCTCCCAGGGCTCCCTGTCTGGCTGAATGGAATGCCATCCAGAACAGTTGCTAAAGCCAGAAACCTAAGAGTTATTTTTGGTAACTCCCTCTGTCTCTTTTCCCTCCTCCAACACACCACTGAGTCATTTTGACCGTGTGGACATTATGACTTTAATAGTTCCTAAATCTTCCCATGCTGTATTTCTACTACCATGCTTGAGTTCAATCTGTAATAATTTCTTGCATGAAATATTGCCCTGACCACCTAACTGGTATCCTGCAACCTCATTTGCCTTCCTCCAATTAATTTTCTACAGAACAGCCAGAATGTTCTTTTCAGACAAAAATCATTACAGCACTCCCTTCTTAAAACTCTTCAACAGCTTCTCATTGCCTTTAGGCTAAAGTAATGGGTCTTAGTTCTGTCTGGCTCATGCCCATTTCTCCAGTTTTCTCTCTGTCTCTTCCCATCATTCCCTCTTCATCTCCTGCAATGTACCATAGTTTCTTGCACCTCAAGGCTTTTGTACATGCTGTTCCTTCTGAAAAGGATGCTTTTAGTTCCCTCTCCCCTAAACACACTGGACAAATGGTACTTACCCTTCAGATCACCATGTAAAAGTCACTATTATTCAGGGAAACTTGTTCTGACACCCCCCACCCCCCGCCATTATACTGTCCCCTGTCGATGTCTTTTGCATTTGTGATTGTTTATTCAATACCTGAGTTTCCTGCTGTACTGTGAACACTGTAAACAGAAGGACTGTCTGTTTTGTATACTGATGTACTTCCAGCCTGAAACAAAGAAGGCAGTTCACAAACATTTTTTGAATAAGTGAAAACTTTTATTTGGAGAAGTTGTATGAATAGGAGTGATTTGTAGCCCTTGGTGGGGAAAATAGTCTGCCTTATAAGATATTGAATATTTTTGCCCTCCTCCTTATTCCTGTCTCTAAGAAAGGAATTGTGTACCTGAATGAACTTATAAACTCTTCAGTAAATAACCCCAAGATGATTTTCATTCCAAACATGAGAATCTGATACAAACGTGGATGCTATGAAGTAGTTTTAATTCTTTGTTTGTCTCTGTAGTGGAAACTAATTTATCTCTCTCTTAGATATATACAGATCTTATGAAATAATAATTTTTTTTTTTTTGAGAGAGAGAGGGCGCAAGCCAGGGGGAGAGTGGCAGAGGGGGAGAGAGACAGAGACAGAGACAGAGACAGAGAGAGAATCTAAAGAGGCTCAGTGCTGAGCATGGGGCTTGATCCTACTACCTTCAGATCATGACCTGAGCTGAAATCAAGAGTCAGAGTTGGATATTCAACTGACTGAGCCACCCAGGCACCCCAGCAAATAATACTTTAAATGAGAACAGTTTGCCAATTCCTCGGGCTCTGTTCTAAAATGTTCCATTCAGAAAAATCTCAGTACTCCCTCTTCCTCTGGTGCTTATTCCTTTTTATTTATTATTCTTATTTTTAATTTTTTTACATTTTTTATGTTAAATATAATTTATTGTCAAATTGGTTTCCATACAACACCCAGTGCTCATCTCAACAGGTGTGCTTATTCCTTTTTAAAAGCTGAGCTCATAACCTCACATATTTGATTATCTTTATTTTTAAATGTTTCCTCATTTTTTATAGTTATTGCATTTAAATAGAATATTCTTTATGGTATTAAATTTAAATACAATGCTAGGTTCAGAGATATTTTGGAGAAGTTTAAAGAGTGACTAATTGTGTTGCTTCAGAATCATATGCTTTTGAAGAATAAATGTAAATAATCAGATTTATGTTCTTAAAACATTTCTGCCAAATTTAACTATGTTGCATAGGTTCCTATATGAGTTATTGTATTAGTTATCTACTGGTGTATAACAAATTACACCCAAACTTACCAGCTTAAAATAACATTTTTTATCATAGTTTCTATCAGTCAGGAATCTGAAAGTGACTTAGCTGGGTGCCTCTGGTTCAAGGCCAGTCATGAGGTTACAGTCAAGCCAAAAAAGGACCAGGGCTGTGGTGATCTCATGGCTCTACTAGGTCTGAAGTGTCTGTGCCTAAGTTCACACATGTGGTCATCAGTAGGCCTCAGATTGGCTTCTAAACTCGCCATGTGGGCCTCTCCACTGAGCTGCCTCACAACATGGCAGCTGGCTTCCCTCATGGCTAGGAGAGAGCAACAGTGAGCACCTAAAACAGAAACTGCAGTTTTTTTAATAACTTGTTTGGAAACGATATCACCTCTGCTGTATTCTCTTGGTTGGAAGTGATTCACTAGGTCTAATCCATACTCGAGGAGAGGGGATTGCATAGGGCATGAATACCAGGAGGGAATCATTGTAGGCCATTAAAATTTTTTTTTTTAACGTTTATTCATTTTTGAGAGACAGAGAGAGACAGAGTGTGAGGGGGGAGGGCCAGAGAGAGACACACACACAGAATCCGAAGCGGGCTCCAGGCCCTGAGCTGTCAGCACAGAGCCCGATGCGGGGCTCAAACTCACAAATTGTGAGACCATGACCTGAGCTGAAGTTGGACGCTTAACTGACTGTGCCACCGAGCACCCCAACTGTAGGCCATTTTAGATGCTCCATATGGGACACACACATATACACAGAGTATGGACTTAATTGTATGTCTCCCCTGAGTTTTTATGTTGAAGTACTAATCCTCAGTGGCTGAAAATCTACCTTGTTTGGAGATAAGGTCTTTAAAGAGGTGATGAAGTTAAAGTGAGACCTTTAGGGTGGGAGATAGTCCAGTATGAATGATGTCCTTGTTTGGAGATAAGATCTTTAAAGAGGTGATGAAGTTAAAGTGAGACCTTTAGGGTGGGAGATAGTCCAGTATGAATGATGTCCTTGTAAGAAGAGGAAACGCATATGTGTGTGTGTGCATGGAAAAAGACTGTGAAAACACAGTGAGAAGGTGACCCTCTGTAAGCCCAGGAGAGAGGCTTCAGAGGAAACCAAAGCTTCCCCCACTTTGATGTTGGATTTGCCAGGCTCTAGAACGGTGGAAGAGTAAATTTCTGTTGTTGAAGGCACTGGTCTGTAGTATTTTGTTATGGCCACCCTAGCAAACTAATATGCATGCATATAATATTTTAAAAGAAAAAGCTTTTCACAGTTGTTTAAATGTCATGGTAATTGGAATGCATCTTTCCCCCCCCCTGGAAATTACAGGAGCAGAGTTCCTTTAGTTGGGACTGGGGGCCGTCCTTCCCTACCCAGGGCATCTGGAAAGATGTCAGAATCGAAGCCTATAATATTTGTCATCTGAACTTCTTCACGTTTTCCCCTATCTACGGTAAGCTAAGATATGTGCTTTCTTGTTTGTCTTTTTTGAGCCTCCTCTATGTTATAAGAATTGGGTTTATAATCTGAAGATATAGATATACTTTCCAGAAGTTCATTTAAAAAGAATTGGGGGGCACATTAAATTTCTATGTGTGAAAAATATACACAGACTGTGATTTGTCATGAAAATTTACAGTATAAAGCAGGAAGGAGGTAGATAGATACTTTTAAACATATTTTGAAAAGAAGATGAGAGAAAGCCAGAGTAGCTCTGGGTTTTTCTGAGCTAAGTGTTCCTTCTAAAAGGCCTGCTGTTTTGTGCGCCTCCCTGCGGCCTCTGTCCCCGCTTTGAGAACTTCACTGTGCTGAGGTCTTGATTTGCTTCGATCACTGGGCTGCCTTTCTACCACTGCGCGTTTTCTCCTCTGAAGGCCATGCCACACTAGCCTTGTTAAGAGTTGAAAATAAACCGGAACGCACACAGAGCATACAGAAAATTTTGTAAGATAAAGAATACTACTTTCTCAGCCAAAGGAATGATTCCCAAGACAGGAGCACTGAATAAAATGTCAGAAATTTCACTGAGGTCCACGAATCCATGAAAAGCCGGTCAGATATTTTTGTTGAGTTGTTTGCCCAGCACTGTTTGTTTGTTTGTTTGTTTGTTTGTTTGTTTAGAAAGGAACTAGAGTTAGTATACTCGTGCCTGCACATTGGTGGAGATAAGGGAGGGAAGATATGAACAGTTACACCAAACAAGACTGTGTAATAACCTTGTGGGGTGGGACGCTGGTAGTTCAGGAGATCAAAGATCAGTGAGGATTTGAGAAGTCAGGGAAATCGGTGAAGGGGGATCTTGAGTGATACCTTGCGAGGCTCGGTCCAGTTATGTGCAGGCCTAACTGGATGGAATCAGCAAGCAAGAATGTGGCGGTGTGTCTGTGTAAGAGTCCTGGTGACCTGACATTGCTGTTCCATCCAGCCAAATCAGTCTTGTAAAGACAGAAGACAAAAAAAAAGCAAATCAGAGATGGTTAATAATTGAGGTTGTTAGGTGCTGCTGGCATTTCTAAATGTTAAAAAGGCATGAAAAGACGCAGTTTAAATTGCGTGTGCAAATGTGGCTGCCCACAGCTCTCTAGTTTAGTGCTTCTAAAGTATTCAGAGGTATGACTTGAACTGAGTTCTGCTACTAAAATCAAAGGATGGTTCATTCTTCCCCATCCCCACCAATATTTTTTTCTCAGGTATATAATAAAATCCAGTGTGAGGAGAGGTCTGATTTCGCAAGAAGTTATTTATTTCATTGTTTTGAAGCTTAATCAGTGTTTTGGGTGGTTTGCAAGAAGTGCTATGAATACTAAATACCCTGATATCTGAAAACATTTGAATAACACTGCTCTAGTTTAATTTAAAATTTTGAATATGAAGCTAAACATTTCTTCCTGAGTATGAGTCATTAGAGTTCAGTTTATTAGTCACTAGTGACTGGGTGAATTTTGTCTGGATTAAATCAACTTAAATGAGGTTTAAAATTTAATTTAGATTCAGTGTAATCAATTCCCCATGTCAACTACATTTTTCCTATTTTGTGACTGCAGTATATTTCATACTTAACATATAGAAAAATGTTTCCTGTTCATAGGATATGCCCTGTGCATATCAAGCAGTAATTCTTATATTTCTGATTAATTTTATAGACTTCAATTTGGTTATTTGATATAATAAAGACAGTTGAAGCATAAACACGTAAAAGTGAGATGAAGAACTTCCTTTAGGAATTTTTTCCAGAATTTTTTTTTTCAATTTTTCTCTGAAAGACAGCAATCATCCCTGAAATCAATAGATATTTAAAAGTTGAAAAATAATGGGACGCCTGGGTGGCTCTGTTGGTTAAGTGTCTGACTTCGGCTCAGGTCATGATTTCACGGTTCGGTTTGTGAGTTTGAACCCCATATGGGGCTCTCTGCTGTCAGTGCAGAGCCTGCCTGGGATCCTCTGTCCTCTCTCTGCCTTCCCACCCCCCCCCCCGCCAATCATGCACACACACTTTCTCTCAAAATAAAAAACACGTTTAAAAAAAGAGAAAGTTGGAAAATAATAAAGAGAATAAGCTAATATTTTTATGCATTTATTTGGTACATAATTTGAGGCAGGCATTGTGAGAGGCACTAAAAGTTTTTTATTTATTTATTTTTAATTTTTTAATGTTTTATTTTTGAGAGAGAGACAGAGTGCGAGCGGGGAGGGGCAGAGAGAGAGGGAGACAGAATCTGAAGCAGGCTCTGGGCTCTGGGCTGTCAGCACAGAGCCTGAAGAGGGGCTCAAACTCACGGACCGTGAGATCATGACCTGAACTGAAGTCGGACGCTTAACCGACTGAGCCACCGAGGCGCCCCAAGTTTTCTTAAAAGGATTAGTTTGTAGTTAAAACCAGATACATGTATTTTTTCTTTAAAATCAAATCTTTTAATTTTTAAAATTTAAGCATGAAATGAGGTTGGTCAGAACCAAAGCAAACAGTGGCTATCTCTGGGTAATAGTGCTACACACAGTTTGTATTTTATTCTTCTGCTCAACTGTCTTTTCCAGATTTCTATGCTGAGCTTATATTGTTTCTGCAGTAAGGGAAGAAAGCAGTTAAGAGACTCTATTTAGTAATTTCAGCCAACTCATTAGGAAAGGCTAAACGAATTTGACTGTGTGGCACTTTCTGCTTTCTCCCTGCTGAGGCTACAAAAAGATCACCTTTTTGCTTCTCCAAATGTTCAAATCATTTCTGAATTTAAAATTGGTGAGTTTACCACTGAAGAGCAAATGACCAACCACACTCCCCAGTTTGTGTGCAGAAAAAAAGGCTCTTTATTTTTTGAAAATTAACTTGAAATTCTTGTGGGTTAGTTTACTTTATGTATATAATAAATGTATCATTATATATATATATATTTTCCTTCTCTGCATTCTCAGTCCTTATGATGGAGGTTTCTAAACTTTTCATTTTTCAGTATTCTGTAGTCATTTGTTTGATTTTGCCCTAACCTCAGCTTCCTCAATGATTTTCACATATTCTTAATTTTTAACATAGTAAGAACAAATTTATATTTGAAAAAAATACTGAGGTCAAAGGAAAGCAAGAATTACTCCTGTTATATCTTAACTCTTGCCATTTATCTAGATATTTAAAGGTACCAATTCATTGATGTGACTTTCTTTAAAACCTTATTAGAAAATATTTATTTGAATAATTCCTCCTTAGCCCTGAAATATTCTAATTCAGGTTTTATTTTTTTTATCATTAAAAAAGATTTTTTTCAATGTTTATTTATTTTTTTGAGAAAGAGAGAAACAGAGTGTGAGCAGGGGAGGGGCACAGGGAGAGCGAGACACAGAATCAGAAGCAGGCTCAGGCTCCGAGCTGTCAGCACGGAGCCCAATGTGGGGCTCGAACCCATGAGCCAGCCGTCAGATCATGACCTGAGCTGAAGTCGGACGCTCAACCACTGAGCTGCCCAGGAGCCCCTCTAACTCAGCTTTTAAATAGCAGTAGCTGTTCTAGGCACCCACATTTTCAGTGTTCTGGACGGTGAAAGACTGACTCTGGTGCAGAAAAGGGAAGCTCAGATGTTTTTTACTGGGTGTAGAAACCCAGCAAGATTCTCCTGTTCTTTTCTCTAGGGAAGGGGTGGAAGAATGCCCTGCTGGGGAAGGGGAGGGGAAAGTCTGGCTGGACCTGGGTTTCCAAGGGGTGTGGGAAGAAGAGTTAGGGAGAAGATAGCTGGTAGGGGTGGATGCCCCAATTCCAAAGATTAGGACATTTATAAGCAAATGATGTGGCCCAAACTGCACGCCCTGCGTGGCAGCTGTGGGTGCTGGTGGTGGTGTCTGTGCGAGAGACCCAGAGACAAAGTGAGAGAGGGGGAGAGAAAGAGATACATATATTCATTTGTTGATCATCTTCTGCATGCTAGGTCTTTCATATGTGTAATCATATTTGTAATATTTGTGAATCGTTCCCATTATGCCCCAAAATTTATTAGGCAAGGATGATCGTCTGGTCTTACGAGCTTTTCATAAGCTTACTTACACACATTAAGTCCAAATTATGTGTGTTCTGATGAAATGCTACATTGTTTAATCTTTCATTACCACAGTCAGAAAGAAAAAAAAAAAACCAGCACAGAGGTGTTTTCAGTATGTGAACCCTCCTCTTGAGCTGAGGTGAGCTGTACATCTTTGACCTGTGTGTAGGCGCTTCCATCCTACCCAGAAATGCTGCCATCTCCCACCCTATCCAAATTTACTTGCTGCCTCAGCCTAAAGCACCCACTCCTTCCAACTCAGAAACCTAGCCTGTGAGTTGGAGAGGTGAGTTTAGCTTTTGGTTTGACCTCGGCCTGCCCAGCAGAAGCCTGTGTTGAAGGTCATTGCAGCCCTTTGCCTATAGTGAATATAATATTGCAATAAAGCAAAGATTTGTCAATCTTGGTTAATGCAATCTTTTTGAATGCATTCATTTTGCATCACTTTTCTCATTCCTCTTTGAATTTCTTTATTCATCAAATAACAGCATTTACCCTTGAAAACATCTTTATGGGTAGGTAGGTTGCTTGAATGATCTCTCCTGTGATTAGCTACCTTGTTGCCTGAGTAGATTTTTTTGCCCTGGAATTTACCAATTTATCCTTGTTTGGGGGAGATTTTGCTTTGCGTCTCTTTTGCTTTAGTTTCCTCTTTGAGGATTTTGTCCTGCTGAGTAAGCAAGGAGATCTTGCTGCTTGGTAAAGAAGGGGAAGACAGCTGTTGTAACTAACTGTGAGCCTGCCTTTCTGGCTAATGCAAGCTGTTCGCTCTTTGAAAAGCAGCTGCGGAAGGCTGTCCTATAATCCTAGCAGGAACACAGGGAAATATCCTATGTTTGAATTTAAATATTCGGTGGCTTGGTCATTTCAGCTTGTTGTCATTACTGTTTCTTCACTGCAGCTTTTCATCACCTATTAAAGATGTAAGGAGCAAGCGGGCAGAAGGAGGAGCTGTTAGATGCTCAGCAGGGTGAAGCTAATCAAGGCAGCTATCTTTGAATAGCTTTTTCCCCCCAATGAGATGAAGCATCGTTTTTCATCTTACATAAGCAACCTATCATCCTTTGCAGATCCTTCCCATGCTGACCCGAATGTTCTTCCATTTCATTGCTAGTTCTTAACCCCCCAGACGCCATCGTGTGTTCCTAACCATGACCTTTGGATATATTTTGTTCCTCTAAGTAGGTTTACCATCTTGCATTTTTTGGTTGGGGTATAATTTATAGGGCCTGTCAAGGTTTACAGACAGTACATAATTCAGGAAATATACTTCTACTGTTTGATGCTCCCATAACTGTTGTTATGCTTTTATGAGATAGTTTAGGTTACAAAGATGGTATTTTGACAAATGAAGAAACTGTGGCAACATGTAATTATGAATTAGGAGAGGGTCAGACACATTCTCTATGTTTGTAGATATCAGTGTTCTTTTTCACAGACCCTTTTTTTATTAAGAGGCTAACATTTTAATGTTACATTCTCCCCCAAATGCTTTATTTCACATTGAATGTACCTTATATTTCGACTTAAGATTCTGAAAGGCCTTTGCTTTGTTTTTTTATCATTTTATTTTATTTTCCTCATTATGATAAGTGTACTCTTTAATCCCCATTACCTATTTCACATATCCCCCCACCCACCTCCCCTCTGGTAGCCATCAGTTTGTTCTTTATAGTTAAGAGTCTGTTTTTTGGTTTCTCTCTCTCTCTCTCTCTCTCTCTTTTTTCCTTTGCTCGCTTGTTATGTTTCTTAAATTCCACATATGAGTAAGATCATATGGTATTTGTCTTTTTCTGTCTGACTTATTGTGCCTAGCTCCATCCATGTTGTTGCAGTTGGCAAGATTTCATTCTTTTTTATGGCTGAGTAATATTCCCAGTGTGTGTGTGTGTGTGTGTGTGTGTGTGTGTGTGTGTGTGAGAGAGAGAGAGAGAGAGAGAGAGAGAGAGCGAGAGAGCACCTTTTCTTTATCTATTCATCTGTCGATGGACACTTGAGCTGCTTCCATAGTTTGGCTGTTGTAAATAATGCTGCTATAAACATAGGGGTGCTTGTATCCTTTGAATTAGTGTTTTTGTATTTTTTGGGTAAATACCCAGTAGTGTGATTCCTGGATCGTAAAAGTACTTTTGCTTTTGGTTTTCCTCATTGCTCATATACAGATTTCAATCCGTGCGTGCCTGCTAGTGTTTTTCTCTTTGGCAGGTGTTTCTGTGAGAGATGTATGCAAGGTGGAGAACATTATACTAGGAAACATGGGCCCTCTCTTTGTCCTTTGGCTCTGGAGCTTCTGAGCTAGGTTCTACAGGTCTCAGGAACCTCATCTACAAAGTGATGAGAAGATTGCCAGGTTTCTTCTGCTTTTGACATTCCATGGTTCTTTTCCTGTGATTTGTAAGTTATGGCAGTAATTACAACCAAGTGAGGGTATCAGTATAGAAGAATTCAGTTTTTCTTGAAGCTAGACACATGACTACATAAAGACATTGCTACTTGCAGCTTAATTATAATCAGTTAAAGTTTAGGATATGGTTTGAGAATCTTTTTGGTAGTTGTGTACACACTTGAATTAAAATAACTCAGCTATCTCTTATTTTTCTTTTTTTAAAAATGTTTTACTGTTTTTTTATTTTTGAGAGAGAGAGACAAAGCATGAATGGGGAAGGGCAGAGAGACAGAGAGGGAGACACAGAATCTGAAGCAAGCTCCAGGCTTTGAGCTGTCAGCACAGAGCCCGATGTGGGGCTCAAACTCGGGAATGAGGAGATCATGACCTAGGCTGAAGTTGGACCCTCAACCAACTGAGCCACCCAGGCGCCCCAGCTATGTCTTATTTTTCTACTTCCATGTCGTGTTATACTTCTTTTTCCCTCTTAGACAACTGTGAATAAAGCTGTTTTCTTGCCTTTTTTTAAAAAAAAAAAGATGCTATTTTTAAGTAATCTCTACACCCAACAGGGGCTTGAATTCACAACGCTGAGATCCAGAGTTGCACGCTCTATTGACTGAGCCAGCCAGGCAACCCAAGCTGTCTTCTTTTTTTTCTGACCACATCTTGACAAAGAAGTAGACCATATAGGAATATAAAAGGAGCTGGCATATTTTAGAGAATTTTAAGGTTAACGTATTGGCCACATTTACACAAATTGGAGTTGTCTTGAAGGTTGTTTGCATGAAGAAGCAGCACACATCATTCTGGGTGTGTAGCTGCCTATGCTTTGTACAAATTTCCACCCAAGTCAGACTCATGTTTGTTTTTTTTTTATTAAAAAAAATTTTTTTAGTGTTTATTTTTGAGAGAGAGAGAGAGAGAGAGAGAGAGAGAGAGAGACAGAACACAAATGGGGAGGGGCAGAGAGAGAGGGAGACAGAGAATCAGAAGCAGGCTCGAGGCTCTGAGCTGTCAGCACAGAGCCTGACGCAGGGCTCCAACCTGAACCATGAGCTCAAGACCCAAGCTGAAGTCAGCCGTTTAACTGACTGAGCCACCCAGGTCCCTTGTTTGTTTGTTTGTTTGTTTGTTTTTAAAGAGGCCTCCCCGGGGGCGCCTGGGTGGCTCAGTCAGTTAAGCATCTGACCCTAGGTTTCTGCTCAGGTCGTGATCTCATGGTTTGTGAGATTGAGCCCTGCGTTGGCTCTGTGTGCTGACAGCATGGAGGCTGCTTGGGATTCTCTCGCTGTCCCGCTTTCTCTGCCCCTCCCCTGCTCATTCTCTCTCTCTCAAAATAAATAAATAAACTTACAATAAAAAGGTAAAGAGACCTCACTGAATCAGCTTTGGAAAAATTTGAAAATGAGGCAGTGGCCAGAACCACACTGCCTGCCATCCTCTGGGTTCCTGCCTGATTGAGGTTACATGGAACACACCGTAGACTGCAGTCTCTTCTTCAGGGAGCAGGACATCAGCGAGGGCATCACTGAGTCTTTCGGCCTGGGGAGGCCTCAAGTTGTAGAGAAAACAGGTCAGTCTTGCCTGTCTACCCTGTTTTAATAGAATTCCCCTATTGTTTGGGCCCAGAGTTGATGCGTCAGGATGAGGAGAGGATATACAACTGACTTGGTGTGATAGGGAAGGAGACCTGATTTGGAGGCAGTTTAATAGTTTTTCTTCTTAACTGTCCCCATCCCGGTACTTTCTGTTTTTGGAATTATTTGCATTCCACTTCAGGAGAGCTGGGGAGTCATAGGCATCGTTCGGCATTTTTTTTAGTCTCCTTCTTTTGTTGATTTTTGTTTTATTTTTTATTTTATTTTTTGATTGAAGTATAGTTGACACACATGTTACATTATTTTTGCGTGTACAGCATTGTGATTCAGTAAGTCTACATGTTGTGCTATGCTCACCACAAGTGTGGCTACCATCTGCCACTATTCCACACTATTACAGTACTATTGACCATATTTCCCATGCCGTACCTTTTCTCCCGTGACTTACTCATTTTGTGATGGGAAGCCTGTATCTCCCACTCCCCTTTATCGACTTTGCAACCCCGCCTACGAACCCCTGCCCCTCTGGGAACCATCAGTTTGTTCTCTGTATTCATGTATCTGTTTTTGCCTTTTGTTTTGTGTTTTAGATTCCACATATAAAGGAAGTCATACAGTATTTGTTTTGCTCTGTCTGATTCATTTCACTTAGCATGGTACCCACTAGGCCCATTCTTTTTTGTGGCTGAGTAGTATTCCATTATACACACATATATACAGTGTCTTCTTTGTCTATTCATCCATCAGTGGACATTTAGATTGCTTCCATATCTTGGCTGTTGTAAACAATGCTGCAGTAAACATAGGGTGCATATATCTTTTCAAATTAGTGATTTTGTCTTCTTTGGGTAAATACCCAGTAGTGGAATTATTGGATCGTATGGTATTTATATTTTCAACTGTTTGAGGAAACTCCATACAGTTTTCCACAGTGGCTTCACCAATTTACATTCCCACCAACAGTGTACTAGGTTCCTTTTTGTCTACATCCTCACCAACACTTGTTATTTCTTGTCTTTTTGATTCTAGCCGTTCTGACAGGTGTGAGATGATAGATACCTCATTGTGTTTTATTTGCATTTCCATGGTGATGAGTGATGTTGACCATCTTTTCATGTGCCCATTGGCCATCTGTATGTCTTTTTTGAAAAATGTCTGTTTGGGTCCTCTGCTTGTTTTTAATTGGATTATTTCTTCTTTTTTGGTGTTGAGTTGCATATGTTCTTTATATATTTTGGATATTGACCCCTTATAGGAGATTTCATTTGTGAATATCTTTTCACATTCAGTAGCTTGCTTCTTTATTTTTGTGCAAAAGCTTTTTATTTTTATTTATTTTTCCAAGTTTTTTCCCCCAAGTTTTTATTTAAGTATTAGCTAACATGTAGTGTGATATTAATTTCAGGAGTATTATTTAGTGATTTATCACTTACATGTAATACCCAGTGCTCATCACCCACTTAGCCCATCCCCCGCTCACCTCCCCTCCAGCCCTCCAGCAGCTTTCAGTTTGATCTCTATAGTTAGTGTCTTGGGGTGTCTGGGTGGCTCAGTCAGTTAAGCATCCAACTCCTGATTTTGACTCAGGTCAGGATCTCAGGGTTGTGGAATTGAGCCCTGCATCTGGCTCTGCACTGAGTGTGGAGCCTCCTTGGGATTCTCTCTCCCCCTCTCTTTCTGCCCTCCCCCCAAAATAAATAAATAAACACTAAAAAAAGGAAGAGTCTCTTATGGTTTGTCTCCCTCTCATTTTTTTCCTTTCGCTTACATTCATCTGTTTTGTTTCTTAAATTCCACATATGAGTGAAATCATATGATATTTGTCTTTCTTTGACTGACTTATTTTGCTTAGCATAATATACTCTAGCTCCATCCACATTGTTTCAGATGGGAAAATTTCATTCTTTTTGATAGCTAAGTAATATTCCATTGTACATATATGTGTATGACTGAGCCACTCAGTGCCCCTAAAAATGGGTCTTAGTTTATAAAAGGGAGCTCCCCTTAACTAGAAAGTTTCTAGAAACTAGAAACAGGATTATGTATTTTTAAAGTAGCAAGTAGGGGCACCTCGGTGGCTCAGTTAGTTAAGTGTCTGACTTTGGCTTAGGTCATGATCTCACATTTTGGGGGTTCAGCCCCCGTGTTGGGCTCTATGCTGAAAGTTCAGAGCCTGGAGCCTGCTCTCCTGGAGCCCGGATTCTGTGTCTTCCTCTCTGTCTGCCTGTCCCCTGATTGCACCCTGTCTCTCTCTCTCAAAATCAAATAAACATTAAAAAAAAAAGTTTTTAAAAAAAAATTTTTTTTTAACGTTTATTTATTTTTGAGACAGAGAGAGACAGAGCATGAACAGGGGAGGGGCAGAGAGAGAGGGAGACACAGAATCCGAAACAGGCTCCAGGCTCTGAGCTGTCAGCACAGAGCCTAACGCGGGGCTTGAACTCACGGACCGTGAGATCATGACCTGAGCCGAAGTCAGACGCTTAACCGACTGAGCTACCCAGGCGCCCCAAAAAGTTTTTTTTTAAGTAGCAAGTAAAAAGAAGTGACCAGATAATACCAGGAAAATTATTGATGATTTAAGACTCTACATGTGCTTTGTGAAACTAAATTACTTAAATTCTCCAGGGCTTCTGGAAGGAAAGGTTGTATTCCATTTGTAAGAAGAGGAGAGGGCAAAATATGTTAGTATAGTGTATCTGCTGATAACACGATAGGCTTGTAAGTCTTCATATTGGGTTTTTACATTCTGCAGCCTTAGTTTTTTCAGTTAGTGGCACCTAAGGAACTTAACTAGATGAGCCCCAGAGAACTGATGATTTACTTTAGAGCTTTCTGTGTTAGAAGCAATAGAGACTGCCAGTAACCTTTGGGAATTACACTATTTGTCTTCCTGTCAGAGGCCCTTAGAAGCAGCTGATTTTCCACTGAAGAGGAAGTAATAGGAAACGTCCGAGGAGTCAGCTCAAACTTGGTGGTTATTAGTTGGTAGGAGGTACCTAGAGGGCAGAACTAAAATCTTCAGGTGGAAATTAAAGAAAAGGGGATTTCAAATCAATGTGAAGAATGACTTTACAATAGTCAAGGCTAGCAAAAGGGAAGGCTATTTTGTGAGGCAGAGGCTTTTTTTTTTTCATTACAGATATTAGATTAGAATAGTCTTTTGGGGGAAATATTTTAGGTGAACTTTTTCTGTAAAGATTCAGATAGTAAACGTTGTAGTCTTTTGGGGGGCCAAATGTCTTTGTTGTAACTACTTAACTCAGCCATTGTAGTGCAAAGGCAACAGAAGACAACATGTACACAAATGAGCGTGGCTATTGTCATAGCCTGCTTGGCCTGTCTTAACAAAATACCATAGACCGGGTGGCCTCAACAAGACATTGAAAGCTGGGAAAGCGAAGATCAAGGTGCTGGCTGGTGGGTTTGTAGTGATGGCCCTCTTCCTGGTTTGTGTCCTCACATGATTGGGGTGCTGGAAAGAAAGAAAAGGAAGGAAGGAGGGAAGGAAGGAACGAAGGAAGGAAAACGAAGGAAGGAAGGGAGGGAGGGAGGGAAAGAGGGAGGAAGGAAGGAAGGAAGGAAGGCAGGAAGGAGAGATGGAGGGAGGACAAGAAGGAGGTAGATCTTTTTCTCTTATAAGGCCATAGACCTATCAGATTAGGTCCTCAGCCTTGTGACTTTATTTAACTTAATTACTTCCTAAAGACCTTACCTCCAGATACAATCATATTGGGGGGTTAGGGCTTCCACCTATGAATTTTGGGGAGGTGGGGAACACAATTCAGTCCAATAAAGTTTTATTTATTAAAACAGGAGGTAGGTTATATTTTGCCCAAGGACCAGTTATTTGCCAGCCGGTAGTCTAGAGGGAATCAAACACTAATCAGAAAGTAGACTAGGTGATCTGTCAACATATTTCTAGTTCAAAAGTTTTATGAATCTGTGCTGTTATGGTTAAAGACTCACCAAAAGATATATTTGCTGTCTATCATCACTTGATATCATTAAAACAAATGCTCCCCTATATAATTAAACCTCCTCCCTACTGTAAAAATCTTGAACACCAATAAGACATGTTTTTTGGGGAAATTGTTTGGATATGATTGGCATAACTTAGAGGTTAACTATATAGTCTCTATATAGACTCTCTATATAGACAGTTTCAGACTGTCCATATCCAAGCTCTGCAGCTTACTAGCTCTGTGATCTTGGGCAAGTTACTTAACTCCTCTGTGCTTCAGTTTTCTCATTTATAGAATGATTATAATAATAGAGTTTACCTTATAGCAGTGTTGTGATGCTTAAATAAGTTAATACATGTTGAGAGCATAAAACAGTGCCTAGTTCGTAGGAAGTTCTGGGTCAATGTTATCTATTATTGTTTCTTGAAATAAGAGATAGTAAGGGAAGCCAGACAGAATACGATGGGGAGGTCATGTAGTTGTCAAAGATTTAGGGATATTTTAGAAAATCAATACATTCAGATAAGATTATAGTGTGTGGTTCTGTTTAAAAACAATAAAGGTGCTGTAAAGGGAAAATTGAGAGACTTCATATGTTCTTGGTAGGAGAAAAGTATCTTTAACAAATAAGCGTGGTTGTCTTGATATATTTTACTGTATCTTAGAAAAACTTGGAGGCTGTGGGTGTGTAAACTACAGAATTGGCTGGATCAGAACAAATTAATTCAGGGCTCATTGAGTAATGTTCCTAAGAATGAATCATTTAATAAGTAAAAATAGTTCTTAAGTCCAGGATTAGTTTTACTTCTGTGCACATCCAACCCATCTGTACTTTTGGCTGATACGAGATGCAGATGATGGGATGTGGTATGACCATCTTTACAATAGGTCTGGTGTGGTTGTACATTTGTAAAGAATGTCAGTTATAAAGTCTTTGGTCATTGATCAGCACACATGTTTTTTCTTCATTTGTGGCAGAGCCATGATAATCGAACCCTCCTCCTTATTTGTGGGAGAAGAGTCTCTAAGATATTTCTCAGCTGATAACCGTTTCCTGGCCCTTTTTCAAAGAGGAAAACGGAAGCCCTCAAGCAGGAACTTCTTCAGTCTCTTGCCATAGATCATAGAAAGCTAATTGCATCTGTACCAGTCACGTCCTCCCTTTCTGTGGCAGGAAGGAATGAGAACTTTCGTTGGTGGCTCTGACAGCCTGCCTATCCAGCCTTTTTGGGTACTTCATCCCTGGTGTCTCCTGTGTAACCTAAAAAATATGGGTCTGCTTTTCTACTTTGCTCTCGCCCAAATCCTGCTTTGGCATGCTGTCTTATTTTAAAATGCACAGATTCAATTCTGGAGACATTAAACAATGTGAATTTAATGGATGATAGAGGAAGGTGTTATATTGCACATAATATAACATGCTACTTCGAAACCTCCTGAAACATTCTAACCCATTCTCAGACTCCACTCCCTAAGTCTCATTCCTCAGGGCAGCTGTCTCATCTTTTCTCCCCATGACCTTCCTTTTCAGCCTTGCTACCTTTTTCTTTTCCTCGTCTCCATTCCAAGATTTTCCAAGTGGTGCTTTCTATCCTTTTTGCACAGATAGAAATTTCACGTCTCTCTGCTTCTTCCATTTTTATCCTGCTGTATCATTGTCATTTTTTAAAAAGATTTTTTTAAATGTTTTATTTATTTTGGAAAGAGAGAGAGACAGAGTGTGAGCAAGGGAGAGGCAGAGAGAGAGGGAGACACAGAATCTGAAGCAGGCTCCAGGCTCTGAGCTGTCAGCACAGAGCCGGACAGGGGGTTCGAACTCACAAACTGTGAGATCATGACCTGAGCTGAAGTCCCATGCTTAACCGACTGAGCGACCCAGGCGCCCCTCATTGTAATTTTTTTTAAATGCAGATCTGATCGTGTTACCCTTTCTGATGAAAAATCTCCAGTGGGTCCTCATTGATCTAGGGTGAAGTTCCCAAACTCCTCACACGACCCAGCATGAGCTGGACCCTGCTTACTTCCTCAGTCACACTGATCTCCCTTACCAGTTTCATTATTGCTCAAGTTTTTGTTAATGATTGTTCTTCCTCACTCATGGCTCTTCACCCTTGCTTCTCATAGTGCCTAGAATACTTGTCATCTGCCTTTGAACTTGACATACTTCTGGGCTCTGCTACATACTGCTTTTTCACAAAGGCCTTCCCTCACCCTCTATAAGTTAGGTGACCTTTCTTCCTGTGAATGTTTTCTCAGAATAACCTCATATATCTCCCATCCTGGTATAATCTCACCATTGTACTTGTCTATATCCCATTAGACTCTTAGACATGAAGACATGTCTAAGACATGAAGTCTAAGACATGAAGACCCATTAGACATGAAGTCAGGGGCCATATTTATCCTGGCCACCATTTAATTCTCATCACTTAGCAGAGTACATGGCACATACAAATATTTCTTGATTAAATAACACTTGACCATTGAACAACATGGAGACTAGGGTGCTGACCCCCCTGCACCGTTGAAAATTCACGTGTAACTTCTTTTAAAAGTAATCCCTAAGCCCAATGTGGAGCTTGAACTCACAACCCCGAGATCAAGAGTCACATGCTCTATTGACTGAGCCAGTCAGGAGCCCCAGTGACTCCCCCAGAATTTCACTACCAATAGCCTAGTGTTGGCCAGAAGCCTTACCAATAACATAGTTGATTAAAACATATTTTGTATATGTATTATATACTGCACTCTTACAATAATGCCTAACTTTTTTTTGTATTTCTAAGCTATGTGGTTCAATTATGAGTTTTTTCAAATTGTCACAAATCTCAAAAACATTTTCCAATATATTTATTGAAAAAAATCCTCATATAAGTGTACCCATGCAGGTCAAACCAATGTTGTTCAAGGCTCAACTGTGTATCTCTGTTTTTTCACATTTGGTTAATTCTACTACATCTAAGTTTATATCTTATTATATGCCTTAAGAAACTGTATTTTTACTTTACAAAAAGGAGCAAACATGTATCAGTCTTAGAAAATTTATGTTACATTTTCATTTGTGACATTCTATTTATCAAGTTTTTTATGACTTATGATTGTAACATTTTTAGAGGTATCTATAAAATCTATAATATTGGTTATTATTCAAAATGAATGATGAAAAAAAACCAAAACTGAATTAATGAAGATTAAATGAGAATTTCCACTGAACTTTTTATCATGACAGCATCTGTGGAATGCTTCCTAGTTTAGAAGCTGCTTTAGTATTTTCTTCAATGAATCCTAAGGAGTGCAGCAATAATGCTTAGCATATTATTTATATATATATTCATATATATATGTGTTATATATATATGTATATATATGTATATGTATATATATATATATGTTTCTTTTCTTTTTTTTCTCTATGTCTTAGATAACCATACCCAGGGGTGGAATCTTGAAATAGAGTCTTCTTTTGATGTTGTCAGCCCAAAGCCAATTTCTGGTCAAGTGATAGTAGCCATTCCTAAACTGCAAACACAGCAGACGTACAGCATTGAACTTCAACCTGGGGAAAGGATTGTTGAGCTATTTGTGAAAATTAATAAGGTGAATGATGGTACTTCCTCAGAACCACTAGATGAAGAGCAATACTGTTCAGAAGAAATGACTAGAAAGAAGGGACTGAGTATGAAAGAAAAATGTACTTTTCCCATTTTTTCTTCACTTTTAACCTCTCATATTTGTGTGTGTGTTATGAGCTAAGGAATGATTTTTCCAAATTTTAAGATTAAGAAAATGGAGAATATGTGATTTGACATCCTTTCCTCTCAAGAAGGCAAGTGTGTTGTGTTTTAACTTTTCTGCACTGTTTGTGGCATCCTGAATCCAAAATACATTCTAAGCATTATGTTTAAACACAGTGATTATAATTGGTACTTGTAAATTATTTTGAATATTGGCGCTATTTTACAAACAGAATTTTAATTCTAAAAATTTTTTTTTTTCAACGTTTATTTATTTTTTTGGGACAGAGAGAGACAGAGCATGAATGGGGGAGGGGCAGAGAGAGAGGGAGACACAGAATCTGAAACAGGCTCCAGGCTCCGAGCCATCAGCCCAGAGCCCGACGCGGGGCTCGAGCTCATGGACCGCGAGATCGTGACCTGGCTGAAGTCGGACGCTTAACCCACTGCGCCACCCAGGCGCCCCCAGAATTTTAATTCTAAACTCATGATCTTTCACCAGTAAAAGTGGGCTGTTTTTTTTTCCTTTTCTTTTTCCTTTTGTTATTACTGGAATTGATCATTGTGAACTGAATAGGATGGAGTAAATCAACATTCAGTTACTGTTTGGATACAGTAAGAACTCAAAACAGTTTCTAGTTCTGGGCTTAAAAGGAGAGTCAACCTCAAAGTCCAGTTCTAAATGTTAAGAATACAAAATAAAATAAGCTTCAGTATTAGAAATGAAAAGAATTGTTTTTCTGATAACCCATGTTATTCTGTTATTTCCTTTCCTTTTTGGTATATTAATCCATGCTAAACACCTAGCACGTTGATTTTTTTTAATTTTTAAAAAATGTTTATTTATTTTTGAGAGAGAGAGTGTGAGCGGGGAAGGGGCAGAGAGAGAGGGAGACAAGAATCTGAAGCAGGCTTCAGGCTCTGAGCTGTCAGTACAGAGCCTGACATGGGGCTTGAACTCATGAACTCTGAGTTCATGACCTGAGCCGAAGTTGGACACTTAACTGATTGAGCCACCCAGGTACCCCTAGCCTGTTGATTTTTAAGTATTATCTATGGGTTGGTATAATTTGGCATAACATAGAATCTAGAATTTCTGTGCTTGACTCTATGATACATTGATATAATGTTCTGAATGACTATATTATTTTGCTGAAAATATGCCACAGATTACTTAGAATGACTTAAATTGTTTCTTGAAAGAATGCTACTGTAGAAACGTGGTGGCCTCATGGACATGGAAACCAGACTGGATATAATATGACAGTTCTTTTTAAGTTGGATGGAGGCTTAAGTATTGAAAAATCAGCTAAGGTAAGCAAATACTTTAAAATATTTTGTCAAGAAAAAGTGTATTTCTTGTTAAAATAACAATGCAAATCTTTGTAGGAAAAGAAGAAACCAGCAAAACTCCTATAACCTTATCACTCAGAGAGAGTCACTAGTAACAGTTATATGCATTCCAAAACTTCTCTGTGTGTATATTTATATATTTATAAATGGATTAGACTTTACAAATTATTTTAATATAAATATTATATAATATATATAATATATAATATAAATATTCTATTGTTTTTAAATTGCACATTATATCAAAGTAATACATATGTATAATTTTAATTAAAAATTTTTTTAATGTTTATTTTTTGAGAGACAGAGCATGAGTGGGGGAAGGGCAGAGAGAAAGGGAGACACAGAATCCGAAGCAGGCTCCAGGCTCTGAGCTGTCAGCACAGAGCCCAAATTGGAGTTCGAACTCACGAACCACAAGATCATGACCTCAGCTGAAGTCGGACGCTTAACTGACTGAGCCACCCAGGTGCCCCACATATGAATAATTTTAAAGCTCAGATATTACCAGAAAGTAATAGAATCCTTTGCCCAGCTCTTCCTATTTCTATTCCTATTTTCTATTCCTCAGAATCAATCATTTTTAACTTCTACTTATTTCTTCTATTTATCTTTATTTTCCCAAATAACATGCTTCTACTGATGTTTTCTAATTTTGCAGTTTGATGTATTGCCTATTGACTTCAAACCTAGAGGATGAGGATATTTCTCTTCTACATGATTCTCTCTGATGACCCCTGCCTGCCCCCCAACACACACATTTTTGCCTCCCTCTGCCCTCGCAGTGTTGTCCAATGGCCATTTTTGTTAACTCAGTATTCAGTGTTTACGTTATTATATTATGAAAATACTACTCAAAGCTGAATCACATGGTATGCTGAAATCATATTTCCTTTCTTGTACAACTTTCTGTATTACTCAGAGTAATAATTGCTTCATGTACCGGTTGCTTTGTTTTTCTTTTGTCTTCCTCTAAATCCTGTACAAACTTTCTGACATATTTGAAATACCTTTTACATTTAGTCACACTCACTAGGTGTTCTATCCCTTGTTTATTGTTACTATTATTATTCTTTTAATTTTTGCTATCTCCCAAAACGCTCTCTCCTAGAGCCATTTTTTTCATCTCCCTGATCTTGCTTGGTCACTCTCTAGAACTTCTACTTAGCTGTTGACCTGGAACTTCCTTTTATTATTATTCTTGGAATTTTCTTCATCTGTCTTCTAGGAATTCTAAGTATTCCCTTCTTTTTTCTTCTGGATTAAATATGGAACTCTGTTTCTTTGGACCCATGTTTTTCTTTTTTTTAATTTGACTTTCCACTTTTGCTGATATACTTTCTCCGATAGATTCCTGAGAATGGGTATGTAGAAGATAACATTTTGGAGAACTTGTAAGCATGCAGATACACAAAGTCTGTCTTCACAGTTACTTGATAGTTTGGCTGTGTATGGAAGTCTAGGTTGGAAATCATTTTCCTTCAGAATCTTGAAAACATTTTTTCATTATCTTTTAGCTTTTAATATTTTGTTTTTAAAATGTAATTACATTCTAATTGTTGTTTTCTTGTATAGGACTATTTTTGTTTGCTTCTGGAAGCTTTTAGGATTTATTTCTGATAATCTAAAATTTAAAAATTTGAAAATGAGTGGATTTTATTGTTGTTATTGTTGTTATGCTAGTTATACTTGTGAGCACTTCCAATCTAGAAACTCAACCTGGAAATTTTCTTTTATTATATCTTTTATAATTTTTCATTTATTATCTTTGTTTTATTTTTTTTTGATACAACTGTTAATCAGATATTGGACCTTGTGGATTGAGCAATATTCTCAATGCCCTTCTGCATTCCATCTTGTCTTTTTATTTGGTCTTCTGGGAGATTTACTTAATTTTATTTTCAGTTTTTAAAATTAGATACTTTATTTTTGTTATCACCTAAAAATTTTCTAAAAAGGTTTTTTATTTTTAAATTGCATCCTATTTTAATTTTATAATTATAATATTTTCTCATTTCTCTTGGAATATTAATTATTACTATAAGTATTTTTGAAGTTTTCTCTGCATTGTTTTGTTTTCCGTATTTCTTTATTTTTCTTATTTGTTTTGGTTTCTGTCTTGGTGTCCATTCATTCTGAAGATTAAATCACGAAAATGCAGATAAGACATCCTAGATGAGGTTCGATATTCATTATATAGGTGGAAACCTAGCTCTATCATGTAGTGGTGCCCACATGTCAGTAGCTATAGATCGTCATTGTGTGTGTGTGTGTGTGTGTGTGTGTGTGTGTGTGTGTGTTTAGCTTTGCCAGTGAGGACATTCTCCACTCTCTTGCCTGAGGAATATAAGATTGGTTGTTACCATTCAGGGAGTCTGGTGGCAGAAGGGGACTAAAATTCTGACCATTGAGCATACACTTTCATCCATTTCCCCTTTTGCAGTGTGCTTTATGTCCTCAAGCCTCTCTGATTCTGAAAGGCAAAATGATAGTTGAGCCTCAGGATCCCTTTTCCAAAGCAGTGTACTTGAGTTCTGCTTTTAGAATTAAAACATATTGGGGACTCCTGGGTGCCTTGGTCAGTTAAACATCTGACTCTTGGTTTCAGCTCAGGTCATGATCTCATGGTTGTGAGATGGAGTCTTACATGGGGATCCCTGCTGGGCATGGAATCTGCTTAAGAGTCTCTCTGTCCCTCTCTCTCAGCCCCTTCCCCACTCATGCTGTCTCCCTCCCTCCTTCCGTCCCTCCCTCCCTAAGTAAAAAATAAAATAAAATCTCTCTAAAATAAAAAAACAACAACAAAACATCTTATATAGGTCATTATACATACATTATATGTACATATACATCATACCTTATATTGGTCATATATATTTATATATATATGGGTGTATACACACACACACATACTATATGCCTTTCCATATCACTTTAAAAATTCCAAAATTGAGTCAAGATTGAAACTGGAGCTATTTAGAGAGGACAATGGGGAAAAATAGCCCCTGTACTCCAACGTATTGCAATCAAAGTACCTGTAGAGAGAAATCTTGCCCACCCCCATCTGTCAGGGACCATTAATTAAAAAAATACAATAAAAATATTTCCCCTTGAAGCCATAACCATCTGTTTTATTTCTAAATCTATGAATAAGCCTTATGGTAGAGGCTAGAGGATATTGAAAAGAAAATTTGACTTTAAAGGAATGACTAGGTCCTGCCTGGTTTGGGTTTCAGCACTAAGGACTGGAAAGAACTACACTTTGGTATTTATTAGCTGTAGGCTACTTATTTAGTCCTTTAAGTGCCATTTCTTTATATATAAAATAGGACAGTGAAGATGAAGTTACTTGAATCTGGCTTATAATAGTGTATAGTAAGTAGTAGCAATCTTGATCCCCTTCATAGGTTTTCTCCTTTCCCCAACATCAACCTTTGGTGTTTGGAGTTGGGTGGGGCTATGCTCTGGTGTCATCTCTCACATTTGGTGTTACCTTTCCTTTGGGCCAGACACCATGCTAAATTTGGAAATATACCTTTTAAAGGCTCATTATCTATTTTTCCTTTGTTTAATCATGCTCTATATTTCCTGTGACACTGTGTATGTGAGTGTGTGTGCGCGTGTGTCTGTAGCATAGATAGGGAGAATGTCCTAGAGCTGTCTAAGGGGCCAAAACATTCACGCTTATTCTAACCCTTTTGGTAGAAGATGTCTGCTCCCTCAAATGTTGAGTTTGTTGTGTGTTATTTTCACGAAAGTGTGAAAAATGATGAGTCATTTCAACTTACTTTAGAGAAGGAAAAGGAACTTCTGTGCTTTTCTAACTGTGGGAAGTAATTCTTTTCATTCAATCTGGTATGGTTGCATATTGTTTATTACATTTAAAGATGCCATTTTTTAAATTGACCAGCAACAGGAGTGAAGGAAGATGTGTTTCCCCATGCCTGTGTTAATGTGTGTTTGTGAAGTGTACCATTTAGTTGTGGCTGCTATAGAGTTTGTTACTTTTGAGACTCATTCATTACTAAAAACTTAGGGAGCATCTACTGCGTTTCAGCCACTTTGCTAGGCTCTGGTGATAGAGCAGCGAATAAGACATTTCTCTCTGAAGCCTTAATAAAGCCAATAATTTGGTTGGGAAATTAAATAAGTAAGCAAGCAATTGCAATAAAGTGTAATAAGGATTCTAGAGAAATATGGAGTACTGTAGAAGCACAGAGCAGGAGCATTCTGGGGAGATTCCAGAGAAGGTAATGTCTATGGTCTAAGGGATGAGTAGAATTTGACCAAGCAATGTAGCAAAGAGGCAGAGGGACAAGAATATGTCAGGGCCCAGGGACTCAAAGGAATATTGTGTGTTTTTGGAGGTGAAAGTCATTTCAATGTGGCTGCATTTGAGTTTAAAGTAGAACAGGAGATGGTATCATAAAGGTAGGCTAAGGCAAGATCACGTAGGGCCTAGTAAGCCATGTGAAGGAACTGGGCTGCCCTCAGGGCAGTGGGAATTCTCTGAAGGGTTTTAAGGAAAGAGCCATAATGATATTTGCTTTACAAAGATTGTGCAGATCAGATTGGAAGAATGACAAGAATGAGGGGCCAGTTAGAAGACTGTGATGGTGATTGAGGCCCAAAATGATGATGTCTCAGTCTACAGAATTGCTGAGGAAATAAGTTTGAGAGGGATTTAGGAGTTGATACCATCAGACTTGTTGATGTGGGAATGGGAGAGAAGAATGAATTAAGAATGGTTCTTGGGGCGCCTGGGTGGCTCAGTTGGTTAAGCTCCCAACTCTTGATCTTGGCCCAGGTCATGATCTCACAGTTTGGGCTCTGTGCTGACAGTGTGGAGCCTGCTTGGGATTCTTTCCCTCTCTGTCTCTCTCTCTCTCTGCTCTTTCTCCTCTCTCCCTGTCTCTCTCTGTCTCTCCCAAAATAAATACACTTAAAAAAAAAGAAAGAATAGTTCTTAAGTTGTTGGTTTGGCCCACTGAACAGGTTGTATTTATGTTCTTTGAACTCAATTACTCAGAAAGAAGAGGTTTGAGAGATGGGATGGAGTGGAAATTATTTCTGTGTTAGATGTGTTTTGTATGGAGTGATTGAGAGATAGCCAAGGAGTAACATTTGATGGGCATTTCATTATATAGGTCTGAATCTTAGGAATTACATGTGGATTAAAGACAGAGATGTATAAGTCATCTTATAAGATGTATAAAATGAATAAGTTCATTTTAGCCATGGGAGGGGATGAGCTACTTGGGGACTGCATGGGGAGGAGTGCTAAGACAAAACCCCAGGGAATCATGGTAATTAAATGTGGGAGGAGAAAAGAAGCCCATAAAGGAATTGAAGAAGAAATGACCAAAGAAGTAGAAGCAAAACCAATTGAGGGGGGAGTCACAGAAGCCAGAGGAAGACAGTATGTTCAAAGAGTGTCAAATGCTATAAGGAACTCAAGTTGGAAAAGGAGTAAGAAATATTCTTTGGATTTGGTAATAAGGAAATGACTGCAAGACCTGACCAGAATGGAAGTCAGATTGCGGTGGGTCAAAAAATGACTCAAGGTGAGGAAGTAGAGCCGGTGAGTATAGGAGACTCTTAGAAATGGTGTGGGACCCACACCTGAGCCAAGTGTTAATGATGGCCAGTTGGGGTCAGAAGATTGGTTACCTACAGGAGAGTGTGCACATAAGTAGGTATATTGAACTACTGAGATCCAGCTTTTTCATGGATGGAGGAAGGTGGTATAGATACAGAAAAGAGAAAAGCTAGAATGGGTTGGAATTGGAGCTAATAGTGTAAACTCATGATTTTCAGCATACATAGATAATAATAGAAATAAATATAGATGTAAATGCATGTGTGTGTGTTTATTTTCAGTCAGACACACCACACACGCGCACACACACACACACACACACACACACACACACACACACACATTTCCTAGCTCTTTCCAGGCCTTCCCACAGGTACTGTTAACAGTGGTGCTATAGTAACAATCAACAGAGCTAGTGTTCAGATCTTGGTAAAGCTGTCTACTTAAAGGGATCAGGGCTCTTTGGAGAGCTGAGTAATGCTGGGGCTGGCACTTAAAATATCTTGCTGCACTACAAAGTAAGAAGGTACTCAACAATGATGGGATAAGTCAGAAGGACCCAGGAACCAGTTTAATGTGCTCCTGGTGGCCAAATCTGAGAATACTTGAACGTTAAAATGAAGAGTAGAGCTGAGGACATGTTTGCCAATTCTGTAACTTGTTATTTATGAAATTTTTCATTCACTGTAATAGGATAGAGGTGAAGAACGAAGCAAACTTAAGGTAGAGCACATGAGACCAAGGTCACCCACAGGAGAGGTTATGTGGTGGTCAAGGTTGTGCACGCTAGAATGAGCAACTGAGGAACAAACACCTCAGCATCCATTTGCAGTGGGGACTTTGAAGAGTATTTATGACTATTTGTTCACTTGGCTTGGAAGGTAGAAGTTGGATCAGATGATCTTTGTGCCTCGCCACAATTCTGTGCTTGCCCAAAAGAGGAAACTAGAAGGAAACAAAAATTTGAGCTCTTTGGAAGTTTCAGGAATCGGCGTTTGTTTTTGAAATTTAGATTGTAAGTATAGATTAGTGACAGATTTGGAAATTGAGAGATAATACCTGATTCACCTTTGTTTCCAGGGTAGTTCTTACAGGGAATTCGGTATCTTGCCAGTCCTAAAGTTCTTTATGTTTTCGGATGGTTTCAGACTTACCAGTGTTTCAACAAGCAAAGAATTTGATAGCTACTTGCCATCATTATCTGTGTCTTGGCAGGAATCTCAGTCTTATTTCTTCCCAGCTTTTATGTGGTGGGAGTATGTCAGAGTGGGACTTCTTTTCTTTTCTCCTTTGTTTTTAATTGAAGAATAGTTGACACACAATGTTACATTAGTTTTAGGTGTACAATATAGTGATGGGACAACTATGCTCACAAGTGTACCTACCATCTGCCACACTATTGCGATACCATTAACTATATTCCCTATGCTGTGCTTTTTATGCCCACGACATACTTATTCCATAAGTGGAAGCCTATACCTCCCACTCCCCTTCCACCCATTTTGCCCAACCTCACACCCCCTCCTGACTGACAACCATCAGTTTGTTCTCTGTATTTACGGGTTTGTTTCTGCTTTAGTTTGCTTTGTTCTTTAGATTCCACATGTAAGTGAAATCATATGGTATTTGTCTTTTTCTATCTGACTTATTTCACTTAACATAATGCCCTCCAGGCGCCTGGTTGGCTTAGTTGGTTAAGCCTCTGACTGGCTCAGGTCATGATCTTGCAGTCGGTGAGTTCGAGCCCTATGTCAGGCTCTGTGCTGACAGCTCAGAGCCTTGAGTCTGCTTCAGACTCTGAGTCTCCCTTTCTCCCTGCCCCTCCCCAGCTCGTGCTCTGTCTCTCTGTCTCTCTCTTTCTCAAAATTAAATAAACATTAAAAAACACACATAATACCCATCCATGCTGTCGGATTGGAATTTCTTTTATTTTCTATTTATCGTGAAGTATGACACATATATAGAAAAATACACAGAACATATGTGAAATGCTTAATGAATGATTAGAAAAAGAACAGTCATCCTGATCAACAAATAGAGCATTGCTAGCACCTCAGAAGCTCCCCCCACCCTCTGTGAGCCTCTCCAATCACTGCCCCTTCCTCCTTCCCAAAGATCCACTGTCCTGCCTTCTGACACTATCGTTTATTTTTTGTCTGCCTGTGTACATAGAACCACATAGCGTGTATTCTTTTGTGTTTGGCTAATTTGGCTCAACATTATATTTGTGACATTTACCTAGGTTGTTGTGTGCAGCTATAGTTTGTTTATATTGGTGTATGATATTTCATTGTATTATACATTCTGCTCTTGAAATTTAGGTAGTTTCCAATTTTGGCTACTCTGAACAATGCTACTATGAACACTATTGATTATCAGTCGGAGCACATATGCTCCCAACAGCATTTCTGCTGGAAGTGGTATCACTGGATCATAGGGCATGTGTAGGTCAGCTCTGATCGAGCATGTAAACGTGCCTTCCAGAGTGCTTATATTTCACTTTTACTCCACATGCCCACATGCTCCCCAACACTAGCTTTTGTAGCAGGACTTTTTTTTTTCTCATTATTGGCTCCTCCTTATCTCACCTCTCTCACTCTTATATTCTGATGGTTCCGTTTGTATCCTGGGCTTGCCTTATGTAAAACTATTCCGATTTTTAAAATATCTCATTGAAATCTGTCTTGCTTTAGTTTTATATCTTTCTTGTCTCTCTTCCATTGAGGTTAGACATACACATTTTAATTTTTTATTTACTGAGTATGTCCCAAGACAGCAGCGCAGTTGACTTAGGCAAAAGGTGTTGGGGGAGTTACAAATTGTGGATATGGCCAATGCAGCAGAGATGGACTGGATCTCGTAAGAAGGGACTACATTTCGGGGCGCCTGGGTGGTCAGTCCGTTAAGCGTCCGACTTCAGCTCAGGTCACGATCTCGCGGTCCGTGAGTTCGAGCCCCGCATCGGGCTCTGGGCTGATGGCTCGGAGCCTGGAGCCTGCTTCCGATTCTGTGTCTCCCTCTCTCTCTGCCCCTGCCCCGTTCATGCTCTGTCTCTCTCTGTCTCAAAAATAAATAAAACGTTAAAAAAAATTAAAAAAAAAAAAGGGACTACATTTCTTTGTGAACAGGAAAGTGTATCTTGATGACTGAAAAAAATTTTTTTTCATTGTTGAAAGAAGTAACTTTGAGGCACATACTGTAAGTATGTATTATAAAAAAAAGTAGCAGGTCCTTTAAAAATAAATTAAAAAATAAAAAGATAAGTGTTGTGATATTATAAATTCTGTCCAACAAGTCCTTTCAAACGGACCCTAGAATGCAAGTCTGGTGGAGTCAGCTTTCTTTTAACAAAGAAAGTTTTGTATATAAGTGTAGTGGGGGAGGCTGCTCGGGGTAAATGGAATAAAAAAATCTTCCTAATCACTGTTTTGCCATTTTATGCCCAGGTTAATTGATTATTTTTATCCTACAAATTGATTATACTTGAATTACCTGCCTAATATGTGTTAAAGGCACAATAAGTATTTTTGAAGGGCTACCATGGTTTGCCTTTCTGGAAAAATAGGAAATCAATTAGTTGATATTTCTCTTTAGCATAATTTACAGTAAAGCCTTGGATTGTGAGTAACTTGTTCTGTGAGTGTTCCCCCAGATGAGCAAACATTTCTAATAAATTTTAGTTTGATGAACGAGTGATGCCTTGCGATATGAGCAGTAAGTGATGCCAAATGTCCCATGATCACAACTGAGCCAATGGTTCTTGAAATTCGCTTTGACATACAAGTGCTTTGGATTACAAGCATGTTCCCAGAATGAAATTATGCTTGCAAACCAAGATTTACTGTATTTTATAAGATTCTCCCATGTATTTGCCCCCAAAACTAAATCTTCTTGCTAAAAGCAACAGAAGGTAGTTGTTTGTATTTGACCTGGCATCAAAATTCTCCAATTAAATTATTGTAGGGAAATAGAAAAAATAATGTAATAATATGTATTCCACAATTAGAAATTGCATTGCATATTTCCCAAGCAAGAAGAGGTTAATGATTGCCTCTAGCTAGTATAATTAGAAAAATAATGGAAATTTATTCCTCTCTCTTCTTTTTTCAAACTTTGCTTTGTTCTTTGTTTCTTAAGTTCCCAGTTTCATCTTTGCAGTATCTACAGGGCAGAAAGAGAGCACAATGCCAGTGAGATTTCTTTCTTTTTCTTTCTAAGTGCTGCTCTTGGCTCTCTAAAGTCCTTAAAAGTACATAGCCAAAAAAATAGGGAAATCAGAATAATCACGCTATATTTCTGACCGCTCTGTACTTCTGATCAATACAGAGAAGTCACAGAGATTGTCAAGTGTGTCTCCTTCTGTATGTCCTCTGTTCCCTAGGGCAGCCATAACAAATGGAATAGCTTAGAACAAAAATAACTTAACTTTCTCACGATCCTGGAGGCTAGAATTCCAAAATCAAGATGTTGGCAGGCCATGTTCCTTCCGTGCCTCTTCCGGCTTCCGGTGGTTGTAGGTAATCTTTGGCATTTCTTGGCTTGTAGATGTGTTACTTCAATCTCTGCCCCTGTCATCATATGGCCTTCTCTCCACGTGTGTCTCTGCTTTACTTACATAGATGCCAGCCATTGGATTAAGGCCCATCCTAATCCAGTAAAATTTCATTTTAATAACTAATTATATATGTAAAGACCATATTTCCAAATAAGATCACATTCTGAATTTCTGAGTGACAGGAATTTTGAAGGACACTGTTCATCTCAGTACATTTCCCTTTTGTCTTTCTTCCTGTCGAATTTTAGTTAAACATTTCCAAAATGGCTATGGGCAGTGGCTTATCCAAGCTGGGCAATGGGAGCAGTTAGCCCTGCTAACTATCTGCAGGCAGTTAAGTGGGTACACTATGTGTAGACTACAGATTGGCCTATATTTTATTAGTAGTATGTCTGACAATTCTATATAATGTCAGTGATTAAATACTCCTCCCCACAAAATGTTTTGTTGGTCTAAGTTTTACCCATCTGTGCGATTGTTCTTGAGTTTCAATAACATATATGTATGCTTCAATTTAGCACATTTTTATTATTAACCCTTTAATAAATGTTATATTCTACATGGAAGTAAATTTGGAGAACTCTTAGTGATATAGTTGTCCCCAGGTTCATGGAGACTCTGCTGCATATAGTCATTTTGAAAGTAAGTTTATAACAGTTTAAAATAGTTGTGCACATAGTTTATACCCTCAGTCCCTGTCTTATTACATATTGCATTTAGAAGTAGATTAGAAACAGCAATAGCATAGTGATTATCAAAAGAAAAAACTCAGCATAAGTTACTTTAGTGTGACCTTTTTGGAGTTTTACTTTTATGCTTAAAGTTGTAAATAGAAATAATTGATAGGCTGAACTTTATTAAAATTAAAAACTTCTGCTCTGCCAAAGACAATGTCAAGAGAATGAGAAGACAAGTCACAGATGGGAGAAAATAGTTGTAAAAGATATATCTTGTTACATGAAATACAGGAAAGGGGCGCCTGGGTGGCTCAATTGGTTAAGCATCCAACTCTTGATTTCAGCTCAGGTCATGATGTCACAGTTCATGGTTTGAGCCCCGCATCAGGCTCTGCGCTGACAGTGCAAAGCCTGCTTGGGATTCTCTCTCTCCTCTTTGCTTCTCCCCCACTTGCACGGGTGCGTGCTCTGTCTCTTTCTCCCAATAAATAAATAAATAAATAAATAAATAAATAAATAAACTTTAAAAATATATCCAGGTAGAACTCTTAAAATTCAATAGTAAGAAAATAATTCAATTAAAAAATGGGCCAAAGACCTTAACAGAAACCTCACCAATGAGGAGATACAGATGACAAATAAGTATATGAAAAGTTATTCATATCACATGTCATCAGGAAATGAAAATTAACACAAGATGGCACTGCACACCTATTAGAACGGCCAAAACCTGGAACACTAACAATTCTAAGTGCTGACAAGGATGTGAAGCAACAAGAACTCTCATTCGTGCTGGTGGGGATGCAGAATGGTCCAGCCAGTCACTTTGGAACACAGTCTGGTAGTTTCTTACAAAACTAAACATACTCCTACCATAGGATCCAGCAATCAATTTGCTCAGTATTTACCTACATGAGTGAGAACTTACGTCCACACAAAATCTGTACATAGATGTTTACAGCAGCTTTATTCCTAATTGTCCAAAATTGGAAGCAGTCAAGGTGTCCTTTAGTCAGTGAGGTGGTAAATAGACCTGGTGGATCCAGACAGTGGAATATTAGTGAATGCTGAAAAGAAATGAGCTCGGAAGCCCTGAAAAGACTTGGAGGAAGCTTAAGAAGCCAATCTGAAAAGACTACATATGGTATGACTCCAAGTATATGACATTCTGTGAAAGACAAAACTTTGGAGGCAGTGAAAAGATAAGTGGTAGCCAGGGGCTGTGAAGAGGAGGGACCAATGAATAGGTGAAGCATACTGGATTGTGAGGGCAGTGAAAGACTCTGTATGATACTGTGATGATACATACATGTCAAGTTACACGTTTGTCCAAACCTATACAGTGTAACGCACCACGAGTGAAGTATGATGTAACGTATGGTTTTTGGGTGATAATGATGTGTCAGCCCAGGTTCATCAGTTGGAACAAATGTACCACTGTACCACTGTAGTGGAGGATGCTGGCAATGGGGGAGGCCGTGCATTTTGGGGGCAAAGGGGGATATGGGAAGTTTCTGTACCTTCCGCTCAATTTTGTTAGGGATCTCAACTGCTCTAAAAAAATAACCTATGTTTTAAAAAAAAAACTTAGAGGACAGTGTGAACTGTGATGTGCAGTATGTAATATTTTGCTCGGTAAGTGCATATTTGAATTCATATATGAAATATTTTACTAATCTTAATGTCTCTGGAATTGAAATTCTTGATTTGTTGTTAATTGTTTTAAAATTAAAGAAAGAATCAAAGTGAAACATGACACCAGTGGTGTGCTTTAGTTGTGGCAGATATGAAACAAAAACCCCACATACCTTGGATTTCTTTGTTGATAGCACTTCAGATGTTTCATAGAAATTAAATATGTCAGGTAATCAGATTTGCTGTGTAAAAGGTGGTAAGAGTTGAAGTAAAGAAGTCCTTCTTCTGTTTCTGGAAAGACTGCAGCTGAACTCACAGAAGGTATCTTGAAACAACTGGATGGTTGTTTCATAAACCTCTGTTGTGGTCAGCAAAATAAGAGTGCTGCATATCTGGCCAGTATTCACAGCGGAATTCATACAAAAATCAAACAGATTGATCTCAGATTTTATTTCTGTCTTCTGGAAATCATTCTTTCAACCTTGTGGAATTTTCTTTTTTGGAAAGATTTCTTCATGTGTGATGTTTTCTGGGACTTTGGAAAAATTTTGCTCATTCTTTTTAATCTCACCTCATTGTTGGAAAAAGCTACAGAAAGTCTTTCCTAGACAAGATGGAATGCTCATTATGAAGCTAGGGCACAGTAAATTTTGAAAAGTTGATCTCAACTTGGAAGTACTGTGTGACACAAAGAAATGTGGACAAATGAGAATCAGCTCAGATTATGTTCTTGGCTACCGCAGTTTTTCCCTTTTCAGTCATCTCCAGCCCCCACCCCCCCCACCCCCGTATAGAAGTTTAGATGAGGTTAATCAGATACAAACATATTTTCAGATAGCCAGAATCTGCCTTGAACAATGTACAGTGAAATACCAAGCTTTCAAACTTTTCTTTGGAGTGCACAGAAAGGCAAAGCCTATTTACTATGCAACAAAAAAATGCAAGGAAATGAACATTTACATAGAAAAAAAAATCAAATTCTGAAGAAGAGTGTCAAGAGAAACAACAAAAGATTCTAGTCTTACAAAGCAAAATAACAATGTTGAATAGCCCAATCATTTTCTTTTCTTTAAAAAAAATTTTTAATGTTTATTTTTGAGAGAAAGAGGGAGAGAGAGAGAGGGAGAGAGAGCGAGCAGGGGAGGGGCAGAGAGAGGGAGACACAGAATCTGAAGCAGGCTCCAGGCTCTGAGCTGTCAGCACAGAGCCTGACGTGGGGCTTGAGCTCACGAACTGCGAGATGAGCCGAAGTCAGACAGACCCTTAACGGACTGAGCCACCCAGGTGCCCCTAGCCCAATCATTTTCACCAAGAACTGGACAGTTGTTCTAAAGCCATGGATCAAATAATGTCTGTGTTCACTATCATTCAGCCATTCTCTCTAATTCTGTTACTTTCAGAAGACATACTTGGGAAGTGGAAATTTTTCACTCCAGAAGCATTTGTAAACACTTTGAGTGGATCTAAATAAACAAAGGCATGGGTACTACTGCATTTTTTGGGATTTAATGAGAAATGGAACTTTTATGAATCTCTGTCAAACTTGCCTTTATGTCTAATACTTGCCCAAAATATTTGTATATTTTGGGCTTCATTTGAAAAAACATGTTTCTAGGGGTGCTTGGGTGGCTCAGTTGGCTAATCATCTGACTCTTGATATTGGCTCAGTTCATGATCCCAGAGTTTTGGAATTGAGACCTGTTTTGGGCTCCACACCAAGTGTGGAGACTGCTTAAAATTCTCTCTCTCTCTCTCTCTCTCCTCTCTCTCTCTCTCTCTCTCTCTTCCTCTGCCCCTCTCCCCCACTTGTGCTCTCTCTCTCTCAAATAAAAAAAAATAGTAATAATTTAAAATTAAAAAAAAGAAAACACATTTCTAAATTAAATTATAAAAGGTGTTTTTCTATCAACTATGCAAGGATAGATTGACAAATCTGGCTATAGCCTTTATAAAACATATACATACAAAGAAGATCAATTTCGACAAAGTTCTTGACATGTTTAGAAGTTAAGACTCAAAATGGCAAATATTATTCATTTCTATAATGAACCAATATACAGATACATTATTTACTTTTTTAAAAACACATTAACAGGGGCGCCTGGGTGGCGCAGTCGGTTAAGCGTCCGACTTCAGCCAGGTCACGATCTCGCGGTCCGTGAGTTCGAGCCCCGCGTCGGGCTCTGGGCTGATGGCTCAGAGCCTGGAGCCTGTTTCTGATTCTGTGTCTCCCTCTCTCTCTGCCCCTCCCCCGTTCATGCTCTGTCTCTCTCTGTCCCAAAAATAAATAAACGTTGGAAAATAAAAATAAAAACACATTAACATAATCAAATACATGAATCCATTACTTTTCCTTTTTTATACTCTAATATTTATTTTATTTAAAAATGGCATGATTGTTCATATAAAGTTAAATAAAAGAAAACTTTTAGTATCTGCATTTCTTTTTTGGATATTATCACTATTTCATTTCGTTATTATTACTGAAAATCATTTTGTCATATAGAAGAGGAGGGTTGTTCAAAAGTGTTTCTGTTGGGGTGCCTGGGTGGCTCAGTCGGTTAAGTGTCCAACTCTTCATTTTGGCTCAGGTCACGATCTCATGGTTAATGAGTTTGAGCCCCACGTGGGGCTCTGCACTGACAACGCAGAGCCTACTTAGGATTCTCTCTCTCTCTCTCTCTCTCTCTCTCTCTCTCTCTCTTTCTCTGCCCCTCCCCTGTTCATACTGTCTCTCTTTCTCTCTCTCAAAATAAATAAACATTAAAAAAAATGTGTTTCTGTCTTCTGTCAGTTACAGTAAATACACCTCTGGTTACAAAAATACCAGATAGCTCTGCTGGTGTAAACTTTAATCTGTTAACTTCTGGTTGTGCTGTCTGCACATTGTAGGGCACAACAAAAGAGACTCTCCTGTCTAATCTCAATTCATCCTTAAGAAAAAGTGTATTATAAATAATTTTTTAGAATAAAATAAAACATTGAACTCTAAAATGAGTTTCAATTAAAATTTATTTTCATTTGAAAATTTTAAAATACCACTGTGAAATAAATTTTAAAAAGGTACCTAATCCTTTTGCATTTCCGTGTAGCTTGCAAGGGAAACTTTGAGATTCAAAAGAAGAATTTATTGAACGACAGTAGGTTACAGAGATTATAGTAGAAATAACCAGACACCGCTACTAATAACACAGTAGAAGCTGAGAACAAATGGAGTTAATCTCTGAAAACACATCTTTTTATTTTTTTAATTTTTAAAACGAGTTTTATTTTTTAAGTTTATTTATTTGTTTTGAGAGAGATAGAGCATGTGCGTGTGCACGCATGAAGGGGGAAGGGGCAGAGAGAAAGGGAGAAAGAGAATCCCAAGCAGCTATGTGCTGTCACTGTGGAGCTGGAGGCAGGGCTGGATCCCACGAACCGTGAGATCATGACCTGAGCTGAAATCAAGAGTTGGACGCTTAACTAACTGAGCCACCCAGGCACCCCAAAACACACTTTATATACTAGACCTCTACTGTAGAATTAGAACACACCAGAGTATGCAAGCATGCATTCCATTGACCAACAGAGTGATGATGTCATCACACACATATAGCTTCTGGAAAATTCCATCATACAGTCAAAAGAGAGTGACAGTGAAAAAGGCAAATGATGTTTTAGGTTTACTATGAAGATCGTTTTGAACACAAGGACCCCCTGCAGGATGCCCGGGGATCCCCTTGTCCCTGGCCACATGTAAAGAACTACTGTTCTAGATGTTTGGATCTATGTTATCTGTGAAAATCATTGTACACTTTTTACATTTTGCAACCCTAAAGCAGGTATTGGTAATTCCACATCAAGATCTTCCTCAGCTAAGACTTATTCTGTGTCTTCTCATAAAGTTAACTCTTATCACTTTGTCATGTCATATTAATAATGGCAAGGGTAAGAAAGTGGAAGAATGGTGGGCACTTTTATTTCATGAAATTAATTAATTAATTAATTAAAATTAGAGAGGAAATACACAATCTTGGTTCAAGGCTAGACTTTGTTGGTGTAGAATCAAGTTCCTTATTCCTTGATCCAGTTTATGACTGGAAGGAATGAAGATTTGGATGAGAACATCAACCTTCCCTATCTAGGGTATTACTGCTCCAGCTTAACTATGGGAAAACCTGGCTAAAGCGTCACAGGGACAAAGGTCTCAGCTTCCTCTCACATTGCAATTATAACATTGCAGGGTGTGTTCCTGTTCCGTCTTCTGGTTGGAACTGCGCATCTCCAGAGCTCTCTCAAACATTGGGTTTAATGTGATAATTAGTTACAATTACATTGCCCTTTAACAAATCACTATTAATGTGCACTAATGTGCCATTAAGATTGGAAAGTTGTTAAATTGTGAAATACTTTGTGCTGAATGTCTTTGATTCTAAGATGCACATTTGGACACATTTTAACAACACTGAAATGAGAATGTGTTTTTCTTTCTTTTTAAAAAATTTTTTTAAAGATTTATTTATAATTTTTGAGAGCACACAAGCAGGGAAGGGGCAGAGAGAGAGGGGGACAGAAGATCTAAAGCGGGCCCTGTGCTGACAGCAGTGGGCCCCATGTGGGGCTCGAACCCATGAACCACGAGATCATGACCTGAGCCAAAGTCAGACGCTCAGGTGCCTGAGAATGTGTTTTTTCAGTCAAAGATGCATCAGTTTAACTGGTGGGATTTCCTCCCCCATTTTTGTGAAATATGTTTTTGTTTATATTTCTTTTGATATAATTACAAATGTTTATTTCATGAGGAAGACTAGAATGTATTTCCTCTTTAATAGTTTCTATATTTTTTCTATTAAAAGATTTACAGAATCTGGTGATAATTTATATATATATATATATATATTTTTTTTTTTTTTTTTTTTCTGAAATGTGCATTTCCACATTAAGTGCCTCATAGCAAACAGGAAATTAACATTAAATTATTTTCATGTAAATTGTTCAAAAGTTTGCTTTCCTTTTCAAAAAAATCTCTTTTGGGGGTCCTGTGTAGCTCAGTGGGTTAAGCATCCAGCTTCAGCTCAGGTCATGATCTCATGATTGATGAGTTCAAGCCCAGCGTCAGGCTCTGTGCTGACAACTCAGAGCCTGGAGCCTCCTTCAGATTCTGTGTCTCCCTCTCTCTGTGCCCCTCCCCTGCTCCCACTCTCTCTCTTTCTCTCAAGAATAAAATCAACATAAAAAACCCTCCAAAATCCTCTTTTGCTTATGTTTTCAATTTGATATTGAGTAGTTAATTTTGTTCATAATAGGTTTATTTTAGGACAGTGGAACTTATAGAAGAGTCCATTGAAGGGTCTCCAGGTCTGAGTTTCTACTTCAAAATTAATGGATTGCCCATATTTCTGAAAGGCTCAAACTGGATCCCAGCAGATTCGTTCCAGGATCGAGTAACCTCTGACTTGTAAGTTATTGTTTTTTTGTTTCTTCTTTTTCTTTTTATTAACGGTCCCACAAAGCTAAAGAGTTACTAATTTTTTTTACTTTCTTTGGTTCCAGTGAAAGGAACTCAGAGAAAAGACAGAATTCTGGGATGGTGGAAACTTTAGAATGGAAAGGATTTTTAAATCATATATTCAACTCTCATGAGCTATAGATAGTCTTAACAGCTAAACTACTAGAGACTGCTGAAACCATCCAATTTTTAAAAACTATTATATATTTCCTCTGGAGGAACAAGAAAGTGTCTCGTGCACATTTTGGATAGTTAGTTCCTGGAAAAAAAATGATTAAATTTGGCTTTTTTTAAAAATACAAAAACCTTAAATACTTCTGTGCATTCTTTTTAAAAATGGAAACCCATATTTACCTCTTCATTCTGAGCTCTTTGCATATTCTTTTACTTTTACCTTAATAAAAAGAACATTAAAAACTTTACAAATTTAAATCTAGAAAAAAAATGTAAAGTGTTTATCTGAAGCTTTGAGAATAGCACTTACAAGAAAATATTTCCTGATTGTGATTATAAGCTTTGTGATAGTAAAAATGAACTTTGTGAAGTGAGAATAAACACATTTAACTTACTTACATATGGATAAATATGCATTGTAGCATATTATTCGGTGTTTAGAATTTGCCAAAAATTGTAGTAATTTGCTTTTATTTTAAACTGTGTAAAAAAGAGAGAGAGAGAGAGAGAGAGAGAGAGAGAGAGAGGCAAACTGTAAGACAGACTCTTAACTATAGAGAACAAACTGAGGGTTGCTGGAGGGGAGGAGGATGGGCTGGATGGATGAGGGATGTTACGGAGGGCACTTGTTGGGATGAGCACTGGTGCTATATATAAGTGATGAATCACTAAATTCTATTACTGAAACCAATATTCTTTTATATGTTAGCCAACTAGAGTTTAAATAAAAACTTGAAACAAGAAAAAAAAATCAAAACAAAAAGATAGAGAAAGGCAAACCTAGAATCAGACTCTCAACTATAGAGAACAAACTGATGGTTGGTTACCAGAGGAGACGTGGGTGGACTCATGGATTAAATAGTTGATGGGTATTAGAGAGGGCACTTGTGATGGGCACAGGGTGTTGTACTTTTTTTATAATTAAAAAAATGTTTTAATGTTTATTTATTTTTGAAATCAAGAAATGTGAGATCATGACCTGACCTGAAGTCAGATGTTTAGCTGACTGAGCCACCCAGGCGCTCCAGGGTATTGTACTTAAGTGCTGAATCACTATATCATAAACCTGGAACTAACAAGATACTGTATGTTAACTAACTAGAATTTCAATAAAATGTATACAAAAAGAAAAAAGAAAAAGAAAGCCCAGAAATGGACTCACGACTGTATGATCAACTAATCCTCGACAAAGTAGGAAAGAATATCCAATGGAAAAAAGACAGTCTCTTCAACCAATGATGTTGAGAAAACTGGACAGCAATGTACAAAAGAATGAAACTGGACCACTTTCTTATAGCACACACAAAAATAAATAAATTCAAAATGGATGAAAGACCTAAATGTGAGACAAGAAACCATTAAAATCCTAGAGAAGTCAGGCAGCAACCTCTTTGACCTCGGCCATAGCAACTTCTTACTAGACACATCTCTGGAGGAAAGGGAAACAAAAGCAAAAATGAACTATTGTGACTTCATCAATATAAGAAATTTCTGCACAGTGAAGGAAACAATCAGCAAAACTAAAAGGCAACCTTTGGAATTGGAGAAGATATTTGCACATGAGATATCCGATAAAGGGTTAGTATCCAAAATCTGCCATCAAACTCAACTCCTCACACTCAACACCGAAAAAACAAATAATCCAGTTAAGAAATGGGCAGAAGACGTGAATAGACACTTTTTCAAAGAAGACATACAGATGGCCAACAGACACATGAAAAAATGCTCAAAGTCACTCATCATCAGGGAAATACAAATCAAAACTACGATGAGATATTACCTTACACCAGTCAGAATGGCTAAAATTAAGAACATGGGAAACAACAAGTGTTGGTGATGATGCAGAGAAACGGGAACCCTCTTACACTGCTGGTAGGAATGCAAACTGGTGCAGCCACTCTGGAAAACAGTGTTGAGGTTCCTCAAAAAGTTAAAACTAGAACTACCCTATGACCCAGCAGTTGTACTACTACGTATTTACCCAAAGGATACAAAAATACTGATTCGAAGGGGAAACATGCACCCCAATGTTTATGGCAGCACTATCGACAATAGCCAAATAATGGAAAGAGCTCCAATGTCCATGGACTGATGAATGGATAAAGAAGTGGTGTGTGTGTGTGTGTGTGTGTGTGTGTGTGTATATATATATATATATATATATATATATATATATATATAATGGAATATTAAGGAGCCATAAAAAGAATGAAGTCTTGCCAGTTGAAATGACGTGGATGGAACTAGAGTATATTTTGCTGAGCAAAATAAGTCAGTCAGAGACAATACTGTATGATTTCATGCATATGTGGAATTTGAGAAACAAAACGGATGAAAGTGGAGGGGAAAAAAGAGGCAAAGCATAAAACAGACTCTTAACTATAGAGAACAAACTGAGGGCTGATGGAGGGAAGTGGGTGGGAGATGGGTTAAATGGGTGATGGGTATTAAAGAGGGCACTTGTGATGAGCACTGGGTGTTGTATTAAGTGATGAATCACAAAATTCTACTCCTGAAACTAATATTACACTGTATGTTACCTAACTGGAATTTAAATATAAACTTAAAAAAGAATTAAAACAAGCAAACAAAAATGAACTGTGTATATCGTCTTGAATTTCATAGGAAAGTGAAATTATTCTCCAGACATAGACACAGATAATTTACTGCCTCTTTTGCTTTTCAAAGTTCCTCTCCTAGCTGGCTTTGGCAGTGGCTGTTCACCATAGCTACGCCAATTAGTGAACCTGCCCATGGATGCCTTTGCTGAAGCACAATGCTCTGGGTCCTTGGTCAGCCAGTTATTGGGCTTCTTGGTTCCTCCCTGGGCTCTGTTCTGGAAATGCAGGTAGATGTTCTTAAAGTAGCTGTTAATTGCTAGATTTTCCTGTGGGTCATGTGAATAGGAATTGGAAAGATGAGAAAGGAAACTTACTAGAGAAAGAAGCATAGCAGGTGCCCTACTTATGGTGGTTCAGCATGATTTTTTGACTGTACCATGGTGTAAGAGTAATACACATTCAGTAGAAATTATACTTTGAATTTTAAATTTTGATCTATTCCTGGGCAAGTGATCTGTCGAACAGTAATCTCTCATGATCCTGGGCTGTGGTGGTGGCCTCAGTTCCCAGTCAGCCACATGACACTGAGGGTGATCAACCAATACACTCACGATCCTTCTGTTCCCATGTAACCATTGGTTTTTCATGTTCACTATAGTATTCAGTAAATTACAGGAGATATTTAGTACTTTATTATAAACTAGTCTATGTGTTAGATGATTTTGCCCAACTGTAGGCTAATGTACGTGTTCTGAGCACATCTAAGGTAGGTTAGGCTAAGCCAGGATGTTCAATAGGTTAAGGTGTATTGAATTCATTTTCTAATTAACAATACTTTCAACTTATGATGGGCTAATTGGGATATAATCCCATCATAAGTTGAGGAAGATATGGACTGGAAGAATTGAAAAAAAGAGATAAAAGTAAGCCAGGTACTGGGATGCCTGGGTGGCTCGTTTGGGCGTCCGACTGTTGGTTTTGGCTCAGGTCATGATCTCATGGTTTGTGAGATGGAGCCCCACTCTGACAGCACAGAGCCTGCTTGGGATTTCCTCTCCACCCCCCCCCCCCCACCACCTCTCTCCCTTCCCTGCTTGTGTTCTCTCTCCAAATAAATAACCTTAAAAACAAAGGCATGCCAGGAACTAATATGCAAAATTTGATTTTTGTCTTATAATTTGCAACGGTTATATAAAATTAGCTCATACTTTCTAAGGTTTTACAACTATTTTAAAAAGAGTATAATAATAACTGTGAATTTAGAAGGCAGAGAAAAGGTATAGCCCATAATTTTTCTAGATTTGCTTATGTGGTTACAGTTAATGTGTATATAATTTCCACTTTCTCCACTTAGCACTGTATCCAAACCATCAAAATTTCAAAATGTGTTTTTCTAACAGAGGTTTGAAATGTATTTATCAACCAGGATGTGTTTTTTAAAATATTTTTTTAACACCCCCAGATTTCCAAATTAACATTTGTTTTTAAAAATTTCTTCTATAGGCTACGGCTTCTTTTGCAGTCTGCTGTGGATGCTAACATGAATACTCTCCGGGTTTGGGGAGGAGGAATATATGAGCAAGATGAATTCTATCAACTCTGTGATGAACTGGGAATAATGGTGGGTAGCTGACAGCATTTTATTGGTTGATATGTTACTGTATCCTCACTTTGACCTCCTGTGTTCTAAGTGGGTGATATTGCTCGTTCCTTCTTTTCTCAGAGCTGGAAATGATATTCCACTTTTTGTAGAGGAATAAGTGGCATCTTGCAAGACCCGAACCATAGCTGATGGCGAATATCATAATTATGTAATTATTTTTAAGTGGTAGACATTCTATGTATTTATATATTTGTAATTTTCTTTGTGATATGAGGGTATGATTAAATCTATTAAAATGTTTTAGGGGCGCCTGGGTGGCGTAGTCGGTTAAGCGTCCGACTTCAGCCAGGTCACGATCTCGCGGTCCGTGAGTTCGAGCCCCGCGTCAGGCTCTGGGCTGATGGCTCAGAGCCTGGAGCCTGTTTCCGTTTCTGTGTCTCCCTCTCTCTCTGCCCCTCGCCGGTTCATGCTCTGTCTCTCTCTGTCCCAAAAATAAATAAACGTTGAAAAAAAAATGTTTTACTTTAAGGAGATCCAGCAAGACCTATAGAGAAGAAAAATAATAAATGAAGAAAAGCTATGTTTCATATTGTATTTAAGTATCCCAAGGATGTTTTGCATTGGTGAGGGTTAAGCAAAGGAAATACATTCTTTTAGTTCTAGTATTACAGGTCTAACATAGAAAGCACTCCAGAGAGGAATAGTAATTATAATAATATTGATAATACTGATGGTCATAATATGACAATATTCTATCATATTTATTGAATGTCAAGCATTGTTCTCAGTGCTCTGCATTTATTATTTTATTTCATATTCATGTCTATCCTACGAAGTAATTTCTGTTGTTCTCCATCCCCAACAAACGATAAGGAAACTGACACGTGGAGGAGAGGCTAAATAACCTGAAATCAAGGTTGTGACTCAGGTTGACTGGTTTGGGGCCTGTGCTTTTAACCACTGCGTCATAACAACCTCCCTAGAAATGAACTTATGTGGTTTCATTATGAAAATGTCCATGTAGCAATCCTTTTGGCCATGAAAAGTTAATTCCTTTATAAACAAAGACTGTTTCTTAACAGTCTGGTCCATCGCTCGATATCAAATTCCCAGTGAAAATTAGAGTATTGCAGTGTGGAGGGGCGGGGGGGAGGTTCGTTTTTTGAATTTCATATTCCTCTCAACACGCTCACTGTTTCCTGAGTTGAATACCCCTCTCTTCACTTTCTTTTCTCCCTACTTAACACTTTCTCCTCTCAGATTCCCACCGCCCCAGTTTTGTGCAATTCTGGAAGGTCGTGCGGTCTATGAGAGCCTTTCCCACTGCTTGAATCGCAGTATTGCTCAAAGTCAGGCCAACTTGACTTTTCATTTTCCTGAAGGATAATTCCCAAAGTTCTAAATGAAGAATTTCTTTCAGTGTAATAAAATCTATGGAAGTGCTTCATTGCCTTTTATTTTATTTGATAGGTATGGCAGGATTTTATGTTTGCCTGTGCTCTTTATCCGACTGATCAGGGCTTCCTGGATTCAGTGAGAACAGAAGTTGCTCACCAGGTATGTTATTACCATTCCAAGCAGAAGGAAAATGCTTATGTTTCATTTTGCTTTTTATTAAAACTCTCTTCGTTTTTTCTTTTTCTTTTCTTTTCTTTTCTCTTCTTTTCTTTTCTTTTCTTTTCTTTTCTTTTTCCTTTTCTTTCTTTTTTGGTTGTTGTTCTCTTTACTAAATCGCATGAAAATCACAATCATATAATTGACTTCCCTGGTCTAATAGCTTTAACATCACTTACATGCTGATAACGCTCAGATTTATCCCCAGCTCTGACTTCTCTGCTTGAATTCCTGGTTCTATCCAGCTGCCTGCTTGGCACCTCTACTTGTAGGTTTCAGAGATCTCTCAAATGTAACATGTCCAAACCAAATTTGCATTACCTTCTCCAAACCTGCTTTTCCTGCAGTTTTCCTCACCTCAATAAATGGCAAAGCCGGTCTTCGCAACTCTCAGGTCAAAAAGTTAAAGTGATTCTTGACTCCTTGATTTCTTCTGCATTCCATATGTGTACACCTATATTTATAGATCTATAAGTGCAAGGAAGTGATTGTAATGTAACTCTGTCCACTGAAAAGGACTAGAAACAATGAACAACCTAATAATACTGAGTATCCTTTTATTGAAATAATTTTTCCTATTAAGAGAAGGGCTTTGGGGGAGGGGCCAACATGGTAGAGAAGTAGGGGGATCCAAACTTCCCTCATCTCTCAAACAAAGTAGTGTTGAAGCCAAAGGACTTTGAACCCCAAGGGTCCAGGAAGAAAAGAAAAGTGCTTCTTAGAGAAATGGCTGATTCCGGGTCTGAGACAGCAAATATACTAGATAATCCCAGAATATTTTGACATAAGATAACAAGGAAACTATCAAAGATATGTCAAAAAGAACTTGGACAAGGCTATCACCAACCAATAGCAGTACAATTTGAGCTCAATAAGGATAAGGACGTCAGTGGATTGAAATCCATCAAGTATGTTAAATTCCGTGATTTCATCATTATAATGTCTGTGGATGTACATTTGTGTGGAAAACCAAAAGAAACGCAAGGAAGCAATTAGTACAATACTCAAGATAGTGGTTACTGTTGGAAGGAGAAAAGCATTGTAATTAAAAGGGGCGCATGAGGGGGGTGCCTGGGTGGCTCAGTCGGTTAAGTGTCTGACTCTTGATCTCAGCCCAGGTCATGATCTCATGGTTCCTGGGTTCGAGTCCCACCTCGGGCTCTGCACTGATGGTGATGGCACAGAGCCTTCTTGGGATTCTGTCTCTCCTTCTCTCTGCCCCTCCCCCACTTGTGCTCACTCTCTCTCCTTCCCTCTCACTCTCAAAATAAATAAATAAACTTAAAAAAATAAATATAAGGGGTGCATGAGGGCTTCTGGGTTTCTCTTTCTTGGTCTACCTTGTGATTACAAGGCTGACTGCCTTATAATAATTCACTGTGTCATAATTTTTTTTTATGTCTGTGTTTTATTTTTTTAGAAAAAGATTTAGAAAGTACAAATGAATCATCCCTTGCTCCGAGCCCTCCAGATAAAGATCCTCATCATGCCCTATCCTGTCTCTGCCGCCCTCCTGGCCCCATCAAGCATTCTCTTCCTGTGCCATCCTTACTCTGGAGTACTTTCTCCCTGTGGACCTCTCATTTTTTTCTGGCACACTTGAGCATGACTTTCTCTGGGAAGAAAGCCTTTCTATATTTTCAAGTCTGGATCATATCATTTGCCCTTTGTGACATATATCACACTTTGAATTACTTGTTCAATGTTTTGTTTTCCCTGCAAGACTGTAGTCTCCCTGAGGCCCAGGGGCTTGTTCCTCTGTGTATCCCCACTAGCTGGGTTATTTATCAGGAACATAGATAGATGGATGAATGAACTTTAGAAATATTAATTATAGTTATGTAGGTTGCAAACATTTCAGTTTTTTAAACTTTTTTCATACAAATAAATAAAATATGATATCAGTGTGCCTTCCATTCTTTTATGTATTATTAAAGAGAAGAAGAACATTTTTTTGCAGAGTTCGTTAAAATTTTAAAGTAGAGCTTGCCACAAAATTCTAGGTCAGCTTGAAAGGTATGTGTAGCACAGAGTCACTGCAGCTTTTTGCCTCTTCAGTATTTGTGTTTTCAGTAGCACCATAAACATGCCATTCATAGTTGGTAGCAGCCCTCACTTCCTGGGGATGCGCAAAGGCAAATAAAGGAAATAGTATTTATAAGGCTAGTTTAGAAAAACACAAGACTGTAATTTTTGAGAATGAGATAAATCTCTTTAATGCATCCTTAATGCATCTCTGTTTCGTATAGGAGATACTTAGCATCTTGAACGGAGGCCACACGGAGAACATCAGCTGGGATCCATCACTGTAACCATGTGTTACGTGGAAGAGAAGATATAAATACCAATGAGGTTATATTGCTAAAATGAGTTCCAAAGGAATTTCTCTTGATCATTGACTCACTCCGCTGTCAAAGAGATTTCATTACCTTCTTTTGCTGGAGTCCATCTTCTAGTGTGTCAGAAGAACTGGATCCTTCCACCTTTATGTAGGGCTGGTCCACAGAGAGCCCAGTTCATGCAGGTTCAATTCTTAAGGCTGGCAGGATTTTCAGATAGATTGCTGATTTCTTCCTCTATGTTTGGATATATTCGTTAACTTGCATAACCTTAGTTGATTTCTCAGGGCATGACATTGATAGTTATTTCTGGAGCTATCCTCTTGATGCCCTAATCCTTTTTCTGTTAGAATATTCCATATATTTGTCTTTAACTTATGGAATATCTCTGGGACTCACTTGCTTTGTGAAACCCTCTCTCGTCTTTGTGGTTTTCTGAATTCAGGGGAGACTGTGACAACCTCAGTCCCTCTTTCAGCAGAAGTGGTCGTTCTATCTCATTTGTTTCTTCACACAAAACTCCAACTTGTTCTTGAGAAACTCCTCTGTAATATAATGTCTCCTGCCTTTTGTATTTCTTAGAACCTTTTTGTGGCAAGTCACATAATGATGAGGTTGATTTATTTTTCTTTTTTAATAAAAGGGATTATGTTTTCTTCAGTTTTTATACAATAGAGGAGAAGAACCCTATCTTATTGGTGTTTATAAAATCTAGGCAAAAAGAATCAGAGATTGCTTAAAATGTATCCCTACAGGTAATGTTACAGCCATTTTCTAATGAGTTTTCTGACACATAAGAATTTATGTGCAGAAATGCAATGGCTATACTTTTGTGAATAATTATAGCTCTGAGGTTGTTTTTTTTTTTTGTATTGGTCATTTAAAAATTATTTTATGTTTTTTGAAATTTTAGATCAGGAGACTGAAATCTCATCCTTCCATCATCATATGGGGTGGAAATAATGAAAATGAAGCAGCGCTGATGATGAATTGGTTTAATATACACACCAGTGAACTGCATACCTACATCAATGACTATGTGGTTCTGTATGTGAAAAATATTCGACAGATTGTTTTGGCGGTAAGTAATGATTTTTCATGCAGTGGAATTTAAGAAACTCTTTTGAAAGTGGATCGGTTTGAATATTGGTATAGTATACTTTTGTGTCCTTTTTTAGGGCAACCTTCAACATTATCATTTTAATACAGAGCTGCATGTGAATGGATTATAATGCTGCAGCATGTGAATGGGCTCGTGGGTTTTGGACTTCTTTAGGAATTAACTTATCTATGGAACTCACCACACATACACCAATATTGTGTTTATACTTGCAGATTATCATAGACTCTTTCTGGAGCCCATCCATGGAACCCCAAAGGTTGAGAATTTCTACTTTAGATGGTTTACTGATATGCCACTTCTTTTTTTCTTTCTTTCTCTTTGTTCCTCAATATATTAATATGGTGAATTCTGGGAATTAATTTTCTAATAATAAACTAGTTCTAGTATAAGCTCTGTTTAGTTACAACTTCTTGTTCTTGTATTCTGTGTTAGATTTGGTTTGCTAATATTTTAGTTAGATTTAAAAAATTTATATTCATGAGCAAATTTGGTCTGTGGTAAGAATTGTAAACTCAAATGCCTAGAGGAGCCAAATTTGTTTAAAAAAATAAGTAGAGTAGATGAGGCTCACAGAGAGAAGAGGGGACTGTGGTAATAGGAAAATGGATGTTGGGTCTCATTTATATTAAGAATTTTTTCTTAAAGCTTATTTATTTATTTTGAGAGAGACAGAGACAGCACAAGTGGGGGAGGGGCAGAGAGAGAGAGGGAGAGAGAGAATCCCAAGCAAGCTATGCACTGCCAGCATACAGCCTGATGCAGGGCTTGAACCCACAAAGCTGGGAGATCATGACCTGAGCTGAAACCAAGAGTTGGTTACTTAACTGACTGGGCCACCCAGGTGCTCCAGCATTTTTTTTTTTAGAGACAGAGCACGAGCTGGGGGAAAGGAGCAAAGGGAGGAAGAGAGAGAATCCCAAGCAGGCTCCAAACTCGGTGCAGAGGCCAACATGGGGTTTGATCCCACCACTTGGGATCATGACCTGAGCTGGAATCAAGAGCCAGATGCTCAATGGACTGAGCCATCCAAGCACCCTTCTTATCTTTTTGATGATAGCCATCCTCACAGGTGTGAGGTGATCTCTCACTGTGGTTTTGATTTGCATTTCTGTGATGATTAGTTAAGCACCTTTTCATGTACTTATTGGCTACCTGTATGTTTTTGGAAAAATGTTTGTTTAGATCCTCAACTCATTTTTTAGTTGAATTGTTTGGTTTTTGCTATTGAATTGTATGAGTGCTTTAATGTATTTTGTATATTAACCTGTTAGCAGGTATATGATTTGGAAATATTTCCTCCCATTGAGTATTTTGCTTTTTCATTTTATTGATGGTCTTCTTTGCTGTGCAGAACCTTTTTAGTTTGATGTAGTCCCACTTGTTTATCTTTGTTGCCTTTGTTTTGGTGTCAAATCCAAAGAATCAAAGCCAAGACCAATGTCAAGGAGCTTACCACCTGTGTTTTCTTCTAGGAGTTTTATGATTTCAGATCTTACATTCAAGTCTTTAATCCATTTTGCATTGATTTTTGTGCATGATTGTAGAGAGTTGTTTAGTTTCATTCTCTTGCCTGGGACTGTCCAATTTTTCTAGCACCATTTATTGAAGAGACTGTCCTTTCCCCATTGTATATTCTTGTCTCCTTTGTCATAAATTAATTGACCATGCATATATGAATTTAATTTCTGGGTTCTCTGTTCTATTCTATTGATCTATGTGTCTATTTTTATGACAATACCATAATGTTTTAATTTTGCTTTATAATGTATTTTGAAGTCAGAAAGCATGATGTCTCCAGCTTTGTTCTTCTTTCTCAAGATTGCTTCGACTATTCTGGGTCTTTTGTGGTTTCCTAAAAATTTTTGGATTATTCATTCTGTTTCACTGCAGTTTTGATAGGGATTGCATTGAATCTGTAGATAGGTTTAAATAGTATGGACAGTTTAGCAATATCAGTTCTTCTAATCCATGAGCACAGAATATATTTCCATTTACTTGTGTCTTCTTCATTGTCTTATAATTTTCAATAATAATTTCAGTTTTTCACTTCCTTGGTTAAATTTATTCCTAGATATTTTATTCTTTTTGATGCAGTGGTGAATAAGATGGTTTTCTTAATTTCTCTTTCTAATAGTTAATTATTAGTGTACAGAAATGCAATAGATGTCTGTGTATTGATATTGTGTCCTGAAATTTTACTGAATTCATTTGTTCTAACAGTTTTTTGTGAAGTCTTTAGAATTTTCTACATATAATATCATGTCATCTGCAAACAGTGCCAGCTTTACTTTTTCCTTTACAATTAAAATACCTTCTATTTCTTTCTCTTGTGTAATTGCTCTGAGTAGGACTTCCAGTACTATGTTGAACAAAAATGGTGAGAGTGGGCATCCTGGTCTTGTTCCTGATTTTAGAAGGAAAAGTTTTGAGTTTTTCACCATTGGGTATGATGTTAGCTATGGGCTTGTCATATATGGCCTTTATTATGTGGAGGTATGTTCCCTCTGTAGTTACTTTGTTGAGAGTTTTTGTAATAAATGGATGTTGAATTTTGTCAAATGCTCTTTCTGCATTTGTTGACATGATAATATGATTTAAAAAATTTTTTTTAACGTTTATTTACTTGAGAGACAGAGCATGAACGGGGGAGGGTCAGAGAGAGAGGGAGACACAGAATCTGAAGCAGGCTCTGAGCCATCAGCCCAGAGCCCGACGTGGGGCTCGAACTCATGGACCGCGAGATCGTGACCTGAGCTGAAGTCGGACGCTTAACCGACTGAGCCACCCAGGCGTCCCTAATGTGATTTTTTAAAAGTAGGCTCCACACCCATCAAGGAAGCCAATGTGTGGCTTGAACTCATGACCCCTGAGATCAAGACCTGAGCTGAGATCAAGAGTCAGACCCTTAACCAACTGAGCCACCCAGGCACCCTGTTCATGATTTTTATCCTTCATTTTATTAATGATACAAGATGTATCATCTTGATTGATTTGTAGATGTTGAACTGTCCTTGTATCCCTAGAATAAATTCCTTTTGATCGTGATATATGATTTTTCTTTACTTCTATGAGTTTCTTTGTTAATATTTTGTTGAGAATTTTTGCATCTATGTTCATCAAGGATATTGGCCTGTAATTTTCTTGTGGTGACTCTATTTGGTTTTGGTATCAAGATAATGCTTGCCTTGTAAAATGAGTGTGGAAGTTTTCCCTCCTCTTTTGTTTTTTGGAAAAGTTTCAGAACGATTGGTATTAATTCTTCTTTGAATGTTTGGTAGAATTCACCAGTGAAGATGTGTGGTCCTGGACTGTTGTTTGTTGGGAGGTTTTTGATTATTGGTTCAATCTCCTTACTAGTTAATTGGCCTGTTCATGTTTTCTGTTTCTTCATGATTCCATTTTGGAAGGTTGTATGTTTTTAGGAATTTATCCATTTCTCCTAGGTTGTCCAATTTGTTGGTGTATAGTTGTTCACAGTAGTCTCTTACGATCCTTTGTGTTTCTGAGGTATCAGTTTTAACATCTTTTTCATTTCTGATTTTGAGTCGTTTCTCTTTTTTTTCTCAGCAAGTCTAGCTAAAGTTCTGCCATTTTGTTTGTCTTTTTAAAAATTAATTAATTAATTAATTAATTAATGTATTTATTTTAATGTTTTTGTTTTTTGGGTTTTTTTGAGTGAGAGAGAGAGAAACACAATGTGTGAGTGGGGGAGGGGCACAGAGAGAGAGAGAGAGAGAGAGAGAGAGAGAGAGAGACAGAATCCAAAGCAGATTCCAGGTTCTGAGCTGTCAGCACAGAGCCTGATGTGGGGCTCGAACTCGTGAACTGCAAGATCATGATCTGGGCTGAGGTCGGACATTCAACTGACTGAGCCACCCAGGCGCTCGTTGTTTATCTTTTTTAAAGAACCAGTTCTTGGTTTCACTGATCTTTTCTATTGTCTTTTTAGTCTCTATTTCATTTATTTCTCCTTTGATCTTTGTTATATCCTTCCTTCTACTAACTTTGGGCGACATTTGTTCTTTTTCTAGTTTATTGAGGTGTAAAGTTAGATTCTTTCTTTATTTGAAATTTTTGTTTTTTTGTTTCTTGAAATGGTCATTTATCTCTCTGATCTTTCCTCTTAGACTGCTTTTCCTGCATCTCATAATTTTTGGTATGTTGTATTTCCATTTTCATTTGTCTCAAGGTATGTTTTAATTTCTCTTTTGATGTCCTTGTTGATTCATTTATTGTTCTGTGGCATATTCCTTAATCATCACATATTTGCCAATTTTCCAGCTTTCTTCTTATAATTGATTTCTAGTTTCATACCCTTGGGGTCCAAAAATCTGCCTGATGTGAGTTCAGTCTTCTCAAATTTGTTAAGATTTGTTTTGTGGCCTGACATATGATCTATATTGGAGAACGTTCAATGTGCACCTGAGAAGAATGTGTATTCTGTTGCTTTTGGATGGTATGTACTGTGTTTATCTGTTAAGTCCATCTGGTCTAAAGTGTCATTTAAAATTCTATAGTTATAAATGCTGCAACAGAACTTGATATATATCATATATGAATATGTTCATAGGTGAAATAAGGGAAAAGGGAGAGGAAAGAGCTTGTTCCCAACTCCACTGTAGAGCCCTTCCTTACGGTGGTTCTTTTTGCATTACTGCTTTCTAATAGGCATATTATACTTATATTTACTACATGCATAAACATTATATAATAATGTAAATTAGCTTTTTTTTGCAGGGAGAGGAAGCAGCATTTTATTTTTTGTAGTAATGTAACTTTTCAAAAGATGAAACTTTTAGAAGCTTTAATGTTTAATATGTGATTTAGTAATCTGATTGTCTTTATAATTTTTTGATCTATAATTAGATATTTTAAATATTTGGGTATCTCTTGAACTAACATAAAAAGGGACATATTTAAAAGAATAGTATGTGATTTTGGCACCCAAATATGTTTAGTTCATGAGACTCTTCATTTATGTGAAGAAACTTCAGTGAGAATTCATGAAAAACTTAGGTTCACATTTTTTTAGCTTATCTGATATGCTACGTCATGTGTCATGAAGAATTTTTTTATCCACAAATGGTGATGGTATAAGCTTTAATTAATATTTATAGAACATTTATTTTATAATCTTTTTCTCATAGTGTTGGTATTACATTTTTCATATCTGATGGATTTAAGAAATGGATTTTAATATTTGAGGATTTTCATTTCGCAGCTCAGTGGTTGAGAGCTTATAATTCCAAGAGGAAGCGAATGAGGCATGTGGCCCCATAGTGGTGCAAATTGGTTAGGAAACCACTTCCTAGGAACAGCTCTGTATTATGGAAATGGGAACATGAATTTTGGTGGACATTTAGCCATATCTTCCACACATGGGTTATTTACCATTTACTGTGGTCCTATGAAGGAGTAGTTATTATTCCCATTTTGCAGATAAGTCTATTGAGGCTTAGACCTGTCCAAAAATAATAATGTTCTGATATGATATTTAAACTCAGTCCATCTGACTCAATAGCCTCTATTATTTTCTTTTTTTTTTTTCTCCTGCTGTGCCTTTTATTCCCATGACCTGTTCATTCCAGGAACTTGTATCTCCCGCTCCCCTTCTCCCATTTTGCCCAACTGCTGACCCGACCCCTTCTGGCAACCATCAGTTTGTTTTGTGTATTTATAGGTCTGATTCTGCTTTTGTTTATTCATTTGTTTTTGTTTTAGATTCCACTGTGACTAAAATCATATATTATTTTGTGTTTCTCAGTCTGACTTATTTCACCTACCATAATACCCTCTAGGTGCATCCATCCATAATGCCCTCTGGGTCCATCTGAAATGACACAATTTCATCTTTTTTTGGCTGTGAAAGATTCCACTATATAGATATAGATATAGATATAGATATAGATATAGATATAGATCTGACATCTTCCTTATCCATTTGTCCATTGATGGACACTTAGATTGCTTCAATATATTGGTTGTTGTAAATAATGCTGCAATAAACACAGAGGCACACATATCTTTTTGAATTAGTGTGTTCCTTTTCTTTGGGTAGTAGATACCCAGTAGTAGAATTATTGGATTATATGGTATTTCTATATTTAGTTTTTCAAAGCACTTCCATACTGTTTTCCACTGTGGCTGCACCAATTTACATTCCTACCAGCAGTATGCAAGGATTACCTTTTTTCCCATATCCTTGTCAACACTTGTTTCTTGTCTTTTTGGTTTTATCCATTCTGATAGGTGTAAAATGGTATTTCATTTTAGTTTTGAGTTGCATTTCCATTTGCTGAGTGATGTTGAGAATGTTTTCATGTGTTCATTGGCCATCTGTATGTCCTTTCTGGAAAAATGTCTGTCCAAGTCCTCTGCCCATTTTTTAATTGGATTATTTGGGGTTTTTTTTTGGTGCTGAGTTGTATATGTTCTTTATATATTTTGGATATACATTTATATATATCCCCTTATCAGATATATCATTTGCAAGTATCTTCTCCCATTCAGTAAATTGTCTTTTTTATTTTGTTGATGGCTTCCTTTGCTGTGCAAAAGCTTTTTTCTTTTGATGTTCTCCAAATAGTTTATTTTTACTTTTGTTCTTCTTGCCTGAGGGAACATATCTAGAAAAATGTTGCTATGTCTAATGTCAGAGAAATTACTGCCTGTGTTTTTTATGGTTTTTAGGATTTTTATGATTTCAGCCCTCACATTTAGGTATTTAATTCATTTTGAGTCTATTTTTGTTTATTGTGTTAAAAGGTGTACAGTTTAATTCTTTGGCATATATAGCTGTCCAGTTTTCCCAGTACTGTTTATTAAGGAGACTGTCTTTTTCCCACTGCATATTCTTGCCTCTTTTGTCATATTAATTGACTGTATAGTTGTGGGTTTATTCCTGGGCTCTCTATTCTGTTCCACTGAGCTATGTATTGATTTTTATGTCAGTACCATACTATTTTGATTACTACAGCTTTGTAGTGTATCTTGAGTTGAATTTTTATAACCTCCAAGCCTTGTTTTTCTTTTTCAAGGTGTCTTTGGCTGTTTGGGGATCTTCTGTGGTTACATACAAATTGTAGTATTATTTGTTCTAGTTTTGTAAGAAATGCTATTGGTATTTTGATAGGGATGCATTGAATCTGTGGATTGGTTTGAGTAGTATGGACATTTAAATAATACTGATTCTTCCAATCCACGAGCATGAATATCTTTCTATGTGTTTGGGTCATCTCCAGTTTCTTTCACCAGTGTTTTATAGTTTTCAGAGAAGAGATTGTTCACCTCTTTGGTTAAGTTTATACCTAGGTATTTTATTCTTTTTTTTGGTGTAATTGTAAATGGTATTGTTTTAAAATTTCTTTTTCTGCCATTTTATTAGTGTATAGAAACACTACTGATTTCTGGGTACTAATTTTGTATCCTGCAACTTAGCCTCTTATTCTTAAGCACTACACCTGTGTTTCTTAAGTGGAGGAAATTTTGTCCTCCAAGGGACAGGGGAACATTTGGCAATGTCTGTAGACATTTTTTGGTGTGTGTAGGGGTACGACTGGCATCTAGTAGGAGAAGGGCAGGGATGCTGCTAAACATTCACTCTCCTCCTGCCCCCTTTCCAAAACTTATCAAGCCCAAAATTTCAGTGTTGCCAAGGTTGAGAAATTCTGCACTAGACTTTGTACTACCCATGTTGGTAGAAGGTAATGTAAAGGCATGACATGATGGGAAAAGATTAGGAGAAGGTGCTGAGGAATAAGCTGAGTTTTAATAATGACAGGATATAAAGGATTGGCCAATAGCAGAAAGGTGCTGGTGGTTGTTGAATGCAGAAGGCAAATGGTTCTTTTTTTTTCCTGTCAGCCACTTGGCATTTCGGAGACTTGACAATATTTTTTTAAAAAAGTAAATGGTCTGACACAAACAGACATTTCTCCAAAGAAGACATACAGATGGCCAGACGTAGGAAAAGATGCTGAACATCACTCATCATTAGGGAAATGCAAATCAAACCTACAAGGAGACATCATCTCCTTCTTGTCAGAATGACTAAAAGTGTTGGTGAGGATGTGAAGAAAAGGGAACCCTTGCCTACTGTTGTTGGGAATGCAAACTGGTGCAGCCACTGTAGAAAACAGTATGGAGTTTCCTCAAAAAGCTAAAAATAGAACTACCCTAGGATCTAGTAATCACACTACTGGATGTTTGCCCCCAAATTACAAAAATACTAATTCAAAGGGATACATGCATCCCTGTGTTTATAGCAGCATTATTTACAATAGCCAAATTATGGAAGCAGCCCAAATGTCCAGCAATAGATGAGTGGGTAAAGAAGATGGGGTGTGTGTGTGTGTGTGTGTGTGTGTACATAATATTCCATTATTAATGGAATATTACTCAGCTATAGGAAAGAATGCAATCTTGCTATTTGCAACAATGTGGCTAGATCTAGAGAGTATAATGCTAAGTGAAATAAATCAGTTAGGGAAAGACAAATACCATATGATCTCACATTTATGTGGAGTTTACAAAAACAAAAAAACCAAAAAAAAAATGAGTAAAGGAAAAGAAGAGAAAGATAGAGAGAGAGAAACCAAGAAACAGACTCTTAACTATAGAGAACAAACTGATGGTTACCAGAGGGGAGGTGGGTGTGGGGTGATGGATGAACTAGTGATAGGATTAAGGAGTGCACTTGTCATGAGGAGCACTGGGTGGTGTTGAATGAAGTGTTGCGTCACTAGAGTTAACACCTGAAACTAATTTTACACTGTATGTTAACTATGTTGGAATTAAAATAGAAACTTAATTTAAAAAGGTAAATGGTTTGTATTTTACTGAGTGAATATGCCTTTTAAACTATTTTATCTCTGAACTCAGAGAGACAAGACTCGTCCTTTTATCATATCCAGTCCTACAAATGGGGCCGAATCTATTGAAGAAGGCTGGCTGTCTGCCAACCCCTATGACAAGAATTTTGGTGACGTACATTTTTATGACTATAGCAATGATTGCTGGAATTGGAAAATTTTCCCCAAAGCTCGATTTGTATCTGAATATGGATATCAGTCCTGGCCTTCCTTCAGTACATTAGAAAAGGTAAGCCACTTTTGGTTTCCCAATGATTCAAAATGGTAGGCTGTGGGCCTATGTCACTTTCTCAACAGTGGTTCAGAAAGTCAAATGAAATCCACTTCTTATTTAAATGAAAGTTTAGGAAGATCATAGAACTTTTGTTTGTTTATACTTTGGGAAGCTAAATTTCTTGCAGTCATCATTTTGGGGGTTAATACTTTTCTATATTGCTTTTAATTATGTTCCTTCACAAACACTTAAAAATTAAATGGGAACCAGGGGTTGCTTAAGCCTGACTTCTTATCATGCATGAAAGTAACTCTTACTTGCTATTTTCCCTATATCCTACAACTGTTTTTTTTTTTTTACAGCTTATTTACTTATTTTGAGAGAGAGAGAGAGAGAGAGAAAGAGAGAGAGCATGAGCACACGTGTGTCTGTGAGAAGGGGCAGAGAGGGGGAGAGAGAGAATCCCAAGCAAGTGGGATTCTCACGTGGGGCTCAATCTCATGGACCATGAGATCATGACCTGACCTGAAATTGAGAGTCAGATGCTTAAACAGCTGAGCCACCCAGGCACCCCTAGCCTACACCTGTTTTATCATTTATAGCTATTCAGAATTGGATGGTTTGCTACAGTAAGAAAAAATAATATGATAAATAAACTTTCGTTTAATGTTATCAGGTCATATTATTTCTTTTCTTTCATCTCCTCTTCTACCTCTTCTATTTCCTCCTCCACTTCCTCCTCTTTTTATTTCATGTTGCTGTATTTGATTTTCACTTTCCTTATTCCTACAGATTCAGTTGCACAAATGGATTCAATTTCAGAGTTGTGTGTATTCTTTTTTGAACAATTTTATTGAGATATAATTCACTGACCATACAACGCACCCATTTAAAGTATATGCTTTAATGATTTTCAGTATATGCACAGAGTTGTGCAAGCATCACCACGACCTAGTTTTGGAGCATTTTCATCACCCCAAAGAAACTCTCTTCCCATTAGTAGTCACTCCCCACTCTCTCAGTCCCTCCTGCCCTGCTCTAGGCACCACTAGTCTGCTTTGTTTGTCTATTTGTTTTCCTGTTTTTCACATTTCATATTTTGGAATCATAAAATATGTTATCTTTGTAGGCTGGCTTCTTTCCCTCATCATAAAGTTTTCCAGATTCATCCATGTTGTAGCATGTATTAGTTTTTATTCTTTTTTATTGCTGAATAATATTCCATCGTATGGATATACCACATGTTTATCCATTCATCAGTTGATGTACATTTGTGTTATTCCCACTTTTTTGGCTATTATGAATAATGCTGCTGTGAACATTTGTATACATTTTTTTTGGTGAACATATGTTTTCAATTCTATTAAGTATATACCTAGGAGTGGATTGCCCAGTCATATGGTAACTGTCTAACATTCTGAGGAATTGCCAAACTGTTTCCCATAGTTTGCAATGGCTGTGCCATTTTACATTCCCACCAGAAAATGTATGAGGGTTCCAATTTCTCTGCATCTTTACCAACACTTATCCCCCCCCCCCCACTTTTTCACATTTCCCTGGAAATTTGCATTTACAGGAAATTTGCATTTCCTTGAGAGCTAATGATGTTGAGCCTCTTTTCATGTGCTTGTTGGCCATTTGTATATTTTCCTTAAAGAAGTGTCTATTCCCATCCTTTGCTGATTTTTTAATTGGTATGTTTTATATCAGATCTATGATTTGCAAATATTTTCTCTTAATTTGTAGATGTTCTTTTTACTTATTTGATGGTTTCATTTAAGACACAAAAGTTTTAAATTTTCAAGTTATCAAAAATACTTATCAATCTTCCCTGTTATCTCTTGTGCTTTTGGTATTTTTCTTCCTTTCTAAGTTTGTAAAATGTTTATTTATTTCTTAGAGAGAGACAGACAGAGTGCAAGCAGGGGAGGAGCAGAGAGAGAGAGACACAGAATTCGAAGCAGCTCCAGGCTCTGAGCTGTCCGCACAGAGTGCAACGTGGGGCTTGAACCCACGAACTATGAAAACATGACCTGAGCCAAAGTCGGAGGCTTAACCAACTGAGCCACCCAGGCACCCCTAAGAAACCATTTTCTAATCTAAGATCACAAAGTTATATTCCCGTGTTGTCTTCTAGTTTTAGCTCTTATATTTAGATCTGTGATCTGTTTTGAGTTAATTATTCTATATGGTATGAGGTAGGCATCCAGGTTCATTTTTTTCTGCATGTGGATATCCAAATTTCCGAACACCATTTATTGAAAACATTGTTCTTTCCTCCATTGCTTGTCTTGACCCCTTTGTCGAAATCAATTAACCATAACTTTTAAGGTTTATTTCTGGATTCTCAATTTGTTTCCAATTGAACTGTCTCTTTTAGGCCGGTATGCACTGTCATCCTTACTGTAGCTTTGTAGTAAGTTTCAGAAGCAGGAAGTGTGAGTCCACCAACTTTGTTCTTCTTTTAAAGATTGTTTTGGCTGTTCTGAGTGCCCCCCACTGACATACCAATTTTAGGATCACCTTCCCAGTTTCTGCAAAAAAGTCAGCTGGGATTTTGATAGGGTTTGTGTTGAGTCAGTAGGTCAGTTTGCAAAGTATTGCCATCCTAACAATATGAAGTCTGATCCACAAACATGTAATGTCTTCTTTCATAATTTTATAGTTTCAGTGTACAAAGTGTATACTTCTTTAGTTCAATTTATTCCTAAGCGTTTTATTCTTTCTGTAAATGGAATTATTTTCTTAATTTATTTTCAAATTGTTCATTACTGGTATATAAAGAGACAATTGATTTTTTATACTGAACTTATATTCTGCAACCTTGCAGAACTTATTATCTTTAGTTTTTGTGAATCCTTTAGAGTTTTCTATGTATAAGAGCATCTGTGGATAGAATTAGTTCTACTTCCTCCTTTCCAGTATGGATGCCATTTATTAACTTTTCTTGACTAATTGCCCTGGCTAGAACCTCTAGTACAACGTAGAATAGAAATGGTGAGAACAGACATCTTTGTCTCATTGCTTATCTTAGAGAGAAAGCTTTGAGTCTTTTACTGTTTAGTAAGATGTTAACTCTAAGTTTTTTGTAGATGCCCTTTTTCAGGTTGAGCAAGTTCTCTTTTATTCCTAGTTGGTTGAGTGCTTGTATCATAAAAGGGTATTGGTGGGGCATCTGGGTGGCTCAGTCAGTTAAGTATCTGACTTAGGCTCAGGTCATGGTCTCATGGTTTGTGGGTTTGAGCCCCGCGTTGGGCTCTGTGCTGACAGCTCGGAGCCTGGAGCCTCTTCAGATTCTGTGTCTTCCTCGCTCTCTGCCCCTCCCCCACTCACGCTCCATCTCTGTCTCTCAAAAATAAATAAATGTTAAAAAATTATTTTTTTAAAAAACCGGTGTTGGATTTTTGTCAAGTGTGTTCTTTCTTCATTTACTGAAATAATCGTGTGCCTGTAGTTTTTGTTTCCCCTCGCCTATCACTTGTGTCAAGTAACCCCCCAAAATTTTAAGACAATTTCAAAATCTCCCTCAGTTTTGCCACTTACACCCAACTATATTTGCTTCTACACATTGAAGTTACGTTGTTTTTTTTTTTTTTTTTTTAATTTTTTTTTCAACGTTTTAATTTTTTTATTTTTGGGACAGAGAGAGACAGAGCATGAACGGGGGAGGGGCAGAGAGAGAGGGAGACACAGAATCGGAAACAGGCTCCAGGCTCTGAGCCATCAGCCCAGAGCCTGACGCGGGGCTCGAACTCCCAGACCGCGAGATCGTGACCTGGCTGAAGTCGGACGCTTAACCGACTGCGCCACCCAGGCGCCCCACGTTGTGGTTTTAATTGTAATAAATAATGTTCTCACCTTAGATCTACCCTTATTTTTTTTTATTACTCCTATATTATGGGGTAGACTTTGGGGGAATACTCTTGTTTCAAAATGGAGGAGGATGGAGTTGAGTGTCCTGAGTCAGGTAGGAACAAGTATTAGAAAAGGGAGGAAGGAATGAAAGAGGCAAAAATATTTACTGAGCAGGTGCTCTATACCAGAGACTCATTGTTTCATTTAACAGTAATCTCCCCCACAACCCCCCTTTGAGGCCAAGAAGGAAACGAAGGTACTAGAGGGTGAGAGTTCCATCATTATCCCCAGACAGCAAGTAGCATATGTGGATTCAGACTTATTATCTAACACCAGAGCTGATCCATTTTCCTTTCACTACATTTCAGGAAGGTGAGTGTTATGAATTGCTAAACCTTTTTCTTAAATCTGTTAACATTTCTATTTACGTCCTGACAATAATGCAATCGCTGTGTTTTTGTGAAATGCCTGATGTTGTTCAAAGATACTAAACACTATGTTTTAAAATAGGAAAAGGTGAAGCCAAGTTCTATAAGTTCTGTTCATTATGAATCCTTGATCTAGTTATTACCTCTTTGAGTTACATTGCTCAGTTGAGGTTGAATTGGGTAACTGGGAAAATAAAGGAAACCGAAAGAGTAACTTTACATAAAGCTTAGGTTCTTTTATTTAGAGTTTCTTCATGTATTTAACAAAAAATTAAAATGTCCCTTTCTAGTTTGGGATGCATCACTTCTTTGTAAAATAATTATGTTTTCAACAGGCCATTATCAACATTGCACAGCGATTAAAAGCTTGGGCTATGGAATAAACAGATCTGGATTTGAATACTAAGAACTGCCACTCACTAGCTATATTGCCTTGGACAAATTAGTTAATCATTTTGAGTTTTAGTGTCTTCATCTGTAAATTGGGTTTAATAGCAGTAAAATACCTCTTAGGGGAGGGTTGGGGGAAGAGAGAGAGAGAAAAAGAATGTGTGTGTATGTGTTTGTGTGTGTTTCTGCATGCAGGTACTGGTGTGTGCATGTGATCACGTGTAAAGATTAAGTTAATTTATACATTGAAGCACTTAGCAACACTTCCTGTCACATAGCAACAGGCCATAAAATGTAAGCTGTTGTTAGTATTGATATAATCCATTCTAGCCATAGGATTTGTATGAAAGTTTTATTTTCTCCAGAGCCATCTAGGTTTAAAGAACTAGAAGCTGGAGCTGGACTGTGTCAAGTAACTTAGGAACTTGGGCAAATCACTGAAACTTTCTGAGCCTCATCTCTAAAACAGAGCGATAATAATACCAACTCATAGATTGTTATGAGGATTAAATGAGTTAATATTCTTTTTTTTTCTAAGTTTATTTATTTATTTTGAGACAAAGAGCAAGAGAGAGCAGGGGAAGGTCAGAGAGAGAGAGAGAGAGAGACAGAATCCTAAGCAGGCCCTGTGCTGTTAGCAAGGAGCCCGATGCGGGGCGCGAACTCACAAACTGTGAGATCATGACCTGAGCTGAAATCAACAGTCAGATGCTTAACCAACTGAACCACCTAGCCGCCCCTAAATGAATCGATATTCTTAAAACAATTAGAGCCCTACCTGGCACTTTCTAGTTCCTTTTGATAACATTGTTAGAGCTGAAATGTATGAGACTCTCAAACCATGGCTGTTACAAGTTAGAAAGCTTGCTGCATAACAGATCAGGTTTACCAGTTGTGGGATACATGCAAATCATTACCCATCATAGGGCTGAGAAGCCTGAAGGTGTGTTTTAGGCTTTCGAAAGGAAGAAACATAGAAAGCAGGGGAAGGCTGGTAAAGGTGTGTACGTCTCAAATGTGTACAAGATGACTGTAAATACTAATACCTGTATTTTAAGAAACTCAAGCAATTAGTGTTCTCTAAACTGTCTGGTGGTAGTAGTTTTGAAAAATAGACATAATAATAAAAAATAGTAATTTGGAAAAACTTCCACTTTAAACATGGCTAATGTACATTATTTACATTTTAGTATAAATAAATTCCTAAAGAATGTTTTTCCTTTGAAGGTGGCTGGTCTGTGTATTGCATGATTATAGGGAATTAGAAGTCATATTTTGTGAACAGGGATAAGATTTTTATTTTTATTTAAAAAAAAATTTTTTTTTTACATTGATTTATTTTTGAGAAACAGAGTGTGGGGCGCCTGGGTGGCTCAGTTGGTTAAGCGGCCGACTTCGGCTCAGGTCATGATCTCACGGTCCGTGAGTTCAAGCCCCGCGTCGGGCTCTGTGCTGACAGCTCAGAGCCTGGAGCCTGTTTCAGATTCTGTGTCTCCCTCTCTCTGACCCTCCACCATTCATGCTCTGTCTCTCTCTGTCTCAAAAATAAATAAAACGTTAAAAAAAAAAAAAAATTAAAAAAAAAAAAAAAAAAAAGAAACAGAGTGAGACAAAGCATGAGTGGGGAGGGGCAGAGAGAGAAGGAGACACAGAATCTGAAGCAGGCTCCAGGCTCCGAGCAAGTGGTCAGCACAGAGCCTGATGCGGGGCTCGAAATCACAAACTATGAGATCATGACCTGAGTTGAAGTCGGACGCTCAACCGACTGAGCCACCCAGGCGTCCCAAGATTTTTAATTTTCAAGGATTTTTGAGGGTGGGGTAGACTATGTTTTTCAAAGTTTCTGTGTAACTTGGATTAAAACTGATGTCTTCAAATGTAGGCAGCAATTGTCTTCTTTCCTTCTCAAATGCTAACAGAGCATTAAATCATAGGCCTCGAAGCCAGAATTATGGTCTATTTTTCTGTAAGAGGTACAGTATTAACATATGCATGGTACTTGTTTTTGTTTTTTACTTTGACCTGATGATAGATAGCTTCTCCAAGAGATGAAGGAATAAATAGTATAAATTGTGCCTAGTTAAAAAAAAATTATTATTAGGGGAAAAGAATATCATTGTTTGGTTTGTGTCTTCAACTATGTAAAAATTAAACACATGTATAGATCAAATATATTTAGTAGTCATTGAGAAACAAATGAGCAAGTGACCGCAAAGCATTTACCATCGCAGCAGTGATATTTTATTTTTGTTAAAGAATTGACAGGTTTTTTTTTGTTTTTTTTTTTTAATTTTTTTTTCAACGTTTATTTATTTTGGGGACAGAGAGAGACAGAGCATGAACGGGGGAGGGGCAGAGAGAGAGGGAGACACAGAATCGGAAACAGGCTCCAGGCTCTGAGCCATCAGCCCAGAGCCTGATGCGGGGCTTGAACTCACGGACCGGGAGATTGTGACCTGGCTGAAGTTGGACGCTTAACCGACTGCGCCACCCAGGCGCCCCTAAGAATTGACAGTTTTAACAGAATGCTGATTTCAGTCTGTTGTTCAATTTTGACAATTTATTTACCTGAATAAATAAAATGCCATTGGGGCGCCTGGGTGGCTCAGTCGGTTAAGTGCCCGACTTCGGCTCAGGTCATGATCTCACGGTCCGTGAGTTCAAGCCCTGCGTCGGGCTCTGTGCTGACAGCTCAGAGCCTGGAGCCTGCTTCAGATTCTGTGTCTCCCTCTCTCTCTGACCCTCCCCCATTCATGCTCTATCTCTCTCTGTCTCAAAAAGAAATAAACATTAAAAAAAATTAAAAAAAAATAAAATGCCATTGAAAACTAAACATAATAAATGTTTTAAAAACAGGAATAATGTTTTGAGAAGACAAGACTTTTGACAGAAATGCCAAAGTGTAATTTTCTAAAGGTTTGAGTAAGAGGACTGTGTAGATGCCAAGCCCTGGATTTGTGATTCAGCTTTGCACAGGGCTAGTCTTTCACCAATAATAAGGATGATGGCAAAAACATCTCACATCTGTGAAATTAGAGTCGCAGAACAAACCTTGAGCTCTTTTCCAGTATGTAGAATACTTTTCAAGTTTGTCAGAAATGTTGTTTCACTCCTAACTTCCCAATTTGTACCTCTTATTTTCTGCTCCAAAGGTTTCATCTGAAAAGGACTGGTCTTACAACAGCGAATTTTCACTTCATCGACAACATCATGCAGGTGGAAATAATGAAATGCTGCTTCAGATTGGATTTCATTTCAAACTCCCAAAAAACACAGATCCATTACAGACATTCAAAGATACCATTTACCTTACTCAGGTAAGGCATTTTCATTCTGGAGTTCAACAGGTTCCTGCAGTTAACATAAGGGATCATGTAGAGTCTGTAAGCCTTACGTGGTGAAAAAATACTCACGTTTTTATTTCGCCAATTGAGGAGATTATCTTCTTCAAAATAGATACATGATGACATGCAGTGCTTTTGCATTCGCCTCTCTTACACATTCTTGGCATTTGCCTCTCTTACAAAGAACAGCTCACAAAGCTCTACAACAAATTGTGCATTAAAATGTTCCCTAGCTCAAGATTACTATAAAGTTTTAGTAATTAAGACAATAGCATTTCCCAAGGACAAAATGGACCAATAGAACACAATAGAGTCCAGAAACAGACTTGTGTGTAATATAGTTACTTGACTGATGGCGATGATGCCACTGCAGTTCTGTGGGAAAGGATATTGTTATCAATAAACAGTGCTGTATCGAGTGGGTATCTTTATAGGAATTTAAGGAAATGAACTTTGATGCCATATACAAAAATTAATTGGTCAGTGATCAGAGACTCAATTGTGAAAGGTAGTATAATAACACTTTTAGGAAAAAATTTATTTTCATGATCTTGGCAAAGATTTTGTAAACAGGACATTTAAAAAACACTAACTATGAGGGGCGTCTGGGTGACTCAGTTGGTTGAGCCTCTGACTCTTGATTTCAGCTCAGGTCATGATCCTGGGGTCATGGGATTGAGCCTCCGTGCTTAGTGTGGAGCCTGCTTAATATTCTCTCTCTCTCTCTCTCTCTCTCTCTCTCCCTCTGCTCCTCTCCTCCACTCTCTCTGTCGCTCTCGCTCTAAAAAAACAAAGCAAACAAGCGAACAAAAAAATCACTATGAAAGAAAATAATGATAAATTGGACCTCATTAAAATTACAGACTCTTGTAAATCAAGTCACAATTAAGAGAAGGAAAAGACAAGCCACAGATTGGGGAACCATATTTGTAATACATGTATCTGATAAAAGATTTGTATTCTGAATAAAGAACTTCTATAAAGTAACAAGAAAAAGACATACCTATTAAAAACGGACAAAAACCTTGAACAGGCACTTCACCAAAGAAGGTATCCAAATGGTCAGTAAATATATGAAAATGTGTTCCATTTCATTCTTAATCGAGGAAATGCAAATTGAAATCATGCCATGGTACCCCTACACAAGGCACACGATGTCACTTTAGCACAACGGCTAAAATTAAATAGACTAACAATACCAGCTGTTGGTGAGGATGTGTGACACCTGGAACTTTTAGACATTGTTAGTAGGAATAGAATTTTTTGAACCACTTTGGAAAATTTTATGGCAGTTTCTATCCAAGCTAAACATTTGCTTCCTCTTTGAATCAGCATTTGTACTCTTAGCTATATACCCAAGAAAAATGAGTGCATATGTCTGCCAACAGACATCTAAAATAATGTTCATAGCAGCTTTATTCATAATAGCTCCAAAGTGGAAACAGCCTAGATGTTCTCTAACAGAAGAATGTATAAACAAATTATGGTATATTTCTATACCATAGAAATATATTCTATGGTATATTTCTATAATGGCATACTCCACGGCAATACAAAAGAATAAACTGCTGAAATCAGAATCAATTTGGATGATTCTCACAAGCATGTTGAGCAAAAGAAACACTGACATTTCAGTATAGACTAGATAAATCAATTAGTGGTAACCCCTGTTGTGGAGGGTGTGATGAATTATGGTTAGAAAAGGGTATAAGAAAACTTTCTGGAGTGCTAAAAAAAAGCTTTATATCTTGATCTGGGTGCTGGTTACATGGGTGTATACACATGATAAAAATCACTGAGGCGTACATGTTCCATTATGCACTTTACTGGATTATTTTTTAAAACAGCTCTATTGAGATATAATTGACATACCATAAGATTCACTCATTTTAAGTGTAGTATATTTATCAAGTTCTGCAACCGTGACCATAATCCAATTTTAGAACATTTCTGACATTCCAAAAAGGTCTCTTGCACCTATTTGCAGTTACTTTCCTTTCTCACCTTCAGCCCCAGGCAAACATTAATCTCCTTTCTGTCTCTATAGATTTTCCTTTGCTCAACGTTTCATATAACTAGACTCATACAATGTGTGATGTTTGCATCAGCCATCGGGCTCCTTTCACCTAGCACGCTGTTTTTGAAGTCCTTCCATGTTGTGGCGTGTACCTGTACTTCATTCCTCTTTCTTGCTCGATGGCATTCTGTTGTAATGGATATACCATGTTTTATATATACATTCATCAGTTGGTGGACATTTGGATTATTACCAATCTTTGACTTATGAATAGCACTACTATGAATATTTGCATACAAATCTTTGTGCACGTATTTTCATTTCCTTTAGGTTGAAATACACAAGTGAAATTGCTCAGTTATATGGTAAATTTATGTTTAACTTTGTAAGAAACTATCAAAACTACAAGACTGTATTAAAGCCACTACTTACTAAAATTTTGTAAATATTTATTTTTGAGAGAGAGAAACAGAGTGTGAGTGGGGAAGCAGCAGAGAGAGAGGGAAACGCAGAATGTGAAGCAGGCTCCAGCCTCTGAGCTGTCAGCACAAAGTGCAATGTGGGACTTGAACTCATGAACCATGAGATCATGACCTGAGCCAAAGTCAGACGCTTAACCAACTGAGCCACCCAGGCGCTCCAAGCCACTGCTTTTTTATCTGATGTTTTTTCCATACTTGTTTCAAGTTTGGAGAGATAAGGCAGGAGCCTAATCCCAGTCATATGAGTTGATCTGAAGTAGATTAGAGGTTTTTGTTAAATATGATCGCATTTTAAATTTTGCATCTTAACACCTAAAAATATGCCAGTTTTTATCCAGACTCTTGCTCACCCTCATCAGTTTTCTCCTGTATAAAAACATAAAATTCTGGATGGAAGCTGAAGCAGAAAACTGTTAGCCAAAAGAACACTCTTTTTTGGAAGGTGATAAACTGATAAAGAGAATTTTATTGTTTTAACCATCAGCTTATCAGGGAAGTTTTACCAGTGTGATGTGTCATTTGTGAACTTACCTCACAGAATACAAGTTAAAAGGTAAAGTTGATATCTGTCCCTTTTAAAGCGTTGAAGTTCATCATGATTAGCTTTTCACAGCCACTATTCTATAAAAGTGTCTCAGTTTTGGTATATGAAATAGGATGATCCTTATTTGTGTGTATACACATGTGAACCTTTTCAGCTGCTGTTTTTCATGCTGGCTGTCCTCCTCCCAGCTGTTCATTTTATTACTATTACTATTACTATTACTATTACTATTACTTTATTCTATTTCCTCAAAACCACGTTCAAGGTAAAATTTTTTAAGTTTGTTAATTAATTAGTTAATTTTTATTTTTTATCTTTTATTTTTTTTGAGAGAGTGTGTGTACGAGCAGAGGGGAGAGGCAGAGAGAGAGAGAGGGAGAGAGAGAGAATCCCAAGTAGGTGCCATGCTGTCAGCACAGAGCCCAATGCAGGGCTCTATCTCACGAACTGTCAGATCATGACCTGAGGTGAAATCAAGAATCAGATGCTTAACCAACTGAGCTACCCAGGTGCCCCCTCCTCAAAACCACATTCAGAGAACTGAGAGAAATAATGGTTCTTTTTGAACTCATTAGCATCAGAGGCACATAGTTAGGAGCTGGTTTTTGTTGGTGATGGCTTTCATCTGATAATTTAGCACCTGGATGGCTCAGTTGGCTAAGCGTCCGACTCTTAATTTTGGCTCACATCATGATCTCATGGCTCATGGGATTGAGCCCCTAGTCAGGCTCTGCACTGACAACATGAAGCCTGCTTGGGATTCTCTCTCTCTCTCTTACTCTGCTTGCTTGCATGCTCTCTCTCTCTCTCAAAATAAACAAGTAAACTTAAAAAAAAAACTAGCACTGGTGTCTTGTCAGGCATTGGCTTGGAATTGGATTTGTCCTTGTTAGTTCTACCTTGGAAGCTTCTGATGTACTAGGTGGGATCTGAGATGAAAAAAATTAAAATTATGATTTTTTTTGTTTTTAATGTTGGATTTTCTTGACTGAAAGATAGACAGGAAATGTTAGAGTAAAATGTTCTTTCTCCCCTTGCTCATTTGACTTTAGAACAATCATCTTTGACCTGTGCATTAGAAATAAAAACCTTGGGGCACCTGGGTGGCTCAGTCGGTTGAGCATCCGACTTTGGCTCAGGTCATGATCTTGCAGTTCGTGAGTTCAAGCCCCGCATCAGGCTCTGTGCTGATGGCTCAGAGCCTGGAGCCTGTTTCAGATTCTGTGTCTCCCTCTCTCTCTGACCCTCCCCCGTTCATGCTCTGTCTCTCTCTGTCTCAAAAATAAATAAACGTTAAAAAAATTTTTTAAAAAGAAATAAAAACCTTTCTTAGGTCCATTTTCTCTGTTCCTACTTCCACCCCCTGTTCTTTTTGTCATTGTCTGTCCTACTATTCTGAAGAACAGGGTACCTGCATGTGTACCATGTTTTAAGACATTCTATTAAGCATTCTTTTTTTGCAACTTTCAGAAAAATCTTGGCTGAGAAAGCTATGCAGTACGTTCCTTCACATTTAGATCTGTCCCTATCTTATCTTCTAACAGCAAAAGTATCCTAGGATTTTACTTCTTTAACTCTTCTAATATTCCAAAATAATCTTGCCTCACCTTTCCATCTCCTACCTTATCCTGTTATATTGTATTCCAAATAGCCTACTTACCTAGGCATACTCTCTTAAGCTGTGTCACACAGGCCTCACTGCCTTGTTTGAGGACTGTCTGTACTAACACTTCTGAACTGTTAAGGCAACTTACTCTGCCAGCATGGCCTCTTACTAGCCTGACACTCAAGAGAGTAAGCTGGGCTGGAGATAGTCTTTACTAACCCCTTAGCTTATAGCTCCCTCTAGTGCCTTCATTTGTTCTTCACATATTTGTTGAGCATGCAATGAAGGCTAGATGCTTGGGGATATCCTTAAGAGATTCATATATATATTTTTAAGTTTATTTATTTTGAGAGAGACAGAGCCAGCATGAGTGGGGGAGGGGCAGCGAGAGGGAGAGAGAGAATCCCAAGCAGATTCTGCACTGCCAGTACAGGGCCTGATACAGGCTGTGAGATCATGGCATAAGCTGAAAGCAAGAGTTGGACGCTTAACCAGCTGAGCCACCCAGGCACCTCAAGAGATTCATATTCTTTAGGGTCCATTTTATATTCCTGTGTTGCATGTAACTTGATCACAAGAATGAGAAAAAAGGCATTCTATGTTGTAGGCCCAGGTGTTGATGATACTTGCCACCCTGGAACAGTTATTTGTTTGGTAAGCAGCACTGAGATGTGATAGAAGATCCAAGCCATGCTGAGCTTCTAGGATGAATGGGATGGGTAAAGAAGGGGAATGAATGTGATATTATTAATAGAGTACATTACATACTAATATATATGCAACATGTAATTTAGCAGGCTAGTAGACTGTCAGAAATCTTTGGGTATCTACTACATGACTGGCCCTGGGCCATGAGATGCTTTGTATATCTTCTCATGTAATCCTAACAACATATCTGTGTTACTGTTTTCATTTTATAGTTGAGTAAACAGGCTCAGAAGGGTTAAGTATTTTGCCCAAGTTCTCAGGCAATGAATGCAGCAAGTTTCTGCCTTTTAAACTACAATATTATATCCCTTCACAATTAAGATAAGGAAAGTTCTTTAACTACTGAGGTGTTCGGTTGAATTGTAACATCAATTTGTAGCGGTTAAATAAAGCAGACATCAGAAATTTGGCACATTAAAAAAGGCCTTATTGGAACAATAGAGAAAGTCAATAAAACCAAAAGTTAGTTCTTTGAAATGCTCAACAAAATTGAAAAAACTATAGCTATACTGGCCAAGAAAAAAAAAAGAGAAGATTCCAATTACTAAATTAGAAATGAAAGGGGCAACACTACTGTTGACCTTAAAGAAATAAAAAGATTGATAAGAGAATACTGTAAATAGTTGTATGACAGTAAGTCATTTAACCTAGATGAAACAGCAAGTTCTTTTCATAGAAAGACACAAATTATGTAAACTGACTCAAGAAGAAATAGAAAATCTGAGTAGACCTATGACAACTAAAAAGATTGAGTTCATAATAAAAAAACTTCCCCCTACAAAGATAGCTTCACTTGTGAATTCTAAAAAAAAATATTTAAAGAAGAATTAATACCAGTCTTTCACAAATTCTTCCCAAAAAACGGAAGAGGGGAAAACACTTCCTAACTCATTCTGCAAAACCAGTTTTGTTCTGATACTAAAACAAGACAAAGATATAAGAAAAGCAAACAGAGACTATTATCTTTTATGAGTATAGACGGAAAGAAATCTTCAATAAAATACTAACAATCCAAATCCAGCAGTATATACACTATACACTATACTCTATATACCATAATCAAGTGGGATTTATCCCAGAATGCAAGATTGGTTCAACATATGAAAGTCAATCAATGTAATATACCATATTAATAGAATAAAGGACAAATAACTACATGATAATCTTGGTAGATGAAGAAAAAGCATTAGACAAAGTCCAATACATTTTTGTGATAAAATTGTTTTTCAACAAACTAGGACAAGAAGAGGACTTCCTCAACCTGGTGTGACAACTTATGGAGAACCCATTGCTAATATCATTGAAAAGTGAAAGACAGAAAGACAAAGTTTTCTTCCTAAGATAAGGAGCAAGATAGTCTTGCCACTTCTATTCAATATTGTACTGAAGATTCTAGCCAAAATAATTAAGCAAGAAAATCAAATAAAAGACATCCAAATTGGAAAGGAAGAAATAACACTATCTCTGTCTGCAGATAACATGATCTTATGTATGGAAAAACATAAAAAAATCCACCTAAAAACCTAGGAGAGCAAATAGGTTAATTCAACAACATTGTAGGGTAGGAGATCAATATACAAATATCAGTTATATTCTAAGCGTGAACAATTTGAAAATGAAATTAAACAATAACATTTACAATAGTATCACAAAGAATAAAATATTTTGGAATATATGTAACCAAATAGATACAGGATTTGCACTATGAAAATTAGAAAACATTATTGAAAGAAATTAAAGAAATAGAAAGACATCTGTGTTCATGGATTGGAAGACTTAATATTGTTAAGATGGTAGGACTCCCCAAATTGATATACAGATTCAACATAATCCCTATCAAAATTCCTACTGCCATTTTCAGAGAAATGGGGAAAATGATCCTAAAATACATATGGAAATTCAAGGTATCCAAAATGGGAAAAAAAAATCTGGAAAAAGAACAAATTTGGAAGATTCACATTCCCAGCTTTGAAAATATAACTACAAAGCTACAGTAATCAAGATAGTGTGGTATTGACCTAAGGTCAGACATGTAGGTTGATTGAATAGAATTCAGAATCCAGAAATAAACAAATAAATCTATGATCAAATGATTTTCTATAAGGGTGCCAAGACAATAAAATGGAGACAGAATAGTGTTTTGAACAAATGGTGCTGGAAAAAAGATATCCACATGTAGAAGAATGAATGTGGAGCCCGACCTCATATCATATACAAGAATTAACTTAAAATGGATGAAAGATCTAAATATAAGAGTTACAATTATAGGGGTGCCTGGGTGGTTCAGTCGCTTAAACGTCCATCTTCGGCTCAGGTCATGATCTCGCAGTTTGTGAGTTCGAGCCCCGCATCGGGCTCTGTGCTGATGGCTTGGAGCCTGGAGCCTGCTTCATATTCTGTGTTTCCCTCTCTCTCTGACCCTCCCTGCTTGCACTCTGACTCTCTCTGTGTCAAAAATAAATCAATACTAAAAAAAAAGAGCTGAATTTATAAAATTCTTAGAAAACATAGGTGTAAATCTTTGTGAATTTTGATTTGGCAACAGTTTCTTAGATATGACACCTAAAACACAAGCAACCAATGAAAAAATAGGTAAGTTGTACTTCATCAAAATTAGAGACTTTTGTGTGTCAGAGGTCAATATCACAATAGCGAAAAGATAATCCACAGAATGGGAGAAAAATTTTGTGAGTCATATATGTAATAAGGATCCATAATATGTATAAAAACTCTTAAATTCACTAATGAAAAAGACACCTAGATTAAAAAACAAGCAAAAGATTCAAATAAACATTTCTCCAAAGGAAATGACCAATAAGTACCATGAAAAAATTCTTAACATCATTAGTCACTAGGGAAATGCAAATCAAAACCACAGATAACCACTCATACCCACTGGAATATCTATAATATTAATAATAAAGAATTATTGGTAAGTGTATTGTTCAGGGTTCTCCAGGGAAACAGAACCAATAAGATATACACACAAATATATATGACATTTATTGTAGGAATTGGCTCACATAGTTATGGAAGCTGAGAAGTCCTACAATCCATCCACAAGATGGAAAACCAGAAAAGCCAGTGGTGTAATGCAATTTGACTCTAAAGGTCTGAGAACTGAGGGGCCACTGGTGTAAGTTCTGGAGTCCAAAGGCCCAAGAACCAGGAGCCGCATTGTCTGAGAGCAGAAGATGGATATCCCAAGTCAAAAAAGAAAGAGAAATGGTCTTCCTCTGCTTTTTGTTTAATTCAGGCCCTCAACTGATTGGATGATGCCCACCCACATTGGTGAGGATGGATCTTCTTTATTTAATCTTCTGAATCCCTAGAAACATCCGACAGGTACACTCAGAAATCATTTTACCAGCCATTTGGGCATCCCTTAGCCCAGTCAAGTTCACACGTAAAGTTAACCATCACAGTAAGGATGTAGAGAAATTGGAACCCTCGTATGGTTGCCAGTGGGAATGTAAAGTGATGCAGCTGCTGTGGAAAAGCTTGTCAGTTTCTCAAAAAGTTAAACATTGAGTTACCATAGGACTCAGAAGTTCTACTTTTAGGTATATATCTGAGAATATTGAAACACGTGTTCACGCAAAAACTTGTGCACAAATGTTCATAGCATTTTTCAGAGCCAACAAGTTAAAACAATCCAAATGTTTATCAACTCGTGAATGGATAAATAAAATGTGGCATACCTATACAATGAAATATTACTCAGCAATAAAAAGGAATTGAATAATGATACATGCTACAACATGGATGAACCTTGAAAACATTATGCTAAGTGAAGAAAGCCAGTCACAAAGGCCGTATATCGTATCATCCCACTTATATGAAATGTCCAGAATAGGTAAATCCATAGAGACAAAAAGGAGATGAGTAGTTTTCACGTAAGGAGGAGAAGGGAGAATGAGGAGTGGCTGTTAACCAGTACAGTACTGTGTTTCCTTTTGGGGTGATAACATTCTGGAATTAGGTAGTGGCGGGAGTGCACAACCTGTGCCTACATTATAAGCCAATGAATTGGAAAACACACAGGGGAATTGTATGGTATAAATTGTATCAGTTTATAACATGGCTAGATTGGAAGATTCTTATCCTCAGGATACTTTTAAGTATATAAAGAATATAAGTCACATTCTGTCAGGAGGGCTTAGTCACATGGCTACCCCTAGTTCCAAGGGCAAGGGGTGTGCTTCTGAAGCATGTAGCCCTCCTACAGCTCTGTCACCCTCGAGGACAGGGGTAATGGGTTTTTGTAAACAGTTGGCAATCTCCATCACAGTGGCAAAGCTGGAATTGGAACCTAGGTCTTGGTGTCCTGGTCCAATTTCTTTTTACCCTACCATCTGTTTCTCCAAGGAGACTGATTTCATAAGTGTAATCAAGCAAGCTGCTGAAAATAGACTTTTTTGAAACTAAAATAAGATTTGTCTGCTAACAGAGGGACTGAGTAGCCTAGGAAATGACTAAGCATTTATCCTTCTTATGTGCAAAGGCTGTCCTCTTTAGGGAAGGATGCAGGAGTGTATACATACAGGTCCAGTTTTGAAAAGGAAAGAGGCAATTCCAGGGATTTTCTAGGGAAATGCGATTGTACAGCATCCCGTCAAGAAGCATAGTGGGCAATGGCCTTCTGCATCTTTATGAACAAAGGTGTCATTCATTAGCCCTGATCGGCATCCACCGATTTGGGTAAACCCAGATCCACGATACTGGCGTGAAACCGTCTGTCTGTGGTGTCCACTGCACTGTGCCAGAGCCGGAGCACTAGAGTCTCGATTATTCTCCTTCACACCAAGTTCAGATGTGACAGGCCACTAGTTAGGGCTTGCCTAGTGCCATTTGCCTTTCGTTGCTAGCCCTAAGGGGTAGGCAATCCTGCATGCTTGTAAACAAAGTTTTTAAGTGTAAAAATTCTCAAAGATTGTAAGTATTTACCTGTTAAACCAGAAAAGATAAACTACAGCGAGGAAATTGTTAGAATAGATAGACCAAAATAAATATATCTTGCAAGTATAGTTCTGAAAATTGAAATAGAGACTGGAAATTCAGATGTTTGGGGGGGGGACCAGGCAGGTATTTTAAATGCATGGGAGTATGGCTATTGGGAATTGTGGCAAACGGAACATATAAACCCTGACTTAAGACATTAAATAACATCCAAATAAGAAACAAAAAACACCTGCTTCAAAACAAAACAAAGCAAAACAAGAACCCCTGCCTCTGGGCCAATTAAAATCTGTGTGGGCAAAGGTCAGCTTGGGGGCCACCAATTTATAGCAACCTCTTGACTGGAATCTAATATAGCAATATGCAATAAGGAGTCCAACATTTGTTGCATAAAATGTTCTTAGCTCCTGCATTTAAAGAAACAAAACTGGAAACCATTCAAATGCCTAATAATTGAGGAATGATTACTCACACAGTGGTAAAACTGTATAGCCATTTAAAGCACAGCGATGCTAGCCAGTGCGGGGCATGGAAATGTACACATGTGAAAACTAAGTTACACTAAGTTACAAATGTATATGTTACCACATGTGTTAACAAAGATTGGAAAAGAATTTGGAGCAATGTAAATCATTGGATGCCCCTGAGATTTTTTTTCCCCCTGAAAAGAAGCTTAAATTCACCATGAAGAAAAAGAAAATCCAAGTCACCTCTACCAAGGCTATGAGTAAAATATCTAGGTGTCCTCTGAATTAGATCCAGTTAAGCACAAGCATGACTATTTCATAGGTTATGGCTTTGTCTTAGAAGTTTTCTTTTTTGCCGGAAAGAGATAATTTCCTTCTCTGGTTATACACTGATATTTTGTTCCCACTTCAGAATTCTGTTTTTACTTCTTTCTTATTTATCTTTCCTGTTTCCTATTTAACCTCTTTCCTATTTTACTTCTTTCCTACTTCATAAATGTGGATCCTAGGAAAGAGTCCAGTCCCACATTGAATGGTCTCCCACTCCTAGCCCCTGCAGTCCGTTCTTCTTTCAGTCAGTAGTGTCTTCTTAAGGGCATGCAAATCTGGTCACTTCACCTGTCAGCATACAGGCTTTGCGTGACTTCCAGTTGCCTCTAAGGCACACACCAGAATCTTCCCAGGTCTGATCCTGGAATCTCACTGGCCTCTCTTCCATTGCTCCGGGCTTTTTGCTCTCTGGCCACCCTGGCCTTTCATTCTGGGCCTGTGCATTTTCCCCTCACTACATGCATCCTCTTTGGCTGCTAGGTTCTGTCCTCTCTTTTTGTCTTCTCCTTTTTCTCAAATGTTTATTTATTTTTGAGAGAGAGATAGAGAGCGAGCGAGCAGGGGAGGGGCAGAGAGACAGGGGCAGTGGCAGAGGAGCGGGGAGAGGCAGAAAGAGAGAGAGGGAAGGGGTGCCTGGGTGGCTCAGTTGGTTAAACGTCTGACTTCAACTCAGCTCACGATCTCGTGGTTCGTGGGTTTGAGCCCCACGTCAGGCTCTGTGCTGACAGCTGGGAGCCTGGAGCCTGCTTCGGATTCTGTGTCTCCCTCTCTCTCTGCCCCTCCCCTGCTCGTGCTCTGTCTCTCTCTGTCTCTCAAAAAATGAAACGCTTACACACAACTTTTTTTATTTTATTTTTATTTTTTCAACGTTTATTTATTTTTGGGACAGAGAGAGACAGAGCATGAACAGGGGAGGGGCAGAGAGAGAGGGAGACACAGAATCCGAAGCAGGCTCCAGGCTCTGAGCCATCAGCCCAGAGCCTGACGCGGGGCTCGAACTCCCGGACCGCGAGATCGTGACCTGGCTGAAGTCGGACGCTCAACCGATTGCGCCACCCAGGCGCCCCCACACAACTTTAAAAAAACACCCTCAAGTCTGCTGTTTTCTCAGACCTAAACACTCACATCGAACAATAACACCTGTGCTTCAATGCTCTCCCCTGAATCAGGTGATGCAGGCGCAGTGTGTCAAAATAGAGACTGAATTCTACCGCCGCAGTCGCAGCGAGATAGTGGATGGAAAAGGACACACCATGGGTGCACTTTATTGGCAGCTGAATGATATCTGGCAGGCTCCCTCCTGGGCTTCCCTAGGTAAGTGTTTCAGCATTCGTTGTGCATGTGAGAGAAAGCAATACCTGTGCGGAGAGGCACTGAGAAAGCACAGGGCCTGAGGGGTCAGATTAACCCAAGTAGAACCCCTTCGCAGGGGAGGGACGGTTCCCCAGTAGCCTATGAACCACCCCCGCCCCCCTTCCTAGTCTTTCGGGGGAGGCTCAGAGGCAGCCCGGTTTGAGTTCTGGGCTGTGCAAAGTCACAAAAGCGGGCTAATCCAGGGGATAGATTCATGCATGAAGATCTCAGCCATGTGTCTCATTATTGCTTAAAAATTTGAATTTAATTAGGAGGACTTTCCAAGCAAAAGAAGTATTTACTTAAGCATCTTTTCTTCTAAATTATTTAGATGAATTCAACCATGTGGAAGGCTGGCCCAAGTAAGTGTTAGAATATCCTTTTCCTAGATTCCCCTTTAAGCACCCCCCACCACCACCACTTAAGACTTCTAAGGTCTTATTTTTGCCTTATTTATCTCTAGGAGAAAGGTAGTAGAGTCAGAAATCCAAGTAGGAAGAGTTATCAGTTGAACCCATTTAGTTGGCAACACATATGACTGGCATGATGCCTGCAGTTGAATTATTCTGCTTTGATACATTTTTTAAAAGTATGGAGTAATAATGATTCTTTGGTGTTCACTAGAGGTGGTTTGAAGCAAAGTTCAGTCAGAAATATAAACAAATGTTTTGGGTCAAAAATGAGGCAAGGCCATAAAGTAAAAAAGCCACTTTGCTGGGGGAGGCTCTTAAATTAGCTGTGGAAGTAAATCCAAGGAGACCATTGCCTGCATGCTTTGATTAGTGCTGAATCACCTCTTGCAGGAAATTGGAGTTTTGATCCAGTTTCTCTGACCAAAGTCTTTATCAACACCAACCAGATAAAAGAGTATTGAATGAGAATCAGGGGTAGACGCGGGGGGAGTAGCCTTTCTGGGACGCTTAAAGCTGGACAAAGAGATATTGTTCAGAGACACTTAGACCCTGACCCTGCCTTCTGTATGTGGCTGAGCTTGTGGGCTCCTGGAGCAGAGTTTAGTTCAAGAACTGGAGGAGTCCAGTCTTTGTAACTCTTCCCTTAAACGACTGCATGCAGATTCTTTGAATGAGTTCTTTAGAAAGGGTGACTAAACCCAAGTACAGGTGTATGATGGCAGAGCAAGAATTTGTTTTCTAAACTCTTGCAGGAGGGTGCCTCCATGGAGAGGCTCACCATCTTCTTCTACCCGTTACCGAAAGCAAGAGCCTGGGAGAAGGTGTGACAGGTTATGCTGTGTGTGTTCTTGCTCTGGGCAGCCTCATAGCCTCTGTTTAATTCTGCTTCAATGGCTCAATAAATCTGGTGTGCAGGTGGGGTAGGGAAAAGTATGTGTCACCTCTTATCACCTGAAATAGCGATACCTCAAAGGTATCATAGCTGCTTGGAACCCAAAGATTCTTATATATTTCCTTTTAAACAATAAGCCTCATTTTTAGTTACAATTTTGCAAATACAGAAATCCACCTGGACATTGTATTTTGCTTGGCTCATCAACTTGGACAGTTACAGAGCTAATGGAAAAGCCAGAAATCACATAGCATTTTTAGCTGATTATGTAGGATATTATATTGGCATCCATACTTTGTCACTGATTAGCAACTAGTGTGTGTCCTAGTGAGACCTTTTGTTTCCATTGCTGTTCTCCTGTATTCTGCGTGTGACCATGAAGTTAGAACTGCGCACGTGAGGTCTCCCCTGTAATGGATACCACATGTGAGAGTGTGCACGTCACCTCAGGTCTGAGCCATCTTCCATTTATGAGAAAGCTTTCCAAATACAGTTGACCCTTGAACAACATGGGGTTGAACTGTGTGGGTCCAGTAATATTAGGATTTTTTTGGTAAATACAGTACAGTACTATAAATGTATTCTGTCTTCCTTATGACTTTCTTAATATTTTCTTTTCCCTAGCTTACTTTATAGTAAGAACACAGAGTATAATATATACAATACACAAAATATGTGTTAATTGAGTTTATGTTATTGGTAAGGCTTCTGGTCAATAGTAAGCTATTAGTAGTTAAATTTTGGGGGAGTCAAAATTACACACATATCTGACTGCACAGGGTTTGGTGCATATTAACCCCCATATTATTCAAGGTCAATTGTGTAAGTTCTAGTTCATTTTATAGATCTAATAGGAGAGGCCTGTCCACCCCTCCCTGTTTGTTGTTTTTAAGGGGAACTATTATGAGTTGTGACTGGAGGGTTGAGAGTTGAAATTTGCAAAATTGGAAGAAATTCTTTCTATTTGAACTTCAAACCACATTCCTACATGTCAGCAGCGTGCACTGTGAATTCTGGACATGACATCTCCCCCCACACCCCACCCCCTCACCCCTCCTCCCCGCTTCCCTTCCTGCCATCTCTCTTGAAGTTGTTCAGAAGTACAGTGCTTTGTGGGGAAAGATCTTCTTTCCGAAATAGAGGCATGTTGAACATATATTTTAGTTTGTGGATTAAGCATACCACACATGCCAACAGGGCACAGAAATAATAGATTCTCAAAAGCTTCTAATTGTATCTGAGCAACTGCCATGAATTGTCATCTGTGTGTTCTCCAGTCTACATTTGCCAGAGGTATTTGTGATAATGGTGGTTTTATTTCACTCAGAGGATTTTGTGTGTATGGGAAAGGAGACTGTGAGTTTTAAATAACTCTTTCTGTTACTTTTTAATTTTTTTTCAGTGTTCTATGCTTTTTTCAGGTGTACTGTGTAGTGATTCGACATTTGTGTACATTACAAAGTGCCCACCATGATTAAGTGTAGTTACGATCTGTCACCATATAAAGTTATTACAATATTATTGACTGTGTTCTCCATAACTCTTATAAATGAATATTTATAATATTTGATACAATTGTAACATTTTCTTATGATTACTAATATATGTAACATTTTTATTGCCGCCCTACTGATTTCCATCTTCATGTGTATGTAGTAAAAAGGACCTTTGGTACACTGAGCTCCTGGAAGCAGAATTATGTATGAGAAAGTGCTACCTAGGAGTCAGGTCTGGGCTCAAAGTACTGCCTGATTTAATGTTTGATTAAATGTTTGATTAAAATTAAATGTTTGATTTAATGGCTTGAGCCTCCGTTTCCTCATTTGTAAGGTAGATGTTAAAGATGTAAGAATGCCATGAGGTAATGTCCAGAATGTTCCGAGCCCTCAACAAATGTGCGTTCCTGCCCCTGTGGACTCTCCCTCCTGTGCCCAGTCCCTGGAATCCTGACAAGTCAGACACAGCTGGACCACGGGCAGGATAACCCTGACTGTCTCACCCTGGCCGTGTCTTAACTTTCCTATTTTTAGAATATGGAGGAAAGTGGAAAATGCTTCATTACTTTGCTCGACATTTCTTCGCTCCACTGTTGCCAGTGGGATTTGAGGATCAAGATGCGTTTTTCATCTATGGTGTGTCAGACCTTCACTCTGACTGTAAAGCGACGCTCACTGTAAGTTGCTTGGTTTTTTTTCTCTTTAAGATGGAGAGTTTTTGATTATTTCTTGAGTGATTTGGTTATAGTTCTTGCAGGAAAAAGAAAAGAGAAAACAATGCTAGGCAAAAAGAGAGGGTAGAACCTCAAAGAAGTCCTGGGGCACTGGGTGGCTCAGTTGGTTAAGTATCTGACTTCAGCTCGGGTCGTGATCTCGCAGTTCGTGAGTTCGAGCCCCGCATTGGGCTCTGTGCTGACAGCTCAGAGCCTGGAGCCTGCTTCTGATTCTGTGTCTCCCTGTCTCTCTGCCCCTCCCCTACTCATACTCTGTCTCTGTCTCTCAAAAATAAATAAACGTTAAAAAAATTTCTAAAAAAAAAAAAAACAAAAAAAACCCAAAACAACCTCAAAGTAGTCCTGGGAGGCTGCAATTTGGAGGACACTGAATAGGTGCCGGTTATAGAATAACAGCAATACACCAGGTCGTGTGTGTTCCATGGATTACTTTGTTTAATTCTCACAACCGCCTGTGAAGCCAGTGCTGTTATTATTCTCATTTTACATGTGGAGAAACAGAGTCTTCGAGAAGTCGAGTCACTTGCTCAGTTACATGGTAGTACATAGTAGGACTGGTCGAACCCTGTTCAACCCAGGTTTCATAGGCTCTTAACCAGTTCTGCTGTTCTGACTTGCATCTATTATTACTGGTGTTCTCTAAAAACACAAAACAAAACAAAAACAAAAACAAAAACAAAAAACACAATAGTAACCAAGTAACCAAGAATGTTTGGTTTTGCTCTGTCTTGTGTCTCCCTAGGTGAGAGTCCACACGTGGAGTTCCCTGGAGCCCTTGTGCTCCTCTGAGACCGAGCGTTTTGTCATGGAAGCAGGGAAGGCCGTTCTCCTATACAAGGAGCAGGTGCCTGCATTGTTGGGGCGTTGTGGGAACTGTACCCGGCAAAGCTGTGTGGTTTCCTTTTACCTTTCAACGGACAACCAACTTGTGAGCCCAACCAACCATCACTTCCTGTCTTCGCTGAATGAGACCGTGGGGCTCCAGAAGGCACACATCACCGTAAGTACCAGTGGCCTGGGGTCACGGTGGCCTTGTAGACCTGCCCTGCTTTGGGGGCAAGCACACTGCATTCTGCATTTTGCAAAATTTCTCCTGGGTGCTGAGTTTACCTGGGACCTGGGAAAGGTCAGCCTCTTCCCACTAGAAGCAAAGACCAAATGACTTTTTTTCGAACTCAGTGTTTGTCAAAGTTTAGGGTTCCTGCCATCCTGCTATCCCTTGGCCCCTCTGGAGTGGGGCTGGAGCAGAGAGCAGGAAGCGGCAGTGGGAGTCATCACCTCCGATGTCTCCTGCACTGACTGCATTCCAGGCTCTTTCCCCGGGGCTCTGCTGCCTCATTCCTGAAGTATGAAGTGCTGCATTGACACTGGAGCAAACCTGTGTAATGGGGAGGAGTAACATACTGCAGCCAGGAAGCCCCAGGAGAAGCATGCTGATTTTGAGTGTTTAAGTAGAGTCTATGCATGTTTTTTAATGTTTAGTTTTGAGACACAGAGACAGAGCGTGAGCAGGGGAGGGGCAGAGAGAGCAGGAGACACAGAATCCAAACCAGGCTTCAAGCTGTCAGCACGGAGCCTGACGCAGGGCTCGAACCCACGAGCCCTGAGATCATGACCTGAGCTGAAGTTGGTCGCTTAACCGACTGAGCCACCCAGGCGCCCCGAGTCTATCAATTTTTAAAAATATCCCTCAGGGGCACCTGGGTAGCTCATTTGGTTGAGCATCAGACTCTTGATTTCGGCTCAGGTCATAATCTCATGGTTCATGGGATCAAGCCCAACATCGACCTACCTAAGATTCTCTCTCTGTTTGTCCCTCCCCCCTCTCAAAAATAGAAAAAAGAAATTCCCTCTACTCTCTTTGATTTACTGCTTCAAAGTAGCTTAATCACCAAATCTATAATTGCCAAGAAGAAAATGGGATGACCAGGATGTGTTGTTATAAAAATTGTGCAGCTGGAGACCTTGGAATCTGTATAGTTGATTTAAAACCTTTCCTACCCTTTCCCCCACACACAGTGATTAAATGTATTCTTCAAGAAAGTTTTATTCTCTAATTTTAGTGAAGTTTAAGCTTGTTTTACACCTTTGAGAATGCTTTAGTGAGGGTTTTTTTTGCATTTACTTAAGACTTTTTTTTTTTTTTTTTTTTTTTTAAGAGAGAGAGAGAAATTGCATGAGCATGGTAGGGGCAGGGGCGGGGGGGATCTTAGCAGACTCCACACTCAGTGTGGAGCCCAGCGTGGGGCTTGATCTCATGACCATGAGATCACAACCTGAGCCAAAATGAAGAGTGGTTTCATTTCGGAGAAATGACTGAGCCGCTTGACTGAGCCACCCAGGCGTCACGCATTTACTTAATCAAATAAATACTCAGTCTTTGAACTGAAAACATATCTTTTCTTAATAGCGAAATATTCACATAACGAAATGCAAATTATCTATAATAACTGATGTGGAACAGCTAGGAAGGGAATTATATATATTGATGTAGTTTCTTTCCAGAAAAAAAAAAATGAACAAAACCAAAAAATATGTAGCAGATAAATTTGCAATCTCTAGACTTAGGATTTTGAAATCTCTTTCTCGTTCCTAAGCCAGGCCTTCATGAGCCCGGGACAAGTGGGTGTGAGAGAAAAGTGGGACTTGTTCCTTTGTCTTACCTCATTTGGATTTCAATGAGACCTGCCCTTCCTAAAGGGATGTAATAATAGTAACCATAGATAATATTTGCTGCCCGCTTAATATAGGCCAGACGCTTGGGTGCGCTATCCCCAGTAGGATGCTGGGAAATTGTTTTCCATGGCTCCCTGAAGCCAGGGTACAAGCTCGAACCTGGACTCTGCAGTGAGATTGAGATGCGACTTCTGATTGGAAGAAGGCAATACGAGGGAGCAGGCACCAGTGTGGCTTCTGGCTTTGGCTTTGGAGCAGCAGTAGCCAGGGCCTCCTGGCAGCTGTGTGGGCCGGATGTGGGGCCAGCCGTTTGAATTGCATGCCTGGGACTGACTGCTTTAGGGTCTTCACCGAACAGCTGGGCGGCATGATTTCGGAATGTAACCTCTTGCTTCAGTCCTGAATCTCTGACCCTCCGAGAAATACCTAAAACATCTTAAGTTTCTTTTCTGTTTTCTCCAAAGTATGGTTTCTTGTTTATAACTCAGGACCCTGCATGATACGTAAGGCCAAAATGCTATATAGTAAAAACAGTGCCCTGAAATTCTTCATGCCACATATAATATGTAACGTCAGCCCTACCGTGTGGCACGTGTGCATGTTGGGGAGTCATGTTTCATGTCAAATGCACAGCTTTAAATACCAGATCACACTCAGCTGCAGGCTCACACTGAGAACCTCACAAACCCCTACCCTCGGGCACAGCCCAACCTGGCCTCACTTTAGCATGTGCTAATTGGCTAGTTCATGGCAGGACTGAAACTGCACTGTCCTTTGCTGATATTGTGTGGGATTCACACATGTTAAACGTGCTAATGATGTGACTTTATGGGACCATGCAATGAAAGAGAGAAAACTCCAACGGTAGAGCTTTTGTAAGTGCCTGGCAGGCGGCTGTCTAGATTGCTGGATCTTTTCAGAAGACAAGCTTCATGGCTGTGCTCTGCAGCCAGCGCCGCATATATCCTGAGAAAGTCATTTCAGCTTCCCGGCCCTTATGCAAAAATGTTCCTCCCTTGATCCCCTGAGAAAAACTGTGAAGGACACAATGCTTTGAGCTTCTTGTGAACCACTCTCCTTAATAATTAGAGACTACCTGTTTCTACACTTGGCTTGAGATTACAATTTGATAATTTCCCACAGCCTTAAATAAATTTTCCGTGTTTTTTTTCTTAGTATCTGACACAGTGCATGGAATATAAGACTTTGGCAACTGCAGGACCAAAGTTGTAGCGAATGTGCTCCTTGATGGGCCACAGAAATGTTCCGATAGGTATTGTGTGTAGGATAGATAGATCTCCCCTCATCGTTCACTTAATTTATCTTTTTCTTTCAGGCCAACATCTCCCAGCAAGGTGACACATTTGTGTTTGATCTGGAAACCTCGGCTGTCGCTCCCTTTGTTTGGTTAGATGTAGGAAGCATCCCCGGGAGATTCAGTGACAATGGTTTCCTCATGACTGAAAAGACACGGACTATATTATTTTACCCTTGGAAACCCACCAGCAAAAGTGAATTGGAGCAATCTTTTCACGTGACTTCCCTGACTGATACTTACTGAGGGGTTACAGGTTGTGTTTTCAGCGAACTCTGGAATAAAGCATTTCGAAGGCACCGGCCGAAGCTGAAGACAAGTTGAAGAGGCTGAGAAATGTGTCTGCTTGCGGCCACACATCTGAATCATCGCTCTGTGAAGACTTTGTACAGAGCATTCTTTCGGGAAAGGTTGTTTACTCAGGTGATACCCTCCAGCAAGGCTGTGCATCGGTGTTCCTCTGTGCCAGGACTGTAGTTTTATCCCTGCCCCCACAGCTTTAGCAAAGCCATGACCCAGTTATGACCCAGTTGTAACCCAGCTACCTCCTCCTACCCGGGAGAGGAAGTCCACACATAAAGTCCTCTCAGGGAATCACAGGAACATGACCATTGCGGTATCTGTGGAAGGTTGTGAGGTCACGTAGGCCTCTCCTAGTTAGCTTTGAAAAATAATGAATAATCACAGTGAAGCTGCTTTGTTATTATTCCCTGAGGAAATGGAGGTTCAACGGTCACAACAGAGAGAGATTTCTGGGTAGTAGCCACGTTGTTGTTTTTGTTGCTGGAAAGTTTGGGGTGTTGACTGTCGCCATTTGATTACTTTTTTGGGTAGGGTTCTTTTTTCCCTTGTGTGTTTTGTTATAAAATATTGTTTTGACAATAACAGCTTCTTTTTTTCAAAGGCCATTTAGAGTGATTCTCCTTTGAAAAATAAGGTCACATTGAAATGGACATCACTGTGGTCACTCTGGAAACTTCTGCGTGTCATATGCTGTCACCTGTAATTATGTATGGGTTGTAGATGTGGCTAAATCCAATGAACTTTCCAATTCAAAGGCTGTGAGTTAGATTTATATTTGTTGACCCTGGCAGCAAAGTGGTGTTTCTTTTAGCTTCGGTTTCAATCATTTTATATTAATATTGATTAATTGTAAATTGCTGTAAATTTGTTTTATTATACATGATCATGTTTATATTATATTAATTTTATATTAATATTGATTAATTGTAAATTGCTGTAAATTTGTTTTATTATACATGATCATGTTTATATTATATTATGTTTATATACATGATCATGTTATAAATTATATAGATAATGAAACAAATGGGTCAAAATGTTAATAGATGAGGTGTGTAGGAATTCTTTTGGACTGCTTTTGCAACCTTTCCATAAGTTTGAAACTACATCAAAAATTAAAAGTTACATAAATTGCACTGACAACATGATATTTCATCTGTGGCTTATTTAATCATTCCATAAACATTCATTTGTGCCCAGTATTGTGCTGGGCATGAATTTCCCTTTAGCTCTCAGCAACTTTTTATTGTACTTGATAAACTGGGAGAGTTTAAAGAATCTAAATTAAGATGTTTGAAGGGTTTTCTCTGGGAAGAATCATGTAATTGGTTATGGAATGGACTGGCGGTGAGAGTCTGGCTTTAAAATCAAGACGAATTAGGGGTGCCTGGGTGGCTTAGTCGGTTTTGCCACTGACTTGGGCTCAGGTCATGATCTCACGGCTTGGCACAGGAGTTCGAGCCCCGTGTCAGGCTCTGCACTGACAGCTCGGAGCTGGGAGCCTGCTTCAGATTCTGTGTCTCCCTCTCTCTGCTTCTCCCCCACTCGCGCTCTGCCTCTCTCTCTCAAAAGTAAACATTTAAGAAAATTAAATTAAAAAAATAAAAATAATAAAATGAAGACTAATCAGATAGTAGATTGGTTTTAAGATGTGAGAAGATTGAGGCCACAGTTCAGTGACTAAGAAGAAAATAAATGCAGACAACCTGGCCTCTCCTTCAATATCTAGGAGTCTCCTCATTTTATGTGTTATTTCAATATATATATATAAAAAAGTCTTACGAAGGCCTGGGATTTGGGGATGCAACTCAGAAGCTTCTTACTTGATAAATATATAATTTTCTTGTCACTGTTGAAATTCTGTTTTATCAAACAGTTGCTGAAGGACAGGGACACGCTTCCGTATCAAACTAAAGAATTTTCTGGGCCGGGTGCTCTGTGAGGTAGGCTTTGAAATGCATGAGCCATAATTTACATCACAATTCTGCCCTTACTCACTCAATCAAGTTACTTAACTTCTGTGTTCAGTGTTCTTGCGGTGAGATGGGAATAATTACATTCACCCTGTACCTTTGTTTTGAAGAATAAGTTTTTTTTTTTTTTTTTTTTTTTTAAATTTTTTTTTTTAACGTTTATTTATTTTTGGGACAGAGAGAGACGACAGAGCATGAATGGGGGAGGGGCAGAGAGAGAGGGAGACACAGAATCGGAAACAGGCTCCAGGCTCTGAGCCATCAGCCCAGAGCCTGACGCGGGGCTCGAACTTACGGACCGCAAGATCGTGACCTGGCTGAAGCCGGACGCTTAACCGACTGCGCCACCCAGGCGCCCCTTGAAGAATAAGTTTTAAATTTAGTTGGAGGGCGAGGCCCAGTGCTGGCAAGTAATGAGGGCTCTGTAAATGGAAGCACCATCCTGGGATGTGAGAGAAGGCAGGGTTTCCAGCCACACTGACATGGGTTGCAAACCCCAGGTTCTGAGGCCTAATGGGGTTACCACTTGACCTGCTCTTTAGCTCATCTGTAAAATGCAGATAATCTCTAACCTTCAAAGGTAGTTCTGTGGACTAAACAACAGGAGCAAAATAAATGCTGAATAAATGGTGGTTGCGCTTTCCTTTTTTTAAACATCGTAATCATTTTTACCCAATTAATACATGAGGCAAGAGTAAAACTGAAGCAAATAAAGGCAGATGTCTTCCAGATGTATTTTTAAGAGGGGAAACAGACATCAGAACAGAATGACTTTGTAAAGGAAGAAAAAACTAATGAACAGACATAAATATAAGCCGACAACAACTGTTGAAAGGAGAGAAATATGCTACATACACATCATTTCTGTCGGAGAACGGTAACGTTGGAAACATTCGTCCACACTCATGTGTGGCCCTGTGGTTTAGTCATTTCTGCCATCTTAATAGATTTTATTTTGCCACATTTACTGGATTAGAGTCTGATGTGCTCACTCTTGGCTTTGGGTTTGAGAAGACTTTTCTGTTAGTAGTTCTGCAAACATTAATAGAATGGAAGGATCCGGTCCTTCTGCCGCACTGGATGCAAAGCACATTCCGGAGAGTGTGAGATGAAGAGAGGTCGGTTCACAGGATTCCATCTTCTCGTCTGAGAACGAAGAGGACAATAAAAATGGTAATTTTCTCATTCACATTCACTGTAACTCTTCTTTATTTTTTTTCTTACTTGACTTTTCATTGTGAGGGGTTTTCAAACCATGGGAAGTCACTTGGAAAATAAATAGGAAGATTGTTTTCTCTGTTGGAATGAAAGTGAACTGGAGCGCAGGAGAAATAAAGCTGTGTTTCCCACACATTCCCAAAGTGACAGAGACCTAGACAGAAAGAGTAGTCTCTTGGGCTCTCAGAGATGAAACTTACTCCCCAACTTGGAAAAACTGTGGGAGAAAAACAAGTAGATATTATTTGTGCATGAAATCCAAAGCATTTCAAAATATGCCAGAGTCTGCTTTGACGGTGAATGTAATCTTATCAGTTCAATAAGCACATAAAATCTAAAGGGCTGTGCAGAAAACGTATTTAATAATATTCTCAAGTGAATGAGGGACTTCTTGTTTTCTAATTGACTTATCAGAGGGCATGAACCTGTGTGATACTGTACAAACCCCTAAAAGTCACGGACAGATCCGGTATTAAGACACATCTGTGTTCTGACTCTAAGGACTATTTGACTTAAGAATGTATTCGCTCATTTAGCAAGCATTTATCGAGGAGCACTCTGAGCATCAGGCACTGTCCTTGTCCCTGGGGGGATTGCAATGAAAAAAGGCAGACCAGTTTCTGCCCTCCTGGGCTGTCCATTGTACAGGTGTCCTCGAAAACCAACCTCTGTGCTTCAGGGCCCAAATATAACGCAAACACAGAGTTTGGGATAAAGGGGAACAATAGCCAGGCAAAGGGGGTTGCAGCAGGCTCTGGCCTTCAAAACCTGCAAGCCCCTCCACCCCCAGGAAAGGGCTGGGGGGTTTTATAGGGAAATACAGCATCCAGCTGGTTTCGACAGGAATTCTGTATGCTGCCAGCCTCCTTAGTCCAGTTAATCATTTTCAGGGTGGTATCAGGTTCCTAAAGCAAAAGGCTAAGAGGGAGGAGGGGAGCTTTGCAGACGAGAAGAAAAAGGTTACTTTATTTTATTATTATTTTTTCAGTGTATTAGGATTTATTTATTTGTTATTTAAATCAAAGTTAGTTAACATATAGTAGGGGCACCTGGGTGACTCAGTGGCTTGAGCATCCGACTTCAGCTCAGGTCATGATCTCACGGTTGGCGAGTTTGAGCCCTGCATCAGGCTCTGTACTGGCAGCTCAGAGCCTGGATACCACTTGGGATTCTGTGTGTGTCTCTCTCTCCATCCCTCCTCCTCTCACGCTCTGTCTCTTTGTGTCTCAAAAATGAATAAACATTAAAATAAATTTTCAAAAAAGTTAACATATAGTGTAATTGTGATCTCAGGAGTGAAATTTAGTGATTCATCACTTACATAAATAAAATCAAGCTCTGCTGAAGCATTAGTGCAGCCATTTTGATTTTTGTTCAACTTCATGCTTTTAAGTGGTTTCAGGGGGAGACAGACAATAAGCAAGTAGACAAGGCTATTTCAGCTGGTGACAAGTCCTATAAGGTTACTGTGACAGTGATGGGAAAGCAAAGTTAGGTAAGACCATCTTGCTCAACACTTTAGGAAAAATTTTTTGAAAGTTTATGATAAACAAATGAAAAAAAAGTTTTTCAACTGAGAAAAGAGTCTTAAAAGACCTTACTGTAGGGATGCCTGGGTGACTATGTTGGTTAAGCATCTGACTTTTGATTTAGGCTCAGGTGATGATCTCATGGTTCATGGGTTCGAGGCCCGCGTCAGGTTCTGTACTGGCAGCAAGGAGCCTGCTTGGGATTCTCTCTCTCTCTTTCTCTCAGTCCCTCCCTCCCTCCCTCTCTCTGTTTCTCAAAATAAATAAATAAACTTAAAAAAAAATAAAAAGAGAAGCCAGAAATTAAAAAACACACAAAAACCTTCACTTTAAATACCCGAGGAAGAAAAAGGACAATACCAGGTAGTTGGCTAAGCTGGGCTCTGAGCTTGTGATTGTTAAGCTGAGGCTGAGCTAACCTGCCAGGATGTCTTTGAGCCCTTGAATATGGGCCAAATAGTGAATGAGTTTTGCAGAAATAGGGGTATTGCATCACTGTGTCAGGTTTTATCACTATCTCTCCTTATATCTGTAGACATGGGTTACTGAATCCTGCCATGAAAGAAAAGTTTGCAACAATAATGCAGCTTAATCCCTTCCATCAGATCTCAGCCTTTACACAGGATTTATTGAGCAACAACTTGTGGCACATTATGCTATGAGCATAATACAACGTACACACCTGTACAAAGGATGACAGTAACACCTAAGTGACCCCAAATTCCTGGGAAATGGGATGTCGGGATCATGGAAATTTCTGGTTAGGAACTAGTAAATCATTCCTGGTTCATCATCCATGTGAGAACAATACTCTTGTTCTTATTCTGTTATTGTTACTTATTATGGCTTTTGTAAAATTTACTGGATCTTGGGAGCCAATTCACATATTTCTAATCGGTGGGGCAGACATTAATGGTGGGCCCCCCGACAGCTGTTGTCCCCTCTTCTCTGCTAATAGAGGTGACTTTGTGTCCTGCCTCAGAGACTGAATTGCAATTGGTTATACTAATTGGATTCTCCTTTGCCAGTGATTGGTCTAAGGTGAGGCACGTGGCCCAATTCTGGCGAAAGAAACACAAGGTGGCATTTAATGTAGGGTTTGCCGAGACAGCAGAGTGGGGGGAGGGGTAGGTTTTTCTGCCAGACAAGAAACAGACCTGAGGACCTGAGGAGGGACTCTACTGTTGGGTGAGGTTGAGAAGCTGCTGTGTGAGGACCTGATACTTGGAGCTGCTGCAGCCTTTTTGTGAGCTTGAGGAAACATTATTGAACATGGTGGGGCAGTGGAGGGAGTGTCAGAGATGTTGAACTGTTGAGTGAACCCTGTAATCTAACTCCGGTCATCTTACAAAAAATAAGGCCCTATTTTTCTTAATCCAGTTGTAGTCAGGTATTCTGATTTTATAACCCAAAGCATGTGACTTGATATAGCTGTTAAGGGTATGGGCTTTGAAATCAGACATAACTTATGTTTGAGTTCCAGAACCCCCACTAATAGGCTGTTTGATATTGTATTTAAGTTACTGAGTTTTTCTGTGCCTTAGTTTCTTTACCTTTAAAACTGGAGTAATAAGATGATAATAATAATACTAATAATAGTGAAGGCTTAATTAGATGATGCATACATACGGATAGCACACAATAACTATTCAACAAATGTTAGCTATCACGATTATCCTTCCCTCTGTGTTAAATCATCAAAGGAAGACTAAGCACTGAGTGATGGTTGGGTACCAGCCAGGGGAGCTGCTGAGAGTGAGTGGCTGCAGCAGTGGGACCTGGAAGGGGGAGTGGTGAGCACCTTGATTCCTTCCCAGAGCCTTAAGCTCATCACCCTACTTGGTCATTCTGAAGTTACAACCGTAGAAAGTGAGGGTGAGGTCACACAGGTCATATTTGGCCAGCAGATGATTTTGTTGGCACAAAGAGTGGTTTTAAAAGTTGAATTACGGGGCGCCTGGGTGGCTCAGTCGGTTAAGCGGCCGACTTTGGCTCAGGTCATGATCTTGCGGTCCGTGAGTTCGAGCCCCGCTTTGGGCTCTGTGCTGACAGCTCAGAGCCTGGAGCCTGTTTCAGATTCTGTGTCTCCCTCTCTCTGACCCTCCCCTGTTCATGCTTTGTCTCTCCCTGCCTCAAAAATAAATAAAAACGTTAAAAAATTAAAAAAAAGAGTTGAATTACTTGGGGCACCTGGGTGGTTCAGTCCATTAAGTGTCCAGTTCTTTAAAATTTTTTTTAACATTTATTTATTTTTGAGAGAGTCGGAGACAGAGTGCAAGCTGGGGAGAGGTAGAGAGAGAGGGAGACACTGAATCTGCAACAGGCTCCAGGCTCTGAGCTGGAAGCAAAGGGCCTGACGCGGGACTCGTACTCACCAATTTCGAGATCATGACCTGAGCCGAAGTCAGATGCTCAACAGGCTGAGCCACCCAGGTGCCCCAAGTGTTCAACTCTTGATTTTGGCTCACGTCTTGATCTAGCGGTTTGTGAGATGGAGCCCCATGTGGGACTCTGCACTGACAGCATAGAGCCTGCTTGGGATTCTCTCTCTCTCTGCCCCTCTCCTTCTCTCTCTCAAAATAAATTGATAAACTTAAAAAAAATTTTTTTAAGTTGAATTATTTGTTACCATTTAAAAAAGGGACATTCTGGGATGCCTGGGTGACTCAGTCAGTTAAATGTCTGACTCTTGATTTTGGCTCAAGTCATGATCTTATGGTTTGTGAGCTCGAGTACCACATCTGGCTCTGCGCTGGCATTGTGGAGCCTGCTTGGAGTTCTCTGTCTTCCTCTCTCTCTGCCCCTTCCTTGCTCACCATCTCTCTCACACACACAAAATAAATAAATACATAAGCATTTTTAAAAAGGGAACATTCCAGGGGCGCCTGGGTGGCGCAGTCGGTTAAGCGTCCGACTTCAGCCAGGTCACGATCTCGCAGTCCGTGAGTTCGGGCCCCGCGTCGGGCTCTGGGCTGATGGCTCGGAGCCTGGAGCCTGTTTCCGATTCTGTGTCTCCCTCTCTCTCTGCCCCTCCCCCGTTCATGCTCTGTCTCTCTCTGTCCCAAAATAAATAAATAAATGTTGAAAAAAAAAAAATTAAAAAAAAAAAAAAAAGGGAACATTCCATTTAAAATCTAGATCTATGTATCTCTGATCTTGTAATGATATAAGAAAAGAAAACCACTATTTGCTTAATCCACTCACAGTTATTTTTATTTTGTAATTAGAAGCATTCAAACACATACAGACCATGAGCCTGGAGGTCAGACATAACTGGGCCTTGGAGAGGGTGGTGTGGGCACCTGGGTTTTCTCCCAGTTGAGGGACTCCTGGTCATCAATTCCCTGTACTTGGATGTCTCTAGTAGGGAAGTCTGTGGAGGCCCGACTTATCCTCCACAGGGGGGGGGGGGGGGTGAAGGAAGAACCCTGCTCATTTATCATGGGAAGCCAGCCCAAGGTGGGTGAGGGACATGCTTCCCTATCCATATTTTTGGTGCTTGAACAAAAAGATTTTTAGCTCATCAAACTTGCAAATACAACGAACTAGATTTGGCCTTTTAAAGATCCAGATTGTGTGTGCGCGCGTGTGTGTGCGTGTGTGTACGAGTATGTACGCAAATGAGGCCCGCATGCAGTGCAGTGGCTATGGGCGCATGCTCTGGTATTGAACTTCCGATATGCAAATTTGGCTGCAACACGGACTGAACTTGGACAAATCACTTAAGCTCCACACCTCTGTTTCCTTATCTTTTAAGATGGGCTTAATAGTAATAACTAGCTCATAAGACTGTGAGGATTGAAGACAGTGCAGCAGGTACAGTGCCTAGCAGGGGCGAGCAGGAAATGCCCTAACTGGAATGATCAGGCCTATGGGAGCTTACACTGTTCTTGTCCAAAGAAAAAAACAATTTAACTCTTCTCTACTAAGGAAAAATAATCACCAGGCTTCTGTGACCTGAATTGAAGGAAAAGCATTCAGGCAGAAAGCCCAAGAAGTTTCTAATTCCCTCTTCTTGTAGGCCTCTTTCCATTTTTATTGAAGCAAAAAAAGTCGAGTAGCAAGAGGCATGCCAGCTGTTGCATGATTGTGCAAAATTCTGCTTCTTCCAGCAGAGGCCTCCTGTGCACAGGAAATGAGGCTGGCGGGGCGGCGGAGGGGGGACGGCGGAGGGGACAGCCGTGGGCCACCACACTGGTTTCCAGGAGGCTTCCCCTGAATAAGGCAGGAAGGAGGGGCTGGGGAAGAGTTTGCAGGGCCTCCTAATGCCGGATGCCAGTGCCGCCCAAATGTGCAAGTCTTTCTTCAAGGAAAGAAAGAAAGTGAAGGGAGGGGGTTGGGGGAGGGAGAAAGCAGGGGGGAGAAAGAGAAAGAGGCAGAAAGGGAGAGAGTGAGAAAGAGATAGGGAAAGAGGAAGGAGAAAGGGCGAGAGAAACAGAAAGAGAGGCAGAGAGAGAAGGGACGGAGGGAGGAAAAAAAGGAAAGATGGAAGGGGAGGGAGGGTGGAGGGATTATGATTTTTAATCCTAATTTGATTACTGTGGGTGGATGAGAACTTGGCACAAAGCCTCCAGAAGAGGTGACGGATGAGGGAGAAGTCAGACGAGCGTTTACAAGGCGCCGTAAGGGTGGGAGCAGTGGCGAGGGACGGAAACCCGAGTTCAGGCGTCATCTGAAGAAAGGCAGGAACCTGGTGAGGCAGAGGGAGTGCGGGCATGTGGGCGACACGAGGCCCACGCATTCTTTCTTGAAACTTTAAATCTGGGTTGCTTTGCCTTTCAGATCTAAAATGGTCCCTGGCTCCTGTAAGTGTGCATATGTTGATCGTCACTCAAGAGGCGCTCTGGGGGTAAGACGTCAGGGCCAAAGGGCGGCTTTGCCCTTTCCAGATCAAAACTGGGGAGAAGGCCGTTAAGGACCACTGGCTTCCAGGAGCGCGGGAACATTTCCGGGGCGGCCCTGCCCCCTGCTGGAGAGGTCCCGTCCCCGTGTCCCCGTGGCGGTGATCTCAGGCGTGGCGGGAGGGGTGCAGGCCGGGGACTTTCGGGAGCAGCGGCGGTGGAGCTTGACGGGGTTGGGACTTCTGGTCCTGGGGCGGGATTCCATATTAACACGTGGGCCTCGGAGGAGTTTGGAGGCCCTGCCTGGCGTGAATTGTTGGCAGAAGAGGAGGGGGAAGCACTGGCAGAACCGGGCAGAGTGTGGAGGACCCCGAAGCAAAGGCGGGGAGAGGGACCGGAAGGAAGGCCAGGGGGTAGGAGACCGGCCTGAGCGCGTGGCCCCTCCTGGGGGGCTGCTCGCAGGGACCAGTGCGGACGCCGGGTGCTGTCACGTGTGCTGCCGATGCGACGCCGCTTTCCTGCTGCTCTGTCAGCCCTCAGTACCTGCTCTTGGCAGCTTCGCCTTCTCTCTCGTAGCCCTGTCTGTGTGACCTTCCCTTTCGGAGCAGTCACGCGTTCTGTGATGGGCTGCAGAGCCAGGCCGAGGAGTGCCGTGTGAGCACTGAAGGCCGAGTCCAGACCTCGCTGCTTCCACTAGACCAGGAACCTCCAGGTACCTCGGGGGCTTTGTCATGTTGCAAAAAAATGGGCAGGAATTAAAACCCCTCCCTGTTTACTTCTCAGATTGTTATGAGAATAAATATTTGAAAATATTTTGTAAACGAAAGTTTTCAGCTTTTGTATTTTGATTTTGTTTTCAAAACTACAAAAGGAAATTTATTTCAACAGCAAAAGAGAACATTTACATTCGAACACAGTGATGAAAGGATGTCCCGCGAAAGAAAAAAAAAAAAAGCCCGTAACATGAAGTTTTTTATTTGAATTTCTGAAACAAAATAACTTGGGGATTCTTGCCTTAGGAAAGGAAAGGGGAAACAGCACGACAGTTCTTCTTGCCAGAGCATAGTCCTTGCAGCTTGGTTGTCTAGTATCCAGCATCAATTCATGACCTACCCTGATCCTCATACACTCCCATCATGGGCCTGGAGGGTTCATCTCACCGTCTTCAGCACCAGCCTGCTTCCTGGGCCCCAAGAAGGAATCTCAGGGGAAGAGGTTTCCAGAATTCTGTTTTATTTGTTATTCTTGTGGCCTGGAGAGAATATTATTTCACTTAGAACTCCCTCCTGTTCCTTCTCCATTCATCGCAGAAATGGGAATCAAGGCCCTGACCGTTCTCTGCAGATCACAAGGAGGATAAACTTGCTTGCCCCTCTCCTTTGGGCAGGATCCCAAGGGCCACGGCCCCTTGATGCCCCTTAATCTTGGCATCAACAAGCCCAAAGTCTCTTGTGTGGCTTGTTGGAACTATAGACCACAGAAGGTGGAGAGCAGGCTTCTCCTCGAGTTAGTGCAAGAGCATTAAGACTTGGCTGTACCTTTACCCCATCCTACCAGGTCTGATACCCTTGCTCCTCTGTGAGGATTTCCTGAAGAGAAATTTACAGTGCGTCTTTCATTCTTAATCCTGGGAAATGGTTTTGTTTGGTGATGGCCATTGACCATGACTGCAGGGGGACTTTCAGAGTGAGTGAGTGTTTGCATATACATTGGAATTAGAAAGAACTTCCAGGTTCAGCCTCCTCCATCAATTAGGTAAAGAACTTTGATCTGTGCCACACACGGGATCAGTTCACCCAAATCAACCCACTCCTAATAATGGGAACAAAAGTTGATCACCCTATAGCTTCCCTGCTCTTAGCGTGGCCATGAGACTGGTGTATTCAAAACTCCCATTTAGTGCCACCTGGGTGACTCAGCCAGTTAAGCTTTTGACTCTTGATTTCGGCTCAGGTCGTGATCTCATGGTTTGTGAGTTTGAGCCCCACATTGGGCTCTGAACTGGCAGTACAGAGCCTGCTCGGGAATCTCTGTCTCCCTCTCCCTCTGCCCCTCCTCTGCTAACAAAAAATCTCTCTCTCTCAAAAATAAATAAATAAACGTTAAAAAGAAAAAAAAACACCAAACAAAAAACCCTCCAAAATTCCATTCAAAATTCCCACACGTACTTCTCCACGCTCTTTTCCCCTTCCAGCTATCTGGGACTGTCACTCCCCAGCAAGACCCTGGGAGCCATGGGCTGGAGGAAGAGTGACTGTCAGCCAGGATCCTTTCATGACAAAGTAGAAGAGAGACACCCTACCTACCCCCTGTCCCTGCTGCAAGTGTGGCTATTAAACTGCCTTACTGGAACTGGGAGATCTTGCTGTTAAATATTTTATGTGTGCCTTAGTTTACTCATCTGTAAAACAGGAACAAAATTTTTTACTTCACAAGGTTTTTAAACAAGTAATATGAGCGCTAATGAATGATGGCCACCCATTGTAGTGCCTGGCACGTAACAGATGCTCACAAAATCCTTGTTGAATACGTATCTTCATTCCTGGAGGATTGTTGTGATATTTCAATGAAATTGTCATTTTGGAAACAGAGAGATCAAGATGGAAAAGCTAGTTGATGGAAATGAAAAAATGATATTTCAGTCCCTTCCTCCCTCTGTTTTAAGAAGCTTGGACAATCTGAGGAACTAGTCATTTGTCCAGGGGAATGAAATAGCCTATTGTAGGTATCATGGAATCCGTAATACAGGAGGATGACATCTGTTTAATTTCAAGCCCCTTTTTAGTGTCTTCCCCAACCAAAGGACAAGAATTTATAGTCTCTGGGATTGGTGTTTAAATGAAGCAGCAGGCTAGGGGCACCTGGGTGGCTCAGTCAGTTGAGCGTCCAACTTTGGCTCAGGTCATGATCTCACAGCTTGTGAGTTCGAGCCCCGCGTCGGGCTCTGTGCTGACCACTCAGAGCCTGGAGCCTGCTTTAGATTCTGTGTCTCCCTCTCTCTCTGACCCTTCCCCACTTGCACTCTGTCTCTCTCTTAAATAAACATTAAAAAAAATGAAGCAGCAGGTTTATGTTTTTTTAAACAAACAAAAAAATGACAGTGAGGATCATAAACAGGATCAAAAATTCCTTGTACAGATTTGTATGGATTTTTTTCTTTCTCTTTGAAATATAACATCTTTCCTTCAGAGGACTTAGACATCGTTAAAGAGTAACCTCGGGGATCAGACAGACCTAGATTTGAATCCTGGGTAAATTAGTTAATATTCAGATTATCTGTTCCCTCGCTGTAAAATTGGGGTTAGGTATGTACCTCATAGAGATGTCCCGTTGCCAAAGGGATTGCACATAAATTTGCCTGGCTCCTTCCTTTCCTTTGTCTTGCGAAGGTGCATCTTGCTAAGACCCTCGGCTGGTTTGTGAGGCCGCACTCAGTGGTGACCAGGAATATCCACATCATATAAAGTTACTGCAGAGGACTCAGGGGGGTCGTGAGACTGCCCAGCCTGCAAAAGTCTAGGTTATGCCTGCAGAGTAAAGATCACAAAGTTCTGAGAAAGCTATTTTTAAATGGCTTCCTGCTGAGAGACCAGCTTTCTGGAAAGGTTTATTTCCGGCCCATTGTAGCTTTCCACCTGATCTCCTACAATCCTTCTGGTATTTATCCCCATCTGCTGGTACAATATGAGACACTCCTTCCTCAGAGGCAGACGGCTGTTGATAGCCTTTTTGCTCAAGCACCACGCAGGGGCTCAGGCCAGCACTGAGACCTGGGAGGAGAAAGAGGAAGTTTCTGGAACAGAAGAGAAACAGGGCTTCTTATTAAAGAAGGGGAATGTTATTTTTAGTCTCGGCATGAGTTGCTTTTAGTTGTTCCTCTGGGGCGTCAGCTTCTCTTTAAAGTGACTCTCTGGTATGGGAGCTGTCAGGTTAGAGACCTGGAGAATGTAACACTCCACACAGAGAACTTAAAATATCCACCGCTATTTTACTCCTGAACCTGCTATTTGCTCAGGGCTCCGCTGAACAGCTTGTCTCTACTTGAGCAGCACGGGCTAAGGCAGCTTGAAAGTTAGACGGGTGTGACGAATGGCTGGCGACTGGAATCATCTTGAGGCTTCCTTCCCTGATGTATCTGCTGGTTGGTGCTGGCACTGGCTGTGAGCTCGTGAAAGCCATTGGCTGAACACCTACATGTGGCTTCTCCATGTGGCCACTTGGCTCCCTCAGAGCATGCTAACTGGGTTCCAAGAGGGGGCCTGGGCAGAAGCTGCATTGCATTTTCCTACCTAACCTCGGAAGTCACTTAGCATCACTTCTACCCTTATTGTAGGCCTCCATTGACAAGGAAGGAGTGTAGGCCCCTCCCCTTAGTGGGAGGAGTGTCAGCATCCACGACGTAAGACAGGAGACCTGTGTTGGCCTGTGGAGAATGCCACAGAGAGGAACGGGTGGTGGAATGGAGGCATGGGCTTGTTGTTGGAAAAGTAAGGAGAACAAGCTACTTTTTCTTTTACTTTCAAGTACAACTTTCAAACACTGGAAGAATGGATTGGAGCATGTGAAGAAATAGCAATGTAAGAGAAAACAGAAGTAGAATTGAAAAAATATATTTTCTTTATTTGGGACACATGGTGACACAAAGAACCCAAACTGATTTTACACCAGACAACAAAGTCTTGCTTAGAAAGGCCTCCTCTATTTCAAGATTATTCATCCATGATTTCTAGTATTTCTGTGGTTTAATTTTTGATATATTTGGAAATCATTTTGATGAAAGGAGGGAACTCAGAGTTCAGATTGACTTCTTCCAAGTGATTAACCAGTTGGAACATACACTTACTGATTAGCCATCTTTTCCTTACTGATTTGAAATTTATCACATCCTAACTTCCTATTTTGGGGTCTACTTCTGGACTCCATTATTTTAATCTACTTTCATATCCTACACTCAGATAATTCTCCAACCCGTGAGCTCTGGAACGAGACAGATCTAAATTCAGAAGCAGCTTAGCCACTGCCTACTTGAATTCTTGGGCCTCAATTTGCTTCTGTGTAAGTTGGGGATAATTGTATATATCTGACTGGGTCATTTTCAAGATTGCATGACTTCATGTGTTGTGCAAAAGTGGAGACCATTAGCTCCCAGCCCTGTGCAGGTTGGGCTCTCTGGAAGCCGGCTCTGAGATGGAGCTTCATGAGTGGGATGTTTATTTGGGGGTGCCCTAAGATCAACGCCTGTGGCTGGGCAGGGGAGGAGGCAGTAACTGGGCAGGGGGAAGACCTGTGTTGTGACGCGGACCCAAGCACCAGCCCAGCCAGCAAGAAGGGGCTCGAGCACAGACAGCCCTTAAATACTGTCCTGGGCCGACCAGCATTTGTACACCGCATCAATCAGTGTTACTTGGGGCCATCAGCGAAACGAGTGTGACCTGGGTGAGGTGGCTCTCTGAGGCTGAAGCAACCCCCAAAGGAACTGACAGGTGGAAGCCTTTTGCTAAGTGTGTTCCCAGCGGCCGGGTGGACGTGTCCTTTGGTAAAGAGGCTTTCTTGGTTGCCTGTCACAGAGTTCACCACAGCCCCTCATTCAAATGCTTTTCATTTCTCCTCTCCCTTATTTCCAAGTCTCTGAGTGATGAACAGTTCAGCAGAGATTCACGCTGGAAGGCTGCCTGTCCCGAGCCCTCTGGTAGGCGGCTGAAGTACTTTATGCATCACAGAGGCACTGGGAACGCACCGAGGTGTGAGGAGGAATGATTTTGCACGAGGTGGAGTAAGGTGAGGCGATACAGCCTAAATGAAACCAGCCAACCAAGGATTCGACAAACCCAGAGCTTTCATCTCACCTTAAAACGCTTCTCTTTTGATCATTTATTTTTGTTCGTTTCTGGGTCAAAAACTTGACTCTGAAGGGGAATGTGAATGTGATAACCAGGCTGTGGAACAATCCTGTGATTACAGGGAATCATCTCAGAAAAGTATTTCTGGAGATCAAACAAGATGAGGTCATCAATTTGCTTTTCTTTTTATTATAAAAGTAAAATAAAAAATAGCATTTATAAATCCAACATTTTTTCCTTTAAAGTATTTGATCTAAAAAACATATTTACAATAGCAAAATGCAGAAAAGGGGGAAAATACCATTTTCAGCACTGATTGTAACCATGTTTAAATATTGACATGTACAGGTTCTTTTTTTCAAATCACATAGATAACCACATTAGAAAAAGCAGTAAGCCTTTTTTATTATACACCGTGTGACTCTCATTTAAAAATATTCCTTTTCTTAATCCTTAATCTGAGTGCACGCCTGTGCTGTGGACGGCCAGAAATAACACCAGGTGGACACTGGGACACCTTTTAATGACAGTGGGAGCGCAGCAAGGGGACAGCAGCAGTGACCATGGAAAGCAGCCGGTAAAGCTCAATAAGCTAATTCGCCCACAAGGAGGCGCCAGCCCGGCTCGCTGTGACCGCTGGAGCAGCTGGAAGTGGACCGGACTAACATTCATGTGAGAACCAAGAAAGGAAGCCACCTTCAAAAGGCCTTGAATTAAATTCCGAGTGATTCAGGCAGGCTGGTTTTCCTCTGAGCACCTCTGGATGCCCTTCGCCTTCCTTCTTTTGGACAGTGTGGTGGAATTTCAGAGCTTTGGTTTTACATGGTGCGGGGTGCTGCCAGCAGGCTAGATTTTGCCTTCTATAGGTCCTTCCCGCCCGTACTCACGGGGCACTTTGTTAAGAGTCAGCAAGGAGCCGCCGCCGGTCAGAGACTCTGTAAAGCTGAGTTTGCGGAAGGAGGTCTCCACGCCGCTGTCACAGATGCTGTCGTCCCGGACCTCGTCTGGGGGAAGAAGCACAGATTCACTGGGGTGCGGCTGGGCAAGGGCAGAGCCTTAGCTCTCGTACACCTTCCATTCTGGCCGGCCTCGGGGTCTGGATCTACAAGGCTCGTGGGCTGCTTCTGCCTATCGGGTTCCCCAAGTCACCGCGCCTCCCGCCCGCGCTGCCTGCTTGTCGCTACTGTGCACGGTGAGGGGAGGAGGGAGAACCTTGAGAATATAAAAACTGTGAAGACATCAAAATTAGTCAAATGCTTTCACATCTCTTTTTTACCATCATGTTTATCAGAATCCTTTCTGAGTTCTCCTAACTCACAGTGTACTTTTTTTTTCTTAGAAATCAGGTGTATTTTTCCAACCACCATATTACCTATTTTATAGCTGGGAAAATTGCTGAACCCTGGCAAAATAAATGGGTGACAGAAGCAGGAGGTAGAGATGAGACATCTCTCCGGGGCCTCACGTGCTAGTGAACGCTGTTTGTTGCGTCCAAAACATTCTGGTAGCAAAGAAAATAAGGTGATTATGATGAAAATGAGTCTGTACTGAACAATAGGTCAAATCCTCCTTGTTGAGAAGTGTCTTTAGAGATCTCAACAGTGTTGAGTTATTCCCCATAGAGAGGAAGTGATCAAAGAAACACAAGTCTAATATACAAAAATCAAAATGATACCTTCTTGTATATTCAATTCCAATATTAAAATATTAAGACCTTAATGGCATTGACACGGCTATTGTGTTCTTTTTTTTTTTTTTTAATTTTTTTTTCAACATTTATTTATTTTGGGGACAGAGAGAGACAGAGCATGAACGGGGGAGGGGCAGAGAGAGAGGGAGACACAGAATCAGAAGCAGGCTCCAGGCTCCGAGCCATCAGCCCAGAGCCTGATGCGGGGCTCGAACTCACGGACCGCGAGATCGTGACCTGGCTGAAGTCAGACGCTTAACCGACTGCGCCACCCAGGTGCCCCACGGCTATTGTGTTCTAATTGACTTGTTGAGTTATCCAACGAGCCAGTCTTTACTGGGTTTCTTTTAAATTTTTAAAAAATGTTTATTTATTTTTGAGAGACAGAGAGACAGAGCATGAGTGGGGGAGAAGCCGAAAGAGAGGGAGACAGAGAATCCAAAGCAGTCTCCAGGCTCTGAGCTGTCAGCACAGAGCCCAACGCAGGGCTCAAACCTGCGAACTGTGAGATCATGACCTGAGCCGAAGTCGGACGCTTAACTGACTGAGCCACCAGGCACCCCTCTTGACTGGGTTTCTATTATGTGCCAGTGAGTACAAGGTATTTTAAAAATAACTACAAGTCAGAAATCAAATAAAATGTCAAAAATATAAGTATTTTCTGGGTGCTGGGTGGCTCAGTCGGTAAGCATCTGACTTTGGCTCAGGTCATGATCTCACCGTTTGTGAGTTTGAGTCCCACAGCGGGTGAGATCAAACCCCGCTTAGGATGAGCATGAGCCCCACTCAGGGTGAGACCTCTCTCTCTCTCTGTCTGCCCCTCGTGGGATTCTCTCTCCCTCTCTCCCTCCTCCATTCTCCCTCATTCACTGTGCCCTGTCTCTCAAAAAGTAAAATAAATAAAATAAAATAAAATAAAATAAAATAAAATAAAAAAGACATAAGTATTTTCCTGTTTCTTTGTGAAAAGGAGCACCAGGTCAGGATATAGGAGATGTGGATTGTTTTCCTGGTGGTCACATTATTCCTTTCTACAGTGCATAACATCTGTCCTTACTCTCCTAGGAAGGGCCCGGATAAGTGACACTTGTGCTGAAACTGGAAGGCAAGAAGGAGCCACCAGGTGAGGATCTTTGTAGGGAAGGGAAAGAGAAGGTTCAGGTCTTAAGACTGGCTCAGACCTGTGAGCAGAACAGTTGCGGGGGGGGGGGGGGGCCCAGGTGGTGGGGCAGGAGGAAGGGCATATGAAAGCATTTACAAGAGAGAATGGACAAAGGGACACTGCCTTTATTTACTTATTTAAATATGTTTATTTATTTTTGAGAGACAGAGCGCGAGCTGGGGAGGGGCAGAGAGAGGGAGACAGAGAATCTGAATGAGGCTCCAGGCTCTGAGCTGTCAGAGCCCGATGTGGGGCTTGAACCCATGAGCTGTGAGATTATGACCTGGGCGGAAGTCGGCTGCTTAACTAACTGAGCCACCCAGGTTCCCCAGGGGCACTGCCTTTATTACTTACTGCTCTATCTTCAAAGCCTTATACTGGGCTAGGCACTCAGGATGCACTCAGTAAAGATTTGGTGAATGGATGAATGAACTGGAAGGTATAAAACGGGAGTGACATAAAAGCAACTAATTTTTATTTTTTTCCTTTTTTTAAAAAAACTGTTTATTTTGCGAGAGAGGGAATGGGAGCGAGCGAGTGGGGAAGGGACAGAGAGAAAGAGAGAGAGAGAGAGTGGGAGTGAATCCTAAGCACAGAGACTGATGTGGGGCTTGATGACCCGAGCAGAGATCAAGAGTTGGACACTCAACCACCTGAACCACCCAGGTGCCTCTTGCCTTTTTTTAATAGCACTAATCTTTAAAAAGAATCTCACTATCTGTTGTGTTGAGAGTGGACTGAAGGGAGGGGGACAGCCTGGAAGCAGGGAGACCGATGAAGAGCCGCTAGAGGAAGTGGGGCAAAAAATGAGGGCGGGTGGACAAGGGTGGTTGTCTCAGAGCAAGGACTGGGCTGTGTGTGAGGTGGTTTCTAGCAGCAAGTGTCCGTGGGCAAAGTCTCAGATTTTTGTCTAAACCTGGAGGATGGCAGTGCTTCTGCCTGACATGGCCAACTGTTCATCTTTCAAAGATGAGCAAATTCTAGTTGCTGCTATGTTCTCAGTGGCGTGTGAGCCGAGGACACTGGATGAGTCAGGAGAGGGAAGGGGGGAGGGGGGTCCAGACAGAAAGTGCAGAGTGGTTGCTGAGAGAGGGCAAGAACCCATTTACAGGGAAACAAAGGGTTATTGGGCTGTGCTGGGAGTCTGTTATGTTATGTGTTTCAGATGAGTGATGGAGGGGTGGGTAAGGGTCAGTGCTGTGGGTTGGGAGGAGGAGAAGAGAGAAGGTGAAGCCATTGCAGGGGTGGAGGCGAGGAGCTAGGGTGCTGTGGTGAGAACTGGGGCCAGTCCTGGCTCTATAAGCCTTGCTCTGTATGTTTCTCTCTCTCTTTTTTAAAGTTGTGGTTTTTTTTGTTTTTTTTTTTGTTTTTGAGAGAGATAGAGAGAGCAGGGGAGGGGCAGAGAGAGAGAGAGAGAGAGAGAGAGAATCCTAAGCAGACTTTGCACTGCCAGCGCACAGCCCGACATGGGGCTCGATCCCACAAACTGAGATGATGACCCGAGCTGAAATCAAGAGTCGGACACTTAACCGACTGAGCCACCCAGGTGCCCTCTCTCTTTTTTAATTTTAAGAAGTGAGAGAAACACTATTTGCCTTAACCAGCCACATCATGTTGTTTTTAATATTTATTAGGAACTGAAGTGACTCACAGATTAATGTGACTGTTCCTGGGGACAGCCCCCCACCTGACCCGTAGCAGCAGGAGAGGGGCAGAGGGCAGAACCTGTGAGCTGCAGGGGGGAAGACAGACACACTGGACCATGTACTCAGGGAACGATGGCAGGGAGGACAGCCATATCCCAAGACACTGAAGACACAGTCTGGGGAGCAGAGATGATCTCAGCTGTCCTGTTGTTTCCTTACCTACTGGTGACCTTGTGGAGGCAGGTGAGAGGGGCAGTGAGAGGGTCTTCCCTGGGCTGGGGGCTGCAGTTCCCGGGGTGCAGAAGGCGGCCTGGATCACTTCGATCGCTTCGGTATAGCCCATCTGTCTCAGGGCCTCCACCAGCTCTTTAATTGTCCCCCCAGAGACCTGTGAGGAAGACAGGAAGAGTGTGTCCCGGTGCCAGGAGCAAGTGGGCAGGCTGTCAGCATGACCCGCACCACCCCCCTTAACCCCCCGAGAGAGCCTGGCGGCACTGGAGGGGTCAGAGGGAAGAGCGGAGAAGGAGACACACGGTCGTCGAGTGGAGTTTCCTGTTTCAGCTCAGAGACCACTCAGGAAATCACAGAGAAGTGGCTTCCAGTAAGCACAGGGGACAGAGAGGGAGAGAAGTGCTGAGGCAGTGAAACTCTACCTGCAGCGAAGGTCACACCGTATCCCTGTTTGGGCTGAAGCTCTGAAAACCACCAAGAAACAAGAGCTAACAAGGAAATCTTCAGTAGAAAATAATTTCACCTCACAGAACCCTTCCCCTCACAGAAAGCTGACTCCATGTCCTGCCATAGGATGAAGGCATGTTCTTGGGGCCAGGAAGATAACGCACATGAATCACAGTCTGTCAGGTTTGTTCGGCGGGGGGAGGGTCAAAGTTCCCTCTAAGTAGGATTTTTGCAGGAAATGGCAAGGTATTTGAAAATAGGGAACACCTGAAGGTATCTGAAAGCTGTCTTCTTACAAAAGCGGGTTTCCACACTGGCCTGGGTCACCCTCCCAGGATATGAGCCATGAGTGACTGACTTTCCTCCTCAGAGTTAAGGGAGGGGGGAGGGAATCAGGCCCAAGTCAGCGATGTTAACAGAGGAGGGTCCAATAAAAATGTGAGGTGATGTGTTACCTCGTAGTTGTCCATAAGAGTTTTAGAAGGAGCGGGACTCAGCCGGAAGGCATTATTTAGTATCCCCAGGCCTAACTTCTGTGCCAGGGTAGCCCAGTTTTTGTCTGGATCAGGGATTTCTAGCAACTTGTAGAGCTGCAACTTGGCATCTTCAGTCAGCTGTTTCATGTCTCCTGAAGGAATGAAGAAGAAACACGGCTGTCCTAAGCGACTAGAGTCACTCTGGAGGGACTGACCATGGCCACACGGCTGCCCTCTAATGCCCAGTGGGAGCACTGAAGCTCCTCTCCTCGCAGTTGGCAGAAGCCCTGCCGAGTAGCAGCATTATACGCGTTTTGGTAGATTACGGCTGGGTATTCCCCCTTGCATACGTCCAGGATCTTCTGATTCTGAAACAAGCCACTGTGCCTTTCACAGTCCAGCCTGGATAATGCTGGCTCTCCCTCACCCCTTTAAATGACAGTGTGGAGAGGACACTGGTTAAGCGCTCACCTTGTGCGAGTAAATCATCGGATGTAAACTCTGGCTCATATGGTTTCCCGTTTAATATATCGAACACCTGTTGGGAAGAAAATCATGGAAAAACATTACACATTAAAGGCGCCAGGAGGGGAATCAGTTTCTTTATGATCAAGGACTGCGTCCTCCTTAAGAGGGCCTAGTACCCCAAAGGGGGAGGAATGGGAAGGAGTCAACACCTTGACCCATGAAGTCATGACAATACCCTTTGGGGAAAGAAAAGTCCTGGGAGCTCTGGGGCCAGGAGGCTGTGCTCTACAGGGGCCTCTGAGGTGGGTACGAAGACCCAAACCAACCTTGCAGAGAGCCAGGGCCACAGTCCTTCTGAGGGACGGACACCATCCAGGCCACCAAATCAGCCATGTGTTGGGACGTGATGTCTCCCTGGGAGCCAGGGTGAGGGCTGAGCTTACTCAGAGCTGTGAAGCTGTGCCTCTTTGCTGCCCCCCCCCCCCCCGCCCTCATAAAAGCCTTATGAGAATGAGTTTAGTAAACTTGCTCAAACAGCTATGGTAATGCTCACAAGGCCTGATGTTCTCTTTCCAGCACCATCTACATTTTAAATTGAGGGGACACAAAGGTCTCAGGTTAAAAGGAAAAATAAATTCCATAGCTACGGAGACCCTTCTGTGTTCTCTGCAGTCACTTAGGGCATGCTGACTTAGGTAAGGACAACATGGGGTCACTGAAGTGGGTTATCTTTCTGTGTTCTGTGGTGAGGCTTCTGGGAAAGCCAGGTGTTCAGCATAAAAGGGGAACCGTGTGGTCTCTGCCAGGGTCAGTCAACTCAACACCACGGGCCGCGAAGAGGCCAAGAAGCAGTTTTTGGATGTGGAGCAGCGCTTGCCCCTAAGAAAGTCGATTTTGCTGTGTTGGAGATCAACACAGGTTGGAGGGCCAGCCTCCCTCTGGCTCTTCTTCCTGGGCCGTAAAGACCTACCAACTGTTTGCACCTTCAGATTTCAGGTCACTAGAGTTTGGAGGAAGAGTTGAAGTCTATTTACTATGTTTATATTTATTAAAGTCCTCAGAAGACTCCCCGGGTTCTTTTTATGTAAAGGAGTCACTTACCATAGTTCTAAGACAACTGGAACATCTATCCTAGCTTCAAATTGCAGCTGAGAACAATTCTGGTGTGAGCTCAGAACGGGAAACTCTTACGTGAGTTGTGTGTTTTCTCCTGCAGAACCCTCTCTCACAACTGAACCCTGATCTGATTAGGCGTATGCTTTTACACTCATAACTCTCCTGACCTAGATCTTTCATGGATAGGCTTTTCAAGATAAATATGTCTCTTGACAAGCAGACTTTCTTAAAAATAAAAGGCATGTGCTTTGGGGAATAAAGACCCAGGAAGACCATCTGTTCTTATATTCCTGAATCATTAGCTCCCTCTGGAGCTGCCATCAAATAGCCTGAGGCCACACTCACCTGCCAGTTGGTGGCCATATCTAGAGGTGTGGTTCCAGGCACGACTCCTTCATCCTCTCCATCTTTTTCCCAAGAGTCATCCAGGTCATAGAGAGGCTCAAAGTTCTCCACGAGGGGATCTGCGCCTGTGAAGTCAAGTTACACAGCATTAGGCAAACCCAGATCTTGTTGACTCTGAACTGCTTGCAGAGCTCAGGTTTCCAAAGGCAAACACAATAACTCCTAGAGGCAATTACACCTGGATAATTTTTATTTTTCCATTTTATTTTTAAAATATATTTGGGGGGGGGAGCGGCAGAGAGAGACAGAGAGAGAGAGAGAGAGAGAGAGAGAGAGGGACAGAATCCAAAGCAGGGTCCAGGCCCTGAGCTGTCAGCACAGAGCCTGACATGGGGCTCAACCTCATGAGCCACGAGATCATGACCTGAGCTGAAGTTGGACACTTAACCAACTGCGCCACCCAGGCGCCCCCACCTGGATAATTTTTAATACATAAAACATGTTTCTACAGAAATATTCAGAGAGCTTCTTTTAAATTCTAATTTATTTTGACTGTAAATGTGTCTGATGATACCCTATATAGCCACGGACATTTTCAACAACAAAAGACGTGGAGTACCCTGACCGTCACATTTAAGTCTCTAGGACGGTTTTCAACCGAAAGATGCACCTTTCGTCTGAGGGGTAATGGCAGCAGTTTACAGGGACTGGGGTGCGCCCTCAGCATTAAGGTCCTACTTTTCTGTTTAGGTTTGTGCCCACCACTGCACACTCTTCACTCCATTCTCCCACTTGCTCAATAGAACAAAGAAACTTGCTGTATAGGGACAACATGCTCAGTTTTCTTCCTGGGTACAGCACTGCCAGGGTCCCGATCCTTAAACAAACAGACACCACAAAAAAACCTTCTCTTAGGAGGTACAGTTATTGAAAATTTTAGGGCTGCTCTTGGAAAAATCCAGTCTGCTTCTTAACGTGTAGCAAGAAAACACCAAAAGTCACTTAGAGATTAGAGCTAGAGTTACTTCTTAAAGGCTTAGAGACTGTTTTTATGGGACTGTTTAGTCTGATGTCTAACAAAACGGTAGTAAGTTCAGAACACCCTTCTGGGAAGAACTTGTTTTTATCTTGCTGGGAGAACGTTAGTTTTGTGCCAACTTCAATAATAGGAGAGGGCCTAATGAAAGTCAGAGAAGGATCTTCATGCTGTTTCTTTTTTTTTTTTTTTTAATATATTTTTTTTCAACGTTTATTTATTTTTGGGACAGAGAGAGACAGAGCATGAACGGGGGAGGGGCAGAGAGAGAGGGAGACACAGAATCGGAAACAGGCTCCAGGCTCTGAGCTATCAGCCCAGAGCCTGACACGGGGCTCGAACTCACGGACCGCGAGATCGTGACCTGGCTGAAGTCGGACGCTTAACCGACTGCGCCACCCAGGCGCCCTTCATGCTGTTTCTTAGTTCTTCCTCCCAGGCCTGGCCTGATCTTGAAGGCAGGGAATGCCATGTGACCATGGAAACAGTGGAGGAACTAAGAGGAACAATGTATGGGCTGGAGAAGGCTGGAGGAGCTGAACTATATCTCTCCTCCTTAAGTGACCTTCTTCAGGACTTTGAGCTCAGGACTAGGATTTGCATCTGAGTTCCTTCATTTATATAGTGGAGAAACCGCTACTTGCTACTCCTTTCGTGGGATACTGAGAATTCAAGGGAAAGCATTTTTGAAAGGCTTATAGCTTCTTGTCTGAAGGCATTTCTTAGTTATAATCAGTGACTACCCAAACTATGCATACATAACTGCAATCAGAGTGTCTTGCTCAAGAGAAAGTTCAACTTGACAAAGGCTAAGAAGAGGCTATTGTTTCTTTGGATACGATTTTGTTTACTAGAAAAATGTGGGGCTCTCAAATAAAAAGTTTGCACATCTTCCTGGACTCAATTTTGAAAGAAGGTACTTACTTCACTCTGTTTTCTTAAATTTATGAAACATTTACTTCCCAAAAAGGTTTTAATAACCTCTAAAGTAAATCAGATATGCCAGAGAAGGTCTGAGATACTAATTCCATTAAACGTTTGTTGAGGTCTAAATATACAAGGCAAGAGAGACTCAAGGGTGAGCAGCGATAATTTTCTATACTTCACAGGACTAGAGAAGTGAACGGAGTAACACCTGCAAATCCTTGAGCAAAGTAGGAGAGAGAAACAGAGTAGAGAGAATAGGGTCTGAAGGTTCAGACGACGAAGTGTGATTCACAGGTATGCCACGTACTGGGACCCTGGGACTGGTACCCACAGGTCTCTCCAGTCTGCCTCCTTGGCTGTGAGATGGCAAAAATAATAATGGTACTTACCTCAAAAGGTTATTGCAGATTAAATGAGACCATGCGTGTGACATGCCTGGTACACAGTAAGGTCAATAAAGGCTAGCCATTTCTAGTGCCTCGCATATGAGGTCGTACTCAATACGCGACCCATTTGTTTTTTCCTATTATTTCAACTTCTAAGAGACCTCTGTTGCCAAAGGAAATTTTAAAATTATGTCATATACCAGTAAACTTTTTTCTGCAGACTTCTGACAATGTCTGAGGCTGGTACTGCTCAGAGTTCTTTAAGGAATCAAATTCAACTTTTAAGAAGATCTCCTGTCGTAGGAGTCAACCTAAACCACGAACACCCAAAACAAACAGATGAAGTAGAGAGTAAAGATTGACACGCCCATCAGGATGAAGCCCAGGATTGCTAGTCCAAAGAGCATCATGACGGCAGTTAAAGCGAGATTTGTATTTACTCATGCCTTTTCAGCAGCAGCTCTGTGGCTTAAAGAAGATGACATGGCTGCTGAATTGGGGTTGGGTTTGCACTCCTGATAGCGTTTTCCATTACTAACCACCAGGCCGCCTTACCTGCTGCTTTGAGAAGAGCCGCCAGCCTGGTGGACCCTCTCCCGGCTGCTATGTGCAGGGGTGTGGTTCCATCATATGTGGTACTGTCTACATAGGCATCACCCTAAAATCCAGCCAACACAGGAAAGAGTTAGTGGAAGGTTCTCTCACGGTTTAGTCCCCACCTTCTCCTGTCAGCATGACCCTTAGGTCATGTCAATAGGTCATATTACTAGCCCAGTTGCTATTTGGGGCAGACTCTGTCACTGAAAACATCTCCAATTAGAGATACTGGGCAGATGGTGTCAGGAATGCTCGAAGCTGCTACTCTGGAGCCTTGAGTAGATAATAAACAGAGGTACTGTAAGGAGAAAACCTGTTACTGACATCATTCCTTGAAAAGATGGTCTCAATTCCCTCTTGGGAATTGAATGCCAAGGCAAATACGTGTGTCCTTTACCTCCAGGAGCAGACAGCCAGCAAGGGAGATGTTGTCACGCTCCACAGCCAGGTGCAGCGCCGAGCGCCCCGACTTCCTCTCCTGGGCATTGACGTCGGCCCCGGCGGCCACCAGCAGCAACAGGCACGCCATACTGTTGCTCATCACGGCTATGTGAATGGCGGTTAGACCTGCAGCCCAAGCACAGGGACAGTCATGGAGCTGGAAGGCTGCTCACAAGATGGCAAAACTGGACCCTATGGAAGGAATGCTGTCAAGTTTCAGCACGCCTCGTGTCTCTACTCCACACGGCCTTAAAAGGTGCTGTAAGTCTGTTGTTCTGCATGTAAACCCGCAGTCTGCTTGTATGTTCTCAGGAGAAACAGAGCAAATAAACAATCTCTGGATAAATGATGCTTTCTATGCTCAGGCCTCTGCTTTTTCCTCCTACTAACTATTCCAAATCATCTTTAAAGAAATTAGCTAGCTATGGTGAGCAACAGAAATTCTCACAAGAGATGACGAACTCCAGGTGTCTAAGGAAAGCATTTTGGGGTGCAAATCAAATTACACACACTTATCAAATAGCTACCAATGGTTTAGAGAGCAGACAGAGAAGGTTATACCATAATGTGTGTTTGTCTCTTACCTTCCCCATTAGGGTGGTCGATAAGTAGTGCTGCCTTTTTGTGCTTGAGTAAAACACTGAGAATTTTATCTTGTCCTTCTTTGGCAGCTAGGTGCAAAACAGAGTTACCCAAGCGGTCCAGGAGGCTCAGGTCGGCCCCGGCCTTCAGCAAGTCCTCCACCACAGCCTCCTGCTTGGTGATCACGGCCAAGTGCAAGGGTGTCTGGCAAGTGGAGAAGGGGCAGGAGATACACTGGTCAGTGGCAAGCACCTGAACCCATGGGCTTGGTAGCTGCCACTACAATAGGTGGAGTCATCCCTCGGGGCCATTTCCCATTGCCAGATTAACGCCTCCCTACCGCAAATGTTCCATATCCTGTGCTAATGGAGTGTGTATGCTGGACTATTGAGCCATGCAATAATTAAGATTATTTTTATATTTAAAATTCTTAACAGCTTTCTTTTTCTCATTACAGCCCGCTGATTGTTAATATGTGAATTCTTCTAATAATAAGTTTAAATTTATTGAATTTCTAGTAGGAATCTATCTTCAGCTGATAATTCTGTATGTTAACAAATCAAAGCACGGCTACAAGTTTACTGAAGAAGTTGAAATGAACTACTCAATAGAAACCGATTAACAAAGGTGCCATGATTCTACATTAACATGGAAAATGAGTTTGCTAAGTTAAAAAATATTTTTCCATGGACTGGCTCCATGAGGCAAATCAATAGAACTCTGGCACTTCCATTTTAATAACAGGTGTCAAAGGGTTCTAAATGTCTTTTTTTAAATTAATTAATCTATTTTGAGAAAGTGAGAGCATGACCGGGGGAGGGGCGGAGACAGAGGGGGACAGAGGATCCGAAGCGGGCTGTGCTGACAGCACAGAGTCCGATATGGGGCTCGAACCCACGAACTTCAAGATCATGACTTGAGCTGAAGTCGGACAGATGCTTAACCGACTGAGCCACCCAGGTGCCACACAATTCTAAATGTCTCCACCAGGACAATAGAACTATCTCACTAAGAGGGCTCAGATGAACAAGCAAGTGGAAGTGCCAGCACCTAATAGGTGCATAAACAGCCATCTGACTTAACTCTGCCCACGAAGTAGTGCCTCGGCGAATGCAAATGAGATGTTTTGCAAACTGAGTGTTTTCAAAATGAGCAAGACAAACACAATCAGGAAAGTATCTTTCAAAGAACTGAGGTCACCGACAGAGAACGGCAGTATATTTTTAAACAAATCAGTCTATTTCACAGAAGTCTGTGAAATCCAGTCTGTCTAGTGACAACTTGCCTAAACTTTTCTCCCTCAGTAAGCGATCACTGGCCACAGCAGCGACAGCAGGTGAGCCACAGCACTCTGGCTGCAGGACGACCACAGCACAGGAGATGCTGAAAGACGCTCCCGTGGCCGTGTCTCAGTTACAGTGATGATCTCATACAACACAAACAAGACAGGCTATTCGGCCAAATTACCATTCTCTTTTATGTTTTTCATCTTTTACAGCTTGAAATAGAATGATGTCCTCAAAACTTTAGATACTGTAGCCAAGAGCCTTCTTCTCAAAAAATAAATATGTTAAAAAAAAAAGCGCCTGCATTTATTAATCTAAAATGCTATTTGGGGGAGATGAAAAAAGTCTGAAAGAGAATGAGACTGTAAAAAAGATCTGAAATTACAAAATATTATACCATTCAGAAATCAGCAATTATCTCTAGATTTAATACGATTTTTTTCATGTTACACAAATTCTGTTACCATGATAAGCTTTTTTTTTTAAGTTCTCTCCTACAGTACCACCAATTTTTCAATTTCTTAATTTCTATGAGATTTCAGGATGCAGATCTTTAACCCCAGAATTACAGAATGTAGTGTGGATTGCATGTGAGAGTATACTAAAATGTCTATATATTTCAAGTATATATGTTTATGTAGCCAATATATGGAAAAGTACTTACAAGTTGGGAGACTTGTATATTGCCAGGGAGGGCAACTTTTGAGTTTCTAGTATATTTCCTTATGTACCATTTAAAGAACCATGAACATATATTATATTTATAAAAATTAAAAATATAAAAGAAAAAAAACCCACATGCACAAAACCCCCCACTAATGTTACATGGGAATGTATGCAAACAAAACAATCCATATCAAACACATTAGAGTGGTTGTCTATGGTCAGGGGGAGAAGAAGAGGAAGGGTTTAAAGGCAACAGATTTCAGAAATGTTTTCAGAAGACTCTTAACTCTATACACTTGGATTATTTTGAGTGTATCTCTAGAGAGTGGGTGGGGAGAGCGATCTGATCATGACAGATGGTCACAGAAATGTACTAAGATTAGTGAATGGTATTTTGGGAGGTTGTCTAAGACAATTGCCAAATAATCCAAATTACTTAGAGAACTCTATAATTTTTCCATCAAGAACAGTTAACAGAGAAACTTTACAAAGATAAATGCAGCCAACTTTTAGCCTTTTCTAGTTCTCAGAGCAAAGTTGCGATTGGTATATGTTTGAGCCATACAAGGCATACCAGGGGATCCAGAATCCTTGCCCATAAATGAGAGCAGTGGTAAGTTGGGGGAAAAATGGACTTATGGTCTCCTGAGAGTCCCTGTATCAGAAGGCGTGGAAGTGTCAAGGGTGGTGGTTTTGAGATTTTTGTGTGTGTAGCCTATTGGAGAGAGTCTCCATATATGTAACCAAATGATACAGTAAGGAGGTTAGCACATAATAAATCACAACTACTAATCCTGCTGTGTGGTGTCCTTTGCAGAGCCTATTTATAAACAGAAAAACAAGTAATTCCTTGAATCTGACCTACAGGCAGTGACGTTAAGCAGTCTTTGAGAGGAGGACCGAGAAGTGACAGTGTCCCGTTCCCAGTTTTATTTGTAAACTTGTGATGGTTGGGAGGAACAATCCGTCCTAAAGCCCGAGAGAATCAAGCTTTACGGGCCAGACGACTCTCCAAACACCAACAGCCCCCAAGATGGTATGAGAATCTGAAGACATCCTTTAAATGTCTACCTAAAATTAGAATTCACTTTCATTGCTTTATATTCTGAGTCAGTGAGGAATCCCCAACTTCATTCTTCCTTTGACATTAAGCATTACAGCCAGGGAAGGAGCCTAAAGCCTTACATCAAATGGGAAACTTACTTCCCTTCTCAGGAAACACCTATGCACAGATAAAAATCTAGTGACAGCCACCATGTAAACATTTTAGTTCTTTTGCTTTGAAGAAATAAAAATGATCCACAACACCTGCTTTAACAATTGAGAACGGGAACAGGTACTTTACTGTGCAATTAACTGCACATGATTGTTGTCCACATTTTTAGAGTGACAGATATGCCTGGACCAGCACACCATCCAGGCCAGCAAGGGCTGGGAAGTCACTTTGGGTGCAGTGAAGGGAGGGAGAAAATGGGAAAGATGAGAAGGGGCCAGACCAGGAGACTGGGACCAAAGCCAGGTGGGCTGGGGCAAAGGCAAGCTAAGAGGAGACTGTGCTCCTGGGCAGGAAATGGAACAGCCCTGGTGGTAGTGTGCCCCTTAACCAGAGAGACCGGCTCCGACGCCAGCATCCAGGCTTTGGTTCCGCCAAGCAGAAGTTTCGATCTCTGCATGTGCCTATCAGGCAGCCTCACGGGGTCCCAGCTACCTTCTCTCTGCCATATCTGCAGACTTCTGTACCAGGGTTCCTCGAGTTGCTTTTGAGCCCACTGAATTCCTGCTCAAACCTGATCTGGGCAAAACTCTGGTGTTCCCTGTTTTCCTCAACTTGAGATGTCTTTCTGTTTTTGAAAGACACTTTCTCCTCAACCAATCTTTTTATCTTTCCGTATTGATTTCAGCACTTTGATACACACTTAATCTAGATGTTGTAAAAATGTGTTTTAGCAGACGTCAAAATTCTTATAAATTACTGGCTTTCCAACTTAATATTTTTGCAGTTGTATTTTTCTTGACAAATATGTATTACTCTAGGTTTCTCTGTACTGCATATTTGAAAGCTGCTAAGAGAGTAAATCTTAAAAGTTCTGATTGCAAGAAAAACAAATTTGTAACTATGGGTGGTGATGGATGATAAACTTATTTTGGTGACCATTTTGTGATTTATGCAAATATCAAATCGCTATATACCTTAAACTAATACAATGCTATATGTCAGTTATATTTCAGTTAAAAAAAGAGAGAAGAAAAACAGGTGCTCAACATCACTCATCAGGGAGATGCAAATCAAAACTACAATGAGATATCACCTCACACCAGTCAGAAAGGCTAAAATCAAAAACATAAGAAACAAGTGTTGGTGAGGATATGGAGAAAAAGGCACACTCTTGCACTGTTGGTGGGAATGCAAACTGTTGCACCCACTGTGGAAAACAGTATGGAGAATCCTCAAAAAATTAAAAATAAAACTACCCTAAAACCCAGTAATTGCACTATTGGGTACCTACTCCCAAAATACAAAAACACTAATTCAAAGGGATACATGCACCCCTATATTTATAACAGCATTGTTTACAATGGCCAAACTATGCAAACAGCCCAAGTGTCCATCAACAGATGAATGGGTAAAGGAGATGTGACACACACACACACACACACACACACACACACACACACACGAATATTATTCATCCATAAAAAAGAATGAAATCTTGCCATTTGCAACAACATGGATGGAGCTAGAGAGTATAATGCTAAGTGAAATAAGTCAGAGAAAAACAAATACCATATGATCTCATTCATATGTAGAATTTAAGAAACAAAACAAACAAGCAAAAGGGGGAAGAAAAGTGAGGAGCAAACCAAGAAACAGGCTCAACTACAGAGAACAAACTAATGATTACCAGATGGGAAGTGGGTGGGGGGGATGGGGAAAACAGGGGATGGGGATTAAAGAGTATACTTAGTATAATGAAAAAAAACACAACAAATTAAGAAAAGAAAAAAAAAATGGATCAACTCTTTGACAGATTTCTAAAGTGTAAACTTTGTCTTCCCCCAGCATGAGTGGGGGATTTCTATCGTGGAGTGATTACTATTACATTCATAGGTTAAAGGATCCTAAATCATAAATAATATTCCCAAGTAATGGGCTTTTAGGATATAACTTATACAACAATGCACTGTATTTTCGCTACTGTTAACATTATTAGAAATAATACATATACACATGCACACGCACATGTGCAAACACGCACCAACGGTGAAGTTTTCTTCAGTTGGTGTTTCTGCTTACCTGGTAGAGATCATTTCTCATATTGATAATGTCATCAGAAATCAAGCCAGACGTGACTTCTAGTAGATCCCTCACAAGCTGGGCATGAAGATGGATGATTGCTAAGTGTAAGACACTGGAAAAAAAAAAGTGGCAATAATCAGCTGAAGTGTTAGTGAAAAAAAAAAAGATTTCCAAGAAACGATCAGACTTGCAGACTGAACCTGGCTCTCATACTTAAGTTTTATTTGGGCCCCAAATGCCTTGAATATGAGGTGGGGATGTTCTGTTGCTTATCCAGGCAGCTACACTCATTTACCATGCTTGCCTGGCCTCTAGGGGCATTTTGGTTTGACCCTTTGAGGTGTAAAGGGATCTGGGCCTTGAGGCAGAGAGGCCTAAGTTCAAATCCCAACTCTGTCTCCCTGCAGTGGTTTTGGTGCATTTTCTCCTCTAGCCTCTTCCTGGCTTCCCTTTACATACAGATCATGTATGGAAAATGCCCAGCACTTGGAACTATTCAGAAAAATGTAGTTACTTCACCTAGCCTTGCCAGCCTCCTCTAAAACACAGTGTGGTGTCTTATTAAAGATCTTTCCAGACCCCAGGAGGGGAGGATAGGGTCAGGCTTTTAACTACTGGGAGAAGATTCTTGAGGCAAATTTCTGAAGGAACAATGTGATTATATTTCTCCCTTGCAAATATTCCCTCTGCCTGGAATGGTTTTGCTCCTCTTCTCTGCCTAGACAATGCCTACTCCATCCTTCACATTCCAGTTCAAACCTCACCTCCTCTCCGAACTTCCTAGGCGGACCACACTGTCTCCACTCAAGTTCACTGCTTGTTATGCAACTGTAGTTTTTTGTATGCCTTTCTCCCTCTCTGACCTGTGACCTCAGGGCTGGTTCTCCCTGGGTCAGCCTCAAGCCCTGGCACACAATTTAGGCACTAAAATTTAGGCACACAATTTAAGCACTAGGATCTTATGCTAATGAGGTCGAAAATATTGGCAGGTGCCAAGCATCACTCCTAGGGACACAATGTTTTAATTGTTAAAACAACTTCCTATTAAAATTAATTTGAAATGATGCGACACTAACAACAATAAAAGTTGTTTAGAGCTTCTATTTGCCACACCATCATAAGCAGTTGACATACGTGATCTTATTTAATCACAACAAGAAGCCCTGTGAGGTAGGTTAACATTATCCTCATTTTTCAGATGATGAAACTTGGACTTGGAGGTATAAGAAAACTCAAGTCAGGTCATATAACTAGTGAGTGGTGAAGCTGGGAGGCCAGCCCAGGTCCACCTGGCTCCAAAGTCATCTCTTAATCCCTTAAGCCACCCTGCTGAGGGGGCACATGGGCACTGCGCTGTGGAGTCACAGATGGACACCTAAGATAATGAATATTCCAAAGTATGGACAGATTGTGATACAGAGCACACTCAAAGTATCGCATGGTGGCAGGACAGCTGGGATTTGAGGCAGAGCCTCGATTTTCTCCAAATGAAAAATATTCGGTGTCACTTTATTCAGACCTCTTTCTTAGCAAGAGCAAGCGTAACATTTTACTAGGGATTAACATTGGCACAGGAGGGCCTGAAAAACTAACTTCTGACTTCATTACTTGAGAGAGCAAATGATGTCAAGGTGTCACTACTGACTCTTGAAACGTGAGACTGGAAGAAGACTTCTAAAAAGGGCTTCAAGTCTGATGCAGCCATGACGCATACGTACCAAGAAAAAGGTCATACTTCAAAACTGCCTAGAAATTTCCATGCGCAGCTCAGCATTTCATAGCAGAAGTACATTCTCTCTCCCCCTTAAATCCTCACACCCTCATGGGAATTTCCCCAACACCAGAAGTTCTTTTCTTTTCTTTTCTTCATTGTGTATGCTGTGATGACTAATGGTTACAGGATTCAGATTATTAGCTGAGCGTGACGAGTTCAATGAAAACGAGACCTGAGCTGTGAGGACCAATGGTTTTCCTTTGTCGGCATTCTTATGAGGGCTCCTCTTTGGTCTCTCCACATGGCTCGTCTCTGCCCTCTATCTGTGGCAAGCCCCGAGACACTGCTTGCAGGAGGAGTATGTTTGTGGTCCTAGGAGGGGACTCTAAGTATTCATGTTCTGCTGGGTGGGGAAGGTCACCTCCTTGTTCCCTCCATATGTGTCCTTACACATGCGTGGTGTATGGTATATGATGGGAAGGTTGTGGAAAAGATTTCGGGGCGTATGCATTCAAGTGGGTGCATTGAGGGGAATGCGTGCATCTTCCCCTCAATGCACCCACTTGAATGCATGTGCCCCGAAATCTTTTCCACAACCTTCCCTTCATATACCAGCAGCCCTTCCTAGCTTCTATGTGCTCATCTTTCTCAGGCTCATCAATGCAGCAGGTCCCTGAAAATATCACTTGAAACCCTGTTGTTCTATCTTGGTTAACTGCTTTCTCTTGTGGTTCCATGTTATTGAGTGCTAATTGGATTCTTTAACCCTGTAAAAGCATTCTGCTGTTCGCAGCATCGCATGAGGAAGGCTGTACCGGTTCCTCTCATACTGTATAACAAGGCCAGTGGTTATACCACATCCTTGGTTACGTTGCAAGGAATGAGAACAAAGGTCTCTGTTTGAAACCCTGAGGTTGGCACTTTCCTAAAGTGTTTGATTCAGTTTTTTAACTGAGGTTGAAAACATAGCACTCAGGAACTCCTCTACAGAAAAGGGTTTCTCAGTGTTGACACTATTTTAGGAAAGTTTTAGATAAGGCCCTTGACTCGAATATGAGGGCTGTTGTCTCTTGTTATTCTCACCGGCTTTTGAGATCATTTTGGAGTCTCGATGCGAGGACTCCGAGAACTGTTTTAGAAAGAAGCCAGGTGCTTTGCAAATATAAGCTCAGTAACAGCAGAAACGGAGGCATGCTGAGTGGAATGTTGGACTCCCACACAGCGTGGGTTATGGCTGTCACAGGAGTCTGATCCAGTCCCAGACTGGTAACCAGTAGCAGAGGCAGTAGGGAAGGAACCAATGACTGGGAAAGAATGACAATGATCTCTTACTTGTTTTGTTACCGTTGTTGTTGTGCTGTCTTTACTGGGCTTTTTCTTGAGACTACTACCAGGAGAACTGTGCAGCCGGGGTAACCAGTGCTTTAGGAATTTGGTTGGACCACATTTATTGTCATCTCATTTTGGTAAATAAAGCAGATGTTATTAACCCAATAAATAAATACGTGTTTGTTAAATTTTATTCCAAATGTTATCCCAATAAATAAAACAAGGTTTTTGAAAACGTACCATTCCCCGCACATATCTTATCCTTCTTGCCCAGCCTGATGTACTCTTAGATGAGGGCTTAAATGTTTTAACGTCCAACAGGTGGGAACCACAGGACCGGAGAAGCAAATTATGGATTCAACCTCACTGACACAGGACTGTCCGTGACAGTCTTCCAGTTACAGGACCCAATATCTTTAAACAATTCTTTTTATCCCTAGCCAGTATGCATACGATGATTTTCTCACTTCCTTACCCTAAAACAACCTTTGTTTGCAAAAGTCCTGACTTACCTGTCCCCATTCTCATCCTGCACTGCAGTGAGATGGCGCTGAACAGCCAGCAGCATCTTCACATCTCCTGTCACTGCGTAGTCAAAAAGGGCATTGGCATGCCGCTTGGCCAGCTGCATAGCCTTCTCTAGGAAGAGGTTATCTGCAAGGCAATGAGCACAATCACAGTGGAGTTTCCTATACTTGCTCTACGGGTATGGCATGCCTGGGGCCAAAACCATCAACACCAGTGTTCTGATACCTCGACACACATCGTTTTAGTTGCATCTGCTCCTTTCGGTGCTCCTGGGTTGCGTTCGTTAGCAAAAGCACAATTGCACGTTGGCTTACTGACAAATACAGAGGCTGATCTGAAAACTCTGTCTGTGGTTTGTTAGGGGAAAGAAGCTTAGATAGGTCTGTTATTTCAGGGGGAACAATCAGTCTCCAAATAATGTTGATTGGCTTGACTATACTGTAAATAATCAATAGTCTTAAACCACTGTCTCGTTAGGCAAAGTGTCAAAAACCACAGTCTCTGCCACAGACAGACTTTCCCTAAGCCATCCGTGTTCTTGTGAAGTTTGCTTCAAGGTCAGGAAAAGGCAAATTTGGACCTGAGGGTCAAAACCAGTATGTGGCCTGTTTTTATACGGTCCCCTACCTAACCATGCTTTGTATGTTTTTAAAGTGGTACTAAAAAAAAAAAGAATATGTGATAGAGAGACCATAAGAGGCCACTAAGCTGAAATATTTGCTCTCTTTCCCTTCTCTTTTCTCTACTGAGTACTGGTTCAAATTACGTGCAAAGTGCACTGTCCCCCTTAATCCTAATTGTTCAAAGAGGGAATCAAGCTAAAAGGAAAAGTTCTCATTTTCAGGCAAAGTTCTACTTCAGTGTGATGGTCCAACTACGGTCTAGAGGAAGAAGACTATTGAAGTTATGGGAACTTCTCTATTATCTGTGGTGGAAATGAATCAGATTATCTCCCACGATATCCTAAAACTGCATAATTATGACTGGAGAATGCATATGCATATTCTGGTACTTTATTCAGAGATAACACAGGGAAAATGGAAATTTCAGTGTGAATTAAATGCTCTGACACATGCTTTTCAAGAGGCATACAGGACTCTGAAGAGCACACCAAACAAGATATTGATATATCATTTTTAGATTAACAGAAAATAAACCGGTCTTCTGACAATAGCTTCTATACCTGGAACCAACCTATCCCCTCACCAGTCAATACAATGCAATCACATGTGTACTCACTTACCCTGAAACCTAGAATTCTCTTCCTTTACTCCTACTGTATACGTCAGGGTAACTTCATCTTCGCCAGTGCCAGACTCCTTATCTTGTTCTGTGGGTTCAGTTACTTTCCCAGAGAGGTTCACTGCGTCTCTGTCCACACTCTTGCTGCAACCCTCAGGGTCATTTTTAGATGGGGAGTCTATGGTTCCTAAGATAAAAGCAGAAACATCAGATTTTTTCTCACTAAATTCCATTAAGTGATAATTCCCTGTTTCAGCGAAGGTCAGATAAAAGATAGGCAAGTTTACTGCAAAGGGAAAAGAAAAACAGTAATTTGAAATTCCTTTTAAAACACTCATATCATAGGTAACCTGTTTTGGAGCTATTTTAAACTCTCACGTCTAAAAGACACATTTTTACGGAGTTATATGTGACATATTCCATTAGTTTCAGGTGTACAATATAATGATTTGATATTTGTATATATTGTCAAATGATCACCACAGTAAGTCGAGTTACCATTAGTCAGCGCACATAGTTACAATTTTTTTGTGATAAGAACTTTCAAGATCTTAAAAAAAATTTCATATACACTTTTAAAAACTTACATTTCATTCTGTTTATTTGTAAAGGAGAAAAATGAAATAAAGCTCTTCTGTGAATTGTAGGGAAGTGGAATTTTTAAAGTTTAAATAGAAACAGAGGAGTTATGGGGTGCGTGGGTGGCTCAGTCAGTTAAGCTTCCAACTTCAGCTCAGGTCATGATCACACAGTTTGTGAGTTCGAGCCCTGCATTAGGTTCTGCACTGAGAGCTCAGAGCCTGGAGCCTGCTTCAGATTCTCTGTCTCCCTCTCTCTGCCCCTCCCCCACTCATGCTCTGTCTCTCAAAAATAAATAAATGTTAAAAAAAATTTTTTTAAATAACATATAATAACAATAAAAAAGAAACAGGAGTTATGGGGTGCCTGGGTAACTCAGTCAGTTAAACACCCAACTCTTGATTTCAGCTCAGGTCATGATCTCATGGTTGAAAGATCGAGCCCCATGTGGGGCTCCTCACTGAGCCTAGAGCCTCTCTCTCTCTCTTTCTCTCTCTCTCTCTCTCTCTCTCAAAACACCCCAAACAAACAGGAATTATTTTTTTCCTAATGCTAATTAACCAAGCAAGTTATTAAGACATAATATCAAGTCACATTCTGTAGTGTGGGAGTTACTTGGTAAGCCATTTCTGTGCTCTTTCCAGTCTGACCATATTATCTGGGAGGTACTATGTAAGCACCTATGTTTTGTGAGCAGAGCTGGTTCAAATCCAGGTTCTGCCAATAACAGATATGTGTCTTCAGTGAGTGAATGAACCTTTCTGAACGTTGGTGTCCTCTGTCCATAAAATGGAGGCATTACTATTTTCCTTAGAGCAATCATGAGGATGACAGTTAAAACATGTAGTAATAGCACCTGACATCAAACAGGCATTCAATACATGGGAAGACTTTATTGTATTATTGCTTCAATGGGTACACTAGAATGGACATGTAATACAAGCTACGAACACAGCATGTGACAACTGCACATGAAGGGATGCATTTGAGGGGAAAGGCCATCCCTATAAAACTCAAAATGTCTTCAAAAGTGTAGCATTTGAGAAGAAAACAGGAGAGGACAGTTAAGTTTGGTGACTTTTTTAGTCAAGTGTCTCCATATGTCCCTTTTTAATGCTCTTTTCTTCCCCTTGTTCATGTCACTTAAGAAGTAAATATATAAGTAGAAACATAAGATTGGGAATAGAATTTATATTTGCCACAGGAAATAACATTGTTTTATGCAAAAGTATCTTCTCAGTTTACCTGCATTTATCAAATTTTTTCAAGATGACAATGTGATGAGTAATAATATAAAACTTTTAATTTTTTATTCTTTTTTCACTATTGGAAAAAAACTGTATTACTTACCATGTTTCATCCCGGCATTAGATTTAGTGGTTCCAGGATGGAAGGTAATTCCACCGTATGTAGGGAATCCATAGTGGGGGAAGCCATACCCTGAAATGGCAAGCAAAACAAATGAAACCTCATGATGGTTGTGTGTGTGTGTGTGTGTGTGTGTGTGTGTGTGTGTATGTGTTTTATGAAGAGTCAGCAAAGTTTAGTGTCCTTCCCTCAGGTGAGCACAGGCTTTGGTGTGGGAGGGCAGAGTGCCCGACATGGTGCTGCCATTGTAGGTTAGTAAGACACGTTGTGGGGATCATGGATGATCAGAATTCCACTTGGACCAAGTTTACATTTTGGCAACTCAGACAATGCCCAGGCCTGGGGCAGCATGGAGGAGTTCACGCTGGAGAAAGTCTCCCACTGTTGTGTGGGAGTGCTCACCACCCAAACTCAGACTTGCTGACACAGAGGGCCTTGAAATAATGTCTGGCAGGAAAAACTGAACCAAACAAAATACAAACTACCGAGTCCTCAAGGAAACATGACCACACTGTGCATGCTCATGCATTTTTGGTGGAAGCATAAAAAGTCGTACGTAAAATTAGAGGTCATACTCTCTGACATTGTAATTTTACTTCAAAGAATCTAATTTACAAAAACAGTCTGGAATAAAAGAAAAACAACGTGGACAAAGGAGATCAGTAAAAACAATAAAAAACAGGAAACGCATTCAAGTAAGTAATACTATGGAATATTCACTTGGTGAAATATGAGTCATTAAAATGATCCTTAAGAAATTATGCTTACATAATATTTATATTACCACGGAGGAAATGCTTATGTTAACCCATTAGGGAAAAGTAGCATATATGACTCCATATACACAATCATTTATGATAATAAATAACTAACGTAGGTAAATAGATTAAATACAATGCATTATGAGGATTGTAGCTGTACTCATGAAAATGCAAAAAATATCTACTGTGACGTTTGCACAGAATAAAATTAGAAGAAGTTAACCTTCGATGGCAGGATTTTATGTGTCTTCAGATATTCTACAATGCTAGTATATATAACATGAAATCTTTTTAATGTTGCCAAAGAAAACCAAGACAAGTATAGAAGCAAAGAAGGAAGGAAGGGAGGGAAGGAGGAAGAAAGGAAGAAAATATACCAAAACGTGAATAAACACGTTCTTCATATAACTGAACTTGAGTGACTGTTTTTCTTCTTAGAGTTTTTGGTATTATCTACATATTGCCAAATGAACATGCATTTCTTTGAAAAAATACACTTATTAAAATTTTAATTAATTTCCTATGTCACACTCAGTAACGTCACAGCCACTCAACCCACAGACCATCTGGGAAGTCTAGGGAAAGACAATTCTAGCTTCTCCAACGGGAAAAGCTTTAGAAAGAGGAGACTCAATTCGTACCTGGACCCGTACCTCCGGCACCCCCTCCTCCACCGCCACTGCCAAACATGCCTCCACCTCCAGCTCCAGCACCACTACCGCCGCCGAAACTATCAGAGAAATTAGGCATGAGCTTCTGCCGTTTCCTCTGCACTTCCTCTTTATCTGTAGTTAAAGGAAGAGAAACCAAAGGAGAAAAGACTGATTCAATTCCACAACTAGCCACAGAAAGAATATTGATTCTGATGGTATTTTTAAACATCTTAAAGGGAAACAGAAATCACCCAAGGAGGAAGAGATGCCAAATTTCAAGAAGCATTATATTTATTCCAATGGCTATGAAGACGGAGAACCAGCCTCAGAGAGACCACAGAACAGTACACACCCAAATCCTCTCTACAGTTAAGAAACAACAGTTTCTGAAGTCCCCAGTGTCATTCAAATTAGCGAAAGACTAGACTTCCCATCAATTATTAAGATACTAGAGATACCGGAGAAGAAAAACAATATTGAGCATTTTCATTTAGTCATACAAACCACTATTACCAACCAACTAACATTTGTAATGCATCTACTGTGAGCTAAGTGCTAAGGAGAAAGAGAAGAATGAACAAGGTCTTTGCTGTCAAGAACCCTCCAATACAATTGAAAGGTTGTGGAGGAAAGAGTTGGGAGAGATAGCATAATAAAGCTCTCTATGTTAAATTTATGGTTGCAAAGCAGTGTTCCAGGGGGTCAAAGGAGAACTTCCAGGAAGTACCTATGGGCTGGAAAATTCAGGAAAAGCTTTCCAGAATCCACTTTATATCAGGAGAGGGCAATGGGAGGATGAGCTGGAAATGGGATGTAGAGGCAAAATAATGAAGGAGAGAATGCCCACTGTGTGCTTATGGATCAGTCTAGCTGAAGTGAGAGTTTAGCATAAGAAAGTCTTGAGAAGTGGGGCTGACTGGAACCACACTGTCGGGCTCCTGGATTGTGAACCCAAGGGGTTTACAAGCAGGAGAGCCACCGGATGTTTCTGAACTGGGGGATGATGTGTACAGCGTGCTAGTTTAAGAAGATTCATCTGCCACTGGTGTGTAGGACAAAACAAAGAGTCAAAGTGAGAGGCAGAGACAGTGCAAACGGAAGGGAATGGGGCTGTTCCTTAGTGGTCACCGTGATAATACAAATGGGTAGACCCCAGGAATGCAATGAAAGAGGGATTGGTAGTCATTGGTGACTGAGGAGATACAGGAGGCCGAAAGTCTAAAGACTTGACTTAAAACACAGTGATGCCCTCCGAGATTTTTGGCTGTCCAGGTCTAGATGCCATTTACACTATCATTCCTCATTCCTCGTGTCGTTGTAGTTTTTATTTTGCTTCTCACTATCTGTTCTCCCCAGCCCACTGCCATTGTGGTCCATTATTGAGCTCTTGTTTCTTCTTTCTGTTTCCCTTTCTCTTCTCTCATTTTCCTATCATGTATTTTTTTTTCCCCTTCTCTCTTTTGGACTGAAAGGGTGATGTAAAATTTCTGTTTAAATAAACAGGCAATGTGGTATTCTTTTTTTTTTTTTTTTCCAATCAGCAGCCTGATACTTAACAATTGTCCTATTTCCTATTTCTTCAATGTTAGTTTTGGCCATTGCTTATGTCCAGAAAGATCTCTACTTATTTCTAATTTTGTGGTTATTTCGGCCATCTCAGGGCTTGAAAGAATGCTTTTACTGATTATTGCAGTCACCTGAGCACAGCTGGAAGACTGAAACATGGAAAAGTAGGATAGCAAAGTACCCTTAAAATAATCCTTTAAAAATGGATCATGTCCAGACCTGTTAGGAAGAAAGCCAATGTGGGTCAACTTTGAAGAGAATGTGCTTCTACTAGAAAGCGTTGGCCTCAAAGTAGAGAAACTTTACAAATTTCCTTTTCAAAGGTTTTGAACAGATTTATAAAAATTTTCCATCAGTTGTACTATAACCAACTAATAGTCATACTTATTACTCATCCTATAAACTGGGGATCTCACATAGAATATTAGTTCATTAGAAATATGAAACACAAGAGGGAAGCAGACAATTTATTCATCTTCAGGAGTACATGTTATCTGCTGACGTGTTCTACCAAAGAGATCATTTGGTACTCGCTATGTACTTTTTCTGTTTTATAAAACAGAGATGTTCAATGGTTTTATTTTACTGTAAAATGGTAATTTTTCAGTCACTTTAAAAATACTAACTATTATACATCCATTAAGATTTCAACAACAAGAAACTGATACAGAATATTTCATTATGACAAGTTTTTAAATAAAAGAACCAGCCTGAATTTCCCCAGAACCGAACATGGAGATAGTCTCATCACATTCATGTATCCCTGTGGTCTGCCTTTGACAGTGGCAGCATGGGTTGTACTATGAAACATCAACCTATTCTAGAAGGGACCTAAGTGGTCCCTCCTTTTACAGAAGAGGAAACAAAAGCTAGGATGATTAAGGGACTTGTCAGAGGTCAGGGCAGAGTGAAGATGAGATTCAAAGCCAGTGAGCTTTCCATTCTATTAGACTGCCATTCTTTGGGAAACACTCCAAAATGTCTTTGCTTCCTTTAATAATTGGTGATTGCAGATAAGAGTCTAGTTCACAAATGTAGATAAACTTTTAGTATCCACCTCGTTTTGATATGTGTATGCCTTCAAAAGTACCTCATTCGCGTTTTTTTGGGTTCTAGTGTGCTAGTAAAAGATGTCTGCGTCTATCCTAAGCATTCCTTTCATAATTTAAAGATTATGATTCCGTTTCTTCTGATTCTCCACCTTTTCAGACTGAAAAATCACATGGTCTTTTTTTTGCCGTTCATATAGCAGTTCCTCAACTATCTTCTTCCTTTGCCAATTGTCCCTCTCTCGATTATTTAACTTGTCTTCCCTAAGCCCAACCATGTCCATGACATTTTCATGAGGTACTAGGTCAATAACTATATCAGATGTCAAGTTCTGGAATAGATGGTTCTGTACAGTGAAAGGAATATGTTATATCTCTTTGTCTGATGTCCTCCTTGATGGCACCCAACAAATTAACAGCCTTTGGGATAAGGATGGCAACTTGGTTGGTCAGTCAATAAGTCAGCTCCCATATTATAAGAGCCAAGATATGGAAGCAGCTCAAGAGTGTATCAATTGATGAGTGGATAAAGAAAATGTGATATATATATCATATATATATATATGTGTGTGTGTGTGTGTATGTGTGTGTGTGTGTGGCATAAAAAAAATAAGATCTTGCTATTTACAATGACATGGATGGAGCTACAGAGTATTATGCTAAGCAAAACAAGTCAGTCAGGGAAAGACAAATACCGTATGATTTCACTCATTTGTGGAATTTAAGAAACAAAACAAATGAACAAAGAAAAAAGAGACAAACAAAAAACCAGACCCTTAAATATAAAGAACAAACTGGTGGTTACCAGGAGACTGGTGGGGGATGGGTGAAACTGGTAAAGGGGATCAAAAGTATACTTACCATGACAAGCACTGAGTAATGTATAAAATTACTGAATCACTATGTTGTACACCTAAAGCTAATATAGCACTGTGTATTAACTAACTGGAATTAAAATTAAAACTAAAAAAAAAAGCCAGCTCTCAGATATATCTCAGCATCTCCTATATGACATCTACTAAGGGACGCCCGGCTGGTTCGGTTGGCAGTGCATGCAGCTCTTGATCTCAGAGTCGTGAGTTCAAGCCCTACATGGGCATTGAGACTACTTAAAACAAAATAAAATATATGACATATAATGTTCTAGATGTTGGAAATGTACTAATGAACATGAAAGACCCAATCTATGAACTAAATAATATTCTTCCTATTGGAGGGTAGAAGAAGACAATAGATACCTAAATTCATTGATAGGACAATTTTGCTTACTGATAAAAATAATGAACTACACAAAATTGACACAGGGAATGACTGCAGGGGCTGGGGCAGTGGAAGGTGTGTTCAATGACCTCTGAGAAATGTACACAAAGATTCCCTGGGTTGTATAGTTTTAATTCATTTTCATACACTTACTCTTATATTATTTTTAAACAAATTTTTTTAATGTTTATTTATTTCTGAGACAGAGAGATACACAGCATGAGTGAGGGAGGAGCAGAAAGAGAGGGAGAAACAGAATCAGAAGCAGGCTCCAGGCTCTGAGCTGTCAGCACAGAGCCCAACGCGGGGCTTGAACTCACAAACTATGAGATCATGACCTGAGCCGAAGTTGGTCTCTCAACCAACTGAGCGACCCAGGTGCCCCCACTTACTCTTATATTAAATGGCCTGTTACTTCTCTCTCTCTTTTTAAAAAAATATTTATTTTTGAGAGAGTGAGAGAGAGAGCAGGGGAGGGGCAGAGAGAGAGGGGGAGAGAGAGAGAGAGTCCCAAGCAGGCTCCACGCTGTTAGCACAGAGCCTGATGTGGGGCTTGAACTCATGAACTGTGAGATCATGACCTGAGCTGAAATCAAGAGTTGGATATTAAACTGACTGAGTCACCCAGGCTCCCCGGCCCACTACTTTTCTGGTTATATGTCTGGTGTGATTATTTCTCCTTGTGATGATTTCATTTTGGGATTTACAATCCAGAAAGTTTTACTGACCAAGTTTTACTGATAATTTGTTACCTTCAATAAAACAGTTCCAATCTCACAACGTATAAATATATGTCACAATAGATGGTGGCCATTCTTTCTGTGGAGCTCAACTTCTAACTCTTATTTTTCCAGATGATTCTTCTTACTTGTTTGTATTACATGGAGCTTTTAGTCAATGACAGCCTGGAAGTGCTTGAAGCATACAGGTAGGAATTTGAACTTTCAGGAGACCCCATTCTCTAACCTGAGCATCTGACAGATCCTATTATGAATGAACACCTGAATATGCCCTTGCTGTATCTCACTCTTTTGATGGACAAATACCACTGGAAAAGGTAGACTGGCAGCCTAGAAACCAAGCTCAGCTTTGGATGTTTCTCGATGCATACATGTGTAGGTAATCTGGGTATCCTTTTTAAACATAATTCTCTGTGTTGAAAAAAATGGACATTATGTTAAGACATATTTTAGGAGAATAAATTAATTTTTTCCCTCAGAAAGTCCAAAAATTTCTCTCCTGTGTCTATTTAAAAAAGTGTGTTTAATCAAAAGCAGTGATTTTCATCTTGATGCAGACTGAAGCATTTGGAAGACCTCAGGTTGTCGCTGGGTGGGGAAGTGAGGGCAGGTGGGCTGGCTCCCCGCCTCCACTGTAGTTATTTATTTATTTATTTATTTATTTAATTTTGTTAATGCTTTTTTTTTATTTTGAGAGAGAAAGAGAGTAAGAGAGAGACAGTAAGTGGAGAAGGGGCAGAGACAGAGGGAGAGAGAGAATCCCAAGCAGCCTCCAAGCTGCCAGCGCAAACCCTGACATGGGGCTTGGACTTATGAACTGTGAGACCATGACCTGAACTGAAATCGAGAGTCAGATGCTCAACCAACCGAGCCACCCAGGCAACCCTCTCCACTTCCACTTTAACCAGAGCCTGTCAGGTGTATGCACTGGGATTTTGCATGAAATCTTATATGGACTGGGGGGAAAAAAGGCTCTTTTGTTGATAATGTTTTCACACCACAGTAATGGAATGCTGTGAATCGGGACCATCAGTAAACAGGTCACGATCTCTGAAAAGAAACAAGAACTCATGGAATCATCTTCTAAATGCTCCCACCACAACATGAGTTACAAGCAAAGAAGCCCTCTTCAAGGATCACACAACACATGTTGCTACCACAGGATCCAACACTCATGTGGATCATCACTGCAGCACCTTTGTGGCTTCAGACATCAGCCAGGACCTGGGTGCTCTGTGACAATCATTTCATTGACCTCCCACTATGGTCTCACTTCCCTCTAATCCAGGGGTTTCTGATTTTGTTTGTGCCATAACCCCTTTTTCAGTCTTGTGAAGTGTTACAGATCTTTTCTTAGAATCGTACCTATCAATATGTAAAATTACAAAAAAAGCTGATTATATTAAAATCCATTTCTATCCTTGGACCTCCTGGGGTCAGTGGACTCCAGGTTAAGAAACATCTTTGAGCAATTTTCCCATTTAGGGGCCTATTAAATACACTCAATGCTGAATTTCCCACCCTGCCCTGTTGAGTTCCAGTCCTGCCTTTTGATTGGCTTATTAGGAATTTGCCAGAGGAACCAAAAATGCAACATGTTTTAAACTGAGCTCCCTCTCTGTCCACTCAAATGTACTTTTGCTCCCTGTATTCTTTCACCAACTCAACCACATAACAACCTTCCTAGGCTGGGATTCCTAGAACCATCTATGACTCCTGAATTTCTCCTTCACCTCCTACCTCAACCAGCATCTGGGGCTTAACGCCACTGTCTCCTTGCATTCCTTACACTAATACCTTTAGGAACCTCCCCACTTCTCACTTGGATTCTTGCATTACTCTTCAGACTCTTCATCTGCTGCTCAGACAGTTCCCTCAGTGTCCATATAAGGAAGTCAGAGCCATCATTCCAAACCCAAATAGGCCTGGTAATTCCGTTATCCAGATCAATCAGAATTCTTCAGCTGCCAATCACAGCACTTCTGAGCCTGGCCTTGGCCTTCCTTACCTGTCTTGGTCTTCAGTGGTCCATCTCCATGCCCAAAAGGCTCACTTCTCTCTGAACTAACATTAATTGTTCAGCTCCTCAAGTTTCCAAGCCTAGGAAACACTTTCCTTCCTTGTTTCTCACCTAACTATTGAAATACACCCCCAGGTTGAAGGACCTTGAAGAAGCCTACTTCTTGGTGGCTTCTATAGAATTAAGGGTCCTCTCTCTTTGGCATTCTCATAGGTGTTTGTAGATACTTCCCTTTTGGAGCTTATCAAAATCATAAATCACATTATAAATATGTAAGGAGACTATCTCCCCTTCTCAGGGTATCTTTTGTGAGGAAAAGAATGGTGCTTTATTCATTTTTATGGTTCTGCACTGCATGGTGGCTGAGTATCCTGTTTTATCGTCTGAGGCCAGATGATGGAGGGGCTGAATCTCCTGAACAGCAAGCCTTATCATAAGGTCCATCTCAACTGCCCAAACCCCGAGATCCTCAATAAATGACAGATTCTCAGATTCAAAGACAAATTCTCAACTGTCTAAATCTCATATAAGCTTGGTAAAAATAAGATTATTTTGAAAGGCTGGACTCAATTCCATGACCCCAAAATAGTATATTACTTCTCTCTTCTCTAAAAATAAGTACCATGGGCCCAGGGGCAAGTTCTTAGGAAGCCATTCAAAGGAAGTGAACAACTAATCTCTTCTAATCAGCTTTGTCCTTTTATGGGAACAGTCACAAGAATGTAAGTAACCCAATTACCTTTGATTTCAGGGTAGTAGAGAAAAGGTTTGGGTTCGCTAGTTTCCAAATCAGATTTCCTCCGAAGTTGGACAAACACGGAAGCCGGTTTTGTGATGTTGACATCTTTATATTTTGGCGTTTTGAAGACGATGGCAAACTGCAGGATACAAAGACCCAAACATTAGGGTAGGCCTACATTTTGTTTTTCCAGAATGCTACTCATTAAACGTATTAATAATTATGTTTAATTAAACTAAAAAATACAGCATCCTAGAGAAAGTTACAAACTCAGAATTCTATACCCATACATTGTGACTAAATTGCCACTGTGAATTAAAAAGAGACTATGCTAGGGGGGCCTGGGTGGCTTAGTCGGTTAGGCGTCCAACTTCAGCCCAGGTCACGATCTCACGGTCTGTGAGTTCGAGCCCCGCGTCGGGCTCTGGGCTGATGGCTCAGAGCCTGGAGCCTGTTTCCGATTCTGTGTCTCCCTCTCTCTCTGCCCCTCCCCCATTCATGCTCTGTCTCTCTCTGTCTCAAAAATAAAATAAAACGTTAAAAAAAATTTAAAATGAGACTATGCTAATATTTTGCAAATCTTTATTTTTATTTGTCTAATATTTTAAATGTCTTCCAGTTGAAAATAATCATATGAGTAAAATGCATTGCATACACCTCCTTCTTCTCTTCTAAATCAGCCTTAAAGTGCTCCAAAATTATTTACAAGGCAACATCAGAAAGACTGGTTGTCGAAAGAGAGAGTGAAGAATGTGCTACTACAATGAGCCCACAGGTTGGCTGATGAGAAGAGGAAGCTAAATCCTGCAGAGACATCCTAACAGGGTCCGTGTATTTTGAAGGGAGGATGGCCAATGCTCTAGGGATAGAGGGCATTCTGTAACACCTCTAAGACAACCTCTTCATTAATTTCTGTCAGTGCCACAATAGTTAGGCAATATTACAGTTTCTTGTTTGATTTTTTTTTTCACTATGTGGTATATTCACAAGGTTCAAGATTTTGTAAAATACAGAAAGGTATACAATGGCATATAGTGAAAATTCTCCTTGCCAACTCCCATCCCCCATCTAGGTGGTCCCCACTGTGAGCCTGTCCCCAGAGGTAAACACAGTGAAATTATTAATTTTTTTTGTATTCTTCCATAGTTTCCTTATGCATATGCAAACGTGAACATTCAATCTTTCTGACATCGCTTGGTTTTATATCTTTAAAAAATTTTTAATGTTGTATGTTTGAGGTTTTTTCCATATTCAGAGATTACACATTCTCTTTAATAACTGCGTAATAGTTCATCACACAGACACACCATAATTTATTTACTGGCCACTTATTGGTGGACATTTGGATTGTTTCCAATTTTGTGTGTGTGAAAATAGTATTTCTCAATCACTCAGAGTGATGGAGATGGGGATATAGCATTTCTATCTCTTAGTCATACACTTAGTTGTCACTGGGAAATCTTGATTTATCATGATGATATCAGCCTATAGTAGAAGACTCTTCCTTTCAATACTTTTCATTAGAAAACCTTTTCAAAAGTGTTGTCATAATTACTCTGGTAGAACACCGTAATGGACTGATTGTGTTCCCTCAGAACTCGTATTTTGAAGCCTTAACCCCTACTGTGGCATTATTTGGGGAAATGGCTTTTATGGGAATAATTAATGTTAAATGAGATCATGAGGGTTGGGTTGTGATTGGATAGGATTAGTGTTCCTATAGGAAGAGACACCAGAGAGCTTACTCTCTCTCTCTCTCTCTCTCTTTCTGTCATGTGGGGACAGAGCCAGAGGCAGCTGTCTGCAAGCCAGGAGGAGAGAGCTTTAAAAAACCAATAACCAACCCTGTTGGGCCTTGATCTGGGACTTCTAACCTCCAGAACTGTGATGAAATAAATTTCTGTTGTTTAATACACCTAATCTATGGTATGTTGTTATGGCAGTCTGAGCAGTCTAATACAAAAACTTAAAATATTTCCACTAATAGACCCAAGGGCCACTGCCTTAATGGTTAGGTGATCAGACACCCAAATGAAATGTCTTGACATGGTTTCAGAGCCAATGGACTAAGGCTTTGCTCATAATTCTATGGTAGGTGACTTTTCTGGAAGACCTGCAAGAGTCTTAAAAATAGTACTCTTTTATGAAAGTTAAATAAGTATGATTTTTCCTTTTTCATATATGGAAATTAAGTACTGAATTTCAATGAGACAGAAAATGCAAAATCATCAGCAGCAGCATTATCATCATCCACTTACTTGTCTATGAACATCTGTGGGAGAAAAATCTCCAAATCCTTCCCAGATTCCACCATTTTCCTCCTCTTCATAAAATCGAATTTGGATGTCATCTGCAAACAGTCACATTCAGGTGTTTAATTTCACATAATAATATTTCACAACATGCTAAACTTTCAGCTGGTTCAAGATTTTACCTACAATGTACTTAAACATTTAAAAAAGTAGTTACTAAGAAATAGACTTTTAAATCATTTGAAATTTTCAAAATTACTGAAATTTTCTTTATTAGTTACCATAGTAATGGACCCTGAGTTTCATTTACATTGAGAGAATACTAGATTTACCCATTCAGTCTGGCTTTTCTCTTAATCAGTCTTTGCCTTTCTCACTTCTCCATCACTAACCCAAATCATTCCTGAGGAACATGAAAGATATTGAGGAATATCAGAACCCCAAAAGGTGGTTCAAACTCCATATAGATCTACATAATAATATTTAACTTACATGAAGTTAACTGCATGGCAAACACTAATTTAAGTGAATTATATGTATACATTAACTGACTTAACCCCCACAATAACTTTGAAATGCAGGTGTACTATTAATATCCTCATTTTGCAGAAGAGAAACTGGAGTGCAAAGAGATTAAGTAACTCATCCAAGGTTGAACAGCTAGTACGGAGAAGCCAGAATTTGAACACAGACTCCATCCAGGCTCACGATCATTCTACTATGCTGCTTCCCTATAATACTTTATCAGTCCACATTGAGAAGTTGTTACAAATATTATATTGGTCAAGTCCCTTTGGATTAGACTGCCTAAATTTCACACTTGCATCATGGACTCTACTTCTGCAGAAATATGACAATATAACTCAGATTGACATCTCTCTGGATTCACTTCCCATTTTATAGGAGGGACTGCACTACTGACTTATGAAAACTAAGTTCATATTTATATTTAAATAGAATTTTAGGGATGCCCAGGTGGCTCAGTCAGTTAAGCATCCAACTCTTGATTTTGGTTCAGGTCATGATCTCATGGTCTTGTGAGCCTGGGCGTGGAGCCTGCTTAGGATTCTCTCTCTCTCCTTCTCCTTCTGTCCTTTCACTGATCATACTCTCTCTCTCTCTCTCTCTCTCTCTCTCTCTCTCTCTCTCTCTCAAACAAAAAAACAAAACCAAAAACACCCACAGAATTTTAGAAATGTTGGGGTTGGAGGTGGATAAAACATCTCACTATCTCCTGGTTGATTCCCTTTCTTTCAGGTAGGACTCCCTTAAATCTAGTTACTAAGATGCTTTAAGACAGGCAGCTATAACACTTCTTTTAATAAGAGATGTAATGTAATGATAATGATTAAGAATCACATTTACAAATAAAGGTACTCAGATTGTGTTTACTCACTGTATGCACACCAAGAATTTGGAAATGCATATTACTTGGATACAATGGGTTAAAAGACTAATACCAGGATATGCACAGAAAGTGTAAACATTTTTTGGATAAAGATATATGCCTTTACCTTACAATCTGATCCCATTTTTTCTGACTTTTTAACCTCAGGCCATTTGCCTCAAATGAGAATTTTCTTTTTTTAAAGTCATCCTTCTTTTATTTAGGAGCTATATTTTTGGTTACGCACTCCTTACTTTGAAAATGCTCGTCATTTTGTAGTGAGTAGATCTTTATTACACTAGACATTCTATCACTGTATTTTAAAAATGAGTTGTTTGAGAAAATAACACAATCTCCTTCAGCTTTTGCTAATTTATATATCTTGTATCATAGCTAATGAAACGTAAATGCCAAGAATGTTTTCTGAAAGTGAAAATTCTGAGACACATGCTCTGAGAATTTCCCCACGGTTCCTATTCTCTTTCTTTTTCTTAATGACATCAGAGTGTCACATGAAAGTATCTGGAGAAGCTCTCTCAGCTTCTCAGTGTTGCAACAAAACCGTGCAAGATAAACAAAAGAAACGATTTTATACTATGTAAAGCATTATTTATTCTGTGTCCATGTGCGTGTGTGTGTGTGTGTGTGTGTGTGTGAGTGTGAAGCATGAACTATTATTACTCATTTATTTTAGTTTAACTAAGTTCAGATAGCAAAATTTAAAGTACAGAAACACTTCAATGTCACTGATTACAATTGTCATTATTTTCTTAATTCTCTTTACTTCTATTGAAAAAAAAAAATCTTTTTATGTTTATTTATTGGTTTTGAGAAAGAGAGCAAGCGTGAGTGGGGAAGGGCAGAGAGAGAGGGAGAGAGAAAATCCCAAGCCTGACGTGGAGCTCGAACACGTGAACCAGGAGATCATGACCTGACCGAAAATCAAGAGTCAGACACTTAACCAACTGAACCAACCAGGTGTCCCACTACTATTAAAATTTTTTAAATGAATTAGTTGGGTTAAAAAAACACAGACATATTTGGAAGAGGTGAAATGTGTAAATTTTCTAAAGGAGTTCTATGGCAGAAGAGGGATATTATGCGATTTACTGTCAAAAAGGGACTCACAGACACACTCAGAATTACATTTCACACCTTGAGACTGGAGCATATATTTACCTTTCTGAACCTTGTCACAGAGAAGGTAAATCTCTTCCCCTCCAGTTACACATCCAGCTGTCCTGTCCATTCTTACAATTTTCAAGTTGGACGCATTGGGGGCTTCTGTCCACAGGAGAAAAACAACAAACATCATGGCTTATCCTCAGCTTCACAAGCCAGTCTCTTGTGGGAGACTGCTCTTAGCACACATTAACCAAAAGAAAGTTTAAATAGTTTATTGTGACGAGCATTAATATACAGAATTGTTTAATCAATATGTTGTACATGTTAAACTAATATAACACTGTATGTTAATTATACTTCAATTAAAAAAACAAATAGATGCTTTCACTCATATCGCTTTAACAAGGATACAAATAAAACAAAAAAACCTTCGCAAGTCTTCAGAAGTCTTCACTTCTTGAGCATGGATCATTCATTACCACTCAAACAGATGGGGCAGAAAGAACAGTGTTTGTTTCTTCTACTAACACAGTAAGAAAGATTCATACAGAAAGAGAAAGAGTTTTTCTGATGTTTCAGGAAGTTCCAAACCAATGGATTCGTGGAATTTCATTTGGGTCAAGACCTTCAATTATTTCCATGATACTGATATACTATTTATAAGAGTCTTAAAAATGTAGAAAAAGCACAATTTTCTTAAATTATTTATACATCTTTATTTTACAGAAAAGAAAAATGGAGCTGTAATATTTCTTTGCCCCAGACTAAATTAGAATTCTGTGTGGTTAGGGGCAAAAGTTTCTTGTGGTAATAGTACAAAGCTTCCTTTTTTTTTTTTTTTTTTTTTTTTTGCTCCCACAGCTGCATTTTAAGGTGATCTTTAGTATACAAGTCTACATCATATTATAACTCTTTCACTTCCCTTCAAACTTGTTGAAATTAGAGAAATCAGTTAGCTGTTGTACTAGAGGCATGGAGTTTTCTACTTAGACCAAACTCTATAAACTTTCAGTGAGCCTAAATATCATGCTTGCAGGCTCTTTTGAAAGATTTGTTCAATAAATCCTGTACATAGCAAACAAGAAATCTGCATGGTAAATGCTGAAGACCATTGTAAAACTTTTTTAAAAAGTTCTAGGAAGTACAGACTGAAATAGAATTTTGAAGCCATGTACTATCTATGCTACTCATTCAGCTAACCTTCCTATCTTGATAAAAGCTGTACTATGTAAGAATGAAGATGTACTAGAATAACAGTTGTTTTTATTAACATCTCTTTAGAGCCTCAATGAAAAATATTGAGATATTTTTCTATCTGAGAGTACCGACAGTATAGGAATTCATAAATAATAAAAGATTTGCCATTGTGAAATGGCATGTAAGAGACCAACATGTACATGTGAGGAAGGATAACCATATTTATTGGGCACCTCATAACATTCACTTCTAATCTAGACATCAACTTTTTTTTAAGTTTATTTATTTATTTATTTATTTATTTATTATTTATTTATTTATTTTTACCTTTTTTATTTATTTGTGAGACAGAGAGAGACAGAGCACGAACGGGGGAGGGGCAGAGAGAGAGGGAGACACAGAATCGGAAGCAGGCTCCAGGCTCCGAGCCATCAGCCCAGAGCCCGACGCGGGGCTTGAACTCACGGACCGTGAGATCGTGACCTGAGCTGAAGTCGGATGCTTAACCGACTGAGCCACCTAGGCGCCCCAAGTTTATTTATTTTTGAGAGAGAGAGACAGAGAGAGAGAGAGAGAGAGAGAGAGAGAGAGAGAGAGAATCCTAAGCAAGCTCCTCGCTATTAGTGCAGAGCCCAACACAGAGGCTCGATTCCACAAACCAGGAGATCATGACCTGAGCTGAAATCAAGAGTCGGACCCTTAACTGACTGAGCTACCCAGGCGTGCCTAGACATTAACTTTTTAAGCTCGAATTTAGCATTCCCATTTTGTAGACAATAAATGTGAGGCTCCAAGTGATTAAATTACTTGTCCTGGGACTTTGAGCTAGTAAGTAACTGCCAACGGTAGGGTTAGAAGTCGGTGCTTAATGCTACACCAAGTTGCCTCCTGTTAGAATTCAAGGACTCACTGCTGTCATAGATGGCATCCGATACCACGGGTTCCAGGCGCCTTGTGAAGCTGCCGGTGCTATCTGGGAGAAAAGCTGTAAACATGAGCCGCACCACGCTGAGGTCCATCTCCTTTGTCTGCTGAAGAGCTGCCTGGCGGATGATTTCCTTTTCCCGATCTAGGACCATACAGCACCGTGCATTCATACCCAGGGAAAGAGTAAAGTGAGCATGGTTTAGATGAGATGTTTTTGTAAGGCCCAAATAAAGAACATAAGTTAAAATAACTCTATTTTTTCTTTTGCAAGTATTTGTATTGCTAATAAAATTTTAAAAATTGTCTCATTTATATCACCCATATTAAAGGCATCAAAAGAAGACCTGGATTTTCTCTGGATTACAGTAAAAACTGTCCTCTGTGTATCAAATTACCTCTCTTCTTTTTTTTTTAAGTTTATTTATTTTTGAGAGACAGGGAGAGAGACAGTGAGAGCACAAGCAGGGGAGGGGCACTGAGAAGGAGAGGGAGAATCCCAAGCAGGCTCTGTGCTGTCAGCACAGAGCCCGAGGCAGGACTCAGATCTCATGAACTGTGAGATCATAACCTGAGCCGAAATCAAGAGTTGGACACTTGGACAGAGCCACCCAGGTGCCCCCAAATTGCCCCTCCTCTTTCTTATCTTCCCCTGACCTCTCCTTTTTCTCCCTACAATTATAGTTAAAGACAGAAAAGATGTGACATAATGGAATGCAACCAGCCGATTACACATCAGGTGTATTGCAAGCTGTGAAAATTAAGTATTCCAAAAGCTCTGTGAACACAGGGACTACGTTCATTCCACAGTGCCCAGCACAGTGCCTGGCACATAGCAGGTACTCAAAAAGTGCTTCTGAAGAAAGAGAATGACTCAACTGCATTTGACTCCTCCTTTGCCTCCTGGTGGAGCTTTTGTGCTGATGGATATAGTCATATTTAACTTACTACATCATCAGGGGTGACAATTCAAGTGGTGAGTACTATAAAAGAGCTACAGATGAAGAGGTATGGAATTGCAAAGGAGGGGAGCATCCAGAGGCTTTGGAACAGAGGAGATGTATGTTCTAAATCTTGAAGGGATGGTACAACTTGAACTCATGAAGAGAGTAAAGGAAGGCATTCCAGGAAGAGGGAGCAGCAAGAATAGAAAGAATGCGCCATGGTGAGCAAGTGAGAAATCATGGTGCCTCTGTGGAATAACTCAGTTTGACAAGAAGGTATGCAGTGGGAAACAGTTGGAAACGCAGACTGGGGCCAACTTACAGAATTGGGATTTTGTAGGCAGCAGGGCAATACTGAGAGGTGGTGAGGTGTAGGCTTTTGTGAGACCCATCTGGTCACAGGGTATACACTGGATCACAAGTGGGGAGGGACAGAAGCAGAGCAAGGAAAATGGAGTGAGGAGTGGAGTGTGTGAGAGAGCACGGAAGAGCAGGGCCACAGACGAGAGATGCAACACAGGCAAGAAGGGTTCAGAGGTGATGGGAAGGTTTTGGGTCTGGATGTCAGAACATGTTCAGTGGAAAAACAGTGATCGATTTGGGGTTGCCGGAGTAGGAGGTGATCACAGGATTACCAGACCAATGGACAAGGTTTAAAAGCAGACGCTTTTGTACGTGTGGTAGGACAAGGATTGGAGTTGAAAGAGAAAAATACAGGTAAAAGCAGGAAAACAAAATCATAGCATTTGTATGAGAAAGAGAATAGTTTATGATGTGCCTGAAGAGCCCAAAGAGATTCCTTACCATAAGGTGAGCGGGGGAAGGCAGAAGAAGAGGTGTTCTTTGAACTAAGTGTTGAACTATGAACTAGGTTTGACAGGCTGGAAAGGGCAGGGTGGGATGTTTTAGGTAGGTACCTACAGAGGTATGAATATGCGTCAGGTATCGGGGGGGGGGGCGGTAGTGATGGGGCGAGGTGGGTACATGATGGAATTGGAGATGAATCCGGAAAGGTGGCTGGGGCCAGACTGACAGCTTTGTGTACCAAACTAGGGAGATACAAATTTTATTCTAGAAAATAGCAGGATGCCGTCAAAAGGTTTCTGAGCAGGGAAGGTGTGGTGGTGGTGGGGGGCACTAAAGTCTGGGAGAAGGAGAAACGTGAGGCACACAGAGGAGCACCTGGTCTACACACAAGCAAAGGAGAGCCTGATCTTGAAGGATCAAGGTTGGCGGCATGGCACTCACCCGTGAGCTGCCGGTCTCCTCCCCCTTCTGCTTGCAAATAGGCAAGATCAGGATGTACCAGAAGTCCGGGATTGTAGCCCTTTGTACATGCCTCTGTCATTCGTGCTTCCAGTGTTTCAAATACTTTTTTCTTTGTCACATGAAGTATACCTAAGTTTGCAAAGCTGGAGAAAAAGGCAGAAACAGCCACAACAAGCACTGAAAGTTAGGCAGTCAATGACTAGAGTCTGGTTTCACTTTAGCAAAATGGCTTTTAAAAAACACACAGGCCTCAATCACTGGAGCCCACACTGTAATCAAACACATTACTATTTCTACAGTGAAACATATAGAGTAGACTTACCAAGGAATAATAAAGACTATAAACCACCACACATCGGGTCAGATTGGGTTTTGCCACCAAATGAGTCTGTGGCAAACTCAGCAAAATCTTTTGGTTTTCAGAGTTTATTAGATTTTCAAATGATGATTAAGTGAGTAGGGTATACGTGTGTGTGTGTGTGTGTGTGTGTGTGTGTGTATACATACATATACATATACGTATACACTACTAAGGAAGTTTTACCTAGACTCATTTTAAACAATTTTCTAGGACAGTTGTTTAAATTTTTTTTCAAATTCTGAATACAGTACTAACTTATCTAAATTTTTTTAAAAGAATAAGAATAATATTATAACTCGAAGAATTTTTTTCTTTTGGCTCATCTTTGGCTTTCTGGATTTAAAGTCTACATGGAGTCCCATCTTCTGTTGGGTGATCTGTGAGTCTGGAATTATCACCACTAGAATGCCATCGAATTCTCCATGTTTTCAGGATGGAGCACTTTTATCTCATGAAGCCTACATACCTATAGGACAAAACATTTTTTTTTTCAACGTTTATTTATTTTTTTGGGGGGACAGAGAGAGACAGAGCATGAACGGGGGAGGGGCAGAGAGAGAGGGAGACACAGAATCGGAAACAGGCTCCAGGCTCCGAGCCATCAGCCCAGAGCCCGACGCGGGGCTCGAACTCACGGACCGCGAGATCGTGACCTGGCTGAAGTCGGATGCTTAACCGACTGCGCCACCCAGGCGCCCCAGGACAAAACATTTTAATAAGCTAAATAAAGCAATTTAAGGGATTTTGGAGAAATTATATAAAATACTCCAGCCACTAATTTTTAAAGTTCATGAAACAAAAAAGTATATTCAATAAACATAATACAACAAACAAAAAAGTACTTTACCAAGGAGACCCATTCATTCAACAAATATTTGTTCGGTTCCTTATTAGTGCCAGGCAGTGTCCTGGATGCTTTTGTCAGCACTCAGGAATCCCTCCCTCCATAGAATTTATGTGCTAGTGTAACCAGAGAGAAGAAACAAATAGAGAAGCAAATTTTACGGTATGATTGAGAAGGCACTAAGAGTACCAAGAAATAAATAAATAAAATAAATAAATAAGGTGGGAATGGAGAAAAGGAAAGGTACACTTAGAAGACATGATGCTTTCAAGTAGGGATAGGCCAGCGAGGGCGTCACTGAAATGATGACAAGTGAGCAATGACTGAAAGAAGGTGAGGGGAAAGATGTGGATATACGGAAGAAAAGTATTCAAGGTGGAAGGAGTAACAAGTTCAAAGACCCCGAGGGAGGACCATGACTGGTGTTTTCAGACGACAATAGCAAGGAGGCCAATGCTGCTGGAGGAAAATCAGCAAGAGGCCAGTAGCAAGTGAAAAGTTCAAAGAGCCGGGGAGCCTGTGCAGCTCAGTCAGTTAAGCATCCGACTCTTGATTCTGGCTCAGGTCACGATCTCATGGTCGGGAGATCGAGCCCCATGTTGGGCTCATGCTCAGCGTAGAGTCTGCTTGGGATTCTCTCTCTCTCTCTCTCTCTCTCTCCCTCTCTCTGCCCATCTCCCGATCTCTCTCTCTCAAAATAAATAAATAAACATTTAAAAACAAAAAGAAAAGTTCAAAGAGCAAAGTGGGGGCACAGATCTTTTAAAGCCTTGTAAGCTTTTGCCAAGACTTTTCTTTTGCTCTGGCTTTTATTCAGAAAGAAAGAAAAAAGATTAGTAAGGGAAAGACAGAAATATTGTAACAACTGGACTAGATGAAACAAAGACAAAGATAGTCTAAGATAATAAGGACTAAGATGGTGTGGGAAGACCAGATGAACTAGGCGAAGAAAATATAGAAGGTGAAGGCAGAATGAGATGAGCACTCATACAGAGGTCCAGAGATACAATGAGACACGTGTCCAGACAGTGATAGAAAAAAGTAGGACATGATCGTGGCATAATGTATAGATTTATTAAATCGCTATGCTGTGCACCTGGGACTAATGTAAACATTGTGTGTCAATTATACTAAAAAAGAAAAAGTAGAATAGCTGAGACACACAGAGAAGAAAACAGACCAAAAGAATATAAACTCCTGAGAGCAGAGATCTCTGGTGCCTAGAAGAGTGCCTGACATATGGGTGCCTAACACGTGTCTGTTGAATAAATGAATGCATGAATTAGCACAGCACAGAAAAGGTGCAATGGGACATGATGACACGCCTGGAGGCACAGGTAGTTTTTTAATAGAAACAACACCTCCATCTTTTGGCTTTTTAGGCTGGACTCCTATATACAACATGTACCTCCATATAGGTAATGACACTGGCAAACATCTGTTACACTTTACCACATATAAAGTGATTTTCATGCACATTATTTAACTAATCCCCGTGAAAAAGGCATCATCCTTATGTGAATAACTTATTTACTCTGGTAATAAATGGAACAATATAGAAGCCAGTCTTCTGTTTCAGATAATGATGGGAGAAACAGAGACCAGATTGAGTCTTTCACCGTACATAACATAAAACATATGAAAAAATGGTTTTCCAACACTGAACAATGGCAGCACAGGACACTGATCCTTAAGAGATCAACTAAGGTGAATCCTACAATTATGCTGGTTTAATGCCTAGAGTTTTCTGATTGCAGCATAGGAAAGGAGACTCTAAACAGACCTGGCCATCTCCTCGAGTTTGGAGATTGAGTTAAAAATCTGAGAAGGCCAAAGGGGCCAGAATTCACAGGCAGAGAACCAGAGAAGAGCCACACACAGAGAGATACTCAGAGATGTACACAGGTTTTGCCTTGAGTCTTCAGCTAAGTACTGATTGGAGATGTGTGTGACGAAACAACCCAAGGCTGAGGAAAAATCTAAACAAAACAAGAAAAAACAAAAAACAAAAAACAACCCAGAAAGAAGCAGACAAAGATTTCTTGGAGCACACATGGGGCTGGAATAGTTCAAGAAATCTTTTAATACATAAATCATCAGCATGAATATTCAGAAAGTTACTGGCTTTGCAATGGTGTCAAATTAACCCTAAAGGCTGCCCCTGTTTCCCTAACAAAGCTTAGAAGTAAGTCTAGGAAGGATAAAACTGCTCCCAAATTTAATTTCTATCAATGTTCAAAAATATTCAAAGGCATACAAAAGAAAGAAAGAAAGAAAGAAAGAAAGAAAGAAAGAAAGAAAGAAAGAAAAAGAAAGAAAGAAAAGAAAAAGAAAAAGGACAGCATGCAACAATCCAAAATTCAAAATGTCTGCCATTCAATCAAAAATTATCAGGCATGCAAAAAATAGGAAAATACAACTCATAATGAGCATAAAAATCGATCAATAGCAACAGATCCAGATGTGAGACAGAACACAGAATTTAACGACACATACATTGAAATAGCTATTATGGATATACTGTATGGGGTCAAGATAATAAAAACCTTTAGAATATTAAGGAGACACATGGAAGATATTAAAAAAAAAAAAGACCTCCAAAAAACCTATAGAGATGAAAAAACTGCAATGTCTCAAAAGAAAAATATACTGAATGGAATGAAAAACAGATTAGACACTACAGACAAAAGGATTAGTGAACTTGAGAACACAGTGATAGAGTTGTTCAAAATGAAACACAGGAAAAGGAACAAATTTTAAAAAGAACAGGTCTCCAGTGAGCTGTGGGATAATTTAAAAAGCCAAATACACATGTAATTGGTGCTTCAGAAGAAGAGGAAAATGAGGAGAGGATGGAAAAAAATATTTTGAAAAGTAATAGCTGACAAGTTTAAAAGTTATTTAAAAAAACTATAAACCCAGAGATCCAAAAATCTCAATGAACCCCAAGCACAAAAAACATGAAGAAAACTACATTAATGCCCATTTAATCAAACTGCTTCAAATTAGTGAGGAGAAAGGAAAAACTAATAAAGAGAAAATCTAGAGCTGATAGAGAAGATATGGCCCTTGACGTGACGAGGAACAAAATATCAGGAGGGCAGCAGACCTCCTGATGGAAGCAAGGCAAAAGCCATAACACCTATGGGGTAGCATATTTTCAGAATGTGAGAGAAGAACTCTGTCAACTTGGAATTCTATATTCTTCAAAAATATCTTTCTAAAACAGAGACAAAATAAAGAGGTTATAGACGTTTGATAACTGAAGAATTGCATCAGCAGCAGACCAGCAGTAGAAGAAAAAGGAGAGGAAGGGCTTCAGGCAGAAAAAAATGGCACCAGATAGAAATCTTGACCTATGAAACAGAATGATGAGCACTGTAAATGATAAATACATGTTTAAATATAAATACTTTGTTCCTTATTTAAAATTTCTTTTAAAAGATAATTGAGCATAGGGGCACCTGGGTGGGTGGCTCAGTTGGTTAAGCGTCCAACTTTGGCTCAGTCATGATCTTGTGGTTGACCAGTTCGAGCCCCATGTCAGACTCTGTGCTGACAGTTCAGAGCCTGGAGCCTGATTCGGATTCTGTGTCTCCCTGTCTCTCTGCCCCTCCCATACTCATGCTCTGTCTCTCTCTGCCTCTCAAAAATAAATAAATGTTAAAAAGAAAAGATACTTGAGCATTAAAAACAAAAATAAAAAACAATATATTGTGGAACTTATCACATATATAGATGTAAAATAGAGTACAGAATAGCACAAGGGCCGAGAGGGGAAACTGAAGTGTTGTTCATATATGATATATGAAGACACACAGTGTTACTCAATGGGAGACTAAGGTAAGTGAAAGATGCATATAGCGTAACAAGCTGTAAAACAACTTCTAAAAACTGTAGAGGTATAAACCAAAAGGAAGATAAAATAAAATCATAATTAATCTAAAAGAAGGCAGAAAAAAGAGGAAGAGGGGAACAAAAATCAGATGTGACAAGCAGAAAACAAATAGCAAGAGGGTAGAATGAAACACAGCTCTATGAGTAGTAAGATTAAATACAGATTATTTAAACACCTCAATTAAAAGGCAGAGAGCATCAGATGGAATAAAAATAATAAGACCCAACTATATGCAGTGCATATTTACTTTGAATATTAAGACACAAACAGCTTAAAACTAAGAGGATGGAAAAAAAAAATGTTCCAAGCTAAGGTTAATCAAAATAAAGCTGAAATAGGTAAAATAGTATCAGTCAAGGTAGATTTTAGAGCAAAAATATTACCAGGGATAAAAGAGGGTCATCTCATAATGATAAAGGGATCAATTCATTGAGTGGACATAAGAATCCTAAATGTTTATGTATCTAATAAAAGAACTTCACAATAGAAGAAGCAAAATCTTACAAACTGGAAGAAGAAATAGATATATCTATAAATATAGTCTGAGATTTCAACACCCATCTGTCAATAATTTCTAGAACAAGTAGTGGGAAAGTCAGTAAGGATACAGAAGACTTGAACAACACTATCACACAACTTGACCTGACATTTTAGAACATGCATTCAACTTGATTAGACTAGTCATTCTTTTTAAGTGCACAAGGAACATTTACCAAGACATAACATATTCTGATCCATAAAGCAAGTCTCAATAAACTTAAAAGGACTGAAATCATACAAAGTATCCTCTTAACAGTACTGAATTAAATTAGATATCCATAAATGAAAGATATCTAGGCAGGGGTATATTTAAATGAAGATGTAGTAATTAATTGTTGAAGCTGGGTGATGAGTACAATGGGGGTTCATTATGCTATGCTTTCTACTTTTTTTTTTTTAATTTTTTTTTTCAACGTTTATTTATTTTTGGGACAGAGAGAGACAGAGCATGAACGGGGGAGGGGCAGAGAGAGAGGGAGACACAGAATCGGAAACAGGCTCCAGGCTCTGAGCCATCAGCCCAGAGCCCGACGCGGGGCTCGAACTCACGGACCGTGAGATCGTGACCTGGCTGAAGTCGGACGCTTAACCGACTGCGCCACCCAGGTGCCCCAATGCTTTCTACTTTTGTGTATGTTTGAAAATTTATAGAATAAAATGTAAAAGAAAACAAAAGTGGACATTTGTATTAAAAAACAGCACATGCAACTTAAAAAATCGAGAATCATAAATGTTAATACATGGGAATTCAAGATGATACAGCCACTTTGGAAAACAATATGGTAGGTTCTTATCAAGACAAATGGACTCTTAGCATCTGTCCCTTCATTTTCACTCCTCTGTATTTATCCAAGCCCCCCAAAAATGAAAACTTATGTTCACACAAAAAGTGGTTCTCTCATCCAAAATGGAAAATAAACTTCATGTTCTTTAGCAGGTGGATTGATAAACAGACTGTGATACATCAATACAATGCAATACTACTTAGTAATGAAAAGGAATAAGACCGCTGATACACACAACAACCTGGAGGAATCTTAAATGCATGATGCTAAGTGAAAGAAGCCAGACTCAAAAAGGCTACATATTGCATGATTCCATTTGTATGTCATTCTGGAACATTCCTATATGTATAGGAGACAGATCAGGAGTTGCCATGGGCTGGACTGCAAGGTAGAGCTGACTCTAAAGGGGCACACAGGATTTTGGGGGGCAATGGTACTATTCTATACCTTCCTTGACTGTGATTCTTATTTGAGTACTTGTCAAAATTCATAGACCTGTACACTTTAAAGAGTTAATATTAGAGGCGCCTGGGTGGCTCAGTCGATTGATTGTCTGACTTCAGCTCAGGTCATGATCTTGCAGTCTGTGAGTTCGAGCCCCACGTCAGGCTCTGTGCTGACAGCTCAGAGCCTGGAGCCTGCTTCGGATTCTGTGTCTCCCTGTCTCTCTGCCCCTCCCCCGCTCGCACTCTGTCTCTCTCTCTTTCTCTCAAAAATAAATCAAAACTAAAAAAAATTTAAAAAGTAATATAAAGTGACCAAAGGTGACTTTAATTAGCAGCCAGGTTTGAAATCCTCTGCACTGTGCCAGATGTTTCCATCATCATCATCATCATCATCATCATCATCATCATCATCTGAGAACTACTGCTGCCCTCTGGGTTGGTTTGAATCCCCATGTCATTAGGTTGGGATTCTACAGTGGCCCTTCCATCTGGCCCTTCTACCTGTCAGGACTCAAACACTGATTTATAGCTGGCACAAGGTTCAAAAGCACCCCTGACTCACAATATATACTTTAATTTGGAAGTTGGACACTTCCAATTTCACTCCATATTTTGTCCATTTTCTCCAAACAGCATCTTTTCTGTGTATTAAGGTTTAATATTATGAAACTGCTAGTCATCGTTTTTGGACCTACAAAACCACCAATTTAATAGCTCATTGACGGAGGCCTTGTTTCTCTTTTATACTTATATATTTACTTCTAGTGCTTACAATTGGTATATGCTGTAAATATTAGTTAAAAAAAAAGACTTCACATCTCTCTAAATTAGGGCTGCCAGGAAACAGAGGGTGTGGTGATTATTGGTAAGGAAAGTGACTTAAAGCAAAGTCAAGTAACAGATAGTTTCCACTGATTGAAAACTTCAGAGAACTAAAATGTTGTTGAAACACATTGTTGATCTTCAAGGTCAAAAATAAAACGCCAAATTAAAATTATTTTTATGAGGACAGACACTAACAGCTAACTAAACAAATGAGTAAGAAATACGAAGACAAAATGAAAGCTAAATAAAAAAAAAAAAGTCTTAAGGTAAAAGCCCACAGATTTAAGCACTCAAACCTCCAATCATGCCTTAGTCATCAAAAAATGAGTATTTTAATATGGATAGCAAAATATATTTGAAAACAGAAACTAAATTTTATTGATGAACCTAAAGAAAAGTTAATTCTTTGGTTTTGATAATTTATTTAATTTTGTTTTTATTTTTTTAATTTTAGTTTCAGTATAGTTAACATATGGTTTTGTTGTACAATATAGTGACTCGACAGGTTCATATATTACTCAGTGCTCATCAAGGTAAGTGTACTCCTAATCCCATCTCACCCATCCCCTACCCATCACCCCTCTGGCTTTGATAATTTAAAAGTTATTTATCTCCTCAGTGTCATTTTTTATAGATCCTCTTTGATGTGCTGGATTGGTGCCCTGCTTGTGAATATATACTCTTAACCTAAGCTATATTAATGAAAATAGGTAATCTTGATTCCATTTCTAGTATTGACAAATCTAAGGAATAACTCTGGCTATCTTCCTAAATTTCTCTCTGTGCTCTTCTTACCTACAGGTTAGAACCAAATAATAATAATCAAAGACACTCCATAAATAAGTATGTGGCAAGTCTGCTCATGTTATTTCGTAGTATTAGCTAATAGTTCAGACTAGAATTTGTGAGAGGTAAAAGGCCTGGAGATAAACTATGTAACCCAATGCTGATATTGTATAAGAGAAGAAGTTAAAGTGCTCAGGAAGTCATGCAAATTGCCCCCAATCCTACTGTTGAGTGTGACAGGAATGAAAATAGAATTCTGGTTTCCAGACTCCTAGCCTGATATTCTCTCTGCTAACATGTAACAGGTTCTGACATCGGAAACTTAAAAAAATTAAAAAGTAAGAGAGACAAATAAATCACGAAGGAAATATTATATTTTAGGAAACACTGTAAGCATAAGTTTCTCAGCTAAAAATCGATTATAAAAGGAGTACCAGTGTTTCATAGAACACTCTGAAAAGGAAAGTCTACTGAATCTATTGTAACTTTTAAGTGGCATCCTCTTGACTAAATTTCTCAGTGAAACTGTATAGGGTCACAGAATCCCGCATCACTATGATGAGACATCTTGATAACCAAACTTAGGTCGTGTAGATGCTCAAAATGTTTGTTGAATGAATGAGTGAATGAATGAGTTCTCCCAACTACGGAACTCCATTACAAGAGAGGAAAGGATTTCCTCCCTTTCCTTAGAAACAGGGAACTTCTACTCCCGCTCGCTGTAGGTCTCAAACTAAATAACCATTAGTTCCTTCTAAAACCCTGGAAGATTACTAAGCCAAGCCACAGAAACACCAAATTATAGACAACATACTGGCAGCTTTATAATAACAAATATTATTAGTAAGGAACTTCATCTATAATTTCCTCTAAAGGCTGTGATTATCACACAGATTAAACAGAACCAACACTTCAAACTGACAGCAGCCTTTTGGGGTAAATCCGCAGAAACACTAAGTGATCAATTAGTCTGAAACTCTGACAATTACCCTGCATTTCAAAGCTCTCCTAGGTCAGTCAGGAACTGTAAAGAGTAGTCCAAAACAGACGAGGAACCAACTGTGACATACAACAGGAAACAGGCCAGTCTTTCAAGAGAATGTTGAAACAAGTTCATATAAAGCACGACAGAATTTTTCAAATCAATTTAAACTTCTTCCTCCAATCTAGAGTCTTTTTTTTTCCCCTAACATCAAAAGAATCAGATTTTAGTGACTTAAAAGAAAGCTCTCTCTCTAGGTTTTTCACACTTGAATATTTTCACAGTCAAACAAAGAAATACCTAGGAACATGAAAGTTCAACCTCCCCAATAACAACCAACTTAAAACTTGATCAGAATTCAAAGCCTGAAATGCTACCATCAACTTAATTACAGTTGATATAAATAATTCCTTTCTTTTGAGTGAATAGTCCAGATTAACTGGGATTTTATCATGAACTGTTTAAACCAGCAGTAGGACACCCTAGAAGACATTCTTAAAAATTAAACAAAATTTAAAATTTCTTACTCCTTTTGGGCTGAATTTATTTTGTAATACTTCATTCACTTAAAATTCCTTGTTCTATCTGTCTAACTCTTAAATGAGTATGTCCCTTTGTATTTACATTTCAAGTCTAATGAATGCCAAAACAAATTTGCATTCCTTGGCTTCTTAATCTGAGCACACTTTCTAAACAGCATAGAACTGAACCAATATTTATCTATCTATTTCATGGTTAAAATGTTCACGCTATAAATCCAAACTCATTAGTTCATTAAAAGAATCATCAAGGTGTTTATTTTTGCCACAGTTAGGTTTCTTCTAATTAGTCCTTATCTTTATCTCCAGAAGGAAGATACTGCTGAAAGTGGTACAAACGCTTCATACATGAAGTAACCATAATTTATTATCCCCTCTGGGCCACTTTCGAAAGGGGGTGCTATAAATAATTTGGCCAGGACCACAGGTACAAAGTCAGGAAAACCCAGACATGTGGGTAATCTTTCTCCTGGGAGTTCAAGTGAGAACTCACCTTTTCATTTTAAGGCCCTCTGAGGATCTTGGGCAGGTTCCTAATGAAAGGGGTGTGTTCCAAGTCTTTGGGTGCCATGTTTATCTGATCATACCTTCCAAGGTATCATCCACCCTCACTTACCCGACCACCATGTCCTTGGGTCCGGCGGTTACAGTGCAGATCCCGTCCTCACAGTGTTTTCCCACCAGGCTGTGTGCATGCAGGTGGATGTTTTTTCCATTTGTGACCAACTGAACAATAACCTTTGCAGGTCCCACATAGTTGCAGATCTATACAAGAAGCACATTGAAAAAGTTAGTACATCTGACTATACTGCAGCGTGGAAAAACACTTAAGACAAACCAGTAAGTATAAAAAGTATGTGATACAATATTAGGCATACCTATACATATAGGACCAGAGCTCCACTTTTCAAACTAGGTGAGGAGCAAATGGTGGGATGGAGATCAATTAAAATGCTAATGCCGGTTGTTAGTTGTTGTGTGTGGAGAGGATACACTCCCGCAGCAGGCCATTTCTAATGCTGCATGTACTGTTAAAGTTGGAATAGCACATCTCGGCTGCTGTGTAGCCATGAAGCGTCCCTTTCCTACTAACCAAGAACACACTTCATCTGCACCCTCATCACAACGGCCAGCCATGAGTGCTGGGAAAAGATCCCTGAGAAGGGATTTGGGACTGATGGATTGATGGAAATAGAAGGAGAGAGAGGAGTAGAAACAGTGTACCTCAAGTCTCTGCCATGAGATTAGGCAGGAGGTGGAGCCAGGGAAGGGGCTCTGAAATGTCCTCGGTCAGGACACATCAGCCTTTGGCAGCACTCTCTGCTATGAGCTCTGACAACTGAGTTACGTATATCCAGGTCGCAGTACGTCAATTCAAATAAATGCACTTGCTACGTGCAAATCCTTAGATCTGACACCTACTTAGCGCTTGTCTTATAAAACCATATTTTTCCACTTAAGATAACTCATCTTTTTAGTTGTTATGCCTTTAAAATGATGACAACAGCAATAAAAAGGAAGTAGCATGGAGAAAATGGCATTTTAAAGCAAAGACAGCTTGGACACCCTTTCTCCTCTAGTTGGTCCTCCAGCCCCCTATAGCAAGTAGACCACAGATTCCTCCCTTGAGAAAGCCCCAATATTAAAATCATACTAACAGAATAGACCAATTTGCCTTATTTTTACTTTTCTGAATCCCACAAGGCAGAATTCTGTGATAAATTCAGCCAAACTATTGGAAATGCACTATATTTCCTCAAAGGGTAACCAGGCACCCTGGTTTGCCTGGGACAGGGTGGGGGGTGGGGTTCCCAGGGCTTTCAGGCTAACACTGGGAAGAGTTCGTCACCCTATTTCCATAGCTCATATTTTCTCCCTTTGAGGGAGTGAGTGAACCTAAACCCAGGATCTCCCAACCATATGATCATTAGAGATATTTTAATCTGTACAAGTAGCCCATAGCTTGGAAGGAAAAGAAAGTGGACAGGAATCCCATCTAGCCACGAATCCTCGATGTAAGTCTTTCTGACATAAACTTGAGGAAGAACCTACACTTGCCAATTAAATTTCTTGGAAAAAGACAGAATCCCTTTCAACCAGTCTACTTCTATAAATACCATCAAACAGATCCATATTCCATTGAGGCAAGGTTTTGTTAGGATTTTTTCAGTATGGATTTTTTTTTCCCCCAGTCCAATCTCTCATTGCAAGAGTTGAGAAGAAGTTGATCAGGGCTGGGACCGTTTGGCAGAGGGTTTGGGGAAGAGAAGTTTCCTGCCCTGAGCAAAGGACAGAATCCTTTCTAATCAACAGTGCAGCTCCCCGCGAAAACCCTAGGGCCTCTTTGCCCGAACTTCGGCCCAGAGCTGCTGCTAAAGTTTGCTTTCAAACCCTGTAATGCTCCTTCCCAAGAAGTGGCCTTCTGTCCTTGCAGAGCAAACTCATCACAAAGAACGTTAAGGATTAAATTTGTTTTTGACCACCAGCTCAAAGCACAAATAAATAATTTCTTAAATAGGTACAGCACTTAAAAAAGCCTTCTGGGCATACAAATAATTATGAACTTGGTTGCTTTCCCTTTTAAAAGATGCAGAAGAAAGCCTCTGTCCTTCAGGACAGGACAGGACAGGACAGGGAATGAAAAGTTCTGGGTTTGCTCCAAAACTGGCTGTTGTGCCTGCATACCCCCTGGACTGCCGATGCCAGTTCAGGGCCGTGGTGTCAACATGTGAGATCAGCCTTTGTTATGATGACATATTCTACAGGGACTTCTTTAGCAGTAAATGAACAGTGAAAAGCACTAAATAGACCATGTAATTGCACTTCTAAGTGCATGGAGCACAGAAATGCAACAGTGTAAGGCATGATGAAATGCTTCACTTGGGTGAAATCTGGGAGGCTTTCCACCTAAGCAGAACATCGGAAGGAATCCAGCGACCAGAGCCCCATCGCTCTGGATAGTGGGACCCTTCAATGTCCCCACTGGGAAGGAATCAGTCACTAGCACTGAAGGAAAGAGTGGGAGGTGTCCTCAAAAAGTACTCACATCTTTTTCTTGCTATTACTTCATGAGCGAAGGGTGGCAAGAATGAGGAACTGAGTAGTCTCTGAGGTAAAAGGACCTGAAAAAGTTGCCAGTGACTAATGTGCAGTTTGATCCATTTGAAAGACTTCAGGTCAGCATGGCATCATCTGGTTTTTACATCGACCACAGGGCAACGACAGGGAGGCCCCTGGGTTTTGTGGACTTTCCAAAATACTGACTGAAAGAAGAAAGCTGAAGTGCGGGGACAGAAAAAAAATGATACTATTTTCAGGTTATGTGGCAGATGAAGAAAATGGAATTCTACCTTAGAGGAGGGTGTGTTTCAGAGAATGCCACCATGACTGAGAGCTATTTGCAACTGATTCAGAAATTCGTGTCTTCTACAGAGAATTTGGTTATTTTTATTCAGCCTCCCATTTACTTCTTTGAATAGTGGTTCCCTTGAAAATTACCTTTACAGAAAGCAACTGTATCTGCCAGGAAGGCTGGGTTTATTTTTGAAAGAGTCTGAACATAGCAGGCTCTTAAATGCTAAGAGCTTAAATATAAGTTAAGCGTTTCAGTGAAAGCGAGGGAGACAAAGGTGAAAATGTGAGTAATCAGCTACCGAGAGACACTGTAAGCATGTACTCCAGGGGCAGACTGGCTAGGTTTGAAGACAGTTTCACCATTTACTAGCTGTGTGACCTTGGGCACTATTTGGTTCCTCGTTGTAAGGATTAAATATGTTAGAGTCTTTAGAACATGGCCCAGCAAATAAGAGCAATATACAGTGTTAACTATTATCTTCTCGATCCCTGTAATGGACTCCCCTCCCTGGAGATATTAGATACACCTGCCCTGAGGTGATTTTTTAAAAATTCTGTCTTAAAAGACCAATTCGGGCCACTTTTATTCCTAGGGTAAGTTCCCCCTCCATCCCCCCCCCCAACCCCTCACGTGACATATTTTATTGGGCTTTGTTAATTTTCTAATAATAATTGTGTTATTACAGTAACAGCTATCATTCTTGGAGGTGCTCAGGATTTCTCAGCTCCCTTGATGAAATTAAGCCTTTCTTCCAGGAGCTTTATGACTCAATACCTACTGATGACCACGGGCTTTTTGAGTAAAAACCAGAAACCTAGTGTCGCAGATAATACCAAACTGAGTCAAATCACCTCCTTTTATTTCAAGTTACTCTGACATGCTCTAGCAAAGTTCATACTGGTTCTTAAGAGGTGATTAACTAGGCTGAAATTTTCCTGGAATTAGAATTTGAAATGTCCAGTTTACTTACTAAGTAAATTTGACCACATCACTCTGGCAGAAGAGTCAACCTGAATGTATGATGGTGACACATGAAGTAGGTCTTTTCTGCTTAGTTTTTCTCACGAAGGGATGATGGTGATGATGATAATTGGTGGGAAGAAGGAGGAAAAACATCCACAATTTTCAAACAGAAATCTACGCTAACTTTACTCGCATACTTTGTCCTCTACTGCTAAAGCAGCAGAACAGAGCAATGCGATTAAATCCAAGAGCTCTTAAGTCATGCTGCCAGGCTCAAATCCCTCTGCTGCCACTTATCAGAGCCGGGTCAACAGGGAAAGATGGTTAACATCTCTGGACATCAATTTCTCCATCTTTAAAATGAAAGGAACAATGCAGTTGATTTCACAAATTGTTTGAGGATTAAGTGAGTGAATACATCCCTTGGCACCTAATGGGATTAGCAAACTCAAGGATAAACCCATTCTCCTCTCCAGGCTATTACTTCACTGATAACCAAAAATGTACCCATTTATTCAGTATTTATTAGGCTCCTTCTAAGTTTCATGCACTGCATGCAGTAGGTCAGGGAGTGAAGGGATACAACGTGAGTGCAAAACAGATAGAACTTCTGTTCTTATGGGAATTAAAGAGCGGGGCTGATACTATTCAAAGAATCTCACAAAGAAATGTAAATGCCTAACTGTGAAGCCCTTACAAAAGACATACATAATGGGGATTTGACCTGATCAGGAAGTCAGAGACAGCTTCCTGAGGGAGTAATGAGGGCTGAGCTCTGAAAGAAGGGCAAGAGTGTAACAAAGGAAGGTGTGGGTGGGAGACAAGGAGCTGAGAAGAGTGTTCCCAGCGGGGAGAACAGCATGTACAAAGGCACTGTGGTGAGAATCCCCCTCTTTGTCTCCCCAACCATACTCCTTACTACCTCGGGGGTGTCCCTCCCTTCTCTTTCTTATTTAGAACCATTCATTCCTCAAAGGGAAGACCTAAATATGAATCTTCCATGGCACTCTCCTCACTGCTCTGACCCACAAAAATCCACTACTGTCCCCTTTTGGGAAGAATGTGATTGGAGTGGGGCAGGAACACCAAATCAACTGATTACAAGAAGGTGGTAACACCAATTGGCAACTAAAGGGTTATTGGCTTCTCTCTCTTGCTTGTTAAACTCCCAGAGCATATACACCAATACCTCCTACCATACTGTTCTCGCGAAAGGGAAGGGAGTATGTTTACTCAGCCAATCTTCACATCAGCCCTGTGGGGTCAGTAGAGGTATCCCATTCCACAGCTGAGGGAAGTGAGGCACATTAAGGTGAAGCGAACCGCCATCATTCCCATAACCGGAGTGCTGGGAAGCCTTCTGAAGCCGTCTGTCCAAAGCCACAGCCCACTCACATTTTCCATTACGTTGGCTACTGCTGGCTCAACGACTTTCTCTTTTGTGTGTGTCCAGTCTGCCCAGCGTGGTGCAGCTCTCCCTTGCCTAGTACGGTGCTGGTACGTGACAGCTATTCCTGAGTAACCTGTTCGTTTGGTTCTGTTGGTGTGTGTTGTGAGAAAGGAGGTCTCAGGGTCAGTAGTGAGGTGGCAGAAGTACACTTGTCCTCTTGCAAGGCTCCGCATTAAAAAAATCATGCCAGAGACATCATTCAACCATGCCCTCATTCTCCCCTGTTCGGTTGCAAGTCAGATTGTAAAACAAGAAGTTGAAGGAGGAGGCACAGGGAGAGGGAGGAAGGAGGCGCATGAAGAGGAGGAAAAGGGGGAGAAAAAGGACAGTAACAGTTTTCACAATATGTCTCCTCTCAGTGATGACAAATCGATGTTATTGTTCTTTATTATCTGTCGAGCACCCAGGGAGTATCGAATAACCTGTATTAAAGGAAATAGGACACAACCACGTCTAACACAGTTTCTGGCGTAGAGTAGGAAGATGCTTGGGAAGGTTAGTGCTTTCTTTTTTCAGGTAAGGGATTTAAAGTTGATCCAATCTGGGATCAAATCGCAGCTCTTTCTTCTTCTACCCATGTGGCCTTACATAAGTTAGGCAACCTCTCTGAGCCTCACGTTCCACAATCTACAAAACGGGTCAATGATGTGACCTCAGATGGCTGTTGTGATGTACTGGCACGTGGCCGGTACCACGGAGGCACCAGTTTCTTTCCTTCTCTTTTATTTATAAAGGGCCCATTTCTCCTTAGGTCTCTCGGCAACCCTTTTGGGTAGACAGGGATGGCACTATCATCCTCATTTTGCGGATAAGAAGACAGAGGTTCAGACAGATTAGCAAGCAACGTAACCCAAGGTCGAACAGCCAAGACACGGAAGGACCTTGGAATTCGTCCCATGTCTTCTGAACGTGAAGTAAGTGAGGTGTTCTTAGGGAGGATAATGTGAAAATATACTCTTTAACACATTCACTGGTGATGACAGGGTTGTTTCTCCAACAGTGCTCCTGGCTTTGCCCTGATTCAGTCACACTCTTTTACTTTGTTTATTGCCCTACTTGTTTGACCAACAACACATATGACTCACATGTTAGGCTGGGATAAGAAAGGCAAACAAACCATGCCATTAAGACAACAAAACATGCTAAGAGGGTGTTATCCACAACACAGAGAGAGGAATAAAATCTCTGTCTACATAAAACTTTGAGTTTTCTGCTTTAAAACTTTAAGTTTTCTGCCATACTTTGACCTAAAAATTTTTTTGTCTGTTCTATTTTAATTTTCAGCTTTATTACATTAAGAGAGCTGCTTATAAATCATGATTCTTTCAGAGAATCAAGTAACACTTTTCTTCAGGAATTGTTAGGACTTGTACCTCAACAGGTGTCATTACCTCATTAACAAATTACAAATAAATCCTTACCCTTCATATGGCTCAATTATCCATGGCTGCAAAAGAACACGGGAGGAGTACACGATACGTAACTTAGGGTTGAATTATGTTACAAATGTTCACTTATAAGCCAGTTTTTGGGATTTGGGTTTAGGCTGAAATAGTGGCATTCTGGTACCATTTCTTTTCTACATCTCTTACTTTCCTCGCTGCACTATGTGCATTCTCAAATTCTTTTGTTGTTGTTGAACAAAGCATGAAATATATAATATCTAGTCCGTCCTTCGAAAAGATATCCTGACTCTTGACCACTTCTCACCACCGTCACTGCTGCTCCCTGGTTTAAAGCCATCATGATCTGTCTCCTTCCCATGCCTGCCCCACTTTCCACTGCCTATTCTCCTGAGCTATCCTGCTCAAGTCAGGTCATGCCAAGTCTTGTCACTCCTCTGCTCAAAGTCCTCCCAAAGTGAAAGCTGTTGAAGCTGAATGATTAGTACAAGGGGACTCATTACGTTGTTCCAAGTATATATGATTAAGATTTTCCATGATAAGAAGTTAAAGAAAAACAACTCCAAGCCCTCCAGTGTCTTTCCATCTTAACAGCCCCGATTGAACTGACACCCCCACCTCCATTTCCTCTTTGATTTTGTTTCTTACTGCTCCCAGCCAGGCGGCCTCATCGGCCTGCGGGCTGTTCTTGACCTGGCCAGCTCAGCTCCCGCCTGAGAGCTTCTGCACTGCTGTGTCCTCTGCCTGGAACGCCCTTTCCCCGGACACCTGCATGTTCTCTTGCTTTCCTTCAGGCTTTGCAGAAATGCCACTCTCTCAGGGGGACTTTCGTTGCTCACCCTGCCCCTGTCTAAACCTGACCACTCCAATCCCTGCATTCCTTGCACCTTTCTTCTGCTTTTTCTTCCTACTAAATACCATTTAATTCACTACACATTTTACTTATATTTTCTCGACTGGAATAGAGGCTCTATAGAGTAGGGACACTGATTCCTTCCTGGGTAAGTCTTCCTGGGTAAATCTCCAGTGCCTGCAATATTTGTCACATTGTCAGCATTCAATAATTAATTGTCTAGTGAAGGCACGATTAAATAATTAAGATACAATTAAAATGTTATCCATGGCAGGCAACTGATTAAAACATAAAGAGCTGTATCAAGTAGGAAGTGGAAATAAGGCAATTATATTCCTTCTCTTGTTATTTTGTCTTTTCAAAAAAATAAAATGGCTAGATCCTGGTGTTACCTCTCAAATAGGCTATTTAAATTAGAACATGATTATTATACACCAGAACATTAGCCTAAGTTGGTAGGAGGGTGTCTAGGTAGGGGTTGTAGAACCCCAGGATGGTGAGAGGATGGTAACTGCTGAGTGGCAGGAATTCAGGCAGCTGTGGGAAAGTGAAGGGAAGGTCACTCTTAAATCATTTCCCTGGGAAAACCAAGCTAGCAGCTCTTAAAGTCCAAGACACCCCCGCATACTTTGCTCTCTTCAGCCTAACTGCTGTTGCCCATAAGGCATTCTTTTGCTGTGCTGGAGTCCTAGCACCTGCCTCAAATCACTATTCTTTGCTTTGTTATTGCCCTCAGGGACCCAGAATTCGCATTTCTGGTCCACCCCAATTTCACCGTCCCTTCCTCCTCTTGTGAGAAGGCTCTTTGATGTTCACTCTGGTGACTGACAGGAATAACCACCCGCAGGACTTTATCATGATACAGTACAGCTACACCTGCAAGATCTCAATCTACGGGGCTCCCTTTCAACAAAGAGCACCAGGCTCTGGAGTCAGACAGACCTGGCTCTGAGTCCTGGCTCCTCCCATTCCTAGCTGTGTGCTCCTGTTTACTTAGTCTTTTTGACTGGGTTTCCCATCTGGATAATGTGAATACAAATACATAATCTCTGAATTTTCACAGGGATTAAAGAAGATCATTTAAAGGGTCTAGTACAGTTCTTGATACGTGGCAGGCACAAAATAAAGGACAGCGGTTCTTTTTAAAAAGATTTTTTTTTTAAATGTTTTATTTATTTTTGAGATAGAAAGAGACAGAGCATGAGCAGGGGAGGGGCAGAGAGAAAGGGAGACACAGAATCTGAAGCAGGCTCCAGGCTCTAAGCCGTCAGCACAGAGCCCGACGCAGGACTTGAACTCATGGACTGTGAGATCATGACCTGGGCTGAAGTCGGACGCTTAACAGACTGAGCCACCCAGGTGCCCCTAGGACAGTGATTCTTATTTGTGTCTTCCTGTCTTAAGCAGTTTATCTTCAGTTGAGATTTCCTCTCACTTTGTTGAGAAGGTAGAAGCCATTGCATGAGAATCTTTTTAACCTCCCTTCTCCTTATTGCTCCCCAGGCTCAAAGTGTCCCTATTACTTCACATATCCTCTCCTAATTCCAAGAAAGGTAGGTCTGTTCCCCTTTCCAGAGCTGACCACTCTGTTTTTGCCTAGTGCCATACTTATGCCAGACGTCCTTGAATTCCCTCTGTCTTCCTCTCAAGGGGACCTTTCCTCTTAGTCACAAAACATGTATAATCTTTTTCCATATTCTAAAAAATCCCTTTCCTGATAATGATGATGACAACTGTAAAGGTTAGCATTTATTCAAATCTATGGGCCAGGCACTACACCAAGAAATACAGAATGATTCTTTAATTTCATCTTCTTTAATAACCCAGTGAGAAAGGTTCTTAAAAGGTACTTATATGCCTGCTTCAGTGCCATTCTCTTTTTCCTTACCAAGTATGCAAACAGAGCTCTGATCACCCATGCTGTACTTCCTCTGTAGCCCACCGAATCTGTAGCCCTTTGTAAATTAACTAAATCCCCATCCCTCAAATGAAAAAGTGCGTCAAGGTCATGATTGACTCCACGTTTCCAAACCCAACAGCCATTTCTTATTCTTCATCCAGTGTAACCTCTCAGAAACCTGGGATGTGTGTGTTACTGTTCCTTCTTAGAAACTGCCCCCTTATCACTTTTTCGACACTTCTGCTAAGGTGCTCTCCTTCCTCCCCAAAGAGAAGTCTTTTCAGAGATCCAGCCCTTGGTCCACTTCTAATCTTGACCACAATCACTCTCTTGATACTCTTATCTAGTTTCCCAGATTTAATTGTCTGTGCCATGCAGATAACTCCTTAATTTCAATCCCATGTGCTTATCTTCCTTTTAAGCATCTGTAACACTTTCAGCTGTTTGTTGAGCATCTTCCTGTCCGTGACATCCTTATAACTCAATTTGCCCGTGACTGAACTAATCGCCCTTGCTCTCGAACCTACTCTACCGGCCGATAGACAAAACCACCACCTTCCACACAATTGCACCAGAATCCTCCCTATCATCCTAGGTTCTTCTGCTGTCCTTCACATTTTAATTGGCTGCCAAATTTCGACCAGGTCATACCTCTAGAATCTCTGGCAATTGTCTTTCTTCTCTATTTGCATTGCCTTAGTTCATCTACCTCAGCCTGAACTCTGAGCTTAACTCCTGAAGAATCACTGCAGTTCTTCTAGCTGGTGTCCCTGTGCCTTTCCCTTCCAAAGTCCCTGAGCACATTGCTACCAAGTTTGTATTCCTAAAGCACAATGCTGAGTACAGCATATCAGTCTTATACTGAAACTTATATAGTAATCTAACCATTTCCCGCAAAACCCAGACTAAATTCTTGAGCGATACACAATCTGGCCCCGTCCTACCTCTCTAACCTTATTCCCACCTTTCTCTTTCACGTACTCTTCATGCTAGCAGAATTATCCACTATTCCCATTCAACCTCAGATTTCTACTTTTGAGGCTTTGCTGCTGATTTTTCTGCTTGTGCTGTTTCCTCGACCTAGATCTTTACTTTGGCATTTCTACCTTTCCCTCAAGATTCAGGCCAAAACCTCTGCCTCAAAGTCTTCTATGACCAACCTAACTAGCTGGCTCTTACAAGTCTGTCTTGGGGCCATCAGGTTATTCATTCTTCCACTCAAAAAAACAAAACAGAACAAAACCCAAAAAACAAAAACCTAAACAACTTTATTCAACGGTCTCTACGTGGCAGTCACAGGTGCTGATTATGTAGTGGTGAATACAACAAACACAATATTTTCATATTTCAGGTCTTTAAGGACATATCTCAGTTCTTCTGTGAACTGATTGATCCTTGAGGACAAAGGCGCTACTTAATTCTTCTTTCTATTTCCCCAACCCTCAGCACAGAAACGTTTAAGTTCTTCGTAAAAGAACTAATGACTCTGGTTCCATCTTGGGTTTCAGTACTAACTAACTAAATAAAAATAAACAAAAGGACTAACGACTGAATAAATCGTTGGCTTCAGGCTACCCGGAGAAGGAAGGAGCAGCAAAGTGCTCAACCGCCCTGGGCCAGCAGTGACTGGAGGCGGCTGACACAGGGCCCAGCAAGCTGTCTCACTCTGAGGTCTGGGAGGTCTGGGAGGTCTCTGCAGAGGTGTTACTGTCCTGTGATAGGGTCTATCTCACTAACACAACCACGAGGGATCACCCTGAGGAGTTTCTAAAAAGTTTCAACAGAAGGCCAGTAAACTTGTGAAATTCTCCTAACGCTACTAACTCCTTGGCTTGGAATCACAGTTGGGACGTGGACCCCTGGCACCATCTTCGTTACTTAGAAGACTATTTTTTGAAGCACTCGGACTCCCTTAGGCTTTTCCACTGAGAAAAATAACTGCCATTTACACACAGACCGGCCGCAGGGATGCTACATCTTTCATTTTTATAAGTTCAATTCTCAGGTGAAATTTAACCCTGACGTGCAATTTCCCAGTTGTGCGGGGGCTTGGCCAACGTGGTGCGATGGGTGGAAAACAATCAGCAGGGTAGGTTCCTGGTAAAACAGAAGTGAGACCGGGAGGAGGGAAGCACTGCCTTGACCACAGGCCCTGTGAGATCGGGGCGGTGAACCTCACACTCACCAGCCCTGTTTACACTCTGTCAGTGCGGCGACAGAGGAGGGCTCTCTGGGCCAGCATCCCAGAGACACGCCAGCACCTCCCACCCGAAAGCCACCCTAACTTTACCGTGTCCGTTTATGCTGTCGAATCACTGAAAAATATCCCAGAAGTGCAAAATCAGGAAACTTTAACCTATCTAAAGCTGTAACTTATTTTCAAGTGTGACCCTGGGTTTGGGAGAAAACAAAAGGGATGCTGGCACAGTTTGTAGAGTATGAATAAATTATGCTTAATGGAAATGCCTCCAAATTCGTAGATTGGTGGAAGAATGTTCTCCTGAAGTCTGCGAATTTTCAGAGAAGTACGTCTGGGTTAATTTTTGGTGCTCAGTTTTAGTGCTCCAGTGAGCAGTTAGGGTTCTAGCCATCAGTTCCTGCTGCGACCCTGCGTTAACCACCTGTTCTCCTGGGCCCGGAATTCTCTGTTTGCAGAATTACTATATAAGGTCTGAGACATCTTCCAGCTCTAAAATTCTATGATTCTTTCTTATATGTAAAGTACACACAGGACAACACCCAAAGATCACATTTTCAAACTGAAGAAAAAAAAAGTTTAAAATCACAGAATTTCTGAGTTGGAAGGAACCTAGCAGATAAACTTAATTTTAAAATTGCAAACATTTTAAAAACATTTCACCACAGTTACAAACTGAGAAAACATACAATCAACACTCAAATTACCTGTTGCATTGGGGCCTCTGATAGCATGGAAAATCAAAATTCAGAGACAAAGAAAACCTTTATGTTAGGCAAAGATTTCAACTTTTGTCATTAAAACTGAAAATGAGTACCCATAGTATTTATTTTCAGTTAATTCAAGGAAGGCGCTGCCTTGGGCAGTCAAGTCCTGATAATAAAGATCTGTCTTTTCTGGGATATGTTAGAAATGCTTCAGTTACACAAAGGAGGGGAAAAAACAGACAAGCAAAACAAGGTCAGAAGGAGAAATTTTAGTCTACGAAAGTTTTTTCTTTTAATGCATACACACTACATAAAAATAATCAGAAGGATCAGACCAACCATAATTTTAGGTTTCTGATATATTTATTCTTTGAAAATAGAGATTATTAATCAAAGTTGTTAACATTGTTTTTAAATAAAGTTTCTCAACACATTGTTTTTGACCCAAACTTGATTTAAGATCATTAAGATTATCTTCTGATTCTGATACTCAAATTTATTTGGGATTAGATAACCACTCCTTTCTTTCCTCTTAAAGGCATACAACCATCCTCATGATATATTTTTCTTGCTTAGAAAAGCTATTCTATCACTTTCATGGAAACCCACTGGTTAAAGAAGTAATTAAATAATTTGGCTTTCAATGACTGAAAGTACGTAGAGACATCATAAAATGATGTTTAATTTGTACTGGAATAAATACAGCTGCCTGTACAAAAATGTGGACCACTTTGGGAAGAAGACAATTAACGGCTCCTTTCTTCAGAAGGAAAGTACATAAGATAAGGCATTTCAACTCTTCTTCCGTGATTTCCTGTGGAAAACCCCTACTAAATTAGGAGAATTACGAGTGAGTAGAATTGGGAAATTTTCTTTGTCTGATTTCTTGTTGCCATTTTATTGGCTAATTTACATCCCAGACATTGATGGAGCAAAAGAGAAAACACGACCTAAGTGTCAGACTGAGGTTAACCAACATGTTGTAGCATCTACATACTATGATGTAAGCGAAGGAGGAAGGGGGAAACACCAAAATTTCTAACAAGCTCTAAAATAACATCAGCCAGGAATCTGGAAAAATGGCAGGACTTTAAACCTGCAAAAAAAACCCTTCAATGTGATAACTTCCTATTGTTCAGTCTGTATAAAGTAACTGAAACACAAAGCATATGAAGGAAATCATACACTTTGATGCTTGGATGAAATGTTCTGCAAGTTCTTAATTTCTATCATTTTAGGGATTTGCCAGAAAAGTGTAACTGCCCTATAACCAAATCCTGATTTCCTTTATTATACAGTTACTAATTTATTAAGCAAAAAATCTTTCTAAAGGCATTAAAAAAAAAAAAAAAAAGAGAAGGAAATTTTCTGACCTGTAAAGGATCTTAACAGGAGTTAGCTTCCCTGCTCTGTAGTCTTCCAGTTTATTTATAAACCAATCCAGTGACCATGAACTTCATCCTGAGGCTATCTATACATTCTACCCTCAGGCAGCTGCTCTAACTCCCAGTGACAAGGAAACCTCTTTCCCCTGGGGCTTCCATTCATGGCTCCTTATTTCCTCCTCTTGTGATGGACAGGATAAAGCTCATCTTTTCTTTCCCTTGATAGCCATTCACATATTTGATGACAGCCAAATTCTCTAGGCTATAAATCTCAGGCTCAATGACTACTCCCTTCTGAAGAAGGTTTGAGTTCTGTCACCATTCTGCTCAGAACACACTCAAGGTGCTTTCTATTTCTGTACAAATGTGGTGCCCAGCAATGTACACAATATTTCTGGTGTGTTCTTTCAACAAAGAGTGGAAGTGAGACCACTACCTCCTTGGTCTTATATAGCATACTTCTGTTAATGCCGCCTAAGGGGGAACTACTTGCTTTCTGGATGCATTCATCTCCTTTAAATGTAACTGCTTAAGAATTTAGCTCTTTGACCCAGCTTTTCAAACTAATTTGAACTTAAATTATGTTATCTATCACTTCATGTTCCTGCAAATGTGATAAGGTCTCCATTGAAGGCACTGATAAAATAAATTGAAGTGGCCAGGGAAAGATCTCGAGGCTGGAACTCTTCCTCTAGGTTGACATCACCAGAATGAGAAATACTGCTAACCCCTTAAGTACCAATCCAGATCACCAGCATCTCACTATTTTACCCCTTTAGAAATCCTGTAAAACAAGGCATAGAGGTACATTTGGTGTGACTGGTTCTTACTAAGGTGCCTGAGATGGATATCCAGCTCTCTAGCCTCTGGTTTGGAAATACACCTATCAAATGCCATGAGTATTCTGTCACAAATTGGGGGGGGGGGGGGTTGTAAGTATGTAAGCAAGGAGGTGATCTCAAGTAAGGCTGCATTTTCTCCTAGCTCTCCCCAATACACACGCACGCACGCACGCACACACACACTCATGCATGCGTACTCGCACACACACACACACTGCAGAGTATCCTTTGAAGAGGCATTCCTCTGGCAACTTTTGGGTAACAGCTGTATTATCATCCTGTATATATCTGTTTCCACGTAACCCTGGGGGCAGAAATGATCACATTCATGTGTGTGACCATGGAACATAGCTCAGCACTCTGACTGGCATGTGGGCTGCACTAGATAAACATGTACTACATGAGTGTGAGGAAGGGAGGACAGCCAAGCGGCCTTTGAAACCTATACGTGGAACGTTCTAGGTTTAGATGGATTCAGGTTTCTGAACTAGTAATCCAGAACACAATTTATATCAAGACTCTGATTCCTTTCCTGTCTATATTCTTATTTTTAAAAATAATAAAGCAGGGGTGCCTGGATGACTCTGTTGGTTAAGCATCCTGACTCTTGATTTCAGCTCAGGTCATGGTCTCAGTTATGAGACTGAGCCCAAGTCAGGTTAGGCTATGCACTGGGCGTGGAGCCTGCTTAGGATTCTCTTTCTCTGTCATCTCTCCCTGCCCCTCCCCTGCTCACATGTGCTGCGCTCACACACAACCTCTCTTTCTCTCTCTCAAAAAAATAATAGTTAAAAAAAAACTTGACTTCACCATGATTTCTAAAAAAGTCTAGTTAATTTCCTATAAGTGACAGATAAAGAGATTGATAAATAGATATTCAAAAAATAAAATTAGGGGCGCCTGGGTGGCTCAGTCGGTTAAACGTCCGACTTCAGCCAGGTCGCGATCTCGCGGTCTATGAGTTCCAGCCCCGCGTCAGGCTCTGGGCTGATGGCTCAGAGCCTGGAGCCTGTTTCCGATTCTGTGTCTCCCTCTCTCTCTGCCCCTCCCCCGTTCATGCTCTGTCTCTCTCTGTCCCCAAATAAACGTTGAAAAAAAAAAATTAAAAAAAATAAATAAAATTAAATCTATAAGGATGGGAAATCCTTAAAACTGAATACGAATGAAAAGTTTGACTGTGTAACCCAATGATACCATAACCTATATAGAAGGATAAAAATTTAATCCAAGAGATTTTTGAACTAGAATATCCTCTTTTGAATATATTTGAAGGTCAAAAGAACTGCAAAGAAAGTCTGAACTCTAGTTAGTAAGCTTGTACTAGTACTGACATTGGTATAGCAATTCAGAAGCTATTCTGTATGTGCCATAAGGCTGAGCAAAATGAGTAAGTACACTGATATCACTGGCAAGTAGGGTTTCTATTACTGGAGGAAGGAGATACAAATATGGAATGGGGGAAGGAAGGGAAGAAGCCTATGGGGTTAGACTGGAATCAGAGCTATCAGCAGAAATTCAAACCTGTTTTTAAAAATGAATTTTCTAGCTTTATCTACTGAAAGCCTAAGGAAATTTCTCCAGTAAAAGGAACCAGGTCTTCTTAAAGAGATGGAGAATCCCAGGACTGGCGTAGGGAACGTATAGGATGAGCCGAATGCATTCTATTATTTCAGAAATAAGGAAGTATTCAAAAATTGAGTGGGGACATAGCAAAAGGACAGAGGAGCTAGTACGAATGACTCTCACTGGCCAAGACTGGGACCAATTTAAGCATCAAAATAAATAATGACAGGAATGGCTTATAATACATTGACTAATAACCAATGAGTACCTCCTGATACTAAAAAAGTTTTTAATGGAATGTGAAGAAGAGAAGGCTCTGATTTTTTATTATTTATTTATTTTTTTGAGGAAGTTTTTTTTTAAAGCAGAATTCTAACTCACAAAAGGTAAAAGGAATGATATAAATAGAAAATCACAAGGTCATCATCAATCGCTAGTAATAATTAATTCAGGAGAGAATCATCCATGGATGCTAAAACCATTGGGAGAAAAAGATGAGCATGGTGGCTTGTACCAGGGTTGCAGCAGTGGAGGTGGTGACAAGTGATGAGATCCTGGGGCAGTTCTGAAGGCACAGCCAATAAGATTGCCTGATGGGTTAGATGTGGAGTGCAAGAAGAAGAGAGGTATTCAGGATAACTCCAAGGTTTTCGCCTGGAACTGAAAGGATGGAGCTGCCATTTTCCAAGAAGGGAAAGATATTAGGAGGAGTAGATTGGTATGAATGATTTGCTATGGAGAGAGTCCACTGACGAATCTGAGGCAGAAGAGACCCATTTCAACTCAGAAAAGTTGGAGACATGGCTAAGGTCTAAGATATAGTGTCCCAACTCACTGGGACTAGGACATGGGTCACCAGATTCCTGGCCAGGTGTGGTAGGGGAGGAAAAGGAGTAGAAGGCTGGTGAGATGGGAAGAATGAGATACAGAGCAGCAACCGGAGCGGAGCCTTGAAGGCTGGTCTAAGATGTGATGTTTCCATGTTATTACATCATGTTAATGGTGTCTTCTTTAGCTACATTATGATAGTACTTGTGTTTCTTTTGGGAAGCCTCACTCTAGCACTTTGAGATGTTGATGATGCATTCATTATCCAAACAATTACTGGCCACCTGCTATATACTATTCCAGGTGCTGGAGATACAGCAGCAAAAACAAAAACAAAAACAAAAACAAAACAAAACAAAAAACAGAAAAACAATTCCTGCCCTCTTGGAACTAACAATCATGCTATAGACATCTTCGTGATTTTTTAAATTAAAAACATAAACATGTCTTGAATGAACATTTAAAGCTATAGATGTGTCAGCTGTTTTCATGTCAATTACTTCACTTAATCCTAATACTATTCCTACAAAGTAGGTAGGTAGTTTTATTTTCGTCTTATAAATGAGGAAATAAAGTTGAAGAGATTAAGCGACTTGTAAAAGATCACATCACCTATACGTGGCACAATCTCGGGTGAGATCCAGCTTTTGCTTTTAAGTATGGTATTCTGCTCACTAGACCACAGCCCTATTTAACTACTATATGACAGATGTCTTCACTTCAGCAACTTAATTGGTTTACTCAGATCCTGCAAAGTCCCTGGTATCATGTAATGCACGAATAAAGCACCTCATATGAAGCAATTTATGATCTTCTGTTGATCTGACTATTGCTCATTGGGGTTAATAGCTAGGATATGATCTCATGTTTTCTTTATGAAACCTTACAGTGGTACGGATGAAATTGGTTTGACCAGCTCACAGGAGTTGATTGTTAAATTTGCAGAAATTTTGCAAGCCAGTACTTCACGCTGACAGCTTGAAGTTGACCATGGTGGCAGTATTTATATGCAGGAAACTGACAAATACTATAGATCAGGGCTTTGGTTTGTTCTTCGGGAGAGCCAGTTAGTAAACATTTACTAGCACACAACTGTACTGAAGGCCCAACAACTACTCAGTGGGGAAAATATCATAGAAATTACTTTCTTAAATAAATTATTCAAAATACTGGAAAACTTCTCTAACTTTTCTACTACTCCCTAAATATATACCAATGATATACAAGGGAACACTATATATACATGTAAATATCTTTCTGAGTGCAAAATGGAACTAAAATGGTCTTTATCCCATACTTTAGGGCCACTAGTTTATAAGCTTAATGACATAACATCCGTGTAATGAGTTGAGTAGTGCTCCCCCAAAGTTCATGTCCACCCAAAACCTCAGAATGTGACCTTATTTGGAAATGGGGTCTTTGCAGATGTAATTAATTAAGATGAGGTCATATGGGATTATCATGGGCCTGAAACGCTATGACTGATGTTTCATAAGGGAAAGGAGAGACAGATTCAGACACTGAGAGACAGAGGGAAGACAGCCATGGGAAGACAAAGGCAGAGATTGGAGTGATGCAGCTATAAGCCATGGAATGTGAAGGATTGCCAGCAACCATCAGAAGCTAGAAAGAGGCAAGGAAGGATTCTTCTCTGGAGCTTCAGAGGGAGCATGGCTCTGCTGACAACTTATTTTTGGATTTCTAGCTCCTACAACTATGAAAGAATAAATTTCTGTTGCTTTAAACCACCCAGTCTGTGGTAATTTGTTATGGCGGTCCTAGGAAACTAATACAATACTCGTGCAAATTAAATTAGCATGTGCATAGTGTTTAATATAACACAGTTAAGGAGCCTAACAAATGTTTAATAAATTCCTTTCTGGAATCCTGCTACCTATAAGATCTTCATAAGAAATTACACATTACAGGGGCGCCTGGGTGGCTCAGTCAGTTAAGCGTCTGACTTCAGCTCATGTCATGATCTCATGGTTCATGAGTTCAAGCCCTGCATTAGGCTCTGTGCTGACAGCTCCGAGCCTGAAGCCTGCTTTGGAGTCTGTGTATCTCTCTCCCTCTGCCCCTCTCCTACTTGCACTCTCTCTCTCAAAAGTAAATAAACATTAAAAAAATAAAAAAAAAAGATCATGTGTTACATCTAAAAGTAAGCTTTTGGTATAGTTTCTCTTTTCAATCTCCTACTTTACTAACCCCAGATAGAAGGAAGCACATGGTGTAAATAGAGTGGAAGCAATCCTAATTAGTGAGGTTGTGCTACAAATAAATTAGTGGACTGATGAAGCTTTCGTGTAACTCCGTGATTCCATAAACCAATCAGAAAGTTGCCATTCAACACTCAAATCAGTGTGTTTGGGTATACTAAATAAAAGCAACTGTCATTTTTAAGTGCTTACTATGTGCTATGCACTGAATAACTCAATTTATACACATATCCTATACACACACTTGTCTCAACTTTGCAGATGAAGAAACTGAGGCCTGGCCAAGTTGAGTAACACTGCAAGTTAGTGGCAAAACTAGGAATCAACATCATGCCCAGCCCTGAACTAACTGACTTTAGAACCAATGCTTTAAAGCCTAACAGTGTGGTCCACAAGCCAGCTGATGTCACCCCAGCCCTAGAACCTGTAAGTGTAGAACCTGAGATCTGTAGCTCTGTTACCTCCTTCTAGGACATCAGACACCTGTTACTCTCTCTCCTATACCCTTTATCTCACCCTTTCAAGTTTTCCATCTTTCTGTGCTATATTCCAGGAAACTATTTCAGATCTATTTTTTCAATTTAATAATTGAAATCGACAGTCTCTAATCTTGATTTTAACTCATTCCCTAAGGTAAATCAGTTTAGTGATTATATTTTTAATCTGGAATCCTGCTTTTTTCCTAACATTAGTTCATAAGCAGTTTTCCATGTTGGCAGTCTTCATGTTAGTTTTTAAAAGCAGTGGCATATTTCATTCCGTAGTTATACCATGATTTGCCTATTCATTTACCTGTTGTTATATCTTGTCCTTGTATGACATAAGTCCTTAGAACTTATCATAGAATCCAAGATTGGCTAAATGTCCCATTGTGATTTAGCATATGTGGAACGGGTCCCAGGCATCTCTGTGGTTAGAATACTCTTGGGTGACTCTGATGCACACCAATGACAGAGAAGCATAGATTCAAAGGACCCCCATGAATAGAGACAAAACCTTAATATTTTATTTATTTTATTTTATTATTTTTTTAGTTTGTATATTTAGACCATTTATTTTAGATCATTATTGTTATGTTAGATAATGACTGATAAACATTTCAGATATTTATAGCACTCAAGGGTGAAGTTTCATATTTTTCTTTTCTCTGCTCCCTCTGACTCTAAATCTTTTATCATTTCTTACTTTCCTATCATTTTCTCAAACTTTTTTTTTAGGATTCTATCTTTTTTTTGATTAAATATAATTTATTGTCAAATAAACCATACAACACCCAGTGATCATTCCAACATGTGCCCTCCTCAATGCTCATCACCCACTTTCCCCTCTCCCCCACCTCCCATCAACCCTCAGTTTGTTCTCAGTATTTAGGAGTCTCTTATGGACAAACCCTTAATATTTTAATAATGAATAGTATCCCATGATGGTTAAGAGTGTAGACTCTTAAATCATACTGTCTGAACTGAAATCTTGGACTCCAACCCAGAAAGACTATCAGACTCAGGGTAAGCTTCTTAACTTTTCCAGGCTTCAATTATCTCATTTATCAAATGAGGATCAGATAACCTACTTGCGTGGATTGTTGTGTTGACTAAATGAGATGATGAAAGTCAGCATAACAATCCATTCTCAAAATCATTCTGTTGGGTGGATGGGGACCTAAAGGGGAGAGGAACTGTCTGTGAAAGTCCGCATGCACCTTCCAGCCCACCTGCAGGAGAGGCAAATGCAGACCAGAGGGTTCTGATCTGGTACCCTCCTGAAGGTGTGGAGAGGAGATGGAGACTGCAGGGTCATCTACAGCCTCCTGTCTAGACCTGCTGACAGGTTGAGAAACAGCTTGTCTGTGGAGGAGGAGGTGTTATACATTTAAGGGCTATAGTACTTCCGAACATTCTTTTTTTTAAGTTTATTTATTTTTGAGAGACAGACAGAGAGCGTGAGCGGGGGAGGGGCAGAGAAAGAGGGAGAGAGAATCTCAAGCAGGCTCCGCATTGTCAGCACGGAGCCTGATGTGGGGCCCGAACTCACAAACTGTGAGATCATGACCTGATCTGAAACTAAGTCATATGCTTAACCAACTGAGCCACGCAGGTGCCCCCAGAATATTCTCATCTTAGCAAGAAGAATTACTGCTATGAGACTTTATGAGACCTGAGTTCCTGAATGGAACGGGGAGACACTATACAATCTTCAGACTGGTAACTGGTAACTGGTTAGTTAGAAGCTATCAGAGATTGGCTTTAGATTGAACAATGGTCCCGGGATAATCATGTATTTAGGGAAGAGTAAAGGGGAGAGAAATGAGAATGGCCAGCAGAAGAAGATCACCAAGCCAGGGCTGACAAAAACAAAACTTAAAATTTAGACAATTTGTGGTTTCCCTGATAATCTCTAACAGTTAAGTCTCACAGCTATGATCTCTGTTAGAAGTTTCCTTAATGAGTAGCTCTCTCTAGTTCATAACAGAGACTAAGAATACATACAGTGAATTTAGAGGGCTATTTTTAAAAATATTCTACAAGGTAGTATTTTGTTTCAGGGGCCAAATGCAAAACTTCTGAACTAATTGAAAGAAAATCTATCTAGAAGTGTAGATTGTGGTTACACATGGGAGAGAGTTTTACCTGCTTGCCTAGAGCAGGACCTGACACACAGTGCTCAATAACTATTTGTTAAATGAATTTTCTCTCTTTTGACTTCCATCATCAATGGTTAACTTTATGCTGAATCACCATCAATATGGAAGGGCAAGAGAGAAAAAGCAGTGAAGCCCATTCACCTTTTTTGTCTGGTGATACTAAATCTCACCTCTTTTCCACCCTATGGCCAAAGTGAAGGCAGGCTTTCCAGAGCTTTGTGTTGGAGGCCTGAAGTATTTTGACTCACTTAAAATGGATTAAGAAATGCAAAAACATAACTGTAAAATTAAAAAGTACAAAAATAACAAATGAAAAGAAATTGACAAAGACATTATATACATACATATGCACACCAGTCTTTTAATTAGCTGCTGTCAAAAAGCTAAAAAGACATGTAATCTACAGCCTTGATTCCTGACCATGTTTGAGCCCATCCCTTTGAAAATCTGATAAACAGCTATCTCTTCACAAAAATGAATATATGCTTACATAAAATTCTGCACAGAAACTCAGAAGTCCCAAAGTTCTCTGAAACCACCAAAAGGGATCCAGGTTACAAGCTCTCTCTTCAATATACAGGGCCCTGCACACAGGGGATATAATTATTTCCCGCATGAACATATATATGCAAATAGTAAAGAACTACTGATGCAAATTTTAATAAATGCTACAAACTCAGGTTCCATATGCATGCCTAATGGATTACTGGTGATTTTCTTTCCTGTTGCTTTTAGTGATCAACTCAGATTAAATTATTCCAAATTAGTATTAAAACTAGATCCTCATAATGGCAAACCTCCTGGATCAGACAAGTCTATACAAAGGAAAGGAGATTATGCAAGGATATGTGATAGCTTTAAATGCCACAGCAGATCAGCCGGTCTTTATTTGACCTTGACAGAACTTAACATTTAGGATTTTTAAATGAGAGGCACCAGAGTGGAGACTTAAAAAAAAAAAAAAAAAAAAATCAAGTGGGCACAGGGGACAACAAAAAAAGCTGGTTTTGACCTAAACATTTTGACACATGCCTTCTGTTCAACGTACAACACTCAGGAAAGAACACATATGTGAGAATCAGCTTTCAGAAAACATGTGATTAAAAATAGTGACACGCACATCAGCTGTGTTTCAAGCTGTAGTCCACTGCATTCGATATTTATAACTAAAGAGAAAATAAAAATACCAACTGCGGAGCTATTTGTATTTTAGAATGAAGGTCACTGACACTGATTTCTGTCTGGCATAGAGTGAGCCCCGCTGGAGGCTGATGATCCTATCAGCTGAGGACGGGGAGTTTCTGGAAGACCATCACTGAGAGTTTCTGAAGCCCCATGGGGCTGCTCCCACTGGCACCCTTCCTCCTCTGTGAAGAGGAAAGCAGTTTGATTAATAAAAAAAATCTGATGCATAACTTTCGGGAAAAAGAGGGAAACGAGCCTTCCGTGGCACTCCTTGCTGAGTCAAAAACAGGCAGGGACAAGCTTGGCCCCGAGGAAGGTACTTGTGCTTTTCTGCCAGCCTCTCCCATTAGGAGCTCGTGATGAAATCAGAACTGAAGAAACTTTAAAGAGACACTCTACTGGACAGTATCAAAGAATATTAAATGTTTAACAACAGGAAAGCTTTTCTTTAAAAAGGGCGAGACATTAAGAGTCAGTCCGTATATGTGCTCTCCCTGGATTTTTCTCTTAATGTTATTCTGTTGTTGTTGTGAGTCAGAATAAACTCCACATTGTAAATGAATAAATTTTATCTAGATGATAAAGAAGAATCAGGAGGATCAAAGCGAACACTGATCTTCAGTGGAGCCCAGGTTTTAACCCTTATCTGCCCTGAAAAGGAGCCATGATATAGAATAGAAAATTTGGGTGGAAGCCAGTAAAAATTAATTTTCTTGAAAATGCCAGTATTGATAGAAGCATCCTTATGGAGTAAAAATATTAAAGCAGATCAGAGAATGAAAGTGCAGAATAGTGGTTCACTTACCAAGAAAAAGGAAAAAATGATAGATGGGTGGGGTTGTAACTGTAACTACATTTCATTTTAGAGAGACAGAGATCAGAAGTTCATTCTGTAGAATGTTAAGATCTATTAAATCTAGATGGTGTATGTGGTGTCTCTTATACCAACTTTTAGATGTTTTTGAATTATGCTTGAAGCATTCTGTAATTAAAACAATTTTTAAAAAAGAATTGTTTTAAAAAACAATTTTTAAAAAAGTCTTCAAGACTTACACAGCAAAGCTCTAGAAATCCAAATGGAATTCTGACAGCAAAGAAGCACGCAGAGCACCAGGGGGTCCCGCATCGGAGTTCTAGAAATTACCTCCACATGGTAAGAGTGTGTCTAAGCCTAGTCTACACCCGGCTTATTAGAAATAGGGTTTTAGGGGTGCCTGGGGGACTCAGTCGGTTAAGCGTCTGGCTTCTGCTCAGATCACGATCTCACGGTTTCATGAGTTTGAGCCCTGAGTCGGGCTTTCTGCTGTCAGCACAGAGCCGGCTTCAGATCCTCTGCCTCCCTCTCTCTCTGCCCCTCCCCCACTCGTTCTCTCTCTCTCTCTCTCTCTCTCTCTCTCTGTCTCTGTCTCTCTCTGTCTCTGTCTCTCTGTCTCTGTCTCTCTGTCTCTGTCTCTCTCTCTCTCTCAAAAATAAATAAAAGCATTAACAAAAAAAGAAACAGGGTTTCAGGCATGGCACAAAATTCCAGCAGAAAAAGGAGGATTGGGTAGACTCCTAGAGTTGCTTTAAAATGATTTAAGTTGAGGGGCGCCCGCGTGGCTCAGTCGGTTAAACGTCTGACTTCGGCTCAGGTCATGATCTCACGGTCCATGAGTTCGTGCCCCGCGTTGGGTTCTGTGCCGACAGCTCAGAGCCTGGAGCCTGCTTCGGATTCTGTACAAATGCTCTCTCTGCCCCTCCCCCACTCGCACTCTGTCTACAGTGTCTCTCTCGAAATAATAAACATTAAAAAAATTTTTTTTAATGATTTAACTTAAGTATCATATTTGGACAATCATCAAGAGAGTAACCCAAGCAGGTTTTACATTCACACACTCTATAAAGTGTAGTTAGGGGTCTGCAGCCCCCAAGCCACAGCCAACCCCATAGCTTTCGGGTGGCCTCCCGACACTTTGCTGCTGCCTGCATGTGACTGAGTGCATGCTGAGCCACCAGCCTTTCAGAGGCATCTCAGGGGGGTGGTGTGCCCACAGAGAGGGGTGATGGGAAGAGAGAGAGGGAGTGAGGTCTGAGGGGAGAGGCAGACCAGTAAGAGGCCATAGGTGAGGAAAAGGCAGAGCCTGTAATATTTCCCTATTAAACCTGAACAAATGTACTTTAATAAGCATGTAGCATATGTAAATCTCAGATATAGCATTCTTTGCAGTAAATCTAAATGCCCTCCCTCTGAAGTTCCTGCCGGAATGGATTCTAGGGGTAAGTGTGGGCACCCTCGGTTATACCTCCCTCCCCTGGAACGGAGGATGAGGACTGTTCCAGAAAGGTTCCCACTGCTCACACACAAACAGCTGCTCTGCAGGTTCTGTGCTTTGGCTGAACCTGTGTCCACTTTCACTTTCTCTTCTGCAACATAACCGAGTGCCCACAGAACCCTATGTTAGCTTTTAGATATGCTGTTATCATAGAATATGGACTGTTTTAAGACATTTTTTTTCTTCTCTTTTCTTTCTCCTTAATGCTAGCTCAGGTGTAAGTTCTCCAGGTATGTTAGCTCAGAGACCCTAGAAGAAATTATACACTCACTGTGATCATCATTTTGAAAATAAGTACCTACTAATAATCAGGAAAAGTACATATGTTTGCAAAATAATATATTTAGGCAATTCCATATATTCCATATAATCCATGTGCTACAGCTTTATGGTAGAAAAGTATGCACAGGAGAAAGGTTAAGGTTGAGTCAACCCTGCATCTAGATCAGTGGTTCCAAAGCAGGGTAATTTTGGCAATGTCTAGAGACATTTTTCGTTGTCACAATTGTAGGGAGGCTATTGGCTCCGAGTGGGTAGAAGCCAGGGATATTGCTGAATATCCTGCAATGCACTGGCAAGCCCCCACAACAAAGAGTTTTCTGGCCCAAAATGTCAGTGGTGCCGAGTTTGAGAAGCCCTGATAAAGTTGTATCTGGCCCGCTGCTTCCCTTACAGCCGCACGCAGAGGGGGTACTTAGTTAACTACAGCAGAAGACATGGGCAATTGTAAAGATCCTCTTCATAAGAGATACATACTGAGGGCAACTCTTTCCTCTGTCTAAATTTTACAGAGAATAAGGGTTTAAAATCCCTTTGTAACCTAAAAGGTCCCCTTTTACTATTTCCATTAAGAGTGATATTGGGAGAAGAGGTCTGGGAAAACTACCTCATGGTTGTGTCTTTCTCTCCCTCCTCCTTATCCCTCTGATTAGGAGCTTTTAAGGTAAATAAAATGACTTCCTTTAACCGTTATGAACAGCAAAGGCATTTAAACTCTCAGTGAACAATGACAGGCTAGAAGAACAGTGACAGTTTGTAACAGATTCGCTAAACTGTTCTTTTGCTTACAACTGGACTAAATGCTTAATAAATACATGTTGAATTAGTGAATAAAAAATAAATGATTGGGTGAAATAATGACACTGTAACTGAAGTTTAATAATGATCAATCTTACACATTTATATTTTGACTTTATTATTAGTTGTTTACATACCTATATTTCCCAGTAACTATTAACCTCCCTGGATACAGCAATTATAATTTGATAAGAATATTTAATGTCCTTGTTGTTCTAGGCTGTTTCATTTCTAAATTATTTTGCAAATATGAGGCAGTAACCGCTACCTGAGAAGGATGTATGAAGACTAAGCACAAATGAATATATGAAGTTTTTCTAATCAGGTAATAAAGTTACATAAAAGGTAATGCTATGTATTTGTTAGTATCAAGAATTGTTACCTGGCCACAAAAGACTGGGACAATACAAGTAAACGGTTCATGAAAATACCATAATTTACATAGAGTTTGTATAGAGCCAGTCCAGAAAAAAAACCCAGTTTTTCTCTTGATGTTAATTCTTCAGTAGTTATAGCCAATATCAATGCTGATAACATGCATCTTTCAATTATCCTTAGCGTAAGCACACACACACACACAAACACGTAACATGTTTATATGTATGATACACAGACATATATGTTAAAAAGAGAAGTGCTAGACCTGATTCCCTACCATCTGAGTCCCCTTTGCCGCCTGAACCTCTCTCCTTCGGTCTCCTCACAGACATTACCTACCTACCTAAAAAGTAGGTACCTACTTTTTCCGTACCAGGGTCATTATGAGGATTAGAAAAAATTATGTATGTAAAGCACTTGGCAAGTCTTTGGTGCTTCATACATGCTAATTCCCTTGTTCAGTTGCTGCTCCTCTTTCCTCATCCAGTTTCTAAAGGATCTGAGACTGTGGTTTCCTTCCGTGAGTTAAACACATCATATTTACCCTGCCTGATGGCCTTGAAGGGGAAAAATGACTTTCATTCCACACAGCAGCTTTAGAAGACTTCAAATGCAAATGGGATTGGTAGGACAGATACTATATAATATGGGTGAGCTTCACTCATAAGGTAAGGAGTGACATCACAGTATTTTGTCTTTTGTTTTGGAACAGGGACAAGAAATCAGAGATGCCTGGGCCTAGAAGTGGAGAGGGAGGAGAGGGAGGAAACAGAACGTAAGGCTGGCAAAACCAAAGCAAATTTCCTTCACATCACAGTTTTACTAAGGCTCTGTCCTGTTGCCCTTCCCCGATTCATAAAAGCAAATCAACAAAAAAACTCAGGTATTAGTATGTTCTACCCTGAGAGATGCACACACCTGAGTGGGAAAGGAGTTGCTAACCATTTGCCAAAGTCTTGAATTACCGAACAAATAAAATTTTTATAAACAGTGCAATTGCAATTATTGACTGGCTTATCTGTAAAACTTTTTATCAGTCTATGAAACACGGCATCATGTGCTGGAGAGGATGTGGAGAAACGGGAACCCTCTTGCACTGTTGGTGGGAATGCAAATTGGTACAGCCACTCTGGAAAACAGTGTGGAGGTTCCTCAAAGAATTAAAAATAGATCTACCCTATGACCCAGCAATAGCACTGCTAGAAATTTACCCAAGGGATTCAGGAGTACTGATGCATAGGGGCACTTGTACCCCAATGTTTATAGCAGCACTCTCAACAATAGCCAAATTATGGAAAGAGCCTAAATGTCCATCAACTGATGAATGGATAAAGAAATTGTGGTTTATATACACAATGGAGTACTACGTGGCAATGAGAAAGAATGAAATATGGCCTTTTGTAGCAACGTGGATGGAACTGGAGAGTGTTATGCTAAGTGAAATAAGCCATACAGAGAAAGACAGATATCATATGTTTTCACTCTTATGTGGATCCTGAGAAGCTTAACAGAAACCCATGGGGGAGGGGAAGGAAAAAAAAAAAAAAAGAGGTTAGAGTGGGAGAGAGCCAAAGCATAAGAGACTCTTAAAAACTGAGAACAAACTGAGGGTTGATGGGGGTGGGAGGGAGGGGACGGTGGGTGATGGGTATTGAGGAGGGCACCTTTTGGGATGAGCACTGGGTGTTGTATGGAAACCAATTTGACAATAAATTTCATATATTGAAAAAAAAAGAAACACGGCATCATGTTTCTCATAAAAATAAAAAATAAAATACTCAAACCACCTCTGAGAACGATATTCTCAATTAGACAAACAAACAGAAAAAGAACCTGAAGATGCGTAAAAGTCCTGACCAAACACGCTACAGGCATGTCAGGAAGCAGTAGGTTCCAAGGACCGTCACATGTAGTTACACAGTTGCTCAAATAAAGGCCCTAGAGTACTTTCAGGCTCTCTGTGAAACACTCATATATATTTTCTCATCTAATGTCTAAAAGTGTCTAAAAGACTCTATAAAAGTATAGACCATCAAGATTTCTGCATTATGGTACTGAGGTTTAGAAGTGTTGTTGGATAACCTAGTCAAAGGCACACTGCGAATAACAGAGCCTGATCTGAGTTCGTGATCTTAAATACCATGCCACATAATCCACACCCTCGGTCATCTGTTGTTTTTTCACCAAATCTCCAAAGGGCTGAAGGGAAGCACCTCTTTCAAAGACTTACTAAAATTTCCGGAAGTATATTAACCAAAAAACACTTGAAGATGATCAAGAAATAGTAAAAATTTGTTAATGTTGAAATAATTTATCCTAAATGAAAACACTAACAGAATTTTTGAATCTGCCACTTCTATTGCTAAGGGACAAATTTCTGTCTAAAAATTATAATGACCGTGTGAATGGCTTAGGAGTAAAGGCAGACTATATACGCTTAAAGCATTCCTTTCATTTGCTTTTAGGAAATGAAATCTTCCAGAAAGATAGAGAAGGACACCACAAACTTACTTTGACCTGAGGGTAGGACTTCTTGTTCTTTTCACTAGACGCACCAGGGAGTCCACCATGGGATGGGCCTTCACATACATAACGGAAACGAAATCCTCTCTGCAAAGGTGAATACAGAGCCAACAAGTTTGAGAAATACTTATTAAAAATTGTAGGAACAAAGTTATATACACATTTTAAATTCTTGTGTATATCAAATGAGAGAGGAAAAGCATCAACTGTGAAAGAGGACTCTGCAAATGAGAACCACTTTTCCCATAATCTCATTATGAACATTGATGTGAATTGATACTTGTCCACTGATCTGTGGCTTAGAAGCCAGGTCCCTAACCCTGCAGAACCTCTCCTGCTGGGCACATGTGGAGAGTGAACTGCTGAAGAGTTTAAGCCTCGGACTCGACATGTTGCAGCTTGTTTGAATCAGAGCTTCCTCGTCTCAAATTGCTGCTGCCAAGCTCTGAACTTGGCCATATTACTGAGTTATGCTTCTTTGACTCCTACTTAAAGGAATTCCTTTATCTACTCTGATTACAGTTGATTCAGAGGGAATAAGAAATGTCCTGTTAAATATACTGCATCAGTGTTGTAGAACACATCCTATGCAACAGTTCAGAAGATAAGAGTTTGGACTTCATGGTTATTGATATTATCAAGCTCAATCTTGATACAGTAACTGACCTGGATGAATCCAAAACCAGATAATCCTTTTCGATACGGTTAACTCAAGAATTCTACAGATATGGTAGATCAGTGAAGAGTTAGCTGGAAGCCTTTGCCATGTGTCCTACTTACTGTGGGCTGATAAACATGGAAGTTCCATGTTTTGTTTTGCTTTTTTAATCTATACAAATGAGACGATTAGACAAGACCATCTGTAAGGTCTATTCCAGTTCTAGCATTTTATGATTTACAAAGATAACAGTTATAATTGTGCATATCTATATACGAAGAATAAAACAAGGACCGTTATGAAAATGGATCGGATATTAAGGGAGCTTAGTATTAAGGGAGATTTCATTGTTTTTCCTGAAAGACTCAACTTTGTAATGATGTCAATCAATATGTAGTGGTGCTATAGTTTAAACTTAACCAGACAGTTCTTCTTTTTTCAAATCCTTTTCAAATATCTTAATATGCTCTATGGGACATCCTCACCTTTCATTTATTTTTACAGTGGGATTGATTTCATATAAACAGTGCCAGATCACTAGGCCATCGGGAGGTCCGCACACCCATCACTTGCTGGTAGGGGCTTTCTACCGTGCATACTCTTTTAACAATTGCAAAGCCTGGCAAATGCAAAGATTTTAACAGCTTTGAGCCCATGGGACAGTGTAAAAATTCTTGCCCTCCTTAGATTGCACTACATTTCATTATGCATCATAGGGTCTTGAAACAATTTGAATGATCCAGGGGCCCTGAACTAATTTAAACCTCTGGTAAGCATCTGGAACCGCCCCTATATTTTCTGAAAATTTTCTGATCAATCTTAAAGCATATTTCATGGGATGAGGAAGGTCTGAAGTAAATTCCCTAGTGTGGGAAAGTTCCTCAAGTCATACATGGATCTAGAGTGTGCAATCAACTCAACAAATCGGGACTTAAAACAACTTTTGTCTATGACTCCTCAGGAGATATCAAACCTAATACCAGGGAAACCTTTTGAGGTGAGGTTAGTCCTTAGGAGCAATTCCTCTGTTTAGCTTCTTACAAAATTTAAACTAAAAAATAAGTTACAAATTCAGCCCTATACCTTTTGTAGACAGAGGCTGTTGGCTTGTTTTATTAATTATATGAACTTTCTAAAAGCATGAAAAAGCAACAGCATGTGCAACATGAGCCTCCAGAATTGACTAACCATAAAGATAGAGATTTATTGACTACTAATCTATTTAAATACAACTTCCGTTTTTAAACAGCATTAGATAATTAGCACTGAATAATATGCAACGAACTGGATATTCTAAAGATTAGTAGTCTATGTTATGACTCATCTCTGTCAGAGCTGGGGACAACGGTGGCAAAGGAAAAAGAAAATTCTCCTAATTTTTATTTTAAAAGTGAAAAAAAAATTAATGAAGAAATTCATTATTTTTAAACACAAAATCCCTTTAGGACAGGTGGAGAAACATATACATGTGTACTTCAAATTTATTATTATTTTTTTTTCAGGAAGATAAGATGTCTTCACATGCATAGTTCTAAATGTGTTTCTGATTCTAAATTTTGAGATTAGAGGTTTGTCGATCCACAGCCATTCATTTTAGTAACTCCATTTGCTTACAATGAGTCATCAACCTCAAAGGCAAGGGCTATGTCCATCCGGTCAGAAAGTTTGATTTAAAGACAATCTTTTTACTTTCACTGGAGTCAGACATCAAAATAACTTCGGTTTGGTAAACAAACACACTGTTTTACTCAGGCAAGCTTTCACACATCTACATAGAGTGAATTAAATTTTGAATTTTGGAACTACACAACCCCATAGGTAAATCATAAGTGTCCATTTTTTTTTATGACTCTTGGACCCATAATAAGGAACTGCAGTTAAAAATTCTTATTGTAGTGCTATGCTTATAAAAATAGTATTTGAAAAACATGCTTTTCCTGGTATGCAGAGAAACAGATCTTAGCTTGATTTCTCACTTTCGTGGATTACACAGATTTTACAAGCTACACAATTTTCTGGGTGGCCAGACTGCTGAGCAGACTTCTAGGGGATAAACTTCCACTGGGAGGGTCCTTGAGAGACTTAGCTACTTCTTGAGAGAAGTCACCGCTAAAGAACTGGACGTGGAGGTAAAGCAAAGGTGAATCACGCTGGCAGCCCACGGAGTCAGTCTGCCACAGCAAGCAAGTAGAATAACGCTCCCAAGTCTCGTGTGGCTTTCCTGTCCCCACCTCAAAAACTTTTACCTAAGGTCAGCCTTATCATGATAGTTAAGATAGTTATAGCCTGTAAATTCTGACCCCAATCCAAGTACATGTTACAATTACAGTAACCATGATGGAAGCTTTATTTAAGTTCTTGACCTAGTTAGCATTCATTTAATGTTACACAATGCAAAAGTGTTACACTCACTCAGCGGAGCTACGAAAAGCATTAAGAAAGGTTTTGGGTAATAACTCCAAGACAGCAAGTATATGCATCCCCAGTCACACAAATGTGGTAAGCACATCCATTCAGAGATTTATTGACTTTGTCCTCATTCTGTGGGGGCCTATACTATTCCTCTACCGATCCCCCTAATAATTGAGCTCTCCTCACTATAAGGAAGTATTAAGATTCTCTTTCCTCCTTTTTCATAGCAATAGTCCCATCCAATTTCCAATAAATATTTATCCACAGAGTTGGAGCACAGTGAGCAAGCCACTTCTATTCCCAGGCATCCTCTATAAAACCTAGTGGTGAGAGGAAGAGCCTGATGAAATAAAATGCTCCTCTTTTGTCTCCAAAGGGGTCGAGTCTAAAGCTAACACGAGACAAAAGAGGACTCAACGGTCCATTCGAATACTTTATCTACACCCTACTGGTACTTCTAGCCTTTTAGGTCACATGTTCCAAAGACAAAACAGAAAAGGCTGGAGCTTTTGAAGGAAGGAAGAAGGCTAAGAAGTACCACGTGTGCACGGACAGGGTTGATGGGTGTAACTCAGTGTATACGAACAGCCTATCTCCTTAAACATGAAAATGAATGCAGACAACTGTGCCTTTCGTAGGAGTGGCTGGTAAGCAAAGGTGGTGGAGATCGTGAGATACCAAGGATCTACAATCGTCTAGGTTTTACAGAACTACATACTGAGGCTCAGGACACTTAGAAGAATGACTAATGAAGTAGGCGAATAAAGTTGTTACACAATTTGGGCTGGGTGTTGAACTTCTAGATAAGCTACTTCCTTCATAAAGTTCACTTATTTTATTCGGTGCTTGAGATATTAATAGGAAACTTATGGATCTAACATTGAAAGAGGAAGTCCCATCCCTTTAATCATCTTACCTGTTTAGGTTGCTCTAATATTTGAAGGTATGGACCATCTGCTGAACATGAAAACAACAAACAGAAAGCAAAAGAAACTGTGAGCCATCTCACATTTGCTATAAAATATAAAGCAAGTAAAAACTGAAATTATGTCTTTAGAGGTTTCAAATTCATTTTTTAGCTAAAATTCCATAATGATATGACGTGCCTTCCTCAATTGAAGAGCAAATTTATTCTTAACAAGTTCTATATCTCTAGAGAGTCACAATAAATAAACATTTGCTGAACCCCAAGAAAAGGTGAGATGTCTGTCAGGCAAGGAAAAAGATGTCAATAGCTTCACAATCTTGTCTACTAACAAAGCATTTTTGAAATGATACAAATACCAGTTAAAAGCAGCAACCATTTCCTGGGCACCATGACATTTCCTTTTGCCTTCACATCATTAGACACAGACTTCCATTCCTCAAAGAGAATGTGCTCAGTGTGAAAGTATAAGAGGCTAAGCTAGCGCCTACTCGTGTGAAATACACAGATAATGATCTCAGGCTACCTGCCTTTCCTGACGCTAAGTATTCGGTTACTTCCCCTTATTTGAATCCCTAAGTACTGCCTGTGTTTCCCAATTGGCCAGATTGTTTCTTTTCCCTCCCAAATCTAATTTGGTCTGTCAGACATAGTGGACTTTTCCTGTTAATCCATAGTTTTTGATGTTTGTATACAACTTCTGAATACTGTGCCGAAAATTTCTAAAATGGCACAAATATTTTATAAAATCCTGAAAATAATTTAATTGATGATAGGTGCATTGTAATTAATTATTAAAAACACATAAAGAAAACTAGAAGTTTAATCTACACCCTGACTATACCTGCCTTGGAAATTCAAAGGAAAATCAGAATCTCTGATAGTATAAATACAAACTGTTCAATATGAGAAAGTCTCTAAGTTCCCCAGCTGGTTTCTATGTCAATAGTATAATAACCCATAGCTCTGCAATAAATAGAAGCATATGGTGTTTCTCACTCATTTGACTGTAAATTAAGATGTTTGATACTAACAAAATTCTAGGAGAATGCATCTGTGCTCATTTCAGTTTACTGTCTCTTAGCCTGAAGTTCATTCTTTTAATAACAGAAGTTTACATTATTTTATTTATTATTTAAATAATGTTTCAAGTTTATTTTTTAATGAGAGAGAGAGAGAGAGAGAGAGCGAGCGAGCACAAGCTGGGGAGAGGCAGACAGTGAGAGGGAGACACAGAATCTGAAGCAGGCTCTAGGCTCTGAGCTGTCAGCACAGAGCCCAATGTGGAACTCAAACCCATAAACCCCAAGATCATGACCTGAGCCGAAGTCAGACGCTTAACTGACTGAGCCACCCAGGAGCCCCCATATTATTTTAGATAAATACATTTACAAGGAAGATTTAATCCTTTATGTTGAAATTAAAAATAGACTGTAACATAAGAGAGAATTTATTTTTATCTTTTCTGTATTATGATGAATCAGGATAAAGCTAGAAAACCGGAGCAACAAAGGTAGAATTATTTCCTGCTATTAGGCAAGAAATTTACAAGGAAGTCAGTTGAAAAATGACTGAATCTAGTAAAATATACACAAGAAAGGAAAAATGGGTAGTAGCTGGCCAAGGTATATGTAATTTAAGAAAATTATCTTCTCTTCTCTGTATGAAATTTATCCCTGGACACTTTCAAATACTTCTAAAAAAATTGCAGTTTAAAAATTCCAAAAACTGGCTAGAATTTAATTTTTGATAAGGAAATAAAACTGCTTAGCAATAGAAATATTTTCACACTACTAATATAGCCTGTGTGATAACGTAACAAATCTACTCATACAAACATTCCCTCTAGAATGCTAAATCAAGAAGAGAGGTCTCTAAAAAAGCAACTTTTATATGTCATGGAAAATACAGAAGAGTTGGATCACATCTACATTATATTTCAAGTCTCTCACTTATTAACTCTTCTAAAAACACTTGAAGTGTTGCTATTATTTTTGCTGTATGGTTTAATTTCCTTTAAATATGTGAAATTCCAAGGTTTGGGAATTTTATTAGTGAAATGGGGCCATTTTTCTCTTTTAGTGAACACACTTAAAAGTTGAGCCAACTAGAAAATTAGATTTGATATGCGTATATTCATTTTAATGCCAATTTTCTTTTGGCCACATTTCAATGCCATGAAGTAACATCCTATTATATAGAGAAATTTAAATTATAGTATATATATTATGGACTTAAAAGTTATACCATATCCCACAGAATTTTCAACACGTGGTAGAACTAATAATAGTTTTAGATTTCAAGAAGATAAAACAGTCCATATGAGAATTTCAAGTTAATATTGGTTTACATAACCTTTCTATCCCTTTAAAATGTGAGTAAAACATCCATACATCTTGAATCATAAAAATTGGACCACGCCACTGCAACAAAGAGGGAAAATCCTAGCAGTAAAAATGATGAGGTAATAAGTGGAATATGAGGTTTTGAGGTATAATTTTAAAAGTTTTTCTAATACTATGGCAAAATAATTTCTACAACATGAAGCTCTGACCACAATATTTATGGAGACGTTTCTTTTGATAATCGTATTTCAACTTCCATAAATGTGATGTAATAAAAACAAAGCATCTACTCAGGGTACTGTTTGGCATTTACAGGGCATTAAATGGAAATGTTTATGTCTTCTCAGGGCAAAACCAAGTTCTTAAGAGTTTCAATAAAGCATTGATACTAAGAAAGATACTTTGAACCCCAGAATAAAAAGTTCACAGGAAACACAGAAGTTACCAAGATATTTACTTGTTCACAGGAAGCTGACCTAGAGCTCAGATTGGACAGCACTTCAAGGGACCTCAGATACGGCAGCCTGCATAGTATGTTTTGTGGGGTAAAAAGAGAAAGGCCTCAGCAATACAACTTCTACTAGGGAAGGTGAACATATACCAGATTTACTTTTTCCCTCCCAAGAATGCCTAGAAATACATAATAGAAATAAAAATGCAGAGAAACATTCTTACCTAAAAAAAAGAAAAGTGCGTACCATAGTTACAACACAACAATAATTATAAGCGAGAATGGTACAAACTGGAAAGTCTCCCAAGAGGACAAGGAAGTCCACAGTAAAGTCCATCTCAGTGATTACAACGCTCTCTGTTTGTTTTTTTAATTTTTTAAGTAATCTCTACACCCAGTGTGGGGCTCACATTTGTGACCCCGAGATCAACAGTCACATGCTCTGCTGACTAAGCCAGCCACATGCCCTAGTTACAAAACTCTTTGTTTTATATACAACTTCCATAATTTACTCACACTGCCTCAGAACATCTGTTAAGTCCCACTGGTGACTGGAGGAGCACATAAAAAGAGCCATCACATAAGGCTGACATACACATCAATTAACAGAAAGAGACTAAATGAATTGATTTTTTAAATCACTCGTATGAGATTCAACAATTTGACAATGGTGATAATGCAGTCACGTTAGAAGGAAGGATGATTATCATGAGTTTTCTCCAATTGGTCAGAATGTGAAGCTAAAAGCTTTTTTAAAAGATGATTTTTCTACTGAGATGATTCTTATGATTTTTGTAAACTTTGTTTCCCCAGTGCCCAGCATACTGGATGGCACATAACAGGAGCTCAAATAAATGCTTGGGGAATAGATCTGAGAAGCTGAGACTACCTCACATACACACATACATATACATACATATATGTATGTATATATATGTATGTATATATATGTGTGTGTGTATGTGTGTGTGTGTGTGTGTACACACACACACATACACACATACACACACACACAAATATTCTCTGTCAGGAGTTATATAGAACCTAGAGCTAACAAGATTGAGTGAAAAGGAAAATGATACAAGTAAAAAAATTCCTTCTGAGCTGTCTTGGCAGATATCACTAACAATCACTAACATACTGGATGGCACATAACAGGAGCTCAAATAAATGCTTGGGGAATAGATCTGAGAAGCTGAGACTACCTCACATACACACATACATATACATACATATATGTATGTATATACATGTATGTATATATATGTATGTATATATATGTATGTGTGTGTGTGTGTGTGTGTGTGTGTACACACACACACACACACACACACACACACACACAAATATTGTCTGTCAGGAGTTATATAGAACCTAGAGCTAACAAGATTGAGTGAAAAGGAAAATGATACAAGTAAAAAAATTCCTTCTGAGCTGTCTTGGCAGATATCACTAACAATTTAAGTCAGACAATGGGTAAATGGGATAGAATATTTTCATGCAAATATAGTTCAAAAAAGTATAGTGAGGGGCACCTGGGTGGCTCAGTTCGTTAATCAAGCGTCCAACTCTTGATTTCTGCTTGGGTCATGATCTCACGGTTCATGAGATCGAGCCCCATGTCGGGTTCTATGCTGATGGGGAGTGGAGCCTGATGGGATCCTTTCCCTCCCTCTCTGCCCCTCCCCTGCTTGAGCACAAGTGCATGTGCAATCATGCTGTCTACCAAAACAAATAAATAAAACTTGAAAAGAAAAGTATGGTATAGTGAAAGTTGGTTTTTTAAAACATAAATCACCATTTCCTTTCTAGGCATCTTACTGACTTTCTAAAAGAAGCTATTAGCAAATCTTGAATGTAAAAAAAGCAAAAACAAAACATGTGACAGGGCAACAGAGATGAGGAGTTTTCTTACCTGTAGGTAGGGGCATCTCTGGTTGAAATATTTCTGGATTAAATATTGTATGAGTCAAAGGATCCAAATGAAACATCTGTAAAAAAGAAAATGTAAATAAGTCGATCCTTATTTTTCCAACATCGTATTAAATATTTGAATTTGCTACACATAAACCAGTTATTGGAAGAAAAACTAAAGTGAAAAAAAATCTGAAAATATTTCAAATCAGTATTTTAAAAATATGTTCATGAGACCTAGCTGAGTTCTCACGTGTACAGAACTTTACATGTGGGCTCATTTTTTTTTTTTTTTTTTGTGACAAAGGGATTTGAGAAGAATGGTCTAGAGAAGCCAGCACCCAGAGAAGCCAGCACCCAGAGAAGCCAGCACCCAGAGAAGCCAGCACCCAGTATAGCTTGCTTACCAGGATATCTTCAGGGCCCCGTGTATGTTTAAAACAGAGCGGATCCTTAATCTTTTTTTAACAAATGACTTAAAACCTGTACTCTCTGAGAAATATGAGCATAATAATATGATCTTAGAAATCCTAGAAATATTTCTTTGATAATGGTAAATGAACTACGCTAGCCATACGACTTCAAAGCCTGTAAGACTTAGGCAACAGCCCCGGAACAATCTACAGAAAAACTGAAAATATAACTTATGGTCTGAGCAACAGATATAACTGAGCCCTGAGCTCCCTCATTTCTTTTTTTCCACCTTTGCTTAACTAGCACAGTGCAGAGTACCTGAAATCTAGTGGGTGTGGCAGGCTGGATAATGGCTCCCCTTAAGACACCTACATCCTAATCCCCAGAACCTTGAATGCTATCTCATAGAGCAAAAGGAGTTTGCAGATGTTATTAAATTAAGAATATGGACATAGAGAGCTACTTTTAAATTATCCAAGTGGGCCCAGTAAGAGGGATGGAGGAGGCAGAAGTGAAGGTAGGAGGTGTGACAGTGGAAATAAGAAGTTGAAGTGATGAGGGTGTCACAAGCCAAGGAATGGAAGCAACCTCTAGAAGCTCAAGGAGGCAAAGAAAGGAAAGCCTCCAGAAGGAACGAGCCCTTCCAACACCTGCACTTCAGACTTCTGACACTTAGACTGTAAGGGAATACATTTGTGTTATTTTAAGTTACTAAATGTGTGGTAATTTGTTATAGTACCCAACAGAGAACTCATACAGTGGGCAGGGATCATGTGTTGATTCAATTATATATTCTATCCTGGTAAGTTACTAATAATTACTTATCCCAAGAGAAAAATTTTCTTTCCATTTAGTTCATTTAGGACTTAAAATTCATATTTCTGGGGCTCCTGGGTGGCTCAGTCGGTTATGTGTCCAACTCTTGATTTTAGCTCAGGTCATGATCCCATGGTTTGTGAGTTCAAGCCCTGCGTTGGGCTCAGCGCTGACAGTGCAGAGCCTGCTTGGGATTCTTTCTCTCTCTCTCTCTCTCTCTGCCCCTCCCCTGCTCAAGCTCTGTCCTCTCTCAAAATAAATAAACAAACTTTAAATAATTAAATAAAATTCATATTTCTGGGCTTAGCATTTGTTTCAACCTAAATAAGTCATCTGTTTGAAATATCTGTGGGCTACATAAAAACCAAACCATATTTCATATTTGTGATATACTAGTTAGTAAGTGTGCTAGAGCTGGTATTAAACAAAAAGAAAAACCAGCATTACAATTTACTCCTTTTCTTTATTAGTATAATATCAGAGGTTCCTGGAACCTAAGATCCTAGTATGCCTAGTTAAATGAAACGTAAGAAATACAGAGTTTAAATAAAGAACACTTCAGATCCAGTTGTGAGGTATGCAAATTTTCAATTGAGGAACAGCAAATGTGCTCCACACTTCAATGCTTAAGAGTAAAGTTCATCTACGCTATTCATTGTTCGCTGGAAAGGAAATATAGGAATCAAAAAACATGTTATTGCAAAAACAGGCCCCACCGTATAGAGAGTATTCAGCAGTCTCAGAGCAGAAGAGATGACCTAGCAACTAATGTCGTCCTTAGGGTCCTGCAGGTGGCTAAAATGACTGAGTAGAGGGCAGAGCACTGGTCTGAGGAGAGATACACACATTCCACTTCTGACAAGGAAGACAAGCCGTGTTGTGCCCTGCAGCTTGCATTGTATATTAGGTTATGGTTGGAGAGCAAATTCCAGAATACATTAAAACACTGAGGATAGCTCACTGAGGACACGTGAACCTCAGGAAATATACGCCATTAAGCTTCAGACAAGAAAAAAAAAACCCCATACTACAAGGACCTCTTGCCTCAAAAATGGAAATATCAGAACATACCCCACCCCTGTTGCTGATGATCACAAAAGTGCCCACATAAGAAAAACTCTCAAAATGAATGTTTTCAGCAGGTTTTACTTTTGTGTGGCATAAAGGACCATCTCTTGCTGATAAGATTTCCTGTGTACAGACAGGAAAGCATGGTCTAAAACCAAGCAGAACATGCTTGTTAGAGTTTGCCTTTAAATGTTAGAGACAGCATATTAAAAGTGAAAGGTAAAACACAGGTTTTGATAATGAGTAGCCAAATTATCTTTTTTGCTGTAATCAAAGAAAATGTTCCTAGATTGATCCCTCTAACACCATTTGTATAATAAAATTCCACAGGAGCATCTTAATGTGAAAAGCTATGCCCACCCATTCTTTCTAAATAAATCAGAACATTATCAACAGTAATGAATGCTACACAAGTCCATTTTATTTGAAGAAGTGATACCAGATCCCTTAAAAACTATTTCACTTTTGGTTTTATTTTCCTGATTGCTTGCATGCATAAATTTGGAAAATCCATTTTTTAGGTGGTAGCCACCAAAGTTTTAATGTGAAATGATTACGAATCTTGGACTAGGGTGTCCTGGTACCTAGTTTTCCCTCTCTTTGTCTCGCCTAGCAAACTACATTTTCCAAATCGCAGCTTACATGGGCTTTCTCTGGAAAGTCACTCATAATCCTGCTCTGCCCTCCAGGTAGTAGAGCGATCCCTTTCCACATTTCTGGCTCATTCTGTGCAGAATACTATGATGACATTTATCACCATAGAGAAACTGTTCATACCTCTGTCCCTTGTATTAGAATGGCAGCTATATTAGGGTGTGTGTATCACTTCTGTAGTCCTCCTTAGTCAATGTTCTGATATGTAGTAATGCCTCAACAAACAGCTGATGAATGAATAAATCTCAATACTTTAAATACTTCTCAAAAAACATCACATTAAAAATTTAATATTGCTATTATACTTACCCTAGTGCCTGAAAGTTGCTTTCAAATGGTTTATCTAACGTACATGTAATATAAAAAAAATAAAACACATGTCTATGTGTGTATAGACACAGAGAGAAAGAGAGGGAGGGAGGAGAGAGGGAGACAGAGGAAAAGATGGGGAAGAAGCAAAATATTAATAACCAACAAAGATTTGTTGAGTATTCAATATTTCTATAGGCCTGAAATTTTTCAAAGTAAAAAGTTGGGCAAAAAAAGTTGGTATCCCTTCTTAATTGAAAATAGAATTATAATGAACAGTTTTATGTTCCTAAAACACATTCATTGCCCATTCAGTCTTTTCAACACCCCTTAGAGTGGGGGGGCCAGCATTCCTATTCCTTATTTCTTTGCAAATAAGAAAAGTGGGACTGGGGGGAGGCAGGTGTAAGTGATTCCTCAAGTTTAAAGAGCTGTTTGTTCAGTGGCAGCCAGCACCTACATAAAGATACTCGAATTCTAAGGCCAAGGTCTTTTCACTACAGTAATCTGCCTTCTCATCAGATGAATTTTAAATACTTTGTGTTCCCCCCGCAAAAGATACATTCAAGCTCTAATCCCCAGTACCTGTGTACTTTACTTAGGAATAGAGTCTTTGCAGAAGTAATCAACTTAAGATGAGGTCAGACGGAAGGGTGGGCCCTAAATCCAATGACTGGTGACTGCATCAGAGAAGAGAGAGGGAGATTTGGATACAGAGACACAGGGAAGAAGGCGGGTCTGCAGGAATGATGCAGCCACAGCCAAGGAGCACCGAGGGTTGCTGGTGACCACCAGAAGCTTGGAGAGAGGCCTGGGACAGATTCTCCTTCAGAACTTCCAGAAGGAACCAACCCTGTCATCATGTTGATTTTGGATTTTGGTATTCTAGCCTCCAGAACAGTGAGAGAATATATTTCCGTTTTTTTAAGCCACGTGGTTTGTGATAATTTATTACTGTAGCCCTAGGAAATTAATATGGTAGTTATCATTTGATCTGTAGATATATAATTTTTATGCAACAGTATGTGTGATGAAAGGGTTTCAGTTACTTATTTTCTATGGCATGTCCTCTCTGACCTTACATGTAGGGACAAGGAAACTGCAAAGACAATTTAAAATAAATTTTTACCAATTTTAGAGTTTTCCTGATAAATATGGTGGCTGTTTCTATATATTTTAAAAATGATTACGTTTCTTAAAAATTATCAGTTAAATTATAATACTCACTTGTTCATGTGCTCCCAAATATGAATCGTCTTCTGCCATTCTGGAGCTATATATCAAAACAAAACAAAACTGTAAGAATGGAATGACACTTAAGAATTCCATCAGGTAGGGGGCGCCTGGGTGGCTCAGTTGGTTAAGCGTCGGACTCTTGATCTGGGCTCACAATCTCATGGTTCGTGAGATGGAGCCCCTTGTCAGGCTCTGCCTTCATAGCACAGAGCCTGCTTGGGATTCTGTCTCTCCCTCTCTCTGCCCTCCCTCCCCCACCCCCCAAACCTCATTCACAGTCTCTCTCGAAATAAATAAACTTAAAAAAAAAAAAAAAAAAAAAAAGAATTCCACCATGCAGGAGTAAACCTTATTATTCCAGTAAGACCAAACATAATCCTTTTGAAAAGATTTTAGGAGGGGAACATCTTCCTTAGAAGAGTAGTTCCTCTTTGGAACCTAAATCTAACAGCAGGAAAATTGCACCATCGAGGAATTCACACTTATGTACAATCCGAAATCCTTATGTCAAGCTCACAACAGTGTCCTAGAGTCTGGTACAATCCATCCTCTGCATAAAGATCACACACACTCACATTCTTAGGTCATTCCTTTTTGTCACCATCTAGACTTGAAGGATTTAGTCTTAGCTCTTTGTGCAGATTATTTTCCAACCTTTCAAGAATTCTGTGATGGTCCTAGAACTGTGTCCAAGTTTTCTACCTGCTGCTTGAGCTAAGAAGCTCCGAGAAGGTCCTCCTGCCTCACACTTCCTTAGAATTAGGGATGGCCATTTGATGAAATGCTCACCGGTGGGCCATTGGAACTACCGTGTGCCATTCCCAGGTCTATTGCTCTAGGTCCTTGACATGCTTCCTTCGTGGTTTTGTTTCTTTTTCTCTTTCCTGCTGGATAAGACCTAGACGTGAAGAAGACCCAGCCTCTACCACATAGATGATGATAAGTGGCAGCTGACGCTGGTGGTGATGTAGAAAGAAATAAATTCCCTTGTTCTTTAACCTCGTGTATCGTGGGGTCTCGCTATTACAACAGTCTAGTCTTTACCCTAATGACTACATTACCTAACAGTCTAGTAAAGACAAAGTCCTCCAAAGAGGATCCTGGCTTCCAATGAAATCCTCTCCTGCTAGTGACCTCTGTGACTTATAAGGAGTGGACAAGCCTTGTGAGGATTGCTAGTGGGATACAAAGCAGTGTCCAGCTTCAGCAAAAGGGAAAAGGCTACATCCTATAGAATAAGAACTCCATGCAGATTTTAAAGAAATATTTGTCTCAAATAAGAAAGATTTATAATGCAATCTTCCTGCTGAAGATTTACAAATAACTGTAATCAATTAAGATAAGCAGTTAAAAAAAGGAAAATTGCCCTGATACCATAGAAAGGAATTAAGTGATTCAAAATTCCAGAGTTCTTCCACTGCTGGGTGTGTGACTCTGGATATATGGCCTCTGTTTCCTCATATGTAAAATGAAAGGTTTTGATGGGATGGACCTTTGAAAACAGTAGGATTTGGTGAGCTTGGAGTTATGTTAGCTAACAAATGCTTATTGAAAGAACAAATCACAACTCTTTTTGTAAGCCTGGATTTTTATATGTACTTAGGTATATATCTATATTCAAGAATCACTATAGGGGTGCCTGGGTGGCTCAGTCAGTTAAGCGTCTGACTTCAGCTCAGGTCATGATCTCACGGTTTGTGGGTTCGAGCCCCGCGTCAGGCTCTGTTCTGACAGCTCAGAGCCTGGAGCCTGCTTCGGATTGTCTCTCTCTCTCTCTCTCTCTCTCTCTCTCTCTCTCTCTCTCTGTGTCCCTCCCCCACTTGTTCTCTCTCTCTCAAAAATACACACTTAAAAGAAAAGAATCCCTATAATAAATTTCAGGTATTTAAAGAATACTAATAAAATAGTAAGTGTTACATTGAAATACAGTGCTAATACCAGTTATAATACTCTTGGGAACAATCCTTATTCTTAGAACACTACAGGACTCCAAACTTCCAAGAAAAATATTAAGACAATTTTTTTTATCTTTAGGTTTTCCGTTAACGTGAGCTAACTACGTGAATCCTCTCAAACAATCTTAGCACATGGTCTTCAAAACAGAGGTGAGACTGTTGGCTTGCTAAAATGACAGAATCCATTCAGTACCTGTTACTCTGATTATATATGTGTGTGTAGATGTGTACATACATCTGTGGATGGTTTCCTGAACTTTGAATGGATAGATTCAGTAGCAAGTGGCCCTCACTCTGATTTTAAAACTCATTCTTATCATGATCATTACTGTAGTTAAAACTTTAATTAAGGGGTGCCTGGGTGGCTCAGTCAGTTGAGCGTCCGACTTCAGCTCAGGTCATGATCTCGCAGCCTGCGAGTTCGAGCCCCGCATCGGGCTCTGTGCTGACCGCTCAAAGCCTGGAGCCTGCTTCTGATTCTGTGTCTCCCTCTCTCTCTGCCCCTTCCTCACTCATGCTCTGTCTCTTTCTCTCTGTCAAAAATAAAAATAAACATTAAAAAAAAACCACTTTAATTAAGATCTCTAACCTGTAGGCACAGGACAAGCTACCCAAGTAAATACAGTCCTCTTGCCAACATCATCCTCATGATTTTTGCGCAAATGTGTGGCAAAAGATCACAGTTTTAAAAGCCCAACAGCAGCCCAAGAGATACCCGGGTGGTGATTAAAATATGAACTTTTACAAGCTTTGTAAGATAGTTAAGTTCGCTGTGAAGAGCTGAGGTGATAGTAATCCTACAGTGATGTCAATGTTAATTCATAATTTAAAAATAAAATGTCAAAAGAAACCAAGAATTATTAGGAAAGGATGAATCATTGAGTACTATTTGCATTAATTGTAAAAGCAGGGTTTTATTACAAAGTTTTGAAATACCAAATAAGTCTTTGGAACTAAAGGATCAGGAAAGACCAGGGAAAGCCCCTACTGCCCCCCTACTCCCTGAGCCCTTCCTCTCACTTTCCCTTTGCACAGTTCCGTGCTTTTGAGGAAGGACCTTGAAACAGAAAGGAAGATATTGGGTTGACTGGTGAGAAGATGGGCTTAAGCTCTGCATCTCTCTCCTATAATGGTTGAGGCTTTCAGGAAATTTTTCACACCGTGGAAAGAGAAATAGAAAATGTAACTAGCTAGCAATAAAAACAGCTTCTCCAGGGAATTGTGTGTATTTCTCACACGAGAGGCATAATGTTATAACTGGCTATGTTCCAAATATGTGACGAGCGCTACATGAAATGCCTAATGGATTATTTTCTGCACATCTGTGACAACCTCACCACTGACACCAAAGGCCAGCACAAAGAGTTGTTAGTGAAGGCAGCAAGGCCAAGGCCACTTCCTTTCTTATAACCGGAGACATTTTCTAGGATCAGATATATTCACATTTTTTGAGGGCCCACTGTAAGAAAACATACTCTTTTTATTCTATTAGATTTCATAAAAAGAAAAAAACAAAACTTTTCAAACCCATTGATTTCATGACCGTCTAATGGGTCATAATCTGCAGTCGGAAAAACAGAATTTCAGGTGCCATTCAGAGGATGTGGGTGGGAATCAGAAAGATAGTGTCTCTATTTTTAAGATTATATTCAGCTATAACAGACACTACTTAGGTGTAATTTTAATACTTTATCCTGGTATAAGGAAGAATGACAAGAAAAAGAGTGACTTTTCACCATTTTTCTGTTGCATGATAAATTGATACAGAGAAAGGCTATGCTGGAGTTTCTTTCCTTTTTAAAAACATTTTTTTGGTTTATCTATTTTGACAGAGAAAGAGAGAAAGAGAGAGAGCAAGCGGGGGAGGGGCAGAGAGAAAGGGAGAGAGAAATAATCCCAAGGAGGCTCCAAGCTGTCAACTCGGAGCCCAATGTGGGGCTCGAACTCACAAACTGTGAGATCATGACCTGAGCTGAAACCAAGAGTCAGATGCTTAACCAACTGAGCCACCCATGCATGCCTGGAGTTTTTTTCTTTAGAGGAATTTTTTGGAGGAAGTGTACTGTAAGACATACACACATGTGTGCTACATACAATGTGAAACATTCAACTGCGACTATCTTTTGACTCTGTAATTCCACGTCCAGAAAGTTGTACTAAAGAATTATATGAGTAAGCGTGCAAAAATAAATCAATAAATAAGGACAAGGATATGCATTGCCACACAAAAAAAAAACTGGAAACAATCTAAATGTCCTTTGATAGCAGATTGTTTAATTACAATTATGCTACACTCACACCTTATATATTATGTAACTGTTAAAAAGAATAATTTGGATCCATATATAGTGACATGGAGATTATTGCTCCCTAAGTTATACATTCCTATGTTTTAATTTTCTAACTCATTTATTTGATTAGAAATAGACATTTTTAAGAAAAAAAAAGAGATAAATCAAACGCTGTGCTGAACATGAAGTTTAGCTGTGACATCTTTAACAATTAGTGACATATAGTGAATAAAACATGAAGTATAAATGAGCAAAAAATTTCTAAGCACTACTGGAATCCTCCTCATAATAAATATAATAGAAAAAAGTTAACTTTAAAGGTGCTTTTTATTTACATCTTTCTTGTGAGATATCGGCTTAATGATGATGAAAGAAAAGTTAATGGTGGGTTTGCTTTTCTCAGAATAGCTGATTTTTAAAAGTTTTTGAAAAAAACCAATATTTGCAATCTACCGCATTCAGATTTATATAAACTCATTTTCCGTATTTTTCCATGCCTTCATCCATCTTCAGCTCTGGATTGTTTTATTTGAGTGCAGTGAGACTATGTGACCAATGCAGAAGTGCTACCTCATAAGTACAAACACATTGCGGTTGGAGCTGGTGTGAGGTCCCTGTCACAATGGAATGCCAATCTAATAGAGAGGGCAGACACATACACAACATTTAACTATTAGCTCATGCAAAGCTTATTAACATAGTTAATGGGACATAGTAAATGTTAACCATTTTGTTAGAGCATAATAAATATATGTTTATATTAAATTACAGGAAGGAAGAGTAATAGAGACCGTGAAGGTTTTAGGCATTCTGAGAAGAATCAAATGTCTATGGCCATGCCGCCCCGAACGTACCCTATCTTGTCTGAGAAGAATCAAGTACTTTTCTTTCCTATTCTACATTTATAGGCACACTGCCACATTCCCTCCTTAACCCTAACCTTACCACTGTTGAATAAAATGCTTGCATTTTGCCACTACGGACATTTGGCAATGTCTGGAGACATCTTTAGCTGTCACACTAGGTGGATGGTCTAGTGTGTAGAGGTTAGAAATGTTGCTAAACATCCCATAATGCAGAGGACAGCCTTTTACAATGAAGAAGCATCTGACCCTCAATGTCAATAATACCAAGAAAGAGAAACCCTGATGAAAGGCATCATATGACTTTGGTTCACATGTAGAAAGAACTAAACTTTATTGATTACCTCCCAGAAATCAGGAATCATAGCTGGTGCTTCACATTTTTCACTTAATTTACACAATATTCCTGAGAAATAGGGTCCCAGATGAGAAAACTGAGGTTTACAGACAGTAAGTCATTTGCTGAGGTTGACAGAGTAATTCTAGCTAATTTGACTCCACAGACTATGATGTGTTCATTTACCTAAGAGGCAGATGCGATCTTTTTCTTGACCTCTAATTTTATTCATTTTAATACAGCACTTTGCTGCAGGCTTCCTGAATGTTCTGGTTGGAGCTAGTCTACCCATAGCAGAACCTGAAAAGCAGAATAGGACTGTGACAATGCACTCAAGTGAGTTCTTCCTGAGATAAGCAAATGTGAAGGTAAAAATGCCAAACAATAATAGCTCAAGCAGTAGTTGCTTTTATTTTGTTTTGTTTTAAATATCTCCTTTGTTCAATTACAAAGAATAGAAGGAAAATCAAGAGACTCTCTTTCTGAAATATGTCCATAGGAAACACCATAATTCACTAATGACATGATAAAAGTATGTATATCTTTAAAACTAAAGAATACTGAGGGGCGTCTGGGTGGCTCAGTCGGTTGAGCATCTGACTTCGGCTCAGGTCATGATCTCGCTGCTCGTGAGTTCGAGCCCCACGTCAGACTCTGTGCTGACAGCTTGGAGCCTGGAACCTGCTTTGGATTCTGTGTCTCCCTCTCTCTCTGCCCCTCCCCCACTCACACTCTGTCTCTCAAAATAAATAAACATTAAAAAAAAAAACTAAAGTATATTGAAATATTTCTTGAATGCATTGCTCCCTTCATTAATTTAGTCATTCATTAAAAAAATATTTAGGCTTCCTATGTGTCAGTTACCAAAGACAGCAAAGTATACAAGAGTGTACTCCCAGAGCCTACAGTTGTGGTATACTGAAAACAATGATCCAACATTCTTTGCAACTCTACCCAACAAAAGGTAAAATCGATTTCTCCATCCCTTGAATCCTGGCAGGCCTGTTACTTGTGTCTGTACAACAGAATGAAAAAGAAGTGTGAGTTTTAAATGCAAGCTTCAATAAGACTTGCAACAACCATTCTTGCTCTCGTGGAACACTGCTGCCAAGGGAACAAGCCTGAGCTTGCCACTGGAGGATGAGAGATCGTGTGGGGCAGGGAGGCACAGTCCAGGTTGAGGCACCCCTAGACCAAACAGCATCAGATGAGCAACCAGAAGACTTCAGAGGTCAGAGGTCAGCAGAGTCAGCCCAGACCAGATGACCCACAGAGCCCACCAAATTGAGAGAAATAACAAATGTTTGTGTTTTAATTAGCTTTGTGGTAATTTTTTATACAGCAAAAGCCAACTAATGTGACAGTTTAGTAAGTAGAAAGACAAATAAGGAAAACCAATGCAACATGGTAAGTGTCATGGGAAATGGAGGGTGTGTATGGCATGGGTTAGTCATTGTGGTAATTCAGTAATTACATTTTCTTTGTTAGGGTCCTATTCACAACTCTCCCCCCCCCAAATTTGTACTCATTTTTACTGTATTTGCTTATTCAGTCCCCAACACAAAGGAAACAAGTACATTAGCCAAAAATACTGTGATGTAAACATAAATAAAATTAGTACTGTTAAAACCTGCAAAATGTAAATATTAATACATGGCTGCTAGCTTTAAACAGTTTAAAAAACAAATTATAGTATTTTAAAGTTTTTTTTTAAGTTTATTTATTTTGAGAGAGAGGGAGAGAGAGAGAGCACACAAACTGGGGAGGGGCAAAGAGAAGGAGACACAGAATCCCAAGAGGGCTCTGCACCATTAGCACAAGAGCCCAATGGGGGGCTCAAAACTATGAGATCATGACCTGAGCTGAGATCAAGAGACAGATGCTTAACCAACTGCGCCACCCAGGCTCCCCAAAAACGAATTACAATCTTTTAATACTATCAACTCTCTAATATCTAAAATCAAATTAATTATTCCTGCAGCAATGGCCCTGTTCTTGACTTTCCAATTTCTGCCAGTATATCATTGTCTCAGATACGCAGTCACCATTTCCTCCTTTCCTTCTCCTTATCTCACACATACTCAATCAATAACTGATTTCTGCTGATTTCTTCCTTGTGTAATTTCTTGTATCTGCCCCTCCTATCCATTCCCACTGTTGTACCTTACTTGAACTTTCACTGCCTCACTTCTGAATGATAGTAGTAGTCTCCCTATGATTCTCCCTTATTGTGGTGTTTCTTCTTCCTTAAGCACCTTTCATATTATTTCCATATTACTTACAAGATAAAGTCAAAAGCCCTCAACCACTCAGCTTATTATATTACATTCAATCATATTACAAACATCACCTATTACTATGTCCTAACCCAAACCCTTTATTATAGGCAGATTGATCATTCAAAAATGGCTTGCTCATTGCCACCTTGTATTTTGTTTCACAGTAGCCCTGCATCCTGAAATGCCATCTTCCCAATTTAAATATCACCTACTCCTTAAGCCTCTACTCAAATCCGACCTCTGCCCAGTAACGCTGTATTTTCTCTGTAACCTATAGGTATGTTGTCCACATAAGGGCTATCACACTTATGTGTACTGGTGATTTTACCCTTGATAACATACTGTTCTACTGCAATTTAACTATACATACATATATATAATCTTCTTAAGTGGATATAAATGCCTAAAAAGCAGACATGTGGGCTTTACTTCTTTGTATCACCAAATTAGTAATACTAAGTACTTAAAAAAAATTTTTTTTAACGTTTATTTATTTTTGAGACAGAGAGAGACAGAGCATGAACAGGGGAGGGGCAGAGAGAGAGGGAGACACAGAATCTGAAACAGGCTCCAGGCTCTGCTGTCAGCACAGAGCCCGACGTGGGGCTCGAACCCACGGACCGTGAGATCATGACCTGAGCCGAAGTCAGACACTTAACTGACCAAGCCACCCAGGCGCCCCCTAAGTACTTTTTAAAAATTAGTATTATATAAATGGTAGAAAACACTGCAATTTCAGATTTGTCAAAATGTGGACTTCTGGTTTCAGTCATGTCAGGGTAACAATTACTGAGCTTGCCCTACTCAACTGTAAAACTATACAAAATACTTGAAGCAATAATGGAAGACACTGGACAAGACACAGCATTGGGCTATACATCACAAGAGAATGGAAACACTTGAGGTGAGCTCCGAATTCACTTTAAAAAATTTTTTAACGTTTTTTTTTTTTAATTTATTTTGAGACAGAGAGAGACAGAGCATGAACGGGGGAGGGTCAGAGAGAGGGAGACACAGAATCTGAAACAGGCTCCAGGCTCTGAGCTGTCAGCACAGAGCCCGACGCGGGGCTCGAACTCACAGACCGCGAGATCATGACCTGAGCCGAAGTCGGCCGCTTAACTGATTGAGCCACCCAGGCGCCCCCGAATTCACTTTTTGACTGAGTATGTTCCAAACCATGACACAAGGAAGTAGAGTCAAAACAGAACAGCAATCTCTCTGGGCAGAGCATCAGAAATGAGGAATTTCCACAGAAAAAAAGCTCAGAAATATGCATAGGGGTCACCTCTGGTCAATCAATAAATATTATGCTGTATTAGTGCAGAACCAGACTCTGCAAATCCTACTGGAAAAAGATAGATGCCAGGGATCTAAGAGCTAAATGGAGGTTCCAGAAGTTTTGAGAACCTATAAGAGACATTGAAGTTCCAATTATCCAGGATGAAGAGATATCACTGAACAATCTGAGGATTCAGGTTTGACCCCAGAAAGATCATGCTATTGGAATAAAGAACATACCCAAGAATAAAGGCTACTCTAAACTCATCTTTTTAAAAACAGGTGATTCACCAGTAAATTTATTGCCTATTACCAAAAAAAACCTCAACACTCTTGAAAGGAAGACCAAACTACATACTCTCTACAATGTAGTACCCACAATGGACAATAAAAAAGGACAAAACATATGAAGAAGTAGGAAAATATGACTCAAAAGAAAACAATGACACAAATTGTGGAATTAGCAACCAGTGACTTTAAAACCATTAATAGCAATATGTCCAAAAATATAAAGGAAAAGATGAATATAATATATGGATCGGGAATCCTGGAAGATAAATTGAAATAAAAAAGAAAAACAACCACGGAAAATTTTATTTACTTAAAAAAATTTTTTTAGTGTTTATTTTTGAGAGAGAGAAAGAGAGACAGAGACAGAGTGCAAGCAGGGGAGGGGCAGAGAAAGGGAGTTTCAGAATCCAAAGCAGGCTCCAGGCTCCAAGCTGTCAGCACAGAGCCCGATGTGGGGCTCGAACTCACAAACTGTGAGATCATGACCTGAGCTGAAGTCGGACACTTAACCAACTGAGCCACCCAGGGACCCTGGAAAATTGTAGATCAAAATGGGATTTCACTAGGTGACCTGATCAGCATATTGAAAACTATAGAAGAAAGGATAAATAAACTTTAATAATAGTCAGTAAAAACTATCTAAAGTACAGAGATAAAAAGCAGAAAGAAATTAAGATACTTTTAGTGACCTATGAGACAGTATCAGGTGGTCTTACATATGCGTAATTTAGAGCCCTAGAAAGAGAGAGAAGAAAAAATATTTGAAGAAATGGCCAAGAATTTTCCAAAGATGATTTAAAAATATTTTTTTAAGTTTATTTATTTATTTGGAGAGAGAGAGAACACAAGCAGGGGAGGGGCAGAGAGAGAGAGGGAGAGAGAGAATCCCAAGCAAGCTCCACACTGTCAGCACCAAGCCTGATGTGGGACTCAAACTTACAAACTGTGAGATCATGACCTGAGCAGAAATCAAGTCAGATGTTTAAGCGACTGATCCACCCAGTAGCCCTCACAAATATTATTAAAAAAAAAAAAAAATCAACCCATAGATCCAAGAATCTCAAAGATCCCCATGTTGGATAAACACAAATAAAAACATGCTTAGTCATATCACAACCAAACTGATAAAAAAAAAACTTAATACAAAAGATGGGGCTTCTGGGTGGCTCAGTTGGTTGCGTGTCCAACTCTTGATTTCAGCTCAGGTCATGATCCCAGGGTCGTGGGATCCAGCCCTGAGTCAGGCTCCACGCTGAGCGTGGAGTCTGCCTAAGATTCTATTTTTCTCCCTCTGCCCCTCTACCTTGCTCATATGCTAAAGTAATGCTAAAGAAAACAATACTAAAAGCATCCAAGGACAAGGGAGAATAATGATAAGCATGATGGCTGACTTCTCATCAAAAATGATGGAAGTGCTGAAAGACAAAGTTTAGTGTACGGTTCTATACTCAGCAAAAATACCCTTTAAAAATTAAGGTGAAATTGACATTTTTCAAATAAACAACAGCTGAGAGAATTGCATGATCAGTAGGCCTGCTGCATGTTAAAGAAAGTTTTTCATGCTGAAGGAAAATGATACCAGACAGAAACTTGTATCTACATGAAAGAATGAAAAATGCCAAAGATGATGAAAATGTGTGTAAGCATAAGGCTTTTTTTCATATACTATTAAAAAAATACAACATATTTTGGGGTTTATAGCATATGCAGAAGTAAAATGCACAACAAAAATAGCACAGAGGAAGGGAAAAGGACAAATGGAAGTATACCATTGTCAAGTTCTCACATTATATGTAAGAAATTATATGTAAGGAATGTTATTGCATTAATTTATGGTAGATTCAAGGATGCGTATTGTAATCCCTAAGGTAACCAGTTTAAAGTATAGCCAATGAAGGAGATGAAATGGAATTTAAAAACTAAACTTGACTGGGGTGCCTGGGAGACTCATTGAGTTGAGCGTCCAACTCTTGATCTCAGCTCAGGTCTTGATCTCAGGGTCATGAGTTCAAGCCCCACATTGGGCTCCATGCTGGGTGTGAAGCCTACTTAAAAATAAATAAACAAGTAAAAACTAAACTTATTCAAAGATGGCCAGAAAAGAGGAAAAAATGAATAAAGAGCAGATGGCACAAACAGTTAACAACTACCAAGATGGCAGCTTAAACCCAGCCACAACAATAATAACATTAAATGGAAATGAACTAAATGAACCAAAAGAAAGTAAAGATAAGTCAGACTGGACAAAAAAAGTAAGACCCAAGCCTTAAATTTCATAGGAATTACACTTTAATATAAAAGACTCAAATAGTTTAAAAGTATCAGGATGGAAAGTTATGCCAGTTATACCATGGAAATGCTAAACATAAAAAATCAGGGTATACTAAAATATCACATACAGTAGACCTCAAGAGAGGAAATATTACCAGGGGTGAAGAGAAACATTTCTTAAGAATAAAAGGGTTGGGGTGCCTGGGTGGCGCAGTCGGTTGGGCGTCCGACTTCAGCCAGGTCACGATCTCGCGGTCCGTGAGTTCAGGCCCCGCGTCGGGCTCTGGGCTGATGGCTCGGAGCCTGGAGCCCGTTTCCGATTCTGTGTCTCCCTCTCTCTCTGCCCCTCCCCCGTTCATGCTCTGTCTCTCTCTGTCCCAAAAATAAATAAACGTTGAAAAAATTAAAAAAAAAAAAAAAAGAATAAAAGGGTTAATTCATGACAGAGAAATAATGATCTTAATGTGTATGCACATATTAATAGAGTTTCAAAATACAAGAAGCAAAAAGTGGCAGAACTAAAGGAAGAAACAGAAATATCTATAATTATAGTAAAGATCTGTACCACTCCTCTCGCAGTAAATGATGAAACCAAATCAACAGAACATCAGTAAAGATACAGAAAATTTAGAACAACAGCATTAATAAAACTAAATGCTTTTATTTTGAAAAGCACTTAGTTCTATGCATTAGAACTGAGAACACTCCACCAATGAGTGTGGAAGACACATTCTTTTCAAGTGTACATGAAACAGTCACAAGGACAGACCATATGCTGGACCATAAAACAAGACTCAGTAAATTGTAAAGAAGTGAAAGCATACAGATGGGTTATCTAAACATAATAAAATTCAATTAGAAACCAATGACAGAAAGATATCTAGAAAATCCTCAAATACATATAATTAAGTCAAGATGCTAAACTGTGGGGGAGAAAAGTACCTCTTAGAATCAATAAACCATAGTAAATATAATCTCTTTCACTCTGTGAGAGAAGCATCTAAATTCTTGCTCTATCATGTCTTCCGTAACCATGGAGGACAGGGATTTTCTTAGAAAGATCAGAATGCATTCCGATGTGTTCCATAAGTATCAAATCTTTGCCTATGCTTGTTTTCTTAATCTAGATGACTGAAATTTATAGGATCAAAAAGATGTTTTAGACATTTTCTAATCATAATTGAGTTCATACATATTAAATGTCAGATTCCATTCTAAGTAAAATTGCTTTTTATTAATAGCATAGTAGGATAAATATGGTGAATGTAAATTTGTATAGCTAGAGAACTTCTCTAAAGATTACAGTATATTAGATAAAACCTTACATGTTATAACTGAAGTCACTCATGAGCTACTGCTGCCTTCCATTTCCATATAAAAACCAATTCAATACATTTACTCAAAGTGTGAGGTCTTTCATTCAGGTGGCATCAGAAAAGAATTTGACTTATTACAGATTTCTTTTCTAAAAATAGAGGATGATGGTGGGGGTAGGGGATGAGGGATGGATAGGTGGAACATAGGGGATTTTTAGGGCAGTAAAAATACTCTTGTATGAAACCATAATGATGGATACATGTCATTATACATTTGCCCAAACCCACAGAACACGCAACACCAAGAATGAACCATATATAAACTATGGACTTTGGGTGCTTGCAATGTGTCAATGTAGGTTCATCCCTTGTAACAAATGTACCACTCTGAAAGGAGATATTGATAATGGGGAGACTGTGCTTGTATAGGAGCAAGGGTATATGGGAAATCTCTTGTACCTTACCCTCAATTTTGCTGTGAACCTTAAACTTCTCTAAAAAAAATTAAGTCTTAATTTAAAAAATGGAGTGCAACCAAATTTTAATTTCATGTCTGATCTTCTTCTTATGTACCATTTTGGAGTATTTGTACTTTCAGGTTGAAAAGGAAATAGACCTCAAGAATTATGAATTAGAGATTAATATTTTGACCAGATATAGAGAAACTGATCAAGTTCTCTTAAATTTGAATATGACAACTTCAGTTTGGACTTCATTTTTATTTATCCCCAAATGCTGATAAAAGGGCATCCTTTATGTTTTAAATGAAAAGGACTAATTATGTGAACCAGCAACACTTGGTTCTCTGGATGAGGTGACAGTTGCCCTGGAGGGAGAAAAGGGTTTCCTTGAAGAAATGAGCACAACAATGACCTTCCAATTACCCACACACAAATGTGATCTGCAAGCATCAAAATCAGGCCTTATACAGGGACCTTTCAGTCCTGGAATCTAGTTATGAAGCCATTTCCACACTGACCACTCACACAGATAAATCCTTCAATTTATGCAGATGCCAATGTATAAAGTGAGCAGGAAGAAAAAAGTGAATTACATTCTCCTCCACCTGATAAGGTCTGATGTGAATACTCCTTTCTCCCACATCTCTTTGTCAGTGACCTTGACTGCTGGGCAATAAACAAAATATTCACTCAAACTCATAAATGACATATTAATATGAAATGTGATTTGGTTTATATATTTACTAACATATTTTATTTAGTGATTACAGTCCGAAATGAACTGACCTTAGTTAGGGCTTTTAACTGTACCACAGTTCTTACTTGTGTGAAGCTCATTGTTAGCACCTTGGAGTAATGAATTCATTCAGTCAATTCTCAATTGTATGTGGATGAATTCATATGTGGACTCATGGAATCAACATGCATATAATCTAAAAGTCATTAATTGAAACCTTTTAAATGAGAGTGAAGGGTAGGGGTCCTGACCATGAAGGGGCAGAAATAGGGCTTTTGGGATGCTGGTAACGTTCTTTCTAGAGCACCACCTAAGTTAAATGTATTCACTTTGAAGTAAATCATCAAAGCTGTACTCTTATGATTAATGCAATCTTTTAGTCATATGATTCTCCAATGTTAAAAAGGATGATGTAAGAGAAAATGTTTTAAACTGAAAATACATGATCTAAGCTCCATGAAATTATGGACTTCTGTCTTGTTCAGTATTCCTAGTACCTAGAACCCGGCATATGGAAAGGACCCAACATATATTCAAATGAATTAATGGTTAAAAAAGAAACCCAACTATGTAAGGGCAGAAAAGCTTATATAAAAAAAGCAGATTCCCCTACCCCACATCTCCTCTTCTCCAATCCCGCTTTTCAGAATGACTGACTTTTTTTACATTCTTAACTTTCTCTTTTTGGTTTTCCTGGGGTTCTTTTCATATCTCCAAATACTATGTTTATACCTTTTTCCTTAATTTATTAATTTTAGACATTATATTCTTGTTCTGACAGATGAGGATTGAGCTTACATTACTACCACTCCCCTTTTTCCCTCCTGCAAATAAAGTTATAATCAGTGAGAACTTGAACCCATTCAGAATTAAAATACTGAATTTTATATTCAATTTCTGTATCAAGGTTGCCTTCAATTTCTTTGGAGAAATATGAATGTAAGTTCATAGCAGACATTAATTTATAATGAAAAGAGGTAACCCCAGAAACACCTGATGTCAAAAAGAAACTAGACTAAGACCATATATGATAACTCATAATCCAAAAATAAACAGTTCCTCATAGTACCATAATGACAATCAATAATAGGGGCACCTGGGTGGCTCAGTCAGTTGGGCATATGATTCTTGATTTCGGCTCAGGTCGTGATCCCAGGGTCATGAGATTGAGCCTCATGTTGGGCTCCATGCTGAGCGTGGAACCTGCTTGAGATTCTCTCTCTTTCCTCTGCCCCTCCCCTGCTCATGCATGCTCCCTCTCTCTAAGTTAAAAAAAGAAAAAATTGTCTTTGTACTTTCTCACATGTATTTTCCTTAAGTTGACCTATCTCAATAAGGCAAGAAAATCTGAAGTCTTCCGAATAATACTATTATATCAAAGAAACAAATAATTTTAGAAGTAGATGGTCATTTAGCCTAACCCTCTCATTTTTTCACAGAGAGAAAATGAAACACAGAAAAATTAATTAATTTGCCCAGAGCCACATAGCTTAATCAACAGCTACCTAGTCAGTATCTGCTGACATTCTGTCTATTTACTTACTCATTTAGCAAACTTATTATGTACATGCAAAGTAACATAAAATCCCTGCCCTCAAGATATTTTCTGTCTAGAAAACATAAGAAGTCAGAACATGGACTGAGAGCACATTATTATGCGGAGATCAGAGAAAATGGATAGAGAGAAAATTGGTGAAGCCTGAACCATGCCTGAAGGTTGATTTGTTGGCCAGGAAGGGAAGGGCGCTCCTCACAAAGGGAGGGTGCAGGCAGAGACATTCAAAGTGCGAAAACACAGTGGATAGGGAACTGAAAATTGATGTGGATGATTTGAGAAATAGAGGATGGGTGAGGAGCAAGGGTGGGAGGTGAGCTGTGCAGGAATCAGCTTGTGAAGACAACGGAGATTCATTTCAGAAACATAAAGATTGTGACATCAGACTTGCACTTTAGAAAGCTGACCTTTATGTTGGAATGAAAGATGGAACAGAAGGAGACAATCAGGCAATGTAAAAATGAAAGCTAGAAATTCAATAAGGAAAGGATGGATTCTGGAGGTGAGCAGGAGGCTGAATTAATAGAACTTGGTGATTGGAAGAGATAAGTATGCATATAGAATAGGTTCCTAGATTTCTGGCATGGGAACCTACTGAATGGGCCATAGTGGGCTAACAAGTGCATTGCTTAATGTGGGGGAAAGGTAGCAATTTGGTGGATGAGGATGACGATAGAGTTGATACTGGGATACTGATGGGGGTATCCATGTGAATATACTTAAGTGACTCGGCAATAAAATTATTGTTTCTATGGTTTCCTTGAATGACTGGATTCCTTCAGTTTAACAAGTATTTAGTAATTATAGTACAACTGCTCCCCAAATCATCCATCTATTTCAACACAGGACTGAACTACTCTCAACAACCTGGACTAATTCCTATTTGGCTATTATAGTAGACTTTCTAAGAGAAATGGGATACTTTCCCTGTCCATCATAAAAAAGAACATCAGGGCCAGTGACTCCTAAGGTACTGTTTTAAAATAGTCAGGAAATATTAAATGTTCTAAGGTGTGTTTAAATTTGGTTCGGTGTCTAAAATGGGAAATTCGGTAAACACATGGAAGAAACCATAAAGATATTTTATTAAACGAATGCTATGTTATGGCATGAAAGCAAGGAAATACATTTAATTGCTAAATACCATGCTTTTGACTTTAATTTCCCAGGTGTACTGAGGTTTGCTTAATCACAACTGACTTCTAAAATTTTTTTCAGAATAAGCGGGAAATAACCATTATTTTCAATTAATCAAAAATAGGATAATCCACAGTGAAATGCCTATTGAAAAGTTCTTTTCAATCTCTCTCTCTTTTCATTATGACCCTCCCCTCCTGATACACAGAATTTATCCTGTTCATATTCAAGTCACAAATAAAATTCAGGACCTAATTTTATAGAGGACTTTCCTGCTAAACTTTACTTATGCTTTCATTATTCTTCATTTTGACCAAATTTCTAAGACTCACAGGTTAAACACACACACACACGTTAAGTATTTAACTTACATCCCTTACTATGTATTAACAGCATAATAAATAGGTGAAATAAATGGTTATGGTATGAGATTGGCTATGTTTTTGGCTCCTGCTAATCTATCTCCAACAAAAAGTATTTTTCCAGTCTTCCTGGTTGGCTTGAAATTAGCATTGTGAATACATTTTTAAAAGTAATCTTTCTACTGTCTAGATTTTATATTAAATTTTAATTTTATATAGACCAGTAGGTTTTTTTTTTTTTCAACGTTTATTTATTTTTGGGACAGAGAGAGACAGAGCATGAACGGGGGAGGGGCAGAGAGAGAGGGAGACACAGAGTCGGAAACAGGCTCCAGGCTCTGAGCCATCAGCCCAGAGCCCGACGCGGGGCTCGAACTCACAGACCGCAAGATCGTGACCTGGCTGAAGTCGGACGCTTAACCGACTGCGCCACCCAGGCGCCCCAAGACCAGTAGTTTTTTGCATTCCCTTAAGTACTTTCCTCAATATCCAAGAGAACTAAAAACATTAAGTTTAATTTAATTTTTATTCTTTACTTTCTTCATGCTCCTTTCTACCTTAGATTTCCTCTGTATAAAAAACCATTCATACTCCTATCCTTCCACATCACCTTTATTTTAACATTATTTTAGAAAATGTATTTTGAAAATGTATTTAGAAAATGAGGAGGGAGGGGGCAGAGAGAAAGGAAGAGAGGGAGGGAGGAGAGAGAGAATCCTAAGCAGGCTCTGTGCTAACAGGGCAGAGCCGGAGGCAGGGCTCGATCTCACAAACTGTGAGATGGTGACCTGAGCCAAAATCAAGAGTTGGACGCTTAACCAACTGAGCTACCCAGGTGCCTCCTATTTTAACTTTATAAGTCATAAAGGTGCTTGTATTATTTAGACAGCATTATACAAGATGCTATAAATTGTAAGGGATTCTTTTCCTTCAACCTCACGACCATTCTTAGTCCCTGTTTAAAAAAAAACAAAAAACAAAACACTGAAGTTTATAAATCAAGTCTTAATGATCAAACACGAATAAATCCTAAAAAATAAACCTATACCTAAGTTAAGAACTGCTAGACAAAGAAACCCTTCCAGTATCAATAAAACATGAGTCAGGAATTCATGTTAACGTTAAAAAAAGAGTCATTCTCATCATTCCTAAAATTCTTATCTTGGAAGGCATATTTTCTAAGACAATTAGGTAATTTATTTGCACTCTTTGAATTGCAGGCGTGGGCACAGAACCAATAAATTGGTAGACTGACTATGTACTCTGTCATCACTTTTAATTTTTCTTCTTTCATGCTTGATATATGTTAGAATTGATTTCTGGAGATAAAGCTGACTTCTGGAGGGAAAGGTATGTCCCGACATTGAAAGACAGTGTAATATGGTCAGTCCAAATCACATGATAAACAATAATGAGTAACAAATAATTTTTATAAATGACTGCCATTTATTATAGCAATTGAATTTTTTTTAATGCTAAACGCTTTCTATAGAGGCATGCTTAACTTTATGCAGGTTTTGTATTTTTTACAAACAAGAAAATCTCACCTACAAATACTCACACATCAAGAGCCTCAAACCTACAAAAAATCCATAGCTTTATTTTCCAGTATAGAGTGTATGAATTGTCCACAGATTTTTGACTAATAAAGAAGAGGACAATATTACAGTTTTGTGTTTTTGTTTATGCTTCTCTTCATGCCCAGAAGATGTAGACTGAGCCGATTATATAATGCAACACAGTAGAATTCATCCCTCCCACAGAGACTTCTCGCAGGGAAGCTACAGGAAAAGTACTTGGATTATTTTATTATTTAAACTAACAAACTCTGCTGCCATTCACTGTGAGTACTTTTGTTTCTGTAAAGTATGTATTTATTTTGAGACAGAGACAGCATGAGTTGGGGAGGGGCAGAGAGAGAGAGAGAGAGAGAGAGAGAGAGAGAGAGAGAGAGGAGAGAGAGAGAATTCCAAGCAGGCTCTGCGCTGCCAGCACAGAGCCAAATGCAGGGCTTGAAATCACAAACTGTGAGATCATGACCTGAGCCGAAGCCAAGAGTCAGACGCTTAACCAACTGAGCCACCCAGGCACTCAGACTGTGAGTACTTTGTTCAACAATGACAGCTTTACAGTGCACTTGTTATAGAAGTAAACATTTAGCTTCTTCCTTCCTTAGTTTGTTGGCAACAATAAAAATGACTGATTATACATATATTTGTAAATAATTTTAAAAATTAATTTTTAAAGCCTGAATGTATGTTTGTAAGTGTTCAAAGAGAGGTCAGTGTCAAAGCCAGAAGTGGGCAGCAAAGCAGAGTGGACTGAAATCAGCAATTTCCAATAAAATGGCTCTAACTCTCCCTGGGGTCAGGACACCAGGACTGTGAAGTGTTGGCCTTGTGCCCTTTCCTAGTCTGGAGGGTACATTTCATAAATACTGTCTCATACAGAACACCTGATTAGATTTAGAGTTTCAAGGACAGTTTTCTGAAAATGCTACAAGAGAAAAATAATCAACAAAACCCTGACACAATGAGGTCCTGGGTTTTACAGTGTTGCAAAATCATTAAAGTATTAAAGTGGAAAATACAGTAAACCTTGCTAACTGCCTCCTCATTCTTAAAGGTTTTCCAGCTAGTAACTTTCCCCACCCCCAATTTTTTATATGCGGTAAGTATTTAATTCTGGATAGCTTAACACATTTTTTTACTTTTTAATTGATTAATTTCAATAGGCCTTAACAATCTCTGGATTACAAAGCAGTGTGTATAGCATTGTTTCTTTCTTTGGAGATACTAATATTGAAATTACAGTTTCAGTGGAGCTCAGAGAAATTCTAGAGTAGCCAAAAAGTTACATTTTTTACATGCATAAGCATCTTTTATCATTTCAATTACTTTATTACCTTGTTTCAGAAGTGCCTTTAAAATTTGGAAACTAAAAGCCATTTTTCCCCTAGTTCATATACTCATCTTTCAGAATGAAATGCTTTCCTTTTGGAAGGCGATGGATACTTCTTAACAAATTATTTGTTCTAGTAAATTTCAAGTGCTCCTTAGATAAGAATATAGTATTTAGGAAGCAAGAATTAGTTTTGGGGTTCTTTCTTCCCAGAAGATAAGGCAAAATAGTGCAATTTTTGTTCCTTGCAGAAAACAGTTGCCCTGCTTTTGAACAAAACAAAATAAAACGTATGTCATTCATTCACTAAAAAATTGTTACGGATTACCTACTATGTGCCAACAAGCACAATGCTGAATGCCGGACAGGCCTTTGTCAGTATAAATTAGATATGTTTTCTTTTCAGCTGGAACTATAGGATTTTGATTCTTTCAGATAGCTCTTTTCCTGCCTATTATTTTTTCCTTTCTATTCTTTTTAAAAAAATAATTAGCCTCTTAATAAGCCATACAGAATCTTACTTTCTTCTTTAAAGCTCCACCAGTCAGAATCTCTTTTCACCATTTAAAGAAATGGAGTCTATAAATAGTTTGAACTTATTAATATCTATTGAAAGTATGGGCCAGAATAAAACCTGGTTATAAGATTTTTGACCCAATGGTGAACTATAAATAAAAAGTAATAAGCCAGTCTGTAATGGGGAATTAAACTATCCATTTCTTTATTCTAATTGCAAAAATAGGCAACAAATTAAAGGAGATGAAACTTGTACTACTAATAATTAAATCTATTAGTTATTACAGAAAAATGAGAATAATTGATTTCTTTTTAAAATTTAAAATACAATGATATTTTTATGAATAATACTCTAAACAAATATTTTCATTCATACTTTACTCTTGAGGATTCTATAATCTTTAACAAATCACATCTTTTATTACTTTTGTGTAAAACTGTTAGGCTTTAAATTATTTGTAGTGAAGCAATCAAACACTATTTCACAAGTTATTTTCTAAACAATTAGCTGATTTTCAAGGGAAGGTCTATCAGCCTCAGCTGAAATAGGAAAGACAGGACATTAATTTGCACCCAGGAACACCCTCTCTTAATACAGCAGAGACCAAAAGTATAAAGCAAGTTTATCATCATGGAAAGAATGCTATTTTTTTTTCATTTAAGAGCGAGGCACTAGATACTCATTAATGAAATATTACAAAGACAGGAGTCTCAGTTATGTTACTCTATTAACTCTACCAAACTATGTGGTTTCAAATATTAATCTTTATTGTTTAAAACAAAGGTCAAGGAGCCAAACTAACTTGTAGAACTGTGCCACAAGTCCAAACATTCCTTCCTAAGACTGAATGCCTCTAGTTCTTAAAAATCCTCAAGGTCTTCTAAGGAGTGACATGGTCAACTCGTTGGGGTTCTAAGGAGTGACATGGTCAACTCGTTGGGGTTCTAAGGAGTGACAGGGTCAATTCATACGGGTGCATATGCTTCTGATGGTTTACCTGCTCACCTCTGAGACAACTACAGGTGAGTTCAGTTATTTGTGGGAGGTGCAAGAGTGTGAATGAGAATCAATTCTCAGGAAGCAGCATAAATTGCTTCAGTGTGGTTTACTGGTCTCCAAGAAGCAGTTGTCAATTAGCTCTGACCCGACACAAATGTAGACGTAGAGGAGAACGTTTCAAAATGTCCTCTAACACTAAATTTCTTTTTTTCCTTCTCTTCCTTCTTCTGTTCTTACAACGTAGAACAATCACGCCACCATAGATGATTCATACTATAAACAGAAAACCGATCTCCGTACTAAAAGAAAATTAATGAGAAATTTTGTATAGCCATTGATTCCAACACATCCATTCCCGCTAATGTGACTCCTTCCTGTTCAATCTGAAGTCTTGAAGAGCGTAATGTGAATGTTTATTCTGTTGGTTAAACTATTCTGCATTTCCAGATACACTTTATACTGCAGTTATCTCTATGCTCAGAACAGCACATCTACGAAGCAGCTCTGATGAAGAAAAAGATGATATTTTGACTACTTTATCAAAAATCCATATGAAAACTCATATTTTTCAAACTTATTATTTTAAAACATCAATACTGTTCTGACTTCTCCCGAGTTCAAACTAATTGAAGGTTATGAAGTAACCACTTCCCCCCAGAAGCCAGAACTTTCACCTTTTCTGAACAGGGGGAATACCTCTCATAAATTAGGTAAAAAATAAGATCTTGCTGATTGAATGATAGTCCAAGATTCCAGCAGCCTGTGATTTCTTATCTAGATCTTCTATCTACCACAATGAGCCATCCCTGAAAGTCAAGGCAGTAATTTCATCAATTATCTGAAAGTTTGAAAGCAGTAGTAAAAACAACCTGCCTAAATACCAGTTTCTGAAACCAGCCTCAGTTTGTTCCAAGGAACATGACAAGAGAAATACGAGAAATATGATCACTAAACCTAAAATTCTGCCTATTTCAGACTGAGCGTTTACCATCGGCAACTCAGTCATCACAGATGGGCTTAAGAGGCAGAAGTAAGAAGGAAGTACAAAGATCAAAGCAGTGCTTACAAAGGGGAAGGACTATTTTTGTATACATACTCCAGTATTTACTAACTCGATTTGAAAAACAGGGTGTTTATTCAGCCCATCTGAATGACAACTGCTGAACATTAGATCAAACTGAAATTTGAAAACAAAGACAACAGATTTTCAAACCCTAATTTTCAAACCCACCAAGCCCTAATTGGATTATAGCATTTCCTTTAAAAAGTCTTTCAAACACATTAGAAGTGATTTACTATTCACAGCAAGCAGTATTTCAGTGCCAGCATTAAATCTACACATAATGAGCCTTTCTTTGTGTTCACATTTGTCCAGTAGGCTGTGGCCCAGGAAGACATTTTATCTAAACAAGCTCCAGAGGGCATTGAGGAGTTGCAGGTATATTAATATGGATGAACAGTTTCAGGAGATTTCATGTTTCCGTTTATGATACATGTTTAGCTCCCCTTAGCAATTTAATTACACGATAAATGTAAAATGCTACAGGAAACAAATCTTTGTATTTCCTGTCTTCCCAAGTTCATAAGCTCAAAAAATACTTTGCTTTAAATTATTTACATAATTTCTTTACTGCATCAAACAGTAAAAGGATTCACCTCTAGAAAGCATAATATTAAAATTAGGAAAACAACATACTTCAGCTAAGAACTTTATTTTAATCAAGATTCCCTTTTAGTTTTAACAAACACTATGCAATTTAAATTACTCAAGAATATTCAATTGAGATGCTTTGCTATAAAAAAATAAGCACTGAACATCTTAATCCCAAGCTTCAGGGTTTACCAAAGATCACCAGTTGACAGAACATTTGTATGCCAGAGTTATTAAATGTTTTAGTAATACTATAGTCATTTTCTCAGATTATGGGCTTTATAACAATATCTTTAAGTTAAATATAGTTATTTAATAAGCTGCAGTGCTGAAACACCCTACTTAACAAAGTCCATGAAAATGTCTTAAATCTTGATAATCAAATACTGTGTCATCAAGTCCCATTTAGGTTTCACTACAGACCAATAAATCAGGGCAAACATCTCCATTGGTATCCATTTGTAAAGACTATAGGAAAACTTGTGTTTAGGCTAGGCTTTGTTTCTATCATTTTTGTTTTGGAGGTCACGCACGACACCCGGTGCTCCGGTGCCGATGTCCAAGTGTTTTACATAATCGGTGTCTAAAAAGTGCTCTAAGTAGGTAATTTCTTTTCTCAGATGCCAGGCCCTGTAGGGTCAGTACCAGGGCCTCCTTATTTTTTGAAAAGTAAGGTACAGATCCTATAGTAGGTGAATATATTATGTCCTGGTTGGGGTGTGCGTGTGAAGCAGAGGCTTCTTTTTGAAGTAGGGGATGAAGGAATAAGGCTGTTTTATTCAACTTGGGGGGGGTGTGCTGGGGAGGGCTTTCCCAGTCAAGAGGACTGACATACACTTCTGCTTTCATTTCATGGACCGCCCTTAGGTGAAATCTGGTTCAGCACTGCACCAACCACCTTCCCCTCTCCAAAGCGCACCTCAACCCCTAAGCCACCCGCCAAGGAGGGGGTAGGGGTGGGGGTGATGATTTTAAAAAAGTTTGCAAGAGTTCCCCCCTACTTCCCGTTCCCGCCCGGCGCTGGGACGCGGGGAGACAGGGCGGCCCGGGCAGCCGCGGCCCTCTGGCCAGCCGGCCCCTGCGAAGTCCAGATGTGCCTTTCGCCCCTGTCGCCAATCCCATGTGCCTCTCAACTCCTGTCAACCTGGTCCTGCGTCCGGTCTAGCCCAGCGGTTAGCGCAGGAATGAGGAAGTCTGAGCAGGGCTAGGGGGTGCGGGGCGGGTAGGTGGCGGGACTCGGGCCACACGTCCCCGGCGTGGCCCCCACTTGCCCGAGTTCGGCTTACCCTGGTGGCGAGTCCGCGCTCGGCCTCCCTGCGCCTGTGGGCTCCCCTCCCGGGAGGCGAGGGCCTGCGGGCTAGGGAAGGAAGAGGCGGCGGCCGGCCGGGGCCGGAGCGGGTCCCGTGCGGGGCGGGTCGGGTCCGGGCGAGCGGGCGCGCGGTCTCGCCGGGCCGGGCCACAGTCAGCGCCGCGCCATGTCCGCAGCGCGGGCGGAGGCAAGCGCAGGGCGCGCGGTGGCCGGGCCGCGGCGGTGCCGCCTTCCCGGCCGCGGCGGCTCCGGCCTGGGCTGCGCTGGGGCTCTCGGAGCGGGGCCGGCGGCGGGGCGCAGGCCAAGGGCGGCGGCGGCGGCGGCGGCGGCGGCGGCGAGAGGCCCGATGGACGGGAAGGGCAGGGGAAGCTGTCAGCGCGTCGCCGGGCCGCTCCGGTGGCGAAACCTCCTCTTCCTGCCCCGGCTCGCTGGTGCACTTCTCTCTCTTTCTCTCTCGCTCACTCTCTCACTTCCTGGCTGGAAATTCCCACTGACGTCGAGAGAGAAGACAGACAGACGGACACCCGCGCGCACGCAGCGGGGGCGGGAGGTGGGGTCGCCGCCGGGGGTGGGGGAAGCCCGCACTTCTGGGGGCGCCGTGCGCCCCCGGCCCGGCCTTGCCGCCCAGCTCGGCTCCCGCCCCTCGGGGCCGCTACGGGGCGCAAGACTAGGGGCGCGCGTTCGGCAGCCCGGACGCCAGGGTGCCCTGCGGGGCTCCCGCTCCCGGGCGGGCGCTCCCGAAGCCCCGAGGACTACAGCCGACCAGGACGCCCCCTGGAAGAGACTGCGGGGCCGAATTGTCCCGGGAAGCAGGCGGCGCGGAGGCGGCGGCTGCGAGGCCGTTGGAGTCTGGCGGTCCAGAGCCCCTAAGGACAGGCCCAAGCATCTGGAGGGGATGATGGGGCGGCCTGGAGCCAAGTACGCTGTGTGTAAAAATAAATCCCATCTATGTATTCCTTTTGAGTTGTCTCATTTCCACTGAAATCGCTTCACAGAGTAAACTGGGATTGCGATGTCATAACTGACTTCCGTCCAGGGGATTCTGAACACCTGGTTTTTGGTGAGGTCTTCAATCTCCTAGTCATGACAGTTATTCAGAACTTTCATCTGCAGGGTGTCCTCAGGCCTTTATGATAATTACCGTGGATAGAATTATAGCGATGGTGGTAGCAATAGTTTTGGTTCACAGCTCATCACGAAATATTGTTCCCCGGGGGAAAGGAGTTGTTCTCTTTTTTTCTGGAGGGACCACTACTAGAACCCTTAGGCCCCGCTGTGACCACCATTCGCTAGCTTTTGGGTTTTCCGAGCCACGCACTGGGCTAGGCAAGGGCTGGGGAGTCACCACTGAGCTAGTGACAACTGCCTAAATTTAACTTTAAAACCTTAGTAATCACGCAATCACCAGGCAGTGTTGCTAGGGCATTTGATTGCCCTTGCAAGTTGGCCATTGTTTTCACGCCCACTCCCAGCCCCCTTTCCTCCCTCCCTTCCCTCCCCAAGGCTATAAGAATGTTCTCGGTGGAGTGTTTGGCAAAGGAGTAGAGATCCCTGTGATTGGCTTTGGGGTGAGTCTGTACAGTGACTCTGGGATCATCCAACAATCTACCTTCAAGCGATTTCATTTAGCTCCCACAGGTTGTTTGAACAACTGGAATCCGGGGAATTTGTAAAGACTAAAGACAATGACTTTTAAGAAACTCCATGTTATTATTTTTAAGACATTATTAGAAATTGTGCCAATATTATATTTTAGTAGGTTGATATTTAGTGTAATGTAAAATGATTTTTGCCACTAACATGAGTAAAAAGAGTGCAAACCTCATGAAAACAATAAAGTGTTAGGGGAGTAGTTTTCTTGTAGGGGGCAGATAGGAGCATTCACACTCTTGGTGTAGGGGTGTGCGCTGTGGGGGAGGAGGAGGGTAGTCCATTGATAAAAGAATGTATAGGCAGGCTTGTTAGAAGAGCAGAGCCAAGGGGGCAAGAAAAGAAGGGGACAGCCAGGATGATGTATCAGAACAAAAATTAAAGAGCATTATTTAATTGAAAAGGATTAAATCGAAGATCAAATTCGAAATTTTGTCACAGAATACACTGGAAATAGAGGATGAGGTGTTAAGCAGGTATATTAGTTTCCTGAGGCTGCTGTAACAAATTACCACAAACTGGGTAGTTTAAAATAATGGAAAATTATTCTCTTACAGTTCTGGAGGCCAGAAGTCAGAGATCAAGTTATTGACATGCTCCCTTTGAAGGCTCTAGGGAAGAATCTTTCTTTGCCTCTTGCTAGCTTCCAGAGCCTACCACAATCCTTAGCATTCCTTGGCTTTTAGCGGCATCACCCCCATATCTATCTCTGTCTTCACATGGCCTTCTTCTCTGTGTCTCCTCTGTGTCTTTATATCCAAATCTTTTTCTCCTTTCTCTTATCCAGACACCAGTCATCGAATTTAGAGCTCACCCCAATCCAATATGACTTCATCTTAACTTGATTACACTAGTAAAGACCCTATGCCCAAATAAGGTTGTGTTCGTAAGTACCTGGGGTTAGGACTTCAACATTATCTTTTAGGGGGACACAAATCAGTGCGTTACAGTAAGCAAAACTGTAACTCTCCCAGTTTGCTCTTTTTTGGCTCAACGGTTAATCTTCCTATATCCCTGCTTTGTTTCTCAACACTTTCTCTACATCCTGTACATACCTGCTTTAAGGAATGTTTCTTACAAATTCATCTACCCTAAGGTGTCAGAGGGCATTTGCCATTGTTAGGCTGCAAAGAAAAAATGCCTAAATGTGGAGTTTCACACATCAAAATTGTTGGCAAGGGCAAGTTGTACTGTGTTTGTCATTAAGTCTTCGAAATCACATGAATTGCCCTTCTTATGAAGCTGAGTATTGGAAATGTTGGTGTCCAGAGAATTTTGAAGTTGAGATCTGTATGGTGTGTGCACTGGCAATGAGAAATTATATAGTGTGTGAAGGGAATTCACAAATGCAGATCTGTATGTCTGAGTCTTGCAAGCTCTTAAGACCCACCTTGCTGATACAACAAGTGTATCAAATATACAAGGTGTATAATTGTATTTCTATAAAGGGCATAACTTTCTTCAGGTCAGGAAGCTACCTCAACATGCTTAGAAACATCCAAATCACAGCTCTGGGTTATGGGAGCCAAGATGAAATGGAAAGGTTTCACTAGACTTGAAATCAGACTTGAGGTGGAGTCCTCGGCTTGCCTTGAATTATCTATACAACTTTTGCCAAGTAATAGTTTGCATGAACTTCAGTTTCTCCACCTGTACAGCACGCATAACATTTACGGCTTATATTATAAATAGTGCCGTATAAGAGCTTTATATAATGTTTTACATTTATGTGTCGTATTGCTATAGTCCAAAAGTTAGAATGTTCTTATGTTGAAATCCTAATCCCCAAAGTAATGGTATTAAGAGGTGGGGCCTTGGGGAGGCGAATAGTTCTCGTGATTAGATGGGTGCCCTTCCAGGGACTCCAGGGGCTCCAGGTTGGTGGGAGAAGAATGGCGTGCCTGGAGAGGGCATGGGAGCTCTTTCCCTTTCCCCATTCCTTAGCCTCTGTATCTCTTCATCTGGCTGTTGATTCGTATCCTTTGTCAGATCCTTTAATACCCTGGGTGAACAGCCCAGAAATAACTTAACAGCATGGACAATTTTTCCACCTATTGAGACTGTACATCATCCAGTGAAATCATTGAGGAGTACACACGCTCCTCCATGTCAACAGAGGCACAAAAAGACCATCAATTGACCAGTGACAGCTGTGTCAGTCAGACAAGACACACCCCAGCCAAAAAAAAATCAACAAATTATTTGAAAGCTATTATAATGACTTGCAGAACAAGTTGTGCCAGAAGCAGATGCTTTGGCATCCATAAACCGATTCCTAAAGCAAATACACAGCTTTAGCACCACAAAAGCTAGACTCCCCACTTCCTATCCTTCAATTCATTCAGGGATATTAAAAAATATATCACAACTGAAGAAATTATTAAATTCTTGTGGATGTTGTTGATAAAAAGACAGAGACACTACAGAGACCTAGCACCTCCCTTCTGCCATGTGTGAATACAATGAAAAGTCTGCAACCTGGAAGAAAGTCCTCACCAGACCATGCTGGCACTCTGTTCTAGGACTTTTAGCGTCCCCATGTGTGAGAAATATATTTTTGTTGTTTATAAGCCATCCAGTTTGTGGTATTTTGTTATAGCTGCCCACGTTAGCAGACTAAGATGTATAAACACAACAATAACATATATATTACATTATAATATAACCATTCTACCTCACAAAGTTCTAGAGACCAAGGGGGAGATTAAGAATGTAAATCCTGTGCAAATGTATGCATTTATCCTAAGAAAAAAGACCTGAAATTAATTTTCTTATAGGTTTAAAGGGCATAAATACTTGCACTGTTGACATACAGTGGGCTTACACTCACCCTTGCAATATCTCTCTCTACTGATAGTGGAGTATTTCATTTCACCACCATTAAAGTGCCTGCCATGTTCTGTCCTGTGCTTGCACAGTTAGCAAGTCTTATTGAAGGGACACTCATTCGCCTATATAAGTGGTTACAAAACAAAAAGAAGATACAATCTCTACTCATAAGGTGAAGCAAGGAGGAATGACCCCGTTTGGAATAGCCAGGACAAAAGTAATTTGTACAATGGATTATTTCACTAAGAGCAAAACCAACCTGAGAGGACAAAGAAAATCATCTTCCTCTTAAGATTATATAAGGAATCCAGAATTTTATTCCCTTGGCAATGAAGACACACTGAAATAGAGACAGCAATACATTTAAAAGAAGACTATCACTGGGGGGCCTGACTGACTCAGTTGGTAGAGCCTGTGACTCTTGATCTCTGAGTCGTGAGTTGAAGCCCCAAGCTGGGCCATAGAGTTTACTTAAAAAAAAGTGCCATAATTCTAAAAAAGCAATAAAATTTAAAAATTACAATATTAAAAGAGGAATGCCACTGGTCTTACAGACACTAGCAACTTTTCTATCCGTTCCAATGGGTATTTATGTACTGCCATAACTGCCTTCAAAGAGTTCACAAAGGAGTGCTTGAAATGATAGTATAAGGCGAGTATGGTGAATGTTTTCATGGAGGTGTATCAAGTACATAGGCATAGGTAGGGAGAAATACCACGATGCTCGCAGTATTGCCTGGTGCTTATACTCTTGGGCTGTGGAGTCAGGTGCTACATTCAAATGTGAAGCCGTGCTCGGTTGTGTCCTTCACAGAAAATCATTCACTCTTGTGCTGCCCTGGGTAGCTGTGTGACCCTGGAAAAGGAACATCAGTGTTCTAAGCCTCCTTTTCCTCACCTGTAAGACAGGATGATAATTATACCCACCTCATGCTGGTATTGTAAGGGTCAAATGAGATGCATGCTGGATGCTCAGAAAATTCATATTTATGTTGGCTGTTATTATTAATACTATTTTTTTTCAGAGGAAAAACTTGATGAAGAAGGTAGCATTTAGTGGATGTTGGAATAGTGGATAAGATATGATGGTGGGGGTGCCTGGGTGGCTCAGTCGGTTGAATGTCTAACTCTTGATTTTGGCTGAGGTCATGATCTCATGGTTCATGGGATTGAGCCCTGTGCTGGACTGGGATTCTTTCTTTCTCCTTCTCTCTCTCCCTCTACCCCTCTCCCAAGCTTGTACTCTCTCTCTCTCTGTCTGTCTCTCTCTCAAATAATGTTTTTAAATGAAAAAATATGAAAAAAAGATATGATGGTGAATTGATGAAAAAAAAAACAGATTGGGGAGAGGGTGAGATTTAAAGGCATGAAGTCTGGGGGCGCCTGGGTGGCACAGTCGGTTAAGCGTCCGACTTCAGCCAGGTCACGATCTCGCGGTCCGGGAGTTCGAGCCCCGCGTCAGGCTCTGGGCTGATGGCTCAGAGCCTGGAGCCTGTTTCTGATTCTGTGTCTCCCTCTCTCTCTGCCCCTCCCCCGTTCATGCTCTGTCTCTCTCTGTCCCAAAAATAAATAAACGTTGAAAAAAAAATTAAAAAAATAAATAAATAGAGGCATGAAGTCTGAATTTAAAACACAGTTTGTAAAAAAAAAAAAGACTCTCACTTCCTAAAAGAGAATTGCATGTTGTAATAATTAATATTAAAAAAATCTAGATTTATTCCCAGACACCGATCTGCTGACCTTTTTTGTCTATCAACTCTCTAAAGCACATTCATAGCACTTAAAATATGTTCCATACATAATAAAGAAATGTTCGAAAAGACTATTCTTAAAAAAGGTAAACTAAGGGCCTGATGGAAACAGGGGAAGTACATATTGTTTCACCAAAGAATTGGCCATAAAAGCATATCCTATACATGGGGAGACTCAGGAAGAAGGAGAGGATGTGGGACAGCCAGGATTTGAATTTAAGTCAACGTGACATCTACATGCAGGGGGCTGAGACGCAGGTGGCGGGAAAGAAGTTGCAATTTGTGAAGGTCTGAAACTCCTGGCATCATTTGCATTTGTCCTTGAGGCAGTAAAGAAGGAATGGAATATCTATTGTTGTCCTCTTTATAGAGATCACAAAATAATAATCTTTTGCTACTTCTAGACAATAATCCTTCTGGAATTTACCAACCATATAACTGGGCAAAACAAAGCCTTCAAAAAAAAAAAGACTTTTATAGCAAAGTATGTCCTAAATAAGTGAACTACTTGGGCCAGAAAGAGCTGACATTTTATGTGATCTTTTTATAATCTAAGTGAAAGATGATTTGGACTCAAGCTAATATAGTGGTAGTAGAAATAGTAATCTCTATCATTTATTGAGTACTTAGTATTTGTGACATTGTTTCCAGTGTACTTGTATGATGTTTGGAATAAATAATACTAGCAGCTATTAAAAAAAACCCCTAAATTTCAGTGACTTAACACAATAAAAGTTTTAAAGTTTACTTCTCTTCCACACAAAATTCACTGCAAGAAGCTTGTGGTTGGGTGTCTCACCTGGGCAGCTCTTCTCCAGAGATTCAGAACTTTCCCATCATCTGACTTCACCACTGTTACGTGTTGCTTCCAATGTTGCCTCAAAAACAGAAGAGAGAGCATAGGAAATGTAGGTCTTTAACCACCTTTAATTGAAAGTGACACAATACTTCTGCTCACATTCCATGGCCCCACTTAGATGTAAGGGACCCAGGACATGCAGTGTGGCTGGGTGTTTAGAAAGAGGAACCAGATTGAGTGAGCAAATAATTAAGTATTGCTACACACACATTAACCTATTTAATTCTCAAACAATCATATAAGATAGGTTGCTATTATTCCTGTTTTTACAGATGAGAAGTCAAATAAAACTGTTCTAAGGTTCCATAACTAGTATGTGGCAAGGGAGCCTGGATTTGAATCCAGTTGATTTGCCTCCAGCACCCATGATCTTAACCTCTACACTAAACTATTTATCGAATGAAATGAAAAGGAGAAGAATTTAAGAGATTTTTAAAAGATAGGACCAATAGGACATGTTTACAGATTATATGTGCAGTTCAAGTGAGAAGGAGAGGGAGAGTCAGCCCTGAGTTTTTTTAGTCTGGGTGATTGGAATAGTAACATCACACCTGGAAAGAATCTATGGGAATAGGAGACATTCAGTTTTAGATATGTTAAGTATGATACACCCAGTGAAATCTCCATGTGAAAGTGACTAATGCTCAAATGGGAATTCAAGCCTGACTCAGAGAGACATAGAATTGGGGCCCTAAATCAAGAGAGAACTGCAGAGATGTGGTGGTTGTCATGAGAGTATTTCTAAAATGTTAGTGACCAAAGAGAGTTGGAAGAGAAGACCAAAGACAGAAATTTGAGGACTAATTATTTCTGGGATTGATGAGTGTGTGTGTGTGTGTGTGTGTGTGTGTGTGTGTGAGAGAGAGAGAGAGAGAGAGAGAGACAGAGAGAGACAGAGAGAGACAGAGAGAGACAGAGAGAGAGCGACAGCTAGCTCACGTACATGCCAGGGAGCACAGGAGCACCCCTGGGAGGGGTGGGGGCAGGAGATGCTTAAGGATGCCTAAGGTGCCATCAAAAGCAGGAAGACAGGCCTGGAAAACCAGAGAAGAGAGAGCTTCCAGGATCAGAGTGCTCAATAGTGTCAAATACTGAAGTCAGTTCTGAAAAGTGAGGACGAGATAAGATAACTGAATTTGGAAATTATGAAATTCCGAGCATGGCTATATGAGATGGTTGTGTAGCTAAGGGAAGAAACCAGTCTGTATTCTGCTCACCCTGCTCACTCTGTTTGAAAGAAAAGGAAACTTTATTCTCAAAAAGGTGCTAATAGCAGTGGCTGTGGTCTTAGGTTACTTTACGGAATCGTTTCATTATAATGATGAGAGACAAGAACCAGATTGTAGGGGGTGAAAAGTGAGTGGGAAATGGAGAGGAGAAGGCAGTAAATGCAAAAGAATCTCACAGATTTTGGAGCAAGAAGAAGGAAAGAAAGAGAAATCAGTGTGATTCTTCATTTATTTGACTAACATTTATGGAGTGCCAGGGTTAAAGGAAGTTTGGAAGGGTTGAGAGATAGTTTAGTGAGTTAGTAGAGTTAATAAGAGAAAGAGGATTAATGAAGGGGGCAAGGTGCCAGGAGAAAAGAGAAGTGGGATGTGTGGAGGTCACAGTTTAGGTGAAGGGATTAGAGGGTGGGAACAAATCTTCCTGTGTGACAAGTGTTGAGGGGAGTGAAGAGAAGAGAAGCTTAGGAGGAGGTTAGACCCCAATCACCAGCTGAAATGCACTAAACTAAAACCAAGAATAGCTATTAAGGGGTATAGTAGTTTGTTAGGGCTGCCATAATAAAATATCACAGGCTGAGTGGTAATTAATTTTTCTCATCATTCTGTAGGCTATGAGTCCAAGAACAAGGTGTCAGCTTTGTTAATACTTTCCAAAGTTTCTTTCCTTGGCTTGTAGACAACTGTCTTCTCCCTGTGTCTTCACATGGGTCCCTCAGTGATCTGTGTCCCAATCTCTCTCTCTCTTTTTTTTTATAAGGATACCAGTCATAGTGGATTAGGGACTACTCCAATAACCTCATTTTAACTTAATTAGTTCTTTAAAGACTATGTCTCCAAATATAGTGACATTTTGAGCTGTTGTGGGTTCAGAATTCAGCATGTGCATTTTGGTCAGGACACAACTCATTCTACAATAGATATCCTCTATAGATTTGCATGAAGAGACAGAGCTAGAAAACCAACTCATCCGAGTTTGTGCAGGACTATTCTGGTGCAGAAGAGTCTAGTACAGAAAGCGCTTTGTCCAGAACACCTCAGTCCCCAGTGAACTAGGGTGAGTGCTGAGGCTACATGAAACCAACAAAATTGGTTTGAGTAAAATCAGACTGGTTAATGAGTATTCCATTTTTTTTTATGAAGGATGCTTCTATTTCCTGAAAGTTTCCATATGTAGATGTCAAAGCTATTCAGAAGTCATGATTTCATAGAAATCTGGCAGAACTCATTGCAATAATAATATCCATTATAATAGATCTCCATTCATCATATTGGTAGCAAGACTTTTATAGAAAGCATCATCAGGACTTGTTAAAGTGCAAATTCAAACAATGCTGCTTATCTATTGACCATTTCCCTGTTTCAACAGTTTTTTAAAACTTTCAATTCAGTATGCTTTAAAATTAGTCGTTTCGTGTAAACAAATTGTTTTAACAGCACGTACATAATCCTTACAGCCAAACTTCTCTGAGTGTAAGTGTGTGTGCATGTGTGTGCATGCCCACAAAGTTGCAGGCAGATGCCATTAGCTCTGCTGAAGCAAGGGAGCCCTGAAGAAAGTTTGGACTGACACTGTGGGAGCAGCTAACCCTGGTTATCTTGAGGCTGTCATGCAGTGAGACCCACAGTTCCTGAGTTGAAAGGAGTAGTGAGGTGACCAAGTCCTACTGACCTTCTCAGTGGAGTCTTTACCAACCTCTAAAGTTGCCTAAGATCCTTCTCTTATTTGCCTCTTTAGTACATAGGGCATTGCATTTAGCTCATTGTATTAAATTGTATTATACTGAATAAATCATTGTTGAGTCCATATTTAGTTATTTTTTAATATGAGAAATGTAAAACTTTCAAATATGACATCGTAAAATTAAAAAAAGTAAAGCTTATAAAAAGAAAACCCAAGTTGCTAAATATAACTGAACTTACTCTGTGTGTCAGTCTGAGTGAGGACAGAAAACAAATGGTACCTTAACAGAGTCATTAAGGAGAATTTTATGAAGGAATTATTGACAGAGGTGGGACAAAGTTAAGGGAAACCAATGAGGGATGGTAAAGCATCCCAGGGATAACAAGAACAGGGAGACTTTACCACTACTAGGCTTTCAAGATCAAGGCGAGAGAATGGTTACCTAGCACCAGGAAAGGGCTCGTAGCTGTAAGAAAAGGCTTTTAGAAAAGAGCTGGGCACTTCACTGGAGAAAAGGGCCACAGATAGCTCACCACATGGCAGGGAAGGAGCCCATAGAAGATACTACCCAACCTCTCTCCCTAAGTCACATCTCTAGTGTTTCCCATTAAGAGGACCCAAATGGAAGCCAGAGATACAAAGCAGGATGGAGAGACATAGAGAGTGGATCTGGAGGAGCAAATCCAGAGTATCTAGAACATAATGTAAATCCAAAGTCACTATTATAAAAAAAGAATTTAACTGGTCAGTTTATAGTGGTACACACAGACCCCTTCCTAGCTAATTAACTAATCCTGACAGAGACAAGGAGAAGCTGTTGGGCATAGAATGGTATAATTCTTGGAAGCATCATTATTTAAGTGTGACCTTAAATATTCTGTAATCCAGTTCCTTTTAAAAGCCTGTTAGATGGAGATTATAAATAGGGAAGAGAATATACCCTAAAAGACATGTGTGCTATCTACTCCCTCTTAAATTCTATACTTATAACAAACTAGATCAGTACAAAGTCTCATAAGTACAAGATTACATTAGTCCATGGAAGAATAATTTTGGGGGTTTTGAACCTAAATCGTTTCTAAACATTTCATCCACCTGGTCAGATCAAGTAACTTCTCAGTTCAAAATCTTCCAATGACTTCCTCAATCACTCAGAACAATACCAAAGTCCTTACAATGATCTAAAAAGGCTCTTCATAATGTGGTTGTTTAATGACTCTGATTTCATCTCCTACCACTCTGCTGGTGGCTTTCTCTGTCCCAGGAAAGATGTCATTGTTGTTCCTTGAACACACTAAGCATACTCCCCACACTGACCCCAGACCTTATGTATATGCTGTCTTCCATGCTCGAAATGATCTTTATGGTTCACTCCCTCATGTCCTTCAAGTCTGTGCTCAAATATCACTTTAGAAAATAGCAACACCAGCCCTTCAACCTCTGCGATAGAAGTACAATGACATCTAAGTTAGTAACACCATCAGTTTGAATCACTTTTTCTTCTCATTTTGCAATCCGGCTATATTCAAGTAGCAAATGTTATACTTTAGAATTTCTTTAAGTGTCATTGGTTGTCATTGTCTTAAGAACTTGTTTCATTGAATATGTAATTCTAGATTAGGAGTTACTTTCTCTTCACATATTAAGGATTTCATTGTACTCTCTTTAATATTCATTGTTGCTTTAAAAAAAAAAGTCAGCCTGGATCAGCCTAATTGCTGTTTTCCTGATATTTTTTCTTTTCTTTTTTTCTGATTTCCTTGTGATGAATGTAAATGTGCTCTACTTTTATATGTCCTACTTGGATTATATTGCCTTTTAAATAGGACTTTCTGGATCTCAGAATTTAATATCTTCGGGCAATTCTGGAATAATCTTAATCTATCATGTTTTCCAATATTGCCTCTTCTCCATTTTTTCTATCTCTTCTTCAGAAATTTTAATTAAGGATGTGCTAGTTATAACTACTAATAATATTATAAATACCATTATAAAGTTATTTATGTCTCAATATCTCTTAACATCTCTTTATATCTTCTTGTGCATTCTGGATAATTTCTTTACATTTATCGTCCAGTTTACTAATTCTCTTTTCAGATTCATCTTCCAGGTCACTGATTCTTTCTTTAACCACATCTCATTTGCTATTTAAATATAGCAACTGGGTTTAAAATAACAAAATGTTTACATTTCTTGAAACTGTATCTTTGGAAATTCCTTGAAGCTTCAAACTGAGCACTCCAAAGAATATTTACATTTCTTTTTGCCTATACTTTGGGTACATGATTAACTTGGGAATACCTTAAATTAAATTCACTACTCCCTGTTTTTGACCTCCACATATAGTGTGAGTGGTTATGAATTCCCAGGAGAGATTTTTTTTCTCTTTTTACTCAATGACAAGGCCTAGAAAGGAAATTTCTCAGCTGTTCATTCCTGCTTTTAGTTTTGAGAATGTATGAATTTCTGACTTTCACTCAACTTCAGCAATGCATTAATTTTTAAAAGATGTTATGTAGTATTTCAATTAGTTATTCCCTTTTAGTTATCTCAATCATGAAGTGCTGAGAAACACAGGGAGTTATTACATGTTTTGTAAAGGATAGATTTTTTTCCCCCTCTAGTTACAGCATCTTTCATAGATATAACTGTTAACCTCTTAAATTTAAGTTATATCTTCTTGAGTGACTTTATTACTGTTTTAAAAAGTTTTCATCTGACTCTGCCAACAGTTATATTTCAGTGAAACACCTGTTTGAAGTGTTTATCTTGGTTTTACTCTCTGGCTTGTTGGTACTACTAGGGCAAGTAGTTATTTTCCATTTCCTGCTCAGACCTCAGACTTTGTATACACTGACCTATAAGTACAGGTCAAGTAGTTAGGGTCTTTTATGCAGTGGCAAATTTGTGAGGGGCAAAGTTTCCGCTCTTGTGGGCTGGTAGTGAAGCAACTGACAATCATCAACATCCAGCTGAAGCTCTGGAAGGAAGTCTTTCCTCTCCCAGATATCCCTGGGTGCAAATGAGGACTCTTTCCTAGCCTCAGGGTCCGGGAGCAACTAATCAACCAACCAACCAACCAACCAACCAAGCAAATAAACACATAAATAAATATATGTAGCTCTTGAATGAAGGTGTTAATGTTAATATGTTTCCCAGGACTAGGTTTCTCTAAGAACCATGAAATTCAGAACTTTGTTTTAGGCATGCCCCAAACGAAGGAGAGTGAGGGTGTGTCTTTCCTTTAGGAGACCTTGGAATCCATGACCTCAGGTGACCCACCAAGGTACCCCCCCCACTTACCTGCTCCAACTTTTTTCTTGTTTGGAGATGTAATTGAGAGGGGGCTGTGAGGGGAGCTTCAGGGACCTGTGCTCAGTTGTCCATCATCTCATAATGCCCTTTGAATCATACCTCTAGTCTTAGTAACAAAGAGAGTCTCAACTGAAGGACATGACCTGAGTACCAGAGAGGTTGTTTGCTAGGGGAAAAATGGAGTGCTGTAGTTAAAAGAAGGAAAAGAAATAATGGGAGGGTATAACATCTGATATTGCCTATATTGTAGTACCTATAAACCTTACACATACATTCTTTCTTTCATACTGAGACAGAGAGGCAGAGACAAAGACAGGGAAAAAGAGAGAGAGAGAAACTGACTTCTTAGGGCTCTTTTAAGATCAAAAAACTTTCCCAGAAACTGTCAGCAACCTGTCCTTTGATTCTCACTGGACAGAATTGAGTCATGCACACATTCTTTTTAAATGGCTTTATTGAATTATAATTCAATAAGCCACACATAAAGTATACAATTTGATAAGTTTTGTTATGTGTATATACCATGAAACCATCACCACAATCAAAGTAGTGACAATATATATCACCCCTGAAAGTTTCTTCATGGCCTTCTGTAGACCCTCATTTTCACTCCTGCATTGCTAAGCAACCACCGATCTGCTTTCTGTCACTATACATTAGTTGGCATTTCCTGAAGTTATAAATAAATGGAATCATTCAGTATGTACTCTTTTTTACTGTGCTTCTTTCATTCAGCATGATCATCCTGAGATTCATCCGTGTTGTTCTGTGTCTCAGCAGTACATTCCTTTTGTAGTTGGGTAGGATTCTGTCGTATAGATATACCACAACTTACCGATGCATTCTTCTGTTGATACACTTTGGGTTGTTTACAGTTTGGGGTTATACAAATAAAATTGCTAAAACATTTCTGTAGAACTGTTTGTATGGACATATATTTTCTTTTCTCATGGGTAAATGCCCAGGAGTGAAATGGCTGGAGCATATGGTCAGCATATGTATAACTTTTTAAGAAACAGCAATCTGTTCTCCCAAAGAAGTTATATTATGTTATATTCCTACCAGCAGCTTACAAGAGCTCTAGTTCCATCATATCCTTGCCACATTTGGTATGGATGGTCTTTTTAATTTTAATCACTCTAATTGGTATGTATGGTGTGATATCTCACTGTGACTTACTTTGCATTACCCTAATGTCTAATGGTGACAAGTATCTTTTCATGTGCTTATTTGCCATTTGATGAAATGTATGTTCAAACATTTTGTCCATTTTTAGTAGGTTGTTTTCTTATTGTATTTGAGAGTTAGTTTCATATTCTGGATAGAAGTCTTTTATCACATATATGATTTTCAAATATTTTCTTCTAGTCTGTAAAGCTTGTCTTTTCATCCTCTTTTGAAGAGCAGAAGGTTCGATGAAGTCTAATTTATGAAAAAATTTTTTTTACTACATTGTGGTTTCAGCATTGTATCCAAGAACTCGTTGCCTAATTCGAACTCACAAAGATTTTCTATGTTTTCTTGTAGAACTTTTGTAATTTGAAGTTTAAATTTAGAGCTATGATACATTTTGAGTTAAGTTTGACATATAGTGGTACAAAATACGGATTGAAGTCCTTTTTTTCTTTTATTAATGTATGGGTATCCAATTCTCCAGCATCGTTTATGGAAAAGACTGCTTTTTCTCCACTGAGTTGCTTTCACAGCTTGTCAAAAATCAATTGTCTCCATATGTGTGGGTCGATTTCTGGAGTGTCTATTTTATTCATTGATCTTTTTTCTGTCTCTATGATAATACCACACTTTTGACTGGTATAGTTTTACAATACATCTTGAAATTAGGTAGTGCTAGCCTTCCAACTTTCTTCTACTTTTTCAACATTATTTTGACTATTCTAAGTCTTTTGAGTTCCTGTATGAATTTTAGAACCAGCTTGTCAATTTCCATAATTAGTACACTAGGATTTTGAATTGCGTTAAATTTACAGGTCAATTTGGGGAGTATTTGTATGTTAATGAGTGTTCTGCCCCATAAATAATGTATTTGTCTCCATTTATTTAGAAAGCTTTTAATTTTTATCAGCAATGTTTTGTAGTTTTCAGTGTTTTAAACTTTCACATTTTTGGGGGTCAGATTTATATTTTTAATGATATTTAAATAGTACTTATAATATTTAATGTTTATTTTTTTCACTAAATTTCCCTTTGATTTATTTATGGAATTGGCATATAAATTGGTATATATGTTTTATTATGTCTAAAAGAGATGTTTAAATATGTATAGTATAAAAATATATTTCTATCTGAGGAACCCTGCTTTTGTGGTTTAATTTTCAGCTTTTTTCTTAGAAGATAAAAAAATCATGCACTTACAATTAGTGTCATTTTAGAGTTCCTTGAAATAAGACAGTTAATATAAGTCAGCACCCCCTTCATTTTGTTGTACAGATACTAAATACTATAGGTATTTGTGTAATGTGGTCACAGTACTTTACTTATTTTATGTTTATTAATGGATCTTCATGATCATTTACTATTCTTATAATTTTAGAACAGAATATATTCTATATTATGAAATAATTTACCTGCTATCAGTTTATCAAATTACCTAATCTACTATTTATGTTTTTGTTTGAGATTTTTATTTAAATTCTAGTTAGTTAACATATAGTGTAAAATTGGTTTCAGGATTAGAATTTAGTGATTCATTATTAACATGTAACACCCAGTGCTCCCCACAAAAAGTGCTCTCCTTAATACTCATCACCCATTTAGCCCATCCCCCACCATCCAGCAACCCTCAATTTGTTCTCTATAATTAATAGTCTCTTACGGTTTGCCTCCCTCTCTCCTTTTTTTCTTCCATCCTCTATGTTCATCTATTTTGTTTCTTAAATTCCACCCATAAGTGAAATTAAATGGTATTGGTCTTTCTCTGACTGACTTATTTCACTTAGCATAATACACTTTAGCTCCATCCACATCATTGCAAAAGGCAAGATACCATTCTTTTTGGTGACTAAGTAATTGTCCATTGTGTGTGTGTGTGTGTGTGTGTGTGTGTGTGTGTGTGTGTATCACATCTTCTCTATCCATTCATCAGCCAATGAACATTTGGTAAGTTCTTTACAGATTTTAGATGCTAAATCTTTATCAGATATGCATTTGTAAATATGTTCTCCTATTCCATAGGGTGCCTTTCAGTTTTGTTGATTGTTTCCTTCATTGTGCAAAAGCTTTTTATTTTCATGAAGTCCCACTAGTTCATTTTTGCTTCTGTTTCCCTTGCCTCTGGTTATGTGTCTAATAAGAAGTTCCTCCAGCCAAGGTCAAAGATGTTGCTGCCTGTGTTCTCCTCTAGGATTCTGATAGTTCCTGTCCAGTTTTCCCAATACTTTTTGTTGAAGAGACTCTTTTTCATTAGATATTCTTTTTGTTGAAGCCTAGTTGACCATATAGTTGTGGGTCCATTTCTGGGTTTTCTATTCTGTTCCATTGATCTATGCATCTGTTTTTGTGCTGGTACCATACAGTCTTGATGACTACAGTTTTGTAATATAGCTTGATGTCTGGAATTATGAAGCCTCCAGCTTTGCTTTTCTTTTTCAAACAAGATTTCTTTGGCTATTTGGGTTCTTTTGTGTGATGCCATACAAACTGCCTAAGAGCAATGTTAACATTTTAGAATGAGTTGAAAAGTGTTCTATCCTCTTTAATTTTTTTGTATATTTGTGTGGAATAGGTATTATTTTTTTCATAAATGCTTGTTAGACTTTACCAGTGAAGGCTGCTGGACCTGGAGTTTTCTTTGTAAGAAGGTTTTAAGCTACAAATTCAATTTCTTTAATACCTATAAGACTGTTCAGTTTATCTATTTCTCTTTGGTAGTTGATGTTTTGCAAAGAATTTGCAATTTTATCTAAGTTGTTCAATTTATAATCATAAAACTGTTCATAATGTTTCCTTATTATCCTTCTTAAAAAGTTATACTTTTTATTTTGAGGTAACTGTAGATTCACATGTGGTTGTAAAAGAGAATATTGTGTACTATTATGCCCAGTTTTTCACACTGGTAATATCTTGTAAACTATACTACAATATTACATCCAAGATATCGACATTGATACAATTAAGATACAGAACATTTCCATCACCAAAAGGATCCCTTCTATTTTTCTTTAATAGCCACATCCTCTTCCCTTCATACCCTTCTTCTTAGCCTCTGGCAACTACTAATCTGTTCTCAATTTCTATAATTTTGTTACATTAAGGATGGTACATGAATGGAATCATACAGTATGTGAACTTTTGAAATTTTTTTTCACGGAGCCTAATTCCCTAGAAATACATACAAGTAGTTGTGTGTGTCAAAGTTTCATTTTTTATATTGCTAAGTAGTATTTGGTAGTACAGATGCTTCAGTTAATTTACTCATTGAAAACATCTGGGCTGTTTCTACTTTTTGGTTGTTGCAAATGAAGTTCCTGTAAACATTCTTGTATAGGTATTTGTGTGAAGGTACATTTTCATTTCTCTGGGATAAATGCCCAGGAGTGTCATTACTAGGTCATATGGCAATTGCATGTTTATTTTTTCTAACTTTTAAAAAATATTTTATTTTTATGTGGTCTCTGTAGCTAACGTGGGGCTCAAATTCACAACCCCGAGATCAAGAGTAGCATGCTGTACTGACTGAGCCATCCAGGTGCCCCACATGTTTAATTTTTTTTTTTTATTAAATTTTTTTTTCAACGTTTTTTTATTTATTTTTGGGACAGAGACAGAGCATGAACGGGGGAGGGGCAGAGAGAGAGGGAGACACAGAATCAGAAACAGGCTCCAGGCTCCGAGCCATCAGCCCAGAGCCTGATGCGGGGCTCCAACTCAGGGACCACGAGATCGTGACCTGGCTGAAGTCGGACGCTTAACCGACTGTGCCACCCAGGCGCCCCTTAATTTTTAAAGAAATTGTAGCACTCTCAACAATAGCCAAATTATGGAAAGAGCCTAAAATTCCATCAACTGATGAATGGATAAAGAAATTGTGGTTTATATACACAATGGAGTACTATGTGGCAATGAGAAAGAATGAAATATGGCCCTTTGTAGCAACGTGGATGGAACTGGAGAGTGTTATGCTAAGTGAAATAAGCCATACAGAGTAAGACAGATACCATATGTGTTCACTCTCATGTGGATCCTGAGAAACTTAACAGAAACCCATGGGGGAGGGGAAGGAAAAAAAAAAAGGAGATTAGAGTGGGAGAGCACCAAAGCATAAGAGACTCTTAAAAACTGAGAACAAACTGAGGGTTGATAGAGGGTGGGAGGGAGGGGGGGTGGGTGATGGGTATTGAGGAGGGCACCTTTTGGGATGAGCACTGGGTGTTGTATGGAAACCAATTTGACAATAAACTTCATATATTGAAAAAAAAATAATAAATTGCTAAGTTGCTTTCCAGAATGGCTGTACCATTTTACATTTTAACCAGTGATATCTGAGTGGCCCAGTTTCTTCACACTGTGACCAGCATTTAGTGTCACTATTTTTTATCTTAATCATTCTCAGAGGTGTGTTATAATATTTCATTGTGGTTTTAATTTATACATTCTTTTTAAGCTCCTTTTTATTTATTTTTTATTGAACTTATTTTTTAAATTTACATTCAAGTAGATTCCTTAATGCCCCTTTCCCATTTAGCCCATCCCCCCTCCCACAACTCCTCCAGCAAACCTCTGTTTGTTCTCCATATTGATGAATCTCTTATATTTTTGTCCCCATCCCTGTTTTTATATTATTTTTGCTTCCCTTCCTTTATGTTCATCTGTTTTGTCTCTTAAAGTCCTCATCTGAGTGAAGTCATATGATATTTGTCTTTCTCTGACTGACTAATTTCGCTTGGCATAATGCCCTCTAGTTCCATCCACATAGTTGCAAATGGCAAGGTTTCATTCTTTTTCATTTCTGAGTAATACTCCATTGTACATATACACCACATCTTCTTTATCCATTCATCCATCGATGGACATTTGGGCTCTTTCCGTACTCTGGCTATTGTTGATAGTGCTACTATAAACATTGGGGTGCATGTGCCCCTTCGAAACACCATACCTGTATCCCGTGGATAAATGCCTAGTAGTGCAATTGCTAGGTTGTAGGGTAGTTCTATTTTTAGTTTTTTGAGGAATCTCTATACTGCTTTCCAGAGTGGCTGCACCAGTTTGCATTCCTGCTAGCAGTGTGAAAGAGATCCTCTCTCTCTGCATCCTTGCCAACATCTGTTGTTGCCTGAGTTGTTAATGTTAGCCATTCTGAGATGTGAGGTGATATCTCATTGTGGTTTTGATTTGTATTTCCTGGATGATGAGTGATGTTGAGCATTTTTTCATGTGTTGGTTGGCCACCTAGATGTCTTCTTTGGAGAAGTGTCTATTCATGTCTTTGGCCCATTTCTTCACCGGATTATTTGTTTTTTGGATGTTCAGTTTGATAAGTTCTTTATAGATTTTGGATACTAACCCTTTATCTGCTATGTCATTTGCAAATATCTTCTCCCATTCTGTTCGTTGCCTTTTAGTTTTGCTGGTTCTTTTCCTTTGCTGTGCAGAAGATTTTTATTTTGATGAGGTCCCAATAGTTCATTTTTGCTTTTGTTTCCCTTGCCTCCAGAGACGTGTTGAATAAGAAGTTGCTGGGGCCCAAGAGGTTTTTGCCTGCTTTCTCCTCAAGGATTTTGATGGCTTCCTGTCTTACATTTAGGTCTTTCATCCATTTTGAATTTATTTTTGTGTATGGTGTAAGAAAGTGGTCCAGATTCATTCTTCTGCATGTTGGTGTCCAGTTTTCCCAGCATCGCTTGTTGAAGAGACTATCTTTATTCCATTGGATATTCTTTCCTGCTTTGTCAAAGATTAGTGGACCATACATTTGTGGGTCTATTTCTGGGTTCTCTATTCTGTTCCATTGATCTAGTGTCTGTTTTTGTGCCAGTACCATGCTGTCTTGATGATTACAGCTTTGTAATACAGCTTGAAGTCCGTTAATGTACACATTCTTAAGGGCTAATGATGTTGAGCATATTTTTATGTGCTTAACTTGCCATGTTTTTATCTTCTTCAGTTAAGTTTCTGTTCATGCCTTTTGTCCATATTCTAATTGGATTGTTTATTTTGAGTTTTGAGAGTTCTCTATATATTTTAGATAGTTTGTCCTTTTTTGCCCATGTAGTTTGCAAATATATTCTCCCAGGTAGCAGCTTGATATTTCATCCTCTTAACCATGTCTTTGCAGAACAAAAGTTTTTAATTTTGATAAGGACCAATGTATCATTGTTTCCTTCACAGGTTATGCTTTTGGTGTCAAGTCTAAGACTTCTTTGCCTAGTCCTGATCCCAAAGATTTCCTCCTTTGTTAAAAAAAAAAAGTTTTATATTTTACATTTTACATTTAAGATCATGATCCATTTTGAGTTTATTTTTAACTTAGGAGATTTGGTCATTCATTTGTTTGTTTATGCCTGTGGGTGTCTAATCATTCTAGCACCACAGTTTGAAAAGTCTTTCTTTTCTCTTTTGAATTGCCTGTGCACCTTTGTCAAAACTCAGGTGGGCATATTTCTGTGGTTTGTTTCTGGGTTCTTTATGCTGTTCCATTGCTCTGTGTGTCTATACCACTGTTAATATCTCACAATCTCAGTTGCTTTAGCTATAAAATGTCTTGAAATTGGGTAGACTCGTTCCTCCCACTATACATTTTTTTTCAAAATTGTTCTAACTATTCCAATTCCTTTGCCTTCCCATACATATTTTTAGAATAGCTTTGTCCTTCCATTTTTGCTTTTCTAGTTTCTTTGTCTATTATATTACAAGATAATTTTGTCTATATCCACTAAATGTTTTGCTAGGATTTTCATAGAAATTATATTAAATTTCTATATTAATTTGGGGAGAATTGACATATTTGCTCTATGTTGAATCTCCACCCATGAACACGATGTGTCTCCCCATTTATTAGCTCTTTATCTTTCATCCCAGTTGGTTGGTTTACATTTTTTTCCCCAATGTTTATTTTTGAGAGAGAGAGAGAGACAGACAGACAGACAGACAGAGCATGAGCAGGGGAGGGGCAGAGAGAGAGGGAGACACAGACTCTGAAGCAGCTCCAGGCTCTGAGCTGTCAGCACAGAGCCCAATGTGGGGCTCAAACTCATGAACCTGAGCTGAAGTCAGATGTTTAACTAACTGAGCCACCCAGGAACCACCCCCTCCCCCAGTTGGTTGTTTTAGGCATACACATCCTATACCTATTTTATTAGATTTACACTTAAATTTTCATTTTTTGAGTGATTGTAAATTGTATTACATATTTATTTATTTATTTTAGAGAGAGACACAGAGTATAAGCAGGGAAGAGGGACAGAGAGAGAGAGGGAGAGAATCTCAAGCAGGCACCATGCCCAGCATAGAGCCAACATGGGGCTCGATCTCACAACCATAGGATCATGATTTGAGGCAAAATCAAGAGTCAGACGCTTAACGGACTCAGCCATCCAGGGACCCGAACCATATTGTATTTTTCATTTCAGTGTTTATGTAGTCATTGGTGGTATGTGGAAATACAATTGATTTTTCAAAATGCATTTTGTATTCTGTGACCTTGTTGGACTTTCTTATTAGTTATAGGAGTTCTATTCTAGGGCCTTTGTGATTTTCTAAGTAAAAAATCTTATCTTCAAAGACAGACAATTTTATTTCTTCATTTTTGGACTACATGCCTTTTTTTTTTCTAGCTTTATTGCAACAGGTAGAATTTCTAGCATTATGTTGAATAAAACTGGTGAGAGTGGGGTACTTGCCCTGCTCCCCATCTGAGGAAGAAAGCATTCAATCTTCCACTATTGAGTATAATAGCAGTTGTAGTTTTTTTATGGATGCTGTTTATGAAGTGGAGGAAGTTCTTAATTTCTATTTTTCTTATTTTTTAATTTTCATCACAAATGGGTGTGAATTTTCCCAAAATTTTTTGCTGCATCACTTGATATGATTGTGTGATTTTTTCCTCTTGAATTATTTATTTATTTATTTATTTAAATTAATTTTTTAATTTTTTAATTTTTTTTTAATACAGAAAGGAAGAAAGAGCATGCATGTGCATGCTTATGCAAGCCAGGGGGAAAAACAGAGGGAGAGGGGGGGAGAGACAGAGAGAGAGAGACAGAGAGAGAGAGACAGAGAGAGACAGAGAGAGAGAGAGAGAGAGAGAGAGAGAATCTTAAGCAGACTCCACATCTGTCATGAAGCCAGATGTGGGGCTCAATCTCACAACTGTGAGATCATGACCTGAGCTGAAATCAAGAGTCAGATGCTTGTCTGACCCAGCCACCCAGGCACCCCTCTTTAGTTGTTTTTAAAAAACTTTTTCTAATGTTTATTCATTTTTGAAAGAGAGAGACAGAGCATGAGGAGGGGAGGAGCTGAGAGAGAGGGAGACAGAGAATCCAAAGCAGGCTCCAGGTTCTGAGCTGTCAGCATAGAGTTTGACGCAAGGCTCGAACCCATGAACTGCAATTGGATGTTTAGTCAACCGAGCCACCCAGGCACCGCTCCTTTTTAGTTTTTATATGTGAATTATATTGATTGATTTTTAAATATTGAAGCAGACTTAGATCCCAGAAATAAATCCCACTTTGTAATGGTATATAAGTCTTTTTAGATATAACTGAGTCTACTTGCTAAAATTTTCACATTTATATTCATGAAAAATATTCATCTATAGGTTTTTTTTTTTGGTATTGTTTTTGTCTGGTTTTGGTATCAGGGTAATATTAACTTCATAAAATAGATTGAGAAATCTTTCTTTCTCTTCTGTTTGGTAAAAAAAAAATATGTAGAATTCTCTTTCAATTTTTGGTAGAAAATTTGGTAGAATTCTCCAGAGAAATTCTCTGGGCTTTGAGATTTCCTTTTTTGGAAGTTTCAAAATGATGAATTCAATTTTGTTAATAGGTATAGGGCTATTCAAACTATTTTATACTGGGTGAGTTGTGATAATCTGCATTTTTCAAGGAATTGATCTATTTCACCTAAGTTGTCAAATTTATGTATGTAGAGTCGTTTCCTTATTACCTTGCAATATCGTCAGAGTCTGTAGTGATATCTCTATTTTATTCGTGATAAATCTCTTGGACCCTTTTGGGTTATAGTTTTGTCATGGGTGAAATGAGAGGCTTTAACCAGTTAAGATCCCTTCTATCTCTCTCTAAAGACCTACCACACTATATGGAATGGATTCAGAATAACATATGCTTATTCTCATTTTGCATGGAATATTTATTTCTAGCCTCCCTCTTATAAAGCACTAATGAAATACTTAAGATTGGAATTCAAACTCTTACAACACATTGTGGAAGTTGTTTAGAGTTTAGATTTTTAAAAACTAACAACAAAGAAGTGGTAAAGAGTTAAACAGCTGCTCTTTTGAAGTCTGTTATTTCACAAATAATCTATTTTATAGTTTCATAGATAGGACTCAATCATTCTAACTCTAAATTTGGGTTTTAACCGAAAAGATGTGGATAGTAAACTGTACTCCCTCAAATGGTTCACATCTTTTTATCAACAAGCTTAAATCCTGGTGAAGGAAGGAAGTTGAATACAGGAAATAACTCATTTAACGTGATGCATTGAAAAAATACTATCTCTACCATCAGCACCAACATCACAGGCTCAGATCCTTACGCAACCATTAATGATGGATCAAAAATTTTGTGTTGATTTACTTTAATTAGTTGTACTATCAATTGCTTTTGCATTTTGCTATGTATATATTACTATGTATATATTACTATGAGATTCATTGGCAGTTTGTGTGGGCCTACTATGAAAATGCTCATTATACTAAAGTTTACATGCAAAGAAAGTCCAGTTGCAGGGGCAGTGGTGGTGGTTGTGTTCATATAACTACAGGATCCTTTGTTAGGTGGCACATCACCATGGAAGCCAAGAGTATCGAGCTTGGAGTCAAAGCCATCTGATTGTGGACCTTTGTGTTACAATTTATTCGCCATGTCATTTGGACAATGTACTCAAACTCATTGAACTTTAATTTCTTTATGAAAAGTGAGATTAGTAGCAATTACCTTTTAGTGTCATGACAAGTAGACAGTTTTACATAAAGACTCTACCACGGTGCATTGCTGATAATAAACATCCAGCAAGTGGTGGCTATTATCATTGCTCTACAAGAAGAAAAAGAAAGAAGAAAAAGAAATAAAATAAATTAATTTTTCAGTTTGCCTTAAATATTGAACAGGAGTTTTAATTTTTTTGAGTTTTTTTTTAATGTTTATTTCTAAGAGAGAGAGAGAGAGAGAGAGAGAGCTGGGGAGGGGTAGAGAGAGAGAGTGGGAGACACAGAATCTGAAGCAGGGTCCAGGCTCTGAGCAGTCAGCACAGAGCTCGATGTGGGGCTCGAACCCATGAGGCCATGAACTCAAGAACCATGAGATCATGACCTAAACCAAAGTCAGATGTTTAACTGAGCCACCCAGGCCACCCCTGGAGTTTTAAATTTAAATGGCATCTGTTGGAGTGCCTGGGTGGCTCAGTCAGTTAAGCATCCAACTTCAGCTCAGGTCATGATCTCACGGTTTGTGAGTTTGAGCCCCGCGATGGGCTCTGTGCTGACAGCTTGGAGCCTGGAGCTTGCTTTGGATTCTGTGTCTCCCTCTCTCTTTGCCCTTCCCATGCTCATGCTCTGTGTCTCTCTGTCTCTCAATAATAAGTGAATGTTAAAAAAAAATTTTTTTAAATGGCATCTGGCTAGCAGGTACTGTTTCAGTAATTCTCTGAATTTCTCACTGTCTGAACTTCTTCATTGTTAGAAGACACAGTAAAGGATGAAAACTCATAACAATGAAAACTAAGCCTGCAGCTTTTTTAAAAGAGTATTGAAAGAATAATCACAACTGGGGCACCTGCGTGGCTCAGTGGATTAAGCATGCGACTCTTGGTTTCAGCTCAGGTCATGATCTCTGTCACAGCTTTGTAGGTTTGAGCCTAACATTGGGTTATGCTCTGGCAATGTGGAGCCTGCTTGGGATTCTTTCTTACCTTCTCTTTGCCCCTCCTCCACTTGTGCTATCTCTGTGTCTCTCAAAATAAATAAATAAACTTAAAAAAAAAAGAAGAACAATCACTACTGACAGTCATGCTCATCATTCAAGGCCAATGTGGGTGCCTCTATTTTGTTTGTTCTTTATTATTTTTTCTTTCTGAAATGGAATAAATTTATTTCCTTGAAAGTAAGTGGAGAAACCTATTACCTGCTCCCTTCTCAAAAAAAAAGAAAAAAAAAAGGTTTTGTAACAATGGATAAAAAGTGAGGAAAACTGGCCTTCTATAACCCAGACATTATTTTTGAGGCATTCAGAGGATGATTCTTATTCTGATCCCAGTCTCCTTCCTGGTTCATTGGTACCCATCTTTATAGAAATGCAATCTTTATATAACCATTTACAAGCAACAAGACAGGATATATGGAGTTTTGTAATTGTGTTAGGCAGTGAGGTAGTGAAAACAATAGTGGCTTATCGTGTACAAAGAAATATAGCCCTGAAAGAAAATGAACTTGTTTAGGGAAGAGATTGGGAGAACATTGGGTTGTGGCTTTTGTGTATTCTGTGGGATGAGAAGGTCAAAGAAATTGGCAGTCTGGGTCTCAGAAGACCTCCAACTCAGGTCTATAAGAAGATAAAACCAGTATATTTGCATATCAAGTTGCCTCCCAGAAATAACCAAGAAGGGAATTCTGTTAATTCCAAAGAAGAGACTGAGGTAAGATCATGGTCAAGTAAGACTCTGGCTGTTGGCATTTATAAGGACTGGATAAAAATTTTCCTTGTTCAGTAGAATTAAAAAGGGGAAAAAATTAATATGTGCTTTTAAAAGAAAAGTAAAGACAAGGAGAAGCCATTGTTTTTCCTGATATGGAAATATCAGGAGGGTTGCATATGTTGAAATGCTTTACTACTAGAACTAGGAGAATGTTTTGGAAAACTTTTGGTAAAATCATTCAAATGCCAGGAAAGATAGTCTTTATGAAGTTTCAACATAAAAGTGAAGAAGAGAATAAAAATTAGCCTAAAGAGATAGTGGTGTGAAATGTGCTGGAAAAATGTGATAAACATAAAATCAGCTGCCTGAGATGAGGAAATTGTCAAGAAAATGAGAAATCCAATAGAACTAAAAATCAACAGTGTAGTCCGTAAAAGCAGACTTGATTTAGCAGGGAATGTAATCAATGACATGGCAGAATGGCTTGAAAAAAAATTTTCTAGAATGTGAAGACAGAAAAAAAATATATGGGAGAAAAGAAGGTAGGTATACAGGAATACAGAACAATGATCCATATTAAAAATTATAGGTTTTCAGGATGTGAGGGTGATCTGGCTGTGACATCTATCACCCCATTGATCTCCAGGGTTAATTCAGCTGATCTGGCTGGCTAGGCAGGTGTCCCCATCCTCTCTCACCACTCCATGTGCATCTCTTCAGAAGCTACACACTTGGTCTAAGGGGACGACCTTCCCTGACAGAGGAGGACCTTTCTTCGGTCAAGGGCATACAAGTAGCTGCGTTCCCCTGTTAGAACGTCTAAACAAGCGCTCAGGGTCCATTTGTAGGACAATGTAGAATAGTGAAGCTTCCAAGACTCCAGACATATCTGAATGGCATGCTGTGTGTGGCAGTCTGCTTTTCTTTTAAAAAAGAAAAGAAAGAGGTCTCTTGCTGCAGCAACGGGAGTGGGAGCACCAGTCCCCGGGCTCGAGGCGGAACTCCATGGATCCCTTTAAGAAAAGGGCAGACAAGCCAGACATGGGGGAAATCGCCAGCTTGGATAAGACCAAGCTGAAGAAAACGGAGACGCAGGAGAAGAACACCCTGCCGACCAAAGGGACCATTGAGCAGGAGAAGCGGAGCGAAATTTCCTAAGAACCTAAAGGATTCCCCACCCTTGTCATTTTGAGACACCCTCGTCGTGGAGGAAGAAGAGCCACCTGCAAGATGGACACGAGCGACAAGCTGCACTGTGAACCCGGGCCCTCTGTGCCGATGCCACAGGCCTGCGGGTCTCTGAGTCCACCCTTCCCCCCGCCCCAATCGGACTGCCAAATTCTCCAGTTGGCCCTGGGATATCATAGCAAATTATTTGTATGATTCATGAAATTAAAACGCACCTCGTGGCAAAAAAAAAAAAAAAAAAAAAAAAAAGAGAAAGAAAAGGAAAGAAAAAAATTACAGATTTTAAGAGTAGGAAATCAGAAGTAAAAATCAAAGATTAAAAATAGGAAAAAAACCAACCGATCAATCCGCCAAGCATTGCTTTTTCTGAGCAGAACCCCTAACACTATGTTGGTTTAAAAGACTTACCATGTTACAGGGGCACCTGGGTGGCTCAGTCAGTTAAGCATCCCACTCTTGATTTCTGTTCAGGTGATGATCTCATGGTTTGTGGGATTGAGCCCCGTGTCTGGCTCTGTGCCCACAGCACAGTCTCTGCTTGGGATTCTGTATCTCCCTCTCTCTCTGCCACCCCGCCCCCCACACCCCTGTGCTCTCTCTCAAAATAAATACATAAATAAATAAATAAATAAAACTTAAAAAAAAGAGAGACCACGTTACAAAGAAAATTAATGGAAAGAGAAGCATATCTCAGCAAAAATTTCCATTTTAAGGGTAAAGCAAAAGAACTTAAAAAATTTTAAGTATAATTATTTTGAAATAAAACATGTTACCTATGAAATAAAAGTCAGAAGACTTGAGAATTTTCTTTCAGAGTAGTAGATATCAGTTTACAAGGCAATCTTTTCTACAGAATTTTAAAAGGATAAAATTGTTCCCCAAGAATTCTATATTGACTCAAGTTTCTGTTTATCTGCAAAGGCAACATGAAGACACTTAAAAATGTATATAGTGGCACAGAACACACACTATCCACATGCTTTTTTATTTAAAAAATTACTTGAGGACATATTTTAGATGACTGTAAGTTAATAAAAAAATACATCTAAGTGTTTATATACATTTATATAAAATATATATAAATGGACTTATAGCATACACTGAAAGAATTCAAACATAAAAGTAGGTATATTAGGGTTTTCCAGAGAAACAAAACTAATTGGAATTATATATACACATGTATATATACACACACATATATAATGAGAAATTGGCTTATGCAATTATGAAGGCTAAGAATCAGTAAGCTGGAGATCCGGGAAAGCCATGGCAGAGTTTCAGTCTGAGTCTAAAGACCTGAGAAATAGGAGAGCTGATGCTCTAAATTCTAGTCCAAGTCCAAGTCCTAAGGCAAAAGAGGACTGATATCCCAACGTGAAGACAGCCTGGCAAAGAGAATGAATTCTCCCTTCAACAATCTTTATCTTCTATTTAGGTCTTCAGTGGGTTGGATGAGGCTCACTGCATTGGTGAGGACACCCTACCTTACTCATTCTACTGAATCAAATGTTAATTTCATCCAAAAACATCATTTCAGACCCACCCACAGTAATGTTCATCAAACACTTTGTATGTGAACACCTTATGATCTAGTCAACTTAACGCATAAAATTAGCCATTATACTACTTTGAAATAATTTATTGCATGTTTGGTTATAGAAAATGAATGCAGATGTCAGAAATTGTTCTTTAAAAAGAATAATGTAAAATTTATATATAAAACTGTGGCACCTGGGTGGCTCAGGTGGTTGCACGTCCAAATCTTGGTTTCAGCTCAGGTCATGATCTTGCAGTTCATGAGGATGAGCCCTGCATGGGCTCACTAACAGCCCATGCATGGAGCCTAACAGCACTAACAGCATGGAGCCTGCTTGGGATTCTCTTTCTCCCTATCTCTGCCCTTCCCCCACTCATGTGAGAGTGCGCACACCCGCGTGCTCTCTTTCTCTCAAAATAAATAAACCAAAATATATATAAAACGAAGTCACAATAAAGTAAGCCTAAATGTCCAGATAATATGGATGAAGACTATGAATCAGTGAGAACAATGCTAAAAGGGAGAAAGTAAAAAGATAGCTAATTGTATTTTAAAAAATCGAATATGAAAGTTAGCAAAGAATGGAAAAAATGATTTTTAAACAGAGTAGCAATATAACTTAAAACAGGACTGAAATCTTCCAAATCTGCAGAAGATAAAATCAACCCAAATAGCAATGACAGAAAACAGAGGAAGTGACATAAAAGCCTGTCAAGAGGAAGAAAAAAAAGCACAACCCAAGATAATAAAATAAGATGAAATGTATCAGTCCTGATAATAAATTTAAGTGGGTTATACTTCCCAATAACACAAAGTTTTGCCAAATAAGGAAGTTGCAAAAAAGTATCTGTATGCTGTTTTCAAGGGGCACTTCTAAAAACAACCCCACAAATTTTAAAAATAAGTGATTGGACAAAGATTCATAAGGTAAATCGAAAAAAGACATGGAATTAATGATTTCAAACAATGTACATATCAAGGTTTAAAATACTGAAAGATTAAAAAAGTAATTTTTATCATGCAGACTATACTGCACAATCAAGTTGTAACAGTCATAAATTCTTATGCACTGGCTAAAATGATATCAACACATATAGTATAAAATTATTAGGAGGAAAAAAGAAATGTACAAAGATACTACAGTTGCAGGAAAATTTAGCATTCATATCTCAGGCTTTGGAAAATAGAGTGGGCACATATTTTTTCTGCCCACATAGCTTCATTTTGGAACCACCGCTCCCCAAACCCATTGAATGCTCTGTTGTAGCCAGTCAAGAGGTTGCATCTTGGCCAGACAGGACTGGGCAACTTTGGCAGATGCTTGATGCCCCACTTGGACTTCTGGGATCCCTTTTTCCCAGTTTCGTGAGTCCATTCCCAGGTTTTGTGTGTTTAACTGCTAAGGCTTTGCTCCTGAGCCCCTTACAGGCTGGCCCTTGGGCATTGGAACCGAGTTGTCTCGGTCCTTTCGCTTGAGGAGGACAAACTTGGTGGTGTAATTTATGCTTCAGAGCTCCCTTAATCTGGCTTCGGTAACTGTAGGCTTCTTTCCCTTCCTGTGCAGTTTTCCCTGTTTTCCCTGCTCCTTTACAGTTTTCTCCTGGACGCTGGTCCTTAATATATCACTCTCAGCGGAATTCTTGACTCAAGAGCTGCACCTGTGACACTTGACCAGAGATGGCAGGTGACCTAAACCGCCCAATCAGAGTGGTTTATCTTTCTAACTCAAGGATTGGCTGAAGTTGGGCCATTTACCCTAAACGGGGTCAATCAGAATCCTTTAACTGGTCTTGGCATGGTGTTGGGAGAACGAAAGAGCGTCTAGAAATTCCTGGGATTATAGCATGCAAGGACCACATAAGCTTGGATTTCCTAGGAGCTATCTCGTTGCCAAGTAGCCTGCCTGAGGAATGGGGAAAGCAAGCCAAGCTAAGGGAATAAGAAAGACAGTACCAGTTCCATCATCTGAACCCCCAAATCCAGCCTTTGCTGAAGAAGTTTACATTTTGGAAATTAGAGTTGTATTAGCTCACTACTTCTTTAATGAGTTGTGCTACTTTGAATTGGGTTTCTGTTATTTGCAATGAAAAGATCCCTAACAACCTAATGGTTCAAGCAAGAAAGAATACGGTTTCAGACAGTTAGAATAATATAATTAATAATGGATTTATAGTAAATAATCTTTGAACACGAGATGGACTGTACTTCTTTCTAAAATAGGTAGTATACTAGCCATAAAAACAACCTCACTTTATTTGTCAAAATACAACATTCAAAGAACCCATTCTCTAAAATGTAACAATCTTAGAAATTAATTGTAAAAGTTTAAAGAAATACAAAGACTTATATGGACATTAAAAAATCTTTCTCCGGGGCGCCTGGATGGATCAGTTGGTTAAGCATCTGCCTTAGGCTCAGATCATGATCTCAGTTTCACAAGTTCGAGCCCCAAATTGGGCTCTGTGCTGACAGCTCAGAGCCTGGAGCCTGCTTCGGATTCTGTGTCTCCTTTCTCTCTGCCCCTCCCCTGCTGGTACTCTGTCTCTGTCTGTCTCTCTCTTTCTCTGTCTCAAAAGTAAATAAAAAATTAAAAAAAAAAATCTTGCTACAATAACCTTAGGGTAGAAAAAGAATCTAAGATTAACAAAAAATGAAAATGTTACTATTATGGGGATACCATTTTGGAAACAATTCTCCATTGGATCCATATTTCTTTTTATTCCCCTTCATTGTTTCAACACGCAAACATATAGACCAATCTGCACTCCTTGGCTCAGGAAAGGGATGTGGCAGCATAAAAAGAAATAATATTTTTTTCTTATAGTTATTTAAGCTGTCTTTTAAAAGCTTAGAGTCTTTAGAGAAATACTGAGATATGGAGAAAATGTTTGAATAGTGGTGGTAAGATATTTTCTCCTACTCCACTCAGAATAGAAAAATATTTCTAAAATCAGAAAGCGAGGACATCATCACTGGAATTCTGCATAGGATCCTTGTATCCTATCTTATTAGCAGAGCTCTGGGAAATGGCGTCTGCCTAATGAAGGAAAGACTGGCGAGTGGGTCCAGGCCCACAGGGATCGTAGAAAGTACGCCAAGTGCCCTTGCCTTAGGGTGGTGTCAAGTCTCACTGTCACCATGTCTGGACTGATGATGTTCAAGCCCTGGGGACCAGACTGGATGATGAACATCTCAGCTGGTGCCTATGTGGATGGTCAACATTGAAGAGAGATGTCCTGCCTTTCACCTTGGTGCTACATAAACAACTTTGGTTAAAGGGGTGAAGGGAACCCAGAGTTGACTGGCTCCTAGTGGAATGGGAACTTGAAATAGATACTAAGTTGATTTGCAGAAAAATAAAGTAAGTTTTATTTCTGATGATTTTGACTCTGTGACTAAAATTTAAAGTTCACCACACTTCCTATTAACACTTGTGGGATGTGGTCGAAGAAGCTTTGGGAAAGCAGAACTTTACTTCCTTGGCTCTAATCCCCTAACCTCAAATGCAGACTTCGTTCATGTAACTGAGGTTCATGGAGCTGGTTTAACACTTGAGTTTTAGAAATGTGCCAGTTTCAACTTTAAGTTTTTTGGCTTTTGCATTCAATTTAGTAGCCACATTACAACAATATTTATGATATGAAAATCTTGCTCCTCTTTCTTTTTTTCCCCCTCAGCACCCAGAAGAACTTTCCTTCTTCTGATGTAAAACCTTATAATGTGACCGACTTGCAAGGGTATTTATTGTCTTGTACAAAATTCTATGTTTGGATGAAACTGTTGATATTATCCCAGTTTTCTTTTTGCATTTCTTTTGTAACCCTGTAACAGCTATTTGGGGAAGACTAAGGTGAAAGTCCTATATCTCAAAACGTAAAGAGAAAAGCACATTGATGAATCAAAAATGCAAATTTCGCTTTTACAGAAATTATGCACTGAAATGTACAAATACATTCTGTCTTGAAATTTTATATCCCACTTTGGGGCCCACTCCCTCACTTGTGGTCTAGTCAGGGATGGAGTGCATTAGACAAGTCTGTTTCTATGGATTTGGGGAGTGTGCATATATTCTGCTATTACATTTTGAAGATAATTAGTTGATGTGGGAAAGAGAAGGTGAGTTGAAGTATGTTCCCATCTCCTTCCGGATTGCTTGTCTGTTTTTGTTTGAGGGTGGGAGCATTTGCTATATAGTGCCTGCATCTCCCTTCACACCATGTTAGTGAAACTTTTACCCCAAATTGGGCGTATGCTCTTCCAAGTTTACTGAACTATTTCTTTTTTTAAAATTTTTAATGTTTATTTATATTTTGAGAGAGAGAGAGAGAGCAGGGGAGGGGCAGAGAGAGAGGGAGACAAAGAATCTGAAGCAGGCTCCAGGCTCTGAGCTGTCAGCACAGAACCTGATGTGGGCTTGAACCCAGGAACCATGAGATCATGACTTGAGCTGAAGTCAGACACCCAACCAAGTGAGTTACCCAGGCGCCCCTAAGTTTACTGAACTATTTCAAGTTTGAAAACAAAGCCAACTGTATTCATGGAAAAGCTATATTAATGGAAAGCTGGAAAGAAGCATATTAGGGAAAATTAAACCTGCTTCCTAAAGTCCCGAAAAATATTCTCTTTAATTTCTTTGTGGTTACCCACAAAACATAGAAGTGCTTTCCTCCCTCTAATTTCTAGGTGGCATAGAAGGGTTTTGCTTGTACTTTGTGTTGCCACAAACATGCAATACTCCATTTCATCTTTTTTCCTCTTACTTTTAAATTCTTGTACCACTCTAAGCATGTTCTTCTCTTTTCAAACTACACAGGTATATATATGCTGGTATTGTCTCTTTTTAAGTTTGCTGTAGTTAAGTGTATGCCAGGCTGAGCCAGATAGAATCTCATGAAACAGCCATTTCAAGTAATGAAACCTCTTACTAGTGGAGTGCAATTCACATTAATGTGATTAGCAATCTAACCTTTTTTCCTAAACAGAAGGAAGAATTCAAAACCAAATACTTTAATATATATATATGAACATATATATATGAATATGTTCATATATATATGTTCATATATATAGATATAGCCATGAATATTTCGAAATTACATTTTTTTTCTTTTTTTTAAAACTTTTTTTTTTTTCAACGTTTTTTATTTATTTTTGGGACAGAGAGAAACAGAGCATGAACTGGGGAGGGGCAGAGAGAGAGGGAGACACAGCATCAGAAACAGGTTCCAGGCTCTGAGCCATCAGCCCAGAGCCCCACGCGGGGCTCGAACTCACGGACCGCGAGATAGTGACCTGGCTGAAGTCGGACGCCCAACCGACTGCGCCACCCAGGCGCCCCTCGAAATTACATTTTTAACATTTAAAAATATAAACCTTCATTGTTGAACTCTTTAAATTTTCTCTTCTGTCGTGTAAAAATGTTAGATTATATTACCTTAATGTTTCTCTTCTAGCTCTAAGTTTCCCTTTTGAACCTTAGTAAAGTAGAATTTGGTGGATTTTTAACAAGTGGTTTGGGTCACAAACTTACACATTTTTTTCCTGGGAAATAATATATGACAATTAGCACAACTATTCTTTAGAATTTTGAGTCATCCCAAACTGCGCATGATTCACTATTTGTTCATGTTTTGGTTTGCTTTAGATGAAAAATTCACAAGGTGCAAAAAAGAGGAGATGTTATCCTAGAATATATTTAGTCTTTAAGTTTTAAGATCTGTTCCTAATAAGCATATTACACATTAATGATGAGGTAGAATTTTGTAGGAAAAGAAGAATAGCAGGGCTTTTAATCTCCATATTTTAAGTTCTTCACAGTGTATCTCAATGAGTAAATACAGGCCACTTTCTTACGTTAAGAAAGAATTTCTTTTTTTTAAGTTACTCTATGATTTAAAGCAATGATGCACATGGTGAATATCTTCCTGTATGGGAGCACAGATTGAGAGACCAGCTAATGATAAGAAGGAGAAGCCTTTACAATTGAACATTGATCTGAGGCTGGGGCAACTGGAATAATGGTCAGTCTTGGGGTGCCTGGGTGGCTCAGTTGGTTAAACCTTTGACTTTCACTTAAGTAATGATCTTGCAGTTTGAGGGTTCAAGCCCCACGTCGGGCTCTGTGCTGACAGCTCAGAGCCTGGAGCCTGCTTCAGATTCTCTGTCTCCCTCTCTATCTGCTCTTCTTCTGCTCAGGCTGTATCTCAATCTCTCTCTCCCTCTCTCTCTCTCTTTCTCTCTCTGTCTCAAAAATAAATAGAATAATGGTGAGTCTTATTGTTAGTCTGAAACCTTGCTCAGAAAGCACAACTTAATTCCTGACTTCCTCTCTGCCAGGTTTTTCTGCCACTATGTCCCAGACTTGCCTGGCTATTACATTTTTAATGACTTTTCTATGGGGAAAGTATGTGAATCAAAAATGCAACTCCTAGGAATCGATGAAGTAGCCAGTTGCCCCAGGGCAAATCTGCAGTAGTAAGGATGGGTCAAAAAAGGAAATGGATGTTTATTGAGTTTTCTTACTGTGTACTTGACACCATGTTTTTTAAATTTTATTTTATTTTTAATGTTTACTTTTGAGAGAGAGAGAGAGAGAGAGAGAGACAGAGCACAAGCAAGGGTCAGAGAGAGAGGGGGAGACACAGAATCTGAGGCAGCTTCCAGGCTCTGAGCTGTCAGCACAGAGCCCAATGCGGGGCCTGAAGTCACAGACTGTGAGATCATGACCTGAGCTGAAGTTGGACGCTTAACCCACTGAGCCATCCAGGAGCCCCATGTACTTGATACTATGTTAAATCCTGCACAACTATAATGTGTGAAGCAAGTTGTTCATGAAGACATTTCAGGAACCATGCTTCAGTCATTGTTTCTCAGTTAAAATCTGTGCTGTCCTTGTGTCCCTCTTTCTTTGAAAATTGGAGTAACTTCTTTAAAAAAATTTTTTTAACATTTATTTATTTAAAAAAATTTTTTAACGTTTATTTATTTTTGAGACAGAGAGAGACAGAGCACGAATGGGAGAGGGTCAGAGAGAGGGAGACACAGAATCCGAAACAGGCTCCAGGCTCTGAGCTGTCAGCACAGAGCCCGACGCCGGGCTCGAATTCACGGACTGCGAAATCATGACCCGAGCTGAAGTCGGCCGCTTAACCGACTGAGCCACCCAGGCACCCCAACATTTATTTATTTTTGAGAGACACAGAACTAGCAGGGGAGGGGCAGAAAGAGAGAGAGAGAGAGAGAGAGAGAGAGAGAGGGAGACACAGAATCTCAAGCAAGCTCCAGGCTCTGAGCTGTCAGCCCTGTGCCTGATGCGACGCTCAACTCACAAACCGTGAGATCATGACCTGAGCTGAAGTCGGACGCTCAACTGACTGAGCCACCTAACTGCCCCTGTAGTAACTTCTTTTTATTCTCACTAGCCAAGATTTTTGTTAGAACGCCCCGTGTCCCCAGGTTTGTTTCACTTTTGAGAACAAAATTAAGTATAAGATTGTCCCAGTGCCTTTTGAATCTAAACCGACTGCCCCCACCTTATCCTTATCACTATTCTACTCCCTCTGAATCAAATGCACCAGACACTTCTCTCTGAGAACCTCTGCTCTAATTACAGTCACACACACTGCAATGAATGCTGCCACCTGCTGGCATCTTCTGAAGAGGTGAAATCTGGTAAGCCAAAACTTGCACTTGGTTCAGCTGTTATTCGCCACCGCACTCCTCAGACAGGGCCCTTCCTGTATTTATTCTATGCTTGCTTAGAGCCATCCATGTCGGACTGCTTATGGCAAAACAAAAAAACTTCAATTGGGACATCTATGCTCCTAGTATGTTCAACCTCATGGAACTTGAAAACCTACCTGGTGACTCTATTTTGCCATTTAATACGCAGCAGGGATAGAACTTGATGCTACTGAAAAAAAGTGAAATCTTTGATGACCACCTGTTTATACTATACGTAGAAGTTTGAAGCAGAAGCCATGAGTTTAATCCGGAGCACTTGGCCGCACTAAGCCAAATTGGGTGAAAATTTTCTTGCCACATTACTATACATATTTGCTTTAATTTTAACTGACACGATCCACTAATGCTCGCAATAATGTAGTTGCTAGTAAACTGTGCCATGCATCTGAAAAGTTTTTAAATTTTATCACTAGTTGATTCAAAATAGGCCAATGTTAGTTCATTGGAATGGATTGCCGATGATTTTCAACATGTAAACAATCTGACCGGCGGAATTCCTAGAAATATGTCAGAAAAAAGTTAACACAAGGAACATATTTGTGAATTAAGGAAAGATCCCTTATTTATTGATTGATGGAAGTCTAATCCATGTATTTTGCTCTTTTGGGGGAATAGTCAAAAGTAGATTTATCAAAGGCATTTAAAACTTTTTAAAAACATTTATTTATTTTTTAAATGAACCTATTCAAGGGGCACCTGGGCGACTCAGTTGATTGAGCATCTAACTTTTGATTTTGGCTCAGGTCATGATCTCACAGTTCATGAGCACAGAGTCTGCTTGGGATTCTCTCTCCCTCTCTCTTTCTCTCTCTCTGCCCCTCCCTCCTCTCGAGTTCACACTTTGTCTCTTTCAAAATAAATAAACTTAAAAAAAAATGAACCCATTGAACAGTAGAAATAACATATTTGTAAAAATAATGATATTTTCCAAAACAAAACAACATTTAATGACCATTATTTTATGTTTTGGTGAATGAATGTAATGGCCTTGTTTTACATTTTTGCACATCTCTTTAGTGTTTGGCTTAATGAACATGACCGAATTTTCATATCTGCTTTTGCATTCCATCTGTTGAAATGTGTTTCACAGGCAGTTTTGGTTTAGTTATTGTTGAATGCTTAGTACCCACCATAAGACCTAGCACATACTAAGCTTAATAATGCTAATTGAATGAGTGATTAATTCCTAACCTTTTCAGATGTAAAACTGCCTGAATTCTTTAGATTAATTTACAAAATCCTCTTTAAACTTAGCAGTGGGTATGGCCATGGCAATCAACAGGTGCGGCCTCTTTACCTCTTGCTGGTCAGAATACGTTTCTGGGATCACCAGAACTGGTATCACTCAGGAACTTGTGAGAAAGGCTGAAGGTCAGTCCTTACCCCAGACCCACGGACTCAGAATCTGCATTTTAACAAGATCCCGCAGGTGACCTATGTGCACATTAGAGTCTGAAAAGCACTGCCTTGAAGCACCTTCCTTGCTATGATTCTTTTCCACGTGGCTCTAGAATTCGTCCTTCCATAGACTGCTGTTTTCCTAAACAAGATTATTTTGTGAGTAGACTTTGCACTACTTTCTAATTGAGTCAATGAAAATAAGTTTTCACATCTTTGTTTCCCTCTTTCTTTTCTAAGGGTTGCTCAAGCTTAGAAACTGTGTGAATTCCTACTGCTGAGCTGTGAATCGGGGGCTTTCAATAAGGGAAACTCCCTTCTGCGACGATCTGATTAAAAATTTTTAAATGATTGGGGCACCTGGGTGGCTGAGTCGGTTAAGCTGCCGACTTTGGCTCAGGTCAACTCGCGGTTCGTGGGTTCCGTGGGTTCGAGCCTCGCGTTGGGCTCTGTACTGATAACTTAGAGCCTGGAGCCTGCTTCAGATTCTGTGTCTCTCTCTGCCCCTCCCCTGCTTATGCTCTGTTTCTTTCTGTCTCTCGAAAATAAATAAACGTTAAAAAATTTTTTTTAAATGGTTGAACCAATGGATGGCTGCTAAGATTTTGCTGCTTATGTAGTTTTTTCTGTAAAAGAATGTTTGTTTGCTGTGGCGAAGACCCAGCACAAATTCAAGGGAAGACTTCCTGCCACAAATTATTTTAGCAGTTCCTGAAAGAGAAAGTAATTATTACACGTCAGTTAGGTCTTTTTCTTTTTTTAGGCTTTCCCCCCCCACTCCTGAGATTGCCCCCGTATAAATTTATGGAGGGGGTTAGACCATTTACTTGATTTCATTTCATTATTTGCTTTTCACTTAATTCACTCAACAACTTAGTTTTTATTAGAAAGACAACTTTGGCTGATTTTTTTAATTTGTTTTTTTTAATTAAAAAAATTTTTTTTAACGTTTATTTATTTTTGAGACAGAGCATAAACGGGGGAGGATCAGAGAGAGGGAGGCACAGAATCTCAGGCTCCAGGCTCTGAGCTGTCAGCACAGATCCTGACGCGGGACTCAAACCCACGGACCGTGAGATGGACCGTGAGATCATGAGTCGCTTGCTCAACAGACTGAGCCACCCAGGCGCCCCAACTTTAGCTGATTTTAACTTGCCTAAAGTTACTAAGATTTTTAGTATAAAAAAAGCACTTACGGTAGTTGTTATTTTACTTTGCGATTTAATGAGATGCTTATCTTAAGTATGTATTTTTAAAGTTGGCCCCAGCACACAAAGCAGCTTGCAGCTGCAGCCTGCCTGGGGCCAGGACTTCCTTCCCCTGAGGAGAGGTCCATCCATATGCAAGTCTGAGGACCTGCGGCAAGGCAAGAGAAAGAAAACGCATTTGGAAAAATTAAAGTGCCAAACACAGTGCAGGTCTCATCCTAGTACTTAATCACTCTTTGTAGAAATGATCTGTTTACTAGCAGGTTGTAAAGGGTCCTGGAAAGAGTCTTGGACTTTGGAGTCAGACCCAAGTCCTGTGTGACATCCTGGGTCTTCTCAGAACTCCAGATCACTTTTTTTTTTTTTTGAGTTAACAGTGACAGGTTTGAGCTGTGGTTTAATGGTGTTAAAAAACAAAGTTCCGTGGAGCAAATTTGAAGATCTAATTGGCTTCATTAAATGATTCATGAAGGGGGCAACATCCCGTCTAGCAAGGAGAGGGAGCCCCAAGGAGTTGCACAAAATGGAAGGTTTTTAAGAGAAGAAGCGTGCGGCAGAAGAAAAGGATTGTTTTGTAAGTGCTCAATGTAGGTGAGTGCGCGAATGCAAGTGTCTAGGTGCATGCTAACAGTTCAGGCACCACACATTCATGTTTTCTCACTTCATCCTCATAATACCCTTATGATATAACAATCGCTAACACCATTGTCCCAGACAATGTTCTAGCTTATAAGTTCTTTACGTTTATTAACTCATCGGATGTTTGTAGCGATTGTTTGATTCATGAAAGTAGGTATTACGGCTATACTTTTCATTTACATATGAGAAATTAAGGAACCCAAGGGTGAAATAAACTGCTCAAGGTTATACTCCTAGATATCAATCTCTATTGATTGATTTTTATACCAGTTTGGATCCAGTAGCTGTGCTCTTAACTACCATAATGAAGTTGCTATCAAATTTCCCATTTTGTGAGCGAGGAAGTTGAGTATGTGTTTCCTTATAATCACACATCTATCTATAAATTGCCAAAGCAGGGAATTGGGTGTGAGTTGCCCACCTATAGGCTAGGGTTCTTTCCATTACAGCACATTTCTAGACATTTCATTATGACCCTAGAGACAGAGGTTTCCAAGAAGTGCCTATCTGAATCTCCATTGCTAAAAAGGTCAAGAAGATTCATCATTTGAGGCAGAGTAAAAGCAAAATAAAGCTTTCCTGCATTTCAACAAAGCCTCTTTGTGTATAAGTCTGTAATATTCTTTGTGGTTCCAGTAAGCGCATCTTGAGAGAATAGAGAGATGTTGTAGAAAGCCCAAGAACTACATGGAAAAAGGATGGTGGAAATGCTGTGCAAGGGCCTATTAGCAAATGAGGGTGCTTCAATCCAGGACAACAAAACTGATTCTGAATGTGCCTAACATCTAAGCATTACAAAATGTAGGACCAGCTTTTAAAACAAATCCCCAAATACCATTGGATCTTGAATAATTTAACTTTTTAGAGTTTAGTCTAAACAAAAAGTTTTAGGGGTGCCTGCGTGGCTTGGTCAGTTAAGCGTCTCACTCTGGATTTTGACTCAGGTCATGATCACATGGTTCGGTCATGAGATAGAGCCCTGAGTGGGGCTCTGTGCTGACAGCATGGAGCCTGCTTGGGATTCTCTTTCTCCCCCTCTCTCTGTACTTCCCCATCTCTCTCTCTCTCTCTCTCTCTCTCTCTCTGGCTCTGGCTCTCAAAATTAATAAATAAACATTAAAAAAAAACTAAACTGTAAATAAAATGTTTTAGACATTGGATTCGAGACTACTGGAAGTAACTAGACCAATTGGGATAAATACATGAATCCATTTTTAAAGGTTTGATAAGGGACACATATCCCTAATGTGTAATGGAGGAAAATTTAGCTTTATTATTTACCTCTTATCCTTGAGATATCCAAGAGCTTGGTGTCTGGAATCAGGTCTAAGTTAGAACCTTCCATCTACCTTCTACTTGTTAGATAACTTTGGGCAAAATTCTTAACCTCTTCGTACTTTAGTTTTCTCATCTGTACAATGGGATACTAATGATCCTCACTTTGAATCAATTTTGAATTGAATTAAACTCATGGAATGTAAACACATGAAAAGTGCTGGGATGAGTACTGGATGTCGTATGGAAGTGATGAATCATGGGAATCTACTCCCGAAGTTAAAACTACACTGTATACACTGTATGTTAGCTAACTTGACAATAAATTATTTTTTAAAAATTCAAAAAATATTAAAGTAAACACATGAAAAGTGCAAAAATTAGAGACTGGTACACTGATGGGACTCAGAAGTTGTTGACTAATATTATTAGGTATTGTGAATGCACAAGATGGGGTGAGTTACTTGTCCTTTGTCCCAGTTCAACTGTTCTCTGTTTTAGGACGATAAACCAGAAGTATTTCAATAAAAAACAAAACCCATTGTTTTCCCATGTCACAGAATTTTTTTGTGGAGCCCTTTGGTGATATGCTAGATTTGTCTGTGTAGGGTAAAACACATATTTATACATCATAACTGTTCTCAACTGTTTGCATTTTCTATTAGAGGTTTGAAGATGTTCTATCTGACAAAGATACTAAGGGCTTTCTTATTAAACATGCATCCTCTGCATCTCTTCAACTTGATTATATGTTAGGCACGTGGGAAGGTTGTTGAATGAAGAAATTCACTGGGTAAACACCTAGTGAATGGTTCAGTGACCGGGCAGAAAACTCCCATGAGCAATGGATTCTGCCTAAGAAGTTACCTTGTTCCTGACTGAGTCAAATAGAAAAAAGTTATGCAGAACATTATTACTAGGAAGCTAATTCTTCTGTGTGTGGTGGTGGTCTAGGCTTTAATGGAGCAAGTGGTTAGAAAGTAGAAACCATCTCATCTGAAATAATGTCCAGTGTGTACTTATAAAACAGGCATATGTGACCTCTGTTATAGACATGCTGGCCACAATTCCAAAAAAGCTTCAAAAGCGCTGCCAGTGAAATGAGGAAAACATTCATTTTGTTAATAAAATGCACAAGTTAGATGACTTTGCTTAGACATTTTTCTTTTTCTTTTGGCTAAATAATTTTAGATATTTACACATATAAAGCATTAGAAGAAAGTGCTGTTAAAAAATTGGAGGAACTTTTACATTTATGTATTTGTATTTCAAGTGGGTTCAAGTTTTTCCAAGAGCCATTGATACTTTGTAAAAAGAACCACAAACAATTTCATGCCTTTCCACTGAAGTCCATTATTGGGAATTTGTTTTAATCAAATCATTGCCTTTCTGTCTTACTCTGTCTTTGATAGAACTTTAGTCACGCTCCTCTGAGCACTCTCTTCAGCTAAGGCCCTTATAACCTTGGCCTTCCTTGTCTGTCTTGTCCTAGCTGGGCCTGCATGCATTACTTTAGCAAGAATTCCCTGGCCCTTGGTATCTGATCACTGTTGATATCTGATTAAGTTCCTCATCCCTACCTTTGATGTATAAATCCTAGGCTTGCCTTTAGCAAGATTCATATGAGGTCAGTTTAGCAAGAATCCTCCTACCCTTGATAGCTCCTCTTAGTAATTTCCCATTCACTGACCCCCTCACTCTGTTTCTTGGCTATCCATTACCATTTGTTCTTGTTGTATTTGGAATTGAGCCTCATTCTTTCCCTCTTATTGCAATAGTCATATTACAATAGTCTTGACTAAATTCTTTACTATTTTTTTAAGTGTATTCATTTTGTGTGAGAGAGAGAGAGGGAGAGGGAGAGAGAGAGAGAGAGAGAGAGAGAGAGAGAGAGAGAATCACAAGCAGGTTCCACACCATCAGCGTGGAGACTGATGTGGGGCTCGAACTCATGAATCTTGAGATCATGACCTAAGCTGAAATTGAGAGTCAGATGCTTCACCAACTGAGTGACCCAGGTATCTCTACTATTTTTAACAAGTGTCAGAATAATTTTTCTTTAACTCTATCTATCTATCTATCTATCTATCTATCTTGCTAGAGTAAAGAATTGGAAACAGCCTTAATATTTAATAGTAGGGGGTTGACTAAACACATTCAAAAAGAAAATCCTTCAAACAGCATGCTGGCATTAATGAATACAGAATGGCCAATGCTCATAGAACACCATTGTCCACACTGAGTTAAGGGCTTTATCTTCTGGCCTCCAAAAGAAACCAAAAGTCACCAAGAACCTAAAGCAACAGCACTCTTCATCTTGCAAACTTTGCTTCATTATTCTCTTTGGCAGTGGCTTCCTCTGCTCCTCTGACCTTTGAGCAGAAAACATGGCTGCTGTCCAGCTGCTCACATTTTTATCAAGGAGCTGACCCTTCTTTTCTTTCTAGAAGGGAGCAATATCAGTGGAAACGATTCCATCCTTTTTTCTATTCCTGTGGCATGTTCCTGCTTATAGAAGGAGAGCTAGTTTACCTTCCTGGCAACAGGGAACAATGACTGGTTCACAGTGAGTTTTCTTATCCAGCCGTGAGGTCATGGCTTCAGAGTGTGGTTAGCAGTCTCTTGTCTCCTGTCTCTTACTTTGTGGATCTCTGTTGCCACTTGTCCTTTGTCTCCTTTGTCTCCTGGTGGTAACTGGGCCAGACAAAGGCTTGTCTCTGGCAGGCCAGTTTCGTTCTAGGCCTGCTAATGGGTGAGAAGATGAAATGGAGCTGCTCTGTTGGCCCAGAGGTCTTCGTTTCAGGAGAGGCCTCAGCTGAACATTGTGTGCCCCAGCATGTCACCAAATTCTTTGTTTGGGATTATTTGGTTTTACCTGACCTACAATGCCTGGTCGGTTCTTCGTTCTCTAACTGGACCCTTATGAATATTTCTCGGGTGTGAGACAACAGGTAAGAAGGCAGTGGTGTGCTGGTAAAAACTGGCTCTCTGCAGGGGAGGAGGGGGAAAGGCTCGGTTTGCCGCAGTTGCTGATTTTGGTAACGCAAGTGTTCCATTGTGGTATGTTTCCAGCTCCCAACAGGCTGCTGCACAAAATTTCTGAGTGTTCAACCATCGGTCCTGTGCATGCGCTCTAGTACAACATGGGAGCGAGGGGAGCCATTAAGCTTCGACACATGTGATTCACGGGAGTGAGGGAACAACTTTTTGTCAATCCGTTTCCCAACTTCTGGGGAAAAAATCTTAGTGACCCAGCTTGTCTATCAAACTTCTGTCCCTAGTTGTATCATCTGTTCCTAGTTGTAGTGACCAAGGGACCATGACTATATAGTAGAAGGAAGCATGGTTGTTGGAAGTCTGTTGTAATGGATCAGAGAGGTAACTGGGAGTTGGCGTGTGCTGGGATAACATCCCACTCTCAGCTTGGGTCTCTCCACTGCAGAACCGGCAACAAAGGCTTATGTCCATGAAGTTTACTTAGAAACATGACCCCGGAAAGCCAAAGTACAGAGCCAGTAAGGAAAGAGAGAAACACAAAATATACATTACTAAGTTTACAGATTGAACCCTTCTGGTAATACTGAGTAATAAAAGGGCAATCTCCCCAAATGTTACATAGTGAGAAATGAGCTGGGAGTTGCCCCAGGCCATCATTGGAGCTTGAGAACAAATCCAGTGCAGATGAGGGTCGAGCTAAGAGAGAAGCCAAACCAATCCTAGTGACATCTCTTGAATCCCTGGATCGAGATACACTATGTGCCAGCTCTACGGACCACTGTCCCTCCTTCGATTTTGGTTGCGTGAAACAATTCATTTTCTTACTGCGTAAGCCAGTGGGAAACATGCTTTCTGCCACTTGCAACTGAAGAGTTTCAACTGCTCTACTTCCAGGATAACACAGATAGCATTGTGTTCTAGTTGTTTGCTGGTGTCTTCTCCAGTAAACGGTTGCCTCCTTGAGGTCAGGGCTCATGCATCTTATTCAGCTTGGGGATTCAGCAATCCCCAGCACCTAACAGAGCACCTGGCGTGTGGTAGACATTCAGTACCTGTTGGACTGAAGGGATAAATGTGTAAAAGTAATTTGGCATCTTTAATATTGACGCTTTTAAGTCTATTACTGCTTTCTTAAAGAATATTAGTGGGCTAATCTTTTTTTGTGCAGAGTAGAAAAACAGATGAAAATTTATAAGAAAATGTGATGAAATACATTGATGCAGGGAAAAAGAGGATGGTTAGATTGAAGGGTTAACATTATTTAAAGATGTTCTATCAAAAGTATATCTCTTTAAACCATTTTTTTTACAATAAGACTAAAAAAGGTTAATAAAGGTATAGTTATATTGATTGATTTTAAACTGACTAATATAATGGAAAGATTTCTTTTTTCTCAGTTTCTATTTGTATGGATAAAATTATGGCAAAGAGAAAATGCCATGATGTTGTTAATATTTTATCTTGCTTAGTCCTAAAAGAGAGTTATCAGGAACAATTATGATCTTCTAGACTAGATACTCACAAAAAAGGGGTGCCTGAGTGACTCAGTCTGTTAAGTGTTTTACTCTTGGTTTCAGCTTAGATCATGATCTCAGGGTTTGTGAGTTCGAGCCCCATCATGCTGAGCATGGACCCTGCTTGGGATTCTCTCTCTCTCTCTCTCTCTCTCTCCTCTCTCTCTCTCTCCATTTGCCTCTTTCCCCCAATTGTACTCTCTTTCTAAAATAAAAATTAAAAAAAAAAAAAAAGAAAAGCTTCTTCCTTTTATATTCATGCCTTTATGTTAAGACTATACTATCTCTTCCCTATTAATTGAAAAACTTTCTGAAAGAGAATCTATAAAGTAGGAGGTTCAGGAAGCCCCCAGTTTAACCCAACTATTCATCATTCTTTCTGCATTTTTTGCACATGGCTAGTTGAATGAGCATTTAAAGCAAACCTGGGGTGCCTGGGGTGCCTTGGTTAAGCGTCCATCTTCAGCTCAGGTCATGATCTCATGGTTCGTGAGTTCGAGCCCTGCTCAGGCTCTGTGCTGACAGTTCAGAGCCTGGAGCCTGCTTCAGATTCTGTGTCTCTCTCTCTGCCCCTCCCCCATTCGTGCTCTGTCTCTGTCTTTCTCTCTCAAAAATGAATTAAAAAAAATTAAAGCAATCTATATGTGAAACCTTAAAGCTATATATGATCATCCAAATTGAATAGTGAGGCCATTATCTTGGATGCTCACTATTTGACTTTGCTGTTGGCAAGAAACTGGAAGTAGTGAGTGCTATTCAAATATATTTCTCTAGAACCTGCCATGTAGAAAAACAGAATGCTAATTAACAAAAAAGTGAACATATTTTAATAATAATATGTCGAGGACCACAATAAATTTGAAGCAAGCTACAAACTTTCTTTCCCTTAAGAAACCCAAATACCAGTTTTTATTAAGCTAAAATATGAGCAGCTAATAAATTCTAAATAACCTCCTCTTTTAGATTGGTAGCTAAAATGAAAAAAACCCAAAAAACCCTTTTTAGTCGAAATTCCAGACTGAATCAAAAGAAGAGGGAAAAAAATGATCCTTCTTGACTTTTAGTAAGATTCAGAAATCAGGAGTAAATTAAGTCTGATAGGAAGAACACTTGATGATTGCTTCTTTCCAGATAAGGGACCAACATGTCAGCACTGGTTTCCTTCGCGTCTGACAATGCCCCACTTGCTCTGGGTATGTGAGTGGCTGTGTTCGTGTGTGAGTATAGTCTATTATGAAGGCTGAACAGACCATTCACAGATATAGTCTATACATCTACAGAACTAGAATGAGCAAATCATGACTCTGCATTTCCACAATGCTTGTTTTTATTTGTAAATACTCACTTTGCATTTTCCCTTCCAGGAGACCTTCGAATATAGCTTCATCTTGATTAATTCCCCTTCAAGTCATTTATGTTAGAGAAATTATTAAAATTTGAGAAAAAATATTAATGCTATGAATCTTCAATGTGAATTTGAGCTTACAATATTTTAAATTAATGAATCTCTCTAGTAAAAATGAAATATTTCACCTCCCAGACCATTTGTGCTATATATTTTTTTCATGATTTCGTATCATTTTTCTTGAAATTGTTAAGATTTAAAATTTTTTTTCATTTAAATATAGATAGCAAACATTATATTTTGAATTTTAAATAAGATATTGGTAACTCTTTGAACTACTTTCAGATTTTTTTAAACTGTTAAAAAAAAGTTTATTTGTACTAAAATGTCCTTGCTGTAATTAACAAAATATTGTTATAGGATTAGATAGGTATCTGGTCAGAAAGCAGAAAGACAACTGTAAAATCTAAAATCCTCTCTTGATTTATTAAGAAATCTTCCCCTCTCCCTTCCTTCCTCCTTCCTTTCTTCCATCCTTTCTTCCCACCCTCCTTCCCTTCTCCCTGTCCGTCCCACCCTGTCTGTCTCTCTTTCCTTTTCTTTTTTAAAAGGATGATCTCAGTCTGGAATAAACATTCTTGCGAAATTGGCCGGGATTTTTGCCAAGCATAGGGTGTACACGTCAGCTGTTTTCTGGAAAATAATTGCACCATGTGACAATGTCTATTATTTTAATTAGTGCTGAGGAGTGCCTCCAAGATATTTCATCAGATCAATCTTTCTTACACAGGCAATGGCTTTTTATTTCTTGAAATGCTGATTAAGCAATTAGATGACATTTGACATTTTGTATAGGTGAACAAAATAATTGTTATAGTTAATAAGCCAGAACTCACAGTAGTAATAAGCCATCCCCTACAAAGGCTTAGGACCTGCATCTTGAAGAGTTCAAGACAATCTTTAGGGTGCAGTGCTCACATTACACAAGTGCACACATTCAACTCTGTAAATATTGTATGGGAAGGCCATTCTCTGGGAAGGCCCTGGCTTGTCTGGGGAGCAGAAAGTGCTTCGTCATATAGAGCTTCCCAGGTTTAGTCAGTCATTCCTGGGTCTGTTGTAATTCCAGGATACTTGCATATGTTAAATTCAAGAAGTATTAATTCCAAGATCTGAAAAAAAGAGCGACCTTGTGAAACTACTGTGAACAACGCGTCCAGAAATTCACAAACCTGAAAACAATGTGTTTCTAATAGCGCTGAGGTGGGGAAGGGAAGCTTTGTTTCCTCTTTCCACAGCTGTTCCCCTATTATCACTGCAGGACGAACTAAAGATTAGGACAAGAAGTGTGTGAATAAAGGTGATTTGAGGCTTTGAGGGGTCTGGAAAGCCACACCTCGGTGGGTGAGTATGATCTCAGGGGTGATAATTCCTGATATCAGGCACTCTGGAAAGAGGAGATTTTTGAGACTGGCACTGAACTGACATATGTTTGGAGGAAGGAATTCCCTTCCTCTTCTGGGTCTCTAGGCTAAACACATGAAAAGACACTGGCCTCTGCTTGTGGGAGGTAGTGCTTATCGAAGACAGTGCTTACCACTTAAGTGCTGGGAGCTGATCTAGCCAGGCTTCAAGGAGTACTTGTCACAGTGTGCAAGCTCTGTCATCTATGCCAAGAGTCACTTTGCTCTGCTTTACCCCCGGAGGAAAAAATGCCATATTTTCCTCTTTTCTGCCTGGTTCATCCCTCCATTCCTCAGTACAGACAAGTTCAATATTAATAAATTGTCAAGACATGTTTTGCATTGCTTAACAAACCTGGGTCTCATTCAGTCCAGGGAATCTGGGGAAGGTTGCAGTTTTCAGTCTGTTGTTCTGTATACTTTTGGTTACCCAGGATGGTTCTGCGGGGCACTCAAAGTGGGCAGACTTTTTCGAGCCCTGCTCGAAACACCAAGCGAGTTCTGCTCTGGTAGTAAATGCAGCGACAAGGGCCTCTGCTGAGGTTTCTCAGGCTTAGCACTTGGGCCCCGGCATCCACAATGCGCTCTGTGTCTGAGGCTCCGCCAACCTTTGGGGAAGCGCTTCTGGGTGGGGGCCTGTGGAAACGTGAAGCCTGGTCTTCTCCTTCTTGGGGCTCTCACCTACCTCAGCTCAGACATTTACCTCTGTACCCCATGTGACAGCCCCCTTTAGGGCAATTTACCCAAATCATGTAATCACTTCTGAGCAAAAGTCTGACTTACTTTTTAATTTTTTCATTTGTGGGGGTTATGGGTGAGGACATCTTCCACCTCTTTTTAGTTTCAAAACAGAAAAAGAGGTCAGTTTCCTTCACCTTCCACCCTGCAATGCTACCTCCTAAGGAATCCACTAGGATTCCACCAGGATTCGGGATTACCAAGGTCTAGTCTTTTCTGGCAGGGAATTAAAATAAACAGGAGGGGTGGGGGGAGGGGACATGGTTTAATTTTCTCCTCGTGATTACTCAAAAGCCAAAGGATTAGTTCAATCTTATCACACACTCACCCTGATGGAACTTCCTACCGTTCCTCCTTTTTATTTAGTCAAATCTTGTTTAAATATGCTGGCCCTGTTGCAGCGTTACTTGTTGGTATTAAACGAAGGGCCTTTGTCCAAAATTGGGCAAGGATGTTAAAGGTGAAAGGGCGTTTTCTCCTCATCTCAAATCCACCTAGTGGTGACCGGGTGTAGGAAGTGAATTCCCTAAGGAGAAATTCATCCGTCAGTTTGAGATGGGGCTGCATGCCTCTGCTATCCTTTTTTTTGTGTGGCAATCTTTGCACCATTGGGAAGATCTGGATTTTATTTATATTAAGGAAGAGACAATTTTTTATAAAAGCCATGGCTCTGTTGGACTCCTGGGTATTATGTGGCACTTGCTGTAGTAACTAGGGAGACCTCCTAAATTAGGCATTTTGTATTCCTGTTTCAAGGCAAAACTGCTTTCCTTTCTGACAGGAGAAATTAAGAAGAGTCCTTAGCCTCAGAAGCAGGATAAAAGGGAAGGAGAATGATAGTCACAGGTTCCTCCCTCTCCCCATATTTCTTTTCTTTCTTTTTTTTTTTACTTGTTAAAACAGTATACAAGTGAACCTAAGCCAACTAGTTGCATAAAATTTTCATTTCTGCCTCTAAGTCAAGTTTTGTTAATCAGTAACTATGTTTAAAGAGTCTCTACAGCTGGATTTTTTTAGTGCTAACAACAGGACTTTGACAGACATAGAGACAATTTGGGAGATTCTGTTATCTAGGGTGGACATGCTTATAAAGGAAACAAGCAGTTACTTTAATATTTTGCCTGTATGATGATTAGAATTATGGGAATTAGATCATTTTAAAAAAGGCGACCAAACTATGTTGCAATATTTTAAAAACAAACAAAAAAACCCCAGTGGTATATTTTCTTTAGTTTTGAACTAGATTTATAGCTATTGCAGTTAAAAAAAATTTTTTTAAAATGTTTATTTATTTTTGAAGGAGAGAGAGACAGAATGTGAGTGGGGGAGGGGCAAAGAGAGAGGGAGACAGAATCTGAAACAGGCTCCAGGCTCTGAGGGGTCAGCACAGGGCCCAACTCGGTCCGGGCTGGAACTCACCAATGCGAGATCGTGACCTGAGCTGACGTCGGACGCTGAACCGACTGAGCCACTCAGGTGCCCCTAGCTATCCCATTTTTTTTTTTAAAAATGAATAATTACCCTTGAATATGACTGAATAATTTCCAACGCGGGTTTTCAAGGCCGCTTGAAAAAGAAATCTACTGCCACCCAGCGTCGAACTCCTAGAATAACTGAATTCCGGCGTTTAGCAATATTTGTAAAATGATAGTGCCGCTTGGTGGCACTATGGGACAAGGGCACTGGAGGCACAGCCCTCCATTTGCGTACTACTGGTTTCATCTTCAGAAGAGCTTGTGAAATGTGACAAATAAACTGTTTTCCTTGTCAGATGAACAGTGCTATGTTTTCTAAGACAATCTGACCTTTTTTTGGAGCTGCCCATTGAGCTTAACCTCCTATGTCATGAGAAACCTGAACACCTTCAGATTTAATTCCTGATTCTTGCCGTTTTAAGGCTTTCGGTAGTTCAAACTAGATTGTCTTTTCGTCTCCTTCTCCCCTTTATCTATGTAACTGTAATCCAAACCAATTTCTACATGAGGAGAAAGGTCTAAAACATTTCCACAAACACCAAGCGAAAATATGCAACCTATTTCCCACATTATCCAAAAGAAGAAAGAAAAACAACTCGGATGAAACCATTTCAGGGGATTTTTGTATTTAAAAAAGTATGTTGGTGGAGGGGATAACTTGTTTTAAGCATTAAATCTAGTGGGAAAAATTTACCTCCTAATAAGAGTATCTGCCTGAGAGAATAATTCATTAGAAAGAGACCCATAGCTTGAGTCCGGAGAAATCAAGAACGCTTTTCTTTAATATAATTTATTATGTGAACATACTTCAGGTTTTATTTTGTTTTTGATACCGTTAAATTTGGTAGTAGTGACATTGGGAAATGAAATTAATTCCATTTCCTCTAATTGGCAAAAAAATTCTTGAGGAAATTGCTCTAATAAGCTGACTTCCCTTATGGTTATGCAAGCAAGAAATAAAACAAATCAATGTTTGAAAACCTAACAACTGGTTAAAATAAACACAGTACCCAAACATATCAAAACATCAAATAAAATTTTGATACTTTGTGTCATCTATCCATCCATCCACCCACCTATCCATCATATGGATAAAACATATACATCCATATTGTCTTGTTTAGTCTTTGCGATTTTGTAAGTCTAATATATTAATGGTAAAACTATAATAATTCTGTGTAAATACTGCTGCTAGTGAAACAGGAAGACTAACTGCCAAAATATTTCTTTGGTGTACGTTCTGGTAATGACGATCAAGATTGTAAAGGCTTAGGAGAAATGAGTTCCCACAGCTTGTCACAGAGCAATAGAACAAACTTGTTTGAAAAGCGGAATCAGCCCTGTAAATACAGAGAACAAACTGATGGTTTGCACAGGAGAGGAAGGTGGGGGGAGGGGCAAAATGGGTGAAGGGGAGAGGGAGATCCAGGCTTCCAGTTGTGGAATGAATAAATCACCAGGATAAAAGGCACAGCGTAAGGAATATAGTCAAGGATATTGTAGTAGCCATGCATGGGGACAGATGGTAGCTACACTTGAGGTGAACACAGCATACACTATAAACTTGTCGAATCACTGCATTGTGCAGATGAAACTAATGTCACCTTACCTGTTAAATATACTCAAATTTTTTTTAAAAAAGAATTTACTTGTTTGATTAGATTTCTTTGTCATCCCCGTTAGCCTCTATTCCAAATCACCATGATTCTCCTCCACATTTGACTCTCAGTGCTCTCAGTAGAGAGCCTTGTCTCTTAACTGACAAAGTTGTGGCCACCTATCAGTTGTTAGCCTGTCCCACCCTTCCTAGTATATAAGTATTTCCCTGCCTCCTCTCCTCATCCTCAGAGGATGTTTCTGCTCAGAGCCAAACCTTCTCTTGGAGCCCTTGGTTCCATCCCTCCCTCCCATTTCTATGGCTGGAATGTTGTTTCATCAATCACTCCCACTCTGTTCTGTATTTCCCACCTTAATCTTTCTGTTGGCTCTGATCCTAAGTCCACAAACCCAAAGTCCTTCTCATCCCTAAAAAACAAGCAAAATACCCTCTGAAACAATTTAAAAAATTCTTATAACCAAAAAACAAAACAGATACAACACACAAAAAATCAGCTGTTTTTTGACCTGAAATTCCCCTTTGACTTGCATTCCATCTTTTCCTTCCTTTTTTTTGTCCTTCAGTCGTCTTGTTTTTTTCATGTACTTTTCACTCCTCAACTTAACTAAACTCTGTGGTTTCTTGATTGACACAATTTGTGAAAGTTGCCAATGGCCATTTAACTCTTTAAAAAAAAATTTTTTTTTAGTGTTTATTTATTTTTTGAGAGAGAGAGAGAGAGAGAGAGAGAGGGAGAGAGAGCAAGTGGGGGAGGTGCAGAGAGAGAGAGGGAGACACAGAACCCAAAGCAGACTCCAGGCTCTGAGCTGTCAGCACAGAGCCAAGCTCTGGGCTCAAACTCACAAATGCGAGGTCATGACCTGAGATGAAGTTGGACACTTAACCAACTGAACCACCCAGGCAGGCACCCCTAACTATTTTATTGGACAGGTTTGCCAACTTTGACAAGATTTATCACAACATCCTCCTAAAGACCATCCAGTGTTTTCTTTGTAGTTTTCAGGTCATCTCTGTTTTGTGTTCTCTTACTCCATTCATTCCTTAAATGTTGATTTCACCTTGTTTGATTCTCAGATTTTCCCTCTTCTCATTTGGCATGAAGAATTATTTTAAATATTACAAAAGGTTTTAATGTTTATTTATTTTTGAGAGAGAGAAAGACAGAGGGCAAGTGGAGGAAGGCCAGAGAGAGAGGAAGACACAGAATCCGAAGCAGGTTCCAGGCTCTGAGCTGTCAGCACAGAGCCTGACACGGGGCTCGGACTCATGAACTGCAAGATTATTACCTGAGCTGATGTCAGACACTTAACTGACTGAGCCACCCAGGTGCCCCATGGCATCAAGAATTTTTAAACACAGGTTCTTCAGGGGTCCACAGATCTCCTGAAACTGTGGAGAATTTTGCATGTTTGGTTATGTGTGATTTTCTAGTGAGAAAGTCCATAATTTATAGTAGATTCTCTGTCTCTGTATTCATGTCTCTGAAAAGGTTAATAATCACTGTTCTGTGTGGTCTTCCAAGGTGATCTTAGCAATTAATTTAGTTTTTAAACATCTAACATATATCAAGGTTTACTAAGTGAAAGTATAATAATTTTATTAAGTAATTTTCAAAACAATTGTATGAAGCAGGCATGATAATCCCCACTTTACAGATTAGGAAACTGAGGCACTGAGACATAAAGTGACTTGGCTAAGGAGATGTAGTCGGTAGTTGTCCTGGTTTGAACTGTCATTCATTTGTTGATCATTCTCAAGCTCACGTCTCCAGTCTGTATCCCCCGAGCTTCAGATTTCATGGATAACTCAGTAAGTCATCTCCATGGATGCCCCACAGAGTTACAAGCTCAACATTTCTGACACCAAGTTGTCTTCTTTCCTCAACCCGTTTCTCTTGTAGTTTCCATTCAGGGGCCATGCGATGGGAGTCACCTTCACTGTTGCCTTTCCTCTCCTACATTTAACCAATATTCAATCCGACTTAATTTAAATCCAAATTATTGCTGCTTCAGTTCAGGTTCTAATCATCTTCCACGTGGCCTTATGTAAAAATGTCCTTCCTACCTGCCTAAAATCCTTTGATGACACAGCACCGTGTGGTGACAGGAGAAATGAGATAGGCCTTCCCCGATCCCAACAAACCCTACCTACCTCTCGGCAGCTATCTCCAGCTTCTCTCTTCCCATGAGTTACCCTTGATTTATGCTGAATTATGAGGTGTTCCTCCAGATACCCTGGTATTTCTCACTTTAATGACTATGTTACGGGGTCCCCTCTGTCTGGAATACACTTTGCTTCCTTTTTTCATTTTTCCTCCAGCTGAGTCCTGTTCATTCCCAGGTGTCACCCTGTGAAGACCTGTAGGCTCATTCCCTGTGCTAACACGATCTGCTGATGGGATAGATGAGAAAGGGAAGAACTGTAGAGGACTTCAAGGTTTCGGCCTCAGCAACTAAAAGAATGGGATTATCATTCTTTGAGATGGGTGAGAATGAGGATTTATGGTCTAAGATCATGATCGGGACATATGTATGCAGTTTGAATGAAGAGTAGATGTCCAAATGAAGTTATTGATGAGGGATTTGGCTAGAAGAGACTGAATTCAGAGGAGAGGCCCAGACCAGAGGTAAGCATCAGCATATACATGGTGTCAAAGGCATGAGACTGAATGAAAGTATCAAGGGAATGAATGAAGGTCCAAAGACAGAGGTAGTGATCTGTTTATGTATCCGTATCCTCATCAAATGGTGAGATCCTTGAGCTTCTAGGTTATGTTTCAGTCACCCTTTTCTTTTAAGTACCTTGGGGAATACTGTGTGCATAAGCTTTGCTTAATAAAATGAATGAATGAATGGGTGTATGGATGAGCCAAAATGGGTGATATTAAATAGAGGTCACTGAGTCCAATATCTATAGGACTTCAGCAATATTGCAAGCAAATGAAGCAGCTTAGGTGTGAGTGATAGGAAGTGGTACGGATCATGGGAAATTGAGAAGTACATGCCCTGGGAAAAGGGGGAAGTCATACCTCAACTCTTGCTACTAATCACAAATGGGGGTCACGTTGTAACCAACCATTCAGATTTCAAGAGAAACTGGAAAGCTCTGATTTTTTTAATGTAAAATTTTCTGTGAGCCAAGATTCTGTAGGTCAAACGAAATTTGTCCTGAATCTGTTCATTATCCCGCCAGGCCGTGACCCTTGATCAAGTAGTTCAAAATCATTTCATAGATGAAGAAAAGCAGGCCTTTCTATTATCTATTATTAGATAGAGTACTACCCTTAACAGGCAAGCAAATTACTCTTTAACCATTTGGCTGACATTTAGGCTGCCTTTTCGCTTCGACAGAGACGCATAAAAATGTAACAATGAAAGCCGCTCACTAAATATTCTTCTGCTTTAACTTGATTTTTGAAGTCACTCTTTTAATTTGGATTCCAGAGTTTTAATTACCACATGTATCCGTTTTCTAATTTGAAAAATAATAACTTCTGCCTTTATTGTCAAATAAGGTTATTATGAAAATCGAAAGAGATATTCTATATTTAAGTGATTTGAAAGGTTTAAATAGAATGCAGCTGTGATGTGTTTTTATCACATCACTCCAGAGGTTAATCCAGGATAAAACTTAAATAGCTCGCTAAGCTTAATGATCTTAGCCAATATGATATCATATAATGGGTCCTTTTCCCTGAAACCTAGTTGTTTTCCTCCCTCAATTTTAAATTCTTACTAAACTTTGGAATCTAGAAATATATAGAATAGGGGTGTGTGGGTGGCTCAGGCAGTTAAACTTCTGACTTTCAGCGCAGGTCATGATCTCATAATTCCTGAGTTCGAGTCCCGCTTTGGCTCCAAGCTGTACTGATGGTGCAGAGCCTGCTTGGAATTCTCTTTCCCTCTCTCTGCCCCTCACTCGTTCATGCCTGTGCACGCTCTCTCTCTCTCTCTTTCAAAATAAATAAATAAACTTAAAAAAACCCCATAGAATAGTGTTATATGGGATGTCCTGTTAATGGAAAATTTAAAATATTTCTTTCAGTGACTAGGATATGACATCACATAAGTACTTTAGAAATTAGGCAATGAAACTGTGTCTGCGTTTTGAGCACAAAAAAACAAGACAAGAGGTACTCTACACCTTGAACAAGTTTACACAATTCAAACCTGAAATCTTCAGGGTACATAGCATAAAAGTGAAACTTTGCAATCAGGTTTTTCAGGGAATTCTTTAGGAAAATTCTGCTGGCTGGAGTCTAGGGCAGTGCTGTCCTATATAGAATGCTGCTCTATATCATTTATTCATATTGTTGGGAGGCTTCACTGAGTTATATTTGAACACATTTCCCCCCTTATGTAAGAAATATTATATGTTCCTTGCGGAATGTTTGAAAAATGCACAAACTGGAAAGAAGAACATTAAAATGACTATTAATTCCAATAACTAGAGATGCACACTATACAAATTTTGGTATATTTTCTTTCAGATACACACACGTGTGTGTATGTGTGTGTTTGTGTGAGTATGCATTTATATGCATATATATGCACATATATATATATTTCCACTTTAGCAAAAGTAGAATCAAAATGCAGATTTCACATATTTTTAAACATTGCATCATTAAATATCCTTCAAAAGTATAATTTCAATGGCTTCTTATTTTTCTACTGTAGTCTATAACCTTGTGGAAAAGTATTTAATACTTTTAATACTCGTTCTTTGATCTTCTCTTCATCTAATGGTAGGGGCTTTTCATTGTGTTTATGAATTTATCTTGTAAAAGTAAGTGGGAAAGGGATGCCTGGGTGGCTCAGACCTTTGAACATCCGACTCTTGATTTCAGTTCAGGTCAAGATCTCCTGGTTTGTGAGACTGAGCCCCTTGTCAGGTTCTGAGCTGAGCAGCACGGAGCCTGCTTAGGATTCTCTCTCTTCCTCTCTCTCCGCCCCTCCCCTACTCGCATGTACATGCACACGCTCTCGCTCTCAAAATAAATGAATAAACCTTAAAAAAAAAGTAAATGGGAAAATTTTAACAAGGATAAAGGGGTTTTATACCTTGAAATAACATCTGCACATCTCTACAATGATTTGTTTGACTAATGAGCCATATTTAACCCATCACTACCTAAATGCAAATTGATTATTTGGCTTGAATGTGCAGATGGAATTGTCACTACAACTGCTGATAAAGTAATTAAAATGATGGAACCAACTGGTGCTCTTAGCATTAAAAATCTGTTATATCTGGTCTAAGGAGATGTGATAGAAGATGCACTTCTTAAACTTTACTAGCTGTTTTAAGTGTTATTTATGCCCTGAGGCTTATTTCATCCTGAAGTTATATCTCAAAATCTTGTAATAAATACTGACACTTCTACATGATTGTATGTTTTCCTAAAATTCCAGTTAATACTATATATAATTTTGCAGCATTTATCTATTAATAAAAAGTTACATGGCTTTTAACATCAACATGGTAAAAAAAAAAACCCATGGTAATCTTTGCCACCTCAATTTTAATTTAGTATTGTTAAGTTAGTAGTGTTGTGTTTTTATTTTTAGGTCACAAGAATCATTTGCTGTCTCATATTTCCTCGCCATTGTGTTCTTCTAAAATTTCAGCAGAAGAATTGCTTGATCATCAGTTTTATTATGAAATTATGAAATTATGTACAGATATGAAAAGTTGGTGGATTTTCAAGGCAGGTTTTATTTTTATGATAGGCTCCAATGTAGAACAAATCTTCAATGGCACCTCTTCCCTCACCCGGAGGTGGGACTATTTTAAAGGTACCACAATTATCTTGGATGCAGTGACCCTGTCTTCTCATTTCCTGCTCTCAGAAATGTGGTCCTGCCCCTTGTTCCATCGGAAGGTATGCATTTATATAGGCAGTAGGAAATTTTTTTCATTCCCAGTCTAAACTAGGAAATATCTTGGCATATTCATAAGGGATAATCTATTTAACATAACAGGTAGAAATTTTGTGAGCTTTTAACAAAAGTTAGAAAAAAATGGCCTACTTCCCACTCTTTCCATAATAGAGAAAAAAATACCAGGTTTTTAACTATAAATCCCCAACGGCTCACCATTGCTCTCTGTGAATAAAATTAACAAGCTATTTTTGGTCTCCTATAGTAATACCAGACATCAGTAAGCCAACATTATTCTCCCATTAATATTTCTAGTATTATGGTGTGGTGCCTCGCTGGCTCAGTTGGTAGAGCATATGACCCTTGATCTCAGGGTTGTGAGTTCAAGCCCCATGTTGGGTGTGCAGCCTAGTTAAAACAAAACAAAACAAAACAAAAATGTTTCTAGTATTGTATGATATAAATTTGTATACATAAGTGAAAAGCTTTCTTTTTTCAAGGGTTCCTGGCTGGTTTAGTCAGTGGAGCGTGTGACTCTTGATCTTGGGGTTGTGAGTTCAAACTCCATGTTGGGTGTAGAGATTACAGAAAAATGAAATCTTAAAACAAAAGTTTTCTGGTTTCAAATAAAAAATGTTCAATTTGTTAACAAGAAGAATTTGATAGAGTGAGAGAAGAAGACAGCACAGACCTAGAGACTGTATGGAATCAAGTACAGTCATGTTAACACATTGGAAAATATTAGTGTGGTTTTTTGTCAAAAATGCCAGCCATGTATTCTAATCGACTGATTCTGTCTTTACTTTCTGGATTATCTCTAATGTCTTTTTGCTCTTTCAGTCTTCCAACACCAATTCCCTATATTAAATCCCCATGTTGGAAATAACTGGTGTGTTTTCTGTTTTCTTGGCTGGACACTGACTGAAATGTTTTGTTTTGTTTTATTTTAAATTTCATTTTTTATTTTTTAAAATTTACATCCCAATTAGTTAGCATACAGTGCAACAATGATTTCAGGAGTAGATTTTTTAGTGCCCCTTACCCATTTAGCCCATCCCCCCTCCCACAACCCCTCCTGTAACCCTCTGTTTGTTCTCCATATTTATGAGTCTCTTCTGTTTTGTCCCCCTCCCTGTTTTTATATTATTTTTGCTTCCCTTCCCTTATGTGTATCTGTTTTGAATCTTAAAGTCTTCATATGAGTGAAGTCATATGATATTTGTCATTCTCTGACTGACTCATTTCACTTAGCATAATACCCTCCAGTTGCATCCAGGTAGTTCCAAATGGCAAGATTTCATTCTTTTTGATGGCCGAGTAATACTCCATTGTATATATATACCACATCTTCTTTATCCATTCATCCATCGATGGACATTTGGGCTCTTTCCATACTTTGGCTATTGTGGATAGTGCTGCTATAAACATGGGGGGTGCATGTTTTCCTTCAAAACAGCACACCTGAATCCTGTGGAGAAATGTCTAGTAGTGCAATTGCTGGGTCGTAGGGCAGTTCTATTTTTAGTTTTTTGAGGAACCTCCATACTGTTTTCCAGAGTGGCTTCACCAGCTTGTGTTTCCATGAAATGTTTTCCTAAAACTGTAAATTGACTCCCTTTTAAGGTTAAGATACTACATATTACTGTTTTCATATAAATAAGATCATGGTTTTTAGTAATTTTTCATTTATTTAAAAATATGTGGTATCTTCAGGAATTTCTATTATGATTAGCTCAGCACTGTGTTTATCAGCATTATCTATTCTGCTTCTTACCAAATACTACCCACTGTGCAAATACTTAGAGAGATTTCTTATTGCAGGGTCATGATCATTTATTAAATTATAACTTACTTCCTTTCAAAAAAGATTTGAGATATCTTACTGGATCACACACAGTATAATAACATAAAAATTAAATACATTGATTTACAGTAAAAAGAGATATGGAATGTTGAGATATAATTTTTAAAAGTTAATAATATACAAAAATATATGCTACAAGGTCCCTCAAAACTCTATAAGAGAACTACCACATATTTATATTTGGTTCCAAACTTCTGATTCATCAAAATCAAAAGGGAAATATTATCAAGTAAAGAGAAATATTGTCGATATAATAATAATAATAATAATAATAATAAAGTGATAAAACTAAAGAAGTTAATATTCTTCTGCTTATAATTTTGAGGAAAATTTCCCCACAAATTTAGTATTTTGGATGCTTGAGAATAGGTTACAGAATGCTTAAGAATAGAACACGGACTCTTGGAATGAATAATATTAGCAACAACAGCCTTAAAATTAAAACAGCTTGCTTGGTACAGCTATTTCCCATAGTGCCCTTCAATGCAAGTGGAGGGAATAGGGCCAAAGCACCGTGTAATAAATACAATTCCCTGTAAGCGGGTAGTACAAAAAACAAAAAGCAAACAAAAATTTAAATAAGTTTTCTTAATGTCTGGGTTGATCTGAGGATAAATATTTAAACTATTTATTGGGCTGAGTGGACTCTATTCCTCTTAATTAGTACTTCATGAATATTATTTCTTGCACTTTGTTGATAGAAGTTGGCCAGTGACAGGCATTTTATAATTTGACATATGCCTTGGAGTAATTATTTGGTGTTACTGATTGAAGTACATGAATTTTTAAAACTCATATCCTTCAAAAAGTATTTATTTTAAAAATCAACTGAGCAAAGAGAAAAAAGTATGCCCCCTTAAGAAAATTAAGGTGCCGAACTTAGACTTTGTCTTGAATAAACACTGACCTACCTCTGCATAGCGGAGGCCTGTGGAGTGCTGTAGAAAGTGTAAAGATTTTTCTCAGAAAACAATTCTGGGTCTACTCCAGGATAAGGGCAAATCAATAAACAAGGTTCCAAAGTTCTACACTGTAGAGCATGGCTTTGACAATTTTAGCCTGGAAAAATTTCAAAGCAGAATTGTCCATAAAAAAAATTTTAATTTTTTTTTTTCAACGTTTATTTATTTTTGGGACAGAGAAAGACAGAGCATGAACAGGAGAGGGGTAGAGAGGGAGACACAGAATCGGAAACGGGCTCCAGGCTCTGAGCCATCAGCCCAGAGCCTGACGCGGGGCTCGAACTCCCGGCCCGCGAGATCGTGACCTGGCTGAAGTCAGACGCTTAACCGACTGCGCCACCCAGGCGCCCCCATAAAAAAAATTTTAGAAATCCATTTGTGAAATGTCTGAGTTTGAGAGCTTCCCAGAGAACCTTCTGGGGGTATTTGTGAAGTGTACTTCATACTAATAAAAAGTATTGATATGCTGTTTAGCATTGTTGATTTAAACCAATTAAACCTTGGAGTACATCTGCCAGAAATGTGAATTGTATTTGGAGATAGTTGGCCTTAAATGAACTCTTTCTGACTTACATGGTAGGAAGACTGTGTGTGGAGTCCAGTACAGTCACAAAATTGTTCTCTTTTTAGTTTTAATTTTTGTTTTTTGTTTTTGAATTTTTTTTTTTTTTGCAAAGGGAATTATACATGGATTATAAAGTTTGGATTGATTTCTCTCAATTTCTAATAGTCTTAATGAGATTACTGTTAACTGAGTATTTGTCTACAAGTTACTAACAAGTTGTAAATGTTAGTATTTTCCACACAACTGCTCAAGAAAGGTGGAAAATTACAATAAGTACTCAGAGACCTTCTAAATTTCCACTTAGTAGATATAGACTGAAACCATATGTGGGTGGGGCACCTGGCTGGCTCAGTGGGAAGAGCATGTGACTCTTCACCTAGGGGTTGTGAGTTCAAGCCCCTCATTGGGTGTAGAGCTTACTAAAACAAACAAACCAAAAAACTGTGTTGAAGGAGCCCTCAGTGACTAAACTTGTATGTAATGAGTAATACCTCAGTCACATAAAATGGCTTCTCTCCTCTGAGTGACCTCACACCTTCTTTATTATCATTTCTAATTCTAACTCAGGTGCTGTAGCATGCAGAACTTCAAGAGTAGATAAACAGACATCACCATAGGAGGGTGGGTCGAGGGGAGAGGGAAAAAGAAATCTGGCATGTTCTAAGGCTTTAAAAAAGATTAAAACAATGACTTTTATCTCACTTCAAAAATTGCAAAAGTAAGGTATGTTTAGTGTGAGTGACTTATTATAAAGATAAATTTAAAAAGTGAATGATTAATAATTTTTCCCACCTTCTCTTCCCCCAACCTGTTGCCCTGGATCCTCACAAGTGGCAAATGTTAACAATCTGGTATTCATCCTTTCACACATTTCTACATACTCATTCATTCTCAGACCTACACGTGTGTACATGTGAAATCCCGTGACTCTTGAGTTCAGCTTCTCTTTTCTTTCAGTGGACCCAGACTTGGACTCCTTGTTTTCTTATGGACATTGAGTAATTGTTACAGCAGCCTGGGCTGTGAAATGAGGTCTGGTAAGAAACTTGGAAAGAGCGCAGAAAAGATGGCTCTATGGTTTCAGCTAGGATGACTCAAATGGTTGGAGGAGACTTGAATAACTAGGGCTGGAGATCTACTTTTAAGGTAGCTTCTTCATCACCCATCTCTCTGGGACTGTGATGGCTGAAGAACCAGCTCAGCTGGAGTTGTCAATGGAGCCTCTGTCTGTCTGCCTACCCTCTAGCATGATAGGTTCGAAGTAGTCAGATTTCTTCTATCGTGACTCAGGTGATTCCCAGGCTGAGCAAAGAAGAAACGGCATAGCTTTTTATGACTTCACTTTAGAAATCACACGGTAGTGCTTCTTCTGTATGCTATTGGTCAAAGGAATCATGGACCCACCCAGATTCAGAGGATGTGTACGTGGGCTCCACCTTTTGATGGGAGGTCAGGTACAAATTTTGTGGCTACTAACAGTACCCATGTAAAATAGTTATCCAAGAAGCTCATATTTGCTTTGTATCAAAGTGGAATACAGAAAAGCTAATAGGCAGATAATTTTGTGTTGCTCTTTTAAAATTTGTTCTCTTATGTATTTATTTATTTATTTATTTAAAATGTTTATTTATTTTTGAGACAGAGAGAGACAGAGCATGAACGGGGGAGGGGCAGAGAGAGAGAGGGAGACACAGAATTGGAAGCAGGCTCCAGGCTCTGAGCCACCAGCCCAGAGCCTGACGCGGGGCTCGAACTCACGGACCGCGAGATCGTGACCTGAGCTGAAGTCGGACGCTCAACCGACTGAGCCACCCAGGCGCCACTCTTATTTATTTTTTTAAAGTTTATTTATTTTGAGAGAGGGAAAGAGCATGAGTGGGGGAGGGGCACAGAAAGAGAGAAAATCTCAAGCAGGCCTCACATTGTCAGTGTAGAGCCTAATGTGGACTTCAGACTCAAGAACCACAAATCATGACCTGAGCCAAAACCAAGAGTCGGGTGCTTACCCCACTGAGCCACACAGGCACCCCTAAAAGTTGTTCTTTTAAAACATAGGACTAAGATTATCAACAATAGCTAAATTATGGAAAGAGTCCAAAAGTCCACCAACTTATGAATGGATAAAGAGGATTCTATTGTGTATATAGTAGAATATTACTCAGCCATCAAAAAGATTGAAATCTTGCCACTTGCAATGACATGGATGGAACTAGCAAAATGAGTCAGAGAAAGCCAAATACCATATGATTTTACTCATATGCGGAATTTAAGAAACAAAACAGATGAACATAGAGGAAGGGAAAAAAAGAGGAGGTAAACCATCAGAGACTCACAACTATAGAGAATAAACTGAGGGTTGCTGGAGGGATGGTAGGTGGGGTGATGGGCTAAATGGGTAATGGGCATTAAGGAGGGCACTTACGATGAGCAACAGGTGCTATATGTAAGTGATGAATCACTAAATTCTAGTTTTGAAACCAGTATTATGCTATATGTTAACTAACTAGAATTTCAATAAAAACTTTAAAAAAATAAAATAAAACATAGAGCTGAGTATATTCTGAGTCTAACCAGGCAGGACATATTCTTAGAGATCATAAGTGCCAGTGTCAAAGTCACCTTGCCAGAGAAGACCTTGACTAGATCATGGCAAGAATTCCTCATTAACTTCTTTATTTAGCTTGAGCTATTAATCACCTCTTCTAAAGGTAAAAACTTTACTGATACTGAGGTAGAAATAGGCCTGGGTCACAAAGTTCAGAGTCATTGCCCTAAAAATAAAGCTGAGCCAAAAAAGCTTCTTGGGATCAAAAGCTTCTTGTGATTTGGACTTGCATGGTCTCACCCAACACAATGATAATGTCAGCTTTTCGATCTCCACATCTGCCTTCATTGGTGGTTCCAACAGTGGAACTCAGGCCCTGCACAATCATTTATTATACTTAAGGGTTCACAGAACAGCAAGAAGTTTGTGGCAAAACTATGGCTAAGTGGTGGGCATGGTACCAGGAGTTCAGATATAAAGATGAACGATGTAGGGTGCTGCCCTCAAAGAACACACAGTTTGGTGGGTGTTTCAGGCATGTGAACAGATAAACTGTAACACAAGGCATTACTTGTAAATGAGCCAGGTGATTTCAGAGGGAGATCTTCCTGCCTGGGTGTTCACCTGGATTAGCACCAATAACCACTACCTCTCTGTCCGCACCTGAGCCTTTGAACATTATCTCTTATCTGGCCTTCTAGGATGTCTCTTTGACAGACTTCAAACCCAGTTTTCCCCTCTGCCCAGATTTTTTGCATTAAGTTCTGACTTGTATTTTTGTCTCTTTGCCTAGCTTTTTGCCTCCCCTTCCCTCCAAATATCCTATCTCAACCCTGCTTATTGTATCTGTGCTCTAAAGCCTGAGGGCAAGAGATTCATTCATTAATATATAAGCTGAACAGTGACTATCTGCTGGGCAAAATGTTAGATGCTGGGGATATAGTGGTAGGCTGGTTAGATACAATTCCTTACAAATATTTTGTAAGGAGCTTAGTTCTAGTATACCTCCTCAATTGTTGGAAGTATATGCCCAGCCTAGTCAAATGTGGGGTGGTATAGACACTGAGAAAATCAGAGAAGCCTTTTTTATCAGGTGAAATTTGATCTATGTTTTTCTTCATGAAAAAATAGAAGTTTTCCAGGTTGGGATGGGGGCGGAGTGGGGGAAGATCAGACATTTCATGCAGGAGCCATAACACATGCAAAAAGTAGCAAGGACATGGCCAGTTTGGGAGATGAAGAGAAATTCATTTTTGAGTGTAGTGAGGCATATCAGAGTGAATCTGGAGAAGTAGGTTGGGGTCATATTGGGAAGAGCCTGGTATGGATGGCCCTTCTGATTAAGTTTGGACTTAATCCTATATACAAGGGAAAGTCAGCAAAAACTTATAATAGGTTTGTGACTAAATCAGATTTTTCTTTAAGAAAAACCCAGGAGGATGATCTTGGAAGTGGGGAAAAGAAGAGTAGCAGGAGATCAGTAGGAGACTATTGTATTAGACTAGATTAGAACAAAGAGGGATGAGAGCCTGAGGAGGATATCGAAAGAGGAAACAGACAGAAGAGGTTAATTCTGCTACAACATTCTAAGGTGGAATCAGGAAGGGTTGGCCACCCATTTGGTATGAAACACTTACTTGATGGATGGTAAGATCATGAATTTAAGATGGAAAAAAAAAAGGAAAGGAGCGAATTTTATAAAATGGTATCAAGTTTTGTTTTGGATATTTAGATATTCAAGTGAAGATGAACTGTAGGCAGTTGAAGACTTTGATATGAATCTAAAAAAGGAGAGAAGATGGGCTAGAGACCCATTTCTGGAGGCCCAAAGGGAGGCAAATGGGCAGAAAATTAAACAAATATTTGAGAAAGGAGAAAAAAATCAACAAAGATATGGAATCAGTGAATAAGGAGGAGTACCAAGGAAAGATTAGCCTCCTGGAAGGGAGGAAAGGTCAAATAGATGAGTAGTGTTGCTTTGCTGGACAAAGTTCTGTGAGTGCTAGAGTCGGGTATTGACACATGAAATGACAAAGATGTAATAAGGATCAGTTGTCAGTTCCGCTGGTTTAGGAGGTTGCCACTGATGGTTGCACCAAAAGCGATCTTACGTCTGGTTTCTGACCCTCCCTTTTGGTTCTGGCCAGTTAGGAGTCAGAATGGAGTTAGAGCCCTTCCCAGATTGGTCTGACTCCCAAGAAACAGGAGACTCTAGAAACATGGTATACCCCTTTACAAACCTTGAAAAGCATGGGAGACACAATCATTGCTTCTTGGGAGATAATAACACTTAGGGTTTAGCTCTAACCCTATTTTTCCATTTCTGCTCCCGAATTTCATTTGCCTTATACTTTGGGTTGAATAGAAAACCAATTTTTGTTTTCTATTATATTAGAGATGTTTTTGAGTATACATGTTATGAAATTTTATGCTGGAAAATATTTCAAATTGTTCTGATCACTTCCTCTCTGGGAAAAGGGTAAGAGTTTTCTCTTTCCCCTCCAAACATAAATACACAAGCTGACATGAAGAGAAGACTTTTGTCCAAATGTCATTTGTTTCCATAGTTTTATTCATTCATTTAATTTACACCGTATTAATTATAAATGCTCCAATTATTTCAGATGAGTCATTTAATTTGCCCAGTCGCTTGTGAGTAGTGTTTGGTCTTATCAGATGCTAAGTGACACTTACTCGGGTGTGGTGGAGCTAGGTCAGGATGATGCTGGCTAAGTACCCTGAAGGATTGATATCCAAATGCTAGATGATCTAGCTGGATGAAAGCACTGCTTTTAGAGTACAAGAGACTATAACAGCCAGGTGACCTGGATATAATCATAACAGTGGAGGACAGTCACCTTAAAACCAAACTAAACCACGTCAAACCGAACAGTCTGCCCTAGGAAGGTGTATGGGGCAAGGGCTTATGGGAGCCCTGAATTTCACTGCCAACATTTAGTCTTTGCACTCCCTCACTGTTAATAGCATTTTCGTTTTTATGCCTTCTAACTGATACAACCTGTGTGATGACTGCTTCCTTCTTCTTAAAAAGTTGATCTTAATCAGCAGTGTAATTGAAGCCTTTCCTGTTTGGCTTATGAATGAAAGTGTTCCATTATATGCATTTAACTAGTCTTTCTTCCAGATCGGAATCTCTGTTGTGAAATACAGTGGCAATCATGCAACATCTGCTGGCTTGTATCTACTCAACTATCTGCGTACAAGGCGTATTTTTCTTACTTTATAATAAATACCTTGAAAGTAGGAAACACTAGCTTTTCACCCATCTGTCCATCCAGCCATTTACCTAAAATTTGGGTCTCTGTGTCACAGGCAATGTGATGAATTTAGGGAGGACCAAAACAGTCTTTTCCCTCAAGGAGCTCATAGTCCAGTTAGGGCAGTGGTTCCCAACAGTGGCTGCACATAAACAACACTCGGGTTGTCACGCTTCACTTCCAGAAAGTCTGTTTTATTGGTGCTAGAGTGTCATCTGTGTACTGGTATATGTATTTTTAGAGCATTCAAGGTGATTCCAGGGGCAGATTGAGAACCACTAAGTTAAGCAGATAGGCCTATATTAAGTTCTGTAACAAAGAAAAAACAGAATTTTGTTGGCACACAGAAAGAAATACAGTCCTAATAAATTGTTTTTCTCTTCCTCCTTGTAGCACCTACCATAGAGCACAAAGTCTTGAATATAGTAAACATTTCTTTAATTAATGAACTTATGACCATTAGGCTTGATCATCTACTTCAATATCATTAGATGATTTTCTGAATTGCAATTAAATTAGGACAGTTCTTTCATTTATTAATTGGCTTTCTGTCCCAACTGAAAAAAAATTTTTTTAATGTTTATTTGTTTTTGAGAGTGAGCAAGAGAAAGAGAGAGAGAGAGAAAGAGAAAGAGACAGAGCACGAGTCGGGGGGGGGGGGCAGCGAGAGAGGGAGACACAGAATCTGAAGCCGGTTCCAGGCTCTGAGTTGTCAGCACAGAGCCTGATGTGGGGCTCAAACCCACGAACCGTGAGATCATGACCTGAGCCGAAGTCAGATGCTTAACCGGCTGAACCACCCAGGTACCCCGCTTTCTGTCCCAACTTAAAGAGTGTTTGAGGTCCTTGTTAAAAAAATTTTTTTAATGTTCATTAATTTTTAAGAGAGAGACAGAGTATGAGCAGAGGAGGGGCGGAGAGAGAGACACACACACACACAGAATCCAAAGTAGGCTTCAGGCTCTGAGCTGTCAGCACAGAGCCTGACGTGGGGCTGGAACTCAGGAACTACAAGATCATGACCTGAGTCGAAGCTGGACACTTAACCAACAGAATTTAGATTCTTCATTTTATTTGATAAAATCAAATTTATATTTTTATGGGCAAAATTATTTTTTGATTTCAAAAAACCTGACTTGTTTTTTCCTATCAGTTTCTCCTAGATTAGTCCCAATCTGGAAATTACTCTTCTCACTGAAGTTGAAATGAGATAAAATCCCCCTCTATTCACAGTAAGCCTGAGATTGGAGAGCACACAGGGGTAGAGTGCTGCGGGCACAGCTCTAGTCCAGCTCTGGCCAGGCTGAGAGAAGCCAGTTTTGGGGGAACCAGTAATTAGTGGCAGATGTTAGGGATGTATTAAAGGTAGCCAACCTCATCAGAAATGCTACTGATCAGAGTTCTTACACAGAACTTTGAGCAGTTTCAGAACAGAGCGTAAAAATCTGCAAGTAAGACTTTGGCATAGGAAAATGGCATCTCAATATAGACCACATTTTCTAGGGTCCCTTGAAGCTCAGTGGGTCTATGTGACTATTTTTTTTTGCGAAAGAAGACGTGAGTACATGGTGTGTGTGCTGCTTCAGACTTTTGTTCTTGAAAAGGTTCTCTCCTCTTCCCTGTCTTTCTTCCCATTCACTGACTGAAACGTGCACGTGGTGGGAGCTACACTGAACTATGCGGATAAAGACAAAGGTAAAAGGAACAGAGACCTTGATGCTGCTAGCAAGCAGAGGTGTCATTCTTGTTCAGACTCTTATGTGAGAGCAGAATAAACTATCAAATTCAAGCCACTGCTACGTTGAGCACAGTCTGTACCATACCTCAATTCACGGTTTCTTCATCTTCCAGGTCAACCGTTTCTTCATCTTCCAGGTCAACCATGTTGAATGAAGTACAGTTCCCTCAACTTGCAATGTGATTTTCAATATCTTCTTCCCTTCACCTGTGTGGTTCCTTGTACGTTTTCAAATACATTTTCTCCACCAGCCAGGTAAACTCCTACTCGTTTTTAAGACTCAGATTAAATATTAGCCTCTCTGGGAAGACTTCCTTGAGATATCCATGTAGAGGTGAGAATCCTTTTATGATTGTCCTCGATAGACCTTGTACCTAATTACAATAGTCACAATATATATACTTTATTGAATATCTACCGTATGTCATGTACTTTGGATTTGCTTTGCATAAAATATCTCATCTGTTCTCACAACGGTTTTATGGGGTGTGTGTGTGAAACTCATTTTATAGATGAGAAATCCAGACTTGGACAGAGAGAGGTTAGTTAATTTACTCTAGTTCATAATGTTAGTGTAAATAAGAACACTGGAATTCAAAGAAAGATTAACCTGGTTCCAGTTGTATCTACCCTGCCTTCATTACAGCCCTTCTCATATGGCATCACATTTATTTATTTACATGTACACCCTGTCCTATTATACTCTGGATTCCTCACATCTAGCTCATTTCAAGTAGATACAAGTTAAATTAACTGTGCTACCACTCCATTTTCCTCACCAGTTGGCTTCCAGAGTTATGGTATAAACTCTAGAAACAGCACCACACTGCAAGTGCAGGGCCAGGGGCAATCACTGTTCCGTATTCTGGTTTCTCTTTGTATCTGTAATTGATAATGCTCCATGTGCTCTGCTGGCTTTGGTTACTGCTAGGCAGTGTGCTAGTCTACTGGGGTTGTCGTAACAAAATACCACAGGCTGGGGGGCTTAAACAACAGACATTCAATTTCTGGCTGTTCTGGAGACTGGAAGTCCAAGATCAAAGTGCTGTCAAGGTTGGTTTCTGGTGAGACTTCTCTTCCTGCCTTGTAGATGGCTGCATCATTACTGCATGCATGTTAATATGCATGAACACATCTGTGGTGTCTCTGTCCCTCTTCCTTTTTATTTTTTTAATTAAAAATTAAAAAAAATGTTTTTTTTTGAGAGAGTGTGGGCAGGGGAGGGCCAGAGAGAGACAGAGACACAGAATCTGAGGCAGGCTCCAGACTCTGAACTGTCAGCACAGAGGCCAATGCGGGGCTCGAACTCACAGACCATGAGATCATGACCTGAGCCGAAATTGGATACTTAGCCGATTGAGCCACCCAGGCGCCCCTCCATCTGTCTCTTCTTAGAAGGATACCTGTTGAAATGCATTGTTGCATTGTTGAAATGCATTTCTATGCCCAAGATGGAGCCACCCCTGCCCCAGGTGCCCCGTCCATACACTGAAACTTAGACAACTTTCGCTCCCTGTAAATGCTCCTCTTGGCCAGAAACACAGTATATCCAGTTAGCCGATTCCCGTGTGCCAAGCCAACTCTGGACTCTATACTTATTTTATCATTCCTTATTTTTTTCTACTTTTCTCTTTTTTGTTCCGTATTCTTTATCCTATTAAAGTTTCTTGGTTTCCATCCCAGTTTGCAGTTCCCTGGATCCTTGGGAATAGAAGCTGCCTGCTTCCCAAAGAGTTGGATAAAGTTTATTTATCACCTAAATTGTTTTTCTTAAATCATTAAAAAAATGTTTTTTTAATGTTTATTTATTTTTGACAGAGAGAGAGAGACAGAGCATGAGCAGGGGAGGGGCAGAGAGAGAGGGAGACACAGAATCTGAAGCAGGCTCCAGGCTCTGAGCTGTCAGCACAGAGCCCGACGCGGGGCTCGAACTCACAGACCATGAGATCATGACCTGAGCTGAAGTCGGACGCTCAACGGACTGAGCCACTCAGTCACCCCTCTTAAATCATTTTTAACATCACACACACAAAAAGCTTTCCTCCTCAATATATTCCCTATACACTACTGCCCGAATGTGTCATAAAAGTATGACACATAAATGTGTCATAAAAGCACATAAAAAAATGTGCCAACTCAGCCTACCTCATCCTCAGTTGGCTACTCTTAAAATGGGGATAATGATAACAGTCCCATTTGGCTCACGATTTTTTTCTTTTCATTTTTTAGTGTTAAATGCAATAGTGTTCAGAAAGCGTTTTCCCAGTGAAAGGTGCTATACGTGACATGTTCTTTCCCCAACTGCCTGGTAAGTGTTGACTCATTTTTAAGACTCAGATTAAATATCACCTCCACTGTTGAGCTGTTACTCTTGATTTTTCATAATTGTTGACTAGTGCATGGGTGAAGTTTTTACATCCTCAGGGGCCAGGTCTAATTCAGGTGGAATAAGAAAAGAGCACAGATATTTTGCGGAAGCCTTGTAAGTAACCAGCACCTTGCTTTTCTAACTTTGGAAGTACTTGGTCCTGAGTAAGTCCAGGCACAGAGCAGGCCCGGTTTCTTCTTTCCTTCTCATATCACTTCTCCTCAGTGTCTCACAGAAAAAAGAGTAAGATTTGAAGTCAGATCAATCAGAGTTTAACTCTTGATTCTGCAACTACCTTCTCATTTGATCTTGGGCAGCTCGTTTTACCTCCATGGGTCTCATGCTCTATGAGTCTGATGCTTTGGACGGAATTGCTCTTCTGATTTGGCTCCTACCTCTGCAAGGGCATACAGTTCAGGGGCTGAGGGTGCAAAAGAAAAGAGAGGGGTGGTGGGGAGGGCAAGGAAGAAGCACTGAGAACTGTGAGGACAAGTGGCTTTTGTGGCATTCTTTGTGTTTTTATTGCCATATCTGTCCTCAAACTGGGATTTGTGTCTACAGTCTCTTATGTTAATTTCTCACTGGGTAAAATCAGGCTTGTATCATCTTTTGTAAGTTGTACTCTTTGTGCTTTGGGGAGGCAGAGGTCATAGCTCATGCACAGTGTTCCAGGAGCTGGAGGAGGCAGCAGGAGGCATTGCTGTCAAGCAGGTGGGCAGGCCATAGATGCCCATAAAACACGTGGTGTGGACTGGTCGTTATCCTGTTAACTTGGCTTAGAGTATAGGAGATCTTGAATTTTCCAAGAAGGAGAAATAATTTTTTTTTTTTTTTTTTTTGGCACATGGGACTGAACAAAATAAACCTTCTCTGATGGTTTCAGATTTGCAGGTCTCTAAGGAATTTGAAAAGGGTGTGCCAATTAAGCAACAGTGGAAGCTCCACAAACCGAATCAACTAAGAATTTCGAGGCTTGCACAAGTACTGAATGTGGTCCAGGCCTTTTCAGTAAACATTTATTGCATTTCTCGATTCTGAGATAGCACCTCACAAGAAGAACACATTTGTGAAAGGACAGGAAAGGTTTTATCGTAAGACTTCCAGTAAGTGCTATTTTATTCCAAGATGATCTGAAATGCTTAGTAGTGACTTAGAGGCTTGATTTCTCCTGCCATAACCTGCTGTTGCTGTTAGGTATAGATTCATTTTTTTTTTTATTTCAATGGACAGTGCTTATCCTTACCCATCCAGTGATTCAACATAAGCAAGGTAGATGTGGTGTGAGAGATTCCGGGGAAATGAATTGACAGGTACCTAAAAGCAAAGTTCTGTAGTAATGACTGGGTTATAAAATTTGCATCTGGGAAAAGTATTTTGGCACCAGGAGCGAGGAGAATGGAAGAAAGTACTGGGAAATGGGAGGTATAAAAGGCAACTATCTCCTGGTCCAGACAGTATTTGCTCCATCCTGTCCTTATGGCCTGTCCTGTCCCTTGACATGCCTTACTTGGAAAATCTTGCATGAAGAAGCAAAATCAAGCACACGTGTATCAGTCAAAAGGTAGCAAACCTTGAATGACTCTTAAATTAAGGAATCAGGTGGCCTTGGTTACATAGGCACTCCTATTTTTGGTTTTTAAAACAACTTTATGGGGCACCTGGGTGGCTCAGACAGTTAAGCGTCTGGCTTCAGCTCAGGTCATGATCTTGTGTTCATGGAGTTCGAGCGTCGGGCTCTGGGCTGACGGCTCAGAGCCTGGATCCTGCCTCAGATTCTGTGTCTCCCTCTCTCTCTGCCCCTTCCCCACTCACGCTCTGTTTCTCTCTCTCAAAAATAACTAAACATTAAAAAAAAATTTTAAAAATTAAAATTTTATAAACTAAGCATGATTTTCTCATTAAAAATTTTTTTTTCAACGTTTATTTATTTTTGGGACAGAGAGAGACAGAGCATGAATGGGAGAGGGGCAGAGAGAGAGAGGGAGACACAGAATCAGAAACAGGCTCCAGGCTCTGAGCCATCAGCCCAGAGCCTGACGCGGGGCTCGAACTCACGGACCGCGAGATCGTGACCTGGCTGAAGTCGGACGCTTAACCGACTGCGCCACCCAGGCGCCCCGATTTTCTCATTTAATAGAAGAGAAAATGAGGTACAAAGTGGTTAAATGATATGCTTGAAATCATCACGAGCGAGTGCGTGAGCCGGGATTTGAAGCAGACCTGCCAGAGTTGACAGCCTGTTGTTGCCCTGCCCCATAGGCCTTGAGGCCACTGCTCTGTCATAGTGCTGTTGTGAGGACTGAAGTAGGGGCATGCCATGTGTGAAGCTGGTGCATATCAGGCCTTTTCCACATGTTAGTTCCCTTGCCCTTTACCTCAGGTGCCAAAACCCTGCCCACGTCAAAATTATTTCCTTCTCCAAGATATACATGTGTGTGTGCGTGTGCATGTATGTGTAGGATACAGGGTGTTTGTAATAAAGCCCATGTTGAAATGGTACCACAATGATTAATCACGAAAAAGACGTCAGCTCTTGGTCACTTGATTCTCATTTATTTAAGAGACAATAAAGTTCTATTTTCCATTGTACTTTGGGCATAGATTTGAGGGGAAGCCTAAAAACTGGAGGATTAGGAGAAGATACATACATAAAATGGAAACTGTGGCACCATTTCCAGTATATAAGGGGGCAAGCCAGAGCCTCCGTAAGGAGTTCAAGAGGAGGCAGACAGTGGCTTATGTGAAAAGTCTCTTCACTGAGGAGTTCAGAATAAGCTGAACGTTGTAAGACAAGGGCTCAGTAGGCTGGTGTGAGATTAATGTTTCATCCTGAAGATTGTAAACCTGTGGGCCAGGGTCTTACAGTATAGTAAGATTTTTGATCTGAAGAAAGGGCATGCTTTCCATGAAAATGGTAATGAGGTAAGATTCCTGAGGGTCAATGGGATGACTTCACTATCCAATCATGGTGATGTGTGTCTAATCTCTGAAGGGCCTTTGACCATATCTATCTAATAGTCTAGGTCTGATAATTCTGAGGTTGTGTGTTGACTGATACTCTCTTTGAAGAGAACTTTGAACTATAGTTTCAAACTAGAAAGAAAAAATAATCAATAGTCAAAGAAAAGTGAGGCAGCTAAGGAGCCCTAATTTTAGGCTTCTGAGCAGTTGAAAGTCTGCAGATCCATGCAGACTGGTATTTATATACCCCTGGTATTTATACCAGGGAGTGAACAGGAAGCGGAACCTTCCTGGAAGAGCTCTCAATAAACACTCTTTTCTTCTTTCTTGCTTCTTGCAGGAGACTACCTCTATTCTCATTTTTACTGAATGGAAAAAAATAGCGCGTGAGCAGACAACAACAGCCAGAGGGACAGCTGAGTTTTGCAAAGCACAAGCCATCCTACACATCTCCCTGTTGTCTGCCTGCACATTAATGTGGGCACCGCCTCCTTCTCCCCCCTTGGGCTCTGAGTTTTGCAAATCATCTGTCAGCCCTGCTAAAGTCAAGAAGAGAGAAGTTTGGCTTCACATCTCTCTTTCTTCCCCACATTGCACCACCACTACAAAAACAAAAATGCGAACAAAAACAAACAAAACACAACAAACCGAAGCAAAATCCTGTCCTAGACAGTCAGTGATTTACTCCGGTGGGGATCAAACGGCAGAGGCTGAACTCATGAAGCAGTCAGTGTCTGAGTAGCTGTCACTGTGAGGCTATTACCATTTTTTTTTTTTTTTTTTTTTTTTTTAGTCTGGTCCAGACATGCTGTTTAATTAAAGAAGGTACTAGATCCAGGAATTTGGTATTGGGGATTTAATTATGGATCATAATGACTTGTGGGCTTTTAACATGCCTGGAGCTGGAGTAAGTGACGCAGGTTATGGCCCTGAGCCTGTGGCCTCTTGTCTGAGGAGGTCTCTCCAAAGCAATTTTCCTCACAGATTTCTCTCAGACTCTACTGTTTTTGATCCAAGAAGGGGGCCAAGAGTTGTAGATGTAATTCTTAAAGATTTCCTTTGAAATTCTCATCTTAGTAATCTGTCTCATAACTCAATTTTATACCTGATACCTTTGGCACCTTGATCTTTTTTTTTAATTCTTTAAAATATTTTTTTAAGTTTATTTATTTATTTTGAGAGAAGAGAGAAAGAGAGAACCGGTGTAGGCCAGCAGAGACATGGGGAACAGAGGAGCCAAAGCGGTCTCTGTGCTGACAGCAGAGAGCCAGCCCCATGTGGGGCTCAAACTCATGAACCATGAGATCATGACCTGAGTCAAAGTCTAACACTTAACAGACTGAGCCACCCAAGCACCCCTGTACCTTGGTCTCTAGTTGGAACTTCCAAGTTAATATTCTGGGGTGTGTGTGTGAGGTTGGGGGGAGATGGAAGATTTGGATAATTCTGATTTTCATCTTTATGTTTATCTGTATTATCTTAATTTTCTGTAAAAACCATATATTACTTTTGTAATAAGAAAAATTCATATGAAATGTCACTCTCATTAATTTCTTTATATTTTTAGCTCCAAAATGCTAAAATAGACAAATTCATACTTCTGATCATGTAGAGAAAGATTGCATGCATAAACAAGGTAAAGGAATCTGGAGAAATGTCTATCTACCTATTTTAATTTTAATTTTGAATTATTTCAAATTTGTAGAAAAGTTACAAGCATATTACAAAGAACTCCCCTGTATCTTTTGTCCAGAGACTGCATTTCAGTTTCCCATTACTGTGATACCTTTTATAGCAAAAGGATCCTGTTCAGGACAATGTGTTGTACCCCATTGTCCAGGTCTCCAGTCTACTTCAATCTAGAACAGTTCCTCAAAATTTCCTTCACTTTCAAGTCCTTGATATTTTCAACACAATAAGCTAATTATTTTATAGAATTCAATCAGTTGGGATTTATCCATTGTATCGTCATGATTATAGGCAGGTTTTACATTTTTGCAGAATATTGCAGGAGTAATTCTTTGTTCTTCCCATTGTATCCTATCAGGAACATACTGTAGCTCTTTGTCCCTTTACTGGTGGAGTTAATACTCATCACCTTATCAAGATGTGTCTGCCTGGCTTTTCTATTGTAAAGTTTCTTTTCCTCCTAATTGATAAATATTTGTGGAGAGATACCTTGATATTAGGTAAAAGCTTTTTATTTTATTTTTTTATTTTGGAAAGAGAACATGAGGAAGAGGAGAGGAGCAGTGGGGGAGAGAGAGAGAGAGAGAGAGAGAGAGAGAGAGAGAGAGAGAGAGAATCTTAAGCAGGCTGCATGCCCAGCACGAGGCTCAACTCAGGGATCAATCCCACAACCCTGGGATCATGACCTGAGCCAAAATCAAGAGTCAGACACTCAACAGACTGAACCATGCAGGAGCCCCTGATATCAGTAAAATCTTATTTCTTATCCCACCCTCATCTGTTAGTTTTAGCATCTATTGCTAATGAGTGTGCAAATTAATTATTATTCTGATGATTGGCCAATTGTGATTTTCAGTTTTGTCATTCATTCTGTATTCATTAGTTGGCATTCTACTCTAAAGAGGAACTTACTTTTCTCTCGTTTATTTACTCATATATTTATTTCTATCCATGATCCTTTGGATCTTTAACAAGTGGATTATAATTCACTGCTGTTACTATTTATTTTGATGCTCAAATTGTTCTAGATTTGGCCAGTTTGACAGCTCTTTCAAACGGATTTTTGAGTCTGTGTGATGTGTCCCTGTTGTTTTTTGAACATGTTCTAGGATCATCTTGTTCTTTCCCTACTCAAGTCCTAGAATTAGTCACTTTTTCCAAGCACCTTGGTTCTGTTCAGTGGAGAGTGATATTTAGAAGTTCAAGATCTGGGTGACAGCAATGCTTATTGCTACTGAGACATTGCTGCTCCCACATTCTTTCAGTGGAGAGCGTTAGAAAAAATGTGTACACACATCTGTATCTGTATTTATTTCTATCTATATATATTGCAAAACATGAGTTCACTTTCATGCCTCCCATTCCAGCTCAGTGTCAAAAGATGTATTCCAGCTTTCCTTCTTTCTGTATTTGTACCTTTCTTCTCTGACATTGAGAAATATTGCTACCATTTATCCTCATCATATTTACTTAGTTTTTCAATCTCTCTGAAGATCGCTGTCTCTGGACCTCGCTAGGCTGCTGCCCCATTTGGCCACCCTCTTTGAGCGGGTCCTGCCTCATTCAGACACCCTTGGGTGGATTCTGATCTCTTCTGGGCTGCTTTCTTGTCCTCTGATTCCCTCATGAGGGCCCTGGTCACCTCTTAGCTGCCATCAAGGAGAGAAGGAAAAAAAGAAAAAAGAAAAGAAGAAAGAAAGGAAGGAAGGAATCTGAAGAAACACAGTGTTAGTGATACAAAAACATAGAAACCATGTATACAATCATTGTCTTTTTGGAAACTTAAGTTACAGATCATATTGGTTTATAGGTATTATTATGGAATTATTGTATTGAAGCCTAAAAGAAAAGTTAAAGAATTTCTAATCAAATTCTCTCATTTAACACATATGAAATGAGAGGATAAGTTACTTGGAAAGATCACATAACTAACTAGAGGCCCTAGTGTAAACAAGAAGTCAGGCTATCTGAGTCCCTGGAAGGTTCTGTCTTCGCCACATTATTCTGGGGCATTAGAAAATGATTTATTTTTTTAAAGTGTCAAATATGATTTCCATATTATAGTGGATATTTGTTGTTTTCGCTTTCTCAGCATACCAGTTTTTCCTTTGGGGAGATGTCTCATTGCCATCACGCTCAGCCATCACCAAGTGTGGGGCTAACTCTAGTCTCTGGCTCCGGGGCTGGGCATGGCCTCAGGCCTGGCTAATGAGAGCCACTGGGGGGCCTTTGTGGAGCTCTCAGGAGGTAGGTTCTCTACACTGGGGTTGCTAAACTGGTAGGAGGCACATCTGGCACTGTGTGGGAAAATATGGCCCAAAGATGGACTAGATTACAATTTAGGAAAAAGCTGCCTAGTAACATAGCCAAGAGATGAAGAGAGCTTCCTGATGATATTCTCAAACCCTGGATCAATTTGTGCTTGAAACCACGTCACATCCTTAAACTCCAGACTGTTGTGTAATCCAGTAAATTGTTTTGTTTCGTTAAAGCAATTTGAATTGGGCTTCTGTTACTTGAAACCTCAAGAGTGTATGCTCCCGATTAACATCTCTGTCCCTAAAACTGGGAAGCGGTAAAACAGAGCTGGGTTAATTGTCTGTTAACTTGATGTCAAGGAGTTCTTCCTCAATACTTTGATACAAGACAAGAGGAGGGAATGAGAAGTATTTGTTGAATGCCTGGTCCATCAGAAGAAAATAAGACCCTTTTGCTTAATTAAATCACCACAGTTTCACCCGTGTGAAGTTTCTAATCGGTTAACAGGATAGATCTTCAGTGGTAAACCACATCATCTTTCAGCAAACAGAGGACTTTATCTCTTAGGAGTTAGCCTCCACAAAGAGATGATTCCTACTGTGAAGCAATGGTAGTTCACTGACCTCAGTTTAAAAATAGAGATGTAGGGGCGCCTGGGTGGCTCAGTCAGTTAAGTGTGGAAGTCTTGATTTTGGATCAGGTCATGATCTCATGGTTGTAGGGCTCCATGCTGGGCTGGAGAATGCTTAAGATACTCTCTCTCTCCCTCTGCCCCCACCCCACTCAGGTGTGTGTGCGTGCGTGTGTGCGTGCACGCGCACGCAGGCACACTCTCTCTCTCCCCCTCAAAAAAAAAAAAATAAAAATAGAAATGTATATATGTCAGATTGGTTGTTTTCTCTGCAGAACACTGATATAATAGCATACATTTTTCTTACCATAAAACTGTTATTAAGACTTCCTAAAATTAAGTGATTAATGTTTCTGCTTCTTTTTTCTTCCTGAACCTCAGGAAAGACTTGCACAATGTACAGTGAAAGAGAGGAAGGGTCAAAGGCACTCAAGAAATCCAACTATTTAGATCATCAGCTGCTAAATAATGAGACTTTAGTAGTAGTAAATTTCTAAATATCTGAGCAAAATGAAGTAAGACAGTAGGAAGAATTGATGAAGGCCAAGGGAAGGCAGAGTTTATGTGGCAATTTTTTTTGTAAAACATGTATGAATTCAAAGATTTTTAAGATATCTAGAACTGTGCTAATTAGAATCTTTTGTTTGCCTCATTACTAAATTTTTTTGGTAGTTCTTTGTTTTAATGTATGTTTTTAAGTTTTTAAATTTATTTTAAGAGAGAAAGAGCAGGGAAGGGGCAGAGAGAGAGTGAGAGAGAGAGAGAGAGAGGAGAGAGAATCTGAAGCAGGCTCTATGCTGTCAGCACAGAGCCTGTCTCAGGGCTCCAACTCATGAACCATGAGATCATGACCTGAGCCAAAATCAAGAATCAGACACTTAACCAACTGAGCCACCTAGGTGCCCCTATTTTTTGGTAGTTCTAATACATATTCTTCTTATTTTTGTTTGAATATGCTACTCACATTCTGGCTCCAATGTTTAGGAGCAGCTTACATGACAGTCTTCCCTTTGAACATACGGTCAGTACAACACTTTCTTGACAGCCCTGTTCCTCCATGTGACTGCTTTTCTAGGTTGTGCTATCCTTTGAAATTCTTCTTTTGGTGTTTTCTGTGGCGATCCTGCTTAGAACACCACAACCCTTCTCATTGTCAGATCCAGAAACATTGGAGAAGAGTTGCAATTATTTGATAATAAAAGATACATGAAGTAAAGGAGACTAATACATATGGTCCTCAAGTAGAATCGTAGTTCAACGTTCTGCCATCTGGGTCAATTAGTCTTAGCAACACTTGCTAAAGGATTAAGATTAAGAGAGTGTCCAAAGTAAAGTTACAAATTTGCATAGGGAAGCAAAAGTCCTTCGTTTGTTTGTTTGTTTTTTTTTTGCATTGATTTATTTTTGAGAGACAGAGCACTAGTGGGGAAGGGGCAGAGAGAGAGGAGGTGGGGGAGAGACAGAATCCAAAGCAGGCTCCAGGCTCTGAGCTGTCAGCACAGAGCCCGATGCAGGGCTCAACAAACCGTGAGATCATAACCTGAGCCAAAGTTGGACACTCAACCAACTGAGCCACCCAGGCACCCCACAAAAGTCCTTCTAACATGAAAATGTTTGCTAATGGACTTTTCCATAGAAAATTACCCCCCACTTATGCTTCTCTTCCCTCTAACGCCACTAGAGATTTTGATGCCTATGGTGTACCTTCTCCATCTGCATTTTACAGAGTTTTGGATGCCAAGATAAAATGCACATCTATTGCAAAGTGAAACTCCAAATTTTGCAAAAAAAAAAAAAAAAAAAAAGGAAGATTACATGCAGTGTCAAATACAAGGTTGAAGAATTCCTCAACCTTGTTAATTGCAAAAAGAATATCAGGTGCAATGAAACCAGTTAGCAGTAGAAGATAGCAAAAATCTATGCAGATTATAGAGTGATCGGAACTTCAAAAGGAATTGATTTGAAAAGCATTTTGAATATCAAAAGATGAAGAAATGTACTCTAGGCCCCCAGTATCTGGAGCACATGATTCTCCTTTTGACATATTGTCAGAAGGTTAAGAGTAGTCTAACACTTTAACACGACACCTACATCATTCATCTCATCTCATCTCATCATGTGGGCATTTTATCATCTCATATCATCGCGAGAAGATGGTTGAGTACAGTACAATAAGATATTTTAAGAGAGAGACCACATTCACATAACTTTTACTACAGTATATTGTTATAATGCCTTGATTTTATTATTAGTTATTGTTAATCTCTTACTGTGCCTAATTTATAAAGTAAACTTTATCATAGGTATGTATGTCTAGGAAAAAAACCAGTATATATAGGATTTGGTATTATCTACAGTTTCAGGTCTCCACTAGGGGTCTTGAAACATAGCCCATGTGGATAAAGAGGGGGGACTACGGTACTCAGCAGTCAAATATTTCTACAAAAATGATGAGCCTTCGACCATACTACTTGATCAAATGTGAAGGATGTAATATAGTGACCCCTTGGAATTTTGTCAGAAAAATGCTGCCAAAAAACACCCCAGATCCAAACAGTATTTGGCTCATAATTTTTATTTGATAACAGGTGGAAACCGTTAAGTTAATAATACTTTTTCGCTCATGGCATACCATTATTATTATTCCATTAGGTCTCTCTCTTGTTCTGTCAGCTATCTATCTATCTATCTCACTTATCTATTCATCTCTCGTCTCTTTTCTGTTTTTATCCCCTTTCCTAATTCTGTTCAGCAGCTTCCCCTATGAACTCTAACATATTTGCGTATCCAAATAATGTCATCCTTTGATCCGTGACTCTTGACTTCTAGACTCCGCTTTAGAGAAATCTGAATAGCATGGAAACAAATTTATTAAAGAACACCAGGAGCCTCCATCACTCCTCCATCACAGTGTTCAGAGCTGGCCTAGCATAACCTGGATCCTTCAACATTCACACTCCTGACTAACACTATTTAGTTCCTGCGGGCAGAACTTCTGTGTCTTTTGCCTGTATCCTTTGAGTGCGGATACACAGAAGGCTGTGCTGTTGCCAGCAACAGAATAGACAATGTCTGCACTGTGGGAAGGGTATGAGCGGAGCAAACACTTAGGTGAGAGAAAAGACATATTACTTTGTCAAATCCTTGTTCTCAGATAGAATGAATGTCATAGAATCTGGCTAAATGAAATATCATTTTAAGTCTTAAATTTTTCTTGACTTCTCTTTGTGTCCATTTCTTGCTTCTCGTTGTGTTCAAGTTGTGTGGTTCGAGAGGGATTTGTGAATTAGCGTGTTATGTGCAACAGCTACGCATGGCAGCCAAGGAAAAGTCTGTGATTCAGTAATTACTCAGCCAAGCATTGTGGTACCAGAACAGAATAATGCACGTGCAATAATAATGAAGTTCAATCTCATTCCTGATATTTTGTCAACATATATATGCATGTATATCTGTAAAGATATCCTTCCAAACCTTTAAAAAAATTTTTTTTTACATTTATTTATTTTTGAGAAACAGAGTGAGACAAAGCATGAGCGGGGGAGGGGCAGAGAGAGAAGGAGACACAGAATCGCAAGCAGGCTCCAGGCTCTGAGCAAGCGGTCAGCACAGAACCTGACTCGGGGCTTGAACCCACGAATCGTGAGTCCATGACCTGAGCTGAAGTCAGACGCTTAACCAACTGAGCCACCCAGGTGTCCCTCTTACAAACCTTTTTTAATGTTTATTTTTGAGAGAGAGAGACAGAGTGCGAATGGGGGAGGGGCAGAGAGAGAGGGAGACAGAGTCCAAAGCAGGCTCCAGTCTCTGAGCTGTCAGCATAGAGTCTGACGCGGGCTCAAACTCATGAACTGAGATCATGACCTGAGCTAAAGTTGGACACTTAACCAACTGAGCCACCCAGGTGCCCCTCTTTACACATGCTTTTAAATTTTATCATTAGGCAGGTAAATTTGTCATAATAAAAGTATAAAACATTTTATTTAATAATTTATCAGTTTGATTTATAGCTCTTAAATCTTTAGATATAGGCAGACCTCTATCTGCATTCTTGTTCCAAGCCCTGCAAATGTTACATGTGGACTTGATCCATTTATTTGTTTGGTTTTGCTAATTATGTATGGTTGTTTTATGTACATTTTTGAAGAAAAACTATAGAAGTGCTATTGTCTTGTAGACTCCATCTTGTTTTTCCTTTTAAAAAAATAACAAACTTGGCTTCTTGTTATAAGATTTATCCATGTAACTGTTTCTAAATATTGTGTAATACTCTTTACTGTGTACTGTCACATTGTACTTATCAGTTCCCTTGAAGGAAGACTGAAATTGTCTACAACTTGCTTTTATGACAAACAATGCTATGATGAACATGCTTGAATATGTTTGCTACAGATTTGTGGGATTGTCAGATTTCTTTCCAGAAAGACTGCACCAGTTTGCACTCCTGTCAGTAGGGCGTAGGGGTTCCTCTATTTGTATATCCTGCCCAAACTTGACATTATCTTGCTTGCTAATTTTTGCCAATATAATGCATATAAAGTGTGGTTTAAATACACATTTCTTTTTAAAAATATAATTTATTGTCACATTGGTTAACATACAATGTATACAGTGTGCTCTTGGTTTTGGGGGGTAGATTCCCATAATTCATCACTTACATACAACACCCAGTGCTCATCCAAACAAGTGCCCTCCTCAATGCCCATCACCCGTTTTTCTCTCTCCCCCATCCTCCCCCATCAACTCTCAGCTTGTTCTCTGCATTTAATAGTCTCTTATGGTTTGCTTCCCTCCCTCTCTGTTTGTAACTATTTTTTCCCCTTCCCTTCCCCCATGGTCCTCTGCTAAAATTCTCAAGTTCCACACATGAGTGAAAACATGATATCTGTACTTCTCTGATTGACTTATTTCACTTAGCATAATACCCTCCAGATCTATCCATGTTGCCGCAAATGGCAGGATTTCATTCTTTCTCATTGCCAAATAGTATTCCATTGTGTATATAAACCACATCTTCTTTTTCCATTCATCAGTTGATGGACATTTAGGCTCTTTCCATAATTTGGCTATTGTTGAAAGCACTGTTGTAAATATAGGGGTACATGTGCTTGTGTGAATTAACACTCCCGTATCCTTCGGATAAATTCCTAGTAGTGCTATTTCTGGGTCGTAGGGTAGTTCTATTTATAATTTTTTTGAGGAACCTCCACACTGTTTTCCAGAGTGCCTGCACCAGTTTGCATTCCCATCAACAGTGCAAGAGGGTTCCCGTTTCTCCACATCCTCTCCAGCATCTATAGTCTCCTGATTTGTTCATTTTAGCTACTCTGACTGGTGTGAGGTGGTATCTCAGTGTGGTTTTGATTTGTATTTCCCTGATGATGAGTGATGTTGAACATCTTTTCATGTGCCCGTTGGCCACCTGGATGTCTTCTTTGGAAAACTGTCTTGTCTTCTGCCCATTTCTTCACTGGATTATTTGTTTTTCAGGTGTTAAGTTTGGTAAGTTCTTTATTGATTTTGGATACTAACCCCTTATCCAATATGTCATTTACAAATATCTTTTCCCATTCTGTTGGTTGCCTTTTAGTTTTGTTGATTGTTTCCTTTGCAGTGCAGAAGCTTTTTATCTTGATGAGGTCCTAATAGTTCATTTTTGTTTTTAATTCCCTTGTATGAGTTTCTTTAATAGCTAATGGATTTGGTTTCTTCTGTGAATTGCCTGTTCATAACTTAAGCCTTGTCTTCTTTTTTTGTTTTTGAAAGAGTTCTTATTTTAAATATTAGATCCTTGTAAATATCACAAATTTCTCTCAATCTGCCACTCATTTGCTTTCTTTATTGACATTGTTATTTGTTGGAAAGACATTTTTACTTTTGTTTTTTAAAAAAAAATTTTTTTTAACGTTTATTTATTTTTGAGACAGAGAGAGACAGAGCATGAACGGGGGAGGGTCAGAGAGAGGGAGACACAGAATCTGAAACAGGCTTCAGGCTCTGAGCTGTCAGCACAGAGCCCGACGCGGGGCTCGAACTCACGGACCGTGAGATCATGACCTGAGCCGAAGTCGGCCGCTTAACCGACTGAGCCACCCAGGCGCCCCAAGACATTTTTACTTTTGATCTAATCAAATTAATCAAATTTAACCTATGGCTGTACAACTGGGATTTTATATAAGAAGTTCTTTCTCTTGTTCATAAAGACATTCTCCTCCATCAGTCTCTCTAAAGCATACCATTTGATCATTCACTCTTGGGACTGTAACCCATCTGTGATCTCATGTTGTATATGGTGCTAGATCTTCAGTCCATACAGTGAGTCACTTTCCAATGGCATCTACTGCAATAGTTCTTATTGTCCCCACTAATTTTATTTCCATCATATTCCCATGTATACAATAATCTATTTTTGAGTTGTATATTTTGGTACATTGTTTCATTTTCTCTTCTTGTCTCATACTATCATCCTAATACATTTTAATATCTGGAAAGGAGGTCCTCCCCTTTGCTCTTTTTTCAAAGTTACTTTAGTTATTTGTGGGTATTTATTCTTTCATATCAATGTTTAAATTACATCATTGAGTTTTCTGGGTTGATTTCTCAATCAATTGAGGCTGTATTATATTTTTAGAAATTATATATTTTCTCTCTTTTTGTGATCTTATTTTTAAGATTTTGGCATTTCTACTTCTGTTCTCCCTATCTCTTAGTTTTTTTTTATATTTTTATTTATCTTTTTAAAAAATATTTGATTTTTAAGTAATCTCTGTGTCCAACATGGGGTGGGGCTCGAACTTACAACTCCAAGATCAAGAGTTGCATGCTCCACTGACTGAGACACACAAGTGCCCCCTTTTTAAAATATTTTTAGTCCCTTTACACTTTCCTGATAGTTTCTGGGAGATGATCCTTTACTTTTTCTTTCAGTTTATTGACTTATTCATTAGTAGTACCCATCCTATTTATCCAGTTTATTGTGTTTTTGTTCAACTATAATATTTCTTCAACTTATATGACTTCTTTTCCTGATTCTTATTACTACTGTGCTCCTGTGTATTATTAAGGATAATTATCATACATACTTTAACTTCTTCTTCATGTTGTAGATTCTTTTCATTTTGATTTCTTTCTTTTCTACTGGTTATATTCCTTACGTGATTAGTTATGTAGGCAATTCCTAGTATTTCCATGGAGATACTAGCTACGTGTCTGGAAACATATATTTGGAAGAACTCTAGACCTTAGGCCGTTCCAAATGAATAAATAATTTTAATCAGGATAAGCGGTATGTGAACTATAAATTAGGTCAGTGTGAAAGAATGGATATGGGGATGTTAGGTATGTTAGAATTGATTGGTTGGTAAGGGGAGGTCTTTCTGAGGTTACAGCTGAGCGGGGAGTAATCAGGAAAGAATAGCAATGAGCAGGTCTGGGAGATAAGCATTCCAGGTAGACACATATGTATGTACTTTGAGGACAAATAAGCTTGGTGTATCTTGAAGAACAGACAGAAGGCCAAAGTCATTGGAGCAGAATGACACAATCATGGAGTGTTACTGACTGAGAACAAAGAGATCGCTAGGGCCTAGCTTCTACAAGGCAGTGCAGGCCATGCATCAGGAGTTTGTATTTTATTCTGAATGAGATGAGGAGATTCCTTAGGTTTGAAATAAGGAATGAAATGATCTCATTTGATCCCCCTGGCGAACATTTTATTATGGTAATTTTAAACATACAACAAAGTTGAAAGAATTTTACATTGAATACCTGTATGCCCATAAATAGATTCTACTATTAACATTTTTCAAACTTGTTTTATCACATACCCACTTACTTGCCCATTCATTAATCTACCAGACTTTTAAATGTATTTTATAATAATTTACAGACCCCAGTAGATTACCTGTAATTAATTCAGTATGTATATCGTTAGCTACAGTCTTTGGTTCTTTTATTTTGCAAAAAATTTACATAAAATGAAATGCACTAATTGCTGGCTTTTGACAAATACTTCCACCTGTGTAAATCAAACCCCTACAGAAATATAAACCTTTACTGCCCCACCAAAAACCTTGTGCTCTTTTCCAGTTAATGTTCATACCCGCTGCTCCAGAGGAAAGTACTGCGTTCACTTTTTCCCACCATAGATTAATGAAGCCTGTTGTAGAACTTCCTATAAATATATTCACACATTATGTACTCTTTTGTGTATGATGTGTTTCATCCAATATGTTTCTTTTTTTTCAATTCATCCATGTTGTTGTAAGTATCAGTAACTTGTTCTTTTTTATTGTGGAATAGTATTCCATTACCACAGTGTATCTATTTTATTGATGGACATGTGGGCTGTCTGTGGTGCTTGGCAATTATGAATAAAGCTGTGGCAAGATATTACATAAAAATCTTTCTGTAAACATGTACTTTCATTTCTCTTGGGCAAATCCGTGGGAGTGCAACTGATGGGTCATAGAGTAGATCTGTTTCATTTTACAAGAAACTAGCAGACTCCTTTTTTTTTTTTTCAACATTTATTTATTTTTGGGACAGAGAGAGAGAGACAGAGCATGAACGGGGGAGGGGCAGAGAGAGAGGGAGACACAGAATCGGAAACAGGCTCCAGGCTCTGAGCTGTCAGCACAGAGCCCGACGCGGGGCTCGAACTCACGGACCGCGAGATCATGACCCAAGCCGAAGTCGGCCGCTTAACCGACTGAGCCACCCAGGCGCCCCGAGTGATGAGGTATCAAGTAAAAATGTATTAGTTTAATTGTTGTTTTTCTCTAATCACAAGGTTTATATATGTTTTTTCTTTTTCATTGTAAAATAAAACACAGATCCAGACAAACCACACAAAAATTGTACAGCTTCAAATTATTATAAGCTGAACCCTCTTTTTTTTTTTTAATTTTTTTTTTCAACATTTATTTATTTTTGGGACAGAGAGAGACAGAGCATGAAAGGGGGAGGGGCAGAGAGAGAGGGAGACACAGAATCGGAAGCAGGTTCCAAGCCATCAGCCCAGAGCCTGACGCGGGGCTCGAACTCATGGACCGCGAGATCGTGACCTGGCTGAAGTCGGACGCTTAACCAGACTGCGCCACCCAGGCGCCCCGTGCTGAACCCTCTTTTAACTACCACTCTGGCCAAAATGTAAAACTATGCCAGCCATTCCAAAAGCGTCTCCAGGTGACCTGTTCCAATTACACCCACCCCTGTCTCCAAAGTAACCACTACCCTGGCTTTTATGGTAATCACTTCCTTCGTTAGAATTGTATCATTTCAGTATGCTTCTTTAGATACTACAGTTGATTTTGGCTATCGAAAAAATTTGGTATATGTTTTATGTGTCTTTTATTCTACAGACATATCCTCCATTGCATCTTTTGCCTTACAGTTTATCTGTTGAAGAACCTAGGCCATTTAACATGAAGTGTCTTACAGCCTGGACTCTTTTGATTGCATCCTCATGGTGAAGTTCAGCATTCTTTTTTATCTTTTGTATTTCCTAAACATTGGCAGCTGGACCCAGGAGCTTCATCAGACCCAGGTTTTATTCCACTGGCCCATATGTCTGGCTCCTTTTCTTTATCTGGTGATAGCAGATATTAACACTCATTTCCTCAAATTATTCATTCATTGAAGGTTATAAAAGGATAATACCCTAATTCTATCATGGTTTTCAGTTATTAGTGGAAATACTTTTATAAAGAGATGCTTCCTCCCCTTACTACTGGGTTATCTGCTGGTACAATTTATAGGAAAGGCAGGATAAGTTTATTTTTGATTCATGCCCTTTACTTACCTATTTTTAGGCAAAGAATTGAAATTGGTTCCCTATCCCTCTCTGAAGGTGAATGATTAGTATATATATATATATATATATGGGGGGAGTTTAAAAAAGGTTTTAAAAAATTCTCTTACCTGCAATGCTAGCAATTGTGCTAGCCTTAAAAAAAATGGCTGCTTTGCCAAGAGATACATTGTACGTGTGTGTCTCACAGGAGAAACAAAGTAGCACAATAAAAACGTTGATGACTAATTGTACTTTGGGTAATATAACTAGCACTTTTCACTTTCCACATACAATTTTTCTGTAAAGCAAGACACGATACCACTTTTTATCTGCCCTATGACATAATACATTGTATTAAGTCACTATCCTTATGGAAGTTTCTGTCTTTATATTTATACAGGGAATTTTAAGTAGCCATTTTACTTGCCTCATAAATCCCTTGGCAGTCAAATATTGTAAGAGAAAGGAAATTGAGAAATCATAGAGGTACCTCATTAAGAGTTAATTTGTGAGAATCTAAAGTTGACCAGACTCTCATAATCCCACTTTATTTCTTTCATTCAGGAAGTAGAATAACTTCATCTCCAAAAAACAAAAAAGAAGAGATGTACTTCGACGAAAGACTGTGCTGGTGACCAGACATTTTGGGACATGGGGTCATAACTGTAACCTGGGCGCGGTGGGTGTGGCTCCCGTTCAGGCTGCACCCCCACACCACCACCCCGCTTCTTTAAAGAGGAGTAACTGTCAGAAAGTTTTGTTCACTCTCCAGTGCTGAAAAGGGGATCAAGTAAGCGCTGCACATTTTTTTCAGGCCCTGGATGGAGTTAGGAACATTCGTAAGCCTAAAAAAGTCTTGTCCTTGGGAACCATTCAGCTAATACCCTCTCTTGCGGTGGGCTTTGTTGAGATTTACAACTGTTATTCTATGTGTCCTATGCAATAATAAAAGGGCACAGGTATTCGCCACTTTCCAAAAGTTTGAATGACCCCACTTTGCTTTTATGAGAGTCCCTAAGTAAAAGAAATCCAAACAGGATTTTTGTTTTTACGAAAAATGCCATTACTGTACTAGTGTCGGCCTTTCATAAAAGCGAAATGGGTTAATGTGAATTTTTGGAAATTGGGTGATACTTTTCATTTTAGGCCATTTGGGCTTATGAAAGTTTTCACAGGAACGCTCTGTTTTTGGGTAGCGGGGGGAACCTATATTATGACATCTGCTTTAGCGCCCCAGCCCAATTCCAGATTCCGTTTCTCAAACACCTCTCATTCTCTTGGTTATAAAAACTCCTAGTAGCCACTTGCATAATTGCTAGCATTTCAGGTAAGGGAGTTTGAAAAAAGTTTCTGACCTGCCCCCCACCCTCAAAAAAACCTAGGGCTATCCTCAACATTACGAGTCACTTTCTGTAAGTAATCTATGAATTTGTGTATGAAAGCACTGAAGTTCTTTATCATTTTATTTATTTATTCATTTATTTAGTTTTAATTTTTAAAACTTTTTATTTATTTTTGAGAGAGAGACACAATGCAAGCGGGGGTAGTGGAGGGGCAGAGAGAGAGAGGGAGAGACAGAATCTGAAGCAGGCTCCAGCCTCTGAGCTATCAGCACAGAGCCTGATGGGGAGCTTGAACCCATGGACAGCGAGATCACGATCACGACCCAAGCTGAAGTCAGCTGCTTAACTGACTGGGCCACCCACGTGCTCCAAGTTCTTTGTCATTTTATAGCTAAAATGGTTTTGTCTCTATTTTTGGCTTTGTTCTGATTATGTAATTAATCTCCTAAAGATGTCACCCTACTCAATGAAGTTAAGGTATAAACGTTTGAAATGAAAAAAAAAAAGCATAATTATCATTTATGTAGAAGATTAATCAATACCATCATTATGGACCATGACTCTTCAGCTACTGATTAGTTAAGCTGATTTTAGCCAGTCCCTGTTGCCTGAATTTGGTATCTAATAGTCTTTTCACTGGCTGTTTGAGTTATTTTTATTTTTTCATTTTTAAAAAAAATTAAAAATATTTTTATTTTATTTTTGGGAGAGAGAGAGTGTGAGCAGGGGAGGGGCAGAGAGAAAGAGGGAGACACAATTCCAAGTAGGCTCCAGTCTCTGAGCTGTCAGCACAGATCCCAACGTGGGGCTGGAACCCACAAACCGTGAGATCATAACCTGAGCCGAAGTTGGATGTTTAACTGACTGAGCCACCCAGGCACCCCTGGTTGTTTGAATTATTTATTTCAAACTGAAGCTGCTCTTTATAAGTTGATCCAATTTAGCTAGCAATCAATCTGTGCTACCTGTGCCCACTCTGTCCTACCTGAGGAGATAAAAAGGTGGATAAAATAAGCCCCCATCCTTGAGGAATATACATTCTAAAGCAGTGCTATCCAAAGTGTGGGTCATGGACGAGTGCCAGTTCATACACTGTTTCTTACCCAGTCTATTATGAAGTAAGTACAGCAATTGAGAGTAAATGTTTAAGAAATACCATAGCAATTTAGGGATAGTTTATGTGTGCTGATTTTGTTCTGCTAGTAATTTATTTTTGTTGTGTTTTTGAAAAGTATTGGTCTGAGACAGACAGAAAATTAAAAAAAATTTGTCTTACACTACTGATAGTTTGAGAGGCACCTGTTAAAATTATGTCAGACATGTAACCAAATAACTACAGGTAATCAAAAGGTAATCAAGAACTATAAATGGGTTTCCTGTCATCAAATTAATCTCTGACTTAAGGTTCTCTTTTTTTAAAGTTTATTATTTATTTTTGAGAGAGACAGAGACAGTGTGAGCAGAAGAGGGGCAGAGAGAGAGGGAGAGAGAGAGAATTCCAAGCAGGCCCTGTGCCTTCAGTGGAGAGCCCGATATGGGACTCGATGTGGGATTTGAATCCACGGATTGTGAGTTCATGACCATGGCTGAAACCAAGAGTCAGCTGCTTAACTGACTGAGCCACCCAGGCACCCCTAAATATTTTCTGAATACCATAATAAGTGGTTTGCTTTTCTTCTTTTATTATTTTTTAGTTGGGCAGTAAAATCACATACAGTAAAATCAACCCCTTTAAAATATACACTTCACTATTTTTTAGTATATTCACAAGACTGTGCACCCCTACCAGTACTTAATTCCAGAACATTTTTATCACCCTGAAGAGAAACCCCAAGCCAGTAAGCAGTCATTCCTCATTTCCCCACCTCCCAAGCCCTTGGCAAACACTAACCTACTTTCTGCCTGTATAGATTTGCCTATTCTGGACATTTCCTTCAAAACATGATCTTTTGTGGCTTCTCTCACTTAGTGTAATGTTTTCAAGGTTCATCCATGTTTTCACAGATATCAGTAATCCATTCCTCTTTATGGCTGAATAATAGTCTAATGTATTGATATACCACATATTGTTTATTCATTCACCCGTTGGTGAATATTTGATCTGTTTCCACTTTTGGGCTATTTTGAATAATGCTATTCTGAACATTCATGTACAAGTTTTTCTAAAAAGATGTTTTTAATCATCTTGGGTATATGTGTAGGAATTGCTGGATCGTATGGTAACTATGTTTAATTTTTTGAGGAACTATCAAACTGTTTTCCAAAGAGGCTGCACTATTTTACATTCCTACAAGCAACATACGAAGGCTCCAATTTCTCCACATTCTTGCCAACATTTGTTACCATTCATCTTTTTATTATAGTCATCCTAGTGGGTATGAAGTATCTCATTTTAGTTTTGGGTTGCATTGCCCTAATGACTAATCATGTTGAACACCTTTTATGTACTTTTTGGCCATTTGTAAGTCTTCTTGGATAAATGTATATTCAAATTCTTTGCCAATTTTTAATTGAGTTTTTCTCTTTTTACTGTTGAATCATAAGAGTTCTTTATATAGTCTGAATTCTAGAGTCTTATCACATACATGATTTGCAACTATTTTTTTCTTATTCTATGGGTTGTCTCTATTTTCTGGACAGCATTTTATTTTATTTATTTATTTTTTAATTTATTTTTTTTTTTAATTTTTTTTTTCAACGTTTATTTATTTTTGGGACAGAGAGAGACAGAGCATGAACGGGGGAGGGGCAGAGAGAGAGGGAGACACAGAATCGGAAACAGGCTCCAGGCTCTGAGCCATCAGCCCAGAGCCCGACGCGGGGCTCGAACTCACGGACCGCGAGATCGTGACCTGGCTGAAGTCGGACGCTTAACCGACTGCGCCACCCAGGCGCCCCTGGACAGCATTTTAAAAGCATAAATGTTTTTTTATTTTGAAATTCAAATTTATCTCTTTTTCCTTTCTGTTAAAAATTTTTTTTAATGTTTATTTATTTTTGAAAGAGAGACAGAGACAGAGCATGAGCAAGGGAGGAGCAGAGAAAGAGGAAGACAGAGAATCTAAAGCAGCTTCCAGGCTCTGAGCTGTCAGCACAGAGCCCAATGTGGGGCTTGAACTCATGAGATCATGACCAGAGCCGAAGTCGGACACCTAACTCAGCCACCCAGGTGCCCTTTTTCCTTTCATTACTTGTGCTTCCATAGTTAAATCTAAAAAAACTATTGTCTAATCCCATGTCACAAAGATTTGCACCAATGTTTTTCTTTTTTTTTTTTAAGCTTATTTATTTATTTTGAGAGAGAGAGAATGGAAGCTCGAGAGAGATGGGGGAGAGAGAGAGAGAGAGAGAGGAATCCCAAACAGTCGCTGTCAGTGCAGAGCCCGCCAATGTGGGCCTCGAAGTCACCAACCTGTGAGATTATAACCCAAGGCAAAGTCAGATATTTAACTTAACTGAGCCACCCAGGAACCTCTGCACCTGTGTTTTCCTAAGTGTTTTATTTATTTATTTATTTATTTATGATAGAAGAATGCCTTTTTTCCCCCCTAATGTTTACTTTTGAGAGAGAGCGTGAGCAGGGGAGGGGCAGAGAGAGGGAGACAGAATCCGAAGCAGGCTCCAGGTTCTGAGCTGTCAGCACAAAGCCTGACACAGGGCTTGAACCCATGAACTCTGAGATCATGACCTAAGCCAAAGTCAGACCCTTAACTGACTGAGCCACCCGGGAGCCCCCATTTTGCAGCTATTTTAAATGAAATAGTTTTCTTAGGGACACGTGGCTGGCTCAGTCAGAACATGTGATTCGATCTTGGGGTCGTGAATTTGAGTCCCACGAAGGGTTGTAGCGATTACTTAAATGAATAAAACTTAAAAAAAAGAAAAGAAATGTTTTTTTAAATTTTATTTTAAAATTTAAAAAGTTGTTCATTGCTAATGTATAAGAAGGCAATTGAGTTTTGTATATTGACCTTGTATCCTATAACCTTGCTAAACTCATTTATTTGCTCTAGTATTTATGTGTGTGTACTTCTTAGGAGTTTTTATATACAAGATCATGCCATCTGTGAATGGTTTTACTTCTTCTTTTTCAGTCTGGATATTTTAAATTCTTTTTCATGCTTAATTGCCTTAGCTAGAACTTCCAATGCAATGTTGAATAGAACTGGTGTGAGCAGACATCCTTAACTTGTTACTAACCTTAGTGGTGACCCTTCTATTTCAATCAGAGATATATAAAATGTGGGCTGTATCTCCACTGTGATTTCAATCCAGTCCCTCCTATGAGGGTTCACTTGATCGTTTTTTGGGGGTATTCATATTCTTTTTTTTTTTTCATTTTTTTTTTCAACGTTTATTTATTTTTGGGACAGGGAGAGACAGAGCATGAACGGGGGAGGGGCAGAGAGAGAGGGAGACACAGAATCGGAAACAGGCTCCAGGCTCTGAGCCATCAGCCCAGAGCCCGACGCGGGGCTCGAACTCACGGACCGCGAGATCGTGACCTGGCTGAAGTCGGACGCTTAACCGACTGCGCCACCCAGGCGCCCCAAAGATGGTGTGATTCTTAGATGAGAATGAACAAGGAGGCCGTTTCAGGCTGAGAGGTGTGAGCACAGCCACAGAGGTGGGAAAGGAGTGGAAGGCCTGCAGGCAAGTCTGAGAGCTGCACGAGAAAACCTTGACAAGGTGAAAATGGGGTAGATGATAGAGGGCCAAGGAACAGTAGGGTTTTGTCCGGCACGTGTTTGAGAAATAAAAAATGAGTTTAAATAGGGGCATGCTGTGCTTCTGAAACCCTAAAAACCCAGAAGAACAAGTGAGACTACAGTTATGTAGCCTTGGGATTATTGCAGAATTTCAGAATTGAAATGAAAGTCCACCGTATGTGGAAAGTGGTGGGAATAGAAAAACAGGGCTGGATGTTAGTGAAGTTATATAAGAAGAATCAAAAGAATTTAGTGACTTAGAGTCAGAGGGCAAGTAACTCTCACCCTTTTTGATAATAACTGGTATAAGACAGGCATTTATGTAATGCACATATTAGTATATATGTGTGGGGTGCCTGGGTGCCTCAGTCGGTTAAGCGTCCAACTTCAGGTCACGATCTCACAGTTTGTGAGTTCGAGCCCCGCGTTGGGCTCTGTGCTGACAGCTCAGAGCCTGGAGCCTGCTTTGGATTCTGTGTCTCCTCTCTCTGCTCCTCCCCTGCTCATGCTCTCTCTCTCTCAAAAATAAATAAACCTTAAAAAAAAAAAATGAGATTTTGGCTCTCTGTTGAAGAAAACGTCTTTGGAAAGGGGCTGATTTTTGCCACTCTTGTACTTAAGAGTCAACAATTTATTCATTTTTCTGGAAAGCAAGTTGTATTAGAGGGAAGAGTAGAGAAAACCTGGAAGCCTGACATGTGTGCCTGAAAGGGCCAAAAGGTAAGAGAAGTGCTGAGAAAAATGTTACCTTTCCCATTTTTCCTGGAGGTTACAGCATTACGTACAAAAATAAAATTAATATTTACCGCTGACACAGCACTTTAGTGGTTCCTTCTCTGAAAGAATCTGGGGAGAAGGTTAAACCAAGATAGGCAAACAAGACAGTAGCATGTCATTTCTTAACTATGCAGATGAGGTATTCACCAGTACAGCTGGAAGATAGAGGACAGGAGAGGGAGTGGTCTGGAATTACCAGAAGAGGAAAGGAAGGGAAATGTCGCGTTTGCCCCTTTCAAGCCAAGATGTATCAATGGGCCATAATAAAAGTGACTCTGCTTCTCAGGTTTAGGCAAGTTGCTTAATCTGGGTCCTCTATCTTTTGTCACCAAGACTAAAAACCCCACTGGAGTAATCTGTACAAACAAATCAACGCGTGGAGAATTAGGAAAATTGGTCCAGGACAGAAGAGTCAGGTTTTTTTCTACAGATTGAAAAAAAAAAATCATCTTGGAAAAGGGACTTAGGGCTCACATCTAAATGTGTGTATAGAGAAGGACTCTGGCTACCTTGTTGCAGAGTCCCAGGTTACCAACTTGGATTTCGCCGTGCTGGTATGTTCTCCATTTCCAGGATTTTGTCTGGACTGAGGGGTCACTTATTAACCCTATGGGGTTATTTTGTACCAGGCCTCTCTGTCAGGTTACAGGACTTGGCAGTTTCACCCTCAAAACGGAGGTGTCATTTTAACACAAGTAGCAGTCAGTGAGTGAAGTCAAATAATTTAAAAGGAGCACAATGGATGCATTACATTTTTAAAAATTTATTTATTTATTTTGAGAAAGAGAGACAGCACACAAAGGTGAGTAGGGGAGGGGCAGAGATGGAATCCCCCAAAGACTCTGTACTGTTGGAATAGAGCCTGACACAGGGCTCCATCCCACAAACCATGAGATCATGACCTGAGTTGAAATGAAGAGTTGGATGTTTAACTGACTGAATCACCCAGGCACCCCTCGATGCATTAAATTTTATCACAGTCTCTATCATCAGCTGTGTAAGACTACTCTCCTCTGGAAGGACCAAAACCTTCAAAAAAAAAAAAAGATCAGCTTTCTCTTATTTAATACATAGAGGCGTTATACATTATTCTGCAACACAGTCCTCAAGATTTCCACCTACAAGTTTCTCTTTAATTTGTGGGTAATTTCTGTGGAACTGGAATAATCAGATGAGTTCATCTATTTTCTCTTTATCAATTTGCAGAGAAGGAGTCAGATAAAAGGATATGGCCACATTGCTTTCATCCCAGAATAACACTCAAGTGCCTGAGGAGAAGCCCAAAACAGAGTTCAAAGTCTTTATTTCTAGTCTCTGGTGAGAGTGAGACAGGAAGAATGTGGGCCTGTTCTTACCTGCCTGGGATTGAAGAGGAAGGGTGTGTGTGACCATCCCCTCCCACCTTCAGTGACTTTGCCATCTAAGCCTTGCAGTATGTGTGGAGTCCCCACCTGCCCTACACTTGTACCAAGAGAATTTAGCTGGATGACGGGATCAGGAATCCCCCTGAATGTTGTGCCCTGAAGAAAATGTGGCCATGTCTAGTCATTGTGTAAAATGACATACAACTAACAGATGGCTGTGGCCTCTGTCCCTCAACACAAATGCCCCTGGCTTTCTACTCCCTCACAGAGATAGAGGTGAATCCTTGCTAAGCCACACCTGTGAGGCCGCCAGCCTGGGGCGGAGATGAGAGCCCACAGAAGAAGCAGCGGACCACAGCGCTGGAAGTTCTGAGCCTCTCTTGTTGAGAAGCAGGGAGTACCTGTTTGAGCTCTTTAGTGAGTAACAACACCTGTTTCCTCTGGCAGTACTCCTTCATCACTTCATTGATTCTGCAGCGAACCATACTCTAAAGCTTTTACTGGGGGGTCTGGTCTGTGAACATTCACTCCTAGTTCTGTCTACAGGAACAGGTGTGAGAACTTCAAGGTCACAAACAATGACCACCTTGGAACACTAATTCTCTATCTATGTGAGGTTAGCATTTGCACATTTGATACGATTTTCTGATAAATGATTAAGGACAGTATGGAACGTGCAACCAGCCAACTGCTCAAGAATGGCTGGCTTCAGGAGATTGGCTCTCCATCCTCTGAAAGACTAGGCTGAAGAGTCCTGATTTTTGTAGCACATCCCTCTCCCTTCCTGAGTTGTAGTTGGATAAAACACTGGGCTGCATACCAGGGATTCCCAGCCCACATGGTACGGTTGGTTATTCACAAAGGCATAGTGAAATGAGAAAATTCACAAAAATGGAGTGGGTCGTGGGCAAGGCCAAGTTGATTGCATTTAACAGAATTTTTCAAAGTTTAAGACTATGCCTTTAAATTTTAGGTGATAAAATGTCCTTCCTCTTAAAGGAATATTATGTAGAATAAGTGTGGATATACATGTATGAGTGCACCCATGTATGTAATTAATGTACTTCCTCAGCAAAGGGAAGTGGAAAACTCTCTTTTCCTGACTCTTCTGGGGAAATGTTACTGGTCTCTGACGTTCCAAGATCTGGGAGCTACCGTTTTGTGCCGTGTTTTGTACACTGGAATGTAAATATGGTAAGAGTTCATCTGAGCCTATTTCTTTAAAAAAACTAATTGGTTTATTTTAGAGCAGTTTTAAGTGCATGTAAAACAAGTGAAAAGGACAGAAAGGTTCCATAAGCTTCCTTTGTCACCCCCCCCCCCCCAGTTTTCCCTGTTATTAACATCTTGCATTAGTGTGGTACATTTGTTATAATAGATGAATCGATATTGATACATTAGTATTAACTAAAGTATACAGTTTACATAGGGGCTATTTGTGTTGCACATTCTATGGGTTTTAACAACATATAATGACATGTATCCACCATCACAGCATCACACAATATAGTTTTATTGCCCTAAAAACACTCTGTGCCTTGCCTGTTCATCCTTCTGTGCTTTGATCTGTTCATCAGCAACCAATGATCTTTTTTTCTGTCTCCATAATTTCACTCTTTCCAGAATATCATATTGTTGCGATCATAATATGTAGCTTTTCAGATTTATTTCTTTCATTTATCAATATGCATTAAAGTTCCTCCATGTCTCTTTTGGGTTAATAGCTCTTTTTTTTTATTTTTTAAATCACTGAATGATACTCCATTGTCTGGATCTACCACAGTTTCGTTTTCATATTCGCCCATTAAAGGACATCTCGGTTGATTCCAACTTTGGCAATCATGAATCAAGTTTTATCTTGGCCCATTTTTTTGCATTTAAAAATACAAATTCATTTACTACTACTAAAAGGATATTCATCATGAAAATTTAGAAAGTACAAGAAATATAAAAAAGAAGATAAATGTTATTGGTCACTTGACTCCAAAGATAAAACTGGTAACTCTTAGTGTATATCTATACTCTCTTTTCTCCCTAAATCTATATATAGCTATATTTGGAAGCTATATCTTTGTCTATATATGCTTTAATTAATATTTTTTTATAAACTTGGGAATCAGAGAGAGAGCTATGTCATATATATATTACATATGTGTATGTAATATATATAGTTTTGTATCCTAGTCTTTTTCCCACTTAACATGGAAACATTATGTGTACATATTTTCAAATCTTTACATTTTATTCTTTGGAGATGGTATTTAAAATTACACAGCGACTTATTGTATGATAAGTGTTTTTTTTAATTTTTATTTTGTTCTTTTTTTTTTTTAATTTTTTTTTCAACGTTTATTTATTTTTGGGACAGAGACAGAGCATGAACGGGGGAGGGGCAGAGAGAGAGGGAGACACAGGATCGGAAACAGGCTCCAGGCTCTGAGCCATCAGCCCAGAGCCCGACGCGGGGCTCGAACTCCCGGACCGCGAGATTGTGACCTGGCTGAAGTCGGACGCTTAACTGACTGCGCCACCCAGGCGCCCCAATTTTTATTTTATTCTTAAAATGTTAACATTTATTTATTCTTGAGAGAGAGAGAATGAAAGAGAGAGAGACAGAGCATGAGCATGAGCATGAGCAGGGGAAGGGCAGAGAGAAGGAGACACAGAATCCGAAGCAGGCTCCAGGCTCTGAGCTGTCAGCACAGAGCTGGAAGCGGGGATCAAACTCATGAGCTGTGAGATCATGACAGCTGAAGTCAGAGGCTTAACCGACTGAGCCGCCCAGGTGCCCCTTAAGTATTTTTATAAATCAACTCTATGTTATTTCATTCTACTCCTATTAAAATATGAACTCTAAGAAAGCAAGGATTTTAGACTGTTTTGTTCATCAAAGGTCCTTTAGTACATAGAAGAGTGTCTGGTAGGCACATAATAGGCACTCCAAAAACATTTGCTTAATCAATGAAAGAATTGTATTTTGGAAATTTGTATGATTTCATTACCTAACTCCTTAGAGTTAACCAAGAACTTACTCATAATAAAAGTTACTGCTTGCTAAATTGGGAATCAAAGTAATCATGCGGTCTTAAGGGACTGAGTACTGTAGTGGCTTTAAATATAGTGGCTATTTTAAAATATAGTTAGTGGGTGCCTGGGTGGCGCAGTCGGTTAAGCGTCCGACTTCAGCCAGGTCACGATCTCACGGTCCGTGGGTTCGAGCCCCGCGTCGGGCTCTGGGCTGATGGCTCAGAGCCTGGAGCCTGTTTCCGATTCTGTGTCTCCCTCTCTCTCTGCCCCTCCCCCGTTCATGCTCTGTCTCGCTCTGTCCCAAAAATAAATAAAAAACGTTGAAAAAAAATTAAAAAAAATATAGTTAGTGATGACAATATTTCTACAACTTAGGTATTTTCGTGAAGGGTAGTTGGTTCCTGCCCTGCCCCGTCTCTTGAGAACAATGGCACAGTGTTGCTCAGAGGCTGAGGAACAGTATTTGGATCGCGTGGAAACAACTCCTCTGTGGCAGCAGCGATGCCTTGATGATAGAGTCTCAACCAGGCAGTGCTTCTCAAGTCTTTCTTGGATGGGAATCCCTTACCCAGAGTGGTGAGGTGCAACAGATTCCCTGTAGATTGCCCCGAAAACCAACTTCTTCCCCTCAGCTGACCCCAAATGCACACCATGCACTTAAGTGCTGTCATTTGTTTGTATCCAACAAAGGGGAGGGGCAGGGAATGGCAGTGACTACACATTATTTAGATGGTGGATAATTGGGAAGGGCGGTTCACCGGGACATCCAGTAAGACTCTTAGATTCACCAGGAAGTAGGAAGGGTAGGGTGGTGGGCAGACATGGGAGGCTTCCAGTTTAGAGCATGGACCTGAGGTGGAAGCAGTGAGAGGAGAAAGAGCACTATCAGAGTGAGAAATAAAGTTAAAGCCTTACTTCTCAGCCTTATGGAAAGGGTAGTCCTATTTAACACCTTATTATTCCATTGATTGAGGTCATAAATTAAAACCATCTCATTAAAAAGTCATTTCAAAGTTTACTGTTTTATGGGATTGACTTAATTTCCATCTGAAAATGTTGGCTTTGTATTACAAGCTTTTGTTTGTTTGTTTGCTTGTTTATTTATTTATGAGAGAGACAGAGAGAGTGAGAGTGATGGAGGGGCAGAGAGAGGGAGGGAGAATCCCAAGCAGGCTCTGAGCTGTCAGTGCAGAGCCCAGCCTGGGGCTCAAACCCGTGAACTGTGAAATCATGACCTGAGTCAAAATCAAGAGTCGGGTGCCTAAACAACACTGTCACCTAGGTGCCCCTGTATTATAAGCTTTTAAAATTGCTTTCTAAGTAATAGGTTTAAAAAGTCTGTGGAGATATGTATCCATGGTTACAGCAGTAATGTATCAAAGATTTCTGAAGATAGCATTTTCATCCTAGATTTTTTATAGAATTTCTATTTATTAATCTTCCTTCTGTTTTGCTTCAACCTTTCCATATGATTTGAAAACTTGTTTGCCAGATTTTATGTTGTTGTAAAAATGTTTAGTAACATTGAATAATGTGTTTTTAATTTATTGATTCATTTATTTTACCAATATTTATTGAAGACCTCAAATCTGTGAAGTACTTGAGACATGATGAGAAATAGAAACCGTCAAAAGTTATCATCAAATGTATGACATAAGCAGATAAACAGGCAATTAAAATATAGCATAACATGTCTTGAGAGCACACAGAAGAGGCACCTAATAAAAAAGTCAACATCAGAGGTTTTTAAGAGTAAGTGCCAATTAAATTAGGAATGGTAAAGTTGAATGGTCATGGTGGATGAAGGGTGGAAAAAAGTATTTCAAAAGGAGGAAGCAGCATGTGCAAGGACCCTGAGGCAAGAGATTGCATGGCTAGTCAGAGACCTAAAAACAGCTTACTAGATCTAGTCTACCAAATGAGAAATGAAAGATGAAACTATGGAGGAAAACCAAAAGACCTTGCAAATCATATTAAGAACACCATGCTAGAGACAACTGGGGATATTTGAAAGTTTTTATGAGTGAACAAGTAGGATTAGATAGTCTAGAAAGCACACACTGACTTCCCTGTCCAGAACAATTTGGTGAGGGGCAAATCACAAGGCAAAGAGATTTGTAAGAAGACTGTAGCATTTTCCAATTAAGAGTTGGTGGTGGCCTGAATCCAGGATAAAGGCAATGGGCTTGGAGAGAGTAAACTAATTTGAAAGGCATGATAGAATCACCTGAATTTAATAATCAATAGCCAGATAACATGGATAAAGGAGAAAACTAAGAGAATGGCGTTGACTGTCTTCATGTGGGTTTCCCTTCAAAGCAAGTCTGAGTCAAGGACTGGGGTTCATGAGATTTATTTAAGAAGTGATCCCAGGAGGTAAGAGTGGGAGAATAGAGAGTGATTCAGAAAAGGAGAAAAGCCAACTCTAGGAAGGAGGAAAACCAAAAAAAGTGTGCATTAGTGAGCTGTTTATTGCTACAAAATCTGGAATACAATCTTGTGGGGAATCCTCTGAGAAACCATGTTGAAAGCTCCTCAGAAGTGTCCCTGTGGACCACTGGAGCCAGCCTTTATTTCTTGACTCTCCTCTCTTTGGTTTGTAGTTGCTTCCAGGGATAACTCTTCTGATCTTGAGAACTGCTAAGCAAGTTCTTAATCTTTTGGAGAAAACTCTGAGGCAGAAAAGCTGAGAGAACCATTTGAGGTAAAACTGGAATTTGAGGTGGGCGAAGGGGTTTGACATGGGGCACAGACAGGGTCCACCACAGTGACCACTTTTCTGGCTCAGGCAACCAGATGCCCCAGCAGTGAGTTCTTGAAATATTTTTGAGACACACATGTGGTGAGATCTAGCAGGAGTGGGATACGACCTGGTGATTAGAGATGGTACCACAATCATGAGTTTAAAAGCCACAGCCTAATCAGAGGTCATGTACGAATTTGCTGGGGTTGCCAAACAAATTCCACAGACTGAGTGGCCAAATGTACTTTCTCGCAGTTCTGGTGGTTGGGAGTCCAAGACCAATGTGTCTACAGGAATGATTTCTCACGAAGGACTCTGTCCTCGGTCATCTTCTCCTGTGTCTTCATATCATCTTTTGTCTGTGTCTACCTACGCCCGAATCTCCTCTTCTTATGAGGACATCAATCATATTGGATGAGGGCCACTCTTATGATCTCATTTTAATTCACTTACCTCTTTAAAGGCCATATCTTCAATTGTAGTCACATTTTGAGGTACTGGGCATTAGGACTTCAACATATGAATTTTGAGGGGACACAATTCAGCCCTAACAGGTAGTAATTGACACAAAGGGAATAGACAAGCTTGTTCAAGAAAAGAGGGCCTAGAACAGGGTTTGGTGGGACACCAACATTTAACAGGAGTAACACAGACCTAGCAGGACTCATATTTAACATGAACAAAACAGACTGATAAGGAGAATAGAAAAGTAGAGCGGGGGGCGCCTGCCTGGGTGGCTCAGTCGGTTAAGCGGCCGACTTCGGCTCAGGTCATGATCTCGCAGTCTGTGAGTTCGAGCCCCATGTTGGGCTCTGTGCTGACAGCTCAGAGCCTGGAGCCTGCTTTGGATTCTGTGTCTCCCTCTCTCTCTCTGCCCCTTCCCCGCTTGTGCTCTGTCTCTCTCTCTCAAAAATAAACATTAAAAAAAGAAAAAAAAAGAAAAGTAGAAGAAAAATGAGGTGACTATGGCTTCATGGAAGACAAGGCAGGGTTGTTTCAAGGAGAGAGTAGTCAGCTGATGCCAAATGCTGCTAAGAGACCTAACAAAGGAGGGATACCATGAGATGGTTGAGCTTGTGTGTTGTTAATTGAACAGAAGGTACAAAGTTTGTTTGGGAGAAGAGTGAAAGAGTATATAGGCTCCAACAGAGCATAGAGTAGGTCAGTGAGTTTGAGTGCTACTGGCAAGAAACCAAGGTCCAGGAAAAGGCTGAAGGTAGGGAGAGAGAGGAGACAATTGGTGAACAGGGCCTCAGGTGCAGGGAGAGAAGAGGGTTTGTTCAGATATGGGACTGGCTTCAGATAAGTGTAGAGATGCCCCTTCCATTTGTCTAGGATGGAAGGAGGAAGTGATGGGAGAACTAGTTGTCAAGTAAGGAAGGATGGTTAAGAGGCAGGGTGTTGGGGGGCGCCTGGGTGGCGCAGTCGGTTAAGCGTCCGACTTCAGCCAGGTCACGATCTCGCGGTCCGTGAGTTCGAGCCCCGCGTCAGGCTCTGGGCTGATGGCTCAGAGCCTGGAGCCTGTTTCCGATTCTGTGTCTCCCTCTCTCTCTGCCCCTCCCCCGTTCATTCTCTGTCTCTCTCTGTCCCAAAAATAAATAAATGTTGAAAAAAAAAATTTAAAAAAAAAAAAAAAAAAAAAGAGGCAGGGTGTTGGGGGAGAGAAGATAGTTGAGTTAAAGCAAGGGTTGAAGAAAGATTTCATAAAATAGAATGCAAATGTATTCTGATAAATATTTTTTGTGTTGTTAAACCCAATATTACTTTTCCCTGAAGTTTCTGAAATTAATTTTCTTTGTGAAATTAGTGAGTTAACGTAATTAAAAAAATTTTTTTTTTACATTTTATTTATTTTTGATAGACAGACAGAGCACAAGTCGGGGAGGGGTAGAGAGAGACGGAGACACAGAATCCGAAGCAGGCTCCAGGCTCTGAGCTGTCAGCACAGAGCCTGACGTGGGGCTCGAACTCACAAACTGCGAGATCATGACCTGAGCTGAAGTCAATGCTTAACGGACTGAGCCACCCAGGCACCCCTGAGTTAATGCAATTTTTAAAAAGATGAGTTTAGTGGAAGCACAGTATTCATAAAAGTATTGTTATTGTATATATACATGATTACAATACTATTGTTATATTACCTCCCATTTCCAAAAACTATAAGTGCATACATTCTTCTACACAGGCCTCAAGAGGAAGTGTCACAATATATCCCTGATCTCTGTGTTTGTGAAAATTCAGTATCTTCGATACGCTGCCTTATCTTGCCATTACTGATACAGAGTGCAAAGAGGAAATGGGAAGACAAGTTTATGGGGATATAGATGGTTGATTATTGGGAACTATCACATCACAGACCAATGTGATTATAATCCTGTTCACTTTGTAGATGATGCACTTTATGAATACGTTTGTCAGGGCTCCTTAGTTCTTTTTACTCAGTTCACCGTGCTACATTTCTGCCATTCCTCAGAATGCGGAACTGAGCAAGAAATCTTCATTTATTGCATTTGTTTGCATAATGATTATCTCTGATTTCACATTCTTTATCTATAAATTGCCATAATATCCAGGAGGAAGTTATTTTTCTCATTTAGTATAATTAAGATAATAATCTTAAATGTCAATGAAATTAGAAGGTAGGGTTGATGATGGGGGATTTTAGTGGGAATTAAACTGATTTGATAGTGAAAAGCTTTTATCCCAGTTTGCATTTTATCATTTACCCGCTGAGATGTCACAAGAAGGCCATTGGCTCATAAGTCACTTAGTTTCCATATCTGTAAGATAAAAGTTAAAAACTGCCTTTCCCCGATACATAGGATAAATATGAAGATTAATATCTGCTAATAGCTTTGGAAGGTATAATATAAAAGAAAGACATCACAGTTTACCTTAGGGTGAAATGTTAGTGATAATGAGTGCTTGCAAAGCATAAAAACATGTTTTTTTTTTTTAACTTTCACTTTATATCATCATTTCATTTATTAATATTTCAAGTATCAGTTTTAAAGTACTGAATATATAATATGGGATAAAATGTGTGCCAGTTATTAAAATATTAAAAACACTTTTTATTAGTAGTCTTAAAATTCCTAAAAAACCGCAACAAATTCCTTGAGAAATTTGTAACGTTGGTAAATAAAGAGTACTGAAATCCCAATGGAAGCTTTTTGTATTACATGTAATCGATACTCTAAAAGTAAATGCATCGCATCATTCAGCAAAATTTCACTAGGGACCTACTGAGCGCCAGGACCTGGAGCATGCCAGTGAAAAAATACATCCATTTGCTTTTGGAATTTTTATTCTAGCGAGACAGACAGACAATAACTAAATTAAGAAATGAACATATTATATTATTTGTTTTGAAGAAAAACAAAGTATGGTAAGTTATCTTGGCAGAAATGGTGTCTGGGGAGTGGAGAGAAGGGTGAGGGTCTTGACCAGAATGAGTGCACTGCAGAACGAGAGTGGAGTAGGCAATGACAGCACTTAGAAGTGACTCTCATAAGACATTTGCTATAAAAAAGAAGCACAGGCATAGGGCAATAGCTTAAGGAAAATTTAGGGCCAAGGGAATTTTTATTTATTTATTTATCTATTTATTTAAATGTTTATTCATTTTTGAGAGACAGAGAGAGACAGAGTTTGAGCAGGGGAGGGGCAGAGAGAAAGGGAAACACAGAATCCAAAGCAGGCTCCAGGCTCTGAGATGTCGGCACAGAGCCCCACGTGGGGCTTAAAGCCACGAGCTGTGAGATCATGACCTGAGCTGAAGTCAGACACTTAACCAGCTGAGCCACCCAGGCACCCCGTAAGGTCAAGGGAATTTTTAAGTGATAAAAGATCATGTGTTCTGCTCATGGGAATAATCTAATACAGAGTGGAAATGAACTATTAGTTTTCTGGGGCTGCTGTAACAAAGTGCCACAAATTGGGTGGCTTAGCACAACAGAAATTTATTGTTTCACACACTTCTGGAAGTTAGAAGTCTGAAATCAGGTTGTTGGTGTGGTCGTACTCCCTTTGAAACCTCTAGGGGAATCTGTCTTTGTTTCTTCCTAGCTGCGGTGGTTTACCAGCAATCTTTGGCGTTCCTCGGCTTGCAGCTGCATAACTCCAATCTCTGCCTTCATCATCACGTGGTGTTCTCCCAGTGTCTCTCTCTCTGTTTTCACGTGCCCATTTTCCTACAAGGACACCAGTCATATTGGATCAGGACCCACCCTACTTCAGTACCACCTCCTTTTAACTAATTCCATCTGCAGTGACCTTATTTCCAAACAAGGTCATGTTTTGTACTGAGGGTTAGGACTTCAATCTGTCTTTTGAGGAAAACAATTAAACCCATAACAAATAAAGTGATAGCTTAAGAGATACAAGGAGTGAAAGGAACTTTTAAGAGATAAGAGATCTTGTTTTCTCTGGAATGATCTAATATGGAGGGAAAAACTGATGATATGGTAGCAGAGAAGATACAACGTGGGGTCAAAGATCTTGAGTAAGCAAGAGAGGACGTGATCCATTGTACCAGTGGAGGGCTGGTCTTGGAAAAAAGCTTGGAAAATTCATTTGCTTCACCAGGAGAGAAAATAGAGTTTAAGAATTCAGGGGCACCAGGGTGGCTCAGTCAGTTAAGCCACCAACTCTTGATTTAGGCTCACGTCATGATCTCACGGTTCGATCTCGCAGTTTGTAGGTTCGAGCCTGGTGTGGGGCTCTGTGCTGACAGTACAGAGTCTGCTTGGTTTTCTTTCTCCCTCTTTCTCTGCCCCTCCCTTGCTCGTGCTTTCTCTCTCTCTCTCTCTTCTCTTAAAATAAATAAAGTTTAAAAAAAAGAATTCATGTAAGTGTGGCTATAGATTTGATGTGGGAAAAGAATTTTCTCTTCTGAGGGTTTATATTTTCTCCGTGAAAAAGAAATAAATGTTTCCGATTTGAAATTCAGGTCAATGCCATAATCACAATTAATATTATTTAAGGGAATTTGTGGCACATATGAAATAACAGCACAGTGCTTGACACACACACACACACACGCACACACACACACGCACACACCTATATATGCCTTTATGCTAGATACTCAAGATATATTACCTACTCTAATTCTCACAATATTTGACAAGGCATCTCCTGGCTAAAGATCCTCTTTTTCGATCTACCACAAAGGTTTGGGTTAAGTTTTACATATGTTCACATAGTAGTCAAGAGGTTAACGGATAGCACATTGTCATGTCAATAGGTTCTTGGAAGATTGTAATATATTTGGTGCAAAGCTGAGAAGAATAAAGTTAAAAATTTTTTTAAATGTTTATTTATTTTTGACAGAGAGAGAGAGAGAGAGAGCACAAGTGGCGTAGGGACACAGAGAGAGAGGGAGACACAGAATCGGAAGCAGTCTCCATGTTTTGAGCTGTCAGCACAGAGCCCAACGTGGGGCTCGAACTCACGAACCATGAGATCACGACCTGAGCCCAAGTTGGACGCTTAACTGACTGAGCCACCCAGGCACCCCTAGAGTTTAAAATTTTTTAAGAGAAACATTTGGGATATAGGTTTAAGATCAGTTAGTGAATATTTACCAAAGAAAACCAGTTTATTAAAATCACTGTTTATCAATACTCAATCATGTGCGATAAATGACAGAATCAAGTCCCAAACCAACCGAAGGATAAAGTGCCTCTTTTGTCTTTTAAAATGTTTAGGGAACTCCATATTATTTTTTTCTTGTCAGGTAGTTTGGATAATTAGCTGTTAGCATTCAGGCCAAGAAAAGAAATGAAAAACAAAAAACTCCAAAAAAACAAAAAGAAAAAAACCCCAAAATGAAACAAAGGAAAACCTGTTTTAACAGTTATGAAAAAGTCGCAAGTAGCAAAGCACTGTGAACAAGCACACTTAGATTCGTCATAACCGACTTAACCGACTGAACAGGCTGATCACACACTGTAGCCTCTTGGTACTTTGACCCTGCTTCTTGGCCAGAAGCCCAGGGATGAGGCATTGTCTCTTTTTGTTTTTGTTTCTAAAATGTAGGTGAATTCGTTAGCCTGTAGTGCTCTTTACCGTCCTCATCAATATTTATATCAAAAGAGGATGGCAAATTTGAAATATATACTGCTTATGATTTTGAATGTTGGTCTTTGTTTTAAATGAGCCAACAATGAAAAACCAATTTACTTTTTCTTATTTAGGCTACCTTTGCTTTAAATTGACTCCTAATGTTTAAGAATATGAACTCTATGTGAAGAGCTCTGGTGAAGGCAGTGAATTAATTTTCCAAATGTTGACACACTAGAATTGAAGTGCCAGATAATAATTCAAGCAAAGGTTATATGACCAAAATAACATCTGTAAGAAAATGATGACGTTTGGCCAACTACACATTAATCTGGATGATGCAGTGAAAATCCCATTATCTTCATTGTAGGCTTCCATCAGATCTGCCTCATAGACCAAATTGTGTCGGAGTGATTATGTCTTCATGGTAACTATGGATTTGAGACAGCAACATATGGATATTATTACTATTATTTTATTTGTATTTTTATTTTAGAGACAGAGAATGTGTGAGTCAGGGAGAAGGGTAGAGGGAGAGACAGAATCTCAAGCAGACTTCGGACTCAGTGCGGAGCCCGACGTGGAGCTTCATCCCATGACCCTGGAATCATGACCTAAGCCGAATTCAAGAGGTGGATGCTCAACCAAGCCACCCAGTGCCCTGGATATTTTTTTTTTTTTTGTGGCATTGGAGCTGTAGTCATAAATATTGAGTGCTATAGTGTCAGCAGGGACATATAGGAGTGAAAAATGACAGTGATATCAATGTTCTCTAATTATCTTAAAACCTAGGCATCTCTGAACCTACTTTAGAAATGGTTTTGTTAGGATCTGGTCTGTGATGGTACCCACCCCATTCTTTGGTTCTATATCTACAGCAGATCTCAGGGGCAGTGTATATAGATAACAATGCTAAACGTACCTCTTCCTTTTCTAATCCAAGCCATTTTGCTAGTCTTATTCTCCAGAGTTGGCCAAAATGGAGTATCACAAACTTCTTTTAAAATAAAAGAGCAGAAAAGACACTAGGTTTTATCAGCTTCAACTTCTGTCTGAACTCTCTGCATGAAAATTTATTTTGGTTCCACATTTGTTCCAAGATTTTTCTGGGTCTTTTTGAAAATTCAAATCCTAGAATCACAAAATGATGAAGAATAAAGTGGGCAGAGACCTAATAGAAATAATTTTGCATTACCAAGATTAAAAACTTGAACATTGGTAAAATCCTTTTTATTAGTAAGGAGGAAGAAACAACTTGGAGAAGTCGCTTATTCCACTTTAGATATCTTAGAAGAAATGCTTTAGATTATTTTATTTTAAATTATTAGTTTTATTTAGATGTTTTAGTCTTTAAATATTTAATAATATTTAGATAAAAACTCTCTAAAGTAATTATTATTCCTGTGTAATATTTCAGATAAAAACTTGCTAAGTGGTAGCTGCTTAGAATTTTGGGGGCCATTTATTCTATCTTAATCATTTAGATTTTAAGGTTTTAGTCTACCTTTTCCTTTGCATGTAGGAGAGAACAGTTGTGGTTGGAAAGTTTTATGGAGCATAAAAATTATGGCCTTGGGAGATTTTTTCCCCCGCTAAGTATTGGGTCTGCTGACTCCGTTCTCATTCTTAATGTGAGTCTTTAATTAACCCTATAAATAAGGAGAAAGAAGAGTTCTTTCCTCAAATTAAAGGAAACCCCACAGACATGAAATCCACAATGGCAAAATTTCACCCCACCTTACCATTGGCTTTTCAATGAAAAGCTGTGCATATCCTTATTCTACTTAATTGTCTAATTTTTTATTTTGTTGTTGCCATTAGTATTAAACATTTAATTGTGAAATAATGCTTTCAGAAGATTCAGAAAATGTAAAAAATCAGAAAGAAAAAGTTTCATATTCCCACCATCTAGAGATGATCAGTGTTGATAAATTTACGCATTCAAGTCTCTTCTCTGTGCATTTATTAATTTTTACAAAAATGGATTCAAGCTCTTAATGTTTTCAAAAACATTAAGACAATGTCAGCAACATTTTCCTATGACATTTAAAATATTGAAAACTGTAATTAAATAACAACCACAATAGTTGGGTGAGAACTCAAATAGATAATAAACGCTTAAGTTACTTTGAAGATAAAACAGTTCAGAAATCACAGATAGGAGGTTAGATTCCATTTTTAATAGTAAAACTAATTGGGAGGTGTCAAAGGAAATAAGAACTTAATTCAGTATATGAAACTCATTTTATCAAACTTACGCGATTATGGAACATCTCCTCTATTGTCCTTCTTTCCTCCCCCCAAATTCACAAATGATAGATAATTAAAGATGACAAAAGAATCAATCTGAACTCTATATTTTCTGAGAATTAACACCATTATAGCAATTCTTTCTTCTTTTAGATGAGAGAAACCTAGGCAATAGTTATGGGACTTTGGAATAAAGCACCTATGTATGTATTTCTCTTGTAATAAGCTTAAAGATTCATGGTGCTTTTGTGTGGGTAAATATTTAGGCTTCTTTTAACGTGAGTTTTTCTTATAACTACTTGAATTACCAAACTTCAGTGGAAAATATATTTTTCTGTCTTGAAAAAGAGCAAACATGATCTGAATAACTTGAATTAAGAAATAAGCTGTGGTGGGGCGCCTGTGGTACCTGTGGTGGTGGCTCAGTTGGTTGAGCGTTGGACTTTGGCTCAGGTCATGATTTCACAGTTCCTGAGTTTGACCCCCAAATCGGGGAGCCTGCTTTGTCTCCCTCTCTCTCTGTCCCTCCCCTACTCTGTGTGCATATACACACACATGTGCTGTCTCAAAAATAAATAAGCATTGGGGCACCCGAGTGGCTCAGTTGGTTAAGCTGTCTGGCTTCAGTTCAGGTCATGAGCTCACGGTTTGTGGGTTTAACCCACATCAGGTTCTGTGCTGACAGCTCAGAGCCTGGAGCCTGCTTCGGATTCTGTGTCTCCTTCTCTCTCTGCCCCTCCCCTGCTCATGCTCTGTCTCTCGCTGTCTGTCTCTCTCAAAAATAAATAAACAGTAAAAAAAAGTTAGAAAAACATTAAAAAAATAAAAAAAAAAGAAATAAGCTGTGGAGATCCTAGAAGACACCCAAGGGTCATCAGTTGTCCATTGGTTGTCTATGCTTTCCTTCAGACAAGACATTTCTAACATTTTTTAAAACATATTTATTATTGAGAGACAGACAGAGACAGAGCATGAGCATGGGAGGGCCAGAGAGAGGAGGAGACACAGAATCCAAAGCAGGCTCCAGGCTCTGAGCTGTCAGCACAGAGTCGGACGTGGGGCTCGAACTCACAAACTCACAAGTCATGAGATCATGACTTGAGCCGAAGTCGGCCACTGAACTGACTGAGCCACCCAGGCACCCTGAGACAAGGCATTTCTAGAGACTGTGCCTGCAACATAAAAAACCTTGGACATTAGTAAATCCATAATTCTCTCAGTGGCTTCAGAGTTTATGCCTAGGGAATATTTCTTTTATCACAAATATAAGTTGAACACTTCTCTACAGTTCTTAGGCTATTAGGATATGTTATTTTTATCTTATTAAGAATTATTTTTTAAAGTTTACTTATTTTTGAGAGACAGAGAGAGACAAAGCATGAGCGGGGGAGGGACAGAGGGAGACAGAATATGAAGGAGGCTCTAGGCTTGGGACTCGAACTTACAAACTATGAGATCATGACCTGAGCTGAAGTCAGGTGCCCAACTGGCTGAGCCACCCATGCGCCCCAGGGTATGTTATTTTTAGATGGCAAGTTTCCTGCGTATTCTAACCATTAGTTTTCCTTGTAATATCTATCCTGCTTTTATTTTATATTTGTGTAAATCATACTTTATTCCAAGTACATTTATATACATTAAGACTTTCACATAAGAATGGATCGTATTTAAGTGTAAAGCCACAGGTATCAAAGCTTGGGTTTTCATTTGTGTGCCAAGAATAATTTTCCTCCTTCTGAAAAGTACCAAACAAAGTATCAAAACAAGAAATAGAACTAGAAAACATTAAAGTTTCTTTGATAAAATGACAAACTCCCTCCAAGTTAAAAAAAATAAAAATAAAGAAAGCTGTGTTTTCTAGAGTGAGCTCTCTGGACCATGCTCTGGCCCGACAGAGAAGTACTTTTCTTTTCTTTTTTGTTTTTAATGTTTATTTATTTTTGAGAGAGAGCGAGCGAGCAGAGGAGGGGCAAAGAGAGGGGAGAGGATTCAAAGTGGGCTCTGAGCTGTCAGCACAGAGCCTGACTCGGGGCTCAAACTCACAAACTGTGAGATCATGACCTGAGCCGAAGTCGGACGCTCAACCAACTGAGCCACCCAGGCGCCTGAACAGAAGTACTTTTCTATCTGGAGAAGATGATCCACCTAGCCTGTTTGATATTGTTGTGTGTGTCAGAGAGATAAATTGTGTCACGATGCTGTAAGCCTTGCTGAAAATGACGTCTCAATCTAGTTTGGCTAGTTTGAAATCTTAGTCTTCCTTGGCTTTGTAGCTTATAAAATGTTTTAATTTGTATTGTCTTAATAAATTCTCATAACAGCCTGGAAGAGCTAAGCAGATGCAACTACAAAGATGACAAAATGGTTCATGTTTCAGTTAGAATAACTCAAGTCTTCTGAAGCTTATTTCATTTCTCCTTCCTCAGTGCCTGGCTGCCAGGAGACCTTCGGTTGGAGGAGTCTGTGTGCATTCCTTACAAGATCATGCAGCTCTCTCAAACAGGGTTTCATTGCTTTACCAGGAGTCATAGATGAACGCTCAGTAACAGTGAGAGCACTTCTTGTCCAGCAAAAATGTGGTGTGAATGAGTTTCTGGAAAAAGACTAGAACTGAAGCTGGTCAAAAGGACCCTTAAGTAGATTTAAACTTGGAATAGTACAGACACTGAGGAGACAACACTTGCTGTTTGCTTTCTTACTTCCAGTAGACTCATTTAAATTCTTAAGTTAAAAATGTTTTGTGAACTAGGTAAGCCAGTGATACCACTGTCACATGCGCGCACGCACACACACACACACACACACACACACACACAAGCAAATAGTCAATTACCACTTTTTAATTCCTAATCTTTTATATTTTAATGGGAATGGGAGATACTGGGACTAGAAGACTTGAAGTAAGGGAAGGCAAAGGAAGAGGGTGTGGGTCTCAGGTATTACGGGGTTGAGAGCCCAGAGGAGAAAACGGTTCCCTGCTATAGTTTTCATTCTGTAATTCTGCCTAAGGCTCAGATTTGTACTAAGTTTAACTCGAAAACAAAATTCTTAATTGTTCTTACATGATTATACTTCCCAGCAGTTCAGTGAAGCTTTGGGACTCTGACCCTCAAGAGTTAGAAGAGTACAGATATGGGTAGTATCTCTCCCGTGGAGACTTATTCATGCCAGCTGGTCAGCTCACTCCATTCCCCCTCCAAGATCTGGTACTATTCTGGATTCACAGAATGAAGGGTTGGATGCCTTTTGGAGCTATTTTTATAAATCTATCCTATTTTTGTTAGCTTTCTGTGATAAAGAAGCATGCCAGCCACACAGCCTGGGATCTCTGCATCTGCTGCTCAGGACTGTCCCCATTGGGCGCATAGAGACGCATTGACTGATTCTAACTCCCCATTTTAGAGGCCACTCAGGATTCTACCACCATCTACAGTTTGACCATTTTTATTCCTTTAATTATAAAGTTTTTAAAAAATATTTTTATTTATTTTTGAGACAGAGAGAGAGCATGAGCAAGGGAGGGGCAGAGAGAGGGGAAGACACAGAATCTGAAGCGGGTTCCAGGATCTGAGCTCTTAGCACAGAGCCTTATGCAGGGCTCGAACTCATGGACCGTGAGATCATGACCTGAAGTCAGACACTTAACCGACTTAGCCACCCAGGGGCCCCTATTCCTTTAATTATAAAAGACGTACCTTGTAAAAAATTCAAACACCGTAAAAGTATATGAAGAAAAAGGTATGTTTTCTTTAATCTTCTCTTTTGAGAAAGATCTTATTCTTCCCTTTGAATCCCCTTGTTCTCTAAACCTGCTCCTTAGGAGGAAAACATTGTAAATAGCTTGGTGCATGTTCCCCCAGACCTTTGTTAATTTAAGTGCACACACACACACACACACACACACACACTGCTGTTTATATTGTTTTACAACACATTCTGTTCTTACTGTTTTCATTAATTTATTCAACACCTTTACATGTTAGTACATATAAAATTTCCAAAAATTTTAAGAATATACTAAAAATTGTATGGAATTACAAAGCACAGAAAACCATGGTGAGGTCATGCTGGGTGAGCTGGGCTGAAAGGGAGCAAAAGACTTGGAGCTATGGGCCCTTTAGAAAATAACTAAAGAAAAGGAAGAAGAGTGAAGAAAAACAAAGGCTAATATAATTTTGTTTAATTTAATCGAATTGAAGTCACACTGAGTATTATTACAACACTGACTGGCAAAATGCAAAGAGGCAGATTTGGACCTATGCTCTGGTCTAAATGTGTTACTTCACCATTTCACTTGACTCTCTTGAGCTTTCTTTTCCTTAAAAAACGACCAGATTAGACTCGATGGTATCCATGGTTCTTTCTATTTCTGATTAGTGCTTTAATTTCCTGGGGGAAAAAAAAGAGCCTCAAGAATTTTGTTGGGTATAAAGTAGTCTTTGTTCCAGAGTATTCTTGGTTGTTCTTGTCCGTTTCTCAATGGCACTTCACTTGGCTGATTACACAGGTCACATTACCCTACCATGTTAGCTTATAATAATACTGACATTCTGCTTTACAGTTTATAAAGAGTTTTCACACACCTTATCACGTCCTATGTTCACAGTTATTTGGTGACACAGATTGAGCAGACATTATTTGAATCCCCATTTCGTAGATTAGGAATTTAGTTCACAGAGGACATGAAGAGATTTGATTCCTACCTACATTGTCTGTAGTACTGACAGCTGAATAGATATATAGACATGCATGATATGGACAGTCATTAACTTGCTCTAATTTGAGAATTTTAAGTGTGGCATGTTTGTAATAATAAGGAATGGATATTATTTGATACTTACAGGAAAAAGGAAGTTTAAAATCACTGAGGCTTTGTTTTTGCTTTTTTCTTTTTTTTTATACCACAGTGACCATAAAGAATCTTTTGGGGCATCAGTAGATAAAGATGCCTTTGACCCAGTGGAACTTGGAGAGTTTCTGGATTCTGTTAGATCCTGCTTCTTTGCTCCAGATTCAGCGGTTCCAAAGACTGCCTTGTGGTTCTCCTTGCTCTTTTAGGTCTTCCAGGGCTTTTCATTTTGCATTTCTTCATCTCAAAATGTGCTTCTTCTGCTCTTGTCTTTCTGTCAAATGTCTACTTATCCTTCAAGCTCAAGGGTTACTTGCTCTGTCAATTATTTGCTCAGCATCTCCTGCAGATATAGGTGCTTTTATCTCTCTACCGCAACCTTTAAGATCTCCGTCATAGCAATCATCTCATTTCTGTCTAAACTGAAGTACAACCTTCAGTATCTTCTTAAAAGGAAGATAAAATGCATCCCTTTACTCTTGTATTCCCAGACAGCATGGATACAGATGTTAAAAATACGTATGAAACGAGGAAATTAATTTCACTGAATATTATGAAGTCAGGATTTAGCAAAACTTAGATTGAGTTTCTACGAAATTTGTTGTGGGAACTTTCTTCTTTACTTCTTAATCTTGTGTTTTATCTTTTAAACTTTGAAGCAATTACAAACTTATAGAAAAGATGCAAGCAAGGACCTTTCCCCGCTGAACCATTTGAGTGTAAGTTGCTGGTCTAACGTCCTATTACCTTGGAAAACTTTAACATGTATTTTCTATATTCTTTGACCAATTCCTTGTTTTCAGGCACAACAAAAGATTCCAGGGGTGTCTTGTTCTTCACCTGCCTGGTCCTAGAATCAACCCTTTCTCTAAGGAGCCCCCATTCCTATTAGAGGAGAATAGTTTTTATTTAATTTTTTATTTTTTAAAGTTTCATTTTTACTTAAGTATCCTCTACACCCAACATGGGGCTTGAACTCACAACCCTGAGGTCAAGAGTGCCATGCTCTGCTGACTGAGCCAGCCAGCCACCCCCTGAGAATGGGTTTTACATGCTTAGCTCAGTGCCACAGGTAGGCTCATCAATTGCTATTGGGGCATCACTGTTCCCAGGACCTGGCAGTGGACAGAGCTGGGGATTATTTACAATTATATCTATTTTTTATCTGTTTATACTGAAAACCATGAATTTGCAATGACTTTTCCAATTCCAACCCAACAGCATGGGTTTTCTCCCTTTCCAAATTTACAAACCCTTTTCTTGACAGTGAGGAAACTGGCTGCTACTTTCTTTAATATATTCACTTGTTCAATGAATCTTTTTATGTCTAGCTAATATTTTATTTCTGCTACTATTTTCTTCTCCCCAGTTCTCTCCTTCTCCTGCTTGGGTTCAACACCCTATGATTCTGCACCCAAAATTCAGTATGAGAGGGATTTCCACCCATATCTGAGCAAATCTCAGCCACCAGCTGGGCGTCCTACAATTCAACTCAGTTTTGACATTATCTATCTGGAGATAGCACCAGATCCCATAGTTTAAGGGCTCAGTCCTGTAAGATTACCCCCTGCCTCTGGCAATTACAAAGTCCAGGTTGATACCTGTGCACTGACCTACTGACTAGATTTGAGGGTCCAATGACTCACAGATCTCCTAGAATCACTTTACTTACTAGATCAGGGATAGCCAGATGGAAGAGATGCGCAGGACAAGTTATTAAAAAAAGGACTGGAGCCTCCACACCTTCTCCAGGGGCAGTCTGTCTCTACTTTCCATCAATGTCCACGAATTCACCAACCCAGAAGCTCTCTAAACTTAGTCCTTTTGGTTGTTGTTGTTCTTTTATGTTTATTTTTTATTTTTGAGAGTGGGAGAATGAGAAGGGAAGGGCAGAGAGAGAGAGAGAGACAGAGAATCTGAAGTGGGCTCCATGCTGACAGCAGTGAGCTCAATGCGGGGCTCAAACTCATGAACTGTGAGATCAGAACCTGAGTCAAAGTTGGACGCTCAACCGACTAAGACCCCCAGATGCCCCTGTCCTTTTGGGTTTTTATGGAAACTTCATTACATGGGTATGGTTGATTAAATCATTGGTTTTTGGCGATTGAGTCAATGTCCCTGACCCTAGGGGTCAGGGGAATGGGATGGAAAGTTGTAGTCTTCTAATCACATGGTTGATACTCCTGGCAAACAGCCCCCATCCTCTGGTGGGGGTCCAAAAGTCACCTCAGTAACATAACAAGAGACACCTTTGTCACTCTCATAACTTAGGAAATTCCAAGGTTTTAGGAGCTGTGTGCCAGAAACGGGAATGAAGACCAAGAACATATTTCTTATTTTAAATGACACTATCAATCTAGTCTTGAAGCCAAGACTACACTGTATGTTAGCTAACTGGGAGAATAAAAAAAAAAATCATTATCACACGTGCCACGTGAGGCAGCTCTCTGCTCACCACAGAGTCTGGTACCTAATGCTACTGTTCAGCAGGGTTTCTCTCCTCACCATCAAGCACAGATGACTTTATCACCCATCCAGACTCTGACTCTCCACACTCAGCTGCCTCTCTGTCCCTCAACCCGTGTATTCCCTCCTGTCTTTGCTCTGGCTCTGAGACACCACACTAAGCCACCGTGGATGCACTCAGTCTTCTAGACTGGGCTCTGACAAACTGTACTGGGACGAATGCTCCCCTCATCATACCTGGGTGCTGACATTCTGTGCTGGGGTGCATGCACATATTCTTGCCGCATTAGGGATGCATCTTCTGATTTTCCACGTTCCCTTCACCATCTGGATGCGTGTGTCAGCCTGTGTGGGCTCTAACTGCTCACACTAAGTTTCCCTCCTTCTTGGATATCCTTCTTCTCTTGTTCAGGTTCCAACACCCCTCTCTGGGCCACTGTGACTGCCCTCCACACAGATACTATTTACCAATGCTATGCTCCACCTCATGGCTTTAAGACTGGAGGGAGCAGAAGAGAAGGGACGGGGAAGAGGGGAAAGGGTTGTGCTATCGCTTCAATTTGCTTATTCGTCCTTCCACGGGGAAATGAATGCACGAGAAAGTTTAAAAGATGCCCATTTGCTCCTTATTTGCAAAAGTAACAAAAGATGTGGACTGAGAAAAATTTGAAGCTATTAGAAAAAGTAAGACTTGACTTTAAATATCGTTTCCACTGGAGAATTGAACTTGTATTTCTCTTATAGGTGTTTCATGTTTCGTTCTGATAGATGACTCCTAAATTAGACATTTATAAATAAGGCTGGAATGGATACTTGTTCTTCTGTCCTAACTTTCTTGTTTCATAGATGAGGGAATTGAACCTATCACCAAGTTTCTCAGGTGACATTGTCTGGAAGAGAAAGCATCGTTCAAGATCCTGGCTGGTGTTCCCGGCATTCTCCCCTAAACATTATCATTTAAAATTATTTAAACTTTAAGGCAAATTTCTGAAAGAAATTATAGCTTATAGCATTCCATTTTATATTTTAAACTGGAAGTCCTTTTTTCAGTAATGATATGGCTGATACAATGTCATATTTTGGTCCCCAAAACATTATCTGAGTAGTACTTTGGTGATTATGTTTCATTAGAGTGGAAAATCTAGAAATTAGCCTTACCAATTTGGTAGTTAGTAACTCGTAATTTTCTGAATGTCCTGTCTTAATTGCATGCCTAAATTATGTTAGCTGCATTTGGTAAAGTTGCCAAGCAAGTTGATTATTATTTTTTTAATTTATTGTCTTTCGGGGTTGATGGGTAGGTAAAATATACATACAGAGACATGAATGACTAATGCAAAAATTTCATTTAAAAAATCCATAATACAAAATTTGTATTATTATTATTTTAGAGAGAGAGAAAGAGAGAGAGAGAGAGAGAGAGAGAGAGAGAGAGAGAATGTGCATGTGTAAGTAGGGGAGGGGCTGAAGGAAAAGGAGAGAGAATCTTAAGCAGGCCTCATGCTTAGCATAGAGCCCACCTGGGGTTTGATCCCACGACTTTGGGATCATGACCTGAGTTGAAATCAAGGGTTGGACGCTTAACCAACTGAGCCACTCAGGCACCCCTAAATTTTATGTTACTTAAAGCCCATTTATATTTATGGAAAATCCAACATCTTATCAATGTTGCAGTTCAAGCTGGGAATGAACAACTTGGGTATGGATAAATGATCTAGAGCATTCATTAATTTCTAAGAATCACCTTGAGTCATTGAGGCCAAAGGGAAAAATAGGCAGCAAACTACACTTAAGAACCCAATAAAAATTGAGCACCTGAGTGGCTCAGTCAGTTAAGCCTCTGACCCTTGATTGTGGCTTAGGTCGTGGGCTTGTGAGTTTGAGCCCCACATAAGGCTTCATGCTGAGAGTGAGGACCCTCCTTGAGATTCTCTCTTTCTCTCTCTCTGCCCCTCCCCACTCTCTCTCTGAATAAATAAACTTTTTTTTTTTTTTTTTTTTTAAGAATCCGATAAAAATCTTGAAGAATCCCATCATCTGTGTAATTTAAGAGTTTAACTATGACATGAATTTACTTCTGGCCCTTGGGTGAAATATTTGCCCTTCTGTAATTTCACAAATTATTACTAACAAATGTTAGATTTTTATAATGGAAAGGGACAGAGCATCAGGATCATTTTGCTGATATTCCTCTGAGGCAGGAATCTGTCTACCACTTACCTGTGCGTTTGAAACACCTTCAATTGTGGAGCAATCACTACCCCCCAAGCATTTGTGCTTTATATTTCACAGAAACCGTCCTCCTGGTAATTTTGCCCTGTTACTGCTGCCTTCTGCTCTCTGTAGTTAGAATACAGTTAAACATTTTCCATATGATAGCTCTTCAGTTATGTCCACCCAAATCCTCATCCTTCTGGAATTTTCTCTCTGTGTCTCTGTTTTTCTCATTCACCTCTAAGTTTCTCATGGGAGAGGAGATTTTGTCCCATTCCTCATCTCCTTGCCTTTTTCTGCCCTTAGGGTCTCCTAAGATCTGATTTAGGAGGCTGTGCACTCTCCTGGTGAAAGGCAAGAACACTATGAATTCTTCCTATTGTATTTAGCCATGTAGCAGGGAATCAAGGTTTACTTTATTTCTGGACAGTTATATCCACCAGACACAACCTTTGTCCCCAAACACCGCCTTCACTTTGCACAAACTTGTTGACCTCACACCTAAGTCAGCTTTTCTTGAACCCTCATTTGAACAAACAAACATTCATTCTGATCTGCGGATATCCTGTGCGGCGTCAGGAAGGGCCGGCTTGGGCAGTGCAAGCTCAGTTAGCCTGCCACCACGCTGGAGATTTGGTTTCCTTTTTTCCTCCGGAGTTTACGAAGTGAGACAAAAAAGCAATTCCTGCTAACCTCTTAGACAATGCATGGGGCTCTTGACTCTATTCCAGGAAGTCAGTTTCATCAAGGTAACAGATCACCGAGACCAAAAAGGAGGCTGGGGACGCCGACAGGGACGTGGCATTCAGGTAACCCCCCAGGGTGCGGGTGGGGAGCCTGGTCGGACGAGGAATGCGCAGTGCACACGAAGAGGAAAGGCCAGCGGCCCTGCGCCCCGGCGTGGACGAGCGCGGGAGTTCAGGCTAGGGGAGGGTGTGTGTGTGTCACCACGTGCTAGAGAGGAGGGGACAGGGCCCGCCTCTTATCTGTCTGTAAAGGGCGCAGGGCCGATCTCGGAGTTTCAGAGCTGACTAGCCAGAGACAGTGTTGAGAGAGAAAGAGAGAAAGAAAGAGACTGAGACTCACGTGGACACACACAGAGACGCAGATACAGAAACAGACAGGCGAGGTGAGAGGTTAGCAGGCTAGTTTGCCAAGCCCAGAGAAGAGATCTGGGAGAGGGAGGGTCCCGTTTAGACGCAAAGCCCAGGACTTCGAAGGGGCTGTTTCCTGCAGCTCCTTGGGGACTGCCCGTCTCACCCCTTCCAAGTTTCCTCTACGGGAATTTAGCAGCGAGACAGGAAGAGGAGGTGGGGTTCTACCGTGCGAGTGGTTTTAGTTCTTCCTAAGCAATTGCTTGGTTTGGGGCTTTATATCCGGGAGGAGCGTGTCACCACACTATGCAAATCCTGGGACATTTGCAAACCCGGCTCCGGGGCAGTTGGCCCCACGCCCGGCCGGGCCTTCGAGGGCTCGGGCCACGCAGTGCTCCCGGGGCTGGCCGGCGTTGGCCCGCTGGCCTTTATCTCTGTCCCCCTTTGTCCTCTTTATCTTAGGCTCTCCAGGAGGCCCGGGGGCCCGCTGTGCCTATCGCTCCCCGCCCCCCGGCTGCACCGCCACTTCAATGCCCCGCAGGTCGCGGGCTGCGGCTCTTCCCAAGGCGGCGGAGGACCAGGGGCGCCCGCGTCACGGCTGACTCGGACCCGCGCCGACAACTGAACCGCGCGCGGGCTCTTGGGCACCCGCGCAGGTGCGCCCAGCGCGTCCCGGTGCGCTCCAGCCCGTTTCAGGCCTTCGAAAGGCAGCCCCGGCCAGGATGGCCCCGGGCCGGGCGGTGGCTGGGCTCCTGCTGCTGGCGGCCGCGGGCATCGGAGGGACGGCGGCGGGGCCCGGGCTCGCCTTCAGCGAGGATGTACTGAGCCTGTTCGGCGCGAATCGCAGCCTGTCGGCGGCGCAGCTCGCGCGCCTGCTGGAGCAGCTGGGAGCCGCCCCCGTGGAAGGTGTCGCGGAGCCCGGGCAGCTGCACTTCAATCAGGTACGGCCCTTCCAGTGTCCGCGGACACCCATGGACTTCCATTTGTGTAGGAACGCTATTTATTTGGGAAGAGCGAGGGAAGAAGACTTTCGGGGCATTTTTCAAGTGCGGGGCGGTATCTGATTGGCGGCACTTAATTTTCACCCCACTGGGCTTCTTGAACCAGGGTTAAAGGGCTGGTGTTGTTGAGGGAGCCAGAAATTGCAGTTTTACGCCTGATGAGCTGCGAGGTCAGACGCTTGTGGTCATAACATTTTATAGAAAAGTTTATGAAGTAGTCGAGGGCGGGAAGCACCTTTATGAGATGCTTTTTAGATTGGAACGGCGTACTTAAGTCTTCCCAGCAAAGATACTGGCTCACCTGGCACCCTCATTAACAGTTGCTTGGTGCACCCTCCTCATCTAACAGCTAAGAACTGCTGACGAGATACTTTGTAGTTGTCTTTCCTATGTAGGTTTCATGAGGCCTCCAGAGCTGACGGGTCTGTTGTACAGAGATAGGGAAACCAATGAGAGCTTGACCAAGATCGTATACCCAGTTGGTGCCGGAACCGGATTGAGTCTTAGTTTTCAGTCATTTGTCAGGTCAAACGTTTGATTCTAATATTCGTTCAAAATAAAAAATATATATATTTCTTAGTACATATACAGTATTAGCTGAGCATTTGGTAATGTCTTCGATTTAAGGACAGCTATGAGCTACCTAGGAGAATTTTAAGATCATACCTATTAGTAAATTTCAAAAAGGATGCTGTTGTAGATTCCTAGTCACTTCCATGATAAATATTCTATGATTATTTCTTAAAACCGTCAGGTAGGCAAAGGGTGCTTTTAGCATCCTCCCCAAACTCCTCCCCACTTCTAAAAATTCAGTTAACTCAGTGCCTTGATTTTTTTCCCCTTCTGCTCTTGTTCCACTAACAACTGAGGATGAATAGCAGTGTGCAGTATTTTGCCTAGTGTTTGTCACTTGTGGGCAGTGTTAGTTTGTGTTACAAAAAGTTTTTGTGTTCTGAGATGTTTAGGAAATACTGCATACTATGTATTCTCCACTCTTGGGAATTTAGCATTTTCCAATGTATCTAATCTTGGATGTCAGATAGGGAAACTGTAATCAAGTAAAATCCTTGCTAATACCACTATAGGTAGGTTTGCATTCTTTTTTATTAGATATATCTTTCCTCAATTAAAACATACAATATTCAAGAAGTAGAACTTTCTGGTGCCATGGGGTATCAGAGGGCGGCCTGCCTTTGACCATGAAGCGTTTTGTGGTCCGTTTACCTATGTTCTTTAGTAAACTGTATATAGTTCCATTTCTGGCATGACATTACATTTGGTTTAGTGTCTGAGAACTTACATGTTGGAAAACTGAAATGCCTCCATAGTATATAGATCTTTCAGAAAATAAAGCAAACACCTTCCTCAGTACTTTTTGTCTAGTTGCAGTCTCTTCTTTTCAATTAGGGGAAACAGCTGACTAAAGTATTTCTAGGTAGGAGTAGGAGTGGTGGGTCATATGCTTAGAAAGAAGCTTCAGGATTTCATTTGCAGCTGCATATCTGTGGCCCACACATTGTTTTGATTTAAATTATCTCCTTATCTTGTAGTGTCTGGAGGTGTAGATGAATTATAAAGTGACAAAAGACCCCTGAGCCATCTGTTGGCAAAGACACTGGAAAATATGCCTAGATTATTTAGGAAGATCAGTTAACTTTATTAGCAGTATGATCCCAGTTTATGAGTAAGTCGGATGCCTCAATAAGTAAATTATATGTACATTGACACCTTGTTTCTTGTTTCCATGTTTGCATATTTAACTACCTTCATTATGGCCTTCGTGGGCATCAAAAAGAGACATGAAGAAGCCCGTGATTACTTTGGAAACAAAGGGAAGCTGAGGAAGGTTTATCATGTAGTCAGGCCTAACACATATCAACTTGATGTTCTAAAAAGTCCTAAAGAAAACAATAGTCATCCGTTAAATGGTGACAGATGAAAGGCCATTCCTGAGAATCTGTTAATCTGCTGGCATTCATATCCATTCTAGCAGGACACCATCCAGTCTGGAACAAAAGTTAGAGCCATTAATATCTCTGTCTTAAAGAATGTATCTTCAGTTTCCTCACCTACAATGAAGTAGAATAAATAATACATGAACCTGTTGTGAGAAGCTTGACTTTCTGACTTTGAAAAAGGCTGAGAAAATAGAATTTATTTTGATGAGCCAGGGATTTATTCAGTCTTCTAAGAGATTTATTTACAAATGGCATTGCTCTTTGGATGGGGGCTGTGATGTTTCTTAGGTAGGCTTTTCTCAAGTCATAGACTACTGTATGCTGGAGGTTGGTTAGACAATTTTGGAAGGTTTTCTAATATTTTTTCCCACATCCTTAAGTACTATTAAATTAAGTTGTTGCTTTGGGAGACCAAAGTGATCTGAGTTTAAACTGGAGACAATGGAACAATTGAGTTTCTCCTTCTGCTGCTTATGGTTACTGGGGGTATAAAGAGCAGGTGGAATAGGCAACCCAGACAGCGAGGGGAGGGACCTGGGACATGAATGAGTCTCTGGGGCGCCATGACTGGGTGTAAGTCTGATCTATCTCGGGGAGTTCCTACAATAAACAAGGGCACCCCAAGGGGCGCCTGGGTGGCTTAGTCGGTTAAGTGTCCGACTCTTGATTTCGGCTCAGGTCATGATCTCACAGTTGGTGAGATCCAGCCCCATATCTGGCCCCATGTGGGGTGTGGAGCCTGCTTGGGATTTTCTCTCTCTTCTCTTTCTCTCTCTCTTCCTCTCCCTTCTACCTTTCCTCCACTCTCTCTCACTTTCTCTCTCTCAAAAAAAAAAAATACACAAAACTATCCCCCCCCCAAAAAGCAGGGGCACCCCAACTGAATGAATATCCTGGGTGATTTGATTTAGGGGATTTAAGAATGGCCTTAGTGGGACCTTTTCTTTGTTCCAGTGTTCACTCTCATTCTCCAGGTGTTCTTTTCTTTTAATTTTCTCTTCAAAAAAACCTCACCTCCTAGTTCTTAGCTGTAGATACTACCTAAGCAGCATGATAAAAAGGAAGACTCTCATCCTCCAAATGATAACACTAAGCTTCAGGAAATGACTCTTTTCAGATAAATCAGTCACCCAGGGAGGGATAGTTGGAAACGAGGGAGTGGGTGTGGGACTTTGGCATGTGAGGTGAACTTGTTTCATCCATCACTCAACCTTATGTTTCACTTCGCTCTCTTAACTTTTTGTTTTTTTTCTCACGGAAAACTCCCACTTTTATGTTTCCTTTCACATTCCTACACCTAGTTGCCTGAACCTTGTTTGTTTTTGTATTTAAAAAAATATTTTTTAATGTCTTATTTATTTATTTATTTATTTTTTGAAAAATTTTTTTTCTTTTTTTTTTCAACGTTTATTTATTTTTGGGACAGGGAGAGACAGAGCATGAACGGGGGAGGGGCAGAGAGAGAGGGAGACACAGAATCGGAAACAGGCTCCAGGCTCCGAGCCATCAGCCCAGAGCCCGACGCGGGGCTCGAACTCACGGACCGCGAGATCGTGACCTGGCTGAAGTCGGACGCTTAACCGACTGCGCCACCCAGGCGCCCTGTCTTATTTATTTTTGAGGAAGAGAGAGAGACAGAGTACGAGCAGGGGAGGGGCAGAGAGAGAGGGAGACACAGAATCTGAAGCAGGTTGCAGGCTCCGAGCTGTTAGCACAGAGCCCCATTCGGGGCTCGAATTCATAACCAGAGTGGAAATCAGACGCTTAACAGACTGAGCCATCCAGAAGCCCCTTGTTTTTTATTTTAGATGTTTATTTATTTATTTTGAGAGAGAGAGGGCGAGCTCCAGCATGCAAGCGGGGAGAGGGGGGGGGACAGAGAGTGAGGGGGAGAGAACCCCAAGCAGGCTTCATTCCTAGCAGTGGTTAGATTCTGCAAACTTCGAGATCATGACCTGAGATGAAATCAAGAGTCAGATGCTTAACCCACTGAACCACCCAGATGCCCCCCTGAACTTTGTTTTTAAACCTCTTCCAATTCGTATACAATCTTCCTAATGCAACACTTGGAGTATGCATCTCTCCTTTCAAAACTTAGCCATGAGCCTTCTCTTTGCTGGTGAAGTTTAAATCCTGAGCCTGGCATTCAAGGCCCTGTGCCTCTAGGTTGACCCTGAGATGTCATCCTACCTCTCCAGACCTGGCACTCACTTAACTAAACTAGTCACTCTTCTGTGAATTCACCTGAAACTTTTGCACAGCCACTTCCTAGCTAATTATCTTCCTTGTACCCTTCCTGTTTCCAACTAGGAAGTCCTTCTTTTCCTTGAATTACCCTATCAAAATCATATGTTCTTAAAAGCCCAGCTGAACTCCTCCATAAAACCTCTCTGGGGCATCATAGCCAGCACTGATTCACTGATTTCTGTCTTTTTTGAATTCCTGAAATAGTTTTTTTTAATGCTAATTACATTTAACTCTTCATGTGTTTAACAGATGTCTTGAATGACTACTATAATTAGGGTGGTCATTTTTAAAGTAGAAATCTGATCATATCACTCATCTTACTAAAACAATTAAATTCCTTCAAGATAAACTTCAAACATTTAAATGTGGCTTAACCCCTTTTATGATCTGGTTCCTGTGTATTTCTCAAGGCTTGTCCTTTGCCGCTATTCTCATCTTAATGGATCTCCCTTAGTTCCTCGCTCTCCCTATATACCTGCTGATGCTTCAGGTATCCGTGTAGGCGTTACTGCTTCTGAGAAGCCTTTCTTGATCTGCTCAAGCATTTAGTAGGAACCTTTCTATAATCCTATGTTAATCGGTGCCTATGCAATCATAATATAGTCTATCTTGCAATTATAATATAATATGTAAATAACATCATGAGTTACAATACACACATGATTGTAAACAAATTGAAGGGAAGGACCTGACTCATCTCTAGGGGCTAGTGTAGTGCTTGGTACGTAACACATACGTATTACCTATTTTTTGAGTGAATGAGTGAAGATTGTTTAATATAGGTAAAATAGTTTGGGCTTTCCCATGACGTTAGAGTTTATTGAGGGAGGTATGAGATATGCATACATAACCACAATGCACTGCAGCATGACATGTGTCATTAAACAATTGCAAACAAAAGTGTAACAGGATCAGCCTTGTGTTTTCAGAAGATTCTTCCACATGAGAGTGTGGAATGTATTGGGTCGGGCCAAGACAGAATGAAGGAGGAGTCTGTGGTGGTTTGCAAGAGATGTAATGACTGTGTGGGCCTGGAGACAGTCGGGAGGTAGCATAAAGACCCTACGTCTTGGAGAAAAGCAGGCAATAAAAGTGCCCCCAAATAAATATCTTCTACTTCAATCTTTTGCCTGTTGTGTCATTTAACTATTGTTAAATCTTTTCCTTCATTAGTTTCTGGCCTAATGATGCCAGAGGGAGAAGCAGTGAGGTAACTGTAGGCCTTTTATTTCAGTGGATGGCCTGGCTAGTGGTGTGTGGTGTGTGTGTGTGTGTGTGTGTGTGTGTGTGTGTGTGTTCATGACATATGTATTGTATGCATAGTTTGTTCTATTGTACTTTTTCCTGGGGTGGGGGTCATGGTAGGTTAGATGAGGGAGGTTGTGGGAACCGCTGACATGAATGGAGGAGAGAAAGAGCATCTGTTCTTTTGGCTTTTGTGTTCTGAGAAATGGCTGGGGTAAGTCTTCTAGGAATGCCTTCCAGCCTGCTCGTTCAGGTGAGAAATGAAGGGCGGGACAGAGGGCGAGGTTGCATTTAGGTCTCTGGTTGCTTTTCCTTTAAGACAATGTACCTATTCTGATCTATTACATCACTCTCATTTAAGTTGACAGAGTACAGTTAAATCATTGTTTCCTAGAGGTTTTGGGAAAACGAAGGACACTCGTAATTCATTTGACTGTGATGTCAAGAATTTAGTTTGCTTCTTTGCCAGGTATGATTGGAATCTGTCCAGGAAAATGCCCTTCATTCTTTCCATATTTAACTACTCTAAGAGTCACACGAACCCTTTTGTACAAAACACAAATAATTGTGTCTAGGAATTTATTTGTCTTGTACTATGTGCCATAACTCTTAGCCAGTTTATTTGTATTATCACATTTCATACTCCCAACCCTACGATAATGGCACCATTATTATCTTCATTGTCCACATGAGAAAAACGTGGTACAGAAAGATTAAGTAACTCACCTGGTGTCACATGGGAGGGGGTAGAACCTCAGGCAATCCTCAACGCTATAGGATAGTGGATTTTTTGAATTATGGTCTTGGAAATCATACTCTCTCTACCCTGGGCCACTATTACCTCAGATTTTGAATTGTGAGTAGAAGTTACTCATCATTGATCGCTTATCAGCTTATCCATTGCTTAGCCACTTGAAGGGAACTGTGCCAAGAGTATAGAAACTACAGTGGTGATAATGAGTCCTTTTCCTCAGAGAGCTTATAATCTAAATAAATAAGACGTGAAAGGTATACAAGGCAAACTGCGTAGTTAAGTAATCGCTAAGGCAAATATGGTGAGAGATATCACTAGGCTGTCTGTGGTTAACTGTCATATGAAGACTGGTGATAGCATGTGCTACTAGTTCATTTTTCTTATTTTTAATTTTTGAGAGAGAGAGAGAGAGAGTGAGAATGGGCGGGGGAGGGGCAGAGAGAGAGGCGAGAGGGAATCTTAAGCAGGCCCCATGCCCCGTGTGAAGACTGATGCAGGGCTCAATCCCACTATGTGAGATCATGACTTAAACTGAACTCAAGAGCCGGGTGCGTAGGTGACTGAGCCACCCAGGCGCCCCAGCATGTGCTACTAGTTTCAAAGGGTGAAGGGGGTGCCTGGGTGGCTCAGTTGGTTGAGTGACCGACTTCGGCTCAGGTCATGATCTCACCGTTCGTGAATTCAAGCCCTGCATTGGGCTCTGTGCTGACAGCTCAGAGCCTGGAGCCTGCTTCGGATTCTGTGTCTCCCTCCCTATCTGCCCCTCCCCTGCTCATGCACTGTCTGTCTGTCTCTCAAAGAATAAATAAACAATAACAAAAATTTTAAAAAAAAGAAAGGGTGAAAGATCATCATTTTGGGAAACGTTTCAGGGAGGAGTTACAAATCAGTAAATTCTCCTTTTGGATAAGTTTGCATATCTGGTTCAGTTTCTAAAATATTTGTTGATTGAACATCTGCTTGTATCAAATGTGTCTCGTACTATTAACCACAGAATGGACTTTCCTGTGGGCAACATGAATTCTTTTATAGAATGAAATTGTCCTTGATTCTTTCTTATATGATGAATTTTTCTTGGAGAAAATATTTTGGCAGCAATAGTTTTCCTAATTCTGAGTTTTAAGTCTTCCCTCTGAAAGGCATATTAATCAACTTGTGTTTTCCTATAGGGATAGACTCCGAGTAGGAGAGAAACACCTATGCCTCCTGTTAAAACTTTCAGTGCTGTTTTCACTTTTACTCTAGAAGGATTCTGGCAATGAATTTACTCTCTCTTCTGGCAGTTGAGAGGGTAGATCCTCCTTTAGGTGCCTGTGAAGCAACTGCCTTGCTGGCTGCACAGCACTGCAGAAAGTGGTTTGTGCCAAGGTGCTAGGAAGGAGTTGAAGCAATGAGGGAAGAGTAGGTGAGCAGAATGATTAACTCTGGCTGTAGGCAGGTCAATGCTGCAGTTAGCAGGAGAGGGCAGAGGTAAACTTTTTTCCTTACTGGGGATAGATCTTTATTCCTTGCTCACAGTAGAGTAGCTGGGTGGGGAGATTTGCAGTTTTTATGCTTGCCAGGATTCATGCCATATCCTGCTTCCTGATCATACCTATCTTGGGATATGCTGAGGTGCAGGGACTTCATTTCCCTGTCATAAAAACCCATTGCTGGGGTGCCTGGGTGGCTCAGTCAGTTAAGCATCTGACTTCAGCTCAGGTCATGATCTCACGGTTCCTGGGTTCGAACCCTGCATCTGGCTCTGTGCTGACAGCTCAGAGTCTGGAGCCTGCTTCAGATTCTGTGTCTCCCTCTGTCTCTGCCCCTCCCTCGCTCGTGTACTCTCTCTCTCTCTCTCTCTCAAAAATAAATAAACATAAAAAAAAAACATTGTTTTTCAACTATGATTGTTTTAAGTTTTCTAAACTTAAGGGTTTTAAATTTAATGTACACTAAATTTCATGTACATTTGAGTCCTCTATGTGATCAGTTTCTTTTGGTTGTAGTAGTAGAGATTGGGGGAGAAAAATAGGAATATAAATAGGAATGGAAAATAAGGCCTGAGGTTGAGAGGGATTGATATTCCTCAGGGAAAAGAGATACAGCCCTATATAAAGGGAGCTTATTGAGGTTGGTAATAAGAGTTTGTAAGTCACTTATATTCAGAGTGGCACTTCCTCAAGGGACTATCCATATTGCTAAGGGCAAACAGTTAATATTGGGGTCATTTACAGTGCAATTTATTTAAAAAAAGAATGTTACTAAACTGTAGACCACCAAAGAAACTATAGTTTTCAGAAAGTTTTCCCATTCCCAACTCTAGATAACTCCCCAACTCTAGTAGGTTCCTGCTTGTAATTGAAGCTAATTAATTTATTCTCAAACTATTCCCAGTTGTCTATTTCAGGGGCAAATGAGTTTGCCGAGTCTTGAGATTTATAAAGAAATGAAACTATCATTGAATTACCTTTGTGATGGAGGGATTTGGGAGCATAGAAAATCTCCAGAATGGAGCCTTGTTTCAGTTGGTTTCTGTCTCCTTCCAAAGATCCTCTGTTGTTTTTCTTGGCCTGGAGTTTAAGGAGAACAAAAACAAAAATCTGTGAATCTAGATCAAAGGTGTTAACCTGAAAAGTAGTATTATGCCTTGCAAGTCCAAGTATTTAATACCTTGACTTTTTTTATGACTAACTGAATGGCTAGAGAACAAAAAACAGGTGTGCCTTGATAAGGCCTCTAAGGCTTTAGTTCTATGAACCTAGCTCAAAAATAATCCAGAGTTGTCATCGATTTATTTGGTGAGCTTCTTAGATCTCTAACTATAGTAGAGAATACAACATAATGGTTAACAATTTGGCCTCTGGAATCAAACAGACCTGGGCTGAAATTCTAATTTGTCACTTATTACCTGGGGAATCACAGGAAAGTCCTTAACCTCCTTAATCCTTAGTTTTTACATCTGTGAACTGAAAAAAAAAAATGAACTGTACTCATAGGATGGTTGTTTGAACTAAAATATAAAAACAATAATAACATTTATTGAGCAATTACTATATTTTAGGCACTTCTATCTTCAGCGCATTATATGTAGTAACTCAAATAAATTTTTTTTCCCATTACCTATGTTACTCCAAATAATGAATAACAAATAAAGAAATACATGTAGAACATTTAGCGTCATGCCTGGCTCGAACATATGCTCAATGCATACTTTATAATACTGTGTTACTTGATATAGTGATAACTGTTCTTAACAAAATTGTCTTTCGCTGGAGGCCTGAGCACCCTAGTGTCGGTCAACTTACAGAGGAAAGCACTGCTATAAAAAGACAGTAAGGATTAATGAAATGAAAAGTTCAATGAGAAATATGCCAGTCCTAAAAGCTCAGTAGGAAGTATGTCAGTCCATTGACTTTGGTTTCAGTGTTAGTTTCCATGACAGCTCTTACCTTGAGAAAGTCTTTGACTGTTTGCTTCTGCTTCCCTTTTATCAAACACTGGGGATAAATTCCAAAAAATGTAAGCCTTTGGTGTATAGGCTAAAGAAATAATATTGAGTGTTTCAATGTGCGTTGAAGTTAATGAATATTTCTTCTCCTCCAGAGTTCTGCTGAGGCTGTGTTGTATTGTTTTTATCCAGCATTTACATCATACTGAAATGTGAATGGTTGGGAGTGCATGGTGTATTTCTAGAAATTGATCTAATTGCGGTTTTAAGTGTAGATTTACTTCAGGATCTCTGTATGGGTTTTATAAGCGGACAGAATCCAGGGTCCTTCACGTCTAGCTGGCCTTGTTAGTTGGAAAGCAGGTAAGAGAACAGGGGCTACTTTGGTCTCCCTGGGATAAGTTTGGCACGAGAGTTAGCTCAAACTTCGTATGAAAGGGAATGATAAAAAAGTAGGCTGATTCTAAGTTGGATCACAGATCCTGCTTCGTGCGAATGTTGAACACGTGTGCTAGAAAACACACAGCCTCTTTTGTTAAAAAATGCATGCTATTGATGATACCAGGCAATTGAATTTATATATCAAATCATGATGTTCTACCATTTTCTTTTTTTTTTTTTTTTTTTTTTTTTTTTAATATTTTTTTTTCAACGTTTTTTTTATTTTATTTTTGGGACAGAGAGAGACAGAGCATGAACGGGGGAGGGGCAGAGAGAGAGGGAGACACAGAATCGGAAACAGGCTCCAGGCTCCAAGCCATCAGCCCAGAGCCCGACGCGGGGCTCGAACTCCCGGACCACGAGATCGTGACCTGGCTGAAGTCGGACGCTTAACCGACTGCGCCACCCAGGCGCCCCTCTACCATTTTCTTTAGGAGCAGAGATCTCAGAATTTAGGGATAGTCTTTGCTTACTTCACCTACACACCTTAATAAGAAAAGCTACACATTGGCTCTATTTAAAAAAAAATTTTTTTTTAACGTTTATTTGTTATTGAGAGACAGAGACAGAGCACAAGCATGGGAGGGGCAGAGAGAGGAGGAGACACAGAATCTGAAACAGGCTCCAGACTCTGAGCTGTCAGCACAGAGCCCGACGCGGGGCTCGAACCCACAGACCGTGAGATCATGACCTGAGCTGAAGTAGGACGCCCAACCGACTGAGCCACCCAGGCGCCCCGGCTCTATTCTTAATCGTGGGATGAATGCCAGTTAAAGAAATATTCTGGGTAGGACCTTCACTCTAGGAGAGGAAGTAGGTTGTGTTCTAAAAGGAATGAGGTTAACATTTATGGAGTACTTATCATGTGCCAGGCACTGTGCTCGGTACTTCCTTATACGTCATCCCATTAACCCTCCTAATCTCACAGGATAAGAGTTCTAGGTATTCCCATGAGGAAAGCCAGTCTTAGCTAGGATAAATACGTCACTCAGAGTCAGAGCTCAGAAGTGGCAGAGTGAGGATTCTTTTCCAGAGGCACTGGACTTCAAAACCTATGCTCTTTCCATTTTGTTCCTCGTGCTGAAGAATATCATCCCACGGATGAGCTGCTTGATTTTCCGAAATGTCAAGTGTCCCCTACTTTCATCTATGTGCCTGGATGTCAAGGTAGAATTGATGCGAGCTTCTTGAAGTCACTGGGAACTGTACAATCGTTTGAAGCAGGAAGGTGTTCTCTGCTGATATTACTCTTGTTCAGAAAACAAGAAAAAAGTTATTATTATTATTTTTCCCCGCTGAAGTTGTCTCTGCAACAGTCAGGGCTAGCTCTAAAACCTGATGTTAATTCCTTCACAGCTATTTTTCAACCTTGCAATGTTATTTTCTGATTATTGGCATTAGACACTCAAAACAGTATTGGGGGAGAATTAAGACATACCAGCTTGCCCAGAAACTGAGACACAAATAAGTCATTTGGCAAAAGTCACCAAGTATCCAGATTTGTCTTGGAGAACAGACATTCCAATCTGAATGCCTGTTTCTTCTCCACTGTGCCGGTTTTGGGCAGATGCTATGTTACTGGGGCCCCTGTGCTGTGAATTCCCTGAATATCTCACGGTGTTTATGCACTGCTTTCTGTATATAATGGGCCAGTGGAAATATTTGAATTGCCATTCCGTTTTCTCACCTTCCAGTCACTCCACAGCACACTGTGGGCTCTGTCCCTAATGCTTTCATGAAATTACTCTGCAGGACATCACCCAGAACCTTCTTACTGCTAAATACAATGGGCGCTTCCCAGGTGAAACACACCCTTTCCTTGCCTGTGACTATGTGTGCTTTGATTTTCTTACCTCTCTTTCTGCTTCTTTTCAATTTCAGTGTTCTTTGCTCGTCTTTTAAGTATTAATGTTCCTCAGGGTTCTACCTCAAGTCCTCTTCCTTTTGATTTTACACACTCCCTCCACATAATGTCCATCTGTCCTCCGACTGAAGTTTTCACCTGTTCGTAGATGCTCCCTAAGGGGGTTGGCTGGGTCCAGATTTCTCTCTTGAGGTTTAGCCTGGCACATCCTGTTGCCGATTGATGTGCAGTCCTCTCCCGTCCCCAGCTCAGCAGGTCTAAACCTAATCCAGATGGAGCTCATCAACTCTATCCTTTCTCCATCACAGCCTCCTGGTAATTCCATTCTGCCAGTCTCAGTGATCAGCTTGGTTGGTTGACTAAGTTGAAAAACTGGATGTTATTCCTGAAACCCCTCCCCCCTTATTGCAAATGCACATAAGTCCTGTCACAGTAAGGTCAACATGGTTCTGACTCAATCTTTCTAAACTCCAGGGTTCTCTTTAGTCTGATAGGGATAATTTTACCTATTTTATGGGATTGTTGTGGAGATTAAATGAGTTATTGTATCTTGCCATTCTGTCATGTGCCTGGCATGCTGCAAGTGCTCAATACATGTCTGCCCTGTTTCTCTTGCTGCCACTGCATCCAGTCCTGTCCTGTGTCCCTTCCTATGCTCCACAGTCCTGCCAGATTTCATCTCTAATATGCAAATTTGATCATTGCACCCTCCTTAAATGGCTTCTCATTACTGTTAGAATAAAATCTAATGCGCTTGATATTCAAGACCCTGCAGTATATATTCCTACCCCTGTATTTCTCCAACCTTATTTCTCCTTTTTCCTTCACATCTCAACTTAGATAATTGCTTTCTCTTGGAAGCCTCTGACAATCCCAATACTTTCGGGTGGGTTAATTATCCTTTCTCCACACCCTAACACTTACCAGGCCATACTATAGTTATTTATATTTATATCTAAGCCCTGCAATAGTCTGTAAGACCTCGGAGTTTAGGAATCGGGTTCATTTCAATCACTTTCTCTCTTTCTATAGCATAGTATCCGGCATTTAGTAGGTATTTAGAAAATATTTGTTGAATGAATGAATAGCTCCAACATTTTAACACCAAATTTTATACTAACATATTAAAATAACTTAAAAAAAATTTTTTTTGTGTTTTATTTATTCTTGAGCCAAAGAGAGAGAGAGAGAGAGAGAGAGAGAGAGAGAGAGAGAGTCTATGAGTGGGGGAGGAGCAGAGCAAGAGAGGGACATAGAATATGCTGCAGGCTCAGGCTTTGAGCTGTCAGCACAGAGCCTGACGTGGGGCTCGAACTCACAGACTGTGAGATCATGACCTGAGCTGAAGTCTGATGCCCAACCAACTGAGCCACCCAGGCGCCCCTAAAATAACTTCTTAAATCAACCTAAATGTCTCATTTGATTCGAGGCAAACTAGCAATTCCTTTATTTGGTGCAGACAAATTTTTAAAATAGTATAAAAGAAATAGCATGTTAAAGTGTAACCTGTATAGCATCAGAGAAGGAAATAATAAAACTTTTATTTCTTCTAATTTCTGAATTTTGTAAAAAAAATTTTTTTTCTCATTTAGACTTGGATTTTCTCCATGGCTTATAGTTATAGTTCTTAGGGCAAGTTGGAAAAGTTGGTGTTAGTATAGCTTATTTGTAGTATCAGGGCCACACCGAACTGATTCCGGAAAAGTTTCATGGCATAGCAGAGAAACTTATGATTGGAAAATTTGGCTCTTCAGAGGTGAATAACTGGTAAATGACTTTCAGGTTATTGAGTTGTATTTCTCAGAATTATACTCAGATACTATGTGCGAGTAGTTTCCAATTTTTTAAATCCATCCTCCCTTTCTTTAATCTGTCAAATATGTGATTGTTATGAATTGAGTGTCTTAGATGGTCCAAAGCCTTATTAGGTGTTGAAGAAGATATAAAAGGACTACATCTATCCTTTCGAGATCTTCATGTGATCTTACTAAAGAGATATCCATTTTCATGAACAGATGATAATACAAAGAAGCACACTGTAAGTGCTAACCAAAAAATACCACGGGCGTTAAGAGTCTGGTGAGCATGCAGTATTAATCAGCGGAGGTGGGGGCCAAAGGTCAGGACAGATAGGAGTTGGATACTTTGAAGGGATATGTATCAGAATTCTAGGTAGGGATCATGGGGCATGCAAAGTCCCAATACAAGACTTGTTAAAACTTTTTATTTAGAATAAAGAGTTTGGGGCACCTGAGTGGCTCAGTCAGTTAAGTGTCTGCCTCCGGCTCAGGCCATGATCTCACGGTTTGTGGGTACAAGCCCTGCATCAGACTCTGTGCTGACAGCTCGGAGCCCCTTGGGATCCTCTGTCTCCCTCTCTCTCTGCCCCTCCCCTGCTCATGTGCTCTCTCTCTCTCTCTGTCTCTCTTTCTCTTTCTCAAGAAATAAATAAAAACATTAAAAAATAATAAAAATAAAATAAAATAAATCGGAATAGAGAGTTCCAGTATGCTTTTGGAGGATGGTAAAGGCAGTAGGAAGATTGGAGACAGGCAATTGAAGTTCTTCCGTGTTAGGACTTTAGATGCTTGGCAGAAGGAAAGTTTTTTATTTTTGTGTGGGGAGCTGTTTGAGTAGAAGAGTGACAGTGGCAGTGTTTCAATAGAAGCAATCTTATGGGGATGTAGGATAAATAGGGTGAGAGGTATATTAGGTAAGATCAATTAGAAGCTCCCAGCTTGTCAGTTAAGTGGTCTCTGGAGGCCTATGTGTCAGTCTTATGTGCCAGACTCACGTTTGTACTCTTTTGTACTCTTAAAAATTATTGAGAACACCAAAGACCTTCAGTATATGTGGTTTATATCTATTGATATATACCATTATAGAAATTAATGTTGAGAAGAATTTTAAATATGTAACATATTAAAAATAACATTAATAAGCCCAGACTATATTAGCAGTTTTTAATGAAAACATAATTGTATTTTTCATGATAAAAAATTAGTGAGAAGAATGGCATTGTTTTACATTTTTGTAAATCTCTTTAACATGTGGCTTAGAAGACAGGTATATTCTGATATATGCTCCTGTATTCAATTTGTTGTGACATATGTCACATAGCTTCTGGAATAGCCATTGTTCACTCATAAAAAAAATGCAAATGCAGTCTTGATATTATTATAAAAATAAGTTTTACCTTACACATTCTCTGAAAGGGTTTCGGTAATCTGTAGGGGTGCCTGGATGACGTCTTGAGACCTACTGTCCTAAAGATTTTTCATAATATTGGGGCTGGGGTGGATTAAGTCATTCCTTGTATGCAGAGGTGAGATGACTTTGAAGGATGAGCTCACCCTTGTGACATTTGCCCCAGTCCTGACTGGAGAGCAGTCATATCTTCTACACCTTATCTCTGAAGGGGCCGAGTGGAAGGCCCTTGGTGAGCAGCAAGACCCAAAGACCTTTTGATCCTGGCAGCAAATGGGAGAAGGCTGTCCTCACAGGTGATGGAAAGTAGGGGGGTTCCTGCTAGCTGGAGGCAGGTCAGGGTCAGAAAGTCAAGAATCCACACTGAGTGTCTGTGCTCTGATACCATGCCAGCTTTCAGGGGCAAGGACGCCTTGAGAAACTGAATGTGGATGGGACAGGTCTGAGACATGTGTCAACAGCTATGGTAAAATCAGAAAAGTCTTTAAACCTCTTTTAAAAAGTGTATCATAGCTTTTAAAGTTTCTTTTTCTCTAGTAAAATAAAAAAATTCCAGCTTGTCTTAATTGTGTTTGGAGGAACCTAGAAAAAGAGATTGAAGAAACTCCCCATGATTTAACTTTATTTTTCTAATTGGAACAGGAATACACATACATTGTCTAAAACTTGGCAAATATAGAGAAGCAGAGAGGAAAAAATAAAAATCACCCATAATTTCATCACTGAGAGAGAAACACTGTTAATATTTGAAGCATACATTTCCAGATTGGATTGAACCTTATTTATAGAGTGATGTCATTCGATACATACCGTTTCACGATAATATTATTTCCCCGAACAATGTATCACAAAGCAAGCTATTTTCTTTAAATAATATACCTAAGGCCCTTTATGGCTCTTCTTTAGGAGCAGCTTTGAGAGTGAATGTGAACGCGTGTGCGCACATGTGTTTGTGTGTGTGTGTATGTGTGTATTCTGCGTGGAAATGCATCAGCACTCTAGTGGCTTCAGTAAGAGGTGTGAGAAGAGTTGAGGGAATGATGGAAAAATGAATCGGGAAAACAGAGCTGGGATTGCTCAATTAGCCACCTCTTGAACCTAGAGATCACGTGTCTAGAATGTTCTTTGCGCAAACCTTAGAAAAAAATCCCTTTTATCTTGGTAAAATTGTATTGAGAAGATGTTGAAGAGGAAATGAAGAGGGAAAAAGTTCAAGAGAATGTTGCTTAGTGTGACTCAGTGCCATATATATATTGAGCAATACCAAGGGGGTTTGGAAGAGGTACTCAACGCTCCTTGTGACTAAGGCTTGGTAGTTCCATTATTGCATCAGCAGCAACTCTGGAAGTGGTGCTTTCAGTCATTCTGACTTTGAACACGCCTGCTGCCAGGGTGGAGCATCGAAATCCCTGGTTCCATGACATTGTGCAGTTACCCCTGAAAGGATGAACAGGTACTGTCCACGTGTTTCATGGTCAGAAAGGGCCTCCCAGTTGTTAAACTCAAACCACCTTTTCAACATTTCAGTATTTAAGTTGTTCTTTTGGGAGCTTTGGCTAGTCGCCACTTGGAACCACTCTAATGTATACCACACTTTCTGGGCTTGTTTGTTTTTTCATAATTTTCTTTAGGTTACTACTGTGAACTTAAAATGTTTTGCAGTTGTCTTTTAAAAATACTGTGAAGACAAGTGAGGGGTTCATGTATTCATTTACTCATCCATTCATTCCACAAGTATTTACTGAACCCTACTGTGTGCCAGGCGCACAATTTTATATATATACATATATATATATATATATATATGTATATATATAAAATAGCAAAATTGTTATATATATATATATATAATAGCAAAATTGTTAGTATTAGCATTCGTAAATACTGTGGTAAATGTGATCTCAAGGATTCCAGAGGTTTTGTTTCCATTAAATAATTATTTTGGATCTTCACCTTTTCCTCCTCTCAATACATTCCTAACAATCTATGGCCAGTCGTGCTGGTCTCACAGTCATATGGTTATGTGATGGTAGCTCAGGTGGATGAACCAACCTGGTGACTCCTCTGCTTGAGCTGCAAAAACATGGAATTGAAAATAGTAACACGGATGCAAAGCATTCAAAATGGCACACATACAGGTATTCCAGATTTGATGATCCTGTTACAAGAGTAGCTCATGGCAATGTAGCAACCATGGATGTGTGGCTGAGGGTATGGTACCAGGTTCTGGGCTGTCTCTGTGTGAGTGTGCCCAACATTCTTGTTTGGGTGACCGGTAGAAGGGCTATTTGAGGGGCAAAGAATCACAGCCATCTTGCATTTCTTCCTTAATTCTCACCGTGGTGAGAAAACCTGGTTGAAGTTTGATTATTCGCGAGGTTTCTCCTTGGGTAGAACGCTAAAAATGATCTAAGAGTAATTTAACTCTATGACTCATGTCACTTTAGGGGCAACAAATATACTCCTTGCCAGGGTCTAAGTGGTTCTCTCTTTCATTATTTGTGTTCTTCTCATTCTCAGTGTTCAGCCAAAAAAACATAGGGTTATTGCAGCAAGAGTATTGGCTTAGAAGTCAGAAAATGCAATAAGACATTGGTTTGAATTCTGTCTTTAACATTTATGAGTTGTTTCATCTTGGACAGCTTACTTTTCTAAGATATCATTTCTTTATCCCAGATTTCTCCTATAGCCTACTTTAGTAATTGATCTGGGAATTAAAAGAAATGGTATAGATTGAGCATGTATCTTTTATGTGCTTCTCAGTACTCCTATAATAACTGTTGCTTATAAAATTCATTTGCAACTAATCACATACTTACTTGTGTTACTGATTTCTGCCGACGGAAGTTTTTGTGGCTCGTATCTTATCTCTCCAGCCAACAAACGCACTGACTTAGCATTTCAGACTCAGCACATGTATCTAGTCTTCCAAGAAGCCTTCCCAGACCTCTTTCCTCATAATACCTTGCATGTATCTTTACTATTCCCCTTCCCACGTTGTACTATAGCTATATCATTTGTATATATATGTTTTATCTACTGAATGATGAGCTTATTGAAGATGGAACCATGTCTTTTTCTCAGCATCCATCAGAACACCTGGCCCAGAGAAAATGTTATCGACCTGTATTTGGTGAATGAATATTCACCAGTGGCAGTGAGGGAAAAGTAGGATTGGCTTTGATGAGAGTAGAAGTGATGAAGATTTTGGATGGATTCTTATTCAGACTCTTACCTGTCACATCTCTTCAAAGAATGGGAGATGAGTCATTCACTTGGGGTAAAGGGAAGGAGGAGTTGTTTGGTTTTCATCTCAGCTACATACACGGCAAATTCCAGAAGGTAGCCGTAGTTCCTGCTGTAAAACAACAGGTGTGGCAGTGCAGGGCAGGGTAGAGAAGTCACTAAAAGAAAACGAGGTAGACAGGGTTCTTTTTCAGACTTGGATTCTTTTTTTTTTTTTAATTTTATTTTAGAGAGGGAGAGAGAGTGAGTGTGCATGCATGTGAGTTGGGAAGAGGGGCAGAGGGCGAGAGGGAGAGAGAGAATCCCAAGCAGGCTTTATGTTCAATGCAGAGCCTGATGCAGGGGCTCGATCCCACAACTCTGGGTCAAGACCTGAGCCAAAATCAATAGTTGGACGTTCAACTGACTGAGCCACACAGGCTCCTCAGACTTGGATTCTAATCCCAGTTCTACCTCGGGCTCCCTTGGGGCTTGGTAATGAAATTTAAAGTTTGTGTGGCTCAGTTACTTGACATCCTAAAAAACTGACTGGACTAGATGTTTCATTCTAACTTTGACTGTCATTGAGTCTAAATGAATCACAAAGTGCTGCCTCTTCCTACGTTTACCTTCATAAGAGAAAACGTGGCACAACTAGCAGTGTCCTGATTGGGTTCGTGAACCGTTCAGTTTCCACAGAAGCACAGTTCATGGAAAAGCAGAATCTGAAATAATCTTTGGGGTGACTTTTGAATAGAATGATATTTCACTTTCAGTGTGGTGTGAAAGCCTTGGCATAGTGGGCACAGGATCAGATGTTCCTATTGTTCTTTATTGTTTAATCTGTGCCATTTGATGAGACAGCCAAGTAGAGAGAGCTGCCTATGTGTTGAGAAAAGGAAGAATGGAGAAGGTTTAAGGAGTGGAAAAGCTTATCGTTTTGTTTTCCCATAGGTTCTGGACATAGCTTCATTTCCTAGCTTTTTTAAATTTTATTTTTATTTTTTTCCTTTTTTTTTAACGTTTATTTTATTTTTGAGACAGAGAGAGACAGAGCATGAACGGGGGAGGGCCAGAGAGAGAGGGAGACACAGAATCTGAAACAGGCTCCAGGCTCCGAGCTGTCAGCACAGAGCCTGACGCGGGGCTTGAACTCACGGACCGCGAGATCATGACCTGAGCCAAAGTCGGACGCTTAACCGACTGAGCCACCCAGGAGCCCCTTCATTTCCTAGCTTTAAAAATGTCTTTTAGGATGATTACTTTATAGATCAATCAGTAGTCTTTCATTTGTAAGTGAAAAAAACTTAATTTTAATTAGCTCAAGTCACAAAGGGAATTCATTGTCTCAGGTCACTGAAGAGTCAAGGGGCAGAACCAGCTTTAGGCACAGCTCTAACCAGGGGATTAGCAACTGTGTTGGAAACCTGTCATCTCTACGCATTAGTTCACCTTCTTTCACATGCTGGAAACGTGGCCTAAGGGAACCCCAGGCTCATAGCAATCCTAGTCAAAAAAGATTTTTTTCAATAGCTCTAGGAGACAGTGGACTGGTCTGGGTCACGTGTTCTCTGATCAGCCCCAACTACATCACATAGAAGGAGGCTCCCGTGGCAGGAAGATGGTCTGTTACTGGATGATGGGGATCTCAGGCAGGCAAAAACAACAGGCATTCACTACATTTTACTGGCCTAGAGGACTTCTTATGTTTTGGGCTTTTCTCGCTCTTTCTTGTTCTCTGGTTTCTCCTGCTGCTTTTGCACAAATTATATATGTGTTCCTAAACTCCAAAGCTTTTCTCTTCTTTCTGAACTCTGTCGATCCCCCCCTCCTCCACTCTCCCTCCCCCCCCCCCCCATGCTTTTATCTCCTCACGGAAGACAGTCACGTCCTTATCTCTGGCCTCTACCTTTCTTGGAAAAAGCTCACTCATCATTTCCATCTGGTATTTCACAGGCCTTATAACTTAAAATGTCTCAAACCAAACTGGCCACCACCCTCCCAAATGTATTTCTTTTCCTACGTCCCCCAGTCACATCTGTGGCAACAGCCGCTGTCTACTTTCTCAAAGGCCTAACCTCAGAGTTGTTTTTGACTGTTTCCTCTGCCTATCATTTCTCCCTTACGGGAACATTCCTAGCTCTTTATCATTGTGTCTCATGAATTTATCACTTTTTCTCAGGTTTTGTAAACATTGGTGTGTGATTTATTTCTGCCACAATTATTAGATTTCTTAATGGAGGGTGTTAGGACTTACCTTTGTGTTATTTCTTTCTTGGTTGTCAAACTTCAACTTCCCCCACCTTCCTCTTCTCCCATCGGTAATTATACCCAGACTTCTAGGATTCTAGAAATTTTGTTAAATGAAGAAAATAATTTATGCAACATGTAGTACAATTACATGGTTATTATACTTGTAATATAGTACAACAGTAGTTGAAGCTATAAAAACAGATTGTATTCAAGAACTGTTGCAATAGGGGAGAAGGGACCTCAGTGTAGAACTGGGCTCATTTCCAAATACATCATGGACAAGTGGTGATTTATAACCAAGGAGCAAGGTGGGGTCAAGGAATGGAAAATTACTAAGAGGGAACATTAGGGATTTGGGGAGGAGGAGGATCCTAGGGATTTGGGGAGGAGGAGGATCCTACTTAATAGGATCCTTACTGAAGGCAGGCAGGAGTGATCAGATCCCAAGGATTTTAGCAGGATTCTTGCTAAAATGGGACAATGCAGACCCTGTGAGAATGGATGCAAGGCAGAGGCCTCAAAGGATTAGAGGAGCCTGACCAAAGTTTAGCCAAGTACAGGGCCTGTGTCATTATCTATGCTGTGTGATTTCAAATCTTGCCTAACTCGTTGGCATTTATTATTAGCAAGTTTTAACTGTACAAAATGTTGGGGAGGAAGTGCCCTAATCATTCAACCCTGTCCCTGTCCCTCCCTGCATCAGCATTTCCACAAAGATGTGTCCTGAAAAAGATGCAAAAACAAAACAAAACAAAACAAAGAAACGAACAACCGCCCCCACCCGCCAAAAAAAAAAAAACCCCACAAAAAAACACACCAACAAAAAGAAACCAAACCCAAAAATTTCTGTCTAGCCAGAATTGGTGAGGAAGAAGGAGTAGGGGAAATAGAAGAAGAAATGCATGGAACTATTTGGTTAAATGATTCTGGATATAATTTGAGATCTCGTTTATGATATGCATCTAACCCCCTTTACCTCTATATCTTCCTTACTTGGGTACTTCATCTGAATAAGACCCGTTTGAGATCGCCTTCATGTGGCCAAGAGACCAAAGGAGTTAAAAAAAAAATTGGAGAAAATGCTTTGAGAAAACAAGTCAACCCACTGAACATTAGGGTGGCAGGTGGTTGGAGTTTGCCTCTGATAGCACAAAGCTCAAAGGGCCGGCGAGCTTCCGGTGCTACCCTTGACAATAGCGGTGTTGTAAAAACAAATAGATGCCAAGGAGGAAAGCTCAGTGCATAAATGTAAAGCAAGATGGCAAAAAAGCTCAGGAAGTTTTATCAAGACGGGTACTATTCAGGCTCATCATCCGGGATTGTTCTATGAAGAGCCCTGGTGCCTCCCGCTGCTTTCATAATTTATTCATTGTTTGTTTTGGAGGTGAAGGGGTGTGTTTGAGAGGATGTTTGACCTTCCTTAACGGTTCAACCAGTTCTGTTGTCACCTCACTGCTCTGGCATTGGGCTCTCATCCTGTTTATCCCTGCTCTGGGAAACACCGCCCTTTCTTAGACAACTGCTTTCTTTGTTTCAGGTTCAACTTTGTTAAATCAAAGCATTATGGAAATCTAGATTGTAAAGCCAAATAGGCGGTTGTGTAAAGTTATTTGCATCCTACTTGCCGGTAGATAGCTATTTTAAATAAATCAGGCCTGCCATTAATTCAGTTTTGCCACACTGCTAGGGTTCTGCTAGTACTCTGTCCTCGTTCTCATTATAAGGCAAGGCCTAGAGTTGTGGTTTTTTTTTTTTTATTTAAGTTTTTCTTTAAATTTCCGTTAGTTAACATACAGTGTGATAATTAGTTTCAGGTTTACAATTTAGTGATTCAACCCTTCCATGCAACACTCAGTACTCATCACAACAGGTCCACTCCTTAATCCCCATCGCCCATTTCACCCCCCACCCCCCACCCTCACCCCTCTGGTAACTATCAGTGTGTTGTCTATAGTGAAGAGTGTTTCTTGGTTAGGCAAGGCCTAGAGTTTTGTTATCTCTCCACCTCCTCGTTCTTTCGGGGATTGAGTAGTTGCTACTGTCAAAGTGTGATTATCCGTGACCACCTGCCCCCCCAAATTTCTACACAGACACTGCACAGACCAGCAAGACTTTAAGCTGTCTTACACTATTGTAGTCCTTCGGCTGCGCTATTTTTTTCTAACTGTATGTAGGAGAGTGTCTTTAATGATGCACGGTGGGCAATTAACGCATTTTTTAAAAAATTTTTTTTTCAACGTTTTTTATTTATTTTTGGGACAGAGAAAGACAGAGCATGAACGGGGGAGGAGCAGAGAGAGAGGGAGACACAGAATCGGAAACAGGCTCCAGGCTCCGAGCCATCAGCCCAGAGCCTGACGCGGGGCTCGAACTCCCGGACCGCGAGATCGTGACCTGGCTGAAGTCGGACGCTTAACCGACTGCGCCACCCAGGCGCCCCAGTTAACGCATTTTTGAGGGTAGTGATTTTCAAACTGTTAACTGTCATTTACTGTAAGAAAGTGAATGTGACATTGTGATCCAGTGTATGTATACATGGTTTGTATAATGTGTAACTGAAGCAAAAGTGTCACTAAATGATATCTTGTTATGAGTGATACACTCCATAGTTCCTATTATAGTTTTTGCCTGCTTACAAAATGCTGACTGTGACCTTGTAAGTGGATTTTCTGACCCACTAATGAGTCACAATTTGAGCCTGAAAAGAACTGCCTAACAGTCATCAAGTTTTAGGAAGTCTAGGATGCTAATTCTGAGAAGACTTTGGAAATTATCTATGGGCGGCTTCCCTTTTCATCCTATTTCATACTTAGAGGAACTTGAAGTCCAAGTAGGTGAAGACTTCTTGTGGGGAAACAGTGCTGTCTTAGCCGCTATTTATGCTATTACCCACATTTAGTCCTGGAATCATGCAGTTTAACCACAGGAAATCTAATTTTTGAGGCTAGGAATTTTGCTCCTGGGTGGTTTCATGGTAACGAACAAAGTATTCCCACTTTCCTTCCTCCTATGGAGCTATTTTCTCCCTGCATTAGTTTATTACCCCCCTCATCTCTGCCTAAGGGAAGACTGCTAACACAACGTTGCATTGGTACCCCCTGTTCTAGGGATGGCACACAGCTATCATTGTCATGAAGCCAAACCCATTGTCATGGGTTGAACAAGGAACAGACTTAGGCACGTACTTAGGCAGTAAAAAAACAAAACAGAAGTCCAAATGCGCATTTTCTTTAAGGCAATTGCAGTTTTAGTTTTGACAGCTGCATACATCTCGGTATATTTGATGTTTTTTCATCATTTCTTAATACTTAGTAGTGATATCCTTATACTCACATCTTACATTTTTAGTGGCATTATTTCTGTTGTGAAGGAAAGGGCTTCATGGTCAAACAATTCACATCAACTTTTGAGTTCTCAAATACCATTCATAGAGTGTTGATCAGTTTGGGCTGCCATAACAGACTACCATAAACTGGATAGCTTGAACAATAGAAGTTAGTTTTCTGGGGCGCTGCGTGGCTCAGTTGGTTAAATGTCTGACTTCGGCTCAGGTCTGATCTCACTGTTTATGAATTCAAGCCCCGCGTCAGGCTCTGTGCTGACAGCTCAGAGCCTGGAGCCTGCTTCAGATTCTGTGTCTCTTTCTCTCTCTGACCTTCCCCCACTCACACTCTGTGTGTCTTTCTTTCTCTCAAAAACAAATAAACATTAAAAAAATTAAAGAAAAAAAGAAGTTAGTTTTCTTACAGTTCTGGAGACGGCAAGTCCAAAACTGAGGTGTCAGAAGGGCCTCTGTCTGGTAAGGGCTCTGTCTTTGGATTGCAAATGGCTGCCTTCTGTCTGTCTACTCACATGGTGGAGAGAGGGCAAGCAAGTTCTCTGGTGTCTTAAAGACCACTAATCTAGCTGGACTAAGACACCACGCTCATGACCTCATCTAACCTTAATTATCTCCCAAAGGCCCAACTTTCTTTCTTTCTTTCTTTCTTTCTTTCTTTCTTTCTTTCTTTCTTTCTTCCTTTCTTTTTTCTTTTCTTTTCTCTTTCTTTCTTTCTTTCTTTCTTTCTTTCTTTCTTTTTTCTTTTCTTCTTTCTTTCTTTCTTTCAAGTTTTTTTATTTTTGAGAGACAGAGAGAGACACATTGTGAGCAGGGAAGGGGCAGAGAGAGAGAGAGAGAGAGAGAATCCAAAGCAGGCTCCAGGCCCTGAGCTGTCAGCACAGAGCCCAACGTGGGGCTCAAAAGCCCCAACTTTAAATATTATATTAAGAGTTAGGGCTTCAATATGTGAATTTTGGGAGAACAGAGTCTAGACTATAGTACAAAGCTAAGATCTTAGTTTGAATATTGGCTGAAGCATGTAAAGAACTTTTCTCAATTGTACTTATTAAAGATAGACTCTTCTGTTTGAGTGAATGGATATTTTTCACACTCTATAATTCTTACAACAATTATTAACAATAGTAACACATTTACTTTCTTTTATATTCCTGGTAATGCAAGTATGTGGACTATGGTTTACAGTTAAAATATGCCCAAGAGTAAAGAGTAAGTAAAATGATACCTTTAAAAAGTTATTTTCATAAAGAATTTTTTTCCTAATGCAGGTTTTATTCCTCATTGATAGTTAATGAATTTCTATGCAGCCTAGCACTATTTTTAAAACTTTATATAGTATAGAACAGCTACCCGCTATCAGTGAGAACAATACATATTTTAGCAAACTACCATATGTACTAAAGATATGCTTTAAAACAACTTTTGTGTATTGGGATTATTATTGCTGTCTAGGAGCATGGATGAGTTTCTTAACCAAGAAACTGTAGAGGAGCCAGGTGTTTGTCTACAAGAAACGTTGCAGAGAGCTACCCCAATCGCCTACACAAAATATCCATTCTATCTAAAGAAAAACAGAGAGGGGAGATTGAGAATATAGAATAGTTTTAAAGCTTTTCATTTGACCCCTGTTGGTCCACTTTTAATATTTTTAAAGTCCTTGGAAATCCCCAAACTAGTTCTTACCTTTTTGGCTGCTCTAGGTAGACAAGAAGAGTTTTCTTCCCCCCTTGTTTTGCTATCTTTTTCTTATTTCTAGGTTTAAAGAGTTGTGGGCTGTTTTAAAATTACAGGGCTTCTGTGTAAAGTTTGGGCTGTGTATCTAGATAAAATATCCTGGGTCTCCTTAGAGTATCTTTGCTTGCATGCTTTTACTATGCTAACACATATGTTTACTTTGTTTCTCCTGTTTCAGTGTCTATCAGCTGAAGAGATCTTTTCCCTTCATGGCTTTTCAAATACTACCCAGATAAGCAGCTCCAACTTCTCTGTCATCTGTCCAGCAGTCTTACAACAACTGAACTTTCATCCTTGTGAGGATCGGCCCAAACACAAAACAAAACCAAATATTTCGGAAGGTATGTTGGAAGGTGTTTTTTTTTTTTCTTCTCCTGTTTGTTTGAAAAGCCTATAGGCTAGTTTGAAATTAAATCAACATGTTTCTTTCTCTGCTTTATTGCTTTTATTTAATCTACCTAGAACCTGTTGGTAAAATGCTTATATTCTGAAAGTGTTTAGAATAAGAATAATTAGAACTCATTTAAGCTTCATAAGTTGTGCTCTTCTATTTGTGGAGTCAAAGTTATATTTGGTACCAATTAAAAACTTTATAAAACATTTGTGGAGTCAGAGTTATACTTGGTACCACTTAAAAACTTTGTAAAACTCAATTCTTGATTTTAAACAATAGATGCCTTATACTGTACTTGTTGGATTGTATGTTAACTATTTGGCTCATAACTGATAAGGTGATATCCCTTACCTTGTGCTTATCTTATTATTTAAAAGCTTATCAATTTATCTGTAATTTTCAGTAAAGGGATAAAGGAATAGCCCACTTAGATTAAATATTAAGGTTACGAGTTATGATTGTTTTAATTTTCATTAACAAAAGAAAATGCCAGTGACTCCTCTTTAAGTGCCTATAATAGTATTGCCATACGTACTGCATTTCAAAGGAACAACCTGCTGCAAAGAAATTCTAAAATCTGAGAAAACAAGTGCATGCTTACTGTATAGTTCACCTACTTAACCATGTAGAAGAATTCTTTTCCAAATAAAATAAACTATTTCTTCCACGGGTCTGTTTTCCAGCTATGTGCAATTTCTTGGTACCCTCAAATCATTAACCTGACCAACATGGATATTTTAATTCTCTTTTTTTTTTTACATTGTTCATTCAATAAATGTTTTTATTTTAATTTTTTTTAATGTTTATTTATTTTTGAGAAACAGAGGGCACGAGTGGGGTAGGGGCAGAGAGAGAGAGGGAGACACACAATCCAAAGCAGGCTCCAGGCTCCGAGCTGTCAGCACAGAGCCCGACATGGGGCCAAAACCCACAAACCGTGAGATCATGGCCTGAGCCGAAGTCGGACACTTAACTGACTGAGCCACCCAGGTGCCCCAATAAATGTTTTTTGAATGACATGCCAAATGCTGTTCTGGGCATTGAGGATTCAGTAGCAAAGAAGAAAAATTTCCTGCCCTTTCAGGGCTTACAGTATAATGGAGAAGAGAAATAATAAACATTTATACAAACAAGCAACTAAGTAATGTAATTTCGGAGTGATAAATGCCATGAAGAAATTAAGTAGGTAAGGGATAGAAGGAGATAGCGAGTGAGTGTGATTTTCAATACATCAGAGAAGGCCTTTCTGATGAGATTACATTTGAGCAGGGTCCTGACTGAAGGTAAGGAGAGGACCACAGCAAGATGTTCTCTGGAAAAAGAACATTCTTGGTCAAGGGAACAGTCACCATAAGCTTGACAATGAGCTTGGCGTATGTAAGGAACTGCAAGAAAGCCTGTGTGTCTGGAGCATAGGAAGCAAGAGGGAGACTGGAAGGAAATGATGCCCTGGGCCGTGTAGAATGCAGTAAATTGACTGGGTTTTGCTCTGAATGTGGTATGAAGACACTGTAGGGTTATAAATGGGGGAGTGACATGATTTTGTTTGGATTTGTACAAGATTATTCTACCTGCGGTTTGAAGAATAAATTGTAATGTGGTATGAGTGGATGCAAGGGGATTAGTCAGGAGGCAGTTTCCCAGGGTTGGTGCTAAGGGTGATGGGGACTTGGGCTGAGATGGGAGAGGTAGAAGGGAGCAGTGATCAGATCCACGATGGATTTTGGAAACTGTGCGAAAATGGATTTGCTTCTGGATTAGATGTGGGGGTTGGGAAAGATGAGTCAAGATTTGACCCACAGAAGCTGGAGAGATGTTTGTGCCATTTCCTAGGGTAGAGAAAACCGGGAGCAGCAGTGTCTTATGGAGGAAGCAAGTGGTGAGGATTGGGTATAATTTTTCACATGATCAGTGTCAGACACTGATGTAGACCATCAAGGAAAGTTGTACAGTAGTCAGTGACATGCACACATTTGGTGTTCAGACAACAGGTCAAGGCTAGAAATTTGTCACCTTAGAGGTGGCATTTGAAGCCACTGGTCTGAGTGAGCCCATCTAACTTGAGTATGAAAGAATATAAAGAGAGAGAGGATAGAGAAGAAAAGGGACACCTCAACAAAGGAAGTGCTGATTCCACTGATTTATTCCTTTGTGAATATGTATGTACTTTGATCTCTCTCTATCTTCGTAACAAGAGTGGTAACAATGGCAAAAATAATGATGATAGTCGACTGTTACGCAGTATTTACTATGTGGGTGAGTACTGTTCCAAACACTTGACCTATGTTAACTCATTTAATCTTCATTCAACTATGTGCTGTGGGAACTACTGCTCCCATTTTACAGCCAAGGAAACGTATGTATGGAGAGCATAAAGTCATTTGCTCAAGAGTACACAACTTGCACGTGATAGAGCCTTTTTCAAACCCAGCTGTCTCAGCTTCATGATCCATGTTCTCTCTTATATTCTGTATTTACATTCATGTAAAGGCCCCAAATATACTTTATGAATATAATTAGCAGTTTTGTGAATAACAATAATTTCACAGCGAATTGTTTAAGCAAATATTTTTTCTAGATTATATACTAAATAGGAATATGTTTGTATTTCTACAAGTTTGTCTAATATAATTTGCATTTTGTGTTCAAAAGCAAATTCAGGAATGCTTTGTATATTAACTTTTAATAATAGCGTAACATAATAAAAACATAGATTCTGAAGTCAGTCCACCTGGACTCAAATCCCAGCTCTGTAACTTTCCAGCTATTTTGGGCACGTGACTATGCCTTTCTGCCTCAGTCTTCTTAGCTAAAACAGTACCTTTCTTATAGTGTTGCTATAAAGATTAAATAATATTTGTAAAGCACGTAGAATATAATATAGCATTTGCTTAGGCACTATATATATATGTCTGTTAAATAAAATATATCCACCATGTACATAATTCTGGGTATAGGAGATGAAACTTCAGAAAAAGCAAGTCCTCTACTCTGCATGTTAGTGACTGCATTCAAAAGTGTTTTTAACCCTAATTCCCAGATTTCCTCTATCTTAGGAACCGGGAGGTAGGAACAGGGAATTGGGAAGCAGGAAGTGAGGGGATTCCAGGGTCAACACTACAAAGTCATAAAATGGAAAATCAATAGTTCTAAGTTACAAGAGTAGGCAGGCACCAAATATTTGGACAGAGGCCCAAGAAAGACAGAACTGGCTCTTAGGGTATACATAATCTTAGGAATTGAAATGGGGCTGGAGTGGGTGGGATGGGGTGGGAGAAGATAGAGAAAAATTTCTGGAGAATTAGGGTAACTGGTAGAGTACTCTAAGATGTTTAATTTGACAGTATATTGCCTTTATTTGGTGCACTGTCTTGTTTTATTTTAGTGCAACTATGTGTGCTTCTGTGTTGAGCAATTTATTTAATATCTCTGTGCCTCAGACATCTCATCTATAAAATGGAAATAATTATACTACCTTCCTTCTAGAATTGTTGGGGGTATCAAATGAGTTAATATATGCAAGTGCCTAGAACAGTGCCTGGCACAGAGAAGGAAGTCTGTATTCATTCCTCGTATAAATTTGTTCATAGGTTCACTCCATTCCGTGCTCCTTGTGTAAGCCTATTCTTTTAAGTAATGAAATGCACTTGATTCTTGATGTAACTGTTTACTAATGTAGAGTCAATTCTGAGCTCATTCAAAAAATGAAAAACCAAAATAAAACTAATCCAAAGGAGTCGTGATATAAGGATTTTATACACATGTTTACACTGATGTTTCAGTGGGCAGATAAAATATTCTCATTTATCAGAGACCTCGTATTTTGTGATTTTGAAATTGCCTTTCAGGTGCTTTTCTAAGCTCTTATTGATGAATACCATGAACTGATAGTAAATCAAATTCTTGAGGAGATAGATGAATTGTTTTAACAATAATTTAATGATCCAAAATTGGTGCATTTTTTTGATGAGGTCACAGGATGCTGTTTAATGCAAATAATAAGTAAGAACAATAGAATTTTACTTGCACATCCCTGGAGATCACATTGTCCAATTCTGTAGTAGAATCGGTAACATAAGTTAAGCTCCAGAGATGTTGAATGGCTTCCTCCAGGTAGGATATCTGAGGAAGGATGAGAGCACAGGGCTCCTCACTCCTAGTTCTTTATATAACAATGAGCTAAATGAACTGAAATTTATATGGTGGTCTACTAACTAATTTATCATTTTTTAAATTATAAGGACATGTACTGGAGGCTTACTATATATACTAGGGACAACATTAACTGGCTTATTTTATTTTTGTAGAAATTCTATGAAATAGGAGAATTAAATGAGTTAGAGTAGATGCAATTTTTAGAAGAATCTTAACAAATAGTGGTCTCTCAATAAATGTTAGCTATTGTTACTAATTTTCCTTGGAAATTTATCAAAATCTTTCAGAGTTCACTAAGAAGAGAGAGAAAGGATCCTCTTTGAATCAGATCATTAGAGGGAGTCCTTTGTACATGTGGAGAGGGCCAAGTAACTTTCTTATAGTAATTTATTCTTTGGTGCCCCAGTTGAGTGGATGAATGGAATTTTTTTCTTCAATAATGTCCTGACAATACAAGAAGAGGAAGTTATGTAGTATGCTTAGAAGATGATGATTCATACCCCCCAACTTCCCCAAGTAATTCTGATAAATATATACAATAGTAACTAAGGTTGGAAAGATTAAATAGGCAAATTTTTTTTTTTTTTTTTGGCAAGAGTTCTGGGCTGTATGTGAATGAATGTCATGAAATATGTATGTCATGAAATATGACATTCACTAGTTCATTCATTAAAGAATGTGTGCTATTTTCTGGGCAATACTTTAGGCGCTAAGGATGAAAAAACATAGCTCATCTCCTTGAAAATGTCTTAATTTGTAACGTGTAGACAAATATAAAAGTGATAAAACTACTTTAGCACACACGATATGGTATATGGCCCAATTATCTTTAATCAAAGAGCAATGGGGACAGCTGCCTGGAGGAGCTAGGAAAGTTTCATAGAAGAGGTTTTGCAGTTGGCTTAGAGAAACTTGTGTGAGTTTCTTAGGCAATGAAAGATAGAAGGATGTTTTCAGGTAAACAACCACAAGTAAAGGTAATTCCTTACTTGGAAAGCATTGTGTTAGCATAAAGGCCATGTTGAGAAGCATGTAAATAACACTGGAGAAGTTGTGGGGAAGTCAGTTTATGAACAGCAGTTTTGAATAGGGGCACGAGATGACCAGTTCTGTTTTAGGATGTAAGTCTGGAGGCCATGTCAAGTAGGGGGAGGAAGACCAGACAGAAGACTCATAATGCATCAGAAGAGGAAGTAAGAGAGGCTGAGGGCCTCCACTCAAGGCACTGCCAATGAGGATGGAGAAGTTGGAGTGAGAGAGGCCTCAAGAAAAATTGATAGAGTTTGGTCGCCAATCATCTATGAAATGGACTGCTTGGGGTGAGAAATTGAAATTGATCCTAACATTTGTGCTATCTATGGAAATCACAGATTTCTCAGGGGAAGGTGATGTGTTTAGCATGTGTATGTGGTTTTTGCCTTAGTTTGGTACTCAAAAACTGCATTTTTATTTTAGTTTCAGCATGTGTCTTTCCTGTTTACCCAATGAGATTATAAATGTTTGTTGAATGAATGCATGCATACAGGCTTGTGAAGGGTAGAAGGCTATTTGTATTAAGGGGAACCACACATCAATATACCACGGCAGGAGATATGGGACGGAGAGCTTTCTCCACGTGGAAAGTCTAAGGAGAGTAGGTAGCTTGTGTTAGGTGATAAGGTAGTAAATGGGAATGAGGTGGGCCTTTGTAGTTCCGATGAGATGACTTTGCAGGGCCTGGTCAGGGGTCTGGAACCGATAGGAAAGCATCTGGAGAAGATAAAGTCATGGTCAGTGCTGTGATGAGTCTTGTGGTAACAGTAACATTTATTTTCTGTTCATTTCATTTGGTATGCCGTACAAACTAACTTGTATTGCTTTGTGTGTGTCTGTGCCTACACCATTTCCCAGTTCCACAAGTAGAAGATCCATGTTCCTCGTTGGCAGGAACCATGGTTTGGTCTATATCGTAGGCTCCATGAACATTTGCGAAGATTATTTGTAGGTAGAATCGCTTGAACTAGAATAATGGTGAGCAATCTTGTATTTAGGAAGCACAATGTAAAATTTTTACAGCTTTGTTCAGTTCCGTGGTCTGTTAAAAAGAATACCTTCACAGGAGTAAGGAAGCATATTGCTAAAATATGTTGGTCCTGGGGCCAGACTCCCTGGGCTCAAAATTCGGCTTGCCATCTGCATGACTCAGGCAGCTCATCTGAACTCCATGTGGTTTGGTTTCCTCAACTGTTTGAAGGAGGTAATAGGAGTACTTACCTCACAGGGTTTTGTGAGGATTAAATTAATTAATACATGTCAGTTTCTTGGCTTAGTGCCTGGCAATGGTGAACACTTATAAGCATTAGGTGTTACTATGGTACTCTACTGAGGGTGTCGGTGAGAAAAGAGGTCTAACATTTAAAAATGCTTTCTCCACATTTTAAAGAAGTGGCAATGCAGAGGCAGCTTTCTAACCTTTCATGTTGTCCTTTGTGCACAGCGTGTGAGGCATAGGCAAAGCCACGTGTTGCACAGTTCCAGGGGCCCATTTGTATGTCAGCCTGCACTGCCATCCGTGACTGTCCTGGGGTCACACAGCACTCTTCACCTGCACTCTGAGTGTGTCCTGAAACCAACCCCTCTAGGATAATCCGGAGGAAATTGAGGTCACATATGCCATTAGCTGATCATATTCGTTCATTTCATCGTAAGCAACATTTATTAAGCACCTATTGGGTACCAGGCCTTAGAGTTGGAGGTCAAAGACGTGTCATCTCCTTCTGTCACCAGAGTCTTCACTTTATAAGATATTTTCACCTTACTCTGAGGTTTGCAGGGCCAGTTGTGCAATGCAGCTTCTCTCTGGCTCCCATGTGCTGCCCTCCTGAGTGCTCACTGCACTTGGCTGAGTCCGGGTCCTGGAGGCCCCAGCTGGAAGGCCCAGGTGCTGTCTTTCCAAGGAGGTGCTCTCCACAGGCACCTGCAGACAAGTGATTATGACAAGCTCAGTGTCAGCAACTATGGTCACTTTGAAGCTACATGTACCCACCCATTTCCACCCCTACCCTCCACTTATCACCTTGAACCTTTTCCCTGAAAGTCACACTGCCTCTATATTCCTCTGAAAGACTCCATTTTATTTTATTTTATTTTATTTTATTTTATTTTATTTTTTTTAAAGATTCAATAGTTTTATTTATTTATTTATTGAGAGAGAGAGGGTGCAAGTGAGTGAGGGGCAGAGAGAGAGAGAGAGGGAGGGAGGGAGAATCCCATGAGGGGCAGAGAGAGAAAAGGAGAGGGAGAGGGAGAGGGAGAGAGAGAGAGAGAGAGAGGCAGGGCTCACCTATGGGGTGTTCACCCAATGCGGGGCTCGTGCTCACCTAAAGCAGGGCTTGAACTCAGGAACTGTGAGATCATGACCTGAGCTGAAGTCAGATGCTTAACTGACTGAGCCACCCAGGTGCTCTGAAAGGGTGAATTTTAAACCAGGCTTCAAGCTACAGATGAAAGTAGGTGACTTGGAGCCTGTGGGCCTCACACGGTTTGTCGTTATTCTAGATGTTGTCCTTGTCCAGATCCCCCCCCCCCCCGCCCCCGCCGCCCCCGCCGCCCCCTGCAAGCTATAACGTTCTTTGAGCCCATAAGCGTGCTTTAGGGCTGATGAAGGCTTAAGCACTGTAACTATGAATATTATTCTATAGTAATGTTGACAGCTTTCTGTATAATTTTCATTGAGAAGATCTTGTTTTAAAGAAGATATCTGATTCGAGCTTTTGAAGAAACAAGTTGTTTCAAACTTTTTTTTTTTTAACAAATTTTTTTCAACGTTTATTTATTTTTGGGACAGAGAGAGACAGAGCATGAACGGGGGAGGGTCAGAGAGAGGGAGACACAGAATCTGAAACAGGCTTCAGGCTCTGAGCCATCAGCCCAGAGCCCGACGCGGGGCTCGAACTCACGGACCGCGAGATCGTGACCTGGCTGAAGTCGGACGCTTAACCGACTGCGCCACCCAGGCGCCCCTGTTTCAAACTTAATGTACAGTAAGACTTCATTTTTGGCCCCTTTGCTTTGATTAATTGCTACTCTTTTCCTCTCATCTACAGTTTGGGGATATGGATTCCTGTCAGTGACCATCATTAATCTGGCATCTCTCCTCGGATTGGTTTTGACTCCATTGATAAAGAAATCTTATTTCCCTAAGATTTTGACATTTTTTGTGGGTCTGGCTATTGGGACTCTATTTTCAAATGCCATTTTCCAGCTTATTCCAGAGGTAAGGATGTTGGCTCTTTGTGAATAATTGTTTCTTTTAAATGTTTCAGCACTTTGTACATTTTAAGGCTCCATAATTCTCACAGCATTTTATGGTCTGGTTGATAGTGTTGGATGAGACAAAGCTGAATCACAGCAGAAGAAAAAGCTTGTCTCAAGCTACAGGAGATGTCAGTGTTGGAGATAAAATTAATATTCTAGGAGGCCAGCCACCAGGACGTGCCCAGACAGCATTGGGACACCTCTGAGGGCCTTAAAACTTTTTTTGTCTTCCATTTGGCAGCTTTAATTTTTCCACATACTTTTATTATTTATTGATTTTTCTAAAGAGCATGCAATGTCAAACTTACTGAAGATATACCACAAAATGTCCTTATATATTTACTATAGCTTTTACTTAAGTTTGTGTTTCTCGTCTGTTAGGAACACCTCGATTCTTTATAGTTTGAAACTCCAGCTCTTGCCCTGTGTCCTTTAGACAGTGGATTATTTCATTCTCGTGTGTGTGTGTGTGTGTGTGTGTGTGTGTGTGTGAAAATCTTTCTTGGGCTCAGCCCTTGAGTTCTTTATCTCTTTAGGACCTACCAGGACCCTCTAGGTTTAAAAAGGTCTCTCTTGGGAAAACAGTAATCCAAGTGGCTTTGCCATGTTTGCTTTAAAAATTTGAGTCTGGATATGATGGACAAATACATTACTTTTAAGAGAAAATGGATTATCAATGTCTCATTTTTTTATTACCCAGATCTAATATTATCTATAAAGATGAGAATCAGTGCTTCTTCTTTACTACTAAAAATTCCTCTCTCAAGGCAAATATTTCTGAAGGAACTATTTGCCAAGAAACTAGAAGATATTCTGGGTCTTTAATTAACAGAACTTTGGTTATAAGACCACTGTGTGATCTCTTACAGTTTGGTTACTTAAATTTCAGAGTTTTTGTTTTGTAATTTTTGTGGGTATTTCCCAATATTACCTCATCTGAAGATGGACTTAGAACTTTGGTAAAAATTGTATACTGAAAAATTTTGGTATCATTTTCTAAAAATCAAGTTAAAGTACTTAGTTTTACCCGAACTTTTTTCTCTCTTAGGCTTTTGGATTCAATCCCAAAAGTGACAACTATGTTGAGAAGGCGGTTGCTGTGTTTGGTGGCTTTTACGTACTTTTCTTTTTCGAAAGAGTGCTTAAGATGTTATTAAAGGCGTATGGTCAGGTAAATGGACTTTATTTAAAATATATGATGTTTGACCCCCTACATCTACTTAATAGCTGTATAGGCATATAAAGGCAGGAATTTTATCCTTATGATTCTATGAACTACTCAGTTTTTAGGCTGGTGAATGTGAGGAGAAAGAAAAGAGTCCATATATTAATAAGGGTAAGAGAAACACTTGATTCATACGGTGGAATTTGGAACAACAATTAAATGTCAAAAAATGTGCACAATTTGTATTCGTTCATGTTCATCAAAATAAGGAGGCATATGTACCCTAACATGAACAAACAGAAAAAACAAAATCTAATAAATGAAGATACATTTATAAATCTAAAAAGATTACATATTGAATAGTCATACAGATTTTCTCTTACAAATAAAAAGCACTAGACTCCCTGCTTTCTTGGATGTGTGAGGTACCATGTTTCCTTCTTATAACCTCTTCTTCCTTTAAAAATTGTTTCATGTAGAATGATCATACCCACTTTTCAAATGATGATTTTGGTCCTTCTCGTGAGAAAACTCATCAACCTAAAACGTTACCTGCAATCAATGGTGTCACGTGTTATGCAAATCCAGCTGTCACAGAACCTAACGGACACATCCATTTTGATAATGTCAGTGTGGTATCTCTCCAGGTATGGCATTTTCACTTTACTATATTGCATCCTTTATACAATGTGAAGACTTCTGTGAATGCAGCCAAGTCAATATTTAGACACTGAAGTGCGTCTCACTTATTCTTGTATATGTGGAAGTAAGTGGAATGTGAGTCTGTATTCTTTTTCCAATTTTCCTCCCTATATTTACTCTAAACAAGTGAGTTAAGCAAGAAATTGTGGGTTACTGGATCTGAGACTTCACTATTCCCTAAGATCATTTAACTGTATGTATGAGTAACTTGGATTTAGTGCTATGTAGCAAACTTAATCAGAGCATTTCTCTTATTTTGCAATTCTTTCAAGATCCAAAACCAAAGAAGCCCTTTGGGTAATTTTGAAACTGCAAGAAACAAAATTTGTAAGCTATTAAAGTCATGTTCATTAATTAATTGATTTAGGATTTGTATCTCCATCTTCTAAATAACGTTAATAGGAATCATTTCTTGAGTGAGTATTATGTGCCAGGTAATATGCTAGGCACTTAATTGTTTTGTCTCATTTACTTTTTATAGCAATTATTCAAAGTAGGGTTTATTTTCTATGTATTAGAACTGTTTCAGTTTCAAATGATGGGAATCAAACACAAATTATGCGTGCAGAAAGGAGAGTTTATTGGAAAGACAGTGGGCTGTCTAATGGAACAGCCAGGCTGTAGGAAGAGTGAGAACCTAGGGACCATTAGGACTGTTAGAACTCCTTTGCCCTCTCCTCCTTCCTGTATCTTAGAGCCATTCTTTCACTGTGCGGTGACTCCTTCCATAGGTGGGAAACACAGCCACCAGCAACTCCTGAGATTTATGTCTTATAATTTCAGCCACTAGAAGGAAATTTAACCTGACTCTTTCAGTTCTAAATACAAAATTCCTGGCAAGTGTCTCCTTGGTCCGGCTTGCATTAGATGTCCACTTCTAGACTAATAGAGTTGGGCCCCTTGTATGACTGCCAGGGCATATGGGTGGAGTAGAGGAGTGTTTAGGAAAAAGGGGTGCTCGGGTAACAGTGTCATTTGTGTTCATAATAATTCTCATTTGACAGATGAAGAAAATGGGACTTTAGATGTTGAATAACTTCTGCAGGGTCACTCAGCTAGTAAATAGTAGATCCAGAAGCTACAAAGTTAAACATAATGTAGAAAAGAAACATTGAATCAAGGAAAGTCTGCTAAGAAAAAACAAGTAGAAAAAAGATATCTGGAAGAGGTTATTATGGCAAATGACCTGAGTTTCCTTCTGGAAAGAAAACATGATCCATCATGTACTTTGCCCCACCTGATTAAGGAAAATCTCAAGTGTGTTTGAAGAGGCAGTTTTATGTTAGCACTAAACTAAGAGAGGAAATTATTTCATGCAATGTAATGAATGATGTTTTCATTCAAGATTTTGCAAAGAATATGAAATGTTCAAGTAGATAATTTCTCACAATAATTATAGCTAACATTTATTAATGCTTAGGGACTCTGCCTAGAATTTTAAGTGAATGGCCTCCTTGGACCCTCATCATAGTCTAGGAGATAGAAACTGTCATAATTCAGAGATTGTAGTTTAGAAAGGTTAAATAACCACCCCAAGGACACACAGCTCCTGCGTGGCAAAGCCTGGATCAGGATTGAGGCCATCTGATGTTGAAGCCTGCACTCTTGCTGGACTGCCTTCCTCAGGTCACAAATTCTCTACTAGAATCAAGATGATGACATTAACTCTTGACTTGATAAATATTAATTTTCTTAGAGGAAGAAGATAATTTGACCCTAGGCTGTTGCTTTCTGAGGGCAAATAAATTGAACTGCTCGAAAGTTTGATTTTAGTTTTAAAGTTTTTGGGATCCTGATTTATGATTTACTATGGCCAGAAGACATGTTTGTATAAATATTAGCACCCTGACAAAAATGGGATCCTACACATGATCCTGTTTCACATAATTTAGAAATATCAGTTGAAAAGTTATTCTTACTCTATTTCTGGTAGTGCTAGTACACAGGCTTTCATTCATTTACTCAATAAACATTTATCGAGTACCTGTTCACTGTCCTGGGCCCTGGGGTTTCAGAAGCAAATGAATTCTTGTGAAGCCATAGTTTATTTAGTAGACAATATAGAAAAGAGTAGAACAAGAAAATGTAGCAATACTTTGGTGAAAATATAGTATGGTGATGTGGGGTGACACGTGGGGGCTTCTTTGATCAACAGAGGTCCCTCCACAGATCAGCAGAGAATTGGATAATGAGAAAGAAGAACCAGCTATGCAAATATCTGAGAAAAAACTGTTCTAAAATCTTTGAGAGTGATCAAATGGGTTATATACAAGGGAACTGGAATTGAAATGGTATTGGACTTCTGATACCAATTCTGGAGACCAGTGGCACTATTCCTTTGGTATTCTAAATAGAAACAACTGTGGAATTGTAAACCAAGGTAAACTACCAATCTAGTGAGAGGGTGTAATGAAGCTAGGATTCTGGAAATATACTTCCAGGAATTAGAAGTCCAACTCCAGTCAGAGAAGATGTGTTCCAGGATGACAGCCATGCACCAGGCTTTGAGATGAGCCATGCAAATAGTCCTGACACTAATTTCTTATGGGGACTATTTTCTGGCCATCTGGTTGAAGGTATAGTCTTAAATGAAGATAGACTTAAGTACTGAGTAATGTCTATTATTTTCAATTTTCTTTTTTAAAAATGTTTATTTATTTATTTTAAGAGAGAGAGAGAGTGCCAGCATGGGTAGAGGCAGAGAGAGGTGGGGGAGGAGAGATAGAATCCCAGGCAGACTCTGCACTGACAGCTCAATTCCATGAACCATGAGATCCTGACCTGAGCCGAAATCAAGAGTCAGTCACTTAACTGCTTGAGCCACCTAGGAGCCCCATTATTTTCAGTTTTCTTTTTATATTGCATTAAAAAAATCCTAGAGGGGAAAACCAGCAGCAACCGCTTTGACCTCAGCCACAGCACTTTCTTACTAGACATGTCTCTGGAGGAAAGGGAACAAAAGGAAAAATGAGCTATTGGGACTTTATTAAGATTAAAATATTCTGCACAGGGAAGGAAACAATCAACAAAACTAAAAGGCAACTGACAGAATGGGAGAAGGTATTTGCAAGACATGTTGGATAAAGTGTTACTATCCAAAATCTATGGAGAACTGATCAAACTCAACACTCAAAAAACAAATAATCCAGTGAAGAAATGGGCAGAACACATGAACAGACACTTTTCCAAAGAAGTCATAGAGATGGCTAACAGACACATGAAAAGATATTCAGCATCACTCAGCATCAGGGAAATATAAATCAAACCACAATGAGATACCACCTCACACCTGTCAGAATGGCTAAAACTAACAAGTCAGGAAACAACAGGTGCTGGCAAAGATGTGGAGAAAGGGCAATACTTTTACATTGTTGGTGGGAATGCAAACTGGTGCAGCCACTCTGGAAAACAGTCTGGAGGTTCCTGAAAAAATTAAAAATAGAACTACCTTATGACCCAGCAATTGCACTACTAGGTATTTATCCAAAGGATACAAAAATGGTGATTTGAAGGGGCACATGCACTCCAGTGTCTTTGGCAGCACTCTCAACAATAGCCAAATTATAGAAAGACCCTAAATGCCAATCAACTGATGAATGGATAAAGAAGAAGTGGTGTGTGTGTGTGTGTGTGTGTGTGTGTGTGTGTGTGTGTATGTAAATGGAATATTACTTGGTGATCAAAAAGAATGCAATCTTGCCATTTGCAACAACGTGGATGGAACTAGAGTGTATTATGCTAGAGAAATAGGCCAGAGAAAGACAAATATCTTATGATTTCATTCATATGTGGAATTTAAGAAACAGAACAGATGAACATAGGGAAAGAGAAGGAAAAATAAGATAAAGACAAAGAAGTAGGCAAATCATAAGAGACTCTTTTACATAGAGAACAAACTGAGGGTTGCTGGAGGGGAGGTGAGTGGGGGGATGGGCTAGATGGGTGATGGGGATTCAGGAGGGCACTTGTGATGACCACTGGGTGTCATATGTAAGTGAGGAATCACTAAATTCTGTTCTTGAAACCAATACTACACTATATGCTAAGTAACTTGGATTTAAATAAATAAAAATAAAATAAAGTAAAATTGCTTTTAAAACACACACACAACAGGCACCTGGGTGGCTCAGTTGGTTAAGCGTCTGACTTTGACTCAGGTCATGGTCTCGTGGTTCATGAATTCGAGCCCCGCATCGAGCTCTGTGCTGACAGTTCAGAGCCTGGAACCTGCTTTGGATTCTGTGTCTCCTTCTCTCTCTGCCCCTCCCTGGCTGGTGCTCTCTCTCTCTCTCCTTCTAAAATAAATGAAAACATTAAAAAAAATAAATTAAATAAAACACACACACACAAAATTGAAAGCAGTAGAATTTTAGAAATACCCTAAGAGCTAAGATATTGCTTTAAGAGATAATAGAGTAATATATATGATAGTGATTTTAATAATAAAATTAAAATATTTTCTAATTTGGGGCACCTGGGTGGCTCAATCAGTTAAGCAGCTGACTTCAGCTCAGGTCATGATGTCACGGTTCATGGGTTTGAGTCACAGTTCATGGGTTTGAGCCCCACGTCAAATTCTGTGCTGACACCTCAGAGCCTGAAGCCTGCTTTGGATCCTGTGTCTCCCTCTCTCTCTGTCCCTCTCACACTCACCCTTTGTTTCTGTCTCTCTCTTAAAAATACACGTTAAAAACCTTTTTAAAACATTTTCTAACTTTTAAAAATGTTTATTTATTTTTGAGAGAGAGGAAGTGGGGAAGGGGCAGAGACAGAGAAAATCCCAAGCAGGCTCTCAGCACAGAGTCTGATGCAGGGCTGGATCCTACGATGGTGAGATCAGGAGCTGAGCTGATATCAAGAGTTGGATGCTTAACCAACTGAGCCACCCAGGTGCCCCTCTAATTTTTATATGATAAAAAGGATTTAACCTATATGACCCCATTGGAAGAACAGGACATGGAAAATTCATGGTTCATTTCTGAGTCCAGAAATGCCTTAAGAATTTTGTTGATGATTCTTGTTGCTATTGCTTCAATGAAGTTTTTTTTTTCCAAATTGAAAATAATAAGAAACTAAGAGTGAGTTATGAAAGGTAGTCTAATTTGACATTCTATCAATAGAAAGTAAATTATATGACAATCTAGATAATAGTGTGATTCCAGATTTTGCTAGAATATAGGAAGAACAAAAGCATTGTTACAGAATAATTAAAATGCATGTCTTAGGGATGTCTATAAATATTCATCCAAACAATTCTGGTCCATCATAGAATACTCAGCTGTGCAATTTAGTTGCCTTTGGTATTTTGTCTGTGTTCAGTCATATAAAAACCAGAGCTTTACACATTAAAAAAAATGTATTGGCATGAAAGTATATTTATTACAGTAAGAGGATAGAAGATATTTTATTTAACAGTTTATTAGCTTGATTATAACTTTATCTTTAAAATTTTTTAACATTTATTCACTTTTGAGAGGCAGAGAGAGACAGAGTGTGAGTGGGGGAGGGGCAGAGAGAGAGAGGGAGACACAGAATCTGAGGCAGGCTCCAGTCTCTGAGCTGTCAGCACAGAGTCCGACGCGAGGCTCGACCCCAGGAACCGTGAGATCATGACCTGAACTGAAGTTGGACGCTTAGCCGACTGAGCCACCCCGGCTCCCCAGTAACTTTTAAATATTTAGACAAATTAGTAAGACTTCCTTAGTACCCTTGCTTCAGATCCTGTAAATGTTAGGCACCATAATGCATGTAATGCACAGGTGTATGTGTGTGTGCCTTATTCAGTTATTGCCATTAGGTGATGTTTCACAGCTCTCCCAGTGACACTTGTTGCTTTCTTCTTTTCTCTTTCTATTATATAACCCTGTGAAATCATGTAAGTATCTGTACAGCCAGATGAGTCTTTTCCCTGGGAATCTATAGCTTTAGAAGGACTGTATTTGTTAGGTGTTGACTTCCTAGAAATGTCAGGTACTCTGGAGAGTGTTAGCTTTTTCTGGGCCACTAGAGGGACCATGTGACTTATTTCTCCTGTAGTCTGTAATCAGTCTTTTTTCTAAAGGAAACCTTTTGTGCTTCCATTGGGGAATTGATGCCAATAAAGACAAAGGGATGAGTCACCTTTTTTTCCCCTAATAAAAGAACAATTATTATCAGCCATTTTTAGAAGTTAACTATGGTGAATTTTATGTTTAAAATTGAGGTGCAAAAGGGCTGCCTGGGTGGCTCAGTCGGTTAAGCATCTGACTCTTGATTTCAGCTCAGGTCGTGATTCGTGAGTGTGAGCCCCACATTGGGCTCTGTGCTGGTAGTGCAGAGCCTGCTTGGGATTCTCTCTCCCTCTCTCTGTTCCTCCCCACTTGCGCTGTCTCTGTCATTCTCTTTCTGTAAATAAGTAAATAAATAAATACTTTAAAAAACTGAGGTGCAATGAAGTAGAATTTAGCTGCAAAATGTGGTGATGTTAGAGGCACTCACTTTGTCAATAACTGACATGAAGCGATAATCTCCAAATTGAGAGATTACATTTTTGAGGTGCTTGGGTCTTCATGTGAGTCCAGTAGATGTTAAATACACTTAATTCATTCATCAAACATTTACTGAGTGCCTAATATGTGCTTGGCACTATTCTAAGTACTGAGTATACATCAATAGGATAGAATAAACTTTCTGCCCTTTCATAACCTAACTGAAATATACCAGAGTGTGGAAAGCATTCTTCTTTTTAAAAGTAAACTCCAGGGGCGCCTGGGTGGCTCAGTCGGTTGAGCGTCCGACTTCAGCTCAGGTCATGATCTCACGGTTCGTGAGTTCGAGCCCCGCGTCAGGCTCTGGGCTGACATCTCAGAGCCTGAAGCCTGCTTCCGATTCTGTGTCCCCCTCTCTCTCTGCCCCTCCCCCATTCATGCTCTGTCTCTCTCTGTCTCAAAAATAAACATTAAAAAAAAAAAGTAAACTCCACACTACACGTGGGGCTCGAACTCACAACCCCAAGATCAAGAGTTGTGTGCTCTACTGACTGAGCCAGCCGGCACCCCTACGTTCTTTTTTTTAAAGTATGAGATAGAAAAAAAAAACTGATGAGAAGCCCTGTCTATATGTGTGGGGCTTATATAGGTCTTTTCTCTTGGGTTCTTGGTTTTTCCCCATTCCTGCCCAGAGGTGGGAAGGCAGGTGTGTATTCCTGGCTGTCCATGTTGGGAGTCGTGTGGGAACAGAAGGGGACTGGGCACTGGGCCTATCTGACTTCATACCCCTGTCTTCAGCACCACACTTCATTTCAGCTTTCAGTTTTCTTTGGGTCCTTAAAGGAAAGGTCTCTCTGCTTCAATTTTCTCAAAGTCTGAGTCTCTAGTCATCATTTGGGGTGGTTGCCTTGATGCATGGTCTTGGGAGCAAAGATCTGGGGTTCTGATTGCTCCCTTAATAAACTTACAGTGAATTCTCTTCTTTTCCCTTTTAGTGTTTATTTATTTGAGAGACAGAAAGAGAGAGAGAGAATCCCAAGCAGGTTCTATGCTGTCAGCACAGAGCCTGGCTCAGGGCTCTATCCCATGAACCGTGAGATCATGACCTGAGCTGAAATTCAGAGCTGGGCGCTTAACCAACTGAGCCACCCAGGTGCCCCTGAATTCTCTTATTTTTAGTTCCACTCTTCTTCCATCACCTTGAGAAGTACTTGGTGCCTCCATTCCCTAAAGTTCTCTGAGATTCTTGGTCCCACATCACCTTGTTTCTTGTTGACTTTTTTCTTGTATGAAGTCAGTTAGAACGATCCTCCACTTTTCATCTTCCAAAATAAATATCTCAATGTTGTCATATCATCTGCCATGCTTTCTGTCCTGTGACATTATGACCCTTTTATTTCTTTATTTTAAGGAGTTTCAGGAGGGACTACAGATAAATATATATATATATCCATTCTGCTGTATTTCACTCAAAGCCTACTGATTGTTTAAAATCACAATATTTGAAGTCATACAGAGAAATATAGGTACCATATGTTTTCACTCTTATGTGGATCCTCAGAAACTTAACAGAAGACCATGAGGGAGGGGAAGGAATTAAAAAAAAAAGTTAGAGAGAGAGGGAGCCAAACCATAAGAGACTCTTAAAAACTGAGAACAAACTGAGGGTTGATGGGGGGTGGGAGGGAGGGGAGGGTGGGTGATGGGTATTGAGGAGGGCACCTGTTGGGATGAGCACTGGGTGTTGTATGGAAACCAATTTGACAATAAATTTCATATTAAAAAAAATAAAATCACAATATTTGGAAAACAGAAAATGGTTTCTTTCCTATATGTGGTTATATCAGGCACTAGTTAAAACTGAAAACTGTGTAAGTAATAAGATTATGTAAGAAGTTATATTCATATTTCTTGATTGACTGGTATTTATGGAAAAGCAGATGATGTCCCTGGACAGTAGTGAAGAGGAGTTCTGGGTAGGGATCCAACATCAGGAGAATTTGCTCTCACTGGATCTCAACGCTTCCTTGCCCTGCAGGCCATTTTATTTGGCTCTAGTCTTTGTGCTAGAAAGTCACAAAACTTGATACCTGATTCCTCTCTGAATTTAGCCCACTTCTCTAATACTAACTACATTTTTATTCATTTCTAGTGAACCTTTTCAAATTTTTAGGAATATCTGTTCTAAAATCTTCTCATTACTCTGCAAAATACCCACTCCTACCTTTGCTTCTTTAGTGAGATGGAGATCGTTATTTGGAATCTGTGAACTTGGCTGTCTCATGTCATCTCTTATGTCCTGAAAACTGCTCTGTTTCCTTATCTGCTCTCCACCTTCATATTTGTGTCAGGACTTGTATCCTTTCTCTCTCTGTCTTTTTTTTTTTTTCTTTAAGTTTTTTTTTTTTTTTAAGTTTATTTTGAGAGAGAGAGGGAGGGAGAGAGAGAATTCCAAGCGGGCTCTGGGCTGTCAGCGCAGAGCCTGACATGGGGCTCAGTCTCACGAACCATGAGATCATGACCTGAGCCGAAATCAAGAGTCCGATGTGGACGGTTAACCGACCAGGCCACCCACCCAGACATCCCTCCTTTCTCTTTTTAAAGCAAGTTCCTCCAAATGTGATCATCTTTCCCATGGCTTTTTCCTGTTTCCATTTATCTTTCCTGAATCTCTACTTCTCCCCATGTCTACAAACATGGGTTCAGGTCTTTTTACCTTATTCTTTCTTCCTGACTCTGCTACTCCCCAAGAGTTTTCAACCCTCCCTCTTCCCACACTGTCCAGCCTCTTGAAAAACTAATACCGAAGACTCTGTGTCAGATACTTTCTTAAGTACTTTATGTATATTAATTCATTTATTCCTTATAGAAACAACCCTATGAGGTCCGTACAGTTATTATCTCCATGTTAACAATGTGGGAACTGATGTACAGAGACGTTAAGTAACTTAACCTAAGTCACACAGGTATTAGGTTAGGATTAAACCCAGAAACCCTGATCCTAGGCCCGTCTGTTAACCCTTACCCTGTGCTACCCTGCCCATTATTTTCACTTGCTAACTAGTCTTTATGTGTGCCTTCCTCTTTTTAATCATTTCCTCAAATATTTAATCATGTCTGATTTAAAAAAAATTACTACCTGTTCTCTGAAATTTCTTATTGGGTGATACAAGTGATTTTTCTAAGTGGCACACTATATTCTTTTTTTATAAATGTTTATTTTTAGGGAGAGAGAGAGAGTGAGAGCAGGGGTGGTGCAGAGAGAGGGAGAGAGAGAGAGAATTCCAAGCAGGCTCCGCTCTGTCAGCGCAGAGCTTGATGCGGGGCTCGAACTCATGAACTGTGAGATCATGACCTGAGCCGAAATCCAGAGTTAAACGCTTAACCGACTAAGCCACTCAGGGGACCCCACACGCCATATTCTTAACATGCATTCTCATTCTTTTTGAGACATACCTGTAGTTTAGCACATACTTGAGTACTTCTTATTGGCTGGATGCTAGGAATATAAAGGAAGGTTCTTCACCGAAAGCCATTCCTTCCCTCTTGGAATGGCTTCTTAGGTGGCTTCTGTGATGCTGCAATAACCTTCACCTGTCACGTTAGCTACTACTTCCCTGGTGTTGTCTCTGAATCTCCTTTCCCTTGCAGGGCGACTGGATGTGGAGGAGGAAACAAGGGTTGTGGCGTTACACAGGGCCTATGTTCACGTCTCAGCAGTAAAATGTTAGTTGTATGATTTGGGGAAAATCAATTAATGTCTCAGAGCCTTTGTTTGCTCTTCTGTTAAATGATGAGCAAAAATCCTTAAGCTAATGATTTTTTTGTTTTTTTTTGCAAAATTAAATAATTTGTTGCGGGTTACTTATGTAATGGTGTGTCTGATACATTGTATGCATATGATAAATACATATTTCTCTTCTTCCATTTGCCAGTTTTTATCTTTCTTTAGTTTTTAATCATAGCGATCTCATCAAATCCTATCAACTGAATCTTCATTCCTCCGGGAATAACTTCTAAATCTATATGCTTAATTATTTACACAACATCCTTTACAAGAGGGCTTTTTGTACTAAGCCACAAAGGCTTTTGAGTCTCTTTGTATTTTTCCACTGGGAAATGCAGTGAAACAGAGAGTAACACATTGAGAGGATAAAATACAAAATTTCACGGTTCCTTATCTCCTTTATTTACCTTTTTTACAATTTGAGCACTTTTCCTAAAAACTAAAGTTTGATTTTTAAAACTTGAAGGCCATCTGGTAATAAAGACAACCTTCCGAATGTAAATGCTTGCGAGTCTGACATTGACTTTCTGTTAAATAGACTAAAAGAATTTGAAACATTTACTCTTACTTAATGAAACAAAACTTTAAAGGCTAATTTAATTTTCCATTTGAATGATATTATCAGTTTTTGTGGCCCAGATTCTCTATCAGAGTTGTTCAGCTATGCACTTCTAAGTGCATTTCTGTCACACTCTGACACATTCAGTTCAGTTGAAAGGACATTCCTAAAGATGTTCCTAAGGGAAATCCCTAAGGAGGGACTTAGGGTTATCTGCTATGACTCCTTAAATTAACCAATCATTTGGGCAACTAAGACATCCCTGACTTCACGCAGGGAGGCTGGCGTTACCACTGACGCATTATATCTTAACGAAAGAACTTTGGTACTACCAACTACTAGACAGCTGGGAGAATCCAATAGTTAATGTATATGAAAGTGCTTTTCAAGGTAGTCAAATCTGTACTATTCTGTCTATTTGCTTAAGGACAGACAGTTGCTTAAGGGTTTCAGTCAGGGACTGCTATGATATCCAAATGAAAGGGGAAGATATTAGCTAATCTCTTGATAAATATTATATGGTTACTATTTTTGTGGCGTTTAAAATTTTAATCAATTGATATATACTATCAGGTCCATGCAAACACAATTAAAGTGTTATGAACTTTGACTCTTGTGTATAATTTGTAGACTTTTAGGGCATTCTTTCCCCTCTGTATATATGTACATACACATCCTATTTAATTTCTGTTGAATGAATAAATATCTGAGAGTAAAAAAGAAAAGAGAAAAGATATTCAAAGACAAGACTTCCCACGAAAAATCTTTTCAGTCTCCCTAGAAATTGACATAGATATGTTGACTAATTCCTATCCTATTATTCCTATCCAAAGAATCTTTTAAAATATCCTCAAAGGATCCTACTCAGAGTAGACAGAAGCTTTTTATGAGTTATCAGGATAAGATGCCAAAAATGTTTTGGTTTTGAACTTGATTTATAAAATGCAGAGTAAGATAAAAAAACAATTCTGTTTGATGTTGGTGGGAAAGAGGGAAAGACAAATATGATAAAAGTTCCAGTAGTATTGGTCAGTCTTGGCAAGAATTGGGTCTTCTAGGCTTGAAAGACCAAAAATGAGCATATGAGCCTGGGTTATAGAAAAAATTATTGTGTGATTGACCCAAATTAGGCAGTTAGGAAGAGATGCTTGGAAGAGAGCTGGGTGGGGGTGGGACAGCAGAAAGGAGGAAAGATGATTAAATTTTCTCTAAGTAAACATTTTTATTGAGACAAAACATACAGAAAAGTAGATAGGTCATCATTGTACAGTTCTATGAAGTTTTTAAAATTTTTTTTTAATGTTTATTTATTTTTGAGGCAGAGAGAGACAGAACATGAACAGGGGAGGGGCAGAGAGAGGGGAGACACAGAATCTGAAGCAGGCTCCAGGCTCTGAGCTGTCAGCACAGAGCCTGATGCGGGGCTCGAACTCACAGACTGCGAGATCATGAGCTGAGCTGAAGTCGGAAGCTCAACCGACTGAGCCACCCAGGCGCCCCTCTGTGAAGTTTTACAAAGTAAATTTGTTCCTGGAACCACTACCTATACCATGAAACAGGATATCACTGGCAATTCAGAACCTTTTTTTTCCCTTCTCTTGTGGTTGGTTATACCTTTCCATCCAAAGGAAACTGCTCCTATGAGCTTTAATGTCATGTAGGAGTTTTTCATAGAGTATGTAATCTTTTGTATCTGGCTTCTTTTGCTCAATAGCATTTTTGTGAAGCTCATTTATATTGTTGCTTGAATAGTGGTTCATTCATTTTCACTGCTTTATAGAATTCTATCATATGCATACATGAATTGTATCAGTATCATCATGAATTTAACCTTACCATGCCTATTCATGCTCTTATATTTTTATTATGTATCTATATATCCACAAGTATTGTATTTCTCACTTTTAAAACTGAGAAAAATAGTATTTTGGACATTTCATTGTGCAACTTCCTTTTTTTTGCCCAGATTTTAGTACTTCTATTTCTACTTCATTCATTTTAACTGCGTGATGTTACCACTCCTTGTGATCCATTTCCTCTAACGTTGCCTTTTTCTCTTTTAGCTTTTTGCTATAACAACAATGCTGCAATGTGCATTCTTATCCATGTCTCATTGTGCCTGGGTGTAGAGTTTGTCTAGGGCTGAGGTGCATGCTAGTGGCATTTTGTGTAGAACAATTCTTTGTGTTAACTCACCCTGTGCATTGAAGGATATTAAACATTTAAGGCTCTCGGGGTGCTATTTGTCAGACATAGCACTCCAGTCCTTAATGACAACGGAAAAATAGTCCCCATTACCTTCACACTTCTAAATGCCCTTGGATGACATTCTGATTCAGAGTCATTGACCTAGAGCTTTCTTCAACTGCAACTTTGTGAGACAAGAAAATGATTTAAAAATGACTGTTTTCTCTCATCTTTTGAGGATGGTAGAGTATCATTCTACATACACAGAAGAGAAAATAATTTATTAGGCATGATGGATACCTTAAGGCATTAAGACTTGATTGTCTTGCAGAACCTCTGTGAGAAAGATTGGGATATATAGCTAAACTCAGAAGAAATGGGTCATAGGGTATGCTCACAGATAATTTTACTGAATAGCATTAAATTGCTCTCCAAACTATTATGCTTTTTACATTCTTGTCAACAGCAGAAGAGAGTTCACATTTTCTTTAGCAATACTTAAAAAAATTTATTGCTGGAGCACCTGGGTGGCTCAGTAGGTTGAGCATCTGACTCTTGATTTCAGCTCAGGTCATGATCCCAGGATTGTGGGATTGAGCCCCACAACGGGCTCTGTGCTGATTGTGGAGCCTGTTTGAGATTTTCCCTTTCTACCTCTCTCTTTGTCTCACTCTGCTCTTCTTCCCTACTCATGCACCCCCCTTCTAAAAATTAACTAAGTAAAAAAAATTTATTGCCAATTTTAATGAGTTTTTTGTGATTAAAATAAATGATATCTTTTTGTGATTTTGTGATTTGCCTTTGTATATTTCTGATTACTGGTGAAGTCGAGTGTCTCTTTATCTGTTTATTGATCATAAGCTTACTTTTGTGTTTCCTGTTCATCTATTTCCCGTACTTTTAGTTGAGTTTTTTTATTGATTTATATTAAAGAAAAAATTATTCTGATGCTTGTTAAAATGGTGAAGAGAACTTTAGTCTAGACTAGGGTCGACTCTGCAGAGGACAGGGATTGGACTCAACCTGGAATACAGCAAAGGCAGCTGAGGATTTGTAACCAACAAGCAGAGTGAAAGGGTCAGTGGATAGGAAATTGTTAAGAAGAGACATCACGGGTAGGGGAGTCCTTATAAAACTGATTTGACAGGATTCCTGCTACAACTGGACCCTGCAAGAACACACACAAAAGCCTAAGATTGAGGCCTCGTTGAGAAGAGGGCTCAGAGGAGCCTGACCAAAGCCTGATCAGAGAGTCTTTGTCATTTGTAGGAGTTTTACATATATTCCAGATCCTAATCTTCTTTGAGTAAATGGGCTACAAATATATTCTTGAAGTCTGTGATTTCTTTTTTCACTTAGTTTATATTTTGTTTTTAGAAAGTTTTAATTTTCATGCCAATATATTAATACTTTCTTCAGGCTTTCTACACTGAGTTTTGTTGGAGAAACTTTCCCTTTGTCAAAGTAAAGAAGATATGTTTCCATACTTTAAAAAAAGTTTATTTATTTTGAGAGAGAGACTGTGAGAGAGCATGCAAGGGAGAGGCAGAGGGAGAAAGAGAGAGAGAGAGAGAGAGAGAGAGAGAGAGAGAGAGAGAGAGAGAATCCTAAATAAGATCCATGCTGTTTGCACAGAATTTGACATGGGGCTGGATCTCAGGAACTGTGAGATCATGATCTGAACAGAAATCCAGAGATAGATGCTTAACCAACTGAGCCACCCAGGTGTCCCTTTCCATACTATTTACTAAAAGTTTTAAGTTTAATTTGTCATGTGGAATTTATTTTTCTATATGATATAAGAAAAAGATCTACTTTTTTTTTCTGTATAGATAGGCATTTATCTTAGCTTCTTTTATTGAATAGATCATTTTTATCTCTGCTATATATGATGTTTCTATTTATCAACATGTCTGTATGTGGGTTTTCTATTCTTTTTTGTTTATCTGTATATTAAAAAAGTTCCTGGCTTAATACCACATTACCTTAATTGTTATAGTTTTTAGTAAGCGTTGAATTTTCTAAAATAAGACTCTGCACCCTGTTTTTTTTCATTGAAAATTATCTTTGTTCTTCCATATCAATATGGTTTTTTTGGATTTTTATTGACATTGCATTGAACTGAGAGATCAATTGAGGGACAGCTGACATCTTTATAATATTTCAGATTTTTCTTGTTTTGTGATTTTCAGATATATTTATTCCTAATTATTTTGTAGCTTTGCAGGTATTCTAAGTGGTATCTTTTTCCTACTATATTTTCTTTTTATTTTTTAAAGATTTTTATTTTATTGTTATTTTTTAATGTTTATTTATTTTGAGAGAGCGAGACAGAGAGCGCAAGTGGGGGAGGGTCAGAAAGAGAAGGAGAGAGAGAATCCCAAGCAGGCTCTGTGCTGCCCGTGCAGAGCCTGAAGTGGGGCTCAATTCCATGAACCATGAGATCATGACCTGAGCTGAAATCAGGAGTTGGACAATTAACTGACTGAGCCACCCAGCAGCCCCTAGATATTTTTATTTTTAAGTAATCTCCACACCCAACGTGGGGCTCAAACTTAACAACTCCGAAAGCAAGAGTCTCATGTTCTACCGACTGATCCAGCCAGGTGTTCCTCTACTATACTTTCTAATTGGCTATTGCTTGTATGCAGAAGTGATAGATTTTGAAAAGTAACTGTATCCTGTAGCATTGCTGAATTCTCTTACTATTTTTTGAGTTTTATTTGCTTACTTTTTTTGATTTTGTATGTAAACATTGAAGAGCAAATAAGCACATTTTTTCCTTCTTTTCTAATTGTCCAAAAAACTCTTATTTTTCTTGCCTCATTACATTGGTAAGGATTCATGAGATAATGCTGAGTAGAAATTGTGATGGTTAGTATTATGTCTTTTTTCTTTTTAATTTTTTGACAATGATGTCTTTTTTTAATAATTTTTTTTTCTTTTTAACGTTTATTTATTTTTGAGACAGAGAGAGACAGAGCATGAACGGGGGAGGGTCAGAGAGAGAGGGAGACACAGAATCTGAAACAGGCTCCAGGCTCTGAGCGGTCAGCACAGAGCCCGACGCAGGGCTTGAACTCATGGACCGCGAGATCATGACCTGAGCCGAAGTCAGATGCTTAACCAACTGAGCCACCCAGACGCCCCTTATGTCTTGTTTTTGAGTTTGATGGGAATGCTTTTAAATTCAGTAGGTTGCTTGCTTTAGTTTATTTTTTTAATAGGTATTTTCAATTAGATTAAGAAAGTTCCTTCATATTCATAATTTACTAAATGTTGTTCTCAGTGTTAGATTTTATTGGATTTTTTTCTTTTTCTATACTATAACCAAATATGGATTATCTATAATAGTGAATTTTTTTTTTTGCTTTTAGAATTGAGGACTGTTCAATCAGGGTGAAAGACTAAATGAATAAATAAGTTATTTTTTCTCACAAAAATTGTGTCATTTCTAGACTACAGTGTTGTTCATTAGAGGTAATTGATTAGTAACTTTAAAAACTGCCATCAAAGAACTTGAGTCGGATGGATTTGAGTTTAAATTTGGATTCTGACAACTAATCAGGTTCCTTTACTTTTCTAAAACTTACTTCCTCTGTAAATTGAAAAAATGTCTACCAGTCATGATTATTACTAGGATTAAATGAAATATTTTAGAAGTAATAAATAAGCATAGGTATGCAGTAAATATTAAATCGTATTACTACTACTACCATGCTATCAAACATCACCATATTCCTGAGAAACAATGGCGGGTTAAGTGAGGATAACAGTGGACAGGATTGTGTATGGACTCAAAGCCACAAAGTCCACTCTTTCAATGGCAGAATCGAGCCGCTCTTGACAGGGGATTTGGTAGACAGTTGTGGCATCACATGTCAGGTTTATAAGCACATGTCAACTGAAAAGAGGAGAGCATTTTATCCATATTATCTCTTGTGAAGATATGGTGGAAAACATTTTAAAGGTTTAAAAATGGATGACGTATTTCAACGCGGGGACCAATTTATAGCTAAGAGTTGTATTAATGAAGGTTTCTAGAATAATGGAGGAGAACAGAGCTTTCATGGCAGTTTGCAGAGAACAAAACCACATAGCAAGTTTGAATAAAGGATCTGATGGCAGTTGAATTGAATTGTAATGTTGATTTGCTTACTTTTCAAAAAAAATATCCTAATGTCAAGGTTCATTAGGTGGACCACTTTGGTGGTCTGTTAGGTGCACTTCGGTGGACAGAGTCCTGTACATGAGGCAATGCTATCTACAGGAACATTAAAGAGAAAAAGTGGAAGAAAATGGCCAGGGTCTGGGGGGGGGGGGCGGATGGGGTGGTGCTATGTTTCCAACTGTGAATAGAGGAAACCCTGTGGGTCCCCGGTATACAGTAGATTCTACTTGATATGATGTGTCTTTGTTTACATTGCCCAAGCACAGTGTAATGAATGAAAATAATAGATCAGCTTACACAATAATGAGTTTATTTGAAGATGGAAAACTGGTGTGGGGTGGGAGAGAAAATTTTGGAAGAGTTTTTAAGAAAGAGGAGATTGGGAGGATCTGGCCTGATGGCTGAAACTGTGAGGAGAAAAGACAGAGGGATATTAAAAGTGTGAGCTAGATAAATCTTTCCTCAGTGTTTCGGAAAAGGCTTTGGTAAATAATACATACGTTTTCAATGCTTCTGAAGCCAGATATGGGCTGTAAGGAGAGGAAAAGCTAGACTTGATAAGTAGAGAAAAAGACTAGGAGAATGAGCTATTTCAGTGAAGGGAAAAACAAGATTTGGGAAATCCAAGGGAGATTTCATACAAGGAGGAAATTAGAGTGGACAGGTAAAGCTTGAGGATGCAGAATAGAATGGAAGTCACGGTAAGAATGTCTGTTGGAGCAAATTCCTAGAAAAGAAACAAAGAGGGACTTCGTAAACAGATGGAGCTGTTAATTATGAAAGGAGAGTTCTAAGATGGAATTCAATGTTGGAGCGATTTATATTCTGTTAGAATTCTATTCCAAGATGGAGTGGAAGGTGGAGAACGTGTCTGTGGTTAGAGGAGAAGGAGTATGTGTCAGATGGCTTCCATCTCAGGCAAAGGGGGAGTAGCAGTGAACGAGCGTGGGGTTGGGGAACAATGGAAAGGGTTTGGATTGGACTCTGTTGATATGGGGGAGGTGACTAGAGATCATAACAGATTGCTGGGCAGAAAGGCAGAATTCTCAGCCCTGAGCTTGTGTCTTTACTTTCAGGGTTGAACATGTTGAACTTTATAGCCCAGGGCCCACAGACGTGGGCACCACTCTGCACAGATGTGAGACAGAGAGAGCAATAGTCCATCTGGGTAGAGTTGCAAACTATTGCAGACAGAGAGAATGGCATGCCTGCTATCTTTAGAGGATGGAAAGTGCAAGGAACCAGGCCATCACATATGAAAGTAGCTTGCTCCTATGCTGAAGTTCCAGAAACATGATTTTGCATTCTCTTTCCTGGAAAGCTGTCTCTGCACAGTTTCTTTTCTCTAGTCTCTAAAACATAGTCAGTGTCAAGTACATGTCAGATTTCTATTACTTGTCACTCCTGAATAATTGACAGCAGTGATGGTGATGGTGGTAGTTGGTGTGTGACGACGGTGGTACCCAGCACGTGCAGGGAATATACTCAGTACTTAACAAACACTATTCATGCACAACCTTGATTGGTAGGCGGGATTATGTCCATTTCACAGATGAGGAAACTGAGTTTCAGAGAGGTCAGGGTTAATTTGAACTTAGAGCAGTCATATGCAGAGTGCTTTTAACACAGCTAAGTTACTTCCCGATTTGCATGCTTCTCATCAGCTAAAATGAATACTTTTTTTTTCAATATATGAAATTTATTGTCGAATTGGTTTCCATACAACACCCAGTGCTCATCCCAAAAGATGCCCTTTTCAATGCCCATCACCTACCCTTCCCTCCCTCCCACCCCCCATCAACCCTCAGTTTGTTCTCAGTTTTTAAGAGTCTCTTATGCTTTGGCTCTCTCCCACTCTAACCTCTTTTTTTTTTTTTTCCCTTCCCCTCCCCCATGGGTTTCTGTTAAGTTTCTAAGGATCCACATAAGAGTGAACACATATGGTATCTGTCTTTCTCTGTATGGCTTATTTCACATAGCATCACACTCTCCAGTTCCATCCACGTTGCTACAAAGGGCCATATTTCGTTCTTTCTCGTTGCCCCGTAGTACTCCATTGTGTATATAAACCACAATTTCTTTATCCATTCATCAGTTGATGGACATTTAGGCTCTTTCCAAAATTTGGCTATTGTTGAAAGTGCTGCTATAAACATTGGGGTACAAGTGCCCCTATGCATCAGTACTCCTGTATCCCTTGGGTAAATTCCTAGCAGTGCTATTGCTGGGTCATAGGGTAGGTCTATTTTTAATTTTCTGAGGAACCTTCACACTGTTTTCCAGAGTGGCTGTACCAATTTGCATTCCCACCAACAGTGCAAGAGGGTTCCTGTTTCTCCACATCCTCTCCAGCACCTATAGTCTCCTGATTTGTTCATTTTGGCCACTCTGACTGGTGTGAGGTGATATCTGAGTGTGGTTTTGATTTGTATTTGCCTGATGAGGAGCGACGTTGAGCATCTTTTCATGTGCCTGTTGGCCATCTGGATGTCTTCTTTAGAGAAGTGTCTATTCATGTTTTCTGCCCATAAAATGAATACTTTTAATGAAATCCAAACATCACAAAAATGTGAGAAATTGAAATCACAAAAATGTGAGAAAAAAATTCTTGCCTACTTGACAAGCAAGCATCTATCATGTACTTGGTACTCCTTAAAGGTACTTATAGACATGTAAAAAAAAAAATTGTAGGGGCGCCTGGGTGGCTCAGTTGGTTAAGCAGCTCAGGTCATGATCTCACGGCTCATGAGTTCAAGCCCCACATCGGGCTGTGTGCTGACAGCTCAGAGCCTGGAGCCTACTTCATGTTCTATGGCTCCCTCACTCTCTGTTCCTCCCCAGCTCATGCTGTCTCTCAAAAATAAATAGACATTAAAAAAAATTGTACTGTAGTGTGATGAGTACTGTAGTAGAGGTACGCACAGTTGCCAAGAAAGATGTGGCACACATTAAGGTGGGTGGCAATCCAAGTGAAGTCGGCATGGGTACTCTCCTGAGAAGGTGATGCTTGTACCCATCTTTTTTTTTAGAGTTTATTTTATTTTGAGAGACAAAATGAGAGAGAGAGCATGCACGAGGGAGGGGCAGAGAGAGAGAGGGAGAGAGAATCACAAGCAGGCTCCGTGCTGGTCAGTGTAGAGCCTGACGCAGGGGTCAATCTCATGAACCATGGGATCATGACCTGAGCTGAAATCAAGGGTCAGATGCTTAATTGACTGAGCCACCCAGGCGCCCCGATGCTTGTACCCAACTCAAAGGGTGGGTGGGAGGCTGCTAGGTAAATAAGATTTGGTGAAATGGTAACCGAGATGCAGAGGATACTTCCAATTATTATTTTTAAACATTTGGCCATTTAAAATTTTGAAAAATTTAGGGAAATGTGCCTATAGAGTATTCTTAATCATTCCCCTCAGGAAGCTTTTTGATGAAGCACATTAACTTTTGCAACAGAAGAATATACATGCCCACCAATTATTATGTACAATATAAAGGGGTTCATGAACCCATTGAAGTGCTTCTAGAACCTCCTAGATAATCCCTCTGATGTAGAGGGATACTTGAAAGAAGAAAAGAAATGCCTAGGGGTAAAAGTAGGTAGCACTGAATAGTAGGTACTTTACAGCTCTTATTATGTTGGATTCTTACAACAGGCCTGTGAAATAGGTATTAAATTTATTTACAGATGAGTAACTTAAGACTCTTAAGTCACTCACTCAAGTTCACCCAGATGATAAATGGCGAAGCTATGATGAAATCCCCTTCTGGGGTCCTGATTCCCAATTGCATATTCCTTTCGGTACACGTGACACTAACTTCCTAAGGGCTGGGGGAACATTGCTATAATCAGTTCCGATTTCTAACAATGAATTTACAAGTGAATTTCTGAAATACAACTTGAAGTGAGTTGAGGATTACCTGCACAGTGAAACCTCCTTAATTTTGATTCTACCAATCTGTCGTAGCTGATGAATTATGACTTGTTATATTTTGTTTATATGCTGGGCTACATGCTGGGCTGTAGAGTATCTTGGTAGTGTCTGTAAGAATTGTTTTGAATAATTCTTATAAGGCAAGGTGCTCCTAAGGTTTTTAAGTGACCTAAAGAAATAATAACTGAGTTGTGATTAGGTAATTAATACGCTACATTAGTTTTATCCCTACAATGTGGCAGGTTTTCTTCAGGACCTCTACCCACCCCCCACCACGCTTGCTGTGGGAGCCATTTGCTGGTGTGAGTTGTAGAAAGCAATAAAAGTGTATTTATCTAAACACGTTCTGTACTAAATTGCTTTCACTAATCAAGCAGGACTTATCCCTATTTAGAAGAATTAGTGAGGTTTTACTCAATTAAGCTTGATGTCAAGTTAATTTTCCCCCTATTAGTATAATGAAAAATTTCTGTGTTGCTCTGTCATGCATGCTGATTGGTAAAAAAAAAAAAAAAAAGGAGAATGGATGTCAACACATTTTTCTTTTGATGAAGGAGGAAGAAATTTAAGAGGTTCAAGTAAATTATTCTGGACATCAGAAAGTTGCTTAATTCTATTGTAAAGAAAGCCCAGTTGCAAACCAGCATAAACAATGGAAGAATTTAAATATACGTTCTATTCCTGGTGTGTCCTGATGTTAAAACATCAGTTTTTTTCAGAATTTTTAAAGATTGCATTATAAAGGATGTTCAATGTCATAAATACTGGACTGGCCAAAATAAGCCTCTGTCTTTTCTTTGACTTCTGCTATCATTTGAAAATACTTATAAAGTGCTATATTCTTTACATGCTCCATCTTGCAGTTTGGGAATAATGGATCAAGACCTGGTAAGTGATTTTTACTCAGTAGATTGCATGATGGAAAATATGTCAAAGCTTGAGTTGTTTTATTGTAATAAATGGAATTTATGTCCCAGGGAGAAGTGCTTGGGGAGATAGAATTTATTCTACATTCGGTTATTCTGGGTTATATTTACTCCATATATTTTAAAATAAAGATCCTAAATTAGAAAGATCACAAAGTGAAAGCATCTTGCAAATGACGTGTGGACTTGCCAAGATGTTTTTTGAGTTTGATAGTACTATACTATATAGTAGAGTATTAGCAGATTGTCACACACACACACACACACACACACACACTCATCTGTAGATATTTATCTGTCTCTCTATTCATATATATTCATTTTTATGTCTCAGGCACGTGTCCAAATCAAAAATACCACTTTCAAAACTATTAATACTTCACTGATAATCTTACTCAATAAAAAAAATAATTGAGGGTGTCTGAAGACCAAATTAGATGCTCATTTAAAAAAAAAATTTTTTTTAAGTTTATTTATTTTGAGAGAGACAGAGACAGCATGAGTGGGGGAAGGGCAGCTAGAGAGGGAGAGAGAGGATCCCAAGCAGCCTCCATGCTGGAGCCTTATGTGCTGGCCCACAGAAGCCGTGAGATCATGACCTGAGCCAAAACTGAGTTGGATGCTTAACCGACTGAGCCACCCAGGCCCCCTGTAAGAAATGTACCAACAAATTAGAGTCAGAGCATTGATTGGGTGGTGAAATTTGATTTTACAATATGCCTGCTTTTTAGGTAGGGAATTTCAGACCTTTTCTGAGGCTCTCATTCCAATTAAGTTAATAACTCATTTATTTTCGTAAAGTAGTGACTTTCTCCTGTTTTTACCTTTGCTTGCCATATTAGTCAGTGGACCAATCTATTCAGATGTATTATAAATTTTGAGTTCTTATCAGTAGAAAAGAGAGAGCCCAATGTGTGAGCCCAGTTATTTTTACAATGGTTGGGAAATTATTGCTTTTTATTTTTGTTATCAGGCATCAGAATATTAACAGTAAAAAAAGAACAAACTTTATTTCATTGAATCTTCTACTTAGGAATATTGAATTGCTTAATGAAAAAAACCTTATTGGGAGGGGGACAAAACATGAGTCTCTTAAATATGGAGAACAAACAGAGGGTTGCTGGAGGGGTTGTGGGAGGGAGGATGGGCTAAATGGGTAAGGGGCATTAACGAATCTACCCCTGAAATCATTGTTACACTGTATGCTAACCAACTTGGATGTCAATTAAAAAATAAATAAATTATAAAAAAAAGAAAATGACTTTTTTTTAACCTTTAGAGCAACTTAGTGAAAGTAGATTATAGTCGAAAAAAGTTCCATAGCTGAGAAAGCACCAATAAAGATTATCTTTGCAGGTTCAGTAAACCTTGCAGGTCTCTGGTCTGATACTTTCTAGTTCATCTGCTTTAATTAGTAGGTAATAAGGTACATATCAGAAAAACTGAAGTGAGTTTTCACTAATAGTTTTCTAGGCTGCAAAACAAACACCTAAATCTAGAGATTGTTTTACCTTTTTTTTTCTTTAAAAATGTTTATTTATTTATTTTGAGAGAAAGAGAGAGAGAGAGAGAGAGAGAGAGAGAATCCCCAGCAGGCCCCATGTTGTCCATGTGGAGCCTAATGCCAGGCTCAATCTCCTGAACCATGAGGTCATGACCTGAGCCAGAACCAAGAGTCAGATGCTTAACCAACTGAGCCACTCAGGTGCCCCAGAGACCCAGAGATTGTTTCACTTTGGGGAAGTAAAATGACAAAAATCCATTACTGGGAAGAAACAGTCCACATCTTCTCTGGATTCTTTGTAGTTTTGGTGACTTTGATAAAAATTTCAGAGTCGTGTAACTTGTATATTAAAACAATAATGGCAATCTTAAATTGGGACTTCTTTTGTGATAACATTTCATGTTCTGATTGACGTTCTAGTCTGTAAGTCAAATCAGTGAAGCTACATTAAAAGACAAAAGGCTGACATCCATTTATTCATTCTGTCATTCACTCACTTGTCATGTATCCTGTGATCACCTGCCCAGTGCCAGGCTCTGTTCTATGTTTTTGGAAATAACGTTGTGGCAAATTAGAATATGTTCCTGCTTTCTGGCACTCTTTTTGTTCCAATGGGACTCACAGCTCAGTGTCCTAGGGTTGCATATGATATTGAGGAAATTAAAAGTTGGTGATGTGATGATGTCTGAGTGGCTACTTTAGTTTGTGTGGTGAGGGACATATTTAAGCTAAAATTTGAATGATAAGAAGCAACTATCCATGCAAAGATGAGGGAGAAGGAGGTCATGGCTGAGGAAACCGCCAGTCCTAGGTCTGCAGGGTGGGAAAGAGTTTGGTGGGTTTTAGGAATAGAAAGAAGGTCAGAGTAGCTGGGGCACAGTAGATGCTGGTATAAAATGATATTGGAGAAAAATCGAGATGTAAATCTTTCTACAAAGTGTTACTGTGTTCTAATATTTAAATACATCCGTAACCTCAAATGAGCTTCTGGTCCTAAAATTACATTTTGTTAAATGTAACAAACTCAGGAAGGGGCAGTCAAGAAAGCAACTGTATTTTTCCATCCATAATGTGGTCTGTAAACAACAGATTATATGGATTTGAAAGTCCAAGGATGGTGTCTTTTCCCCTCTATGACTGGAAGTATTTTTGGTGTGTGTCAGGTGTTGGCAAACCTCATAACATCAGCTTGGTGTATTTTACTCAAAACCAGAGATTCTTGAATCACCGCACCTAACAGGATAGAGGCTGGTGGCAGCAATAAACTAATCCATTCTTGTAATAAGGAACTACTGAACTCAGAATTTCTTGTTTGAAAAACTCAGTTCTTTTGAGCAGTCTCTGGCTTTTATTGCATGGGCCTAGGAGGCAAATCCTGTGGGTTCAAGTCCTGGCTTTTCCATTTTTAGCTGTGTGTTTTTTTTGGTCAGGGCCTTATCTCTAGTATCCTTGTTACTTTGCCTGTGATTAGGGTGTTAGAAGTACTCATCCCATGGCATTCAGGAGAGTGCCTTGAAAACAGTAAGCACTCAACAAGTGTTAGTTGTGTTTGTTGCCACTATTCTTATTTTTATGCCCCTTTCTCCAACAATCTTCTGAAAGTGTGTTGTCTCCTAAAGTTAGATGCAGGGTGGCTGCTAATAAGTCTTCTGCCCTTTAATGGTCACTGGGATGGGGGTAGGAGCACTCTGAGATCTGTCCATTACAATGTAATTTCCACATTCCACTTCTCTAATCGCTTTAGCAAAAACAAGGCCCATTTCCCCATCTTTTTTTTTTTTTAAAGAAAACATTTATTAAGCACCTACTAATGTTAAACTCTGGGCTGAAATGAAAACAAATCCTTGTCTTCCAGGAGCTTTTGGTCTGGCTCCACAACTTTCATTCACAAAGAAATGGCAAGGAAAAAAAAAAAACAAACAACAAAGGACAACAAAAACACTTCTGCACTTTTAGAGTTTTTTAATATAGATGAACCAATTTGGAATTGATTAACGAACATTCTTCTATGCACACCCTTCTCACGTTGTACGTAAGTGCCCGTATGTTTGCTCTTTGGAGAGATTGGAATAGATGCTTCGTGTGACAGTGATTTGTGAGCCTGTCATGAGAGAAAATGTACTTTACTATTATTATGCCTTCATTTCTTCAGACAACAAACATTCAGAGTGCCTGCAGTACTAAATGTTGGATGAATAGGGGTGAACAAGAAAGAGAACAAAATTCCACGTCTCCTAGAGATCATGGTGTGCTTGTTTGGCATAGGCATTTAAATCCTGTCTCTGCTCCTCTCTAGAGGTAGGACTGAGCATCGTTATTTAACCTCTTTATACCTTAGTTTTCTCACCTGTAAAATGGGAATAGGAACCACATAGGGCTGTGGGGAAGATTAAATAACTTATACTATTGATGTTATCATTCTTACTGTTCTGTGCTAATGATTATGTCCTGTGCCTTCCATGTTCAATTCTCCACTATAAAACTTCCTAAACTGGGGAACAAATCTTCAGAGGGTCATAGTGACATCGTTAAGAGGAACGAGGTCCTGGTGCCCTTATCTCCTGTACATTTGTACTCTTCACTTTCCAAATATGAAGTAGAAATGGGCTCTGATGTCTATACTGAAATATAGACCAGCCTGCTGGCTGCCCCCTCACGGAGAACAGCTTTTTATTTCTTAAATTTTTTTTTTAATGTTTATTTTTGAGAGAGACAGAGACAGAATGAGAGTGGGTTAGGGGCAAAGAGAGGGAGACACAGAATCCGAAGCAGGCTCCAGGCTCTGAGCTGTTAGCACAGAGCCCGACGTGGGGCTCGAACCCACGAGCTGATGACCTGAGCCGAAGTTGGACGCTCAACTGACTGAGCCACCCTGGTGTCTCAGGGTTTTTATTTCTAACTCTCTGTTGCTCATTTTGATCTATCCCAGCAGACTGTTTATTTCTTAACACCTCTCCTAGTGTCCTAGTTACCTGCTTGATCACAGTGACTGCAGTTAGTCCTTGCTCTTGTCCCTTCTGTCATCTCTCCTTGCCTCTTCTCATGTTTCCCAAGCTTCTTGCTCTAAGGGGCTTGCATTTCTAAATCTCCTCTGCCAATCAGAGAGCACTCCTTCAGCTGTCGAAGGTTGGTTAATCAATAATTTGTAGTACATTGGGTGGGATCTTCTACATTTCAGTTCTTTATTTTTTTTAATGTTTATTTATTTCTGAGACGGAGAGAGACAGAGCATGAGTGGGGGAGGGCCAGAGAGAGAGGGAGGCACAGAATCGGAAACAGGCTCCAGGCTCTGAGCTGTCAGCACAGAGCCTGACGCAGGGCTCAAACCCACAAACTGTGAGATCATGACCTGAGGTGAAGTCGGTCGCTCAACCGACTGAGCCACCCAGGTGCCCCAACATTTCAGTTCTTTTGACGTAACTCATGTCAAATGGTAGTTACACAACAGGCAGTTGCCACATGGGGCCGGTTCCTCTACCACACCCCATCCTAACCCTCTGTCCTTGTCTGAACTATTCTGGAAGCTTTGATGCTGAGCAATGTAGATATTCATGTATTTTGGGAACACTACTTTTCAAGAGCCTAGCAACATTCTCCAGCTTACATTAAAACTTAACCAGTTTCCTGGTGCCTCCTGACTCCCTTTAAGACTTCTCAGTAACAGTTCAGTAACAGTGAGGGTTGTGCTGGCCCAGGCACACATTATGCAGGCTTTTTATAAGAATGATATCCTGCTTCCCGAACGTACCAGAGCGTTAATGCTATCTCTATCTGTAGTAGCAGTAGGCAGCCTTTTAGAGTGGTGTAAATAGTCCATTAGGATAACTGCAAATACTTAATTAGTGTATACTTTCAATTCCATTGGCAAAATAGTAGCATATTTCTTGAAAACCTGTCAGATTTCTCCTAAGTTATTTTTGTCTAAGACAGTAAAATGATATGGTCCCAAACTGAACATGAAAGGCAATTATTTCAACTCCTAAAGACCAAAACAACTTTACTCACATTCCCCTGAAGGGATGGAGGGAAGGGAAACAATTTTCAAGGTTTCTGGAAATTGTTATTTTCCTGTTAATGGCTATTTTCATTAGCAAGGAGAGTTTTGGAAATAGTTACGAGATTTTCCTAAAACCAAATGACTAAAGACTGAGCACATTTGAATTATATTTTGTGAAACACATTAAAGATAAAATTGATTTCTTCTTTCCAATATGAAGTTTCATTTTGGTTATAGTGATCTGAGACTGACTTTTCTGGGATGGAGGAAGGACAAAGGAATCACCAACTATGAAATACATTAAGACTACTAGAAAATACAGTCTTAAAGTAAAGCCCACTAAAGTGTGATATTTGTATGGCACTAACTCTTTATGATATATTTATATCTATTTAATCCTTTTTGTAAATTTTCCCATTAAAATGTATTTCATGGTTTATGTAGAGTCTGTGAGCAGTCAGTGTAGAAAGAGCATTAGACTTTTTATATCAGTCATGTTCTTTCCAGAAAGAGGTGGCACATTCAAATAAGGATAAATAATAAGTACGAAAGGGACACTTTAGAAAACTCTGAGCAAGGTATATGTGAACCACAAAGGACAGTGCAGTAAAAGTGGGACTTGGAATCATGGAGCTATGAGTAATCTTACCAACTATGAATAATGAAAGGGAAAAGGGAAGGAAGAAGTTGGTAGAACCTAAGAAGTAGTCTTGTACAGAAAAACACTGTGTGTGGAACAGTGATCTTTACTGAGGTACGTAACCAGCTCAAGTTACCCCTCAAGGAAGGAGCCCATGGAATAAGTACCTTTGTCTCCTTCTCCTCTTTCCCTCCCATTTTATGTTAGAGCTCTCTGTTTGGAACCAGCTAGAAGCCAGGCACATGGGAGCCCTTTGATGCAGTTGGTACTGGTCTCATAGAACAAAGAACTGGAAAAAGAAGGGTAGAAAGTGGGTCTGGAGTGGGAATTGAAAGATATCTGGTATACTCCACCCCTTTTTTTTCTCTCAGCCTCCACTCTTGCCCTTCATCTGGGTGAAAAATGCATGTACCCAGCACAGAGACTGCATAAATCCCCATCAACTACTGTGTGCTGTATCATCCTTCTGTGATAACAATTCAATATGCAATCTAGAACTAAAATGTTGGCCACCGCCAGTATTCTTCATATAAAATACCAGGGGAGGGAGATGGGGGGAGAGATGCAATTAAGGAATATGAATTTAAGTTACAGCTGATTCTGACTTCTGTAGATGGTTATAAGGCCTAGGTTGGTAATTATAGCTGCCTCCTTCCACTAAACCTTCTGTATTTACCTCACTGTCTGGCATCACCTTGACTGATGAGGTCCTTTTCCAACTGAAGTGACCCAGATCTTCATTCCTGCAAGATCTGAGTCCTGGGTGGTCTTGTCCTTACTGGGTTGTTGCTGTTCTTCCTTGACCAGGATCACTGGAAAAGGAGTATTAAGAAGTGCCCCACTGAATTTTCTGAGTTCCAAACATTATTCTTATCTTTATTTTGTAGCAGAAACTCAGGTTTTCCTGATCACGGTGTGTCATCATCTTAGGCAACTTAGTGACTTCCTCATCTACCTATTGGTTTAGGGATACAAAGAACTTTAAATTTCCTGGAGTTAATCTCTACTTCCAATGAATCAGAAAATGATGACCATGTTTCCTGGTGGAAGAATTATTCCCTTGGACATGAGGACCTTCAAACTCACCAAGTCCAAGGTGTTGGGGACAGGAAGCAAGAATTCTTCAGGTGGGTTATTAGGTGTAAACATGCAGTGGGCCACCTTAAGGTTTCTGGATCTGTGCATCCTCTATAGCAGTGATAGCCCCATATATTCGGCTGCTAGTGTCAGCCACGTATCTACAGCCTACGGGCAGAACTCCAAACTCTCAGGGTTTTTCTCTTAGCTTACATTCTAGCTGAGCCCTCAGCAGGTCATTCCATATTTCTGTCCAGTTGGTTTCTTTGATGAAGAGACAAGTGATATGACTTGTGAATTCTGAGGATTGAGCCCATTGTCTCATTTCTTTTGCTACAAAATGGTTTGGAGACCATTTATGAAGGTTATCTTGGCTATTTATCAGGTGTACCATTAAGTCCATGAATGATGGTGCTAGCAGAAACACTGAAAGCAAGGAAGGCATATTATATATGCCTATATTTGTGAGTCCAAAGAGTACCCCCTGTATGATGAGGAATCATCGATGCAATCATCCTGCCTCTGTGTACAGCCAGCTGGGCTTTCCTGCCCCATTGAGCAATGATGCCTTTTTTGAGGGATTCAGCATTAATCCTGGTTTTTGACAGGTTGGACATTCTTCAGTTTTGGCAAGCCAAATCACTTTGGCTAGAGGAAGAGAATGCTGAGCTGTGAATAGTCTCCATCCCCACTATTCTGACCTTTTTGTTTATGGGCCCATTAAACAAACATTGAGATGGCTGATGAAAGATACCAGGTGAAGTTTACAGTTAGATTATTATTATTTTTTTTAGAGTTTACTGATTTATTTTGAGAGAGAAAGAGAGAGTGTGGGGAGGGGAGGGGTAGAGAGAGAGGGAGAGAGAGAGAATCCCAAGCAGGCTCCACACTGTCAGGGCTAAGCCCAATGTGGGGCTCAACCTCATGAACCATGAGATTGTAACCTAAACCGAAACCAAGAGTCAAATGCTTAAACGACTGAGCCACCCAGGAGCCCCTACAGTCAGATCTTCTTATTCACTTTGTTATCGAGACTACCCTTATGATAGCCCCTTATGAGATTTAACGGAATAGAATTATCTTCACACTCTGCACCTTTTACAAGAGGTCCATCTGTATGTTTCTATCCAGATCTCCTGTCTACCAATTTCCAATTTTGGTTTTTGGAAGTTTCTGGCCACCTAGCCAACTTTTTAACCCCCACTCACTAGTTAGTGTAGATCTATATCTCAGTCATTTCTTCTATGTGAAGTTTAACACTACACTCAAAAGTTCTGCCCATGTGAAGAATTCTCCTTTATCACTGTATTTTAAGTTTATTGTGAGTAAAATTGTATAGCTGGCTGGTGCCGCAGCACTTACAGATCTCTCCATAGTTAACTGGCTTTAGGGAACTTTCCATGAAGCCTATTGTTGTTGAAGGAAAATAAATGAAGCATAAGGTTCAGATACCACGGAGTTCTAAGTCACCTGCCATTGCAATTTGTTTGTATCTTCAAGACTGGTGTGGGGCTGTTCTTATATATACAATTTAATAACGGAATGCTGATGTGAACAGCTGATTTTATGACTTACTGGCCCAGATAACACCCAGTTCAGAGAGCAGTTACTAAAATCTGCAAAGAGAGTTGTGACCTTCATTTGAGGATCATGGACAGCCTTAGATGACCAAACAAATGGGTATCAGAAAAATAAATACCCTAAATTCTCCCTCCTTTCTCCCACTGAACTCTCTCTAGAGCTACCCAATGGTCAATCTCAAATGAAAACCAGAGGACGAAGAGCCTGTAGAGATGGCTCATTCAGGACAGAGCAGGGTGAGAGGGTAGAGAGTTATTCTGGAAGGGCAGATAAGAGCTGTTTATTACAGGCCTGGAGTTTGAATCTTGGTTGTTCCTTTCTGGATTATGAATTCCAACAAGACAGAGATTCTCTGATTTATATTTCTGTCCACAGTTCTTAGCACAGTTCTCAGCACAGTTCTTGCCAGCTATAAAATAGGTGCTCAGTAATAATCAAGTAGCCTAATCCCAACGGCTCCTGTGTTGTGTGGCTTTGACTAAGTCATTTGTATTCTTGATTGTCATTTTCATTATCTTTAAGAGTACCAGTGTCTGTTCTGTTTCCCTCATGAGGATGTTGTAAAGGTCAAAAAAACAAAGACATTAACATATGGGTGCTTTGTAAACTGTTTTAGGTTCATAGCAAAATTGAGAAGAAAGTATAGAGATTTTTCATGTGCCCTCTGCCTCCACACATGCATAGCCTCCCATATTATCAACATCCCCCACCAGGTCAGTACATTTATTACAACTTATGGACCTACACTGACACATCATGATCATCCAAAGTCCATAGTATGCAGTTCACTCTTGGTGTTGTACATTCTGTGAGTTTGGACAAATGTGTGATGACATATATCCATCAATGTGGTATCATGTAGAGTATTTTCACTGCCCTGGCAACCACTGATCTTTTTACTGTCTACATAGTTTTGCCTTTTCCACACTGTCATATTGTTGTAATCATACAACAGGTAGCTTTTTCAGATTGGCTTCTTTCACTTAGTAATATGCATTTAAGATTCCTCATGTCTTTTCACAGCTTAATACTTCTATTTTCTTGATCTATTTGTCTTTCACCATTATCACACTGTTTTGATTACTGTAGCTATATTAGTAAGTCTTGAAGTCATGTAATGTGATTCCTCCAACTTTGTTCCATTCCTTCAAAGTTGTATTGGCTATTCTAGGTCTTTGGCCTTTCCGTATAAACTTTAGAATCACAAAATACCCACAAAATAACTTGCTTGGATTTTGACTGGGGTGGCATTGAATCTTTAGGTCACATTGGGAAGAACTGACATCTTGACAATAATGAATCTTCCAATCCACAAACACAGAATATCTCTCCATTTAGTTTTTCTTTGATATCTTTTATCATAGTTTTGTGCTTTTCTTCATATAGACTGTGTACATATTTTGTTAGACTTATGCCTATTTCATTTTGGGGGTGGTGCCAGTAAATGGTTTTGTGATTTTAAATTCAAACTCCACTTACCCATTGCTGGTATGTAGGAAATAACTGGCTTTTGTACATTAGTCTTGTTGTACAACCTTTCTATAATTGCTTATTAGTTCTTGGACCTTTTTCGTCTATTCTTTTGGATTTTCCATGTAAACAGTCATGTCATTTGCCAACAAGAGAGTTTTATTTATTTCTTCCCGGTATGTGTATGCCTTTTATTTCCTTTTCTTGTCTTATTGCATTAACTAAGACCCAAGTAACTTTCTACAGGACACAAAGCTATGAAGTAGCTATGCCCATTTGATGCCAAGACACAGATCTTTTAATCTTTAAGCTAGCTTGCATTCAGTGCTCCTTTCCTTAAATATCAACCCTCCCCCTTCTTTACAGCTTCTTAAAACGATATTGTATCATTTTTATTTATATTACATTAACTTTTGTTTCATGGGCACAGAGTTTATATATTTCTTTGCATATAAGTTTCATCTGTTGTTTGTTGTCATTTATACTTCCTTTTGCCATCTTCATTATGCTTTTTAGTAGGTTGTTCCTTTCCTCTTGGTTTGGTTTTATTTTTATCAGAGTGCTTCCTCTGAAAAATTCTTTCAGCATGGGATTTAGAATTTGGAATTTAACTTTTACCTGCAATAGTTGTTTACTTTTACCTTCTTATCAATGAAACATATAGACAATAAACTATAAGAACGTTTTTATTAATCATGGTTCATCTTGACTCTCCCAATGAAGAATGAGGTCTGACTGTGCTCATGCTGGACTTTGCAGCCATTAATCTAACAAAAAAGTTTCATTTTAGTGGGATAGCACATGCTTTTTTTCAATGCAGATAAAATCTGGTAGGCAGCCTGTTTTTCCAGCTTTACCTTGTTTGCTGATGATAATTCCTGAATAATGACAAGTTCACTTTTCCCTCTTGCTAGTTCTCATCCTGTGGCTTGAATGTTTTGTTTTCCAAGTATTAAAATGATATACAATAAGTGCAAAAAAGATCCAGGACACCCATAAGAGATAACAAGAAAAAGAACCCTCAAGGATTATCCATAATGGTGCTGTCTCCCAAGGATAACTGTGATTACCAATTTTGTAAATACCCTTCCAAATATGTTTGCACTTAGACCATCATGGAATTACTATAAGATGCATTTTACTTATTTATTTAATTTATCTTGACAAAATATTTAACAAAAATATTATATTTATTTAAATTTTTATTTATTTTAATAAAAGATTGGCCATGCTGAGAAATATATATTTACCTCAACACTGTGTTTTGGACATTTTTACATGTGGAATAGACATTCATCATCCCCACTACTCTGCATAATACTTCACTGCACACATAAGATGTATTAATATGATTCATATCCTACTGAAAGATAACTAAGTCCTTTTTTCTTTCCTCATTTTTCTCCTCCTCACCCCCTTGTTCTTCTCTGCTTCCTCCTTTTTATTCTTTTTCTCCATCCTTCATATCTTCCTCTTCCTTCTATTTGTCTTCCTCCTCTTCCCTCCTCATGCCATACCTCCGCGTCTTCTTCTTTTTCTCCCCCTTGTGCCCTCCTCCTCTTTTTGATGGCCCTTCTCTTTGCTTAAATGTAAAGGGTTCTGCAATAAGTCTACTCGATTTTTTCATTTTGATTTTTTAGTACTTTAGTACAATCCCAACGGATTGTAGTCTGTCCTCTGCTTTTATAACTTTGGTCTGTGATATTCTTTCTCCCTCAGTTCCAATTAGTGTGCACTTTGCTTTGACTTTTATTTCCATTAATAACTAAGATGAGAGATGTTAAGAACCTTACTGATGATTCCACAGTAATTCTTGTCAAAGCCAAGCTAGGACTTGGTTCTCCTGGGCTTTAGACCTAAGATCTTTCCACTAGATTGAGTTGCCTCATCATGGGTGAACTTAGAAATAGCCTCAGATTTATTGTTTAAGTCACACAAGGAAGCAAGCAAGCAAGCAAGCAAACAGTGAAAACAGTAAACAAAAATAAAAGAGAGAGAAGAATACTCAGTAACTTAACCAGAAGAACTTGAATTTAGTGTTTCCTCTGCTCAGTAACTTAGTACTTGGTGAATTAAAAATAAGCTCTTTGTGAATGTATGCCTACTTATGTTTGTTCCAAAATTATTAAAAATGTATGACTGTTAGCCTACCCAACAGTGTCATTTGAAACCTAAGTTTATAGAGCTAGAAGGAAGCATAATAAACACAGTAATATCTGTACTTAGAGGTAAGAGACTCATGCCTGATATATTAATTTAATTTCTTTTTCAGAATTAAAGGAGTTTGTATACAGACTTTGTACATAATATCAGGTAGTCAAAATTTAGTCTTTTATTCTTTTCATTAAATCCTCACAAGTAAATAAAGAAATATAAATATTTGATTAGGTAAACCAAGTTGGAAGATGAAAACAAGTGGTCTTATTAAGTGTCACTTGGCACTAAGTTTTTGTAAAGCCAAGGTCTCTTCCTCAATGGCTTTTCTCATGCCCACTTCTGTTTCTTTGGCAATTATTGCTTCCTGTTCTGGGGCATTTCTTACCCAAGTCACCCATATGACCTATACTAAATTGTGATTGTTTAGTATGTTGTCCATTTAAGATATATTGACTATTAAAGTAAGTAAACAAGGAGGCCATTAGACTGAGGTGGCTCTAATGCCTTGGCAGCCTATGTAATCAAACCAAAATCTAAGCCTGTAAATGTCTCAAAGTTATGAAATCGAAACCTAAAGACAATTGGTCACAAAAAGCCAATGGGTCTTTAAGTTATAGCCAATCAGTACTTTTCTTGCATTGCTTCTGCCTTGTCTCTGTAACAGTCTCTCCCTTGCGCTCTTGTCCATGGAGCACTCCTAACCACACCTGGTTTGACAATGCCCAATTGGAATCAATTTTCGCTCAAATTCTTTGACTTTTAAATTTACCTCAGTTTATCTTTTAACATTGTAAAGTAAAAAGACCACATTTGAAGACCAGATGGAATTCTTTTTATGCCGCTGAGATTTACCTTTAAAACAAAGGGAGACTGAACACTTATTCCAACATTGCTTCAAGTGTTTAGAAGAGTTTTTTGGGAGGTGGCTCCGTCGGTTAAGTGTCCGACTTCGGCTCAGGTCATGATCTCAGGTCCATGGGTTCGAGCCCCGCATTGGGCTCTGTGCTGACTGCTCAGAGTCTGGAGCCTGCTTCAGATTGTGTCTCCTTCTCTCTCTGCCCCTCCCGTGCTTGCACTCTGCCTGCCTCTCTCAAAAATAAATAAACATTAAAAAATAATAGAAAAATGAGTTTTTTTGAGAGAAGGGGGTATTCTTGTGAATTGCCTTCAGAACCTATTTTGGACAAGAAGTGGTCCCCTCCCCACCCTCCCACAAATTTGAAGTAGTAAAACAGTTACTAAAATAGTCCACGTATTTCCCTTGCATCCTTGGATAAGTTCAGCAACATTTCTGTATTTTTAGTTTCTTCAACTCTAAAATGATGATAATAGTAGTCCTTAATTCACAGAGCTGTTCCAAAGGAATTAAATATCTCAAGTGCTTAGAGCAGGGCCTGGCACATGATAAATACTTTATGCCTTTACTGTGTCTATTCCTACTAAGATCAGGGCTCAGGCTACTTCTACAACCACTGCTGCTACCAGTAACAACCCCCGCCACCCCCCACCCCCCCGCCCTTGCCCTTTGCATGTTCATTTAAGAACATAGTGGCTCCAAATGACTTTTGGCTGTGTGTACAAACAAAAACATTCCCCAAAGATGAAAATTTGCCACTAACGACACGGTGAAAGGATGTAAATTGCAAGATCTAAAGTCAGCTCTGAAAGAGCCAGTCCCCAAAGTGTTTTGAGCAATGAAGTGGCATCGAAACAAATCTAAAACCTTGCAGATGATGGCTCTGAAGGCAGCTCCTCTCAGCCGGACGTATAATGAATGTTTTTTACAAAGTCAATCATATACTTTACATCACGTTTCTCTAATACAAATGCGCTTCTTGAAGATAGAAGTTGCATTTTCCACTTGTGTGCCCTTCCCATAGCATCCAGGACACTGCTCAATAAATGTGTTGATTAGCTGTTGAGGTAGAGTTGAGGGGAGGAGAATTAGGAATAAAACGCTCTCCAGTTAACTGCAAATTGCATCTCTACTTAAAAGTAAATTTGCATTTTAGTTTCTTTTTCTACCCTTTCTGGAAAATGGCTCGAGTTGGTGTTTGGCATCTGGTTTTATGCAACTTTGTAAATTTTATGGAAATCTAAATTCTTTCAAAGGTTTTGTTGTAGGCTTTTCTGTTTTTATTCTTGTTTCAAAACGGACAGAGGTGTTAGTGCAAAGGCACGCCTGTTCCAATCACATTTCCTGAGATGTAAAAGAATCGTTGAATTTTAGAGATAGCAGGGAATGCATTATTACAGTTTAATCACCCAACATACACTACCTGGAACACAGCAGAAACTTAATAAGTCATTGAAAAGTAAATGAATCATGTAGTATGTTATCTTCATTTCACAGTTGAAGAAACTGAGGCCCAGATAACCTGCTCAGATAATGTAGGACGGATTACCATAAATGTTCTTTGATGTCATTGTGCTTTAAATGTGGGTTTCACATTTACATTGTAGCATGGAAAAAGACTTTACATTTGGTCTGTGAAAAACTTCCTTTATTTTAAAGTATGCAAATGAGTCAAATTCTTCAGTTAGTATCTGTTGCATTTTAGGAAGGCAATAGTAAGAACTGTTTGTACAAATCAAAAGGATTTTTTAAGGGGAAACCAAAGTAAAATGTCTTTTGGGTAGCTCATTCAAGGCCTGTCAGTCTATTCATTTCCTTTCTCCCTATGGTAAGTTTTTGTTGTTATAAATGATTAGGAGTTCTTAGCCACCATGAAAGACTTTCTGTTGGAACCATTTGTCTTTCTCAATACATAACACATCTCCTACTCCTTTCTGTGTAACTCTCAGACTTTCAAGAAATGTAGCTTAATTTGTTGGTTGATTTTCTGTTATTTTACAGGATGGAAAAGCAGAGTCGAGTTCATGTACCTGTTTGAAGGGACCCAAACTGTCAAAAATAGGGACAATTGCCTGGATGGTAACCCTCAGTGACGCCCTCCACAATTTCATCGATGGCCTGGCGATTGGGGCTTCCTGTACCTTGTCTCTTCTTCAGGGACTCAGTACCTCTATAGCAATTCTGTGTGAAGAATTTCCTCATGAGTTAGGTAAGGGGCTCTGATCATACTGGAAAAGTTGGTTACTTCTCGATTTCAGTGGAGTGAGACATTTTATTTTATTTAAAAAAAATTTTTAGCATTTATTTATTTTTGAGAGAGAGAGAGTGCACGCGCGTGAGTTGGGGAGGGGCAGAGAGAGAGGGAGACACAGAATCCGAAGCAGGCTCCAGGCTCTGAGCTGTCAGCACAGAGCCCGAGGCAGGGCTCGAACCCATGATCATGACCTGAGCTGAAGTTGGACGTTTTACCGACTAAGCAACCCAGGCGCCCCTGGAGTGAGACATTTTAGGTGACACACTTAAAAATCCCACTGATGCATCTAAATGAAGGAGCCCTTGTTGGATATTGATGCTTATCTTCTGTCATCCAAAAATAGCAAAAACTATTTGGTATTTTCTTCTTTTTCTAGGGGACTTTGTGATCCTACTCAGTGCAGGAATGAGCACTCGGCAAGCCTTGTTATTCAATTTCCTTTCTGCATGCTCCTGCTATGTTGGGCTGGCTTTTGGCATTTTGGTGGGCAACAATTTTGCTCCAAATATTATATTTGCTCTTGCTGGAGGCATGTTCCTCTATATTTCTCTGGCGGATATGGTAAGAAATTAAAATTTTTTATCTTGTTTTAATTTAAAATTTAGAAATAAGCATCTGGGTTGTGAGTTGACTAAGGGTGACCCTTCTACTTTCCACAGTGTGGAAATTCTGTCATTTAAAACATTCCTGGCTCAACAGATCATTCTTCTTGTACTCATAGTAACTTGAAAGTGATTCTCATTGATCGTTTGATCTATGATCTGATTGATAAAAGATGAAATGATTTACTTTTGCCGAAGTAGAGGTATTGGCCCCGGTTTTTTGCCTTGTGGTAGGTAAGCCTTGTACTCTATTATAGTATGTCCCCATTGGACCTTCTCCCCCTCTTTTGTGAGGATGTCACATTTTTTATTGTTTAAAAAAATTTTTTTAATGTTTATTTTTGAGAGAGAGAGAAAGAGAGAGACAGAGTGCAAGCAGGGGAGAGGCACTGAAAGAGAGGGAGACACAGAGTCCAAAGCAGGCTCCAGGCTCTGAGCTGTCAGCACAGGGCCCAATGAGAGGCTCAAACCCATGAACCGTGAGATCATGACTTGAGCTGAAGTTAGATGCTTAACCGACTGAGCCACACAGGCACCCCAGGATATCACATTTGGAAGGGAATAACTTGTTAGAATAAATAGCATTTTGTTATTTCAGAGTTTTAAACAGTGAGAGTCTTTTGGATTAAACTAAAACTGGTAAATTGAAATTGGACAATATTTACATGGGTTGGTATACATTTGTATCTGTGTTTATGCTGTGTCTGTGTCTTTATTTATGTGTGTGTGTGTGTGTGTGTGTGTGTGTGTGTAAAAGAGAATATCAATGATCCTGTGCCCTGTGCATTTTCAAAGGTATCATGGACAGCTTTCTAGAAAATGAGAATGTGCTACAAATAAGCAATTCAAGGAGCATTTCCTTTGCGTTTGGAACTGAATATGTATCACACACATAATTTAATAATTTAGTTTCCTTCATCTGCATTCTCAGCTCCACATGATAACCGTCTCGCTCTGCTCACTGTTCTGTGCAGGCCCTGATCAGAGCAAGAACGTCATCCCTCAGAACCATCACTGCATTATAGTGTTCTTCACACAATTCGTGTCTCATACTGTATTTGTGCCAGGCCATCACTTTTCTGTTCTTTGTTAGAAGAGCAGAATATCAGAATTGTTCCATTCAAGGAAAGGATACTCATATGTGACGTTGTATGTCCTACAACAGTTTGCTTTTTTCAGAATAATTTCACAGCTTTCACTCATTTTATCCTGGTAAAACAACCTTCTTAAATCAGGCACATGGATTGATTGGGTTCTGGAGGCCTCTTGGATGCTTTGGTACAATGCACCATGGTGTGTGTGTGTGTGTGTGTGCACGTGTGTGTACGTGCGTGTGTGTGTGTATGTATGTGTGTGTATATATATATACACACACATATATGTGTGTGTGTATGTATGTGTGTATATATAATTTTGGAATACATTTTGAAAAGCTGGCATTTACAGATCTATTGGAGCCTTTTCAGTAGAGTTTATCTGCTGAGAAAAGGTAGATTTTAAGAACAGAAGCTGGAGTTTTAATTGCACTCACTGTAATGAGATTGTTATAGCCTTCAATCCTAGAAGAGTACATAATTTATTTGAAAACGTTATGATTTTGTGAGGGGTAGAGCAAGCAGAAAGACACAAATTTAAGAGAACAGAATTAAATGTATAGCGATTCCTAAAGATTTATTTAATCAGCCACTATTGATTGATATTTCTGTGCCTGGCCTGGAATTTGCAAGGTGCTGGGGACACTGGAGTGAGCAAGAAGAGGCACACTCCCTGCATCTGTGGGGCATTCTGTCTTTAAAGAGAGGAAACCAGAAATTCAATGAATAAAATCATACACATGACTAAATAATTACAAATAAAAAAAATCCGTGAGCTAAGGAGAAAAGCAGTACATGTGGCGAGAGATGAAGTTAGGGGACTCTAGTGTAAGTTAGGAGGGGCTAAGGGAAGCCTTGCTGGAAAGTATGATTTGAAGCTGGAACCTGAAGGATGGAGCTTATTGAGAAATTAGAGGGGGAAGAGGTCAGATAGCGGTTTGGGTGGGTGTGATGAGTTTGAGGATAGAAAAAGTTTGGATGCATTTGAGATCCTGAAAGAATGGTGTGAATGGAGCATAGAGAGTAAGGCGGGAGAGAGACAGACAGGCGGACAGACAAAGAGAAACACAAGGTATAAAATGAGGTAAATCCTGTCCCACTGATTAACTCAGGTGGGGAGCACTACTTCTATACTTTTATTCTTGTTGATGTCTGGTAGGGCTAGATATCCCTTTTATGCTATCTATGCTATGCTATATCTATATGCTATGCTAAATAAAACATTTAAACATCTGAATTAAGTCATCACTGCCCCAACCCCGCAGAAATCTCTAGGCGGCTGTTTTATGTTTTACCACCAGATGGCGACAGTTATCTAACAATGTATCTTTCTCTTAGTTTCCAGAGATGAATGATATGCTGAGAGAAAAGGTAACTGGAAGAAAAACCGATTTTACTTACTTCATGATTCAGAATGCTGGAATGTTAACTGGATTCACAGCCATTCTTCTCATTACTTTGTATGCAGGAGAAATTGAATTGGAGTAATAGGAAATGAAAGATGCTGTTGTCAAGGAAGGCATTTAATAAATAAAAACATCTCCAAAGGGATTTTGAAGCTGATCCTATTTAGTTAAAAGATAATTTTGTTTTCAACTGTAGGTCAGGAAAACTGATTATTGTTTTCAGATCTGTGAAATAGGCCATTATTTGTTGTTAAAGATGCTTCAAAGGGTTTTCGGTTCCAGTCTGAAAAGGCAGGTACACGAGATCTTTGGTCAGTACCCACTTCTTCATGTTTTATGCATTCGACAATCATTTAGACATGAAGATCCAGAGAGAGAAACACAGGCTAGGTTGTATAAGCCTTTAAACCTCTGTGGCAGGCTCAAAAGCTCAAGCGGTTTCAGAGTGGTTTTCTTTCAGTTAATTTGTCCTAGTGCTTTCACAGGCAAGTACATTAAAATGTGGAAAAGAAGCAAAATGCATGCAACACAGATCTAAATGATTCCAAGGCCTTAATGAACCCAGGAAAGAAAGATTGCTCATAGCTTTTTTTCTGTTTTATATCTCAGTTAGGGACTTGTAGGCTCGTTTTAAAAAATTATCCTAAAATAATATGAGTTATGCAATCAGTAAAGTTTTGTTAGCCCTACTAAGTTCAGACTTTATCTGACACCTCATCTCCAAGTGGAAGCTCTCCCTGCTCCCACACAAATGCAGAATTGCTTTTTTTATGGCTCAGGTGTAATTGCATCGCAACCCAGGGCAGAAAGCGTGGGGCCGGGGACCACTCGGCTACAGCGAATCATGTATTTGCATCATGAAGGGAAAGACTATGTTGGTTTATAGAAAGAAACTGAATGTAAGTTTAAGCAATTTTCTTTTAAAATTCAACATAACTGTTTAGCAGAGTGTATTTTAAATCGGTGCAAAATAATAGCTGGACTGCTGTATGTCAAGGACTGATTAACTAGAAAACCACATTCCTTCTGGGCGATTGAGAGCAATCATAACATTCCTCTTCTGTGCTCAGTCCACATTTTTCCTCTATGGCATACCTTGAAAAAAAATTCCCCACACCGTGGTTATTTTTGTGCCTTTTGGAGGTGAGACGGCCTGCTTGCTCATTTAGCAGATGGAGAAAGTTGGTCTGCAGTTGAACATCCTAACCCCAATTCACACTCCCAAGTCACTTCAGGAAAGATGACTGACAGTGAGGAAAGTGATTGATAAAAGCCAACAATGATCTCAGGAATTAACATTTTCCCACAGACCATGCGATGGTGTCACCTAGCAATAATGCAGAGTAGATGAATATTTAACATGTATGTTAATGTAGATTTCTCTTTATAACTGACAATTAAAAACATGTTTGTTTGACCAAATAGTAAACACCTTTGAAGCCATGCATTGTGTCGTTTGTTATTCATTTTAATATATATCTTTTTTTGAGTGACTTCCCTGTACCTGGTGTTACGGGGGAGAGAGAGAAATAGGAAATTGGTGATGTGTTTATTGCAAAGATATTCAGCAAATAAATATGGAAAGATTAATCAGTAAACATAGAATCTGTTTTTATCATTTAATCTGTTTACATTCAGTCTTAAGAATAATCGTTACCTTTGAAAAAATTTTTTTTAACTTTTATTTATTTTGGGGACAGAGAGAGACAGAGCATGAACGGGGGAGGGGCAGAGAGAGAGGGAGACACAGAATCGGAAGCAGGCTCCAGGCTCTGAGCCATCAACCCAGAGCCCGACGTGGGGCTTGAACTCACAGACCGCGAGATCGTGACCTGAGCTGAAGGCCGCTTAACCGACTGAGCCACCCAGGCGTCCCAATCGTTACCTTTTTATTTTTTTTTTAATTTTTTTTTCCAACGTTTATTTATTTTTGGGACAGAGAGAGACACAGCATGAACGGAGGAGGGGCAGAGAGAGAGGGAGACACAGAATCAGAAACAGGCTCCAGGCTCTGAGCCATCAGCCCAGAGCCCAACGCGGGGCTCGAACTCACGGACCGCGAGATCGTGACCTGGCTGAAGTCGGACGCTTAACCGACTGCGCCACCCAGGCGCCCCTCGTTACCTTTTTAAAGCACAGACTGTATGTCTGGGTTAAGAAGCTATTTACAACATGATATTAAAACAAGATAGTTTAACAAACTCTCATTTGTTGCATGTGGGTTATCGGGGTGCTTTATATTACACTTTCTGTGTGTTGATCTTTTGGCCGTTTTCCTCAACTGGGAGGAGAACAGAGGCAATAGGGCAGGAAGGCCCAAAAAGCAAAAAGAAAATTGCTACTTACGTGAGGTTATGGTTGCATGTAGAAGGTAGGATATATAGAAAGCCGTGAGTAAATTTAAATCCCAGGTAACAATTCAAAAAATCAGTTAACATATCTTATACAGAGGCATTCATTATACTCCTTGAATATTCTATAATTTTTAAACCTTAAAGATGCTACTGTGGCACACCAAAGATGATTTCAACGCATTATATTTGGGGTTATGTACTTTGACTTTTGCGTAACTGAACTTTTAAAAATGCCTACCAATAGCTGGCATTTTTTGAGTACCGAATCAGACCCTGTCTTAGTACTTCCAGGCTACCAGACTGGGGCGGTGGGGGGGGGGGGGGGGTTATAAACAGCAGAAATGTATTTCTCACCGTCCTGGCCCCTGGAAGTCCAGGTCCAAGGCACCCTCAGGTTTGGTGTCCTCACGTGGTGGAAGGGTAAAGGAACTCTCTGGAGCCTTTTGTTTAGAGTACTAATCTCATTCATGAGGTGCTCCACCCTGATGACCTAAGCATCTCTCAGAGCCCCTGCCTCCTACTACCCTCATCTTTAGGGGTTAGGATTTCAACATATAAATATTTGGGGGACACGGTAGACCCCTATTAGCATGCCGATGTGGAGAAACAACCCACCCGAAGAACCCGAGTCTCACAACAGGTTATTCTCATGCTCACAGGTCTGCCGGTGACGTTCAGCTGGTCCAGCCCGGGCTCTGCTGGACGGCTCAACTTCAGACTGGGGGTCGTCTAGGTTGGGCCCCCGTGGCAGGAGGTGCTGCAGTCATGTGGCAGAGGGCACAGACGTGCCGTTCTGGTACAGGAGACTGGAGGAGTACAAACGGTTTCAATTTGCTTTAAGTGCTCTCCAGAGACTGTTACTTTACCTGGTAGAAAACAGCTTATATCAATACTAATTCACCCAAAGCTCCCAGAATTACTTTTTTTGAGAATATTATTCCTTCTAGGAGAATATTATTTTCTTTCCCTTCAGTGTTATTATGTGCAAATGTGTGGATGCAACACTGCTTTACCCCAAGTCAAGATAATTTGTTTTTCTTCAGTTTGTGAGTCGAATTCTGCCACGCTCATTTCTACGGGCAGCTGCTTAGCATAGCCAACACGAGAGTCCAGTTATGTAACAGTCCCTGAAAGGCATTTTATAATGATCTGGAGATGCTTAGTAAACCCCGCCACGCCTAAAAGTTCCTGCGACTGGAGCTCAAATTTTTAAAAAATGAATTAATTGACAAGAACCAAGACAACACGATGGGTTTACCAGGCAATTAGCGTAGGTGTATTAACAGAGCTAATTACTGATGGCCTGTGCCAGGGGAAGAATCGCCAGTCTGCTCTCCATGCTCTGATTGGCATCGCCTTCCTTTGGGTCTCCCCTTGGTCTTCTTCAGTGGGCTACCGTGATTTCCAGACTCCGTGTTTATTTAAGGTTCATTACAGGACAAAAGATTCTTAACCCTGCAATAAATCAGGTCCCTAACACTGATGTTGCTATAGCTGCTTTCTCACTGACGCTCTGCCTTCCCCAGCTGTGTGTGTGTTGCAATAACTGTGCAAAATTGCATTTCCCTTCGCTGCCTCTCTGTGCTGAACACACACAAGGCATTCTCTCATGGCCATTTCACTTCCTATATGGGAGGCTCCCCACTTCTGTATATCTCATAATCGACGACTTTACTAGTAAAATTTCAGGTGAGCTATGGCAGCAGGATGAACTAAAAACCCCAAATACCCATCCATTAATTCTTTTTTTTTATTGTAATTTTTTTTAACGTTTATTTATTTTTGAGACAGAGAGAAACAGAGCATGAACGGGGGAGGGGCAGAGAGAGGAGGGAGATACAGAATCGGAAGCAGGCTCCAGGCTCTGAGCCATCAGCACAGAGCCCGACTCGGGGCTCGAACTCACGAACCGTGAGATCATGACTTGAGCCGAAGTCGGACGCTTAACCAACCGAGCCACCCAGGCGCCCCCCCCATCCATTAATTCTTAAGAGGGGCATTTCCCTCTATATTTTAATGTTTCCAAATGCCATGCTGCTGTGCCTGGCAACCAGGTGGCATTGTTGAGATAGAGTTGAGTGAAAATGAAAATCATCTGTTGGGATCTGGTAAGGCCACAAAAATGCCAGAACCGTAAATAATAATAGGCGTCTTACACATGTCAGGTTTACTTTCCTTTCTATAGAATGCAGAAGCAGTGTGGGGCTAACGTGGCAGTTCCCTGGTCATTGGGGATCCAATCTGTCATCTGTGGCTTCTGACTTCAAGATGACTTCATGTTCTAAGATATTTGCTAGAGAAATCCAGTCTTAAATTCTAAAGTCCACATAGCAGGAGGAAGAATAGGTAGAAAACCAAAAAATTCCCACCTAGCTCTTCATTCCCCGTAAACGAGCTTTCCCAGAACATACAACAATTTCTACTCACATTCACTGGTCAGAATTAGTCACTGGCCACATTAGCTTACAGGAGAAGCTGGGAAACATTGCTTTTAGCTGGATACACTATAACCAATAAGATCAGGGTTCTGTTACCAAGAAGAAGCAAAGAGGGATGTTGGGTAGACTAGAGACCATCTCAGGTCTAGACAGGTTTGTGTCTTGGAGAACTTAATATTCTAGATGGTTCTGACACAACCAGTTTGGGGAAATCGCTCTTTTAGGGATTCTCATGACTTCTTTCAGATTAATTCCCTGTCACCCTGACCATTTTCTGGCCCACCTGATGCGTCTTACCTTTTTTTTTATTAAAAAGTTAAAAAAAATATTTTTATTTATTTTGAGACAGAGAGAGACAGAGGATGAGCAGGGGAGGGGCAGAGAGAGAGAGAGAGAGAGAGACAGAATCCGAAGAAGGCTCCAGGCTCTGAACTGTCAGCACACAGCCCAATGCGGGGCTCGAACTCATGAACCATGAGATCATGACCTAAGCCAAAGTTGGACGCTCAACTGACTGAGCCACCCAGGTGCCCCTGATGGGTCTTACCTTACAAACAGTAGTGCTCATACACATTTGTACTTCCCTTTATAGTTCCTCTGTCTCAGCCTATTGTGAGTACTATTTATTTACCTGGAAGACATCCTAGGTCTTGTATAAGATGGTCTAAATTCTAAGGAAACTGAAACAAAACTCTTTTAATATGGACCTTGATATTTAAAACCCTTGATTACCAGACTGATTAAGCCTGATTACCAGGCTTATATCGAAACTATGAAACTAAATACTATTAGCAGATTTGGGCAAAAATAAAATAAAAAAAATCATTTGTGTATTCTCTCCTCCACCCAGGTCCTCACAGCTATTTAACATAAGCAAATTTGGAACAAAAATGTTGTCTGTTACTTGATTTTGTAGATAATTAGATGGGCCACTGGAGACCTCAAATCTCAAGGTCATTTAGCTTGGATGTGCACAGCAAGATTACCAAAGAACAGTGTTAATGGTAGGGGTTGCACGTGTTAAACTTCATATGATGGCTTAATTCCTACTGCAGTGACTGTGCACATTATCCCCCCAACTGTATAGAACAATCTGGTAAAACTCCAGTAAGGCAACAGGCAGGTAATTTATGACCATGTTTGTGGTCACCAAAGGGATGTTGAGGAGGGTCATGAAAAAGAAAAATAAAGATGTAAAGTTATGAATTACAGGGGAAAGTCTCCTGTAGGAAGAATTCAAGTCAGAAATGGCTCCTTCCCTCAAAACGCTGAGGACGTGTAGAAAACCTGTGTCTTTCTGTATTTTGTGGCAAGCTGCACCAGCGGGCCCTGCAGAATGCTGGGCATGAGCTAGCTGCAGTCAGGATGAACCCGGGGGACTGGCGTGTGACACCCTCCCAGGAAACAGAGAGGCTGAGAGTTTGCTGGCAAGTGGCTTTGGAGGCCATGTGAGGAGAGTTGCTGCTGCATTCAGCTAGACCTTCAGTCCTACAGGGTTTTGGACAAAAGACACATGAATATTCCCTTGACCTAGTGTGAACCACGTGGTAGGTAAGAGATCCTTTTGATCTGGAACAATTTAAGGTCATGACTAAGAGGGGTACCATCCAGAGAACAGAGAAGGTTAGTACTGGGTGGGCCTCCCGAAAACCGAGACTTTGGTGGGACAGCTGGAGAACTAGAACATGTCTTTGAAGAAGAATCCTAAAAGCACCAACAAGAGAAAGGGTTAACCTTAAGTACCTGTCAGTCCCGAAGGCACGAAGCTACACGTTTTGTACCCACCAAATAAGAACTTTCTGCCTCTTTTTCTCTTCTCCATCCAAACACTTAACTTGGTAGGGGCCAGAAGCCACAGTGAGCGGACAGGGGGAGTAAGAGAGGTAAAAGACAATGGTTTCTTCCTACGTGTCTTATCTCTGAATAAAGATGGAAGTACTGAGTCATATATTGTACTAGATTCTTTCCATAATTGACCTGAGACTGCATGATTGTAGGACTTGATGTCCCCCCCCCCCCAAGTCCTGTGTCATAACAGTCATTTTGCCAGCCCCGGTTTCACTCAGGGGTAGAAGGGCTGCCCAGACCCCAAGCCCCAGGTTCCAGCAGGTGGGGAATAAAATCAAAGTTATTTTTGATTCGCCCTGTGAGAATAGCATGTCAATATAATGATTACATAAGCACTGGAAAAATTAGTACTCACGGCAACCCTGGGAAATGGATTCTATTTTTTTTTAGTTTATTTATTTATTTGTTTAATTTATTTTCAGTTAATTAATTAATTAACTTAGAGACAGAAAAAAAGAGAGAGGAGAGAGAGAGAGAATCCCAAGCAGGCCCCTCACTGTCAGTACAGCCCCTAATGCAGGGCTTGAACTCACAAACCTCGAGATCATGACCCGAGCTGAAATTGAGAGTTGGATGCTTAACTGACTGAGCCACCCAGGTGCTCCTGAATTGATTTCTGTTTTTAATACCAGGTCAGGCTGGAGCTGAGAGCTTGCAGAGGGACCACATGATCTGGGTGCATGGTTGGGGCAGAGCCTGAACGAAGTCCTCCCACATTCAATGCGGACCCCATGCAGCAGCTGCAAAGAGCAGAAGAGCCCCCTCCCCCTGCAGTAGCCCCCCGGGGCTTTCTACTGAGAGAGCTCAGCATGGTGCTTAGTGTACAGAGAGGCGTGTAAGGAATTCTGTCCACTAGGGCAGCGCATGTATTGAAGGGTGAATCTGGAGCTGAGGGGTAATAAATTGGTAAGTGGCAGAGGGAGTATCACCAAAATGACATTACTCTGTATGATGGCCCTTTGTGCATTTGTTGTTGGGGATGGAAACTGTACAGAAAGGAGATCCCCACTCCACACTCTGTATCCTGCTCTTTGTCCCAGGGGACTGACTTGTATGGCCACCAAAGGGCTTCATCCATGGGGAACCTCAACAGGAGATTGGAGGGAGAGAGGAGCATGAGGATAGGCTGTCAGTTTCCTTGACTCTCTTCCCACTGGGTTCCCTTGGGTTGTCCGTGGTGCATAACCGAGGGGCAGATCCTCTCTAGACAGTCTTCTCCACAGCAGGGCTTTTTACATTATCCACAGTGAAGGGCCAATTTGCTTTTCTTATTTCCATTTTGTCACAGGTTGGTACTTCTGTAAATCGGATGCAGAAGAATTACCAGAAAAATGAAATCAAATTTAAAATAGAGACATAGATAATCCAAACCATTTTTATTCTTCGATACTGGTGACAAACAAGTATTCTATCAAATTGCCATTGGGATTTGTAAATGCTTACCCTCAATTTCTGCTTCATCTAACAGCTACTGGGCCAGAACAATCTGTGGATCTCTCTCCTTTGCTTCTGGCAAGCACTCTCCCTGTGCCCTTGGTCTGGGGATAGTAATAGCTCAGCTGCTGTAAGCCCCAGATCCACACAGCAGGCTGCCCTTCCCCTCGGTCCCACTTGCATATTTGCAACTGGACTCTTGGTGAATAAATGAACCCACTTCACCTTACCCTGGGTTCAGTGGGCCATTTGTTTCCTTTGTGATTATGAATGATCAGCAGTAAATGTCTTAGCCTGCAAGAGGAGGCCACTCTGTGAATTAGGGGAGAGAGTAAGACACTGAAGTAGGTAAAATAGGAGTAGAATTAGTGCAATTTGGAAGCAAACTGAAAATTCAGTTTCAGGCTAAAGATGATTAGAAGACATGCATGAATGTTCTTAGGTTAACAGGGTGGAATTGGGTGAGACTAATTTGTATGACGGACTATGCAAACAGAGAAGAATATCCAGGATGTTTTGAGAGATTAGGTATGAAGTGGACGTACCACACTTCTGGCAGATGAATATCTTTTGCATAGATGAAAAAATCCCAACTACCTGTGTGACAGTGTTTCTTAACTGTAAGCATCACTTCTTTTTAAATAAAGATAGATTTCTAGGTGGGGAAGAGTGAATGAATACATTTCTATAAATACTTACTGAACAAGCAGTTTGTGCCTTATGAGAATCCTTCCCATGTAGATGTATTATATTCCTTCATCGAAAATGTACTGTGAATTATTATGAAGCATATCTGAGTGAGGAAACCAGAGAATCCAGCCTATGACCACAGATGGGGGTGTCCTCCTATTCTCCACAGAAACCTGTAATGGGATTCATTATATTTGTTAGCTTTAATGTTGCAATTCTTTTTTTTTAATGTTTATTTTTGAAGGAGAGAGAGACAGAGTGCAAGTGAAGGAGGGGCAGAGAGTGAGAGAGAGACACAGAATCCGAAGCAGGCTCCAGGCTCTGAGCTGTCAGCACAGAGCCCATCTCGGGGCTTGAACTCACAAACCGTGAGATCATGACCTGAGCCAAAGTCGGGACGCTTAACGGACTGAGGCATCCAGACACCCCTAATGTTGCGATTCTTGTCATTTAAAAAAGGATTGTCAATGAACTTGGAAACATTGATTTTAGAAATCTTAGAAACTGGAAAGTACTTCCAATGCATCTTTCTTCACCTTTGCTTTTTGTCTTTCAATAAAAAAGTCTTAATGTACAAGAAGAGAAACTTCAGAAAACTATGTGAGCATTTTATAGATGCACGTGAGAGCAATCAGCTGCATTGTCATAGTGATCCCTTGCTGTGTTAAGGTGAAAGAAGTTGACAATATTTTATTTTATTTTATTTTATTTTATTTTATTTTATTTTATTTTTTAATTTTAATGTTTACATTTATTTTTGAGACAGAGAGAGAGACAGAGCATGAACAAACCGACTGAGCCACCCAGGCACCCCAACAACATTTTAGAATAGTGAATACTAGGGATAAGATTGTATAAGATAGGGGTAGAGTTGCCCTAAAGTCTTGTGTTCACAAAACCAGTGAAAGTGGTATTAAAATCACTGCCAACACAGAGCAATAGACTTCTATTGATGTTGCCGTCAGCTCTTCTGGTCACGGCTTCACTCTTCGTCTTAGAAATTATTGTTGCTCCCTCCCCAGGGGTTCTGAAGGGTCTTTCACCCACAGCACCTACCCCACCTCTGTGCCAGGAGCTAGACAAGTGGCCCCAGCTGGGTCAATCCTAATCTTTCCACACGACTTCCCACAGCTGGGGTGAAGATTCGGCGCTCTCACCTTGACATGACTCTAGAGCCACTGGTGGTTACATCCCCAGCATGCAGAGAAACTTGGCAGACTGAGGCTGATGCCCAGAGAGAAGGAGAGCTGGGGACTAGGATGGAAGGAGAGTTATTCCCTCCTCAGTGCTTCTAGCCTCTGACATCCTCATTCTTCTGCAATTCCTTCAATTCTGTGAGTTATCCAAGTCTAAAATCTATCGAGTCTAATGTTCTCTATTCTAATATCTCCATATGTCTATTTTTTTTCTTTTGCTTTAGGTAATTTGAGTTTCTCTCACCTTCTTAAAAACTTTTAAAAGAATATAGCAGTTAATATTTATACATCAAGCACAATTTCTAGCTTTTCTAGCTCTTGCATTTAGCGTACCCTAAGTACTTTTGGGACCTTCCATTGTCAAGGTTTGCGGTTGACTTCCTATTTGGGGCAGAGTATAGCAAATCTCCATTATGTTCCGCCAGCGGTAAACTGAGGTCCTTCAAAACGTGCAGATAATATCCACTTTATTTTTTACTTCACTTTGGAACACAGAAACATTGTGGGTATTTTAATTTTTGTGGTTAGCTCTGTTAGTGTATCAAAAGTGATGACTTTTCCTCAGTAGTGACTCAAAGAGAAGGTAGCATTCAATGACACCGAAACTCTGGAACTAAGGGGCCCTCAGTCTGTAATCTAAACAGGCTGAGGTTCAGAACAGATAATGGTGTTGAAATCATATTCTATGTATAGAGCTATGATTTTTAATACCAGGAGCAGGATAACAGAGGGAATAACTCATATGCCTTGACAAGCCATGCAAAATCAGACTTTTTAGGTAACTCCAAGGAAGATGTTTTATGTAGGATATGAATCTAGGCCATACTTCATACACCATGTGTTCACAGAAAAATGTAGTTTCTTAGCAACCATCACCTGGTTGTCAAGTTCTTACTTGATTTTTATAGACACTTGGCTTTTTTAGGCACATGCCTCTCTAATACTTAAACATAATATCCAGGTTAATATTGGAATAATTACATTTCACTTTCTTCCAGAAGATACTTTAAAAACTAACCCTTCAAACTTTACCTCTTTTTTTTAAAGGTAAACTACCGCAGGGAATCATTGCAGGGAATAAGAAAAAAAAAATCTGAGTTTGTTCTCCTGTTAATGAATGAACTCATTCATTTGTTTAATAAAACATATATCTGATGTCTACTGATGCTAGGTCCAGAGGATACAAAGGTGAGAGCTCATGTCTGCTCTCAGGAGGATCATGGGGATGCAGTCACATAAAACAACAACAACAACAACAACACACACACACACACACACAAACACACACACAATGATAACACTTTTCAAGGTATTATGATAGTAGACACGGGCAGTCAGATAAGCAGACACATAGACAAATAATAATTAAGCACAATGGGGAATTCTTAGGCTGGACTTAGAGTCAGATAAGCAATAATTCACAGAGGAGATAATATTTGACTATTTGACCAGCTTTCGTGAGTAATGCTTAATTCCTTTCTGAACAGACTTTCTCTCCCAATCCATGGCTGGAACCCAGAATTTCACTCTGTGATTTAACTTGAGATGGAAGGCTTTTGCAATCAATGATATCAAATGATACATTTGGTTTCACCAGAGTAATACTTTTTGGTATCATGACACTGGTATCATTTATCCTGTATCTACCTGATGGATATCCACGGGTACCAAATGTATATATTTTGATACTTAAAAAATTTTTTTTCTTAACGTTTATTTATTTTTGAGGGACAGAGAGAGATAGAGCATGAGCAGAGGAGGGGCTGAGAGAGAGGGAGACACAGAATCCAAAGCAGGCTCCAGGCTCCGAGCTGTCAGCACAGAGCCCAATGTGGGGCTCGAACTCACCAACCGTAAGATTGTGACCTGAGCCGAAGTCGAACACTTAACTGAGGGAGCCACCCAGGTGCCCATATGTTTTGGTATATTTGCACTGCAGAGTGTACATATGTTGGAGGTAAGGTGTTCCAGATAAGATGATGGTATCCATTGATACTGAATGTATATTTTTTAGTATCATTTACCCTGTAGACTGTAAATACATTTGAGGTGAAGTGCTCCAGATAAGATGAATACTACTAACACTTTAATGAAAAAGTAAATGTAAACATTAAATTAATATTAACTAAAAACAGCAGGCTACTTAGCAGTATACACTCTATAATCCCAATTTTTGTTTATGTACATATATATGTATAATATACACAGATAAGAAATATATTTTCTAATGCATCAGCAGGGGGTATCTCTGTGGGATTATGAATCGTTTTAAATGGGTCCTTTGTAAAATATTAAATTTTTTCAGTTTCCTTCAATAAACATGTATATAACAGTGTTTCAGAAGAAGAAATCTCAGTTGTTGTAAATTTGAATCATTCAAAATTTGTCCTTATTAATACTTTCTTAAATTTCCCCAGTGAACATTTAGTCTAAAAAAGCTAATAAATGCAATCAGCAAAAAAAGAGAAATGCTCCCAATTTAGATGATGGGAAAATTTACGGGTCCATACATATTACGTGTGTAACATCTTGCTATGCTCTTTCTCCTTGTCTATCAGTTGAGGCAGTAATCGCATTCTCTGGAGCATTTTGCCTTCACATCTGCAATTCTAACCCCTTCACCAGAGATTGGTTAGGCGTAGGCATATGAAACAGCTCTGACCACTGAGATAAGACAGGATGTGTACTGAGAACTTTCTTAAAAGGCATGAGGAAGAGATATGCTCTATTTCTTTGGGACATTGTATCTAGATGTGATATATGGAGCAGCTGTTTTTCTACTATTATAGGTCGAATTGTGTCTCTGTCGCCTCCACTCCCCCCCAAAAAGATATGTTGGAGTCCTAACCCCCAGCACTTAAGAATGTGACCCTATTTGGAAATAGGGTAAAATTGCAGATATATATAATTGCAGATATAATTAGTTACAGCGAGGACATATTGGAGTAGCGTAGGCTCCTAATCTAGTATGCCTGATGTTCTTACCAAAAGGGGAAGTGTGGATACAGATATACACACAGGAAGAATGCCATGAAAAAATGAAGGCAGAGAGATTGGGGTGACGCTTCTATGAGACAAGGAATGCCAGAGATCATCAGCAAACCACCAGAATCTAGGGGAGGGGCATGGAACAGATTTTGCCCTTACAGCCCTGAGAAGGAACTAACCTATGCACACCTTGATCTTGGACTTCTAGCTCAAGAACTGTCAGAAAATACATTTCTGCTGTTTAAGCTATCCTGTCTGTGGTACTCTGTTATGGCGGCCTCGGCAAACTAATGCAGGCGCCCTGAGAGGAAATAACATGAAAGTGAAGGTGAGTGCTGTAGAGGTGAAGTAGAAAGTGCAATGTCGTCCAATGTGCTATCCTTGGCAGCTGAATTAACAAACCTACACCTTGCAGTTCCGCTTCCTTGGGACTTCTTGATGTGTGCAATATCACTTTTCCTAGTTGTGCAAATCCTTTTGAGTTGCTTTCAATTACTAGCAATTAAAGGAAGTTAACAGATTCATCCCTCTCTGGTGTTCTCTTTTGCAACCCAACTTTTGATGTCCAACACTGCCTCCTGTCCCCCTTCTCCACAAGCTCCCCGAGATGTCTCTCCATATGCCTGACTCAAGAGGAATCATGCCATATTTGCCCTTCTGTGGCTTTTGATTATTTCACTTAATATACTGTCCTTCAGGTTCATTCATGTTGTCACATATTGCAGAATTTCCTTCATTTTTTAGGGCTGAATAATATTCCACTGTATCTATGTACCACATTTTCTTTGTGTATTCACTCACCAATGGACATTTGGGTTGCTTCCATATTTGGGTACTGTAAATCATGCTGCTATGTACATGAGAATGCTAATATCTTTTCAAGATCCTTATTTCAAGTCTTTGGAATAAATACGCAGAAATGGGCTCGCTGGATCATATACTAGCCCCATTTTTAATTTTTTTTTAGGAACCTCCATACTGTTTTCCATAGTGGCTACGCCATTTTGCATTCCCACCAACAATGTACATAGGCCCCAATTTCTCTACATCCCTGCCAACACTTGTATTTTGTCTCCACCTATCTAAAGGTATCTTATCTAGAGTTATCTAAAACAGTCAGAATCATAGAATTGAAGAGTAGAGCCATGGCTGTCAGGTACAAGGGGAAGGAGGTACTAGGCAGTGGGTAATCAATGGGCACAAAGTTTCAGTTCAGCGAGAGGAGTAAGTTCTAGAGATCTGTGATAAAACATTGTGACAATAGTTAACAATATTACACTGCACACTTAAAATCTTGTTAAGAGGGTAGAACTCATGGTTAGTGTTCTTACCATAAAATAAAATAAAAATCCAGGAGGAAAGAGGGATAAATCATTTTTTTTCCCCCCTGAGATTGCCCTGCTTCTGAAAAACCCAGAAGGAAGGGTGGTATCTTTCTTTTCCCACCAGTAGGAGTCAAGTGTAGCCATGACCACTGCTCCTCCATTTAGACAGCAGCATTTAATGAGGAGAGCCCAAACAGCCCTGCCTCTCGAATTTTTCATTGTTATACATTCTTTACTTAATGCTTTAGGGAGTGCCCAATTGTTGCAAGGTAGAAAAAAAAGCAATTTCAAGCCTATGCTCTAGCTCCTCAGTTTTTAGAGTTGGCTTTTGGGCCGGACTCTCTAGGACTGAAGAAAAGTAGCTATTTTCATACACTGCTCTGGTGGAGAGAAGCTTTGGAAAGCTGTGTGGTTGGACATAATCTCCAAGAGGAAAAGAGAGAAGAAAGTGCCTAGAAAATCAAAGAAGTCTTTGAGACGGGCTGTTGCTTCTGAATGCCGGCCAGTTGGAACTCCCCTCCCTGTACAGCCCAGTTAGCTGCCAACATTAGCGGTCTCTGCACAGGTACAAGGGCCACAGGACCGCGACCGTGCAGCAGCGCCTCTGCCTTTTGCTGACAGGATGGATTCCTATGACTTCTTCATCTTCACATGGCTTCCCCAGGTCCTTAACTTGCTCAGCTGACTCACACCTCCACAGGGAAATGGGACATGGGTTTTGAGGAAGAAGATACTCACATAAACTATCCAGCCCCTGGTTTCCACGTGGAACTCCTTGTTAGCTGTCCAGCTTCCTTTTGGTGCAGAGTAGGAGTGGGGTGGGTGGGTGGTACCAGGAGCCTCTCTTAGTGTAGCCCTGCTTCATCGTTACCCCAGAACAAGAAGGTGGTGGTGGCTGACTTTGGGCTGGCATGGCTCATGGTAGAAGAGAAGACACAGCCCAGAGACCTGCGAAGCCTCAAGAAGCCAGACCGCAAAAAGCAATACATGCTGTTGGGCCACCCCTCCTGGATGGTACCTGAGATGATCAACGGTGAGTGGGCTGGCCCCACCCGGGCAGGGCTGCGGCCCCCAGTGCCTAGCCGCCTCCATCCCCTCAGCTTCTCCTTTGGGTCCTCGTTTCCTTGCCACTGTAACAGATCACCACCCACTTGGCTTAAAAAAAAACAAATTATCACACAGTCCTGGAAGTGGAAAGACCAGTTGGTGTTGGCGGCCTGAAGCCAGGTGTCACCTGGGCTGGGTTCCTTCTGGAGGCTCAAAGGGAGATCCCGTTTCCTTTCCAGCTTCCAAAGGCTGCCTCAGTCCATGGCTGGAGGCCCCTTCCTCTGTCAAAGGCCAGGACCCTGGCACCTTCCCGGACATCCGTGTCCATTGTCAAGTCTCCTTTCGTCCCTGCCCCCCCTCATAAGGACTTTTGTGGTTGTATCAAAGGTATTCTCCCCATCTCCAGATCCTTAACTCAATCACACCAGCAAGTCCCATGCAAGTGACATCTTCACAGGCCCCAGGGATCAGATGGCGGACACCCTGCCCCGCCCGGGTCCTCTCTCCCACTCCATTTCTTTTTTTGTCAGGCCTGTAACACAGTGGCCCACGTATGCCCACACCCTGCGCAGGTAACATGCAAACAGAGTCAAGGCAGGCAGAGCCAGGGGCATCTCAGTGCCAGCACTGACCAGTTGACGTGGACCCCTACATCCCACTGTGATATCTTAACCTGCAAGCCTGACAAAACTTTGGATTTTTTACCCTGGGATGTTGGTATGGACTTTCATCTTATTTACTCGTTCATTGAAAACATGGTGGTAGATTGATATGCAGAGAAAGGTATTTTTGAAGGTGGTATTTTCCTGCAGAAGAGTAAACAGTGGGAAGTGTCTTCCCTGAATACTTTGTTTATCGGAGCTGAAATGAGTGATTTGTGAGGTATCCACACGGGACTTGTGAAGATAAAAACTTTCTTAAAAAGGACTCAGAGGGTGCAAAGAAACTAGATCATCCTTCAACCTGGTTTTAAAATACAGAACTTGCTATTGCTATTTCAAGATCAGTATAAAAATAGATAATATTGAGCAGAGAACATTTTATTAAATACAACACTTGTATTTTTTTTAGCGCTGATCTATTGTCAATCAATCAATAAATATTAGCCATTAACTGCTTCTGCTATTTTAAATTACAAGCTACACTATTTCTTCCATATATCATTTACACACACCACTTACTAAGTAGTACTTCTGTTAAAAGTAATTTTCCCTTTGAAATTTCTCTTATGTATATAATTATAAAAATGAGGTTTGGGGATAACTATAGAAATATTTTTTGTATTAAAAATTTACTATGAACTTATTTTCAGCTGCTTTTGTACACTAGATTTTTTTCCTTCTATCACCAAAAACATCTGTTTTTGGTTTATTAATTTTTAAAATTATTTTCTTTCTTTAAAAAATAACATAGAAATAGCAGGCTTACTGAAGGGGAAAGGATTTTGGAACCAAAGAAGCCAGACTTTTAGTCCTAACTCTGTTATGTATTTGTTATGTGAACTTGGTCATACATCTCTGAACCTCAGTTTCCTTATCTGTAAAACAGGGATAATAATTTCTATTTCACAGGATTAAATGGACCATCCGTGAAATATATCTGGTGAGTGGTGGACACTTGACTCATTATTTTATAAGCTGCTTTATTCTCTAACACTTAGGTATAGTGAATTGTTTCTATTTCACAGTAACAAGGCCACAGAGCTGTTATCATTTATTAAAAAAATTGCAATTGAAGGTATTTTTAGGGTTCTACCATCATGTTAGATTTGCTTTCTTTGAAAGTATTATATGGGTAGCAGGATCTTTAAAAGAGCAATCCTTAAATGCCATTTTCACTTAAAATGTTGGAGTTTTGCAATAGGTTCTTTAGATCAATAGAATTCCTGCGTTGATTCAGATGGATTCAGCAAATGACTTAATTGGCATCTTGACCTTACCTGACAGAGAACTTTGCTTTGGTTCTTTGATGATTTCCATTACTTTGTAGTTTGTGGTGGTTTTCAGACACACGTTACTCAAAATGTTACAGATTTTTTCCTTTCCTATATAGCCTCTGAAGGGAGGAAATATGATTCTATGTTACAATAATAATATAGCACCTGATGCTCTTCAAAGTTTTTCTTTATTATATTATTTCATTATCATATTAACTCTATACAGTACACAAGACCAAGAATATTCAGATGAGGAAACTAAACCCCAAAGAAATAGTGATTTGTCTGAAATTACAAGCAGAATCTAGAATCCAGTGTTAATATCACCTTTTTAAGATTATTTTTCCTGCACAAGGTAGAGTTGGTTCTTTGTTTTTTAATTTTTTTTTAACCTTTATTTTTGAGACAGAGAGAGACAGAGCATGAATGGGGGAGGGGCAGAGAGAGAGGGAGACACAGAATCGGAAGCAGGCTCCAGGCTCCGAGCCATCAGCCCAGAGTCCGACACGGGGCACGAACCCACGGACCGCGAGATCGTGACCTGGCTGAAGTCGGACGCTTAACCGACTGAGCCACCCAGGCGCCCCAGGTAGAGTTGGTTCTTAAGCTTTTTTGGATCCTGGAGTTATTTGAGTTTCTGATGAACATGAGGTGTCTCTCTCCACATGACAGTGGAAATAAACATATGCGCACAGATTGTCTGTACTTCATCTCCCCTCCCCGATTCAGGTAGTTCATAAACCTCTGGTTTTAATAGTCCACTTATGGCTCACATTGCATGGAACCTGCTAAGGCAGCCTGGTTTTGCTGATTTATGATACTGCGTTATATGTAAGTGTGCGGGGATGTGAGTACCTGAGACCCACAGCACAAAACCAATAATGCGCCCTGTTATCTTTCACCACAGAGGAAGGATAAAGGTTGGTTAATTCATTCATCCTGTGTTCTATGGAAAATGGGTAATCTACAAAATGTTAACATCTTTTCCTAAGAAAAAAGAATGTTTCACTCAGAAAGGCTTAGGAAATGCTGCCTATTACAGTTGTCTCATGGAGATTCACTTGAGTTTATCAAAGGCCCTGGCAGTCTTTCAGTAAAGAAACCAGTGTAACTCTTTGACCCTGCTTCTCCCCATGTTATCAAACGTCATAGCCTTCCCCCCTTCCCACCTCCCCCCACCCTTTTTGGAGAGCTCTTATACCCAGTAAAGAACAATTTTTCTTCTTGCTTATTTGAAAGAATTTTCCTGCCAAACTGGACCCAGGGAGAGAAAAACTATGTGTGTGTGAATGTGTCAGGATGCATCTAAACCAGCTTCAAGAAGGGAGAAGAGGCAATTATGTTAAACCTTCTGGAAATGCACAATCATCAAGAAAGTCACACTTAATGGAAAAACAACCTGGTCCCTATTCCTGTGTTTATTTTTTCCTTCTTAAACATTTCATGACATTTGCCACAGAGTGAAGAAATAGCTTTGGTGTAGTTTACTCTCGCAACCTAAATAAATGGTCCAGAAAAATGAAAGGAATTTAGGCCTACATCTTCTGTTCATTGCTTATTTTTCCTTTTGAATTTTATTTTGCTTCTCTTACTGTGGGAATAGTTGCTGAAGAGTTTTAAGTGTGAAATACTTTTGTGAGTCAAGTCTGTTTCCTCCTGAGGGGAGAAAAAATTACCAGTACCAGTGTGGATTTATTTGTAATGGTCATTAGCCATTTTCATCAACCAGAAATACAAGCTTTTAAAAAGTGGAGTGGTTAGATTTGAAAGCAGGTTGGCTGGGGTCTCTTGGGAAGTGCCTACTGTGAGTAGTCACTGGAAGAAGATACCCAAAGAAGCCTCTGGCATAAGGGAAGCCCCATTCCATGTTAGGAAGCAGTTTTCAGACACTTTTTTTTTTTTTTTTACAGTAGGACTAATTATTTACATGAAATCTTATTTGGAAGCGAGATATGAAAGAAGAGACAATAAGACTGGTTGAAGTGTGGGGACTTGTTGCCTGCTTCTTTTGTCCTCATTTTTTTCTCCCAAGATTGTCTCTGGGAAAGCTGACAGCTCCAGGTTTGACATCATATCCTTGATAAATTTGTCAGTTTAATATATTAAGTGGGAGACTTAAAAATACGTTTGAACTTTCATAATTGTAATTGGGACTCTAGAATGGGAGTTGGCAATTTTTTTTTTTTTTCGATAAACAGCCAGATAGTAAGGATTTTATGCTCAGTGGGCCAGGGTGTAACATTAAAAACATTGTGGAGATAATTATATAACATGAAAGCAAATGGGTTTCCACAAAATATTTTGGAAAAATTTAAAATATAATAATAATGGTTATTGGGCACAAGTTTTTATAATATAGGTTGGCTAATGGGAAGAATTGAATTTTTGAAAATAACATTTTGCTTAATTGGAGTTCGAGTTAGCAAATCAATTGCAAGTGTTCATCTGTAAAAACATTTCTTAGCTTGTGGATGTACAAAAATAGGCAACGAGTGAGATTTAGTCTGTGGGCCATAGGTTGTCGATTCCTTCTTGAGAATAAACTTCGACTGGAAAATAGCAATTAGGAGATTTCAGTTAGCCATTAAAGTGCTTTTATTTTCCAGCGACAGCAATGAAACACTTTCTCACCGCTATCATATTGGCAATGCTTTTTCTCTTTGAAGGTGAAATTACAATATCCAGTGTTGTGGATCGTCAGAAAAAGAGAATTTCACATTTCCTCAGTGGGAGTCTGATCTAGGATAAAAGTTGTCAAAATGTGTCAAAAAACCTAAAAAAGTGCACATTCACTTTGTTTGATCTGGTGATTTAATTTCTAGGGATTTAATCCAATGAGGATTATATTGAAGAATTTATGGGCAAGGTTATTCATCATGGCACTGCTTATCATAGTGAAAATTTGGGTGCATCTTAAATGCTCAGCAATAAGAGGATCAGTGAAATAAATTATTGTAGAGCTATAAGAGAGATTGTTAGGCAACCACTAGAAATTACATTGTGGAACTTTATTGACATGGAAAGATTGTTTTCAAAAAGTAAGCTATGGACATTATGCATAGTATGATCCTATTATTGAATGGAAAATATGTGAAGCATACGTGCAAAACAAAATGAAAGACTCCATGCCAAAACATTAATAGCGCTTATTCGTGAGATAAGAATATAGATCATTATTAGTAGTAGCACAATAATCAGTACTATTTCTTGGGTGCTTAGCAACCGCAGCCACTCTGGGAAATGCCTCACATGCATAATCTCTTGTAATCTTTAAATCAATGGTATGAAACAGGAATGCTTATATCCTCTAATATCATGGGGATGCTGAGGCTTGGAGAAGTTAAGTAGCTTCCCCAATTGACACAGTTGGAAATGACGGGTCTGGGTTTTGTTCTCAGAGGCGTCTGATCCTGGAATTTGTACTACCGTCTCACATGCCATACTGACACTCTTATTTTCTTCAGGCTAATTTCTATTTCTAATCTTGCTCTAAAGTATCAGTGCTGGGGGCGCCTGGGTGGCGCAGTCGGTTAAGCGTCCGACTTCAGCCCGGTCACGATCTCGCGGTCCATGAGTTCGAGCCCCGCGTCAGGCTCTGGGCTGATGGCTCGGAGCCTGGAGCCTGTTTCCGATTCTGTGTCTCCCTCTCTCTCTGCCCTTCCCCCGTTCATGCTCTGTCTCTCTCTGTCCCAAAAATAAAAAATAAACGTTGAAAAAAAAATTAAAAAAAAAAAGTATCAGTGCTGTTTTTACAAAAGTTGAAGATGAGAACATTGGGTGCAATTACACTAAAACCACCGAACTGCCATGTGGAACATTTAACTGTTTCTTATTCCTTTACTGCTGATTCTGGGCATTTCCATCTACCTGTCTGTTCCATTGGCTCAGGGCTTCCATGAAGATTTGGAGGACAGAAGTCATTACTCTAGCTACCGTAAACAATAGGTGCTCCAGCTGCTTCTAAGTCTACAACCAAGCCAAGAAAAATTTGTTTTTTCCAAGATGAAGAATAATCTTCCATACTCTAAAGGTAAATTCCTTTGCTCCAAGAGACCATCTGACTCTAAGAGCTTTTTAGAATCAGTGCAAGAAGTGGGAGTAGTTGTCACCTGGTGACCAAGAAACTTCCTCTCACTTCCTCACTATTCCCCACCTCCTCACCACATTCCCTCAAAAGCAAATAGGAACAGCATTAGCCCAGGAGGGGAGTGTTAACTTATTCAAATTAACATCTTAAGTGCTTACTTAATAATGTGTCTATCAGGCATAAATTATCACCTGGATTCAAACTTCATGATTTTTTTTTTCTGTATGCTAGACCACAGGTGTTATAAAAATGATAACTATTAAACTCCGACATTTTCCATTCACTGAACAAGATGAACTGTTCTTTCCTGCTAAATTGCTCCTTAAGATAATGAGTCCTGTCACCAAAGGTCTGTGATCATCTTGCCACTTTGGTTTGTGTGATTACTGGGTTACAGAGCACAGTCAACATGATCAATTTTTTTTTCTGACCTGTTTTGTCACATCTTTTGTTCCCAGCTCCTTGAAAATAGGATGATGGGTAAATTTATCCTTCTTAGGAGTTATAAAGAACCATAGCTTTATTTACTGAATGCAAGATGCAGGGGAAATGGCCTATTGTGAAATGATGCCAGATCACAGATAGACAGGTAGGGCCATGTAAAGCTATTGCAGGAGATACATGAAGAATTTTGAAACACCGGTAAATTAAAAGTGATTTTAAGTATAAGTCTAGATATTGAATTGAACTTATAGTAGTCATTATTCACTCTGAATCATTTTAGAGTAGGCAAACATCAAGTTGTACAGTAAAGAATAATAAATAGTAAGTATAGTAATTGAAGGTGGGGTGGAGGATACAGGGAGCTAGTATATAAATATAGCTCTGAAGTCTTTTTACTTCCCATTCATTTAACAATTAGTAGTTCTTTAAAATAAATTTCTTTAAAAAATAATTTCTGTTTGGGGAACAATTAGTCTGATTTTGGGGACTTTGCTCTCTTATGTTGTGCACAGTCTCAGAGGGGGAAAAGGAAATCAGTTCTGGAGGACAAGATGGCTGCAGAAGCTCTAAGAATCATGACCTCATATCACAGTATTTGAAGGAATGTGGCCTTTTCTTGTATTCCTTTCTCCAGAGCTCTTTGACACTTCCCTTCAGGTTCGTTGACCTACACTGAGGCCAATCACTATAAAGGGGAGTGGAATTACTGTGTTTGGCTTTTAGGCCAATCGTGATTCACCCCCAAGGTCTAGAGAGTTCAACTTCCCTTGTGACCAAAGGCTTCTTGAAGAAGGATGGACACAGTTTGGCTCCTATTGGCACAAAGGAGAGTGAATGGTTGCTGGGTAGACAAGCTATGGTTTTTGTCAAAGTTGTTTTTGGCCAGTTAATATTACCAATTCTTGTAAAAAAATTTTTTTTGACTCATATCTTTTAAAAATTCTTCTCAATTCGCAGTAGTCTAATTCTTTTTCACATTATTAATTTTCTTATCAAGCTCATTATTTTTTTTTAAATTTTTTTTTCAACGTTTATTTATTTTTGGGACAGAGAGAGACAGAGCATGAACGGGGGAGGGGCAGAGAGAGACGGAGACACAGAATCGGAAACAGGCTCCAGGCTCCGAGCCATCAGCCCAGAGCCCGACGCGGGGCTCGAACTCACGGACCGCGAGATCGTGACCGGGCTGAAGTCGGACGCTTAACCGACTGCGCCACCCAGGCGCCCTGTCAGGCTCATTATTTGTAGACAACAAGTCAAATATTTTAAAAACATATGACTCAATATATAATGTTTTATTGTAATGATATTTTTAAACATGGATTTTATTAAGGCGTCTTTTTAGAATCACTACCTAAAATTTCAAGATCTAAGAAATGAAGTAGGGGAAGGGAAAAAAATTATAGTTTATTGCAGGAATAGAAAGTTATGGTACACACACAAACTTATCTATTTCTTTGGGCTGTGCTAATGGGAGCATTTAAATCCCTACAACTTTGCATTGTTTGTTTGTTTGGTAGTTGGATTATCTGAGATGAAGGATAATGTTATGGGCTGAACTGTATTCACCCCAATTTTATATATTGAAACTAACTCCCCCCTCTTTTTTTTGGATTTGTCTGTGGTTTATTGATTATAATACCCAAGACATAGATATTAAAAGAAAAAATGCATAAATTGGACATCATCAGAATTAAAAACTTTTATGCAAACTACACTGTCAAGAAAGTGAAAAGGGGTGCCTGGATGGGTCAGTCAGTTAAGCATCCTATTCTTGATTTCGGTTCAGGATGATCTCATGGTTATGAGATTAAGCTCTGTGTCAGGCTCTGTGCTGACAGCATGGAACCTGCTTGGGATTCTCTCTCTCCCTCTCTTTCTGCCCCTAACCTACTCTTTCTTTCTTTCTCTCAAAATAAATAAATAAAAATTGAAAAAAAAAAGTGAAAAGAGAGCCCACAGAATGGGAGAAAATATTCACAAAATATTTGATAATGGATTAATATTGCAACTATATAAAGAACACCTACAACTCAACAACAACAAAAAAATCAATTAGGGGGGCCTGGGTGGCTTAGTTGGTTAAGCGTCTGACTTTGGCTCAGGTCATGATCTCACAGTTAGTGGGTTTGAGCCCCGTGTGGGGCTCTGTGCTGACAGCTCAGAGCCTGGAGTTTCCTTTGGATTCTGTGTCTCCCTCTCTATGTGCCCCTCCCCCACTTGCACTCTGTTTCTCTCTGTCTCTTGAAAATAAATAAATGTTAAAAAAATGTAAAAAAATGTTAAAAAAATGTTAAAAAAATAAATGTTAAAAAATAAAAAAAAACAATTAAAAAATGGACAAAGGACTTGAATGTTATTCAACCCAATGAATACATACAAATGGACTATAGGACATGAAGAGGTAGTCAACATCATTAGTCATCAAGGCAATGCAAATCAAAACCATCATGAAGTACCATTTCACACTCACAAGAATGAATATAATCTCTAAAAATGGAAAATAAGTTTGGTGATCTTGTGGAGAAATTGGAACTCACACATTGCTGGTGGGATTGTAAAATGCTGCAGCCTTTGTGGAAAACAGTTTGCTGTTCTTCAACAAGTTACATATAGATTCACCATAAGATCCAGCATTCAACTTTTAGGTGTAGAGCCAAAGAACTAGGGACAAGGGGCTCAGATGCTTATAAGATATCTTAAAATAAAAATAATATATGTCTAAGTCTCATGAAGTGGGCTTTGATATATCGTTCCTCCCCTTCTTACTAACTTTAAATTTCTTTCTTTTTTTTAAATTTCTTTTAATGTTTACAGAGCCCACTGTGGGGCTCAAACTCATGAACTGTGAGATCATGACATGAGCCGAAGTTGGATGCTTAACTGACTGAGCCTCCCAGGCACCCCTAAATTTCAAAAAGATGGTACCAGGCATATAATGGATACTATGGAAAAGGTGCAGAAGAATCAGTCATTCCTGGTGAAAACACGTAGTGTCTATGAAATTACAATGCAGCTATAAGTCTAGGTTTTTTCCCTGAATGCCAGCTATACCTCTCTCTCACAGCTTACTTGAGTCACTGCCCAGAACCAATGGATGAATGGGAAATGCAGCAAGATGTGAAGCAGAGTGTTAATTAGTAGCAATGAATGAAAACTCATGATTTGTGAAGAAATCAGAAGCAGAACTGACTGTAGGAATTCCTGTGATTCATATAAAACATCCTGACTTTCTGAGCTATAAAATCCTCTCTTGGTTAATTTGAGTTTTATTTCTCTTGCCATTAGTAAATTATATATAATATGCCATATGGTCTGGAACTAAAATTAATTCAGCTTCAAGAATTTTGTATCATTCTTTGGTATAAATATCTGAGACCTTGAGTGGAAGGAAAAATTCTTCCTCTATCCTTCAAGGTCTTCCAGCTGGACTAAGAATTAAATTGACATAAGAAAGATTAACAGGAAAAACTCAGAGTTTTATTATGTGCATACAGAGGCCCAATAATGAAATTGAATAATAAATTGATCAAGGCAGGCAGTTTTTAATACTTTTTAGACAAAGGAGACAAAGACAAAGATAATAAATCTGTGAGGAATTGACAGCACAAAAGAAACTTAACATTGGAAGCTTGAATTAATAAGGAATTATAAACAAATTTGGGCTGGGGTATTACACTAGTAAAAAGTAACAAGAGTTGTTTGTTATATATCCTTATATATCCTTATATTGGCTCTAAATTTTCCATCTCTGGTGATTGGGACATCTCTTTTCCTCCTGGTACAGGGAGTGTACCTATCACATGGATTTATTTCCTGCTTTCCAGAGGACAGAGGAGGATCTGAGTGTCCTTCTGCACAGGCTGTCTTTTAAGTAACTTATTTAAAATAATCAATATGGGGGTTCCTGGGGGGCTCAGTCAGTTAAACGTCTGACTCTTGATTTTGGCTCAGGTCATGATCTCAAGGTTGTGAGACTGAACCCTGTGTTGGGTTCTGCCCTGGGCACGGAGCCTGCTTAACATTCTCCTATTTCCTCTTCCTCTGTCCCCACTGTCTCATTTTCTCTCTCTCTCTCAAAAATAAAATAAAACAAAATAAAATAAATCAGCATGCCAAAGTGGACCATCTTGGAGCATCCTGCCCTTGGCCCGTACAATCTCAAAAGTTCGAGATTGAGAATGTTTTCCTTTGAGTTGCATTTAGCATAGTAATGGTAGGAATAAACTTAGAAAGTATGTCAGCTTAAATCATACCATAGAGACTTTTATACCGTAGAATAAAGGAGGGGGTTGGAAACAGTGAGGTATTTAAAAAAATATATATACCTCACTATCTTATAAAGGGAAACACCAATATATTCAGCAACTAACTCTCCAAAATTCACATCCAGCAGGCAGGGGTAATAATCATGACTCAGCACTTCTAAGAAAGAATGAGAAATACTCAAACTGACTTTTGTCAAGATTAACTGGAGAAATTTCTTAACTGAGTTGGAAAGCTTTTCATGATGGCTAATTCAGACTTCTTGATTTGACTCTTAAACTCCTGCTTCCCCTGGGTATTTAGGCCACAATGGCTGACTAGTCTCACCTTACAACATCAAGATGCCCCCTGGGGCTGCTGGCAGCCACATCACCATGCTCAAGTCCATTTCCTCCCTGGCTCCTAGACCACACAGTTCTCAGCCTGTGCCTCTTCAGAAACCTCCAAAACCCTTTATCTTCTTCTAGATGAGCGTGTTTCCTGTTTTCCTGAGAAAAACAACAGAGAACTTCCATAAGGTGCCACTACCACTTCTACACAGCTGTATGCATCTTCTTTCTCTTCTGATGTTATAGATGTTACCAAAGAAAAAAAATTCTAATGCCTCCCCTTGTCTATTCAGACTGCTCAGCAATTCTTCCCTCCTGTTCTTTGTAATCAAATTGGTCCTTTCTACCTGAATATTCTAAGACTGTAAATATACTTTTAAAAAAAGTTTATTTATTTTGAGAGAGAGAGAGAGGCCAGAAGCAGGGGAGGGGCAGAGAGAGAGAGAGAGAGAGAGTAACAGATAGCGAGAGAGAGAATCTCAAACAGGCCCCAGTCTGTCAGTGCAGAGTCCAATGTGGGGTTTGAACACACAAACCTCAAGATCATGACTTGAGCCGAAACCAAGAGTGGGCCATTGAACCAACTGAACCACCCAGGTGCCCCGACTGTAAATTTGCTTTAAAGTGTCATATATATTAAAAAAAAAAAAAAAAAAAAAAAAAAAAAGGAAAAAAGAAAAGAAAGGAGGGAAAATAAAGTCACTTCTGTTGACCTCTCATTTCCTTCCATTTTCATACCATTTCTCACCTCCTATTTAGAGCTAAGGTTTTGAAATGAAATTTTGATATTGTTTCTCTCCAATTCTTCTTCTATTCTGTCTGGAATTCAATAAAATCGGGATTTTGATCCCACCAGTACATGTAGCTGCCCTTGTGAAGACCATCATTCACCTCCACGTTGCTAAATAAAATTGTCAATTTCCAACTCTCATGCTGCTGACTTCGAAGCATTTGTCATCTGGTTCATTCCCACTCTTTGAAATGTGCTCATCACTTGGCTTTAAGGACACTCCACTTTTCTGTCTTTTCCGATTACCTCCCTGGCCACTCCTCAGTCTCTTTGAAGATTCCTACTCAGACCCTGATCTTTAAATATTGAGGTACTCCAGTATTTAGACATTGAGCTTCTCTTTTCTTTAAAAAAATTTTTTTTAACATTTATTCATTTTTGAGAGACAGAGGGAAATAGTGTGTGAGAGGAGGAGGGACAGAGAAAGAAGGAGACACAGAATCTGAAGCAGGCTCCAGGCTCTGAGCTGTCAGCACAGAACCCAATGCAGGGCCCAAACCCATGGACCACAAGATGATGACCTGAACTGAAGTTGGGTGCTCAACACACTGAGCCACATAGGCGCCCCCCAGCTTCTCTTTTCTATTTACACTCACTTCTTAGGAAATAGCACCCAGACTGCTGATTCACAGTTTTTTGTCTCCAGACCAGATATCTCTCCTGAATTTCAGACTCATAGACCCAACTGCCTCTACTGGACAATGCTATCTGGGTATCTAACCGATGATTTAATATTCATGTCCCCAAACCTGCTTCTCCTATTCTTCCACATCTGTCTTTCCAATTTCTTGGATAAAAAGTCATGACTCTTCTCTTTCTTGATCCCACATCTGATTCTTCCACAAATTCTTTTGGCTCGGCCTTTAAATTTTTTTCTAGAATCTTACCATTTCTCACGACCATCACAACTGCCAGTCTAGTCTTATCCAACATTGTTTCACAATGAAGTACTGGAATACCTTCTACCTGGTATCCCTTTTTCTGTTCTTGTGTCTCTGGTAGTCTCAATTCAGATGCCGGAATGATCTTTTTATTTATTCAAAACAATTTTTTATTAAATGTCCATTCATTTTTGAGAGAGAAAATGAGAGCGTGTGCAAGCAGGGTAGAGGCAGAGAGAAACAGGGGGACAGAGGATCTGAAGTGGGCTCCGTGCTGACAGCTGAGAGTGTGATGTGGGGCTCAAACTCATGAACTGCAAGATCATGACCTAAGCTGAAGTCGCAGGCTCAACTGACTGAGCCATCCAGGCACGCCCAAAGTGGTCCTTTTAGATGTAAGTCAGTTCATGTAATTCTCTGTGCAAAATTTTCTTATAGTTTCTTCCCATCTCATTTGGAATAAAAGTCAAAGGTCATGTTATGTGCCTCCCATGCTGGAGTTATTATGTGTCACCTCATCTATTTTCTCCCTCATTCACTTCCTTCTAGCACAGTAGACTCAGATGTTCCTCTGACAGGCCAAGTATGTTTCTGCCTCCGGCTTTTGCAGTTGGTGTTTCCCCTGCTTTGAACATTCTTTTCCCCAATATTTGTAAGGCTTGCTCCCTCATCATGTTCAGATTTTTATTTAAATGTCATTTTTAAAGGCCTTCTCATATCAGTTATTAAAACTTCTGCCACCTCGGGGCACCTGGGTGGCTCAGTTGGTTAAGTGCCCAACTCTTGATTTCGGCTCAGGTCATGATCCCAGGGTCATGGGATCGAGCCTAGTGTTGAGCTCAGCACTGAAGGTGGAGCCTATTTAAGATTCTCTCTCTCTCCTTCTGCCCTCCTCCCGTGCTCATGTACTTTCTGTCTCTAAAAACAAAACAAAACAAAACAACCCAAAAACAAAAAAACTGCAACCATCTTATGCCTTGCTTTATATTTTTCCATGGCACTTTTAACCACCTGACCTCGGGGCGCCTGGGTGGCTCAGTTGGTTGGGCATCAGACTTCAGCTCAGGTCATGATGTCACAGTTGACAAGTTCGAGCCCCACGTCGGGCTCTGTGCTGACAGCTCAGAGCCTGGAGCCTACTTCTGATTCTGTGTCTCCCTTTCTCTCTGCCTCTCCCCAGCTCATGCTCTCTGTCTCAAAAATAAAGATAAACATTAAAAAAATTTTTTTTTAAAAATAAACAAACAAACAAACAAACAAACAAAAAAACAAAAATAACCACCTGACCTGGTAGCTATTTTACTTAATTGTTTGTTGTCTGTCTCTCTTCTAAAATGTAAGCTCTGTCATGGTAGAGGTTTTGACTTCTTTGAATCCAGCACATAGAGCAGTGCCTGGCACTTAATAAGTGCTTAGTAAATATTTGAATATATGAATGTATGAATAAAATTGGATGGTCATCTAAATGTGACCTGTACAATTTTCCAGGAGATATGAACTAAGTTAGTGTTGTAGAGCATTAGGTTTCTGTTTTTTAACACAGGAATTCTATCTTATAAAAATAAAAGGTATTCTTCACATTGATTAGATAGACATTATTATAACTGGTGAGCCAATATAGGGAATTAAATAAAATTAGTCAAGCCAAAGGTTACACTTTTCGTTGTTCATTTATAACTCTTTTTCCAAAATAGATTTTTGTTCCCTGTCACTTCAGTGGTTTTGAATGCTTCCCTATATTTTTTGGCTCAAAAATGGATTATCTCTGTAGGTCATCTGTAGAAAAGCAGAATTTGTCACATTTATAAATGATCTTTTGAATGCCAACACAGATAGCAGAGTAGAGGAAAGTTAGCTAAAGTTAGGTTTTTGAGTAATTCTCCAGGTCTGAGTGGTTTCAAACTGTAGGGTGCATAGGAACCCCTGGGGCTGGTCGTTCAATACAACTTCCCTGGCTCCACTCCAGACTTGCTCTTCTAGAATTTCTGACAACCGGCCCTGGGAATCTGCACAATGCCCCCAGGGATTCTGATGTAGGAGCTCCTGGACTTGGCTTTGAGATACGAAGCTTTGATCATTCAAAAGATGTCTAGTGTCTTTCCTAGAAATCAAGCAAAGGTTCGTGGTAAGAAGAAAAGTATCATAAATTTCATACCTGTGGAGACCAATTATCTTGCTATGAATGGTGGCTTGTCTGCAAACTGTCCCCAATCCCCAGGGTGCCATCTTACATATGTGCTGTGGTGTACAAGGGGAAAGCAGTAATTTCAACTAAGCTCTGCTTGATCAATAGTAACCTATCACCTTTACTGAAAAAATAATTCTGAGGAAATGTCACATAACTGTAGGTGGTTAGAATCACCTCCTAGCCGTGTTTGCTGACTTATCATGATCTACTCCACAAATGACTGCATTTTTTTGGTCCTAGGGTTTTGTCTCCTTGCTCTTTCTTTGTCCTAAGGGAATCAGGTGATGAAAGGGGTCAGAGTATGACACACTGTTACCATGGAGACCAGAAGCTACTCAGCTCCTGTGTGGGTTGTTTCACCACCCACCCCCCCCCTTTCCAACCAGCTGTTATTTCACCAGAGTAAAAGGTTTTTACCAAGTGGATATATGAGCCTTTGAAACCTTTTCCTTTAGCTGTAGCTTGAGTGAGAGAGGAACGCCACAGATCACTTTTCATTATTTTGAGACAAAGTGCCAAGAAAATGTTGGGTTTGGGGTGGTGAAATTTCCTGTCATCATGGTGTTTGGTTTCTGGACTTGTAGTTATTTTGTTTTAAGCTTTTGGTTAGCATATTATAATCATGAGTGGGAAGACGTGGAGTGCTTTTAAGCACTCACCTCCTGCTATGAGAGAAGGAAATGGCTATGTTCATAATTGCAAATTATTTGATAAAATTCTATCCACCCCTTTGAGGACTTACTATATCCAGGCACCCTTCTAAGTACTTAACATGTATTATTTCATTTAACCCTACCTCAGACTATGAGGTGAATTTTATTACGTCCATTTTATAGGTGAGGAAGCTGAAACACACAGAGTGTAAGGGACCTGTGCATGCAGACTTTCTAGTGAGGAAACCAGGAGAAGAGTAAGGGACACAGAGGATCCACACGTGGACTAGGATCACTGCTCCGGAGAAGCTACTGCTGAATCCATTGTGTGTATTGTGATAGCGCTGCTCTATAACTGTAACCAAGGTCATGTTCGTGTTAGATATGAGTGTGTAAGTCACAAGGCTAAATCAATAGCTATTCCAGCAAGTTGTGAAATATCCTGGACTTCTGGTATAGCTGACACTCTGGTGCCTGGACCACAGCCTCTGAGCCCAGCTCTCATTTCAGTGGTAGTTGTGGTGGGCAGGTCTGCTGTAGCTTAGTCTCACCTCAACCCAGCCAACCACCACCTGGAGCCCAGTTATGGGTCTTTCTGTGCTTTATCCTAGGGTCTTCTCTGACTCTAGGGGCTTCTTATGTTGTGCACAAGAGCATCCAGATATTGCAGGAGAGTTCATGTGCTTAGGGACAACTCTTAGACAGTGGGGGTGGAGGTGGGAGATTAGTGCATAAATGCTCCAGCCTCCTATTGACAGCTGGGTAATTCCACAAGGCATTTTATATGCTTCTCCAAGGTCCTGGTAGAGACAAGAATCCATCCTTGAGGAATTCATCTGTGACCTCGAAAAGACAACTTACAATAATTTGTCTATCTCCTGTCTCACTCTCTCCACTTATTTGCTCCTGTTTCCTGGGATCAGTTCCTAAATCAACTATGTACAGCCAAGTCTTTGTCTCAGGTTCTGATTTCTGGAAGGAACCCGAACAAAGAAACAGAGCCATTTATCAGTGTTCAAAATTGTGATGATTATGCTATAGGGAGAGTATAGAACCAAAGTATGATCAAGTCCATGTGCTCAAGTCACACTTGTGTGTGTGTTTGGATTCTGGCTCCGTCACTATATACTTCATAACACTGTCAATCAGATATTTTGAGCCTCAGTAACCTCAAATGAAAAACTGGGAAAAAAACTACTACCTTGTAGAATTGTTGTGAGCTTGCTCAGAACCCTGACAGACCAGTCTTGGTGCGGCTGTTACCCTGTCCCACCTGTGGACTCCCACCCCTCATGACCAGGTATTAGGTGATGCTAAGCTGGGAAGGAGGGAGAGCGTGAGATAGTCATGAAGATGTGCGTGTGACAAATAAGCACTCAGAACATGCATTTTGTTTTTTTGGGAGAATAAGGAGAACTAAATGCTGGCTAGTGATCTCTGTTTATAAAATATGGCAGAGGATTTGTGAGTCTATGTTGTCTCAACATTCTTATAAGGAATTTTATAAAAAGTATATGGTTTCTTCCATTCTTCTTAGACAAAAGAACTCTGAGTCTACTGTAACATACAGAGAACTCTAGAGACTCCCAAAATGCCAAGAGCTTCTATGTAAATTACACCTCCATTTATTAAAATGCTTCTACTTTATTAAACTTTCTGTCTCTTGCTGTTAAAGAGATGTTACAGTGAATGGGAACAAAAGTGGGTGAGTGTGAAATGGATCTAAAGTTGCCATGGAAACAGGTGGTAAAACCAATCAGTGAAGAGATATGTGTTCATCCAGGAAGTCTTCAAATTGCCCCCAAAGGCCATCTGACTATAAGTGAGCTGCATAACCAGAGCTGATGCCCTGTGCCCACTGTGCAGCCCTAAATCTAGGTAAGGGTAAGACAAAGCTTATCTTTCACAGACAGCTATATGACTCTGAAGATAATAGAAGTCATCTATGTGTCGATTCCCTCCTCTGCCTTTGCAAATAAGAGGAGACGTAGTGAGGAAGGCAATAATAATGACTTACATGTGAATTGCTCCTTCCGTATTTCCAAGGGGTTTTGTGTTCACTGACCCATTTGATTCTATAAGACAGGCAGTCTTGGCCATACGACACCAGTATCACAAAGAGCACAGAGGCATAGACAAATTTGTTTAAGGTCATACAAATAGTAAGTAATTAAAATGGAACTAGATTCCTGAACTCTTGTTTGTGCAACTTGTTTTTTTTTTTTTTTTCTGCTAAGATATAGCCCAGAGATATATTGGAAGAGAATAGAAGACTTGGGTGTCAGTTCCTCTGCCACTGGGAAGAAATCCTAACGGTGCTGTTGGGAGCTCAGGTTGGAGTGCTAAACATGGGTCCTCTTCCTCTCCTTTCTGTCCTCCATTTCTGTCCTTATCCAAACCTCAATGTTTTTTTCCCCCTGCAGCAGATTTTCCTCCATAAAAGTTTTCTGAAGTTAAATTATAGCCACATATATATCCTTCTCAGAGTAACTCAGGTGGTAGTGAAATATTGTGATTTATATATATATTTTGTGATATATACATATATTTATATATATATATAAATAATTTATATATTATATATATATAAATATGTATTTGTCATTCAGATGACCAAATCATCCAAGGTTCCTGGCTTAAAAGTTCCCCAAACTCTTGGAATTCCTTGAGTGATACAAATAACAGAAACATAGTATTGGGTCTCGGGCCCTCAGTTTCTGAAAGTGCATAGAGCCATAAAGGTGAAATGGGTATTAAAGGAGTAAAAACCAAAGCAAACCACCACCGCTTTATACAGGTAAAGGTCATACACACTGCAATATGCTTTCTTACTTTAGTCCTTCTCTATACTTAGGGTAGGTGAACTGCTATCACAAATACACTCTCAAATGAGTAATGGCTTAAGCACAATAAAAGAATATTCCTGACTCATGCCATAGGCCTCAAAGGGTCGATAGGTCAGAGATGCTGTTCTCCACTTATCCTTAGGCTTGAGGCTAATGGAAATCCTACCTTCTTCAAGGAGTGGCTTCCAAGTTCATCCTGAGGGTGTTTCTATTTCAGTAAGCCAGAAGAGGAGAGGCTTAGCTTGTCTTTATGGGCCAGGCTTGGATCACAGGCATTCATATTCAGTGGCTTCACCTAATTGGAGGGGAGTGGGAAATCCAGTCTGGGTGCCTAGGAAGAAGAGACTATGGACTCTGGAGCATAGCTTCTAATCTGGGATAACTTTCCCCTTCATCACCCCAATAACCTATGTTTCACTGTAAATAGAGTGTTACGTGGAGATACCAAGAAAAGCAAAGAAAAGCAAATTTATGAATGTTTTCTTTATTCTGAAACAGAAGTTTATCTTTGGAGGTATCAACCAGTAATCGTGTGGTCTCTTGACTCCCCTCCTCCCTTCAGCGGCAAAATGTTCTTGGGGGAAAAAATAAACTGTCACAGAGACTCTGCCTAAAGGCAAACAAAAGAAGGGGGAGATACTGGGTCACCAAGGAAGGTTTGTAATATTCAAGATTTTCAGACTTGGGTGGACAGTACATCTCATCTCAAGTTTGTTTGCATATTCATTTCCCCAGTGACTGGTTCTAAGGGAGAAAGCCTGAGGCTTTTGCAATTGAAGGGGAGGAGGACCAGAACAGTTAAGGGGCTTTGGGAAAGGAGACATTCTCAGGGCTTGGTTTTGAGTGGGGACTTATGAATCGTCCCGTAGGGGGTGTGACTTGTCAGGTTCCTTTGAAATCACTGGTGCCACAAAGTCCAACACTTCTTTGTACTTCCTCATTAGGTTGATGGCACCACTGCATCTTTTACCCACCATGCTGGGTTTTGTTTTAATTTTTACTTCTGTCTCACAAATGAACTCCCTTCCTTCCTTCCTTCCTCTTCTTTCTTTCTTTCTTTCTTTCCTTATTTATTGTTACATAAATTAACCCATTTATTGTAAGCTAGCAATGTTTCAAATGGTGGAGCTTCTATTGCCCTTTCAATTCCTTCAGCCTTCGGATGGCAGATTTTCCTGTGACAGCAGAAGTGATGTTATAGGCTCAGGCACCACCAGCTACACCCTAGTGTCAGACCCCCACAGCTCATCTTTTCATTTTGGTTTTGCCACAGAAGGAGAAAGTGTGCTCTGTATGCTGGGTTATTGCAGTTTTCTTCACCATTTTTTTTCTGAAGGAGGAACCATAGTGGGTCCTGTATTTACCTACAATTCCTACTTTCTTGGTGCATTTAGCCGTGTCACTGGAAACCAGTTCTGAGCCCAGAGAGACAAATGAACTCCTTTAAAAGCAGCTCTTGATTTCCTCTTCTCATTATGTGTCTTTCAGAAATGCCTCTTACAACCTTCAGCAGAGTGTCGTGTGTACAATTTCCTTATATTAGGAAACCATAAACTGGAAGGTAAATAACAAATATAACCAGTATAAGACCACAAACACAGGTAATGTGTAAAAATTGTGATAAAATATATGTGCTTGGAGAAATGTTAACAAATCATTAGCTGTAAAGCAGGGATGAGATTACACATATTATTTCTTTTATATTTACAACAAGGTATGAAGCAGATCCTATCCCATTTTTTAATACTTTTTTAATACAAGGGAAAATTGGGACATAGAAATTATTTAGTCATCTTTCCAAGGTCAAATGGCTAGGTTATATAAAGGATTTGAACTCAGCTTTCACTCCAAATCCTGTGGATTTAATCATTATACAAGATTATTTCAACCTGGGGATTCATACACTAAAATATTTTCCATTTGCTTTTAGCTACTACTTGAAAGTATAAAATAGGGAGTTGGGTACTTGATGGAAATGATTGAAAATGATTATCTTCAAAGTAACTTCTTAAGTTCACATCTGTGCATCGTATTGGACAAGGTGTTAGGAAAAAATCCTGCCTCTAGAAGCTTATGCTTGAAAACACCAATACTTGTCAGAGCTGTGTTTTAATTGTATGTCAGTGTTAACATTTGATTGCTGGTTTATCCTTTGAGATTCACTTTGGATACTACCACTTGCAAGAATCTTTTCCTAGGTATTCTCAGAAGAAAATTTCTTCCTTTTTTTATACTCTAAATATTTTGTCAATATTTTACGTACGCCATGGAGTTCTTACACACGCCTCTTTCTCTCACACAAGGGTTTTTGGGAAGCAGGGCCATATATTGTACATATTTTTACCCATCATGGTGCCCTTGCCTGGAGTTTTATACATGATAATTGTACTATAAACGTTTGTTGAAATGAGACTGAATATCTTCCTTTAGCTGAAATATGACCCCTTTTTTAGTTTTACCTTTTAATGGAGAAAATTATATCCTGAATTTAGGTTTTCTTCAACCTATCTTTCTCCAAGGAGTCTTAGGAAAGAAACACTTGAACATAAAAGTGGTATATAGGAGAAAATTTGATTGATTGGATAATTTAATCTTTCCAGGTTTTTCCAATTTGTGTCATCAAATTTTTTTGGCTTTGATAGTAGATCGGACTGGATATTTATTAAAGTCATAACTTCTAATGCTTAGATTTTACTCGTGTAGGAGATACACAGCTATGTAGACACTGATTCTAGTGTCATTAAAAGCAGTGCATTATCACATTGTAAAAATTGAATTATGTTTTGTGAAAAATAAGTAGACTCCCAGGCCCAGAAGAGAGAGTGTTCATTCACTGGATTCATGTATTTGCTTCTCTAAGACCATTTTAGAAAGAAGATGATCGAATTCCATTTCAAAGAATTTGAGGGTTAAAGATTTTACATCTTGTAAGCAATGACAAGAATATTGATCTTCTTAATACTAGTGTGCTAAAAATAAGGAAAAACTTCTCCTTGCTCTAGAATTAGAATTAATGTTTCTTTGTTCATTCATTCATTAAATTTTTTTTTCTTTATTTATTCCCTGACTTTTGCTTCAAGGGAGCTTTGAATTTCTAAGGTAGTTTCTCTTCCAAATTGGTTAGAATCAATTCAATGCTTTAAGAAATAATTGGTCTCTATTACATGGATCTTTTGATTATTTCCCCGAAGTCTTTCTTTTGAAGAGGGAATGACAATGATATTCCTTCCACACAAAGAAATCATATTCATTGGTGTGCAGTTACATGGGTGAGTAACTGTAATGACATACACTCTCCAAAAACTATAATAAATGTCTCACTCAAGTTATCACATTATAAGTAGGACAAATGTAAATTTGGAGAATTTATAAAAATGTGAATATTTATTATTTTGTAATTAAAATGTTTATTTATTTTTGAGAGAGAGAAAGACAGAGCATAAACAGGGGAGGGTCAGAGAGAGAGGGAGACACAGAATCTGAAACAGACTCCAGGCTCTGAGCTGTCAGCACAGAGCCTGACGTGGGGCTCAGACTCACAGACCATGAGATCATGACCTGAGCCGAAGTCGGACGCCCAACCAACTGAACCACCCAGGCACCCCAATATTTTGTAATTAAAATGGATAATAATGTGGTATGTTTTCTAAAAAGTGCTTGTGCCCATCTTAGAGGAATCTTGAATCCTTTAAGTTTCCATGTTTCTAAGGTGCCTTTTACATTTCAAATATAAGGCTTCATTTTGTTGACCTATCGATTGGTCATCCTCATTACTGGGCGTGTTGGCAGAGTTAGAAGTGTTCTGCACTGTGATGATGCACTGTTGTTTGCTGTCTTCTGGCAAATACCAAAAAAGAAGGAAGCATAAAGTGGATCAAAGTATCTTTGATAGAAGCTTCTAGCAGGACCAATTGGGGATGAGACAGTATGTCATTTTTCTGAGTATGTACAACTTCAAGTGACTTATTGAAAATTACATACTTATACCTAAGTTCTTACAAGGGAGTGTGGGGAGAGGTTTTTAACAGTAGGTCAAGGAGAGAAAAGGATTTTATGGGTCTCTGGGAGAACTAGACAGGAATAAGAAATCACTTAATTAGCATTTAATCCACATGTATTCTGACGCCTGAAAGCAGTGTTCTGTTTTAGAATGAAATGTGTCCCCGTTTACCTTCCACAAGTTTGAAAAGATAAAGCATTACATTTTTAGAGAATAGGTTGATTGATTTCCTGTTGGCTTCCCCTCCCTCATCATCCATGTCCCTGGGGTGGCCCTCTCCTTAGGGTGGTAGGAAAGCCTGGGAAGGGAGCACAAGTTCAGCAGTGAACTTACTTACTGATTGCTCTGAATCCCTGCTCAAAGTGCCTCTGGGCTTCCCGAGCATCTGGTAATTCCTTCCAAGAAGTCTGGATTAGACCAGACGTGACACTGAAAGTGTGAATTTACATGACTTAACCCCACTGATTCTTTGTTTCTTTGTTTATTTTTGAGAGAGAGAGAGAGAGAGAGCATGCACACACTAGAGAAAGCAGGGGAGGGAGGGGCAGAGAGAGAGAGAGAGAGAGAGAGAGAGAAAGAATCACAAGCAGGCTCAGCTGTCAGCACAAAGCCTAATGTGGGGCATGAACTCACAAACTGTGAGATCATGACCTAAGCCGAAACCGAGTTGGATGTTCAACCGACTGGGCCTCCCAGGCGCCCCAACCCCACTGATTCTGATGGCAGTCAGCATGAGAGGCTAGAGGACCAAAGAGCTTCTTTCTCTTTATTTTTTTAATTTAAAAATTAAAAAAAATATATATTTATTTTTGAGACAGAGACAAAGCATGAGCAGAGAAGAGGCAAAGAGAGAGGGAAACACAGCATCAGAAGCAGGCTCCAAGCTCTGAGTTGTAAGGACAGAGCCTGACGTGGGGCTTGAACTCACAAACCATGAGATCATGACCTGAGCTGAAGTCACACACTTAACCAACTGAGCCACCAAGGCACCCCTAGCTTCTTCCTCTTTAACTGACAGGCTCAAGTTGTCACTTGTAAGTACAGTGAGTCATGAGACCATGACCTGAGCTGAGATCAAGAGTTGGATGCTTAACTGACTGAGCCACCCAGGTGTCCCAAAACTCCATACTTTTTAGAATGAAGGTAAAGAGTTTTTGTTTCATATTTTTGTTTGTGGTCCAGTAATTTTATTTGTTTATTTTCTTTTCAAATTTTTATTTAAATTCTAGTTAGTTAACATACAGTGTAATATAAGTTTCAGGATCAGAATTCAGTGATTCATCACTTATATGCAATACCCAGTGCTCATCATAACAAGTGTCCTCCTTAATACCTATCACCCATCTAGCTCACCCCCCACTCACTTCCCTTTGTCAACTGTCAGTTGGTAAAACGTTTTTAAAAATGCATTTCATGTCCACCATATTAAGTATTTAGAATATTTTAAAAAATTATTATTATTATTATTGAGAGAGGGAGAGAGAGAATGAATGGGAGGGAGAGGGGCAGAGGGAGATAGAGAGAATCCTAAGCAGTCTCCATGCTTAGTACAAAGACCCCCCCCCCCCCCCCCCCAGGGTTTGATCTCACAAACCGTGAGATCATGACCTGAGCCAAAATCAAGAGTTGGAAGGTTCACCAAACATCCCACCCAGGTGCCCATTAAGTATTTAGAATCTAATTCAGTTATTCCCTGCTCTTCAAAAGTTTGCATTATGCCACTTCGCTTTTATGAAAGACCTACATTAGTACCTGTTTTCACTGAAAAAAATCCAAAGAGGATTTCTCCTTTTACAAAGAAAGGTGAAAAGTGAAAAACAGCCTTCGGTGTTATATTTGCAGCGAGCAGTTATAGAGGCAGCCCTCACCCAGAGCAACAAGAGTGGCCCCACCTAGCCCCTTCCCCAGAAACTGCACTCAGTATCTCAGTTTTAAGCTGCCATAGCTTTGAACTGTGTCGTGAGCATCTGTGCTTTATTTCAATTTATTTTGTGCATCCTTTAGCAAAACATGTCCTATCAGAAAATCCTAAGGTAATTTATTTTTGGGGTCTAAGGATGCTTGAATATTTTTTTCATATAAATTAATGGTAATTGTTTCTGTGCCTAATGCCATTTCAGCTTATGAAAATTTTCATAGGAATTCTCTCCTTTCAGATAGTGGGGGAAACTTGTATGAAATATGTTTTTGCCTCAAAGATGTAATAATTTTGAATAGAATCTGAATAATTCTAAAATGACTTGCACACTAGTAAAAGCAAATTGAAAGGTTCTAAGAAAATGAAAATCAAAAGATGGCTATTATACTCCATATTATGTATTGACTCATGTAGTTTTTCTTGTTTTCCTTTTATGTCTACTATTGAATATAGGTCAATCACTTTATTTTGTTTTACTATTTTCAAATCACAAAGCTAATAATATTTGACATGGAGAAGAATAGATTATGATATATTATTTCTATCTTGGTGACACATTTATTTTTATATAAAGTTATTCTTAAAATGATGTAGTAAGAAGCACTTCCAGAAAACTGGACCAAAAATGGATTTCCAAAAATGCATTCCTCTGTAAAAGCAACAAGAGCAAACTCTTTCTTTGCCTGATAAACAAGGACAGTGCAAAAATTATCAAGATCAACTTTTCCAGAACTCTGAAAATTAACTAAAAGCTTGCCACAATCTAAAGAGGATTTATTCAAGTATTTTTTCAATAGAAGTTTGGTAAGAACCGTGAACTTGGTGGATTTAAAATTTTCCCTGTCCCATCACTGTCTAACTTTCTCTAAGATTGGAAGGTTGCTGGTTTTCAACAACTCCAGAGAGTTAACTATGTAACGTGTCTTTAGCTTGCTTGCTGCTAATGACAGCATTACCAATGGATAGGTGAAGAACACCAAGCTGGGGTGGAAGGAAACAGATGCAGACACCCTCTAAGGATTCCTCCCAATTTTCTCCTTTCTAAGAAGAAGGTGACACGATTTTAACTGGGAGAAACCACTATTGCAAAGGAACAGTGCCAGGACAGAAATGTAGTCCTTAACACCAGAGGCTTTCCATTCTGAGGGGGTATCTTTCCCCTCTCCATTAAGTAAAGACCCTGGGCTCACACCCTCCTTGGAGGAATCCATCATTAGCTGAGCTCTCCAACACTGCTCCCTTCCAGGCAGAAAATAAGACACTTTAAGTCTGACATTGTTTAAAAACACCATGAAGTTAAAAAAAAAAGTATACTAGATAAACAGATACATGAACCAAACAAAGAATTTAGAATAAGCAAATAAAATCTCAGAGAAATGAGGATTGTGGCAGACAGTGAAGGTTGGCTCATTCAATGTTCTTGCCAACCAGCTTTTGCTTTGTCTTCATCTACTATAAGAGTGTGGGAATTCAAAACCTACCATCAAGATGGCCTTGCAGAACTTTGGTTGGATATGTGACACAATGGTAGATCATGAGATATAAGAAGTCTGTTAAGGATTTCTGGGAAACTCTTTGTTTGCCTATAAATGTATTGCTTCTTTTCTTCTTCCTTGTTTTTGCCCTCCCTTCTTCTTACTACCACCTGCAAGATGGCTGGAGGGCATTCACCACATACCTTCCATAAGGGAAAGATAAGGGGAGGAGAGACTTTGCCCCTAACACTTTGAACTGCCAGCAACCACTTCTGAATCTTTTGCTGTTTGCGAAAGGTAAGCAGTTTAATTTGTTTAAGACACTATTACTTAGATTTTCTGTTACTTAAATGTGTAAGTAATGCAGATAGGAAATTGGACATAAGAAAAAAATTAGTTGTGAGACAACTCATTGGTAATATTTAGTATGAAAAATACAGCTTAAATAAAGAACTTAATGGATACAATGGAAATAAACTAAAGAGCTAGAAGAGGAGGTCCAAGAACTTTCTCGAGAAGCATCAGAAAGAGATAAAGATACGGACCATATGACAAAAATTTAAGAATTATGGAAAATAAGGTATTTCAGATGGCAAGACAAGCAATAAATAGAGAGAAAAAATAATTGAAAACAAAATGAGTAAGATTTATTTAATCTAACAAAACATGTTCCTGCAATGAATTGACAGATTTCATGTGGTGTGAAAAAAAATAGGTAAATGATAACTTATACATCTGCATATTATGATGCCATGTAAGAACATCTAAGTGTAAAAGAAAAATTCCAATAGCTTCCAGAGATTAAAAGCTGATTGCCTCAATCTAACAGGAATTTCATTGTTATCAGTTTGTGCAATTGCAATGTTGGATAATGGAACACTATTTTTAGAATACTGAATAAAAAGATATTTGAATCTAGAATTTTTTCCAGCTGTATTATCATTTAAATGTGTGGAAAAAAAAGCCTCAAGTGCACAATGCTTCAAAAGACTCACCACATAATGACCCTTTTTGAAAATACTCTAGGACAAGAGTCAGAAACCGTGGACCATAGGCCCAAACTGGTCCACCACATATTTTTGTAAATAACGTTTTATTGGAACACAGTTCTGCTCCTTCTTGTATGTAGTATCTGTGGCTTCTTTTCAGCTATGATGGCAGAGTTGAGTGGTTGCAAGAGTCTGTATAATCCGCAAACCAAAGCTATTTGCTCTCTGGTCCTTTGCTGAAAAAGGTTTGTCAACTCTTGCTCTAGGACAAAGTACTCAAGCAAGGAGAGAAACAAATCTAGGCTGCTTCAAAATAGAGAAGTTAGGATGAGTAACTAACTTGGTTGGGTTCACTGTTTAAATAACAAAGGATGGAAGCAAGCCAAAATAGATCCCAAACAATCCAGAACTGAAGTGTTTTATCTGATGATCACACTGTTGTGGAAAGGCCAGAGAAGGCAAGTTGATGTTAAAGTATTTGGCTTGTTCAGGCAGCACTGTAGCAAAAGGGTCCTCAGGTTTGTGTTCCACGATGGCATCACACCTAAGGAGGCATCATTTACATTATAGGTACATCTAGAGAGATCATTAAGACTTGAATTCCAGCCCTCACATTCCTACCTTTCTTGCTGAAGGGTGGAGTGGGGGTGAGGCCAGAAGTATATGAGTTGCCACACTGTGATGTCTGAGATATTGAGAGGGCAGCACCTGTGGGCATACAGCTAGTGGGGCTGCTGCCTGGCAGGCTCTAGAAAATCCTCCTGACTAATTAAAAATGATTTTTTTCTTTGAGGAAGTGTTGTCTTTCCTTAACTCATACAAATTTGCCTCTGAGCTAGCAGTTGGTGTTTTAAAAGGGAAAAATCTAGCTATGAATAGGCTTAAAAATAATAGGAGAAAGTAAATGGATATATGCTATAAATAAATTAGTGATACCCACCAGAAGCATGGAAATAGACCAGCAGAAGAATAGTCTATCCATCCAATGGAAGATAGAAAATGAGGGGGAACCAGAAAGTATGGTAAATAGAAATGCAAAATAGTCTGTAAGAAATACATCCAAATGTAACTATAATTACAATAAATATAAATGCAAAAATCTGATCCAAAGACACAGATACTCAGATCAGATTTTAAAATGGCAATTGTTAGGCAAGAGAATCAAATGACTGTATCTCCATGGAAACACAGACATGACATAGTAGTTGTCAAGTGATCATTATTACTGTGCTTTTTCTGTATTGAGTTAATTATTCAGAATCAAAGCAATATCTGATATCCTGGAGTCAAAGGTAGATATCCTAAGGTTTTACTTTCCAATTAATTATCTGTGCCAGCAGTGACTCTGCTTAGTAAAGTCTTACCATGACTTAGTGATCAGAAAGAAAACTTTTAGGATAATTCTCAAGAGAGCCTTTTACATGGAAAAACTTTTGCCTTACTAAAAATAAAACTTAATGAAACAATACTAAATATCATAATTTTGACAATTTTGGTTAACTTACTCGGAACCAAATTTGTCAGAAAAGAACGGTCAGCTGTGATAAAAAGGGTGATTAAAATGTGTACAGCGTCACAAAGAAGTTCACAGTGTCACATATTTTGCATAAAAGTTCACTAGGTCATTATGAAGAACAGAAAAACTATAATTCAATGAGCTTTTTTATTACACGACTACTTGTTTAAAGTACTGGTAGGTTTCTTCTGTAAACTTGACTGTTTTGTTTAACTTTGGGTCATTAAGTTGCAGACTACTGAATATGATGTAGTTTTGTTCCAGATGGTAGGAAGTGAAATTTTCTCCTGTTTCTATGATTAAAAATCACACAAAAGGAGTGAAACCCACAATGGGTAATATGAGACTGGAGAAGAATTACTAATTTTCACAAACAATAAGCACCTACTCCAAAAATGCATCTTAGTGACAAAACGTAAAGTCATACACATGGTACATTCTATTTTTTTGGAATTGGTGAAACAAAAATCATTCTAAACAATATTACTGAGATTGATCACCACTGTGGTCCTTCACAATGTTGTTTAATATCTAAGAATGTTTACACTGCAGAATTGCAAAATTTCCACTGCTTTGCTGCACCTGGACTGGTAATGGGAGAGAATGATAACATTCAGGGAATAGTCGTATTGTAATAGTAACCATTTCAGTATCTTGTTCGTCTACAAATGTTTTCTACAACAAAATTGTTAAACCTCCAAATATTCCAATGTCATGAAAATTTATAGCTAGAGAAATGGGAGGAAATTAGTTTTGGTGGCTTTACAAAGGACATTAAACTAGAAGCCGGATAAAGCTATTCCTTTTGGCTAATGCACTAAAAATGCCAAAAGAAAGACATACTATCTGTGTCTGCTTAGAAGAATTTGGAAGCCAAATATGTTAGATTCAGCTATATAGTCAATATCTTGTGTCCAATAGTGAGTTAGATTGAGCCCAGGGCAATGGGAAGGACTGAAGAGAGGAAATAGATTGGCTGGTGAGGGCAGAGCATCCAGTGAGTTAAACCTTAAGGAAAATAGGAAGGAGGAGAGCAATAATGAGGTCCTCTTTGTTCTACTACTGGCATTTTAGCATTGTTTACCCAGGACACAGCTGGAAACCTTGTGATTACTGGTAATATTGCTGAGACTTATTTGAAAAATGGTAGCTTTAAGTGCAGCACACTTACTTGACATTAAACTGCTCATAAGTAAGTACAAAATTTCTAGCGGCTCTGGCTTCCTAATTAGGCTAAATTTTGGTTGCCTCTTTCTAGTAAACAATATCAGTGTTAAATCAGAGATGAAAACAATTAGAGCAATTTCTGTATCTTCTTTCTTTACATACATATGTAATATATTTTTTGTCATTTAAAAAGTATTTATTAAAAACCTAGTATATGTCAGGCATTTTGTTTGGTGCATTAGTTAACTCTGGTTAGAATAAAGTCCCGTCATTCAAGGAGTTAACATTTTAGTGTGAAGACAGGGAAATGAATAGGCTATTACAATACGGCATATGGTTCTAAGATGTTTTGGGAGCCCATAGGAGTGTCACTTGACCCAATTGCAGCTACCAAGGATGGCTGCTTGGAAAAGTGCAATTGTTAGCTGAAATCCAAAGCATGCAAAGATTAGCCAAAGCATCCAAAGCATGAAGGCTGGTGGGGGTAGGTAGCAGGTGTGGAAGTGTATTCCAGGCAGAGAAAACAGCCTGTGCAAGGTTCAGTTGCTAGAAACACTGTGGTTCATCCAAGCAACTATAAGGAATTCATTATAATTCAGGAATAGAGCAGCAGGTTGGAGGAAGGGGAGAAAAGAGATATCATTAAGAACTACTCTGTAAGCCAAGGTAGGGAGTTTGAACTTCATGAAAAAGGCTCCAGAAGCCAGTGGAGGGGTTGACAAGGGATATAAGGTTATTTGCACTTTAAGAAGGTCATTTTGGGAGAAGTTTGAAGAATGGCCTGGAAAGGAGAAACCTGGGGGGCCATACCAGAAATTGGGATACTATAGTGTAAACCATGTAAGAAATAGAGGTGGTTCATTTCATATAAGTAGTTGAGTGAATGGAGACATGAGAGGGAGAAGGGATGATTGGAGTTGATGACTGGTCAGACATAAGGGAAGAAAGAGAAGTTAAAGCTGATTGCCAGAATCTGTGATTTGGGCAACTGGTGGATGATGATATTCTTGAAGACAGGGAAAATCAAAAGGAGCCTTTCATCTCACGAGAGGTTTTAAACAGCATTGTATGCTTGCCATTGTGCCTGAGCTGCCTTCTATTTCAGGGATTCTTACTGTTCCTCCTTCACATTCCACAGTTTGGTTCTCATTACAAGACTTCCCCCATTATTTTGTCTATTTTCTCTGTCTCTCATTGGGATATGTTTTCACTTTTATTGCTGCAATGTAATGTAATGTAATTCAATTTAGTTTAATTTTAGAAGGGGGGAGGGGAAGAGAGACACAGAGAGAGAGAGAGAGAGAGAGAGAGAGAAAGAGAGAGAGAGAATCCTAAGCAGGCTCCACGCTCAGTGTGGAGCCCCATATGGGGCTCGATCCCACAACCCTGGGATCATGATCTGAGCTGAAATCAAGAATTGGATGCTCAACAGATTGAGCCACCCAGGTGCGCCTTATTGGGATATGTTTTGTTTTTATTTCATTAAAGGATATTGCTGGTCAAAATTTTTGTTGTCAGCCCCAACTCTGTAAGTTTTCAGATGCCCCAGGAGCATGAGAAAACTGTTACCAACGGCTCCCTCAGTGCTGTCTCTCAGATCTCTACTTTAAATTTGCATTTCTAATCCATTTAGGACTTTGAGGTACTTAGCAATAATTGTCTTCTTATTGAGCTCTTTATTGCCATGATGCATCAGTTGCTTGAAAATTTGTTTTTAGATTGATTGTGAAAGATTAGCATCGGCTACACTCAACCACAAATACTCTTGTCATTTACTTGTGACAACATTGAGGCCTTAAAGGCTGAAAACTGAGTGAAAGCCTTGACACAATTACCAACTTTCTTATTGTGTTAGTTTCCTATTGCTACTTTTACAAATCACCACAAATTTAGAGGCTTAAAACAACGTAAGTTTATTGTTTTATAGTTTTTTTTTCCTTTTCAAGCTTCTAGAAACTTTCTTTCTTTCTTTCTTTCTTTCTTTCTTTCTTTCTTTTCTTTCTTTCTCTTTCTTTCTTTCTTTCTTTCTTCTTTCTTCTATTTTTCTAATGTTCATTTATTTTTGAGAGAGAAGGAGAGCATGAGCAGGAGAGGGGCAGAGAGAGAGGGAGACAGAGAATCTGAAGCAGGCTCCACGCTGTCAGCACAAAGCCCAACGTGGTGTTCAAACCCATGAACCGTGAGTTCATGACCTGGGCCTAGATCAAGAGTTGGACACTCAACCAACTGAGACACCTGTATTTCTTGACTCAGGTCCCCTTCTTCTATCTTCAAAGCCATCAATTGTGGGCCAAGTCCACTGTATAACTCTGACCTCTTCTACTTTCTCCTCTTCCCATTTTTGCAGACTCTTGTGATTACGTAGGGTCTAGTTGAATAGTCTATGATAACCTCTCTATTTTAAGGTCAGATTAAGTATTAGTAACCTTAATTCCATTTGCAACCTTAATTCCCATTTGCCACTTACATAACACACTCAGATTCCAGGGATTAGGGCATGGGTGTCTTGGGTGTGTGGGTGGATCATTATTCTGAATACCAGGCTTATGAAATCCCATTAAGCAGCATTTTATTTGTCAAGGTTTTTCTTCTGTTTTTTTTTTTTAATTTTTAAAGTTAAAAAAATTTTTTTTTTTAATGTTTATTTATTTTTGAGACAGAGACAGAGCATGAACAGGGGAGGGTCAGAGAGAGAGGGAGACACAGAATCCGAAACAGGCTCCAGGCTCTGAGCTGTCAGCACAGAGCCCGACGCGGGGCTCGAACTCACGGACTGCGAGATCATGACCTGAGCTGAAGTCGGACGCTTAACCGACTGAGCCACCCAGGCGCCCCTAAAAAAATTTTTTTTAATGTTTATTTTTGAGAGAAAGAGACAGAATGTGAATTGTGGGAAGGACAGAGAGAGAGGGACACACAGAATCCAAAGCAGGCTCCAGGTTCTGAGCGGTCAGCACTGAGCCTGACATGGGGCTTGAACTCACAAACTGAGATTATGACCTGAGCCCAAGTCCGACGCTTAACTGACTGAGCCACCCAGGTGCCCCTCTTCCGTTTTTCAAATGTAATTGCATCAACGTAATTAATAACTTTCATGAGGCAAAGTACAATGGGGAGTTCTCAGTTCGCAACTTAACCTTTGATTCATGAATGGTTTACTTCTCTCTAATGCCCATTCTTCACCTGGCTTCCAGGGCATTACACCCTCACAGCTGTCCCTCTGTCTCATGGACTACTTCTAAGTCTCCCTTGCTGGGTGTCCCCATTTTCTCTGAGCACATAATGATAGAGTGCTCCAAAGAGTTCTTTGTCCACTGCTTTTCAGTATTTATACTCACTTCCTTGGCAACCTCACGGACTCTTAAGGCTTTAATATCACTCATAAGCTGACAATTTCCATACTTTTATCGCTGTATTTAGACCTCTTAAATTCCAGACTTCTGTATTCAGCTACTTCCTCTATATCTTTATGTGAAAGTCTAACAAACATTTCAAAGCCAACATACTCATAACTGAATTCCTGGTCTTCCCATTGAAACCTGTCCCATTTGTGATTTGCTTTATCTCAGTTGATGTCAACTGTATCATCCCAGGATCTTAGAATAAACATAGTTTTCCTTGAGTTCTTCTTTTCTTCATACCCCATATCCCTTCTGTTGGAAAATCTTGTGGCTGTGCCTTTAAAATATATTCAGAATTCATCACTTCTCAACACCTTAACTGCTATCACTTTGGTCTATAAACTATTTTCAGGACCTCAAGACCTACATAACACTGTTGGAGGTTGTCTTGTAATAAGGAACACTGTACTCAGAAGCATGGTGTACAAAATTGAAGAATCTGCTATTTTACATGCAGGCAAAATCTTCATACTTTTATCATATGCTTATATACCTTATAGATTCCTGGATACATGCACTATCAAGTACAAACTTTCTTCAATCCTAGTTTCTAAGATGTTTCATTCTTTAAGAAGAAAGGAAAGTCATCTGGCTTTAAAAATTATAGCAGCATTTCAAATTGCTTTCCATGACTGGCCAAATACAAAAATGTTCTGAATATGTTTCTGGTCAAGGTAGATGCAGATATACTTGGATTTAGATTATACTCACTTTATCAAACTGTATTAACACTTACTTTTAGTGGTTTGAATAAGAGACTGGGAGCACTACATCCTGATTATGTAGGCAGGCAGACATCAACCCACAAATATTTTATGCATTCCTTTATATACATCCCAAATACCTGATAGTTCCTGACCAGAGTAATAGCACTAGGCTAAATTTGATACACTAAAATAATTTTTAATTACAGACAAGACTGCTTTTGATTAAATTGTCAATTTGATCTCCCATAAAAATGAAGGAGAAAAATAAAATTTGCAGCCTGGGTAGAGATCACGTCAAACTTCCTGCATCAACGCATCAACTGATACGGTGATTTTGCATTAGTATCTTGAATGCTTCTTTATTACTAAAAAAGTTTGTGTTTCTAGTTGCTGGTTCTGATTAATTTCTTCCTCCTTATTGCACCCTGTTGGGGATGTTTGTTTGAGATAAATATTCTAGAAAAAATTTCCTTGCTATTCTTTAGCTATCTTTGCAAAGTTTTCTTCATGGTGTTCGCTTTTTTTTTTAAACAGAAATATTCAAAATGAATTGCTATGGCAGCTTGCACACTGGAACTTCCCAAATCAATTGTAATGTTTCTTAGAATATTGATGAGAACACACTGTCTGCCCCCAATGATGGCCCTGAACTATTTTTTGTCTCTTCTCCAAAGAAATCTATCAAAGGAGAGAAAGAAGATGACGTGGGCCCTCTGAAATAAAACACCACTGAGAAAACCTTCAGGAATAGAAACAATAATAAACAAACAAACAAACAAACAAATAAAGGCAAAGTACAGAAGATCCTAAAATTTAGGAAATGAATTTGAAGGAACAGTTAGGAGGGAGAGAGAAAAAGGACTCCTATTAGGCACATCAGTTACTCTTCCTCCATTTTAGAATACTTTCTACATTAAGCAATATAGGCCCAAAGGACTCACAGAAAAGGCAGGAATTATGACCTCTGCTCTTACATTTATGCATCCCAGTGGCTATCCTGCTGACTTAGCACAGGCTGCAACATTCTCTTTTCATTTGGGATCTGATTCTCCAGCTCAAGAGCATCTTTGGAGACCTACCTGACATTAAAGACAGAGCAATTGCTCAGCCAGATTTAGCGTCTCCATAAAATAAGTGACAATAATTTTCTCGATTCTTACGTAAAGTGGCAGGTAGCATTTCCCAAAGATGATTTCCATAGCTGCTCTCAGCCCATCTTTTAAAATACTAAAGGTATAGGTCCTAATTGGCCTCTGGTACACATTTCTCCTGTGAGTGATGCTAGGGTGAACGTAGACATTAAGTGTGACATCTCTGGGGCTAAACTATCTGGGTTTAGCTGTAAGTCACCGGTCACTGGTTGTACAACCTTGGACACATTAGATAATTTATGCTTCTCAGTTTTATTATTTATACTGTGGGAATGGTGATAGTAATAATACCTGCCTCATAAGATTGTTGACAGGATTGGATTAACGCTTTCAAATGCTGGTTAATATCATTGGGATGAGTGGTTCAAATTTTAGCAATGAGATGATGGGTATTGAGGAGGGCACCTTTTGGGATGAGCACTGGGTGTTGTATGGAAACCAATTTGTCAATAAATTTCAGAAAAAACAAACAAACAAACAAATTTTAGCAATGAGAATTTTTCTTAAAGGTTTAAGCCAGATTATTTACTCTAAAATAAGAAGGAGACATTCTGAGGGAAGTGGACTCTTTTAACCCCCAGAATTCTGAAGAATACAGGATTGAACATTTTTACCAATATTGAAATAAATTGTATTGTAAGAAGGTACCCTTATGATCAGAAATAGATGCCTGAGACTTTAGTAAGGTAATCACAGTATTTTTACCTGGAAGAGTAAGTTCTAAATCTCAAAACACTAGAGTTGGTTTTGTATAAGTCTGTCAAACAATACGGATATCCAAGAGCTTGGCGTTCTTAATTGCCAGGAACTATCTAAAAATTAGATAATGTTATTTTGAATCTGTCCTCCTATTACTAATAAGAAATTGGGATAGTTTAACATACTACATGTGTGTTTGTTTATATGCAAACTATAATATTGTTGATGAACAAAAGCAAACAAACAAATAATTATCTGCCTTTTTAATTCTTCTGGCTATTAAAAACTGCAAGCCTTTGCTTGGATTCCCATGAGTTTCCCTAGAAACTCAATTTCCAGGTTGCCCTCACCTCACTATCCAGGGACTATGTGCTCAAGGAAAGGAAACTGTAGTTAAGCTTGTTTCAACTGAATTCAATTCAAAAGGTTATTAAGTGGCTACTATGTGCAAAGTTCCTGTCAAGGACTGAGAAGAAATATCAAGGGAAGACAAATACAGAGGCAAATAAATTCATTAACAAATATTTGTTCAGAGCTGCAAGAAACTTAGTCTATGCAGTGCATAATATGATAATATGGCACACTTAATATTATAGCAATATGTTATACCTGATGGTCAATGATGCTAGTGAATCTGAGATATTCTGTTGTTTTTTAAGTACTATCACGTGGAGACTGTTTTACTGTTCTTGACCCTCTCCTCCAACCTAAAATTCTCTGAAATCCAAAAGCAATTTACTTTTTCCTCACTTAACTCATCAAAGCCTACGATTTTTGTAGTTACTTAATTTACAAGATTAAATTGTATTTAATGTAGTTATTAGTTGTATTTAATGTGGTAATTAATTAACTAATGCATTGATGTGGTTATTGCTACATCAATATCTGATATCAGATATCAGAATTACTAGAAACATTCTCAGCTAAAACACTTACTGTGTAACCTTGAGCAAATCCTCTAACCATTTTGCGTGTGAGTTTCCTTCTGTTTAAAATGGAAGGTAATAACAGCACTTATCTCACAGGACTATAAGGATTTAAGTTATTAATAACATGTAAGTATACTTAGGAAAGTGCCCTTATTTTGTAATCATTCATTATACAGGTTGAATTAGAACTGAAAAGTGTTTTTGTTACTCTTTTTTGAATCACACTGAAAACTAAAAATAATCATACATTTAACTGACACAAACTGACATAAACCATGTCACTAAATAACGCACATAACATTATCTTGAAAAGCTGGAAATGAAACGATATTGGAGAAGACTGTAAGGGAGACTCTTATAATTTGCTAACGTTGCATGTATGACCATTGATTTTATTTTCAACTTGATTTTCATAAAGTGTAACTTGCAAACTTGCCTACAAGAAAACAATTAGAAATTATGATTAAGGTATAATTGACAGGGGTGCCTGGGTGGTTCAGTTGGTTGAATGTTTGACTCTTGGTTTTGGCTCAGGTCATGATCCCAGTGTCGTGGGATAGAGTACCATGTCAGGCTCCATGCTGAGTGTGGAGCCTGCATGAGATTCTTTCTTTCTCTGTCTCTCTTTCCTTATGCCCCTCCCACCTTTGCGTGTTCTCTCTTTCTCTAAAATAAATAAAAATTAAAAAAAACAGTGAGGGTACAATAAACATTCTTTTGAATGTATAGCTGAATTTATAGGAAATTTAGTGATACCCACATGACCAAAACAAAGAATGAACTAATATACAGCTAATTTCGTGGTGCCAAAGTGACTAAAAGAGCCGGACTCAATGGTCACATGAGGCAGGGAATTAGACTTGGACCTTACCATCACAGAGAGTAGGAACTGGGACCTCTCTACTGCATCCCTACTCAAGTATGAACAAGAAAAAAAAGCTGCTTACAAAGGGTGGAGATAATGAGGATGTTTATTTCTATTTAGTTCCTTTTTTTTAATATATGAAATTTATTGTCAAATTTGTTTCCATACAACACCCAGTGCTCATCCCAAAAGGTGCCCTCCTCAATACCCATCACCCACCCTCCCCTCCCTCCCACCCCCCATCAACCCTCAGTTCGTTCTCAGTTTTTAAGAGTTTCCTATGCTTTGGCTCTCTCCCACTCTAACCTCTTTTTTTTTTTTCCTTCCCCTCCCCCATGGGTTTCTGTTAAGTTTCTCAGGATCCACATAAGAGTGAAAACATATGGTATCTGTCTTTCTCTGTATGGCTTATTTCACTTAGCATCACACTCTCCAGATCCATCCACGTTGCTACCAAGGGCCATATTTCGTTCTTTCTCACTGCCACATAGTACTCCATTGTGTATATAAACCACAATTTCTATATCCATTCATCAGTTGATGGACATTTAGGCTCTTTCCACAATTTGGCTATTGTTGAGAGTGCTGCTATAAACATTGGAGTACAAGTGCCCCTATGCATCAGTACTCCTGTATCTCTTGGGTAAATTCCTAGCAGTGCTACTGCTGGGTCATAGGGTAGGTCTATTTTTAATTTTTTGAGGAACCTCCACACTGTTTTCCAGAGCGGCTGCACCAGTTTGCATTCCCACCAACAGTGCAAGAGGGTTCCCGTTTCTCCACATCCTCTCCAGCATCTATAGTCTCCTGATTTGTTCATTTTGGCCACTCTGACTGGCGTGAGGTGATATCTGAGTGTGGTTTTGATTTGTATTTCCCTGATGAGGATCTTTTCATGTGCCTGTTGGCCATCTGGATGTCTTCTTTAGAGAAGTGTCTATTCATGTTTTCTGTCCATTTCTTCACTGGATTATTTGTTTTTCGGGTGTGGAGTTTGGTGAGCTCTTTATAGATTTTGGATACTAGCCCTTTGTCTGATATGTCTATTTAGTTCCTTGAGTGGAAAAAACTCTCTTAATAACTTGTAATCATGTTTCTGCCACTTATGTGTGAGGTTTGCGTTTATACAAACTGCATTATATATAAATAACCAAGCTGAGAAGTTTTGCATAAAAAATGCTCAGCTAGTCTGAGAGTGGCTGGCAGAAGTAACTGTGTACTCTTTCGAATAGCTGAACCTTAAACTTAGTCTGCACAAGATGGTCACAGATAGAGCCCCTCACAATCCAAAACTCAAAACAAACAAGGAAAATCTACTTGTGGTTAGTATCAACAGACAGACAAACAGTAGGATCAGATGCTTAAGGGCTTTACATATAAGAATTATTAGCAGACACTATGAGCTATAGTTTCAGCATATAAAGATGAATTAAAATCAGAACAAAAGACAGCATTATGAATAAAAAGTATGTTTAAAAGGAAAATAATGAAATTGCAGAAATGAAAAGAAAAAAACTATTAAAAGTACAATGGAGAGGTTAAATAGATATAGCTGAAGAGTGAACTAGAAAATAGAAACATAGATCTGAGGAAATTAGCCAGAGGCAAAACAAGAGTTAAAGCGACAGAAGATATGAAAGATAAGTTGAGCAATATGCCAGATATTACAAAAATATCAAAAGTACTTTAATAGGACCTTAGAATGAGTGAGAAGGGTTAAACAAATACTAAAAGCCTCCTCTGTACAAGTATTATTCTAGGTACTTGGGATACATCAGTGAAGAAAGCAAATAAGGATACTTACACTCATGTTGTTCACATTCTAGCACAGATGACAGAAAATTAAATATATATCTATGGGTATAATACATACATATATACATACATACATACATACATACATACATCATAGAATACAGTTAATAGCAAATGTGCTACAGAAGGAATAAAGAATAAAATAGGATAAGGTATAAGGAGTATGTATGTGTGTGGGAGGGGGATAAGGTTGCAATTTACAATAGTGTGGAAAAAGTAGACTTTGTTGACAAAATGACATTTGAGCCAAGATTTGAAGGAGATGAGGAATTAGCCATTCAGATTCCCCTGGGGACTTTTCCATTTAAATAGTTTAAAAGCCCTCAGATAAGAGTCCATCTGGGGTGTTAAAGGTTTTTTTGTTTATTGTTGTTTCCCCAGCACAATGAATATTAACTGAGATATAATAGCAGGTCAATAAATATTTTTTGAATCAGTGAATGCGGTATATATATCCTTGTTTATTTCTATTGTAGAGTGTCTCTTTTCCTTTACTTGACTTCCCTATTTTCTTCCTGAACTTTGTCTCAACAATCTGTATAGACTTGTCTTGAGGATTATTATGATTTTGATGCCGCACTATCAATGTGATACATGTAGGCAAGGAACAGGTACATGGGGATTTTGTGGTGGAAGCTTGTGGAAATTCTTTTTCTCATGGTTTCCAATTTTTTTAAATTAAATGGGAAACACAGCCATTACCAGAGAGTGAAGAAAATGGAAATGGTGGTAGAGTTTGAGGAGAATAGAAAGTATAAAATAGTTATCTGGGAGACTAGAAGACTGAGTTAGAAAGAGAAATATGATTGGATTCTAGAAAGTTCTAAGAAATATTTGCGGTTAGTATTCAAGTGGTATAGTGAGTCCAGTCATAACACCAAGTCTAGCATGTCTAGCATACCAGGTACAGGGCGTGCGGGGAATTGTATTTATCCTGTGCTGGGTCATGGTCAGTCATAAACAAGGGAATGTGAGAAGAACAAGAAAGTTATGGCTTATGCAGAAGAGTTAGTATAATGATGGGCACGGAGTTCCAGGTAAAAATGGAGGCAAGTGAGGATATGAGGAGGTGAGTTTAAGTTAAAGGTGGCCAGGGGAGAGGGAATTAAGATAGTGGAAGAGCATGGAGACTCTCAGGTTGTCTTGTCCCTGAAACATAACTAGATCAGGACCAAACCATTTTGCATACCTAGGAAATTGATCTGAGGATTAACACAACAATCTACATAACTTGAACAACAGAACTCAAGAGGTATGCAGTGCAGAGAGTGAACTTGGGGAGAAAAAAGCTACGCAGGGTAGGGAGGTATTTTTGCGGAGAGAGGTCAGAGAAATGGGAGAGTGTGACAAATTAGGAGAGTGAAGGAAAAACACACCCCCAAAAGTTGCTGGAGAGAAAGAATGAAAACACTCACAGGGGACTGAACAAGAAATTTGTTCCCCAAAACCACTGATGGGAAGAAAGGAGAGGGTTTTCAATACCACCAGGATTCTATAAACAGTGGAGTACAGAGTCTGAAGTTCTGGAGCTCAGTGCCTGGAAGTGCTCTGGTGAGGAAGTAGGTGAGTCCCTAAGAGCAGGCAGAGGGGTCTGAGGGGTCTTTGTACCACACAGGGAGAAGCAGTTCCCCTGCATGGAGTGCATTTGGTAGAGGCCATACGGCCTTCCCACAGCAAAGGTCTCAGTGGAACCCAGGAGCAGCCATGTTTGCTGGTATTGGTACAAAGGCACCAAAGGGCTTTGAAACCTGGCTCTGGCTGTGTGTTGTGACTTGCCATAATCTCTGAACCTCTGCCACTGCATGATTGCATGAATGTTTTCTGGGGTAAGTTGGTGTGAGAAATAAGCTCACTGACCCAATCAAAAGAGAGACGTGAAGACTTGGAACATGGTGAAGCAAGGCTTTAATCAATGTTCTTGCAAGAGCAGGAGTCTGATGGACAGGCACACTCGAGACTGTTACAGCAGACAATTTATCTCCTAGAGTGGAAGTCTGTCTCTGATTCCTCATTGGCTGAGTACTACAGAGGTTACAGCCTTACCTGGAAAGTCACCTATGCCGACGTAAGGCAAAAAATAGTCTGATTAGAAAAAATATTCCTTGAGGTGATGCAGAGAATTAGTTCTTTGATGCATGCTTATTGCAAAGCTTGCAAAAAATAAGCCCGCAAAATGGAGAGAGATAGAAGAACCAGGAAGTGAAGTGTCTAAGGGTTTGGGACTCCATTGTGGGAAGTGAGGGGTGTCGAATTTTCAATCGGTTGTAAAACTATTGTTAACTAGACAGCACAGCTTTTATTTGGTATTTCTGAAAATGAATCATCTTACTCTCACAGCCAGCACATGGCCATTGACCAGCAAGACCCTCTCCCAAAGAGTCTGCATGGGTTTAAGCTGCAGGGGTCTCTGAAGTTTGGGGTTTGAAACACAACCCCATCTGAGATAAAATTTTAGAAGGAGGTGCCGCCCGGCAAGCGGTCAGCTTGGACATGGAGAGGGTAGAGGTGGAGAGTGGATGGAGGCCTGAGACAAAGGAGGGTTGCTTGATCACTGGTCGGTGAGAGTGCGAAGTTCCTGTGCCAGAGACTAGGGAGCTGGGTGAAGCCATTTCCATCTCTCAGGCACACGCACACCACATTGATCCATCCCAGTGGCTAACAGACACATGAAAAAATGCTCAACATCACTCATTAGCAGGAAAACACAGATCAAAACCACAATGAGATACCACCTCACACCTGTCAGGATTGCTAACATTAACAACTCAGGCAACAACAGATTTTGGTGAGGACGTGGAGAAAGAGGAACTCTTTTGCACTGCTGGTGGGAATGCAAACTGGTGTAGCCACTCTGGAAAACAATATGGAGGTTCCTCAAAAAATCAAAAATAGAACTACCCTATAACCCAGCAATTGTACTACTAGGTATTTATCCAAAGGATACAGGAGTGCTGATTCAAAGGGGCACATGCATCCCAATGTTTAAGGCAGCACTATCGACAATAGCCAAAGTATGGAAAGACCCCAAATGTCCATCCACCGATGAATGGATAAAGAGGATGTGTGTATATATATATAATGGAATACTACTTGGTGATCAAAAAGAATGAAATCTTGCCATTTGCAACAACATGGATGGAACTAGAGTGTATTATGCTAAGCCAAAGAAGTCAGTCAGAGAAAGACAAATACCACATGATTTCACTCATATGTGGAATTTAAGATACAAGACAGACGAACATAAAGGAAGGGAAGCAAAAATAATATAAAAACAGGGAGGGAGACAAACCATAATAGACTCTTCAAATACAAAGAACAAACTGAGGGATGTCGGAGGGATGTCAGGTTGGGGGATGGGCTACATGGGCAAGGGGCATTAAGAAGGACACTTGCTGGGATGAGCACTGGGTGTTATATGTAAGTGATGAATCACTAAATTCTATTCCTGAAATCATTATAACTTGGATTTAAATTTAAAAAAGAAAGAAAAAAAAAGGTGGCCAGTGGGTGAAGCTAAAGGGAGATGAGAGAATATTTCGAAAAGGAATAGCAGAAGGAGTTGCATGCTTAAAATTGACACTATGGAGGACTGAAGGTATCGGTAAATTTTATTGTATAACCATGGGAGTGGGTGGCTGGAGTGAAGTGGGGGGCATGATATCTGGAGGAGGGCAGATTAGGAACAGGGAGTTCAGAGTAGAGGGGATGGTCAACTTCAGTGATTCTCAATCCTGGGTGCTCACTAAAATCACCTGAATAATTTAAATAAAGTATGAAATCTAGGTTCCATATCAAACCAATAACACCAGAATTTCTGGGAGTAGAATTTTTCAAAGTTCCTTGCGAGGGATGCCTGGGTGGCTCAGTAGGTGAAGCGTCCTACTCTTGATTTTGGTTCAGGTCATGACCTCAGGGTCATGAAATCAAGCACCCTGTCGAGCTCCCTGCTGCACGTTGAGTCTGCTTAAGATTCTCTCTCTTTCTGCCCCTCTCCACTCTGCCCCTCTCTCTACAATAATAATTAAAAAAAGTTAAAGGTTTCTCATGAGATTTGGTTTGTAGCCAGAATTGAGAATCACTGGTAGCACGGAGAGAAAATAATGATGGAGAAAGAGAAAATGCATCAGAAGGTAAAACCCTCAAAGAATGGAGTAAGGGAGGTGGTGACCAGGATGTAAGTAAATAAAACTGCTACATACATTTGTGCAACAGTAGTAGTGCCTAGATGTGAAACATCTTGATTCAGTCCACAAGAATGCTTGAGGAATGTTTGGATTGCCAAGCCCCTAGAAATAGCCCAGTTTTGGAAATGATGAAAGAACCCCCTCCTTTGGTTCTGTCTTTAGAGAATCCTTCTGGTATTTTGATTCTTTTTTAGCAACCCTAGGTGCACTTAATTCTGCAACTGTGGTATGTAGAATAAAACTGACTCTCAAAATCAAAATTTTCTATACAATGCAGAATGGAGGAAAGAATGGTGAAAAATGAATTAAATACATATTTCTAATGCAGGATATAAATGATCTGGAAATCTGCAGCTCCCCAAACAAACTAGATTAATTTACATTAAAAAAAAACCCCAAATCTAATAGTTAATGCTCACCTTGAATACTCTGCTTTAATTATTCAGGAAGTTTTGCTGGTGTTCTGATCTGCTGAGGTAAAGTCTCCCACAAGTTTTATGTTAAAAGATGTGAAATCAGCCCTTACTGGGTTGAAATTTAAATTTCCTTTTGTCCTTGCAATCTCTCTTGATTCAATTTTGCAATTCTCAGCAAAGCTGGCTGGGCCGCCAGACCTTTTCACAAATTATCATCGTGGGTACTTTTCCCAGTAATGACTTGGTCTTCTATTATATGTTGAAAAGGTAGAGCATAAACCTATCTCTGTGTTCTTCATGGTTATGCATTGTTGTTATCATATGAACACGTTTAAGGATATTGATCTAAATCATGCATCTTTTAAAAAGATAGTGGAAGTAGACTTTTGATATTTATATGTAAAACTGTAGTTGGCAGGGATTATTGCATTTGAGAGAGTAGAGAAGGAGGTAATAGCCCTATTTTTCCTTTATACTCTGAGAAAATTGTGTACTGGATATGCCGTTGTGTTCTCCCATTACTCTAACCACAATAAGAAGAGTCATCTTTATGAGTAGATGGGAAGGCAGCACTTGTGTACCTGTAATTTAAAGCCCTGTGATGTTTTTGTCACATGGCCTGAGAGCCAAATGTATTTGGAGGTCTAATATTTTTCAGTTCTGAATTTGATTATTCCTTAAGAGCTCACAATTCAAATGTCAGTAACACTAGGAATCTATATCATATAACTTCAGAAGGCTGAAGACTTCATTTAGCTGAGCACAGAGACGTACATAAAGAAGATATAGTGTTTTTTTGGTAGGATGTCAGAACGAGTGTGTGAGGCAGGCAGGGAAGGTGGGAGAAAATCAAGTAGGGGTACAGACAAGGAGTGGTGGGAGCTCTATAATTATACTGGGGTTTTGCTTTTTGCCAGGCTTGTCTCCAATGGGGGTATGCAGAGTGGAGGGTTAAAGAGACCATATTTATTTGTGAATTAAAAAAAATTTTTTTGCATGTGTTCGGGTGTGTGGGGACATGAGTTCATATTATAAACAAATTCCTACAAAGGAATGTTTGATGTGAGGAGATCAGTGAATCATCAAGAAGAGAAATTGGTTTCTCCTTAATAAAATGTCAATTGCAGGTGAAATTACCAAAGATGGGAAGTTATAAGAATATGAAACCTTTTTTAAAATCAGTCTTTAATAAAATAGAATCCAGGTAATGAATAAGGGTTTCACATTAGAAGCTATTTAACAAAGAGACATCAGAAGAGGCTGATAATAAAACTTTCCTGGCAGTCATCATCTTGGAATTCTACTTCATATAATTAAACTGAGTCAGGGAAAAGAAAGAAAAATAAAATATAATATGGAATCTTTTGACCTCGGTTCTAATTTGATTGATTCATACTGGCAGAAATGCATCCTAATGTCTACATTATTGTAATGGAACAACCTTTTATTATTTTTATGTTAATTCAAGATTATGGTATCAGTTTATTCATTTCTTCAAAAACTTTATCATAGAAATATAAATGTACTATTTCAAAGTAAAAAGCAAGGGCCTTGATTTTACACATACATACACACGTGTGCTCCTACACACTATATATATATATTTGCATACACGTACCATACATATATATCTATACATACACACTTAAACATATACAAATACCTACAGGCACACACGTACACATGTATACTGTATACGTATTTGTGCATGCATAATACACATTTATGTCTGTGCGCACACACACACACACACACACACACACTAGGGTGACCTGGATGAGCTTAAGGCTTCAGGGGAGATTAGACATGTGAGATCCTGTATCCCCTTGCCCCCACCCCCAAGATAATTATTTGAGTAAGTTGAATGCATACAGACGTTTGTATATTTCGCTGAAGGAGAAAGGATGCTGATAGAAGGGCAACTGGGGCAGAGAAAAGACAGAAGGAACAAATATTGGAGGGATAATATGGTGGCTTGGTACTGTGTCAATTTAGCTAAGCTGGAACTCTATTCCCTAGAATTCCTCTCCTGTATAGCTCAGAGTTAGGGCTGGCTGCAAGAGAAACTTGAGAGGGATATGGAAGCTAGTAGTAAAGCAGTGGCCATTACATTAAAAACGTTGGTATAGGAAAACAGATGATGTTCACACACCTTGTGGCTCATCTAGTCACCCATTTGGGGGCATCGGCGGGGAGTCTGACTCCTGAGGTGCTCCTCCTTCAGCTTCTCCAAGTCCTGGGCCAAGTGCCTGTACATCTCAAGGGTGAAGGATACCAACTTTTCCTGCAGACTACCAAGGCCATCAAGGATAGAGACAGTGACAGACACAGAATTCTATTTATCCTGTGTGTTCTTGTGGGGTCTGGTTTGTCATTAATCTTTTCCCCATAATGTCTAGCTTTTCTTCTGGGAGCTGAGTTTTCTGAAAATCAGGCCCAAAATATAATTATAAAGGTGGCTGTACTATATCATTTTATTATATTATGTATTATATATTATGTATATATGCACATTGAATTTCTAACCTTAAAGTTTCTCTTGTGTAAAAGTTGGAGCATTGTTTGGGAAAGAGTAGAATCCTGAAAATTGGGATGGAGAAATATGGACAGGTTCTGATGAAGTCATATATTTCAACAAGCCTGCTTTTCAGTAGAAGCAACCTTTCTTCTCCTCTCCTTTCCTGCCTCCATGGAGATAGCTGCATTGTAAGAGATTGCTGATACTCCTCAGGACCTACTCTTAACATCTGTTACTGCTTCTAGAACCATAATCAAGTTCAAGAATATCCAAGAGGGTGAGGAACAGAGAGTTTTCCATGAGGAGTTATACACTAAAATAATGGTAGAATTTTGCCAATTCATAATGATAGAAACCTGAGAATATCAGAATAGAGCCTCAGGAAACAGATCAGACTGAATTCGCTGATATGGACACATTGAGCAGAGATTCTCAATTCAATATATTAACATGAGCAGCTAAGAGGAGCTCTAAGATTTTTTTTTAATTAGCTGACTAAAACCTGAATCCAAGATGCCCTACATGAAATTGAAGTTAACATGTCAGAACTTCCATGAAATACTGATGAGAAAGCCTTTGGATAAAGGCTCAACCGGGTTAAAATGTTAGAGTGGATTTATCCTGTAGAATATGCTCATTCACTCCCTAATTAGTTTCCTAAGACAGTGTAGAGGACACTTGTTTCACCAAATTTGTAAGAAATGCATTTATGAGGAATACCTCAGTAGCATCACAGAGGAACTCTGTGGTATCTGTTCTCTCTAGGCCAAGAATGACAGTGGTGATTCTGCCATTGGAATGAGCTCCCTCAAGTCAATGGGAAATGGAGTTCTGAGGTGGCAGGGAGTTAATGATGGCATTTAATTGGCAGAGGCAATATGGGAATGATTACTATAAAGGACAAAGGAGCCAAAACAGTTACCAGAATAGTCTGATTTACAGATATCTTTGTCATGGATAATTGATCATGGTGCCATTAATCTCCTTCATCTCCTTCACTTTTCCATAAACCACTGTGGTCCTTTGACCTTTAACTGACCCTCTGGGAACTTAGTACAGTTATGAACTCCACTAGGCCTGGAAAATGGGCAGTAAAGAACAGAGCAAAGCTATTTTACACCTGGCACACTGACATGCGCCTCTTAAGGAGGCTCTCTCAATCACATGTAGGGCAATAGACCCCTGGGATCATATCAAACTTTTATCATTAGAACTAATATAGGTTCTCCAATAGTGTTGTCTTCAGTCTTTGATGTTAAGAGTGTATTCTCTTATTGAGTATTTTTGCGTCCCAAAATAATTTCTCCTCTGCTGTTTATAACAATCACCTGAAAGGCCAAATGCATAACAGAAGGCACTTGATGAGAGAGGAAATGGTGTAGACGTGAATAAAAGTCTTCATTCAGTCAATTTCCATCAGTTGATTCCAGTTCATGGTTTTTGGATGGTAAAATTATCTCTCAGGGCAACATATTCATGGGTCCTAGGTGTTAGGATATGAATAACTTTGAGGGACATGAATTTAGCTTACTACTCAATGCTTTTGACTTTAAGGCAGCATGACAGAGATTCTTCAGTAGTAAGAGAGGTGACACATGTTGTTGACTAGGATTTTTCCTGCCGTCTTAGACTTTCAACTGAGGTCAGGAACCTGAGAAAGGTAACTGCACTCGCATTTTAAAGAGATGCCAAACACATCCATAACTAAATTACTAAATGATAACAGAACCTCTATGGGAACAATCAGCTAAGCTGCCAATCGACATAAAAGAACATAAACTTTAAAGAGTGATTGGAGACAGTAGTTAAAATAGGTGTGCAACCGAATTAATTAAGAGTACTAAGGGATTCTCTGATCCCTCGTAAGTAAATAAATAAGAATAGAATTCTGGCACTTACCATAAAACACATGATGGGTCTCCAAGAGACTGAGCACACCGGGAATTTGGAGAGTGTAGACTGTTATTTCCTGGCTGGATACTTATGTAGCTTCAGAAACTTAATAAGCTTGCCTAGTATTCCCACCAGAGTGAAGTCTGGCAGGAAAATTCTTCAGAGATCTTGACAGGTCCCCTAGAACAGAGACACATACATAAACAGAGAAACTGGTCCTTGCTTCCTCTCTGCTTCCAGCTAGAGAATTCTCAACCCATGAAGCTGGCTGGACCAGCTTGCTGTGGCAAGAAAAGTAGAGAAGACAAAGCCCTAATCAATGGTATTCTACCATTGGTGGGTTAAGAATACACAACCTCCCATGGTCCAAGTAGCTGCCATGGAAGGCCACCTGTCTCAATGAACTCTTATGCAAGAAAGAAACCTTCTGGGGAGAGGGGAACTCCTGGTAAGAGGCCAAGAGGTACATTAAAGAGGGCAAGAAACTGAGGACAGTTGGAACAAGTCAACTGGATATGCATCACTCTTATATGGGAAACTTATAGGCTGGAGATCCCTTAGTGGGGCTCCCAAAGAGAGCACAAATGTGCTGTATGAATCACAGTTACTTAGATGAAAATTGTTTTTGATACTGGAAGAGACTGGAAAGGTATGGAATATGCCTGGCATATTTTCTTGGAGCAGAGAAGGTAGTTTGCAGCACACAGTACTGGTTGGCAGTGGTTGGAGAAAAAAAGTAAAGAAGTTTACTCCTTTTGACAAACTGTTGTATAGGTAAGAATGTGTCAAGAAATAAAGAATTAAAATGTGACTCTGGCAGCAATATGGAGTAGTAGATCCACTACTAAGAATATTTTGAAGTTAAGAGAACACTCAACATTAGGATAAATCTCTAGGTCTCTTAAAAACAAAACAAGTTATAAACAAAACCAAAAATGATCAATCTAACCAAATGCTATTTTTCATTGAAAATTTGGATAACTTGGTTATTCATTGTTAGTTTGCAACTTTAAACTTTACTAAAATGGTTTTGCAATTTTAAAAAGATTTTTTTTTGCAATAAGTCATTAAGTATAGGATGACATTTCTGAATTAGGGGGAAAATCATATTCCACGCTTTTTTTCTTACCCCAAGACATGACTCAAATGAAGAGGAGGCATTCATAGAAGGAAGAGCAAGAATACTGAATGCGTAGTGTCCATGGCATTTTCCTGCTCATTTTATCTAACACAAATGTTAAAATAAGTCTTTCATGTGACAGATTAGGTAACAGCGACCTAGAAGATCTTTTTTCACAGCTGGCTTTTACTGTGCCATTTACTTTCATTTCCTATAAATGTGTTTGGCCCACAGACCTCCCATTAGTTTTAAAGAGATTCAGTGTCTAAATATACACTAGAACATGAAAATGTGTCCTACTAAGGAGAAAGCTCTATTGCCTCATGTAATAGTGCTTCGGGGGAATCCTGAAAGATTAGCCATTAATTCCACTTCCTGTCCCAGTCACTGATTAGATAAGGAAATAATGTAGCTTTAAAATGAATCAACTACATCGAGGACATTAATTGAACCACTAACTTTAGAAAATAATGAAAGATTTTTTTCTTCCTAAATCTAAGTGTAAAGAGTCAAAGTGAAGGAGGAGGCTTTGTTGAAATGAAAAGGTAAAGCAGAATTGGTGTATTAAATGATGAAGACTGTGTATCTATTAAAAACATGAATGTGTACATTCATTCATTCAACTCATGATTTTTTGGCTACTGCTAGGGACTGTTGTAGGTGCTGGGAATATGAAGAAAATGTACAAAAAAGTCTGTATTCATGTAGTTTACATTCTAAAGTGCTGAGATGATAATACATATAATAAATTATATGCATATGTGAATTTTTTGTAGACACACAGTGATGAGTTCTATGGAGTACATATAACCAGGAAATGGAGGGCAGGAAAAAGAAAGCTGTTTTCGATGGGATAGTCCTGGAATTCCTCATCAACTAGGTAACTGAATAAATATCTGCAGGAAGTGAAGGTGCTAGACATGGCAATAACTGGTAGAAGAGGTTTCTACACAGAAGGAGAAGCAAGTGCATGTTTTGGTCGGTAGTTATTAAAGAGACCAGTATGGCTAGAGGAGACAAAGAAAGAAAGTGGTAATAAATGAGGACAGAAAGGTTGCAAGGATGCAGATTACATAAGACCTTAAGGGCCATGGCAATGAATGAGGCTTTTACTCTGAGTAGAATGAAAACCACTGGAAGATACTGAGTAGTTGCATGATGTGAACTTCACTCTAGTTTTGAAGGGATCACTCTGGTTTCTGGATTGAGGACAGACTACCTATGAGATAAAAGAAGACCAGTTAGGGGTCCATGGCAATCAATAATCCTGATAAAAGGTGATGATGGCTCTGAGCACAGTGGTAGTGGTTAGGGTAATGTGAGTGGATATATTTTAAAGATGGATCCAATAAGATTTCCGAATGCATTAGACATGGAATCAGAAAAAGAGGACATAAGGATGACTCTAAGGGTTTTGGTCTGAAGAACAGGTCTGAAGGATGGAAGTGCCCTTTACTGAAATTGGGTAGGCAGTGGGAGGGGCAGGTTAAAAGGAAGTTCTGCTTTGGATGTGTTAAGTACGAGCAGCCTATCAGACATTCAGGTGGATCTGTCCCCCAGGAAGTTGATGTGTGAATCTGGAGTTCTGGAGACAGATTTTGGCTATTAATACAAATTTGGGAACCAGAAACATATGTATATGTATATATATCCTGGAAGTGAACAGGGATAAAAATTAAATCATAAGGGACTCTAACATTTAGATTTGGGGGCTATGCCTGAACCAGAAAAGATAAGAAGTGAACAGTGAAGCTGGAGAAAAATCAGGAGAGTGTGTTATTCCAGAAACCAAGGATGGACGTTTTCCAAGGGAGCATGGCTGACTGGTCAAGTTGTTGACCAGTGATTTGGTTGGTGACTTTAATAAGAGGAGTTTTGAGTGGAGTGGTGGGAGAGGGTAAAAGCCTTATATTTTACTGGGTTCCAAAAAAATGGGAATATATTGAAGATAGCAGGTATAAGCAAATTTTAAAGGGGTTTTGTAGGAATATAGATGCAGATACATGAGAAATAATTGGAAGGAGATGTGAGGTCAAGGAGAGATTTTTTTTTCATGGTTTTTAGATGGTAGAAATTATAGCCATTTTTGTTTGCACACTGGCAGGAATGTCACAGTGGAAAGTAGAAAATTAATGATGGAAGAAAAAAAGATGGAGGCATTGCTGAACTGATGAGTTTGTGTAGGCGAGAGGCAATGGGATCCAGTGCACAAGAGGGATTGCCTTTAGACAGGAGCAGGGATAATCCATCTGAAGTAATGGGTGCGAAGGCAGACCATGTGGGGGCAGAAGCCGGTACAGGAATAAATGTGGTGTGGGCGCATCTGGAAATTCTTTTCTGGTTAATTTTCTCAGTGAAATAGGAAACACATTCTTCAGCTGAGAGTGAGGAGTGGGGAGGAGGTATTGGAGGCTTGAGGGAGAGGAGACGGTGGCATGTAGTTTTCCAGGAGGCTGCAAGAGTGAGTGGGCTACAGAAATATGGGAAGCTAACTAGTCTGCACTAAGGGCTGACCACTTGCTTGCTGTTTTCTAATCTGTCACATGGAGTTTTATCATTTTTTTTTAGATAATTTAAAGTGAAGCAAGTCAGCATTTTAAAAATGTTTTTTATTTATTCACTGTCTGTGTGAGAGAGAGAGACAGAAAGAGAGAGAATACGAAGCAAGTTTCATGCTCAGCAGGGGAGAGGCAGAGAGAATGGGAGAGAGAGAATCCCAAGTTGGTTCCACACTCAGTGCAGAGTCCAACATGGGGCTCGGTCTCACAATCATGAAATCATTACCTGAGCCGAAATCAAGAGTCAGTCCACTCAATCCACTAAGACGCCCAGGTGCCCCAAGTTAGCATTTTTAAAATACATTTCCCCAATATATATTAAGTACATGGGGCAGGCACAGTATGAAGAAAATATGGCTGTTGTGAGATTTGGGGTTTTGCCAGTTGAGTATGATAAAGTGAGACATGAGTGAGAGAGAAACAGATCTAAGCAAGGGAGGCTATAATGATAGTTTATAAGCAGGTAAGGAAGTAGACATGAAGGAGAAGGACAGTATATGATGGGTTTGATTCATGACTTTTAGATCTTGGTGAAGTCAGGAAGTGTTGGATATAGGTGTGATGGTCGGAAAGCGTGATACTTGGTACTGGTCAGGACAAGTTGTACTCTAAGGCATGATAGTGGGAGAGAGCCTTCCTAACACCAGGCTAGGAAGATGTGGTCATTGGAAGAGAGGAGGAGCGAGGCAGGGCGTTGGAAGGTTCATACACATTGATACTGGCATCTCCAAAACTTATGACTGAATTGTGCTGGAGAAACAGAAGCTAAAAACTTCAAGGACTCAGTGAGAGTAATAGAATGATTCATTAAGATGAAACAAAACAATGATATGAACGTATATTCCAGAACATCCAGTGAAGTCTTGTCTCGAAGAGCAAAAAAGAAGAGCCAATCTAAACATCCTTCAATAAGTGAATGTTTAAATAAATTATGGCATATCCATTCAATGGAATGCTATGCAGCCTTAAAAAATTAGGTTAATAAACATATACTAACCAGGAAATACATTTAAGATGTATTATTTTTTAATGAAGAGATTATCACATATTAATAGTAAGTGAAGAGATTATCATGTACTAGTATGAATAGTAAAATTTATTTTAAAAGTTAAAAAGCTGTGATGTACACAGTGATACGTGTATGTACATACATAGGATGAGAGGTAACCAACACAAGTTCTTAGGGGTTGGAATTGGCAAGGTTGAACTTTCATTTCTCTAGGTAAAAAGAAAGTTGCATTTCTTTTCATAGCTATATAAGTTTCTTGAACCTTTTTCTTGTAAAATATAATCTATAAATAAAAGTGAACAAACCTTGAAGTAGAGATTGATCAGATCCCAAACCAGCATGAGACCAACTCTTGGATCAGGAAGTACAAGGGCACCTAGTGGATTAAGCTCTGACTTTGGCTCAGGTCACGAACTCACTGCTCGTGAGTTCAAGCCCCGCGTTGGGCTCTGTGCTGACAGCTCAGAGCCTGGAGCCTGTTCTGATTCTCTGTCTCCCTCTCTCTGCCTCTCCGCGCGCTCATGTTCTTTCTCTCAAAAATAAATAGACATAAAAAAAAAAAGAAATACAAAATTGTCAGTAGCCTAGGCAGATACCGGGGCGAGGGTGCACTCCTACCTCCTACTTCCCTCCTACTTCCTATTTTAACTGATCCAAAGTTAAAAACTGTTCTGACTTTTGTGGTCACCGCATTCTTGCTTTTCTGTCAAGTTTACAAACAGAGCCTGCATTTTTACACACTGTAGTATAGTCCTGCCCGTTTGGGAACATCATATAAATTGAATTATCCAATATAAATTGTGTTGTGTTGACTTCTTTGCTTCACTATTATGTATAAAAAAAATCCATCCATATTGCAGGGTGCACAGCTTTTATTATCTCTCTCTATCCCTGCCTTTGTGTGTGTGTGTGTGTGTGTGTGTGTGTGTGTGTATGTGTGTGTGTGTGTGAGAGAGAGAGAGAGAGAGAGAGAACATTTAAGTTCTACTCCCTTAGCAATTTCAATTATATAACACATATAATGTAGTTAATTATATAATTAACTGTACTCACCATGTTATATGTTAGATCCTCAGATCTTACTTATCTTGTACACCATCAAACTGTAAGGTAGCAATTTATTTTTATATTCTATTCTATGTATGAATGTACCACAATTCATTTTTCCATCCTACTATTAATGGACTTTGGTTTCTTTCCAGTTATGGGCTATCATGAATAACACTGCTATAAATTCTTGTACATAGTTCTTGGTGCCCACGTGCATGCATTTCTGCTGAGCACACCTCTGGTAGCAGACTTGCTGAGTAATAGGGGTTGGGTAGTTTCAGGTTAAGTAGACGATGAGAAAATGTCTGGCTCCCACACACAGTAGAATCCCTTTTGCGGCTCAGTCTTTCCAACACTTGGTATTGTCATTTAAATTTTTTTCCAAGATGTGTTAATGGGAGTGTGGGGATATCACTTTGTGCTTTAAAAAAATTTTTTTTAAATGTTTATTTTCAAGAGAGAGAAAGAGACACAGTGTGAGCAAGGGCAGAGGAGGGGGGGGGGAGAGAGAGATTGAGGGAGAGACACAGAACTCGAAGTGGGCTCCAGGCTCTATGCTGTCAGCACAGAGCCTGACGTGGGGCTTGAACTCATGAACTGTGAGATCATGACTGTGGAAATAATTTTTATTTCCATCATTATCCGTGATGTTGTTTATTTGCAATTTGAATAACCTCTGGTTCAGCCTGCCTATTCAAACTCAAGAGCATTTTTTTTCCATTGGATTGTTTGCTTTTCTCTTCTGATTCTTAGAATTTTTTTTAAAAATATAAATTCAAGATGTGAATCTTCTTCTGGCTCAGTGTGTTGCAAATACTTTTTCTCATTCTGCAGTTTGCTTTTTTACTCTGTTAGCAGTTCATTTGACAGCAAACTTTAATATAGTCAGATCCATCAATATTTTCTGGTGGTTGAAACTTTTTGTGTCCTGTTTAAGAAGTCTTGTCCTCCTTTAAGGGTATAAAGATATTCTCCTTTATTACTTTGTAGAAAACTTCCTGTCTTTTGTCCTTTACATTTGGCTAAGTAATCTACCTGTAGTTGATTTTCGTGTTTGGTAAGACGTTCATTTTTGTCCCTATAGGTATCCATATAGCTATCTAATTGTTCCAGACCATTTTTTGAAAAAGGTATTCTTTCTCTACTGCTCTGCAGTGCTATATTTGCAGTAAGTCATATGTTCATCTCTGCATGAGTTTATTTCTTGTATTTCTCTTACATTCGTTTGAGCTATTTCTATTCTTGTGCCAGCACCTTACTGTTTTAATTACTGTACCTTTATAACAACAACCAATATTCAGTGGAGCAAATTCTTCCATCCATTTCTTTTTCTTAGCCCTTTACATTTGTACCTTTCCATATATATTTTAGTACTGGCTTGTCAAGTCCTATTTACACACATATACAACATTTGAATTGTTATTAGGATTATATCAAATCTATAGATCAAACTGGGGCGATCTGACGTCTTTGTAACATCCGGCCTTAATTGATATTCATGGTATATTTTCTCATTTATTGTTTTCTTTCAGTAACATTGTATAGCTTTCTGCATTGAGAGCTTCCACATGTTTTGTTAGACTTATGATGTTAATGGCACATACCATGGGTAGTGGGTGCCACGGTACACCCCCCAGCTCCTCCTTCTGTGACTAGAGAGAGCACTTGCTCCCTTATCTTCTGGGAGTGTCGAAGTTCACGGTGCTCGGCTGAGTCTCCATGGAACCTGCCGTACATTCCAGGATTGTGTGGTATAAGAGATTAAATGCCTGGTAGCCCCCCAAACAAAATTGCACATGTTTCTCTCTGTGTTAGTTATCTATTGCTGTGTAACAAGTAAGTCCCAAACATAGTATTTTAAAACAACCACATTTATTTTCTCACAGTTTCTGTGGATCAACAAAGGCTTACCTGGGTCCTCTGGCTTTCAGACTGTCATAGGTCTGCCATCATGTAAGATTTGGCTGGGAAAGATCCGTTTTAGGTTCACTCACAAATTATTGGCAAGATTCAGTGCCTTGCTGGTTGTTGGATTAAGGCTTCATTTTTCTCATAAACTGCTGGCCCAAGACCACTCTCAATTCCTTGTTATGGGAGCCTCTCCATAGGGCAACTCACAATGAAACAGCTGGCTTCATCCAAGTGAATAAGGAAGGAGAGAGTGCCAGACAGAGAAAGACTGCTAGCAAAACAGAAGCCACAGTTTTTGGTGAGTAATCTTGGAATTGATAGCGCATCATTTTACTATATTTTGCTCATTAGAAGCAAGTCACTTGGTTCAATACATACTCAAGGGGACGGGATTACACAAAGCAAGGATTCCAGCAGGGAGGGATTGTTGCGAATCATTTCAGAAGCTTCCTAAAACACCATCCATTTCTATTCTTTGGAAAATTGTGTGTAAGATTTCTGTTATTTCTTCCCCTGTATTTCAAGTTATTTGGTACAATAGAGTTTAATGTTAATGTTTTTAGATTGTGGGGCAATTTGGATTCAGCATCTTTAATAGTTAATTAATAGTTAAGGGAATATAACTTCTTTTTTGGAGGGGGGAATGTTGGTAAGTTATGTTTTCAAGAAACTTGACCTATGTACATGTTGAATTTATTAGCCTAAAGTTGTTTACAGTATCCTCCCTTGATATTGACTGCAAGATCTCTAGTGATGTCTACTTTTTCATTGTGTTCTTTTCGGTGTTTGCATCATATATCTTGTTTTTCATCCTTTTCATTTTGAACCTCCTGTAGATTATGTTTTAGATATATCTTTCATAAACCTCATATAACAAAGAATTTTACAAAAAACATTTGGGTTTAATCCACAACATATTTTTTCCTTTCTCTTTTCCTTCTTTTACTTGCCTTTGTTAACTTCAAGATTTTTTTTTTAAGTGAGGTTTGTAGAGACAAAAGTTATATAAGGCAAAACTGTACAATTTTAAATGCAGAGTTTGGTGTCTTTTGATGAATGAATACATTCATATAACTGCCACAATTCACATATAAGACATTTCCATCATAGTTAGAAGATGCCTTGTTGTGTCTCATTGCGGTCAATCTCTTCTCCAGCCCTTTAGACTCTGGTAACTACTTACCTGATTTCTGACTTTGCATTTTTCTGAATGAATCCTATAGAATGTAGCCTTTTGTTTCTGGCTCCCCTCATTTACCATAATGCTTTCAAGATTCACCCATATTGTTACATGTATCAAGAATTAGTTCTTTTTTATCACTGAGTAGTATTGCTTTGGATGGATATATCACAATGTTTTTATCTTTTCTCCAATTGATGGGCATTTGGGGTTTTGTCAGTTCTGGGCTATATGAATAAAGTGGCTATAAACATTAGCACACAGGTCATTTGTTGGCATATTCTTTTAGTAATCTTAGAGAAATACCCATCAATAGAATTTGCACATGATACAGTAAGTGTACATTTAGTTCGGTAAGATATTGCCAAACTGTTTTCCAAAAGGAATACCATTTATAACCCCACCAGCAGTGTGGGAGAATTCCAGTTGTTCTGCATTCTTGGTATCATTTGATATTGTCATTTTTAAAAAAAAAAAAAATTTTTTTTTTTACCAATCTAGAAGATGTGAAGTATCTCATTGTGGTTTCAATTTGCGTTTCCCCAGTGACTAAGAAGCCCTTTACGGCTAAGTCCCCGGAAGAGAGATTGGAGCCCGGTCAGTGTCCCTAGTGTCCTCTGTTCTATCGGCAAGCTGTACCATGAGACATATGCCACAGGCTTCCCCTGGAGGATCAAATCGGACTCCATATGTCTAGCAGCACACTGAGAAATGCTCCCCAAGCTGGGATAATGGGGGCATGGACCATGCTGTTACACGTACATTATTTTACTTAATTCTCTGACAAGATCAGTATTCCCGTTTTACAGATGAGGAAGTTGGGGCTCCTCAACTTTACACAATTTGCTCAAACCCATAGAGCTGGTAAGCAGAGGTGCCAGAATTGAGCTCAGGTTTTTGTGGCTCTAAAGCTCATTCTCGAAATTACTCTCAAATTTACAGCTGATAAATATCCCTTCAGGGTCCTTTTTTCCAGACTGAATAACATCTCCTTTTAAATCCTTATTTTTTAAAACTTTCATCAAATTCAAGGTTTTACTGGATCTTTTTTTTCTCCCCAAACTCCCTATGTCACTCTGGTTTCTACACTATGGTGTTGAATAAATAAATCCAAATCTGCTCCTTGGGTGACAATTACTGTCACCATTCTGTCGAGCTATTCTGATTGAGTCTATTGACTCTGGGTAAATGGAACATGGCACTGTTGGCAGGGGTTGGCACAGGCTGTTATGATGTGGCTTAATGCACCCCGAGGGTTCATGGATGGATAAGCTGCTCCCAAGCAAGCCAACCACACTTTATGGCCTGTCCTTTCTAAAAGAGATACTGAACATGTTTATTTCGATAATGCACTTTCTGTAATAATTTAACATTTAGCACCCACGAGTTGCTGTTTGACCTTCAGTGTTCTAAACAACATGATTTGATTTAGAGTGCTGCTGTTATAGATGGTCAATCCATACTCTTGCAAATTAATAGTTGTGGTCAATATGTGGTTGTGGTCACTGCCCACCACAATTCACTCCTGAGTTTTCAGTTATATTAAAAATATGGGGATTCATGGGGCGCCTCGGTGGCTCAGTCAGTTAAGTGTTCAACTTCGTCTCAGGCCATGATTCACGGTCCGTGAGTTCGAGCCCCACATCGGGCTCTGTGTTGACGGCTCAGAGCTTGGATCCTGCTTCGGATTCTGTGTCTCCCTCTCTCTCTGCCCCTCCCCTGCTCATGCTCTGTCTGTCTCTCTCTCTCAAAAATAAACATTGATTTTTTTTTTTAAATATGGGGATTCTTTACTGTTCCCTTTCTATTTCATACCACAAGTAATTATCCTTACTGCTTTTAGCAAAAGTTAAATCGTCATATTATAGGCTACCTGTTGAGGTATTTTGCTATCCTATGACAATTTGTCCAGAATGGATGACTTCTAATGAACTTTATTTAAGCATACAGAGACAATATCTTGGGGGGAAAAGTAAGAGATAGTTTGTAACATATGCATGTTTTGGCATGTATTACTGGCAACAGATGAAGTTTAAACTGGAGGGCACATTATGCAAATGCCCAAATGGGTAGGGGAGAGAAATTGAACATAATTCTGATTATTTGGTTAGCTCTTCCAGTAGAGAAGGCAAGGCTGGGAATATAAATAAAAGGGAATAACATTTAAAATTTTTACTGTGCTATTCTTTTTTGCCTTCCAAGACCTCTGACCTAATTTGCCTGGGCATCTAACTGGAGGGTGGGAGTGGGGAGGTGGGCAGAGATTATAATTTGTTAGGGAAGGAATACCAGGAAGAGACCAAGAAAATGTTCAGCCTTTATCATTCTATCACTCGATCATGTAGCAGGGTCACAGTGCTAGCCTTCTGCCTTGAGAGAGACTTTTCCAATTTTCTTGATCTCCTTCCTCAGTAGACCCACAACCAAGTACGGAGGGTTCAGCTAATGGAGGTTTTCTGTGGGATAGTGGAGATGTAGCAGCCTGACATTAAAAACTGGGTGGAGTTGCGAAGGAGATATTAGTAAGGAAGGGAATAAAAACATTCCTCTTTTTCTATCCCAAGAAGCTTGTAAGAAGGAAAAGTATTAACTTATTGAATACCTTCTATGCATTTGGCTGCTGTAGGTGCTTATAGGTATATAAATATGTATTAACTCATTTTATCCTCACGACGACACTATGGGGTAAATTCTTATTTTCTGCAGTTCTGGGAATTGGGGCACAGGGCCAGTAAAAACTCATCTGAGATCATGTGTCTACTGAGTAGCAGAGCAGCACTGGGCTGCCTTGCTCCACTTGCTCCAGAAGAGATGAGTTAGTGAGGGTAATGCGGAAGGCAAAGAGGGCAGGCACTTTTTGTTGCTGCTACTTATTTAGGACTAGGAAATCGCCTCTGAGCCTCATGTTGCACCACCTTCAGGCACGGCCAAGGCAATGTAGCTATCCAGTGTGATCAGAAGAGGGGGCTCTTACAGTCTGGCCTTCCTGAGCTGCTTTCAGGGCCCTACATGAGAAGTTAAATAGAGCCGATGACCCATCAGGTGCATACAGAGTCCACACACACCAGGCTCATGGACTGGAAGGAGGTTTTGGCTATCACTCAGTGATCTGTGGCCAGTAGGCACAAAAGACAGATCGACAGGGCCAACTGGGATATAGTACTAGATGACAACAGAGCCAGGAGACAAACCCAAGTCCCACTGACAGAGAGTGAAACTCTGAAACACAACAGCAGGACAAACAGTACCCAGGAGCCAGGGGTGTTGCCATGGAGACCTGGGGAAGCAGAGTACATTGCATGAAAGACTCTGACTCTTTATTTCTCCGGGAGGACTCAAAAGCCTTATTCCCCACTCCAACTGCCATGCACCGTATGTCGTGATGGGGAGAAGGGCTAGCTCGGGGACCTCCATAGGGGAAGTTAGCACTATGGGATGAGACTAAGTTAACTTCATTAGGATGATTTGTTAATGAGTGGGCAAGGGTCTAAACAGAGGACCAGATTAACTAGAGAACCATAAAGAACTTTCATTCTCTCCTCTTCACATCTGAGTTAAAGTGGGAGTTAAATTTTATGAACCTGCTACAAAATATGGCTAGTCAGAAAAAAATAAAACAAATATGTTTTATCAACCGTATGGACAACCGGAAATGCACAGGTGAAATAAAAAAAAATCAACGGAGGAAGTGGAATTACAGAAAGAGGACGATGAGATAATGACAGCTTTATTGATGGCAGCCAGTTATATTAGAACCTAATTTAATAAAGAAGAATTTGCAACGCATTCAATGTCAATTCTTCCTTTCTGTAACAGAAATGTATATGGTTGTAAGAAAAAGACAAAAACAAAAACAAATACCTAAATACTGTGAGTAGGATGGAAAAAATATAAATTATAGGGAGAGACTAACCATTCCAGTTTCAATAGGTTGCTCCAAGGCCACCCACACCTTTATTTGTCAGGCTGTACTGTTTTTCCTCCCCGTTGCGCTTCTGGGTCTGGGCCAGAGGGTGGTGGGCGGAGAGAGAACAGTAGCTTTGCACCATCCTCCGTAGCTTATAACCACCTCGTCTCATTTCACCCTTGTCTGTCTGCACCCACTGCTCCATGTTGTTCACGCCCTCATTTGCTTTTACTTGGGCCACTGTGAAGGCTTCATAATAGAATTTACCTCCTATAGTCTCTCTTCCTTTAATCCATCCTATATGACTTTGCCAGATTCATTTTACCGAAGTATGGGTTTTACTGCATCACTCTCCACAACATCTACAGAAATCCTTTCAAATAGCTTTCATTTGGTGACTAAATTGGATAAAAACTCCTCTCACCAGACTACAAGGTGCTTCACAAGACCATGAAACTTTGCTACTGAAGGTTCCAGTATTCCTATTCCCGGAAGTGTTACAGTCACTACAGGGCTTGATGCTTTGCACCCAGAGGTTCTGTAGTTTTGATCATTCAGTAATTCTAGACACACAGATGATGAAACAAACAGGTGGAGGAAGAAAAAGAATTGCAGAATTAACCATGTGATCAGGTTAGTTGGAAGAAAGTGGGACCTCAGAAGAAGAATCAGAATAGAGAAGAGGTCTCTTAGGGTTAATAGAAGAGACCCATTTGAGACTCTAGCTCTTCACAGGATTTCCTGAAATGGAGGGTATGCTATTCAGGCTCCACCTCTGGTAATACAAATGGGAATATTGGGTTGTGAGTACATTTTTGCAAACTCACACTTCTCCCACTTCTGGTATCCTTGGCCACTTTTTTGTTTGTTTTGGTTCTATAAGAGGTCTCTCTCTCTCTCTCTCTCTCTCTCTATCTATCATCTATCCATCATAATCTGTCATCTCTTTGTATCTGGCTATTTCTTTTCAGTTTTATTGAAATATAACTTATATACAATAACATTTTTCAGTACTAGTTGTATAGTTTAATTTTAATGTTCATAAATGAACTCAATTGGGTTATTACCGGCACAATCATGACAACATTTACATCACCTCCAAAACGGCCCTCCTGCCTCTTTGCAGATAACCCCCTCTCTGATCCCTCTCTCCATGATCACTATCTGCATGCTATCACTCTAGTTTTACTTTTCCTTGACTTTTATATATGTAGAGTCATATTATGTACTTTCTTTTATGTCAGGCCTCTTTCACTTAGCATAATGCCTTTGAGACCAGAGAACCTATTTTTATACAAATCAATAGCATCTGGGACAAGGACTGTGAAAAAACAAGAGCTCTGGACTCAGAAGGCAATGATTTGATTCCTTACTTACTATCTGTGTGGCTGTGGGCAAGTTAACTAACTTCTTGGAACACTGATCTCTGAACCATTAAATGAGGCAAAATATTGACTTCATACAGGTGTTTTGAGAATTAATGTTATAAAGATATTTAATATATTAATAAGCAAAAAGCCAAGAGAATACTACATGGCTGACACATTTTTGGCTTTCAAACATGCTAGCCAGTATTATTGCTAGCCAGTATTATTAACAGTAGCAGAGACTACTTGCTGTGCCTTACTATCTGATCTCCCTAGGGTGACCATATGTCCCCGTCTTTACGTGTTGTCCTGACATACTTATTAATGTTGTGTGCCTGCAGCTCAATAGAGTTTCAGTGTGGAAGATAATTTCATGGTCACCCGAGATCTCCCCTTCTTTCTCAGTGATGAAATTCCCAAATTTTGATTGGCATGTGGCGAACCAGAATAAAGATTATTTTTATGGTTTCTTTTGTAGCCCAGTGGTTATTTGACTAAATTTTGGCCAACGACACATAAGTGAGACTGCTGGGAAAATTTTGGGAAGTTTCTTTCTTTCTTTTTGTTTTTAAAGTCATAGTATTTTATTTATTTATTTATTTATTTATTTATTTACTTTCACTTCTGTTTTTTGATGTAATTTTAAATTTCAAGAAAGTTTGTAAGAACAGTACAAAGAACTCCTGTATATTCTACCCAGAATCCTACTCAAATGTTAACACTGTACCACATTCTTTCTCTCATTCTCACTCTCCAACACTCATTTACTGTCCATTGTTTTGCTTGTAGCTATCTAAGTGTGTGTGATATGGTATCGCATAGTGGTTTTGATCGCATTTCTCTGATGGCTAATGATGTTGCTCATCTTTTCTCCTGTCTATTGATAAGAAACTGTTTGCTGTATCAAAAGATTTGGATTCAAATCTCTTCTCAGTTTTTAGTTGTATTATTTGCTTCTTGATAGTTGGATTGTAAGATTTCTTTATATGTTCTGGATACTAGACCACTATCATATATCTGATTTGAAAGTATTTTCTCCCATTCTATGGGTTATGTTTTCACTTTTTTGATAGTTTATTTTGAAGCATGAAAGCTTTTTAAAAATTTTTTAAAGAATTATTTTTTTTAATGTTTATTTTTGAGAGGGAGACAGAGCATGAATGGGGGAGGGGCAGAGAGCGAGGAAGACAGAATCCGAAGCAGGCTTCAGGCTCTGAGCTGTCAGCACAGAGCCTGATGCAGGGCTCAAACCCATGAATTATGAGATCATGACCTGCGCCAAAATTGGACTAAGCCACCCAGGCTTTTAAAACACAAAAGCTTTTAATTTTAAGGAAGTATAGACCCATATTTCTTTCTTTTTCTTTCTTTTTAAATTTAGGCATAATGGACATATACCATTATACTATTTTCAGCTGTACAACATAATGATTTGATATTTGTATATATTGTGAAATAATCACCACAATAAGTCCTAGTTAATATACATCACCATATATAGTTATAAAAAGGTTTTTTTCTTGTGATAAAAAATTTTAAGATCTTAATGAAAAATTTTAAGTGTTCTTGTGGGTGAAGGTATGGCTTTCACTTTCTTTTTTCTTACCAGTCTTTACTGGAAAAGTAGGGAGGGGGAGACATGGCGGCTGGGGCTGGAGTAGCCATTTTGGACATGAGGTGACTTTGACAATGGAAACTATGCCAAGTAGGCCACAAAATAGAAGGATCTTATTGTATTTTATTTGAGGGATAAATAAACTTCTCTTTGTTTTTAATACTATTCTAACAGCTAATACTATCCTACATTTTTTGTTATTCACGGACAAACCTATTTCTAATTAATACATTAAGCCTTTCTCACATGCTACTCTCAAACCTTGAAACCCTAACTGGGCAAAGTGCCTCAAAACTAAGTGCTACTAGAAGGTAATCTCTCCTTTTGTTGTCCGTGAAATATGGCAAAAGATAAATATCCTTCATCAGATTTCTGTTCTTCAACTAACTTACTTGCCAGTTGTGGCAATTTTATTTAGTTCAACCACTTGGTTGAATTAATATTCGTGTAGACTCCAAATTCCCCTCTATTTTTCTTATCATTGTGTGGAGCAACACTCAGAGAAATCATCTAATTAAGACATTAGGATTGAATAATGAGGGTTTTCCACAAAGGAAGCCCCAGAGCTTCCTTATTTGTCTTTTATTTGTACATGTGCTCTTTCTTATCTTTCAGCTGACCAGTCATTCAGTTTTGTGGCCAGCGTTATTGTCTCTCAAACATATTACTTACTCTTTATGCCAGTTGCCAAAGGCTATATTGTAAAAATCAATGTTTATTTAGATATCACTGGGCCTTAGACTTTTAGAGCTGGAAGGCATGTTAGCAATCATCTGGTTCAAAGACTTATTGCATATGTGTTTTAATTGTTTTTCTTCTTTTACTCTTTATTACAAACAAAGATTCTTCTATCTTTGTAATATCTAGTCAGCTTGGCACAAGTTAACTGCAAGAGAAAAATTTTAAGTTGTCAAAGTATAATTCATAAGAAGTAAATAGTAAGCAGAAAATATAATTAAGAGCACTGAGGAAGTGAGATCTTAATTCAGAAGACACTTTATCAATATGCTCATCTAAAGCTGGTGATGAGTTAAGTATGGACTGATAATTGGGGAGGTACAGTGATTGAATACTTGGCTTGTACTTAATTATAGAGGGGACATTAATCTCCATCAAAATAAGTATTTAAGCTTCATAAAAATTCAGAGAAAGAAACTCCTTCCCAATGGCCCATGACTATTATCTTAAATATGGATGCCTATATTCTTTTATGCAGGCAGGCTCTCACTCTGTAAAATGGAAGCAATATAACAGAGACACAATGGCTTCTTTGGCATTTAAGTGTGCACAGAGAAGTATGACTATCCAATTCCTTCCTTCCTTCCTTGCTTCCTTCCTTCCTTCAAATGATGAACCAAAATAGGACCAAATAAAGATCCTCTCCTCTTTTTCTCAGCTGTTGGAGACTGATGTGGGGAATGAATCATGGCTAGAATTTTAAACCAGTTGGAATTTCATAGTCGAAGAACATGTTTTTATGTAATTTTGAGAGAGCCCATTAAGTAATGGCCTTTTTATTAGTTTCAACTAGTTCTGAGAGGTTGACAAATCAGAGTAGGGGATGAAGGAAAGGAATAAACACTCTTATGCATATTAACATGAAGTACTAAAGTACTGATTCTGTTGTTACAATTTGTGTCTTTCCAAATTAGAGGGGATTCTGAAAAACATTTCTATTGTCTTCATGGGTTTATTTATTCTGTCTCTCAGAGTTATTTCTTTAGAAGGGGTGTGTGTGTGTGTGTGTGTGTACTTGTATATATTCTGAGTTCAGAATTTCTTGATGGGTAATCAAGAGAATAAGCAGCCCCACATCTTGTGCTGCTGGAATATCTGGGAGGAGAATAGATTTAGAAGGTCTATGCCCAGACTGGACCACCATTTTGCAGGATTTTGAATGTCAGCGGGCAAAATTTTCCATCCTACTGACCCATCCTGCTCCCCTTCTCTTGTTGTTAATTTAGGCCTGTGGTTCTTAAACCTACACATGCATCAGATTCACCTGGAAATCTTGTTAAGACACAGGTTGCTGGGTTCTACTCTGGGTAAGTTCCTAGGTAATGCTGATGTTTCTTGTCTGGTGATCACATTTTGAGAACTGATCTAGACTAATTTAGACATGTGAAATTACTTTTTGGAGAGAGAAGCCTGGATCCTAGGGAAAAATAATCTCTCTTGGTATGGGGGATGGAAAGGCTAGAAGATAATTGGTGTTTTATAGATATTACATCATTTAAGCAATGGTTTAATTGTACAGGTGAGGTTTTGGAGGGATGGCATGACTTTGTGAGTCACTCAAAATAAACCTACAGAAGAAGCTGTTCTTTCTTGAAGGGCAGATCTTGAGAAGAATGCTTTTTATGTGATTCTAGACATAATGACAGAGCTCATGCAGTATGGATGTGTTGCTCTGCTGCTGGAGACCCGAGCACTGATTTGACCAGTACCATCAGATACATCCTGTTAAGATTATTTTTTTAATAGAGACCTCCCAGATTTTACTCCCAGTTATGTGACCTAATATGCTTGGAATGGGGCCAAGAGTATATTTGTATATATTTTAAAGGATCCCCAAATAATTTTGTTGAATAGACCTATCAAGTACTGAATTGGTGTAACCTCCCACCCAGTGTGTGCAGGCTCATTCAAATATCTGCACGGGGAGGAAATGCATTCTTTCTAGGACCACCAACTTATTGGAATAACCATAATGCTCAAAAACTCATAAGTTGTGTTGAGTCAGATTTAAACCTTTTTAAATTTGACACTTTTATAACCAAGTTTTGGTTCTAGTTCTGCTTTTTATATAGTAACTAGTAAAACAAATCCATAGATTTTTCCTCATGACAATTTTTTGCAGTTTTTACTACATTGTTTTCCTAAAGGTTAACTATCCATGATTTGGTTAAATGTTTATTTAAAACATGATTTATAGACCTTCTATATCCATATCATACTCATATTTGTCAGAGTTAAATTTTAATTTCTGGAATTCAGAATTGAAGATTATGGTTTATTCCAGTTTAGAAATCTGGCTATTGAATATTTCTTCGTGGAAACTGAGAGTTTATTGACTATTTTTTTTTAAAGAACATACCACATTTTTATTTTTATTTTTATTTTTATTTTTTTTTTTTCAACATTTATTTATTTTTGGGACAGAGAGAGACAGAGCATGAACGGGGGAGGGGCAGAGAGAGAGGGAGACACGGGATCAGAAACAGGCTCCAGGCTCTGAGCCATCAGCCCTGAGCCTGACGCGGGGCTTGAACTCACGGACCGCGAGATCATGACCTGGCTGAAGTCGGACGCTTAACCGACTGCGCCACCCAGGCGCCCCAGAACATACCACATTTTTAAAAAAGATTTTTTAAATATTTACTTATTTTTGAGAGAGAGAGAGAGAGTGTGTGAGCAGGGGAGGGGCACAGAGAAGGAGACACAGAATCCAAAGCAGGCTTCAGGCTCTGAGCTGTCAGCATGGAGCCTGACACAGGACTTGAACTCATGAATCACGAGATCATGACCTGAGCCCAAGTCAGATGCTTAACAGACTGAGCCACCCAGACACCCCATAAAACTTTTAATTAGCTAATTTCCCCAAACCTTGTGCATATGTGTGTGTGTGTGTGTGTGTGTACGTGTATACAGTTTTAAAACTGGAACACAAGGAAGTTGGTAATTCCAAGATAAGAATCACAACTTCATATAGCTACACGAGGCTAGCAGGTGAAAGATAAATGTGTGAATTAGGCAGTTGTAAACAATTGGTAGTGGTAGAGTCCATTGCAGGCTGCAGAGATCATATTGTATCTGAGGGCTTTAAAATTCAAAAACTGTAGGGACACCTGGGTAGCTCAGTCTGTTAAGCATCTGACTTCGACCCAGGTCATGATCTTATGGGTTCATAGGTTCCAGCTCTGCATCAGGCTCTCTGCTGTCAGTGTGGATCCCACCTCAGATCCTCTGCCTCCCCCCCCCTTCTCTGCCCCTCTTCTGTTCTCTCTCTCAAAAACAAATAAGCGTTAAATAAGTAAATAAACAAACAAATAAATAAATATAATAAAAAAAATTAAAAACAGCACTCTACCAAAATTGAACACAAACTTCCATATCAGAACCTTACCAATGGGCCAAATGTAGTCAAAATGAAGTGATTTCAACTCCTTTTCTTGGGTCAAAGAATTAAGAGTCTTGGGTATGTTTGCATAGATTCTTATGTTGTTGATTTAAAAAGAGATCTTTAGGAATAAGAAAGTGCCGTTTTACCATATGTCCTTTCAGATCTCCAACTTTTGAAGACATGTTAATGACTTGAATTTGTTGTCTATAGTCAGAATATGTCATACAAACACATCATTATGACACTCATCTTCCTCTCAGTTATACAAATAAGGTTGCTACATAAAACCAAGAGTGAAAAAGACAGCTTCCACTGTAAGGGATTTCTCCAGTAGGCATCAACCTAGAGTCTAATTGAAAATGTTAGAACAAACTGAGAGTTGATGGAGGGAGGTGAGTGGGAAATGGGTTAGTTGGGTGATTGGTATTAAGAAGGGAAATTGTTGTGATGAGCACTGGGTGCTGCATGTAAGTGATGAATCACCAAATTCTACTCCTGAAAAAAAAATTGTAAATTGGAAAGAAAAAAAGAAAATGTTTACATGTTTCCAGCACTTGTGGGCTTGTGTTTATTTTTATATGTATTCTTCCCTTATTTCCCAACCCATAAACTGAAATTTCTTTTAGGCAAGTGACCTTTTTTATTACTTTGTAGTCTTCCCATAATATATCACAAGCTGTTACATTACAGTGGGCAATGTTCTTTGCTTTACTGAGTTCTAAATAGATTTGTGAAATCTATGATAATGGGCTTTACAGCCCCATCTTTCCATTAGAATAAAAGTATTCCAACCCTAGAGCTTTGCTTCAGCCATACATCTGCTTTAATCTGCTCCTTCCTGTACATCGTGTGCATGTCATACTTGGGATGGATTACAGAACGTTGAAAGACTTCTTTCAGGCTGCTTGTTGAAGTGTTCCTAACTGCACCTGTCTTCTTGTTTAATGCCACCGTTTCTCACCTAACTGGCCGCCATTTCCAGTGTTGAATTTAGCCTTAAAAAGATTTCTGAGTAAATTGTGATTAAGGCCCTCACCATTATTTACTTTTATACCCTTTGACCTTAACTTTTAGCTTTAGGGTCTAAAGGTGAGTTTTGAGCCTGTTAAATTATTATATCCTTCTACTAGAAAGGAAACCTTGTTGTATTAGTTGTTATAGTAACCATGGCTTTCTAAATTGTTTATTCTTTTACAAAGCCATTGTCTTTGGCCAAAGAAGCCAAGAGGAGAAATAAGACAAGAGTGTTACCAGCCAGAGGAAGCACACAGCTTATATTAGCAGAGTGGTTGATGCACTTTCTCATCTTAGCTGTGGCAGTAATTACAGCAAGACTGCCTTTGATTTAAGACAAAGCTTTAATTCAAACCTTTCTCTTCTTTGGCTGTGGGTAACTGCAGGAGTTTATTTATGTTGGTATCTGCTGCAGGGGATTTGGGACTACATAGAGCTTGATGAAATCTGCTTTTAAAACCTTAGAAAAACAAGGTGAAAGCAACCTGATGATTTTGTGTGTGAGAAGCCAGAAGAATAGCTCCATACTGGGCCTTTTTACTCCACTCATCAGTATAGTAACAGGAGCATGATAAGTAACTTTCAAAACTCTCCTCTAAACTCTCTTTGCATGCTTTGAAAAAAAAGGCACAATTGCCTCAATTACTTTTTTTTTTTGCTGCAGTCAAGGACTAATTGTAATCATTTGGATTTTGGGGGGAGCATCTTTTATCCTGGAATATCAAATCATGAAGTCAAAACTAAAAGAGAGGCTTGTGGGTGGTTGCCCACAAAACATCTGTAATTTATTTTTATTAAAATTGGAAAAGGGGACCAGAATATTCATTTTTCTTCAAATCAATTCATCTAAGTGAGTATCTGTGATTAATATCTCTTGAGAAAGCTGCAATGATTTCTAATGTAAGTGAGTTTCAAGAACCCCAAAGGGTGGGAATTTAACTAGCAGCTTTAACATATAAGCTCTTTGATTTGGGCAGGTTTCTCGGGCTGGCTCTGTACAATGGGGGGCCAGTCTGAATTGGAGGCAGCAGTGAGAAAGGGAAGTGATTAGTTGTAACATAGTCCCAATTATATCACTGTCCATCTATGTGATCTTAGGCAAATCACATAGCTCTATGGGTTTCATGGTTTGGAATGATGAGATAATGAGTGTAGAATCAGATTATACCTAAACTAAGTTTCTTTATAGGGATAGTGTTATCAAATGCAGATGCCCTACTGAAATTAAGAGCTTAATATTATGAGAGGCATTAAAGAGCATTTCAGAAAACTCAGAAGTATCACTCACTCTTTACACTAACAAAGAGACACTCCTCTCACTTGACTGGAAAAAAACCTCCAAACTAGTTATGGTATGAGAGAGATAGCTAGTTATGATCTAAGGGTTGATTGGACAAGATGATTTATTCCACCAATAGTTTTCCAGCTACTAATAGCCATTGTGAAAGAGGTATGCTTTAACTGTCAAATTCATCAATTAAAAAGAAAGCTGTGACTTCTCAGCCAGCATTTGCAATTTATTGGAATTGTGGATGGAGAGATCATACCGTAGAGACATCATAAATTGGAGAGTCTATAGTATGTTTATTCAACTACAGTTGTTCGTTAACTGATTTCTTACTGAGACTAAATCAACCCATCCACTGACTCATTCAACAAAAAACATGGGCACCTACTATGAGTCAGGCACTTATGTTGCTCTGGTTTTTAAGCCAAAGCACACTTCTCTATTTCATATCTTCTTGCAACTGGTTACACATTTTCATTGGTGAATGTGTTTGTTTTTTTCCAAGCCTCCACTTTAATTATAAAATGTTGAATCTCTTTTTCTACTGAGTGGTGGGTTTTTTATTGGCATCTTGGACATGTAATTCTTTAGTTATTTTTAGTTATTGACACTCAGTCCACCCACATATCTTGATGCAAACTTCTGTCCTTCTGCTTCTTCTCGGCTTCCTTTACTGTGCTAGAGTGGGAAGAAGGAAGAAGTAACAGGGCAAGCATCTCATTACTTAACTTTCTCCATTTTGTGGCTCTCTCCTAGTTGGTTGTCATTGCTTCTGTGATTAACACTACCCAACATTAGTGCCCTTGGTGGAGTAAAAGTTCAAAGCCTGCCTCAGTCACAGGGCACAGTCATGGGGCTTTTCCCTGTGTACAATTCTTGGCATGGGGAATCCAGGTCTGGCCAACCTCTTCCACCCTCTCCATAAATGGTCTCCCTCACAGCTTCCTGCTGCTGAGATCACCACAGTTGGGCCTCCTTGGATGAAGCCCCAGTAAGACTTTTAAAGCCCAGCTATCCTTTCCAGAACTCAAGGGGAGGTACAAGCTTCTCTGTGGCTGCCTCTCTTTCTGACTCTTTTTCCCTTTGGGTAGATTCAGGGGTAAATCAGTGAGTCATACTGCCTTAGCAGACAGCCAACAGAGGAATGAGGTGACAATTTTACTCTGATGGAATCACTCAGAGTCTTTGCAGTTTCAGCCTGAGGGAGGAGGAGGAAGCTCCTGGGGAAGAAAGGAATTTTTTTCTAACCTGGCAACAGAACCTTCAGGCCTCTGAGGACCCCAAGGCATGCTTCTCCTTTTCCGAGCCTTCTAATTTTATTGATTTAGGGGTGGAGGGTTGAAGTGTTAGGTGACTATACGTGGTTGCACTATCTCTTAGAAAATCCTGAGGGGAGCTCTCTGGCCTCAGTTTTGGTGGTTCTCTTCAGAAAATGTAGTGTACTGCACCCTATTTTCAGTTCTAGGACTTAGTTACAATTCAAGGACAGAATAGAGATATCCTGTCACGATCCCACTACATCTCTTGTATTAAAACCATCTGTCTACATAAGGAGTGAGCTTCTTCAGATTTTTGCTGTTAATCCAGAGAGAAACTCAGATGATAGTTTTAGCTATCAAAGTACTTAGTGGTGAAAATTCCTTGAGCAGGTAAAGTTAATGGGAAGACTGAAAATTCTCCCAAAGCTTAAACCCAGTTGGTTCATCCCTTGCAAATTTACCTGTGACTTTGACAGATTATCTCCTGGTAGAATCCAGGGACCAAGTGAGTGGGAAAAACTTTTTTTTTTTTTTCCAATAGTCTCATAATTCTTCAGCATTTTGGAGCATGTGACTTTCTGCTTATAAACTTAAGGTTTATAAATTTAGAGTTATCTTGCATCTTTGATCTTTCTGAGACTTCAAAGTTTCCCACAGCACATGTCATGGAGAGAGAAAGAATACACGGTCAGGTTGTTAGAGGATGTTTCTAAATGAATATTATGCTATAAATTTATGTAATTAGTGACTGTTTGGAAGAAAACACTCCTATTTCATTAAAAAAATTTTTTTTAACATTTATTTATTTTTGAGACAGAGAGAGACAGAGCATGAACGGGGGAGGGGCAGAGAGAAAGGGAGACACAGAATCGGAAGCAGGCTCCAGGCTCTGAGCCATCAGCCCAGAGCCTGACGTGGGGCTCGAACTCACGGACCGTGAGATCGTGACCCGAGCCGAAGTCGGACGCTCAACCGACTGAGCCACCCAGGTGCCCCAAAACACTCCTATTTCAAATCACTCCCTCCAATACACCATATCTCTTTCTCTTTTACTTTTTTCCTTAGGAATTATACTCATCTAGCATACTGTGTTTTTTGCTTCTTTATCTTATTATTTTCTGTCTTTCCCCATTAGAATGTACACTTCATGAAGCCAAAGAATTAGTTTTATCCACTGTGGTACCATACCCCTAGAGCAGTGTCTGGCACTTAGAAGGGATTAAGAATTAATGAATGAATAAATGAATGAATGAATAACACATCTTTTATAGCCCACATTTCCAAATGTCCACAAAACACACATATGTTCTTACTGCCAAGTATAAGAAGCACATCAGAGCATTTTAGCCAAGTTATCACAATCCGTGTCAGATTGCTTTTAATATAGACTATTTTGGTACCAGAAAAAAAATGTTTTTAAATTAAGGGTTTATCATTATTTTCACCTGATTTTAATCAAGGTCTTCAACTCCTCCCTGCCTTTTATGGAAGCTAAGCAAGAATTAGAATATCTTAATTTTCAGTTTTTAATGATGTCAGTAGTAAAAAAAAGAGTATGAAACTATCTTATTTTTTAAAAATATTTATTTATTTATTTCTGAGAGTGAGTGTGAGTGGGGAAGGGGCAGAGATAGGGAAAGAGAGAGAATCCCAAGCAGGCTGTGAGCTCAGTGAGGGGCTTGATCCCACGACCATGAGATCATAATCTGAGCCGAGACCAAGAGTTGGCCACTCAACCAACTGAGCCACCCAGGTGCCCCAAAACTATCTTATTTAAAAAAAATTATTAATTAAAAAAATATGTATATATTCTTGACATTTCCAGAGGACAGAGGCTCAGCATACAGGGTTGGGGGTGTGGTGTTCACTCCTTACTTTTCTGTCATTCAGAAATCTGAGCTAAGAGACATGCTAGAAACTCAAAGTTAATGGGGTTGCTGACCTTGAAAGGCCAGCATGGCTGTGATGAGGGGTGCAGCCATGAGGAGGTGTCAACCAACTGATCCAGGAGTCAACCAACTAAGTGGGCTGAGGAAGCTAACCACTAGAGAGACACCAGGGCTGAAATGCAATCTGAAAATATCTCCCCAGTACTATATTAGGATGAGAGTCCATACCTTGGATCCAACAACACCTTCATTTTAAAATGCAAGAGTAAAAAGATTGGTCATGTCTAGTGATCTTTATTGGGCATTAATCTTACTTGTTTTAATAATTGCTTGATCATTCCTGAATCTGATAATTCCTGATTCAATTTCTGAATCCATTGGTAAAGGAAATTTTCAACATTTAACGCTTTGGGGCCTGATCCTGGGCTCCCAGGGAGGCTATACTCTTATCAGGGTCAGAATGACTTCACCAAACTTCAGAGCATGGGCTCTATTTCTGCCCGAACACAAAATGTACATCTGCTTCATTACCAAATAAGCTAAAAGAAACATTTCAAACTAGAGATAAGAGTAAAAATCCCCAAAAGTTCTGATCCCATACCTCTGAAGTCTGCACCCTTGCACATACTAACAGCATAAGATAGAGTTTATAATTTTCTGAAATGTCCTTCATCATGATTTGTAACCCTTGATGTTACAAAAAAACCTCATATCTAACATTCCTCCTCAGGAGCACGATCTTCTTTGTGCAGATTGTGTGTCCAGGCAGCGCTCCTCAATTGGGCTTGAATAAAACTCTCTTCCTTTTTTTATTTTATTTATTTTATTTTATTATTTTATTTATTTATTTTTGAGAGACAGGGCACAGTGGGGGAGGAGCAGAGAGAGAAGGAGACACAGGATCTGAAGCAGGCTCCAGGCTGAGATGTCAGCACAGAGCCTGATGCGGGGCTTGAACCCACAAACCGTGAGATCATGACCTGAGCCACAGTCAGACGCTTAACCAACTGAGCCACCCAGGTGCCCCCCTCCCACCTTTTTTTCAAGACATTCTAAAAAGTTTGTTCATTTTGCATTGATAACAATAGGCAACAGTGAAAATGTTGGTAGCTATGACACACATTTCTTTTCTGGATGGTGTTGGCATTTTTGCTCTTGTGAATAGTTCTTGACAGGCTCAGGCTCAGCTAGGAAAGGGAGAGAGCTGAATTAATGTGGATTTCTACACTCACAACATATGATTAACAAAATTCAGATGTGACTACCCGTGGTTATACTGTTAGTTTATTGATTGTTTATGAAAATGAAATTTTGGCAGAACTACAGATTGCGCAGTCAAGAAATGAGAGCTGGGGGGTGTCCGAATGTTCTAGTGACCCAGGCACATAGAGGAAGGATTTAGTTGGGTAGAAACTTGGCCTCACTTGTTAAAAGAATAATGCACTTTCCTTTATATTGCAGCTTTGATGAAAACACTTCTGAATAAGAAAATTATACATCAGGGTACTGTTATGTGGGAACCTGTTCAATTTACCTAAATAACCCTTCTTCCTCTAATTCGGTCCCTTTCTGCTTGCATACTTCTAGTTTGGTCTGTGGCTTTCACTTATTGTCAGACTCTGCTGCCTGGTGTTTACTTGTGTTTGAGAGGCAGAGTTGAAAAAGCCCTTAATCATTTTCCATTCTCTATACCAAAGGTAAAATAATAGAGCCATGAAGGTCTCCACTGAGCTTCTTTCCTTCATCCTCTGCTCAGCTTGCCCTATCCCTTTTGTTAAAGAAAACAATTGTGTTTATTTTATTTCTTGAAACTGTTTATTATTTTTTTTTCATTTCTTTTTATTGTTGTAAGCACACTTAATTGGCTCAAGGCATAGAGAAAGCCACTTAGGGTTTGGCCTCCAGCTGATAAAAGTTTTATGAACTGGGAGAGTTTCTGCTACTTGTTTTATATCTGATCAGTTGTAGAAGTAAGTTTAATAAGAAAAAAAATCTAATATAAGGGTTTTATATTTCTATCCTCTTTTAACCGCAGTATAACTTAATACAATTAAATACTTAAGCAACTTTCGTTTTGGTGGTTGGCAGTGTGGAGCGGTGCACCGGATACTGGTCTTGGAGGGCAGCAGTCCTCAGTTTCAATTCTGAGCACACTTCTCAGTAGTTCTCTAGGATATGTCACTGTTCCAAGCCTCAGGGTCCTCATCAGAAAAATAGTCCTGTGGGGTGTTTGGGAGTGCGGACTCTGATCTTGGATTGCCTGCAATCACAACCCAGGGTTGTCACTTAACTGAGCCATCTTGGGCAAATTATTTAGTTGTTTCGTGACTCAGTGTTATCAGCCATAAATGGGATAGTAATAGAACTACTGCACAGAGGCGTGCCTGGGTGGCTCAGTCAGTTAAGTGTCCAGTTTCAGGTCAGGTCATGATCTCATGGTTCATGAGTTTGAACCCCACATCGGGTTCTCTGCTGTCCATGAAGAGCCCACTTCAGATCTCTGTCCCCTTCTCTCTCTGCCCCTCCCCGCTTGTGCACATGTTTTCTCTCTCTCTCTCAAAATAAATAAACTTAAAAAAAAAGAACTATTGCACAGAGTTGTGGAAACCAAGTGACTGCCTTTTAAAAGACTTAATGATAATAAAGCACTTAATATAGCCATCTGGCACACGGTAAACTGTCGGTAAGTGTTAACTATTACTACACATGGGACTGATGCAATGATTACGTGAGATACTTTCCATGAAAATCCTGAAGGCATTCAACAACCACCAGTTCCTTTTCTTAATTCCTTCAATCTTTACCAAATTATTTTTTATTTTATTTAATTCTTTTATTTATTTGTTTGCTTAAGTCCAGATCCTTGCTAACCTGGCTTCTATATCATAAACTGTTGGCATCTGTGTTGCAGCCTGTATCCTACTTGTAATCATTGTTATTAGCATCATAACAGTCTTGCTATGATATTCCAGAGTCGGATGGTTGGCTTTTTGTGAAAAGGATAATTTTCCTTCAGTGCCTACTAAATGGCACACACTGTACCAAACTCACAGACATCTAAAGCATCTGTGCCCTTGGGAGCTTAGTTACCTGACTTACCATTTGATGGGCAGCAAAACTCAGAAAGAGAAAGAAGCTAAAGAATGAATTAATCTGGAGACAAACAGGCAAGGGGAAATGCTAGCTTAGGGTTAGCTTAGGGACAGCAAACGTGTGCCCCGTGCTTCCTGCAGCCCCTGGTAGTCATTGCTGGGCTCAGACACAGCCCTATTCTCTCTTTATGAGTCTGCAGCCATCAAGGGCATCCTAGTTATTAGCCATTTGTCAGAGATAAAATAGTGTGGTCAGTTTTTCTTGTCTGGATTGGAGGAATGTCACCGTTTGGAACACTAATTCGTTCTTTAAGTATCTCCAGTCCTTTCTGAACATTGAAACAACTGTTATTTCTTTCTTTCTTTTTTTTTTTTAAATTCCCAAATTCCAAAGATGGTCCTTTTGAGCTAGATGTTTATTTTCCTTAGGAATATTTTAAAGGTTTTATGGGCAAAGGAATGATTTAGGCAAACAACATGTAAATATCAGTCAATGAATTCATTATTTTTGGATGTTCCCCTGACATATAAACCTGCCAAACTATCTTATTTTTGTGAGAAATGAAGAATCCTTCCTTTTATGCTAACACTAGTTTTTAATTAGTAATTTTGGGTATGTCTGTACTTCTTCATATGGTGGAGTTTTAATAAGGGTCATATGTAGTGAGGCCCATAAAACCTTGGTACAAATCAATTAGAAATAAATTATTTTATCACTCTTTTCAGATAATGTTGTGCTTTAGAAACTTGGATCAGATAGACTAGTAACTCACAAGAAGGAATTAATTTCTGCTTTATAATGCATCTCACTATTTTTACCAGAACTTGGTGGGACAAAAGTCACAATGACTGAACCCTATTTAAATACTTTTTATTTTTTTACCTTTATCCTAAGAAATATTTCATGGCTTACTGTCACTGCTGTGTCAGTGTTTCATAGGCCACTGGAAAGTAAAAGGACAGATCACTCTTACCACCAAATACACACAGACCATCAATAGCTCTAGAGGGTCTCTTCACTTGGATGACTTTGTTTTGTCATTTGCTTTCATTTTCAACAATAATTTAGGTGGTGATGGCCAGAGGATGAGCTTAATTGTAATGGGAAGCCCCGATGCCAAGGCAGGAACAGACGGGTAGAGGCTTAAGTGTGAGGAATGGCGTAGAAGAGATATATCATGCAAGATTCAAAGAGTTGAGCAACAAACATTCTGTCTGTGCTCCTCAACCATGGGGCCATGAACCTTCACTTTCTAGCAGCCACCACAGATGATCTAGTGTCCACGTTGCTTGTCTACAATTCATTTCCCCTTTGCTTATTGTCCAACTTCTGCCCATCTTTCAACTCAGCTCACAGAATTTCCTTTAAGAAGTCATTCATGGACTTCCCATCATTTTCCAGGAGAAATAAATTCTACGGTTTTGACTCCTATAGCAGCTTGCACATGATGCCACTATCTTGTGGTAGACAAAGATCTGTCTCCATCACTAGGATTTGAAGTCATCTTTGTAACCCTAGGGCTAGTGATGTTTAGTACACAGTCCTTCCACAATAAAGTTTGTGAGTGGAGATTACATACTTCATTGTCAACTCTACATAAAAATGCAGGAGTTTTTCTAGAGACATGAGTGAGGTAGGGAGGTGAGGTTGTGGACCTGTGCACACAACTATTGTAGAGTTGTGTACTGTAATTACTAATAAACTTGCCTTGGAAAACAACCATTCTGCTCCATTCCAGTAACACATTCTCTGTGATTTGTCCTTCTTTTCCTAGCACAGCATTCTTGGCAACAACAATGGCGTAATGCAGATACCGTGGCTTTAGGAGGTGTGGTTGGTAATGGATGGACTTGGATTTGGAACTGTCTCAAAGATTTACTTTGGATCCTCTGTGATGTTTCAAGCCCTTCGTTTTGGCAAGCCTGTCATTTGCCAGTTGTCAAATAGGTTGAGTCATTAGTCTGGCCTTGTCATCTGGGAGCCTCCAAATGATTGATATGGTTCTGCTACACTTCCCAACGGGATAATTAAGTGTCCACTCAGCTCTGTCTACCTGTTTTTATGAAAAGTAAAATGAAATAAAAAATTACGTTATTCTTTTTTTTTCTACCTGTGAAAGCAGCAAGCTGGGAAAATGCATTTGAACAAGCTGTTTATTCTAATATTTAGTCCCTGAAGGACAAATTTCTTATTGGAAAAACCAAACCTTGCAAATCTTTTTAGGCTAACAAAATAATCCTCTCCATTTGTCTACCTTGCATAGTGATTTTGTGTACATTTTCCTTTCTTCTTTGCAACAACCCTATGTAGTAGAAAGAACAAACATTATTATCTTCATATTGTCGATAAGTATCTTGAAACTCAGAAATCATTTTAACATCATATTTGGTTCCTGTGACTATTGTATTAATCTCCTGCCATACTGTGCTATCAAACATCTTCTTGTATAAAAGGGATGTCTGAATATTGCATATCTGTGCTATTCTCCCATTCAGGATCTTCTTTCTTTCTTTCTTTCTTTCTTTTCTTTCTTTATTTCTTTCTTCCTTTCTTTTTAAATTTTATTTATTTTTAGAGAGACAGAGACAGTGTGAGTGGGGGAAGGGCAGAGAGAGAGGGAGAGACAGAATCCCAAGCAGGCCCCACACCTTTAGGACAGAGACTGATGTGGGGCTTGAAACCAGGAACTGCAAGATCATGACCTGAGCTGAAACCAGGAGTCGGACGCTTAACTGACTGAGCCACCCAGTGCCCCCCATTCCACCAGGATCTCTTTCTAAAGTGTATAGGTTTTGACAAATTTGTTTGCCAAGATACTGGGATTGCTTAGGTGAACCTGTGGGGGAGGAGAGCAAGCAAGATAGGGTCATCCCATCCCAGAGTAGAGGATTTGTCCCCAAGGTACTACAACCAACAGTCCAAATGGCAGTGTGTGATGGAAAGTGATAGCTCAATCCCAGAACTAAAGAGAAATCTGTGAGACATTCGCTCCTTGCCTACACAGATGATTCCTTTCAAAGACCAGGTGCTTATTATCTCCAGTATAATGTGGCTTTTGGATACTCTCCAGTCAGCAAAGTAGAAACTCCTATTTGGCAAGGTGAACCCAGCCATGGTTTCCTAGTGTGCTGAATCAATAGGAAATGACTTTGGAAAAATACAGCAATGGCAGCAACAAATGGTTTTGAACGTTTTCAGCCAAACACTGTATAAAGTGAACTGCCAAGAGTTTCCCTTGTGATATCCCTTTTCGGATGATAACATATGACTTCGAACTTTTGCTCCTTACATACTATGTGACTTCACTCTTCAGACATGATTAAACCCAAATTCTACAGCTGAACATTTGTTCCTCTAAGGACCTTAAGTTTTCTTCATTCTTGCCTAGTGAGGTCCCATCTCCTGATGATATGGTCAGCTTCTTGGCACCCATTCTCATTACTATGTATTTTATATACTTCTGTTTTCTTTCTGTTTTGAATGTCAAGTAAAAAAAAAAAGGCCCTGTGATTCCTCACTCATCTGGGCAGCCGGTCTGTGAGAGAGGAGGAGTGGGTGGATGGAGGAGGAGGAAAGTCTGATTGAACAAAGTCTGAGCAGGACTCCAGGTTGGTGGAGAGGAGCTCTGGGGGCTGGAATGTCATTCTATGGAAATTGGTGATGTGGGGTGGGGGTGGGGTGCAGTGAGCAGGGGTCAGTTTATTATTCATGGTGGTTTCCTTTTCCATTTGTTTTGCTGTTTTGAAAGTGCCATTTTTTAAGTGGTAATATTTTGATTTTGTGATAATTTTGTAACGGAAAACATTTTGAGTATGAAAATATAGACCATTCTTAGCAATATGTGGGATTGGCTTCTTGTGTACATGCAAACTGATATGTCTAAGGACTAGCTTTCTTCTTGTTGTTTTGATACTTCTGGACAATTCTGGGGACGATTTCTAAGGCACAGGAAAACTTCTGATGGACTTTGCTCCATTTGGGGTTATAAAGGTTAAGATGTCAGACAAAACTAAGCTGAATACACCAAGATCAAGACATTCTCACCCTTTCTCTCCTTTTTTTTTTTTTTTTTTTTTTGGTCTCTCTCTCTTTTTTTTAACCAGTTATATGAATATGAGTCTTTTAAAACTTCATCCAGACTCTGTTAGAAACAAGTAATACTGAAGTGTCTTGCCAATCAAGATTTCATACTTCCTCAATGCTGAAGACGATGAAGACGGAAAATATTTATTAAGCAATAAAATATTTATTGAGCACTTACTATCTGGCAGGCAGAAAGGGCAATCTGTTACATAAATGTACTGCATACATTATTTCATTTGCTGCTGTCAACAATCTGGGTGTAACAATTACCCCCAATTTAAAAATGAAAGACTTGAGTTTTAGGAAGAGTAACTTGCCTAATAGTATCCTGCGCTATTTAGCAGTAGAGCTAGGACTGAACTCTGGTCGGTTATTTCAAAGCTCATAATCTCAGTCTGTATGCAATGTTACACCGGAAGTGTTTTTTGTTATTGTTGTTTTTCTTTTTCCTGAAGGATGTCACCAGTAAAACAATGTTCCACAAAAAGTAGAGTTATCCATGTATTAGGCAGCTTTATCCAAACTCTGAGGTGACTGCTCATGAGCAAAGCAGGACTTCAAGAGTTGGGGTCAGAACCCATTTCTACACAAGCTGCGGACAGGTCCTCCAATTCTCAAATATAATGCAGGGTGACCACTGTATTTCTTAGTTTATTCCAAGATTATCCATCCATCTTGGCTGATTGAGGTGGTCATAACTGCCTGTCTACCACTATTAATATGTTTCATTTGCCTACTATGCTTTGAAAACAAGGTCCAAAGGGCTCCATGATTAATTCTTGATGTCTGAAAGAATCAAAATAAAGATAGCATCACACACGGAGCGCCTAGTGCACCAGACCCTGCACTAAGGGCTTTATATGCCTTCTCATTGTAATCCTCACTAAGATTATGTAGAGCATTTGGTATTATTTTAACATTACCCGTAGAGAAACTGAGGCTCAGAGAAGTTAAATAACTTGGACAAGACCTTTTAGCAAGTTGTGCAGGTAGACTTAAAACCTGCTCAACACAACCCATTTGACAAATTCCATAAATGTTTATTAAACATCAGTTCTGTGCCAGGCACAGAGCTGTGAACAGGGATTTAGCAGGGGCACAAGACCAACTTGGCTTTGTTATCTAATGAGCCAAGACGGTTGGACTCTGCTGTGTGTTGCATGCCTGTAGCAATGACAGATCACTGTCTATGTATGTAATTGTATTTCTATCCTTTGAGCATATCATTTATAATCCCTGTAATGGAAAAAGCACACCTATTAAGTAGTACTTTGATCATGTTACTGCACTGACCTCAACATGGTATTCTTGATATAATTATGGGCTTTCCGATAGAACATAACTTACTGTGGACAAGACAGGATAGAGGTAGATGGCTTTTCCTTACAACAACAACAACAACAACAACAACAAAATAAAAAAGCAAACATAACAACAACAAAACAGAACAAATGCCAGAGTGAATGTAAGCAAAACTTTCCTTAAACATGTTTTCAACTGCAAGTCCCGACATAAAATATTTTATTTTTTTGAAGGGCATGATAGTTTATTTAAAAAAATTGTGCCACACTCATCATAATGACCAGCATACACATCATGATGGCTTTTTTCTTGGGTATTAACTTTGCAGTATTTTTATATACTGAAATGTTTCAATAGGACCAAGAATGTTAGGGAAACAAAGATCTTAGATGAAAATGAACACAAATAATTCTGGTGTCCCACCCCAAAGAATTCATTTAAACTCCTCACGAATCAGTGGCATGATAATGTTATGTATTTATGAAGAACCTAACTTCTCTCTTTTTTTTTTTTAAGTTTATTTATTTGGAGAGAGAGAGTGAACACAAGCAAGGCAGGGGCAGAGAGAGAGGGAAGGAGAGAATCCCAGACGGGTCCCACACTGTCAACATGGAGCCTGATGCAGGGTTTGATCTCAGGAACCATGAGATCATGACCTGAGCTGAAATCAAGAGTCAGACACTTAACCGACTGAGCCACCCAGGGGCCCCTAACTTCTCTAAGGAGGCAGCGCGAACTTACACTTCCTTGTACTTTAATCTTATTTTTTTGTCATTTAAGCTATGTGCACCCTGGCTAAAGCACAACCATGCAAGACAGCTCAGATAATTTCCATGCCAGTATCGTACAAGTTTAGTGATTGTACTTAGGAAAAAAAAATCAAACCACCATCAAAATAAAGGGACAAATAAAACTGATTTTCAAATCATTTGAAAAGCATAGTGCTTCTCTGTCTAATATAGATTCAAATTGAAATTGAATTCTATAATTTTAATCTCCAAACTTCTTCACTGAAATTAACATACATATGTGATGTGTGTGTGTATGTGTATATGTATATATATACACATATATATCTCCAACATAACATTCTAAACAGCTGATCAGTAAGCTGATCCTTAGAAAGTGCATTTCTGTTCCTTGAATATTGATAGAAAAAAAGATGTTATGTCAGGGGTAAATCCTCCAACTTGGCAGAAAATGCCAAAAGGAATTTCACTTTGACCTTCCTTGAGGCTGTCATTTTAAATTGCTGTCTTTGTTATATGCTTCTTCCCATTTCTAAATTTAAGCTTAAATTCTATGTTAAGAAGCTACCATTTTTATCACATGATAAAAAAATTGTCTCTTTAAATCTTGAAAAAGGAGCTTGAAGATTTCCGGAACTGTGAACATGGACATACACTTCAAAATCTGCATTTCTTTGGATTTCTCTCCCCATGGAGAATTCTATTTCTCTGTTCACCTTACTTTTACCTTCCATTTTGTACGTTTTTGTTTTAACCAAGACTCCATGTAACTTGTTGCTGTTGATTGAAACCAGAGAATAGATACTGTTATGAAATTAAAAAGCATAAACCTGCCAAATGACCTTCCTTGAGGAAAATTTAAAGCAGGTCCAGGCATTTATAGTAACCCTTAAAATTTAGGACTTAAATGAACACTGCTTACAAAGAAATACATTTAAGTCCAACTTTAGTTCTTTTTTAATGATATTGCTATCAAAATAACTACCATTTACTCTAGCGTATGTCAGCTACCCTGCTAAATGCTTTCCATATATTACCTTCTAATGCTCACCTGTGCATCAACTCTGTGTGTTATCTTATAGGAGAGGGGACTAATCTTGGTCAAGGTCACGCAATTGTTAAGTGTCAGAGGGGACAAAGACAGATTTGCCCAGCCTTCTTCTCCTATTAACACTGAATGTTCCAGTTATTTATTGAGCACCTGCTATGTGTAAGGCTGAAAAACGGGGCTTGACCTTCGAGCTCTTAGAGGTGGAGGTGTTTAGTTGAGACCGAAGGGACAAGTTGGGCAGAGCCGGGAGGTTGGGGAGTGGAGACAGCAACTGCAGGCAGACGTAAGAGCAAGCATGGACACCCACACACAAGAGAGCCTGTGTCATAAGAAGCGCAGGTGGCTCCGTGGGGTGTTGAGGGGCGAGAAGGACTGCAGATGCTCTGCTGGGAGCCGGGATTGTCTTGATGTCAGGGAGGGTTTCTCTGGCTGTAAAGCAGTCATTGCGGCCGTAACTGACGGGATCTTTTGCGTCACTGCATCTCCTCACTCTCCCCACAGGGACAGTTAGAACTGCCTGAGCAGGGGGACAGAGCTCCATCCTCCACCGAAAGCATTTATTCTCACTCGCTGCCCTTTCATTCTGTCTGTTGCTTGCGCTCCTCTTTGTAAACACATGCTTCTCTTTGGTATCACCTCATTCACAAGAGTGAAATGGGGAACACTTGGCCCTGGGGACCCTGAATGCCTAAGGGTCGTGTTTTTTGAATGTCAGTGTGGGTGTAATAATGTTGTGAAGTCTTGGCACAGCCCTCCTGCACACTTTTCAGTGCCTGCTTCCACTCCCTCTGGCACCCCTCTCTAACTACACATTTTACAAAAACCCAGGAAACATCATAAATACAGGCTGTTGGGAAAATCACTAAACGAGATCAAGCTGGATTATGTTGCTTAATTTCCATGATGCCTGGTGGCTATTCAAATAAGTACAGTTTTTTTCCCCCCATGATATGTACTGTTTAGCAAATGGATACATTTGTGTCAATGTAATTTCTTTTTTTTTTATTGCTTATTTATTTTTGAGAGAGAGAGAGAGAGAGAGCACGGGAGGGGCAGAGAGAGAGGGAGACACAGAATCTGAAGCAGGCTTCCAGGCTCTGAGCTGTCAGCACAGAGCCTGACTTGGGGCTCAAAGTCACAAACTGAGATCATGACTGAGATCATGACCTCTTCCTTTTATACATTAAAAACAAACAAACAAACAAACAAACAAAAAAACAAAAAAGAAACAAACCTGAAGTTGGCTGCTTAACTGACTGAGCCAATCAGGTGTCCCATGTTTCAATATAATTTCTTCTTCTTTTTTTTTTTTAATGTTTATTCATTTTTTGAGAGACACAGAGAGACAGAGCATGAGCAGGGGAGGGGCAGAGAGAGACACACACACAGAATCCCAAGCCGGTTCTAGACTCTGAGGTGTCAGCACAGAGCCTGACATGGGGCTCGAACTCACAGACCGCGAGATCATGACCTGTGGCGAAGTCGGGCGCTTAACTGACTGAGCCACCCAGACATCTCTCAATATAATTTCTAAGAGTCTTACTCTATTTTCTCCTGGGTGAATCCCCAAGGATGGAAAAGCTATCACCCAAGACATTAGCAGCTGATGGCTACAAGTAGGAATGACCAAATTGACCCATGAGAGAAGAACAAAAATCCATGATTTTTGATGTTATTTGCTGGTGGAGCTACTCAGATGATAACTTTTCAATATGCAACCCTTTTGACCTCACAGTGCACCGGGAATTCTGCCAAACCCCTGTTCCACCACAATTTGTCTCTTAAAGCAAGCATTTGTACAGCACCGTCACCTTCATTAATCCCTTCAGGAGTTGTGCTGGGAAACGAGAATTGTTATTCCCATTTAACAGATACTGAAAGCGAGAGACGAGAAGGGAAGTAACTTGTTATAAATATTTTAGCACATTATTAGGCCTTAAAGTTTCCGGTTTGTCATTAAGCTTATTGAATTTTCCTATTGACCGGGTTATGCTGTCTCTTTCTAAATGAGCATAGCAAATTCTAATGGGGGCAGGGTATTTAGAATTTTGGGTTACCATTTCTGCTATCCGTTAACCCCAGCAAAGCCCTCTCCTTGCATATTTGGTGTTCTTTTGTCTTTTTGGTTTTGGAGATTATATTCTCAAGGCTAAAAAAGAATAGACTCTTTCTGACTCCAGTTCCTTTATGTTAAGTAAAGAAGAAACAGTTCTCCTTTCCCCCACCTCTTCCTTTTATACATTAACAAAACAAAACAAAACAAGACAAAAAACAAAACCAGACTCATACGTAAGGACAGTTCACTACAGGGGAAAAATGAATAGTAGCTAGTGCTCATGCTAAAGGATTCGGGAGTTGCAAGGAAGCTGCAATGCACAAATAGCTATACATTAAGATAATATTAACAATTGCCTGAATTTATTGAGTGCTCACTGCTTTTCAGGCACTTTACATACATGATTTCATTTAATCTTTACATTAGACCATTGAGGGAGGTGGTATTATTAACCTTATCATGTGTATGAGAAAGCCAAGGCTTAAAAAGTTTGAACAATTTTCCTGAAGACATACAACCAGGAAAACAGAGCCAGGTTTCAAAATCCTATGCTCTGATTCCTGAACCAATGAATCCTCCTCTCTTTCTTTTCAAAATTGTTTAGCTATTCACCAGCCAGTAAGTTTTAGAACCAATTGGTCAATCTGTATAAAACATCTGCTTATGTTTTATTTACAATGCAATGTCTTTAAAGATTAATTGGGGGAAATAAGACATCTTCACAGTAATAAGTTTTCATCCAAGACCGATGGAGTGGCTGTCCATTTGTTCTTCTATGTTGCTTAATATTTGCAACAAAATATAGTTGCTTTTTCTTCATAACAACCATGTGCATTCTTTGTTAGGTAACTTCTGGTCACTTTATAAGCTTTGTTGCTATTTAAATGGTTTTTTACTCCGGTTTTGTTCCCTGTTTTGTTATTGCTGGTAAAAAGAAATGTTTTCTAAGTTGACCTTGAACCGAACAACCTTGTTTATCAATTTTAACTACCTCTAGCAGTTTTGGCTTTTGTTTGCTTTTCTTTATAGATGGTCAAATCATCTTCAAATAGTGACAGTTTTTCTCTCCTTTCCAATTCTAATGCTTCTTTTTACTTTTTCTCCAAGCTAATGTTGAACAGTAGAGATAAGAGTGAGAATTCTTGTTTTCTGAACCTAAAAGAAATAAATATCAAATAAATATTTTACATGTTTTTTTTGGACAGGACTAATCAAGTTCAGGATCAATTCCTAGTTTTATATCTTTTTTGTTATTGTTGTTTTTAATCATAGAACATTTCTGGGTGCCTCTGTGGCTCAGTCGGTTAAGCATCTAACTCTTGATTTTGGTTCAGGTTATGATCTCATGATACCTGAGATCAAGCCCCATGACAGGCTCCCTATGGACAGTGACCCTGAGATTTCTCCCTCCCTCCCTGCCCCTCCCCTGCTCACTCTCTCTCTCTCTCAAGATAAATAAATAAACATTAAAAAAAATCATACAACATTTCTGATCAATTGTTAATTATGTGATTTTTCTCCTTTTGGAGATGTGATGACTCTACTGATGGATTTTCTGTTGTTAAATTATATTTACATATGATTTAAATATGCAGATGAAAATAGAACAGTTTGGGACAAGCCTTATTTGTTTACAGTTCTTTCCGTTTTATTAGAATCCATTTGATATTTCTATCTACCAATTTTGTATCAATATTAATAAGCAATTTAGATGCATATTACTTTTTTCATATAGATTCTCGTTTGGTTCTGGAATCAAAGTTGAATTAGCCTTTTAATTTTTTAAAAATGTTTATTTATTTTTGATAGAGAGAGAGAGAGAGAGAGAGAGCAGGGAAGGGGCAGAGAGCAAGGGAGACACAGAATCTGAAGCAGGCTCCAGGCTCTGAGCTGTCAGCACAGAGCCCAACGCAGGACTTGAACTCAGTGATGGTGAGATCATGACCTGAGCCGAAGTCAGATGCTTAACACACGGAGCCACCCAGGTGCCCCACTGAATTGGCCTTTTAAATGGATGGGAAGCTTTCCTTCTTTTTCTGCTTGGTGGAGCAACTTGAATGGGATAAGAATTTTTTTTAATTTTATTTGTTTTGAGTGAGAGAGAAAGAGGGAGAGAGAGAGAGAGAGAGAGAGAATCCCAAGCAGGCTCTGTATTTCCAGCATAGAGCCCAATGTGGAGCTTGAACTCACAAACCATGAGATCATCATCCGAGCCAAAATCAAGAGTAGGATGCTTAACTGACTGAACCACCCAGGAGCCCTGGGATAAGAATTTTGGGGTTCAGTTTTGAATTTCCAAAATATTACCAGACAGCCTGTCATAAAAAACAAAAAAACAAAAAAACAACAAAAAACCCCCCTAAGGTTATCTGAACTTGCTGTGGTAAGGGAGAAAATGCCATTTTGACAGAGTCTTGGTGTTTCATAGGAGAAGTCAGGGGTGGGATATTTATAGGGTTTCGGGGTCTGGGCTGAAGCAGTTTAAGATGGGTCTTTCAAAGAGGGAGACTGGTTGAGATTGGACAAAGTTTGTTATGTGATTTAGGTTTGATGAACACAGTGAGGCAAAGGTCTTGAAGTGAATATTGATAAGGAAACTGTGGTTTGAGGAGTAAGGAATTCACTCTGGTGAGTGCAGTGTTTTCTTCAATAAATTGATCTGTAAGAATTCCCTGAGGCAAAATGGCTCACTGGAGGATGACATTTGGGAAAAGACCAGAAGAACACAAAGATGTATGGGTACCTAATGGAAAGTCATTCCAGGCAAAGGGAACAGCAAATGCAGAGGTACTGAACCAAGAGGGATGTGTTCAGAAGAACAAAAAAGCTAGTGTGGTAATAGTCAAAATCAGAGCAAGAAATAAGAGAATTGAATTCCAGAGAACATTGTAAGGACATTGAGGTTTACTTTCAGAGATATAGGAAACTATTGGGGATTTTTGAGCGGGAAGAGTAACATGATCTAACTTAGATTTTAAAAGGATTTCTGTGGCCATTATGGTGAGAGTAGATTTTAGGGGAGTAAGTTAGGGTGCTATTATAATACTTGAGGTGAGAGATGATGTGATGGTGTCTTTTTTTTTCAATGTTTATTTATTTTTGAGAGACACAGAGAGACAGAGCATGAGTAGGGAAGGGGCAGAGAGAGAGGGGGGCACAGAATTCAAAGCAGGCTCCAGTCTCTGAGCTGTCAGCACGGAGCCCGACTTGGGGCTCAAACCCACAAACCGTGAGATCATGACCCGGGCCGAAGTCGGACCCCAGCCGACTGAGCCACCCAGGTGCCCCAATGTGATGGTTTCTTAGATGAGAACAGGAGTGAGTGGAATCAGGATCTGTTGTGAAGGTGAGGCAAACAGATTGTGCAGGTATAAGGAGAGTGTGTTGGGAGAGGAAGAGAAGAGTAAAGGAAGCGGCAAGAGTTTGGGCCTGAGCTACTGGAAGAATATAGAAGTTGCCATTGATGGGGAAGGGGAAAGCTCTTGGAGGAGCAGGTTTTGGAGCTGTAGATAAGGAATTTAATTTGGGCCAAGTTGATGAGATGCAAGTGGAGATTCCATGGAGGCAGTCAGATGTAGAAGTCTGGAGCTCCAGGGAGAGGTCTGCGGTAGAAATAGGAATCTGAAGTTCTTAGCAAACACTGGTACTTATAGTCAGGAGACCAGATGAAATCACCTCAGGAACTAGGGTAGAAAAGAAAGCCAAGGCAGTGAGCCCTAGGCTTTCCAATGTTTAGCTAATAGAGGGAAGAAGAGGAACCAGCAAAGGAAACTGAGAAAAGGCCACTCAGGGCAGTGGAAAGAAAAGTAGGAGAAAGAGCAGTGCCCTGGAAGCCAAGGGACATAACTGTTATAAGGAGGAAAGAGTGACCAACTTTGGCCAAATATGAGGATGCATCCTATTTGGATCACCTGACATGTCACTAGGAAGGTAATTGGGGACCGGGGAAAGGACTGTTTGGCTGAGAGTTGAGGGTAAATTCGATTGGAGAAGGCTCAAGAGTGATTCAAAGAAGGAGTTGGGAGGCAGGGAGTGTGGAACCCCTTTTTGCTGTAAATGGGAGAAGAGAGAAGCTAAAGAGGAAAGTGGCATCAAGAGGTTTTGTAACGTGGGGCGCCTGGGTGGCTCAGTTGGTTAAGCATCTGACTTCAGCTCGGGTCATGATCTCACGGTTCCTGAGTTTGAGCCCCACGTCAGGCTCTGTGCTGACAGCTCTGAGCCTGGAGCCTGCTTCGGACTCTGAGTCTCTCTCTGTGTCTCTTTCTCTGCCCCTCCCCCACTTGCACTCTCTTTCAAAATAAATAAATAACTTTAAAAAAAAAAGAGATTTTGTAACGTAATGGGGATGATTCAGTAGACAGAGAATAAATTATGGTGTTAGACAGAAAGAAGAGGATTGTGTAAGTGATAATTAGCCTATTTCTCCCCATAATTGTATCTGCTGTTGCTGGCCTGTTTCTAACACACATACATATATGTCTAGAACTATTATAAATATATTATCAGTATAATATAGAATTATAAGTATATAGTACATAACAATATAGTACAGAGTATGTATTACATAATATATATAAAATTTTAAATTTCCTTTTCCAGTATATTATAATTTTTGTGGTGCTGTTTGCTTTTCATGTCTTCTGTTTTTTTGTTTTGTTTTTTAATTTTAGAGAAAGAGAGAGCACACAAGGGGAGCCTGATGTGAGGCTCGATCCCACGACCCTGGGATCATGACCTGAGCTGAAAATGAGTGGGATGCTCAACCGATGGAGCCACCCAGCCAGTCCACATGTCTTGATTTTAATATTCCTACCACAGCTGTCTTTTGGTTCTAATTTGGTTCAAATTTGCTGAGATATCTTCATTAATCCCTTAATTTTAAACCTTTCTGTATTCTTCTACATTTAAATTTGTATCATATAGATAATACATTGCTGCTTCATACTTTTTTAGCGTACTTTGAGAGTCACAATTTTAAGTTGTAAATTTAGTTTACTTATATTAATTTTACATTAGTTCTTATTTCTGATATCTTATTTGATAATTGTTTATTTGTCATATATATTTTTTCTCAACATTTCACTTGAATAGGTGAATTTTTCTTACGTAAGTTGAAAGTTGCATACTCTGTGTTTATTCTTTGACTGGTTTTCTCTAAGTTAGTAAGGACAATACACAAGCTTATTTTTCCCCCCCAAAGAAGGCATATCCTTGCATGTCCTTACTGCTTTTGTTCTGTTTCCATACTCAGGTACATTTTTTTGATGCTGTTATCCTTTAGACTTTGATTTCCTGGATTTTATGGCTATTTCCTTTTCTTTTAAAATCTATCTTTTGGTCTTCTGCTTCTTTTTTGTTAATTGCTTATTTACATTACACTCACAAAAGGTATTACATTGTTTTTGCATCCTTCTCTTATCTCATGAAAGTATTTTTATGTTGATTTCTCTTTTTTCCTGAGTACTTCCTTCAAGAGCATTTGAAAAGTGAATTCACTGTGGAGCGTGCTTGGGATTCTCTCTCTCCCCCTCTCTTTTCCCCTTTCCTGCTTATGCTCTCTCTCAAAAATAAATAAACATTAAAAAAGTAAAAATTAATATTTTAGCAGAATATATTCTAAGTTTAAATACCTACTCTTTTCACAGTGTGAATATATTACTTCCTTGTCTTGCATCCAGGGCCCCTGACACGTGATATCAATTTACTATTGTTCTTTTTTAGGTTGTCTGTTCTTTCGCTCTAGGACATAGCTTATAGAATTTTCACTATGTTTTTGATGCCCTTGTAATTTATGATAATGTACTTGGATATGGATTTTTTTATTATTGATTTTCTTTGGCACACTTTATTTTAGATATTGGGGAAATAATACAAGATGTGGTTTGGCTGCATAAACATAATACCAAATATATTAACCCACATGAATGATTTTTCATATCTGCCTATTTACCATGCAGGAAATAATGATTACATATAATTAACAATGATATCTACCCATTTATTGGTTGTTATTATGTTAGACTCTGTGCAAAGGGTTTTTTTTTTATGTCTTGAGTTTTTATTTAAATTCTGGTTAGTTAACATATAGTGTAATATTGGTTTCAGGAGTAGAATTTATGATTCATCACTTACATATAACACCCAGTGCTCATCACAAGTGCCCAACTGTATGCAGAAGAATGAAACTGGACCACTTTCTTACACCATACACAAAAATAAATTCAAAATGGATGGAAGACCTTAATGTGAGACAGGAGGAAACCGTCAAAATCCTAGAGGAGAACACAGGCAGCAACCTCTGTGCAAAGAATTTTACATGCATTATATTTTAGGCATTTCAACGGCTTTATGAAATAGATAATATTGTTGTTTCCATTTTTAGGAGATGAAGGAATTGAAGTTTAAGACACTTATATGACTAACCCAAGATCACTTAGCTAACAAACAATGAAACCAAGGCAGGATCTAATTCCAGTTGTTTTTTTTTAACTCAAGATCTTTCTCATATCACTTTGTTACCCTGTACCTCTAGTTGCATATACATTGTGACAACTTCTTTGTATTTAATTGATCAGTAGTCTAAACATGTATGCTTTAGTTTAGTTTGTTGTTGTTGTTGTTGTTGTTGTTCAAGGGGGAATCTTATTTACCTACAACTTAAAAAATTACATACATGTATTCATAAGTGTGTGTGGAGACAGAGAGACAGGGAGGGGGCCAACAGAGGGAGTTTCATGCAAACTACTTTGAGAATAAGATAATAACGTGGTACAATTGTGAAGATAAGGCAATGTCTGGAGAACGGCTGTGCAGAAGAAGTAGTTCAGAGGTACTATGTGCTCATTACTCTTTCCCTGCAAACTGTCATTTCCTGGTTCCTGCTGAAATACTCTCTATTAGTAAAACAAATGTAAGATCCACACTTGAAACAAGGAAGATTGCTAACTAAGAGCTGTGGGCAGGGTTGTAGGTTTCCCTGTCTTTGTCAGTAGGAAGATGCATCTGTCACCTGTGTGTCCTGTTAACAGCTTTCCAGTCCTGCTCCTCAATGTCTGGGTCTGGCGACAGGCTAGTGTCAGAATCAAAAGGGTAAAAATGGTGGGAACACATTAAATGTTAATCTGAGCATTACTTTCTTTCTTTTTTTTTTTTAATTTTTTTTTCAACATTTTTATTTATTTTTGGGACAGAGAGAGGCAGAGCATGAACGGGGGAGGGGCAGAGAGAGAGGGAGACACAGAATTGGAAACAGGCTCCAGGCTCTGAGCCATCAGCCCAGAGCCCGATGCGGGGCTCGAACTCACACACTGCGAGATCGTGACCTGGCTGAAGTCGGACGCTTAACCGACTGCGCCACCCAGGCGCCCCAGCATTACTTTCTTTCTAGATAATTTCTCTGAGGTCAGATGATACTCTCCAAAAAATGCATATGATTTGGATTTCAAATAAAAACAAGGGTTCTTTGATTAGCCAGTCACTTTTCCCATTACTTTCTTTAACTTCTTATAATTCTGTATTGAGTTTGAGAGAGTTTTAATGCTGGAAAAAGGAATTTTGATGATAACAAATAAAACTCGTGGATGGGGGATTTTATTTACAGATGCTCATTTATTGGAAAGAGGTTCTTGAGTCCTAAACTTAAAAGTGACTTGATGGGATTCAAATAGCACTGGCTGTTGGGACTATAAGTCTTCAGGTTACGTCTGTCATAATAATATTAAATACTGCTATTGAGATGCACCAAGAATTTGGAACACATTATTTATGGTCCTCTCAGCAATCTGTGAGGTAGATACTATATACTCACTTTACAGATGAGCAAACTGAAGGAAATCTCCCAAGGGCACCCAGCTATAAACGTCAGAGCAAGGATTCAAATCGAGACCCACCTTAAATGGCTATACCCCTGTTACATCCCTGCCTGTTAATCCATCACCTCACCCCCAAAATAACGCATTTTTACCTATCTCTCCTGTGCTGATTCATTGCCTTTATTGAGGTCCCTTTGGTCTTTTTCTCTTGGTACCATGTCAGTCAGTGCCTTGGTTATGAGTAGTTTACATGTTGAAATCCTGGGCCGATGACCTGCGTTTCTATTTTCAGAGCACATTTAACATTCAGCAGCTCCCTAAATAAAACATTTTTTTGCTCAATAACTTCGAGTGAGTACAGACTTGCGTCAATTTACTATTATATTGGAGGTGGGACGGCAGGAATTATGTGCAAAATAAAGACTATTTACTTTTGTATATTCTAGGTTCTTTTTCCTTAACATAGCTGAATCCAGGAAAGGAATTATGCCTTCAATACTATATAACCCAATGATGGATTGATGGATTGAGACCAGAAGACATCTATAGATTCTATCCAGATAGGAGGCTGCCTTTGATCCTGGTGAATCATCTGATGCATTTTCTTCCCTGGTATTACACAGTACCTATAATGATTAGTTCCCTGGGATTTCTACAGTTCAAAGGCTAATTTCTAACTAAATCAGATAATATGATTATAGCACCAAGGATGTCTTTTGATTCATGCGCTGTCTAATGTGGTGGTCGCATGCCACAGGAGTCTATTAAAATTTGTTAAAATGAAATTAAGTTAAAAATTAATTTTTCAGGGCGCCTGGGTGGTTCAGTTGGCTTAGTGTCTAACATTGGCTCAAGTCATGATCTCATGGTTCGGTTCATGACTTCGAGCTTCGCGCATCTGGCTGTCTGCCGTCAGCTCAGAGCCTGCCCCTCCCAGCTCTCACTTGCTCTCTTGCTCTCTCAAAAACAAATAAACATTAAAAAAATTAATTTTTCTGTCACTTAAGTCACACTTCAAGCGCTTAGTAGACACAAGTGGCTAGTGGCTACTGTATTGGACAGTGAAACTATAGGTTATGTCCATCATCACAGAAATTTCGACTGGACAATGCTAACTATAAAGAAGACAGAGATGAGCTTACGGATAATTACTTCACAGAATGTGCTGGTCAGCATCACCTGAGTTATAGAATGAAATGAAAATTGCTGCATTTGCAATTTCCTCTCTATTTATTTGTCTTCCTAGATATCTATTGGGAGGAAGGGATTCAGTCTTGTACATACAGTATCTCTGTCAAATAGCATAGTTGCTGACCCCTAGCGACTCAGTAAATATTGCTCGATGTTGCGTGAGTGAGAATCAAAAAACCCAAGATGAATAGAGGAGAATTCTTGCACGTTTATAGAACAGAGAGGATATTTGGGCGGTATAAGCAAAACAGCTGTTTTCTTTCCAACCTGAATTACGTCAGGCTTCAAAATGGAATGGTTGATCAAAGTGTTTCAATGTAGAAGAGACGACAGTTGTCCAGACTTCAAGGCCTAAAGCCACTTGTCACCAGAAAAGAAAAAAGAAGCCAGAGCTTAATAGGATTGTCAAGTTTAGTTGACTCTGATTTGGAGAGGGAGGCTGTCAAGTCATGGTGAACATTTTGCTTCTGCAAATGGAGTGAGACTCTGAAAAGGAAAATCATCTCTTTATTCCCCCTTAATTTATTTCCCCTTCTAGAGCTAAGTCAAAAATAAGATTGGAGAAGTTATTGGAAAGTCATTTACAGGAGGTTTTATTTTTGGGGTGATGAGAAAACCATGATAAGGGATCACTTATGCCTTTGAAAAATAAAGCTGTTTTATTTATTTTTTATTTTATTTTTTATTTATTTTTTAAAATTTTTTAAAGCTGTTTTAGATTACAGCAAAATATGGTGTTACTCTGTTTTTGTTTTCATATCTTCTATGTTTAGTAAGCATATTATATGTAAATAAAAAGAGAGTTACAATTGTGGTTGCTATAACAGAACAAAATTATTATTATCATATATTTTGTGTGTGGTTGGCACAGCTGCTGAGGTCTGGGATATGGAATCACAAGACTCCTTTTAGCACTCTAGAAGAAGCTGAAACTTGGGATTTAGTCGACATTTATTTGCCTATGACTCACAAAATATTTTGTGGCAGGCCATGTTTCATATGGTCACTTATAAAAACATAACTAAAACATAAATAAAAATGAACCTCACAACGTAATTGTGTGATTTTTGTGTTCTCTGGGTTGTATTCTTCTCAGGGGCTAAGTCATTCTGTGGTTGTCACAACACACTTGCCTCTTTGCCAAGAGCTGCATCTTCTTTTTTTAAAGATTTTTAGTGTTTATTTATTTTTGGGAGAGAGAGAGACAGACTGTGAGTGGGGGAGGGGCAGAGAGAAAGGGAGACACAGAATCCGAAGCAGGCTCCAGGCTCTGAGCTGTCAGCACAGAGCCTGACGTGGGACTTGAACTCACGGACTGCGAGATCATGACCTGAGCTGAAGTCAGACGCTTAACCGACTGAGCCACTCAGTTTTTTTTTTTTAATTTTTTAAGTGTTTATTTATTTTTGAGAGAGAGAGAGAGAGAGAGAGAGAGAGAGAGAGAGAGGCTGTGAGTGGGGGAGGGGCAGAGAGAGAAGGAGAAGAGCTGCATCTTTTGACCCAAGTCTTTGGGCACGCCCTGAAGTTGTTTTTCCACTGAGAGTGGACGACCTTTGTGCATCCACCCAGATCCTCTCATCTGGTCCTCACTTTGCCTGGACAAGCACTTTTGAGTTCGCAACCTACAGTTACAGTACAGAACAGGGACACCTGATCTCAACATGGATTGGACTTGACTTCCAATCTTCATTTCATTCACTGGATGCTCTCAACAACCGAAACATGAGGGGAATAGTTAAAGTCACGTCCTCGGGCTTTGATAATATGACTTTTGCTTGTGAGTGTGGCCTGGAAAGATGGCCCAAGATGAGAACGTAGTCATATTGTTTTGGTATGATCTCCAGCAATCCTAAAGGTGGATTTAGAAACTAGGGAAGCATTGGCTCCAGATTTCCTCAAATTCTGCTCCTCCAAATATAGTGCCACACAAGAAAGGAAAATGGAAAACTTGGGGAAATGAATCAGCCAATTACTTTCAAAAATAATTTATGATTGTAGTTTTTAGTTATCTAGGTACCTTATCTAGGAATTTGGGGGAAAAGTAAATCTTTTGATACAGTAGGAACACTGTTTAATGTCAAGCTGAGTGGAAGGAAATGGTTGGATATTCATCTGAATACATACATTAGAATAGTGACAAAGTGCTTTTTACCATTTCGTTCTCCCTTATTCCTTTACATGCTTTCCTCCCCTTTCTTTTACTACAACAAATAAGATTTCTCCTTACAACTGTGCCCCACCATTCATATAAAATAAGAGACTCCAGGGGTGCCTGAGTGGCTCAGTCGGTTGACTATCTAACTCTTGGTTTAGGCTCGAGTCATGATCTCATGGTTCATGGATTCGAGCTCTACATCCATGCTAACGGCGTGGAGTCTGTTTGGGATTCTCTTTCTCCCTCTCTTTCCCTCTCCTTTTGTTCTCTCTGCTCCTTCCCCACTCATGCTCTCTCTCTCTCTCAAAAATAAATAAATAAACTTAAAAAAAAAAGACTCTAAAGCAGATTCAGTTCTGTGGCAGTTGGGAAAAATAGCGAACTGGAAAACAGCCTGTCCTGCCATCCTACACAAGGTAGGTAAATTCTGAGTTAGCATCTGTGGGAACTCACACAAAATCAAAAGATGTATTTTCCCTTTGTCTTAAGAGGAAATAGGTATTAATCTGTGAGTGGGAGGGAATACGTCAAGCTGTTGAGTTATAAAAAATTCTAAGGAATAACTTTAGATTATTGAATCCAATTTAGGAAAGCTTTGGCCGCATGCCTGACTAGGTATGTCAGAGATGGGCAAGAGAACAGTTTCTCTCCTGAACTTCTGGCAATGCACCATACATTCTCTTCCCATGGAGGCTACATTATTAAGAGATCCAAGTGAGTCCTGAGGATGTTAGCTGAGATTGACTCTGGCAGGCAGCCCCAGAAAACTTAGCTTGAAAGCTCTTTTTCAGAAAGGACCTTAAAGTGTTTGTGACATGGCTGGAATATGTTAAACTCCACCATAGACATGGAGGTCTGGCAGTAGTGACTATTTAAACTTCACTGTCACACTCAGAGAGATGCCTTTCTAGACAAGGTAATTCACTTCTCCTGACAGGTGTGAAGAGGAACTTGCTACTCTCAGAACAGCACTAACCCCCCATTTTAAACCAGGTAGGCATTTATGGACTCTGTAGTGATTACTTTCTTTCTAATATATTTAAATCTATACATTCTGATAGCAAAAGAGTTCAAGGGGCATGTGAAGAGATGCATGAGTACAACAGGTCAATGACGTCAGCTCTGAGATATAAAAATCAGCTGCTGTCAGAAAGCATGAGTCTCTACACCTTTGGGTCTTCCCTTCAGTCAACAATACAGGACACTGTAAGCTGTTTCAGGTAAAGTCAATTATTTCTTCAATTGCCAAAAGGAGTTTTCAGGGATCTTGATAAATTTGATGCTCTCCATAGGATGCTAAAACTATTTTGAAAGAAAAATGCAAATAGGAAAAAAAAAAATGAAAGAGATTTGTCCTGTTGGAGAAATACTCTCAGAGCTACGACAATAGCTGAGAGATTTCCTTAGTGCAGTTATAAACAATTTTCACAAGTATGTTTCGGAACCAATTCACTTTGAGCCCCTCTCTTTAGTCTTGACAGTTGTCTGCAGGCACAGGTCTGTTAAAAATTGAGGTACCTTAGGGTTTGATTTTTCACTGCTTCTAGAACCAGCCATGTAAATGAACCTCCTTCCCCCATCCCCCACCTTGAAAGAAGCTGCATTTCTCAACTCTGAACTCATAATGTTTAGATGCCAGCTGAGTGGTTGCTGAAAGGATCCTGCACCCTGATAATATTGTTAATCTAGTTATTCTTGCCCACGGATGATTTTACTCCTTAGGAAGAATTTTAGCAATATCCAGAAATATTTTTGATTATCAGAACGAGGGCGAGGGGTGCTACTGACATCTAGTAGATAGAGGCCAGCTAAGGATGATGCTAAATCTCTGAAAATGCACAGTACAGCCCCCACCACAAAGAATTACCTAGCTCATAATGTCAGTGGTGCTGAGGTTGAGAAACCTTGGGCTACTCTGTATGATGAAAGGCCCTTTGGTCAATTCCTCTGCCCAGATAATCCATTCACATGGAAACCAGAAGCACAAAGACCCATTCACTGCAGAAACTCAGCCAATGAGGGAAGTGAGCACTTGAAAGATCAGCTATCCTGTGAAGAGTCTTCCTGAGTCTTGCCTCATGGTCTAGAGTGTTTCAACCTTGGGAGAATGTGCTCAAGAACAGCTATATCTCTCTCCCCACACACTATCAATTAACACATGAGTGGCTATCCAGTATGCCTCCCTTTACTGCAAGGATAATTTACTATGCAATTTCTATTTTATATTAGCTACAATTATTTAATTTGTTTAAAAAATTTTTTTTTAACATTTATTTATTTTTGAGACAGAGAGAGACAGAGCACGAATGGGGGAGGGTCAGAGAGAAAGAGGGAGACACAGAATCTGAAACAGGCTCCAGACTCTGAGCTGTCAGCACAGAGCCCGACGTGGGGCTTGAACTCACGGAGTGCGAGATCATGACCTGAGCCGAAGTCGGCCGCTTAACCGACTGAGCCATCCAGGCGCCCCTACAATTATTTAATTTGTATCCGGCACATGCTAAGTGCTTTACAGAGGTTAATTTATTTCAATTTTCCAGAATAAATTGATATTGTCATTATGACCCTCATTTGTGTAGATGAGGAAATGGAGACATAGAGAACAGGTCACAGTGTTTGTAAATATTGAACTAGGATGTGAAGTTGGGTGGAGTTTGACAATAAAACATATGCCAACTTAAGCCAACTGCTAAATTAGTGGGTATCCAACTAGGTACTACAGAGAACATTAAGGCACGCGTAGCTGCTTGATGATATTTTGCCACGTTTGAGTTGTTGATATTTGGGCATAAACACCAGGAAAAAAAGAACCAGACTTTGATGTAGTCCTCTGGACCAAAAGTCAGGAAGAGAGCTACTGTGCAAGTATTCTAGAACATAAGCTCTAAGAAAGCTTGTAATTGTTTTGTCTGGTTTTCCTCTGTATCTTCAGTACTTGAAATAGGGTTTGGTACACACTAGGTGATAGATTCACATTGTTGAATCAATGAGCGATATTACCAGAGCCAAAGATTTCCATGGCTTTTCCATGTTGACATTATCTGCCAACGTTTTGTTGCTTCGAATCACAAGAATTCCTTTCAGAATTACTTCAGTAAACACAAATTAAATTAAAACAAGAATTCTATAGTGTTTGATGAAATACAAAGAAATATTAAAGTATAAGGCCACAGGAAGAATTCGGCATAGTTCTGGGAGGCTCTTTCACTTTCATTCTAATACTGGGCCTATCTCCCAGCTCTGCCTGGGTCTCAGTTCAATGATCTGAAGAGGTTCCAACTGGCTTTTGTTGAGTCAATAATTAATTTCTCTTGGGTCAGGTGATACTTTGGTCCAATAAATTTTAGCCAGAGATGGAACAGGGTCATGCAGTGCAAACATAACCAATGTAAGCATTCACTGTCTGTGGGAGAGCCACTTTCAGAGCAGAAATATATGTCCAGGATGGGCACCTCCCAAAATGTTTGAAATGCTGACATTGCTGGCTTGAGAATGTGCCTATGACCCACATGGCCTGATGTTATTATCTCCTGACTTAGCATAATCACAACAGAGTAGATTTCATTAGCTCTTACAATTATTTGTGCATTTGGAACTTGGTTTAGGGAGAGTACTCTCCAAAGAAAGTGCATTATTAAAGGGGTTAGATATTTATACTTGATCATTGGTAAACATCTGTTGCTGGCCAACGAACATTGGTTTCAGCTGATGTACTAGTTTTCTCAATCAGCTGGGCAAATCAGTGGTCTTAGGCTTCTTTTTCAATTTAATCTATGTAATGGACCAGGTATGGAACAAATTCTTATTTTCCATTAGCAAAAGCCCATATTTTAAGTACTTTGTAGATGACATTTCTCGGTCACTGGTGAAGTGTGTGTTATTGTAGTTCATGTGCATTTAATGTTGTCACTGAGGTTTTCCACGGTAGATTTATGAGGAAGATGATTTTGTGATCCAAATTAGATTGAGAAGCAGTGGTCACCTGCAGAAGAAAGGACCAGAGCCTGAGAAGTATTGTAGAGTAAGGAACCACACTTTCTTCTCCCTCATTCAGCCTGGATTCTAAATCATTATCTGAACTCATCATGTAAGAAGGGGATTTCACTGCACTTGTTACTTTAACCAATGGCATATTTCTGGCACCATTATGACGTGGTTGTCTGTAATACGCAGAAATGAAATACTGATTAGGAATACAGAACCGGTGATTTCAACCTGTGCTGAGTAGATTCGTAAAATTCTGTTGAGAGAGAGGACCAGTTTGCTAGCTTAGTAGAAAAAGCCCCAGAGGACTGAACTCAGTAAGACAAGATTCCAGCATGTAGGGAAAATGTGTCAGCCTCTCCCAATAATGAGGTAAACACACCTTTCCTAATAATGAAAGCAGTTACTTGTCACAGCAGTGGGGAAGATGTATTCTACCATGAGTCCAAACATGTTTCTTCTCCTGACCTTTCCTTTCCCTTGAAGTTCTCTTGAAGTACAGGGACCATTGATCACCATAGCAGCCAAAGGTGCCAATGGACATTTGCTTTGTGTGGCCTTCTTCTAAAACATATAGCCTTAATTATTATGTTATTCCTCATATCATGGCTTCTAGGGTTCTTGGTAATTTGTTTTTTGGATGTGTCTCTGACAACTTTTCTACACTCACCCCCTCACTCACATCACTTCAAGCATACTTGATGTTCTTACATACATAGCTCTTACATCCATTTGGCATAAAGTTTTTAAGTAGGTATTCTTTTATTGTCTGTCTCCTCCTAGGAGAATGTAAAGATTGGTAAAGGCAAGGGATTTGTCAGTTTGTTCCACTACTGTGTACGAAATCCTAGAATAGTGCCTGGCACACAGTAGCTTCTCAATAAACACATATTGAATACATAAATAAATAGGCAAAATAAAATTCTAGACATATTTCACACTTGCATCAGGAAACGCACTACATTTGCTTTGCCTGAGTAGCATATTTTATGCACAAATGTAGGATATTAGACTAGTAGTGAATTCCAATTGAATTACTTAATGAATAGAATAATTTAAAGTTGACTTCTATCAGGTATCTATTTAACAAACCTGCCAATATTGTTTTTTTGTAATTTATCACCTTGGGTTTATAGTAAGGATTCTGGACTCAATATATCAACTTGTCTTATGAATGTGTCACAATTCCTATTTTGTTTTCAGGTCACCAATTATGAAAACATAGGAGGAAGAGGAAAAGTACATTCTATTCTCATATTCAAAGTTTCAGCTCCATTAAAATCAAGAATAAAACCTTTTTACTTTTCAGGCTAGAGACTCCTTAAACAAAAGGTCGAAAGTACAAAGTGGTTCTAGAACAGCAGGTCTTGGAAAAATATACTTGAAGCACTTGACTTTTGACTTTCCTCCCTTCCTTCCTTCCTCCCTTCCTTCCTTCCTTCTTTTCTTTTTTTTTGAAACACTTGACTTTATAACAAGTGATGAACATGGAAGATTCTCCAGGGAACAAGAGTGAGGCAGAAATGTGAAGTGGACATGGCTTGTCTTTAAGATTCTTTCTGTACCTAGGTTTTGTTCATGCATCAAATGTCCCAATTTTGGTGATCTGTTTCTCAAGGTGTATGGTTGTGTATCATTCTTGTCCCCACCATTCTTGATACTTCTTTGCTGAAACCTCTTTCGTTTGGAATATAGAGAATTGGGGATGATAAATTACAACTGATAATAATGTTGTTAATGATTATCAAATAATTCAGGTAATTATTAGTTAATAATTGTTTGGATAATTCAAATGATTAACAATTACTTTGAAAAATCAATTTTTGCTCTTGGGCCATGGTAATTTGGAAAAGGGTCCGAGGTCTGCAATCTAGTTAACATAAACGTGTCCTTCCAGTCTTCTGTTGATGGTTGGTATATTTGGCATCACTGGTGCTTAAAATTATTTATTGAATGCTTGATAATGACTCTTGTGGTACTCGCAAATTCAGATCTCTTTAAGGATGTAACCACAACTTACATCAAAGGAGAATTTGACCAGGTTATAGGTAGTAAGAGTTAGGGCTTAATGAAGAAGGTGGGAAGATACCATATGACTGACCAAACTATGCCTTTAATTCTCCCCAGTGGAAAATGATTGTTCACCATCTTATCCTGCATTATTTTCCTAGAAAGCAGCCCATTTTATTGTCAACAAGCATAGAGTCAAGTTTGGTGAACAGGATAGTTTTTATCTTTGATATGCTTATATTTAGAAAAAAACAAACAATGGCAACAATGATTCCTATAGGACTCTTAGCTTTGCATCAATATTCATCTCTGTACTTAGGTTACAGAGATCTTAGCTGGAAACTAACTGTATCCACTGCTGGTGTCCAAATAGAGCTAATGAATAAGAGGGACAGCTACCAGGAGCCAATTTGCATGAAGGGTTGAGGCAATACACTGGGCAAAACTGCTCTATTAACAAAGTAGCTTATGATTGTCACTAATGTTTGTCTCTCTATTCAGTCATCCTATTGCTATGTCCAAGTCTAACAAGAGGTAGTTCTGAGTCCTTCTTGGCAGATCTGCTGTTGACTCAGAATAAGGACTTAACACACTGACTTTATTTCTGGATCTTCCCCACTGCCCCCAAGATGAAGATAATACCTTTCTGGTATATGTTTTAACAATCTCCTGAAGAAATAAAAACTAGGGAACATAATGATCAAAATAAAGGTAGGTAGTTTAAAAATTTCAAATCACAGAAAAATGTGTTATAGATTGTTAGAATGGCAGATTCATTTCATAAGTAATGTAGTTACTCCACATGGTCTAAATGTGTTTTTATGTCATTCTGGCAGTAGAAAACAAGTATGGATTTTACTTACACAAGTTTTCCATTCCTATATCCTTTCTTCCTCTTCCCACCCCCACTTTCTTCTATCCATTTCCTTCAGGCTTTTCATTTACCTGCTAGTGATGCCCTGCCCACTTTAGAGTCAGAAAAAGTGGGATTTCTCATCTCAACTCCAGACAGTGTCTTGCCTTTTCTCCTCTCTTCCAGGGTAAAGAAGGTGACTTGCCTTCTTGCATCTAATTTAAGGTGTTGATTTTGCAAAGAAACTCGAAAGCAGTAATTTCTACTTCTGATGCTGAGTTTCAGAGGTTGATTGCGTATCTATTTTTGTTAGTTTGTAAAGGGAGGTAAGTCTCTGAACAGATTGGGAATTAGAGATTATATGGGCTTTAAAAAAGAAAAACTCTCTCATTTTTGCTAGAGGAGTTGGTAGCTGATTTTAAAACTTAAAATGAGCCTCATATTTCTGTTCCTATGGGGCTTATTCTGCATCTTCTAATGACCAATATGTGCAGTCTTAAAGTGAGTTCCATGTTTTTCTCAGTTTTAGTATTTCTTCCTCACACAGCTGTCAGTGGTGCAGTGTGTGGGCTCATCTGTGGGCAGAAGTGCTCTCCGGGTGGGCACTGTCTGTGCCCTCGAATGCAGATGGCACTCAGGGGATGGAGCAGGCACTTTCTTTTCTCTCTCTCCTCCCACTCTGCCCTCTAATAAAAATCCATTCGCAGTTTCTACAGCATCATGGGGAGATTGATTAGCTTACAGGTTCCATTCTCTCTGTTTACAAAGAAAATAAGAGTTTGTATGAAAGTGATGCAAATGGATAATTTAGAGTCATGAACCATACAGGAAAGGGAGGTTGGTGATGTAGACAAACCTGGAATGAATGGAAACTTGAAAAACCATTCCTAAAGAACTAAGGAACTGTCTCCAGAAGTTCTTTCCTGTAGCAAATTTACAATCTTGGGTGAGTCTTAATGCTGATTTTATTCGATAGTTGTGATCAAATGAATTGTAAGCTTTGGGGCATTACATACTCCTGAAACCAAGGCTATTTAGGTTAAATTAGCTTTAAAATGTGCACTTATCTCACTTACCAGGTACTGAAAAACAGAAAGCATGACACTTTAGACTTATGAGTATCTAGTGTGAATAGCTATTCTTGAGGAATACCTATTCTTGGACAATGCCAAAGTCCATTAGAAAAAGCCTATTTTCTCCCTATCCATGTAACTTCTGTATCAATATCAATAGAACATATTTTACTTTGAACTAGACAGAAATATGGGGCAATGGATACTATAGGAAAAGCAGGAAAAGTAAAGATTCTATTTGAAATAGTTATGGAAAAAAGCAACACTACAAAAGAAGTTAGACTTTGGAAATGGTATATGCTTCAGTAGAGGAGAGAGGAGGTGATTTGTTCTCTCCATGGTTAGCATTCTGTTACATTTTCATCTCCCAGCAAGATAAACCAGAACTGTACTAATTTGCATAGTTGTTGGCCTCAGTTCAGGTCTCTGGTAAGTGGATGGTGTGAAATTTAATAAAAGGAAGCCTCACTTAAAATAGAGTTGAGAGGCCAGCAGGGAGAACTCTCACACCCTACCCCTCATTGTCAGCAGCAGATCCCAACAAGAAGAGACCACCCCAGCAGGAGTTTTTCTCCTCTCTCAGCAACAGTCCAGCCAATGAGAGACTGTCACAACTCAGCCAATGAAAAGTCACCATACTTTGTTCTTCCAGTTTAGTCCAATGGACTTTGTGTTTATAACAGCTCCTCCCGGCCTTCCCTTTTCCTCTATAAAATAGCTGTCCTCTCATTTGTTCCCTAGGGTGCCTGTCGTTTTGCCCTAGCTTGCTTGTCCTGCATTGCAATCCCCTGCTATTCCCAAATAACCCCCCCCCCTTTTTTTTGCTGCTAAAATAGCTGACAGTTTTATTTTTACGGTTAACAATACTGTGATAAAATTAGAAGTGCGAGAGATTTACCGGTGCTGGGGGAGGGTGCTGTGAAAGATAAAGAGGCAGGGAGAGGATTTAGAATGTACTGCATACCCCACCCAGGTGGAAAGAGAGGAAGAAGGAAGAATGAGTAGGTTGGGAAGAGTCAAAGACTGCAGTGTCCCTCCCAGAAAGTCTCAGTGAGGTTGATGGGCTACCCAAATCAGAAGTTGTCCATTACAGCAGTCCTGCGTTGGGCAGAAATCGCTGGTCCAGTTTCCCCGCCAGGCTCAGCTATTGGCTGGGAGCAGCCAGGAGGGGCGGGGCCTCCGAGTGCGGAAGTGGCTCCTGCAGAGGGCAGATCTGATGTTGTCAGCTCATCAGCTCTTTGCAGCCCGTTCTCTTGAAGGGCCACCTGAGCAGTGCACCTCTGTGCCTGTCACACTGTCACTATGTTTTACATGTCCTGCGTTTTGGCTAGTTTTAGACTAAGTTCTTCCACTGAGGCCTGAGAGTTTTAGCAAATATTTCATTAAATCTCATCCATTTATTTTTCTGAAATTGGCATCTGTACCCAAATCGCTCTGCTCATTTGGGCTGTCTGTTTCCATAAGATGTGTGACTTAAGCAAAATGTGTCTGAGAGTCGTGACTGATCTCCGCCCCACAGCTGAGGCTGTGCAAAATAAGTGCTATTTCTGACATATATATATATATATATATATATATATTTTTTGCTAGCACATTTCCTAAATCTTTTCCTCACAGTGTGTCACACACTGTTTACCAAGTAAGTCCATCCTTTTCTCTAAGATCAAGAAGAGTTTTTTAGGAAGTGCACCCCCCCCCCCCCAACCTCCAGCCTATTTGAAAGGACAGAAGGGTGTGAAAGCTGGCTCTGGGTAGGAAGAAGATAGATAGCTTTTCTCTCCATAAGACTGGTTCTCCTTCCCAAGATGGTAATAGCAACATTCCAATTCTAATATATTCCCATCAGGAGGAAGCATCTGAGATCTCTGACTCAGCTCTAAACCCAAGCACACCATAGGGCCAGCATGTCTGAGAGGGATGCTCAGCCTGCAGACACCTGCAGCATTTCATCTGCTTCTAAAAAGTAGTGAATTGGTAAACCAATTGGCAAGGCAGAAATAAATTGCCCTGAAGTGACTCCTGGGTTTTGCTCACTTCTTCCTCTCAGCGCTCATCAGGACAGAATATTTTCATTTTGAGAGGGAAGAACTGTGAAGCGGTATCAGGAAAACAGCTTTTAGCATTGAAATGACACCTTTCTAGATTAAAAAAAAAAGATGCATATTATAGGTGGTTTGAAGACTAGAGATTAAAAAGCTGACTTTGAGGTGGCTGCTTTGAAAATGGCTCCCATCCAATGCAGTTCCTCTAGAGTTTAATCTCGTGTCCACAAAAGCCAGGCCTTCCATCCTTTATCCTGGAATCAAATCTGGATGTGCTTGTGTGCACCCTTGGCTAAGGGGTTCTTTCAAATGACCTGGCCTGTCCCTTCCACAGAGGTAAAGCTGCTTTCCAAAGATGAAAATTTTGGGGTTAAAATAAATTATTGTGAATGTTTAAGATGATTAGTGGCCTTACAATTCGTATAAGAGAGAGTACAGCTAATAAAATTTCTTGAGACTCAGTTCTAAAAAGCAGTTGGTTATTCTATTTTGGGATACAGATCAGAAAATTAGCTGTGGCTACTACTAATTTTTGTTCATATTGTTCCAGTTAGGCTACCACTAAGCCTATTAGACACAAATCATACCTATCTGTTCTCTACACAGCTCCAGTGAAACTCTTGCCAAAGAATTGTGTCAAGATGGTGCCCAGGGCAAATGTTTACCATTGCAACAATTGTACAAGAGCAAGTTTTGGGACCAGCACATTCCCTGAAAAATCACTGATGGACATCTGCTCAATATAGGACTGTGAGTCTGGGTCTCTGTGCTAGGGTTCACTCAGATACTTGGCTAATAGGAAGAAACCTGATACGGTGCTATTTCCCTAGGGGGCAGCGCTTGAGTCCTTGTTCTGATTAGGACGTCAGGCAGCCACTTATCAGGTTTCTTAGTTGGCCATCTGGCCTTAAAAATATGCTATTTCTATTACAAAAAAGGGGAGATTCTGCAGTGGAAAAGTTTGAATATTTCTGGAACTCAGTAGATTTAATACTGGAAGTATTACCATTGAGTTAATTGCCCAATAGTTTTAGGTGAACCTAAGTTTTTCATTTGAAATTGCACTCCCTAATGGAGTTAATGAAATTATAATGCTGGAGAAAGTAAGTTGATCCTTTATAACAGCAGGTATAAAACTAGGTCTTCATTTTAGTTCCTTACCAAATCTTTAAATTGAGGCCATATTTTGCTCTATTTAGTTTGCTATTCTTCTTTTGGCACTTTGGTGAAATAGTACATATTTAAAGATTGGTATTTTGGAACTCTGCAAACCACATAAGTGTTTTTGCTGGGAGAAGTTATTTCTGTTAGTTGCCTTCTTTACTTACAAGTTGACTGTAAAACATCATGAAGTTTATGCCCTATATAAATTGCTTTAATTATGTTGGGTTTATGTAACTTCTTCTTGTTTGTATAGGGTAAATGGGCGGATGAATTTTGTTCTAAAGAACTGGAGAAGCTTGTTCAATGTTACAGTAAATAAATACAACCACATTTAAATGAAAGTATTTAGTTTTACTGGTTGTACTTGAGTCTCGATCACCAAGATCATTGTCTTTGCATGACGATACTTCACTTTGGTAATTAAGTGGAAAGAACAGGCCAGTATTCTCATCAAAGCAGTCCCAGATGGCAAGTGTAATTCTTAGACTTCCAGTTTACCAACATAAGAATTCTTCCTACCCTCTCCTGTGTCCTACAGAAACAAACATGGCCCAGATGCTGTGATAAATGTGTGGGATTCATCCTATATTCTTGTAGGAACATTTGTCATGGCCAACTCTAATTTAAGACCAAAAAATGCTTTCAGCTGCTTTTATCCGGTTTCTAAATCAAATAACAGTATCAGAAAGAAATTCGAGGAATTTTGGAATGGCCAAGGAGCTAATATATAATGAAAATCCTGGTATCAAAAATGCCAACATAATACCTATAACACTCACTTTTGTTTGCTTAGTATTCTGCAGGCAAATTGGACCTTGTCAAATAAAGTATAACAAAGCTTCAAAAAAGTTTGAAAATCTAGTCATTGCCCACTTTAATTATAGTATTGTCTGGTCAACTGGTAAGACAGTTGCACATAGTATTTAAGCTCCTTCTGGACATCCTCATTTTAGCAATTATCCCTATGTCCTTTCTGTTGTAATATGCTTCCATTTTACTGGTCTTAATCATTCACAGTATGCTGAATACGAATAGTAATGAAGAAATGTCACACCTGCTTTCCTTATTTATATATGTTTCAGGGTTGGTGATAGTGTTGTCGTGATGACAATCTAGCTCTCCTAAAACTCCTGTGTTACTATACGGTATCTAACTCTTGGCTTGTCAAGGACTTGAGTTATTTTCTTTTGGTAAATATGTATAAAGTATTCAGAAAGTGTCCCGGTTTATGATATGCGTCCCGCATTTTATTTGTGAGTAGGTAACAAGATGAGAAAAGTGTTGAGGAGAGGAGAATAAAACAGAAGATACTTAAGTTCTTAGGGTAATCCTGCTCTTCCTAATGCCTTCTGTTCATTTGCATGTAGTATATTAATTGGATTCTTCTTTTATATGCTTATTATGTGCAAAATTTGGGGTTGGGTAAGTGAAAAACATTATATGACCAGTTATCCAGGAAAGGACTTCTGTGTCACAGATAGACAATGAGTTTCTTGAGCAAACAGTATAACTAATGGTGTATAATTGTCATTAGTAAGAATTTAAATTATGCATTTTCTAGCCCTGCTGTAACAAAGTACCACAAACTGGGGGCTTAAAAAAGACAGAAATGTACTGTATCATAATTCTGAAGCCAAGAAGTATGAAATCAGGATGTTTCCAGAGCCATGCTCCCTCTGAAATCTCGAGGGGAGACCCTTCCTTGGCTCTGCCTATCCTAGGCGTCCCTTGGTTTGCAGCCACAGCACTTCAATGACACTCTTCTCTCATGTGTCTGTGTCTTTCCATGGTTTTCTCTCCTTGTGTGTGTCTCTCTCCTTTTCTATAAGGACACAATGCATATTGGACTAAGGGCCTGCCCCACTCCAGTATGACTTCATCTTGTCTTGATGACTCCAAAGACCCTTTTCAAATAAAGTCACATTCACAGGTACTAGGAGTTAGGACTTCATACCTTTTAGGGGGATACATTCAATCCAGAAACCTCAGTGTTTTGATTTCTCCAATCTAGACTATTAGTTAAAATACAGAAACAACCCTGGGAATTTATTGTGAAGATATTGGGGAGTGACATAATAAATGGGAAACTGGCGGACTGAGCTAGGAGAATGGGCGGGAATCAGGGGTCTTCTGGGGGAGGATCAGGCAGAATTGCAGCCAAGGTCATGCCACAGGAAGGTCTGACCTCTAGTCTGCCCCACACCATGATTAATTGGACTTCAACCATTGAATCAGCATCTCAGGAATGAATGTCTGATGATTGAATTTAGAAAACTGACTGTGTCAGAGTGAAGTGAGGAAGAATCTGCCACCCTCAGCTTAGGACGTGGGAGGCTGCGGTGGGAGTAAGTTGGAATCGCTTTCTCGTTAAAACTATAGTCAACTGGGAATTTTCTCAAAAGAATGATGGCAGTGCCAATAGGAAGAGGGAAGGGGGATTCAGATACTGGCACCAAATATGACAAATGTTTGCTGCAGGAAGGTACAGTCTATGGCACCAAATTAAAATAATCAACTTCTCAGGGATTAAAAAGAGGCTCGGACTCATAAAAAAGCAAGATTGGGCTTTGTCTTCTAAGTTACCCATCAGCTTATCAGTACTAGAAGGAATACCAGTGACAAACACATGTAAGCTTAAAACGAGGAATTAGAAGATACAGATTTTGAGAGGAAAAAATGGTAACAGGGCATCCACCTACGTGAGGACGATGGAAGGAAAAGGGTGGTATCTGACTCCCTAAGGGACTTGGTTTTTCATAGCAGTTGAAGTTACCATGTTTATAAAAATCATGGGAAAACCTTACATAAAAATAGAGAATCTTCTGGTTTCAGGTGATCAAAAGCTACATCAAATTGGAGCAAGGGCATCTTCTTTTATCCCCATGAAATTCTGGCTGAGAATCAAGTGGGTCACCTGTGGGTGGCAGTCATCTTAGGAGGAGCAGTGTCTTCACAAAGCCACTAGCAGCAGGCACAGCAGAAGCACATGCAATATATTATCATGAGTGTCCCCCAAATAACTAGAGAGATGCTTTAGGAGGGGTGAATGCCATCATGAAGATGGGATTGCAGGCTAAGGAAGAAGAATGGACACATTTTAAAGGTGAAAGTTCAGTGTATTTCTTTTTTTTTAAATTTTTTTTTTCAACGTTTATTTATTTTTGGGACAGAGAGAGACAGAGCATGAACGGGGGAGGGGCAGAGAGAGAGGGAGACACAGGATCGGAAACAGGCTCCAGGCTCTGAGCCATCAGCCCAGAGCCTGACGCGGGGCTCGAACTCACGGACCGCGAGATCGTGACCTGGCTGAAGTCAGACGCCCAACCGACTGCGCCACCCAGGCGCCCCAGTTCAGTGTATTTCTAATAAAGGATGCTGAACACATGGCCCAATATAATCCTTCCCCTGTCTTGGAAAGCAAAGATGTAAAAATGTTGTACCAAATGATTCGTGTCTACTTTTCTTGTAACCCTTTCCTCGGGGGGTAACCCATGCCCTTTCCTCAGGGGACATCAAGCCATGGTGCTCAGCCACTGCCAGGTAACTAGCATCATTTCAAGAAGAGCTTATTCTCAGCTGTCTATTGTTTCTTCAGCAAACCTATAATGGCCCTTGGTCTTAAGAAAACTTTAGTGTCTAATTCCAAGATGAACGGAATAGGTCAGAAGGCTGTCTTGAGCTTCCTCCGGGGGCCACCACATCCAATAGACAAGACTCTGTCCTAAGGGCTGGTGTCAGGCTGGTGCTTTATTCTGCTCAGCCTCACAATCTAGGAAGGAAATAGATCTGAGCACATGATACTGGTACGCAAACTAACTGGGTCGCCCATCAGTAGTATTCAATTCATCAACTCCTCCCATTTGTTTCCTTCTGTGTATCCATTATATTTCAAAACTGAGAAAGCTACAGATCTGATAAATGTTTCACATGGTACCAGTGTTCTAAAGTTTGTTTTTCTGCAATCTGGACCTTTAAAGTATGGTTAAGTCAGATTATAAGATTATTAACAATGAGGGTGGAACATAAAGAGGAAATAATCATATTCAACATAATTTAAAATTTTTATTTGAAGAAGAGAACTAACAAAAGAAGAATTAATGAATAATTTAATGCTGGTGCCTTGATTATAGATGTAAGTGAAAGTCTTCACGAATTTGTAATTTGGTATTTTTAGGCTTTGATGAAAAATGAGTTTAATGAGGGTCATTTTATTTAACTAAATATTGTTGAAGAACAACTTAAAGAGAATCTCAATTCTCTAAGTAGGTATTACATGAATAAAGCTTTGGTTGCACCTGTGGTAATACTGACATTTAAGTTACCTAAAATAATGCTGTGTTATTATGTCTATGCTTAGATCATATAAAACTCAAAAGGATTTTATATTGGTTATAGATCTATGAGGAATTTGATGAATCTTATATTAGATTGGCTGGAAAGTTGGACTTTTGCCAGGAAGAATGTTATTATTTTATGAATCGGGTAACCCAGAAGGTGACCTGATAACATTTATTCATTTAAAAACATCAAATAAGCACCTGAAATGTGAACTGGGTGTTTGAAATTAGAATTGAGCAGCTAGGTAAATAGATTAAAATGTTTTGGTTAAGAAAGACGTTATCAGATAAACTTCTTATTAGAGAAAAACTGAGTTAAAGTAGATTCTTGATAAGACTCAATGTACCAGTCAGAGATGCATAATGGTTCCAGTCAGGAACCATTCTAGATAGTTCAGTCAAAAAGAAATTTAATACAGGGAATTAAGAGTTTATAAGATCTTTCAGAGAGCTAAGAGAAGTTGGTTCTGGTTAACATGACTGTAGCTAAAATCTGGTGGTCAGGAAGCAGCCTGTGCCCATTACCATCACTGATGCCACTATACTTGCCTCAGGCTCCCGGAGCTGGTGACCAGAGCCTCAGATGAGGATCCTACTGGCCACAGACACCAACATGAATCTACTCTACCAGCCAGCCTCCACAGCAGGAGGAGGAGCACTCTCTCTCACCTCCATCTTCCAGATCTCGCAAGACACCATCTCATTGGTGGAATGTATATCACACATAGCCCCTTCTTGCTGGGGAGCCTGATAAATGCGTGGTTTGCCTTCCAGCTCCCTTAATATAGGGGTATTCATAGAAGGGGATGAAAAGGGATGCTAAGTCCACATCTAGCACACTTAGTCTATTTTGAAGATTCATGATAGCCTCCTTTAGTTTTTTAGGAAGGTAACAAAAACCTTCTTCAAACTATTCTACATTCACAGGCAACTTCACAAGTGTCTAAAGTTTAACTTCGTCAGAATATGACACAGGTCCCCATGGATTAAAGGGCTTTAGACATATAATCTGAAATTTATTTTTAAATAAAATATTATCTTCTGTATATATTACCACCTCGATTATAATGTTCTTAGTGACACTGAATCCAATTTTACCTAATTGCTTGTTGCATTTCAAGATAACATTTCAAGATAACTGCTAATTCAATGTTTATCGAGTATTTACTAAGTTTTAGGTGTTCCATAAGCATAATTTTTTAATTTTCACAACTACCCAATGAAACAGCATTATTATTTGCTCCATATTACCCATGAGAAACTCAGAATTAGGTTAATTACCTTGTCCAATGTCATACAACCCATCAAATCTATCCTTCTGTCTTCTCCATCATGGCAAATACTTTCCTCTACCAAATTGTTCGAGCCAAAAATTCAGGCATTCCCCATATTCTTTTATCTTACCCCTACATCAAACCCATCTGCAAGTGTTGTTGACTCTATCACCAAAATATGTCTAAAATCTGCCTCCTCTCTCACCTCAGTTATCACTCTAGTTCAAGCCACCATCATCTTGTGAATCCCTCACAACCCCCCTGCCTGGTCACCTTGTCAATACTCTTGCCTCTCTGCAACCCATTATCTGTTTTGCAGAATGAATTTTTCTGCTTAAAACATTTGAATGGCTTCTCAGTGTACTTAGAATAAAATTCAAACTTCTTTCATGATGTTTCTCCTACTTACCTCTACAAACTCATCTCATTCTCTCACCCTTATCCACTACACCCCGACCACACTGACTCTATTAATTTGCCAGGGCTTCCATAACAAAGTGTACAGATTGGATGGCTTAAATTATAGAAATGTATTTTCTCACAGTTCTGGAGGCTAGAAATTGGAGATTAAGTTGCCCAGCAAGGTTGGTTTCTTCCGAATGCCTTCAGGAAAAGATCTGTTCCAGGCCTCTCTCCTTGGGTTGTTAGATGGTCATCATCTCCCCACATCTTCACATCATTTTTCATCTGTACATGTCTGTGTCCGAATTTCGTCTTCTTAAAAGAACACTAGTCATATTGGTTTAGGACCTCATTTTAACCTAAATACTTCTACAAAGACACTATCTTCAAATGTGGTCACATTCTGAAGTACTGGGGATTAAGATGTCAACATGAATTTTTGGGGGGACACAATTCAGAACATAGAAGTGATATTTCCATTTTCAGAAAATGTGCGGTTCATTCTGATCTTGGGGTCTTTGCATGAGGTATGTTCTTTATCTTGAATGCTATTCTTGCTTCTCATGTTAAGTGTTCTTACCAAAATAAAATAAAATAAAATAAAATAAAATAAAATAAAAACATCATAGTCAAGGTACCACAGTAGCTAGAAGCCAGGGTGAGGAGAACATAATGGTGATCGTAAGATTCCTATGTCCTTCAATGTCAATGTTAGCGACAGGTTATCTGCTGGGATTTCCCAAATCTGCTGACACAGAGGACCTGTGAAGTACTGGGCATGACTTGCCATGTCTGAATTATAAAAGGCCTCATTGTTCAACATTGTGACAAATTGTCAATGTTTTGTGAGGATCCTTAAGGCTCCTTAGTGTAACTGTAGGTGCTTTCAGTAAGTGCCAGGCATGAATGCGAAAGCAGCATCGGTTCATACTTCCTGGAATCTCTGTGTCTGTTTTGCTCAAATAAAGAAAAGAGAAAGTGCTGGGGGCAAAAGTTTATCACCTTTATCATAGTTGGTATAGCATGTCCATCCACACCCTGAGAAGTGAAGGAGACCATCCATAAGAGATTGTTGGTTCATTTGCTGAGAGCTAATTTCTCTCTCTCAGGGTCACTTATTGCTAAACAGGGCAAAAAGGCTCTCTGAGCAAAACTATCCCACTAGTTTCCATGGACACAGATATTGCTTCAGTGTTTGCTACATTTAAATGCACAACATCTCCAAATGGCCTTGCGCCAATTCTTTGTGGAACCAAGCTTGATGTTGATTTGAAGACATGCAAAGAATTATGCAGAAATTACAGTGTTCTACTCAGAGACATGTCTACTAACTCATTCCTTTAAAGACAAGTGATCTTCATTCTGACTGAAATTGACTTTTGTCACTTGAAGATGTCAGAATGTAATATTTTGCTTTATGCTATCCAAATGCAAATCCTGAATGCCAAGGAAGTATCATGCATGCCACCACTCTCCTCACCACCCCCCTCCGATACCATTATCCATGGCAAACATCATTAATTGATCTTGATCTCTCCCATTAAACCCAAGTTTCAGGCTCCATCTAAACACATCATTGTAGGCAACCGTCAGCCAGTTTTTCTTTCCCATTATGTGGAAAATGAGGCCAGCTTACATCTACATAAAATGTAAGTCAGTATTTTTCAAACTATATAGATTTTATTGCAGGATTACTTAGTCTTCAGTACTTGGATGTCTAATAGTCTAATATGCTATTCTAAAAAGGACTAAAATACACAGAACTTTCTAATGTCACTTGGTCACAGAGCCCCTTTTTAATGCAGTATCCCTGAGTTCTTTTTAATACAACTTGGGAAACACTGCTGTAGTATTTTACAGGATTTTGAAGGATTTTTCCACCTCAAGTCTTTTGATCTTTCTGGGTGATCCAGGTGGTCATTCCACACTTTGTAGTCACTGGTTTTTTAAATAATTATATAGATTTTAGTCATATGCTGGAAGAATATGCTTACTAACAAGCCAGCCTAGTGTATCACACAGTATTCACATTTCACAGAGGATTATTTTCTTGCAAATCATTTTCACTGATTATTTACTCCTAGCCAAAATGTTCTAAACATTTACATCTCATTTAAGTAGACTGCCCACATATTCCAGTTTATGCTTGGAGTAGACCCAGTTTATACCTGCTTTTCTATCGTAATCATTAATGCTACTCCATTGTACCATCAAAACTGCCCTCTTGGATGATAAATTAATTAAATGATCTCCTTCCATTTAATTTGCAGACAATCTGTGCTAACATTGGTATTATAACCTCCACTTACCAATGATTAAATGGGTCTCAAGAGACTGAAAACTGGCTTGGTTTTGCACAGGTAGGACATAGCTCAGCCAATATTCAAACTAGGTCAGTCTTCCCTCAAAGCCCATGCTCTTGAATGAAGTACTGCACTGCTTATATAAATATCTGATGTCATTTAATAACCAGGAAATTATATTAGAAGCATTGTCTGCATTTTGAAGATAAAAATGTTGAGAAAATCATATGCTGTAATTTACAAATTTGAGGTCAATTATATTGAGAATCTTACCTTTTTATATGGTAGTCCCTGCCTTTAAAGGTCAGCCCCACAAAATAAGGTAGGCCAACAAGATGGCTGGCAAGTACAGCTACACAAAGAGCTACAAGTAAGGCCTTATACCAGCTCTGAGCCAATCAGCTGGGACCTAGTAGATCAGGTCATGGTGCTGACCTCTCTCCTAAATATTTACCCATTTAGAAAAGCAGGAGGCAGTAAAATTCAGGTAGGTCCAAATTGTTAAAATCAGACCCCATAGCATTATAGGAAACAAGAAGGAATTCAGATGAGCAAATACTTAGTGTACAAATAGGATATAATAATGACTCAAATTACAAGGTTATACTTACTAGAACAATACCGAGAATAGTCTCATTTTCTAAAAATTGGAGTCTCTATTATTTAATTGAATGTTTGATTTATGAAATTATATTAGAGTCATCCATTCTTTAGAGTATTTAATTATCCATTTAAGCTTAAGGCATATGCACTTCAAAACAAAGACATTCATTTGTACTATCGTAGGGGCTTCTAATTTCAGAATTTTCAGAAAATTCTGTATAAAGCTAAATTTTTATTTTAACAACACTCTTTTAAGTGTTAATCCTATTTTACTGTCTAGTCTAGATCAGGGATCCTCAACCTTGGTGCTACTGATATTTTGGACTGGATATTCTTTGCCTCGGGTATTATAGGATGTTAATTAGCATCACTTGTCTCTATACACCAGAGGCCAGAAGCACCTTCTCCATAGCCATGACAATAAAAAATGCTGCCAGATTTGCCAAAAGTCTGGGGCAAGGGAAGCAAAATTGCCCAGTTAAGAACCATTGGTCTACATGCTTCCTCTTTGTTATCCTAGAGAATTGACTAGGTAGAAAATAAGGGAATTACTATTAAACATAAAACTCTGATTATATTCAGTGCCAGTTCAAATTTCTTTAGAAGACAGAGTTCTGGTAAATTTAAGAACCTGAGGAAGGGGCTGGGTTTTGGCAAAAGTTAGGAGTAATGGCTCGGAAACCAACCCGATATAAGAAAGGGATGATGGGAAAGATAAGGTATATTAGCTACTGGCTGCTCAGGCTTCCAGAATCAGCACACAATCTTCAAAAGATCTCTCCTGTAGGTCTTCCCCTTCTAGCAGTGGTTAGGGCTCTCTGAGAAATGCCCCCAAATCTCCAAGGAAAGTTCACATCTTCCTAGTCTATTCCCCTGCTCCTTTGTCTTGTCCTCTGATCTCTTCTATCATGAATGCAAAGCTTCTATTGTGCGGCTCATAGTGAATGGACACTATTCTACATATTAGGGACGGAGTCCAGAGATGAAAAAACACTGCTTCCATGGGGCATTTTCGGTTGGGGGCTTTCCTAAATTTGGATTAGTCTTCCTCCACCCTTGTATTCTACTTTTCATCTCTTCCTCCAGTGTGACAGGTAATGATATGGATTCCTCCAGATCCCCCAACTCCAACCTTCTCTAACCATCTTCCAAATCAGTCAAGGATGGAAGGAGCCATGGTAGAGGCAACATGAGGAAGCCCTCAGTTATTTTTAGGGTTCTATTTTCCATGTCTGTTTGTGATGACAAAGTGGTAAGATTTCAAGGGCAGAGTTTCTTGGGAAAGAGGCTATTAAGGGGGCTTTTTGCATGGTTTTATTCTAAGTTAGTCCAGTTCATAAGAGTAGTATTTGGAGGCCCTGATTTTAGATTTCCGTCTATGTTAAAGACCTGAATAATATTCAAGCCTCGTCTTCCTCTTACACCCTTAACTGACTGTCAGGTAAGAGACAATCTAATTGTTTTATAATTAGAAAAGTTGACATTTTACCTGTCACCGGATTTTACATTTTAATAACAATAAAGCCAATGGTGAAACTATTAGGTATCAGTCACAGGCCTATATAGATGTTCTTACTTTAGAGATAATACGTATATTTGAATTTAGAGATGGGGAAAATTATATAAAAGCAGTCAGTTTTCCTACTGCTTTCCTTAACTCTTTGGGTGGGACAGTCCACACAAATGGGAGCTCAGTGTGTGGAACGCCACGCCATTTCTTGAAAGCTTGCATGTGAAACTATGGACTAGATTTCAAAATGTCATGATGAAAGCATCTTCTATTAGGGATGAATCAAATGTATGTATTATTTGTTAAACCTTGAGCTTATTTGAGAATGTTAATAGTCATGAGAAACCTGTGATCAATATTTTGTAGAATCATTTAAATAGATATTCCCGTCAATGTTGAGAAGCTAGACAAAATCGTTTGTGTGTTTACTTTATGGGGACTACACAGTGAAATCAAATGAGTTTAAAAATTTTTTTCAGGAGGCTTCCTTCTGAAAACTGGTAAGCAGAAGAATTTAGGGGTTAATTATTATGCATTTATTTTGGAAAGTCAGACACAGTTTTAAACATTCATTTTATTTGCAGGAATCGTGCATGGGAATCACAGAATGGTAACACTGCATTCTATTCTACACTAGTAAGTTGTTTTTAAGAAATAGGTTGCTGAAATTGTAAGCCTTTTAAAGAATGTAGGTTGTGGAAATGTATATTAATTTGAGTTATAGAATGTTAAGAAATAATATTCTCAAGGTTACATGCAAATAGGCACTAAGTAAGAGAAGGTTTCTCAAAACATAGCAGTAATAATTAGAGATTTGAATGTCAGAAATTCAGAAAATGGACCAGCAACTTAAAAAGCATATATATCTATAACAAATGTGTATTTTCATGGTCATTCTAAAGATAGTAGGTAAGGAGTAAGGAGTAAACTGTTCAGGTGAGTGCTTCAAACAGGCACAATATCTTTGCTACAGAGAAGTTTTCACCTCTCTGTTTTTGTTTTCCCTTAATTTTCAAAATGGGGAACAGCTGCTTCAGTGGCAAAATGCATTGTAAAATGCAAGAACTGTCAAAGAATGCAATCACTCTATGGCATTCAATTTGAATCCTGATGTACCTATCTGAAGCAGGTTAATGCCAATAAATCGTGGCAATGACAAATTCTGAAATCCAGAGGTTTGCCTCTGCTTTTGTAGTATAGTATTTTCCCTGAAGACAGCAGGCAATCCAAATGCAAGCATGCTTCACCCAGAAAGCACAGTGTCTGCAGATTTTTGGGTTTCATTATAATAACCTGAAAGTGAGATCACAGGAAATGTATTAGTGAATAATGGGTCATCAATTGAAATTGATTAGCTAGCATAAAATCACCCCTATACATAAATCTTTCTAAGGAACAATCACCTTTAGCTTGAAAAATACACATGTTTATCCTTTCAGGAGAAGACAATGAAATATTTAAAGTATTCTGTTTGCTAGACAAATGATTCCTTCAAGTCCCTAATAAGCCTGCCTTAAGCTTTCTGAAAAATATAGCTGAAAAAAATATATAGCTGATATTTTACCTTCTTTAGTAATCTTTCCTGCAACAGAAACCGAATTCCTTTTCAGCTTGGAGTCGAGTAGGAAGCTAAGAAAAAAAAGACAAAAAAAGATACAGAGCTAGCATTTCTCCATTTTAAGGCCAAAGGAACATGATAAAGTCATGGTTGCCTTTCACAGGAAAATAGCTTTATAGAGGCAACTGGGAAAACAGTCCTCTATCTTAAAAGGAAAGAACTGTACAACTCAACTACAGCAAAGTCCTTGAGTTCAAGTTGTATTTTATTTGGAGGGAGAATAGCCCAAGGGCTAGGAATTTGTATTCTTCTCTTCTTACCCCAAATATTGTTCTAAAAAATATGCCATGGTTGCAGAGTCCTTCAGATGTTGTAGAAGGATCTTTGTTTGACAGGTATATTTTCATAAACTCAGAGGCCTAGGTAGTATCCCATGATTCTGCTACAGCCCAGTGAGTCTACTGAGTCTGTACCCTGGAGACTCATTAGATGTGCAGCTCACTGGTGGGCCACAGGATGATCCAGAAATGCAAACACTCGATCAGTTCTTAAGGGTAAATGACTTTGGTGATTCCTTATGATTTATTTAAAACATAGGAGAGCTTAAAGGGTTATTGAGATTTGGTCAACTAAAATTGGTTCATTGTGAGAAATGACCAAGGGCTCTAATTCTGGAGTGTAACAAGGACTCCAGCAGCCACATGACCCTGGGTAACAATGAACATTTCCGACATCACGTATGTAGATAGTTAGAAGACACGCTTTATTTTTGAAGAAAAATTGGTGGTCAGGATGTTATCATTATTGTCTTGAACTAGTTTTTCAATTGCTGCTCTCTTTGCTTAGCGTTATTTTTAGCAATTCGTTTTCAGTTAACTCTACATGTGAAGTGATGCATATTTACAGGAATGATGTTTTGGGTTTACATTTTTTCCTACAGCTAGACTTTAAGGACTGTATACATTGTGGTTCAAATAGACTTACCATATTACTATTGCTAAAAAAGATGTATCCGTGATTCCTCTAAGATTTATTTGGTCTGTACATGTTGAATTCGGCCATACTTTGGCCTTGGTGCCTTTTTCCTTTGAGTTCCTTCTTTGCTTTTTTCTAAATAGTTAATTCTTTTAAATTACTGTTCATACAGTAATTTGCACACAAATGCTTATGTAACCTATTTTGTTCATATTTGTTGAAACGTTTCAAAGCATAGTCAGGATAGAAGGCTCATATTCTTTCTCAACAAAGAAGTTATTTTTTTTTGCATTTTATAGAAATTAACATAAATACAACCTACCTTATTGCGGAAAGGTGTGTTATATAACATATTTTCATTGCGGGCACTCTCGTTACCTAGAAATATAAACTCTGTTACTATTTCTTCAGCTGTTCACATATTTAATGATTCATTTATTCGGTACTTTAAAAAAATAATATATGCTATGAGTAGCATATATTGGGTAAGGAGAAGCTACTGAAGAGATAAAAAGGGAATATTGAAAAGGCACCCTTGGCAAGGATGCTATTAATTTCTCCTGCCCAGATAGTTGACTACAGGACACAGAGAGGAGTTGCTTCAGCTCAGAAACAATCCAACACCTTTGAATAACAACCCTCACTAAATGATGCCTTCTTCTTTTTTGTTTTTCCTCCATTGACCACGATCAGTCTATCACAAGGTATGCCATCTTATGAAAACTTGTTCCTACTACTCCCCACTGGCCACAGCTCCTCCTGCCTTTACCACAGGCTTTCCAGTTTCCACCCGTCAGCCATGTGGCTCAGTTCTATTGCTCTTCTCCATTCCCACAGTCACTGCTCTGGTTCAGAATGTAGACAATTGCTTCTAGATTAGTCAGAGCTCCCCAGTTGGCCTCTGGCTCTTTTTGATCTTGCCAACCTTCTACATACATTCCTACTTACCACACTGATGTGAATCACCCTTTGAAGTGTTACTCCAATTCCATTTACTCTGTCAATAACTCCCGTTTATCAAGCATCAGCTCCCATTTGCACATATTATCATCTGCCTTTATAGAAACTCCCCATGGCAGATTTCTTACATGGGGAAACTGAGGCCTAAAGAGCTTAAGTGATTTCCCAAAGGCCATAACAGTAAGTTGTGAAGGGCCGGGTCAATCAGAGTTCAAAGCACATGCTTCTTGTATTGTCTAACAACGCCTCTACATTGCTCTTCTAGAATCACCTCAAATTTATTTTGGATGTCAAGTGGTTTTGTATATACATATAAAATCTCTGTGAGTTTTTGCACTGGCCTGCCTAATTATTTTAGGTTTACATTAACACTGAAACTGATTTACCATGTGCTTTGTTGTAGTCTGAAATTCTTCAGTAAATGCCAAAAACTTACCATTTGGATGGTGCACAATGGTGAGTTTATCTAGAAGACAGAAAAAGCACATTCTACTGAGTTTTGCTCAATATTTATCTTAAACTTTCTTCTTTCTATTGTTTGACAACTTCTTGTCTTTGAGATAACTATGAAATCTCACAGTTTGATTAAACAAATACTGATCTCCAACTACAAAGTGTGAAACCACGTCTCTGACTACGTTTGTCTATTTTCCTTTTGATGTTTGGTATTATGATTTTAGGTATGTTAGACACTTAATAAAAGTGTTGCTACTATGCTTTGATAGTTTTTTTGCATGAGCTACTCCATTCTTTTTTCAGATTAACAATATTCAGTATATATAGTACAAATTAATTTTTGATGACTTTTGACAAATCTATACACCCATGTACCCATCACCTGGTTAGGATAGAGAACATTTCATCTCTACAGAAAATCCCCTTGTGCCTCCAACATCAATCCTCATCCCACCATTATCTCTAGTGACCCTGATCTGATTTCTATTGATATAGATTAGTTTTATCTATAATTTCAGATTAATGGAATCTTATACAATGTATTCCTTTGTGTTTCATTATCTTTCATTTAGCATAGCATCCGTGAGATTCATTCATGATGTTGTGTGTAATACTAGGTATTTATTTCTATTGTTGAGTAATATTCCACTGTATGAATATACTAGAGTATAATTATGTCTTCTTCCCTCAGACATTAGGATTGTTTATGATTTAGCTACTATAAACTGCTATAACTTTTGTGAATAAGTCTGGATACACATAATGTTTTCAATTTTTTTTTTTTTGGAAAAATACCTAAGAGTGGCTTGTCTAGACCATAAGGTAGGTGCACATTTAACTGTTCCAAAGTCATCACACCACATTCTACTTCCATTAACAATGTATGAAATGCATATCCAGTTTTGCCATGTCCTAATCACTTTATTGTAACAATATCTAAAAATTCCAACCATTATACTTGTTGTGTATTGATATTTAGTTTAATTTGCATTTTCCTAACTAATGGTGTTGAGCATATTTTCACATGTTTACTGGCCATTTGCTTTTGTAAACTAGGATCTAGATGCTACAGGTGCTCATTGGTGCTGGGCTGTCATTGCTTCTAGGCCTTTTCAGCAGATAGGGCTAAAGAAATGTATATGTTCATATATACAACTATATTTCTATATCTATTTGTAATATATCTATTGATAACCAGGAGTTATTTTTACCTCCAATTCCAATTTAGAAGCATAGAATTCATTCCAACCTTCTTTTTTTCTTTAGTAGTTACCCCTTTCTTTGATAATAGGAAATTTGATTCTTACTATCCATAGTACATTTATTTACTCAGTCTTAGAATATACAACTGGCAGTTTTGAAATTGCTACCCTATACTCCTATAGAGAAATAAGCCTACTTACTAGAGTATAGAATACATTTTTATGTATTGATTTTTTCTTTTATTTTTATCCTTGGAATATACTATTTTCTATATTTATGTTAGTTTTTCTTCTGTCTCCTTTCAGTGTGGATGTTTTTTATTTGGAATATGTGTAGGTTCATTTTCTTCTGCTCTTATTCCATTTTGCGCCCTTTCCAGACTCATTTTTGTTGAATATGTAAAATATTAACAAAGTTCTGAAAGTACGTTCTGAAAGATAGGTTCAGAGAAGTGTAATTCTTTTTAGTTTTGTAAGTGTTGTTTTTTAATTAATTTGTTCTTTTTGCCTAAGTTGTTAAATGTATTGGCATTTAAAAAGTTAATTAGGGGAGCCTGGGTGGCTTGGTTGGTTAAGTGTCCGACTTCGGCTCAGGTCATGATCTCACGGTCCGTGAGTTCGAGCCCTGCGTCGGGCTCTGTGCTGACCGCTCAGAGCCTGGAGCCTGTTTCAGATTCTGTGTCTCCCTCTCTCTCTGCCCCTCCCCTGTTCATGCTCTGTCTCTCTCTGTCTCAAAAATAAATAAACGTTAAAAAAAAATTAAAAAAATTAAAAAAATAAAAAGTTAATTATATTTCATTAGTATCTTTTTAATGTCTGTAGGATCTGTTGTGATAGTCTCATTTCACTTTCCCAATATGGTTACTCTCGCTTTCCCTTTTTTCCAGTTCATTTTTGTCACAGTTTTATCAATTTTAGTTATGTTTTCAAATAACTAATTTTTGGTTTTGTTAATTTTTTTCTATTGTTAAACTCCTTCATTTTTTATTGATTTTTGATCTGAGCTTTACAGTTTTTCCTCTTACCTCTGCTTTCCACTTTCCAGTTTCCTGAAGTGGAAACCGATGTCACTGATCTTCAGCTTTTCTTCTTTCCTACTGTTATATTTATAGCTATAAATTTACCTCTAAGTACTATTTTAGCTACATTCCACACATTTTGATATGTTGTATTTTCATAATTCATTCAGGTTGAAATATTTTCTTGTGATTTGTTATTTGACCTATGGGTTATTTTGAAATGTACTTAATTCCTAACTATTTTGAGAGGTATTTTTAATTTCTCAAATTCTAATTTCTTTTTGTTGTAGTAAGAGAATATAAGATTTCAAAAGACTGAAATTGTTCAGAGAACATACTCTGAAGATTTCAAATGTTTTGAAACTTATTGAAACTTTTAAAATAGCCCAACATATGTTCTATTTTGGTATACCTTCCATGTACACCTTAAACAAACATGTACTCTAATTTTTTTCCACGTCATGTCCTGTAAATGTCAATAGATTCCCTATTTATTCACTCCTTAACAACATATTTTTTTTTTATTAATTTAACTATGTTTATAAGAGTTGCTTCGAAGTCTTTGTTTGTTAAGATCAACAATGGGACCATTTCAGTTTTTATTGAGAGAATCTTTTTCTATGAATAACATTTTCTTAATCTTTGTATGTCTTCCATTTTTTTTAAGGAAAAGTATTTTTAGGAAACACTGAATACTGGAAATTATAGACAATCAGCTGTATATTCTGGATTCTGTAATATTCCTTTAATAAGTAAGAAGTGTAAGTTCTTATTTTAGCAGGCAGTTTGATTATTGGCATGAACTTGTATGGGCCTGGTTTTATGCTATTTTCAGTGTTGTCCTATAGAGAGCCCAAGGTGTTTTCTAAAGCCTGCAGTGGGCCTGAGCCTACAAACTACCTTCCATGTGTATCTTGTAGGGGTTTGGTTTTAGGTTTGTTAGTGCAGGTCTAGAGGAGATCTCACTCTAAGTCATGGTCTTTAAACATTATGTCTCTTGGATGTCACAGCAGGATACCAGGTGTTTTAACAAAGTTGTTAGGGAGATTTTTCCACTCTGGCAGGGCAAAATCTCCAACATCCCCAGTCTGGCTTTTCCCTGGTTCTGCTCAAACTCTAGTGTCTCTGTTCTGCTTTCAGTGTCCAGAAGCTGTTATCTTGTATGCATGAGTGGTCTTGCTCATCTCTTGGCCGCAGACTTGTGGAGTCCCTCACTTCCTCTGAAGCTACTTCTCTACAGAGTTACCTCCTCTTCAGTGACCCACACAGACATTCCAGAAGCTTTGGTTGCCCTGGATTCTGCTCATGTCTCCGCATTTCAACAGGATTGCCTTGCTTTGTACGACCGCGTCAATTTTGTCACTAGAATTACAGTCTTAGACTGCTAACTGCCTACTCCCTGAAATCAACTGCCTCATATTTTTGCCTAGCATTAGTGCTGTGTACGGTGGGAGGGTTTGTCTGGTACTACTTATCCCATTTTGGTTAGAAGGGGAACTAGCTGATTCCTAATTAAGACACCAGTGTTTAAAAGCATTGACTTTGGATTAAAAAAGAATTAGGCTGTAGTTTCTAATCTGTGCATTTTGGGGCTTTTTAGTCTTTTCTTTCTTTCTTTCTTTCTTTCTTTCTTTCTTTCTTTCTTTCTTCAGAGAGGGCACAAGTGAGTGAGAGGCAGAGAGAGAGAATCCTAGGAGGGAGAGAGGGAATGAGAGAGGGAGAGAGACAGAGAGAGAGAGAGAGAGAGAGAGAGAAAGTGGGGTTTGTGTTCTCCCAAAGCATTGCTGGTGCTCACCTGATGTAGGACTCGAACTCATGAACTGTGAGATCATGACCTGATTTGAAGTCAGATGCTTAATGACTGAGCCACCCAGGCACCCTGGGCTTCTTAGTTTCTTACAGTCTCAGTTTCCCTATTTATAAATTGGTAATAATGTCTACCTCAAAGGGTTATTATAAGAAATTAAAAAGATAATACTCAATGTATGGTAGATAGTCAAATATTAGCTGCTGTTACTACTACTTAACATTCCTTAGTCAAAGTATGTATACATATTTTTTACTATATAATTTTTTACATTGTTAAAATTTTAACCTTTTTCCACATTACAACAGAGATCTGTAGATCTCAGTTATCTGTAAATTAGCCCTGTGTTTATGAGCTTAATTATTTTAGAACGTGTATTTCTGTTTTTAGAAACCATTTATAAGATAGCTTAAAGAATTTTCTAGGAAGGAGTAGAAAACAATTTAATAATATGAAAATAATTTTTTTCTGGTAAGTTTCAACATGAAGCACTAGCTAAAATCTACGCAATCTTATTGAAAATGGAAAAGATGGAAATTTCAAGCTTTGCTAGTGGTTGTTAGTTTTTAATTATCTGTGCAGGGGTAAAGACTTGGGGAAGGAGTGGTCTGCTAGTGACAACATAATTTATTTTCAATTTTGGAATGTGATATTTATCTTTGGAGAAGATTTACCATCTTAATAATGTTTGGTTTGTGTTAGCATTAAAACGAGTGTTTTTTCCCCTCCAGTGAGAGTGACTGTAAATTATTAGCAGGGGGAATCTGCACTGCCAAGAAGCATGCTAGCTGCAGGGGAAAGCAACCTGAGATTTACAATTTAAAATGATCCACATGTGCACAATTGTGTGAACTGACTATATTGAGAATGTTCAACCTTATTAAAAAAGTATGACTCCTTAATAATTCAGTAATCTGTATAATGGTGTGTGTGTGTGTGTGTGTGTGTGTGTGTATGTAAACTGGAATGGAATTATTTGCAATTTTCATAGAAATCAAAGGAAAGAACGTAGCATTTATGGAAGGTTCATTCTGGGTCAATGAAGGTGAAAAATGTTCTACATGTTAACTTACACAACCCCTTCCAGATATATCTATAATCACTCCTGTTTTGCAGACAGGAACCTGAGTACCAGGCATTAAGACGCTCTCCAGTCCTGCAGCTGGGAAGTGATGGCGTGCAGATTTGACTTCAGGCCTGGTTGACTCCACTCTATCATTTTTGAATAACAGACAAAGCTTACTTACCAGAGACATTTTCTTCTTCTGGCCTTTTCCCAATGATGCAATCTCGTAGCTGGCGTAGTTTTTCCTTGATGAGGGAATGACCAGAAAATAGAAGTGAAGAGTCACAAGTTTGTCATAGATGAAGATGAAAAACATCAACTACCGTTACCAGAACCATCATGACTATGTTGCACTAATTTGGTACTCACAGCATCCCGATCAGCCATCTTGGATACTTTAAATGCTTGGATACTTTAAATACTTGTATACTTTAAATTATGTTACTTAATTTTCACAACTTCATGAAGTATATATGCCATCATCTCAGTTTACATAAATAGAAGCTGAGATTCGGAGAGGTTAAGTAACTTTTCCAAATCACAGAGTTGTTAAGTGGTAGAGTCAGCCCCGGGACCCAAAGCCCAATTCTTATGGGAGCCGCTTTCCCAATCTAACACCAGAGGGCGCTACATTGGCTATGCTGTGGGCTTAATGACACAATGGTGATTTGCTACTGCCTGAGCCCATCTCTAGCCTCTGTGGGGCACAACCTTTCTTACATATTTCTCTTAAGGACCAGGCACTTGGAAGCAAATGAGACATAACTGGATTCCCCTTCTTAGCTCGTCTGTGATCTTCCCTTGCTTTCCAAAACATTCTAGGTTGAACATTTATTATCATTTTATCTAAAATGTAAAACAACATTAAAAAAAATCTTTTAGAAGAGAATCTAAGAATAGCCCTTTCTCCTAAGGGTTTCCTTTGAAACCTAGAAACCATGCTTCCTAAAAAGAGAGTTATTTTCATTGCCTTAAAGTTCTTCTTCTATGAGTGGAGTAAATATTCTTCTTTAGGCATTCACTGGTTATAACAGGAGTGAGGAGAGTAAAAGGCAGTTTTAACCTTCTCACCCAGCTCACCTTCAACTCCAGGGGTTCTACATGGGTCTTAATTATTCTAGAAACTCTTCTATTATTAACTCTCTGGTTGTGCCACTTTTCCTCTTATTTTCTTAGGATAATACCTCTATCAATAATAATGACATAACATTACAGTTACCCCTGACAGACTTATGTTCAGCGTACAAATGAATGTTTTTGCAAGCTACAGGAGTAATATTTAAAAGTGTGTGAAGGGGCACCCGGGTGGCTCAGTCGGTTGAGCATCTGACTTCAGGTCGTGATCTTGAGGTTGTGATTTCAAGCCCCACTGGGCTTGCTGCTGTCAGCGCAGAGCCCGCTTTGGATCCCTACCCCCGCTTGCACTCTCCCAAAAATAAATAATTTTTTTTTAAAGAAAAGTGTGTGAAAATGAGTGTGTATGTATATTGGGAAAATGAGGAGAACGCCTGTTTTTCTGTTATTCCGACTGTTGTCCAGCCCCTTATGTTAAGGACTAAGAAAACATAGGGAAAAAAACTCCTTGCAATTGGTCTTGGCAATAGTTTTTTGGATATGACACCCCAAAACACAAGCAAAAGAAGCAAAATTAGGCAAGCAGGACTACATCAACCTGAAAAGTGTCTACACAGCAAAAGAAATGATCAAGAAAATGAAAAGGCTACCTACAGAATGGGAGAAAATATTTGCAAATCATATTTCTGATAAGGGGTTAATATCCAAAATACATTAAGAATTCAAATAACTCCATAGTGAGGCTCCTGTGTGACTCAGGCTGTTAAGTGTCTGACTTCGGCTCAGGTAACGGTCTTAACGGTTCATGGGTTTGAGCCCCGTGTGGCGGGCTCTGTGCTGATAGCTTGGAGGCAAGAGCCCGCTTTGGATTCTGTGCCTCCTGTCTCTGTCCCTCCCCTGCTCCTTCTCTGTCTGTCTCTGTCTCTCAAAAATAAAAAAAAAATGTTAAAAATTAAAAAAAAAATACCCCCCGCCGCCCCAAATAACTTAGTAGCAAAAATCAAATAATCTAGTTAACAAATGGCCAGAGAAAAAAAATGAGCAGAGGGACTAAATAAAGCATTTTTCAAAAATGACATACAAATGGTCAACAGGTATATGAGAAGGTGTTCAATATCACTAATCAATAGGAAAATGCAAATGAAAACCAGATTGAGGTATCATCACCTGACACCTGTTAGAATGGTTATCATCAAAAAGACAAGCGATAACAAGTGTTGGCAGGATGTGGAGAAAAGGGAAACCTTGTTCGTTGTTGGTGGGAATGTAAATTGGTGCGGCCACTATGGAAAACAGTATGTAGGTTTCTTAAAAAATTAAAAATAGAGCTACATATGATCCAGTAATTCTGCTCTTCGGTGTATATCTGAAGAAAATGAAAATAGGATATTGAAGACATAACTGCACCCTCATGTTCACTGCAGGATTATTCGCAGTAGCCAAGATACAGAAACAACCTAAGCTTCTGTCAATGGATGAATGGACAAAGAAGATGTGATTACATACATAAGAAGGAAATTCTGCAATTTGCAACATGAATAGACCCTGAGGGCATTATGCTAGGTAAAAAAAGTCCGAGAGAGAAAGAGAAACATGGTATGATACTGTTTATATGCAGAAGCTAAAAAAGCTGCACTCAGTGAGTAAAGTGGTGGTTACCAGTGACCCGGAAGTGGAGGGAAAGAGGTTGATTAAAGGGTAGATACTTCCAGTTGTAAGGTAAATAGTTCTGGCGATTCAATGCACAACACAGTGATTATACTAAACAATACTGTATTATGTACTTGAAGTTGATAACAAGGTAGATATTCAATGTTCTCACCCAAAAGAAGAAATGATAATTTTTTGATATGATGGAGATGTTAGGTAACACTCCGGTGGTAATCATTTTGCAATATGTAAGTGTGTGAAATCGACAAGGCGGTACACCTTAAGTTTATCCAATGATATCTCATTAAAGCTGGAAACATAAAAAAAAGAAAAGGACTGATTCACTAAACAGTATTCAGTCAAAGTTACTGAACTTTTGGCTTTTATGGAAACCAGGCTGAGTGCCTATTCCTTGGCTTTACAGGTTAAATTTTGTTTTGTTTTGCGTAAACAGTAACTATATTCATTATCCCATTCTCCCTATATATTGGATAAGTCAGATCAGTCTAGAAGTAGTTAATAGACCGCCTTAACTTCTTTCTAAAAGAATATTAAATATAAACACACACACAAATTAAAAACAACCAAGCCTTTCGTAAAACAACTAGTGAGATAATTTTCAAGAAGGTATTTCAGTTGGATTCCTCTAAATTGTAAGCTTTCTTATGATCTGAGGAGGGTGAAGTACAACGGGCTTATTTTCAGCAGAACTTGCAAGCTAACAAGGCTAGGAGAGTGGGTGTGTAGGTTGGCACTAAGGCACATTTTATCTGTTTCAGGCTAAGAGAGCTGTTTGACGGCGATGGCATTGGCCCAGACTGAGAGGCAGCACTGTCATTCTGATCATGAACTAAGATCAGTTGCAGAACTGCACAATCAGCATGTTTTCGCATCTGTTTGGCGAAACAGGCCCAGGTGCAGCCACCACCCACACAACCAGAGCTGCCCTTCGAGATCGGTGGCTTCTGAGAAGAAGTGATCTCAGATGAGCTGGGAAAGTCCCTTGCCTAAACTACCTTCTGCCTAGATGCCACATTTGTTTGGAGTTTCATCATTGGGATTCATTTTGCTGTTCTTTAAAAATGTTTTCCTACGCATTGTTTTTCAACAAAAATGATCCCTTGGGAAAGGTAGCATATTAAGCTATTAATGATTATTTGTACTTCGGCCTAAACTAGCTAATTAAATGTGTTTTATCAAACAGTTCCCGAGAACTGGTTTCTATGGCACTGGGGTTTTCTGGGATGAGAAGGAAAAACTGTTGGACTATTTAGGGAGTAGGAAAGCCTGTGGGATAAAAGAGAATACAGTCCTCATACCCCTCACCGAGGAATGTCATGGGATGTATATGGTATATTTTGTTTTCAGTCTCATCTCAGAACCACCTACTCTAATACCCTCTCAAGATATACATTCTATTTATAGAAGACAAGCTTATCTGAAGTTAATATGCTTGGCAGCATATCTCTATAAATCCTGACTTTATATGGGCTTTTCCCCCCCAAAGGTTAAGGGGAAGAGGAGAGAAAACTTGTTATATTTTGTTGAGGAATATTGCCTAACATGATTTAAATCATTTTCTTCTTCCCTTTAAGTCTGGTCCACATAACACACTCTTCAGAATGTTGAGCACGTGTTAATGTAAAGATGCTTCACCTTAATATCAGCAACGAGATTCATAAAATATTCACTATACTAAGAACAGCCTAATAAGGTGATTAGGTGTTAGCTCTGATATAGTGGGTCCCAGCATTGAGTTCACCAATGGTTTGTAAACATGAAATCTGGATGTTTGCAGCCATTTAATTGGTAGTTTGAAAACATTTTTTTTTGTGTGGGTAGTTAAAATCAAACAAATAGTTACCTGTGTTTCTTGTAAAAAGACTAGGCATTTACAGACAGGCGCTGCCAGTGAGGTGAATGTTCCAGAAAGGATTGGGGTCATTATTACCTGCTGAATCATTTCCAGTTCAGTCTTGCCCATCTGCCAATGTTTAAATTTCTCTAGGGCTTCATCCACAGATAGTTTCCCATTCTTGACTTTCTCTTGAAGAAGGATGAGCTCTTCCTGCCCAGCAGCAAGGCAGTTCACAGTGGAAAAGGCCTGACTCTCCAGCCGAGCTCTGTCTACAATATGAGGGGAAGATGTTTTAACAAGAAGATTATATATGTCAATTGGGGGGAAAAACACTCTAAAAACAAATCAGTTGAGTTTCTTATTCCTGCCAGTCTACAAGCAGTCACTGAATAAATCAGTACAAAATTTTTAATGCATTTCGAAGGATTGTTGTGTCTGTTACCTAGGGTTATAGTAAAAAGAATGCGTGTCATCACTAGGAAACAGAAAAAGGGACAGGTAGAGAAAGAACAGTAGCAGAGTTCTGCATTTTACTAGCTGTGGGCAGTACCAATTTCGCTTTCTTTTTGTGAGGATTATTTTTTTAAGGTAATTTATTTATTTTGAGAAAGAGAGAGAGTGGGGGAGGGGAAGACAGAGAAAGGGAGGGAAAGAGAGAATCCCCATCAGGCTCTGTGCTGACAGCACAGAGCCTGACATGGGGCTTGAACTCACAAACAGTGAGATCATGACCTGAGCCGGAATCAGGAGTCAGATGCTTAACTGACTGAGCTGCCCAGACACCCTAGTGAGGATTATTTTTAATAATGTGCACAAAGTTCTTAGCATAGTGCCTGTCAAATGGTAAGCTAAATAAATATTAGCATTATTATCAATAATAAATATTTGTGGAATAAATGTGGAATAAACATAATCTCTAGCTTTTGGAAAAGAGATCTCAACCAACATCCAAGTGTTATAAAGTTTTAGGAGCTTTTGCAACTTTATTCCTGAAAGATTTAAAATAGGCAATTGCCGCTCATTTTGTAATGAACTGCTTTCTTTCCAAAAGAGTTTATTTTGCTCAGAACAATCAGAACATTGGGTGGTCCAACTTTCCATGTGTGGCTGCTAATGCCACACCATACATCAGCCTGAGCCACAGACCATGGGTGAAGTCAGTGCTTTATTTGTCCCACATGATGTTTAAAGACATAAGAGAAGCTACATGCCTTTAAGGATGCTATGTGCTCTCCAGACTATCCCAATCCGTATCCCTCTTTATGGTCACTGGGTGGCATCACACTTGTGTTATCTGCATGTCTGCAGAACTTAGTTGAGCTTGTACCTTCTTATTTATACATTTCTAATAAGTCCGACCTATTTCTTGTATTGTCTCAAGAAGGACCGGGTAACTCCTTAGCAGTCTATGTCTCATGCACTATCAAATCGAAATATGTTCACAGAGTCTAGGAGAGAATAGACAATCTAGCTGTGTACTGGTGAACTGTCCCTGAAGAATCACTCATTCCCCGGAGCCCATCTTCAAGAAAGAAATAGGTTAACTAGACCGTCACTAGACCAGACAGACAAGGACTTAGAAATGGAAGGGCATTCAAATCCTATAGTACTAAGGATTTGGTGATAGTGTTTGGATTGGTTAGTCTGGAAAACAGACTTTTCAAGTACTTGAGAGCAGGTTTTAAGTATTTCAAGGGGACTTGAACCTTGGGCTTGTCCTGGAATGACCTTTAGTAGCATCCTCAGTTTTGAGAAGGATTCTAGCAGGAAATCTTGAAATGGGGACACAGAGACGGTTCCTTTCTGAAAAGATTCGCATACACATAAAACTGCTCCACGGCCAATCATTTTGATTCCTACGGGGGCTTTCTTGGCTGTCTTTTCTTTCAGAAGTCCTCTTCCCCCAGAACTAACAAGATGTCAACAGATTCTACGCTCTAACTCTTTTCCTTCAGGGATGACGGAGCATGAAATCCCAGGAGAATTGGAGAAGCACAAGTCAGCCAGAGGGCTCACTGGTTCAGTAGCCAAAAGCACAGATAACAATTGAGATCTTGCTTCTTATACCATTTGCTTTTGATAGGCCTCTGCAATCCACTCCAATTCATAAGGTACAGTTTGCAAACGAATTCTATGTGCCATTCCTGCCAGAGTACGGAGGTTTAGAGCCATCATTTAATAGCTAAGACATTTAACTAGCACCTCACTTCTGTCATCCCTTTGACTAAGTGTGAATGCATTTTTATCTCAAGTAACCCATGCAGCTGGATTTTCTCTTTTGTTGAAGTTATCTCAAGGAAAGTCTTCCTGGAAAACTGTACCAGCTTGTTTAGCTATATGTGCAGGTATAGCTAAATTCAAAAACTACTGAATCATCTTAACAATATTCATTTCAGGGGCGCCTGGGTGGCTCAGTTGGTTAAGCGTCCGACTTGCGCTCAGGTCATGATCTCGCGGTTTGTGTGTTCGAGCCCCACATCGGGCTCTGTGCTGACAGCTTGGAGCCTGGAGCCTGCTTCAGATTCTCTGTCTCCCTCTCTCTCTGCTCCTCCCCTACTTGTGCTCTGTCTCTATCAAAAATAAATAAAAAATAAACAACAACAACAACCAATATTCATTTCAATTACCCTTCACCTTTCAAATTTTCACTACTAAAATATAAGTAAGATGACTTTTGGGGGGGCAGAGTTCAGTCTTGTGTGGTTGTGCAGAGAGAACAAAAGAATGAAAGTTAAGAGTATCAGTTCTAGACAGATGAAGTTCTGGAAGTGAGCTGTTTATAATTAGACCAAGTTTACATACTTCAGCTTTTACTTACTACCCTCCCCCTTCCCAGCCCCCCGCCACCCCCCCCCCCCCCCCCCGCCATTAGCTATGACAAGTTGCAAAACAAAATGATTTAGGCACTTAAATCATCTTTCTTCCCAAGGGCAGACTAGTTAAACCAAAACATGCAACCTGTAATTTTTAGTAGGGTGTGCAAAATTGCTTTAATGCACTTAGATCACTGTTTTATGGGGGATGGAAGGTTTTTTCTTTCCTCCTCCATTTTATATTTATTATTAGTTTATCTTCAGAAAAGTTAGTATGAGGTTAATGTAATTTTTGTTGAAACGTGTTTGCCAGATTGCTAACTGTACATATTGCAGACTTTTGGTCTCTTAGTGTAAAAACTTCAAGATAAACTACAGTTTCTAGAGTTTTAGTTCCTCTTGGATCAGTTCCTCTTTACAAGATTTTCTATTTAATCAAATATCACTCATATAAACATCAAATAACACTGTTCTGGTGAGTGTATGAATCTTCAGATTAGGTAAGAGAGTAAATTGAGCTTTTCATTAAAATTATTTCTATTACTGAGTGACTGGCTACAAGAACATTTTTTTACTGAAAATTTGAAAGGAAACAACTTGATTGCCCAACAACAAAGAATTTAAAGTATGAAATATTTACTTAATAGATACTAAGTAATCATTAAAATAATAACAATAATTAAAAAGATCATGTGGCAATATAGAAAGTGCTTATCCTATCACAGTAAGTGCAAAAGCAGGATATTAATTTGTATATACAGTAAAATGTTAATGATATAAATGTTTTTCATAAGACAAAGCATGGAAGGAAATTATCTTAAGATGACACAAGTTGTTCTATTGTGATGGTATCAGAGATTACTTTGTTCTGGAATTTCTGTGATTCTTTTTTTTAATTTTTTTTTTATATTAAAAAAAATTTTTTTTTCAACGTTTTTATTTATTTTTGGGACAGAGAGAGACAGAGCATGAATGGGCGAGGGGCAGAGAGAGAGGGAGACACAGAATCGGAAACAGGCTCCAGGCTCTGAGCCATCAGCCCAGAGCCTGACGCAGGGCTCGAACTCACGGACCGCGAGATCATGACCTGGCTGAAGTCGGACGCTTAACCGACTGCGCCACCCAGGCGCCCCTCTGTGATTCTTAACTTCCAGCTTTCTGCGATGATACATGATATGGTTTTTGCAGTAAAAAATTCTCTCCCGTTCTGCTACTAGGCTTTCCCATGGAATACATACCATTCCAAGCCATGGCAGATACACTATACCAATGCCATACCGTACTGTACCATCTTGCCATATTATTTTGTGAGTAATTAGAAAGAATCTGTCGGTAATGAAACTGAGACACCCAGCGACCAAGATTTAAATCTGAAGTTATTTTTTGTTCTACAGCTAGGGGACTGGCAAGTAAATTAACTCTGGGGCACATGGGTAAATTAGGAGAGACCTGGAGTGTTGAATTATTTGTAAGTTCCAAGCAAAGTATCCACATCTCTTGAAATTGGGGCTGCATATTGACAGAGCTCCTCCCTTGACTTAACTTGAGTTAGGCTCCTCTGAGACCTCTTTCCAGTGAGGCTTCACCTTTTGTACTTGCCTGTCTGTCTTCCTATTGCTCAATGTTCATAAGAATCTGCTAAGTTTGTTTATTGTTTAATCAGGGTCCCCCACCCTTGATATCAGATTACCTTCAGTATCTGATTGGGTTCCTTGACCTTCCATCGCCCCCTAGGTGATATCTGATCACGTTGCCCTGCCTTCAGCAAGAGCCCTGTTAGGCCAACTTAGCCAGAATTCCTCTTACTCCTGTGTTTCCTCTTAATAATTTTCCACATACTAAAAATACTAGTTTCTGACTTTTGTTACAAAGACTACATATACATATGTGTGTATATCTATCTATCTATCTATATCCGTATATATACACATATATCTATACACACACATGTAATATTAAGTGATTTGGAAAGTACATATTTTCTTTTAAAATAAATTTCAGATATATAATTTATCTTATATATTTTTGGTTACTAAGTCATTAAGAAAAGGGCATGATTTTAGTTTTGTATTTTCTTCTAGTTCCTAGACCATTTTATATTATTTGAGCATCGAATTCAGGTTATGATTTGTTGCATTACATATTTTTTATCACCAACATTTTACATTCACATTTTTTAAGTATATTTACAGGAATTATTTAAATTTTTATTTATTTTTGAGAGAGAGAGAGAGAGCGAGCACGTGTGTGAGAGAGAGTGGGGGAGGAGCAGAGAGTGAGGGAAACAGAGGATCCCAAGCGGTTCTGCGCTGAAAGCAGAGAGCCTGATGAGGGCTTCGAACTCATGAACAGTGAGATCATGACCTGAGCCGAAGTCAGATGCTCACCTGACTGTGCCACCCAGGCAACCCTACAATAATTATTTAAATGCAATTCCATGTTTTATTGAATTCATTATTCACCACAAATTCTTTAATACCATAAGTTCTCTTTAAGCTTTTTATTTTTCTTAGTCTCTTATTTATTCATAATATATTTTGGGCAATACTTTCATGACATAGAAATTCTAATTCTTCTAAAACCTTGGTTATCCAAAAGCTGCATTTGATTTCTCCTTACAGGAATGAAATACCACACTAAAGATAAACTTCCTAAGCTGCAATATTTTCCTAAGAAACTGTGTAATCCGTTATCTCATATTTTTGTTACACAGATTCTCTGTTTTTTAAAACTGATTTTGATTTAAAAAGTTTTTTTTAATGTTTATATTTATTTTTGAGACAGAGAGAGACAGAGCAGGAGTGGGGGCAGTGGCAGAGAGAGAGGGAGACACAGAATCCGAAGCAGGCTCCAGGCTCTGAGCTGTCAGCACAGAGTCTGATGCTGGGCCCAAACTAGTCAACCATGAGATCATGACCTGGGCCAAAGTTGGACGCTCAACTGACTGAGCCACCCAGGCGCCCCTGATTTTGATTCTTTTTAAATAGAAAATCTAAGTTAACATATTTTCTCAATACTTTAGGATTGTTTCTTCATCTTTATAATTAAAAAGATTTGTGAGGGTGCTTTTAAATTTCCTTATTGTTTTCTGGGTCACAGTTAACCTATATTGAGCCCCACATCCCTGTTCTATAAAGCTTTGTTTAGCTATGTCATTGACTGCATTCTGTATTCTATTTAAAACAAACAAATCTATTATACGTGAGTTGGATCTCTCTTCTCCAGAAACTGATTGTTTCTAGTCTATCTATGTATTGAGAACAAACCCTTCTCCAATTATGTTCTCAACTTCAATAACTTGATTTTTATCCACCATCAGGTCTTTTTGTTGTGACCAATGTGGATTTTAACTTGCTGCTGAAATTTTAGCTTCTAAGCTTATTTTATTTTTACCATACTTCCTTTTGTCACTAGATCCCTTTTCTGCATGTCATATATTTCATATCATCCTGCCCTCTCACCTAAAATGTCTTTCATATATTTTGCTTTCGTCTTAGCCTGGCCTTCATCCCAGACTTTCTACTGCTGTTTCTCCTCTGTATTTTCAATTTGTGTGTGAGTTCACACTTTTCTGAAAAATTCTTTATTTACAGGCGTCAGGTACTGAACCTGAAAGTTGAATAGTTTAGCTTAAATTTAATAAATGAAAATTCAAAATAATCCATACTTCTTTACAGTTACTACCTTAAAGCAATTTTCTACACAGTTAAAATATTTGTAAAAACTTCAGATTAAAAGAATTACAAATTGTGAGTTGAAATGTTCTGTGTGTGTGTGTGTGTGTATGTGTGTGTGTGTGTGTGTGTGTATTTCCCATTATCTACGTTTTGATGGCATGGTGCTTTGTGAGAAGATATATGACAATCTTACTAATGAAACAAATCACTTACAGAAGTATAATTATCCTGAGTCTTCCATGAATAAATTATCTTGCCTTTTCCTTGGAGTGGTTTTTGAAGTTCTCATATTATTTGTTCTCTTCCTCAGTCCTTCTTGAAAGAGAACATACCTATAGAATCATGTTCACCAGGAGATTTAGTGTTTATTTATCCTTTGCTTCTATTCCTTGTGTTCACTCAGATTTTGTTCTCTGCTCTAGGTTGCAGAGGACATTGGTCACTGCAGTTCACAACTCAGGATCCCAGGGTTTAGCGCATTTGTTAGGGCAGCTTTGTCACACACAGGTGAAACATAATTCCTTGGCGCTGTGTACTGATAGGTCTGTAAGCAACTAACTCCCGGCATGAATTACCATAAGAATTCTTCTTGCCCATGCCATCCTTCCATCACAGAGCTTTATTTGGTGGTCTCAGGATGCAAAGTGTAACATTAAATCCCTCCTCCTCACTCTTTACTGTGGGCTATTGACACATCACCAAAAGCAGGCAAGAACTCAGCTATTACACAAGTTTTTCCAGGTCTGGCTTCAACAACAACAACAAAATTTTTATGAAAATGGAAATGTAAGTTATACTGAAAAAGATAACTGAGGCCATTATTCTTTTATGGAGTACAAATGACCACATTTTGGTAATCCTCTGTCTTTCCTTTTTAATATGTTCAATGCTAGCAAAAACAGCCTGATGAAAATTCCTCAGAGACCAGCATTCTCGTTTCCCCCATGTTAAGGGCAATATCACCATTTCTCCAGGTCTCCTACTTACAGAAAGTTTGGGTATTTCACACTTATCAGACTGTTTCAGCACTGGGCATTTGGAGAACACAAACAAGATGTGTTCCCTGACTATATCTTTCCCATGAGCATTCACACTCCCTGAAAAGGCCAGCCAATAATGACTTTTCAGTCTGTATTGAAGAATCAGTGGGCAGACAGAGACTGTACCAGGGGCTAGGCAGATAGTTACTGAGCAGAGAAGATTTAGTGCCTAAGTATTAAACACATGTGAATAGTTTTCATTATGAAAAATAAATATACTTTCCTTCATGTTTTTATTGATATACCTTTTATTTTTTCACTTTTTATAGAATTATGAGTCTACCGGGATGTGCCTCAAATATAAGAAAACATGGAAAGCATGATAATAAATGGTAACAGCAAAAGTTGTCTTGTAGCAAATGATACAGGAATATATTAGGGAGTGGTTGGAGTTTTTACCTGAAACTTGAATTTAAGCATGGTTTAAACATGGCAAAAATTAAAATTATATTGTGCAGATGATTTCTGAAATATAACACACTTAGTGGCCAAATTTGACCACAATGTGGCCTTCAGAAAAGTTTCTTTTGGTTATATTTTCTCTTTGGCATGTTGGTTTTAAGATTATTGCTCATTACTATTCTCATGTGTTCCATTTTTGGCCATGTCTAAAGTAGGACTTAGGCAACCAAATTTTAGAAGCTCCACAAATGATTCTTAGGCTCATCAAGGGTTGGGAGTCACTGAAAATAGGCAGGTAGTTAGCATGGACATGTTCCCCCTACCTCCCATCTGACCCCATCTTCCAAAGAAATGGTTTGCCTTCCCAGAGTGACAGCAATAGCACACTCTTGATGAGATTCATTATTTAACTGTGTGACTGAGGAGATCTGTGTATGTGACCCACAGTCACAGGAAGGCAGTTCAGAATGTTAGGAGTGCTAAACCTCATTAGCTGCTATGTATCATATTTGAGGTAAGACTACACTAATGATATGCCAATGATTCTGGTGAGGATAGAAAGGGCCCCTTGGCAAGTCCAAGAAAAAGATATAACAGAGGGAAAAGAAAAGGTGTAACAGGTCTGGGAGATGTGAGCATCCTAGACTATTATATGGTTTTTAAGGCTGGGAAAATTAACCAGATATTTCCATGTCTTTGAAGAAGCAGCCCTTACATTCCTCCAGCCCTCTTTGACTTGATCGCGTTCCCTAGTGGTCTTCTAATTACTAATACTATTTCATAGAAACTTTATTCTTTGGTAGGGGCCTAATGAATCCAAGCATTCCAGTCACTGGGAAGGAAACTTCCCCTAGTATTGATTTAATAAATTGAAAGTAAGGGTTATCAATCAGTCCTCTATGAGTGTCATTAACATGACGCAGCCTTCAAAGCTCTGATCAACTTCAAACCCACTGACAAAATTCAGTTCTCTGGCTTGCAATGTTTTTTTTTAAATTTTTTAAAATGTTTATTCATTTTTGAGAGAGAGAGAGAGAGAGAGAGAGAGAGATTGAGACTGCATGAGTGGGGGAGGGGCAGAGAGAGAGGGAGACACAGAATCTGAAGCAGGCTCCAGGCTCTGAGCTGTCAGCACAGAGCTCAACGCAGGGCTCGAACCCACAAACCGTGAGATCATGACCTGAGCTGAAGTTGACCTAAGCTGAGCTTAAACTAATGAGCCACCCAGGTGCCTCTCTGAATAAACCCTTGACCACTCTGAGAAGTTCAGTTTTGAGAGAGGGGGAATGTGCTAGCAGCATATTCTGTGATACCACTCTGGCATTTTTCTAATTTCAAAACCAACTCAGGAATATGGATTTTAAGACTGTATTTTGATGGAAACTTTTATCTGTGATCCAAAATCCTCACCATTTTCCTTACATTTTTTCAGGATGTGAAAATTGAGTTCAAGAAATCTGTTAAGTTTCCATGGAAATGGTGCCAATTAATTTTTTCTGTTCCTCAGGAAAATTCCTTGACTTAGCAATAATGTAACTTCCTGGCAATCCCTTGGCAGTCTTGAATGTAGGGCATCTGAAACACTTATAATTTCAGAGGGAAAATAGTTGGCTCTTGTAATCCCTTTTTCTTCCAGCATATAGTGAAAGAATGAAATAATTTCTTTATCCTTCCTTAGAGAACCTGTTTAGTCCCTTTAGAAAATCTTGATTCTGACAAACATTTCAGAAAAGGGCCTTTTGTTTTTTGTTTTGTTTTGTTCTGTTTGGTGAAGCAGGTACTGCTCTTCTTATTATACCATGAAATCCCAGGATAGTTAAAGAGTAATCACTAATTCACTAACAAGCAGTTTTGATCACCTAGTATGTCCCATGGCCTGGATGGTCATAAATATCTGAAACGGTTTAGAGAAAAATGGTTGGACAGAGTAAACCCTTTGGGGTATTTAATTCCTTAATTTTAAAATCTTCCCAATTATTCTTAATTATCTCTTCTCCTAGTAGATTCTGATTTCCCTGAAGACTGCAGTAATCAGGGAGGTTTTCCAACATTCTATGAGGTTTAATGTTCCTCTTCTCCTTGCAATAGAACAATATTCTTTTCTGTTCTGCAGAATTACTGATGTCCTCGGTTGGAGGGATCTAGGGAAACTGGTCTCAGGTGACTAATCTCAAATATTATCAATAAGTTGGGTTTAAATATCTAGAGAGAAAAAATTCATACCAAATTTGATTAAAATTTCCGCATCCTCGCCCTAAAATCATTTTAAAAAAATCTAGCGATCGCTGACCTTGATGAAACCAATTAGGTAACAAGAGATGGGCAGAGTTTGACCCAATAAAATATTTTACAATTAGGTTCTTGATTCCTTTCACTGTCCCCTTTTTTTCTGGTACAGAAGAGACTAGTTTTCTGTTCAAACGATAGAAGAATGATTGGTCTCTTTTAGGCTTCATGGACACTACAGCTTTTCCTTAGGCTGCTCTCTGGGGGAAAGCCAGAGGACAACCGGTAAGAGCAAGAATTCCAAGGATCTTTTATTATTTTTGCTATTTGTCAGCTTCCTTCATCTCTGGTGGCCTTCTTCACGTTTCCCCCTTCATTCCAACAGCGTTTGGAATAATGAAAATTGAATAATTTATTTAAAAATGCTTCAGGGAAATATTCTCCTAAAGAGCTCAAAGCACCCTTTCTCTTTATTCTTTCCCAAATGCTGTGAGGTATGTGGGGGGAGTCCTGATAGGAATAATCTCTACTTTGTTAATCCTGCAGGAACTGTTTGATTCTCCTTGTACAATGATCTCATATGGAGTTCTGCACTTATTTCTTGAGACAGGTATAAAGGTCCAGTGGAAGGATAGTGGTGACCTTAAAAAGAATAATCTTTTCCCTCATATTAGTGAATCACTAGAAATGGAAAGTGTCAAATACAGGGGTTTTTTTTGGCATATAAATTTGTAATCAGTATATCTATGGGTTCAGGGAGGACCAGAAATCCTGCTTTATTATGTGCTGCATTCAAGCATCATGTACTTAACTGGGAGAATGACCTAAGTACAACCTTGCTGCCATTGGAAATGCCACTTGAAGTGATGGATGAAGATCTCTCATTTAAGGACACACCTTTGTTTGGAAGACAATCCATGGCTGTCTTAGAAGCAGGTCCACTGAGGTTGTGTATTTTTTTAATGTTTATTAAATGTTTAAAGTTTACTAAAGTTTATTAAATTTTAATGTTTATTTATTTTTAATGTTTATTTAGTTTTGAGACATGGGGGAGAGGGGGCAGAGACAGAGGGAGCCAGAGGATCTGAAATGGGCTCTGTGCTGATAGCCCAGAGCCCAATGAGGAGCCTGAACTCATGAGCCATGAGATCATGACCTGAGCAGAGGTAACAACACACTTAACCGACTGAGCCACCCAGACACTCCAAGGTGGTGTATTTACCAGCTTGGTGGTGTTAGAAGTTGGTGCAGTCAGTGCCTAGCCATCTCTATGATGGCACAAAAGGAAACTGGCTAGGGGGGTGTTTAGTGGCTGCTGTGAGATAACCTCTTGATTTTATTTTAATGTCTCTCTCAATAATTCACTGGTAGCAATTTCAAGGCAGTGCTGTTTGGACTGAAGTTATTTTCGGATATTTATGACCATCCAGTCCATGGGACATACTAGCTGATCAAAACTGCTTATTACTGAATTAGTGATTAGTCTTTAACTATCCTGGGATTTCATGGTATAATAAGAAAATATCTGAAAAGGTTTAGAGAAAAATGGTTGGACAGAGGGTAAAAGCATCAGCACGTGCTCACTGGTGATCAGAGCCAGCCCCCTACATCTGTCACCTTTTACATTTCTCACTTTTGAACTTTAACCAAGCCCTTATTATCGGGGGGCCGGGGGAGGATCACAATAAATAACCCACTAGAGTTTCTCTTTTCAATAGGAACCACGGATGTCAGGGTAAACCGGAGGCAGCTGCCTCTTTGTAGAGCAAGAGGAAAATTTTTCCACTGTGTGTGATGTCTCTATAGCTTCAGTATTCAGCTCTTTTCTGCATGACAAGTACGTGTTTTCCAAAATGCTGGATCAAGTGCTGAAGGCAAGAGAATAGTGAGAAAAGGGCACCGTCTTTGAATGGAGTTCAGTGCAGAGTACAGACATCCCACGCTGGTTCCCTTCATTGCGGAATCAATCATCTGTCCGCCACTGCCCCCAATTTACGTTCCAGAGGCTACTCTCTCTAAAGGCCTATAAGAGCATGGTCTCCATGCATGTTAGAGGATTTGTCTTACTTGACCTTCCTAGAGCCCTGCTAACAACATCATCAACATCGCCACAAACATTCTCACAAGGCTGTTTCTTGCCTTTACAAATTACAATAATTTTCTTGTATTAATCTTATTATGGCAAAATTATATTTGGGCAAGACACTAATTTAAGAGTAAAACTCATCAGGCACACAGTTATTATTACTATTGTTTGTTTTACAATTATTTACTTCTATCCTCGGAGACTTTATTCAATATTCATAAGGCTTCTTTAGATCTTACTTAGAGATTATTAAATAAACTGAAGCTCATGTGAATACCTTGTCTCTTAGGACCGTGGAACCTGTCGCCATCAGATTGTTTTCTGGCTGTCTTTTGTTGAAACACTGTAAAAAAAAAATAGCACATAATATTTATAGAACACAAACATAAAAAAGAACAGAGCGTGGAATTCTCCAGGAAACCAGAACACGATACATCATTTTCCTTAGCAGCAATTCTTGGATTGTATTATTTTGAGTAGGAGGATTATTAAATTTACAATTTTCTCATTTGTGCAGCTTATCAGTCATTTCAGAAAGCATTTTCTTTAGGCAGAATAGTGCAATGCTGATGGAACACCTCGTTAAACTACTTAAATCAAGACATGATTCCATTTTGATATCAGGTAAAGATAAAAGGTGCGGTGTGCTAAAAATGATAAATGTTAAAATCACATGAGAAATCCCATTTGCACAGAAATTACTCATGCTGACTTTTGGTGATAAGCAAGGATAATGACTGTTTCTTCTTAAACAGATGAAAAGACTGCTGTATCTCACAGATGTAATAATAAAAAAAGACACTTTATTCTTGCATCACCTAGCTAGACCTCAGATATTAAAGCGGCTTATTCGAATTACTTCATTATCTGAAAAGTGCTTTGTTCTCGTTTATTATTTCTCACACGAAATTCCATGAGACAAGTCAGCATTACTCACCTCATTTTGCAGAGAAAGATAAAATTGATTGTTTAATATTTATTGAGCACCCACAAAGTTCCGTATAACTCTGGCATTTGTTAGTGAAAAAGCCTATACCCTTTACAACTTGACTTTAGAAAATTGAACATCCCAGGGTTCGTTCCATTTATTTTTTATGGGGAGTCTGAATTACAGGGTCTGGGAACTGCAAGAGGACTTGGAAATTTACACCAACCTCATATGTTTAAAGATGAGGGAAGGGGAAGTTTTACTAACTCGTAAAAGGGCTAAGTAATTTTACAATAATCCCAGAACTGTTGTTAGTAGAAATGTGATTTAGAGCCTCAAGCCTTTAACTGCAATCTATTGCTTGGTTCTCCATAACACTGCTGTCTCTTCTCTTCCATAACTATTTCCCTTTAAAGATAAAGAAGGAGCTGGAGGGAGGGGATTCAAAGGAACCTTTGAGCATTTCCGACACACTGTGCCTCTCGTTCTTATTGGCAGGTCATCAGGATTTCCTGGGACAATGGAGCTGAGGCAAGTGACAGTGGGAGTGGTCCAGCTGGACAGTGCTTGACCACTCTGGTTGGAAGATGCATCCCAGGTGTTGTTTTATATCCTTATCTTTTTTTTTTTTATTTTTAATGTTTATTTTTGAGAGAGAGACACACACAGAGTGCGAGTGGGGGTGGGGCACAGAGAGAGAGGGAGACACAGAATCTGAAGCAGGTTCCAGGCTCTGAGCTGTCAGCACAGAGCTGGATGCAGGGCTCGAACCCATGAACCGTGAGATCATGACATAAGCGGAAGTTGGCGCTTAACCAAGTGAGCCACCCAGGTGCCCCGGTTTTAATATTCTTTAAGCCAATCTATTCTCAAGGTCATACCTGCATTTAATCCACACCAAAATTCATACCACACCAAAAAGCATTTTTTAAGCATATATCGTTTGCCAGCTATTGTCAAGAGAAAGACTATTCAGCTCTACTATCCTCTTTCAAAGAGGAAAAGCAAATATATTTTCAAAGCATGATGTGTTTAAGAAAAATTATACACATATAATAACATTTCTGGTTGAAAACCAATTTTCTGCCTTGTTAGGATTTGGAAAACATGCTAAGTATAACTTAATGGCAAGTTCTGGGTTTGTGGTTTATATTTTTCCTTAAATATAATGATGGATATATGGTGTGTGAATATATTTTAGGATATTAGAAAAATTTTTACAAGTGATGCTTGATTTTTTTCCCATTGGCTAGTTCTAAAAAGTCTTGCAAAAATGAAACACTTTTGAAATTTTAATAACAGGCAGAGTCTTTGTGATTTTTTTAGCCAATATTGTGAAGATAGTAACTAAAACTGTCTAAGACAAAGGAGCTGTAGTATGGCATCATTAATATGGAAAATAATCTGAATCCAAGGATAAGTTCAGACAACAAATTCTCCAAATAAAAAGTACATTAATTGATCAGTTTTAACAATTCTGCTGAATTTTAGAGCTACAGAGTACTTGGGCATGGAATTCGTTTTTCCAGAGTTTTGGCATTAATTGCTACATCCTCTATGTTGTTCTGCTGACAACAGATGCCTGGCGTTTGTGAACTATCGTAAACGTTACACTCTCTCTGAGTTTCTAGTCTAAGAATTATAAAGAGCATATTTATTTATTGTTGAGATTTCACCAGGGCTTACAGTTGGGAGAGCCAGGGATCTGAGGGAAGGTTGGAAGGGGAGTAGGGTGTCTGAGCAGGATGGTTATCAAAGTGCTGATAACAGAACTTTTTAAAAGCAGGGTGTATGTCACACCCCACAGTACAAAGGCCCTTTCTACCTGGATAATCTCCTTTGCAATTCCCTTTTAAGTCACCTCCAGCTGCACCCATTTCAACTGGTCCCTTCCTACCACCTACAGACAAGCCTCAGTTCCTTACAGAGACTCACTTAGCAATTAGCACTTTGCCAAACACACCATTTTCTCATTGCTGTGGAAGATAGGAGGTGTTTTTGAATATGAGGTCATCTTGGAAAAAGGCCTACATTAACTCGTTTCTTGAAGAAAGAGCTAGTCCATCAAAACGATCACTGACTCAAACATGCATCACAAGGAAACATACTCTGTTAGTTTAAGGACAAGAATTCGTGAACCTTTCTTTTTTTACAGTTAATATTAGCTAAAACATTCTAAATTTACCAGTAAAGCCTTTGTTCTAAAAAGCTTTACACGTTTTTTTTGTTTACCATGTTCACTCACGCAAACCTTTATTTATAAGAGGTAAATACACAATCCATGGTATCGTGAGAATTGAACATTGGGTCATGGGTCACTCAGCGTTCTATATGAAAGTACATATTTTTGTACAAGATTTGTGGTGAATAACACGAGAGTCTGTTGTAAATATACAGAAATTGAAAAACAAAAAACAAAAACCACATCCTGTATGCCAGAATGTTAACCAATTTGGCACAGTGAAAGGGGCATAGTTTTGTCTTAATGCTAATAATATGTGTGACATGGGGAAATGGCTTTCTCCTCCTGAGCCTTTATTTCATTGCTGATAAAGGCAGAGTTCAGACAGATGATCTCTGATGTCTCACTCAACTCTGACATTCTAAGATGCTACCAATTCTTATTTCCCAAATCATTCTAGGCCCATGCATCCTGAATAAATTCTTAAGTATGAATTTAAATAGGAGGCTCTGTTTTGAGGAAGAGATTATGTGTCTCAAGGCCTTAGAGTAATAGAAAACCTAGACAGTTAAATCACAGACCAAGGCTATTTTTTAAATAATATATGGAGGTGATCCTGTCCTTATGTGTTTGAATTCTTAGAGGGTACATTTTTTTTTTTACCATATTTTACTGCATCAATGTTCAAAAAAAATGCTATTAAGGCAATTCTGACATACATCAACTTTGATGACTCTACCCCAGTGAAATCTCATTTTTCTTTCCTACCTAAAATTGGAACTTGAGAAGAAAGGAAAATGACTACATTATTAGTAGTTGTCACCACCTTTAAACATTAAAAAAAGTTCATAGAGAAAGAAAAACAATTTTTGAGGTTCAAAATAATCTCAAACAATGCAAATGTCCCAAATACCACCTCCATTTATTTTAAATATTGGAGGAACAACTTCTATAAAATTTTCTCAAGAATAGAAATGACACTAAATGGAGAAAATTAGCATAGTATTAAATATTCAAAACATTAAGCAAAGTAGAACTATCAGAAGAACAGAGGAGGAGGAGAAGGTGAAATGTAACGAATTCATTGGCACTATCTGTCTTCCCAGGTTGCTTCTGTAAGAACATTCTTCATGTCACCTTCATTTGTGGCCTGTTTCAAACAAAGGGACCCTTCCAAAGCCACTCTCCTAAAACATCTGACAAAACTTATTTGGAATTACTTTGTAAGTGGCTAAGGTAATGCAAAGTCTGTGCAATAGCCAAACGCGTTCATAAAGATGTGACTTACGCACAACAAACCCCTTGATATTCCATGCCTGTTAGTGCAACATAAAATGTTTAGAGCTCTCACTGAAGATTATTCCTGAAACTAGAGACTTGATATAAAAAATATGCAGACTTGTATTGTGCTCTGGGTTCTCAGGGAATGTCACTGCACAGGTAGCAGCAGTGTGTTTATTATTCATTCAACAACGTTTCAATAGGTTGCTACTGTGTAATCAACTACAGTGCTAGGTCCTGAAGATGCAAAGGCAAATAAGATCCAGTCATAGTTTCTATTCTGTCCTCCATTTTGATGTATTCATTTAAGCAAAGGTCAAAGGTGTCATTAGTACCTACTGAGGAGAGGGGATAGAAATGAGAATCAAGGAGGTCAGTGAGGGTGGTCATTTGATCCCCTTAGCCTTACTCTTCCCACCTTGTTACCTCAACTTTACACCCTGGGAAAGTTAATCACAAAAAGGTAGAATGACTATAAACAACCCCCTTGTCTAACCAGCAAAAACAAGTTAGCAGAACGTTCTAATCCAATAAGTAGTCAAGTTGGCTAATCAAACTGAAGCTCAGAGGAGAGATATAGCTTCTTTGCAAATTGACCAAGATGGATCGAGCACTCGAATTGGCTTAAAACCACCATTTCATTCAGCTAGCAATAGCTACAGGTTATTAATTTGAACAAATTTATCAAACACAGGTCACTACATTTGACTAGGCACATTAGGGTGGGAATGGCTACAGAGAGTCACATCAGCCACATACTATGAAGGTCTTCCACACAAAAGCAATTTATGGCCTGGGAGATGTATATAGTCCGGAGTTCCGACCTGTTTTAACAGGAGAATCTGCAAATGGTCAACCAGCACACAGGAGGTCACCGAGGTCAACCAGCACACAGGAGGCTTACTTCTGAGATTGGTAGAGAAGGAAAGTTGGAAATCACATAACTATCAGATGGAAGATGGCATAAATATTCTAATTCAATGGCAATATCAATTTTCTCCTAAGGAGAAAGCATGAATTGTCTTTCCAATTTGTAATGGAAACTAAGTCTAATAGGCATGTTCCCATAAAAATCTTCTCCCAAACTAGGAAATATTACTATAAATTATTTTTTTCTATTTCTAAGGAATTTAATTTTTACTAGAGTTGAATGCAAACTGTTTTTATTTGCATATTTATTCCTTTTGATGCAAATAAGATAATTTCTATTCTAGAAATGTTTCTTATCCAGAAAGTTGAGACATTCAGAGGGAGAGAGAGCAGTTGGTTTGTGGAATTCTGTGTAATTAGAGCTTGAGGCCATTGCAATGAGTTTACTAGCAAGATCTCCAACCCACCACCGAGCAGGCAGATCCTTCTTCCTCCTGTTACCAGGCTGCTTGCATAGCACTAATCTGGGGGTTTGTCTCCTCCCATATGATTTCATTTGGGTTCACTGCCTAATTTTTTTTTTTTTGACCATTTGTATTCAATAATGATACAAGAGAAGACATTACTCTAGTAACATCCTTAGGAATTTATCTTTGTTTTGCAGAGAAGTGCTTTGGGTTGTTGAGAAGCCACTATAATACTTTAGAAATTATGATGAGTTCACCTTTTGGTTCAAGCTTGGTGATTGCCAGAAATAACTTCTCTGGCCTCTCTTTTTATACCTATATGAGGAAATGTTGCTATCTTAGGAGGTAACCAATAGGATCTGGTCACACTCACTTTGAACAGGCATTAAATGCTAATTCCGCTCTTAAGACTCAGACTAGAGAAATGCAGACTGAAAATTCTAAGAGGACGGGGCTGTCCCATTTGTGCAATGTGGTGTTCATTATGGATAGTTAATAAACAACTTGGAAAAGTCATGCAAGATGAGATATTGGCATATGAAACCCAAGGTAAAAAGCCAAAGGTATATCACCTGCAAAGAGCTGACCCTGTCTCACCTCTGTGTCTACAGAATACCCTTCATCCAGCGATTACCATTTTTGCATCCTACTTTGTGCTGGCTACTATGCATGTGTTGTTTCAATTCCCATGAAAACCCTATGAAGGAGGTTTTAGCATTCTTTTTTTTTTTCACCAAATGAAACAAGGTGATATAACTTGCACAAAGTCACACAGCTTTTTTTTTTTTTGGGACAGAGAGAGACAGAGCATGAACGGGGAGGGGCAGAGAGAGAGGGAGACACAGAATCGGAAACAGGCTCCAGGCTCTGAGCCATCAACCCAGAGCCTGACGCGGGGCTCGAACTCACGGACCGCGAGATCGTGACCTGGCTGAAGTCGGATGCTTAACCGACTGCGCCACCCAGGCGCCCCTCACACAGCTTTTAAGTGGCTAAGTCATGATTCTACTTCCGTTTCATCTAGTTTCACAATCTTCATGAATTTCACTCTACCATGCTTCTGGTCCCTCAGAGGATGCTCTTCTCAGTGTGCCAATTTTCTCATTTTTTCTCCACCTACTACACATTTAGAGGGAAAAAGATGCACACACTCAAAATGCTGATGAAAAATATTGTGCATTTACGAAATCTAAAGAAAAAAAGACAATTTGTGTGGATAGCTATTCGGCATCTATGATTTTATGTTCAAACGGCCCTTCCCTGAAGTATTCCGATGTTTACTTTGTCTCAACAATGGAAACAATCCATTACATGGTTTCTCAACCTTGGCACCGTGGACATTTTGGACTGACTAATTCTTTGTGATGGGGCCTTTCCTGTGCTCTATAAGTATTAGGTATAGTGGCATCTCTGGCCTTTACCCACTAGTTATTAGTACTGTCCCAAGGGTGACAACTGAAAGTGTACCTAAACACTGCCAAATGTCTTCTGGGAGGCAAATCCCCACCAGTTACAAACTACTCTTCTAGGTCAATTAAACTTCTTACTAAAGAGATATTTAATAGAGTCTCTATAAGCATCAAAAGTTAAGGGGAAAAAGGCCAGATTTCATCCTGCTGTTGAATGAAAATCTAAGTGCTTGACAATATTTGCATTTTTTTTCACATGTAATATAAACCTTTTCATGTCAATTCACACCGTAGTTGATTTCTGCCTCTTTCTCCATTCACTAACATACAGGAATTGAATTTCTGAAGAGGAGGCTGGAAGAGCGCCTCATTATTATGCCAACACTCTTAGCAGATGTTTAGCAAAGCCCTTCTTAGGTTTCATTCAATGTTTCTGTGATGCGTCACTGTGAGAAGGATGGAAAGAACAAATCAAAACACCTGGGTTACACAGGCAGGCTCGATTCCCTCTGAAGGACAGTGTGAGCACAGGTTTGAACAACTGTTCCTTTGCAGAGCTCTACCAGCACCCTGTCAAGGAAAGGGGAGAGGCAGAGAATCACAGGGGCATACAGGGGCACTGGGCTTACAAACAGAATGATAAATATGTCCCTCTGTCCTGAGAGTGCCTGTGATATACATATGAAGTCCTGGAGCTAAATGGCTTGGACAAGGTCACCAAGCCAGTGAGTAGGATCCAAGGCACTTGACGTAAGGCCTACTTTAATCCACTTGACCACATTTCTTCACTAATGAGAACAGAGACCATTCTGTTCTCTCACATACACAATGAATGATATGGATTAATTTTCCTAAGAGAGTCTACAAGGTCTTTTTTTCTGTTTGCATTTCAATTACATTGTATGTGATCAATTTCAAGTACAAATGAATTGCAAGTGGAAAATTTCTGAGAGCAACTGAGTTGCACTTGACATTTTGGGGTCCCAGTAGCTGAGTAGCTCTCAGAAAGGTCACATACAACTGTGTTGCTCTGCAAAATGCCAAGGGCAACTCAGTGGCAATTGAAAATTGAAAGGGAAATTACATTCTACCCCAAATCAGCAGCATAGACTCTGAAGAAGGATCTTGGTTCTATGAACTGTGTGATGGGAAAATGGGAAATTGTCCATTGATGTTGAAAAATTTTCCCCCAATAGGCAGTCATCTCTTTGCATGATTTATAGCTATAGTTTTACTACCAATCTATATACACTATGCACAGCGTTCATTTTCCTTCCTTGATTAGTCTTAAATCAAGAATTCTGTCATTAAGGAGGACTGTGAATCCATATTAATTCCTCCATATTCTCGAAGCTTAATGAACCTGATCCTCTGCCATATTATGTGGAGAAAAAGATGGAGAGAACGCAGATCTGAGCACACAGATTTCAAAAACTTTTCATTTAAGAAAGATGAGTTAGTCTTTTTGTGGTTGTTCACACAAAGTAGGTTTAGTATAACAGTCAAGGAATGGAAAAAATCAGAAACATATCTCTTAATAAAATGAACCACGGGTTCGGTTTTGCATTAATAAGTTACATTTCCAGGGGCAGGAGACGGTGGTGATGGTTGAAATAGAGCTTCTCTCTGACACGTTATGCTGTGTGAAGCGGTTAGAATGCTTAATTCTAAATAGGAGAACTTCACAGCCGTCGTATTTCAAACATAGGATGGTTCAACTGTCAAGACAAATATAGTATGATTTCATTCATATGTGGAATCTAAAAAAAATGAATAAACAAACAAACAAAAAGCAGAATCAGACCTATAAACACAGAGAACAAACTGATGGTTGCCAGAGGGAGGAGATGTGTGGGGAGGGGCCAAATGGGTGAAGGGGAGAGGGAGAGACCAGCTTCCAGTTATGGATGAATAAGTCATGGGGACGAAAGACACAGCATGGGGAATACAGTCAATGGTATTGTAATAGCACTGCATCGTGACAAATGGTGAACACAACATAATGTATAAAGAAGCCGAATCACTATGTTGTACACCTGAAACTAACATAGCCTTGAGTGTCCACTACACTAAAGCAAACAAAACAAACAAAAACAAACCATAAGATGGTTTAAAACAAAAGAAATTCTGGAATTAGTAGATTGATATATTATTCTGACCATCCTCCAGAGTGTTAATAAAGTGTCCTAATGAACCACACTGATGTGGTTTTGGTCACTTTTATCATTTATTCATCTTTGTTTTTATTCAATTAATATTCATCAATTATTCATAGTTTCTACTATGAATTCAGCACTAAGCTTGGCACCAAAGATACAAGGATGGGCAAAACCAGAAAAGATTGGTCTTTCTTCATGGATCTTATGGGTCAGAAGCAGGAAATAAATATTAACAAATAATCCAGAAATAAATCGATCAGTAAAGGAAATTTGTGGTGTCCTGTGAGCAGGCATGGGGACCAGGCTGATTTGGGTCCAAATCCTACATCTTCTTCTTCCTAATTTTATTATCATGGGCAAGACACTGGAACTCACCAAACATCAGTTTCGTCATCTATAAAATGAGGCTATTAATGCCAACCATGTAGGATTGTCCCGTGAATTAGAAATTATCATGGTAAGGTTGTCTAATAATAATTGTTATAATGAGTAGACTGAGCCAATTTATCCCTTTAGAGGACAGGATAACTCCCCTCAGCTCCCCTTCTCTGTCTCTAATAGCTTTCTTACCCTCTGATTCTACCAGAATCCAGGAAGCACACACTTTTCCTATAATTTAAAGTTAGTTTATCAAAGTCATTGTCTGCCCAGAAACTGAGGGAAGACAAAGTAGAATTGCTTTTAATTATGATCTATTGAGTGTATGTCACATACCAAATATTGTGCTGGGTAATTATTGTTAATTTTATCTCCCTTAAAGATTACAACAATCTTTGAGGTAGATATTATTTTTACCCCAAACTTACAATGAGGAAATTGAATCTCAGATATATGACATTATTTGTTTAGATAACATCGGCTGAATCTCAATACTTTCTGCAAAGGTGTAATGGGGAAACTCCGTTTTCCTCCTGTGTCTTTTATGTGTGTCTCCTTTTCTTTCACAGTTCTGCCACACTCATAACTCTCAACTTCATTTATGGTCACCAAACATGCGGAGTTTTTCCCCCATCAAGCAATTTATGACACCAGTTGAGTGTCCTACAATTTAACTCAATTCTGATACTATCTACCTGGTGATAGTGTCAGATCTCACAGTATGAGGGCTCAGTTCCACAAGACTGCTTCTACTCTACTTCAGATGCCAATCATTAGTAGTAGATTCCTAGGTTATCCATAGCTTCTGTCTAATTTGGCTACAAATTGGAGATTCCCATGATTCCCTCTTCAGGTTCAATTAATTTGTTAGGGTGGCTCACAGACTTCATAAAAACATTTACTTACATTTTCCAATATATTAAAGGATATGATAAAGGGTACAGGTGAATAGCTAGATGAAAAAATCCATAGGGCAAAGTCTGGGAGGATCCCAAGTGTAGGAGCTTCTGTTCCCATCAAGTAGGGATGTATCACCCTTCCTGTGTGGATTTGTTTGCCAACATGGAGTCTCTGGGAATCTCCTACTAGTAGGATTTTATGGAGACTTCTTCACATAGGCACAATTGATCAAGAAGTCGATTTTCAGCCCTTCGCCCTTCTCCAGAAAATGGGGGACTGGGGCTGAAGATTCCTTGCTGCTAATCATGACTTGGTGTATTTAATGCCTAGTCCTCATCCAGGAGCCCATTCAGGGTTTCCTCTTTAGAGCAAAAAACACTCCTGCCATCCAGGAAATAACTTGAGGAAATTACAAGGTTTCAGGAGTCCTGTGCCAGGAATTGGGGGGTGGACATAAACATACATATTTTCTATTATCTCACAAAAGCCAACATAATTTTACTGTATCTCTCTGGTTTATCTGCCTAGTTTCCTTGCTGGTACTTTCTTGAATTTCTGAAATAGTAAGTTAGGATTGTGCACCCTGAATTCTTCTTCCATCTCCTATTCTACACCCTTCTCTTTGGCTATGTTAACACACTCTGTATGTGCCAACATTCTGCTACTACTTCTGTGCTCTGGCAAGAATTGGGGTAAATTAATGTTCTTCTAATTGAATGGGTGGCTTTCTGGGAAATGATGGCAATTTTATTTAATAGAGCTGCCTGAGCTATGGAAAAAAAAAGCAAAGATGTGATGAAAGACTCTTACCCTGTGAAATGCAAAGAACATCAAGAAAGAATTAGCTGATGAGGCAATGTTTTCCTAACGTGGGAACCGAATGATCAACAATCAATAGCATAAAAGGAAGAGGCAAGCAAGTGTGTCTCAGTGAAAGAGGAAAGGAAGAAATAATGGAAAGGAACTGTGGTGATCTCATTTACAGTTCATATTTTGCTACTGATTTGGGATATGGGGTAAAAACCATATATGCTTTTATATACTTAAGTGCAAAAAAATATGAAAACAAAAACCCCACATATTGTAACCCTGGTACCTGTCTTCATAAAACTCAAATAGAGTGAGAACAAACCACATTGTATAATTGAAGTAGAGAGATTTCTTATAAAGATTGAAGGGTGTCAAACTTGAAATAGGTGAGATAAATAGTTTCAAAAATTTCTTAGAAACTCAAGATTTCTAAGATTCTTTAAAGTTTCTGTGTGTGTGTGTGTGGGTATGTGTGTGTGTGTATGACAAATTGTACCATTGTCTTGTAGGGAATTAATTAATACACAGAAAGATTTTATCATCTGGTACTCAATACATCTTTATGTAATTAATGAATAAATGAACCAGGAGAAAAATCATCTCAGTTATCTTATTTAATGTGGGATAAACTAAAGGTCTAAAGCAATCATAGCTCCAAAGTCCTTCTCCAATGAACTGAGGCAATCATCCATGATGGAAGGTTTATTCTTTGGAGAAACCGAACAAAAGTAGTTCTGGCCATGGACACGAGGCACAGTGGGTCACAAGAGTTACACACTGGGCTGAACACAGGGAGAACAAGTTGAATTATGCATTCTAAATAGTGAAATTTCCCAGTTTCCTTCCCACACTTCATCTCAGACTTCTGGCAACCAGACATATAAAGTAGGTTGGAGTTTTGGACTTTATTCTAGGAAAACTGAAAAGGATAGAAAAATAGATCTATATAAACTAACATTGTGGGTAGGTAATTCAATGAAAAAGTTGTTTATCTCCCCTTCTAATGCAGTCCACAAATTAATAAGTAGAGTTTCCATTTAGGTTTTTGGAGCTTCATAAAAGCACAGTTAAGATATTTGATGGATGTATCAAGCATTCCAGATAGCACAAAAAGCAAACAAAGGTAATAGAGATAATATGAAAACTACAGAAAAATTAAAATCACAAAAATTTTAAAAATCAAATCAGAACAAAATAAAAGAAAACAGTAACAAAGGTATTGAATTCCACTGCCCTCACCACTTCCAAAGAAAGAGAAAATAAATATACAAAAATAACAAATTGAGAACAAGAAATGCATGTTCATACAAGGTACTGATACGTAGAGGTCATCTCTTAGACACTATGGAGTTGTGCAGTACACCCAACCAAACAGAAAATGAGAATATGACAGCCAATAAAAGAATGGGAAGATAAAATGCAAAAAGTAGAACATCGCAACATGGGAGTCTCTACCTGTGGTCCTGAGAACACCCCAAGGAATGGGATATAGAAGACGATGTACCTCTTCAGAAACTTCTAGAATAAAACTAAATTCTTGTGTTGAGCTGTGTCTATTTTCTTTCTTTAAAAAAAAATTTAGTGGTGGGGCGCCTGGGAGGCTCAGTCGGTTGGGCATCCGACTTCGGCTCAGGTCATGATCTCACAGCTTGTGAGTTCACAGCTAAGAGCCTGGAGCCTGCTTCAGATTCTGTGTCTCCCTCGCTGTCTGCCCCTCCCCCACTCGTGCTCTGTCTCTCTCTCCCCTTCAAAAAAAAAATAAACATTAAAAAAAATTTTTTTAAAATATTTATTGGGAGGTAGTATCCTTGTCTAAGGCCTAGTAGTATTCTAGAGGTCACTATATTCGACAATCTAAGAATTTCTAATTGCACCTACTCCCTGACATAATAATTTAGATGATTGTTCCAGCTGACATTTTATTTTAGCTGACACATTTATTAATTTGTTATTTTCCAATTTGTAATAGTTTCTTGAACATTGTCAGCAGAACACTGTTGAGTAAGTACATTGTACACTGGTAATTAACTTTACACGTACTTGATAAATTTTCTTATACGAATTATATATTTCCCAATACATAATGCATAAGCAATGGAGTGGTTTTTTTGGAACATATTAAGCATAGATGAGTAACTTGTGCTTCTTTTCTGTAGGTTTGCGGTATATATTTAAATGTTCTGTTGGAGTACTTGGTTCGAATCGTTTGAATATATAATCTATTGCGTCTCAGCTTTAGTTATCCCTCAAACATTTTGTTTGTGTTCCATTCTGTTCAAAAATCTGTAATAAAGTGTCACATTGTACTCTAGGTATGTATTTGCATATCTGTCACTTAGGGACTCTTCCAGGATGAAGAAATTGTTTTATGCCATTTTCTCAGTCCCTAGGATGGTATTTTAGCCCAAAAAGGCACTCAGTCCATGTGCATACAATGAGCTGATAAATCAAAGTCATCTCGCAGACACTATGGATTCATGGAGTACATCCAACCAAACGGTATAGAAGAGTGCTGGAAAATAACAATAGAGTAAGTATACCTTGCTGAGGCTATAGATATACAAAAGCTCAACAATTTTTTAGTTTTTTTTTTTTAATTTAGATTCAACTGAGTAGAAAATGAAGAAGAAGAATTGGAGTCTAAAATGCAGTAGAAATTCTACGGCAGATTGTTGGGGTAAAAAATTAAGAGAGTAATTGGAGTTGCACATCTGAGATTCTAGTGTTCACAACTTTTTCAGTTTTTAAAGTTGTTTTAAGTGGAATTAGGAGCAAAAAGTAAAGTTGTGGTAAGAAGTACTTCCCTCTTTCTCTTGTATTGCACATTATTCATAGGAGGTGAGCTTTCCTCTTGCAGAATTATAGAAAAAGTTTCAAATAGAATTTCTGCACATAAGCTGTGGTTTCATGTCTTTGGGTAATCTGTCAAAACTATTCTTCTTAATGAAGAACTAGAAACCAGAACCCTATCGTTATTCTTATTCTCTTTATTCATTGTGTTTCTATATTTAAAAATGTGCCAGTAAAATTCACCTATGACTTGAAAAGAATATTTCATCCATGGGGTTTTTGACTCCACCAAAAAACAGGACAACTCCTCCCACCCTCAAAGCATTCACACACACACACACAAACAACAAAAAACATTACCTTGAGCTATGTAAGGTGTGGTTTCCTCTTTTGGAGGGATATTTGTGGGTCGAGGTGTAGGGGCAGGAGGTCTGTTTATTATAAAAGACCAACTCCCATTTTTTTTCTTTGTACTCATATTGGCCAATATCATGTCATAATCACTGTCTTCAATCTCAGCAAATGTATATGGGTCTTCCTCTTTCTCCTCTTCATTTTCTCTCCTTTCTTCTTTGGTCTCACCTCCTGTTTCCTGTCTTGCTCCGAGATCACACCAGTTTTGACTTCTTTCCATTTGGCCTTCCACCATTTTCCCTGCTTATGAAATATTTAGGTGGTGGTTACTCTTCTCTTACATGCAATATTACTGATGTCCTTCTGTCACTTTCTTGAAACTTCCCCCCTGAATAATTTGTACATTATCCTATAGATTTCTTTCCTTTTTTTTTTTAGTCTTTATTTATTTTTGAGACAGAGAGAGACAGAGCATGAACAGGGGAGGGGCAGAGAGAGAGGGAGACACAGAATGCGAAACAGGCTCCAGGCTCTGAGCTGTCAGCACAGAGCCCGACGCGGGGCTCGAACTCACGGACCGTGAGATCATGACCTGAGCCGAAGTCGGACACTTAACCGACCAAGCCACCCAGGCGCCCCTATCCTATAGATGTCAAAAAGAAGAGTGAACTGTATAATTTACTACCATTCTCCTGCAGTTTGTAATTGTTGCCTTTGTTTAAAAAAAAAAGTTTGTTAGAGGTGCCTGGCTGGCTCAGTCAGTAGAGCATGTGACTCTTGGTATCAGGGCTGTAAGGTCGAGTCCCACACTGGGTGTAGAGATTACTTAAAAATAAAATCTTACACCGTGTGAATTAATTGGAAGTAAAATAACAACTTAAAAAAAATAAAACATTTCACAACCAGAAAAAAAATCTTAAAAAAGTGTTTAAAACACATATTTCTTTGAAAACATATAAATAAGCATATAAATATATGCTGAATATAAGCACATAGTTTACAAGGGATTTAATACCAGAAAATTGAAGGACAAAACTAAGCCTCCAGTTCCAAATGCTTTGAAAACTTATTTTTCAAGCAGAATATGCTAAGATTTTTTTTTTCCATTTGAAGTCATTTTACCATTCATAGGGCTTGCACTGGGTATTTTGCCTAACATTCAATTTCTCTGAAAATGACAGGGGGGAAGAGCCAAACGTGCCATTACTCGCTTTCTTACAGTAAGTCTCACAGTGGTTTGACAAACTGAGTTTCAAAAATGTAACTCTTGATTTCTATAAGCCAGCATGAACCTCATTCTTAGATAAAGGACATTGAAAGTAGGGTTTGTGACATGATGGCATGGATAATCAAAGGCTTAAAGATTAATTCATATGAAAAGACTAATCTTTTATGGTTTTAAAACTCAGCAAAATCTTTACATATTTTTTAAGGAATGTATTAAAATATTTTAGTAGCAGTTATTTAGAAGACAAAGTATCACATTCTTTGGTTAATGAGTATGAAAATTTTTATTAATGAAAATTTTTATTAAAAGACTTAAAATTTTTGGGGCGCCTGGGTGGCGCAGTCGGTTAAGCGTCCGACTTCAGCCAGGTCACGATCTCGCAGGTCCGTGAGTTCGAGCCCCGCGTCGGGCTCTGGGCTGATGGCTCAGAGCCTGGAGCCTGTTTCCGATTCTGTGTCTCCCTCTCTCTCTGCCCCTTGCCCGTTCATGCTCTGTCTCTCTCTGTCCCAAAAATAAATAAACGTTGAAAAAAAAAATTAAAAAAAAAAGACTTAAAATTTTTTAATGTTTATTTTTGAGAGAAAGAGAGAGAGAAAGAGAGAGAGAGAGAGAAAATGGAGGAGGGACAGAGACAGAGGGACACAGAATCTGAAGCAGGCTCCAGGCTCTGAGCTGTCAGCACAGAGCCTGACATGGGTCTTGAACTCACGGACTGCAAGATCATAATTTGAGCCGAGATGCTCAACTGACTGAGCCACCCAGATGCCCCAAACATTAGACTATTGACAAATGTTTTGCTTAAAGCATTAATGAAAACAATAAAATGGAAAGAATTAAAGTTATTGACTTAAAAATCAATGCTTTTCTGGGTTGTTCTGAGAGATCATGCATGTGACCTAAGGGAGAACTACTCTCCTTCCTCTTTGGTGACAATCTGACCAAATGATTTCTGGGTTACTTATGGCTATTTTAGTGGAAAGATGTGGAAGCTAAGGAGAATGACAAGTTGTAGAACAAATAAAAATATATTATTTTCAGTAGTTCAGCAATTGTACGGGTAGGCTCATGATGAGAGGCCAAGATCCTTCCCCAACCAGTCTTAGATCCGATTGCTTCAATTAGTTTAAGCCAAGAAGTAATGCCTAATTGCCTACCACCAACTTCCAAATCTGCATGATTTTCCTTTCTCCTTATGAATAATATGGTACTAAGATTTTGACTTCATGACTTCTGTTTCACTGACAGCATAACAGGTGAAACCAGATTAAGTGTGTGGGAAACATTTTTACAGTGTTTCATTTTTAGCGGAATGTGTCAACTATCTTACTTTTATCAACCCATTTCCTGAGCTGTTAAACTCTTTGTTTCTCCACCCACCCTCCTTCCCAACTCTTTCTAAAGTTGGGCTTGTAGCAGAAATAATACATTTTTCTTTTTTATTTCCCTATGTATCCAATTCTACTTTTCACGTCAGAGCGGGGCCGTAGCATCCTCAATTCAAGTTGTGCATCAGGAAATAAAGATGAAACAAAATCACTCCTATCATTCTAATTTTTGAAAAAAACAATAGTAGCAGACTGTGTAACAAAGAGAAGAATCTTAAAAGCCGAGGAAACTGGTTTATAGAAGTATTTGACACAGTTTAATTACAGGCTTTTGGTCTTGGGTCTGAGTCAAAGAGGAATAGTGATTGTTGCCTTGCAAGTGTGTTCTGGAGAGAAAGAGGGACAATGTGTTCTTCATAAACTGACAAGTGTTCTATAGTGTTTTATATATTTTTTTTTTCCTCCAGCGAATATGTCCATAAATCCATCCTGGGGAATCTGATGCTTAGGATATGGGGAGGTGGCCCTTCCTCTTCGGTAATTTGAGGGCATAAGGAAACTCATCCCAGAAAACAATTCTGAAGGTATCACTAGCTAAAATCAAAGACTCCACACAAATTCCCTGGCAAAAAGAAAGAAATAAAGAAAGAAGGAAGGAAAGAAAGAAAGAAAGAAAGGAAGAGAAAAAAGAAAAAGAAAAAGTGGTAGCTTCCAGTATTATTTTCAAAGGCTGTAATCGAAGAACTTTAAGAAAAAATATTGACATGTTATTTTCCATTACTTCCAATATTAGCCCGATGAAAACATGTGGTCAAAACTAACACTGCATATCAAATGTAAAAGTATAAGGTTTTAAAATAAAAAGTGTGGATTTTGTTTTATTTTGCTTCTTGTATTTGGTACTTTTCAGAAGATATACTTGCCAACATTACACTTCTGGTATTAGAAATCTGGTGATTGCTCTCTGTAGTTTTAGGCCTTCTAACCAACATATGGCATATCAAAATTTACATTAGGGAAAACACAATTTATTATTAGCTCCTTTAAGAGATTTAACTTGATGGAAGACAAGTTTGTCTTCTTTACAATTTATGTTAATAATTACATAACATTATTCCTATCTGTAAAAAGTGAGAAAATATACAAGAATTTTATCGACAGGGTACTGCTTACCTATGTCTCTCTCCCCACCCCCAGTATTGATACACCTACCTCCCTGATCTATCACAACGGTCTCTCAGAGACCATTGGCACATAGTAGGCAATCAACACATATTTGTTGAATGAATGAAAGAATCAGAGGAGTGCCCATTAGGTTTTCCATACTTTCCATTAAGCAGGACTTTTCATCTCTGAGTACAGTGCATGACCTTAGTAAAGGTTTATGTTCATCAACTTGAACCTTTAGAGAGACGGGACCTTCAAGGATATAAATGCTAAATTTCATGGCTTCCAATTCACTTTTTGAAACAGTGTTTATTATACTTTATAGCCCTCTAGGATTCAACAGCTAAAGTACAATGGCAAACAGAGTTTTAATAATAGATATTTCTTTCACCTTATTAAAAGTTCATTGTAAGGACATTGTTTGAATTTGGAAAGTACGTGTAAAATAGTAATCAATAATGTCGGTGATCATTAGTGACTGTAAGAGTGAGCCTGGAGATAGAAGTCTGTTAGGCTGTTGAACATTCCAGCCAGAAAGCCCGATATGGAAGCTCGTGTCGATACTACCCACACCGCCCCCGTCCTCCCCCCGACTCCTGCCCCCATTACACATGGTAAATCTTGTATCTGGGAACAAATGCAATCACAGCCATTTAACTGTTCTTCCACGTTAGCAATATATTTAGTGTTCTTAGGCTTTGGTCTCAGTGCAGTGTGAGAAACCCTTTACCACTTGCTTCCCCTGCAGCTACCAACTGAGTGACGTGCCCAAGGTCATTTTCAAATCTGTGAAACGTTAGCCTTTTCCTTTGCCAGATGACTTTTTTTTTTTTTAAAGGAAAGTTGTCATTTAGTTTTCCACATGATGCTTGAGGTTCATTTTACGTGAAGGAGTACAGACTCCTTCCAAGTTTTATTTCTCTACTTGAAGCTTTGTAATGAGACTGCTCTGAAAGAAAGGAAGGGAGGGAAGGAGGAAGGAAAGGTGGTAGGAAAGGGAGAATAGAGAGAAAGAAAGAAAGAAGAAAGAAGAAAGAAAGAAAGAAAGAAAGAAAAAGAGACAGAGGGACAGAGGAAGGAAGGAAGGAAAGAAGGAAAGAAGGAAGGAAGAAAAGAAAAGAAGGAAAGAAGAAGAAAGAAAGAGAGAGAGAGGGAGGGAGGGGGGAGGAAGAAAGGGAAAGTGAATGAATGGCAGGTATCTATCGCCTAATTTCTGAGGCCTTAAAGGAACAGCAAGAAAGTTGTTCTTGGGTTTAAAAGCTGATCTTCCCCGTACAGATTTGCCACTGCACTATATGCTATGGAAGCCCGTCAAACTTTTGTTGTTGTTGTTTTAACCCTTAAACTTACCCTGCAATGTGCAGTGAGGTTTTTCCAGTGGGAAGGCAGCAGCTACAGGTCGTGGAGGGGGGGGAGGTGGTCTGTTGCTGACGAGTGGCTCTCGTGAAGTATGTTCTGGATTGTCTCCAGGAACGAACACATAGAAGTCATCATCATACTGGTTCGCAGAAGTGCCAACCCCAACCTCTGCTAGGCTGTGCTCGGCCTCTGTGCTCGATTCACCCTCTTTATCTTCCTTTGCCAGTTCATCTGCCTCAGCTCCTTCTGCCCACTGCCTGTATGTCTGTCCACCTTCAGGATGAAATGCTGGGGTCTGTATGGCTGTTTATGATGAAGACAGTAGATTTCATTTAAACACACCATCTGGAGGCATTTCATATTTTCTAATTTCATACAGAAGTGATAGTACTGCTAATAAAACTTTTATGATCTGATACAGTGGAAAGCTGACAAATGCATAATTTTAGCGAACAGTCATTCTTGGGCTTTTAAAATACCAAACGAACAGTTAAAGCTTCCTTATATCTTGCTACCTCACAATACGACGCACTCATACATACAATAACACTTGGATTCTCTAGAGTTATTGTTTGAGCAGATTCATATATGACTGCATGACTGCATTTTTATTAGAAAACAGCATAACTGACCTAAGAAGTGATAAGTAAGTTATGGAAAAGCTAAATTCAAGGAAAAATGATAAACCTTAACTGGCTTGTAAATAATGCAATAAAAGTGACTCTGTCCTCTTACTTAGTGACTATTTTAATATATAATTATCACCAGATTATATCTTAACTCTTGAAAACATTACTTGAGGAAAGTGTTATTTTTTGGTGGAGAAGCATCCAAATCACCAATGGTAGGTAAATCTAAGATTCAGTTCTGTCATCTATGAAATATATCCTATCCTGAAACTTAACCAAATAATCCAAATTCCCTCCATCCTAAGAATCATGATTCCATCATTTGTTTTTATAACGTACACAATAAATACCCAGGAAGAAAACTGAAAAAAGATACTATAAGGCAGTAACTTCAAATCTTAAGACTTTGTTGTTTAAATTTTCATAAAAATTCCGCTTTAAATAAAGGATTCACAAAACTTTAAGACAGCCTTGGAATCTCTAGATTGGAAGGAATATGTGAATTACTGTCATTGTCAGTGCAATAGACAAGCAAATGACTGTTGTTTTGGTGTTGCTAAGCTGAAATACAGCTAAAGAAGCCAATTGGCAGAGTATGGAGAAAAAGGCCTTTTTATTTATTTATTTATTTATTTATTTATTTATTTTTTTAAACAACAAAGAGTTATGCTGTAGAAACTTTTCAGTTATGGGAGAAAATCAGTCACGAAGAAAAATTGTGCCCATGATGGTACCCCATATTTCTATGTGGAATTTTATTTTTTATTGTTCTTTCTTTCTACATGAGAAAGAAGAAAGATACAGCTTCCGTATTAGAACTACAGACCAAGACTCTTTAATTAGTAGGTTGGGCAGAGCAACCAGCCATTCATTCTTGCACAGATCTCATTCATCTTTCTACCTCTAACACCAAACACTGAGCCCAAAATAAAGTAGTTTCTAGAAATACTGATGGAGTAGACAATGCAGTGACTGGAAAGAAATTACTGCTCAGGCTAGCAAAGGGACTTCACTATTTCCGTCTGGGCAAATCGATCATCAACTATAGGAAATTACTTGTAGCCACCCTCATGTTTATGTATTCAGTATTTATGTTTTATGTTTACACTGTCTAAGCAACAGAGTCTACTTGGTCCCTGTCAAAAATGCCCAAACCTGGGAGCGCCTGGGTGGCTCAGTCGGTTGGGCGGCCGACTTCAGCTCAGGTCATGATCTCGTGGTCCGTGGGTTCAAGCCCCGCGTCGGGCTCTGTACTGACAGCTCAGAGCCCGGAGCCTGTTTCGGATTCTGTGTCTCCCTCTCTCTCTCTGACCCTCCCCCGTTCATGCTCTGTTTCTCTCTGTCTCAAAAATAAATAAACGTTAAAAAAAAATGCCCAAACCTGGAATCCAGCCCTGGGCGGGGGGTTGGATGTAGTAGGTCAGTGAGTTTTGGCAACTTCACAGTGATCGTGATACTAATGGAAATCTGCTTAGGTGTGCCATGCTCCCTGAGTCCAGTCACACAGAATTTCCTAAACAAGAAAATTCCAGGTCCAAATGGTCTTTAGAAACGAGGTTGTTCTCTATAAATAATTGAAATCATGTTTTTCTCTTTATAGGAAGTTCTTCTGAGGATTAAATTTCATAATAAATAAATGGTCATTATCAATGATGGCCTTTATCATCCGTTTTATTACTGTCAAAAATAAAAATAAAATGTATGTCTTTAAAACTCAGTGCATTAATTCATCACTTTAGCATTGTTTTGTGTTATGCCATAACTTTTGAGGTTGTTTCCTGATTTGCCAAAGTATGCTAGTTGAGACATCATATTTAATTTTATCTGATTTGCAGATCAGCCTACCATTTGAAAAACTAGTGGTCAATAATGGTTATTGAGCATCAACTGTGCAGTGTTCAAAGGGCAATGCCCCAGGGTAAGAGCATGCTTGATATGTGAGATGTCACTGTGGCTGTGAACAAACAAGACAGGGGTCAGAGATGGGACCAAAAAGGTTATCCAGGGATAATCTTTAGATGATGATAAAGATTATAAGTATGATGAGAAAGTAAAGAGAAATTTGGAACAGAAAAGTGATTAGTTCCTTCACGAAGCATAGAGTATTAGGAGTAGCAAATGTGGAAGCTGCTATTTCAGGGTTTCTTAATAGCAGTGCTGCTGAGATTTCGGACTAGATAATCCTGTGTTGCGTGTGGTATGCTTCCTATGCATCATGGGACATTTAGCAGAATGGCTGGTGTCCACCCCCTAAATGCCAGTTTGGGAAGCTCCCTTCTCAAATCATGATAATAAAACAGCTTCTGTCCATTGACAAATATTGCCGGTTTTGAGTGGAAAATAGTCCTTCATTGACAACCATTGTGCCACTGCAATAATCCAAGGAAGAGCTGATGGCAGCATGAACTAGGGTAAATAATGACAGATTGAGGAACCGCTGAATGCTGGCTACGCTGTGAAGGTGGAGTCAACATTATTATTATCCGACAGACTGGATGTGGGGTGAGAGAGGAAGTAAAAAAGCCAAAGGACTTCCAGGTTTTTGGACGGAATGAAACAAGGAAAGAATCTTCACTTACTGAAATGGGAAAGTCAGCAGGTGGTGTAGGTTTGAAAGCACCAAGCATTAGGGATTTTGGATTTGGAAATGCTGCGTGGGGGATGCCTTTCAGATGTGCTGGTGAAGGAAGTTATTGTATACCAGTGGAATCTGGCATAATGGGTAGTTATACACACGTAGGGAGACTGAATTAGCCCTCAGACATTAGAATATAGAACCACATCCTATGACAGCCAGGAAGGACCTTAGAGAGAGACCTAGTCCAAGCTTCTCATTTCCCAGCAGAGAAAACTAAGGTCTGAAAAGAATGTGACTTTGTTTTAAAAAATACTGAAAAAGCAGAGTTGTCAAATAGTCAAAATATTTGCATCAATCTGACTTGTGTATTCTCTCTGGGTAGGAAAAACTGGGGTTTGATTATTCAACACTGAACTTAATAGAAGTATTTCAATTGGCAAGATAATGTAGTAACATCTCTACCGTATTATAAATGAGAGGACGTTCAGTTAATTAAATGCCTTTCCATGCTCTCCATGCACTCTTCGGTCTTACTTGACCAGTTACAGGTACCTTAATATAAATGTTACATATATACATGTATTCATAACATACAGGAATACTTACTAGAAGAATATGCAAATAATGAAGTAAAATCATCTTCATAGTCATTTTCTTGATCATTTCTGCTAACTTCTGGGATCTGAAAAAAAATGAATGTTTTTAATAATACCCATTCATCTTAAAAAAATTTTTTTTAATGTTTATTTTTTTGAAAGAGAGAGAGAGCATGAGTGGGGAGGGGCAGAGTGAGAGGGAGACAGACAGAATCTGAAGCAGGCTCCAGGCTCTGAGCTGTCAGCACAGAGTCGAATGTGGGGCTCGAACCCACAAACCATGAGATCATGACCTGAGCTGAAGTTGGACGCTTAACTGACTAAGCCACCCAGGGGCCCCTATCTGTTCATCTTAATGCATCTGTATCATTACATATATCAAATGGAAAGTTAATATCTGTGGAAATAAGAAATTGTCTTAGTATTTCTTTAAGTACTTTGTTTATACTACATATCTCAGCTATTATATTTGTGCCAGCTACAATACAATTGTTCAATGACATAAAGGATTAAAAGTATACTGCGGCAATTAGACATTTCCAATAAATAATAAGTTGATTGAAAATGAAGCTTACTGCAATTACTTTAAGATTCAAAGCAATGGTCATGAAATTTAGGTGCAATAAATAAGATCTGAAAATTGAACACACTATTTCTCTTAAAAACCACGCTCTTTCCTTTCTTTTAACATTTCTGGGGTGCCTGGATGGCTCAGTTGGTTGACAGCCCGACACTTGGTTTTGGTTCAGGACATGATCTCATGGTTAATGGGTTCCAGGCCTGTTTTGAGACTCGACAGCACAGAGCCTGTTTGGGTTTCTCTCTGTCCCTCTCTCTCTGTTCCTCCCCTGCTCAGGCTCTCTCTTTCTTTATCTCAAAATAAATAAGTAAACTTAAAAAAATATTTCTGTATCTTTTACCAGTTCAAAAGACTTCTTAATTACATCAAGTATAATAATACAGTGAAAGCCAGTGAAACTGCAAAATGGCTTATTTTCCATCTTTTAAAAAGAAAAAAAGAAACAGACTAAGGGGATTTACGTTTGTTTTTCTGAAGTCCGTTCCCCTACACTTAGAAGGGGGAATTACTGAGAAAAGACAGAAACCTGTTATCTCTGAATTGCTAGTCTTTGTTTATAATCTCTGAAGGAGACATGGGATCTACAGTAGTGGAACATATTGGTGCTCCTAGAGAAAGGTAAGTAATACCAGTGACAGTTCTATTTGTGCAAAAGCATCGAGAGAAAAAGATGGAGGTTGGATGCATCAATATAGGTCACATTTTGTTACCATGAACCTCAAGTGATTATTCAAATGATTTATGCTTTTGTTCTTACTACAACTTAAATGATTAGTCCATTTGCTCTGCATTTTAAATGTCCCTTTGTTTGTTTGTTTATTTGTTTATCTATTTAAAATGTTTTATTTTTGCGAGGGGAGGGCAGAGAGAGAGGAGGACAGGATCCGAAGCGGGCTCTGTGCTGACAGCAGCGAGTCTGATATGGGGCTCCAACTCACGAACTGTGAGATCATGACCTGAGCCGAAGGTCAATGCTCAACTGACTGAGCCACTCAGGTGCCTCTAGAATGTTCCTTTAAAAATTAGAAGCATCCATATTGAAAAATTATTAAATTTATAATAGCCTTGGTATGCAAGGGTATTTGAGCTATATATGGACGTCATCAATTTGATTGGTCAGTCACTCTGGCCAATGGGAGCCCAATGGAATTTATTCTTCCTTCCTTCTTTCCTCTTTCTCTCTCCCTCCTTTCTTTTCTTTTCTTTTCTTTTCTTTTCCTTTCTTTTCTTTCTTTCTCTTTCTTTCTTTCTCTCTTTTCTCTTTCTTCCTTTCTTTCTTTTTCTTTTCTTTCTTTTCTTTTCTTTCTTTCTTTCTTTCTTTCTTTCTTTCTTTCTTTCTTTCTTTCTTTCCTTCTATTAATGCTATCCAGAGAAGCAACATGGTCTTTGATTTCCAGTGGAATCTTGAAAGTAAAAGTGTCTTTATTATTATTATTATTATTATTATTATTAGTTAACCTGGTGCAGAAGCTCATTTCATATTTAAATCATATTTTCCCCTTGGTGGACTCAATAAAATGCTAATATGAAAAGTCATATAACTTTGACATGTTGATTGATACTTGTATGCTTTGCTATTAAATGCATTGTTTAATACAGACATTCTTTGTTTCCAATTAGCCTCACCTCTTTATTTCATAAGATAGATCAAGAATATGTTTAAAAATCCATAATACTTTTAAAATCATATCCAGGAAGTTTTTACTAGAATAACAGGGATTGTGTTCAAAGATTTCAGAAATTATGTAAAAATTTTCTACATACTATATTCACAAGCCTAGACATTATGAGCACAAAATCTGTGAACGAATAATGAGACTGTGGGCAAGCATGTAGATGTATGTGTATGTACTGAGGTTAAAATCTAATGGAATCATTTTTATGTTATAAGCTATATGACATTTGTATTAATAAACAAGCAAGCCCAAAAACGTACTGAAGGAAGAAGCTTTCCAAATTTAAAAAGGAGCTAAGTTTGACAGGTTTTGAGCACTTTTATAACTATCATGCAAAATTGACATTTTGTATATCGGGCTATGCAGAGATTAGTCGTTTTCTCAGGAATGAGAGATCTTTAGAAATGTTTAAATGACAAGATAGTTGTTTCTTACCTGAATTCCTTATGCTTATAATCATATTTATTTTCAAAAGTATGTTAGATTGGTGACACATTAATAACTGTTCAAGGAAATCGATGATGGTTTCAAAGACAAGTGTGCTGGGCATCTGACTTTAGTATTTGGCTGTGTGGTACAGTGGGCAGAGCATGGCTTGTGAAGTCAATCTAAGAACAAACCACAGCTCTATGATTTATTAGCTGTGTTATATTGGGCAACTCTATATCTCAATATTCTATGCTGCCAAATGTGAATAGTATTATCTATGCCATCAGTTTGCTGAGAGGGCTAAATGAGAATAATGTAAGCAAAACACATAGTACCTGTAACCACACAGTAATTGCTCAATGAATGTAACCTGCACATGTTAGATTTTCCTTCATCCTACAAAATGTAATTCTACATTTAATAAAGTACAGTAATCACATCGATTTGATGGGGAAATCATCAGGAATGAACCAATAGTTATTTAGCTTATTTCTTCTCAGTTGTGTGCCTCTAGAAGTTTTGCTGACAGAAAAATAACTGGAATATAAACTTCGTATCTGATTGAAGTGTGGCAGTATGATTTTATTAAAAATACTTTGATAATTTATAAGATAATAGAGACAGGCATGAAAAAGCAGTAGTTCTTTAATAAGTTCCTTTTTCTAAAGCTAGAGTCTGACTTTATTCATTAATTTGTTAAATAAATATGCAGGCCTACTATGTGCTAACTACTCTGTTAGCAATTAAGGAAAATAAGTTAAAAATAAGAGACATAATTCCCATTCTCACAACTCTCATATTTTTTATAGAAGAGAAGACAAAATAATGAAATTATCAGAATACAATATTTTACTTACTTCACTACACAAATTCAGTCCTTAGAGGTGAAAAGGAGAATTAAGGAAGAATCAGATAATCAGCGCCAAATTTTATTAAGTTGCTTTCTGTATGAGGAGTTTGGATGAAAAAATTATCTTGATGCTTGCCATGAGTCCTACTTCTCTAAATGAAAAATTCAGCTTAAATAATGTAATCTATTAGCTGAATATGCTCAGTGTAATATTCCAGCCCACAGACAATGTTTAATGAAATTAAAATCATTCATTATCAAAGATAAACTAAGAAGAGAACGTGTTGACTAAGGTTTATAAAGCTCCACATGGCTTGGCATCCAGCACTGTACAAATTGATCATAATATTCTGATTTTGAGGGAGTGAATAAAAACAATCTTCACATGGCAGTTGGTTTCCAAATCTTGTTACGAGATTCTGAAGATATTATAATTAGCTTAACTCTTGCCCAACTTTCCACAGTGTTGACTTTAAACGATTTTGCCAGCTGTAAAGCACATGGCAGTCTGTGGAATGAGAGTAAGAAGACATACATGTTCGAAGAATAACAAATTGGCCTGTAACATTTTATATTTTACCCAAAATGTATGTACTAAGCTGCAGAATCCGAAATAATATTCCAATGGAAATAATAAAGAGTATACTTACTAAATGCTAAGAATAATGAACAATGTTTTACTAAAGCCATGAATAAGAGTCTGAAAAAAGTTTTTTTGAAGATGAATTGTACAATTCATGATGAATTGAATCAACAGTTAGATGCTTAACCGACTGAGCCACCCCAGTGCCCCACAAAGTTCTCTTTATATAATAGGAATTGGAATCCGGAGTGTAAAAATTAAATAGGAAGTCCACCCATGATTGGGAGAAGAAAAAGGAGAATAAAATAGATGCAGAGCTGTGAGGGGGGAAAAGTGGACATTTTCCTTAGTACGGACCAAAATTTCATTAGAATAGCCTGAGGAAATATGCTTCAGGTTTAGACAAGTTTTGACCTTAATCTCTGCCCATGATGCAGCTCTGACAACTGCCATAAACTTTAGGCTTGGCTCCTGACCCTGTCACCACATTCTCGCTCTATTTTGGTAGCGTTTGTTTCAAACCCACCGCAGTTGTGGCTTCAGCGATCAGGCACCTGCACTGTTATTGGACCATATACTTGGTTTGACTTCAGCCATCTCTGTCACTAAAGTGGGAATGATAAAATTAAAACTCATTCCTTTGTTAGGATTGTAGTTGTAAATGTAAAAAATAGTTAATCTTCATTTAAAATTATAGGATCCAAAGTCTGAAAGGAGCTTGTGGATAATTGGTTTATTCTCTTGTTCACACACTGATATAATATTAAAACAATGTGTCACAATGAAAATGTAAGGATTTAGATATTTTTCCGACTAAAAGTTGTTTTTCTATGTAGTCTATAGTCTGCACTGCCCCACCCTCTTTACAAGTTGGCTTTTCCTGGGTTCCATGCTTGTCTTGTTCTCACAGAATGCATTTTCTTTAGGTGATCTTATTCACTCTGCTGTCTTTACTTTATATCTATATCATGATGATTCTTGGATATATCATTTGCTTCAAACTATTCTAAGGTCTATTGTCTACGATTCAGTCAAGGATATTAGAATGAACAGTCATAAAAGCAAAGGGGAAAACCTAGAGGGAGAGATACCAGAAAAATCAGGAGAGAGAATGGTTGTGTCTACCCCAAAATTCATATGTTGAAATTCTCTCAAAGAAAATTTGTATGTTGAAATTCTCTCAAAGTGATGGCGTTAGGCATGGGGGCCTCTGGGAGGTGATTAGGTCACGAGGAAGGGTCCTCATGAATGGGATTAGTGCATTATAAAAGTAACCCTACAGAAATCCTTTATCCATTCTACTGTATGAGGCTACAGTGAATAAGTGGCTATCTATGAACCAGGAAGAATGCCCTCATCAGATATTGAATTTGCTGGGACCATGTTCTGGGAATTCCCAGTTTCCAGAAGTGTGAGAAACGAGAGTTATTTATAAGAACCAACTTATACAGTTTTTGTTATGGCAACCTGAATGGACTAAGAGGATTTCAAGTAAATCTCAATATTACACGATTCAGAAGAGTGAAAAAGAACAGCTATGAAAACAGTTCATAATATTTTTCAGTCAAGGTCACTGGTGACCTTGGTGAGGGAATTATAATGCAACTGGGTAAATTCATCCTGGATTGAAGAATCTTAAAGAGTAAAGTGGAAGTGAAGAATGGAAGGCAACATGTATAGAGTTTCAAGAACAATGATGTGCATAGGGAAACTGTGCTTAAAATTTTTCAAAAAATGAATTAGACATGTCAGCAAACATGTTTTATTGCAGGCAAGGGCTATGAAGATAGCAGGTAATAACACCCAAAGCACACATGCACAAAACATGGTACTTGCAAGAGTGGGATATGCAAATATGAAAATTGCATGATCCAAAACCTCAAGCATTTTACAACTGTGGGTAAGAGAAGGAATATAGATAAGGCAAAACGAAACAAGCTTTTAAAATATACATATACATGAAAAATGCAACAAGACACAGAGAAACAGAATCATTTTGATTAAGAGGATGGAACAGCGAATATTTCAGGGTAGGTGGTATTGAAAGGTAGTGAAACTAGGTTTTAAAGGGTAAGTATGGTTTTAATCTGTAAAGAAAGGGAGGAAGCAAATTCTTGGCTGGCTGGCAAAAGTGACTGAAACAGCAGGACGACTTGGTGAATGGTTCCTAGTTGGTTTGATTAGGTTGCAAGGAAGGATATATTTGAAATGCCAAGGTGTGTTGGTACATTAAGATTTTATTTTATAAGCTTTTAAAAGTTCTTGAGTAAGTAATTACTTCCCAAGAAGTGGGAAGTAGCATATTCCTGCCTATATTTGAGAAAAAGAATTCTTATGACAGTGGATAAGAGGAAAGGGTACTATTTTTAATAACCAAGGTGAAGAATATTGAGGACTAAAGAAAATACTTAATGAAGAAGGCAGATCTAATAAATATCAAGGAGATGAGACGAACAAGATTTTTTACAGTTTTGATGCCAAAGCCCAGTTGAAAAGGGGTCAAATATGGCAATGTAAATTTCTGTTCAGCTCAATGCTATCTGGTACCCTCTAGAGAAAGAACTCTTGTCATTTAGAGATGAAGGCACTGATAAAAAAAACATCTTTCTATGAAATATGAGGTCAGAGTCTGAGGTCAAGATATTTACCAACACCTTAGATAAGCTTTGCATTATTTCATGTAACATATGAAAATATATCTGGAATGGGTTCATGGCCATTAAATGATGATTCTTCACATTTCTTTATGAAGTTAAGAAGCTTACCACTTTGGGAAAACAGAAAGCACAAATATGGTGGTCAAATGAACTTTCAATTTGGTCAGCAAGACTCTTTTTTATTTTTTATTTATTTTTTTCTTTAAATTTTTTTTAATGTTTATTTATTTTTGACAGAGAGAGAGAGAGAGAGAGAGAGAGAGAGAGAGAGACGGAGCATGAGCAGGGGAGGGGCAGAGAGAGAGGGAGACACAGAATCCAAAACAGGCTCCAGGCTCTGAACTGTCAGCACAGAGCCCGACGCGGGGCTCGAACTCACAGACCACGAGATCATGACCTGAGCCGAAGTCGGACGCTCAACCGACTGAGCCACCCAGGCGCCCCAAGACTCTTAACTATGAAACAGGTTGACAGAACTTAACTGAAGAATAAGTACAAAATCCAAATTAAGTTATAAAGATACCAAAAGAAGTGCTTAGATACAAAAATTGAACAACAAACTATAAATTACACTCAATCAAATCTTACTATATTTTTTTCTTGGAAATGAAAAAAAATTAAAGACTTGCCATGAAATTATATGGGTTGATTGGGTATTGGGGGCTTCTGAACAATACACTGAAAACAAGAACCATGTAGTTGCACCCCTCATTCAGAAACGAAGTTAAATGCAACAGAGACATCCAGAAAGAAAGGGTTTAGTAATAAAAGAGAGAAGAACACAGAGAGAAAAATGTCAGAGACAGTCAGAAGGAGGATGTAATCACAGAAGTCAACGGTCAAAGCTAAGAGAATCATTCTTTTTTTTTTATCTTTATTTTTAAAAAAAAAATTTTTTTCAACGTTTATTTATTTTTGGGACAGAGAGAGACAGAGCATGAATGGGGGAGGGGCAGAGAGAGAGGGAGACACAGAATCGGAAACAGGCTCCAGGCTCCGAGCCATCAGCCCAGAGCCCGACGGCGGGGCTTGAACTCACGGACCGTGAGATCGTGACCTGGCTGAAGTCGGACGCTTAACCGACTGCACCACCCAGGCGCCCCAGATCAGTTCTACTCAAGTTGGAATATAGAGAAAAAAAAATAAAGACCTCCAAATAGTAGGCATTTTTTTTGTAGTTTACAATTAAACAAAATACTTATTTTGGAGTGTGAGGAATTATAAAAGATGTGATGGTGATCAATATTGGACCAATTAAACGAATGGAAATTAAGCAGGGGTCCTTGGTATGATCATGTACGCTATACATGGAATTTCTCCTGGGGTACTTTTTCCATGGACTATGATATATAGAGCACCCTAAGAACTGGATGTTAGCAGACTTGAGGAAAGGGCCTCTCCAGTGATTCTTACAGTATGGAATTCACAAATAAGTTATATTTGATTTTATGATGTTGATACCACAGCAAGGACTTGTATAGTCCTAGAATATCTTCTAGCTTAAATGACTGATGTAAGGGAACACAGGTGGTAGCTCAGAAGGGTATTTCTTAATGGGTTTGCCAAGAGCATGGAAGAGTAAATTGGACATGGATGAGGCTCAAAGCACACAGATGAGTAGTTAAGAAGAGACTAAAGAATTTGGTTTTAATAAACCATGAGCCTGTAATTGCTGCATTCATTACCTTAACTCTGTTTTTCTATTCCTATAAGAAGAACAAAAGCACATATGTGACAGCAGCAGGAAGCTTTGCTATTCTCAATTCTAAAATCTTGAAATAAGTTTTAGTTTCAAAAGCCTAAGCTAAAAAAAAGGTAAAGTTCTGCAGAGGAAATGCAAAATACCGTGAGGTCAGAAGTATAAGTCATTATAGGTTGTTTTGAATGCTCCAATAAACTCAAATTAAAAAAAACATGCTTTTGTTTTGAGGAAAACTAGATAGACACTAAATAATGGATGGGTTTACATGTCTCCAAGCTGGCAGCTTGGAGTTAGTAAAGAGGTAGCCAGGTTTACGTTTAGGTTGGTCATTACTACAAGTCACTTTTTCTTTTTTTTCTAAGGCTTGGATAATCTGAGTGAGGGTCGAGGAGAACCAATGGAAAAAACCAAGCTGAATTTAACAAAAGGCTAGCATTGTCATCTCCACAGTTGCTGGACATATCATTTATCTGAAAACAGAGGAGCAGGTGGTTTCTGAAATCCAAGCCAGAAACAAACATTAAATATCACTTAGAGGCCCAGCAGTTTCCAACAAAGATTATACTCTTCAGTTGTTAAATAATAAATATTATTGGACATGTGAAACAAAAGATCCTTTAAGTTTACATTATTACTATCAGAAAATAAGTGTTTTTGACAAATTAAACAGAACGATTCTTAAAGCTTATATTGTTGCAAATTTATTTGAAGTAGGTGTTTATGTGGCTGGAATAGTCCCTTGCTTCCGAACACAGAATTAGAAGAGTCAATTCTTATTGATCAGAGCATTTAAAACATGGAAGATAAACAGAAAAGGTGAATCATAAATTAATGAAGACATGGTGGGAATGTAAATACAATTTCTAGCCTCCAGCTTCAATTTGAAGGCAGGTGACAATTCAGAAGAGGCTGTTCCCACAGAAAAAGTCACTACAATAAAAATATACAAAAAATACACATTTTATATATGTGGATTCAATTTTTTCTATATACTGAAACGCACCATAGTACTCTGCATTTCCTCTCACTTTACAATGTTATATTTAAATTGTGGAGTTTAACTAGCTACACTCTCAAAATCATTCAGTAGCAAAGCAGTGTCTCATAATAAGAAAAACCTCAGTGAATAGTTCTCTTTATTAAAAGCCACCATTTTCACCCCATCTCAATTTCCCAGGTTCCCTTCAAATCAGTTATCGGAAGACCTTTCCCATTCTCATTAACTTTGTTGAGTACATTGGCAGGACGTTAGATGTTACCTAAATAGGAATCTATTTAAGGAACATTACAAAAATGCATTTTATGTCCTCCAAACAACTAAAAATGGCAGTAGAATAAATTTGGTAAGTTGATAACAGAACTTGTTGAAAGAAATTTTCAGTCCATTTAAGGTAAAATAAAATGGAAAACCTTTGTGGCAGAAGAAACAGCATTGTCCTATGTTAAAGAAATATACTTCCCATATACCCACACGTAAAATCAAAATAGAAGAGAATCAGTAAAACCAATAAGCTCTCTTTGGAAGAAAAATGCCATTTTCTTTAGCTCAGAAATCTGAAAGCTTTTAACTTGTAACAATGAAATAAATTTTATCTTGTGGGGGCCCCAATCAAGACACTCAGGGTACTGTTCACAGTCTATCATTACAGTCAAATGAGCCTCATCCCACTTCCTTCCATCACTGAGAATTGCAAACAGGCTTGTCGTGAGAGGGTAGCTTAGCATTTTTAAACGGCAGGTGATTTATTTAGCAGATTTCACTTGTGAAAATAATTCCTAATTTTCACATTCATAACCTAAAAGAAATCAGGACTGGCGCTCCTGGGGGGCTCAACTGGTTGAGCGTCCGACTTCAGCTCAGGTTCTGAACTCTCTCAGTTTTGTGAGTTTGGGCCCCACGTCGGGTCCTGCACTGACAGTGCTGGGGAGACTGCTTGGGATTCTCTTTCTACCTCTCTCTCTGCCCCTCCCCCACTCATGCTGTTTCTGTTTCTCTCAAAATAAATAAATTTAGAAATTTTTTAAAAAGAGAAAGAAATCAGGACTAGTGTAATGGAAATCAAGGTGTATCTTAATACGCATTTTCATCTGGAAGCAACTCCATGAGTGTGTAACCTAAAGTTTAAATAAATTTGCCTAATGAGGTTCACCTTTGGTTTTACTTTTACATATCCTCTGAGCGGGATTTCTGGTTTTAAATGTAGACAGCTATTTTTTTCCAAATAGCTAACCATGGCAGTTGACTGAAAAATTGCTTCACAATAAGATATATATAGTTTAAAATAGTCTGTTGAAATTTTCTTTAATGTTTATGTATTTTTGAAGGAGAGAAACAGAGCGTGAGCAGGGGAGGGGTGGAGAGAGAGGGAGACACAGCATCCGAAGCAGGCTCCAGGCTCTGAGCTGTCAGCACAGAGCCCAATGTAGGCTTGTGAACCGTGGGCTTGTGAACCGTGAGATCAATGTGGGCTCATGAACCATGAGATCATGACCTGAGCCAAAGTCAGATGCCCAACTGACTGAGCCACCAAGGCATCCCTAAAATAGTCTTTTTAAATTAGAATTCATTTCCTCTATAAATATGGCCAATTCATCTTTGACATAGCAACAAAGACAATACAATGGTGGACAGTCTCTTCAACAAATGGTTCTGGAAGACCCGGGCATCCACATGCAAAAAATGAATCTAGACACAGACCTAAGACCCTTCACAAAAGTTAACTCAATAGGGATCATAGACATAGATATAAGATGCAAAACTATAAAACTCCTAGAGGATAACCTAGGAAAAGCCAAGATGACCTTGGGTATGGTGATGCTTTTTTGGATGAGAACCAAAACAGTCCATGAAAGAAATAATTACTAAGCTGGACTTCATTAAAATTAAAAACTTCTGCTTTGTAGAAGACAACATCAAGAAAGTTAGAAGATAAGCCACAGACTGAAGGAATATATTTGAAAAAGATACACCTGATAATGGATTATTATCCAAAATACACAAAGAACTCTTAAAACTCAACAATAAGAAAACAAGTGACAGTTTAAAAAATGAACTAAAGACCTTGACAGATATGTTGCCAAAGAAGATAATACATACAGTTGACAAATAAACATCATAGGCCATCAGGGAAATGCAAATTAAAACAACAAAATATCACTATATACCTATTAGGATGGCCAAAAATCAGGACATTGACAACACCAGATGTTGGTGAGGATATGGAGTGATAGGAACTCTCATCCATTGCTGGTGGGAATGCAAAATGGTATACCTATTTTGGAAGACAAGTTGGAAGTTTCTTACAAAATTAAACTACACTGTTGCCATACAGCATAACGATCTCACTCTGTGGTATTTACCCGAAGGAGTTGAAAACAGGTATACACATGCACATGGATGTTTATAGCAGCTTTATTCACAATTGCAAAAACTTCGAAGCAACCAAGATGTCCTGTAGTGCATGAATGGATAAGTTGTGGTACCTCTAAATACTGGGATATTATGCAGTGCTAAAAAATCATGAGATATTAAGCTATAAAAAACACGGAGGGGGGCACCTGGGTGGCGCAGTCGGTTAAGCTTCCGACTCCAGCCAGGTCACGATCTCGCGGTCCGTGAGTTCGAGCCCCGCGTCGGGCTCTGGGCTGATGGCTCAGAGCCTGGAGCCTGTTTCCGATTCTGTGTCTCCCTCTCTCTCTGCCCCTCCCCCGTTCATGCTCTGTCTCTCTCTGTCCCAAAAATAAATAAACGTTGAAAAAAAAAAAACAACACGGAGGAATCATAAATGGCTACTACTAAGTGATAAAAGCTAATGTGAAAAGGCTACATACTGTATGATTCTGACTATATGACATTCTGGAAAAGGCAAAACTCTGCAGACAGTAGAAAGATCAGTGGTTCCCAGGGGTTGGGGTGGGGGTGGGGGGAGAGATGAACAGGCAGAGCACAGAGGATTTTTAGGGCAATGAAATATTCTGTATGCTATTATAATGTTGGATATATGGCATTATACTTTTGTCCAAACCCACAGAATGTACAACACCAGGAGTGAATGCTAAGGTTAACTATGGACTTTGGGGGATTATGATGTGTCAATGTAGGTTCATCCTTGGTAAAAAGGATTCTTTTATCACTCTGGTGAGTGATACCGATGGTGGGGGAGGCTGCTATGTATGTGTAGAAATATGGGAAATCCCTTTACCTTCCTTTCAATTTTGCTGCCAGTCTAAAATTTCTTTAACAAAATAAAATCTATAAAAATTTAAAAGAAATTCATATGCCACTAGACAGTAAATTTAATGTTATTCATTTTGTCTGGATGTGTCTCTGAAACTTTATGCGGTAAAACTCTATAGAAATCAACAATGGCTTAGCATATATAAATATGATTACTAAATCACTAGGTCATCTAACTTTCTAGATTAATATTAACATTCTGTCTAGATATTTGAACCACTTTGCATTGTTATAGATCATGAAATTGAAACAGTAAGATAAGGACTGAACTACTTTACCTGGGATTTGCATTTATTAACAGTTGAATTAAGTGAATGAATAAAAATTTAAATATTATGCCCTATGTTTGAGGACATTTTGAAATTTACAAAGATATGTGCCTTACTAAAAAGTTGAGTTGCTCATCATACTAAAGGTTGTCTCTAAAGAATTACAACAATGGCAAAGAAACTTCACTTTTTAAATTTACTTATTTAAAAACAGTTATTAATAACCTAACAAATAGCAGAAAATATACCAGGAGATAAAATTGTAAGGAAGCATAAATTTCTCTTAAAAACACAGGCATCCACATAGATGCTTATAATACATATGAGAGGTGTAACAATGTGATTACAAAACATAGTAACTTACATAACTATGTACCAGACACAGGTCTAAGTTCTGTACTTACATTAACTTATTTAATCCTCAAAACAATTTTATGAGGTAAGTTTGATATTGCAAGCCTCACTTAATGAATGAAAAAATAGGCACAGTCGGGTTAAATGACTTGTCCAAGTTTACACAGGTAATGTCTCTTATTAGAGGGCCTGAACAATAATGAAAATAAGTAAATAAGCATACACAAGGAAGAACATGAGAAGTCATCTAATGGTGCTATGAATCAAGAGTTGCAGGGATTCACAGGAGAGAGAGCTGACAAAAATTTGCCAGAAACACACAAGTCTCAGGACGATAGCTGGGATTTGACCCATCTCTGAGAACGTTTAAAAGCAGGGATAGAGGCAGGGGTTGGGCATCCTGGGCAGTCAAAGCAACATAATCAAATGTGGACATGGAAGACCAGAGGTTGTGTTCACACAGTGGGTTGTCCAGCTTGACTAAAGGGTAGGGCAACTGACGTCTGTCTGTGTATGGGGTGCAGGCAAACCCTAGTGGCACAGTCCTTCCTGTCTCCTCTGTGCTTCCAGCCTTCAGGTCGGGTGCCTGGGAGTCAGCTGTGTGTCAGTGCAGGCTGTAGGGCACAGGCTAAGAGGAGTACTGTCTCAGCTATTATCTGAGTTAGAAGGAAACAGAAGGTGCGCTCTTAGTCCCGAAAGAAGAGATGGGCGGAACAGCAATAATGACATTTGAAAGCACAAGCAAGACATCACAAAACCGTATCTGAGCTTTGCAGATGCCAATGGAGGAGAACTAACGGAGGCACTGGGTCCAGAGGCCAAAGCGAAGAGGACTCCAGACTTCCCTGTTTATTTTTCTCTGCTACCCCTGCTTGCAAAGGAGCTAGGTGCTTTTTGAGAAGCAGGAGTCAGCTACGTTTTTACATTTGGCTTGGTACAAATACAGGAAAAAAAAATCTCTCATAAATGTTTCTTGTGTTCTGAGAAATAAAAAATGGGATGAATGGACATATGTTATAATCAGAGAATCTTGCTTTGGGCCCAATTTTTCAGGAAGAAAAACTGTTGTAAGATGAAAATGTTACAAGTAAGAACATATGGGTTTCACAGTAATATCAGTTGATAACTTAATGGGCTGTGTCTCCTTGGCAGCACAGAACTAAAGTGTGTGTGGCTCTTATTCCTTCTAAATCTACCTCAAGCAACATACACAATTACCTGTTACTACTCATATCGCAAATGGGATAACAGAGGCAGAGTTTTTTTTAATGATTTGTTCATGGTCACTAGGGGAAGTGAGTTTCTCCTCATCAGGATTTTATCCACACTTCCCTTCTGAAACATATGTGATATGGGGCTACAGGCACTCCCTTTTGCCTTGCTGTCAAACAATGAGGGGAGCAGATTCCATGATTTAGAAAGGTTTGATTACTGTTCTCTACATTTATAAAGCAATTAATGGTTTTCAAGGCAGTTTCACATACACCGCCATCCTCCGGTCAGTCCTGCCACACAGGAGTGTGTGTCCAACAGAAGATAAATGTAGAGATGGGGGCTTGTCCACGGCTCTTGGTGTTTAAAGCAGAGGTTCAAATCCCGGATAACCCAGGGCTTTGGGGTTAGTATCTGTGGGTCCAAGTCCAATGCTCTTTACACTGTAAGATGGCACTTTCTATCTAAAAAATCTGCACCAGGGGCGCCTGGGTGGCGCAGTCGGTTAAGCGTCCGACTTCAGCCAGGTCACGATCTTGCGGTCCGTGAGTTCGAGCCCCGCGTCGGGCTCTGGGCTGATGGCTCAGAGCCTGGAGCCTGTTTCCGATTCTGTTGTCTCCCTCTCTCTCTCTGCCCCTCCCCCGTTCATGCTCTGTCTCTCTCTGTCCCCAAAAAAAAAAAAAAAAAAAAAAAAAAAAACGTTGAGAAAAAAAAAAAACGTTGAGATAAAAAATCTGCACCATATATAGATAAAACTAAAAGAGAGCAGTGAAAATAATAGATATTAGGAAGTGAAACTTTTTACTCAATGAAAAAATCATGTCTGATCAGAGTTCTATTCTATAAACGACAATGAGGGTTTAAAAATTGATGTTGGTGGTAAAAATGAGTTTGTAATTCATAGTCTCTATCTTTGATTAATGTACTTTCTAGAGAATGTGAATAATAAGACAAAATTGTGGAGTTAATCCAACAAAATCTAGTAATCAATTAAAATCCCGTGATATGGTTCAGGAAGAAAGATGACCTAAAAGTCATTAAAAGATGAATCTGAATATTCCTGATGATAGAAAAGTCTCTCTATATTTTTTGTCTATTTATTTACCAGTAGTTAACTCTTTCAGAAAGTGTTACCCTTTGCAGATGAGAAACGTTTTTAAAAAAAGTTTATTTATTCAGAGAAAGAGACAGAGGGAGAAAGACAGTCAGTGTGATTGGAGAAGGGGTAGAAAGAGAGGGAGAAAGAGAGAATCCCAAGCAAGCTCTGCACTTGTTAGCTCGGAGACCAACTAGGGGCTCAAACTCATGAACTGTGAGATCATGCCCTCAGCCAAAATCAAGAGTTGGATGCTTAATCGACTGAGCCACCCAGGCACCCCCAGAGGAGAAATGTTTTGATCAGGTAGCCTTTATCTGTTTCTTGAGAGATGTAATAAAAGAAAAAGGAAAAGGAAAAATCCACATATTAATAAGTTATATTTGTTTAAGCTTTGTGACAAGAAGATTAAAATTAAATTTACATTTTTTTAAATGTTTGTTTTTTAGAGAGAGAGAGGCAGACTGCAAGCGGGGTAGGGATAGAGAGAGAGGGAGAGACAAAATCAGAAGCAGGCTCCAGGCTTGAGCTGTCGGCACAGAGCCCAATGCGGGGCTTGAACCCACGAACTGTAAGATCATGGCCTGAGCCAAAGAGGGATGCTTAACCGACTGAGCCACCAAGGCACCCCTAAAATTAAATTTAAATTGTGGTTTCAGATGATCTTGTTTCTGTGGTCCCTATTACCACAGCAAATTTTACACCCATGCTTTCTTTCTTATTTCTTGAATCTTTAGTTAACATTTCAAAGATAGGCCAAAGCACTCTGCATTTCAGCACTGATTTGTCTCTGGAACACAATACCCACTTCTGTTTGACAGCCTCTGTAATCATTATCAACATTTTCAGCTCAAAGCCTATAGACAGGTCATTTGCTAAAAGAGAGGTGTTGAAGTTGTGCTTTTTTTCTAATTAGTTTTCATCTGGCCAAATAACAGCTGTACAGATATGCATTTCCAGTTTGTCAAATATTTAACACATGATCATCCGGGTAGTAGGTATTACATTTTAGGGACTATATTTCTTCACCCTTAGATTAACTTATTCTTTTCAGACTTGCCCATTAGCTCAATGTTTTATTTTTTTTTTCACTTTTAAAAAGAAATAAACACAAGCCACAGAAAGATGGGCTTTTATATAATGAGTTAACAAATCTTTACTGCCATTTTCAACTGTAGTTTAATGAGACTCTCAGCATGACCCTTCTATTATCCTTTTGTGAATCAGAGCTGCACTAGCTAAAAAAATGTGTGGGCCAGGTATACTAAAAATAAAAATACAGCAAGAAGACAATTTAAATAGATCATATGTTTTGGAAAGATTATCTGTCAGAAAGATCAGAAAAAATTAAATTTAAAATTATAACATCCTACTCAGAACTATCTATTATTTGTTACTGGATAAGGAAATCCATTTCACATATAATGTCCATGTTTTATATAATAAAATCCATATTAGAAAGCATTGGAGATTACAAATTACTTAAGTTTCCTGTTCATACCTTATCGTACCCTGGAGAGAATAATGCAGATTCTTGAGTTACAGGGGGCTAAGACCAAAGATAATTTTAAGATGAGGAACAGTACAAGATAGTGTAGTGATCTTGGCCTTGGATGCACATTAAATTCAAATGGGGAAGTTTTGTAAACTATCATTCCCAGGCCTCACCAACTACATAAGAATCTCTAGAAGTGACACCCAGCCATTTACATTTTTTAATGGGTCTGCTGAGGATTCTATTATTCACTCATGAGGGGAACCACATAGACAGTGATTATAAGCACAGATCTGTGGTAAGATGATCTAAATTCTAAGTGGCTCCTGGTTATTAACTATGAACAAATTATTTAATTTTCCTTGGTACTAGTTTTCATCTGTAAATCAAGTACCCATTTCTTTGGGTTATTTCAAGAATTAGATGAGCTAATTCTTGGCATAAATTAAGTACTGTTACTATTATGCAGTGGGAAGAAGCCATTTCATGTGCAGGTCAAGTGTGACAGCATGTGTCAAGTTCTGAAGTTTTAGTGCCTGCACCCCAATACCTGATGGCATTCCAGATTTTCATTATCATATCACTTTCTGAATTAGGGCTTTAAATTTTTCTTTAGAGGTACTTTTGTGCCTTCTTGAAGCAAGAAAACAGCACGGTTAAGAGCATAAATTCAGGAGCCAATAGACAAGTTTGAATCTTAACTGTGCCCTGTATTAGCTCTGTGACATTGACCAAACATTCAACACTTCTGTCCCTCAGTTTACTCATCTGTAAAAATTGGCTAATGGTACCTGCCTCAGAGAGATGTTGTGATGAGTAAATGCATTAACGAATATAATATATAAAGAGCTGGTGTGTTTCCAGAACATTATAAAGTACTAAATAAGTGTAATTTATCATGATTATGATAATGATAATGATGATGGTAATAAGTGAAGTCCTTTATTGATGTTTCCAACAAAGGGGTCTATCTTCCATGAGTGAAAAAGTCTAATATTGTGCCAAATAGACCTTTCCATTCTTCTTAGCTGTTCCCCCACACAGGATCCACTGGAATGCCATACCGTATTTATGAGAACCATGTATGAAGAGTAAAGTTTCCAAGGACAAGATTCACATCTTTCTTATTTATCTATCAGTTCACAGAATTTTTAGAAGTAATGATTCAAATCTATCTCCACTTCTTGCAAATGGTATATACATGTTCTACTGGTGGTTAACAAGTAGCGTCTTCTTTATATATACATTTGTTTCATAAATATGTCTTGGTCATATGTCATATGTGATCACATATTGATATTGATAATAAGGGAAAAATACAGAGAACCTAAAAATTATATTGCTAAAAATACAGAGAACCTAAAAATTATATTATATTGCTAAAAATGAGAATTGCAGTTCTCATATGAAAGCTTTCTTTGGGGGGTTCTTAATATAAATATTCTTAGTGACATCTTCAGAGATCTTGAGTAAAGAGATATTTGCTTTTCCCCAAATAGTGTTGAATATCATATTTTAGAATTTCATATTATTCTTTTTGTATATTTTATCAAAATTTAGTATTCCAAAAATGCTTTACCAGAGAAACATTATGTAATTCATGAATTTATTGTTTGTTTTATCCTCACTGTAGCTACTAGTGTTTTTCATTACAACCAAAATGTCTATGGAGGAGGCTACTTATAGTGTCAAGGATCTTATTAGATATCACAATTAGCAGCTGATATAAGTGTTTACAACTAAAGCTGTAAAGGTACTTGTCATAAGGGATTCATTATAATGCATCTCATATCTGACAAAAGGCACATAATAATCTTTTATTGCTTTCCATGCTTTTAGGGCTTTAATTTTTCTAAAGCCAAACAAGGTCATTTCACATCATTTTTTACTTGACCCTTAATGTGACAGAAGATATACTTTCTGAAATAAATACTATTATGAGCTACTGAAAACACCTTAAGGGAATGTGGGCAACTTATTAACTACGGCTTTATGAGGCATCTTGTGGAAGGCAAATAAAATCCTTGTATCTGTCCCTGCTTTTCTAATACTTCACAGCTACCATCCAAAAAAAAAATCCCTGTGCTGAAGCTTCTAGCAATGGCTGGTCTATGAAAGAGCAATAAAATGCAGAGGAAGAAGGGGTTATAGAGTTATAATTTCCATGGGATTGCAAATGCAAATATCAGGACCTTCAATAACATTTTATTTGTTATGTATCAAGTTTGTTATATATAGAAGACAGTGCCACAAACCTTTCTTTTAACTGATGTCTCAGAGTCCAGCCTGAGAGCCAGCATCTATGGTGGTGAATTTATGGCCCTACAGATTGGAGGCAGTATTCATTTATTCATGCAGAAATTTTTTTATTTATTCATTCATTCAACAAAAAAATTGAGCACCTACTATATGCCAGGCAGTGTTCTGGGTAACAAAGATATAGCAATAAATAAAATATGATAAAGTTTCTGTCTCTGTGGCACTTCATTCTAGTGGAGGGCAGACAGATAATAAACAAATAAATATACGATATGCCAGGTATTATAATTATTATAGAAAAAATAAAGGGATATAGGTAGTGTCAGAGTAGGACTGATATTTTATATAGCTCAAATAGTTCATATAGATGACTACAAGTATGTACATTTGAATATGAAATATACACACATATACTTTTTATGTAGAAGTAGATGCATGTATATATTTCGCACCTCTTACATTTCCTGCTCCATATGATCTTCCAGAATCTTGCCAATCCCCACTAAGATTAAGTATTAATGTTCTCTTTCCTTGAAAAGGGGTGGGTCTTTGTGATTGCCTTGAATAAAGAATAGGGCAGAAATGCCTCTCCATGACTTCTGAAGTTGGTCATGAAAGTGATACAACTCTCTCAGGATATTTACTTCTGAAACCCAGCCACCAGGCGATGAGGTAGTCCAGGAAGCATGGAGATCTTCATCTACATGGAGAGAAACAGAGGTTCCCAGCTCCCAGCCTTAGTTGAGCTCTCAGTCCAGAGCTCCGATTCCCAGACATCTGAATGATCCATTTTTTGAAAGTATATACTCCAATCCTAGTTTTAACTGTCCCAACTGAAATCATTTCAAGTAAAGATGAACTTCCCTTACTGAACCCTGCCCAAATTGCACATTTATGAACAAATCAATCATCCTCATGGTCTTAATCTACTGTTCTGGGGTGGCATGTTATACAACAATATATAGCCAGGACAATACATGCACATATGCATAACTGATTCAGTTAAAGCTGGACTGAGTGTATCCTTCCAATCTTAAGGATTAGATGGCAAATAAAACAACTTAAGTGACTTGAGAAAGGGACCACTGTGCTACCCACCGTAGCTACTAAAAGCAACAGGATGGCCTATTTTAGTAGGGTTACACCCTTGCTTGGTTCTGTCGAGTCTTGACAGAAGGTCTAGATATTTTTCCTGGAATTGCTCTAAACTATGTCCAAGTTTATCTAATAAGGCTCTGTGTCTGAGGTCTAAAGTTGTGTCCTGAAACTCTGTAAGTTGGGAGATGTATAACTTTGAAATAGTCATTTAATTTTTAAGACTTTCTTTGGACGTACGTGTGTGTGTGTACTTGTATTACTAAAACTACATATTTGTATTCATGTTGTCTGCCATATAAGGTTTCAAGGTTAACAACAGTAATAATTGCTAATATTTTTGAGCGAGTATTATGTGGTAGGCAATGTACTGCGTGCTTTTCATATATTATCATAACTCTTAAAACCATTCAATTTCTTAGGTTACCTCCTTTTTCACAGAAGAAGAAACCCAGTTACTGAGAGATTAAGTCATCTGTCCAAGATTGGATGTTAAATATCAGAGTGGGGTTTAAAAAAAAGTCTTTTTGCTAGTAGAGTCAGGTCTCTTAATCACTATGTGGCATATCAAGTGAGATCATATGCATGAAAGATGTAACGTGCTGAAAACAGGTAAGTGAACAAAGAGAGTAGAATAGGATTCCATCTACGTAAGGAAGGAGCAGGAATGCTACAGCAAATGAGTTGAGAGGGAACTCTGGAAAGGCTGGATGCTGCTGACACTGCCCACACTACCCTTTTATGGTAGAAAGCCAAAAGAATGGTGATGTTGATGGACAGGCAGCCTAAATGTGGTGTTCCTGCTCTGAAAAGTAGGGCTTCAGAGAGACGGGCTGTAGAACAGACAAGGGAATGAAGCAACGGGCTTCTCTCTTGGTTTTGCTGCCCTGTATTGATTGCTCAGTTAATGTGGTTGAACTTCTAAATCTTGTTTCTAGGGCTTTGTGCTGGACTCAGCCTGTGGCACCCTGTTACTTAGTCTGACTTCATGATGAATGCTGCCCAATTTTCATCTGGTCTGGGTTCTACTTTCCCCTCCCAGGGCCTGGTTTCTGAGCCTCTCTGGCCACAGTCCTTCTGTTTATGTTCCACCCCAACCTTCCTAGAGACTCACAAGGATCATCTATAATTGATGGCCATCCATATTCTGATCTTTAATTCTTTCTTGTTCCTACCATATCCTGAACCTGCTCTCTCATCCTGTACCTCTATAAAATCAGAACTCTTCAAGAGAAGAAGAAGTGACAAAAGAAAAAAACCCTCAGGTGTTCTTAAAGGACTTCACTACACACTGTGCAAGATCGTACTCAGATGGTGTGACCTCTCATTTGTCCATGCCTGGGAATGGAAAGGCTGCCTTTATTCACAGGACTTTAGTGTTGCCCCTTTGACATTCAAGAAATCAGTATGTGATCACACACTCCTTTGCTCCTGCATGCCTTTGCTTTGGTGTTCTTCATGGGCTTTTGTATTCTACTCACTGGTCTTTGTATTTCTGTTCCAGCATCAACTACAATCATTCACTGGTACAGCTCAGATCATTTAGGGCTTAGTCCAACACTTTAGAACAACAACAACAACAACAACCCCCCAAATACCGTGGCTCACAAAAAATTCATTCAAAACACAGTGCAGGTCCTTATAAACAACATCTTCAGTGGCTGTTCCCTTGTGTGTTGGATCCTTTAGCTCAATCGGTTTGCAGAGGGCAGAAACGTGAATACTGAACTTGGTGTTTCCAGCTTCCTCCTTCACTACTAAGTCTTTTGAACACTCAATCAGCAAATCTTGATGACTTAATTTCCTAAATTTCTACAGAATTTATCAACTTTTTACCATCTCCATTACTTCTATACTGCTAGTCAAGACACAACCCCATTGTCAACCTGAATTACTGCAACACATGTATCTGTTTCCTGTTCTCTATTTCTCTTCTTTTTGTATATCTTTGCTTCCCTAACCCATAAGTCGTCCAACCTACAGCAAAAGCAATCTTTGTCAAATGAATATCTAAATATGTTACCTTCTTACCCTCTTACTTAAGACCTATCAAAGGTTCCTCATAGCATCATAGTAAAGAGGAGAATTTCACATGGCTTATAAGCAAGGTCACATATCTTGGCTTGCCTGGGATTGTTCTAATTTGTTGTGATTTCCAGTTTATTTATGCAATAATTATTAGTATCATCTCTTTCACTTTCAAAAAACTCCAACACATTTTATGATTACTCAACTTATAGGCTCATTCATGATTTGACTCTCCAGACTCATCTTTGTTTCTATTTGTCTAAGCCTCGGATTATAGGAATCTTTTTCCTGAATATAGTATTCCTTCTTTCACTTCCAGGTCTTTGCACATTCTATTACCTCTATATAAATGGTTTTTCCCACTTTTTGTCTAGGTGAGTCCTACTTATACTTTAGGTGTCCAAGGAAAATTTAAAAAAACAAAACAAACAAAACAAACAAACCTTTTCTCCTTTCCCAAGGCTAAGATACTGAGTCTCCTTCAGGTTCCCGTAGCATTCCACATTCAGTTCTACAGTAGCACGTGTTCTACATGGTAATTGTTTATATATTTGTTTGTTTCATCTACAGAACTGTAAACTGCTTAAAGTACTGATAAACTCATGTTCACTGTTGTATCTCAGTGCCTATGAAGTCCCTAATACATAGAAGATTCTTGAAAAATATTTCCTAAATGACTAAGTGATGCATACCTGAATTAATCTACACTCTAGTAAAGAAGAGGCACTTGGGAAGAGTAGATATATATCCAGAGAGTTTAAAAATTGTTCGCTAAAACATTCATGTGTTAGCAACACTGATCCTCTCTGAATGAGGCAGAGCTCACTTGAATTAGATAAGATTGTGTCCCTTTCTACATCTGGAATACAATATATTCACAGTATTTTGTGTTAGCTTCATTAGCTCGGGAAACTTCAGTCTTGGCAGGCTACTTCTATGGATATTCTACATGGGGACCAAAGAATTCCAAGACTCTTTCATGATGCAGTTCTTTTCAGTTGGTAAATGGAATAAAGATATTATTGGAAATTGTTATTTTCTATTGTCAGTGGTAGGCACAGTTAACCAATCCATTTCAAAACTCACTTTAGGGAGAATATTTAGTGAGTGACTGATATAAATTCTTAGAAACTGTGATTTAAAACAAAATTATATAAACTTCAAGATACATGTGTAAGTAAGATATCAAGAGCCTAGGCATTTTGTAGAAAGAGCTTTTTACCAGCAGGTGAATTTATTTATCAAAATGTAAATATTTGTTTCTATATCTCAAATGAATTTAATGATAAAAGAAACACTATTGCTTAGCAAATAAGGAATAAAAAGAAATGGTTATTAACTGATTAAAGATATCTACAGGGGCGCCTGGGTGGCTCAGTCCGTTGAGCGTCCGACTTCAGCTCAGGTCACGATCTCACGGTTCGTGAGTTCGAGCCCCACGTCAGGCTCTGGGCTGATGGCTCAGAGCCTGGAGCCTGCTTCCGATCCTGTGTCTCCCTCTCTCTCTGACCCTCCCCCGTTTATGCTCTGTCTTTCTCTGTCTCAAAAATAAATAAAGGTTAAAAAAAAAGATATCTACAGTAACAAAAACCCTATAGCAAACATAATTAATGTTGAAATGCAATGGCACAAAAGAAGGCTTCTTGCTGTCACTACTTCTACTCAAGATTGTTCTAGTGATCTCAGCAAAATAAGACAAACCAACCAACCAACCAACCAACCACTGAGATGTAAGGGAATACTTGGAAAATTACTGGATACAGAACTGATATAAAAACCAATTACATGTCTATATGTCATTAATAAAGAATTAGAAAGTGAAAAAAATTCAATATATCATTTAAATACCATCAAAATATTGAATATTAGGGATACATCTAACAAAAAATGTACAAGAACTTTATGGTGAAAATTAAAAATCTTTAAGTATATTTTAAAAGATCTAAATAAAAATACATGATCCACATACGCCATTGACTAATTACACTAGTGGCGTCATTCCTTTATTCCATGCTGTATTAGTGCCCTTTGCCATTTTATTCTGAAGTTTCTCTCACCATAGAGGTGATGTCTATTTCACCACCTGTTGATACTGAGTTTAGGGATGTGATTTGTTATAGCCAATGGTGTGTACAGTAAGTTGATTAATGGCTTCCCAATGAGCTCCATGTCCTGAGCCCTAGAATTTGTGAATATGTTACCTTTTATAACAAAAAGGACTTGGCAGATGTGATTAAATTAAGGATCCAGAGATGGGCAGATCATCCTAGGTTTCTGGGTAGACCTGATATAATGACAAAGGTCCCTAGGAGGGAAGGTCGTATGAAGTTGAAAGCAGAAAGAGATTTGAAAATGCTCCACTACTGCTGGCTTAAAGACAGAGAAAGGGAAAGTTAATGAATGCAAGAGTGGAGGCAGCCTCTAGAAGCTGGAAAAGGCAAGGAAACAGATTCTCTTCTGGAGCCTATAAAAAAATCCCAGCCGTGCCATAATCATGACTTTAGCCCCATAAAACTTATTTCATACTTCCCGACCTCCAGAACTATAAGAAAATAAATCTGTATTGTTTTAAACTCTCAAGATTGTGGTAAGCTGTTACAGCATCCATAGGAAATTCACAGTGTATAAGCAGACTGATATATGCAGAGGCTTGAAAAAGCACATATCTGCCAGCACTGTGCGATCAAACTCTGGTTAGTGAGTTAGAGGACTTTTCAAAAAATAATTTAAATCAAAATATCTATAAACTGGACTTGAAGAGTTTTGATAGTGAGAGTGTTCCACTAAGTGTCAAGTGAAAGTGATGAATAAAGATCCAAATCATGGCATATCACAATGAAATTTGGAACAATACTGGAAGCTGGAAGAAAAGGGGGGAATGCCTCAAACCTGCAAGGGGAAAATGGTTTCCAAAGTAGATTTTTATATCCAGACAAATCATCAAGCAAAGGTGAGAGCAGAATGTGGACTTTCAGCCCTATGATTGTGAAAATATTTTATGTTCCATGAACTCTTTCTCAGGATGTTATGGAAGAATGTCCTCTTCAAAATACGGAAGTGATGGGGGCGCCTGGGTGGCGCAGTCGGTTAAGCGTCCGACTTCAGCCAGGTCACGATCTCGCGGTCCGTGGGTTCGAGCCCCGCGTCGGGCTCTGGGCTGATGGCTCGGAGCCTGGAGCCTGTTTCCGATTCTGTGTCTCCCTCTCTCTCTGCCCCTCCCCCGTTCATGCTCTGTCTCTCTCTGTCCCCAAAATGAATAAACGTTGAAAAAAAATTAAAAAAAAAAACAACAAAATACGGAAATGATGAAACAAGAAGATGCGAGATCAAGGAAAGGGAATTCAAATGTGAAAGAGCTAATGAGTGACCAAAGGATAGTGAAGGCAGGAGATGGTAGCAGGCTTGGAAGGCCATCAGTGTATATTACAACAGAATGGCTCAGGAAAACATAAAACTGATGGGCATCTGATGACTTTGAATGTACTGAATTGAAATTTACACTTGTGTTGGAGGGCTTGGGTGTGAATGACTGATAGTAATGCAGGATATTAAGTGAGCAAGCAAACAATAGCAATAAAAACTAGGTCATACCAATTCCAGGGAGAAAAATGTTGAACAAGGTGGGAAATGTAAAAATTGTTCTCTGAATAGCGCCACTGTGAATGTTATGTAAATAATTTGAAGATGTAAACACTGAATATAATCTAACCAAAATGAATGTCATAACTGTATTTCGAAGATGGGGTGGTGAAGTGGAAAGAAGGATATGTTTCAATGGAGGTGTGCATGAAAAAGGTTAATCTCATACTCTATAGTAGCAAGTCAATAGTTAATATCTAAAAGTAATAATCAAGAGCTAATAGTATAAAATATTTATTTAGAAATGTAAAGCAGATATAAAAAAGAACAGCTCAATGAAATGAATGTGATCCCTTTGGGACATCAAAATTGCGCACAGAAAGAGTAGAATAGACAATATCTATTTTTTTTTGTTATAAACCTTGTGGATATATTGGACTTTTCAGCTGTGTCCATGTAACACTTTCATTCAATAAAATAATTTAAAAAACTGGTTTAACTCTTATTATAAACTCAAAAGAATTTTAAAAATCAGAAGACATGTACTACTGGGAATGAGAAAGATGTGATTTGCTGATGATATAATGGAAAAAAAAAGGGAATCGAGTGAAACAGGTTCTCTGCTTTGCCAACAATGAGCTGGATGTGTTTCTCATTACAAAATGAGGGAGTTGGACTAACTGATCTCTAAGACCTCGCTCAGCTCTAACATGCTATTTCTTTGATTCCATTTTCACATACCGTGCACAACAGTATGTATCTCCCAGCCTTCTGCTTTTTTAAAGTTGACATGAAGCATTTAAAAATATCACAGATTCTACCAATTAATTAAGGAAACAAATAATTGCTAACAGATGGTGAAACTCTCACAAAGTACAAAGTAGAGCAGGTGGGATGACGTACAACCCGTCCAAAAGCAAAGGGGCTTTTATGAGTGAATCCCAGCTTTTACAGAAATCCCCCAGATGCTTCCTTCCGTCAAGCATAGTACATGAACTGCAATAATAATTTCTGAAGCATACATGACAACAGCCCCTAGGCTCTATAGGCTCTACATGGCAAACTAAAATCAAATAACTCAATCTTTAACTGGAATTTAACAAAAGTTAAATATATTATTTTTTAATATATATTTTAAAGTTTATTTATGCATTTGAGAGAGAGAGAGAAAGAGAGAATCCCAAGCAGGGCTCCTCACTATCAGCACTGAGCCCGACACAGGGTTTGAACCCACGGACTGTGAGAGCACGACCTAAGGTGAAGCCAAGAGTCAGATGTTGAACTGACTGAGCCATCCAGCCACCTCTAAATGTATTATTTTTTGAAAGAAATTTTCTTTCGTACTTATTCATCCCCAACTTTTAATTAAAACATGAACTATAAAATATTAAAGCTGGAAGAGACTTTACTCCAACCTTTCCATCTCACAGATAAAGAAGCCAGGGCCTAGGGTGATTAAGTGCTGTGCCCAAGATCACACACACAGTGATCAGTAGCACTGCCAGGATCAGAGTCTAGGTCTCTGACTCCATGGCACCATGTTGGTAACGACACAAGTACCTAATATCGCCAGTGTGAGTTTGTTATTAAAGTACACACAAATTCGGAAAAACCAAGTTTATATAAAAATGGTAGGAAAAGCTTAAGTTTAAACCAGTTTTTGGTGGCTCTATTAGAAAACAGAATCTAGAAGGCCTTAACCAAAAGATTTACATCATCCACTGGGTTGCACCAGCTTTTTAATTTGGCAGAAATAAAGAATATTCCCTGTAATCAAACACCCTGCCTAGGATTCTGGGCTATAATAAATTAATGAAGTGAGTTTCTCCTCTCTATTAGATTATCAGTGGCTACCATTTTTCCAAGACAGAGATAATAAAACACCATACCATAAAATGTTCTATCAGCAAGTGTTTCTTTAGTGCCAAGCAATTATTAATGCTGGGAAGGAAATATGCTGGATCAGCTTTGGCAATGCATTTATAAACCTCAGGCCCTAAAAATCTCTAGAGCCCCATGCCCCAATGTACCACACTTATTCCCTCAGCTGCACTTCTCTCTTCCCATTGCTTTCTGTGATCGAGAATTCTAGAATTGGAAAACTGGAAAGGATTTGCCAGGCTAGTATTTAAGGAGAGAATAAAGTAAATTAGCTGAAAGAAACCATGATTGCTACTGTTGGTGAAACACTAACAAAAAAGTATTAGAAGACAGTAAAAAACTTTTCCCAATTGTCTTAGGGCTCCTGTCTGCCCTGTTTAATAGTTGCTTTCACATTCTTTCAAACCCAGAGCATACAGACATGCATATTCATAGCCACTTATTTGGGCAAGTCCTTTGCAGAATCAATGACTACATTCACATATAGCAGATTCCACAAAAACTGTGATCTAGAAAGATGGAAAATAATCTATAGACTCCACAAGAACTGATTGTGCCTCTTTGAGTGGTCCAGATTAGCTGTCTGGGGGATAAACACTTCCTGAGAGGACTGTGGACCCATGCCTCCATACAGATTTTGGTGGACTGTATGGTAATCAAACGATCAGACTGTTAAGATTTTAGCACTGAAAATCCTAAATTTCAGGAAACTCCTCATTTCTGAGCAAACCAGGACAGTTGGTCTCCCATCGTGCAAAGTGTTGTTATTTTCTTAAATACTATTTTTTAGATCTCCAAGTATTTGGGGGAAGTCGTAGGATTATATTTTTGTCATAATATTAAAACACGTGCTTACCTCAGTAATAGGCATTTACATCCATAACTTTTTCCTTTATATGATTTTAATCACAAAAATTTTCAAGACCCCTTTTCTCATTCCAAAAGTAATATATGCTCATTTAAAAAGTAGAAAATACAGAGAATTATAAGGAAGACAATAAGTCTGTAATCTTACTAAGCAGAGAATAGTCATTGATTATCTATGTATAGGCTTCCAGACTATATTTTTTCTTTTCTTTTCCCCCCACAGGTCCAGAACTTTTTGATGTCTAGCAGATCATGCATATGTTTTGAACTTTGGGAAATGTATCATTTGCTCTTTTTTGCAGTTTAAATGTTTCACCAGAAGCCAGGTGGAGAGGAGTGATACGTAGAATGGGCCATCTTCAAAAAACATGTATAAAAAGAAAAAATCCTTGATAATGCTGCTATGCTCTAGTCTAATACAGTTTTTATGAACTGCTATGCCCCTTACATTCAGTCTTTAAACACAAAGTCTATAAAAAGACTGACAAAGTAATGGTTAAATTTAAAATTTAAAATCATGGAATCTAAGATATTCTCGATTGTACAAAGAAGAAACACTGGTGCCCACGTTTTCTATGCTCTCATTTTGTGATTTTGGTGGAGGGAGGATTTACTAACAAGTATCTGCATTATTTTGTTGTCCTTTTTCAGTTATAGTTGGTTTGTTTTGCAAGAGCCCACTGCATGTGGTCAACAACAATACATGGTTATCACCAATATGTGATTCCAAAAACTTTCCTGTTGCCTTGTGATTTTTTTGGCATTGTGGTTTATTTTTCCCCCTTGAACTAAAAAGGCAATATGGTTCAGTAAGAAAAGCATATGATTGTAATAAGACCCGAGTTCAATTCCTCACACTATCATCTGGTAAACACATAATTTTTAACAAGCCCTTAACCATCCTCCAGTTTTGCAGCTGTAAAATGGAAGGATTTCAAATTTGTGGGTTGAAAGCATTGCTTATAACCTACAGGCTTACGTGAACCAAGAAGCAGTACGAAAGGGCTTCATTCATTTGCTTTCAGACTTCAGAAAGAATTTTGCACATTCATAGATGTTGGTGAGAATTTTATGGCAACCTCTTCTCTTTTAAGCCTTTAAAGACTGAGTCTGCTAAAAAGAAAGCAATGACCGAACCAGAGGCACACACTCAAATGCAAAGTCTTTGTTCATCTTCAAAAAGTCCTACTTGGTGTTTGTTTGTCACTCTGTTTTCTTTCTTCTAGATATACATGGAACTGGTTTGTGTAAAGTATAGGTGGAATGTTTGGAAAGTCTCATGAAGCCTTCTAGTGTGGTAGAACTTATATGAATTGGAGTTCTACATGGTCACTTGTGCATGGGCCAAAGAGCCATTTTCTGAGCTCATTTAAAAAAAAATTTTTTTTTAACATTTATTTATTTTTGAGACAGAGAGAGACAGAGCATGAATGGGGGAGGAGCAGAGAGAGAGGGAGACACAGAATCGGAAGCAGGCTCCAGGCTCCGGGTCATCAGCCCAGAGCCCGACGCGGGGCTCGAACTCATGGACCGTGAGATCGTCACCTGAGCTGAAGTCGGACGCTTAACCGACTGAGCCACCCAGGTGCCCCCTGAGCTCATTTTTATTTATTTTTATTATTTATTTATTTATTTATTTATTTATTTATTTATTTATTTAATATATGAAATTTATTGTCAAATTGGTTTCCATACAACACCCAGTCTGAGCTCATTTTTAAAGACAAGTGTGCCAACAACATGATACTCCTATGGGATATAGTAGGAGACGTTTTTAGCTTCTCTCTATTCTCACTTTAACCTTCAGACAATGATGTCTACAGATGTACAAAAGTAAAAAACAGAAGACAAAGCAGTAACAACAAACAATTTATCCATCAAGGAAATAAAGAGCTCATTTGGGACGCTGTATGTGGTCATGCCTGCTATTGGTCTTGGAAGTCATTAGTGTTTTCAACTGTAAGTGACTACAGTTGCAAAAACTATTGTAATCACTCTAGATTTGTTTTCTTTCAAAGGATAAATGAGAATATTCTCACAGGTACAAACCTAAGGAGACTGGGATAGCAAAGGATTTAATGAGATGGGCTCTGGAGCCTATGCAGCAGGATTCAAATCCCAGCTCAGACCCTCACCAGCTGGTAGGCTTTGGCCACACCCAGGTGCCCCTGGAAGCCATTATTAAGAAAGCATTTTTTTTGGTCAATTTTATTGAACACTTACTACCTGCCAGGTGTTCAAAACACTTTACATGATTTACGTTATCCCCACAAGAACCTTCTGAGTTAAATACCATTATCATCTCAGTTTTACACATGAGAAAACGGGGGGAAAGATAAATTAAACATCTTGCCTAAGTTTTCTTGCATAAAGAATTTGTATCTTGAAGATTTTCAGTATTTCAAAATATATTGCATTCTGTGGTCTATTTTGTAAAAGCTAACAGGGGTGTAACTACACTTTGTAAGTAGTGAAGCTGGGATTCAAGCATGGGACTTTTGGATGTAGATATTCTTTGCTTAATGAGTTTCTGGAGATCCTATGATTCTCCTAAAGATTTGGATGGAAAATGTATTCCATCTTTTACATGTCAAAACAGTTTGCAAATGACAGTGCTTTTTCTGGAAAGTTGGCAAATGACAATGCTTGTTCTATGAAAATACCATAGCAGTAAATGTTAACATAAACATGGTGAAAATTAAGGGAAGAGTCTCAGAACTCACAGGGAAAGGCTACATAATTATTAGATTTTGCAGAGTATCCATAGAATGTAATATATTTTGAAGCATTTAAGGACATTAAATTAGAAATTTTATGTGAGAAAATTTTGTAATTGTTAAGTCATTCATGGTAATTCTCAAAGCCAAAGAATCTCTCTTTTGTCTGTTGTTTTGCTTGCTTTTTTTTTTTAATGAGCTGAGCAAGAAAAATTGAGTTTCTCTTGTAAATCCAAACAATGCCTAGGATGTTCTCTGATTATATGCCAAGATCCTCTAAAATCACAGTCAAATATTTTGCTTTTTCACTAATGTGGTTATTAATTATTATAGTCCAGGGCTAAAGAGTATATGGATCTGCTTCTGGAAGCTTTCCCAAGGATGTGTAATCAGATAATCATATAGATAGAACCCCAGTAAAGTGGTAGAGAGTGGTGTCATGTTTTTGGATGCTCTGCTGTTTTTGCCATTTAAAGCAATCACTCTGCAGACAGGATTAGGTTGGAAGTGGCAGGATGGGGATGGGCTGCTCAATCAATAACCACATTATCTTAAAATTCTGATAATAATTTGGTTAACCACGTCCGTTCTGCCCATCTCTGCCTATGTTCTCCATTCTTATTCTTCATCTTAAACTCTGGAGTCCCATTTTCAAGCCACATCCTCCTACCCTCTCTTAACTGTCTTTTTTTAAAAAAAATAGACTGTATTTTAGAGCACTTGTAGGTTCACAGCAATACTGAGAAGGTATAAGGTTTCCCATATAACTCTCTGTCCCCATACATTCAGAGCCTGCTCCATTATCAACATTCCCAACCAGAATGGTACGTTTGTTACAATTTGATGAACCTACACTGCCACGTCATTATCATGCAAAGTCCATAATTTACATTAAGGTTCACTTTTGGGGTTGTACATTCCATGGAGTTGGAGAAACGCATGATGACATGTATCCACTGTTATTGTAGCCTACAGAATAGTTTCACTGCCCTAAAAATCCTCTGTGCTCTACCTGTTCCACTGTCCCTCCCTCTTAACCCCTGGTAACCTGGTATTTTTACCGTCTCCATAGTTATGAACACTTTGTTTCTGTCTTGCCTCCATTTTAATCTCATTTAAACATCTAATTCCTCAACTTCCTTTTCCTTCATCTATTTTATTAATCTTACGATGGTTTAAGTTGCAATCATCAAATGATCCAGACACTATGCCCATTACTTTGCTGGCTTTTCTTGGCACCCTCAAAACCAGGCTTCCTGTCTTTCCTTGTGCTTGTTCAATTACTAAGCAATTTATTAGTGCCAATCTGATTATTTACCTATCTTTGTCATTATCAGAGGGCCATGCCTTTACTATTCATGGAGGTGGACCTCCAGGTATAAGCCTAAAGATGGAGCTCTTTCTTCCCAAACAGGTTATGTTCTGGTGAAGTCATCTGGATGGGCTGTGTACTTGCCTCAGTTTCCAAAGTTGGCCTATCAATATCAAACTCGGATTGTTTGTCTTAACTCTATCTGAAATGCTTATACAGATTAGAAAGAAAGATTAACCTAGTGCCTTACCAACCACACATACTCTTAACCCTATTTTGGTTTTCCAGGTTAGATTTTTGTATCATACCCGTGGTCTCTCAGAAGCTGATCTTAGCCTACCTATGATTTTGGTTTCGTTCTCATCTCGATACACAGCTTAAAGTCATCTTGCCCCATGAAATTAAAATAGGATAGCCTTGCACAGATTTATCAGCACGCAAAGGAAAATCGCATGATCCTGAGAATTGGTGAGATGAATTGTGAGATGACTAGCCTATGGAGCTTAGTATTTCCAACCTCCATTGAGTTATATTAAAAAAAAAAAACCTTCACTGATAAAATATATGAACAACATCCTGATAATTTTAATTTTTCCTGACACCAATTATTTTTTGGTTATGTCATCTGATGCAAGCTGGTTAATTCTCTTCAAGATTCAGCTTTTTCAACTTTAAAATGGGGCAGGGACTTAACTCATATGGGGGCTAGGAGGATCAAGCAAGATATTGAATATGAAAGCACCAGGTAAAACATTAAGCATGACTAAATTTATTGCCGTTTTAAAAGATGTAAATTAAAATTCTTAGATGTTAACACTTTTTTTTAGCTCAAATAATACACTAAGATATAACTCACTTAAACAGAATTATTTATAGGAAACAAGGGAATTACCTTTTAGTCACTGTGCTCAAAATCTACTGACTGGTTTTTCTCCTTATTAATTAGGAGAGGGAGCTCCAGGCTCATCATCTCATGTGCTATCTGACAGTCTGTGACCCTGCTATCCATGTCCGGCTTCTTGACCATGATGCTGACTGCAAGAGAGTGTTCCAGCCCATTCTGGTCCCTGTAGGCATTCTTCGACATCTTGCTCATAGCTGCAAAGCATGTAGCTTTATCTCTTGTCAGGCTGTATTCTGGTTGCAGTCAGCCTAAGTGCCATTAATTGCCCATTTTCTGAAAGGTGTGAGATCACTGCTCTGGCCTCTGTGAACCTTGGATTGAGCTCAGTCATATTCAAGTTATCCAAGTAGAAAGTCTGGATTCTTCATCTGCACTGCCAAATGTATATTGGATTCTAAGTGATTCCGCTTTCAAGGCACTTTCTTTAAATCATTCACAAATTGTAGAATGGGTTGAGACCAAGCTTGTGTGGCTTTAGTAGAAAAAGAAAACCTGGGGAAGGATTATTTAAGTAAACACAGGGAATTTATAATGAATTTCTATGCAGCACAGCATGTAATTTTCTTTCTTTCTTTTTGTTTTGTTAATAAAATAGCTAGAAAGACATATAATTCTAGTTTTATTTTGAAAGCTTTAAGTTCTAGAATGGAGCAGAATGCAGTTTGTTTTTTTCTTTCTCTCTACCATATGGCTGGTGCTGGGGCTGAAGTATGTCTAGGACAAATTTTTCAAGAAGGTACTATTGGCCAAATTACCTAGGACAACTTGTAGAAGACCATGTTCCTACAAAATTGCGTCTTCCATTCAGAATAATTCACTATTCTAAAATATATAGAATAGGCAGGGAAATAATACTGGGAACACAGCAGCTTAATTGGTGGCTCTCAAAATTGTCCACTATCATCATTTCATATCATATTTGGGAAGAGAAAAAAGGAGGCAGAGAGAGCATGTACAATCATTTAAAATGATTTTTTAATCATTTGTTGAAATAAGAACAACTTCATACTGGAGAAATCTGGCAGACATCACTTTGTCCAACTGATCAAAGAAAGTTAATATCAACACTAATGAGAATAAGGAACATCATGTCTCTTGATATGATGCCCCGAAAAAGGCACAATGTCACTGGTTTGGCATTCTTACCAAACAATAAGTAACCTGATTTTAATCATGAGGGGGGGAAAAAAAAACTAGACAAAGCCAAATGGAAAGAATTTTTTTTACAAAATAACTGTAATTTTCAAAAGTGTCAGTCATGAAAGAAAAAGAAAAACTGAGATTAAAAGAGCTAAGGGACATGACAGTTAAATACATTCTGTGAGTCCAGATTGGAGCCTGGCTGAGAAAAAGTATATCAGTAACAATTGACAAGAATGGAATATGTTCCTTAGATGAATTAATAGTATTGTATCAGTATTACTTCCCTGGTTTTGAAAACTCTAATGTTGTTATGTAAAATGGTAACATTTGGGGAAGCTGGGTGAGTGTATATGGAATTTCTTTGCACTATTTTTTGTAACATTTTACATGTCTGAAATGATTTCAGATTGGAATTTTTAAAAATAAATACTTCAAATTTAAAACCATAGGTAATTCAATGTGTCCTAGATAAACACAGCGGTGAGTGGTATCCCATGAGGGTTCCACCCCACTACTTTTATTCCAAAGCCATGCTGCTAAGAACACTGAAAAATGCAACTGTAATGTGTTTGAAACTCAGCTTTTTATACTATATTGCTACACTTGAACACCAGATTTATCATTTTATAGAAAAGATAGTCAGTAAGACATGGATACTAAGCACTTATTTAAATACTCTTAAACCCAGCCCTATGATTTTATGTGTAGGGATACAGACTATATTGCCCATTCTGAATTTCCAAAACAAACGAACAAACAAAATCATAAGACTTGAAATCATTACTTATTATTTCTTTCTTTTAAATATACACTATTTCTTTGCAATGTGGGGTAAATTAGGAGGAAAACCATTCCCAGTGAGTCACAACCCCCTTGACATTTTTCTGTGATTTTCATGAAGACTGCAACTCCCAACCTTTGATGGCCTCCAGAATTGATCTGTATCAGCACCCAAGTCAGAAATTAAAGGTGGCTTACCTTGCTGGGTTTTGTGTTTTTGAGCCAAACAATGAGAACAGTGTTTTGTTTGGTATCAATGAGTAAGAGTAAAAACTTTATTAAACAGATTTTGCATGGCTTATATAGTTTTCTTTCAACCTGGAATATGTAATATATCGATTTGTGGCCATGGATAGCTAAGCATTACTCTATTAAAGATGGAAAAACATTTTTCCCCATGAGTCTTGCAATGTAAAACAGTTCTGCTGTGCAGTAGATATGCTGTGATGAAAAACTAAAGCATTAAAACTCACAACCTCAAAAATGATAAATTGCACCAAATCAGAACCATCAGGTCCATCATCAACTACCAAAACTCAAATGCTTTTAACACCAGTTCATCCAAATGTTTATGTCCCAAGATAAGACTATTGACAAACTGATCTAACTGTAACTCCTCATAAACTTTTGTGTCCCAAAATTAAGACCACTGACTGTTCCAGCAACTTCCTAATTTTCACATTCTAATCAATACCTGCCAAGGCTGTCGCCCAAGCCTACAAGTGTCTTTACCCTATGTTATCCCTTCTGAGACACCTTCTCCACCATTACCTATGGGCTGCAGTCTCTCTTGCTGCAGCAAGTAAGAAACCTAACTTTGTTGTCCACGAATGTGTTCCTGGAGGTCTTTGGCTGAAGGGAATTGGCAAATGTATAGGCAATCTTAATTAGTAGAACTTTATAATTTTAGGAGCCTTAACCAGTGATTTTCTCAGAACTGCTTCAATGCCTTTGGAACAATTAAGCACAGAAGTGAGAGGAAAATGAGGACCTATATCACACAAGAAATAGAATAAAAAATCCCCATACTGGAAGCTGTGATGATCCAAAACACATCAAAAAACACTTTATAAGTGTGAGGAATGAAGCGTAATTCTTTCTGACTCCAAGCAGTGGATCTTAACCTTGGCTGCATATAAAATTATCTAAGGGGCTTTAAAAACTACTGATTTTCCAGGGACCACTTTAGACCAACTTGATTAGAATCTCTGGAAATGGAGCACAAGAATTAAAAGCTTCCACATGATTCAAATATTTTGCCACACTCGACAATTACTTCTTTAAAGTGTTCACATAACATTCTACTATATTTACTATAATGTTTATTAAAGACTAATCCATTCAACACTCATCTGTTTAAAAAAAAGAAAAACCTGCTGTGGACTTGGTGTGAAACACAGTAGTTTCAAAAAAGAGAAAGAGAGTTGGACATTTCAGAAGCTGCATGACTCAGGAAAAATTTGACAGAAATACAATAAAACCTGAGAGCAAAATCTGAATTAAAAATGGCTTTTTCCTGGCACACAGGATGTTTTTCAGAACTAGAAAGTCTGATTTTTTCAAGCATACTCGGCTTCTGGATAGATGTATAGAGAGCAGAGAAAGAGTAATCAGATACCTACTTAATAAACATATCAACTCTGGAGATAAAATGAGGTGGTAAATGTCAGGGGCAGATGGCCTTTCCCTCCTCCAGGACACTGCTGGGTTCCACCTCCATGCTCATTTAATATATGTCCAGGGAGGGCCAAGGGCTGCAAAACTGGGGTGATAAAGATGCTGCTTTCATAAAATGTTATATAATGATCTCCAGAGCCAAACATTAATATCTTTTGGATCAGTTCTGGTTTTAAATTTATGTATAGTGCTGTTTCCTTCCATGAGTTTGAATAATCAAGGGTTGACCGTTAGAAAAATGAAGGTCCAGAATTATCCAAGCTGGAATGAGTCAACCACTGTTGCTGTCCCTGGGAGGCTCCCTAAAGATTTATCAAAATCAGTTCTTGGAGGCCATGGTGAGCACACACACACACACACACACACACACACACACACTATGTGCTGCAGCTAGAGTCAACAGCTAGTGTAAGAGTGGGAAGGAAATGTTGTAATTGAAAACTTAATCAAGCTGTATTAAAACAATCTGAAAATGTTTTGTTGGAGCACCCTATGCCCATAAGTCTGCAGATAAGAAAGAACAGTGAGCAAAGCATTCATAGCAACTCAAAAATAACAATAAAAACAGAAACTGCACATTCATGGCACTATCATATGTGTAATTATGAACAACTTCATATCCCACGGACCATCCCTGGAAGTGAAAGCATAGACTATTTCAGTGCTGATTAGGCCTTTAAAAGCTGTCTTAACACCTAGGAAATGTTTTAATGGTTTACATTTATAGAATACATATGCTGTGAAAACTCACAGTGTAAAATTTGAGTCAAAGGATGCCATGTAGTTTGCTAACTATTCTAAAATCAAACTGCTTTGGATAAATATATAAACCATATGAAGTATTTCTAATGATACTTACACCTCAAAAGGATCAGGAAAAGCTGGTTTTGGTAGTAGCCATAAATATCTCAGGAGTTAACTTAAGAAATGTTTGTTGTTCAATCTATGTGCTCATTATGAATTGCCGGGGGACCTCTGTTCTGCATGGCTATTCTGGGACTCAGGTTTTATCTTAAGCCTTGTCTCTACGATGACCTTCACATTGGGAAGAGGGTGTAGAAATCTTCCACCAGCTCTTCATGCTTTCTTCCACAGGCAATACACATCACTGCACCTCAAATTTCATTGACCAACCAAGCCTAGGGTCCATACCTAATTTCAAGAGGGCAGACTAACAACAATGACAGCAACGCAAAACACAAACAACCAAAAACACCCCCCAAAATGCACACAACCATATGTCCAGGAGGAGAACTAGAAATATCTGGAAAAGAGGTCTAACAACTCTCCCAAACCTGTATCACATTGAAGTTAAAGTAAGGGCAATTGGGGTGAAATATAATTTCTGCTCTGTTTTTAATATTTATAGTGAACAGAAAGGCTTCTTTGCACTTAGAAAGTTCTGAGAATGACTTGGAAAAGTAACAGGGACTAATCAAACAAAGTCCCCAGGGTCACTGAGAGAGAATAATTCACCAGAGATAAATTTTATTGGTATGAAGTATTTTAGTAATTGTACACTTTTAAATGAGTGTGTAAGATAAAGTGAAAAATGAGTCAGTATACCGACTAGTTAAGACCACGGAAGCTGGGTTTGAATCCTGACCCTGCCACTCACCAGCAGCATGACCTTGAGGAAGTAACTTATCCTCTCTGTGACTTAGTTTCCTCATTTATAAGTTGGGGAATGATGCTGAGCTGCTGACAGCTCAGAGCCGGAGCGCGCTTCAGATTCCTTATCTCCCTCTCTCCGTGCCACTCCCCTGCTCACACTCTTCTCTCTCTCTCTTAAAAAATGAATAAACATTCAAAAAAGAAGAAGCATGAGTAAATTAAAAGTAAGTTTTACATGAAATATAGAGCTTTAGAGTCAGAAATAATTTTAGCAGGGTGGATGTGATAAAGTATTCAGTACAGAGAGCAGAGCATGACATCTTAATAACAGTAACTGTCACTTATTAAATGCTTACAAAATATCAAAAACACTTACTTTTATTATTCCTTATCATCAAAAAACTCTGAGAGGTGAATTTATCATCTCTATTTTAAGAATAAAGAAACTGAGGCTCAATAAGAACCATGTAACTTGAATCCTGGTCTGTCTTAGCCCTAGAAAGCCACTGATTTTTTTCATTGATGTTATTCTATGAGAAGGGGAGAAAGTAAGAGTAGGGTGGGAGAATAGTGAGAAATCTTGTTTGCCTGGGACATTTTGTTTATTTACAGAGTTAGCAGGAATGTAACTTAAAAAAGACTATTCCTTGGGGCGCCTGGGTGGCGCAGTCGGTTAAGCGTCCAACTTCAGCCAGGTCACGATCTCGCGGTCCGTGAGTTCGAGCCCCGCGTCGGGCTCTGGGCTGATGGCTCGGAGCCTGGAGCCTGTTTCGGATTCTGTGTCTCCTTCTCTCTCTGCCCCTCCCCCCTTCATGCTCTGTCTCTCTCTGTCCCAAAAATAAATAAACGTTGAAAAAAAATTAAAAAAAAAAGACTATTCCATGTATTAAAATAATTATTAAGATATTATTTATAGAAATATAAATTAATATTATTAAAATACTATTAAAACAATTTGCTTCAGGGCCCCTGGGTGGCACCTTGGTTGGGCATCTGAGTTCTGATTTAGGCTCAGGTGGTGATCCCAGAGTTGTGGGATCAAGCCCTGCATCAGACTCCGCTGAGCGTGAATCCTGCTTGAGATTCTCTATCTCTCTCCCTCTCCCCAGCTCTCACTCTCTCTGAAATTAAAAAAATAATGTTTCTATTGTCTAAAACTTAAGCTAAATTATAATATATGCAGCTTGAATGAAAAATCTGCCTCAGGGGTCTCTTGGCACTTTGTACATACATTTATTGAGCCCATCTCCCATACCTTAGCTTTGCTACATTTATGCCTTTGTTGGAACATTTTAAGTGATTTGTTTATGGGTCTGTAAAACAGAGTTTTAAGTTTCTTGAAGGAAAGCACCAACCATGTTATTCACCTTCATATCTCTAAACTCCCATCTCAGTGACTGGTTGACAACAAATAAATATTTGTTGAAGGAATAAGTGAATGAAGGAATAAATGAATTAATGCTTTTAGATATACTCATTGATGCTGGGATGTTTCCTTGACTCTTAGCAAGTTGTCTCAAGTCCTTTGACACCAAGATATAGCAACATGTAAATCTTGAATAAATGCATAAAATATACAAAGAATTATTTTGTCAGAGGTAAATTTTATTTATACCTAATTATAGGACCTTTGGATCTTCTTTTATTTGTTGAATACAGTCTTCTACTTTTAAAAATTACTTCATTTCATTTTTTTATTGGAAGATACTTTGTATTGATAATAAACAATAATGGTGGAGCCCCTGGGTGGCTCAGATGGTGAAGCATCTGACTTCGGCTCAGGTCATGATCTCGCGATTCGTGAGTTTGAGCCCCGCATAGGGCTCGGTGCTGACAGTTCACAGCCTGGAGCCTGCTTCAGATTCTGTGTCTCCGTCTCTATCTGCCCCTCCCCTGCTAGAACTCTGTCTGTCTCTCTCTCAAAAATAAATAAACATTAAAAAAATTTTAAAAAAATGGTAACACATGATTGAATGTGTATTTTACATTCACCAGTTTAAAAAATGTTTCTGAGGTACAAAGCAGAATCCACTAACACTGCAGTGATGAAAACAGTAACCTTCACAAGTAACATTCATTTTTAGCTCACAAATTAAAACTTAACATCCTTTCCCCAATATTACGAATTTCTGCTATGGGAATTCAAGAATATCAAGTGGTCGGGGTGCCTGGGCGGCTCAGTTGGTTGAGCGTCCGACTTCAGCCTAGGTCATGATCTGGTTGTTCCCGGGTTTGGGCCCCGCATCGAGCTCTGTGCTGACAGCTCAGAGCCTGGAGCCTGTTTCGGATTCTGTGTGTCTCCCTTTCTCTCTGACCCTCCCCCACTCATGCTCTGCCTCTCTTTCTCTCAAAAATAAATAAAACATTAAAAAAAAAAGAATATCAAGTGGTAATACACTTGGAAAATGAAAGAATCATATATGTGGGTCATATATGTGGGTAAAGTTGCTTTTCCCCTCACGACCGGGTCAATGATGGGCATAGGTAGGCATCTTTGCCAGCAGGATGTCACCGCAGGACACATTCATGAGCAGATAATCCCAGATCTCTTAAAATACTCAAAGGATCTTGTTCCACTCTCCCACTTCTTATGCCAGTAGATAATTAAACGAATCTGGGTAACCTAGTAGGATAGTTTTCTTTCTGTTTTTAAAGGGCCTGAGAATGGAATGGCATTTATTCCTCCCCAAAGAATCTCATTTCATATTTATCACAGTGATAATCAGCAAATTTATTCTTAGTTCTAACTGAAATTCTGTTTTCAATTAATCTGGTTTCTTAAGAATTATGGTTATTTTATAAAACTATCAATGGAAGTAATAACATATAGTACTTTTACTTTAATTTGCATGCTATGTGTATACAGTTCTGAGAGGTCAGTGGTAAACTAAATATTATCCTTCTTTTCTGTGTAGGGAAATTTCATCAAAGAGTTTCTTGGTAAGCAAGTGTGGTCTTGAGGCTGGACAGAGCTATGTTTTATACACAGAGAACAATTGCTTAGCGTCACTTTAATAAAAATCCATCACATTCTTTTTTTTTAAATTTTTTTTGACATTTATTCATTTTTTGATAGAGACAGAGTGTGAGGGGGGTGGGCAGAGAGAGAGGGAGACACAGAATCCTGAGACAGCACAGAGACAGCACAGAGCCTGACGCAAGGCTTGAACTCACGGACCATGAGATCATGACCTGAGATGAAGTCGGACGCCCCACCGACTGAGCCATCCAGGAGCCCCAAAATCCATTACATCCTTAAAGGGAAGATAAGGTTGATTTTGACTTCTACTTTGTAGGCTAGTGACCATAATTTGTAACTTTCTTCCTAGTACTTCTTTTCCAAAGATTTTTTTTAATTCCTCTTTTTCAAGTTAGCTTAGGTCTTTTACATCCTTTTGGAAGTCTGGCACTTTAAACTGACACCATATTTCAGTAAAATTATGACTAATAAATATTTAGGTTTCTTGTAATATAACATAAATGAAATTCTCTGCTCACCCAGGCTGGATGATATGTGCTTCATATCTGATATCAGGATGTCTTGACATAGTTATATATGGCCCTCTCTTATCTGCTGTAAGCATTAACTGTGTTTTAATACACCGAAAACATAGTATGATTGATTATGGAATTTTATTTCTCACATACTACAGGCTTTCATAGTATCCTCTGCGTACTTTCCTCCTCTATTGTGCCTATGCAAAAATGATAACGTTGTTCTATATGATATTTAGGTTACCTTTTGCCAAGTGAATTAAAATAATCTTGAAAATGAATAAGATAATTTGGGGGAGACTTCTAAGTACTAACAAAGTACTAGGTGATTTCCTTTTGCATTAAATATTTGGAGCCTTTGTTTTCCCGTCCTCCAAAAATTCCTTTGTGGTGGGAAGTCTTTACTCAGATCCATCCATTTTCTTCAGTCTCATGGTCAGCTTTTAAGTATCTGTGAGGACTGTGTTATGCCTCAGATAGATCATTTATTCAAGATCTGGTCTTGCAACAATAGGACAATACAATGCAATAGGACAAAAACAATGCAACAATACCTCCTATGGTTATAGCTGCCACTCTGTGCTGGGCATTGTTGTGAGTACTTTTACACATATTAACTCACTTCATCCTTCCAGCAGTTTGTTTCAGAACAAATTAGGGAAAGGAGTATTTAATGGATAAGGAAATTAAGCTACCAAGATCGAATTATTTGCCTGAAGTCACAATGGCTCCTAATTGGTAAAGACCCAAATCCAGGTAGTATGGCCGCCAAGTCTGATCTCTGAACACTACACTAAGTTGCCAATAACTTCTAAAAGATTTCCCCTCACTTTATGTAGTTTCCCCCTAATGTATAATATCGTTACTTGTAAATGCCATGTTTGGGAGTAAGGGGTAAATGGGTATTTTAAAATAAAAAATTCAGTTCTAACTTCAGATTATCCATAAACTTGGCTTCGCACCCGATGTGGAGAAAAATTTAAAGACAAATCAGTGATTTTTCCGTTACTCGTTACTTCCAAATCACATTTTATTGCAGAATATTTACAGTGTGCCTTGGAAGAAAACAAAGCGAAATCTTAAAAATTTGCCATCAAAACTATCCAATCACATTTTCATTACTTAAGGAGATCAATTTGGGGGGAAATGACGAAATTTCTTGATGAAATTCCCTGCATATAATGTATGTATAATCTCAGAATAAGATTATTGAATATATAAAGTCATTTTATTTATTTTTAAAATTTTTTTTAATTTTAAAAATTTTTTTAAAGTTTATTTTTGAGACAGAGAGAGACGGAGACACAGAATCTGAAACAGGCTCCAGGCTCTGAGCTGTCAGCACAGAGTGCAATGTGGGGCTCAAACTTGTGAACCACGAGATCATGACCTGAGCCGAAGTTGTATGCTCAACCGACTGAGCCACCCAGGCGCCCCCATATAAAATCATTTTAATTTGTTGCATTGATTGGGTGGTATTTGAAAGTCATACTTCCTGGTTATTTTTGTTAAAACTACTTGTCAACTGAATACAATATGATACAAAAAGCTTCACTCTTTACATAGTAATGATGTATTCTTGAAACATTATAAGTAAACCAGGCATTGTGAAACATGATAATCCAAATGTCTGATAGTAGTTCTATATTTTATGAATATTGTAAGTAGTTTTGTTTAATAAAGGATTGCTTTACAAAATTATTGAGCACTCACAATATGTGTTAAAGAGAATCTAGTATTTAAATAAGTCATATCTGTTTATCACAAAGTAAATGTGTACCTGTTTGGCTGAAGTGTTCCAAACTGTGATACATAGCACAATAAAGAGAAAAGCAATTCTTTGCTAGACTTCACAATGGTAGGAATTTCAAGTAACCAAGAGACCAAATAATTTTTATTTGTGAAAGAAGATGGACTAATACCAGAGCCACAGGCCATCAATACCAATTTGCATGGGTTTTTCAAGTCTCTTCTTTAAAAATACTCTTAGGTGTTTAGATTCATGGCTATGTAACTCATCATTTTCCCTGTCTCCTCTGGAAGTCATACAAAACTAACAAGAAAGGGAAACAAAAATAGTAAACTCTATTGTTAATGAAACTAAAAGGAAGAAAGCAAAAATATAAATGTAGCTAAAAGCTATTGAGCTCTTATAGCAGTCGTCAAAAGGAAGATGAAGGAGGTGAAGAGATCCTTTGGAGCGACTCCAGGTGCAACAGACCCCAGGGAGAAATGGCACAAGTACACTTCCTCAAGGTGAGGGGCCCACCTGGAGGGACAAAAGCCTCCCCTGTAATAGGAGGTGCGCTGGAGAATTGACTGGTAGTAGAACCACATTCCCCATCTTCACCCTATAATTTTACCTAGTTGAGCTCAGAGAAACAGAAGGGTGGGGAGGGCAGCAGTGGTGCATCAAGAACTATACCAAACAGCCAAGAGCTTCTTCTTCTGGAAAATGTTTTATTTGGGGGCAGCTGAAACTTGGCTATCCTCTAAAACCACTGTGGCCCTTTTGCAAGTAGGTAAATGTCTTACAGGAAAATCTGACTATTGATTGTCAAGTAATTATAAAAAAGTAGTATGATGATAACTAAGAAAAGACAGCAGAAAAAAACATGGTGCAGAAAGCAGACCGTGTAAATGGATAAAGTTACTCTTATCAGAAACCCCTGCCATAGATCAGGATAAATATTTAAAATTATAATCCCAGGGGTGCCTGGGTGGCTCAGTCGGTTGAGCGTCCGACTTCGGCTCAGGTCATGATCTAGTGGTCTGTGAGTTCGAGCCCGCGTCGGGCTCTGTGCTGACAGCTCAGAGCCTGGAGCCTGTTTCAGATTCTGTGTCTCCCTCTCTCTCTGCCCCTCCCCCGCTCATTCTTTGTCTCTCTCTCTCTCTCTCCGTCAAAAATAAATAAACATTAAAAAAGAATCAAAATTATAATCCCAGTGTTACTAAAATGTTCTGGACCATATGAAAAAAAGAAAGAATTTCCAAAATCTATTTAAACCATGAATACTCAAACTTAACAACAATTACACAAAAAATATACTATAGAATATTTATACTAAGTATTTCAATATTAAATAATACAATTTATCAAATAGAATCCATCAGCACCGTATAAGAAAATATATCATGATCAAGGAGGATTTTTCCAGGAATACAGAAGTAGTTCAATGTTATTAAATTCATTCACTTATTTTAGACTAATTAGTTCAAACAGAACAAGATAATTTTCCTCATTGATACTAAAAAGGTATTTGACAACGTAGAAACTCAGAATTCATAGAAACAGAATGTAGGATGGTGGTTTCTAGGAGGTGGTGGATGGAGGGAAATGGGTAGAAGTTGGTAAAAAGGTACAAATGTTCAGTTATAAGACGAATAAGATCTGAAGGTCTAACATATAACATGGTGACTATAGTTGGTAATACTGTGTCGTACAACTGAAATTTGCTAAGAGAGGAGACCTTAAGCACTCTCTCTCACACACAAAAGGTAAATATGTGAAGTGACAAATCTGTTAATTAACTTTATTGGGGGAATCCTTTCACAATGCTTGTGTGGTACACTTTGAATATATTACAATTTTATTTGTCAAAGACACCTCAATAAAGATAAAAAGTAATAATTTAGTAAGGTACTAGTATAATCCACATTAATCAATAGCCTCCATAGGTATAAATGATAACTTGTTACAAGGTACAAAGACCTTATTCATATCGCAACAAACAACTTCTGACGAATGAATGTAAAAAGAAGAAGCAAAACAAAGAAACATATAAAACTATCCTTAAAGACATGAAAGAAAACATGAGGATAAATGGAATGACATGCTGTGTTTCGAAGAGGAAGATAGATACAAGGTTGTCAATTGTCTCTCAGATTAGTTTACAAATAAAAGCAATTCCAATAATATTTTATTTTTCAGAACTACACAAGATTTTTCCAAAGTTTAGAAGAAAAAAGAAATGACACTATGCAACAATATTCTGAAAAAGAAAACTCAGTGGAATGAGAGGGACCAGCCTTACCAGGTTAAAACACATTATAATGACTTATTTATGAGTAGAAAGAGAGAGCAAGAGACAAAACAGCAAAAGATGCAGAAATCAACCCAAATACACATGGATATTTATTCTGTGACTATTATGGAATAGCAATTAGTGGGGAAAATAAACCAGGAATTGTTAGGACAATTATATACCTATTTAGAAAAAAAAAAGTGGATCCAAGCTTCACCAAGATAAATTCCAAATGGAGAAATGATTTAAATTTAAAGAAAGTTATGAAAGAAACATAACAGAATTCTTTTTACTCTCTTCAATAATCTGTCATTGACAAAAAAAAAGTCTATAAACCATAAAAAGAAATAATTGATGAACTTGGCAACACAAAAATACTAAGTTTCTTCATAGAAAAAAAATAATGTATGTAAAGTCAAATGACAAAGGAGAAACTGGAAAAACTTTTACAATTTATATTACAGAACAGTGTTAGTCTCCCCCAGATCTAGACAACTCATCAAAATGGAAAGGGAAAAGACTAACAGTCCGGCAATAATAACAACAAAAATAGGAAAAGAATATTAACAGAATGTTCACAGAAAATGTCATGCAAACTGTTTGAAAATATATGAAAAGATGTTTAATCTCATTTCATAATAAGAGAAGTGAGATATTCTTCTACTCTTCTGAGAATGGCAAAATTCCAAAAGTCTGATAATTCATAGCAAAGAAATTGGACACTCTTCTACATTGGAAGAGTTTGGAAAGGTATAAAAAATGGTTCGCCACCATGGAGGGCAATTTGGCAGTCCCTGTCAAAATACATATGTTTATTTACATATTTACAAAAGTGTATATTTATTATATATGCACACATATGTAAATATATAAATTAGAAGCCCCTAAGAATGTGGCAATCAAAATCATATAGATAGGCAAGACTTTGTTTTGATGACCTAACGGAAATAGCAAATTTCACGTCGTGTATTAAACTTCTGTGATGTGCTTTCAGTTTATATGTTTTTCTGAAAACAGCTTATTACTTAAAAATGCTGATAATCGACTTTATGAGAAGGAAACATTTAATAGCAGTGTCATTGGGAGCATTCCCGTAAGAGCCAGGTAGTTTTCCTACTCAGAATAATAAAGGGTTGTTTACTGTTCTTTCTCTTTCTGGATTACATCCATAGCTTTATTGGTTTCCTTTGAAACCATTTATACAAATTAATTTTACATGGTCAAAAACCAATGCTATACAAATTTAAATGCTACCAGAGGCAGTCTTTTTTTTTTTTCCTTAAAAAAGGCTTTGCTGCAGAGACATAGAACAATGCTACCATTCTTCTCAAAGGATAATTTTTTACATTGGCTATTCTCTTGCAAACATTCACTTAAGTTGATTTCTTCTTGTCTTACATTTCACAGGTATTTGGGGTCTCCATATTATAAAACTGTGCCTAATACTTAATGAATGCTTTGTTTTGCTTGTCCTATAGTCTTCGATAATTCATCAAGAAGATAATTAGATGAAAAAGCCATGTGTTATTCCAAACATAATCATCCCCCAGCCAACTTGCCAAATGACATCTACCCAGTTTACATTTAAGTAGGAAGGCTAAGCCTTAAAGAAACAATGAATGACTCATCACCCTGAAAAAAACGAAAGTCACAGTATCTCAATTTTTGAAATTTGGTGTTTTCAGTTAGATGTGACAAAAATTTTAGTGTTTCCAATGAATATACTGCATCTAAGTCTATATTTCTATAGGAAAAAACATTTTAAGCAGAATTCTGTGTATATAAGAAAATTAACCAAATACAATGACATTATTATTGTGGTCAAGCCATTATACTTTTTTTTTTTTTTGTAACTGGAAAGACATAGAATAAACTGTGACAGCTTATGGTCACGAATATCTAAGTTCTTTCAACACATTTCAGAAATATAACCAAGAAAGCTTTCTAATTGCCTTGAAAACTCTATAGATCTGGAGGTGTTTAATCAGGAGCTAAATGTTTATATGTCAGGTGTACTTGGGAATAAAATATTAGAAGAAAAGTCGGAATAAATGACTACCTCTAAGGAGTAACAATAATACTGAGCACTTACTATATTGCAGACACATTGTTACATATTTATAATTAATCTGTTGTAGAATTCATATCTGATATCTTCTGCTATTGAATTTAATATTAGTAAGGCAGGGATTTGGTCTATGCTATTCACCAGAATATTTCTCGGGTCTCAGTTTCTTCCTTTATTAAATGATTGGGCTGAGGTTATGGTCTTAGAGGAATTCCTTGCTCCTCTTTTTTTTTTTCCGCTGCTTTGGTTCTAGGGGTGCCTAACTGGCTAAGTAGGTAGAGCATGTGACTCTTGATCTTGGGGTCATGATTTGACCCCCACATTAGGTGTGGAGGCTACTTAAAAAATGTGATTCTAAAACAATACCATGATTTTTGGACCTGGAATTATAAGGCTGGGTAAATGGAATCACTAGACTTTCATTGTTTTCCTTTTCTTCAAAAGTAACTTTTTTTTTTTTTTTAATTTTTTTTTCAACGTTTATTTATTTTTGGGACAGAGAGAGACAGAGCATGAACGGGGGAGGGGCAGAGAGAGAGGGAGACACAGAATCGGAAACAGGCTCCAGGCTCTGAGCCATCAGCCCAGAGCCTGACGCGGGGCTCGAACTCACGGACGGCGAGATCGTGACCTGGCTGAAGTCGGACGCTTAACCGACTGCGCCACCCAGGCGCCCCCAAAAGTAACTTATTTTTTCTATGATAATTTTCAGAACTGTTTTAGAAATAGTTCTTTAAAATTGAATTTTAATATGCTGTATTTTTCATTGGGACTTGATGAAATTCAAGAAAGAAATATTTGATTTTTAGAAAGTGCATATTCATCTTTATGCATATTAAATAGATTCATCTATTTTTAAAATAGCAATTCTTATAATAGTTCTCATTTTTCTTTAAGAACAATGGAGAAACAATAGAAGTGACTCATTTTTTTTTTTTTTTGCCAAGGATAAAATTGTTGGCTGGAATGACCATGGGTCCGACTCAGTATGGGAATTCATGTGATCCTGTTGATACAAGGTCAGAAAATACATGAAAGAAAGAAATAGAACTCAGCTATTTCACTGATCATAAAATCACTGAATTCTCAAGAATTGCCACCTTGCTCCTCAAATTAACCAAATAATCAGTAAGATAGAATGGGTCATACAGAATTATCTTGATTTAGGGGCGCCTGGGTGGCTCAGTCAGTTAGGCATCTGACTCTTGGTTTTGGCTCAGGTCATGATCTCACGGACTGTGAGTTCCAGCCCTGTGTTGGGCTCTGCAGTGTGTCAGTGTGGAGCCTACTTGGGATTCTGTCTCCCTCTCTCTCTGCCCCTCCCCTGCTCATGAGCTCTCTCTCTCTCTCTCTTTCTCAAAAATAAACATTTTAAAAAGTAAAAAAAAAAAAAGATGGTAAATTAAGAAGAAAAAAAAGGAATATCTTGATTTGATAAGTAACAATGGAGTGTATGGCAAAAAGGATGCAAATTGTAGCACCTAATGACCACAGTGACAAGAACAGTTTTAGGGTTAATTTGTGTCCTAGGTATTTTGATGCTCCTCCTTTCGGGCACATCATAAAGTAAGCTTATACTTCTCTGCCCTCTTTGAGTTAGGTTAGACATGTGTCTTGCTTTGTCAGGAAGCTTTAAGAATCAGAATGTGATTCACCACACTTCCTTTCTCCTGAGGCAGGAAGCTTGGAAACGTGAACTGTGCTGGAGTCCGCCAGCCTGGGTCCCTTAGTGACTTTGGTAAGCAGAGGCCCACAGGCTGCACTGCATTTTAACATGAAGAGGGTGTGCGCATGGTTCTAAGCCATTGAGAATTTGATGGTGTCTCACTGCAGCTAGCCTATCCTGACTAAAACAGCAGTTCTTAAAATTCAAGGACTCTCTCCCCCTTTGACTCTGCATCACTCTTGACTAACGGCACAAAATCCTGATGATTTCCATGACACTAAGTAATTTGACTTTCTGATTCACAATATTTTTTACTTTGTAATACGATTGATTTTTTTTGCTATAGTAGAAATCAATTGAATATTGCATTCTATAAAATAATCCTACCATGAATATTACAATGTACAAGATTCAGGCTGCATATAAAAACTCTGCTACTACTAAACCTTTAAAAAAACTGAAGCCGTGAAAAATGCCTCTTTTGACTAAGCTTGCAGATAATTTATTTTGTTAACGCCATTATTCTACAGAATAAGCTTTGCAAAAGTATTAGTTATAAAACTGAGTAAAACTCAAGAGATAAAATGGTATGATATTCTTATGAAGCATATGGCACTCCTGTGCGAATCCAATGAAATCTGTAATTGACAATTAAAATATGATGTTTATTTGGCATGTGAAGGGAACAAACCTGGATTCTTTCTCACCCAAATTTTCCATTTTAGAAATATTAACACTCAAAGGAGAAAATTGCCAAATCAACACTTTACTTTGGCTAGAAAATAAAGAAAATGTTAGGACGCCAAATCTAACACTAACCCCATTAAATATTCCATTAAGAGGACGAAAATAAAGTATCTTTTTGCATTTTATTTTTGTATATTCTTTGCCAGCATTTACCCAAATTCTGGAGAGTTCAATATTTTCCCAGTTCACAGGAAAATCTCAAACTAGAAGACTCGTTTAGAAAATGGAGAAACCTATCCCCTACTCTCAGCATCTCATGTTATTACTATCGATTTTCCCTGTGGCATTGAAGTATAGTTCCAGAGACAGCCAAGCTGTACTTAGAATACTGAAAAGAGGCAGCAAAGAGCAATACCTCTAATTCACTGTTTATGACCAGATACTTTAGATCTCTAGACACTGAGTACCTGAGATGTTTCTTTAAATGCTTTTCAGTGCCAGTTTATACACATAGCAGGTGCTGAAAATTATTTACTGAATGAATTAATGTCTACGAAGATTCTATCCCTTGTTTGGGGAGGATACATTGTGTAAAAATATCTTTGAGAAAAGGCCTTGGGAAAAGGTCTACAATAAAGAATAGCATATCTGAATAAGGAAACTGGCAGAGAAAAATGAGAGAAGTTCCCAAACATCATCAGGGCTTATATTCAGTCATTGGTTCCCCTCTCATTATAGCAAGGCTTGCAACATTCATTTATTCATTTAACAAACAGTGACCGACCATTCGCCACATCTAGCCATGTGCTCACTGTTAAGGATAAAGGGCAGAAAGAGAAATGGTCTTTATGGAACTGACAGCTTATCAGAAAAGCCAAATAAAACAAATGATAACCATTATATCTGACATGTGAGTGTCACTGGCAGCTACTAGTAAAAGTACCTGTAATGTTTTAACTCGCTGAGTCCTCACAATCTTTATGAAGGAGGCTCTATTTTTGGCACTGGCATTTTATAGATGAGAAAACTGAGATGGAGGAGACCTGCTTGAGGGCAAATAACCAGTAAGAAGCAGATCAAAGTTTTGAATAACAGCATCTGCCTGCGCATCTCATGCGCCAATGTCTCACTAATGAGCCGTAATGACCGTAATACCAAAGGAAACACAGGGATCGGTATGCTTTCATGGCAACTGTAACTTAGTCCAGACATTCATGAAGAACCTGTCTTTGATCTGGAACCTGAATGAATTAGCCAGATAAATATTTTATATCATTTGCTCCCAATTTGATAAAAGGGAACAATAGTTAGGTAAACGTATTTAATGACCATCTAAATGTTATCTACAAAACCAACCACTTACATAATTTACTGAAAAATAATCTTAGGTGGATTTCACATCATTATTAATTTTTTTTAATGTTTATTTTTGAGATAGATAGAGAGAGAGAGAGCACAAGCTGGGCAGGGGCAGAGAGACAGGGAGACACAGAATCTGAAGCAGGCTCTAGGCTCTGAGCTGACAGCACAGAGCCCAACGCAGGGCTCGAACTCACGAGCCATGAGATTATGACCCTAGCCAAAGTCAGACGCTTAACTGACTGAGCCACCCAGGTGCCCCTCACATCATTATAGAAGTAGCTGCTTGTGAGGTTAGCATTTCCTTATATGTATTTTAGAGAATTTTCCATTGGCATCCCCAACAACGGGTTTAGAATGAAGCAGTATCCCTCACCTACCACCATTCTTGCCCACCCAGTACCGCTCTCTTATGTTAAACAATTAGAAGGTCATGTTTATTCCTTCAGACTTCTAGGCTACCATGAGCATATATACCTAAATGTTTCAGCTTATTAGAGAAATATATCATCAAGATGAAGCCCTCATAATGAAAAAGTCAAGACTACCAGGGGCTGACTAGAATCTTAATATAACAGAAGAGCTATAGTTTAAAGTACGTCAGATTTAGGGTCACGTAACATTATTGGCAAAATCCTTTATCAACGTTTATTTATTTTTGGGACAGAGAGAGACAGAGCATGAACGGGGGAGGGGCAGAGAGAGAGGGAGACACAGAATCGGAAACAGCCATCAGCCCAGAGCCCGACACGGGGTTCGAACTCACGGACCGCGAGATCGTGACCTGGCTGAAGTCGGACGCTTAACCGACTGCGCCACCCAGGCGCCCCGGCAAAATCCTTTATCGTACAGCAAACTCTGCAACCACAGAATTCTTCATTGCAGCGGAGGTTTGCTACCATCAGTCCATTGCTGGCAATCTTACTTTCAAGCTTTGAATTTGGTGGTGAAATGAGATAAACTTGTGCAGTCTCTAGCGACCAAGCTGATGAAAAAGTAGGAGATATTACGGATGCCATAACTCATCCCCCCTGGTTGCTATCCAGTATGTGAGAAATTTGTTGTTGTTTGAGTGGGCAGTTTAGAAACATTTGTACTTTTAGGAGAGGAATGTTTAGAGAAGAGTGAAGGAAGCCAACAGCTAATTCTGCTCCTGTGACAGAGAAATGGAAGAGTAAACCAAGTGGGTTTCAGTTAAATTCTCCCCATTCAGGCAGATCTTTTGACATAAACCAAGATTATTACATTGAAAGAAAGAAGATAAAGCATCTACGTTCTTATAAATAGGAATATTTGCTATTTAAATTCATGGAATATATATTCTTTCTCTAAGACAATAAGGATTTATTGAGCACTCACCCTACACCAGGTACAAGGTTCAAATAGCAAGCAATATTCACTAATATGAAAGAGCTATGTTGTTAGCACCCTTCATTGTTAAATAACTTTTTAAAGAAAAAGTTAAAAAATCTTTTTTTCCTTTTGTTTTTCTTTCTTTTTTTTTTTTTTACAATTGCACCTTTTGTAAAAGATACAAAATATTTCAGTGTCCCATGGAGTTTGAATTTACTTGATCGTCCTTCAGTATTATTTGTTGCCCTACGAGTGATCCCCTGTATACTGAGAAAGCTCAAGGTTTCTTGGGTAACACTTTGGAGTTATTCTGTATTTCTTGTCACTTCCTTTTTATAACGCATAGCACAATCTACACCATGTTGCATGGACGGCCCCAAAGTGTCATCTGGTTGTCCATCTTTTGGCAGCTTCACCACACATCTGTGTGCTGGGGCACACGTGGGACAAACTGTGGACCAGCTACTTGGGGCTGAATGTTCAGAATCTCACTACAAAAAATATTTTAAAATAGCCACGGAGAAAACAAAAGCTTAAGAAAACCATATTGCATTCTCCTATCTCACTCTGGGTTGAATCTGGATTTTTCTCTTACCAGCTATTTGGTTTTCTCTTAGTCAATATTACGTATCTGGGGAATATGGTGGGGTCATGGGGGATTTCCCAAGTAAGGACCGTGGAGATCGGCTGGAAGGCTAAGTGAACATATTCGGTGGAAATTAAATACAATGAATGAGCTGATATCCACCTCCGCCTTTCCCATTTTCTAATTAATTAAAAATGCCAAGTTGCACAGGCCAAGGTGACTTTATCAAAGTGAATATTCATCCAAAGTGAGGCAAATGGGGTTTTACGTCTAGGCTGGTTTGTTTATTTGTTACGGTTTTCCCACACTTCCGAGACTGTGGTGGCCACAGGACAACGATAAAATAAAATGATAATAGCGGGGACGGTTACTTCTGAAGCTTTCCCACAGCTAGCTCATTTTAATTTCCCCACTCCTGACTCTTATAGGTAATTTCTGAATTTTCTAAACATTTTTCAATACACAACTGCCAACATTCCTTTCCTCAGCTATTCTAGAACTGTCTCCATAACCCTGAAACTCCAGTTTCTCTAACTTCACTATAACAATATCAACACCAGGTACAAGGTGGTTGTAGCTACTTATTGAATTCCTAATGTGTGCCAGCTCCTCTAATCCTCACAACGGTCCTGTGGGATAGCTGTGCCCAACCACAGCAGGGATTCGATACAAAGTGCAGTCAGGTGGAAAAGAAGGGACTAAGAGGAGGAAACGGAGGCTTAGAGAGATGAAATATTTTCCCCAAGGTCACACAGCTAGTAAAATCCTTTAAAACCGGACATTCTCCGACTTAAAAGACCGGGCTCACTACTCTTCCTCACTAATGTGACAATAGATTCTTATACAATATTACTTAAAATCACCCTTATTTGTTCCTGTTTCCAGACCTACAGTTAATACAAGAGGAAGAGGCACCTTACTGAAGTTATTTTGGTATCTGGACCCATTCTATACAAATAACTGTCCCTAAATACACTCCTTACACAATGTCTTACGTGGAGAAATGATGAATTTTGCTGACTTATGATCATATATTATTTTATCTGAAAATCATCATGATAGGAGGAAGTCCAAAATGGTCCCTACCTACAGTTTTCCTGATGTGCAGGGGGCAAACACCACCTCTCTCTTTCTCTTTACTCTAGCTGCCAAGGAAGATTGTTTTCAGTCCATCCATAGAAACAATAGGGTGTTTATTTCATTGACTATCATAATTCCCCAGAATCTACCTACACTTGTATGCTTAGCCCAGATAAATTTGGACACCAAATTTAATGATAGGGTTTCTTTTCTTTTCTTTTTTTTTTTAAATGTTTTATTTATTTTTGAGACAGAGAGAGACAGAGCATGAATGGGGGAGGGGCAGAGAGAGAGGGAGACACAGAATCCGAAGCAGGCTCCAGGCTCTGCGCTGTCAGCACAGAGCCTGACGCGGGGCTCGAACTCACGGACCGCGAGATCATGACCTGAGCCGAAGTCGGACGCTCAACTGGCTAAGCCACCCAGGCGCTCCAATAGAGTTTATTTTCTATTCAAGTGGCTATTTGCCTTAGTAAAATGTTATTAAGAAGAAAACGTTTTGGAATTTGTAAATATATTACAGTATCTGGAATTGAAGGTAGTGTATTGTGATAAAACTGCTAACTTTTAATAACCTACTGGAATTTTCTTAGTTTGTGTAACATTTGTTAAGATATTTTTAGATATGTACATTAGCCAAGTAATATCTGAAACTTCACTTTTATCAATATGCTTCTCATGATGCCAGCTTTTAAGTTAATTTATAATTAGTCATCTAGGCATTATCAATAGCCAAAGAAACTATTTAATTCCAATTTCACTTATATTAGCAAACGATAACATATAAACTCCATATATTTCGATGGCTTAACTGTCTAGTTTGACTTTTTCAGATTTTTGCATTTCCATTTCTTCAAGGTTAAGTGTAGAGAAGGTTATAGTTTAGGACCCTGGGCTGACCCTATTCTCTGTATTTTGATCCAATTCCCAAGGAGACAGAACATCCAATCTTCATCAAGTACAAGAAGCTTTAAGTCATACCTAAGTTTGCTGAGAACAGTCTGGTAAAGGTGGCTCTCCTTCTGATGAGCTCAAATCTCAGACATTATCTCACAACATCTTTCTTTGTTTTCAGAAACCTTCAATAGTCACAAACGTCTGGGAAAGGGGCACGGTTTCTCATCTGTTCTGTATTGCCACCATCATTTTTGGGTGTTCCCATTCTTGAAATTTTAGCATCCCATCATTTGCAAAATATTCATTCATTATTTTACAGTCCATTTTTCTCTTGCTTTATCATGAGTAAGAGTTTTGTCTATTTGGATTTTCCTCTCTCTGCTTCCTACATAAGAAATTTTCTGGCATTTGCATGCTATGTGAGGGAAGAATCCTTCCTGATTTTTATTTCTTTTCTCTGTTATCCCCTGCAATTTTAAAACTTTCCATTTCACATTCAAATTGGTCTCATTTTCTTCTTCGTCAGTGCCCTGCACTTTTGTCTCTAGAAGCATAGACCCCACCCATCTCCTTGTAACTTCTACTGGTTCTCTTGCTGCAGTCAACGAAACATCTTGTCACTTACCGGTGACAACTGCTAAATGCAACTGGCACAGAGCCCCCAGCAGTGAGCCTGGAAGCTCATTTCTGTCTATTGGTACAGTCTGCAGTCTGCTTTTGAGACTATATTTTGGTCTTAAAAAAAAAAAGCGACTTTTCTGCACAACTCTCCTGCACACCTGACTTTTCCACGTAAAGCCCAATCTATCTGAAACCTCGCTGGGAGAGTCCACAACATGAGAGTGCTATTTGTGCAGTCACACTGCGGTGTTCTTTACATTTTGTGCCTAAATGGAATACACTGTTTTCATCCTGTGGTATTGAATAGTTTCTCTGTAAATGCCTCCCAGCAATTTTGTGGCTTCTCTGTATATGGATTTTAACATGTGTCATGTATCATTCCACCCCAAAAGTTTAAATCAAATTATTCCTTGCAGGTAGTTTGAATTGCAGTAAATATACCTTTTGACGGAATTTTCAATGAATTATTGATGTTCCCACCCCTCCCCCACATAGCCTTCTATGTGGGCATTTCTCCTTATCCTCTGCTGCACCTTACACTGACATGGAATTGTTGTTTCAAAGGTTGTGTCGATTTGTTTTTTCTCTCTCAGAGGTTCACATGGTTGCCTTGCTCTCCAGCATTCCCCTGCCTTCTCCCTTTTTTAATGTCTATTTATGTGGTGGGGGGAGAGGGAGGCAGAGAGAGAGGGAGAGGGAGAGAGAGAGAGAGCACAGGCAAGGGCAGGGCAGAGAGAGAGGGAGACAGAGAATTCCGATCAGGCTCCACGCTGTCAGTGCAGAGCCCAACGTGGGGCTCCAACTCACCAACCATGAGATCTTGACCTGAGTCGAAATCAAGAGTCAGATGTTCAACCTACTGAGCCACCCAGGCGCCCCTCCCCTGCCTTCTATGCCAGGCCACCTCCAGCTTTATTCCAGCTCTTGCTTTCTCTAATGCTACATCTCTGCAGTTGGTTGCTTGCAAACAGCTAAATTCTATGCTTCTGTATCTTATTCCCAATCATCCTACAAATCCCTTGTTTCTACACGGCTGCTTCATCTTAACTTCACCTCTTCCCCAAATCCTCTTCTTATTCTCCCGGTTACTTTTTGTGTTTCCTACTCCCACTACTTTCAAGCTTCATACTTGGGCCTGTCCCTCATGAACAACAACTGAGTTAAGAAGTAGCACATATGAGTGGAAATTAGATAGTTTGGGATATGAAGCTTGATCCTATTATATGTAAGCTGCGTGACCTTAAAACTTTCAGAGCAACGACACCTTTTTCATTTCAGTAAGACAACAAAATTAGGATAATTATAAAGATCTTGTGGGTTTACTGAATTTAATGTTATTTTCTCTGAATACTCACTCCCCCGCTTGTTTGATTAAATCTGCCACTCTCTCCTTGGTGCTGCTCTGTGACTCTTAAGTTTTCTAAAACCACACTGACACCATCTCATTGTAACTATTTCTCTAGAGACAGTGGAGTGATTGTGATTGGGAATTCTGGAGCCCTAAGAGTGGGCATAAGTCCTGGTTCTAAATTGCTGAATACTCTGTGTCATTTCCTTGGGCTCTGTCTCTCGGTTTTCTTATCTATAAAATGAGGAATATAATAGCATCTGCATCACACAACTGTGGTAAGAATAAATAATTTAATGCATGTAAAGGACTTAACATGGTGTCTGGAACACAGTCACTGCTTAGTAAACATTATGACTCTCATTCAACTGTAACCTCTCCGATGGCAACATTTGGGTCCCACTCATTTATTTCTCCTTAGCAGCAAGCACATTACCTAGAATACAGTAAATGCTTAGTTAATGCTTAATGAATTTGAATAAATTGAGGGAAAGCACCTAGAATGCTTCGTAGTTCAGGTAAGGTACTTGACACATGTTTTTCTTGTGACAAGTTTTATTAACTTCCCTGTAGGAAACCAGAACATTGTTATGCTGATCGGAAGAAAGTTTGTCACAGAAAAGCTGTGTGTTTTCAATAGCCTAATAATTGGAAATCTGGTGTGCTGAAGCCCGGGTGTTCTCAATGTCAGGCTAAGATATGCTGTTTCAGGAGCTGACTATGGGTCTTGTGTCCACACCTTCCAAGTCTCAAATCCTGGCTAACGATGAACACTTCTTATCTTTGAAGATGTTTTCCTATGATTTATTCTGGCTTTGTTAGCCAAGGCTCAAGGGATGTGTACGTGTCTGTCACTCGAAGTTCTAACCTATTTCTAAATTAAAGACTAATGAAATATCATTGAATTATATATAATATGTATTATATAATATATAACAATATGTAATATGTAATATATATTATATTATGTAATATATAATATATATTAATATATTAATATTATATTAATTATAATATTAATATATTATGGTAAGTATATTGTATATAATTAATGTTATATTAATTATAATATTAATTATATATATACACATATATGTGTGTGTGTGTGTATATATATATATATATATATATATGTATGTATGTATCTCCTTGATATACAAAGGGCAAGCTGCTTGCTTTTCCTTCATGCACCCTTTTAGAAGCTTGGGAAAACTCAAGGAATTCCTTTTATCAAATTCCATATTAACCGCTTTCCACGATGTCTGTTAAAGCCAGCTTAAACAGTTTATTAGTAGTGGTAGTTAAATTACACACTCCTGGCCCAACTATTACTTTACTAGATACCAAACTCTTGTCTTGCTTCTTTGCACTAAAAAGAAATTTAATAAACGTTTCCTAAAATCAAAACCAAGTACTCATTTCAAATTCTTCCTTATTTCATGACCTCTTGACCTCTGTTTTATAAAAAAAAAAGAAGAAGGAAGAGAAAAAGATTCTTAGAGGAAGGAAAAGTAGAATAAACCATTCAGTGAATGGTTAAAGGTGCTATGTTTGAACAGCCCCCTTGAAGAGGCTGACTAAAAATAAAATTGCTTCTTGATTGGTATCATAATTTTCAGGATATGTGAATTTTAATCTTATTGGTATTCTACTAGAAGAACAAATGGTAAGAAAAATAAACTTCTGTTAGAAAAAACCTTGGAAAATGAATCATCTCTTGGTATGTTTTACTTACGACTTCACTTGGGTTTCAGCAGCAAACCACCAAACAGATGGATGCTGACCTTTGGGATAAGAGGGCTGCCAAGCCTTCCCAAAGATCACAAGCCTATAAATTAGTTCAAAATTATTGCAATAATTTGATACTACAATATTGAATAATATTGCAAATTAGTGCATTATTCCAGCATGTCTTATATTATTATAAAATAAAAAAAATCTGAAGAAAGGTTATGTCAGTGTAGCAATTAGAAATCACTGGAACTTATATGGCAGAGAATCAGAAAGCTCAGTGGGTACTCAGCTATTTGTATCTGTCTCAGTGAGTCTCCAAACACTCTGAGGAGTGCAGTTTTTGCAGAGAAGTTCCACAAAGCTATGGTATTATATTACAGGAACCACTTGCTGATACCTAGGGTTCATGGACCATAAGGGCTATATCACTCCACAGGCACTCTGTGCGGCTTCATAGAGAAATACGCCTGGATTTTTCAGTATCTTAGCTATGAGACTGTTTTATTTTTTTTATTATTTTTAAAAATTTAAATCCAAGTTAGTTAACACAGTGTAATAACGATTTCAGGACTAGAATTTAGGGATCCATCACTTACATATAACACCCAGGGCTCATGCCAACAAGTGCCCTCCTTAACACCCATCCCCCCACCCAACATCCCACCAGCAACCCTAGGAGACTGTTTTAAATGAAGAATAGCTTGGCATATAAAACCAATCTGAAATTCTCCTTACAGCTCAAAGAAACCGAACAATTTAATTAAGAAGAAACAGGCTTTACCATTACCAGGCTTATAACACTACTTGTCACATTTGCTTGAATCCAGACCTAGTTGTTTGTATACTTTGTGGCACTGCTTTTTATTTAGGTGGTTATGCAATGTAGAAACATTGCAGTGGAGAGTGGCAAAAGCTGTTTAGTTTCTTCTGGATTTCAAAGAGCCTGTTGTTTTAGACTGAAAATGTTTTTAGTAAAAAGAGCAGATTAAAAGGCAGATGGCTTTCACATATTATAAATAAAAATAGGTCAGTATTTTGTCTATTTATATCCTTCTTTAGAATACTTCTCGTGTATTTATTTTAACTTAATCTCATCTCTAATGAAAAAAATAGCTGAGCTTCTCCACCCCTAAGGAAGAGGAAAAAATTGTGTCAATAAAGAAGTCATTAAATTCAGAGCCTTTGTGAAAAATGATAACCTGTTATAGCTTTTAATATAAATGGATTTTGTAAGTTTCATAATTGAACTCCAAGGTACATGCTAGTTAAGACTGCAATATAAAATAACATTATGTACCTATAGGATATAAAATTAAATTATAAAAATAAAATGGACATTTTTTTTCTGAAGTAAAACATTTTAACAGCCAGAAGAGAAAGCAATTACAACTCCAGTGCTATAGATAGGTTAAGATTTTTCAGACTCTTTTGTTTCTATGGGGCTGTGTGATGGTGCATTTTTTAAAGGTAAAGTGGAAGGACTATTCATCAGGAAGAAATCAAATAGCATTTTTTATGAGTGTATAAGAAGCCTGTGTTCTGTTGACCTCATCATCTAATTACCCTATCGGTGATGGATGGCCACCAAACTTTTGTCCACCCATGATTAATGGTACATCAATGGGCTGAATAGAAAATGGACCACCCCCCACCCCCCGGGCTCCGATTCTACATTCCAGATACTTGATATATTAGAGTGAATACAAACATGTATATTGAGCTCTCTAACAACATAGAACAAAGTACCGGTGGATGCTGCAGATGAAATGAAGATGACAAAAGATAGCCCCTGCCTCCAACTCGTACACCGACTTACAGTTGATGTCAAATGACTTGCACAAAAAGAAGTGCGATGGGAGCTATCAATCAGAGAAAGCCTGAAGTGATGTTAAAAATATCAGGCAAGGATTAATGGCAGCAAAAGAACCTGACGCATGGATAGATTTCTGGCGGACTGAAATGGAGAAACGAGGGCAAGAGCATTACAGGTGGATGGAAGGCTTGAATGTGGGACAGTTAATTCTGTACAGAGTATGAGAACAGACCTCGGATAAATGGTTTGGTTGAGGATTTATTTTTTCCAAAAGGAAAATCATAGGTGGTGGTATGTTTATGGTTTGAGAACTACTATGTCTCATACTAAGATAAATTATAATAACAGAATTTTTTGATGACAAGTATGGAAGCCTCAGAAAATTAGTAAATAAACAAAATAGGTCGAGTGGAAAAACCCAAATTAAACTAATGACATCAAAAGCCACCATATTGGTCAACAGTATCCTGTTAGTAAATATAATAGAAAATGCATTTGCGTAAACAACAATGTCCTAAATAGGAGACTAATAATAAGTGTCCAAGGCCTAAGTGGAGAAAATTATAAAACATTAATAAAGGATGTTAAGAAAAATCAAATAATTGAAATATCTATATCTATATCTATATCTATATCTATATCTATATCTAGTGAATTAAAAGATTCACTATTATAAAGATCCTCAAATGTATGAATTTAATACAGGTAAGTCAAACTATCAATTAATAGTTGTAAGTGCAGGATGCCTTATAAATTCTTACAAATGCTGAGCTTTCACTGGGAGAACAGCCATGAAGATTTTGAAAAGAAAAACTAATATGTGAAGACTTGCCTAAGTAGATATGAAAATACTATAAAATTAAAGTAAATAAAATTGTATAGTACTGGCAAAAGTCTCAGTGAAGATCAATGGAAATACAGTCTAAGCCCCAAAACAAAAGCAAACAAACAAACAAAATATATATACATATATATTAAGCTCAATATATATACATATATATATATATACATATATATAAACATTTAAAAACTAACATATACACACACATACATACACACACACAATCATAGGAATACAAAATGGCATTTCAGATCACTAGAGAAAGTACAAGTCCACTGTTGCAACAGGGTAAATTTGTATATTTTGAGGAGAAATTTGACAGCATTCGCATAATTTAACTGTCCATACATTTAAATGCAGCAATTCCACATATATATCAGTATTGATTTCATTATAGTATTACTTATAATAACAAAAAATAATTGGGAACAATATAAACAAATACCAACAAGCGATTAAGGAAATTACCATATACCAATACTTTGGAATACTATATATCCACTAGAAAGAAAATATTGGCAAGGAAAATGTTGACATTATATTCAAATTGAAAAAGGCAAGTTATAGAATACTCTTTATAGTATGGTTTTAATTGGTTGAAATTGGTGGTAAGAAAAGCAAGAATCAAAAACAGTTCGGGGCACCAGGGTGGCTCAGTCGGTTAAGTGTCCAACTTTGGCCCAGGTCATGATTCTCACAGTTCATGAGTTTGAGCTCCATTTCAGGCTCTGTGCTGACAGCTTGGAGCCTGGATCCTGCTTTGGATTCTATGTCTCCCTCTCTCTCTGCCCCTGCTCCACTTGATCTCTGTCTCTCTCCTTCAAAAATAAAAATAAACATTAAAAAAAAAGAATCAAAGACAGTTCAACAGTATCCATTCTACTTCAGATGACTGGGAAAATGATGGAGTCATTAAAAGAAAGAGGGCAGGAGGAGCCAAGACGGCGGAACAGCATGGAAGTTTTTGTGTGTCTCCCAACCAAAATACAGCCAGACCAACACTAAACCATCCTACACACCTAGAAAACTGATTGGAGGATTAACACAACAATCTGCACAACCTGAACCACAGAATTCAGTAGGTACTTGGCATGGAGGGGTGAATTTGGGGAGCGAGAAGCCCCGGAGGGTAGGGAACCACTTTTGTGGGCAGAGAGAGGACGGAAACTGGGGAGCAGGTGGGAATACGGGAAAAGCATCCCTCCCCAAAAGCAGCTGGAGAGAAAGTGGAAAATTGGAAACAGCCACAGGGACTAAACTAAAAAAGGAGAAAGGAGAAAGGAGAGGGTTTACATTCCATTAAGACTGTAAACAATGGGAGCGCAAAGGCTGCAACTCCTCAGCTGGATACCTGGCGGTGGTCTGGTGGGAGGAGAGAATCCTCAGGAACAAAGTGGGGTCTGGGAGGTTCTCGGGCCACACCAGGAAAAGCAGTTCCACTGCTGGAAGGACATTTGGTAGAGGCTGTTAAAGCCACCTGGTCCCAGCAGACCCCAGGAAACAGCCACATTCGCTGGTGCTGGAACAAGGTCCTTAAGGGTGAAGCCTGGTGCCAGATGTGTGTTGTGATTTTCCATAATCCCTGAAATGTTGCTGATACGCTATCTCGCGAACTTTTCCTGAGGTGGCCTGGCACCTGGTTGCGGTCTCAGGGCACCGGCAGCAGCAGCATCCAGCAAGTGTTTCTGGGTGCAGCTGACATTTGGCCACCGCTCATTTGGCCATTGCTCAGTGAGACCCTCCTGCAGAGGAGCAAAACGGGTCAAAGCTGCAGTCCTTCAGAAGTAAGGGGACAGGGAAAACAGCCACATCTGAGACAAAACTCGGGAGAGAGGTACTACCTGGGGCCTGGTCATGGAGAGTGAAAAAGCAGGGAGTGGAAGAAAGCTGAAGACAGGACGGGTAAACGATTGCTGATCCAGGAGAACAGACTGGGTAGCTGGGTGGCGCCATTTTCACTGCTCCCACGCATACGCACAAGGGAAGACAGATCAGGTTTGCAGCAGACCTATCCACAGAAACTTGGCAGGCCAGAAAGGAGTGGCAGGATATATTCAGCGTGCTGAATCAGAAAAATATGCAGCCAAGAATTCTTTATCCAGCAAGGCTGTCATTCAAAATAGGAGAGATAAAAAGTTTCCCAAACAAAATTAAAGGAGTTTGGTACTAGCACAAGAACAGACACTCAGATCAATGGAACAGAATAGAGAACACAGAAATGGACCCACAAACATATGGCCTACTAATCTTTGACAAAGCAGGAAAGAATATCCAATGGAATAAAGACAATCTTTTCAAGTGGCGCTGGGAAAACTGGACAGCGACATGCAGAAGAATGAACCTGGACCACTTTCTTACACCATACACAAAAATAAACTCAAAACGGATGAAAGACCTAAATGTAACACAGGAAACCATCAAAATCCTAGAGGAGAAAGCAGGCAAAAACCTCTTTGATCTTGGCCACAGCAACTTCTTACTCAATACGTCTCCAGAGGCAAGGGAAACAAAAGCAAGAATGAACTCCTGGGACTTCATCAAAATAAAAAGCTTCTGTACAGTGAAGGAAACAATCAGCAAAACGAAAAGGCAACCAACAGAATGGGAGAAGATATTTGCAAATGACATATCAGATAAAGGGTTAGTATCCAAAATCTATAAAGAACTCATCAAACTCCACACCCAAAAAACAAATGATCCAGTGAAGAAATGGGCAAAAGACATGAATAGACACTTCTCCAAAGAAGACATCCGATGGCCAAGTGACATGATAAAATGCTCAAAATCACTCATCATCAGGGAAATACAAATCAAAACCACAATGAGATACCACCTCACAACCATCAGAATGGCTAACATTAACATCTCAGGCAATAATATATGTTGGTGAGGATGTGGAGAAAGAGGATCTTTTTTGCCTTGTTGTTGGGAATGCAAGCTGGTGCAACCACTCTGGAAAACAGTATGGAGGTTTCTCAAAAAACTAAAAATAGAACTACCTATGACCCAGCAATGGCACACGGGATACAGGTGTGCTGTTTTGAAGGAACAAATGCACCCCCATGTTTATAGCAGCACTATCCACAATAGCCAAAGTATAGAAAGAGTCCAAATGTCCATCGATGGATGAATGGATAAAGAAAATGTATATATATACAATGGAGTATTACTCAGCAATCAAAAAGAATGAAATCTTGCCATTTGCAACTACATGGATGGAACTGGAGGGTAATATGCTAAGTGAAATTAGTAAGTCAGAGAAAGACAAAAATCATATGACTTCACTCATATGAGGACTTTAAGAGACAAAACAGATGAACATAAGGGAAGGGAAACAAAAAAAATATAAAAACAGGGAGGGGAACAAAAGAGAAGAGAGTCTTAAATACGGAGAACAAACAGGGTTACTGGAGGGGTTGTGGGAGGGGGGATGGGCTAAGTGGGTAAGGGGCACTAAGGAATCTACTGAAATCATTGTTGCACTATATGCTAATTTGGATGTGAATTAAAAAAAATAAAATTAAAAAAAAGAAAGAGGGCAATAGGAACAAGGAGTTGGTTTGGTGGTGATGGTGAGCTTGTTTTTACTTAAAAAAAAATCTTAATGTTTATTTATTTTTGAGAAAGAGAGAGACAGAGACAGAGTAGAAGCCGGGGCAGGGGCAGAGAGAGACATCTGAAGCAGGCTCCAGGCTCTGAGCTGTCAGCACAGAGCCCAACACAGGGCTCGAACCCACAAACCATGAGATCATGACCTGAGTTGAAGTCAGACGCTTAACCAACAGAGCCACCCAGGTGCCCTTATTTTTAAAATTTTTTAAGTGATTTTCTGAGAGACAGAGAGTGCACTAGTGAAGGAGGGGCAGAGAGAGAGGGGAAGAGAGAGAATCCTAAGCAGTCTCTGCACTGCCAGCAGGGAGTCTCATGTGGGGCTCGAACTCACATGAGATCATGACCTGAGTCGAAACCAAGTTGGATACTTAACCCATTGAACCACATAGGCACCCTGGTGAACTAGTGTTTAAAATGTCAATAGCTCTGAATGATGAATTCATTAAGCAGGAGACTGGAAAAGAAGTTGAGTGGAGAGTTTGAGAGAGACAAATATTTGGGGTCATCTACATAAAGATGAGAATTACATCATGGTGGACGGGCTTCCTGTGGTAACAGAGAAAGTGAAAAAAATATCATCAAATACAAAATATTGGCAGCACCTGTGTTTAAGCAATAAAAAAAGGAGCAGGAAAGAGCACAGAGTAAGAGAACCAGAGACCACGGAGAAAAACTTGGTTTGCATGATGCCATTGACATAAGAGAGTCTAAGGAGAGTGAACCATGTCACGTGCTACAGAGGGAAGTCCACCAGCGGCAAACCTGAGCAAACGTGATTGGGCACTGAGTTACTGATAACCTTTGAGAGAACAATCCAGGGGAATGAATGATGACAGAAGACAGATGGTAAGGGAGTGGGTGATAGCACCTCAATTATATATTTGATTTATATCTCCACTTGCTTTGTAATTTTTCTAATTGTTTCATCAGTGAGGCATCAGAAATGAGTAAGAGCTAAAAGAATGAAACATCAATGACAGTAAAATTATTCCTGGTGACTGAACTTACATAAAGAGGCACCTGTAGGCCTTCCGATAAAATTTTCCAGTTTTCTCACTCGACACTTCAATATTCCACTTAGCAGGGTAAACTGCTTCCCATTCTTAAGGGACCCAGATGGATGGTGCCAAGAGGTGGAGGGGAAGGCCGGGGATGACAATATTTGAAATTGCACTGCAGGGCCTATATTTACTTTCTCTCTCTGGTAAAGAATATCAATGAAATGAGACACATTTCTCTAATCTATCTGAAACCTTTGGTTTCCCTTTTTGCCTAAAGCAAACTGACTTTTTAAAGAACCATTTATTTGCTGTAGATTTTCCTGAAAATAATCTATTTCAAAAGAATAGTTTGACAGTGAAATCAGTGTGATCACAAAAAGGCAGGGAGACTGTGACCAGAAAGAAGATGAAGGAGATTCTAAGCAGAGGAGAAATTTTTTTAGTTGAATAAAAGAAGAGTGACTAAAACAAATATGATTTAACCCACCAGGGAAATGAATCTTCCAGTCCTCCCGGAGCTGGTAGCTTAATGCTTTAATGTGTGTGTGTTGGCGGAGGGGGAGTGATTCCCCTGATTGGTAAACAAGCTAATGAGAAGGCCCTCATCATTACAGAGTGATCTGGCAACATGAAAGTCCAGACATGGCAATGCTAACTTTGTGGTGTGACAATAGGAATGGCACTGTCACCATTTTATTAAACACGTGTGTCCACCCAAACTTCATTAGTAAAATATGGTATATTGACTACAGAATGCATAATGTGCTAAAGTCAGTAATAAAAGACTACAGCATCATCTCTGGATTATCCCTCACTCAATATTTTTATTGACATTTTTACATTAACTGGCAAATAATTTTCTCCCATGTAATCCAAGCAAGTGATGAAAAACTGGGGAAAGAGATTTAAGGAGTATCACTATTTCCCCTCCACATATTTTCAGCATTTGACCAATATTATCTCCTTTTTAAAAAAATATTTATTTATTTTTGAGAGAGAGAGAGAGAGAGAGAGAGAGAGAGCAAGCAGGGAGGGGCAGAGAGAGAGGAAGACACAGAATCTGAAGCAGGCTCCAGGCTCCGAGCTGTCAGCACAGAGCCCGACGCGGGGCTCGAACTCATGACCCGTGAGATTGTGACCTGAGCCGAAGACGGATGCTTAACCCACTGAGCCACCCCAGTGCCCCATCTTTTCTTCATTTTAAAGTCAGAAAGATAGTGATAAGACGGTAAAATCTCTTCACTGATCATCCAGTTAAATCTGTCCATCTTACAGATGAAGAAACTGAATCTCTGAGAGGCGCCTTGTCTGGGGGGTCTAAGAGCTTGTTAGCAGAGGCGGCAGAGCTAAACCTCCTGTCACTTTGCGCTCAGTCCTTGCTCCCTACACATACATCACTTAGCTTGTTGGTGGTTAATGGCACATAGCTTTGCTTTAGAGTTGCTCATTGATTATTTATTCATGAAGGTTTGGTACATTTGAGCAAAGCTGGCTAGAGCAATAAAAGGAAAACTTAGAGTGTGAAGACAGACTCTCCTGGTCACCTCTGTTTTCTTGCACCACAGGTGGAAATCGTCTCTCTCTTCCCCTGCTTGGCCCTATCAATTTCTTTCTTCACTGCATGCTGTCTCAGTCTGTGGCCTCCTCAGACCTCTTCCAGTTCTCCACTGCCCACTAAATAATCGTCTGCATAGTCATACCACACTGGTGACTTGTAAACGTGCATAGACATGGAATTCAATGCGACTGCCAGCATTCTTAACTAAAGGACACAACGTTCTCAATGACCAAAGCTTCTTATTGTTTTTGGCTGTCAATCCCACCATATGGATTTACACTTGCTTGTGTATAATTACCTACATGTGTTCTTGAGTAGAAAATGAGATCTTCAAGAAGGACCGTGACGACCCAACTTTCTTTCATCCATTTCTCTTACAAGACAGCACAGTGCAGTATGTGTTAAGGGACTCAGAAGCCCCTTAATAAGTTCCACTGGCACTTTTAGACTATGATGATTCGGTGATTTCCAGTAAAAATGCCCTCCTACTTTCCCTTATAAAAGAAACAATGAATGAGAATTAGAGGTTTTACTGCTTGATATGCCCATAATCATTCACATGGACTCCATGCTTTTCATTTATAAAGTGTGGGAATGCAACCCATTTCTGATGTCCTTTCCTCTTCTAACATATAACAGATCAGTGTCAGGATCCTGACTCTTGATGATGACATCAGGGAAGGTAATGACCACATTTTCTAAAAATGACACTGTGTGCTACTAAGGGAGGGAGGATACTGAATTTTAAAAATCTCTTGACTACTTACACCATCATTTATGTGTTGTTTTTTTTAAAGTGTGCAGCATTTAGTCATATAACTTTTTTTTGTCAACCTAGCTCATGATGGATGGATTTCTGCTCCTGTATGCTTGATCAAAGAAGCTGTGTGGAAACAAGCATCACTTCCATTCCAGTAGACTGAACACATTTCATTAAGTAGCCAACATGACTGTCTTTCCTGTTAATGGTGAAGGTGCTTGCAGATAACATGGGTGAATATATTGGAGAAACCCCTTGTGATACTGTTTTGCTGTTTTCATAGATAATGCTATTAGTCTTATACTTTTATTCTTACATTGACATTGTGGGCATTTTCATGTTATCGTTGATTTTTCAAATTCCAAAAAAGATGTCTTGTCTCAAATTTCCTTGTCTGTATAAATTAGAACATCAAAACACACACACATATATGTGTGTGTGTGTGTATATATATATATATATATATATATATATATATATATATATATAATGGAATATTATTCAGCCATAAAATAGAATGAAATCTTACCATTTGCAAGGCCATGAATGGAGCTAGACACATAATGTTAAGTGAAATAAATCAGCCATAGAAAGACAAATACCTATGTGATTTCACTATTTTGTGGAATTTAGGAAACAAAACAGATGAGCAAAGGTGGAAAAAGGAGATAGAGACAAACCAAGAAACAGACTCTTAACTATAGAGAACAAATTGATGATTACCAGAGGGGAGGGTTGGTGGAGGGGGGAGATGGGTGAAATAAGTTATGAGGATTAAGGAGTGCATTTGTCATGATGAGCACTGGGTGATGTATAGAATTGTTGAATCACTACATTGTACACCATAAACTAATATAACACCATGTGTTAAAAAAATTAAAACATCAGGGGCACCTGGGTGGCTCAGTTGGTTAAGTGTCTGACTCTTGGTTTTGGCTCAGGTCATGATCTCATGGTTCCTGAGTTCGAGCCCCTTTTCAGGCTCTGTGCTGATAGGCTGGAGCCTGCTAGGGATTCTCTCTTTCCTTTTCTACCCCTCCCTCACTCGCTCTCTCTGACTCTCTCTCAAAATAAATAAATCAACTTAAAAAAATAAAAAAATAAAAACATCAGAAATTTATTCTCTAAGGAAGTAAAATAATAATAGCTTTTAGTATTGAAAGTACACATCTCTGGCTGGACATAGGTTTCTCTGTTGTATACTGTGTGCCTTCAACTTTCTGTGCCCGATCATGAGACCATAGGAGAATGATGATTTTATAAGATGATCCATGAAGTTTTTGTGCCTCACAGTGAAATTATCAACACGTCACACAGCCCTCTCAAAGACTCTTGATCACATACATTCTTAGCTAGTTGAGGTGTAAGAGTTTCTCAAAATACCTGCACCACCATTCAGTTTACCACTAGAGTTCTGGAATGCAGCCATTGTGCCAGCGGCAAACTGCTCTTGCTGCATCAGAACTCTGCCGAGCTGAGCATGTGTAGAGGATGGGTGTCAGTATCCATTATCTACACAATTGCTTGGGATCCTGCTGACATCCTCAGGCCCACATGCTTAGGTCCTCAAGATTCAGTTTGCAGCAAGGTGACCATGCTAGGGTGACCATTGCAAGGTGAGCATAAGCAATGGTTTAAGGAAATTTTAAAGTATATCTTTGAGCAGAAAGGCAGTCCTGTAAAATTCTGGGAAAATAGCACCAGATGGGCCACGCTGGCATATAACTATCAGAAACATCAAGAAATATTTTAAGCAAAAAAAGCATTGGGGCAGTCTGCAAAGCAAAAAGGAAAAGACAGTGAGTGTTTTTAACATCACTTAGGAAAAAGGGTATGGGTTTTCATCTCAGGCTCGTTTTTATTTATTTTTTAATTTTTTTAATTCGCAGAGTTGCTTTTAAATCCCAGCTATTTAACTCACTCTATTAATCTATTTTAGGAAACTATGTAGCAAATCCGAGTCTTAATTTTAAAGAATGCATAAAAAATGGGGAGGTAGTGTTTTTCTTGCAGAGTTATTGTGAAGATTCAGTAAGTCAACTACATAACCCAGTAACCAGCACACACACCACAGAGTAAAGAAATGGTAAGTATAAACAAACATTGATGCCTATATGGAAACCTTAGGGGTAGTTTTCATGTGCACAAAATGGAAAAAAGAAGGTTTGACTTCCAAGTCTATGTTTCCAGTTACACTTATAACACCAAGATCTTCCAACACAAGATTAATAAATTAAGTCAAATGCCAAAAAAATGCTTCTCATTTTAAGTGGAAAATGGAAACACTTTAAAATTTTCCACATAATCTTAAAGTGTTCAGAAACTGGAAGGACGATGTCCCAATAGTTTCCCTTCTAAGTTTCCAGAGTGGGTTTAGCCAATAATTCCTTTATGGTGTGTAAACTGTCCCTAAGCCAGTGAGTCATGGTAGGCTCATAGACCACAACTCGATAGAAGAAAGGGCTGTTCACTGCCTGAATGGTGGGTTCTTTGGAGAAAGGACACCTTTCTGTGTGTGTCAGGCCCCGAATACTCACGTAAGTGTGGCTTACTTCTTAGTACTTGTTAGAATAATAACGCTGCTTTAATGGCAAGTAACAGGACTCACGGTCCACAGGAATACAGCTCATTTTAATGCAACGGTAATGAAAACCTGTCAATGAAACCCTGAAAGATACTAGGGTTGGGGGTTGGGGGTGGGGGGGGGCGGGCAGAGAAACAGAATAGACCAAGGCAGTCATACTGCTTAACTAAAGAAAAATGAAATGCAGACATACAGCTGAAAAAGTTAAGATCATCAAAGGCACTTCTGGCTTTCAGCAAAATGATACAGAGCTAAAGGAGATTCTGTATTTGTCTTCTCGTTAGTAGATATGGTTTCTGGTGAAATTGAGCTTATAACTGATGGGAAGGAACGGACTCACTGGCTATATCATTATAGGGGAAAAATTGGCCATGGACCTTTGGAAGGAGGTAATGGGCAATGTTCTTTCCATATTCAGCAGCAATGGAGCCTGGGCAAGAGCAAGATAGCAGGAGAACTCAATTCTTGCAAGGACACTGCTGTAAAGTTATCTGACCTTGAGCAACTCATGTGCACTCCCTATAATTCTCAACTTTCCATCTGTACTGTGAGGACTCTGAAGTTTCTCCTTTCTACATAATTCTTCAAGGGGAAAAATATATATATTGGGCAATTTCTCTGAAAATTTCAAGTGGGCAGATTTCATTATTGTCTTTGTTTTACATTGGCATTAAGACAGAGGGGGGGGGACTGAGCAGGAGTGATGAATGTTGGAATGGCTTTTGGTTTGCTCTCCAGATAAGCAGAGAGCTGAAGCTTCTGAGTTGGCCTGGCACTACTCCAGGTCTTATTATTTTCAAGTGCTACATTCAAGGTTGTGACCAACTTGATGCGCTTTCAGCGGCTGGGGTATCACCAAAGGGATGGTCCAAACTGCCAGAAATAGATGTCTAGGATCTTTAGGTGATTGAGGATCATGTGTTTTAGCCCTTCACTCTGGGTTTTTAAACTACAATAAAAAAAAGAATAAAAACAAAACAGTAAGTAAAGGCAAAGACGATGATAGGAAACAAGATGATAGGCCTGGTTTCCCTGGAACAGGACAGTCATGAAGGGAAGCATGGCTAGTTAGCCCTGCCTTCTGCGCACACTAGCCCTCCCACTTCTGCTTGAACATTCTGGTGACAAGGCACACAGTTGTTGCAAGGAAGCCCATTCGGGTTTTAACAGATTGATTGTTAGAACAGTCTTACTTATTTTGAGCGTCCAAATTATACTTTCTTGTATTCCCCACATATCATGTGAAAAAAATGTATTTTTAAATTTTTAATATTATTTTTAATTAAATGGCAGCATTAAAAAATCCCATAAAGTTATTTTGAATGTTTATTTTGGAAATACTTTAGTTTTTGGTTTAACAGTTATCAAGCACTTGGTATACAGACACTGTGAAACATGTTTACATCAATGATCTCATTTATTCCCACAACAAGATGTGACATAGACACTGTTATGCCTAGTTTACAGATTAAGATATTTGAATGCTTTGTCTCAAGAAACACCTATAGTTAATTCATGGAACTGTGATGTAAACACAGACTCTTAAGCATAAAGCTATTATTAAAGAGTTTTCTAGCTTATTTTGCTTTAAATATAGGTTCTTTTTTTTTTTTGGATGTTAACTAGATTTTTTGTGGTGATCATTCGCAATATACATACAAATATCAAATTATTGTGTCGTACACACAAGAAAAAATAATGAAGGGCTGATTTACTTCCTCTTCCTCACCATAATCAGGTAATTCATCTGCAAAAAATTGGCACCAAAGCTAATACACATAAAAATAGATTCTTACATGTCACTTCCAAGGAGAGAAATTTTATAATTCAGAACTGTGAAAAATCTTATATAACCTTAACCAAGGAAAGGGCCAGGAGACACTTTTCTCTCAACAAGAAACCAAGTATCAAATTCCTGTTACATAACTATGCTGCATTATCTTTCAAGAGGTGGAGGGCAGAATAACACATAGGGCACCATTTTTCTTGCTTTGTAAAATGGAATAACAACTTAACTGGCAAAATACATGACATGAAAGGAAAAGAAACAATGGCTCTAGCTATGTGGTGGGATTATAGATAGAAAGGATATCTGAACTGCACTAGGAAATGAAAATACAGTTTATGTCAGTAACACTGAGAAGCAAGAAGAAACAGCCCTAGACCTGCTAATTGTCTGTCCTATCTAAATCCAGAATGGACCTTTTGAACAACCTATTTAAATGTGTGGTTCATCAGTAAATACAATGGCTGTGCCAGAAAGATGTATTCCCATGTTAACCATAGTCTCCGTCAGTAATGACTTCATTGATGTTTCTGGCTGCTCATTTGGTCTAACGTGCTCTCCCTTGCTGCACCGTTACCTGCACGTACAATAGCTCATCTGTCATCTTCTCTTCTAGAGCACCTGTCACTGTAGCGTTTATGAGCTATAAATGAGGACTGCGCGGCTTATACCCATGGAGCCAACATATTAACACAATCCCTCATTAAGAAAGATTTCTTTTTTCTTTTCATTAATTCACCCAGTTCACGTCTACCCATCACCGAACTTTACATTTCTAATGTTTAGCTCTAGAAACCATACATTGCTCGTCATGAAAACCAAAAACTTAGAAAATATTCTGTGTAGTGCTCAAAACTGCTGTCTCATCTAGCAGTGGGAGAGTCCTTTTTGGTAAAATGCAAGATTCTCTCCCTTTGTGACTTGAATGTGTGTGCCATTAAATAAAATGTTTCTATTAAATTTCAAGTAACTGTGTGTAGTTTTTAAAAATTCTTCTCAGAAAACTGACTGCATATTTGGTGAACTGTGATGACAATCAACTCAGAAAAATTCACAGAACTCAATGGATTTAGGTCCATGGGTCTTTTTCCATAGTATTATCTTGGTATTTCCTTTGTCAACATGCCAGGCCTCCAAGCCCTTGTTCAGTCTCTTCCCACTGTCAGTCTGGTCATCTTACTGGTTGGCTGCCTGACAAAACAAAGTTCTTGGACATTGGAGTTTACTGCCGCCTTTTCCAGGCATAATGATGTTGAGGAAGTTTTGTCTGAACTTGATATTCTCACTGTGTGTCTGGAGGTCAAGAGGATAGCCAGCCACTACAAATGAGCCCTAAATTGGCAAGAATGTAAAAAAATATCCTTCACTATTTCCTCAAAGGGAGGCTTCATGAGGAGGGTGTTGTGAGTTGAACTGTATCCAAAAGATATGCTGCAGTCTTAACTCCTGGTACCTGTGAATGAGACTTGTTTGGAAATGGGATCTCTGCAGATACAATCAAGTTAAGATGAGTTCACAGATGAGTTGAGGATGTGTCTTAGATTTAATGACATATGTCCTTTTAAGAGGGCCATGTAAAGACAAAGGCACACAGATACACACAAGGAGAATGCCATGTGATGCCAAGGAACATCAAGAATTGCCAGCAACACAAGAAGCGCAGAGAGAGGCAGGGAACAGATTCTCCTACAAAGCTTTGAGAAGGAAATCAACCTTGCTGACAAGCGGATTTCATACATCGAGCCTCCAGGACTGTGAGAGAAGAAATTCCTGTTGTTTGCAGGAATTTGTTACCAAAGCCCTAGGAAATACAGAAGGTAAGAGGTACAAGATAGCAAAGAAGTATTCGACTCAACATATGTACCATCTTGTTCGCAAAATACAAGGCAACCTCTCCACTTTTCAAAAGTTACAACTTACAAATTCATATCAAAACGAACTACCAGATATCCAGTATCTGCAATCAAGGAGGGAAAGAGGGAAGTGTAGGAGGAGAAAGGCAGTTGGCAGTATACTGCATCCACTCTACTTGGAACACTTGGCTTTTCTGCTAGATGGATCCAGAAAACAAGTAATGCAGGAGAAGTCTGCTGCGAAATTTCAATGTGCTATGATCATTTGTTCTACATGTGTTCTATACATCTCTTCTAATCAGTCTGTTCTCGCCATACCATCCTGCCATACTGGGATCTTGATATTTACTGAGCAAGAACAGAGATGCCATAATTGTGGGCAGATTTCTCATTGTTCACTCTTTTCAAGAGTAAGTGTTCTGCACAGGGCATTTTCTATAAATATGACAAGAGATGGGAAAAACAGATGGGAACATTTCAATCCCAACTTACCTATTATTTATGCTACCTTTGCTTTCATCCAAATAACATCAACTTTATGGCTGAAAGAGCACTACTGTATACCTCGAGGGTTCTTAGGCACAGTAAAGCTTCAGGTAACAAAATTTCTTGTTTATTCCGTTTCTGTCATCTAAGCCTTGGTGTAAGAATGAAACTTGACTCGACTCCAACCTATCCACTTCACCTGTTTAAACAGGTGTAGAGTGCCCTCTATTGGTGCAGATATGGGCGAAAGACCTTGCCTACCTAGTGATCATTAACCAGTAATTTAAGAATTTTTTTTCTTCTTCTTTGGTTGTCAGTTCATTAAAAAAAAAAAAAAGTGGGGCGCCTGGGTGGCTCAGTCGGTTGAGCGTCCGACTTCAGCTCAGGTCATGATCTCGCGGTCCGTGGGTTCGAGCCCCGCGTCGAGCTCTGGGCTAATGGCTCAGAGCCTGGAGCCTGCTTCTGATTCTGTGTCTCCCTCTCTCTCTGACCCTCCCCCGTTCATGCTCTGTCTTTCTCTGTCTCAAAAATAAATAAACGTTAAAAAAAATTTTAAAAAAAGTAACTAGGAAGATCAAAAGTACTGATTTGATTTTAATTCTATGTAAAACTTACCTGGCATGAATGAGACATGGTGATGTAGCAACACGGGAGGAGCAAAGACTCGACATCAAGTTCTAGATTTGAAAATGTGCTTTCACTGAAAGAGTTTATTAATAGTCCTCATCTCACTTTTGCTAACATGTCCAACCCCAAGCTCCTGGCTCACTGATTTGCTATACCCAAGGCCTGGCATTCACTTATCTGACAAATATTAACTGAATACCTATTATCCGCCATTGTTTTAGATGCGGCAGACACAATGGTGACTCAAACAAATTTCTGTTTTCTGATTTGTAATAGAATGGATATTTGACCACATAATAAGCATATACTAGTTATTAATTTACCAATTAGTATATTTAGTATAATATACTTAAGTAACAGTATAGTTAATACTAGTTATTATTACATATACTAATAGTTATTTCTACTGTTATTACTATTTTCATTGTAACTACTACAGAATTACTAAATACAAATATTCTTTTTGTTAAAACTGTATTTTCTAATCAGAGCAGTTCATGGGAATCTATTGTGTACACAGAACAATTCTTGTCCTCAGGAAACTTCACTGTGAAGGTAAACACAAGTAATCACAGTAATCAGAATATTATTAGTGCACATACAAGGGCCTGCATTCTTAGATATAATGTACTCTAGAACATTCACCTATTTCTGTAATAGTTAAAAGCCACTGGTATATGGCCTCCCAACTAGACAGTTATGAGAAAGCATCCATCAGGTATCCACTTTGTTCTAGAGGGAAATATACAAAAACAGCATGTGGCCATTCACTTGGTACAGCTGAGCTCTGAAATGGTCACAAGTTTCATATTTTCCCATTTACGAACATGAATTTATGATTGTTTTGTTTTATAAATATGAATGGGCACTGAGTATAAAAACTAAACATTAAAATTTTTAAAATCACTTGTATAGACAATTATTTAATTTTAGCTAGACTATTGACGGAAAATCCCACCAAATATTTATAGGTTTGTTTCTACTGCTTACTATGACGTTTCATAATTATTCTTATTTCCTACATTGGCAGAGTAGGATAGCAATTAGAGGTATCCTCTTGGACTTGAATTTATTATAGCAAAACAATATCTTTAAAATGCCAAAACCAGCATTTTTGTTTTCTTTGATTTATCCTTATAGCCCATAAATGTCTGTATAAATGAGTACATCTAAGGTCTCGTTCTTACAAAGGGATACTCTAAGCTAAGAGCTTTTGAATTACAAATGGTAAAAATGAAAATGTTTTAGATTTTGTTTAAGGAACTGTAGAATAACAATGCAGTTATAAAATACTTCAACTTGAGATGTGAATTACTGAAGCAACTGCTTTTAGTTATCACCAACTTTTCCCTATAAATTGGTGTTTAGGCTACAGTTTCTTAAAACAGTCTTTAGGGTGCCTGGGAGGCTCAGTTGGTTAAGCGTCCAACTCTTGGTTTCAGCTCAGGTCATGATCTTATGGTTTGTGAGTTAGTTCTGCGCAATGAGGAGCCTGCTAAGGATTCTCTCTCCTTTTGTCCCTCCCTGTCTCTCTGTCTCAAAATAAATAAATAAACTTAAAAAATATAAAATAAAATAGTCTTTGGTAAATAGAAAAAACAATATGATTATTTAATAAAAATTACTCACATTTTTATAAAAACACATTTTTTATGTTTTGTTTAAAATTCTGAGTTCTTAACCAATTAGTAAGTTAGAATCAGTATTTTAAAGTAATCTTCTCATTATATGTGGAATCTAAAAGACAAAACAAACAAATAAACAAACAAACAAAAAACCAAACAGACTCTTAAAAACAGAACAAACTGGTGGTTTTCAGAGGGCAGGTGGGTGGCAAGATGGAAGAAGTAGATGAAGAGGATTAAGAGATACAAACTTGCAATTATAAAATAAGTAAGTCATAGAGGTGAAAAGCACAGCATAGGGAGTATTGCCAGTAGTATTGTAATAACATTGTATGATGACTACACTTTCATGGTGAGTATTGAGTAATGTAGAATTGTTGAATCAATGTGATGTACACCTGAAACTAATATAACATTGTATGTCAATTATACTTCAATAATAAAAAAAATAATATGACTTCTCAGTGTTAAAAATCACTGGTTAGGTGATTTGGAGAAAGCTCCTCAAGAGGGGCTTGTTTGTCTCATGATTAAACAGAGGTTATGGGTTTGACAGGGAAAGAGGTGGGGAGCCAGTTTCATCACATGACATGACATGACATGACATGACATCGCCAGTACAAACTGTCAGCACGACTCATCACTGTTGATGTAATCCCTGATCACCTGGCTGGGCTAATGTGTGCCAGTTTTCTCTTCTGTAAATGTACTTCATACTGCAGTTTCGGAAGGAAGTCACTATGTGAAACCTACACTTTAGGGGTGAAGATTTAGCGTACTTTAAGCTTTAAATTTGATTGAATTTTTTCTGAATATGAAGTAGTAATTAAGTATATTTGGAAATATTTGGTTTCTAAGGAAAAAATAAGAACATTTTAATAGGACAACAGTCTCTTCCCTTACTGAAGCACACAGCTGGGAGGGATGTTCTAAATGGTGACAGGACTCATTGGACAATTCCTCACCTAGAGAATTTTATTGGTTTAGGTTCCAATTTCTTTTTAAATTTGCAGAATTCCAAGAACTCACAGAGTTTTATATGTATCTAATACCTCTCATTCTGCTCTTCAAGCATTTAGCCACAGTGCATATTATAACAGTCATCTTCCTTAAATTTTCTAGTCATTGCCTTTCTTTTTTATTTTTTTACAATTTTTTAAATGCTTATTTATTTTTAAGAGAGAGAGAGAGAGAATGAATGAGTCGGGGAGGGGCAAAGAGAGAGGGAGACACAGAATCTGAAGCAGGCTCCAGGCTCTGAGCTGTCAGCACAGAGCCTGACATGGGGCTTGAACCCATAAGCTGTGAGATCATGACCTGAGCTGAAGTTCGACAGTTAACTGAATGAGCCACCCAGGTGCCCCAGGGGTGGTCAGATTTTGTACTGTTAAGACTTTCAACTGATTGAATGAGGTCCACCCTCATATGGAGGGTAATCTGCTTTTCTTATAGTCTATTAAATGTTAATCTCATCCAAAAAAATACCTTCACAGAAATATCCAGAATAATGTTTGACCAAATATCTATACACTGTGGCCCAGCCAAGTTGACACCATCACTCTAGCCATTACATAAAATTTCCTCTTTCTTTTCTTCATAAGTTATTTCTACATTATCTGAGCATATAATACCAACACTATTCTCCACCTATACTTATGCCAATAATTGCTTTAGACATTTATATTTAGTGTCCAATACCAAAGAGAGGGAGAGAGAATTCCAAGCAGGCTCTGCTGATATAGTGCAGAGCCTGACACAGGGCTCAAAGTCATGAACTGTGAGATCATGACCTAAACTGAAGTTGGATGCTCAACCGACTGAGCCACCCAGGCGCCTGTCTGGTCATTGCCTTTCTTGCATGGCTTATATATTTTGTAGTTATTACTAAAAGAAACTGAGAATAGCATAATGATGGAAAATTTCCACCAGCTCCAAACAGTCACATCTTCTACCCCCTTCCTTCATCAGTCAGCCCCTCAAGAGGCAAGAAGACTGACAATCCCAGAAATGCTGGGAATATGATTTCTTAGGGTCTCACCTGTGTAGGCACACACACACACACACACACACACACACACACACCCCTCTTACCTCCTTAACTGAATTTAGTTTATAGTTGCCTCCTATGGTTAAATTAATAAGATGCTAGAGAGACAATCTGATCCTAGAAAAGTCAAGGCTTCTCTCATGTGGCCTATGTTTGCTGTTTATTTGTCTCCAGAATTTCACTTTGTTAGACCACATGTACTTCTTGATAAAGAAATTCAGGCTGAATTTCAAATACCATAAAGTGTTTGCATATGAGAGGCACTTTGATAGACATTTTCATACATGATGTATTTAAAAATCTACATACTGATCTTGTGTGTTTACTGCTTCTACTATCTAGATAAGAAAATGGAACATGGATCCTTGCTCCCATACCAAAGGATAGTCCACATCTCTGTTGTTTAAAATGGTAGTTCAGAATGTAACATACATTCAAATACATAATAAAATAATAGCTGTTACCGAAAGCTTAACACATGCCAGGAACTATGTTGAGAGCTTTACTTGAAATGCATCATTCAGTGCCCTCGACAATGTTATGCAGTGGGTCTGGGTTTGAATTCAAGTTTTCAATCTACCAGATATGTCATTTTGGAAAATTTCTGATTTAGTATCCTCAGTATTCTAACTTCGGTTCCACAGTATTTCTACTTTACATTTGAGGAACTCTAGATGTAAGAGTATGTTATATTGATTAAATTATGGTTCTAATTAATGGCCTTCCTGAATTCAGGTCCTTTGCCTTGTAACTTGCAACTTCATAGTCCCATCCTGCACTGACTCTGCCCTTGTGACTTGATTTGGCCACAGGCCAGTGGCAAACCTAATGGAAGCAGAGACTTGAAAAAGAACTTGCATGCCTTTGCTTTCTGACTCAGTTCTCTGTGTTTATCCAGCGAACACACCCACATCAGCCTGAGAATATGGCTGGTCTAGGCTTCTGGGAAGATACAAGAGATATATGCATGTGAGATTACACAGAGCAACACCAAGCCATCCTAGTCAGGAGTATCCTAAATAAACTGTTACCCAGGCAACCAGTCAGCTGACCACAGACGCATGAGTAATCCCAAGACTCAGTGACAGAACCAAGACCAGAATGAGTTAACTGAGGCATCTGCAGTATGTGCAAAATTTAAGGGAGCGGCAAAGAACTCAGAAGTAAAAATAAATAATATTTTAATGGAGTAGTTCAAAAAATGAAAAATGATGTAAAAAAATCCATGATGGACAAAGTATCAACATTTTAAATAAAGACAGCATCAATATTACTGATTTTTCCTTTTGCTTCAGGCCCCAGTACAGTATGACACAACACTGCTTATCCGTATCACCTACCAAACCCAAGAAATCATGAAAAATAACAAATTATTATTGCTTTAAGCTACTACATTTTGGGATTTTTTTCTTACACATCAATAACACTCTGATAAGGGTAGTTTTAAGGCCACATAGATGATAGTTAGGGAACTTATATTCAATAAAAGCAATTTTACCACAAAGTTCACGTCCTCACCCTTTTATTAACCAGATATAGATTACATTATATATAAATTTCATGGAAAAAACCTGATCCTGAGAGACGTGACAATGAATGTTATTGTGGTTAATAGTATAAACTCTAAAGGCAGACGGGTCTAGGTTTGAATCCAAGCTTTCACCCTACCAGCTATGTTATTTTGGAAAGTTTCTAACTTAGTATCCCTTTTTCGAAAATGTGACTAGTAAATTTTATGCCATAATTTTTATTATATGAGAATACTCATATTACAAGGCTTAATACAGTTTAGAATCTGATATGTAGAAAGTGCTCAATAAATGTTATTTTATTTTGAGTATACTGAAACCATGTATTTCCACTGTCTATTTAAATTACGCTCCTTAATACCCTCTACTTTGAAGCCTAACCTGCACTGAAGCTTACCCTAACAGGGAAAGTAAAGGCAAGGGCAGAACAAGATTACTGTTCAGCCTTCATTTTCAGAGACATATTTTATTGAAATAGAAAAAAAATTGTCTAAAATTCATTGGCTCCTATTATTATATCTGAAACAGGACTGGTCTTTTTATCATGGAGTGTTACACAAATGAAATACCATTTAGACCTAAATAAATATAGGAAAGCATTATCTTCTAGACTTGGTAGATTATGGGAGGAAGGAAGATAGCTATGGAGTGTATGGGTGAGATGCCACCATCCCTGCTCCTCTTGGAGCCACAACCCTTTGGAGTGTTGAATGTTGCATCCTGGTAAGGAGGAGCCCAAGAACGTCAAGACCCCTGGGATAGCCCCAACCGTATTTCTAGCACCATGATCACTGTATCTTGGGAACAGAGGTGCATTGGTGGTGGTGAGGATTCTTGATAGAAGAGTCTGACATAGTCAGACCGAGGCCATTTTAGACAGAAGTAAGGGGCTGGGGGGAAAGTAATGAAAACCAGACATCCAACAGAGACTGAGTTTCCTAAAACGACTGCTCTGGGATGAGGACACTGGGAAGAAGATAAAATCTAAATCAAATGTTTTGTTTGCACATCTGAGTTCTAACTGTGAAACTCTGCAACTTGTTGCATGATTTAAAAACCTCTGGTGAAAAGAAGTTCCAATTCATAGGGCAATTCTGCTGTGGCTGGTGCACAGGCCAGGGAAAGAGTATATGGGTGGTGTACCAATAGTATCCATTAGGTGTCAATCTAGTGGCTGTCCCCCAAATTACTGCAATTTAAAAATTTTTGTCATCTCCCCCTTGTGTAGGGCTATGGTCATACTCTACTCTTTTCCTTGCAAAACACCAGTAACAGGAGTGCTTAAAAAGTTGGTATTTAAAATAAGCAACACATATGTATTGTTTTACATCACTTACCACTGCAGTGTCAAAGTCATAAAATTACAACAGTAATGACTATTTCTTGTGTCTAGCATATAGAAAGTATGTATTAATGTTTAAAAATGAATGAAAAATCCTAAGAAGGAAAGAACTGTTGCCCTGGAAGAACAATTGACTATGAACTTACATCAGTCCCAGGAGATTTTCAATGAGAGAGAGGAAGGGAGAAATAAATTCGTCACAAATACTTCACGTCATTGATTGTTTTGATACAATGGAAGAGAATGATAATCCAATGGGAGAAGACTTGAAATGCTTACAGCAATACGTTATTTGGGAGGGGTGAAAGAAAACAATTTGTGAGACCAAAGTTCAGTGGAATTATTCAGATGCACAGATGTTAAGCATGGTCATGTGTATTTCCTTGTGTATGCATGGATTTAATTTTATAATTTACATTTCCATGGTTTATGGGTGGAATGAATGAATCGTAAGGAACAAATCTGCAAACACAAAATGTAAAATGTACATGGAAAGGTAATGTAAAATAATGCCACCGGGAGCTTTTGTGAATCAGACTTGCAGCATCTGTGGTTCTTGAACCTGGCAGACACCTGTAATGAATTCAATTAAAGGCACCCTTCAGTTAAGTTTTCTATTTCCGGACCCTCATGGACACCCAAAGTTTCACATATTGAATCATCTCCTATGAAATAGAGGGTATCACTCCTGAATCTGTTGAGGAATAGAATACATAATACGTGTTTACAGTGTCTTTAACATCAAACCTCACTCATACTCTCCTGGAACCAGCTTTTAGATTTGTAGGTTTCATATTGTTTATGTTTGGCCTTATTGGTCTGGTTGCCTCTCCTTTAATATGCTTTATTTATTTATAAATTATTTTATTTATTTATTTATTTATTTATTTATTTATTTATTTATATATATTTTTAAAAGTAGGCTCCATGCCCAGTGTAGAGCCCATCGTGGGGCCTGAACTCATGATCCTGAGATGAAGACCTGAGCTGAGATCAAGAGTCAGACACCTTAAATGACTGAGGCACCCAGGAGCCCCCATGCTCTTTTAAAATATGAACTCATCAGAGAACTTGTTGTAACGCTTAATTTATGTCTTTATAAAATTTCTTCTTTTCTTCTCCGTGTTTTCTTATTGTGACCGGAAAGTTAAAATTTCATTCGTTTGTGTTTATTACTGGCTTAAATTTATTATTTGCTTGTTACTATTTGATATCCAAAATTGAGTTTGCTTATTATTGTTGTTAGTTCAGCTGAGAGAGAAATTTTTCTGCAGGGTAAGGAAAGAATGTATCTTGTGTTACTTTTAAAAGAACAGGCTCCCATGACATCTAGACAAATGAAGACCCCTTTCACTAATATATACTGTGTTTTTACCAGCTTTATATACTCAGTAGGAAAGCATATTCCAAACTCTTCTCGTGGGGCAGTATGGAGTCTATGTGCTGATGTTCTCATATCTCTATCTTCTTTTACACTAGCCCAAATAAGTTCTAAAAGGCTGCCACTCACATCTTTTTTATTCTCATTCATTCATTCAACAAATATATACTGAGAATCTCCTTTGTGCCAGGCACCATTCTAAATACTTGGGATATAACAGTGAATAAATTATAGCAAAATTTCTATACTTAGGCCTTGGAGGATAATGGCGCAAAACAATCAATTATAAATAAGAAAATTGTCTAGTATGTTCATAAGTGATAAGCACAGAAAAGAAAACCCCCCAGCAGAGTAAGAGGTATCAGAATTACAACTGTAGTAGAGAAGATAATGAAATTTAAATGTTCTATTTAGGGGAGATGCCTGGGTGGCTCAGTCAGTTAAGCATCCGACTTCAGCTCAGGTCCTGATGGTTTGTGGGTTTGAGCCCCGCATTGGGCCCTGTACTGACAGCTTGGAGCCTGGAGCCTGCTTCAGATTCTGTGTCTCCTTCTCTCTTTCTCTCTCTCTGCCCCTCCCTTGCGCTCTGTCTCTCTCTCTCAAAAATAAATAAACATTAAAAACATTTAAAAAATAAATGTTCCACATAGGAATAGCATTTCTATACCCTTCTTCGTCCCTGCCTTTCTTCCACTGCTGTATTCTATTTATGCATCTTATCCAGTAAAATCTTTTCCATTGTTTTCCATCAGAATGTGCAGAAATTTACACACACATATATCTCCTTTATATTATTACAATCTCTGCTTTATCAACGCTAGTAACAGCCATTGGACTCTATCTTGCTTTCTCCTGAAAATCGCTGGGGGCCTCTTCTACCAGGGCTACTTGGTATGATAAGCCTCACACCTGATGTTCATCAAGTTACACCTGGATGGCAGAGTCTGGCAGACTGTGGGAGGTAGCCAAATACAAAAGTACCAACCAAGAGTGGGAAGCTACGGGAACAGAGGTAAAGAGGACAAAAACAGGGAAGCGGTCACAATTTGACTAGATCGCTGTACTCTTGCCCAGCATATTCTTGTCCTGAAATATTCAAAATGCCCTGGTTTCTAAACCCTCAAGCACTCTGTTTTTCTGTTTCATCTTTCTATTTTTTCCTTCCCCTACAAATATCAGATTACAGTAGTTTTAATTTGCAGTGGGTGTATCCATTGGAAATATCTCTTTCTTAGTCTTCGTAAGATACCTCATGCCTCCACTGCAAATGGGCATTATGTTACCATGCAGCAATCCCAGGATGCTCAAGTCTGTTCTTTGAAGGCTTCAGTGTATTTATCTAGTCACTTCTCATATATGAGAAGTTTCCAAAGTCACAGACTTCAACTAGGGGAGGAGACAGAAATAACACATGGGCTTCCAAATGCTTCTGCTTCCTAGTTAGAATAAAGAATTACATGCAGGAAACAAAATAATGTTCTGCTTATCTCTGAATGAGGGGCTATCAAATGAGGAAAAGCTTATAAAAGTAGGAGGTACTGTACAAGTACAACATATTTGTTCCCTTATTATTTCTATGTGATATTTCTTATAAAACCCAGTACAATGTCAGTGCGTAGGAGGAATGCAGGAATGCAGGGGACATCATGGCATTGGAGGCGCCAAGGAAGTCTAACGTGGATGAAGCTGAGAGACAGAGGGGAGAATAGAGAAAATGTAGCATTATCCACTGTTGTTTTACTCTGTTTTAACCCTTGTAAATCGTGAATTTCTTGGAAAGTGCCATGCTTTATGCTTCTCAGATAGTTTTAACCAATACGCCACCTGCTAAAATTTGTTGACTTACACAATGACTGACTATAAAGAAAACCAGTATGTTAAGAAGTCTCGAGTTAAGGACTATGCACATATGCATGTGGGTCACACACACACACACACACACACACACACGCACACACACACACGCTTACTGGTTATCTACAAATACCAGGCGCTATTTAAAGCAAATCACACATATTAGTTTATGTAATCCTCTTATCTACTATCTTCATTTTACAGAGGACAGTAAGGCCCAAAGAAATGAAATAACTTTCTCAAAAATAACAACCACTAAATGGCAATCAAAACCGGAAAACTAGGTAGTATAGCTTCAGAGCCTGAGCATTTAATCACTATGCTGTGGAATATTGTATGTTTTCCCTAATTCCTATTACTTTTTAAAAAGTGTGCTCTGGTAAGTTTGCTTTTCCCATTCCCACTGTCTCTACTACACCACTATCTGCAGTCTGGACCTTTTTCCTGAAAGCTAGGTCTAGGTGTCAGATTTCCTTCTGGCATCTAAATTTGATCATAGGACAAGCACTGTGGCACAACCCGAACCCGCCCTCCCTTTGGGCTCTATCTCCCTCTAGGATCTCCTCTTTCCCCTTTATTCCCTGTACCAGTTAAAAGCCCCACCACTTACTCAGGAATTTAGTCCAGAAACCTCCTGCCCCCTCAGTCTCCATACACATGCAGCCAGCACGGCCTGGTGTCCTGTCACCTCAATGCTTCCCTGAACACCTGCCACCTTCCCCTGTGTCACTCTCTCCATTTGGCTCCCCATCACCATTCCTCTGATTGGTCCCTTTGTGTCTGATGTTGCCTTACAACACATTCTCCAACCTGTGGCCAGATTGTTCTTTCTAAATCTTGATTACTATCCTATCACTCTCCTTTCCAAACCCCTTTAATATTCTCCATTGTCCCATAGGACTAAGTATTAATTGGTTAATCTGACTTACTTCAAGCTCACCTTCCTAGTTGGTTTCTTGCAAATTCTCCTGTCACATGCCACATATTTATTTTAATGTTATTACAGGTACTTGAAGTTTTTCAAATAAATCATATTCTCTCTCACTTCTAGTCTCTGCTCATCCCACTCTTTATGCCTGTAATGCTTGTTCTTTACTCCTTCTCTTGGCTAATAGTGAGAGAAATTTTATGGGATGCCTTTGGGTGATGCAGCTGCAGAATCAATTAAGGCTGAATAAGTCCCTGGTTGCCAATCTTAGTAACAGCAGAAAAATGAAGATGCTGAGGCTGGTAGTCACCCAGATGTTTCAGCCCTGCTGACTAGCACATCAGTGTTCCTTCTTCCTGATTTCTCTTTTGGTTCTTGGGTTTACCTCCTGATATAAATAAGTATTGCTCTCACTCTCGGTGAAGTACAGTTACTGGAGAGGCTCAACGTGGTACAGTAAAAACCATATTCCACTGTTCCATTTCATGCTTAGGAGTCTCAGCCACCCTCTACAAGTGGATATCAGAAGAGTCAGCAGCGATAACACAAAAATATAAGGAGCAAAAACAACTCCAAAGAAATATGGGGGAAATAACAGCAGTACTAATTCAGTTGTTAAAATGAAAAATTTGGAATAAATTCAAACCTCCCTACTTCTATTCAAAAATAAACTTCAAACTATCAGTTTTATGAAATATATATGTATATGGTATATGGTATAGATATACATGGTTATCAAACTTTTCTCGCTTTTTTTTTTAGTTTTTTCATTTTTTTTTTAGGAGAGAGCACACACGTGCACATGCATGCAAGCAGGGGAGGGATGCAGAGAGAGAGAGAGAGAGAGAGAGACTGGAATCCAAAGCAGGCTCCATGCTTAGGGTGGAGCCTGATGCAGGGCTTGATCGCATCACCCGGGATCATGACCTGAGCTGGAATCAAGAGTCAGATGCTTAAACAACTGAGCCACTCAGGCACCCCGATACTTTTCTCACATTGAATACTGGCTTTATACATAGTCCCACCTTACACTTCTGATAAATGAAGGATATTGTCCTCTAGGACAAGACCCTCACATTCACTTTTCAGAACTGATAGTTCTTTATCTTCTTGCAGATTTCCACAACTGTCAAGGTAACTCAGGTAAGAAGGAAAAGCCTTTTATTCTAGACTAGGATTGGTGGGAATCCCAGTAAACCTGAGGATGACCCCAGTCAAAACGGAATGAAAAACTCCTATCTTTCTTTGCTTTGTCAGTTGAGAGGGCCTAGAAGGAATGCTAACCAAGGAGCAATGAGCTCTTCTCAAATCTTGATTTCTAGTATCATTCTCCAACAAAAGGAACCAGAGCTCCTTGAGAAATGGCTGATACCAGGGCAGGGGTGGGAAATATAGAAGACAGTATACAAACTATAGCACCAGAAAGTAAAGAAGTATTTTAAAAAACCCCATAATGATGGGTATATCAAAGGGACAAAGAAACAAACTGAAATTGCTCCTAATGGCCAAAGCTAGAACATTTGGGCAACAAAATAACATAGGATTGGATTATAAATCAAAATATAAACATCTGACTCCATGCTGATATAAATAAATGATTGCATAAACATAAGTAAATGGAGGTAGAGTAGACAATTATCCTGTGCAGAATTCGGTACACTTTATGTATTTTTTTAAAAATATTTTTATTGATTTTTGAGACAGAGAGAGACAGAGCATGAGCAGGGGAGGGGCACAGAGAGGGAGACACAGAATCTGAAGCAGGCTCCAGGCTCTGAGCTGTCAGCACAGAGCCTGACATGGGGCTCGAACTCAGACTGTGAGATCATGACCTGAGCTGAAGTCAGACGCTTAACTGACTGAGCCCCCCCAGGTGCCCCTTTATGTAAATATTTTGACCTCAGGGAAGTGGAGCATAGAAACCTGGCCATACCTCTGAGGTGAGCCACCACACCATGACTGACTGGGGTGGGAGGTTTTGGCCAGGACTGGGGTTTGAAATAAGAGGTGAAGCACAAATTCCCACTCCTTAAGTGGAGGTTGTGCATAGTGACTTTCTTTCTTTTTTTTTTAATTTTTTCTTTCACATTTATTTATTAATGAGAGACAGAGAGACACAGAGCATGAGCAGGGGAGGGGTAGAGAGAGGCGGAGACACAGAATCTGAAGTAGACTCCAGGCTCTGAGCTGTCAGCCCAGAGCCTGATGCAGGGCTCGAACTCATAAACTGCGAGATCATGACCTGAGCCAAAGTCGGTTGCTTAACCAATTGAGCCATCCAGGTGGCCCATAGTGACTTCCTTTCAACGAGGAAAGAATGAAGTGGGGGTGGGGAAACACCTTTACACTGGAGAAACCTAAGGAATACCAGTCCAGCTAGGCCGTCAAGGATAACAACAGTGGTGAGTCCTGTTGACAGCCTGTTCTATTGACTTGGTGTGATGTCAGAAGACTGGCACTCCACCTCTGCGGGCCTCCTCTCCCAAACCCATAACCTCAGTCTAACAGTGAGAGAACCACTTGATAAGTCCTTCTTGAGGGACATTCTGTAAGATACCTGACCAGTACTCTTTAGCACAGAGAAGTAATCAAAAACAAGGAAAGTTTGAGAAACCGTCATGGCCCAAGAGGAACCTAAGGAGATGTGACAACTAAATGCAATATGGTATCCTGCATGGGATTCTGGAACAGAAATGAAAATTAGGTAAAAATGAAGGAAATCTGAAAGTCTGAATAAAGTATGTACTTTAGTTAATGGTAATATATCAATATTGGTTTGTTAATTGGGACAAATATACTATAACAATGTAGGATGTTAACAATAGAGAATACAACTGGTGGAGGAGTATAGGGGAACTCTGTACTATCTTCACCACTTGCCTTTACATCTAGAAGTATTCTTAAATATAAAGTTTATTTTTAAACAATTTTTTAAAATGTTTTATTTATTTTTAAGACAGAGAGAGACAGAGCATAAGCAGGGGAGGGGCAGAGAGAGAGGGGGAGACTCAGAATCCAAAGCAGGCTCCAGGCTCTGAGCTGTTAGCACAGAGCCCGACGTGGGGCTTGAACCCACAAACTGTGAGATCATGACCTGAGCTGAAGTTGGATGCTTAACCAACTGAAACATCCAGGTGCCCCTAAAGTTTACTTTTTTAAAAAACTAAATAAAATAACTTTATATATCTTTTTTTTTCCTACCTGGAAAAGCGCAAAGTCCTTACCATTGCAATATTTAATATACAGAACATTAATCATTCTAATTACATTCATTTATCTAGAGAAATACATGAATGCTTCCTAATGATGTGCAGGGGAGGAAAACTGAAAGAACACACCTCTTAGGGCCAATCATCAAAGAAACAAATTGAAGCAAATTGACAACAGATGAATGAGCCCTATGTAGCTTGGTTTATGGATTCATCCAATGTTCAGTAAGGAAAGTAAAAGTTGAATTCGCTCTTACTCAAGTTTAGAGGATATATGAGTAATGTCAGAGAAGCTAACTTGTCAAAGGAGATCAATTTGTGACTTTAGCGCTATTTTTGAAAATTACTTTCTTATTGTATCATATTTTATCTTTTCTTATGCCTTCAGAACATCTGGACACATTAAAATGCATTTTTATTAAAATTACATGGTTTGAAATTTGATCTATTCTAAGTTAGTGCCTATGGCTGATGTGCCAACCGTGTGTGGCAAAGATAGGTCTTACCAAAAATAATCCATGCATTCCACTACATTTCTCAAAATTCCTCGTCGTTGGGTTGGGGCCATGTGACTGTTTTGGCCAATGATTTGTGAGAGGAAATGATGCTAGTCACTTCTAGCAGAAGCAGTTAAGAGACCAGGTCTCTAAACCTCCATCTCTCTGTTCTTCTGAGATTGTGACTTCAGAAGTCATATTCTAGGTGCTGCTGGGAATGATGGTGTATTATCCATTAGCCTAAGTTTCTGAGTTATTGTGTAGCACAGATACCTCTCTCCAAACCTTGCCAGCCTATGTTGAATATGTGATATGTTCTACATATTGTATTATGCGATAAGACACTGGAGTTTGTCTGTTGCTATATTCAATGGCAATTATGACAACATTTAACAAAAAAATGAAGAAGTTAATATTTAATAATTTAAGAAGTTGATATTACATTTTAGGCTATCTTATAATAGGTAGTCAGAAGTAGCTTTTAAGATTGCTATAAAGTTTACTTGCCACAGAACCCAAATCATAATGCTTTATCCCACAAAAGAATATTGTAAAATTTAGAAGGCAGCAGGTATAGGAATTTTGGGTAGGGACAGAGGCCCTTGTAAAACCCATTTGGGAAGGAAAGTTACTCTTGTCAAACCAAGAAAAATGAGATAAATTAAAAATATTAAAAGAATGGGGAGTTCAGCAAAAGATTAAGATTTCAGTGCATAATGTTTCAGGTATGGATACATCTCAGGTAGACATAGTGGCTAATTCATATTTACCGCTTGTGATTTTAGGAACATGGGATTCAGAAACTCAGGCTATGCTATTCCTGGAAGTAGAGAGAAATGGGTTTGATTGAATACAGTTTAAAGTATATTGAGGACTATCTATAAGATACTGTGTATAATTTTTAAAAACATGGGGGTATGAACAGAGAACATGTATTCATACTATGCACACAAAGGTCATACAGATCAGCTTTGGAATAGTGTCAGTCAGGGCAGGAAATGGGTGTTATGGACTGAGGTTCCCCAGGAGCTATCTACCATTCTCTTAATTATTCCTGATAACATGTGTTGCCACATTTTTTTTCCTAGTGATTAAACTTTTTAATATGACTGTAGTGACAGGGTTTGTTCCATGTTTCATACATTCCCTAGGGGCCTCCTTAAACTAATTACTTGAGGGAAATATGGCAGGTTCTATAAATTATGATATTATGCATGTACAGTATTTTCAATGGCATTTAATGATAAATTGAATAAATGTGTTGAATTCAGGGAAGATATCTTTTTCCTCCCCCTTTTTATCTCGATAAATTAAAAAAAAATTAAAATAGATAACTTCTCAAAAAAGTAGATTATGGGCATTAGGTTAAAGTATTGATGGTATATTTCTCTCTACTCCACTAATTAGTCCCTGTGCCCCACTAATGAACCAAATGTATTTTTCAGAAAATTAACAGTCCATAGCAAAAATTATATTTTAATTTATATCCACAAGGCAATTTTTGGACACAGATGTTTTCCTGATTGATTCCTTAAGAACTTTTCTTATAAGTTTTTCATTGCTTTGCTTTTAGAAATGCAGCGTGGGTGTTCAATTTTACTATGTTAATTTAGATAATCTGCTTTCTTCAACTCTAGAAAGATTTTTAATGCAATGAGAACAGAACAGAGATCCCTGTCCTCATAATACTTATTTTCTCAGGTAGGGTGGCGGCAGATAATGCTATGTAGTATTTCAGAAAGTGGTAAGTGCTGTGGGGAAAAAAAAAAGTTGAGCAACATAAAGGTGAATTGGAATGCCAGGTAAAGGGGGGTTTGAGGTTGGCAATTTAAGCAGAGGTCAGAGGACCCCTCATTGAGAAGACATTTCAGCAGGTCCCCGAAGAAGAGGGAATTAGCCATGGTGCTGATTATGAAAAATGTAGGCAAACACTGCCCCCCAAATTAGAGTACAATGAAGAATAGGAGTATTGGCGAATATGTATGTAACTTGGAAAAGGTTACCTAGCAACGTTGTTTGAATATGACATTATAATATCAGTACAGCACAACAGAGACTGTTATGGTGCCACATATGGAATCTTTAACTCATTGATGAATGGTTCTAAGAGTTTGGAGGTCAGCTAGTGGTTTTGTTGTAGTTTGGTTTGATTTTAGTTATTTATAAGCTATGGCCATGAGGCCATTGGCTACACCAATCAGGAAGGCTTACCAACCTTTGATTGTCTTGTTTTGACAGAAACAACATCTAAAAATCTTGTCATAAACATAAAACAAAGGAGTAGCTGTGATTTCTAGAATTCACTTGGGATGCCTGTGGTGGAGGCTCTCATTCCTTAACATTTTCATTTCCTTCAAAGATAACAGCTACTGGGGAGCCTGGGTGGCTCAATTGGTTAAGTGTCTGACTTCAGCTCAGGTCACGATCTCACAGTTCGTGAGTTCAAGCCCCATGTCAGGCTCCGTGCTAATAGCACAGAGCCTGGAGCCCACTTAGAGTTCTGTGTCTCTCCCTCTCTCTCTGCCCCTCTCCTGCCTCTGCTCACACTGTGTCTCTCCCTCACTCTCAAAAACAACTATTAAAAAAAAAACATAATAGCCACTAAATCAATCTCCCTTTATTCCTCCCTATTGCAGCCTATAAGCATATCACATACACAACTGAGTCTACTCATCTAGTTATAACTGGGTAGTGATAGCAAAAGACCCATTTTTAAATAAGTAAGCTGTAGGGCCACAGTCTCATTTGTTGAACATAAAACCGTTTCAAAAGACTCAGCATACCCTTTAAACTGCTAATGACGCAATTTTATAATTCAGTCTGGAAGCTTCACGATAGCAAATGCTAACACATGCTCAGTCCTCTTTGGGCAATAAGAGATCCTATGCCCTGTGCTCACTCCTTTGCTTTTGGCTCTTGGCTTCACATTTACACTGGGAGCTTGCTGATGGCACCCAGGCCCTAAAGCGGGGTTCACAATATTTATGCAGCTGTAGTGAGACACACTATGAGATGCCAGCTTTTTGGCAGCCAACCGGAATGGATGAGAAGACTCAAATCACCGTAAACAAGCCAGCAATAATGATAGGAGAATCCTGACTGCTGAGTGGCAGGGTCTCACAGAGTTTATAAAAGTGTCCACAGTCACGACACTATCCATTTGGCAGCCTTTCAGCACTGTTACGAGGTCTGAGTAGAATTGTTTTCTGTCCTGGACACTTTCCACTAAACTTGGAAGGCAGAGCTGTCACTCTTTCAATAAAGACTTGACCTTCAATTGGTATGTACTTGATGTTGCTTTATTTTTGCAATAATTTGTTTCCGTCTCCATGTTACATTGTGCTACCTAGCTCAATATTCTTTTTGACAGTCATCACTGTAACATTATATATGCTAAATTATTTTTAAAATACATGTGGGTCTAAATTTGATGATATATTTGTGAAGAGACTGCAACATAGCAGTGAGAGCAGCTGGGAAAACACTGGGAAACACTCACTTTTTTTTTTATTAGGGTACAGATACAATAGCCTTTTGTATTAGGACCAAACATACTGATGCACCAACCATGTAAAACCTTGTCCCTCTGTAATATGCTTTTCTTCCAATGACTGGTTTTCTCTGAAAAAGAAACTACTTGTGGCTGCTCACGTGCTTAACTTTTATTTTTTTCTTTTTTTTTTTTTTCAACTTTTATTTATTTTTGGGACAGAGAGAGACAGAGCATGAGCAGGGGAGGGGCAGAGAGAGAGGGAGACACAGAATCGGAAATAGGCTCCAGGCTCTGAGCCATCAGCCCAGAGCCTGATGCGGGGCTCGAACTCACAGACCGTGAGATCGTGACCTGGCTGAAGTTGGACGCTTAACCGACTGCGCCACCCAGGCGCCCCTACTTTTATTTTTTTCTTATCTGGTTCTCTTCTGATCATTGAATATGCTATAGTTACTCCAACATAAATAAAATTCTTAATCTTGCTTCCATGAGTTTCTCCAAATAATCTCCCTTCCTATAGCCCTCGTCCCATCATGGACCATTATTTATGATAAATTTCGCAACAGCCACTTGCCAATGATTCATGACATTTGTATGTCTAGAACTCGTGATTACATTTGAAGGGGAGCGGAGTTTTTGTTGTAACTGATTTACACCATAAATTGTGGAGGGAAGAATATTTTTCAGGGTACATTCTCCAGATGATATTATGGTATCTCCATAGCACAGGCCATTTCAAAATCACAGGAAAAGGAGTACAATAATACCAGACATCCCTATATAAACACCTTTACCAGATACATTTTAATGATTACTCTTATCGCAAAGCTTTATATTTAGTCTTAGGCTATCATTTTTGCCCATCCACAAAATCTATTGTTTTGCTTCTTATCTACATTTGAGGGATAGGCTTAACTCTATGTTTTACCTCCTCTAGTACATGTATATAGTTCCCAGAAGAATGGGTGGTCTCATCTTGTTTCTTCTTTCAGAAATGCAAAATATGTTATTGACACAGAGGAAAGACACCTCATTAAAGTGGGACACAGCCACTTAGGGGATGATACGTACTACGACATAAGCTACAATTTCATCTTCAGTTTTATTTTCAGAAGCTGTTCAAGCTGAGCTCTATGGCAATGATGGTGGTGACAGTTGTGTCTTGAAAAATGGGAGCCCTCCACCTTCTGACATACTACAACTTACTAAAATATTTAATTTATAAATACTTAAGAAAATGGAATTACAATAGAGCAACTAATCTGAAACCATAAAAAGGTCCCCTTAGAAAAGTCCAAATTCTGACTTCATAGTCAGTGGAACTGGGAGAAATTTTATGAACACATTCAGACTGTTAAATTAATTACACAAGGGTGCCATTAGACTGAGGTGGCTCCAATGTCACAGTGGCCTACTTTTGGGAAACTAAAATCTACATCTGCAAATGTTTCAAAGATGCAAAATTAAAACCTATGGACAACCAATAACAAACATCCAACTAAGCTTTAGGCTATAGCCAATCAATAACTTCTTTGCTTGGCTTCCACCTTTCCTCTATATAAGTCTCTCCCCCAGCTCCTGTCAGTGGAATGCTCCTAACCACTTCCAGTTTTCCTGATTCCAAACAAATGTTGCTCAAAAAAACTACGAACATTTTTAATATGCCTCAGTTTATCATTTATCAAGACACATATACGGATCTTCCTTGACTTGAAATGGGATTATGCTCCAATAAACCCATCACAAGTTGCAAAGATCGTAGGTCAGAAATGTATTTAATACACCTACCACACATCCTAGATTAGCCTAGCCTACCTCGCATATGCTCAGAACACTGATATTACTCTATAATTGGAAAAAGTCATCTAACATGAAGCCGACTTCATAATAAAGCACTGAGTATCTCATGCAACTTATTGAATATTGTACAAAAAGTGAAAAACAGAACGGTTGCATGGGTACAGAATAGTTGTAAGTGGATTGGCTGTTCACCCTCGTGATGAGATGGCTGACTGGGAGCTGCAGTTTCCTGTCACTGCCCGGTGAAGGGGTTTGGGACATTCCCCCCAGAATGTACCACTTTGGCATATGGATTATTTTGAACCAAAGGCAACTGAAACCCTGGGGGCTGGAGAGAAACTTTTGCTTCTCCCTTGATTATATAGAAGAAGCTAAATTGGGTGTCTTTCCCAGAATAAGGGTTTTTAACAGAGATAAATTTTATCTGAATGATCCATCTGTATGGCAGGGCAAACATCTAATTGCCAAACATCTCTTCTTATTGTCCTGTGAAGTGCATGCCTTTCCTCTGAAATCCCAGACTGCTAACCCCTCTTCCTTAGTTCAGAAGGACATATATACCTCATTTTGCCTGAATATCTTTGGAGTTTCCATGTCTGTGCGGATTCTCCATATGTGTGCTATTAAGTCTGATCTTCTCCAGTTAATCTGTCTCACATCAATTGGAATCTTAGTCCAGCTAGAAGGACCCCCGAAGGGGGCAGGAATTCTTGCTCCCTGACATTAGCATTGTACTGCATATCGCTAGCCTGGGAAAAGATCCAAATTCAAAATTTGAAGTATGGTTTCTACGGAATACATATCACATTCTCACCATTGTAAAGTTGAAAAAGCATTAAGTTGAATCACTGAAAGTCAAACCATTATAAGTCAGAGACCCTCTATACAGACAAATTCACATCGTTATAGAAGCATATATAACATGGCCATTGTTTAAATTCTGTTTAACATATCCACTTGCCAAAGGAAATCAGAGAGAATATGGAAAAAAGTTGATTCCATGTTTACTGAGATTACAGTGTGATTAGCTGAAAATCTTTTGCCAGTATTTCTTAAAGGGCAGTTCTACTAGCGTTTTGGACAGGCCCATTCTTCACTCATTTACTGACAGTCAGTAAGACTCTTCAGGTATCAAAATAGGTTGCCCACTTTCCCACACACCTTTTAGGAGTTATGTAGAAACCACTACAAAGCTCTTAAACAAACTGCATTTTCTTTTAAGGAAACATTTTAACCAATTCCCATATTTTCCTAGAACAATTTTAGTAAGCTATTCCTGAATTGTTATGGATTTTTATTGCTTGTCTGTGGCCCATTTGTCTGCTCCTCCCTTTCTGCCTTCTAGAGCTCTGCCTGCCTCTCGCTTCCTTTCTCATACTCCAGCTCCCTCTCCCCTCATGAGAAGAACTCAACACCTGGTCACAGCCCCAACAGCAAACAGCAACATGACAGGATTAATCTAGCACTCAAAGTATTTCTCATCTTGATTTGTACCATTGAGTGATTGAGAAAAAAAAATCATAGAAATTTAAAATAAAATGAATACTTGTATTAGTCAGGGTTTTCTAGAGAAACAGAACCAACATGATGTATGTGTGTGTGTAATATATATATATTACACACACATTATGGGACTCTAGTGCATATATATATATATATATCACATTATTATAAGGAACTGGCTATTGAGAGATAGTCTAGTACAGTGTTAAAGAATGCAAGCTAGAGTTATACTGCCTGAGTTCAAGCCTCAGCTCTACCTGTTACTTGCTGTGTGACTTTGGGCAGTCACTTAACCACTCTATGCTACATTCCTTTATCTGTGAAATAGGAGTAATAAAACATAGCTGTTATCATAAAGCAATGAAAGAGCTATCAGTACATAGCAAATTCTGTATAACTTTTTGCTAATTTTTTTTTTTTTGATTCTTACACTGACATGTTCTTTTTCCAAAGTACTCAACTGCTTATTGGAGATTGCATATGGGGGTAAAATTATGGCAGAATGTGAAGGACAGATAATAAAGAACACTTTACTGTCTATCCCTCCATTTAAATGTGAGCTCATGGAGGAGTGACTTGTCTGACTTTATTATTGCAAATATAGTAATATGCAACATAGCATTCATGCTTAGCATTTATAGAACTAATTCTTTTTCACGTTGTAAATACATATACTACACATATATGTATACGTGTGTGTGTGTGAAAGACAGCATCTACTGAGATAGCCACCATGATGCGTATGGCAGATACAGTGGTGAATAAGTGTATACTTCTATGGAATTTACAGTTCTGTGGGACAGATGTTAAACACATATCCACATACATTAATAAGATGTACTGTCATCAAATTTATAGTGTGATAAAGGAAATAGATTCTAGGCTTGAATTTATTAATATGTTAATTATATCAACACTGATTATGTTATGAAAACACCATGAAATCTAATATTAAGTGGAAGTCTATATTTATAATATATGATACTAAGCATAATGTGACAAATTTCCATTTTTTTATAACTAGATTTCAATTGAATTTTATTTTTTAATTAAAAATGTTCATGGCATTTATCACATTCTGAAATTACCTTGTTTGTTTATTCATTTACTATCTCTTCAAACCAACTAGAATATAAGCACCAGGAAGGCCTACCAACATTAGCTTAAAGTTGCTAAATGCCAATGTCTACTATTCAAATTATGGCCACTCAAGTTTTTCTTGGAACTGAAAACCTCTACTGACATAAAGGTAGAAAACAGACTAAAATAAAACATAACAAACAATTCCTTGTTTGAGGAAATGTTACAGTATAACCTGTTTAACAGAAAATTTGATGAATATTATTTGCTAAATTCAGGAGTGATATCCAAAAACAGGAAAGAAAAAAATTTATAATTGGACTATTCATGTGTCATATATGTAATTTTTAAAATAAAATACTCAGTGTTAAAACAGCACAAACCGATTGAAATATTAAAATATGGTCATGGTGGGGGTGCCTGGGTGCTCAGTCGGTTAAGCATCTGACTTCGGGTCAGGTCATGATTTCATGGTTCGTGGGTTCAAGCCCCATGTCAGGTTCTGTACTGACAGCTCAGAGCCTGGAGCCTGTTTCAGGTTCTGTGTCTCCCTCTCTTTCTATGCCCCTCCCCAACTTGTACTCTTTCTCTCTCAAAAATAAATAAACATTAAAAAAATATTTTAAAAAATATGGTCGTGGTGAAGTTTAAAAAGAATGATAAGCAGTATAATTCCACAGGCTTTTCGTATACATAATTTGACCCTTACAATATTCTGACATTCAACAAAGTAGATTTCAGAGAAAAATAAAAGTACAGGGTTTTCTCTGTTCTCCTTCCCTCCTCTAACAATCCTGTTATATCAGGTGCAGAATGAGTGCTCAATAAATAGGGGGAAATGATTATAATGGTAATAATATGATGATGAGGTAGACATTCTATTTGGAAGCATTATATGGACATAATTTTTGGAATGCCAAGGAAAGAGCACATAAAGAGATTGGAGGTGACGAACTGGTTCACTCAGTGAGTACTTATTATTAAAATCTAGATCACTTATGGCTCCCTTTGTGCCCATCCCCTTTCTCTTCCACTTTTATAGTCCAGGCTAAAATTGAGAAGAATGATTCTAATCATTATAGAATTCATGTAGTGATACCCTAAAGTTAGTAGGTTCTTATTATTTTTATGGCTAGTCATCTCTTTTGGAAGCCATCTGATGAGGACTCTGGCTCCAAATTTCACCACCTCTCCAATTTATGAGCCTCCATTTCCCAAAATGTAAAATAAGCAGCCGTCCCTCAGAGAGTAGTGGAGAACATGGAACAGGGAAATGTGGATAAAGTCTCTAGCCCAACCCAATACATAACAATAATCAACTCCAAGCCTTCCCCACTCCCATAGTGCAATTGTAATCAAGCTGCAGGCGTGTTCAGCAATGCGGTCCAATACTGCGGTAATGAACCAGATTGCTCGGATAACTGGCATTCTCCCCACCAGATGCAAGATCGATTGATTCAATATGAATCTATGCAGTAACCCATTCTTGTAATAGAGAGTTCTCATTAAGAAAATGGATTAATTGGCTTACTGATATTTTAGCGAGAGCCAGATTTGAATAAGCGGACTCGGCAGTACTGAGAAAAGCAAATTAAACACTAATAAAGGGAGAAATGTGCCTGTTTAGGCTGAAGTCTCAGCCACAGGCTCAAACTGAGGATTTGGGTTTAAGATTTGTCAGTGTGAGTGGACATTAATGTCTGACAGATGAAAACACTCTAATTTTTACCCCTGGCAGCTCACTTTCTCTCCAAGACACCCATCCCAGCTGGAGGCTGCATGTGTGTCTCCTCCCCTGGAAGATTTCTGCCAGAGATTCCGAACCACTAATCACGGAATGTGTGTCTGATATAGAATATGCTTCACACTTGTTTCCACACACAGCTAATAAGACATATTTGGGACAAACTAAGAGCAAAATATTCACTAGAACCATTCCCAAAGTATCATGGAGCTCATGTGTCATTAGAAAATTTTATCTTAATCTCTCGTCTCCTAGTGAATCGCTGTTCCATCTTTTCAATACTTGGAAAGACTTTTTATTATGATTAATTTTAAGGAGAAATAGATACATATACATACATAAATGTACATACACACATATCATTCATATCATCATCTTTCTTGTCCTGTTTAAGAGATTTGGGCAGTGCTCTCACCTTTTCAGAACCATTAATTTTTCTCTCTCTCGGTCATTCCCGTTAACTTCCAAGCATGTAATTTCTTCAGTCTTTACAAAAATGAAAAAGAAATACGTCTGTTGACCTACAAGCTACAATACCTTTTCTCTGCTTACCTTCACAGTAAAACACCCTGAAGAACTGCTATATACTCATGATCCCTCAGTTTCACTCTTTCTTTCCTTGCTTGACTCTCTGTAGTCATGTCAAGGGTTTGTAACCTCTCCCATACCTCTGACCGCATCTCCCTCCCTCAGAAGACACCCCACAAACTGCTCTTGATGGCCACAGTGCTAAACCCAAAGGTTGATTCTCTGTCCTTATCTCAATTAACCTGTCAGTAGCATTTCACAGTTGACTACTCTACCCCCTCTGTGAAATTTTCTTTCCCCCTTTGGCTTCAATGTCACTAGACTTCCTGGTATCTCTTTCTACCTCAAGGGCTAGTGCTCATTGTTTTCTGCTGGTACCCCCTATCACCTCAACTTCTAAACTTTGCAATATCTAATAGGTATTTAGATTTTAACACATCCAAAACCAAACTGCGGATCTTCCCCAGCACTTCACACAATCTTCATCTCGGTACATAGCAAGCAATTCATTCCTCCTACCAAAATCCTTGGAGACATCAGTAACTACCAACTTCTTTTCTATATTGTTGTCAAATAATCAGTAAACCTGTTGGCTTTCCTGTAAAGTGCTAGAATATTTCATATCTGACCACTTTTGACAGTCTCTGCTACTGTTACCCTAGTCTAAACTGCTCTCATTTTGTCATGTATCCTCTGTATTACTGGGATGGTCTCTAATCCGTGCTTATCCCTCCTGCTCTTGCCCTGTAGAGTCTGTTGTCAAAGCAGCAGCTAGACAGTTAAATCAGAACATGCCATACCTCTCTTCAGAACTCCTTAATGGCTTTCATTCTCCAAAATTCATTCTCCTCACCATTGCTTATACCACTCTACAGATACTGGCCTTTGTTACCTTTCTGAGCCGATGACTATTCTCTATCTTGTTTACTCTGCTTCAGTAACATTTGCCAACTTGTTCTTTTATGGACATGCCAGGCAAATGCATCTCTGGGTCTTGGCATTTGCTGTCCTGGTTTTCTCTTATTGGAACATTTCCCCTCCAGATATCTGCATGACTTCCATAGGTTTCAAGTGGTCACCAAAAGGCTACCTTTTCAGTGAGGACTTCTCCAACTACTCATTTCAAAATCGCTGTCCCAAACTCCCCCCACATACCACCCAAAACAAGGTGGTCCTTCCTATTTCTTCTCGTTCTTAAACACTAATGTCCATCTGACACATTATATGTTCTAATTATTTATTTGTTTATGGTCTTTTTTCCCATTAAAGTTTAAATTTCATGATCACAGGAGTTTTGGTCTGTTTTGGATTCCCAGTGTTTAGAACAATACCTGATACCTAATAGGTACTCAATAAATATTTGTTGAATCAATCAGTGAACTGACTTGCCAAACTAAAATCAAAGAGGCTATTGATTTCCTGGCTCAAGTGAAAGTTGATTACTTTATTTAAAACAAACCCAAGAATTTAGCCTTCAACTGGTACCATCTATTTTCCTTTTACGTTATATTTTTGGAGGCAAAACAAGTCAGACATAATCTTTAATTTCTCACATCCACATATATCACAAGGAAGGTGTTGCTACATAAGGAGAAATGAAGAAATCATATTGCTTGGCTCAGAGCTATGATATTTGATGAATATTTTTAAAAAATACATGTAGTTATGCACTTTTCTCATATGTAATCTGACCTTGGAGAAGGCTTTATATAATGTAGAAAGAAGCCACACCACAACACCAGTAGAGAAGTATATATTCTGCCTACATTGAATTACATCAAACACCTTTTTTATCATCAAGCATCAAGAATGACTGAAATTCAAAGCCTACTGATGGTGGCTAAATGGTGGTCTTTAAAGTCCCTTGCAACCCTGTGTGTTTATAATCATTTATCTTCTAATTTCTCAGAAACCTTCTAAACTTGAGTCCTTTTGTTTTTCTCTGGCTTCTTTAAAACCAATTAGCTTGTATAGAAGAGACTAGTCTAGAGATGTCACTTACATGCCTGCTGGTCAAAAGGAAATGCAATTTCAGTGAGTGTAAACTTCATCACACATGTTAATTAGAGCAATCAGTATTGACACCATAGCTTTAGAGAGTAGACCTCATGAAATAAACACAATGACATTATGCTTTCAGGATGAAATTCTACAAAAGCAAACGAATTGAAATTTCATTGGGAAAATATGAGTCTTGGCAATTCTTCTCTATTAGCCACCATAAGTATCGGTGTGACCCTTGTTAGGATTCTGGAGACTGCCAGTGTCTGAAGTAAATACATCAAAGATAACGATGCTTGCAAAATTGAACTGGAGTCTTAAGCCAGGAGAAAGACCCAGGTTAAAGACAACGACTGAGTTATTAGACACAGGAAAAGCTTGTGTAGGAAGAACGTTAGCTGTTGGGGTAAGAGAAGAAACTCAGAAGGAGTCAGTGGACATTTAGAAAGATGGCATGGTCATGGAAACCCATGCGAAGGCCTGGGCCAAAGGACACGTACGAGGAATCCAACGGATCAGATCCATGATAGATTATTCACGGCATTTGACAAAAGAGCTTCAGAGTGAAGTTAAGAGACATTTATTTCAGTTAACTCTGATACTGAAAAACAGACTGAAGAGAAAGCAGAGCTTTTGGGAGTGTGTACCTGTGTGTGCACACACACATGTGTGCATATCTATATTTGAACATGTTTGTTCAGGGAAGAGTCAATATAATGGGAGAGATTAAAGATGCAAAAGAAAGAGAGGGTATGATTGATGCGGAGAACTAAAGTTGACATAAACAACAATAAATCGAAGGAAATGGGTGAATAAAATATCATTTATTGTGGATCTACTATATATTTAATACTTTCACATTTATTTCATTAAGTCCTAAAAACACCCTGTAAGGAATTTTCCGTTTGCAGATAAAGAAACTGAAGCTGAGAGAAAGCAAAGAGATTGTCCAAGGATGCAAACTTGGTATTTGATGAAGTTAGAATTCAAATCCAGAGCTGGCTGAATCCTGAGGCCCGAAGTGTAGAGAAAAATGGAAAATTTGGCAAACAAGTGAGGGGAGTTCAGGGAGTTTAACAGGATGTTTAGAGCTGCAGAGTTAGGGTATTAAAACTGGGTTTGTGGACTTGCAGAAGGGTAAAACACTGTAATAGCCACTATGGTGCATTTAATGGGATTTTAGAAAGAGGTTGCTAAGTAGCTCCAAAAGCGTAACAGAGAAATGAATTTGTAATGCATGCAGTTGAGTGCAGTTATGTGACTTGTTCCAGGTTCTTTAGTTCTAACAGAACATCAATACTGAACAAAGGCCAGAATTCTAAAATGTACTGTAGGCTGGCCTATTAAAAATATATACTGAAGATAGCAGTTGGGATAATTTAGAATTCTCTAAAACTAAACTTAAAAAATCCTGAATGGAGAGAGAATCTGACCAATTATTTTATTTACATCACGGGACCTAGTTAAGGATATTATTGGTTAAGTGAGATCAAACAAGCCCTTAAAGTTGACACTTACCTTCTGCCCCCTCATTGTGTAAATAGATGCTGAGCACCTCCAGTGCCCATAACAGTGGGAGAGGAAGGGAGCCCATTACCCATTATCAGCTTCTAGACTTGTAAGAAAGAAGAACTACATTGGCAAAGCAGGGTGTGAAGCTACTTAGACAGAATAAGTATACACTAATATATACTAAATTAAATGAACACTCTACCAGAGAACAAATAGTATATAAAGCACCAAGTGAGCAATACTAAGACTGAGGGAGATAGTCAAGAAGAGTGATGTTCACTGGCCTAAACATAAAGTCTAACTTCTGAGTGATAGGTTCTCCACAGCAGTCAGTCCATCATTGCTTAATACAGGGATTCTCAAAGTGGTTTAACTTCTACCTTTCTGTACCTTCATTCCAAACCCTGGACCATTTGAAAAAGTTCAGGGTCATTGTCGGTCAGCCAGACACTAGAGGGCAACAGCCCCCTCCCCCTCACACACACACACACACACACACACACACACACACACACACACAAGCCCACTGTCCACAGAGGCAAACAGCAGTGTTAGATTAAGTCAATGAGAGCAAGATGTTATAGGAATCTCATCACAGATGAAAACAACGGAAAGATTCCCAGTGAAGAGTCTGTCTGAAATTGCCAGCTAGAGAAAGTACATGGAAAGCTGATTTTGTAATTCCTAAATTTTAGTGAAATGATTTATGATTAAGATCTTATTAACATATACATAAAACTACATAAGTGAACACTGTGGTGGAAGAAAAAATATAATCAGTCTGAATGCTGTTCCTAAGAGAAATAAACATATGTTCTCCAATTCCATGCCAGCCAATAGAGGAGGATATATCTCCCTGTCCATTTACATAATGATGTCATCATTTTGTTAAGTGTTTTAAACTGATGGAGATGGGTGGGGTGACATATTCAAGATAATATAAGGAAGTACGTGCTTAAAAGAAATTCCAATTTTTGCTGCATACTTTATATTGAATCAGAGACTATGTCTTTATCTGTGACCAAAGTTTCAGCTTATTTTCAATTTTTCAGGTATTTTTTATTTAAAAGATAACATTTCAGAGGACTGAATTAATTGTCAATATTGCTATTTCTTATTTGAAATAATCTGGGATCTCCTCTAGAACTTTGTTAAGTAAATCGTGGCTCACTCAATTGTAGATTTAAGCACCAACCCTTATCCTCTTGGTCCATCCACCTTTCATAGTAATTTTCTGAGGAGATGTTGTCAGAAACTGAAAATAGAGTAGTTTATTTGAAAGACCTTATGGATTTTAGAAATATATAGTATTATTATCTATAATAGTACTGAAAACATGAAAAAAAAGTATAGGTATTAATTAGATAACATTCTCAAAACATGAAAGCTATCTGTTCACAATAAATTCCACTTATAGATTGTGTATAAATCATTAACTTCTCAAAGGAAAAATGTCATGAAGAAATTAAGAGATGTTATTTGAGCCTTCTTTTTTTTCTTTTCTCTTATTCTTCAAATAGTTTACATTAAGATATGGAGGGCATTTTGTTTGTGAATGCTTGCCAATGGTTCTTTTTCTTCCCTGTGTTTTAAAAAATCACAATTGGCTTTTTCCTTCTACCCATTTTATTCAAACATATCATGTTGTAATTCTCTGTGAAATCCTAAAATTAACAGTGTTTCACTGATGGGCGATGAGGAAGAATTGAACGTATCAGTCAGTTAGTTGGGGGCAAAATATGTTTGAAATTAAAAATATGTATTTCTTCTGCACAGAAGTATGGTTCATTGGATTGTAAACCTCAAACCTGAAAGAATATCAACTTCTTTCAACCATTCTGAAACAATCGTTAATGGAAAGTGGTTTTTTTTTAAAGGAAAGTTTGAACATGTATGTGACAATCTAGATTTATCAGCGTGATTATAACATTAAAGCTATGTAAATATTATTAATGAAACAATAAAGTACTGTAGCAGCCTAATGAGATTGTATATTTTTTTCTCTATCAGGTTCAGATATACTCTTAAGAGACGTAGTTACCATAATTTGAATATAAAATTTCAACATGTGTTTCTCTGGTTTTCATTAAGGAGATAAAATATTTGGATTTATTTTAAATAAAACTGATGATTAGAAGAATAGTCAGAAAAGTAAATCAACAGGAAACATGCTTTTTCACGTGTGTCACAACCTAACAGATACATTCCCATTTTATTTACCACACATTTGCAAAAAGGTCTTTGGTAGCTTGAAAAATTATTGTACCTAATTATCCATAACCATAATATACCTTTATAAAACTGCTGTCCCTTGCAACAGTTATAGTCACTTCCTTACTGACATCAGAACACTCACAAAGTAACTAATCTAACCTGTTTATAATGGCAATGTCCACTATGGACATTCTGACAAAATGTAATAGCTCACGAAGAAACAAAATATATAGCATCATTTAATAAGTTTCATAGCATAATTATCAAGTATAACTGCAAAATTAGAATGCAGCCATTATAAAAGAGTGAAGAGTCACCTACAGGCAGTGATTATTAGCTATGTTATCCATACTAATCTATGAACAGAATCTCTTCATTACAAATGAGTACCTCTCACGTTTTGAGAATGTTATCTAATTAACACCTATACTTCTTTCATGTTTTCAGTCCTATTATGGATAATAAAACCATAATGCCATCAACTTGAATCAGTGCTATTACTACAAGAGCAGAGATCAAATGTCCATGGGATGTAAGAGAAAAAGAAAATTATTTCCCATATCCATCACATCCTACCTTTGAACTTAACATTCCTGTCTACTGCCATTATTATCTAGTATCATGTTATTTATGGGGCACATGCAGTTTGCATGAGGCTGCATCTGTTAAAAGGGGAGTCTTCACTGGAGAATGAGAAGTGGAAGCCTTACTCTTTGAAAAAAAAAATCAGAGCTTATGTTAGAAAGTAACCCTGGATGCTAAAGACTTTCACAGGCTTTCTTTTTTTCTTTTCTTTCTTTTCTTTTTTCTTTTCTTTTCTTTTCTTTTCTTTTCTTTTCTTTTCTTTTCTTTTTTAGAGAGAGAGAGAGAGTGAGTGAGTGCATGCACGAGCATGAGCGGGGGAGGGGTAGAGAGGGAGAGTATCTTAAGCAGGCTTCACGCCCAGCACAGAGCCTTATGTGGGACTCAATCTCATGACTGTGAGATCACGACCTGAGCTGAAATCAAGAGTCGGATGCTTAACTGACTAAGCCACCCAGGCGCCCCTTCCACAGGGAAATTTTAACTTAAGTCTACCAGTGGTTAAAAATTTGAGAATAAGGTTGTAGAGAATTGAGACAGGCAACCAAGATGTGCTGCACAACAGTACTGTAGGCAATTATGCAAAGCTGAATTGATTCATTAGCTTACCTGAGACAGATACCATACCATTGGTCAATGGCTATATAGAGTGGATAATTACTAAAGTGAATGCACTCATCAGATATGTGAGAATCACTATCTAAAATCTTTTCAGGAATAAAAATAATTCTTATTCACGATTTGAAGGACACAGAATAATAATAAGTACTTTTAAAAATTTTGTTACAAACCCTTATTTATGTATTTATTTATTTTTGTTTCTGTATTTATTTTAAATAAAAGCAAAAGATATCCTATTGTAATTCATCGTGAATGATATCCATGCTATTCTGGTAACTACTTTGTTATTTCTTAAAAGTGGGGAAAAAGTTAGTTGGTTGTCATTTGACTCTCTGGAATCCACAAATATGATTCGTTTATGGAAGTCCAGTATTACATTGACTTAACCTAATAATCAGAATGAATGGTAAAATGACCAGAAGCTACTCATTGTATTTCAATGTTCTTTATTAACTGTTCATTGGCAATAAAATTATTTATTTTATGAGAGTCAAAAGACAAATTTTGACATATTCGCCAGACGATTATTTTCTTATGTTTTCCAAAGAGCCATCAGAAGCATAATTCACTTTCACAAGCAAAATGTACATAACATTTCTCTTGTTACAAGAGAAAATAATTGCTCTTCTAAAGTTGATCATGAAAACACAAAATGTGTTCTATGTATTAAGGTAGTATCCCCTCCTTCAAAATCGTCCCTTGGTTGTATTCTTGCTAAAATCTAGACTAATATGCTTCTGAAATTTGAGGCTTTAACCTACATAATTAGGATGAGGGACTTAACAGCGTGAGAAAAGGAAGCCCATGTGAGAAACACATTTAAGTAACATGAATTAACTTTTTATTAAATAGACTTTTCGAATGATTTAAAAAATGTATTCTTTTAACCTATCAATTATTCATCTAATTTCATATGCCTAACAGTGTCTTACTTAGACTCCTGAATGAAAGAATAAATGTAATAGGGTTTCATTTCCTTCTCACCATCTCCCCTCCAATATGGAACAGGCTGTATAGAAACCAGAAAGACAAGCTTTTTAAAAGCTTTTTAGGGGAGGGAGGGTGGAGTCAGAGCTGGTTTATGGTGATGCTAAAACAAACTGACCTATCTTGCGAAATGCTTTTTCAGGACCAAAAGGCACTACAAACTAGCTGAGAAGCAGCATCATTCCCGAAAGAGCAATGTGCATACAGGCACACACACACACACACACGTGCGCGTGCAAACACACTTATTTTATAAAAAGCGTCCTAGAGATAAAATGGAAAAAAAAACTTACTGAGAAGTCTTCAAAGATTTTCTTGAGTTCTTGGTGACCATGCCTTTCAGCGATATGTGCTGGATCTGAACCCTCCAAATTTTTCACCTTAGATGCCCAGGTTGCTCCTGAACATTGAAGCAAATGGATAGCTAAGTTCTTTAAACCAAATTTTGCTGCACAGTGGAGAAGGGTTGGAAGTTCCTTGAAATGAGTATCTGTAAGGATGAGAGGTAATAGGATTAATATGTTTTTATCATACCTGGAACTCCATAAGAAAAAGTCGAACACAATCTAGTCCTAAAAGTAATTCTCACAAAGCAGAACAGATTTTTGTGTGATTTTTCATCGGTGGTTTTAACAATGTAGCATCTCTTCCTTTCTATTTCTCATCTTACAATGAATATAAACTAATATTCTCATTAGTATTAATGCCTCACTCTTACTTGTGGGATAATTTTAATTTGAAAAGACACACCAACCTCTTAAATATAAAACAGAACAAAAATATCATATTGTAATAACTCCTTTTGAAGATACTTGGACATGAGGCAAATACTAAATAACAATATTAAATAGGTTCATCTATAAAACCGTTTTGTGTTTTCTACTGTCACGCCTGGTTTGCTTCCTTCTGAAGTTGAAATGGACACATAATTCCTGGAGGGGTTATATTAGATTCTTTCAAAAAGGAACTGCAACAGAAAATACAGGCGGGCACTTTTACGGACATCTTCAGTACGGAAATTTCCATCAGGACTTTACAGCTTTCGTATCAATGTTTTGGAGTTTGAATTTCATAATTAGTTATTAGCTCTCAGTTAGAAGTATTAATTATGCATCACTATAACATGGTGAATGTAAACAGCTACCTCAGTGACAAAACACACACAGATGAGTGATGGTTTGTTATTAGTCTTTATTTTCACAACTAGCTAGAAAAAATGTGGTATAGAAACTACACATCAGCTTGCTTTAATAGCTGTGGCATTATCAGAAGCAAGCAGTGTGAAGACGTATGGCAACAGAAAGAAAGGTGTCAAAGCAAAAGTCAATTCTCTTCCATAGTGTTTTGGAAAACTGAATCTGGCCTCGTTTTCCTCTTTGCTATATTGTAGGCTAAAGGGAAACAAAAGGAAAAGAGAGCAGAATTAGACTTTGAGTTTTCGATTCACCTGAGTGTCTTGGGGCACAGTAAATTAGGTTTGTTGGTTTGCATGTTTTAACAGAAGACAAAACAAAAGAAAAACCTCCAGGATACATTAAGAACTTACTGTAAGCAACATTTTACCCTTCAAAATGTGTTAGAACTAAACAGCTCTATGTAAATCTGTGGTTATATTTCAATGATAAGTGCTGCTCGCCCCGGGCCTCCACGCCCGGGGCTGTCACTTACCATGGCTCATCATGCCTGAATCCTCTCCCTGTACCTGAGAGAAAGGGGTCAGAGAATCCCACACAGCCTCCAGACCATGGGGTCTCAGCTGAGAAACTTCCGGGGAAGGTCCGAGAAGTGGGAGACACAGAATCCCAAGCAGCTCCTCCAGGGGCTATGCAGTTCTTATATTGTGTGCAGTGGGTCAAAATTTATCAAATATTTTATGAAGATGAGCTTGTGAAAGCTGAAACTGTCTAAGGTAGGTACCATTTTCAAAATGAAAAATTATGTATTTTCTTAAAAAGGTATTAAGGTAGAATTTTTTATTTATTTTCATTAAAGGTCATTATAAAATATAATTTTCTGCTGTAATTAAACCAGGGAAAAATTAGGAAGAAAAATATTTACATGATAACATGAGATTTTTACATGCCCTGGGTCATCTCTCTCACTGCCCCATCATACAATGAACAAAAAACATCATCACCTCCCAATCAATGCTTTACGCATTATTCCTGCACATTGCTATTCTGGTGAACTTTTACATCACTGTCAATACAGCTTATAATGTTATTTTCATTAAATAAATGTTTAATCATTATAGGAATACAGTCACCTACCTCCTTTCAGTAAATTCCTCAAGTTTAAGATAATATAATATTAAAAACAACAAACTTCATTAAGAATCTCTCTTGTGCATCAAAAAGAGCAACAAACAGTCATGGTTTTCCAGGGTACCTTTCCTAACAGCTGTGCTGAACCATGTTTTCTGATACACAAATTAAGATTGTAGTGATCATGCTAAAGATACTAGAGGTCTGAAGCTTGGCTTCTTTATTTTCCGTTTCTTTACTTCATTTTTAGTGGTAGCTTAAAATCCACTAATCTACTAGAATGCTTTTTGAAGTTATAGACATGACAGAGCCTTAGAGGGTATCTTTCCAGTTTCCTACCCAGTAATAGAATTGTATTCCCAGAGGCCATAAGAGATGATCTGGGTACTGCTTGCATACCACTAATGACAGAGTGCTCTTTACTTCCTAAGGCAGCCTGTGTTTTGGCTAGACAACACTGATTATTGGATAATTACGACTTCTGTTGGGGTGAAATGTATTTCCTCTAAATTCTCATGTATTCTAATCCTTTGGGCAATATAGAATACGATAGCTACAAAGGCACAGGTATTTAGTACGTGAACTTCAACAAGCTACTAATTATCTGAGCCTAGCCTTCTCTTCCAAGTCATAGGGCTATTGAGATAATTAAGTGACTTAACAGAAAAAGTGCCCAGGGAAGTGGCTGAAACATAGTAGGCATTCAATAAATATTCATTTCCTCCCTTTATTTCTACTGCATCAAATAGTTTAAGCCATCCTTGTCCTAATTTATCTTTGTTCCAACATTAAAATCTCTGATTCTTTCCATTATTCCCAAGTACTAACCATCCTGAGAGCTTGACTCCAGAATAGTTGGTCCTTTACAAAACGATGAATCAGTTTTAAACCTGCTTAAACAATCGTTTACAGCAATATTTTTCATTATCTTGGATCGGGTTATTTTGCCTGCTTATTTTCACTAAGTAGGAAATGCTCAGCCTGCTAATATACATGGTCAATAACTAAAAATTTCTAATTTAAGTTTTTTTTTTTTAATTAAAGCATGACAGAGTTAACCTTTCACAGAATTTGAAATGATGCAGAGGAGCTATGTTAGTTATTTTAATGTTAATTGAATCATGATCTTTAGCTTATTTTTGTAGAACATCAAATTAAATATACTCAGTATGTGCATATATTATATTTATATGTATGTGAATAAAGGTATTCATGTCAATAAAGGTACCATTATGCTAAGAATTAGTTCCGGCTTTTAGGTGTACTTTTCATAAAATCATACTTTTTCTATCTTCACCTTGCTTTGATTATTACGGGAATTTAAGACATGAATGGATTCCTCTGTATCTGAAATAGGCCTGTCTGTAATCACATAATCACTAATGTTTTTGTGTAAAGATATTTATGTTCATAGAGTTTATTTTTTTAAGTACAATTTAAATTTGCCCTGATGAGTTTGATGAATTTTGACAATTCTATACACCATGTAACCACAGCCCAAAATAAGCTAAAGAAAGCTTCTATTACCACAGAAAATCCTCTCATGTTCCCTTCTAGTCAATTCTCCACTTCAGAAGCAACTACCTGCTAATTTTTATCAACATAGGTAAGTTTTATTTCTTCTTGGATTTCATAGAAGTGGAGTCATAGATACTTGTGTACTGCATTGCCTTCTGGCCTCTATTTCTGATGAGAAGTCAGATATCATTTTTGTAATTGTTTTCCTGTATGGAATGTGCTTTCTCCAGCACAATCTCCCCACCCTCGCCCCCTTCCTCCTTCAACTACTTTTAAGATTTTATCTTTATTTTTGATTTTCAGCTGTTTAACTATGGTGTGTAGGTATGACATTTTTGTATTCATTCTTTTAAAATGATTTAAAAAATTTTTTTTAAATCTTTATTTATTTTTGAGAGAGAGAGAGAGAGAGAGAGCGAGAGCAAGCGGGGGAGCAACAGAGAAAGAAGGAAACACAGGATCTGAAGCAGGCTCCAGGCTCTGAGCTGTTAGCACAGAACCCGTTGCAGGGCTTTAACTCACAATCCGAGAGTTCATGACCTGAGGCAAGTCGGACGCTCAACTGACTGAGCCACCCAGGCGCCCCTAAAACAATTTTTTTAAATGTTTATTTTTTGAGAGAGAGAGAGAGAGAGAGAGAGAGAGAGAGAGAGAGCGCATGAGTCAGGGAGGGCAGACAAAGAGGGAGACACAGAATCCAAAGCAGGCTCCAGGCTCCGAGCTGCCAGCACAAAGCCCGACGCAGAGCATGAATCCATGAACCCTGACATCATGACCTGAGTCGACGTTGGACACTTAACTGACTGAACCTCTCAGGTGCCCCAACATTTTTGCATTTATTCTGCTCGTGGGGTGACAGGGCTTACTGAATCTGTGGATGGATGTCATTCATCAATTTTGGGTCATTCTTGGCAATTATTTCTTCAAATACTTTGTAGCCCCATTCTCTGTCACCGTTACTAAAGAAATACAATTATACATGTATTAGATTATCTAATATTATCCTATATAGTCTGGATCAGAATTAAGTCAAATTAATGTATAGATGAACTGAGCTTGTTCTTTTTTTATGGCTTTATTTTGAATCTGGAGTTTTCGTCTCTTTTTCAGTTTGAATAATTTACTTTGTCTTCAAATTTACTGATTCACTTTGTTGTTTCCATAATGAAGCCCGTCTAATTTTTAAATTTTTTCAGATATTGTCTATCTCTAGGATTTCCTTTTTTATTATAATTTCCATTTCTCTGATAAAATTGTTCTCATTTTACTCATGTTGCCAGACTTTGACAATACATTCTGTAACATATTTATCATAGTTACTTTAATGTTCCATCTGATAATTTCAACAACTGAAATACTTCTGTCTGCATCTAATCATTGTCTCTTTTCTTGACCAAGGGTCACCTTTTATTCCTTCTTCATATTTCTTGTAATATTTTATTGTATGCTGAGCATTGTATTAAAGAACCAAAGTAAATATCTATCCCCAGAATAAGGCACACTATTTCTTGAATCAGACAACTGACTCAAATTTATCTGTAGACGAGCTGAGCTTGGCCAATTTTGTGTCTTTACCTAGCTTCAATTACCAACTGGCCTCAAATATTTTGAGGGCAGGATCATAACTTTCTGCAGAACAGCTTGGGATCTGAGCCCTGGTGAGAATCAAGAAATCTCAGTTGCTGTACAGACTGGCTATCAGCTTTTGGGTCACCATATAATTCTCTCTTCTCTCTAGTTATACCTCCAGACTTCTTCACATCAGAGTACCTTGGATTTTATGGGACCTCCGTAGTACACTCAGTTAAGGAAGACTCCTTACCATCCCAATAGCTTGGAGGGATTTCTTCCAGCTTTTATGCCTCTCTGTATTTAGAACTTTCTTTCCATACGGTAAGAGCTTTGGTGGGATTTGTCTCAGCAAACCTGTCCCGCTTTCACTCTTCAGCAGCCACTAAGCAGGTCTTCAGGGAAGACTCAGGCATGTTTTCCAAGGACTTCTCTCAGTTTTTCTGCCCTCCAGCTATTGGTATACTAGCTCTGTGCAGTTACAACAGCCTACAAAAGAGAGGTAGTGGGTGATGCAGACCCACCCTGTAATTGGGGCTCTTTCGGATTTTTGTCCATCACACTAGCCTAAATATAGCCATTAAAAGTCTGCTAAATGTTCAGCTGCTTTCTCTTCATTCCTCATCAATACTGAGTTGTTTGTTTTTTTTTTTACAAAATACAATTTATGGTCAAATTGGTTTCCATACAACACCCAGTGCTCATCCCAACAAGTGCCCTCCTCCATGCCCATCACCCACTTTCCCCTCTCCCCCACCCCCCATCAACCCTCAGTTTGTTCTCAGTCCTTAAGAGTCTCTTATGGAGTTCTTATTGCTCTGTAAGGAACAAAGGAAGTCATAAATTTCTTCTTTCTTGTGAAAGCCTTGTCTCTTTCTGGAATTTAGTTCATTTAGATTTCTTTTGTCATTCACTTTCTGCTGAACTGATTTTGAAAATCATCTTGCTTGTTGTTGTTACAATGGGAGCAAAAGACTCTTGTGATGTTGCACATGGTAATGAGAAACAGAAGTCCTATTAATCTTAGCTCATACACCATTTAGCAATTTTCTTAAACTTACAGTATTTATTTTATAAATAGTTTATAATCTTACTTATTGAATTAAAATAATGGATTCCTTAACAATATATAAAAGGCTTTTTAAAGTTTGCTTAATCTGCAGTGTACCTCTGCTTCATTTCACGGAAATTTTCATTGAATTAATCAAGATTCATTGGTCTGTTTTTATTATCAGGTATAAATAAGAAGCCACAATTCACACTAAAGAGTGGTCAATTTGATTTTGACTTTTTTTTTTTTATGGAGAAAATAAATTTTCAGGTTTCAGTTGTTTCAACCAATGTCTGTTGAATGGTAATTTCAGAAGAGCAGAATTAAATGGTTTGGGGGTATTTTTCAAGGAAAATTCAATTTCACCAGTTTTGCAAATAAAAATTAATAGGTGAGTTGGCACACAGTAAAGAAATTGAGTCATATATTTATTTGTGTTGAGCCATTTCTAACAGTTCAAGATAATCCCTATAAAAGATGATGGCCAATAATTAGATTAAAGTAATCAAACCAAAGCTTTCAAAAGATTAACCTAGCTCACCAGAATAATAGAATGGGAATATATACCCAAGGTTAGAATATAAGCTTTAAAAATTTAAAAGATGACTACGCAAACTGGAAGCTCATGACCATGTAATCCATTTGTTCTCATAAATCACTATCTGGAATCATAAATATTTATTCACTCAAAGTAGAATGACCAGGTGGCCACCATAGGACAAAACAATGAGACACAAAACAAAGAGAAGATAAAAAGTCAGGAGATCTGCCTTCTAATCCCAGCTCAGCCACAAAATCTATAAAGCTTAAGAAAGTTCCTTCATCTTCCTGGACCTTTGTTTCTTCATTTACAAAATTAGAGGACTGGGGACTTCTGATTTTCTTCTTGGTTAGAGGCCATGTCACAGATGGTTTTAGGGTCACTTTCCCTGGATGTTAATCGGATGCCAATTAAAGGAGTAAGGATGACATTTGTGAAAGTTGAAGAAAGGTAATAATTTTCATTCCTTTCATCACAGGATTTGGAGTCTGATAAAATATTAGTATTTCTATGGGCTGTAAAGTGGAGCATTGCTGGGTGTTGGAATCTGATTGCTCTGTGACAGGAGAAACACCCATGTGACAGGTGAGGTACCATTCTTCACATCCTGTCTTAATAGTAGACATATAATCCTATTTACAATTTCAAGCAACAAAAAATACTGCCAGGGTTATTACATTTCTAAAGCCTTGACAATGTAAATTGAATGCACAAGGGAAATAATGGTCTATCAAATCTCTTTGCTGCAGTTTGGTTATTATCTTTTGAATTACATAAAATAAGAGTGGGAAGTGCATAGATACACATTTTAGTATGAACCTCAATTTTGTATTCACCTCCTTAATTATTCCCATTGCATTCTTGTCACTAAAATAGTCTCTTAAATATTTAAGAGAAAATATTGAAAGCTGTATCCATTTTGTATGTCCCTTGTTAATTATCTCAAGAAACCTCATGTAAGATCTTCTTCTTTTTCTCTTCTTTGTTTTTTTTTTTTTTTTTTACAAATGTTTTAGTTAAAATGGTTAAATTCCTAATCAACATTATATTCAAAGCAATCCTGATTTCATTTTAATATATAAAGTTCAAAATCATACCTTTTATTATTATAGACCTTAAAATTCTAAAACTTAATACTTATTTATTTTGAGAAGCAATATTGTGCAGTTAAAACTTAAACATTGGGGCTTTTGACGAGATCAACCAGGTGCGTTCAGGGTGGTATGGTTGTAGACAAACATTGGGGCTTTTGAACCAGACTGTATGGATCCTAACTCTAACATTTACTAATGGTGTAATTTGGGCAAGTAACTTGAACTTTCTTTGTCTCAATTTTCTCAACCTTTAAATGAGGATAACAATGTCTATCAATAAGCTATTAAACCTAGGTCCAATGTATTCTTTCATACAAACATTTATAGTTGATCCTCATTATTTGGGAATTCCATATTTGCATTTTCTTACTCATAAAAATTTATGTATACCCCCAAATCAAAACTTGTGGCCCTTTTGTGGTCATCTGAAGAAATGTACAGAGCTGTGAAAACTCTGAGTCATTCAAAGTGCATGTTGCCAACAGGTCAGACAAGGCAACACCCTGCCTTAATTTAACTCTTATACTTGAAACAAATGTCTTTTTTGTGGTCTATGTAGTGCCACATGTTTCCCATTTTTGTGGGTTTGTTGGTGGTGGTGATGGTGATTCAGCTGTTGAAAGTGCCCCTCTGGCATAGGACAGAGGTGCTGCCTGGTGATCCTAAGCACAAGAAGGATGTGATGTACTTTATGAAGAAAAAATGTCAGATAGGCTTTGTTCAGGCATGAATTATAGTGATATTTTTGTTGAGTTTAATGTTAGTGAATCAAAAATATATATTAAGTGCTGTGTTTTTAAACAGAAACATGCCTAAAATGAGGTTACGTATTGATGGATTGACAGAAATGTGACCACAGGTTTGCAGGAGGCTAACCCTGTATTTCTCCTAGAGCAATGGTTCAGTATTCTCTACTCAGTGACTTTATAGTACGTAACTACTGTGAATAGTGAGAATCAACTATATTTTAACACAATCTAAAGGTCCCTTTTCCTTTTTAGAGAGAGAGAGCTCAGAATTTGTTTCCCATCATGGCCAGGCATTTTTAAAAGCATGGTGCCTTCTCTTCTCTCTTCCACACAGTTAAGGAGGCTCTGAGTTCAATCCTGTGCACTGCTCCTCAGGGGGAAGCCAGGAAAGGCATGGGGCTAGAGGAGGAAGCTGTGAACATTCTAGCCCATGGTTTCTGAGGCATTCACCTTGGCTGTCTCTGTGTTTAGGGATTACAAAGTTAAAATCCAAACTGAGCATGGTTAGAGCCCACATTGGCAACCACCCTAGCGGCAGAAAGAACAATTCTAGGGCCTTGACGGTGTGTTGTTTATTTTCCTACTTTCCAGGCTTAGGCAAAACAACAGGAAAAACTAGATGAAGGTGAATCCTTATTCTGTTGTTCTCAGATAATATAAATTCCTTTGAGTGATCATACATCTTTTTAATTTTGGTGAAATCTGTATATTTTGTTGTAACTAAATGCTTAAGACTTGGGAGTTTTGTAAAACTAAAAACAGAGTTCTGAAAGACTGATGTTCTAGCATGCAAAACATCTGAATGATGAAGTGACAAGAAGCATGAGAAATGAATGGAGCATGTAACCTTAAATCCAAAAAGAGTTCACTGCTCACTGAATACTCTAATAGATAGAATCCACCATGAAATGAGCCACAGTGGTAATAAGATGAGGAGAAAGAGGAAAAGAGGAAGAAGGAAGAAGAAGGGAAGGAAACATGATAGCTAATGAATGGAGCTGAAAAGTAGGAATTTCAGGCGCATAGTTTCAGAATGAATGTTAGCAGAGCAGCAGAACATTTAAGTGACAGGTTGATGCAAGATGGTCTGATTCCAGTGAAGGAGTGTCTGGGGATGCACTGTAAAACACCTTATCCAGGGCAGTGGGTCAGGAATGGCCAGGGGAAATAAGGCTACATACAAACAAGTTTGAAGCCATTCATGAGGTGACAATAAACAGTCTGGGAGCTTGGACTCTATGCCTGGAGGTGATGTTGGAAGCAAAAGAAGATGTAGTGTCTTTATTAGCAGTTCTTAGAATGGTACCAATTAAACTTAAATCTCACAACATTTCAATAGGTTTATTATCCATTCCTCACTATCAGACAGTGATAGGTAATAAAAGGAGTGGGGTTGCTCCAAGTTCAACCAATCCAGTCAATCTATGGCTAACCTCTGTTTAAAATAGAAAAAAATATATATATATAATAAAATAAGAAATCTCTAGAAACTTTATTTCTATACATGTGTGACTGTATTCTGTTTCTCTGCATTCATCTAAAAATGACTTATTAAAATTACCAACTTTATCTCTGCTGAATTTTGACAGTAAAAAACAAAAAATAAAAAACAAGAACCTAGAAAGAAGCCAGGAAAGAGCCTAGAAAGAGTCAGGAAACCTAGAACAACATAAACGTGGAAACTAGATGGGCTAAGTTGAGATCAGAGAGCTGGCCCCTCTCCAATGAGGCCAGACTTACATGTAGAAAGCTACCCAGTGGCCTTGGTGTGGGTCTTATGTGGAAATTCAAAGGATGTACAGCAGTAAACCAACATATCAGGCAAGGATGCTTGATTTCACTAGTAAGGAATATTCAGCATTTTTGAGGACTTATTATGGTATTGAGCAACTGGTTTATTCTTTAAATATGTTAAGTAATTTTGACAGTAAAAATGAACTAAAGCAAAGAGGAAAATCTGGGCAGTATGGGGGCAATAAAGGGACTGGTTAGGGCTTAGATTTTTTCAGGAGCAAGGAGAAATAACTGATGGTCTGAATTAGAGTGGAGGCAGACAGGAATGGACAGGGAAGGCCAGAAATGTCAGACACTTCAAAAGAAAAGTTAATAGGACTTGATGTTTGAGTCTGCTGCTCTGAAAGAAAGAGGTGGATTAAGATAACATTCAGGTTCATGGCTACAAAGTTACAAGGTAACAGAAAGAGAAATTCATCAGGGAAGGTGACAATGATGGCCATGGAGAAGTATAGGTGTGGGTGCTGATAGGGTAGCTACCACAATAAATTATAAAGCAGTAAGTCAAATTTGACAGATGTGTCTTTGAGTAGAAAATATTGGTTATAAAATTAGCTCCCAAGTCACCACAGAAAACTTGTCCTGTGGAAGAGAAAATATTCTGAAATAAGGCAAAGTCCTTTTTGCCATAGAAAGTAACATAATCACAGATCTGGGAATTAGGACATGGATTTCTTTAGGAATAATTTAGTTTACTATGCTAAACAGGTGATATTAATCCAAAAGACCTGCTCATGAAACAGGAAAGTAGTAATAGCTCTATAATTCAGCATGTCTTAATATTCTAAGCAATATCTGTTTTGCCTTGATCTGATAAATTCAGAGTATATCTCTTAACTGCACAATCAATACATCTTCAGTTTACTAACTAGAAAAAGATATTTTAGGAGATTTTTTTACCTAGTAAGTTACAGTTACTTTACAAATCTATTGACCAGCATTCTTCAAACGGATTGCTAGGAATCCCCAAAGATGTGTAGTAAATTTGTTTAGAGCTGGTGACCTCTAAACAACAGAATGTTGGTAAGTGTGACTGTTATTTGTATGCATCACCTGGCTTGGTTATGGTGCCCGATTGTTTGGTCAAACACTAGTCTAGTTGTAACTATGACAGTATATTACAGATGTGATTAACCTTTAAATCAGTAGACTCTGAGTAAAGCAGATTATCCTCCATCATGTGAGCGGGCCTCATCCAATCAGTTGAAGGCCCTGGGGAAAAATACGGAAGATCCCCAAAGAGGAAGAAATTTGGTCTCCAGACTGCCTTTGGACTCAAGACTGCAAAATCAACTTGTGCTGGAATTTCCAGCCTCTGGCCTGCCCTGCACATTTCAGAATTGCCAGCTCCACAATCATGTGAGCCAGTTCCTTAAAATAAACCTCCTCCTGTCTCTCTGTCTCTCTGAATACATCCTATTGGTTCTGTTTCTCTGGAGCATCCTAATTTGGTGAGGAAAATGTGGTAGTTTTGATAAACCATCACTTAAAGGAACAAGACATAATAACAAGTTCTTCTTTGACTTCCTATCCTTCTAGAATAATACAATGAGTCTTTACACCTGCAGTGATGCTACAAAGATCTTCTGTAACTATTTGGTAATGGTAGAATCCAGAGAGCAGATGAGTCCCTTTCAGAAGCAAAAGGAGATATTTGGGGGTAGCTTAGTAATAGGGTACTGTTGGGGGTTTCCTCTAGACCTGTCAAGAATTTCAGAGGACCGAAACCCTGGGTTTGAGGACCATTATTACACAACAGCTGCAAAAGTAAGAGGAAGTTCCTTAAATAATGACTTACTCAATTTATAATAAAAAAAAATCCTAGTGTGTGTGTGCGCGCGCGTGCGCGCGTGTGTGTGTGTGTGTGTAACTGAGGCTAACCCATGTACGCATAGTTCTTAATAAAATGGATGTTACAGAGCCTCTTTCCTGTTACCAGTTACTAATGGACAGTATGTGTATGTTTTTTCCCTAACCCTATGATAAACTTATAGGTTTAACTTATTACTTTTGACCCTGAAAACCCTATATTTTTTGTGTTGGCCCACAGAAGATAAACATAGGTGTCTTGGTTATCTGAGCACAGACAATTCAAGCACTATATTCAGAAAGCTCATATGCCATTTTTTTTTCATTCTACTAATGGCAGATGCCACAGATCGGGGGTAGAAAAGAATAGAAAAGACAAAATAATGACTGCCTTATTTTAATAATGACTGCAAGTAGCTGCCTTATATTTCTACAAAGAAGAGCTCCTTTATATATTACTGGTCTCAGATATTATTAGTCTCAAATATTACTAGTCTATATATATATATTGGTGACCGAGGTCTTACTGATGTTATTCTTGTAGTTAACTTGGTTGCCATTAACAACTTAACTAATATAGTAAATACTTATCAAGTGCTAGAAACTCTCATAGGCACTGGGCATAAATCTATGAAGAAAGTAAAGAGATCCCTCCTAAAGGATAGTATTTTCACATGGAGGCAAAATGGGTGATTGGAAGGAAATCATGCACTACAAAACAAAAATCATCATATTTGTAGGATTGCAAAAAAACAACATACAGAGGGCATCAAGATAATTTCAAACTTGCTTCTACAAATTATTTATTAAAGTGGTAATTTTAAATAATTTAGCAAAAATAATTCATCACCTTTCCTCTAAATTTAAGATCGTCTCCCTAGGAAGCTTCCTCTGACTGCCCTTCTTCCTCTGGGTTCCCACACTTCCCTGGAGCTACAGTTCATTACAGCATGTAGGGCTGTCATTGTTGAGTGGTTAATACCATGACCATGGCCTCTGGGCTGTTTGGATCCAAGTCCCAGCTCTTCCACTAGTTGGGCAAGTGAGACAATGTCTCATCTGTAAAGCAGAGATGAAAAACAGTACTTTCTTCAGGATTCCTGGGAGGAATTAAATGCATTAAAGTAAGGAAAGTGCTTAGAATTAATTGTTCCTCACACAGAGTGCACAAAATGCGAGTGCTAGCTCTTATTAGCAGAGCATATGCTGTATTAATGGCACTTATTTTTGTGATGTTTTCTCTTCCTTTGTCTTTGGGGCCCTCTGCATATATGGGTTGTATTTTATTTATCTCATATTCCTCTACCTTCCCTCAGTACCTGGAAGAAAACCTAGTACAAAGCAGAGTCCATTAAACTTCTAAGAATTCATGAGGGGTTTTTTTTAAAGATACACACATAAAAATAAATTTTTTAGATAAGTACTCTAAGATTACTTCATTCTGCAACCACACTTTAAATCCCAGGACATGGAGTGATAAACTAAAAATAAATCTGATATCTTGACTTGAATTTTATTCATGTCCATTTTATTTATGTAGAGGGCAGTACCACGCATTACTGTTGTTTTTACTCAGTGGTTTTCATTGGTAACTCACAAACCAGTAGCATCAGCATCATCTACGAATTTGTGAGAAATGCAAAATTCTTGGGCCCATCCCACACCTACTGTATCAGAAATTCTGAGTAGAGGCCACAAATCTGGATTGTAACAAACTTTTCAAGTAATTCTGATGTCCACTGAAGTTTAAGCAAAATGCTAAATACAAGAAAGAATGGGGGCTTGGATCAAATAAATGAGAGTGGGTAGCTGGGAAAACTGAAGTGAACCTCACAGAAAGCTATACAAAGACTAGTCTCGGTTTCTCAAAGAGATTTCCTAGATTCCCTCTTTTGTCATGGTTTACATATTTTGAAGTATCTTTTCATGTTGTCAAGGGTAAAATAAATTTATCTTTATTTATTTCTTAGAAAAATATACAATCTGACAGCAACCTGAGAAATAAACATTGTTAGAAATAATATTTCCACCAACCACCACACATTACATTCTTACAGAGGTAATCTCCATTCAGATTGTGTGGGTAATGAGCACAGAGGATTTACTTTCTTTTTTTTTTTTTAATTTTTTTTTAGTGTTTATTTATTCTTGAGAGATAGAGACAGTGGAAGCAGGAGAGGGACAGAGAGAGAGGGAGACACAGAATCGGAAGCAGGCTCCAGGCTCTGAACTGTCAGCACAGAGCCCGACGCGGGGCTCAAACCCACAAACTGTGAGATCATGACCTGAGCTGAAGCCGGATACTCAACCGACTGAGCCACCAGGTGCCCCGAGGATTTTATTTCTTATAGCCAGTCAGATATCATGGGTAGAGGTCATGCTTATTTCCAAGATTTCCATTATTGTCAACAATGTCTTCCATAAGGATACAAATTTGCCTTTCCAGCTCACCTTTCTGGCTTCCAGAATGAGCCAAGTCAGGAACTCGTTCTTGGGATTAGAATGCTGTGAAAATAGCTGTAGACAATGCAGCCTACTGCTTTAGCCTTCAAGCCTCACCTGTTTTTTATTATGTGCTGTTAACTCTGCTCTTGCAGATTCTTGGATTCTCAGCCTAATCTGTTACTTATTTTTTTACTTACCTGCTCTCCTGTCCCTTGTATATTACACTGCCCTGTTCATAATTTGTCCTGTAAGCTTCCAGTCATTCCTTATTGCCATGTGGATATATCTCAACACAACTTTCAACTTTAGAGATGCTTCAAATGGGGGAAGAGAATATAACAAATTTAATTCAAGTCTACTACAATGGAAAATGAACCTGAGAGGCAGTTAATTAAAACTTTACATAATCCTCTTCTCTGTTTCTTCTGGGTAGTTCTTTATTTGACTCATTAACAACTTGCATTCTCTGAATCAGTGTATGTTTCCAATTACTTTTAGATGTTTTTGCAGAATTTTGGAGGCCTTGGGGAATTAATAAAAACTATAGTTCTTAATCTAGCCAGTATTTGTTTTACAGATACTATCTATTGATACAGACTTTCAGGAGAAACTGATAGGCCAAGTGATACTTTTGTTGCAAAGATTTGGGGAATACCTGGATCCACTGGGGACATTTTGGCATTGAAGAATGATTTTGTAACTTACAAATTATTTTGTGACATTTTCTCATTCTTACTCTCTGAAGTAGGATAAGTTGTGGTTGATCACTTCCTTTTCTCAGAAACATTTTCTTTACTTTCTTTCAAGACATCACACTCTTACTTCAACAAAGGTTCCTTCTCTGTCTCTTGTTATGGAAATTTCTCTTCCAGACCTCTAAATATTGCATTGCCCAGGACTCGACCTTTGCTCTGAACTACCTCTCTACAGAATGGTCTCATCTGTGCTATGACTGTGAATACCATGATGACCTGGTAGCAGGGCTTCTGGTCATCTGTCAGCAGTATTCTTTATCTGCAAATACCTAAGTAAGGGCACATGTCATTACTTCCACTGCCACCACCAGGCCATCATCACATCTCCCCCGAGACTATCAGAATGGCCTCCTATCCAGTGTCCCTGCTTCCATTCTTACACACCTATAATCTGTTCTCTACATAGCAGCAAAATACTATTTTTTAAGTGTTTTTATTTATTTCTGAGAGAAAGAGAGATACAGCATGAGCAGGGGAGGGGCAGAGAGAGAGGAAAACACAGAATCTGAAGCAAGCTCCAAGCTCTGAGCTGTCAGTACAGAGCCTGACATGGGGCTCAACCTCGTGAACCATGAGGTGATGATCTGAGCCAAAGGTGGATGCTTAACCGACTGAGCCACCAGGGTGCCCTGCAAAATACTATTTTTTAACATGTAAATTAGATGATACTAAACCATATTATAATCTTTGCATGGTATCTCATCACCTCTCAACTCTCTACCATCTCACTTTATTTTTCTCATAACCAATATTACTATTTGAAGCAATATTTTATTTTGTTGTGATGATTTAATAGCTTATTCTATTGCCCTCATTAAGAGTTTCATGAAGACAGACTTTTCTAGAGTGGCCACCTAGGAGTACCTAGGAGAGTGTCTGGTACTTTGTTTATACTTGTAATATGAATGAATTAATAAGATTGCTTCATAGAATTTTATAGATCCAAATTCTCCTGATTGGGAGACAATATTGCATTCTCAAGCCCATCGTTTTCATCTATAATCACAGATTTCTCAATGATCACAGAATATATGTTGTTATGGTAATCGTAATGGGCATAATGAGAAAGAATTATGAATGTTGTTGAAATGTGAAGGACTGACCATTCATAAATGGTTGCTGGACTCAGGATCTCACATTGCTTATCTTCATAGTGTTAGGATACATCCTGAGGCCAGGGATGTTTATTTGACTCTGTAGGACATACTGTTCTTTCTTACCTATGCTCTCAATGGACTCAAGGCCAGAGGTGCTTCTTGTCTGGGGATAATTCAAGTGCAGGGAAGGCCAAATTTTGCCCTGGTATCAACCTTAATTTTTGTTTGCTTCCTTCCTTCCTACATTGCTTCTTTCTTTTCCTTCCTTCCTTCCAAAAAAAATTTACAACCTCCAATAACAGTTATGATGCTTATTAGCATAACTGTTGAAACTTTACATCTGGAGAAATATAGAATCTTTTAAAAAATACTGTAAAAGTGAATAACAGTAGTATAATACTAAAAGAATAGCCTTCTTTTTTTTGGTTATTCAAGTGAAAAACATTTTAAAGGATTCAAAGTGGTTGTTTTATTTATTATTACTTGATACAAACTTTACCATTAGTTCATGAAATTAACTTGAGAGTATGCTACAAAATGTCCTTAGTAGGAGATATGAAAATCTATACATGTAGGTTGAGTTATCAAGAAAATGAAATGGGAAAATCTGTAATTTTACAGTTAATTTACATACCAAATCTCCAATTTACTCAATCACTACAAGTTTTGATAGTGTGTTATATGTAAATCTTTCCCTAATTTAGTGAATTTATTGAACGGTGATGTGCTTGTAACTAATTTAAAGTGACTTTACATGACTATATATTTTTTCTGCCACCTATTGCTTCTTATCTCAGAATAAGGAATAATCTTGATCATTTATTTTCCTTTTAGATTGCTTATTTCATTGCTTCTGATTTTCTTCTTAAGTGATTTAAACTGAAAACACATACCAGCTTTCAGTTATGGAATGAATAGGCACAGCATAAGGAATATAGACAATGATATTGTAATAGCAATGTATCCAGACAGAGGGTACCTACACTTGTGGTAACCACAGCATAATGTAGAAACTTGTTGCATCATTATGTTGTACACCTGAAACTAATGCAACATTGTGTGTCAACTATACTCAAAAGAATTTTAAAAAGAACACTAGAAAGGTCCATACAGCTTCATGTTTTGCAAAATTCATATTTTGGGAAGACAGTGAATTAAAAATTATTTTTGTAAAAATATCCCTAATGTTGATTCTATCTGTTCCTAATTTTCTTTTCAGGGAGTAAGAACAGTAATTCCTCATTGTGAAAACTCCTTTTCCATATAGAACACATTATACATTATAAGATACATTATAAGGTACATGGCTCAATACCATAGGTATCAAGGAAAGGAACAGTCAAAAATAATTAAAAATCATAATTTTAATGTAGTATTTTTGGTGTTAACAAGACCATAAAATAATCAGAAATAAATCTGGTAGAAGTTTTCAAGAATTTATAAAAATACAATTTTTTTGAAAGCTATAATAAAAAAGACCGAAATAAATAGAGTATCATGTTTATGGTCAGAAAGAGTTAAGTATGACAAAAGTGGCAATTTTAATCAAATTAATATATAATTTTACTTCAATTTTATTAGGGGTTTTGATGGAATTTGATCAGTGGATCCTAAATATCAAGGATAAATAAAGGAAAAAGAAGAGCAAAGTTAATTTTAAGTGCAGGTGGAGACCAGCTCTAATAGATATCAAGTTTTATAATGAATTTAATTATATGCTTACATAAAATACCATATAAACTGAAAAACAAGGAACAAATTAAGTGGATATGTGCAATGTATAAAACTGGCAAATAGTATCCAGCATATACATACTGAAAACGAAAAAAGAAATCCCAAATTCAATAAGAAAAAGATAGCAGTCATTAGAAATACATGAAGTCTATGAAATGGAAATTCACTGGAGAAAAATAAAACTTCAAATAGAATAAAAGATGCACAGCTATATTAGTAATAACAATATTAATTAAAGACATCATTTCACACCTGTCAGACTGGCAGGCAGGAGTGAAAATGACCAAGGCATAATGGCACAGATAGCATTTTACTTATTATAAATGAAGTGACAGGGAACTAAACCCAGAATTTACTAAAATCAACTTGAAAAGAAAAGAGGATGGTGCAACAATATAACAGTTTTGATTAATACAGCATTATGGCCATACTTTCAAAGAACCATAGATATCTGTGTGTAATTTCCATGGCTCACCATTAGGGTAAGTCAATACCAAGTGTACCCTATCAGTTCCTTATGACTATCTTCTCCACTGTGTCCTAACCTCCAATTTTTTTCAGCTAAAATATGGAGTAATAAATAATAAATTTTTAATAAATAAAAAAAACTTCAGCAAGTAATTGTAGAATCGTCCTCAGGGACAGACATCTGGAATAATACCTGATTGTTAAATTTACCTCTCAGTGCATCTCTAGAAGTGTTTCTATGGAAGTTCTTAGCAACCTAACATTTCTTTCCCAAACTCTCTTGTTCAATTAATTCCACATTAGATATAAAAGCCTCTCAAATCTTATCATGAATTTAATGTCAACACTATAAAAATATGGTGCAAGAGACACAGGAGTCAACATGGCGGAGAAGTAGGGGGACTCGAAATTCCCTCGTCCCTCAAACTCAGCAGTATTGAGGCCAGAAGACTTGGAATTACAGGAATCCAGGCTACAGAGTGGCAGAAACATCTCCAGGGGCCCACAGAGCCACTTGGCGGGTCACAGGTGCATGACTGAAAACTGGGAGAGATAAAATAGGCAGCATAGGAATGGAGGGAAGGGATACCCTTCTGTGGGGGAGACAAAAGGAAGAGAAAGAGAGGATGTGGAAGTGTAGGATTGTATTTGGACAAGAGAAAAACCACAGATCAGGGAATGGAAAAACGGAGAAAGAACCAATTTCTAACCGCAGGGCTTTCTCTGATCTGGGGCCTGCAGCTCTGTGTGTGCACCTGGGGAGGAAGAGAGGCAGCCCCGGGCTTGGTACCCAGCTCAGAGGCGCAGTCAAAGAGAGCAATCCCCTCCCTTGAGTGTTGTGGGAAGAAGGCAAATAGCTGCTCCAAGGACAAAAGACCCTGCAGGCACCTGTCGGCCAGATGCCCTTTGTTAGCTGGGTGGAGTGGCACTACCCCAGAATCGGGGTACGCAGAGCAGGATCTTTTAAGACATCTGGGTTTGAATCCAGCCAAGCACTTAGGAGGCACAGGAGACTAGAGTGGGACAAACCGGCCTGCTCATACCTGCGTGGTGCTGTGAGAATGGCCTGAACAGAGTGGTTTAGGACACCCCGTCCGGGGAGGAGAGACTGGGTGTCACCATTTTTCTCCCCATCACCAACAAGGTGGAGTTTAAGGAACAGACAGCAGGCCCTTTCTACACCAAACTATGCCTCTCTGTGCCTGGTAACTGCGTATCTAACAGAGCAAGATTGAAACTGACTGAACCAGACAGCCTCTCTTCCGGCAGCCACTGGTTCCAAGGCACCATCAGATACCAGTCCAGTGGTGGTACATTTTCTGATTTGATTCTTGGTCTCTCTCTCTCTCTCTCTCTCTCTCTCTCTCTCTCTATATATATATATATATATATATATTCCGCCCCCCCCCCCCCATTCTTTTTCTTCCTCTTATTTCTTCCCTTCTCTAGTCTGGTTGTTCCGCTTGTTGGTTTGTTTAAGCAGAGATTTGTTTAAGCAGAGATTTGTTTAAGCAGAGATTTTTAATCTATTCTTTTTGTACCTCTTCTATATCTTCTTCTTCTTTATTTTCCTCTCTCTCTCTCTCTCTCTCTCTCTCTCTCTGGATTAAGCTGTATTGTTTCTCTGATTCTCTGCTTGGTCAATTTTTTTTCTTTTCCCCCACCCCTGCCATTTCTCTCTTTGCATGGGATAAGGTCTCTTCCACCACCCCAGCCTTTTTAAAATTTTTTCCAGGGTTACTTCAAAGAACAAATCAAAGCACACCTGGTGGAAGGTCCAAACCACCGTTACCAGTAGGAAGATAAAGCAACCAGAGTCACAACAACAGAGAGCACGCAACACACTCCAAAAATACCTCCTGAAAGGCCAGGCCCTGGACAGCATACGGCCCCTTCATAATACGGTAGTGCTCACAGATGCAGAACACATAGCAAGCTATTAAAACACCTAAGGGACAGGAGACTAGCCAAAATGACAAAATGGAAGAATTCTCCTCAGAAGAAATTCCAGGAAAAATAAAACCTAGAGAATTGCTCAAAGCAGATATAAAGGATATATCTGAGCAAGAATTTGGAATAAAAGTATAAGATTAATAGCTGGGCTTGAAAAAAGCATAGAAGACAGCAGAGAATCTACTGCTGCAGAGAACAAGGAATTAAGAAATAGTCATGACAAATTAAGAAATGCTGAAATAGAGACGTAAAACAAACTAGATGCAGTGACAGCAAGGATGGAAGAGGCTGAGGAGAGTGTAGTGAAATAGAAGATAAAATTATGGAAAATGATGAAGCTGAGAAAAAGGGGTATAAGAAAATACTAGACCATGAGGGGAAAATTAGAGAACTAAGTGATTCAATGAAACATAATAACATCCATATCATAGGAGTTCCAGAAGAAGAAGAGAGAGAAAGGGGCAGAAGGCTTACATGAACAAATGATAGCTGAGAATTTCCCTAATCTGGGCAAGGAAGCAGACATCCAACTCCAGAAGGCACAGAGAACTCCCTTCAGATTTCACAGTAATAGGTCAACTCCACTGCATATCATAGTGAGACTGGCAAAATACAAAGATAAAGAGAGAAATCTGAAAGCAGCTAGGGGCAAATGGCCTTAACCCACAAAGGTGGACACGTAAGGGTAGCAGACCTATCCACTGAAACTCGGCAGGCCTGAAGGGAGTGGCAGGAAATATTTAATGTGCTGAGCAGGAAAAATATGCAGCCAATAATCTTTTATTCAACAATGATGTCATTCAGAATAGAAGGAGAAATATAGGCTTTTCCAGACAAACAAGAACTGATGGAGTTCATGACCACTAAACCAGCCCTGGAAGAGATCCTAAGGGGGACTCTGTGAGTGGAATGCTGCAAAGACTACAAAGGACCACAGGCATCACCACAAGCATGAAACCTACAGATAACACAATGACACTAAATCCATATCTTCTGATAGTAAGTTTGAATGTAAACAGACTAAATGCTCCAATCAAAATGCATAGGGTATCAGAATGGATAAAAAAAATAAGATCCATCTATATGCTGTCTATAAGAGACCCATTTTAGACCTTAGGACACATTCAAATTGAAAGTGAGTGGATGCAGAACCATCTATCATGCTACCGGAAGTCAAAAGAAAGGTGGAGTAGCCATACTTATATCATACAAACTAGATTTTAAACAAAAGGCTGTAACAAGAGATGAAGAAGGGCATTATATCATAATCACAGGGTCTATCCACCAAGAAGAGTTAACAGTTGTAAATGTGTATGCTCCCAACTTGAGAGTACCCAAATATATAAATCAATCACAAACATAAGCAATCTTATTGATAAGAATATGGTAACTGAAGGGGACTTTAATACTCCACATACAACAATGGGCAGATCATTTAAGCAGAAAATCAATCAAGAAACAATAGTCTTGAATGATACACTGGACCAGATAGACTTGACAGATATATTTAGAACTTTTCATCCAAAAGAAATGGAATACACATTATTCTTGAGTGCACATGGAACATTCTTCAAGATAGATCACATACTGGGTCACAAAACAGCCCTCAATAAATATAAAAGAATTGAGGTCATACCATGCATATTTTCAGAACACAATATTATGAAACTTAAAATCAACCACAAGAAAAAATTAGGAAAGCCTCCAAATGCATGGATGTTAAAGAACATCCTACTAAAGAATGAATGGGTCAGCCAGGCAATTAAAGACAAAATTTAAAAATACATGAAAGCAAATGAAAATGAACACATGACAGTCCAAAATCTTTGGGATGCAGCAAAGGCAGTCTTAAGAGGAAAATACATTGCAATCCATGCCTATCTCAACAGACAAGAAAAATCCCAAGTACAAAACCTAAAGCACTCCTAAAGGAACTAGCAGAAGAACATCAAAAAAAAACCCCAAAGCCAGCAGAAGTAGAGAATAATAAAGATTAGAGCAGAAATAAACAGTATAGAATCCAAAAACAACAACAACAAAAATAAAAACAGTAGAACAGATCAATAAATCTAAGACCTGGTGTTTTGAAAAGATAAACAAAGTTGATAAACCCCTAGCCAGACTTCTCAAAAAGAAAAGGGAGAGGACCCAAATGGATAAAATCATAACTGAAAGGAACAGATCACAATGAACATCACAGAAATACAAACAATTATTAGAGAATACTATGAAGAATTATATGCCAACCAACTAGACAACCTGGAAGAAATGGACAAATTCCAAGACACCCACACACTACCAAAACTCAAACAGGAAGAAATAGAAAATTTGAACAGACCCATAACCAGTGAAGAAATTGCATCAGTTATCAAAAATCTCCCACCAAATGAGTCCTGGGCCAGATGGCTTCCCAGGGGAATTCAACCAGACATCTAAAACAGAGCTAATACCTATCCTTCTCAAGCTGTTCTGAAAAATAGAAATGGAAGGAAAACTTCTGGACTCATTCTGTGAAGCCAGCATTACCTTGATTCCCAAACCAAGTAGAAACCCCACTAAAAAGGAGAATTACAGGCCTGTATCCCTGATGAACATCCATGTAAAAATTCTCAACAAGATAATAGCAAATTGAGTTCAACAGTGTATTAAAAGAATTATTCACCATGATCAAATGGGATGCATTCCTGGGCTGCAGGGCTGGTTCAATATTTGCAAATCAATCGATGTGATACATCACGTCAATAAAAGGAAGGACAAGAACCGCATGATCCTGTCAATAGATGCGGAAAAGGCATTTGACAAAATACAGCATCCTTTCTTAATAAGAACCCTCAAGAAAATCTAGATAGAAGGAACATACCTTAACATCATAAACACCATATATGAAAAGCCTGCAGCTAATATCATCCTCAAACTGAGAGCTCTCCCCCTGAGATCAGGAACATAATAGGGATGTCCACTCTCACCACTGTTGTTTAACATAGTGTTGGAAGTCTCAGCCTCAGCAATCAGACAACAAAATGAAATAAAAGGTTTTCAAATTGACAAAGAAGAAGTCAAACTTTCACTTTTTGCAGATGACATGATACTTTACATGGAAAATCCAAGACTCCCCCAAAAAGCTGCTAGAACTGACGAATTCAGCAAAGTCACAGGATACAAAATCAATGTATAGAAATTGTTTGCATTTCTATACATCTATAATGAAGCAACAGGAAGAGAAATCAAGAAATCAATCCAATTTACAATTGCACTGAGAACCATAAAATACCTAGGAATAAACCTAACCAAAGATGTGAAAGATATTATGCTGAAAACTATAGAAAACTTATGAAGGAAATTGAAGAAGACACAAAGAAACGGAAAAACATTCCCTGCTCATGGACTGGAAGAAAAAATATTGTTAAAATATCAATATTACCCAAAGCAATCTACACATTCAATGCAATCCCAATTGAAATTGCACTGGCATTCATCTCAAAGCTAGAACAAGCAATCCTAAAATTTGTATGGAACCACACAAGACCCTGAGTAGCCAAAGTAATGTTGAAAAAGAAAACCAAAGAGGGAGGCATCACAATCCTGGACTTTAGCTTCTACTACAAAGCTATAATCTTTGAGACAGTATGGTATTGGCACAAAAACAGACACACAAAACACTGGAACAGAATAGAGGACCCAGAACTAGACCCACAAATGCATGGCCAACTAATCTTTGACAAAGCAGGGAAGAGTATCCCATGGAAATAGTCTCTTTAGCAAATGATGCTGGGAGAACTGGACAGCAACATGCAGAAGAATGAAACTAGACTACTTCCTTACACCATTCACAAAAACAAACTCAAAATGGATGAGGGACCTGAATGTGAGACAGGAAACCATCAAACCCCTAGAGGAGAAAGCAGGAAAAAACCTCTCTGATCTCAGCCACAGAAATTTCTTACTTGACACATCTCCAAAGGCAAGGGAATTAAAAACAAAAATGAACTACTGGGACCTCATCAAGATAAAAATCTTCTACACTGCAAAGAAAACAATCAACAAAACTAAAAGGCAACTGACAGAATGGGAGAAGATATTTGCAAATGACATATCATATAAAAAGTTAATATCCAAAATCTATAAAGAATTTAACAAACTCAATCTCTGAAAAGCAAATAATCCAGTGAAGAAATGGGCAGAAGACATGAATAGACACTTTTCCAAAGAAGACATCTAGGTGGCCAGAGGACATATGAAAAGATGCTCAACATCACTCGTCATCAGGGAAACACAAATCAAAGCTACACTGAGATACTACCTCACACCAGTCAGAGTGGCTAAAATTAACAACTCAGGAAACAACAGATGTTGGTGAGGATATGGAGAAATGGGAACCCTCTTGCACTGCAAATTGGTGCAGCCGCTCTGGAAAACAGTGTGGAGGTTCCTCAAAAAATTAGAAATAGAACTTCGCTATGACTGAGCAATAATAGCACTACTAGGAATTTATCCAAAGCATACAGGAGTGTTGATTCATACGGGCACATGTACCCCAATGTTTATAGCAGTGCTTTCAATAATAGCCAAATTATGTAAAGAGCCAAAGTGTTCATCAACTGACGAATGGATAAAGAAGATGTGGTTTATATATACAATGGAATACTACTTGGCAATAAGAAAGAAAAATCCAGCCATTTGCAACAATGTGGATGGAACTGGAGGGTGTTATGCTAAGTGAAATCAGTCAGTCAGCAAAAGACAAATATCATATGTTTTCACTTATATGTACAACTTGAGAAACTTAAAAGAAGACCATGGAGGAAGGGAAGGGGAAAAAATAGTTTCAAACAGAGAGGGAGGCAAACCATAAGAGATTCATAAATACAGAGAACAAACCAAGAGAGTCATGGGGGAGGCGGGGGAGAGGGGAAAATGGGTGATGGCCACTGAGAAGGGCACTTGTTGGGATGAGCACTGGGTTTGTATACAAGTGATGAATCCTGGGAATCTACCCCCAAAACCAAGAGCACACTGTATACACTATACATTAGCTAACTTGATGAGAAATTATATAAAAAAATAAAAATAAATCAATAAAAATATGGTGCAAGGTCTTAAGGACCAGAAATATATATTTTTAAGTTTATTTATCTATTTTGAGAGTGAGAGAGCACGAGCAGGGGAGGAGCAGAGAAAGAGAGGGGGAGAGAGAGAGAGAGAGAGAGAAAGAATCTGTCTGTGCAGAGCCTAACACGTCTTGAACTCACCAACCATGAGATCATGACCTGAGCCAAAATCAAGGGCCAGACAGTTAACTGACTGACCCACCCAGGTGCCCCTTAAACTCCAAATATTTTGCAGCCAACACTAATGCAAGATTATGAGGCCAAGGAGGCAAGAAATACATGAGTTCAGTCATATTCATGTCCATTTTGCATATTTTTGTTCTGTGATTTGCATTTTATTATTCTGTACATCTACTAGGAATGAAAGCTTGATGTTATTAAGGTTTTTTTGCTTCCATTATAGGTCTAATAGCATCTATCATCTAGCAATACTCAGTAATGAGGGATCTGAACGAATAACCTAGATTATATTGAACTTTCCCCTTGTAGCTTCTTTTCAAAAATGCAATTGTTTTATAAATATATTTTTCAAATACAGGTTCATCATTACAATTTAATAATGGTTTAAAACTTTTACATGCTACTAACTTTCCAACCTCTGTAAAGAGAGTGTAATATTTTCTTTACGCCAAAGATCCCATCCAAGATTCTTCATTAATGGGGAGGTATGGTTTAGGCATCAAAGGTTCTAAAAGCTCCTCAGCTAATTATAATATGCACCAAGTTCGAGAACCACTGCTCTAAACCCTTAACACTCTGTGAAAGGTCTAGCAGCATCAGCATCTGCTTTACCTGGAAGTTTATCAGAAAAACAGAAGCTGGACTTCTTCCACATTACCAGGAACTCTGATTTAACCCATCCAGAATTCTTTTTCTATGAAAATAAGGGATGAGAACTCTTCCATCCTTTCTAACTCTAAAATTCACATTGTATAATCTAAGCTACATATTGAGAGGCAGTTTTAAACTTAACTAGAATTCTTAACCCATAAAAATGAAGGACCACACCATCCTCTCCAATCTCACAATTCTTATTCCACAAACCTAAAGAAACACAACGCTGAAGGAACTTGTTAAAACTGTGTCATAATGCCATCCTCATACCTTTCCATGCACTTTCTTAAGCCTAGAATTTTTCTGTTCCCTTTCTCTTTCCTCATTGGAACACATCATTCAAGACCCATGTAAAATCCTACCTCCTTTATGGAGCACGTCCTGAAAAATAATACAGCTTTTCTCTAAAATTCTATTGTTGACGTAATCAATTCCATAGAGTTTAGTACATTGTTTCTATTATGACTTACAAATTCTCTCGTTTTCCCAATTAAATGATGAGCGTCGTAAGTGACAAATCATGTCATGTTTCTTTTCTAACCTAACTTCAGGTCTAACCTTTGTGAGTTATATATTGTTTAAATGTATGTGGAAATATTAAAGTGAGTTTTCACCACTCTCACAAGATTACTTATTCAAAACTAGTGCATTATTACCCCTTCCGCATAATGCAAACTCATGATGTAAACATCTTACAGGTTCTTGCACATGGAGGTAAAACACAACTGGCTGTGCCTTAAGACTTCTATTCTTTTCTTCCTGCTTCCCTGAGGCTTGCCAGCCTGATGAAAAAATTGCCTCAAACAGCACAGAAAGTACAGAAAAAGCCTCTGCTAAATAGTCCTACAGTATACCTGCACTAGACCTCTCATATTCTTTAGCTCCATGCCTGTCTTATGCATCATTACATCCCTATCATAGTGTTTGGCACATACTGGGCATATAAGCGAATTATAAACAGCGTGTCAACAAACTATGTAGGAGCAGGCAATTTTGAAAATATACTGCTGAGTTCATGATAAAAGGTAGAAGTATGATTTTTCTCATAGTAGCTCCTTTATATACTTTTCTCCATATGTATATGTATATTTCTTCTTATGACACAAATAATACAGTCATTGTAGAAAACACAGATAAAGAAAGTAAAATGAAAAAAAAAAAGATGTACTACCTGAAATTGCACAACTAAACATAACTATTGTTAACAGGTGCCTGTCTGTCCAGACCATCTCTCTCTCTCTCTCTCTCTCTCTCTCTCTCTCTCTCTCTCTCTCCATATACATATAATATACATATATAAACATACATACTACTGTTTTAAATTATTTTTTAATGTTTATTTATTTTTGAGAGAGAGGCAAGTGCGAGCAGGGGAGAGGCAGAGAGAGAGGGGACACAGAATCTGAAGTAGGCTCCAGGCTCTGAGCTGTCAGCATGGAGCCCAACATGGGGCTTGAACCCACCAACCCTGAGATCATGACCTGAGCCAATGCTTAACCTACTTAGCCACTCAGGTGCCCCAAACATATGTACTATTTTAAGCAGCAAATCATACTCTATCTACTGCTATGCACCCTGCTTTTATTCAATTAAGTATATATCAAAGCGTCATTCCAGCCAACAAATCAATTCATAATAAAAGTTGTTTATGATGGTTGCATTAATGGATGTGCCAAAATTTATTTAATCAATTACCAATGTTTGGAAGATTAAGTTATTTTTACCTTTGGTAATTATAAATAATGCTATGATGAATAGTCTCCATTACCAATTATCTAAACATTTCCTTAGAATAAAAATCAGGAAGTAGGTTCGCTGATTTTAAAAATTATGCACATTTTTAGGGCTTGAGATAAAAAAAAAGTAAAAATTTACCAAATGGACCCTTAGAAGTTTGTTATAAATGTGCTCTCTCGCCAGGGGATAGGAATTGGCTAAAGTCAACAGTGCAGCTACCTATATTCTTAGAGATAATATTTAAATTGTTGCACAGAGTAAATAATTGATGCAGTTGGAAAATACTCACATTCTTTTTGAGGGTTGATGTTAGGTTGGAACGATTGAAATTCATAATATGGTATTTCATGCTTGAATACGGATGTGAGAATATCATCAAGTTCGTCAATGTCTTTCTGTTTTCAAATGAAAAGGAGAATTTTTCTTAGTTAAATTATTCACACACAAACTCATCTTAGTGCAACATAATAAAAAGTATTAGCTAGAGTAAATACTGGTTAATCTTTCTAATAATACTGATAACCTCTTTTGAAAGAATAATACAAAACATTAGAGGTTTGCCTAAAAGTCAGTTATTAAAATAGTAGAAAAATAAATGCAATAAATAAAAGCCTTTGTGTCTGCATGAATATCTTTACTTAAATAGTTACTAATTAAAAAAAAAAAGTACTATTGCAGGTCAATGGCAACACTGAACTTTGTTTCAAAAATAAACTTCTGTTAAAATACATGTTACATTTTAACAAATGAAATAATAAAATGATGAGTCTCATTCTTCAACTTAAAGGTCAGATATTCTACTTCCCCAAACTGAGCATTTGGGGATGAGCTGTGTAGAATCCTACTACTGATGACAAACCTATTACAGAGGCCACCTTTCTCCTAAAACTGTGTTTTGTGAAGCTACAGTTGGGACCAAGTGGATGTGAGATATAGGTAACTGTATCTGAAGACATGTACCAATCAACAAGGCCATGGAACGGAGAGAGGACTGTAAAACAAACGTTCATACTTTTGATATGACTTCCAAATAAAACTAGACATTGCCAATACATAGTCACAGAAATTAAATGACTAGATTGAGAAAAAAACACATTTTTATTACTCTATATCTTTATTTTTCAATAAATCTAGATGCCTTAAATAATAAAGTGTTTCAGCCTTCTCTGGATTTTTTAAAAGTCCTCCTTAGAAGTGGGGAGAAAGGGTGAAGTCTTCTCAACTTACAGCTACAGAATGTTAGGTAAAACCAATATGAATATAGTTAATGCTATGGACTATGTGAAACCATTAGCTGTGGGCCATTTTTTTTTTTGTTTTTGTAAAGGAAGGGGAGATTTGACAACAAGCTTTGATTTCAAGAAAGTCATAGTCATCCAATTACACATGGGCAGTGAACTGAATTCTAGGTACTATGATAGAAAGTCTTTCTGGGTCAAGTACAGTGCAGGCAAAAGGGAGGCGGCTCAATCCCACACAGGATGAAATGGTCAGAAGAGGCTTTATAGAGGAGATGAGCTACGCTGAGATTGCCATGCACATAAAGAGCATTCTAGACTAAAGAAACAAATTGCATATAGTCATGGAGGTATCATAAAGCATGATCTGTTTCATGATTTTAGGAGTTTCCACAAGACTGCAGAAGGAGAGAGAAGGAAGTGGACATTTCAAAAAAAGTGGACATTTTTATATGTAATAAAAAGTTTGTAATTAATCCTGTAAGCAAGAAGGAGTTATTTAAGGCCTATAATACTTAACATGGAAATGTTTATTATGTGTATAAAATTAAGCTTATTTAAGTTTAAGGATGACTATGAATGCTTATGTGGCTGGATACTGATATTGAATGGAACCTATCCTATAAATATCAATGTGACAATTTTATATTAGTAATTACTCAGCCTTTTCAGGAAGTCTTTGATACGAGTGGTGGGGCAAAACATTACTGGCAATAAATTTACACTTTCTTTATATTAAAGCTCAAAAAGAACATGTCTTAGCCTTAGGAACTGATGAAAGGGATTATGAAAATATTAAAATCATAAAATCAGTTTGTAAATTTTCTTTAAAAATTGTGTCATTGGCCACGGATTCTCCACAGGCTATGATCTAGTCAGCGATACTTCTGTAGGAGGAGATAAACTTACTATTTCTTTCCTAAAGTATACAAGATTTCATATGGAAAGATTGGCGTGTTATTGAGTTTACTATACTCATGTATAAGTTAGGCATATGATAACCTCTGAGATTCCTTCCAGCTCTGAGATTGTGAGACACAGATGAGAATTCAAAAGAGCAGGCATTCCCAGTAGGAATCTGAGAAGTACCATTTCTTCCCCTGAGGCACTGTGACACTTTAATGTGAAAAAGGCTACAGCTTATACCATTGAATTTTTAAAAAATGAAGTAGCAGTGTTTTTAAAATCAGAAGAAGAAAAAAACCCTCACCATGTAGACATGTATTTAACTAGGAGAGACTATAGACACCTTTCACATTCCAGCTTACCATAAATCGTTGAATCACTTCTATTTTCAAATTCATAATAATTTTACTAGTATTATGCCCACCCCACACACACTAAATGGTATAGGACATAAGATTTCACATTCTGTGAAAATCACAGAAATGGCTATTAAAAATAATTCCAAAAGGATTTCTCCTTGGAAGGTATTCTAACTAGAAAAATCTGATACAAATAGTTATGCTTATTTTTAAATTTTAAGGACACAAATAGTCATCCTTTCTAATAAACACTGGCATTGAAATTTGAAAATGCCATAGATTTTCCTCTCCTTAAAATAAATTGTGCAACACAAGACATACTTAATGAAATTGATGCAATTGTTCAAATAGAGATTAAAATAGAGTAGCTTAATATTTATTCAGCAATATTCACAACATCCTAAAATTTTAGTTATTAATGAGTAATCTTATGTGAAAATAAGAGTAGAATAAAATGATAAAATCATGTTGATGCTAGTACTTGGTTATAGGAAAAATTACATATATAAGTAATATATATACATATGCATTTTTGTGTAGATCTATACCTATCAAGAATATTAGAAAAAGAAATCAGAAAAAACTAAGATATGAAATAGAAAGATATTACAAAATAATAAAAACTTTGTACATATGAAATTAATACATGACTTTTTCCAGAATTCTTTCAGTGTCCTGTGATGAAATACGGGATTGATTAATGTACTTTTAAAAAAAATTATTAACATACATATTTATAAATCACAACTCTATCTGAATCTGAATCACTCAATATTATATATATCTGCATATATCTGAATCTGAATCACTCAATATTATATATATATATGCATATATATGTGCACATTATACATATGTGCATATGTATAATATGCATACATATACATATATAAAGTTATCTCTAATAAACAACTTTCTTATAAGTATTCCTTCCTAAAAGAGAAAAATATATAAAATATCTGTTTTAAAAGATAGCTAGAATTACAGAAATCCAAATCTGAGAAGATGGAGTAGTTGTATTTTCTCCTTTTCTTCTCCTTAAATACAACTAAAATGTCCACATTTCAATAGAAAATCAGTTGCTATGCAAAGAACCAGAAAGGAGCGCCTGGGTGGCTCAGTCGGTTGAGTCTCTGACTGTGGCTCAGGTCATGGTCTCACGTTCATGGGTTCAGGCCCCACATTGGGTTCTGTGCTGACAGCTCAGAGCCTGGAGCCTGCTTTGGATTCTGTGTCTCCCTCTCTTTCTGTACCTCCCCTGCTTGACCTCTGTCTCTCAAAAAATAAAATAAAACATCAAAGAACCAGGAAGATCTCTAAGTGAATAAAAAGAGACAATCAATAAATGCCAATACCAAGAGGACAAAGATTTTAGAATTATCTTAAAAAGAGTTTAAAACAGACATGAAAAAATGTTTCAACAAGCAATTACGGTAATTCTTGAAATAAATTAAAAGAAAAAAAAAGCCTCAGTTGGGATGTGTAGGTGGTTCAGTCAGTTAGGTGTCCAACTCTTGATTTTGGCTCAGGTCTTGATCTCATGGTCCTGAAATCAAGCCCAGCATTGGGCTCTGCGATGAGTGCAGAGATCCTCTCTAGGCTTAAAATTCTCCCTCTCCCTCTGCCCCTCCTCATGTGCACACTTTCTCTCTCTCTCTCTCTCTCTCTCTCTCTCTCTCTCAGGAGAAGAAGAAGAAAAAGAAGAAGGAGAAGGAGAAGAAGATGAAGGAGAAGGAGAAGGAGAAGGAGAAGGAGAAGAAAGCCTCAGCAAGAAAATACAAAGTTTCAGTAAAGAAATAGAAGGTATAAACAAGGATCAATTGGAATTTTTAGAACTGAGAAATACAACAATCCAAAAAGCTCAGTGAATGGGCTCAGCAGCAGAATGAAAAGGGCAAAGGAAAGAAACTTGGAAATAGGACAATGAAAAATACTCAATCTGGACAACAGAGACAAAACAGAGTGAAAACAAACAAACAAACAAAAGGTCAGGGACCTGTGAGATTATAACAAAAGGTTTAACATTGCTGTGATCAGAATCCCAGGAGAAGAGGAGAGAGAGGATGCGGATGAAAAGTACACAAAGAAATAATGGCTGATAACTTCCTGGATTTGGCAAGAGACAAACACTACAGACTGAAGAAACTGAGCAAACCACAAACAGGTTAAAGCCAAAGAATTCCATGCCAAGAAACATCATAATTAAATTTCTGAAAATTAAAGACAAAGAAAGAAAAATTTTTAGAAGAAGCTAAAGAGAAACAAAGCCTTACCCTATAGGGTAAAAACAATTAGAAACACGGTATTAGTAGTAGTCTAAAAGAAGTGGCACAATATTTGTCAAAAGGTAAAAGAAAAGAACTATTAACAAAGAATCTTATGCCCAGCAAAAGCATCCTTTAGGAATGAGGTGAAAACCACGACATTCTCAAATGAAGGAAAAGAGGAAATTTATTGTCAGCAGATGCACCCTACAATAATGGAGAGAGGAAGCTCTCTAAAAGTAAGAATATGATAAAAGAAAGAATCTTGGAACATGAAGGGAGAAAGAACATAGTAAGTAAAAAATATAAGTAAAGAAAATAGGCTTCCACTCCTAAAAAAAGATTAGAACTCAAAGCAAACAGAAAGAAGAAAAGCATAAATACAATACAGAAATCAATGAAATTGAAAACATAAAAATAGAAAAAAGTCAATGTAGCAAAGAGATGATTCTTTTAAAAAATCAGTAAAATTGACAAGCCTCTAGCAAGACTAAAGAAAAAAGAGATACGAATGACAAATGTCATGAATGAAACATGAACTATCACTATAGACCTTGCAGACATGAAAAAGGATAATAAAGAAGTACTGTGAATAATTTTACACAAATAAATTTGACAAGTTAGATGAAATGGACCAAGTCCCTGAAAAACACAAACCAAACACATAATCTCTATTATTTCTTACAATACCTATGAATCTACATTTTCTAATAATTAAAAGTTTAGATAAAAACAAACCAATCAGGAAAAATAATGAACCAGAAAAATAAATAAAAACAACACAGGAAATATTTATTTACACAAACCTGAATTCCTTGAGATGATTATCTATTTACATAGGAGCACCCTTTCAAAGTCTGGTTTGCTCCTTTTATGAATAAGTGTTGTGAACATTGCTTGAGCATGATGTCATTGAGAGACTATCCTTAACAGGATTTTAGGACTATCATATCATATCATATCATATCATATCATATCATATCATACCATATCATAAGCAGTTAGGAGATGGTTCAGATGACTGGATTGGTAGGAAAGGCTATATGTAGGTGTAGGCTAAGTCTATACAATGAAACAGACTCAATAGGTTGTAATAATAACTACATGTTGGGCACCTAGAATTCCAAAGGCTTTACATAATTTGCCTCAAAACTTTTATAACATTCCTGCAAGGTAGATTTTTTTAAATGCCTTTTTTTAATAGATGTGATAACTATGGTGAAAAAAATTAGTTAAAAAACCCTTAGCTAACACCTAGAAGTGCAAAGCTAGTAAGTATTTTAACTTAATGTCTTTCTTTACATTCTAAACACCCTACATTTAATACTACATTCCAGCCACAGAGAAAGGAATAAAATCATTTTGAAATAGTATTTGAGTAAAGAATAAATTATGGTCCCATAGCTTCGTGATGGCCACTGCAGTTCCAAACATCATGTGTTAATCCAGAAACTAGAAGGAAAGGGACACACGTGGAAGGGGGACAGCAAAGGTGTCTACTGCCAACCACATCTTTTTTTAACCATGAAAGTAAAAGCTCCAAAGATGTCCCCTTGTGTCTCATCATCTAAAATTGTCTTACATGACAGCCTCTAGCTAAATGGGTGGTTAAAAAGGTGAGAATCTATCTTTCCCATCTTCCATAGTAGAGGCAGACGAAGAAGAGGGGTTTTAAGCATTGATGGTGGGTGAAGAAATCTGTAAGGTTGGCCACAAAATATTAATGTTTCAGATCTGATAGAGAAAGACAGTAATAATTAAGTACCTTGGTTAGCAAGACAAACAACTTCGGTGAAATAACCATGGGAGGGTTATAAAATGTTATAGGGCCAAGCCCATTAAATAGTTACAACATTTTACTCTTTACCTTCAGATATCTAAAAGGAAAGTCAATGGTTGAGCTGAAAACATGTTCTTCTTATTATAACAAATTTTTATGCTTGTTTAAGTTTAACTAGTAAAAGAAAGGTCATTGTTTGTTCCACTGTTCATAACGTGTACTGTGAAAGTGAGCCAAAATAGCCATTTAAAGGAATTTGATAACCAGGTTATATAACATATCTTAACCAAAATTTCCTACCGCAGCTTGTAAAGAAAATAATAGGTAAAGGAACAAAGCAAACACTTGTCGGGGTTATGCAAAGCCTTTTTTTTTTCCTTTTTTTTAACTTTATGAGTATTTGACTCCAAGCAGTTAAAGGAATAATCTAAATAAGTGAATAGGGTAAGCTAAAGGAGATATTTTTCTTTGTTAAATTATTTTTTCTAATTTTGGGTGAGTCAGTTCTTAGAATTTCAACATATCTGTGACTACATATGCAAAAGTAAATATGAGAACATAAAACTGCGGTTTAAGACTCCCTTCAAATACTTTACATTTATTACTGAGTCAGTATCCATAGAATTGTGGAATATCTTTTTTTTTAATGTTAATTATTTATTCTTGAGATAGAGAGACAGAGAGTGAGAGGAGGAGGGGCAGAGAGAGAAGGACACACAATCTGAGAGCAGGCTCCAGGCTCTGAGCTATCAGCACAGAGCCTGATGTGGGGCTCAAACTCACGAACCATAAGACCATGACCTAAGCTGAAGTCGGACGCTTAACCGACTGAGCCACCCAGGTGCCCTCGAATATCTTTAAATAACATGAAAATAATATTATAACAAGAAAAAAAATATGTTTTTAGATCTGAGTAATTTGTGTTGAAATTCCTGCTCCAGGACTCATTAGTTATGGACCTTAAAAATACTTAACTGACAAAATTATGTAAGAGTTCAAATGAGTAAATATGTAAAATATTCAGTACATATTAATTCTCTTTTCTCTAAATACTATAATGTGAGCTACTCGTAAAATATAGTCGCTGTGATTTAGAAAAGGGCACAAGTCCGTAATGAGGAGCCTGCTCCCCAAAGTAGCTTTTTCAGCAACTGAACAAAATAATTTTTTTCCTTCTAAATTTTTAAATTAAATAACACATATCTTTTAAATTAATTAGAACATAGGTTTTGCTACTGTAGTACTGAGACCCAAAATGCCAGTGGCTTTAAACAAGATGGAAGCCTATTTCTCTAACATGAAAGCCTGGAATTAGGTGGTCTAGGACTGATGTGGTGACTCCCCGAATAAGGGATCCAGGCTCTATTTTATTTTGCTGTGATACTTCATCTTCATGGTCCTAGATGGTTCATCCGTCACTCCCTTGTTCTCACTGTAGCCAGTCTGGGAAAGAAACCAGTAAAGGAGAGACTCTACCATTCTTTGAAGGACGTGATCAGGAATGTGCACGTTATCACTTCCACCAATGCGCCACTGGCCATTAGTTAGTTAGATGGCTGCGCCTGAGCTCCAAGGGAATGAGGAAGTGCAAGCCTGTGCCCACATAAAAGTTATATTATCACATAATTGAGGAAAATGAAATTCTGGGGAACAAGTAGCATTTTGTGCCATTTCCATCAGTCGTGCATAAACATAAAAATTTATGTAAAGGCAATTGGATAAACTTAAAAAAAAAACTTTTCTGGAAGTTTTATAGAAGCTTGATTATGCTGAATTTCTCAGTGTGACTCCCCTGTACAAACAGCCAAAAAGTCTCAAAGCTTTAATTTGATCAAACCTTTACAGATTAATAATAGACATTAATAATTAATTAATATATACATTTAATGATATTAGACATATTTAAGGACATTAATAGATTCATCAATGGGCATACTTAAGATTAAGACCATAAGATTAAGCAAACAAAAAACCGAAGTTTACCTATCGTAGGCATTTAGAAAGCACAGTCATAAGAACCGTGACTTTTCTCACACTTCCCTCCTTTTAGCAACCATTTTGTAACAGCTTAATGTTAATTAGGTAATAAGATAGAAATTAAAAAACAAATAGAGCACTAACATAGTCAAAGAAATGTCTTTCAAAAAAGCCTCTAACAATGACATGATTTCCTACATTTTTGAAACTATTTTTTGCATTGTTTTAGGTGCTAGTTCCCAACGTAGACAATTAGAACTGGTCTTATTTTCTTATCTTCACTTGATTTCTTCCTTTGTTGTCTTTCCCTTCTTTCCCATGCTCTTTCTGCTTCAGTCAGAAACACCCCCACTTCAGCCAACAGTCCACTACCCGGAGCTCTGCAAAAGGGTTGTGCCTGCGCTATGTGAAGCAGGTGGCTGTTGGAACAAGGGGCTCTGAGAGCTGCATCGCTTGAGGTTGGGTGGGAGCTTAGTGTACAAAAATGCTTTCACCCTCTCATTCTTTCATTGGACCAACTAGGTATTCAGCAGCCATATGTCTGGTAGCATATTTAGCTTTGGAGATGAAACAGGGGAACCAAACAGACAATTTCTCTGCCCTGTTGACTTTGGAGTCTAATGAGAGGCAGATATTAATATGACAAAGTGTCACACACATAGATGTCAAATTAGAATGTGGTCTGTGTTATCAAGAGATACATAGGGAGATGTACAAGGTCAAGGGAGGCTTCACTGAGGGAGAGATGCTGGAATTAAAATCTGGGGGATGAATTAGAATTAACTAGGGGAAGACAGTGAGGGGAAAGGAGACTGGAAGTGTGTCAATTGGAAAATGGAGCTTATATAAAGGCCTTGTGGTAGGAGATTAGGAACTTGTAAGTCCAGGAACCGAAAGCTGGCCAGGAATGGGGAGTGAGATTAAGCTGGAGAAAAACAGAGGGGATGGTGTCTATAGAGACATATTGTCCACGTTAAAGATTTTATTTTTTTAATCCATACTATAATTGGAATCTATTGAAGAGTTTGAGTAGGAACATCACCTGCTGAGATCTTAAAAAAAAAAAAACCTTCACAGTATGGACTTGAGATAAGAAGGTCATGTGTGAGACCACGTGGTGGGGGATGAGTTAGGAGCCCACTGTAGTTTAGGCACAAGGGAAAGCAGACGACTGAAGTTTTAGAACTCAAGGGATGTGGAGAGGGATGAGAAATATTTAGGAAGTAAAACTGATAACAGCTTAGTCATGGATTAAACTTGTTGGGAGAGACAATAGAAGGTATTAGGGAGACTCTGATGTATCAGAGTCTTTTCAACGGGATTGAGGATGACGTCTATCCGGAGGTAGAAAGACTGGGCCTTAAAGGAAAACCGTATTTGGATTTGATGTTATAAGTTAATGAGATAACCTTCCAAGGGAATATTTATAAAGAAAGGAAGACAGTTGGGGTACCTGGGTGGCTCAGTCGGTTAAGTGTCTGATCAGGTCATGATCTCATGGTTCATGAGTTTCAGCCCAGCGTCAGGCTGTATGCTAACCGCTCAGAGCCTGGAGGCTGCTTCAGATTCTGTGTCTCCATCTCTCTCTGCCCCTCTCCAGCTCATGCTCTTTTTTGTCTCTTTCTTTCTCAAAAATAAATAAATAAAACATTAAAAACTTAAAAAAAAAAGGAAGACAGACTATGAATTGAAATATTGAAAGTGAAACTTTATTTTCCAGATCACAGAAAGAAGAGATGGCAAAAGATATTGAGAAGGAAAGAGTAAGGAAGTAGGAGGAAAGCCAGATAGATATGGCTTCATGAAAACTAAGGGGGGAAAAAACATCAAGAAAGTGAATTTGGTCAATAGTGTCATTTGCTACTGAAAGTAATGTTAAATTGAACAAGAAAAATGTCCACTGGATTTGTTGTGTGGGACTTTAGCAAAACTGATGTACCATATCAATGTGTGTGCTGCTACTTAAGGAAATAAGATTGATGGGGTGGGGGGGGGTGGGGGGAGAGGAAGAAGTGGGACAGGGTGCAGGATTCTTAGAAGTTGAATTTTCCTTGCCAGATATTTCTTTTACTTCATCTCCTGTGTCTTGATGCTGTTTACTGTAGAAGCATAGTTCATGAATGCTAAACACAATTTAGAGTTCCCAGATTACATATTTACTTTATTTCTTTATCTTACTGTTGATACTATTAACTATTATTAGTTAAGAGGCCCACCGAATGCATAATGACTTTTAAAAAATGCAAACAAACACATTTTTGCTGCAAGGATTTTTCAGTCTTCTAATTTCCAAAGGGTTATTGATAATTTGGGATTCATTCCAGAGGCAGATTCTCTAATTTTCTCTAATTATCTTGCTATGAATAATAGCTATGGAGGAACATTGTTAACTGTGTTTGACTTGTGCTTTGTTTTCTGACTTGTGGAATGTTTAGAAACATTCCTTATGGTTGAAGATCTGAAACCTCTGAAGAACTAAGCAGTAAAGCAGGAGGCTGCACATGAATGGGGTTGGTAACAGGCAGCACTCACACCGACACACAGACATCCTCTGCAAAGGGCAGTCAAAGCCACCCCAGTGACAAGAGGAGAGGGAAATGTAAGAAGTGAGAGACATACTTAGTTTGGGAAAAATAAAAAAATGGAGGGAGTATTTCTTTCCACTGAGTGAGCAGAAACCATAAATTAAAATGTCATTAATAAACTATATTCTAAACAGTAAACATAAGCTAATGGGGCCAATACGGACTGAGATGGCTTATAAGATAGAGAATTACAGGAGGATGGCGGCATAGAAGGACACTGGGCTCACCTCGTCCTGCTGATCACTTAGATTCCACCCACACCTGCCTAAATAACCCAGAAAACCACCAAAAGACTAGCAGAATGGACTCTCCAGACCCAAGTGTAGACGAGAGGCCCATGGAAGAGGGTAGGAAGGGTGGAGAGGCAGTGAGCACTAAACGGACTGGTGGGAGGGAGCCGGGGCGGTGGAGGGGCAGCCCGCCCAGCAAGGCAGAGCCCCTGAGTCTGATTTGCAAGAGCGGAGGGGCAGATGGAGTGAGTTCTAACAGCCAGCGGGACTTAACATCTGGAATGTTAAAAGTAAGCAGCTCTGCTCAGAGAGCGGGAGGGAGAGAAGACACCGGGAGGGAGAGGTGTTGAGTCCTGGAAGACAGAGCTCACCTACGCGGGGAACAAGGCGCTGGGAACTGCCATCTCCCTCGCCCATCCCCCAGCCAAAACCCCAAAAGGAACCAGTTAACCAAACTTGCTTGCACCGTGCAAACACCCAACACTGTGCTTCTGTGGATCTATCCCTCCGATGGTTCAGCCTCCCTCCTGGTGCTGCAGGGCCCCTCCCGCAGGGGACCACCTATGGCAAAGTGAGCTGAGCCTGGCCCTCCCGCCCCTGTGCACCTTGCGGATCCAACCCTGCTAATAGGCCAGATCCCATCAAAGCAGCACCACAAGCCTGGCAGGGTGCAAGTAGCCCAGACAGGGGCCACACCACTCCATACTGAGTCCTGCCCCTGGGAGAGGGGAAGATAAGGTACACACCAGTCTGACTGTGGCCCCAGCGGTGGGCTGGGGACAGACATCAGGTCTGACTGCGGCCCTGCCCACCGACACAAGTTACTCCAGACAGCACAGGGGAAGTGCCCTGCAGTTTGGCCACCCCAGGGACTATCCAAAATGATGAAATGGAAGAATTCTCCTCAAAAGAAACTCCAGGAAGTAGCGACAGCTAACGAATTGATCAAAAACTATTTAAGCAATATAACAGAACAAGAATTTAGAATAATAGTCATAAAATTAATGGCTGAGCTTGAAAAAAGTATACAGGAAAGCAGAGAATCTATTGCTACAGAGGTCAAGGGACTAAGAAATAGTCATGAGGAGCTAAAAATGCTATAAATGAGGTGCAAAATAAAATGGAGGTGAACACAGCTCAGATTGAAGAGGCAGAGGAGAGAATAGGTGAATTAGAAGATAAAATTATGGAAAAAGAGGAAGCTGAGAAAAAGAGAGATAAATCCAGGAGTATGAGGGGAAAATTAGAGACCTAAGTGATGCAATCAAATGGAACAATATCTGTATAATAGGAATTCCAGAGAGGAAGAGAGAGAGAAAGGGGCTGAAGGTGTACTGGAACAAATCTGAGAACTTCCCTGATCTGGGACAGAAAAAAGGCATTGAAATCCAAGAGGCACAGAGAACTCCCTTCAGACGTAAATTGAATTGATTTTCTGCATGACATATCATAGTGAAACTAGCAAAATACAAGGATAAAGAGAAAATTCTGAAAGCAGGTAAGGATAAACACACTCTAACATATAAAGGGAGACTGATAAGACTAGTGACAGACCTATCTACTGAAACTTGGCAGGCCAGAAAGGAATAGCAGGAAATCTTCAATGTGATGAACAGAAAAAATATGCAGCTGAGAATCCTTTATCCAGCAAGTCTGTCATTCAGCATAGGAGAGATAAAGGTTTTCCCAAACAAAATAAACTGAAGGAATTCATCACCACTAAACCAGCCCTACAAAAGATCCTAAGGGGGATTCTGTGAGTGAAATGTTAAAAGGACGACAAAGTACCAGAAACATCACTACAAGCATGAAACCTACAGACATCATAATGACTCTAAACCCATATGTTTCTATAATAACACTGAACGTCAATGGAATAAATGCTCCAACCAAAATACATAGGGAATCAGAATGGATACAAAAAGAAGACCCATCTATTTGCTGTCTACAAGAGACTCATTTTAGACCTGAGGACACCTTCAGATTGAAAATGAGGGAATGGAGAACTATCCATCATGCTACTGGAAGTCAAAAGAAAGCTGGAGTAGCCATACTTATATCAGACAAACCAGACTTTAAATTAAAGGCTATAACAAGAGATGAAGAAGGGCATTATATAATAATTACAGGGTCTATCCATCAGGAAGAGCTAACAATTATAAATGTCTATGTGCCGAATATGGGAGCCCCAAATATATAAAACAATTAATCACAGACATAAGCAACCTTATTGATAAGAATGTGGTAATTGCAGGGACTTTAATACTTCACTTACAGAAATGGATAGATCATCTAACACACAGTCAATAAAGAAACAAGGGCCCTGAATGATACATTGGATCAGATGGACTTGACAGATATATTTAGAACTCTGCATCCCAAAGCAACAGAATATGCTTTCTTCTCGAGTGCACATGGAAGATTCTCCAAGATAAATCACATACTGGGTCACAAAACAGCCCTTCATAAGTACACAAGAATTGAGATCATACCATGCACACTTTCAGACCGCAATGCTATGAAGCTTGAAATCAACCACAGAAAAAAGTCTGCAAACTTCCAAAAGCATGGAGGTTAAAGAACACCCTACTAAAGAATGAATGGGTCAACCAGGCAATTAGAGAAGAAATTTAAAAATATATGGAAACTAAATGAAAATGAAAATGCAACAATCCAAACGTTTTGGGATGCAGCGAAGGCAGTCCTGAGAGGAAAATACATTGCAATCCAGGCCTATCTCAAGAAACAAGAAAAATCCCAAATACAAAATCTAACAACACACCTAAAGGAAATAGAAGCAGAACAGCAAAGACACCCCAAACCCAGCAGAAGAAGAGAAATAATAAAGATCAGAGCAGAAATAAACAATATAGAATCTAAAAAAAAATCTGTAGAGCAGATCAACGAAACCAAGAGTTGGTTTTTTGAAAAGATAAACAAAATTGATAAACCTCTAGCCAGGCTTCTCAAAAAGAAAAGGGAGATGACCCAAATAGAAAAACTCATGAATGAAAATGGAATTATGACAACCAATCCCTCAGAAATACAAGCAATTATCAGGGAATACTATGAAAAATTATATGCCAACAAACTGGATGACCTGGAAGAAATGGACAAATTCCCAAGCACCCACACACTTCCAAAACTCAAATGGGAAGAATAGAAAACTTGAACAGACCCATAACCTGCAAAGAAATTGAATCAGTTATCAAAAATATCCCAACAAATAAGAGTCCAGGACCAGATGGCTTCCCAGGGGAGTTCTACCAGACATTTAAAGCAGAGATAATACCTATCCTTCTCAAGCTGTTCCAAAAAATAGAAAGGGAAGGAAAACTTCCACACTCATTCTATGAAGCCAGCATTATTTTTATTCCTAAACCAGACAGAGACCCAGTAAAAAAAGAACTACAGGCCAATATCCCTGATGAATATGGATGCAAAAATTCTCAATAAGATACTAGCAAATCAAATTCAACAGCATATATAAAGAATTATTCACCGTGATCAAGTTGGATGCACTCCTGGGCTGCAGGGCTGCTTCAACATTAGCAAATCAATCAATGTGATACATCACATCAATAAAAGAAAAGATGGGGCGCCTGGGTGGCGCAGTCGGTTAAGCGTCCGACTTCAGCCAGGTCACGATCTCGCGGTCCGTGAGTTCGAGCCCCGCGTCAGGCTCTGGGCTGATGGCTCAGAGCCTGGAGCCTGTTTCCGATTCTGTGTCTCCCTCTCTCTCTGCCCCTCCCCCATTCATGCTCTGTCTCTCTCTGTCCCAAAAATAAATAAACGTTGAAAAAAAAAATAAAAGAAAAGGTAACAACCATATGATCCTGACAATCGATGCAGAAAAAGCATTTGACAAAATTCAGCATCCTTTCTTAATAAAAACCCTCGGGAAAGTAGGAATAGAAGGAACATACTTAAACATCATAAAAGCCATTTATGAAAAGCCCACAGCTAATATCATCCTCAATGGGGAAAAAGTAAGAGGTTTCCCCCTGAGATCAGGAACACAACAGGGATGTCCACTCTCACTGCTGTTGTTTAACACAGTGTTGGAAGTGCTAGCATCAGCAAGCAGACAGCAAAAGGAAATCAAAGGTATCAAAATTGGCAAAGATGAAGTCAAGCTTTCACGTTTTGCAGATGACATGATATTATACATGGAAAACCCGACAGACTCCACCAAAAGTCTGCTAGAACTGATACATGAATTCAGCAAAGTCGCAGGATACAAAATCAATGTACAGAAATCAGTGCATTCTTACACACTAATAACGAAGCAACAGAGAGACAAATAAAGAAACTGATCCCATTCACAACTGCACCAAGAAGGATAAAATACCTAGGAATAAACCTAACCAAATATGTAAAAGATCTGTATGCTGAAAACTATAGAAAGCTTATGAACGAAATTGAAGAAGATATAAAGAAATGGAAAAACATTCCATGCTCATGGGTTGGAAGAATAAATATTGTCAAAATGTCAATACTACCCAAAGCTACCTACACATTCAATGCAATCCCAATCAAAATTGCACCAGCATTCTTCTCGAAACTAGAACAAGCAATCCTAAAATTTGTAAGGAAACACAAAAGACCCCAAATAGGCAATGTAATTTTGAAGAAGACCAAAGTGGGAGGCATCACAATCCCAGACTTTAGCCTCTACTACAAAGCTGTCATCATCAAGACAGCATGGTATTGGCACAAAAACAGACACATAGACCAATGGAATAGAATAGAAACCCCAGAATTAGACCCACAGATGCATGGCCAGCTAATCTTTGACAAAGCAGGGAAGACTATCCAATGGAAAAAAGACAGTCTCTTTAACAAATGGTGCTGGGAGGACTAGACAGCAACATGCAGAAGAATGAAACTAGACCACTTTCTTACCCCATTCACAAAAATAAACTCAAAATGGATAAAGGACCTGAATGTGAGACAGGAAACCATCAAAACACTAGAAGAGAAAGCAGGAAAAAACCTCTCTGACCTCAGCCGCAGCAATTTCTTACTTGACACATCCCCCAAAGCAAGGGAATTAAAAACAAAAATGAACTATTGGGACCTCATGAAGATAAAAAGCTTCTGCACTGCAAAGGAAACAATCAACAAAACTAAAAGGCAACCAACGGAATGGGAAAAGATATTTGCAAATGACATATCAGACAAAGGGCTAGTATCCAAAATCTATAAAGAGCTCACCAAACTCCACACCCGAAAAACAAATAATCCGGAGAAGAAATGGGCAGAAAAGATGAATAGACACTTCTCTAAAGAAGACATCCAGATGGCCAACAGGCACATGAAAAGATGCTCAATGTCGCTCCTCATCAGGGAAATACAAATCAAAACCACACTCAGATACCACCTCACGCCAGTCACAGTGGCCAAAATGAACAAATCAGGAGACTATAGATGCTGGTGAGGATGTGGAGAAACAGGGAACCCTCTTGCACTGTTGGTGGGAATGCAAACTGGTGCAGCCATTCTGGAAAACAGTGTGGAGGTTCCTCAAAAATTAAAAATGGATCTACCCTATGACCCAGCAATAGCACTGCCAGGAATTTACCCAAGGGATGCAGGAGTACTGATGCATAGGGGCACTTGTACCCCTATGTTTATAGCAGCACTTTCAACAATAGCCAAACTATGGAAAGAGCCTAAATGTCCATCAACTGATGAATGGATAGAGAAATTGTGGTTTATATACACAATGGAATACTACTTGGCAATGAGAAAGAATGAAATATGGCCTTTTGTAGCAACGTGGATGGAACTGGAGAGTGTTATGCTAAGTGAAATAAGTCATAGAGAGAAAGACAGATACCATGTTTTCACTCTTATGTGGATCCTGAGAAACTTAACAGAAGACCATGGGGGAGGGGAAGAAAAAAAAAGTTAGAGAGGGAGGGAGCCAAACCATAAGAGACTCTTAAAAACTGAGAACAAACTGAGGGTGGATGCAGGGTGGGAAGGTGGGGATGGTGGGTGATGGGTATTGAGGAGGGCACCTGTTGGGATGAGCACTGGGTGTTGTATGGAAACCAGTCTGACAATAAATTTCATATTGAAAAATAAATAAATAAAATAAATAAAAATTAATAGATTAAAAAAAAGACAATTACAGAGAACTAAAATTATGTTGTATTACTGGCTAAGTACCTGCACCCAGAAATATTTATTTTTTCCCCTACATCAGCTGCTATGTCTGCTGTTAAAGTTAACCAATTTGTTTTTTCCTAAATAAGTGGATGAGGGTACTAAGTGGTATGTTCCTATTTGACTCAATGGTACCTGGGGTGACTATTACTGTTTACGTCTGAACTATTCTAATAAGGCATCATTAACCACTGCTTATTCGTTACCACAGGTGGAGACATGGCACAAAGGAAATGTCACTTATTTTATCAGTAAAATACCAAGCTTCAATAGATATGACTTATTTTTACTGATCCATTCTTATTAAGGGTATAAACAATATGAAAAATGAATCTAGAAATAAGTGTCCAAATTGCATTTTATTTTTTCTTTCCATATTCATTTCAAATATCCCATCAGAAATATGAAACAAGTAATAAAGGTGATAAGAGAGATGAAATTCAAATCACTTCCTTCTTGGCAGGGAAAATTAGGAAGAATTACAAATAAAAGTGAAATAAAGGCTACATGGAGAATACACATATTTGCAAGTCAATTCTCTGATAAGAGTGGTCATAATTCCTAATTTAAGTATTTTTTTTCTTGGCATAAGATTATGGAATACGTGAGTTGGAAGTGGCCTTGAAGATCATATATTCTAGCTTCCTCTATGTACACAGGAGGAAATTTCTTTCACACCAAGGAAAATGAGCTCTCATGAACTGATTGCTGATTCAGTTAAAGAATCTAACTCCTGCTCCTGCCCCATCTAGAACTCATTCTCCTATGCTATGATGCCACGTTCCAGGAAAGGACAAGAAACAATAACATGAAGCTTTTTGAAAGAGAGATAAAATCTTGGGCATTTTTTGAGTAGCAAACATTTCCTTAATATCCAAGAGAAAGAAGCCTGGAATCTGGAATTCTATAGCTGTTAAAAGTCTGTAAAGAACGGCATTAGCAACATAGACTTCACACTGAGGTAGAACATGAAGACAAGCTTACAGCACACATTCTTCATTTTTCTAGTATCATGGGCCTCTGAGAGTTCTTCGCTTTGGTAGGTATCAGATTCATTTATTCAATTTGAGAAATAAATAACAGTGTATTTCAAGAGGACAGTTGTCATTCCCCATCTCATCGTTGATAGTCCTATCCTATAGTTCTCCACTTATTTCTTCAAAGAGCACCAGAAGAAGAAGCAAGTACTTGTGTTTTCCCATTTTTGTCTCATGGTGTCTCGTGTCAGGAACTAATTGTGCGAAAGTAACGGGGTATGCAAAGATGAAAAACACAATGTCCATGCCTTAAAGAAGGAGGAGAGGAGGAATAGCAGAATACGTGCTAAGAGCGAGCAATCCTGAGGGGCTAAAATGGTGGGAGTCATGGAGAGAATTAAGAAGACATGGAGGGAGGGGCGCCTGGGTGGCGCAGTCGGTTAAGCGTCCGACTTCAGCCAGGTCACGATCTCGCGGTCCGTGAGTTCGAGCCCCGCGTCAGGCTCTGGGCTGATGGCTCAGAGCCTGGAGCCTGTTTCCGATTCTGTGTCTCCCTCTCTCTCTGCCCCTCCCCTGTTCATGCTCTGTCTCTCTGTGTCCCAAAAATAAATAAACGTTGAAAAAAAAAATTTAAAAAGAAGACATGGAGGGTATGCTGTGGTAAGAGGCGATGGGCAGTAAGATTTGTGACTCTGCAGCCTTGTGTGCCATTCAGGGGAGTGTGGACCCTATCCAGTGAGTCACTGAAAGTCTGAAGCAAAGGAGGTCTTAGAGAACACTGGCACTGTGGTGAAGTATACTTTAGAGACCAGATGCATTTGCACCTCTTATCAACAGGAGCTGATGAAAAGAGGAAGGAAGGTGTCCACTAGTCTTTCCAGGGAGACAAGGACCGAGAAATAATTAACTGAAAGGCCCTGGGAAGAATCTCCCGGAGAATTCTTTAAGGGAGAGTCCTGCTAACACTTGAACTTAACCTTGTGAAAAAACTAACCTTTAAGAGAACTATTCATAACTAGGAAATTCCTCATTATATGAGAGTTTTCTATGTCTTCCCTGTGTGTCCCTCATCCTACTGTAGCTGGCTTCATACTGTATTAAATATTTGCAGGCAGCAAACCAAAGATTGAATCATATATACAATTTAATAAAAACTCGAAATGAGGTGTACCTAACATGAAGACAAAAATAAGATTTCAATAAATATAAAGCAACCCATGCAAAGTGATCAACACATGAAACACAAGGATATTTTACCAACAAGAAGTACAACTAAGGAGAGTTATGTGGTATCATTTCAAAACCTCTTTTAATGAATACGATGCTAACACTTTGATCAATAATTGCTATGTTCTTTCAGCATTTTGACCTAATTTGGTTTCTTATATTGTATCTAGTTGTTCCTATGTGAAGTTAACTTTATGGTTGTCCCCAGACAGTTCTGTAAATAGGATGAAAATCTCAAAGGTTTTAATTATCTCAGTTAAATAGGAGTTACTAGTATTTCTAACATTAGCACTTGAATTCTAATTATCTTCCCAAGGTGGGCTTTGGATTTTCTCATTTTTTCATTCGATCTCTCTTCAACTTGTTATTTTGGGTAATGCTCTGGAAATTGCACCTTTATGAGGCTACGTGCTGGGATTTAATATATATCCAAAAAAGATAAATGATTTAGGAAGCAGTTAGATAACTAAGCTGATTTAGGTAAAGCATTCAAAATTTAATGGACATCATTAAAAATAAACTAAGTAAATCAAATTCCTTATCATTTCTTTTCTCAAATTCACAGAATGGTCATTTTGCTATATGCCCAACAGCTCTTAAATGATAATATAAAGTCTCCTATTATAAATTCTAGGATTACTGACAAATAAAACTCACAGACTTCTTATTATTTCTTTCTTCAAATTCACAGAGTGTTCACATTATTATATGCCTAATAGCTTTTAAATGATTATAGGAAGTATCTCACTACTAATTTTTAAGATTACTTAAATCACATCTGCCATTAAAATTTATAGGAAAACTGAGGATGTTTCTTACAATATTCCACTTCGGCTAAGTAGATAAGATACTGAAAAAACTGAAATCTGCTGGTATATGTTCTTACAAATACACAATAACTACAGTGAATAAAATTACAATGTATGTTGTTCTTTGAATAGAGATGTTCAGTAGACTATTTGCAAAATATTCAAATTTCCTAATTTAGTGACAGAGTAGTGAGCATATGAAAGAAACAATTACTGTAATGTTCTATGCTGGATTGGAAAAGCAAAGCTTTTGTACAATTAAAAAAATATGATCTACTTGGGAACAAAGCCAAACGTCAAAAGGGAAATCCAAATGCCTGCAAAGCACAGGGTGGGCTAGGCCACCTCTTTTGAGGCCAAACAATCCTAAAACACACCAAGGAAATGACCCTGTATTTCTTTCTTCTTCATTAAGGGTGGAGTCTGCCTTTCACTGTCTCTGACTTCATAAAAGGGATAACTCAGGTTATCAGTGGACTGGAGAATTCCATGCCATATTTAGTCTAAGATTTGATGGAGGCTAACTGAATTGCAGCCTTGTCCTTCCTTCAGGCCTGGGATAGTACACTTCAGTCCAGTCCGAAATCTCTAACTCAGAATTTGTTTGCTCCAAATTCCACAACAGGTCTCGGTCCCCTGATGACAGTAGCAAAACTCATGAGGCGGTCTTAAGTTGTGTAGATTAAACTTAATCTTTCGGTGTCTCTTCTTACCGTGCTGTGGTCTGCTGTCACCAAGATAGAATAATTCTTCCTTTCAGTACTCACTTAGGTTCCAAGTGGCTCTCTTCTGATAGGAAAAGCCTGAATCAAGCTGTGGCTGTCTAGCATCCTTCCTTTCACTAAGCTACCAGGAATAGGTAAAGAGGAGAATCCTAAAATGTAACCCTAATCTTTTCTCACCTCTCATTTCGGATGCTGAGGGTTAAAAGGAAATAGTATTTTCCAGTTATCTGAAAACTATGCAAAACAGTTTTTATTCACTCAAAGCTGTAGAACAATCTATGACTTGGCATATTAGAGCATTCTGAAAAACTATCCTAGAGTCATGAATCATATTTAATTTTCTTGTGTACAAAATGTTTTCTCCTCCCCCAACGGCAAAACCAAGGGATGTGTTTGGAGAGTTCCTTTACTTCTATGCTGACTCCAAAAATGTGTTTGGAGAGTTCCTTTACTTCTATGCTGACTGAAATATTAATAATGAAATGTATCACTTTTATTAATCCTTTTGTAATGAATGGATGTTTTAAAGTGGAAGACAGGGAGACTTTTCACAATAAAATGAAACAATCCATATTTCAAGCTATTACTTTTGTTCTTGCTTTGCAATGACAATATAGACATTTTATCAAATGTCCTCAGACTCGCCAGTTTGACAAATGGTATTTTACTCCCTGTCCTTCTCTAAGACATTTTTACCTTTGCCATTGTTCTAACAGAAAAATGTGTCACAAGTAAATAACAAAGCCTCCCATTGCAAACTAGTTTAAACATATGATAAGGCTTCATGACAATCTGCCAACCACACTATCATTGATGGTTTTGTTATAGAGTGTTCCGCGGTAACTTTGAAGATCTCGCTGTTCAGTTACCCCTTTTTCCACCTTCACTCTCTCCATTCACTGCCAAAAACCCAAGGTGATAAATATGGTTATAATCTAATTATCAGGTACTATAAAAATGACATTTATTTCACTCTGAAAATTTGATGGGATAAGCACATAAAGGATAAATGTTCCACATTAAACAAACTTTCTCTCTATTGAAAGTGGGTCAAGTAACAAAAACCAAACAAAAAAAAATACAGAAATTAAACCAATGGCTTAAGACGAATCAAAATGCAATTGTTCCATTCCACATCCATGGGGACATTGGCAGCATCTACATTCACTGGAGAATGTCTCAAACCAGGGCCTTTTGAGACTAGAAACTCCTCACCAAATCCTCATTGTTCAGTAATGCTTTGTCACACTGGAGAAAGAACCTGGGGCTTGAAAATGACTCTTTGCATACTTCCCTGAAAATTTTAACAGTTCTGGAATTCCTAATAGACACTGTCAATTTAAAGCAGTAATTTTCGGGGTGCCTGAGTGGCTCAGTTGGTTAAGCATCTGACTTCAGCTCAGGTCACAATCTCACAGTCTGTGAGTTCGAGCCGCGCGTCGAGCTCTGTGCTGACAGCTCAAAGCCTGGAGCCTGCTTCAGATTCTGTGTCTCCCTCTCTCTCTGCCCCTTCCCCGCTCATGCTCTGTCTCTGTCTCAAAAATTAATAAAAACATTAAAAAAATAAAGCAGTAATTTTCACTATCAGGTTAACAGTAATAAATGAAACTAAGAAAAATATACACTGGGCTTGGAAGTTTCCACGTGAAAATAACAATTCTTAGATTAATGCCATATGCTCTCTTTCTTGGTTTGTCTTACTCCTTAACCTCAAAGCATCAGATGATCGTACTTTTGTTTTGTACTGTCTTGATCTGGATCGAGAGGTTATTCATTTCTTAATAGTTTGCTCTAACCCTTCTGTCTTTCTTTATCTGCTCTGTGACAGCTTTAAAGTGAGCCCATCACAAAAGCGAGTTTGTAATGGACAACCTGTCTCCCAGTGACATTATCTAGAATGACTTGAGTTAAGCAAACTAATTCATCTGCATCTCTGCACCACAGAAGTCCGTTTCTTCCCTTCCTATCAAGCCATAATTCATTCGTATTCAACCAATATTCAGACTTTATACCAAAGCATGCATACTGTTATCCAGCATTGGCCCTTCAGTTTATTAGCAATTTCATGCAAAGATCAACTTACCTGGCGCACACCATCTCCTGGACTTGCCACTCCCAATAGGTATTCCACAGCCTTTGCACTTGTAGAGTACTTAATCTCTGTTGTGGCCTTAATGACTCCATCACAGTAGACGTGGACATTGACAGACCCAGCAGGAAAATCTTATAAATGCAAACAAGAGTTAGGAGCTGAGTATATAATGCATGTATCATAGTATTACATCTTGCAGAGAATATGAAGGAATCTTTAAGAATTCATAACAATTTAGGGCGCCTGGGTGGCTTAGCCAGTTGAGCGTCCGACTTTGGCTCAGGTCATGATCTTGCGGTCTGTGAGTTCAAGCCCTATGTCAGGCTCTGTGCTGACAGCTCAGAGCCTGGAGCCTGCTTCGGATTCTGTGTCTCCCTCTCTCTCTGCCCCTCCCCCGCTCATGCTCTGTGTCTCTCTCTGTCAAAAATAAACATTAAAAAAAAAGAATTCATAACAATTTTACTAACTTCTGACACTAAATGTTTTCTTTTTATCCTTAGTACCCACAGAATATAATGTACAATTTTAGACTTAATTAAATAAAACCTTATAGAATCTGAACACATGCTAAAATTATGGCAAAAGCAAAGCCCTAAATCTTTTCTCTCTACTACTAACACTCTCTTTTGGCGTAATCTGTAATTATGTTTACATAATACTTCAGAATTTAGGATGGTACAACAATTCATTAAAAGTTGTGTATCTGTTAATAATCTCATGAAGAAAATTCTCATTAATTATAGACAAATTTCTCAAAATTGTATTTGGAAGGAGAAAGGGTAGAATCAATTGAAACTATAGAACTTTTATGCAAGTGGTTACAGTAAAAAAAAAAACACCTTTGGGAAGGCAACAAGGTTTAATATCCTGCTATTTAAGTACTATTTATACTACACATTCATCAAAACGCTTTTTGTGGACAAGTTGTTAAAGTGACTGATATACTGCCTTGTGAATTCTGCATTAACATACCAACACAGCTAAAGTTTCCTAAGAATGTTGGGCTCACTAGGAAAGAGTACCAATAAATAATCATTTCAGTAAATAAAGTTATTTTATTATAACAAAAATAAACAAAATTAAGCCTAACTTTAATCTATTTATAGAACATACTTTAAAAACTCTGACTACCTGTCTTGGAGATATTTCCCAAATAGTCCTGGAAAATTGTCACCCAGACATTTGGGGTTTGGAAAATAAGCTATTAAGTACAAGACCAAAAATGCCTATTCTCTAACCTTAGCCACCTGATGAGGTTTTGAATATTTAAAAGTTTCTAAGGTTTAAGCATTAATTTTACTTTATCTCCTGAAGAGATTAAAGGGCCTCTTACAATTTTGCTCAGAGAGATTTAAAGCCAACAAAAGCAATCTTAAGCTTAACTAGATCAAGAGGCTGTAATATTCTCTTCCCATATTGCTCGACTAGACACCTCACTTGTATTATACAGAAACTATGTGTATAAAAGTCCTCTCTTCCCAAAGTAAGTATCCATCCAGTAGATAATGTAAGAGAAAATGCAACAAAACCTGAAAGTGATAACATATATCTCATCAGCTGAAGTTGCCCACATCTGGTAAAGAGGGTTCTGGAGTTACTGAAGTCGAATGAAATCAATTTTGGTAGATTTCAGGAAGATGATTTGGAAAGAAGATACGGATTTTGTCACTCAGAAAAAAGATTAGAGTTTACAATGGGGTGTTAACCTTCTGAAAGAAAGTCAAGTGATGAATCATGAGAAATACATGATAAGAAGATATGCTTGGTAGTCCTTTGATAAAGGATACTTAAAATATTCTAATTTCTTTAAACTCTAACATGAAAGCAAATGAACTGATTTATTTTTGATATCTTGTACCATTAGTTCTATTGATTTTAGAATAATCTTCCCGAGAGACAGATGTCCTTTGAAGTACTGTCTTTGCTTATTTATTTTCTTATCTATTGAACGTCAGTTATTAAATCAAGACCTTGGAGGATTCCTTATGGATTCATCTGATTGGGAGGCCTTCCCTAAATGTGTGTTATTGAATTGGCCTTTCGTCAATAGCACCCTGTACCACCTGAGCATTATTTTACTTTGACTATAGTCATTATGATATCTACATTTTATAGCTCTTTAATAAAAATACAGGCAATTAATTTAAGGACTCAGAAGAGAAGGAAAGTGAATCCTGCTGTTTGCTATCTAGGCTAAAGTAGGGAAGTAACATTTAATACATTTAATATAGGTCAGAGATCACTAAACTAAGTGAGGGTACTGGAGTCAGCTGTGAAGAGGAGAAAAAGGCTTATAGTGGAAGAAGATGGAATTCCTTGCTCATATCAAACATAGATAAACAAGAAAGCAAACTTACAAAGGAGCAATGGTAAAAAAAGGAATTCTATTCAAATTTCACATCTTGCCATTCAAGAGTCTTTGTCAACCTGCACTGTCTCTTTGATTTAAGTGGTCTGTCCTTCCAGATGAGGGAATGAAGCAATTTATGGAAAATATAAAGTATTTTTGAATAGTCAGAACTACATTCACTAATTCCATAAAAATACATATTTCACAAATCCAACAATTTAAGAGATTTTCTTTCTGTATTTCCATTGCCTGAGAAGCTGTGTTCCTTTATGAACCAATTTTTGCCTTTTATCACATGGTAAACCTTAAATGAACCTACCTAATGTTTCTATGGGAACTGAGATCAATATGGATTTCTTTTGATTAGAACACTATTTAATTTTTTTATTTTTTCATTAAAAATTTTTTTTTAACATTTATTCATTTTTGAGAGGCAGAGCACAAGCAGGGGAGGGGCAGAGAGAGAGGGAGACAGAATCTGAAGCAGGCTCCAGGCTCTGAGCTGTCAGCACAGAGCCCGACGTGGGGCTGGAACCTCTGAACCGTGAGATGGTGACCTGAGCCAGAGTCGGATGCTCAACCGACTGAGCCACCCAGGTGCCCCAGAACACTACTCATAAATAAATATCGGTGGCTTTAAAACTGTGGTCTGCCTAAATATTGGTATATTTAATATATGTTAAAATTGTCCCCCTCAATTATGATACTTAGAAAAATTTCTTATCAATTGTTGTTATTTTTCTAAGCAGGTTCAGTGTAATATTTGGCACATCTTAAAGTATTTTTCATGCTCTTTTAATGAATTATGAAGTTATAATTTACGTTAACCAGAATAGTTTCTTAATTAATAAAGACATTCAGTATCTTTGTAGATATTTTTACATTCCTCTCAACTTTTAATTGGTTGTCCCCCTGCTGTGTAAAATATTTTTCTGGCTGACCTGCAGGTACCAGAGGAATACCTCTTCCTTCTGAGTAAACATTAGTTAATATTTCTAGTTTAAAGATGTCGCATGTATTTTTATAACCTCTGGCATAAGCTGAGACTAATTCAAGTTCCTGAGTAACTTCAAATTCCTTTAGCACAAAACAGTTCCTGTCAGTGACAAACCTGTGGATACCATTAGAAAGGTGTGTCTTTTAGAAAATGAAGTAATTAGAAGTGTATGAAGTTATTAAGCTGAAAGGAAAAAAGAACACAAAATTAGAGGATATTTTCTCAAATAAAAAAATCAGGTTAAGATGTGCAAGTGTGTCAGAAGGGAAAGATGCCATTTAGAAAAAGAGCACTTAAGATTTCTTCACTGGTTAGCATATTTATATTTAACATAATTTTCTTTTTTCTGAATTGCTACCAAGTTAGAAAGAAATATACATATAAAAAGAACATTAATAAGGCAAAGGGTTGGGTTGGGTGGTGAAAGATCTGAGAGTTCTGAGCACTGCAGGTAGGTCTCAGAGTATGTGACATGCCTTAGTGTTCAGAGTATTATTTCTCTCTCTCTCTCTCTCTCTCTCTCTCTCTCTCTCTCTCACACACACACACACACACACACACACCCCCTTAAAATGACTAAGAGGAAGTATCCAAAGGAAGGATAATCGTTGGTTTTAAGAGGTACCATTCTCTAAAAGAGAATTCTAGTTGTCTATCTCAAAGTCTATTTATTCTCTTCCTTTTAGAAACAGAATCCTGATTTTTTTTTTCTTGCTGGGCACATTGCTATCCAACTCAAAAGACTAGATTTTCTATTTTTCCTTTCAGCTAGATGTGACTTTGGGATTAACTTCTGAATAATGTGATATAAGCATATGTGTCTTACAGAAAGCTCCTTTATTTAATGAGGTCTTCTTTATCCCAGTGCTGTGTTGATACACTGACTCTCCAAAAAGAAAATTAAAAAACCCTGATTTATGGTTTTTGCCAATTTCTGTGGTGTATAGACTTCCACCATGGCTGATTTCAAGTAACCAAAGTGTGATGGACTGAATTGTGTCCCCCAATCCCTCAATTCATATGTTGAAGCCCTAACTCCCAAGGTATTTAGAAATAAGGCCTTTAATAAGATAATTAAGGTTAAATTGAGGTCATAAGGGTATGGCCCTTATCTGATAGGGCTGGTCTCCTTATAAGAAGAGGAAGAGACACCAGAAGTGCCTGTGCACAGAGGAAAGGCCATATGAGGACAGAGCAAGAAGGTAGCCAACTACAAGCTAAGAAAAGAGGTCTTGCCAGGAACCCAAATTTTTGCCCCTTGAGCTTAGGTTTCCAGCCTCCAGAAATAAATTTCTGTTGTTTAAGCCACCCAGTCTGTGGTATTTTACCATGGCAGCCAGGGAAGACTAATAGTCAAGATAATGTCACCGAATATGAAGTAGAGAAGAGATGCACAGAATTGGCTTTTGAATCCAATATGAGATGGTGTTAGCACACCACTGCTTTATCAGATTGCTCAAAATTTGAGAGTGACAGTAAGGGCCGTAGAAGTCATCTTACTTCATGATGATTATGGCTATACTCTAGGGACTATGGAAGGTTGACTAGAAATAAGTCTGCTCTGGGACAATATTGTCAAGCTGCCATACCAGCCCTCAATACCAGCCAGATTCAGTACATGAAGCTCTGGGTATTACACAAGAGAATATTTATGGAGAACAAACCACATTTTGAGCCACACGACTGATTGAATCATGAACCAGGGGATCATAAATCAAATCACATGAGTCATTTTTCTACACTGGAAAGAGACTGGAAAGATGGACACCATCTCTGAACTTGATACATCAATAATGGGGAAGGATCCCTGGTGTGTTTCCACTTTACTTTTAGATCCTTCCATCTTAACTTGGTATTCAAAGAAGTACAGGAAAAAAAAATTGAGACTTAAATCTGTATAGACTCTTATTAGATGGTGTGGGATACTGATTGAGATCTTTTCTGCCTCTGGAAATCACCAATAGTTCAGGGATTATATATATGAGATGATATAGAATTAGGAGCTCCCTTGAACATGATTCCTCAAGGGTGAGGGGGAAACAAACAGATCTGGTGGCTTTCATATCAAGGGATATAAACAGAGGACTAGGAGAAGAGTATAATATGAAGAATACAATACTTAGAGAGAAAGACGGTTCCCTTGAATTTTCAAATGTTTTATCACACTCTGTCCAGAAGCTGAGGGTGAGTTACTCCAGAAAAGCCACTCCCTATGTTTAAGGGAATTGCTAGAGGAAGAGATTTACACCTTATTCCTCAGTTGGATGTGTGTTTAAGTGTTTGTTGTCTTACATCTTATCTCCCTTATTTCCAAATGTACTATAAGTGAGTATTTGGAATGTAATTAGAGCAGTTATTTTATCAACAAGGAAACTGAGGCACAACTGAGAATTGTCTAAAGTTACCCAGTAAATGGCTCAACACAAAATAAAAACAGCTCCTTGGCCACTGAAGATTCTGGACAAATCACTAGCCTTTAAGAGCATGCTGGACACTTTCTCTTATTTTATAACTGTTGTAGGGAAAAAAGAACTCAATTGTACTGTGCTGTTCAGTGCTGTTCAATGGAACTTTCTAAGAGGATGGATATGTTGTAATGAAGCACTTGAACTATGGGTAGTGCAACTAAGGGAATTCATTTTAGATTTCATTTAATTGTAATAAAGTTTATATAACTAGTTGTGGCTAGTGGCTACCATATTGGCCAGCACAGCTACAAAGCATAGTTTCTCCACCTGTGGCCTGTGACCCACTTTATGAACAGTGAATTACCATTTAATTCACGACGTCAATTAATTTGGTTTTGACTAGCAATGAAGTAAACGGAAAGAAATAGAATTTCTATCTCTCTATTTACATTACCCCTATGCTCTTGCATGTTGTTCACTTTTGCAATATAATCCTTAACATATTAATCATAGTTATTTAAAATTCTCTGTCTGATAACTCCAAAATCCATCATCCACGTCACATCTAAGTCTGGCCTAATATTTGCTTTATTTCTTTAGACTATGTTTTTTTTCTTACTTTTTGGCATGTCTTGTAATTTCTTGTTGAAACCCAGACATGGTGTGTTGGGTATAAGAACTGAGGAGGTGAGCATGCAGTGAAGACTTTATAAGAATATGGCTGGAAGGTGGGTTATATTTCATGTCTATTATAGCTGTCAATGCCAGAGGCTTCAAAGTCCTCTATTATCCTGGTTGTTGTCTTTCTTCTTGACCTTGTGCTTCCCTAACTACTCCTCCTCAGAAAGATCCTGCATCTTGCAGTACTTCCAACTGGAACCATCTCCATTCATTATACTGAAACCCCTTTGTGGTGGTGGTCAGGTTGGGGGCAGTCGGAAGCATTCTAATCTTGCGATGAAGTCTTGGTCTTTAAGTGGGCTGATGTCTCTAGGCTGTGACCTTCACAAGTATTTCTGCTGTGGCAGAGTTTTCCTTCCCCACCCTAAGTGAGATAGAAAAGCTACAGGGGGTACAATGGGATAGATGTCCTTCCTCAGTGGGGATAAGGCACTGGTAAAGTGGTTTCCCCTAGAGAGTAGGGCTTTGTTATGGAGAATATACTGGAGTGGTTCACCATGATTATTCTCCTTCAGAGCTGTCAGAGCCTCTAGAAGATCTTCCCCAGGTCTTCCTATGTGAACCTGGTGGTGGTGGGGTTCCTGGAAGGGAATCCCACACAATTACGGGTGCTTCTTAAGACTGTAGCCACCAGGAGTTTCATACTCTTGAGCTAGTCCACACTCCACCCCCAGCAATTCATCAAAATTACGATTTAAATGTGCTGACCAGTTTATGGCTCCAGTGACTTTTGGTCCAGTCAAGCAGATCTTGGGTGTCACTCTCTTGATTTACTTTCTCCTTCAGATTTTGGGAAAGTTGTTCCCCCTGCAACCTTAGTGCTCTGACGAGTTCAAGAAAAGTCACTGATTTTCAGTTTGTTTAGCTTTTTCTTATGGTAGGAAAAGGAGTGACAATTTCCAAGTTCTTCACATGTCAGGGCTGAAACCATTACTCTAATGACCACTTTAATTTATTTATTTAAAAAAAAATTTTTTAATGGTCATTTATTATTGAAAGTCAGAGAGTCAGAGCGTGAGCAGGGGAGGGGCAGAGGGAGAGGGAGACACAGAATCCAAAGCAGGCTCCAGGCTATGAACTGTCAGCACAGAGCCTGACATAGGGCTTGAACTCACAGACCGTGAGATCGCGACCTGAGCTGAAGTCAGACGCTTAACTGACTGAGCCACCCAGGCGCCTATCTAATGACAACTTTTAAAACCTCTGTTTTAAGTATGTATTTCTGAATATGTACTGAGTTATGATGTAAAATGTAGTTCTTGCTAGGGTTAAAAAAAATGTTAAGAAACAGTGGCACAAGGCAGAAAAAAAATAAGACTCTGGGCCATTTCTGCTGAGGTATGTCCCATCCATATTTCCATACACATTCATGGAACCATCCTATTTATTGCTACCTTTGGTAAAAGAAAAAAAAACCTATTAATTTATAAAACATACTAATTGAAAATAAGAATTGGAGAGGTTAAATAGCATAACTGGTAAATAGTGTTTTATTTGTTTTTTACTACAAATTTGCTGTTCAGCTACATGGACAGTATTATGGCCTGGTATCTTGGAAGATATAGACTATTAGGTTTCTGCTTTTCTGAAAAACATTTGAATTTTGACATAATTTATTCTTTGCACTGCTCTTAGTGCTAGGTAAACTGAATATATAATCTTAATGTGAATAATTTTATATGACACTTTGATTTGCTATTTGGGAAATATTATCTAAGTACTTCTTAATTTGCAATATTGATTTTCCTGTAGCAATTTTAGTCTAACTAGATTTAGTTTAAACTCGAAAACTAATTAGTTAGAAATTAATGTTAATTAAATCATTTTAAAATGTGGCATAAGGAAGTAGGGGGCTTTGGAAGAGAAAGAGAAGAGACAAAGTTCTTTCTCATCTCACTTCTGCATACCTTCATCCATCACAGGAACCAGTGTCTGAAACGTTTATAAAATGCTTGGTGTATAGGCCTTCCTTTCTATAATTCAACTCTCACCTAGGCTGTGCAAGGAAATCCATAGAGGGGACACATGCTTTGCATAGCACAATAGAAAAGGTTTGTAAGTGCTCTATAAATGGGCTTCATAATAGCTACATTCCAAAAGGAAAAAAAAAAGTTCAGGATGTATTTGACACAGTATTTAATTTTAAATATTTTTACTACATTTCCAGATTCATAATAAGATTGTATATACTTTTGTACTTTAAAATATTTTACAAAGTTCATATCTATGAAGTTTTATAAGGTAATTTTATTCTCTGACTGTAAAAAGATATCATAAATTCAAAAACAAAGTAGTCCTACATTTGTATCAAAACATTCAGAAATTAATCTATTAAACTTTGATTTAAGTACAATATTGTGGCAGGTGTGGCTACTCCATCTGGAATTTTAAATCTGATACCATTTATCATGCTGCAAGCAAAGGTGGATAATAAAATGGTAAACCTCATAAATTAAATAAGTAAAAGATGGAGGATTGTATATAGAAATGGAACCATGATGATAAATAGTGAAAAAGAATGGCAAGAAAAAAAAAGTAAAAAGTTCATGAACGACAGCCCAAGGGTTCATTAATCCTATTATAATAAAGCAAACAATTTTAGTTCCATATTTAATGGCTGATGTATATTAAAGTGCTCTCTGCTGACATATTTAAAAATATGTGATATTGCTGACAGTCATTTCACCACATGGTACACAAGCTAATTTCTCATAATTTACACATTCATACTTTTGGGAATCCAGATTAATAATAACAACCTCGGGTATGTGAAAGCTAAACACAGGAAACACCTGCAGAACAATATTAGTTTCTGTAAGGAAGTGAAACCATTTATCATTAATTTATTGAAAGAAACTCAGGATGATGTTCTATATTTATTAATGCATAAAAAAATTTCTTACCTAAAGCTTCCATACACCAGACTGTCTTATTCCAACGGGTTGGCTGTGTTCTAACACATTTGCTATTTGATGTAAATTCAACCTCCACAGTATCACCAATGACTTCATCTCTCAAAATAATAAATATTTCACCAGGATTCTATAAGACAAAACATGTAACCCAATGAGGACCTTGAAAAAGTTTACATTAACCAAAGAACCCACTATATTTAATAACAACAAAGTCTGCACAGGATAATTATGTCTTCTAGCATGTCCTATCTTTTCAAACACAGTCAGAAATAAAATATGTAAATGTGATTCTCACCACATTTTAATTTTACCAACTTGGTGTCTATTGAATTCTCAACTTTTTCCCCAACCCCATCTTTTGCAACTGAAAAAAGTGAGGACACAGTTGCTTCCTTTTGGCCTTGACTCTTCCCTGTCCAAGAGGATCCCTATCTCAGAGTAAGGAGCATCACCTATAGACCTCCAGGGAGCTGTCATTTGCTAACCAAAGCTTTTTTTTCCCCCCTGAATCCTTTTCCTTTGCCTTTCCAGAACTTAGTATATTCACCTATAAATGACAGGACTGAATAGGTATAGCTGTAAGATCTCTTAACATTTTAAATATGAGTTTTAATGTCCAATGTTTTAAATATCCAATAGTTTTAAATCTTACCTAATAGAGATTCTCTGGTTACTCTTTATGTGTGATGAGTATCTATGAAGGTTACTGAAATGACTGAAGGTTATAAATCTGAAAGTTTCAAGATTTTATTAACGTCGAAAGCTAAATCTATGGATGTAAGTCAAAAGGAGTTATTGAAAACCATTGTGGGGAAAAAGCCAGAAAAAATAATTAGGGATAAAAAGATTGACATTAATACAGAGAAAAAGAAGGAATAAATATTTGCTGAATATCTATTTTATGCTGGGAATTATGTTAAGCACTTTTAATATAAAGATATTTCCTTTAATCCTAACCAAAACATACATACACACATATATACACTGAAACCAAAATGGAAGGCTATTAGTTTTCTTTTAAGAACAGGGTAGCTAATACAGAGAGTTACATTCTGAAGATTAATCAGAACTATCTAAATCACAATCTGTACTCTCCTTTACACTGTGCTCTTTGACCCTTCAGAATAACTAAAATGAAATACCATTTTTATGTTTATCTCAGGTATCACCTTCCAAATGCTTTCCTCAAAGTCAAACTAAATTTCAGTCCCTCGCAAAATAAACAGAAACCTCATTTATATACTCTTATAAAATTGTGTTTACCCAAAAGTCATTAACTTCAAAGTTCTCTTATTTAAAAGTTATCTGTGTATGCATAAATCACCTGCTGATAAAACTTACAACTTTAACGCTCTGTACCAAAGACTTTCTACAAATATATTAATGTGGGGCGCCTGGGTGGCTCAGCTGGTGAAGCGCCCTACCCTTCATTTCGCTCACTTCAGGATCTTAGGGTTTCAGAGTTCGAGCCCCATATCAGGCTCTATGTTGACAGTGTGGAGCTTGGGATTCTCTCTCTCTCTCTCTCTCTCTGTCTGCCTCTCTCTCTCTCTGCCTCTGTCTCTCTCTCTCTCTCTCTCTCTCTGCCCCTCCCCCCCCCCAAAATAAATAAACAAACTTAAAAAAAATGTTGATGCCACAGAATTGGTTCAGCCTACATACTTCCACTGCGGCCATTTTTTCACCGGAGTCCGGTGCTCCCCAATATTTGGCTGCAGGATATTTTAAACTAAATTTCTCCTCATCGATTACATTGCAAATGGAGAAAAGATGTCACTATTCCACAGGACACACATTCTTGGCCTCACACATCCCGCATGTCAAGAATGCCTCCCTGTATTCTTCCCTATGCCACACCGAAGCACTGCCTCATGTGACCCCCGAGGTCAGGAATGTGAGCTCCTCCTGTTCGTCTCATCTACCACCTCCTCTTCACGGGGCCTCCTGTCTAGCTCAGTTTTTTAGTTCCTCTGTTGCTCACCCCTGTCACCAAACCTTTCATGACTTCCTATTTATTTTGGCCCCGATCCCCAAGATCCTCTGCATCAAAGTTCTTCAGAGCTCCCTCTCGAGTTTCCACTGTGGCTTATTCAACTTTGGCCTCTCCCCTTCCAAAGTTAGTTTGCCTCAGCATCTTCTCCCAGTGTATTATTCTCATTCTCATTCTAATGAGTGCTCACACCCATTCTCATTCATGAGTGCTCACACAGGCTGCTTCTTAATGCATCAGATTCCCTCCTTAATAGAGGGCAGGACTCCACCTTTCAACCTTTTCCAGAGAAGAGTTCTAAAGGAAAGACAAGCATACTGACCACCCCAAATGAGGGACTCACATCCTCATTTGTACCCAAGGCCAGCTTCACAGGTGTATGACCTGGACTGTTGCACTGGCCATGCACTTAGAAGGCCCTGCACTTGCTTTAATGTTCTGCTGTCACTGCCTTAAAGCGCTTACTAATTTGAACAAGGGCCCCTACACTTTCATTTTGCACCAGGCCTGTTTGTACCAAATGTTGGCGTGCCATTTCGTTCCTACTCTCCCTCCATCTCCCCACTTCTCCTCTCCTCTCCCACAAGGCTTGACTCGGGGTTTCACAAGCTCCATAAACCCTCCCTACAACTGCAGCCCACAGCAACTTCTAAGGGAATCATGGAGCCTTTCACATTCACACTCCTCATTCGACCTTCTCGAAGTCACGCCCCCTGCTCTTCATTAGTTCTTCCTGTCTGTGTGTTGGCTTCCTGGCTAGAGTTTCAATATCCTGAAAGTATTTTTATTTTTTCATATCATTGTGGCATCTTGCAAAAATTATGTACATAAGAGACAATCTGTACATATTTTTAAAATGAAGATGGAATAAGTCTGTTAAAATGTGACATTTTAAAATTGAACACACCCAGCTCCATTCCTTACATCCCTCAGGACTCCCAGTTTCAGCTGTTTGCTGCCTGTCCACGGAGAAAGTGGCCTGCTCTAGGAGGGAAGGCCTGCATTGTCCAGCCTTGTCCTTAACTATTATGACATCTTAACTAAAAATCTAATTATGTGGGTACACTTAATTCAACGGAGAAAATACTCAAAGGATCGTAAATTTGGCTTTATCAGTTATAAAGCTGCTGTTTTGCTTTCAATCTTTCTGACTCATCTGTTTATCCCCTGTTTGGCGCTGAACATTCAGGGACAGAGAGAATTATGATAATGATCCCTTCCAAAGCCTAGTTTTGTGGCATTGGTCACAAAACCTTGAGACCTAAACAAAGGGGCTAAAACTTGGTCTATAATAGAACACATAAAGGGTGAAGTTTCCGGGTCTCCTAGGGTTGGTGTCTTTAGGCTTATATGATATATCACGCACAGGCAACAAAGGATTTTTACCCTAGTGGATCATCATATCAGCTTACCATGACTTTTTTACACAGACCAGTGGTTCTTTTCATATATTCACGACTACTTTCATAGGCACCAGTTTAATGAGCATAGTTGCATGTGTTTCATTAAGCCAGGACTGTGCAGGCTCCTGTAGCTGACCTCTACCTGACCCATGACAGCACAGCCAGGATTAGGTTATGGCAATGGTTCCAAATTGGGCTGTTAATTCTCACCTTCAGCATCACCTGGGCAGCTTTTAAAACTGTCAGTGTCCAGGCCATAAACCAGACCATTTATATCCAAATCTCTGGGGGTAGGATTTAGGCACGATTTTTTTTTAAACCTCCCCCAGTAACCGCCGTCCGCAGCTTAGTTTGAGAGCCACTTGGTTAAAGGTAAAGACCTCTTTCGGTCACTGTAAAACCTTACCACCAAAAGGGGTGGCACCTTACAACATAAGCCTTTCGGCATTGATACACACAATAGTCTTTTGCACCTTTTCCTGTACTTTTCAGTGAAGTCACAGGATCAGACTTTAAGGTTGATTACCAAGAACTAGTGTGTGATTTGGTATGAGAAATTAAGTGGGAAGTGCCATTAGCTTCTGTATATTATTTTAAACCCTATCTTGGGCCAAGGAATGAATGCATAGGAGGTCATCTCTGAGATCCTTGTGGCTTTCCCATGGGCCCCTCAGAATCACACCTCTCCATATAGTCTAAGGATTTCTCTAGATTTTTTGGCTACATAATCAGGTCTGCACTGTGGGTTTGGAGACTCACATTACAGTGGTAGCTACAGAGGTATGTCAAGGAACAGGTCAAATAAAATGAAGGTCTTTTTGAGGGAATGTGCCACGTTCTAGGATTTGGATACAAAGACACTTCAATGAAATTAATATAGATCCAAATGTTGATTTAAAGCCACTTAAAAGACCTTTCAATGTTACACTATAACTTGAAGAATTATATTTGCTCCTGAGATCAACAAGTGACTGGACTAGTTTTAAAACAATTTCAGTCTTATCATTAGAAAAGCAGCAGTGGGAGAATAACATAAAAATTAAGAAATATCAGTTAGTTACACTCAAAGAAGTAAGAGATTCTGGGGGGAGAAAAGCTGAGATTGCAGTAGACAAATTCTACCAAAAAGAAGGGAAAACAGATTGAAGGCCTGTCTATGCAGATAAAACAAGATAAAGAAGATAAGCTCATTCCGAACCGCTTTTTAGGATAGTGCTCGTGAAGGGGAAATAACGAAGCCGTTGCTGAACCTATGACTGAGGCTTGCGGAGGTAACTGAAGAGACAGGAGGCATCAGAGGGCAAGTGACAGTACTTTCCAAGAGGGCCCACCGAGGAAAACATTTAGAGGCTCCCTCTTAAGGCTTCAGGTAAAATCCATAAAAAGAGGGACAACAGGGGCGCCTGGGTGGCGCAGTCGGTTAAGCGTCCGACTTCAGCCAGGTCACGATCTCGCGGTCTGTGAGTTCGAGCCCCGCGTCGGGCTCTGGGCTGATGGCTCAGAGCCTGGAGCCTGTTTCCGATTCTGTGTCTCCCTCTCTCTCTCTGCCCTTCCCCCGTTCATGCTCTGTCTCTCTCTGTCCCAAAAATAAATAAACGTTGAAAAAAAAATTAAAAAAAAAAAGAGGGACAAGAGTCACCGCTTACAGATTGTGCAGCTCTAACGAGTGATTACAGAACAACTGAGCAGATTGCAGAAAAGCCTCTGAAGGGGAGCACTAATTCTTGATGCCATTATTAGGTGATGTGAAGGAAGTTTATTACTGTAAGGGCCATAAATGTATCTCCTGTCCTTGGAGACAGGATTTAACGTTGGCACTATTGACGGTTTGGGACCAGAGAAGTCATTGTTGTGGGGACCACCCCTAGATGCCAGTAGCAATCCCCCCAGGATGACAACCAAAACTGTCTGCAGGCTTTGTCAAATCCCTTCTGGAGGCAGGGGGAGCAAAATCATTCCCAGATGAGAACCACCGCTCTGAGGGAGTTTGTCTGAGGAATTAATGAAATTTGGACTTTGTAGTAATACACGGTATAGGGCGGAGAAGCTAACAAATAATAGGCCAGGTCCAGTTCTAGTTTATATGTTATTCCAATGGAAGAATGCCTCCCAGGTGGATTTCTCATTGGGGACATAAAGTTGGATAAGCCTCTTTTATACAATGAATGTGTCTGACAGGCTTAGAACTTGGATATCGTATCTCTCACGATCAATTACTCCACAAGATAAAATCAAGAGGAATATGCTAGAAAAACAAATGCGTTGGCTCATAACAAAATAAATAAATAAATAAAAATACTAAAATATAGCACAGAATACTAATCCTAGAAAAGGTAAAAGAAGAAGCCAAATTAAGTAGATTTGCACCTTTAAGACCTTAAATACCTTAAATACCAAGGTATTTCTCAAAGAGACAGGGAATAACTTACATAAACAGAACACTGGAAGCCTATCTTCACTACCACATGAAAAACAATGTTGAAGAAAATGTATTTTCTGCTGTTTTTAGAGTGGTACAAGATTTTCAAGGCTTAGGAAATCTAAAATCCATAGAAAGGAACAATGCTTGGAATGACGAATAGGCAGAGGGATCAACACTCCCATGCTCCTGGGGTCAAAAGTAGCAGCAAAATTACCTACGGCCTCAGTTGAACAATCTACTAAAGCTGATTCTCCAGCACAGGTGAGGGAACAGGGAGGGAACCTCTACGAGGCAAGTCCACAGACCCAATTAATTTTACAGCAAGAAGCAGCAGCAGGAGGGACCTTACCCCCTACCCTCCCCCCCCCCCCCCCCCCCCCGGCTTAGTCAAAGAGAATGAAGATTATGTCACTACATAGCATTACTCAACTCAGCGCTGGCATACTGGAAACACAAAACCAGAGGGCACTTTGTAGATTTCAAAGGTGCTGGGTATGAAAGAGGCATGTTTCCCAAAAGACCTGGTGACTGGCAATTTAGCACTGTAAATTTCTAGCTTTTGTAATGTTTATTTTATTTCTGAGAGGGAGAGAGAGAGCATACAAGTGGGGAGGGGCAGAGAGAGAGCGTGACAGAGGATCCAAAGCAGGTTGTGCGTTGACAGCAGTGGGCCCAGTGTGGGGCTCGAACTCACGATCTGGGAAATCATGACCTGAGCCAACCGAAGTCGGATGCTCAATCAAGTGAGCCACGCAGGCACCCCCTAACTTTTGTAAGATGGTGGCAAAGTCTCAAGTATCACTTAGGGAGGAGGCCATATATTCAGGTGTCTCCACTCACCCACCGACTGGAAGATGTCTCAGAAATGAGTAAGTTCACAGGTTGTGCTTTCAGACAACCAGCATTGACTGAAAGTTACCCTGGCAAATCTGAAACATGATTTTCAGTCATTTGGATACAAATGATCTTTCCTTTGGTACTTGGCCATTGTTACATGGACTCAGATTGTACTAAGATCTAGGTTCCGAGAGCACAAGATTTTGGCTGGGACAACTGTTTTTCGTCTGGGAATTAGTTTATTTTGAATTCTTTAGTGTGTGGGGCTGGTGCTAAAGTAATCTCGTATGACCTTTCAATTCTTAAGATTCCTTAAAATGTGGGGTACCTAAGTGAGCTTTGAAATAATTTAACTTCAGAAAGTCTGAAAGAATTGTATCCATGTCAATAAAAGACAGCTCATGATCCTGCTTTTGAAAGTACCCTGATTCTACCCGACCATCTACCTGAGCTATTGCAGCCTGGAGGGCAGTGGCGTTTAATTTTTAGATTTCAATTTCTCTGCAAATTTAATAATGGGGACGGTTTCATATTACTCAAAATTTACTTGGGGCACCTGGGTGTCGGTTAAGTGTCCGACCTCAACTCAGATCATGATCTCGCGGTTTGGGAGTTGGAGCCCTGCATCAGGCCCTGTGCTGACAGCTCAGAGCCTGAAGCCTGTTTCAGATTCTGTGTCTCCCTGTCTCTGCTCCTCCCCCCCTCACACTCTGTCTTTCTCTCTCTCAAAAATAAACAAACATTAAAAAAATTAAAACAAATTTACTGTTGTATGTATTTTTCAAAGCAGCTATTAAGACACACTGCATAATTCGCAGTGAGCAATGTTTAGTTCCAGAGGGTTTTTTTTTTCTTTTTTGTGTTGATTTTACCTCCTTGAGAATAATTCTCATTTCTGTTTATTACAGTTTTTTATATTTACTTCTGTCTCTTCCACTGTTTCTGACTCACTCAGAGCCACAGGTTCTGATTGTTCAGCCTGTCCTCCCTCAAGTTCCTGAGTCCTTTAAGCGAGTTGTAATTTTTCTTTGCCTGGCTACATGTGTTGGTTCCCTCAAACGTGAATGATTCAGTTCCTGGAGTCTCTAAGGTAGTGTCAAAGAAGTTGTTGTTTCTCTGGAATGAACAGCATAATCGCTTAAAACAATGATTCTTCTGCTTAAGTAACAGGTCTAGGGGTGAAGGGATTAGACTTTGCCCAACTGCACAGAAAATTCGGCTTCCCCCAAGACTGCTAATACCAGCAAGATTGGGGGTTCTCTTCCTAAAGACACTCCTAGCAGACAGACAATCGCAACCCCTGTCATTGAGTGGCATACATCCACTGGCTTCTACCAGAAGGATCCTTTCATGCAACTCCTAAGGCTCAGGAGTGTCTTTGGCTTGTCCCACTGAAGGACAACACAGACATTGAGGGTCACTGTCTGGAGATTATGGAGACACAGATTCAGGCCAAGCTCTACCAGTGTGCTTATTTTAGTAGTCCATTTCAATGAAGACTTAGCAGGAAGGCATGTATTCATATAGTCACCTTCTCAGAAGCCCACACTACATTCCTTGCTCCATTATACTTCTGTTCCTGAAAGGACCAACTCTTCCAACTCTTACGATATTTCCACTTAATAATGCAGGCCTTTAATATATGTTTAATAATTGAAAAACTGGTGATATTAGAAAATAAGTGTTTTCAAATTCTATTCAAGAATATGTTTTTACTTATGGGAATAAAATTCTTGGTCTGGTTAAAATGAAATAAAAAATTCTTAAGTAGCTTTATATATATAGCAATTATATATCTTTTTGCAATGTGCCAAATAACATTTGATAAAATGAAGCTTTCATATATTCTCTAATATTTAACTACTCAACAAATATTTACCAAATACCTACTAATGGCCAGAGAGTGTTTTGGATTCTGAGGACACAGCCATGAACAAAGTATCCAACCATCTTAGAGCCCACATTCTGTTATGAAAACAAGAGAGCCACTTAAATAACAAAGTTTCTTACTGACCTCACATGGAATTTCAGCAGGAAGCACAATTGCCTGTGGTATGGTATCTCTTGAAGCTTTTGATAATTCTTCAATTTCCTGTCTCTTACTTATTTCCCCAGAATGATCCACTTTTAGGTCTGTTGGAATATTGACCTCAAGGTAGTCATCAGAACCTGGAGAAAAGTACATGAATGTGAACTACATCACAATTATAATATAGTTAAGGTCATATTATTCCATCCATTGTTTTAAAGACTAATTGTTAAACAATCAATTGGATTAATATATGGGACAACAGAACTGAGTTGAAAATAACTGAACCAATGTTAATAATTAAAATAACACTTCACAATTTAACTGGTATTATTATAACTTTAGTGACTAATCTAAACCAACTACATATGTTCACCTACTAGTTTAAGGTTCCCCCCGAAAAAAAAATCCAACCACCATGTAATATTTTTTCTTAACATTAAATTAACACACCTGAAAAAGATGGAACTATCTCTTTTCAATGACTGTAAGGAAATTTATTTTATTTTAAATGAGAACAATTATTTGTACTTCAAAAAGATTTCTAATTTTTTTTAATATATGAAATTTATTGTCAAATTGGTTTCCATACAACACCCAGTGCTCATCCCAAAAGGTGCCCTCCTCAATACACATCACCCAGACCCCCACCCCCCCATCAACCCTCAGTTCGTTCTCAGTTTTTTAGAGTCTCTTATGCTTTGGCTCTCTCCCACTCTAACCTCTTTTTTTTCTTCCCCTCCCCCATGGGTTCCTGTTAAGCTTCTCAGGATCCACATAAGAGTGAAAAAGATTTCTAATTTTAAAAACAAAAAAGCAAAATTGGGAAATGTCACTTTATAAACTAGTATTTCTGCACAACACTGGTTTAAGAGTGAAATATCAGTATTCATCCAAATGTTGATATGTTCTGTGAAAAGTGTGTTCTATACCAAAAAACTGGCTTTCTTTATGGCAGCATTACTAGAACAGTGAAATATGTTAATGTGAGTTTCAATCTTAAGGGGAAAGGATATTTGATTTTTTTTTTAACATTTAGTAATTTAGCATTTGGTCTTAGTCATTAAAACATGTTTTTCTATTGAAGAAAAACACGTTGTGTTAAGAGTGAAGGATAATTTTTTTTATTACTCAATATTTCAAAGCCCAAATGCCTCTCATTAGAGTACAGACCAATGTGGCTGAAACTGAGTCTCTAACAACTAGATCACATCTGTAAGCTCTTAAGTCAACCCCAAAAGTATTCCTAAATCCACAAAGAAGATAATTGGGGAAAAAAAGAAACTAGCCCCTGATAGCTAGAAACCGCCCCAAGACTGTGTAAAAACCTTGGTGTTGGCTGGGAGCTGGCCCAGTGTCCTAGTGAAATCAACAATTTCACAGAAATCAGACATGGCCACTCTGCCTCCATGGTGGGTCAAGTCGGGGGTGAGAACACTTTGTAGTCTCTGAATCCAAGCGAAAACATGAGCACTGCCTAAATCACAAAGAAAGACCAAACATCCCAAATCCTAGCTCCTGTCACTAGCTATCACTTCTTTACCAATTTCAGCCTTTGTCTCTTTTTCTCTTGCCCTCTAGTTAGGGTAACCTACTCCTCTCAGTTTTCCTGGGAATTTTCCTGGTTTGGGCACTGACATGTTGTATCCTAAGAACCCCTTCAGTCTCAAGCATACTGGGACAGTTGGTCACCTTATTTTGGAAAAAGATCACTAATATACCAAATCATAACATTACAATTGCTTTTTGACAGCAAGCAAACTACAGCAAAACCCTGCTTTCTTGAAACCTTCCTCAAATCACTTAACAAACCTAAATCCTACAGTAAGTCTTTTCTAATAGTCATATTGAGATGGCCCATGGTTCTCCATGGTGTGCCTTCTCTTCATTGCAACTAACAAAAAGTCCAAATAGTTCAAGTGCAGGTGTGTTCCTAGTGGTTTGTGGCTAAAGGACACTGACAGGATAAAAAGGAAGAAGAGTCAAAGGCAGTATAGATGGAAGTAGCTAGAATTTGGTTATTTTACCCCCAAAAAAGTGAAGTTGCCAGTTTCACATAGGTAATTCTGTCAGTGAAACAGAATAACAAAAAGACATGCCCTCTAGAGAGGAACATCCGCATGCCACATCTAAGAAAGAGAGTGGTTTTTCTGGTGTTGTTCTGTCTTATGAAAGTTGCAGAATAAAACCAAAAAAAATCTGGGATTTCCAGATTTTTCTTAGTACTAAGGCTATAAAAATAGCCTTTATTTCTTTAACAATTTCATAAACGGTTTCATTTTCTTTCTGTCTCTGTCTGTGTCTCTCTCTGTCTCTCTTTCTCACACACGCGCGTGCACACACACACACACACACACACTCACACACTCACATCCCAGAACAGTGAAAGGTTGTTTTGAACTGGCTCGATCATTTTGTGAATTGATGAAAGAGCAAGGAAACCATTTTATTTAACACACTTTAGAAGAAGGGGGTGTAAATTATTCTAGCACAGCAGCATCTAGATGTTTTCTGCTAATTCCCCTGTGGTATTAGGTTAAGAAGAGCTATTTTATTTACCCTGAGGACATAATCATGACTATACAAAAAGATTTATCTCCATGAACCTTCACAGAATCACTGTTTATACTGCAGAAAATTGGAAGCAGTTTAAGCAATAAGGGACTAGATAAAAATCTGCACTGTGAAAAAGATACTGTCGCCAATAAAAACTCTATCAGAGTATTTACTGATAAGAAACAGGTCCGTAATATAACTGAAAAAGTTTCAAGTTATGAAATTATCAATTTAGTAGGTTCTTATTTTAGTAAAATAAGAAGTATAGGACTTCTGGTTTCAGGTTCCACATGTAAGGAGCTTTGGAAATCAACACTCCTCCTAACAAAAAGCTGAACTGACTGAAAAATCACCAGTCTTCTTTGATGCTTAAGAAAGGGGTGGACTTAGAACAAACTGCTGTCCCCCAAATTGGAGAGACAGTCAGGGAAGTACAGGGAGTCTCAACTTACAGAGTAGACTTAGGACTGCAAACCACCCAGGAACCAGTGCCGGGGTAGGAAAACCACAACTGTAATTGATGCTCAGTGTGGACAAGTCTGAGAGTTAAAAACTGCAAAGGAATCCAGCTGAAGGAGGGCCTCCACATTATTTTGAGATTTACCTCCAGGAGCTTGACTAGATTCCCACGGAAAATATTAGAGAAAATTCCCCTCCTGCTGCTGGCAGGGGGAGGGGAAAAGAAATCATTTTGAAATACTCCATAGCACTCTGTTCTTCTAAGAAAGGTTTGTCCTCAGGGCAGACTGGTTAATGACAGCCTAATCTACTGGGGTATTCTCAGAGTCTAAGTGACCTGGGGATGAGAAATACCCAACAGCAGCCCTCTGTAGCCATGTTGTCCCACATAAAAGGGGTGGAAACTAAGGCAGTCTCATGAAGTTCATGGTTCAGAGCTATAGGTTCACTAAATGACTAAAACCTAACTAAGCATAGGACTCTAGAAAGCTTCCCCTCCCCCACATCTCAGAACCACATTACCAAAAGCCTATTTATAGCAGTTCCTTTTACCTAGTACATCATATCTATTGAGAAAAATGACAAGGCATATCAAAAGGCCAAAAACCAAATTTGATTAGACAGAGTAAGCATCAAAACCAGACAGGGCAAGGATGTGGGAATTATCGGACTGGGAATTTAAAACAGCTCTGATTTAATATGCTAAGGGCTCTAATGTATGAAGTAGACAGCATGCAAAACAGATGGGTAATGTAAACAGAGTAATGGAACTCCTACAAAAGAATCAAAAAGAAATGCTAGAGATTGAAAATACTGTAGCAGAAATGAAGAATGCCTTTGATGGGTTTATTAGTAGACTGGACATGATTGAGGAAAGAATCTCTGAGCTAGAGAATACATCAAAGCAAACAAACAAAAAAACCCTAAAAACAAACAAACAAAAAAACTGAAAAGAATATCCAAGGACTGTGAGACAACTACAATAGTGTAACATACATGTAATGGGAATACTAGAAGTAGAAGAAAAAAAAAGAAACAGAAGAAATATTTCAAAGAATAATGACTGAGAATTTCTCCAAACTAATGTTAGATATCAAATAAAAATACACCTAAGGATACTGCCTTCAAACTGCAGAAAATAGGGCACCTGGGTGGCTCAGTGCGTTAAGCGTTTGAAGTTGGCTCAGGTCATGATCTCACAGTTCTGATGTCAGGCTCTGTGCTGACAGCTCAGAGCCTGGAGAATATATTCAAATTCTGGGTCTCCCTCTCTCTCTGCCCCTACTCTGCTCTCTCTCTCTCTCTTTCTCACGTGTGTGTGTAAAAATAAACATTAAAAAAATTTTAAACTGCAGAAAATCAAAGATAAATAAAAAATCCTAAATGACCTAGAGGAAAAAAAACCTTACATGTAGAAAAACAAAAACAAGAATATTTGAATTCTCCTTAGAAACTACGTAAGCAAGAAGAGAGTAGAGTGAAATCTTTAAAGTGTAAAAGAAATAAACCACAAAAACAAAATTCTGCACCCTATGAAATTATCCTTTAAAAGTGAAAAAGAAATAAAAACTCTCTGGGATAGCCAAACATTAGGATAATCCGTTGCTAGTAACTGCTGCCACCTTCAAGAGAAGATAAAAGAAGATTTTTAGAAAGAAGGAAATAATATAGGTCAGAATCTCTGATCTGCATAAAGAAAAGAATCAAAGAAGAAATAACTGAAGGTAAAATAAAAACATTTATTTTTCTTAATGATGATTGATCTAACAAATAACAATTTGTCCAAAATAATAATAACAACGGTGTATTTGAGTATGTATGCTTGTGTGTGTGTGTGTGTGTGTGTGTGTGTGTGTATAACTTAAGGTATATTATATATATTACAGATAAAAATGACAGCAGTGATAAAAAGGATGGAAGGGAGGAATTAGGATTATTTTCTTATTATAAGGTTATTATACTATCTGTGAAGTAGTATAGTGTAATTTGAAAGTGGACTTCAATTAGTTGTAAATGTATATTGAAACTCTAGGAAAACCACTTAAAAAGTGACAAAAAAGAATAACTGATATACTAAAAAGAGAGAGGAAATGGAATCAAATAAAATGTTTAATTAAAATCACAAAAGATAGATGAAGAGTGGAAGACAAAAATAGGAACAAAGAACAAGGGCCAAAAAAAAAAAAAAATACCAGTAACGAATATGGCATCAATCCAACTATATCAGTAATCACTTTGAATGTCAATGATCTACATGCGCCAATAAAAAGACAGAGATTGCAGAGCAGATCAGAAAATGAGACATAACTATATTTTGTATACTAGAAATCCACTTTAAATATAAAGGTATATAATGCTTAATAGTAAATGGATAGAGAAAAATATACCATGCTAATACTAATCAAAGGAAAAGAGGAGTAGCTATATTAATTTCAGACAGAGCAGACATAAAAGTAAGGAAAGTTATCAGGGATAAAAAAGACATTATGTAATGATAAAGGGGTCAATTCTCCAAGAATACTTAACAATTCTTAATGTGCCCATGCCTAACAACAGAGCATCAAGCTGTGTGAGGCAAAAACTAACAGAACTGCAAATGAATCCACTCTCATGGTTAGAAAATTCAATACATCTCTCTCAGAAACAGATCCAGCGGGCAGAAAATCAGTAAGGGTATAACTGAACTCAATAATACCACCAACAAACTGCATATAATTAATATCTATAGATTAATTCATTCAACAACAAAGGAATACATATTTTTCTCACACTCACATGGAACATGAACCAAGATAGACCACATTTTGGGCCACAAAACACATTTTAACAACAACAACAAAAAAAGCATACAATGTCTGCTCTCAGTCTACAAAGGATTAAACTATAAATAAATAACTGAAAGATAACTGGAATATCCCCAAATATATGGAGATTAAACATACTTCTAAATAACATAGAGGTCAAAGAATAAATTTGAAAAAAGAAATTGCAAAAATATTTTTAATCATAATGAAAATGAAAGTACAACTTATCAAAATGTGTGAAATGCAGCGGAAACAGTACTTAGAGGGAAATTTACAGTATTGAGTGCATGTATTAGAAGAGAAGAAAGGTCTAAGACCAAATCCAAGTTTCTGTCTTGAGAAACTAAAAAAATGAAGATGAAATTGAATACTAAGTAAGCAGATAAAAAGAACCAATTAGAGCAGAATTAGAGTAGAAATCAATGAAACTGAAAACAGGAAATTGATAGGAAAAAATTAAGAAACTATAAGTTGGTTCTTTGCAAAAACCGGTAAAATTGATAAGCTGCTAGCCACACTTACTAAAGAGAGAAAAAGAGACAGAGAGAGAGAGAAGACACAAATTACTAACATGAGAAATAAAATAAGGGGAGGGAACAGCACTGTAAATCCCATGGACATTATAAGGATAATAAAAGAATACTAAAATAACTCTATGTCCACAAATTTGGTAACATAGATGAAATGGACTAATTCCTGGAAAGACATAATCTCCCTAATCTCACACAAAAAGACATAGATAATAGGAATAGGTCTATAGCTTCTTTGTATTAAAGAAATTGAATCAATAATTAATAAATAACCTTCCAAAGCAAAAAACCACCAGGCCCTGATAGGTTAACTAGTGAATTCTACAAAACATTTAAGGAAAAAAATATACCAATTCTCTACAACTGCTTTCAGAGGTTAAAAGCAGAGGTACTATGTCCTAACTCATTCTACGAGGCCAGATTTACCCTAATACCAAAATATTACAAGAAAGAAAGAATATTGAAAGACATTATAGAAAAGATATTACAAGAAACCATAGACCAATCTCTCATGAACATAGACACAAACATCCTCAACAAAATATTAGCAAGTTGAATCCAATGAAGAATGAAGAGAATTATACACCATGACCAAGTGAAATTTATCCCAGTTATTCAAAGTTGTTAAACGTGCAAAAATTAATTAACAACCAACCATCACATCAACAGACTAAACAGTAAAAACAATCATATGATCAAATCAATAGATGCAGAAAAAGTATTTGACAAAATCTAATGCCAAGCATTAATAAAAACTCTCAGTAAACCAGCAATAGAGGGAAACTTTTCCAATTTGATAAGGATTATCTACAGGAACCCTAGAGCTAACATCATGTTTAATGTGAGAAACTCCAAGCTTTCCCATTAAGATTATTTAGAAGGCAAGAAGGTCCCTCTCACTATTACTCTTCATCATTTTACTGGAAGTTCTTGCTAATGCAATTAAGGCAAGAAAAGGAAACAAAACACAGATTTACAAGGAAGACATAAACTGTCTTTGTTGGGAGAAATACGATTGTCTACCTTGTAAATCCAAAAGCACCGACAAATTCCTGAAACTACTAAGCGATTATACAAGGTTGCAAGATATATAGCTCATATGCAAAAAAGTAATTGCTTTTCTATATGCTAACAAGTGAAATTTGAAAAAAAAATCAATACCATTTGCAGTAGCACCCCTCAAAATTAAATACTTAAGTATACATTTAACAAAATACATACAAGTGCTATATGATGAAAACTACAAAACTCTGATGAACAAAATCAAATAAGAACTAAAAAATGGAGAGATAGTCTATGTTCATGGATAGGAAGACTCAGTAGTGTCAAGATGTCAGTTTTTCTCAACTTAATCTATAGATTCAATGCAATTCCAATCAGAATCTCAGCAAGTTATTTTATAGATATGGACAGATTGATTGTAAAGTTTATATGGAGAGGCAAGAGACCCAGAATAGCCAACTCAATATGGAAGGAGAGCAAAGTTGGAAGAATGACACTATACAACCTCAACATTTACAACAATCAAGATAGTGTGGTCTTGGGGTGCCTGGGTGGTTCAGTTGGTGGGGTGTCCAACTTCGGCTCAGGTCATGATCTTGTGGTTCATGAGTTCGAGCCCTGCGTCAGGCTCCATGCTGACAGCCCAAGCCTGGAGCCTGCTTCGGATTCTGTGTCTCCCTCTCTCTCTCTGCTCCTCCTCAATTCGCGTTCTGTGTCTCTCTCTCAAAAGTAAATAAACATTAAAAAAATTTAAAAAAAAAAGAAAAGATAGTGTTGTCTTGGCAAAAGAACATACAAACAGAAGATTAGAACAGAAAAGAGAGCTGTTCAGAATAGAGAGCTGAGCTGAGAAATAGAGCTACATAAAAATGGTGTTTGGATCTTTGACTAAGGAGCAAAGGCAATACAGTGGAGCAAAGGCAGTCTATTCAAAAAGTGGTGCTAGAACAACTGGAAATCTACATGCAAAAAAAATGCATCTACATATAAACATTACACCCTTCACAAACACTAACTCAGAATGGATTATAGACCAAAATTTATGATGCAAAACTATAAAACTCGAGTATGGTGGTGCCTGTTTAGATATAACACCAAAGACATGATCTATGAAATAAGTAATTAATAAGCACGACTTCATTAAAATGGAAAAAAAAACTACAAAAGACAATAATATCTAGAGAATTATAAGATAAGCCATACACTGGGAGAAAATATTTGCAAAAGACATATATAATAAAGGACTATTCTGCAAAATATACAAAAAAACTCTTAAACTCAACAATAAGAAAATGACCAAACACATTAGAAAATAAGCCAAAAAACTTAACAAATACCTCACCAAAGAAGATATACGGGTAGCAAATGGGCATATGAAAAGATGCTCTGCATCATATGTAATCAGGTAAATGAGAAATTAAAAAAAATACAATGAGCACTACATATCTAATAGAACAGCCAAAATCTGAACACTAAAAATATCAAATATTAGTGAGGATTTGGAGCAACATGAACTCTCATACATTGCTGATGAGAATGCAAAATGGTACAGCCATTTTTGAAAACAGTTTGGTGGTTTCTGGCAAAATTAAACATAGTCTTACCATGTAATTCATCAATCGTGCTGTTTGGCATTTACCCAAATCATTTACACAAAAACCTGAACATGGATTTATATAGCACAGCTTTATATGAATATATATATAATATGAATTTATATGAATTGCCAAAACTTGGGAGCAACCAAGATGTCCTTAAGTAGGTGAATGGATAAACTGTGGTACATCCAAACAATGAAATATTATTTAGAGCTAAAATGAAATGAGGTATCAAACAATGAAAGGACATAGAAGAAACTTAAATGCATATTACTCAGTGAATGAAGTCAGCCTGAAAAGATTACATACTGTATTATACCACCTATATGGCATTCTGGAAAAGGCAAAACTATAGAGGCAGTAAAAAGATAAGTGGTTGCCAGGAATCTTGGGTAGGGTGGGGAGATGAATAGGGAGAGCACAGAAGATTTTTGGGACAGTGAAAATATTTTGTATGCTATCATAATGATAGGTACTTGTCATTATACATTTGTCCAAACACATAGATCATACAACACCAAGAGTATATCCTAAAGTAAATTATGGATTTCAGGTAATTATGATGTGTCAATGTAGGTCCATCCTTAAATGGTAAAAGCTGTACCATTCTGGTGAGTGATGTTGATAATGAAGGTAGCTATGCATGTTGCAGGGGTGGGGTGCAGGCAGTATATCATCTCTGTATCTCCCTCTCAATTTTGATGTGAACATAAAACTGCTCTAAAAAAATAGTCTTTTAAAGAAACGATACATATACAGAACTATGTGGTACAGATTCAAAATATATTCTTGAATGCATAAGAATACACTGGCATATATATATATGTATATACATATATATACACACAAATATATGTATATTACATATGTAATATATACATATACAAATATAATATACATATATGTATATATTACATGTATATATACATATTCCACAAATATCAAGAGTAGTTATTTATGACTGGAGGGGTTATTGGTAATTTTATTATATATATTAATAATAATATTAACTAAAAATATCTCATACATAATATGTATTTTTCTATAATGAAAATGTATTTGTTTTATAGACCGAACTATATAAACATTCCTCAAATAATTGAATTATTTAAATTATCAAGAATAATTGATGAATAAAATGAACTGATCAAGATTACATTCTGAGCACATGGTCCTCTACCCCTCCTCTGCACATGTAAATGAAATAATAGAAAAGATTATTTTCCTTATGGGTCATGACATAAAAATGGATAGAAAAACACTGCTCTGCAATTAGTATGTGAAATACTATACTACACTATACAGATTTTCACAAATCACCTCTATGTTAAAGTGATCTAAGCAATTCCAAAAGATATTGTCTAGAAGAATGACTCTTCTCTTTCAAAATGAATTTAATATTAGGCAAAAATAATAACAGATAGCTTAAGGCAAGATAACTTTGTATTTTTTTTAACAACTAGTAAAATTGCATTGCAGACTTAGTAAATAGTAAAACATCATAAAATAGTAAAGCACTAGAAAATAAACTTTCCTTTATGAATTAAGTCACAAAAACTGGTATATACGTAATTTTTAAAACTTCTCATGTGCTTTCAAAACAGACACCCTTTAATAATATCTTTTTTTTCAAAGAAAAATCTTTAGCATAGACTTTTAAAATTTTGTTTCTATGTATCTGTCAATTGATTAAATCCTCATGTGGCATGAGGACAGGTTTTCGAATAATCAACAAAACTAAGGATTGAAAAAAAAAGTGGAATCTTTTTTTTAAAAAAATTTTTTTTAATGTTTTATTTATTTTTGAGACAGAGAGAGACAGAGCATGAGAAGGGGAGGGGCAGAGAAAGAGGGAGACACAGAATCTGAAGCAGGTTCCAGGCTCTGAGCTGTCAGCACAGAGCCCGAGGCAGGGCTCAAACTCGCGAATGGGGAGATCATGACCTGAGCCGAACTCGGACGCCCAACTGACTGGGCCACCCAGGCTCCCCAAAAAGTGAAATCTTTTATTTCTATCATGTTTGAATTGCTTTTGTTACACTGATTTGAAAAAAATAAAAAAAGTTATTCCTAAATGCCCAAAGACTCTTCAAATCTAACAATCATTCATAGAGAAACCAAAGATTCACTTTTCATCACAAATGATTTGGAAACAACAACAGAAATTAATCTAGAAGAAATATACCTACTGCAAATAAAACCCTCTTGTCCTTCCATGTAACCTTGGGAAAAGTAATATGTACTATGAGCTTCAATGTCCTCAATTATTTAACAGGGTAAATAGTGCCTTTCTTGTTGGACTATTTTCAATACATTTAGTAATATGTATGATGTGCCAGGCCTAAAATAGACATTCAATATTAGTTTACTTCTCTTTTTTCTGATTTCTTGTATCAAAATGAATAAAACCAATGTTTTATATTTTCAAAATATTCTAAATCAATCTTTCTCAATATATAATCCAACTATTATTAGAAAGGACTGCATCATTTCCCTGAAATTTCAACAAGTGAACATCATTGTTTTTGTCAGATTTATAATCTTGGTAAATGATTCTATGATCACAATGCTGCTGATTTTACTAAGTATGCTTAAGACAGTATAGAATCTAGCATGCTTCTCTGGAGTTTTAATTATCATACCCAAGACTATAGTACTCTCCACCATTCAGGTAAGTAAACACATATTTCCACAAGAAATTAAAAAAACAAATGTACTGTACAAAGAGATGTAATTTTCACCAACATATTAGTCTAGTCAGTAGCATTCTTAAACAATCTTTGTTGTATGTTGTACATTATAATGGACACTAAATAAGAAATATTTTGGGGCGCTTGGGTGGCTCAGTCGGTTAAGCATCTGACTTTGGCTCAGGTCATGATCTCGTGGTCTGTAAGTTTGAGCCCCATATCAGATTCTGTGCTGACAGCTCAGAGCCTGGTACCTGCTTCAGATTCTGTGTCTCCCTTTCTCTCTCTGCCCCTCCCCTGCTCACACTCTTTCTCTGTCTCTCTCTCTCAAAAATAAATAAACATTAAAAAATAAATTAAAAAAAAATTTTTAAAAGGTACCTCTGCTTCAGTCAGTAAAACTCTAAAAACAGGAGCAGAACAAAGCTAGAGAAAATCACCATAGCATAGAAAGCACTAAGCTTGCCTCTTTTCCTACACATTTTCATTATTTATGTTTTCTGAGAGTTGCTAAGGCAGTTTTAGTTTTTAGTTATATTATCAACATTGTCTCCTACAACTGGATATATGAAGCACTGAGATAAAGGAACTGAAAGGCCAGATAATGAAACAAACTCTAATTATATCCTCTCTGAAGAGCTTCAACATGTATTAAGATAATCCCTTTAAGTAGACTGTCCAGAATGAAATAAAGTCAAGATATGTTGAATAAGACTGCAAACAAAACTGACCATCAGATTTTCATTCATTATCTTTAGGGAATAACATTGTAAAGTTTTTAATCTATTTGATTGCTATATTTTCAAAATCTAGGCTACAAGAAAATTTTGTGTATGAACTGATCATTCTAACTTCAAGTGTTAAATTATATGTGGGACATATAATTCATGAGTAGAGAGATGGTTGGGTTTTTTTTTTTTTGTCTTATGAAATATCCCATTGAAATATCTAGGATATGGTAATGCACGATCAAACGTGACATATTCAGCAATTTGCCAGTTTGTTATCCTTTTCTTACAATAAAAAAGAAAAAAGCATAGACAATTTGAATAGAGATTCATAGAATATATAGTCAGAGCAGTGCTCTATATAAAGTTGCAATAGCATGAGACAATTTTTGTTGTTACCTGAATAAAAAAAGTGTATGTATATGTATACACACACGCACATATATAGATATACATACATATATGTAAGTGTATATTTATGTACAAATATACTATTTGCATTTGTACAAATATACTATTTGTACATATATATGTAACATGACAAGAAAAATCACTATTATCTTAACTGATTATTTCTGAGAGGTGGGAATAAAAGTCACTATGAAAATTTTCTTTTTCGTTCTTTATAATATACTTTCAACAACCCATAAATACTAATTTGCTAGTCACCAGATAAAAATGAACATCAAAAAATTATTAATCATTTTTATTGGATAAGAGGACAGTAGCAATCTTATTTTTCATAATCAAATTTATGTATGTTTTACAAAAGTAATAAATATTCATTGTATGTAATTTAGAATACACAAAAAGAAGAAAGTGAAATCACCTATACTTTCATTTCCTAGAGATTCAACTCCAGTTACCTTTTTGATACATATTCTTTTAGCCTTCGTTTGAAGAACGCAAATGCGTATTTTTAAAAAAGTAAAATGAGACAATCTTGTATGTATTTATTCTATTAGGTATAATAATAATGCTTTATATGGGCATACCTTGGAGATACTGTGGGTTCAGTTCCAGACCACTGCAAAGCGAATATTGCAAAAAGGCAAGTCAAATAATTTTTGGTTTACTAGTGCATATAAAACTTATACTATACAGTGGTCTGTAAAGTGCGTAATAGCATTATGTCTTTACAAAAGTACATACCTTAATTTAAAAAAATACTTTATTGCTAAAAAATATTGACCGTTATATGTGCTTTCAATGAGTCATAATCTTTTGCTGGTAGAGGGTCTTGCCTTGATGTTGATGGCTGCTGACTGATCAGGGGTGGGGTTGCTGAAGGCTGGTATGACTGTGGCAATTTCTTTCTCTCTCTTTTTTTTTTATTTTAGAGAGAGAGAGAGTGCACGCGTGAGTGGAAGAGAGGTACAAAGGAAGGGAGAGTAAATCTCAAGCAGTAAATCTCATGCTCCGTGCGGAGCCCAACATGGGGCCCGATCCCATGACCCTGGAATCATGACTTGAGTTGAAATCAAGAGTTGGATGCTCAACCGACTGAGCCACCCAGGTGCCCTTGTGGCAATTTCTTAAAATAACACAACAATGTAGTTTACCATGTCGATTTGTTCTTCCTTTCACAAATGCTTTCCCTCTAGCATGTGATGCTGTTTGATAACATTTTACCCATAACAAAACTTTTTCCAAATTGGATTTAATCCTCTTAAACCCTGCTGCTGGTTCATCACTTAAGTATAGGTGATATTCTAAATTCTTTGTTGTCATTTCAACAACCTTCACAGCCATATTCATCAAGAGTAGGTACCATCTCAAGAAACCACTTTCTGGGGCGCCTGGGTGGCTCAGTCGGTTGAGCGTCTGACTTCGGCTCAGGTCATGATCTCACACTCCATGGGTTCGAGCCCCGCGTCGGGCTCTGTGCTGACAGCTCGGAGCCTGGAGCCTGCTTCAGATTCTGTGTCTCCCTCTCTTTCTCTGCCTCTCCCCTGCTCATGCTCTGTCTCTCTCTGTCTCAAAAATAAATAAATAAAAAAAACAAAAAAAACATAAAAAAAAAAAGGAAACCACTTTCTTTGCTCATCCATAAGAAGTGACTCCTCATCCATTCAAGTTTTATCATGAGATTGCAGCAATTCAGTTACACCTTCAGGCTCCACTTCTAATTCTATTTGTCTTGCTGTTTGCATCACAACTGTAGTTATTTCCTCCACTGAAGTCTTGAACTTCTCAAAGTCATCCATGAGGGTTGGAATCAACTTCTTCTAAACTCCTGTTAATGTTGATGTGATATTCCAATGACTTACAGACGTTCTTAATGGCATATAGAATGATGAACCCTTTCCAGAAGGTTTTTAATTTACTTTGCCCAGATCCATCTACAGCCTTAAGAAATGTATTTGTTAAATCAGAGGGCTTGAAAGCCAAAATTTCTACTTGATCTATGGGCTATATATTGGATGTCGTGTTAACAGGCATGAAAACATTAATCTCATTGCATAACTCCATCAGAAATCTTGGGTGACCAAATTCATCATCAGTGAGCAGTAATATTTTGAAAGGAATCTTTTATTCTGAGTCATAGGTATCAACAGTGGGCTTAAAATATTCAGTAAACCATGTATAGACAGATGTGCTGTCATCAAGGCTTTGCTGTTCCATTTATAGAGTACAGATAGAGTAGATTTCACACAATGCTTAAGGACCAGAGACTTTTTGGAATGGTAAATGAGCATTGGCTTTAACTTAAAGTCACTACATTACCTCCTTAACAAGAGAGTCATCCTGTCCTTTGAAGCTTTGAAACCAGGCACTGACTTCTCTTCTCTAGCTATGAAAGTCCTAAATGGCATTTTCATTTAATAAAAGGTTGTTTCCGGGTGTCTGGGTGGCTCAGTTGGTTGAGCTTCTGACTCTTGATTTCAGCTCAGGTCATGATCTCACAGTTCTTGAGTTTGAGCCCTGCATTGGGCTCTGCACTATGTCAGTGTGGAGCCTGCTTGGAAGTCTCTCTCGCTCTCTCTGCCTGTATCCCACATACGTGCATTCTCTCTCTCTCAAAATAAATCAACCATAAAATTAAAAAAAAACAATAAAAGGTCATTTCATCTACATTGAAATTGTGTAGTGTAGCCACCTTTATTCACAATCTTCACTACGTTTTCTGGAGAAGTTGCTGCGGCTTCTACATCAGCATTTGCTGCTTCACCTTGCATTTTGATGTTACGGAGATGGCTTCTTTTCTTAAACCTCATGAACCAACCTCTGCTAGCTTCTGACTTTTCTTCTGCAGCCACCTCACCTCTTTCAGCCTTCATAGAATTGAAGAGGCCTTGCTCTAGGTTAGGTTTTGGCTTAAGGGAATGTTATGGCTGGTTTGACCTTCCACACAGAATACTAAAAATTTCTCCATATCAGCAATAAGGCTGTCTCAGTGTCTTATCATTTGTGTGCTCACTGGAGTAGAACTTTAAATTTCCTTCAAGAACTTTTCCTTTGCATACACAACTTCACTAACTGGCACCAGGGGCCTACCTTTCAACCAACCTATCTGGGTTTTCTCACTAAGTTTAATTATGTATAGCTTTTAAATTTAAGTGACAGACATGTACCTCTTCCCTTTATTTGAACACTTAGAGGTCACTGTAGGGTTACTAGTTGGCCTAATTTCAATAGGGTTTTGTCTCAGGGAATGGGGAGGCTCAAGGAGAGGAAGAGGACGGGGAAGGCCGGGTGGGTGGAGCAGACAGTACACACACAACATTTATCCATGAAGTCCATCATTTTATATGGGTGTGGTTCATGGTGCCCCCAAAGTAATTCCAACAGTAACTTCAAAGATCACTGATCACAGATCAACAAAATAAATACAATAATAATGAAAAAGTTTGAAATGTTGAAAGAATTACCAAAATGTGACACTGAGATACAAAGTCAGCAAATGTTGGAAAAATGGTGCTGATAAGCTTGCTTGATTCAGGGCTGCCCTAAACCTTCAATTTGAAAAACAAAACAAAACAAAACAAAACACCTCACACTAACTGTGAAGCACAATAAAGCAAAGCACAGTAAAACAGGGGTATGGCTGTATTTCAATGGCTATTTGAAATCAAGATTTTCACGTACATTGTATTTTATTTTAAACACACACATAAAGCTATGATCCCTGTTCAATGCTGGGTTACTGAATTTATGTCAACCATTTGAAACTATTTGCAGAGAATTTTTAAATTCTGTATCAGAAACTTTTCATCACCCATAAATTTTTCAGCCAAACAGAATCTTTTATTCCTCTTATATTACATCTCAAAAATGTGAAGACAATACAGTACCTTGTATCGAAAAGAGTTTTAAAAAATGAAAACTAGATAAAATTAACTCAGGAAGAAAGTACTAGGGCCATAAGTAGTAAATTCAACAGCAAAATCTTAAATTTTACAAATTAAATGATGAAGATCCTCTGATCCTTGTGTAGGAAATAAAATTTCCATAGTGTTTATATATGATTTGAGATTACTCCTCCTCAAGCTTTAAGTAGTTTAACTAGCGAGAAATAACTGTGTGTCCATGTGTGTCTGTGTGTCTGTTTCCTAAGAACACTAATGCTCCACTTGTTGGCTGTTAAGATAAAGGCCACTGTGAGGATCAAGCATTCAGACTGGCCTTCTCAGAGTGGGCCTTAAATATAAAACTGCTGAGTGGAGAACATTCTAGTCATTGGAACCATGCTCCTATCACTCTTTCCTTCAGTCTCCACGAGACTGAGGAAATACCTTATTCATTGTTGAGCACATGACAAATGCTCAACAGTAATTTGTAAAATGGATGAGTTAATATATTTCAATTGGAAATGCCTGAAGAAGATGAGGCTAGGGGAAGTGGATTAAGAGCAGAGAAGTGCCAGCCGCTCTGAAGGATCTGTACGTAATTGTCTTCCTTTTGAAACTAGGGGAACCGCCCACTTTAATGGCAATTCTAATGTTTTTAACTTTGGTATACTGCCTTTGGTACAGGTATTTACACACAGGTACAGATTCGAATGTGGTAGATTTCGGGAGACTACAAAGAAAGGGCCAAGTGCAGGGAAGCAAGAGCAAGGCAAGTGTGTCTAATCGGATTTCCTCAGTGCCTGGGCAGAGAAGGGTATCAGCCTATGGAATAGCTAGACTTGGAGAATGATTCAACGGCTGAAAGAAAACGAGAGAAGCTCCCAGACGGACAAGAACAGGATCCTAGCAAGACAGACTAGAAAGGCACACCCTTCTACAATGCCTAAAAGTTGGAGAGAGTTCTGCCCTTGGAAAGA